>NW_026947484.1:226482656-229455156 GCF_034190915.1 Cavia porcellus | reverse complement strand
CACTATGCAGTTCAGGCTGGCCTTGGACTCACTTTGTAGCCCAGGCTGGCCTGGAACTCACAGCAATCCTCCTGCCTCAGCCTAGCAAATGCTGGGATTACAGGTGTATGCTACCACACCCAGCAATAGCTATTATTTAAAAGAAGAAAACAGCAAGTGTTGTCAAGGGAATTGAGAAACCGGAATGTTCATGCACTGGCACTAGGAATGTAAAACAGTACAGCTGCTAAGGCCAGCTGAGCAGTGAGCAAAAGGTTAAACATAAACAGGGTGCGGTGCGCACCGGTCCTCCTAGTATTCTAAGAGGCAGAATCAGGAGAATCATTTGAGCCCAGCTTGGGCAATTTACCAAACAACCTATCCTGTCACAAAATTAAAAAGGACTGGCAATGTAGCTCAGGGTGAAACTCTGAGAAGGAAAAAAAGTTAAATGCAGAATTACCGTATAACCCAACAATTCCAACCTAGGTATATATTCCTGAAAGAATGTAAAACACAGACTGAAAATACTTGTGCATCCGGTGCATACCAGCACCGTTCACCATAAACAAAAGATGAAAGACAATCCCAGTATCCATCAATGGATGAATAAACTACAGTGTATACCTAAATATTATTCACCTCAGAAATGAAATTATAATCCAACATGAATGAACCGTGAAAATATTATAATAAGTGAAACCACACTCAGAAGGATTTTAAGTACAATGGTGGTCACCAGGGGCTGGGAGAGTGGACGCGGGAGTGTTCAGTGGATACTGACTTTCAATTGGGGAAAGTGAAAAACTTAAAGATGAATTAGTGAGCATACACTGACTATACTCAACACCACAGATTGTATACTTAAATACTGTTAAACTGGTAAATTTCATTATATATAATTTAATACAAAATTTTAAGTCTCTTTAAACCTAGAGCCTTGCCAGACAGCTTATGCTAAGAATATGAGTGCGTTCTTGTTTTTATTTTCCTGGTACTCTAACTAAAAGGTAGGTAAGTTTCCCTGGTTTGCAGTACTTTGTACTAGTCACTGAACCACTCACTGATGGAGAATTAAACAATAGCAGAAGGCTGCTGGACACTTCTTATCTGATTCCTTCTGGCCTCCATCTTATGTGACTTTCCTTTGCCTAATTTTAATATGTATCTTTTGTCTGTAATAAATTGTACCCTTAAGGATAACAACTCTTCTGAGTTCTTTGGGTCTAACAAGTCATCAAACTTGAGAGTGTAGTTTTAGTGAACCCTGCCTGACACAGTCATAAAAGCATACCCCATGTAAAATCAATCATGAGAAAGCTAGATTTGTCTTAATTAAAACAAGAAACACCTTAGAACTAGAAATATTATCAGGTATAAAGACAGATATACACAGCTTGGTGACACACATCTAATCCCAGTACCCTGGGAAGCTGAGAAGACTCACAAATTTGAGCCCAGCCTGGGCAACTTAGGAATTAGTGAACTCTTTCAAAGTAAAAAAATTTTAAACGATTGAGATATAGCTCAGTATGAAGGCCCTGGGTTCAATCCTCAGTACTGTTTTTTTTTCCAAGGAGGGGATGCACAATGATAATTCATCAAGAATACCAAATTTAACCAGATGCTGTGGTACTAAGTACTGAGGAGGCTGAAGCAGGAGACAGCAAGTTCAAGGGCAGCATGGGTTATATATTTAGACCTTGCCTCCAAAAAAAAGGGGGGGGGGACCTTACTTCAAATATATATACCAAATGATGAGATTCAAAATACATGACAGAGTGGGCCAGGGAGTATTAATCTGACTTACATTTTTAAAAGATCCCTCCCTCTGTGAAAAGTATAGAAAAACAGAAGGAAAGTAGCAGCCAGGAAGAAGTTCTGGCAGTGACAGAAGAAATGGCCAAAGCCAGAAGTTATGGCACAGAACTATAACCCCAGCGCTCCAGAGGCTGAGGCAAGAGGAACTGCAAATTCAAATCCAGCCTATGCGTTCAAGGCTATCCTGGACCACAATGCAAGATCTCACGGCCAAAAAAGGGTGTGGGAGAGAAGAGGGAGGAGGAGGAGAGGAAAAAGAAAAGGAGGAAGAAGAAACTGGCTAAAACCACAGGTCTTAAGCCAAATTTACATGTATGTGTCCCAAAAATGCTCAATATTTACATCCATTTTGAAATGCCTTTCCCCCTCTAAGTCTGTAACTCCATTCCTACAATGGCTCAAGCATACACTGAGGAGATAGCTGTGACTCCTCTTTTTTTCTTGTGCCCTATTTCAAATATATCAACAGATTCTCTCAGCTCTACCTTCAAAACACATCCAGAAGCCAATCATTTCCCTCGTCTTCAGGGGTACCACTATCATCTATCATTTGGATGACTTTCCTCCTTCCTGGCCTCCCGGATTCTACCTCTGGCACTGCCTTTACCAGTCCCCAACCTTAGAACACTTAGTATGCAGCCAAGTGACTCCACTGCTTAAAACTTTCCAATGGTCTCTCCCACAAGTCAAGGCCTTTCAGTGGTTAAGAACCAGTATTATGGGATGGGGACTTAACTCAGAAGCACAGTGCCTGCATGGCAAGCACAAAGTCCTGGGTTCTAATCCCCATAACCAGAAAAAAAACCTAACATTGTCCGGCCACAACCCATCTGTGCCCACACTCCGGCCACGCGATTCATCACACTACCTATTTGGTTGGAAGTCTCATCTCCTTGCTGTTCCTCAAACATCCCATGTCCCTTCCACCCTCACAATCTATAAGCTTGCTACACCCCTTGCCCAAAACTATCCATTCCCAGACAATCTGCAAGACTTTTTATTTTTTCACCTAGTTCAATTTTTCACTCAAGGTCATCGCAGTGAAGTCTGCCCTTTCCATGGTACTTAATACTGCAAACTCCACACCAAGGCCTTTTCTGTCCCCTGTACGCCAGCCTTATTTAGTTATCCTCCAGGGCGCTTTTCTCCACCTCGCCTGCTATACTACATTTTACCTATTTACTGCATTTATTGTCTGTCTCCCCAGTTAAAATATAAACCCTGGGAATGCTGTCTGTTTCGGTCGCTGTTATCTACCTCTAACCTCTAAAGCAGTACATTTCACAAAATAAAAGTCAATTTGTTCATTAGAGTCACTAAATGTTAAAGCCTCTTCAGAAGTGCCAAGTTTGTTGGGTCCAATTCACAATCTACGACTAGCCTAATTTAACTATGCCAATTTTTTTACATTAATACCATTCAATTCTTGTTTTAATTATACTTTTTTTTAATGTTATAATCCAAGACATTGACTTGACGATTATTAAAAGCGCTTACTGAATCCACACAGCTCAAACTTGTTCCTCTTGCTGGGCAGGGTTGCACACTCTTGTAATCCCAGTACTCTGGGAGGCTGAGGCAGGAGGATTACAAGTGAGCCTAGTCTGGGTGACTTATCAAGACCCTGTCTCAAAATAAAAAAGGGTTGGCATTTGTAGCTCAGTGTGAAAACTCTGGATTCAATTCCCAGTGCTGCAAAAATGAAAGAAAAAAGCCTCTTATTCTCTTTATTCTTACTTCAGCTACAAGAGTCCTAAATTTAAATCTTAGCTCTACCATTTACTAGTCCTATGCCTCAGGCAATGAACCCTCCTCCTCCAAGACTTAGTTTCTCTTCTATAAAAGGCAGGATATGGGTGGATCAAAGACTTGCTTGTCTTATTCTACAGCTAATCATGGAATTGTAAAAATCAAAACTACATGATAAAATGCTCTGTAAGCAACAAATGGCTTGTACAAGCACAAGTTAAACATTCACAATGCAGTTTAGGGAAATCTCTGAAGTGAGGGAGAAAAGTCCTGTGTTTGGGCAGCCTATCTTGGTACTCCCTGCCTGCGTAGCAAACTCTAGTCAGAGTCAGACTGGCTCTTCCACTTACTTGTCCTACCTTAAACAGGTTACTCGACTGAGTTGTTATTTCCACATCCGTAAATGGTGACAACACCAACATTCTAACATCCTTCTGAAGAACAGTGATTCCATCCCAGTGTGTGACCCTGTGGCACACGTGCTGCAGCTGTTGGGATCACTGAAAACTCCAAAAGTTTCACCGTCACTCTTACATAAATACGGATAAAACGTACCTACAGAATACACTTAATGAAAGACAATTTTCTTGTCATTTTCATCTTCTTCAAAGGGACAAAACTCTCTAACACCAGACCGTATATACCACATGACTCAGACAAGCAGGACCTGACTTTTGACTACAGATTGTATGCGAAGGACAAGAAGGGAAATGAGAACCTGCAGGCACCAAGCAGCAGCGTTAGCAGTTTGCCTACTGAATGTGTCTTTTCCTTCTCACATTTCTCCAAAGTAAAATAACAGGATGAAATGTAAAGAAAAATCAGCATGTCACATTTGGTTTTATTCTCTTCAAACAAAGAAATAAGAACTGTAAGAGTAATAAAACCTAAAATGTGTAATTGTGATTATAAAAAGGAGAGGAAAAGAAAGTGCTCTAAAGGATATATCCGCATGTACATTTAAGTGTATAAAACAGATAACCGTATTCCCAAGTTTTTGTAGGATCACTGAGCAGAACTGTTTGCAGTCTCACTGTTTAAATGTCCACTTTGGATGCTTTAATTTTGTAACTTGAACAGCGACTTCTAAGATGACAATATGTAATCTATCAACTAGTGATTTCTTACTTTTTTTGAAATTTTGTATTATTTCTACCCTTTTTTCTGTTTTGCCTTTTTTCTCTTTAAATAAAATCCTTTAAAGAAAAAAAAGAAAGAAAGATCAGAACACAGAAAACTCTAATAACCTAAAAGAATTCATTTTAGCCAGGCGTGGTGGCTTACACCTGCAATCCTAGCAGTGGGGAGGCTGAGGCAGGAGGACCCTTGGGAGTTCAAGACCAGCCTGGGCTACAAAGTAAGCTCAGGGCCAGCCTGAACTGCATAGAGAGACCCTGTTTCAAAAAAAAAAGAATTCACTTTAGCCAGGTATGGTGGCTCTCAGCTTTAATCCCAGCTCTCAGGAGACTGAAGCAGGAGGATCACCATGACTTTAAGACTATCCTGAGCTACCTAGTGAGTTCAAGGCCAGCCTGAACTACAAAGCAAGATTTAAATGGTGATGTGTTCACACAACAGAATACAACATTTGAATGAGCAACATAACATGGATTAATCTTGCTAATGAGAGTGAGTAAAGGAAACTCAAAGAATGTGTACTAAACGATTCCACTTATGTAGCATTCAAAACACGCAGAAGTTTTCTAGAAGAAACTTGTATGAGAGGGGGAGTTCTGACACTAATAAATTTGGGGAGGCTGGGTCCTAATCACATAATGTGTTTATTCTGTAAAAATTTACGGGGCTGGGGATTTAGCTCAGCGGCATAAGCGCCTGCCTTGGAAGCAGGCAGTCGTGAGTTCGATCCCTGGTACCGGTAAAAAGGAAAAAGACAAAAAAAAAAAAAAAAAAAAATTAAAAAATTTACCTAGCAGTACAACTTTTCAAAATGCAAATAGGTACCAAATGGGGACATCAGGACTTCTAGTCCTTTCCTACCACCCATTCTATGCTCAGAAACTTGAGTGACAGTTCTACATCAGTGGTGGCAAGCCTACAGCATGCATGCCACAGAGGGCTATTTGTTAACACAATAGCTCTAAGAGCTATTGAGCTGGGTGTGCTGGAGTGCGCCTGTAATCCCAGCACTCAGGAGGCTGAGGCAGAAAATTACAAAGTGAGCTCAAGGACAGCCTGAACTGCATAATGAGACCCTGTCTCAAAGGACAAAAATAAAAAACAGGAGGGTCCTTGAGAGTTCAAGACCAGCCTGGGCTACAAAGTGAGCTCAAGACCAGCCAGAATTATTTAGTGAAACCCTGTTTTTAAATATAATAATAATAATAATAATAATATTCAGTCAATAAATTATTCAGACTGTAGTGGACAGAAGAAAAATTAGCAGAAAGAAGTCTGGTTAGAAGCCGGGCTCAGCAACCCATGCCTGTAACCCCAGCTACTAAGGAGGCTCAGGATGGAATATTCAAGTCCAGTCTGGACAACAAAGAAAGGCAAGAGTGTCTCCAAATAGAAAGAAACAAAAAGAGCCAGCAAGAGAGAAAAAGAGGAAGAAAGTGGGAGGGAGGAAAGAAGGCAGGCAGGCAGACAGACAGACAGACAGGACCAGCGATAGGTCAGTGGTAAACCACTAGCATAACACACTCAAGGCTCCAGGTTCAATGCCCACTACTGCAGGGGGGAAAAACAGTAGTCTGATTAGGACTCAGCTGTACCTGTCTTTAAAAAAAAACAACAAAGGTCCTGAAATAATGAAATGAAAACTACACCAATCCTAAGAAAATAGACTACAGGTACTGTCTACTAGTGGTCACAGTTAGAATCACCAACTATACCCTAGAGGTCAGAAAACTTTTTCTATAAAGATCCAAATACTGTAGTAAATATTTCAGGCTTTATGTTCCAAATATAGACTCTATTATATCTCTTGTTTTTGTTTTTTAAACAATCCTTTAAAAATTAAAACTATACTTAATGAACCATTTTTTAAAAAACAAACAAAAAGCCATAAGCTGGATTTAGGATGTGAGCCAGTTTGCTTATCCCTGCTAGACACAGGTAAAGTGAGGATTAACCTTCTTATGAGATTAATATTCCTAAAATGCTACTTGTATCATATTACTCCCCTACTCTGAAATCTCCATTGGTCCTCAAAGACCAATAAGTAAATTCAGTCTCTATGATGCCTAGCATTCATGGCATCTATACTCTAGCTCCAACCCACTAGTCTAAGCTCATGAACTATATTTATCAGAAACATTCCATTCTTATTAATTTGAGTTACTTATATTTACCTGCCTGTATCTTTGCAAAATTCCTCAACCCAGTTCCTTCTACAGCTCCAAACTTACCCAAACACCTTTCCTTCAAATCCTTCATCAAAACTCCTAAAAAGCACTATTTAAATATTTAATCACAGCTTTGAATTCTTCAAATAAAGTGTAAATTCCCCGTGAGTAGGAAACAATTTACCGCCTATTGCTGAATCTACCATACAAGGGGTAAATAAAATAGTATTTGTGGATATGTGACATGTATGCACACACTTTTTTCTCAAATACCTAGGTATCTATTTTTTTTTTTTTTTTTTTGTCTTTTTCATTTTTATCGGTACCAGGGATCGAACTCACGACCACACACTTGCAAGGCAGGCACTTATGCTGCTGAGCTAAATCCCCAGCCCCATAACTAGGTATCTAAAAGCAAATAGAAAAAATGAAATAAAAGCAAATAATGTTTCAATATTATGTAACTGAACACCTAAATTCTATGGACACAACCTGAACATTGCAAAAACCAAAGAATGACAGCCCACAAACACCTCTTTCCCATTCTTCACATGGTTTGAGGTCTAGTTACTAGACCAATCTAAAGTTTACTTAACTGTTA
Organism: Cavia porcellus; assembly: GCF_034190915.1. Lineage (NCBI taxonomy): Eukaryota > Metazoa > Chordata > Mammalia > Rodentia > Caviidae > Cavia > Cavia porcellus. The sequence continues at coordinate 229,447,701 of NW_026947484.1, read as the reverse complement.
ACTTTGACGGTTTGGTTTGGTTTGGTTTGGTTTGGTTTGGTTTGGTTTGGTTTGGTTTGAGACAGGGTCTCAATAATTTGCCCTGGCCGGGTTCAAACTTTCAATCCCCGGTCTTAGCCTGCCAGAGTACTGGGATTACAGACATGAGTCACAGCACCTGGCTTACTTCATTTATTTTTGAAGTACAAATTAAGCTTTTACAGTGACATTGCTTTAAATTCACCTTCAACCCTTCAACTATTACTCAAATTTAAAAAGTCTTAAAAGTGTACACACCCAAAAAGTCACATATATGGTCTGAATTTTAGTGATAAGTTTCTCCATGACAGTTCACATTACCAAAATGGTATTACTGAGATCATTCACTATTTAGGGATAGAAGAATTCTTTATTTTCATATTACATGAAAGTTTTAAGAAAACAATCCATTTTAGTTTAGTGTTGATAAACAACTACAATCACAGAATTTTTTGAGCTAAAGGATTCATTTTTTATTTGCAAACATATACTCAAATCTAAACCCAAGATGTGACCTATTACCAATTTAACTCCCCGAAGAATGGTCAAGAATCTATACAAATTCCTCCATAAATACTTGCCCACATTTCAATACAAACTATACCAAAAATTTGTAACATTTTAGCTGGCAATGCAGCTCAGCAACACATTTGCCTACATTACACAGGTCCTGGGTTCACTCTCTAGTACCTCCAAAAAAACAAAAAAAGTAAGGTACTATATACAAAACCTCAAGGAAAACACCAAAAAATGACTGAAAACAGACATTTTACTCTAATTTTAAACATAGTGGAGAAAAGCTTGTTTATAACCCACAAAGGGTATTATTATTCACTGAGTCACAGTATTAACAACTAATTAGAAGACAAGACTAGGAGCCAAAGACTCCCATTTCTCAATTTCTGTTCTACCACTGGCTTAGTTCACACAGAACGTGAAGAAGTGAACTGACATTCCGAAGCTATAAGACCTGATTGTTTATGAACTACCTTAGGACCATGAAGGAAAGCCACTGTAATTGTAAAATGTCCTATGTGCTTAATCCGAAACTATAGCTACCAGTTAGCAGTAGTTGCAAATCCAAAACTATAGCTACCAGTTAGCAGTAGTTGCAAATACAGCCATGGTTAAGTTTTTGTATCCTACAGCAAAACTGTTAGGAAGGTTCACGTATTAGCAAACTAGAGAGAAGATTTCTGTCCTAATCTTTGTTTTCTCAAAAACCGTGTTATTGGCCAATGCAACCTTTTGCGAGAGAAATCCAACTCAGACTAAGAAATCAGCTGTAGATATTAATAAGCTCACACCAAATGAATGAAAGCTATCAGGAATCACAAGAACTCACTGATAATAATAGCAAAAATGGGAACCTTGAAAATAATCCTAGAAAACAGTCACTTAACAACAGTTTTATTAAAAGACAGATCCCCACTTTTTTAAATTAAAAAAAAAAAAACTCCAAAATATTTTCAGGCAGGAGACAAGATGAAATGTGTTTAAAACCTGAACTAATTCTCTAGGTGGCTCTAGCACCTGCTTGGCGCTGAGAGACACGAGGGACTGGAGAGGCTGCTCAGGAAAAGTGCTGATGCCATCTCCAACTGCCCCTGAACGACAGTAACAATGCAAACACTGACAAAAGAGCCGGGAGGACACCCGAAGTCCCTGCCTGGCAGGACTTCCATCCGAGCCCCAACATACAAAGCGACAAGTCTCCGAAAGGCCCTTCCCTGACAGGTCTCGCGGGCGCAGACCTTCGGTCCACGGGCTACAGTGAGAAAGTCCTGCCCTCAGTCCTCCCGGACACGGGCACCGCGGCCAGCCTCCCACGAGCCGGCGGACCGCGAGGAGACCGCCTCTCGGGCTCCGAACGGCGCGGGGCCGCCGTCCTTCCCCGGGCAGCGGCGGGACGGCTGCCCCCGTGAGCCTGGCAGGCGACAAGTGCACTCAGTCGGAGCCCATACTGCGCCCGGGTGGGGGCGGCGCGGCGGCCCGGCCCGCGCCCTCCCCACGCGGTCCGCGTCCGGGTCCCGCCCGCCGCCGCCGCCGCCGCCGCCGCCGCCACCACCACCGCTGCGGGCCGGGCTGCAGACCTCGGCCGGCCGGGCGGCCTGGGGCCCTACCTGAGGCTGTGTACCAGCTCCCGGCGTGACTGGCTTCCCGGCAGACCACTCGGTTGGACATCTTGGTGCCTGTGCCGCCTATGGTGCACGAGGATGAATGAGGAGGTGGCGGCGGCGGCGGCGACAGGAGCGGCTCCGCGAGGGGACGAGACACCGCGGGCCCAGCCCAGGAGGAGGAGGCGGCGGCGGGGAGGGGATCGGCCCGGCCCAGGAGGAGGAGGAAGAAGAGGAGGCGGCGGCCCAGGAGAAGGCGGTGGCAACCGGGGCGGTGGCGGCAACAATCACCACAAACTCCGGCGGCCGCCGGAAGATGGGGCCCGCGGCGGCCTCACCCGAGCCCGGAAAGCCTGGCCCGGCCCCACAGTCGCCGCAGCAGCTCCCAGCCGGGGCTGGTTCCGCCGAGCCGCCCTCCCGGCCCCCTCCCCGCCCGGCCGGCCGGCCTCCCTCGCCACCGCGGGTGACCCCACCCCCGTGACTGCGCGCCCGCCCCGCCCCGCCCCCGCCCCCGCGGGGCTCCCCGCACCCACCCCGCCCCCGCCCGCCCCACCCCCACCCGGCGGGGCCTCTGCCGTCCGCCGCCCGCTGGCCCCGCCCCGCGCCACCTCCCGCCGCCGCGCGGCGAGGTTAACGGCGGAAACCGGGCAGGCCACACGGCATCCGGGGTCGGGCCGCCCCGCGAGGAGGCACGGCAGCGGCGGCTCCGCGCGCACGAAGCCCAGGGCCGGGGCCTGAACCGGGGAAGCCAGCCCCAGAGCCGCCGACGCCGCCTTACTCGCCACTCTCGCGGGTCCGGCCCACTGAGCATGCCCAGCACCGCTGCCGGGCCGCCGCGGACTCGCAACGCGCGCGCTCCGCTCTCCGGGCTTTAGCGCCAGCAGAGGCTGGGGGCAGGGCGCGGGCGCAGGACGCAGCCGCGAGGCAGCCCCTTTCCCCAGCCCGCCGCCTTCCCCCGAGCACGCCGCTGCGGCTTGGCCCGCAGGGCCCGGCCCTCGGCCCGCCGCTCCCGCGTCGTCGGTGGGCTGGCTCCTCGGGCTTTCAGCGAGACGTTTGGAGTCTGGCCGCGCCGCCACGAAGTTCGTTTGCAAAAGAGGCACATTGTAAAGTGTGCCTGCGGTACTGCTAGCGAAGTTCTTGCTTCGCGGGGTCACCCTTACCACCGTATATTTAACTTGTTCCGTGTTACATTCATGTAGGTGCGCGTCTCGTCTTCCTAAACTAGTATGCAAGAGCTAGCCTCCATGATTCCCAGCCGTAAAATGGAGCTAGCACTCAAGCCCTGTACCTAGGCTCACAAGAGTTAATGTGAAAGACGTGCAAGGTAGACATACGGCAGTGTGCCACGCTTCGCTTACATTTTACAAATCCCAGTACTCCCCATAAATGTCAGTACCAAGTCCATTAGCTAGGTGTAGTGCTAGGGCCTAGAATTTCAGCTACTCTGGAGGCTGAGGCAGGCGACCAAGCTGGGAAATTTAATGAGACGTCTCAAATTTTAAAAAATAAATTTAAAAGTGCGGTGTGGCACAGTGGTAAAAAGGGGCACTTCGTAATTGTGGCTGGAGGGGTTGGGGATTTAGCTCAGCGGCATAAGCTCCTGCCTTGCAAGCAGGCAGTCGTGAGTTTGATCCCTGGTACCGGTAAAAAGGAAAAAGACAAAAAAGTAATTAAAATTGTGGCTGGATTGCAGTAAAGGAGAGTACACCCAAGAGGTGTTGTGGCTGTGAGGTGCATCAGTCTTCAATGAAAGATCTAGGAGCTGGGGATTTAGCTCAGTGGCATAAGCGCCTGCCTTGCAAGCACATGGTCTTGTACCGATTTAAAAAAAAAAAAAAAGTGGAAGATTTAGGGCTAAAAACCATAAATTTTTTTCTATCCTAATTTCACAGTAAGCTTCTCTGGTAGAGTCCAACATAGATGGCTGGCTACCTAATATTCCAGCTTTAGGTTTCCCTAGTGTCATAATAATATACTGTAGTCTAAGGTTTTTTAAAGGCATTTTTCGGTTCCTTCTCCCACATTTTCCAACGTCAGGGCTCAGACTGCAACAGCTTAAGTCTAAGCCCTTCAGTGGGCCTATTAATGATACTCGACATTCTTTTTCTACATCGTTGTTAGGCTAAAATCTCCACTAAATATATATTTTATAACTCGAATTTTATCCTCTCCACGACTGACCAAACAAAATGATAAGATGTAGGGAAAAAAATGAACATACAGCACCTAATAGCCAAAGCCACTGTAGGAACAACAGAAAAAAAGAAAGCTGCAGCTCAAATTCCATAGTATTCTCCAAAATTCAGTGCCAACTAATGAAAAAGTGAACTTTTCGTTGTAAATTTCAAGCACTGATAAGTTGACAGCATTTGTGGTTAATTGTTGGTGATACTGTTTCTATGGGGCAGTATACAGTAAACAAAGAAAACTTCACTTTTCTGGCCCTTCCAATTACAAAATGAGGTTTGTGTCTTGGCTGTGTGACTATTAGCATCCAGTAACTTAACCATTTCACACCTCAGTGTTCTCATCTGTCAAATACAAATAGCCGCATCTCACATGCTTGCTGTGAAAGTCATTAAAGTATATAAAAAGTTTATAAGCTGTACTTTATATACTGTATGCTACCTCCTAGCAGCAATCTTAAATTTTATTCCAAACTAGTAATCTTGTTCAGAATTATTTTTCCTATTAAAATGCTCAGCCGAACTCTTCTCTAAATGGTTTTTATAATAATCAACTTCTTCACAGAATGATTTGGGGATGACAGTGGGCAATGTATGTACTATTGTCCCCGCTGACTGACATGTTTTGAAAATGTGGGGGTGGGGGCTGGGGATTTAGCTCAGCGGCATAAGCTCCTGCCTTGCAAGCAGGCGGTCGTGAGTTCGATCCCTGGTACCGATAAAAAACCGAAAAAGCAAAAAAAAAAAAAACGAAAATGTGGGGGTTTTTTCTTTACTTTCTTGTATTTGTTTCTTTTTAAGCATTGGAATAAAATGAATTTAGAAAAATAAGAGAAAGCAAAACATCTATCGTATGATTTTAGTCATATAAAGTTACTTATTTCTGTATGTCTTCTGGGGTGAAGGTAGGGTCTGGAAACTTTGTCATTAAAATGATGCCAGTGAGAAAAAAAAAAAAAGATGCAAAAAAAAAAAAAATAGTGAAAAAAAAAGCAAATTGCAGCCAGGTATAATGGCACACACCTGTAAGCCCAGCACTCTTGAGGCTGAGGCAGGAGAGTTGTTGTGAGTTTGAGACCATCCTGGGCTACAAAGTGAAGTCCAGGTCAGCCTGAACTGCATACATAGTGAGACCTTGTCTCAAAACAAAAAAAAGCAAATTGCAGAATGATGTATAAAGTATACTACCATTTGTGTAAAAAATGAGTACTTGTGTGCTCCTATGTTGTAATACTTCTAGAAAAAAAGCAACAAGCTGGTAACAGTAATTCTTTCTGTGCCAAACTTTTTTTTTTTTTTTTTGGTCTTTTGAGGCAGGGTTTCACTGCGCAGTTCAGGCTGGCCTTGAACTCACTTTGTAAAGCCCAGGTTAGCCTCAAACTCACAGGGTTTGCCTCAGCTTCTTGAGTGTTAGAATTACAGGTGTGCACCAGCACACTGGGCCCTGTACCAACTTTTTTTTTTTTTGGTACTAGGAATTGAGCTTAAGACCTTGTACTTTATAGGCAGATGTTTGTGCCACTGAGCTATATCCCTAGCCCCAACATTTTCAGTGTTTACCTTTTGAAGTATATGCCATATAATTATATTACCTATACCAAGACATACCTAATTTATTCACGTTTAGGCTTGATTTTTCTTTTTTTTTTTTCTTTTTTTTGTCTTTTTCCTTTTTATCAGTACTGGGGATTGAACTCACGACTGCCTGACTGCCTGCTTGCAAGGCAGGCGCTTATGCCACTGAGCTAAATCCCCAGTCCCTAGGCTTGATTTTTGAATCTACATGAGAATATTAAATTGACTAATTTTAGATCATACTTTTCCACAGCTGACAACCTTAGGAGCCCCAATATCACTGAAAACCCTATAGATAAGAAAAATGTTCTACAATGAAACCACAATGTTTTGAACAAATCAAGATTTAAGAATTCAGCATAGCCAGGAATATAGCTCAGTGGCATAAGCTCCTGCTGGGCAAGTACAACATTCTGAGTTCAATCCCTGGTACAAAAAAAAAAAAAAAAAAAAAAAAAAAAAAAAATTCAGCAGAGAGGATTTTTTGATTTCAATTAAATCAGTCAACCTTGCCCCTCTCTACTATAGAAATCAAATTTAGGTGACATTAAGTTTTGTGTACCTGACATTTGGCTACTTCATATATTTAATGATTTATTTTTTGTGGGGGGTACTGGCAATTGAACTCAGGACTTTGCATTTGCTGGCAGGCGCTGTGCCGCAGAGCTGCATCCTTGGCCTATTTAATGATTTCTGATGAAAATGTATGCATTTCCAGTGTCCTAAAATGAAATTTTGTACATGAAGCTTTTTTCATATATATTATTGAAGTGAAATAGACAAGATAAAAGATATAAATCTTTTTTAAAATCTGACATATTTGTTAAAGAGAGTCATTCATTAACGGCCCTTTTATCGCAGGGGCCTATTTTTCATTATCATGTTACTTTTCTTCTTTCTTCATTTATACCAAAAGACTTTTTAACAAGTAGATGGTTACAATCGCTTAGAAGTTTTTATTTCTACAGTTTTTGGAATCCAGTCCATGAAAACATCTGGGTAAAATGTTTTATTCTGTTTCTGTCATTTTGTTGTGTTTCTAACAGAAGCTGTTAATCTTAAAAGTTCACTGTACCTCATAAATGAGTTTTGCACAAGGTTCAGTATTCCCCTATAAACTCATAGGATTACAGATGATCTCTTTCTAGCCACTTTTTTTTCTATTCATGGTGTCTATCCTCTAGGAATGTGTTCCTGATTCACTCCAGTGGTTCTCCCACTAACCTAACTATGAACAGAATTCAGGAATTTACCCTTACAGGTTACAGTCGACCTTATTCTATTTTTGTATTTGTTTACTGAACAGTATCTTCTCCATTAATTGGTCAAAGAATAGAAATTGTTTCTATACTATCAATGCTAGCTGTACCATACACTAAATTAAAGTACCATACACTAAATTATAGAAATTTTCTAAACCAACTTTTTTTTCCAGACAGGTTTCCCTTATGTAGCCCAGGCTGGCTTTAAACTCAGGGTGATCCTCCTGCCTCAGCCTCCTGAGAGCTGGGATTATAGGCATGCACTACCATACCTGACTAAACCAACTTCTATGTAACGGATTTACTAGAATAAGTGATAGGCTCCTTTCCCTCAGTAAAATACACTTAGTACCAATTATAAGCTGCACCTTTGAAGCTAGTGGACTACACTCAAAAGAATCTCATACATTTGCACTCTTAAGATTGCACATGCCTAATGAAAACCAGGCATGTTCTACAACTTATTATACCAATTTTACTAGATACTGCCATCACCTAGTTACTACATAAAACAATGAAATACAAACAATGTAAAAGATGTGTTATGCTCTGAATGTTATGTTCCCAAAAATTTCATGTTGAAATCCTGATCACCAAAGTGATGGCATGAGAAGCATTCAGAGGCGATTAGGTCATTTCATGGATGGGATTGGTGCCCTCATGAGAGATCCCAGCGAGCAAGTTATAAGAACACAGCTTAAAGGTGCCATCTATAAAGACTACAGATCAGACCTTCCTCAGACTTTGATTTTGGGCTTCCTAGCCTCTAGAACTGTAAAATATAATTGTTTTATAAGCCACTCAGTCTATATTTTTTATAAGAGCAGCCCAAAAATATTATGGTGTTTGTATAGGTTATGTTGAATTCTTTAGAAAAACTCAATAAAAGTAACTTAGATACAGACAAGATAAATGGAGACTAGAGAGAGAAAAATATATATATATATATTACAAACTGCATGTGTAAAGTCTTCAAAAATCTTTGAAACTGAAATTTAGAGATCATACATTATAGGTGTAGTTTGTAGAATACAGAATTCTAACCAAACAGCCTATAACTAAAAGATACAGTAATCAAAATATTTACAGATTTTTTTTTTCCTGAGGCAGAATCTTGCTATATAGTTCAGGCCAGCCCTGAGCTATGTAATCTAGAGTGGCCTTGAACCCATAGCAATCCTCCTGCCTCCACCTCCCAAGTGCTGGGATTACAAGCATGTGCCAACATGCCCAGTAGATTAATATTCTTAAATGTATGTTCATTTTTTATTCCATACTACGGCTTTTTTCACCTACCAGCCTAAGACCTTCCACTGTACACATATAGGACTGATTTTCCCCCAAAACAAAAATCACAGGCATACCTGAGAGGCAAGTCTTAGACAGGGTTTGAATCACTGCCCCAAACTTGGTCCTCCATAACTTTGAGCAAGTTAAGTTTCCTCCTCTAAAAATGATGTATCAAAATTAAACCTACCTCTATGCTAAGTGTACTCACCACACTTGAGGCCCTGAGTTTAATCCCCATTACCACAAAAATAAGTAAAAGAAACCTAATTCCATCTTTGGGAAGTGATCAATACATTTATGGCCTTGAAGATGGTTATAGTTTCACTACTAGGTATCTATGCTGAAACTCATTTTTTACACACTATATACAGCTTCTTACATGTAAATCATATATATTTAACATGCCAATAATGATATTTAAATATAGTGGGTACAAAAATTTTTAATGAACTCCACAAGATTGAAGATGAAGTGACGAAGTATTTTCCATAGTCCCTGGCAGAGTAAGTATTAAGGAGCATGTATCTGCCAGCAGAAGACAAGCCTACTTTCAGCTCTTACTAGAAAAAGTAGCAAATTCGAGATTGAGGGTTTTTTTTTTGAGACAGTTTTGCTATGCAGCCTAGGCTGGCCTTGAACTATGATACTCCTGTCTCAATCTATCTGGGCTTATAGGTATGTACCACCACACCTGGCCAAAATTGAGAATTTTAAACCTTATCTTGAAGATAATTCAATAGAACGCCATAAGTAATAAAACACTAAGTAGTGTATTACATATTTGTATCTCCAAAACCATATGCATCAGACTAAAGGCTTTACAAATTCACAAAATTGTAAATCCAGGATCTATGCTAATTGAATCATGGTCTCCAAGCTTTATGTAAAATACAAATATGTATTTGTTTCTATATTATACTATTATATATTATTATTTATGCTAATATTTAAAAAGTTCCATCAAGTAGCTCTAATATGAGTAATTGACAGAGATGCTGCCAAGAAGATAGCACTCTAGTCTCTGGGTAGCAGACTATTTGCCTAGCATGTGCATTAGTGAGACTTTAATTAGAAATTATACAATTTAACAAATATCACTAAAGAATACTTCAGTAGATTAACTAGAGTTAGACAAGTGGCCAAACTAAATCTGATAAAATTGATATTTATGGCAACTATTGTGTAAGTGGGAGATACTGGTATTTCCTACTAAAATATATAGGTCTGCATATGTGAATCAAAATAATACCATTTCTACTAAGTATTCCCTGTATTAAAGAGAACTGCCGCACATGCATCAGCAGCATTAAATTTCTAATTCTGCAAAGGCTTTAACTTTTTTTTGGAGACACAAGATTTTAATATATTTCAATGTAGTTTCCCAATTTTGATACTAGTGATGCCTTGCAAGGGATAGGGCATATCAGTTATCTTGCGCCCTTTAAGATATTTAGCAGCATCCTGGCCTCTATCCACCAGATGACAGTAGAATTCCCTCTCATACTAGTTGTGAAAACTAAAATGTATCCAGAGCTCCAAATATGGGGGGGCGGGGGTGTGGCGTGGAAGAAAGGGGTAGACATGATCACTCCAATCTGATTTTTCTGTTCCCTTGTTGTCTTTGAGACAGGGTTTTGCAATGGGAGTTCAGGCTAGCCTTAAACTCACAGCAATCATCCTGCCTCAGCCTCCCGCGTGCTGGGATTACAGGTATGTGCCACCACACCCAGTAATCACAATTAGAAAACTACTTAACCAGTGAATGTTTTTCTTTACTCTCTCCAGACAATTTTCTCTATTTTCATAGTAAGTTATCTTAATTTCTTCACGGGAGATAACACAAATAGATCCAAAAATGAAAATAGAGGAATAACACATACACACACACACACACACACACACACACACACACACACACACACAAAAAAAAAAACAGCTGATTTTACTGCAAAAGGATTCAGTATTACGTGACACAAATATTTGCTATCAGCAAAACATTGACAGAACTGAGATGAATGCTGGGCACAGTGGTGCACACTTATAATCCCAGTACTCAGGACCCTGAGGTAGAGGATCACTGGAAGTCCAGCCTAGGCTACATTTAAGGCCTGCACAGGTGATTCTGTCTCAAAAAAAAAAAAAGCAGCAGCAGCCAGGCTTGATGGCACATCTGTAATCCCAGCACTTGGGAGGTTAAGGTAGAAAGATCATTCCAAGTTCAAAACTGGCCTGGACTACAAAGTGAGCTCAAGGCCAGCTTGAAATGCATAGTGAGATTCTATCTCAAAAAGACAAAAAAAAAAAATAATAATAATAATAACTTGAATGGGGGTGAGGGATTTAGCTCAGCAGCATAAGTCTGTCTGGCAAACACAAGGTCATGTGTTCGATCTACAGTACCAAAAAAAAGAAAACAATGGGATGAATTCCTACTCAAGCATTTACCAGATACGTTGTCTTGAACAAGTCAGTCACTAAACCTCTCCAAGTCTGTTTTATCATCTGCAAAATGGGAATACAATCTACTTACTTTGCAGAGTTGCTATGTTAAAGTACATACTAGTATACCTCACATATAGAACTGCAATAAATGATAGCTATTTTTACATTACCCTCAAGCATTGAAAGATACTGGATACTCTGCACAATGCTTTTCTCCACCCCAACATTATTGTGCATTAGAGAAGATGTCTAACCACCACCCTTAGAAAAGTCCAGTGGCAAGGCTGGGAAAAACTGGCTAAGCTTTTTCTATTATACTTGATTTTGCTAAATTTTCACTCTGTTGTAAAAAACTATGTAGCATTCGGACACAAGAAAGAAGCAATTCATGTTAACAATTCAAGCATACAAAGTACTTCTCATAACAAAAGCTCCTCTGAAATACTGGCATTTTGACAATTTATTTTGAAGGTCATTTTAAAAACAAAGTTAAAGACAATCTACGAAAAAATTGCACAGAATACACTCATTAAATAAGTATAGCAATTAAATCAAAATAGGGGAAATATGTTCTCTTCAGCAATTACAGAAATAATTTCTTTTGTCCTGAAGGTTCTTATAATTCCAAAAAGGAGGGAAAATTGTGGCAATTAAAGCTGCCTCTTAATCATGTAAATTTACAGTAGCAACCAAACTTTTCTGTTCTTCCCAATAAGTCAGTTTCGATCTTCAAACTGTGCCTTGTTTTTTAAAAGATAAGATGCTAGAAATTCAATGGGATTTGGTGGTCTGTAAGGGAAAAGAAATCCAAAGTTTAGAAACATATATATTTTAAATGTGTTAATTTAAATGTATTAATGTCAGAAAGACAGCACAGCTTTTTACCTTTTATTTTACAGTCAAATGTAGTATGTATGATGAGACATAAACCAATATAGTTTTTTTTTTTTAATGGTACCGGGGATCAAACTCATGACCGTGCGCATGCAAGGCAGGCACTTATGCCGCTGAGCTAAATCCCCAGTCCACCAATGTAATTTTTAAAAGACAAATTTTTATGTTTTAAACTAGTCATGAAGTCAATTCTAAACAACAGGTTTTGAACATGTACTAACACTGGACTGCTCTAGGGAAAATAATAATGAAGAGGTCACAAGAGATATTTCTGGGTGCTGGCAGTGATGTATTTGGTTCTTCACCTGAGCAGACATTACATAGACACGGTTTGTTAAATTCATTTCTATGAAATGTATAACTTTCTGGATAGGTATTATCCTTCAACAAAACAACAAAAACCACTTAAAACAATGGCTGTAGCATTGCCAAAACATACAGCTCAACAACGTAAGTGACTGATTACTTACTACTTAAACAAATTCTATTATGTTTTCTTCTTGGTTTTTTAAGACAGGGTCTTGCTTTGTAGTACAGGATAGTCTTGGAGTCGCTATGCAGCCCAGGCTGGCCTCAAACTTACAGCAATCCTGCATCAGCTTCCCAAGTACTGAGATTACCCATCTTACACTTCTTTTTTTTAAAAAAAAACTTTCTTCAAATAATTTAAATTAATTCTGACAAGCATGGTAAGTATAGCAATTAAATCAAAACAGGGGAAATATGTTCTGTTCAGCAATTCCAGAAATAATTTCGTTTGTCCTAAAGGTTCTTATAATTCCAAAAAGGAGGAAAAATTGTGGCAATTGTGACAATGATGTTACAGGCCTGTAAACCCAGCACTCAGGAGGCTTGAGGCAGGAGGATCACTGTGACTTTAAGGCCAGCCTGGGCTACATAAGCAAGTTTGAGACCAGTATGCGCTACATGGTGAGATCCTATCAAAAAATTAAATTAAATTAAAAAGGATATCCACATTTTAATTCTCAGTGGTAGAATCAAGATATATTTCACAATTATAAGAAAATCTTATTTTACAAATACAACAATCAAAACCTAGTATGTATTGCTTCCTCTGTTAATCAGTTGGGATGGGTGGTGCAAGGGACAGAACCCAGCACCCTGTGCATGTTTACCACGTGCTCTATCTCTGAGTTACACTCCTAGACCTCGTATGATTTTTACATAAACTAATATACCTGTTCTAACTTCATCACTTACTCTGAGAGATAATGTTCAAATTTCTAATCTAGCTAAATCAATTTGCTACAATGGTTATTACTATCCTTTGAATAAAACATTCAAGTAATAAACATTAACTAATTTGCTAATCTAATCTAATTTCCTTATTGTGCTTGCTTTTTAAAATATATTTATTTTTTGAGACAGGGTCTGGCTGTTAGGTGGGGCTGGCCTCAAGCTCTCTATAGCCCAGGCTAGCAGTGATCCTCCTGCCTCAGCCTCAGGCGTGCACTACCACACATTGTATTTGCTTACACAGGAAAATTCGGGATGAGAATTACAGCACAAAAACATGCTGTGACATGACTGTAACAATGCTAATGAAGAAATGTAAATTAAAACAAGTTGGCAACAAAGTTTAGAACATTGTTGAGGCTATAGTGACACTAGAATTTGAATAAGCTTTAGGATAGAAATACGATATGTTCAGTACTATAAAAGTAATATCCTTTGAACTAGCAAAACAACACTTTAAAATTTGTTATTTAAAAAGTAGGGGCTGGGGATTTAGCTCAGCAGCATAAGCGCCTGCCTTGCAAGCGTGTGGTCATGAGTTCGATCCCTGGTACCGGTAAAAAGTAAAAACAGGCAAAAGAGACATGAAAGGAGATGATTTGTCTATTGCCTAAAATCTACAATAACAAAGGAAACTGAAGCGACATATTCAGTAACAGAGGATATGGCTAGGTTAATGATACCACTGCAATTTAAATTATCATCATGAAGATTTTGATTCACACAGAAAAATGTTATGTTATTAAGTAAGAAGAAGATACACATATACCACGATTGGTAGAAAAAAATGAGAATGTCTGACTTGAGCTATGCCTGGTTTCTTTTTTTTAAAAAACAAAAAGTTTAATAGCCCTAAATTATAAAACCTTATAGCAAAAACTAACATTAACTTAGGGAAGTCTTTTCTTTCCCTGCCATACTATGATCTTACCTTTCCTTCGCAAGCACAGCAAGTCCCTGTAACAAGATAGGTACAACTGTCTGGTCCAGGTAGGCACGAGTTGGCAAAGACTGCAGATCCACCTTCTGTTTTGAAGACTTTTCTGCATTAATCTTCTCATTTTCTACTATCCTCTAGTGAATTCAAAAACAACACATGAATATTCCAAACAACTAGATTATTTTGAGTGTTAAACAAAATGAATGATACTAACAGAAGAGGCAAATCAATGACTGGAAGCTGCCCAAAGAAGTTCCTTTTTTTTGGTTCAGGAATCAAACTCAGGACCTTGTACTTGCCAGGCAGCACCTGTGCTGCTGAGCTATATCCCCCGCCCAAAAAGAAGTTCAGACTATCTGTAAATTTAATTTAAACCTTTTCTCTTCAAAAACATATTATCTCCAAATTCTGGTGCCTTTCATTTCTTCTGCCTTTTAGGAGTAAATCAGTCTTTTTCTTTCTCTTCTTTCTTTCTAACAATACTGTCTTACAATGTTTTCCAAAACAATGGACATGACATTAAGTAACACTGAAAATCAGTCCTGTTCTAATTCTTTCATTATAGGTAATACCAAGGGCAAAGTCCCTGGTGTTGGTGTGTCTTTCACACTTCCACAGTCCCTGCTAAACTCCCTTTTTTATTTTTTTCAGTACTGGAAATGAAACTCACAAGCACTCTACCACTGAGCTACATTCCAGCATTTTCTTGTTTTTAATTTTTACTTTTTTTGAAACAGGGGCTCAGCATGTAGTACAGGCTAATCCTGAACTCACTGTGTAGCACAAGCAGGCCTGGAACTCTTGATCCTTCTACCTCAACCTCCCAAATGCTGGATCTATAGGCGTGTGCCACCTGCCTGGCTAACCTTTTTTTTTTCAAATGGTACTGGGATTGACCAAGGGTCCTTGCACTGAGCTACATCCCCAACACTTTTTTTTTTTAAAACAAGCTGAACCTTGTGGCCCTCCTGCCTCAAGTTCCCACACTGCTGGGATTACAGGTATAACCCAACAACAACCATTTAAACTACTTTAAAACACAGAAGACAGGCTGTGGTCTCACAGATTTAAACCATCAGAATCTAGCTAATACTATCATTGTTTCTATTCTCATGGTTACTGTGTATAACAATGAGAATGTTTTTCCATTTCTTTCTTTTTAAAAGAAATAGATCCATGATTTTCAAAAGTGAATAGGTCAGGCTGGTACATGGTTTGTAATCCCAGCACCCTGAGAGGCTGAGGCGAGAAATTCACAAATTTAAGCCCAGACTGACCAATTCTGTAATTTGGTGAGATGCTGTCTAAAAATTAAAAATAAGAAAAAGGGCTGGGGAAGTAGCTAAATATAAAGGTCTAAGGTTCAATTTCCTGTACCACAAAAAACAACCACAAAAAAAAAAAAAAAAAAAAGTATGACATTCACTTAAATGAATAAAATTTTGGGACTAATAAATTTGTTCTATAATTTTGGAAAAGATGGCCATGTTTGTGTTTGTATGGGAAAGATGGTCATGGTCGTGTTTGTCACCCCCAATGTGGTTTGAGAAAAAAAAAATTTGGCCAAATGTTTGTTTGCAAACCAAACTGTTTGTGAATAAAACTGCTGGTGAACTGAGGTACCACTGTATACCATTTAACAACCCCAAATCTGGATGCTTTTATACCTTTGCAGCTGACAACTAGACTATCAAAAGCTATTAAAAATTCTGCCTTTTTAGAAATTAGTATTTTTTTTTTTTAAATAAATAGCTCTTAGGCTAGCCATAGGGGTTCACATCTGTAAACTTAGCGGCTGGGAGGCTGAGGCAAGAGGATTGCCATAAAGTCAAGGGAAGCCTGAACTACGTAACGGGACCCTGTCTCAGGTAGCAAAAAAAAAAGAAAAAGAAAAAGAAATAAATAGCTCTTAAAAGACAAAACAGTTCTGTAAGTGCTTTTTTTATTTTATTTTTTTTAGGGAAGAGTTTACTAAATTGTCCAGGCTGGACTTCAATTTGTAATCTCCCTTCCTCAGCCTCTCAAGTAGCTGGCATTACAGGTATGTGGCACCTTGCCTGGCTCAAAACAATATTCCTTTTCATTTCTTTGATGGTTTCAGGCTTGTTTGTTTGTTTTTTAGGATTTTTTTTTTTAGGTAAGATCTCACTATGCAATAACCCAGGCTGGCCTCAAACTCTTGACAATCCTCCTGCCTCAGTCATCAGAATGCCAGGCTACAGGATGCCTGGCTTCAAAGTAGTATTTTAAGAATATTTCCATTCAGCCAGGCGTGGTGGCACACTCTTGTAATCCCAGCACCTGGGTGGCTGAGGCAGAAGGATCACTGCATGTTCAAGACCAGCTTGGGCTACAAAGTGAGCGGAAGGCCAACCTGAACTACATGGCAACACTCTGTCTCAAAAAGACAAGAAAAAAAATAAGAGTATTTCCACTTGACCATATTCAAATTGGATATAAAAGGGTCAATGAGGAAAAGATATTTTTCTAGATCTAATTGTGTTATGTAAAAGCAGAAGAAAAACTTCTAATCATTAATCTACAACAAATATATTAAGGTTTCCAAAGACAACATCCCAGGCCGGTGTGGTGGTGCACACTTGTTTAGCTGCCTAGCTAAGGGCCGCCTAGGCCACATATTGAGGCCTGCTCAAACTACACACCAAGACCCTGTCTCTAAAACCTCCTCCTCAAAGAAAAAAAAAAAAAGGCAAACAATGTCCCATAACTATGTCCATGATTTCTTTTATATGATTCTTTTAACCTAATTTTGTAACTTGTTAATTAATCTATGAAATGGCTATTTAGCCATGAATCGAGAAACATTGCTCATCAGTAGATCTCAATAAATACCTATAGCATTCCATCATGTCTGAAATCCTATTTGAGCATTTATAAAGTTTATGTTTCCATTACAGAAAATATTATCCAATTTGGTCTTTCTGAAAACTGACATTATCATTTTGAATGAGTTTTCTGCCATTTTGAACCAAAATCCATTGTGTTCAAAACTTCTGCCTAATCACAATGAAGAAAATGAGGCAACTGTCACCCTTCAGGATGTATTTTCTAAAAACAGTTCTAACTTCCTATTGCGGAATTTGTGTACAATGAAAACTAGTTAAGAGTTTCATGACATTACAATGCCTCCAATAAGAAACAGCAACACCCAAGAATTAATCACTTCTATAATAAATTCTTTAAATTCTCTCATTTACCTCATTCTAACATTTACTGAATATTGCTGAGCGAGGTTGCAGTATGAGAATTAATTTATCTAAAGACAGAAATGTCTTTTTTTAAAAAATGTAAACCAGGCATGGTGGTGGACACCTGTAGTCCCATCACTTGGGAGCCTGAGGTAAAAAAGACTGCCACGAGTTTGATACCAGCTGAGCTGCACTGTAAATGCAAGGCCAGCCTGGACTGCATAGTGAGACCTGAAAACCTATACACCACGGCAACCAAGGAGGAGGGGCTGATAGTAAGGTTGCTACAACTGCTCCCGTTTACTGTGTCTTACCTAAAGAACTTACAAGATGCAGAATCTGAGAGGAATCTTGACTTTAGCCTAATGAGACAGATCTCTGAGTTGAGAAGACAGTTGAAAATTCTGGGAAATGAAGACAACTATAATTTGCAGAGCAGAGTACCAGAAAAGAGCATGTTGCATGGACAGGAGAATCACAAGAAAGAGACTTAAAGAGATTGTCTTCCAGCCCCCTTACACCAGGAAAAGAACCACTCAGAAGGAGCAGGAGGCACAATCATTGAGCTTACACAAACAAGAAATAGTTTGCATGTCAATGACCCAGAGTGGGAAAAACTCAAATTCATGGGATGTTCGATAGAATACTTAAATGAGGAACCTAGGCCTATAGGATGGCTGGGCACCACCACCAACAGTTAAAGCAAGCGTAGCAGGGCAGGCGGTTCACTCCTGTAATCCCAGCGGTTTGAACACTGATGGAGGAAGATTACTGCAAGTTCGAGGCAGGTTTGGGCCACATAGTGAGTTAAGGTCAGCCTGCACTATATAGCAAAACACTGACTCAAAAAATCAAAAGAAAAAAGGGACAGACTGAGGACTGTGGATATAGCTCTGTGGCACAGCCCAGTAAGAAGAAGGGAGGGGGAAGAGGAAAGAGGGAGGGGAAGAGAAGGATACAATCAATGCAAAATCAAAACATATGCTAAACAGAAAAATGCAGGAGAGGATACAAATAGAAGAATACTGCTATCTAGCTAGAATACTGCAGATTCATATACTAGGCTAAGATGTAGCTCAGTAACACAGTGCTTGTCTTAGCTGCACAAGGCCTTGGTTTCAATTCCCGCCACTATTTTTTTAAATTTACATATTATAGACAAAAGATGTAATACTACTTGAAGGTAAATTATGACTAATTTGCGTATTATACATAAAAAACAAATTTCCATACTATAAACACTAAAGCAAACACTTGAAAAAATAAACTTTAATAAGTCAATAAAGAAAATAAACGTAATGCAACAGAGAATAAACAGCAGCAAAAGTAGCAGCTGTAGAATAGTGGTTTCCAGTTTTACCAATATCACACACAATTAGAAATAAAATAGTAAGATGAATGAAAAGACAAACAGAGCTGTCAACACTTTTTAGCCAGCTAAAAGCTTACACACATACAAAAACGTTATTACTATCTCACCATCACCAATAATTCATTAAAGGGGGGGCACTTTAAAATTAAAGAAGCAAGCCAGACATGGTAGCACTGCTTTTAATCCCAGCATTCTGGGAGGCTAAAGCAAGAGGATCACAAGTTTGAGCCCTACCTGGACAAGTGAGAAACTTAGCAAGACTCTGTCCCAAAAATAAAATCAAAAGAGGCTGGGAATTTAGATCAGTGTAAGGTCCTGAGTTCAATCCCCAGTATTATAAAAAAAAAAAAAAATCAAGAAACGAGACCAATCACTAAAGAAATATCAAATAGGCCACTTTTATTTTTCTCTCCAAAAACAAAGATCCATTGTTCGCTACACAGCATTTGGTTATCACTACAGTATCATGGCTTTATATACACTGGCACCATGAAAACTGCTGCAGCCAGAAAAAGCCTAAGTGATTACAACACAGAGTATAATCAGCTGATTCACCTTAACATTCAATTACAAGAACACTACTTTAAAAAACGGAATTTCGGGCTGGGGATTTAGCTCAGTGGCATAAGCGTCTGCCTGGCAAGCACAAGGTCCTGAGTTTGATACCTGGTACCGCAAAAAAAAAAACAACGGAATTTTTACCCTTTCTTTTCTGTTTTGTTTTGGTTTTTTTCTCTTTAAATTAAAAAAATAAATAAATAAAACGGATTTTCGGGCTGGAGATTTAGCCCAGTGGCATAAGCGCCTGCCTTGCAAGTGCATGGTCTTGGGTTTGATTCCCAGTACCAACAAAAAGAAAAAATAAAAACGATTTTCTTCTTAATACTGATATCAAACCAATAAACACTAGTAACAATTCTATCAGCAAAAAAAGTCACACTTTTGAACTCCAGAAATTCATCAAGATTAGTAATACAGGGTTAGGGATGTACCTCAAGGGCAAAATGCTTTCCACTCGTATGCATGAGGCCCAAGCACCTCATGCCCACAATACAGCTTAAACCTTTTGCAAAAAAAGTCAACCTGCCCAGATTGAAAAAGGGTTCTCTGTCTACCTCCTGGTGACCTTTGACAAGCTACTTAACTTCTTTGAGTCTTATGGGATTCAAAATACATGCAAATTGCTAGAGTGTGTCAAGATACATAGCAAAAGAGGTAAAGAAATATTAGCATGTTACTATTATATATCTGTTTGTCATATTTCCTGTCTTCATTTTGCCAAATTTAGTCACTCGTGTATCTTTTCTTTTTCAAATAAAAAACGTAATCTGGGGCTGGGGATTTAGCTCAGCGGCATAAGCACCTGCCTTGCAAGCAGGCGGTCGTGAGTTCGATCCTTGGTACCGATAAAAATGAAAAAGACCAAAAAAAACCGTAATCTTCACAAAACCTATACAGTATTTTCCTAACGAGTTCCACCTAATTCTGGTTAATTCAGTTGTTCCATTAGTTATTCATTCGATTACAGCCTACCTCTAATTTTTATTTTTTATTTATTTATTTTGTCTTTTTCATTTTTATCGGTACCAGGGATTGAACTCACGACCGTCTGCTTGCAAGGCAGGTGCTTATGCCGCTGAGCTAAATCCCCAGCCCCGTACCTCTAATTTTTAAACAAGTATTAGTATCGCTAGTAAAACAAGCTACCTTTGATACTATTCAGCTCACAGCAAATTTTTCTCTTGCGCAAAGTAACCGAGTAAAAAAGACCCCAAGTTTTCTCCAGCTCTTAAAAAGTGAACAGATACTGCACAGAAAACCAGCGAGTTACCTCAACGTTGTCTGTCAAACCGTACTCAGCGTGAGGGTTCTCTGCAACCTAGAAAACAAAACACGAGTCACAGAGCTATCACCCTGTCTCTCGCAGTCTCCCGGTACACCACCACCCTAAAAGCTGGGTTTCCTGATACCTGCGTCTGTCCCTCCAGCATCTGCTCTGGCTCCATGGCGGACTCTGAAAATCAGTCCCGGATACCAGTCTTGGAAAAGAAGAAGAGCTACGAGTTACCCGGGAGATTTCAACCAGACGACGCCAGGATGGAATCCTGCCCAGCCTCGGCCCCGCCCCTCACCCCCACCTGGGCGCGGGAGCACCCGGAGCTGCAGAGGGGCACGATGGGCCAGTCCACGACCGGGCGCCCGCATCGAGTCAGGAAGCTCTGTGATAGTCCCAAATACTTAGAATCACTGGGAAAAGAAGGGAAAATTGCAGATTACCCGCGCCCAAGCTGTCTCTTCCAGAGTCTTGCACCGCGCCACTAACTCCCAGCACTAACCGCTCCGGCCGTAAGTGACGGATGTCGCACGACTGTCGCGCTTGCGCAGAGCTTCCCAGCGGGATCTGATCCGGAGGAGTAGGCACGGGCGCCAACGTGCTAATCTGTGAGGCTCTGAGCGGTTTTGGGGGTCCTGGCCGATGTCTGGACCCGGGGGCTGCGACAGAGAGAGTCATTCACTAACATGCTGACCTAAGGCGAGCGCCTCCTCACCGCTGGAGACCTAGTGAGCTGCCCAGCCCTCCAGGGTTGGGCCTGGCCGGCCCTCTGTGATTCCTCTGAACATCGGTCCTGCAGGAATTGATACTGCTTAATTCGCTGGACGATTCTTACCAGCTGAAGCCAGACCCAGGCAGGGTCCAAGCTGAAAGCTCTAGTATAGAGTATCAGTATTTTTGTTTCATTTAAAGTCAAAAGCGAGCCGGGCGTGGTGACTCACGCCTGTGATCCCAGCACTCGGGAGGCTGAGGCTGGAGGATCGTTACGAATTCAAGACCAGCATGGGGTACAAAGTGAGCTCAAGGCCAGCCTGAACTGCATAGCGAGACCTGTCTCAAAAAGACAAAAAAAAAAAAGGGTCAAGAGCCGAGGCAGAGCGTGGTAGCACACATCTGTCATTCCAGCACTGGGGAGGCTAAGGCAGAAGGATTGATGAGAGTTCCAGGTCAGCATGGACTACATAGCGACTTCCTGCCTCAAAATAAACAAAAAAGTAAAATCAAAGGCGAAGGAGGAAGCTGTGTTTGGGATTTTCGTAGTCAAGTTTTTATTCAGGCTTTCCAATCTATGAAAATGAAGTTGTGAGTGCTGCCTTACATTAGCAATCTGAAACTGGCTGTCAGAACCCTGCTACTGACCCAGAGAGGTGGTACAGTCCTGCAATCTCACAATCTCAGCACAAGGGAGGCTGAGGCAGGAGTATTCTTGCAAGTTTGAGACCAACCTGGGCTATGAACAGCCCAAGGCCAGCCTGAATTGCATAGTGAGAACCTGTCTCAAAAAGACAAAAAAAAAAAAAAAAAAAAAAAAAGCCGTGCTACTATTGAGACTGTTGTGTGGGAAAAAAAGAAAATGATGTGTGTGTGTGTGTGTGTGTGTGTGTGTGTGTGTGTCTGTGTGCAAAGGGTAATTGGTCTCTTACACATGAGTTATAAATAGCAAACAGGATCTAGTAAATTGGATTACTTAAAAATCCAGTACATTTTAAGGTAAGTACAAATTATATTAACTTCCTGCCTTTGAGTCAATGATATTTGTTCTTGCACTATGAAAATTCTTATGAAAATTCAAGATTTTACAGTTAAGTATTTTTAGACTAAATTGTAGCATATAGATATAAACTACTACAAGTATGAAAACTGTAAGTATGACTAACATTGTTTCCTGTATCATTCTCTTGGCCCATGTTGGTGATTGAAACCAGTCAGGGGTGCTGTACCACTGAGCTAAAATCTAGCTAGTTTTATTTTTTGATACAGGATTTCACTGAATTGCCCAGACTAGCCTCAAGTCTGTGATACTTCTGCCTTAGATTCCTGAATTACAGGTCTGCACCACCGAGTCATCTATATCTGTCTGTCTTTGTACTGTATATATCAATCATATGGCTGGTAGCAAGTGTTTATGTTACTTGACTAAAGAATACAGTGCAGCCAGTTAGGGAAAAAGTCAGATTTGATAGGAAAGTGACCTGTACCCTCTACCCTTATTCTTATTTCCACTGATGTCTTAAATTCAGGATCTTATGTGATTAACATGACACAGATCTACATTGAAAACTACAGTACTCTGAAAAAGAGATTGAAGAGGATATTAAAATATAAAGAGATATCTCATGGTCTTAGGAAAAACCAATATAATGAAAATACTTCCAAAACCAGATTCAGTGCAATCCCAGTCAAAATTCCAATAACATATCTATGGAATTAGAGAAAACAAATAAAATTCATCTGGAACCAGAAAAGACCTAGAATAGCAAAGGCAATCTTGGGTAACAAAGGCAAGATGGGACATCACAATTCCTGAATTGAAATTATACTATAAAGCTACTGTGATAAAAAAAAAATTGTAGTATTGTCAAAAAAACAGACCTCAAGATCAATGGAACAGATTAGAAGATGCAGAAAGAAACAACTCCAGACACACTGTGTCACCTTATGTTTGATAAAGGGACCAAACACATTCACTGCAAGGAAGATAACCTCTTTAATAAATGGTACTGGAAAAACTGGCTCTACAGATGCTGAAGACTAAAAATGTACCCATATCTTTCACCATGCACTAAGCTAAACTCAGAATGGATCAAAGACCTTAATATTAAAACAGAAACATTAAATCTGCTGGAAGATAGAGTAGCTAAAACTCTTGAAGACATTGGTTGTGGCAAAGACTTTTTGAACAAAACTCCAATTACACAGGAATTATCACAAAGAATCAAAAATGGGATCTCACCCTACTGAAAAACTTTTGCACTCTACTGAAAAAACACCAACAGTGTAAAGAGACAACCCACATTGTGGGAGAAAATTTTGCCAGCAGTTCTTCAGAGGATTACTTTTGAGAACAAAGAACTAAAAAAAAAAAAAAAATTAGTTCTCCCAGATTTATAGATCCAGTCTAAAAATGGACATCTGAGATGAAAACATGTTTCTCAGATGAAAAAAATCCAAATATCAAATAAATATGTGAGAAAACGTTCAATATCACTGGTCATTAGAAAGATGCAAATTAAAATAACAGATTCCACCTCACCATGGAATCAATGGCTATTATCAAGAAATCAAGCAGTAACAAATTCTGGAGGGCTGTGAGGAAAAAGAAAACCTGTTGGTAGGAATACAGACTGGTGCAACCATTTTGGAAATCAGTGTGGAGATTCCTCAAAAAAACTAGAAAGTCCCATTTGACCTAGCAATTCCCCTTCTGAGTATTTTGCCAAAGGAATTAAAAAACATCATACCATAGCAATATATGAGCACCCATGTTTATACTAGTACCATTTTTTAAAAATTTTTTTAAAGAGCAGAATGTATTTATTGAGAGAAAGAAAGCTTCTGGCTGGGAGAGAGACAGAGGGGGTCATGAGTGGGTTGCCAAAGACTGTCTTTTCTAGACATTTATAGAGCAACACCACAAGATGCAATAGGTCTAAGGTGGGGAAAACACGGAAACTCACAAGGCAGGTAGGCATGAAGTGGGACAGAACTATGGTCAACCAATCAGATTAATTGTTCAGGTAAAACTGACTAAATTGGGAACAAATGGGAAAGTGAGTCATATAGAAAGCAGGCATCTTAAAGAGTAGTAACCTAGGAGCTGGGGGTTTAGCTCAGCGGCATAAGCACCTGTCTTGCAAGCAGGCGGTTGTGAGTTCGATCCCTAGTACCAATAAAAAAGAAAAAGACAAAAAAAAAAAAAAAAAAAAAAAAAGAGTAGTGACCTCTTGTAGAGGGTTGGGATGGTGACTTCTGACTTCCTCAAGGTGATCCACACCAGAATATCAACCCCTAATGTTTACACTTAGATAATCTACACTTAGATTACATTTTTTGCCTTCTGTCTTGAGATTAGGCCCTCAGTAGAGGTGTCTTGTCTCCTCTAGGGTTGCAAGGTAGATCTGGTTTCTGCACTGGCTCAGTCAAGGACGCAGCACTGTCTGCCTGCCTATAATAGTTCTAACCAACTCAACTGCCTGTCACATTCCCCCTCTGAAGTAACCCAAACTGCTGTGAGGGACTAATGGATGATGACTGATCTGGCTTCTCAGGCTGAAAGAGGTTATAGTTGTTGATCAGCAGTCAAGGATACTCTGCAGAGTGTCTATCTAAAGACCCTTCATAGACACCAGGCATTTTTATCTTGAGTAGCCGTACAGATTTAAGTCTCTGCATTTCATTTTGGCTCTAAGGCAGGCCACACACACATGCAGAAAAATATCAAATGACTTTTTCAACATGGAAGGATTGAACATATTCCAGTGCTGAATTATTCCAGCTGGAATGTATTCCAGCCAGGGATTTAGCTCAGCGGCATAAGTGCCTACCTGGTAAGTATCAGGTTTTGAGTTTGATCCCTGGTACCACAAAAAAAAAAAAAAAAAAAGTATCCCAAGGAATAAGAGGTTTGACATTGAGTTACCCATGTCTATCCAATGATCTCGGTGGAAGACCTCCAAATGATATAGGGGAATGAAACTCCCAAACTACTACATATCTGGTGAGTTCATGTTCTCTAAAATCAAAGGATGAATTTCAGGAACAATGAAGGTTAAGAGCAGAAATATTTATTGAGAGAAAGAAAGCTTCTGTCTGGAAGAGGGATAGAAGGGATCCTGAGTGGGTTGCCCTAGCCATACAATTTGTAATAACTAGATCTTGGAAACAACCTAAATGCCCATCCATTAAGGAATGGATAAAAAGGATGTATTTTTATACAATGGAATACTACTCAGTTATAAATAAGGATAAACTGGAGACTTTTATAAATAAATGGATGCAACTTGAGACCATAATCACGAGTGAAATAAATCAAACACGTATAAACACTGTATTGTCTCATCAGTGTAAGAAGCTGAAACAACATAGGTATATGTATGGTATATGTATATATGTACATAAAAATAGTTAAGATAGTTATACTACTGATTTCTCTGAGTTCATTGAAGAGAAAAATTTTTGCTAGTATTGTTTGGATAGTCGAATACAGATGTCTTGTGCTCTGGGTAAATGATTTGGGGATGACAATGCACATTGTATATACCATTGTTGCCCCTGATTGACACATTTTGAAATTTGGGGGATTTTTCCTCTTTGAAATAAAATGGATTAGAAAAGTGGGGTGGAAATTACACCTCCTCTAGATTAAGTATTTTCTTTAAAGTAGACTACAAACCAGGCATAGTAACACAGGTCTATAATCCCAGCTATGTGGGAGTCTAAGGTAAAAGGATCACAAGTTCCAAGGCAGTGTGGGCAATTAGAGACCACGAACACTTCATTTTGCTACTCTGCAAAAATCTCATGGATAATTAAGATTTGTTTAGAATCTAGACTTGTGGGTACCTTAACTTTTATGTTATATACTTTATCAATATTGTGATTGGTGACAGCTAGCACATAGCACTGAGGATTTTGTGAGTTAAGACTGAAATAAAGCCAGGTGTGGTGGCTCACGCCTGTAATCCCAGCACTCAGGAGGCTGAGGCAGGGAAATTGTTGCAAGTTCGAGACCAGCCTAGGCTGCAAAGTGAGCTCGAGACCATCCTGAACTGCATAGTGAGAGCCTGTCTCAAAAAGATTTTTTTTTTTTTTTTGTCTTTTTTCTTTTTATCGGTACCGGGGATCGAACTCACGACTGCCTGCTTGCAAGGCAGGTGCTTATGCCACTGAGCTAAATCCCCAGCCCCTTCAAAAAGATTTTTGTTTGTTTGTTTGTTTGTTTTTGTCTTTTTCATTTTTATCGGTACCAGGGATTGAACTCACGACCGCCTGCTTGCAAGGCAGGTGCTTATGCCACTGAGCTAAATCTCCAGCCCCTCAAAAAGATTTTTTAAAAAAAGATTGAAATAAATATGTGGATGCTATGTATAGGATACATAAATTGACTAGTACATATATTAATGCTAATGAAGATTAAATGCTTTACAAAAATGCATAATAAAAGCAACTAAAACCAAGGAACCATTGAGAAAATTTGAGAACAGTTATGTGCATTGTCATGGTACCGTATGACCACACATTTCCCCATATGTAGAAGACAATATATAATTCTGTTATGGATTAAGAACTGGTAGTCAACACCAGCTGGATTACATCAGCATGGCATTGAGCGAAGATGCTCCACCTGAGGAAAGATGCCAAGATAAATAGGTGGAGGGTTGAGGCGTTAAGGAGGCATTATGGGTTCTCCTACGAGTTGCTGTCTGAGCTGTCTGAGCTGGAGAAGCTTTGTTCCTCACATCAGCATTGCTTCCTGGCTTGGGACATGTGCTGCGTGGTCTCCAGGATGAACTCGTCACGCGGCTTCCTGGCACGTACCCGACTGTGCTTGTCCTTGGAGGAGCTCGGAGCCTCTGTGTCACTGAGGACAGCTGTGGTGCCTTTCAGGACAGCCCTGGTCTTTGTCGTGAGTGTGACTTCTCAGCTCCAGCGTAGAACCCTCATCCCACTAGCACAGCTCCTTCATCCTGCTGGCATCCTGCTCCTTCATCCTTTCTGGCTTCCACCACTGACCCTTGGGTCTTCCCAGCACGGATCTGTAAAAGAGACTGGCGTGAGTCCTTCTTGTGGGCTCTGGACCTCCAGTTGGACTCGTGGGAGGCACTGTCCTGAGCTCTGGGTCTTTATCTGGACTCATGTGAGATATTGCTGTGGGGTTTAGGCTCTTGACTAAATAATCTATGTCTTTGGTGTTACGGATAGATTTCCTGCATTTTCCCGTGCTAACTTCCAGTGACCATTATAAAAATATTATAAACTCCATGTCCTAATCCTAGTTGTTCTCTGTGTACAACCCCTGACTACAACAAATTCCAAATTCTAGGAAGTAACTGAAAGCTAATTTACATATAAGGTTGTAACTGTAAGCTCCTTCAAGTAGGAATTGTGTGTTTTGTTTTGTTTTATTTTTCTGAGACAGGGGATCACTATGTAGTAGTTCAGGCTCTCCTTGAACTCATTCTGTAGCCCAAGATGGCTTCAAACTCACAATAATTTCACTGCCTCACCCTCCCAAATGCTGGAATTACAGGTGTGCACACCCAGCAATGTTTTAAATATTTTTGTACTTCATATCATAGGTATATGTATGAATATATATGTATATGAAAATAATTAAGATAGGGGCTGGAGATTTAGCTCAGTGGCTGTAAACTGCCTGCCTGGCAAGCGTGAGGTCATGAGTTTGATCCCTGGTACCGCCAAAAAAAAAAAAAAAAAAGTTAAGATAGTTATACTACTATCATAGGTACACAATATTTAATTAAACTGAATTACTCCATGGTCAAAAGTCAATATTTATACACAGACATCAATAAAATAGAATATACAGGTGTTTATTAAAGGGAACACATGAAATAATTTTCAGCCAGATTTCTCTTAATATAGGAGAGAATGGGATTTAAAACTTATTAATTGATGCGTTCACTTAGAAGGTTATAGCAGAAGAGATGAGTTTTTAAAAAGGGATAGCCAGTTAAGCATAGTGGTACACACCTAGATTCCCAGCATTTGGGAGGCTGAAGCAAAAGGATTGCCTGGAGTTTGAGGCCAGCCTGGGCTACATAATGAGTATAAAGAGAGCCTGAATTACAGAGCAAGACCTTATCTCCAAAAAACCAGGACAGCCAATTGTGGTGGCATATGCCTATAGTCCTAGCACTCAGGAGGCTGAGGCAGGAGAATCCTCACAAATTAGACAGCCTAGCTGCATTGTGAGTTTAAGGTCAGCCTGAACAACATAGTCAAAAAACCAAAAATAGACAGATTGATGACCAGAGATACAGCCCAATGGTAAAGCACTAACATGTCTACCATGCTTAAAGCCCTGGTTTTGAGCCCCAGACAGGAGGAAAAAAGGCTTAAGTGACATAAACCAACAAACAGGAATATTTCGCTTTCGAATGTACCCTACTCACTGAGTACCCGACTTGTCTCAGAGGGATGTGGATCTCTGATCTGTTTGATAGTACTTCGAGGTCTCTTCTACCTCCTCCTTGTGCACCCCAGGCCAATAAATCAGGCCACTGTTTCAGTTACAGATGGTGGCCCCTGTACAAGGAGGAGACCAAAGGTCTGGAGATGTAGTTCAACAGCAGAGGGCTTGCCTAGCATGCCCAAGGCCCTGGGTTAGATCCCCAGCACCACAAAAAAAGAAAACACACAAACAAATGAGGAGACCTAAGGGCTCCACAGGTGTTCATTGTGAGACTCACCAGCAGCCTAGACAGATGTCTCTGTCTGAACCTTGGAGTGATGCATCATTCACAGAAGCACAGGGGAAAGCCCCAGGGGGCCTTCTGTCCCCATATTGGGACCAATTAACTCACCAGAAAGAAAGGGCCAGGCTACTTCCCGGCCTCAACCCCATAAGGATGGAACTGTTCCCAGGCAAAGGTCCCCCAGGCACCTGAACCAACTGGTATTTGAGAGCCTTGATAATTCTACTTAAACAGAATGGACTCAATCGAGAAAACTGTCTCTTGTGTTTATTCTGATAGTAAAATGGCTAACAACAGAGATAACTCTGTTTTTGTATACCGGTCTCTTTAATTAAATTTTAAACACTGTTGATTTGTTCTGCTCAAGTTATCAGACATAGGTTTTTAAATTACCTGCCCTTAAATAAAGAAGAAGTCCAGTCAGAAAGATACAGCCCCCAGGTGGGATTTACAATAGGGAGGAATTGAGTTAGCTAAAGCTGGGTTGAACAGGCCTCCAGCCAGTTGTCCCCCAATTTGGAAAAACCTTGGGGTTTCCTTTTTTTTTTTTTTTTTTTTTTTTTTTTGAGACAGGGTCTTGCCATATAGGTCAGGCATATGCCACCATGCCCAGCATTGGTCATTTCCTTTTATTTTATTTTATTTACTTATTTATGTTTGGTACCAGGGATTGAACTCACGACTGCACGCTTGCAAGGCAGGCGCTTAAAGCAATTCCTTTTAAAACAAACATTGCCTTGCTCTTCCATGAAGGAAATGCCACTGAGATGGTTAAAATAATTCAAAAAGAAAACCATGTCCTCTCTTAGTCTCTAAATCAGAAACTTAGCTCATAAGGCCAGTTAGAAAAAAAAAAAGATAACAGCAGTTAATATAGTCCACGTTTAGTCACACAATTCCTTGTCTCTAAATCCAGTGATTACTGCCACCTACATCCAGCGTGGGGCACCCTTAATCCTAGCATTGCACCAAAATGTAAATTGAAAAAGAAAGCCGTTTACAAACTGCAGTAAGTGGAGACCAGGTTAATTTCCAAAAACAAGGATAGCAATCAAACATGGATGACAAGGTATGCCACGCAAAAAAAAGGAAAAGAAGAAAAGAAAAAAGTCTGTTGTAGCTGCAAGAAAAACAGAAACCATTTCATTCCCTTCTACCATCCCTCATGATTGGAAAAGCAGCATAATCTCTGCTATAAAGAGTTCCTTGAATTCCCAGCATAAGGAGAGAGTCAGACAAAGCAGAAAAAACAGCCTTTGCAACTTTTTTTTCTTTTTTTTTTATCTTTTAGAAGCAGCATCTCGCTATGTAGTTCAGGCTGTTCTTGGGCTCAGTTTGTAGTCCAGAGTGGTCTCAAACTCACAATTATCCTCCTGTCTCGGCCTCCTGAGTGCTGGGATTACAGGAGTGCACCACCAAACCCCACCTCTTTGTAACATTTTAGAGAAAAACAAAAAGTGTGCCTATCCAACCTTACCTGGTTTCCTCCTGATTGGCTCGCCAAATGATGTTACCAGCTTGACACTTTCTAAAATGGCACACCAAATAAACAATACTGGAGTTTGTGGTGGTTGCGTCTCCTTCTGGAGTTGGATCCCAGATGCTTATCTCAAAGAATTGAATGAAATTGGCAAAACAAGCAAAAAATATGACAGCCAGGGATTTAGCTGAGCGGCATAAACTCTTGCCTGGCAAGCAGGAGGTCATGAGTCCAATCCCAGAGCCAAAACAACAACAAAAAAAAATATGACAAAGTTTACTTTAAAAAAGCAAAAGTGGGGCCTGAAGTTTAGCTCAGCAGCACAAGCACCTGCCTGGCAAGGGCCAGGTTGTGAGTTCGATCCCCGGTAACAAAACAAAAGTGAAGAGTGGGGGAGAAACTGGCTTTGCAGAGTGAGCTTGGGCTGAAAGGAGAGAAAAATTACACCCTGAAGGACACATGGTGGACACTGTAGTGAAAGCCATGGTACCAAGCTCTTTTTGGTGACTATGTCCTTTTACGCCTTCCACACCTCCAGGACACCTCTGAGAGCTTGCACTGGGATCCCACACCTGTCTTCCCAGCAGTCGAGGCCATGTCCCATCTCCTGTCCTACTGGGATGCTGAAGCAGGAAGATCACAGTTAGAGCCCAGCCTAGGCCAAGTGGGGACGTGAAAGCTTATCTCAAATGGAAAAAAGTACGAGGCATTGTGGTGTAGGCCTCTCATCCAAGCACTTGTGAGGCTGAGGCACATGACTGTTGTGATTTTGAGGCCAGGGCTACATCATGAATTCAAGACCAGCCATGAGTTACACTGTGAGGCCCTGGCTCAAAAGGAAAAAAAAGGCAAAGACACGGTCAAAATTCAGTTCATAGCAGAGACTCAGCAAGCAGAAAGTCAAAGGCCAAAATCCCAATGTCTTTTTGTTGGCGGTGGTGGTTTGTTTTGTTTTGTTTTGTTGGTTCGTGATCTAGTGCTTGCCAGGCAGGTACTTATGCCACTGAGTTAAATCTCTGGCAGAAACTCAATAGTTAGATGCCTGGCAATAAAAGATTAGTCCTGCCTTGGGGGCTAAAAATGTATTTATTTCAGAATTAATAAAAAATACATAAATATTCATGAAAGCTGATTTTGTTTTGTTCTTGCTTGGTTTGGTTTGTTTTGCTGAGTCGGGGCCTCTGCCCAGGTTGGTGCTGAGCTTCCGGCAATCCTCTTGCATCATCCTCCTGTACTCCAGTTTTGTTCTGAGATGATCTTACCGCATAACTCTGGTTAGCCTCAAATATATGATCTTTGTACTTCAATCTCCGAAGGGATGGGATTACAGTATACATCACCACACCTGGATAAAAGTTGAGATTTTTAGCTTACATTACTGAAGCACTACATGTAATTAAAATGTTGGAATAATACCAGGCTTTAAGGAGGTGAGATGCCTTACTTAAGAAAAAAATAATGCTTACTTCAAGTAGTCATATTGAATAAGACTAAAAATTAATCTGCTTAACCACAGCATAAATTCAAAAATGTTGGCAAATAGTAATCATCATATTATTATTATCTCCTTAAATTTAAGTATGGTAAATTGCCCGGTGAGGAAACCTAAAGTTTTATTTTGTTTGGTTGATTTTGTTTTTGGTTTTTGAGACAAGGTCTTGCTATGGACTTTAGGGTAGCCCTCAATTCACTATGTAGTCCAGATTGGTGTTAAACTCCTCCCTGTCTCCTGAGAGCTGAAGATACTACATAATGGATCTGACAGATAAAGTCCAGGCTTTTGTATATGACAAGCAAAGAACTGCAAGTGTATATCCAATGGGATAAAAGAGCAAGCAGCTACATTTATTGAGGATAACAGGAAGATGTGCTCAGAGAAGATCTGTGCCTGCACAGAAACAAAAACATGGCATAAACAGAAGAGTGGTGTCAATATTAGAGATAGCTTAGTTATTTAGAAATATGATAAGCAGTCAGACAGGGCTGGATCATTGAGAGATCAGTGCAGATGACAGCTGTGGCCAGAGGCACATTTCCTAAAGGCCAGGCATCAAGAAAAAGGAGTACCTCCATGTACTTCCTGTAGGGATGAACAGCAGAGATTGATATTCGACTTTTCATTTTTTATTTATGGTACTGGGAATCAAACTTGGAACGCTGTGCTTGCCAGGTGGGCCCTTTCGCCGCTGAGCTATATCCCCAGCCCCACGAGATTGATATTCTAAATAGGGATGAATCACCTTGGGTGGAGGACCAAAGCCTCCTTAACGCCTTTCAGGAAAGTCCATGTCCTTGTTGTCCATGCATGCTTGCAGCATTACTTGCTTCCCCCGTTTGATGCCCATTTAATCAACATTACGTGTAATCTTATTGCTCGAGTATAGTTCTGTCCTATCTGACCCACTTCACCTTGTGGTTTTGCTGTATAAAACTTTTTGGAGACATGGGGTTTTCGGCCATCCACTTGGGACCCCTCTGTCTCTCTTAGACAGAAGCTTTTCTCTTGCTCAAGAAATACTTTCTGCTCCTAACCTTTTTTGTTCCTACAATTCATTTTTTTTTTTCATTTTAGAGAGTATAAACTTTGCATTTTGGACATCTAGAAAGTTTGGAGTTATAGTTCTCTTTTTTATAGCAGGGCTCAAACTCAAAACCTTGCAGTTACTAGGCAAGTGCTTATACAGCTGAGCTAAATCCCCAGCCCCAATGTTTTAAATTTTATATTATTTCTTTTGTCAGTAGCTTAGTGTTTTGTTAAAATGATGATAATTTAAATTGAGAACATGGGAAGGTTATGACGTTTCTTTAATCTGACATTTCATTACAGTTTGTATAAGTCGCATTTGGATTTAGTTGCTGATTTTACTAGTGTTCCTTGTTTGACCTGACTGTTGACATTTGTTGGCTCAGGCAACGGTGCTACAGTAAAAGCAGTGTTAGAGTGCTCCCTAGGGGGCTCTGACATGAAATGCTATAAAATGGTCTTTTCATTAAATCTAGTTTATATTTAGAAAATCTACATGTCTATTAAGAAAACCACAGGTCTCCTTCAACCAGTTAAAAGACGATAGGTTGGTGGCCATTCTTTTTTTTTTTAATTTTAAAGGCAGTAAAACAGAACAGTAAAATGAAACAAAACAAAACAAAAATAGGATAGTAGGAAATCCACAGTCATCACTGTATTGCATATTGTTATGCACTAATAGTTATCCAGACCACTGGCTTCAGGCCTGAAAAGTCAATCAAACAACATAAATGTTGGGTTTCTTTCCTGCTTCAGTTAATTCAGTTATTATCATCTTAGCCTGTGTCGAGTCCATCCTCGCTGCTTCTCCCTAGCCAAAAGGACCCACAGCAGCACACAGGGAGGCTGTAGAGTCCCCCAGCCACTTCTCCTTGGCTGGCCTCCACCGGCACACAGGGAGGCTGTGTGGCCTTCTCCTTGTGACTATTCTTAAGATCTGAGAGACAAGTTTCACTGACACAAACTGGCCTGATCCTTCTCTGTACTCTACAGAAAATACAGAGTCTGTTTTGTCTCAGTTTCCTTTCTGTTCTAATCTTCTCCTGGTGAGAAGACAATCTTTTCTGATCTTTTCCCTCATGCTGCCCACTTTGATTTTTTAGAGGCATATAAAGTTAGAGAAACAAGAACTCTAAACTGCCCTAGCCTTGTCCTCCTACCCAACAATTAAGTTGAGCCCACAGAAAATTTGCCAACATCAAAGACAAGGAAGTCATCTTAAATGAGGAACACATATCCTGTCTCTTGGTCAGTTGAGACATCAGCACCTTGGCCATCCAGGAGAACACATATAAAAGTCATGTCCTGGAAACAGTCTTCCTTGGGAGACCAGACCTGAGACCACTGCAAAAAACTGACTTCTAGGTGAAACAAGAAGGAACTATTTTGCAAAACACCACACGTAAGGGCCCAGAGTGTTTCGCTGAGGGGAGAATCCCTACCCTCCTGGCTGTCTCTCTCTCCCGCTTTTCTAGGCCTCATTCTTATCATTTAAGTGTGTAGGAAAAATATTTTTGCTAGTAAGTTGTAGACTAAATGTTGGCCAGACAGACAGCTAGATTCCTTTCTGAATACAGAGCTCTAGTTGTGTGGGTTAGTAAAAAGTGAGAGAGCAAAAATAAGTAAATAAATAAATGAATGAATGTGAGACCTAGGGATTCACTGGCAGGTACCCAAAGGTTCCTAGTGGAAGCTGAATCCCGACAGCCTGATTGGGTAACCAGGAGAAAAATCTCCACTTATAGGGCTGGGGATTTAGCTCAGTGGCATTAAGTGCCTTGGTGGCAAGCGCAAAGTCTTGAGTTCAATCCTTGGTACTGCAAAAAACAAATCAAAACAAAACAAAACAAAAAAACTCCACTTATCCATCATCCCTACCTGCACTTCTCAGTGAGGTGAAAGGTAACCCTTTCGATGATCATCTGGTATCCTCTATCTCAGAGTCCCCAGAAATGATGCTGTGCCGGGCACTAAGCTCAGTGGCGTAAGTGCCTGCCTGGCAAGCGCAAAGTCATGAGTTCAATCCCCGGTACTAAAAAAAAGAACACAGAAACGATGCTGTCAGGGCTCTTTCTTAAAGTCTCCATTAAGAGTCGAGCTACAGGTTTAGACTTTCCTCTCTATTAATAAGTTGGAAAACCCAGTTTTTCTCTGACTCACTGAAAGTTAACTTAAAAATTCCTTGACTAGAGATTTCTTTTCTCTATGAGGCTAAGCTGAGGTAACTTAAAACTGTTTGCCTTTCCAGGCTGGGAGTTTAGCTCAGCGGTATTGAGCCTGGCAAACATGAGGTTGTGAGTTCAATCCCCGGTACAAAAAAAAAAAAAAAAGACGAGAAAAACTTTTTGTCTTTCATGGAAAAAAGCAGCCATCAGGGAAAGCAGTTTATATTTGTGCTTTACATATGCTGAGAGTAAACAAGAGATTTTTCGTCAGCCTTTATCCTTTTTCACATACATGTAAAATGCATATAAATTGTAAATAGTAGTTGCTAGGCGATGAGTATAACTTCAATTTGTGACACAGAAATTTTAGATCAGACTTTGAATGCTGTGTAGCCTTTCTTGCTGCTAAGAAAGGTTGCCTAAGTGATTAGACAGATAACACAAATATCGTGGAGACTTCTTTGACCTAGGACCCAGGTCAAAATTCCTTAAGTCAGTTATTGCTTCTATCTCTAAAAGTGATCCTTAAAAAAATTAATAAAATAAAGATGTACCTTTTACAGGATAAAAGGTGCTGCCCTATGACCTGTCTCCTTCACGCTTTCAAAGCACTAAAAAAGTGGTTCAGTGCTATGCAACATGACCTCCTCAAAATACAGCTGTTATACCCGAAATCAGTTAAAACTTGTGCTTAAAAATCACTTGCTGGGGGCCTGGGGATTTAGCTCAGTGGCATAAGCACCTGCCTTGCAAGCAGCCGGTAGTGAGTTCGATCCCTGGTACCAATAAAAAGTTTTAAAAAAATCAATTGCTAGAATAAAATTTGAGTTCCCAAAAGATAAAAAATTACGCACCACTAGGAGAGTGACTAGATTGGTTTAATTTTATCTTCTGGTCTCTCTTCAGATTGCATCCACCTGCCCCACAGTGGAATGGACTTGAGGGATGCCCCGACTGCATTCTCCAAAACCCTACTATGTGGGCAGGCAGGGGTGGGGCATGTGCAGGTGGGCAGTGCCTCAAGTGCCCCAGCTCCTGGGCACCCCCTGACGTCATGTGCCCCATACTTGGCTGAGGGTGCTGGACAGGAGCATGCACAAGCCTGACATGTGAGACATGGGGACCACAGAGGTGAGGTGCTCAGGCCCAGAAGCAGCAGGCACCCACAGACATGTCCTGTTCAGACTTCCTTTGCATTAAGAAATAATTCTTATTTGCGCTCAAAGTATAATTATAAGCCATGAGACTACTCACATTTATAAGTCCTCTCCTCTCCTCTTAGTGACCTAAAGGAGATCAAGCTAGACATAAGAAAGTTTTCAGATGACCTTATGGAATGGTTGATTCATTGTGTCTACTAGAGAAGTTTAAGTGACTGGGCAGGGAGCCAGGGTCCTCTTTTGTAAACATCCTTATCCTGTGCAAGAGGAGGGCAGGGAGATGGTGTAAGTGCTATCCATGCCAGGTAGGGGGTAGCCTGCTTACAATACAAGGGAGAAAAAGAGACCTGCTGTCCCCTCCTTTGGCTCTTGCCACTTTTCCTGTCTTCTGCGTACTGTGAGTATTGCCTCTGGGCCATGCCACCCTGCCACCTTGGTGCCAGCTGACTGTGGACTGAACCCCTACAAACTGTGAGCTAAATAAACCTTTGCTTCTGTGGTGGATTGACAATGGGTGGTCAGCTCAACCGAATCAGTGTAGTGCTAAGTGTGCATGGCTCATATGAGAATTGTGGCCAACAACGTAAGAAGGAAACCTGGAGAGGAAGAAGTGGTGTCACTGGTTCTCCTGTTATTGTTGGTTCTCCTAAAGGAGGTTGTCAAGCTTCATTCCTGGTAGTATCTTGGCTGTTCTCATTGTCAGAGGAGCTTGGGACCTTGCTATAGTTGAGAATGGCTGCGGTTCACTTTGGGGGAGCTCTGGTCCTTACTTTGACATGACTTCCTGGCTCTGGAGGGGAAGATGGTGCGCTGTTCAGTGTCCTGAAGAAGGTTGTTATGCTGGCTTCCTGACATGATCTCAGCTGTTCTCATTATCAGAGGAGCTTGGGACCTTGTTGTTGCTGAGGATGGCTGTGGTACCTTTCAGGGGAGCCCTGGGCCTTATTTTGAGTGTTACTTCCAGGCTCCAGTGCAGAACATTCAGCCTGCCGGCACAGATCCTTCATCCTGCTGGCACAGACTTTCTAGCTTCAACTGCTGACTTTTGGGCCTTCCCAGTACAGATTCGTGAAAGAGACTTGCATGAGTCATTGTCATGGGATCTAGGCCTCAGATGGATTCTTTGGATCTTTAGTGTATGGACAGATTTCCTGTACTTTTTGTGTCTGACTCTTGAGTATTATAAAATAATTTGATAAATTATTTTTATCTTTTTTTTGTATTTGTAAATTTATTTTAAAAAGATTAAGATAAAAGAGGACATAATAAAACACATCAGAACAGAACAACTTAAAGAACATAGTATTTAAAAAAAAAAAAGAACATAGTATTTCACCACAAGACAATGCGACATAACAGTAGCTACCATAATGTCTCTTTCCTTGAAATATCTGAGAACACTTTCATATACTATAATACCAAACATAACAAAATAGTATAAAACCATACAAGGGAATGAAAGTACTACAGGGCATTCAGAACCAAATAACAGAAAATGAACAATGGTTACTATATTATCTTTTTTCCATAAAAAATTTTGTTTATACTATCACACATAATAAAATCCAATAAGACACAACATGATAGAACCGATGGAGACAGAAGAACAAAAGCATGGTAGGACTTCAAATCAAGATGATATTAAATCAGTACTTGCTATTATAATGTCTTGTTTTCTTTAAAATAGCTGTTCATACATCACAGACAATAAAATCAAACAACCCAGGATAAAACTATTTCAACTAATGAATGAAAACATTATAAGACTTCAAAGAAATGTAATGGGGAATCATGATTACCATGTACTTTTATGTATTCTTACCATTTTTTACACTAGGGAGACTATACAATATCTATTCAGGTGAGTTTGATTTATTTCGCTTATGAGTATGGTCTCAAGTTGCATCCATTTATTTATAAATATCTCAATGTCATCATTCTTTATACCTGAGTAGTAACTCCATTGTATAAAAATACCACAACTTTCTTATCCATTCCTCAGTTGATGGACAATTAGGTTGTTTCCAGGATCTGGCTATTACAAATTGTGCTACTATAAACATGGATGCACATATATCACTGTAATATGATACTTTCAGTTGTTCTGGGAATAGGCCTAGAAGCGGAATAGCTAGATCAAACGGAACTTCCAATACCAGCTTTTTGAGAAATCTCCAGACTGACCTCCACAATGGTTGCACCAGTCTACACTCCCAACAACAGTGCAGAAGAGTTCCTTTTTCCCCACAGCCTCTCCAGCATTTGTTGTTGGTAGTTTTCTTGATCCTGGCCATTCTTTCCGGAGTGAGATGGAATCTCAGTGTGGTTTTAATTTGCATTTCTCTAATGACTAATGATGATGAACATTTTTTTCATGTATTTATTTGCCATTGCTATTTCTTCATCTGAGAACTGTGTATTCATCTTAGATGTCCATTATTTTATTGGGTCTTTGAATTTTGGGGGGCTGATTTTGAAAAATTCTTCATATGTTTTAGGCAGAAGTTTGTCTGAGGGACAGTACACTAAGACTTTTTCCCAGTTTGTGGGTTTTCTTTTCACTATGCTGGAGATTTCTTTTGACATGCAGAAAATTTTTAATAAGACGTGATCCCAGTTATTGATTCTGGGAAGTATTTCCCATGCAGTTTGAGTCCTGTTCATGAATTCTCTACCTACCCCTATGTCTTCAAGGTTTTTACCCAATTTGTCTTCCAATAGATTTAGTGTTTCTGTTTTAATATTCAGATCTTTGATCCATTTGGATTTTAATTTAGTACATGGTGATAGGCATGGGTCTAGTCTTAGGTTTCAGCATATGGAGAGCCAGTTTTTCCAAAACCATTTATTAAAGAGACTGTATTCTTCCAGTGAACATGTTTGGCCCCTTTATCAAAGATAAGGTGGTTGAGTGTGTTTGTAGTTGTGGTTGTATCTTCTAATCTATTCCATTGATCTTCGTCTCTGTTTTGATTCCAGTACCATGTTGATTTCACTAGAGTTGCTTTGTAGTATAGCTTCAAGTCAGGGATTGTGATACCTCCTGCCTTGCCTTTGCTGCTTAGAATTGGTATTGCTATTCTGGTTCTCTTCTGGTTCCAGATGAATTTTAGGAGTGATTTCTTGAGATCTATGAAGTATGTTGATGGTATTTTTATTGGGATTGCATTGAATCTGTATAACAGTTTTGGGAAAGTGGACATTTTAACAATATTTATTCTTATCCATGAGCAAAGGATTTCTTTCCACTTTCTGAGATCCTCTTTGATTTCTTTTTCCGGGTATTATAATTTTCCCTGTGTAGATCTTTTACTTCTTTCATGAGATTAATTCCTAAGTATTGCATTGTTTTGGATGCTAGTGTGAAGGGTGTGGCTTCTCCTATTTCTCTCTCAGTGATTTTGTTGTTAGTGTATAGAAGTGCTATTGATTTTTGAGTATTGATTTTGTATCAAGCTATATTGCTGAATTTATTTATTATATCTAGGAAATTTTCGATGGAGTTTTGTCCTCTATGTAGAGTATCATGTCTTCTGCAAATAATGATAATTTAACTTCTTCTTTTTCTATCTTTATCCCTTTTTTTCTCTCTCTTTGTCTAATTGCTCTTGCTAGTATTTCCAGTGCTATGTTGAATAGGAGCGGTAATAAGGGACATCCTTGTCTTGTGCCTGATTTTAAGGTAAAGGCACTCAGTTTTTGGCCATTTAATATGATGCCAGCTGTTGGTTTGTCATAGATGGCCTTTATCATATTGAGGTAAGGACCATCTATTCCAGTTTTCTGGAAGGTTCTTATTATGAATGAATGTTGGACCTTATCAAAAGCTTTTTATGTATCTATAGAAATGACCATGTGATTCTTACTTTTGGCTTTATTGATATGGTGGAATACATTTATTGATTTATGTATGTTGAACCATTCCTGCATGCCTGGGATGAATCCCACTTGGTCATGCTGTATAATCTTCTTGATGATTTGCTGCATTCTGTTTCTCAATATTTTATTGAGGATTTTTGCATTTGTGTACATTACAGAGATTGGCCTGTAGTTATCCTTTTTAGTTGGGTCTTTCTCAGGTTTTAGTACTAGAGAAATATTTGCTTCTGGGAATGGCTTAGGAAGAATTGCTTCCCTTTCAATTTCATTGAAGAGTTTGTGGAGTGTTGGCATTATTAAGTCTTCTTTGTATTTCTTGTAGAATTCTGAGTGAATCCATCTGGGCTTGGGCTCTTCTTTGTAATTAAGGACTTAATTCCATTTTCAATTTCATTAATAGAAATTAGGTTATTCAGCAGTTTTACATCTTCTTGACCCAGCTTTGGTACTTCATGTGTTTCTAGGAATCTGTTCATTTCTTCTGTGTTATTGAATCTATGAGAATAAAGGTTTTCTTTTTTTATATCACAATAAGAAGAGAGTAAAGGTTTTCAAAATAGGTGTTGATGATCTTCTGTATTTCTACAGAATCTGTAGTGATTTAGCCTTTTTCATTTCTTATTGCATGAATTTGAGCTTTTTCTTCCCTTTTTAAAATAAAGTTGGCTAAGGGATTATCAATTTTATTTATTCTTTCAAAGAACCAACTCTTTGATTCATTGACTCTTTGGATTGTTCTCTTAGTCTCTATTGCATTAATTTCTGATCTGATTTTTATAATTTCCTCCCTTCTTTTGGCTTTGGGTTTGATTTGCTCTTCTTTTTCTAGATGTTTGAAGTGTAGCATCAGGTTGTTTATTTGTATTTGTTTTGTTTTCCTAAAACAAATACAGGGAACTCAGTGCAATAAATTTTCCTCTGAGAACTGCTTTCATTGCATCCCACAGATTACGGTAAGTTGTATTTGTATTTTTGTTTGCTTGTAGGTATTGTTTAATTTCTTCTTTAATTTCCCCTGTGACCCACTGATTGCTCAAGAGTGTATTATTCAATTTCCATGTGGAATTTTTGCAGTTTCTTTTATTACTGATTTCCAGTTTCATGACATTATAATCCAATAATATACATGGGATAATTTCAACTCTTTTGCATCTATTTAAATATGTTCTATGGGCTAGTATATGGTTTATTTTAAAGACTGTCCCATTTACTGCTGAGAAGAATGTATATTCTGATGTTGTTGGATGGACCACTCTATGTATCTATCAAGTCCATTTATTCACAGGTGTGATTCAGTTCTGTTATTTCTTTGCTGATTTTCTATCTGGTTGATCTGTCCCTTGGTGTCAATGGTGTATTAAGGACTCCTGTTATAATTGTGCTATTGCTTATTTGATTTTTCACTTCTGTTAATACTTGCTTGGTATTACTGGGTGCTCCGGAATTTGGTACATACATATTTAAGATTGTTATCTCTTCCTCTTGAAGTTTTCCCCTCACAGTATGTAATGACCTTCTTTGTCTCTTCTGATCATTCTTGGTTTGAAGTTCACACTGTCTGCAAACAAAATAGCTACCCCCGCTTTTTTGTTGTTGTTGTTCCTGTTGCATGATGTATTGTTTTCCATCCTTTGACTTTCAGTCAGTGAGTTTCCTTTTGAGTTAGACGGGTTTCTTGTAGACAGGATATGGTTGTATGTTGTTTCTTGATCCATTCTGCCAGTCTGTTAATTGGTGAATTGAGACCTTTACATTAATGGTTGTAACTTGTATATATTGGTTTATTGTTGACATGTTATCTTTCTGATGTTGCATCTTTCTTTCCATTCTTTTTAATTGTCTGCTTTGCTTAGTGGTTTTTCCTAAGTGTATCTAAACTTTCAGTATTCTTTGCAGAGTTGGCTTGGTGATCATGAAGTTCTTCAGCTGTTCTTTGCCATGGAAGTATCTTAATTCTCCATTGATTTTGATGGACAGTTTTTCAGGGTACATCAGTCTAGGTTGGAAATCATTTTCCTTTAGGATCTGAAATACTTCACTCCATGCTCTTCTTGACTTTATTATTTATGCTGAAAAGTCTGCTGTGATTCTGATAGATTTTCCTTTACAGGTGATCTGTCTTTTCTCTCTGACAGCTTTTAATATTCTATTCTTTTGTTCAATTTCTGGGATGGTAATGGGATGTCTAGGTATAGTTTTATTTTTGTTATGGCTATTTGGAGTTCTATATCCTTCACTCATCCAAATGTCAGTTTCCATTCTCATGTTTGGGAAATTTTCAGCTATTACTTCTGTAAATAGCCTCTTGGTATCATTTGTGTTGTCCCCTTCTTTTTCATTTATCCCTATCAATCTTATGTTGTTTTTCTTTGCATCATCTTGCAGCTATTGAATTGTTATTTCCTGATTCCTTTTATTTTTGAAAGATCTTTCCTTTCCTGTTCACTATCTGCAATCTTGTCTTCAAGGTCTGAAATTCTATCTTCACTTTCATTGAGGCGGTTTTGATAACTTTCAATGGAATTTTTGATTTCCTGTATATGTCTTTGCATCTGCTTTATGTATTCTGGTTGTTTCTTATATTGTTCATCCAGGGATTCTAT
Organism: Cavia porcellus; assembly: GCF_034190915.1. Taxonomy (NCBI): domain Eukaryota; kingdom Metazoa; phylum Chordata; class Mammalia; order Rodentia; family Caviidae; genus Cavia; species Cavia porcellus. Next base: position 229,405,056 of record NW_026947484.1, on the reverse strand, counting down.
CTTTTTGTTTTGTTCTTCTAATTTTTTAACTGTGTCTTCTTTAAATTTGTTTAAAGCATCTCTTTCATTACTTTTATCATTTCTTCTTTTACCTGGGAGATTATTTCTTGGTTGAATTCCTTTAAAGCTTCCCAGAGTCGCTTCTTTATTTCAGTTGTTATTATTTTACGTATTTCAGGTGTATGGCATATATTTTCTTCTATGTACATAGCTCCTAAGCTTTCTTGGGATGGGCTGGAGGTTTGAGGTTGCATTTTGGTCTTTCATTTTGTCATTTTCCTATATTTCTGTGTTTCAAGTGTTGTTCTAAGGTTTCCCCTTGGCCTGTTGGAAATTGTCTTCTATGCCCTCGGTTCCTGGGACTGAATGGAGGTTGCTGAGCGTGGACCTCCTGTGTCACCACCAGTGTTCCAGGAAGCTAGGCAGGCACCTAACCACTGTGGATGATGGTCCAAGCCCTCCCCAGGCCAGGACCAATGCTCTAGAACTCACTTCATGTGCCCTCAACTCCCCTGATTGAAGAAGGTTGCTGGGCATAATCTAGTCGGGCCACAAAACCTCCCACAAAACCTAGTCTTGTCTAGGTTGCTGGAAGCTGGGCAGGTTCTTGACCATGGGGGGTGATGACCTTAAATTCTCCCAGGGCTCAGGATGGTGTGCCGACACTCACCTCTGGCCGCCCAGTTCCCCGGATTGAGAGAGGGTCACTGGGGGTGGCCAGGCAGGCCTGAAATCTGTGGAGCTGATCGAGTGTGGCTGGAAGCTGAGTGGCTCCTTGACCACTGGGAGCAATGATCTTAAACTCTTTCAGGGCTTGGGAAGGTACGTGGACACTCATCTCCAGCTGCCCAGTTCCCTGGATTGAAAAAGGGTCACTGGGGGAGGCCCACGCAGGTCTGGAACCTGCAGAGCCCAGTCCAGAGTGGCTGGAAGCTGGGAGGTTCCTTGACCACTGGGAGAGATGGTCTTAAACTCTCCCAGGGCTCAGAATGGTGCACAGACTTTCGCCTCCTGTCACCCAGTTCCCCAGATTCTAATTTGATAAATTATGTGCCCTATATTAAATTGTTTTCCTTGCAAACCCTGACTACACCTTCCTTAATTTAGAATTTTGAGTATTTTGTCTCAGCAAGGAGAAAAAAGTAACCAAGACACTCTGATAAATTGAGGAACTTAGAGAACTTACTCAGACCCATGAATTAAATTTGGGAGATGTAATGTTACTCTGAAATCATATATTAATTTCTGCTGAGAAACAAGTAGCATTACAAACTGCTATTATATCTGCAGATGAATATCATCTTAATTTTAGAAAGTCAGAAGATAGCCAGGAAAACAACCATTCCCCAGTGGAAGCCAAGCACTTTCTACCTAAGACCCCTACTGGCCTAACAACCAGACAAAAGATTGGAGTAGGAGACATTTTCAGGTATGTATTTTTTGTGTGTGTGGTACCAGGGATAGAACTCACAACCTCACACTTGCCAGGCAGGCATTTATGCCACTGAGCTAAATCCCTAGTCTTTCAGGTATGTATTTTTGAAAGTCTAAGAAGGACAAAAACCAAGCCCTCTAGTTATTTTAAATTGTCAACTGTTTATTAGGAGAAAGGTGAAAACCCTTCCACTTTCTTTAACAGGCACTGTTGGAATACCTGTGCGTATGCTGGGGACAATGGTGAATGCCTGCAATCCCAGGACTCAGGAGTCTTGGCAATTTTTAAGCCAGCCTGAGCTACATAGTAAGTTCAAGGACACCCTGAACTGCATAGTGAGATCCAGTATCAAAAAAAAAAAAGAAAAAGAAATATACATTCATATGTCCATAGCTCCTGATTCAATAGAAGAACACATTATTCTTTTTTTTTTTTTAATCGGTACTAGGGATTGAACTCATGACCGCATGCTTGTAAGGCAGGAGCTTATGCCACTGAGATAAATCCCCAGCCCAAACAGATTATTCTTAAAGACAAGTTTATTACCCAGTCAGTCCCAGATATTAAGAAAAAATAACAAAAGACGGCTTTTGCTCCAAAATCTCAATGCTTTAGTAAACATTCCTCAGTATTCTATGAGTGAGACCCAGAGGAAGCCAAGGGGAGGAAACAAAGAAAAGCAGCAGGTGCCTTTGTTTCAGCCTTAAACAGGCCCTACATCTGATTCTCAGGGCTCTAAGAAGAGCTCAGTGACTAAAGTCAGGCCACCCTAAGAGGGACTGCCATGAGATGCCCCGTTAGCCACACACTGACTGCAAAGGCAGCCACTGAAAGTTGAATAACACCGTGAGGTGGAGGCCCCAGAGCTCAGACCCATCTTCCAGCTGGTCCAGCAAAACTAAAGGCCCTGCGACACCCTCTGCCTTCCCCCTCTGGCCAGACTATCATCCCCACAGAGAAGCCCTGGGCAATCCTAACTATAGATGGGGGAAAAACCCAGCCTACTGCTGGATACTGGCACATTTCTCTTGGTTCTTCTCTTCAATCCTGCCCATCAAGCCATCATATCTCAATGAAAGGAGTCATAAGTGAATAGGTAACTTGCTATTTTTCAGCCCAATAGATTATTTTCTCTTCACTCGTTTTTAATTATGCCTGAAAGTTCAGTTGCTCTCTTAGGTAGAGAGATTTTATCTTGTTAATGTACTGTAATATAGCCAGGGATTTAGCTTAGCAGCATAAGCGCCTGCCTGGCAAACACAAAGGAATCATCCAAAATACTATAATATATATACATATGCACCCCTGTCAGGTATGCTATCTCCCCCTCTAGGAGACAGAAATAAATTCTGAATACAAGCAATTAAATGTAGAATAGGTAGGACAATAACAACTGCTCTCATACACATACACCTCTAAGACCCTACTATTTTTCCTAACCAGAGACAATGTTTGTTAAGGCCTGAGTTAAAAGAAGATTATTGCCTATAATTGCTAATTTAAGGACACAGGTGTACTTGAACCCTGTAACAGCGTGTGCAACACTCCAGTCTTGGGAGTTCAAAAACCCAATGGGGAATGGAGTTTAGTACAGGAACTGAGATTGACAGATGAAGCAGTAGTGCAATGCACTCAGTGGTACTTGACGGATATATCCTTCTTTCTCATATCTTAAGATGCCCATTGGTTTTCAGTGTTAGGTTTAAAAGATCCTTTCTTTGGTATTCCTTTACTGATTCCCAGTTTCTTTTTGTGTTTAAAAATCCTCACAATCAGGTCTCTCAACTTACTGGGACTGTGCTTCCTCAGGCGTTTGGAGACAGGCCTCGTCTTTTTGGGCAAGTGCTTTGATGTGTTTTTAATTTTCCCAGGTCACAGTTGTACAATATGTAGATGATATACTATTTTGGCCCCCTCAGAAGCACTTTCTAGCCAAGGCACCCATGCTGTGCTGAGTTTTCTAGCAGACAGAGGTTTTAAGATTTCTAGATCTAAGCCACATCTTTATATCTTTGAGGTAAAATATTTAGGCCTTTTCATATCCAGGAAACCAAAGGCTGGAGAAGAAAGAATACAACCAGTTCTTTCCCTGTCACAGCCCAAGACTCTAAAACAGCTAAGGGAATCCCAGCACTTGGGAGGCTGAGGCTGGAGGATTGTTGCAAATTTGAGACCAGCCTGAGCTGCAAAGTGAGCCCAAGGCCAGCCTGCACTGCATAGTGGGATTGTGTCTCAAAAAGATAGATAGATAGATAGATAGATAGATAGATAGATAGATAGATAGATAGATACATAGATAGATAGATACATAGATACATAGATAAACAGCTAAGAGAATTCCTAGGAATTACAGGGTTTTATCACCTTGGAATTGCCTGACTTCTTTATTGGCTTATAAAAGAAGCCCAAAAACTGGATACACATATTTCAACCTGGGAACCTGATTCCCATACTGCATTCCAGAAAGTTAAATGAGCACTTCTAAATGCCCTAGCTCTGAGCTAACCAACAAGACACAGTTGCAGCTTGTACGTTGAATGGGGACTTGCTGGATAGCCTGTAGGGCACCTGAGTCATTGCAGCAAAGGGATAGCCTGCATGCCTTCGAGCTATGACCGCAGTGGCACTCCTGGTACTAGAGGCATCCAAGCTGATTTTAGGCAAAGATCTAATTGCACACACACCACACAATATGGCAGGACTTCTTTCTTCCAAAGGGACCTATGTCTATCAGATAATCTACTTCTTAAATACCAGGTTCTACTTCTAGAAGGACCAACCATTCAAATAAAAGACATGTTTCTCCTTAAACACTGCCACCTTTCTACCATCAAAAGAGGATATCAAAGCTGAAAGACATGACTTCAAAAAGGTAATTGTACATATGCTCCCAGGAAAGACTTCTTAGCCACACCCCTCATGGACCCTGATTTGACCATTTTCTGTGATGGCAGCTCCTTCATGGAAAATGGGACAAGAAAGGCAGGGTATGCAGTAGTGACACTGCATCGGACACTTGAAAGTTCCTCACTTGCTCCCAGGGACAGTGCACCTCTGACTAACGCTTTACAAATCAGCAAAGGACAAAAAAAATCAATATTTATACCAGTTCAAAGTATGGTTTCCTGGGATTGTTTGCTAGTATTACACACCCACACAGCCATATGGAGAGAAAGAAATTATCTGACAGCCAGTGCACCTCCCAGAAAGTACCTTAAGGAGATAGATGATCTTCATTATCTGTCTATATGCCCTCCAAAGTGGCAGAAATTTACTACAGAGGACACCAAAGAGGAGTTGACAAAGTAAGTCAAGGTAATCAATTGGTTGATGCAGCCACAAAAGCAGCTTCTCATGGACTCCTTCTTTTCAGGCCCCTTGAACAGCTCCTTGAACATATTTAACCTAAATATTCTCAATCAGACATCAAATGGACTCTCTCCCGTGGGTGTCAGTTCCTTATATCAGGATGGTTACAGGTAGATGATGGAAAATTGTTCCTTCCTGGTGCTAGTCAATGGAAAATTACTAAGTCTTTACAGCAAACCTTTCTCTCTGGGAAGGACAAGACGCAGAAGATGGTCTCAAAATTATTCAGAGATTCTCTCAGACAGTACAACAGATAGTTAAGACATGTGAGCTCTGCCAAAAGAATAATCCTCTTACCCAGACCATATCTCCTCCAGCAATACAGAGACATCATAAATACCCAGGGGGAAGACTGACAACCCAGTTTTACTCATATGCCAAAGAGTAAGGGACTCCAATATTTATTGGTCTGGGTAGATTGAGGCCTTTTCTTCTAGCACAGAGAAGGTACAAGAGATGGTAAAGGTTTTGGTCTCAGAAATCATCTTCAGATTCAGACTTCTTAAGAGCTTACAGAATGGACCTTCTTTTAAAGCAATAGTCACACAGGGTGTCTCTCAGATACCTGGCATTGTCTATCACCTTGTTGCAGGCAGCTGAGTTAGTTAGAAATATTACAGGCAGTGAGACAGGGCTGGGTCCCCAAAGAAGCAGAAGCCCAGAGACCTTGCAACAGTGAAGGAGACAGACACCTCCTGCTGTGGGCAAGGCCTCAAGACAAAAGGTCAAACAAATGCATCCACATGCTAAGGACTAATATTCTAAATAGTTCCCCATCACCCTGAGGAAGCCAGGAGTCATTATCCCAACCCCCTAGGGAGAGTCATTGCTCTCTAAGAATGCCAACTTTCCATGTGACTTCCCCATTTGTCCCTAATGTAATCAATTTTACCTGAACTATTAATCTTATTGGTTAACCACAGTTCTGTCCCACTTTATCCCTATCAGCCTTGTGAGTTCCTGGTTTCCCCAGCTTGAACCTGGCTCATCCTGTGATTTTATTCTATACAGGTCCCTGGAAAAGACAGAGTCCATGGCAACCTGCTCAGAACACTTCTGTCTCTCCCTCAGACAGAAACTTTCTTTCTCTCAATAAATATTTCTGCTCTTAACCTCTGTTGTCCCTAAAATTCATTCTTCGATTTTAGAGAACACGAACTCATACCAGACTAGTATACTGAGAGTTTCATTCCCCTATATCGACCTCCATGGTGCACGGAGGCCACCTGTTAAGCTTACTGCCTCTACTGCACTGTACTGTTATCAATCTTCTAGATGTTCAACAACTAAAATTAAGAGATAATTATAAATTCCTTTTGGATTCCTTTTGCTGGGATCCACCAGATCTTTTTTTAAAAAAGTTATATATAATACACGCAGAAAATGAGACCAGCACTGGGGCAGTGGCCAGGTTTGAGCCTTTCCCAGCCCATCCACTGGCCTGGCTCAGCCCTCTTCCAAGCCATAATTAACTGTATTCACCTGGCATTAAATGACTGATCTCTCATAGCTGATCTCTCTCCTAAATAAAAAGGTAAAATTGCCAGGCATGGTGGCTCATGCCTGTAATCCCAGCACTCAAGAGGCTGAGATGGGAGAATCGTGAGTTCGAGACCAGCCTGGGATACAAAGTGAGCTCAAGGCCAGCCTGAACTGCATAGCAAGACCCCATCTCAAAAAAGACAAAATAAATAAATAAATAAAAAGGTAAAATTAATGAAACAGGCCATTGATAGAACTGTGGAGGGGAGGGGGGACAGGAGGACCGGCAGCGGCTGAAAAGATAAGTATAAAATGTAAATAACCTTTATTTTGGGAATGCGGGGAGAGACACCCCCCGACCCCCTGGGGCGTAGCATCTCCACCCTGGGCCGGTGATCTCTCCGTGGAACACGTGGAGTGAGGCACATAAGTAGCCTCGGCCTGGGGTGGAACCCAAGGGGGCATTAGGGATGCACAGGTAGCCCACTGGTCTTAGTTTGGCGCCAGAGGTAATTCTTATGGGTAGGGGGAGATAGGAGCTCCTTGGCTTTACTGGCTACAGTATCCGACCTGGCCAAAACCCTTTCATATCCCATCTTATGATTATTGTGAAAAGGGGCGAAGATTTTTCTCTTTAACTACTTCCTGCTGGCTGAGGGCATTGTACTGGGGTCTAGAATAAGCACCTCTCATAACTTCACTCCTCCTAATCCCACGTTTAATTTTTCAGAATTCTCCCTTGCCGTGGAAATGTTTCTACCTCAACATGGTCCTGATAAAATGACATGTCTAAATCAAAGGCACCTTTCGCTCTACCTCACCTGAGTCCTTAAATATGACAGTGCCATGTCTCCTCATAACATCTTATCTCTTTGTTTTTCCAGTCTAACATACATCATTCACCAGTGAAGTTGTCCTGGCTAAAATACCTGACACCAGCTTCTACCTAGACATCAACCGTCATCCTGTCAACTCCCCTAGACCTCCCTCAGTTCTTACAATTCCATGGACCTTATCCTCCTTATGGGAAGCCATTACTAAAGTTATGATCATAAATACCCTGTTGATTGTATTATTTGACTCCTGCATACTTAATTGATTCTACAGATACCTTCCACTGTGGGCCAGATCCCAAAACAAAAGGCTAAACTTGGCCCTCAAACCCCATAGGAAGACTTTCTTAATGTGACTTTTCATGGTTTTTTTGTTTGTTTGTTTGTTTTTGTTTTTTGTCTTTTTCCATTTTATCGGTAACGAGGATCGAACTCACGACTGCCTGCTTATAAAGCAGGCGCTTATGCCACTGAGCTAAATACCCAGCCCCAGACTTTTCATGTTTTCAACAACAGAGATAAAAAATAACAATCTGATCCTTTAGGAATGACACTTGGAGCTCTGATACAGGTAAATCGACACAAAGTGGAGCTGCCTGAGCCCCTCCTGGACCATGCTGTGAATGCAGTAGAAAGACATTGGGCAAGAGAAAGCCCCAATCCTGGCGTTCCTTTGGGGCCTTGCCCCAGGGCCACTGGAGCGACTGTCCTAGCTGCAAGAGCGGGTAAGCCATCCTCCAATTCCTTACCCTCACAGGAAATGCCAACACTGCCAGATTCATCACTGACAGATCTGCTTGGACTTGCTGCTGAAGACTGAGGAGGCTCGGGGCCCACAGCCCCCATTAAGGTGTCCTTCTCAGAGCCCCAAGTCCCACTAGAGGTCTCAGGTAAGACATTCCCTATACTTGTGGACATAGAGGCCATGTATAGGGTTCTTCTTGAGTTTTCAGGCCACTATATTAAGTCCTCAGTCTCTATAGGGAGTATTGATGGCAACCTATGCAGCCTTTACAGACAGGGCCTATTTCAGGTAGGTTCGACTTGCTTCTTCTGTGGTTGATCCCATAGTTTGAGATACCTCCAATCCCACCTGCATTGCCTGTGCCATGACTATTTTAATTCATCTCAGGGATCCTTCAATTTTTCCTTGTGTTCCCCAATATCCCATAGCTTCCAAACATTTACAGGGACTTAAACCTATAATTAGGTGCCCTTTAGACAATGGTTTTCTTAAACCTACCCATTCACCCTATAAGACTCCTGTTCTCCTGGTCTCAATCCTGATGGGTCCATTGCCTGGTACAGGACCTTAGGGTAATCAATAATGCTATTACCTCAATCCACCCAGCGGTGTCAAACCCTTATACCATGATCTCTCATATTCCTCCCTCCACCACTCACTTTCCAGTCCTAGATCTTAAAAATTCTTTCCAGCTCAACTCCTGGACAAGTCCTACCTACCTACCCTCTTAACCTTTACCCTTTCAGATGGGGAAACAATCACCTCTCCTAACTTTGCTCCTCCTAACCTCACATGTATTTTTCAGAATTCTACCTCACTGTGGCAATAATGCTGTCTGACCGTGGTCCTGATAAAATGACATATCTATCAAAGGCACCTTTTCTTCTACCTCACCTGGGTCCTTAAATATGATAGTGGCCTACCTCCTCATAGCACCTTGTCTCTTTGCTTTTCCAGTCTAACATGTGGGCATTCACCAATGATAAGTTGCCCTGGCTAAAACACCTGACACCAGCTTCTGCATGGGCATCATCCGTCATCCCATCAACCCTCCTAAACTCCAATATGGCTCCCCCTTTCAGCAGGAAATAGTAAAAGAGAGAAAACTTTGCCCTTTTGGTAATAATAAAAAGACAGGAATGAAAGGATTTTGCCCTAGATAGGATACTGCAGCAGTGGGAGGCCAAACCAAGGGGCTTTACCTTAAGGTCATTTTCCCTGCCCCTAGGCAATTTACCTGTGGCACGAAATGAATTCCAATGGGCTACCTGTGCATCAGTAATGTCCCTTAGGCACCACCCCAGACCCCCCTCACGTGTCCGGCAGAGAAAGCCAGGCCCTGGTGGTCATGGAGCTTCTCTCCGCATCTTTAAAATAAAGGCCACTTTACTTTATTTTCTGTCTTCTAACTGTGTCGAAAACTCTTTCACCACCAACATCAGGAAAGGTACAAAAATGAATAAGACCTTAAAGAAACAGCTTTGCAAAATGGCTCAGGAGGCCCACCTATAGTGGCCTCACTTACTACCTTTACTTATTGTCAAAGTAAGACACACACCTCAAATTCCAGGTGTTAGTCTATTTGAAATGCTTTATAGATGCCCTTTTCTCACTAATAATTTTCTCTTCAATAGAGAAACATGCCTTATTGAAGGATGTTCCCTCATTGGCTAAATTCCAATAAACCCTTCAAACTGCTAACAGAAGCTCAGCCCAAAGAGAAAGGAAATCCCATATTCCACCCCAGAGATTTAGTCAGCTGTGAAGGTAGCAGTCCCGGGCTCCTGAATACACCACACTCACTCAAGCCCTGGGAAGTTCTCAAGTCCCTCTGTGTGAGCAACCATCCAAATACTTCTGCGAATCTGTAGAGGACTTAAAATTCTTGTTCAAGAAGAAAGCAAAGCCTTCAGATAAGTCATCTAAGATGTTATTATCTCTTTTACTAATTGCCACTTAAAGGAGAGCAATTCCTTTCAAATGTGGCATAGGGACGTGCAGAGTTGTTATAACAAACATCTTGCTGGACATGTAGCCTGCTCCCCGTGGTGAGTACATCAAGACTTCTTTGGTGGATATCTGCACCTCAAAGACATGATTCGAATACACTACACGACTATATTGGTGAGATACAAAAGAGATCAATGGTTCATAGTTTAGCTACCATAACAAGATGGGCTATAAACTATATTTTTAATGATCCTGAACATAATCAATTTTTCTCTAACGATGTCAGTGAAGCCTCTGTACAGGTACTAGTAAGGTCCCTGTTAAGAGAAGGGTCCTATCCTGAGGGCCAACTTTCATAGAGATCAAGATGGCTATTTTCAAAGGGTTTTGCATCTATTTTTCTTAGAACAATGGAAGGAGCAATGGCCCTGGGTGTTGTCCAATCTCAGGAGGGTGGAGGGGGAGTGATCTCCCAAAACCAACATCTATGCTGCTGCAATGACAGGCATGTGCCCACAGGTCCAGCTTAAGGTTTCATAACTAAGAGGTATGTTTGGGAAATGCTTTCTTAGATTAGGAAATATGATTAGGTTCCCATTTGAGTGTGAGGTAAAAGAAAATTCTAGTCTGGGCATAGTGGTGCACATTTTTTTTTTTGGGGTCTTTTTCCTTTTTTATCGGTACCAGGGATCGAACTCACGACTGCCTGCTTGCAAGGCAGGTGCTTATGCCGCTGAGCTAAATCCCCAGCCCCTATGGTGCACATTTTTAATCTCTGCACTTGGGAAGATGAGGCAGAAGGATGGTGGTGAGTTTGAGGCCAACCTAGACTATACAGTGAGTTGAAGGCCAGCCTGAACTACATAGCAAAACCCTGTCTCAAACAAAAATAAAAACAACAATGAAAACAAATGAAATCTTTGTGCTAGGTGACTTACAAAGGTGGCCTCATTTTACCATGTCAGTAAGTAAATGGCTGTTATATTAGGTGTGCTGGTCCATACCTGCAATCCCAGATACTGAAGAAGCAGGAGGATGCCAAATTCAAGGCCAACCTGTACAATTTTGCAAGACCCTGTCTCAAAATAAAATTTTGGGCTGAAGAGCCAGGTCAGTGGCAGAACACTTGCCTAACATGTGTAAGGCTCTGGGTTCAATGCCAGAACTGCAACTGCAAATAAACAGTGATTTTGTGTGTGTGTGTGTGTGTGTGTGTGTGTGTGTGTTTCGTTTTTATCGGTACCAGGGATCAAACTCACAACTGCTTGCTTGCAAGGCAGGTGCTTATGCTGCTGAGCTAAATCCCTAGCCCAAACAGTGATTATTTTGAACCTGTGAATCTTAAGAGTGGTATATTACACAGCAGTGGATATAATTATCAAGTCTGGTTGCTTTTCAAATCATTCATATTTATTAAATAAGTACCATAAGAAAGGCATCAGGGTAGATGTAGAAAGTGAGGCAATGGGTCAAGCATGGTGGCACATGCCTGTGACCCTGGCACTCAAGAGGCTGAGGCAGGAGAATTGCTGTAATCTCAAGGTCAGCTTGAAATGCATAGTGAAACTCTATCTCAAAAAGATAAAAAAAAAAGTGAGGCGAAATGTACATCAAGTATAGCCATTGTCTTCAACAGTTTACTAAAAATATCAGTTTACTCTCTATAGCAGGAAGTGATAAAGTGTTTAGCTATCTCATGGGGCAATACAATATGGGTGCCATCATGTAACACAATCACATGGTGATAAGAGTTTTAAACATAGGATAATTTTTGCTGGAAGTAACACACGAAGGATTTTTCAAGAAAAATTTTCAGAAAATCCTTGAAGGTGTTTAACAGCAGAGGCAAGAGGAAGTGATGTATGTAAAAGAAAAAGGATATCAGGATAACTGTGGTACTGAAAAGGGAAACAAATGTGCTTAGGCACTTGCCAATAATCTATTTTAGTGTAGAAGATTTTGTGTGAAACAAATATCAAGCACTAATTTGATTCTAGCATTTACATTCTACTCTAAATAGATCTAGAAGCTGAATCACTGGCTAAGATCACAGACAGTGATAGAGCAGGATTTGAATGCAATAAAAAACATTTAACTTCTGTACTATTGGATCATATCATAGCGAAGTTAGAAAGTCAGTTACCAGGCTGGGGGAATAGCTCAGTGGTAGACTGCTTACCTAGCAGGCACCAAGCCCTAGGTTCAAAAGTTAGTTACCGAAGGAAAACAAACAACCACAACGTTTTTTAAAAAACACCTGCTGTAAACTAAATATCCATCAACAGGTGAATGGTAAACTAAGTTGCAATAGATAATATAAGGGAATACTGTGTTGTAGGGGAAAAATAAATGCACTATAGTTATAGAAATTAACAGACAGGAGATGAAGGGACAAGAAGGTAAAAAGAATTAGGGGGGCTGGGGATTTAGCTCAGCAGCATAAGCACCTGTCTTGCAAGCAGGTGGTCGTGAGTTCGATCCCCGGTACTGATTAAAAAAAAAAAAGAATTAGGATGTGTTATATGCATGGACATTCATATCCATGATGAATGTGATCATTAGGTACTGCAAGCATGTGCTAATAAAGATAAAAATCACAAAAAAGATATCAATAGGGAGGAATTTCAAACACATATTGGACAGAAAAGGCAAATTATGAATAGAATTACATATAAAAAGCACATAAAAAAAGAAATAAAAAGAACAAGATTAAATTTACATACTTAAGGCCAGGCAAAACTATACAACATATTGTTACATAAATACAACAGTTTAAAAAAGCTGTACGTGTATAGAACCCTAACAACTTCAATTAATATGAATATTATATGCTGTAACACAAACTAAGATTAATAATATCCCCAAGAACAAAAATTGGGATGGGGAATTGGAAGAAGAGGGAGGGAGAGGAAGGGGAATAAAAAAGAAAAGACAAACTAGTCTGTCCATGTATCCACTCCCCAAGGTGACTGTAAACCGTATGAACTGTAAACATGTACTAATAAATTAAAAATTAAAAAAAGAAAATTTGGGGAGATAGTTTAGATCTAAACCTTAATACTGTTATGGCTTAACTCTAACCAATGCACCTCCTCTTGGTCTGTATGCACCGATAGGGTTAAGTTTCTAATCCTTGTAAAAACTTAAGTTTCAGCTTCTTGTAACTTTCTACCGCTTTGCACATGTTATTGCTAATGAGCTGTTCTGAGATAATTAACTCTCTACTTTCTTTTCCACATGTTATTGCAGATGTGCTATTTCGAGATAATGTTTACCCGCAGGGTGGGAGTAACAAAATGCACCAAAAGCTCCAGATATTATCAGAACTAAGTCGACTAAGTCGACAGCTTTACAGTTTCCAGATGTCAGGACTAAATCAACAGCTTAACAGCTCTGTGGGTTTTTTTTTTTTTTTTTTTTTCTTGCCTTAAAAATCCCTTCCTCAGTCTGTGAGGCGCTCAGTCTCTGGGTTGATCCTAAGGGAGCTGCGTCACCAGGCCTGAAATAAAAGCCTTTAGTCCAAATTTCTTAATTCCTTGCTTCCTTGGATTTTATTCCGGGATCCAAGCTATCTCAATACCAACCACCAATCGCATTTATATCTATCTGTAAAAGAGAGCACAAAGAAAAATATCTTTGTTTGGCTGAATATGCTGTTACAGGGATTTGTTTATTATCTAACAGAAAAACAAATTTACACTTTCAATAGAATAAGTGCTTTCATTTTTGTTCCATTTTTAATAACAACTCTCAACACTTTTATAGGGGGTGTTATCAATCAAGAAAATAAACTTGCTGGGTGTGGTGGTGCATGCCAGTAAGCCCAGCACTCAGGAGGCTGAGACCCGAGGACTGCCATGAGTTTGAGGACAGTCTGGGCTACATAGTGAGTTGAAGGCCAACCTGAATTGCATAGTGAAACTCTGCCTCAAAAAAACAAAAACAAACAAACAAAAACAAAAGTAGAAGAAAGTAAACTTAACAAATACAGATTAAAAAGGAAGAAAACTTGAAGAAAGTTAAAAAATAAAAGGAAAGGCATAAAAATAATTAATACGAAATTCAGAGAAGCAGTCTCCTTTAAGAAGGGGAGACAGGGAATTAAGAGCAGAGAGGGGCTCACAGTCAATTCAAAGGACTGGTTACATTCATTAAAATGGATCCTTATTATTTTTCTTTAATTGTGCCACATTTAAATTCCATAGATCTTCTATGACATGTATAAATAAAACAAGATTCCATGTAACAACTGCTGTGGGGTTCAAAAGAGAAACCAGGTAAACTGGAGGGAGATCAGGAATTGAAATGAGTAAGATTCAAAAGGTAGATGATATTAAAAATTAAGACATCGGATCTGTAGAGAAGCAGCATTAACAGGGAATCACAGTACAGCTATTTTTGTACTGGCCTAAGATATTCTGTAGGAAAGTATTGACGGGGAATAAATAACATTGTGGCCAAATGTGGAGATTCTGCCAGACGTGGAGGTGCATTCAGGAGGCTGAGGCAGGAGGATCATGGCAAATTGGAGACCAACCTAGGCTACAAAGTGAGCTCAAGGCCAGCCTGAACTGCAAAGCCAGACCCTGTCTCCAAAAAAATAAAAAAATAAAAAAATTAAAAAAAAGGAAATTCTTACAAGATCTCAGGAGGCTTTTGTAAACCTCACTCTGTGAACAATGGAGGCTTTGTATTAGCATTCTTATCTTTAGCCAACAAGGAACCCAAGGAACAACTGTAGCTAACCTAAGTTAAAAAGAATTTTTGTTTCTGTTTTCAAAATAGAGATACACAAAGCTGGAAAGGGAGAAAGAGGAAAGAAGAAAGGCAGAGAGAAATAGAGAAGACGGGAAGTTTATTGAATAAATTACTACTCAAGCCAGTCGTCCAGGAACATAGCAGATCTAGGGATCTCTATAGGAAGAGCTGATCAAACAACTCAGTTCCAACCTTTTGTTTCTCTGTGCCTCCATCCAAGATGCCAGTTCTCAAGAGGCTGACTGACCTCGTATTTTTTTTTCCACCGTGATCTGGGTTCTGCGCTTGCAGCTTACGAGAATACAGGGAATAGGAACAACAGGTAGTCTCCAAAACGAAGAGATTTGGGTCGCCAAAGGAACTTGGAGACACACACATACACAACCATAGTACACATTCCTTAGCGAACTATGGGATGGTTACTGTGCAAAACCTAAGAATTACCTTATTCACACAATTCTGCAGAAAAGATATCTCAATGTTTACTAATCTACTCAAGCCTCTGGGTCGCCCATTATACTGAGCTAGTATTTTTCGTTTGAGGGTGACATTTGTCTCTCCGACTGATGTCGCCTCAGGTAATAATTTCCGGATTCACTCATACTGTGATCATTTTTTGCCTAAGACTGACACAATAAAACACTGATACTGGGAGATAGGACCCACGCCAAGCCGGGCTTCTTCCTTCCAGTACAAGCTTCGCTACTCCGAACCCCCAGGGCCGAGACGTCAATCACAAACCCCTAGTCCGAGACCCACTCGAGTGAAACTGCAGATCCCTGGGGAAGGGGCAGAGAGAAGGCGGGTCCGCACATGCGCACAGGACTGCAGGTCAACAAAGACGGCAGCGAGCGCGCGCACGCTGAAGCAGGACGCGGGAGAGCGTGCGCGTGCGCGGCCGCCGCTCTACGTTACCGGGCATTAGAAAAGGACAGAGGGAGCGAGGGAGGGGCTGGAGCCGTGACCCGGCGGAGAAGGCGCTGTGCTCCCGCCGACGGAAGGGCAGGGGGCGGGGCCGGCGGGCGGCGCGTGCAGGTGCCCTGCGGCTGAGCCCCGCGGGGGTCCGTGGCCCTCGCGTGGCAGTGGCCGCCGCTGAAGCTTGGTCGCCGTCGGTCTGAGGGAGGCAGGTTATGGCGACGGCGGCAGTGGGAGCTGTGAATGAGTTCTCCGGGTGGACGAGGGAAGAAGAAAGGCTCCGGCGGCCCCAGCAGCCCGGTGCCTCGCAGGCCTCCGCCCCCCTGCCCGGCCCCCGCCCCTCCGGCCGCCGGGCCGGCCCCTTCGCCGGCGTCGCCCCATAAGCGGAACCTGTATTACTTCTCCTACCCGCTGTTCGCAGGCTTCGCGCTGCTGCGCCTGGTGGCCTTCCACCTGGGGCTCCTCTTCGTGTGGCTCTGCCAGCGCTTGTCCCGCGCCCTCATGGCCGCCAAGAGGAGCTCCCGGGCCGCGCCGGCGCCGGCCTCGGCCTCGCCTCCGGCGCCGGAGCCGGGCGGGGAGGCCGAGCGCGTCCGAGCCTTCCACAAACAGGCCTTCGAGTACATCTCTGTCGCCCTGCGCATCGACGAGGACGAGAAAGGTAACTGGGGTCTGGCGGCACCGGGAAGAAAGCGGTGGGAGCCGCTGGGGAGCGCACCAGCTGCGCCCCTTTGCTGCAGGACGAGCCTGTACCCAGCCTCGGGAGCGCGAGTCCCCGCAGGTCGGGCCCCCCCACCCATCTGTCAGCCCCTTCCCTCTTTCAGGGCACCCTAGCTATCCACTTGGTTTCAGGCACCGACTGGGACTCTTCGCAAGTCCCTATGAGACACCCAGACCAACTGGTGACAGTGACAGTTGTCCTAGAGTGACCACACGGATCCTTTTTACCACAGTGAACAGTGTATAGCTTCCTCTGAGCCAGATTTTCCGAAAGGTTTGATATCGAAGAAGCTGTACCTTGTTACAGGCTTTTTTAATGAAAGCAGAGTACTGTAGTGTCAGGAAAAAAAGCAAATGGAGACAAGAGTTTTAAAAAGAATAGCTGTGTGTGATTACTGCTGAATTTGCACTATTTTGTCATACCAGTCATTTTATTAGTGTAATTACTCCTGGATAGTGTTCTGTAAGGTTGTATTTTAGCCTGAAACTTTTGTCCCTAAATGCCTTGGTTTTAATTAAACTAGTATTTCAAGGTAGCCTTCAAGTTTGTAAATTTAAATGTTAAAGTGAATTGGGTAAAAGTATAGATACCATTGTACAGTGAAATATAAAACCAAGATTTAAGATTTCTGAATGAAAATAAGGATACTGTATCTATTTTAAGTTACGCTTTATATTTACCTTGTTAGTTTTTGTTTTGTTTGTTTTTCTTTTGAGTCAAGGTTTCACACTATGTTGTTCAGTCGGCCTTTAACTCAGTACACAATTCAGCTGGCCTCAAACTCACAGCGATCCTCCAGTCTCTGCCTTCCAAGTACTGCGTTATAGATGTGCACCACCATGCCCAACTCTCAACATTTTTTAAATTTATGTGCAAGGCGTTATGTGTTACTTAATCTTCATAACCTTTTGAGATCAAGATGGTGCTGATACCAGTATTTAAAGATGAAGACGTAGGTTATTCCGGACCTATGCAAATAGCTAATGAAACACTTTTTTGTGCAGAATAACAAGCTAGGAAATGGCTGGCTTTTTGAGACAGTCTTAATTAACTGTGTATCCCAGGCTGGCCTGGAATGCACAGTGATCCTATTGCCTCAGCCTCTCAAGTGCTGGGATTACAGGCATGCACCACCACACCTGGCCCTACATTTTTAGAAATTACTCTTATACCTCCAGTATGCAGAGAGCTTGTTTTTTTCCTCCCCCAAAGAACCCCACCTTTCCACCATGCCTCAGTTAAGTATTTTGCATTGTCTGTTAGTGAAAACAAGAGCAGCCTGAGGTCCATTGGTATTGTCTTTCTTCACTGTCAACTCTAGAAAGTGTTCTAGAATTTCTGTCTTGTTGAAACCTATTTCCTTTGCAGGGCCTAGCAGTGAAAAGCAAGATGTAGAGGGAAATGCAGGCATTTTCATGATTTTGAAGTTCAAGGACAGTGGAGTTTGAGTTTGGGACAGTAAACACAGTTTCTGGGAGGTTTCTTTTTGCTTTTCTTTCTTTCGCTCTTTTTTTTTTTTTTTCTTCTTCTTTTTAACTGTTCTGTTCCTTACCACTTCTAAAGAACATCTGAAAATCTCTGGAAAGGATAAAGAAGGCACCAATATACCCTCCTAGAAGAATGCTTTTATTGCAGTATCTTGTTATTGTAGGGTCCTTTAATGTTTACTCATCCAGAGCAAAATATGGTATAGGCTACTGGGTATGAGTAGTGTGTGTATGAGTAGATTATTTGGGGCAGGGCATGTAGCTCAGCAATAGAGCTCTGGCCCAGCATGTGCTAAAGCCCTGGCTTGGTCACCACACCAAAAAGTGCTAACACTGAGGCAGAAAGATTACAAGTTTGAGCACAACCTGGGCAGCTTAGTGAGACTGCCTAAAAAGAAAAAGTCCTCGGGGCTGGGGATTTAGCTCAGCGGCATGAGCGCCTGCTTTGTAAGCAGGCAGTCGTGAGTTCGATCCCTAGTACCGATAAAAATTAAAAAGACAAAAAAAAAAAAAAAGAAAAAGAAAAAGTCCTCAGAGTATAATCCTAAATATTGAAAAAATAAAACAAAAATTGAAAGAAATTGTGTAATTATTTTCCTTTAGAAATAAAAGTCTATATTGTCTATGTTCTCTATCTTATTTATATCTTTAGCATATGGGAAATTTTTTTTTTTTTTAAACAAGGTCTTATTATGTAGTGTAGCCTGGCCTTGCACTCATTTTGTAGCCTAGGCTGGCCTCAAACTCATAAAAATTCTGCCTCAGCCTCCCAAGAAGTGGGATTGCAGGCATGTACTATTCCATGCGTGGTTGCATATTAGAAATTTCTGTACTTTAGTTTTAGTACAGTGTGATAGTGAAACATAATTTACATTGGAGTTTGTTGCCTCTCAGCTATCCCTGACAACAAAAAAAACTTACTTTCAAGAGAATTAGCTTCCTGCTGGATAAAAATATGTGTGGAAAAAAATAGAGTGATTTGGGGAGGCAGTCTTCAAAGTCTTCCTGTCTTTGGTAGTACTGCTATGAGATGTTGTACATAACTATCACATAGAAACAGTCTCTGAATGTGTTGGTAAAAAACCACTTTTTTGGGGGGGGTATGAGGGATCGAACTCATGATCTTGCACTTGGCAGGCAGGTACTTATACCACTAAGCTAAATCCCTGACCAAAAAGCCACTTTTATCATGAGTGTGTAAAGCATATTCTTTCACACTATAGTAATATTAACTGAAATATTTAGAACCCTGAAATGACAAGTGCCAAATTAAATCTTATTTTAATAAAGTAGTATATAAATGTTGTGTTTTATATGGTGACATTTTAAAGTTGGTTTTGAGACAGGGTCTCACTATGTAGTCCAGGCTGGTCTTGAACTCACTATGTAGTTCAGGTTGGCATCAAACTCATGGGAATCCTGCGTTAGCCTCCTGAGTGCTAGGATTATAGTAATGTATCACCATAGTCGCAGCTATGTTTATTTAGAATTTGATTGCAACATTCTCAATACTTAACTGACTTTTCATAAAGGCTTTGATTTGTCTGTAGTCAGACTTTTTTTTTTGGAGATAGGGACTCACTATGTAGTTCAAGCTGGCCTTGAACTTATTATGTAGCATAGACTGGTGGTCCTCTTGCCTCAGCCTCCTGAGTGTTGGGATTATAGGTATGCGCCACCAGGCCTGACTTCAAACTTTTTTAAAGAGAGGACTAGGACGGCAGATTCCTTTTACCTAATATGAGGTTTTATGAGGTCCACTAATGACAATATTTATTGAATATCAGCTAATTTATATAGTTCTACTTTCTAGATGATACTTGAGAAAAACTCAGGTCCTCTGCAGAGATGTGAGATATTTGTTATGTGATTGATAAGTATATAATAATATATTAGCCCATTAATTTTGTAGATACCATACTTAAATTGTTGAACCTTTTTAGAAGACTAATAACCTGTGATATCCATTTGATATGTGGAGAAACTAAAATTTAAAGCTGGTATGGTAGTGAGTGCCTGTAATGCCTTCACTCTGGGAGGCTGAGGTAGGAGGATCACAAGTTAGAGCCTATCACGAGACTCTGTCTCAAACAAAATAAAACTAAATAAAAAGTGGACTCAGCAGAACCAAGAATAGTCTAGGTGGACAGATTCGTAATATTATACTTTTGGCTTTATAATAAAAGTTTTCTGTAATGCTAATAAAGAGCTCATTGGAATACTTGGAAGAAAAGACAAAGTCGTAATAGTGGATCTTAGAGTTATCTAGAACATGACCTAACATGTTTTATGTGGTTTGTACAAGCAGCAGACATGCAATCTGAGTAATAAAATAGTGGAGGTTGAAAGGTATGATTCAATTTTTCAAGTTTCTAGTACTAAGCAGTAAGGGTTTAATGTTTTGCACAAAGAGAGTGACCCACTTCTCAGGATGTTATAGGGTTAAAGGATCTAGCATCAAGAACAGAAGTTGTTTCCAGGCTTGGTGTTGCATATCTATAATCCCAGAATTTGGAATACTGAGGCAGAAGGATTGCTGTGAGTTTGAGGCCAGCCTGGGCTGCATAGTGAATTCAAGACCAGCCTGGAATACATAACAAGACCCTCTCTGAAAAAACAAACAAAAACCAGAAAATTTAAAACACATAAAATCCATGTCTACATCTGTTTTCATAACAAGAGTATCTGTCTCCATTTTGGCACATAATACCTGACATTCACGGGTTCAAAGAGGGGAGATTTATTTTGGCTCACAGTTTGTAGTTGGCTGGCTCCAAGGCAGGATGGCAGGTAGAGAGACATCTCAGAGGACAAACAGCTCTTGTCATAACAAGCATTAAGCAGAGAGTGCTCAAGACAGGAGCAGAGATACATGTTTAGATCAAGCCACACCCATAGCAATCCACCTCTTCCCATCAGGCTTCACCTCCCAACAGACTACCTAGATATAAACTCATCAGGGGAGTAATCTAGTATCATATACCCATGATCCAATAACCTTCCAAAACCTACCTATGAGTGCATGAGGCTTTGGGGGGACATCTAGATATAATAATAATGTCTTATGCTAAGATAAGAGAAGATGAGAATTATCAATCTTTTGTGACTCTCTTTTAGGGGGGTAGGGACTTGTTTCTCTTTGCCATGTGAAGGATTAAACCAAAGATTTGCCTGTGTGAGGCAAGCAGAGTTGTGTTTTTTTTTTTTTTTTTTTTTTTTTGTATTTGAAATTGAATCTTTGCCCTGAGCTACATCTCCAGCCCTTTTTAAATTTTGAGACAGGTCTCCCTAAGTTACTAAGTTGCCCTGCTTTGGCTTAAATTTACAGTCTTCCTTCCTTAACCCCTCATTTTTAGCAAAGTGAAATATGTTGCTCATACTAGCCAAGCAGAGCACAGATTATATGGAATTATAGTGCTAGAAAACTTAAAAGGTATGGGATTATAGTAGGTGATTTTAAGGAGGAAAGCATTTTGTTCTGAATTGGATGGTATCAGGAACTGGAAATGAGTGTCAGTAAGGAAAACTGACTAGAGGAAAAGTTATATTGGTTAAGAGGCATTTGCCTATTATATGAAATCTCAGCACCATGGGAGTCAGACAAGAGTATTCCAAATTTGAGTCCATCCTGGACATTTTAGCAGTTTAGCTATACCCTATCTTAAGTTTTTTATTTTTGTTTTTTCTTAATGGGCTGTGGATGTAGTTCAGTACAAAGGCCTTGCCTTCAATTCCTGTTGTTATTAATTCAGCACCCTTTTTACAGTTAGAGTCTCCAAAGATTGTTAGAATATTGGTAAATCTTTTTTTGTTTGTTGGGTTTGTTTGTTGGTTTTTTTTTTTTTTTTTTTTGAGACAAAGTCTCCCTGTGTACTATAGGTGGACCTTGAACTTGCCTATGTAACGCAGGCTGGCCTTGAACTTACTTCAGTCCTCCTCCCTCAGGCTCCCAGGTCTTGGAATTAATTTTGGTAGAAGTCTCTGTTAATGTTATTTAGGATGTTGTAGCACCATATATAGTGTTTGGGGAAGTCTCATCTAGTGTGATAGAAAAATACTTGTGTTAATTGTGACCCTTAGATATTAATTTTTAAAAAAAAAATCGAATGGGAGACACTCTCTAATCTCACTTTTCACTTGGTAGCCTAGCTTGTTATTACTAAAAAATTTAAAGTGAATGTTTTATGCTCATGGGCAAACATGATACAAGCTCTTGGTATAGAATTTAGACAATATTGAAAAATACACAAGTGGGAATTAAAATTACCTATTACCCAAAATACATTTAAAAGTTTTCAAGACTATAAATTGACTTTTTAATTTATTTTTTGCCATACTGGGACATACTCACACATGTTGCTCTACCACTGAGGTAAAGTTTGCAACATATAAAGTGACATTCTTAGGGCTCAAAAACAATGTCTGTCTGAGGTTGTGGATTTAGCTCACTGGTATAGTATTTGTCCTACAAGGGCAATTCCTGGGCTCGGTCCTTACTATAAGGGGGACTATAAGAAAGAAGGGAGGAAAAGAGGAAGGGAGGAGAAAGAAAATATCCAGCTAAATACTGTGGTCCACACCTGTAATCTCAGCTACTAGGGAGGCCAAGGCTAGAGGATCACAAACTTGAGGCCAGTATGGGCAACTCAATGAGACTGGGCTACTTATTGAGACCCTGTCTCAAAATTAAAAACAAAATTGGGCTTATAGCTCACTGATTGAGCATCCATTATTCAGTCCACAGTACCCCACATACACACACAAACAGGAAAAGGAAAATGTCCAAAACTGAAGAGATTTTTGTATATTGGTTTTAGCACCTTCTAAAATTAAGTGAGACTGTGTCATTTGGATTTATCCTCATTGCTGGACAAAATACTCAACACCCAAAGTTAATGGAGGAAAGGTTTATTTGGCTCATTTTTATGGAGGCTTCAGTCCATACTTGGCTGGCTCCAAGGCAAGGTGGCATGGCAGAGGGCAGCAGTTCATGGTAGCAGAAAATGGCAAAAGCAACAAGAGCAAAAAGGAAGGAACAAGTGAGGAGAGAAGGCTCTTCCTCTGTCGCTTATGTCGCATGTCGGCCACCCATTCTAGGGTGGGTGTAGCTCTCACGCTCCTAATCCCAGCATTGGACCAGGAATCATTCACAAACTCTGGAAGCCTGCCCCATTGCCACATGAGTCTTTGGGGGACATCCAGACACAAACCATAATAAACTGTAAACCTTTATTTTAGAAACAACTCTTGGAAAATTAAGGTAAGTAGCTGAATGTGGTGATGCACACTTGTAATCTTATCACTCAAGAAACTCAGGCAGGAGGATTGCTGAGTATTTGAGGCTAGCTTGGGCTGTAAAGTGAGTTCATAGCCAGCCTGAATTGCACAGCAGAAACGCTGTTTCGAAAAGAACCACCCCTCAAAAAAAAAAAAGTTACATATGGGCTTTTTTTCCCCATGCAAGGTCTCACTATGTAGTGCAGACTGACAGACTTGCTTCTGTAGCCCAGTGCTAGGATTACAGGTATGCACCAGCATGTCTGGCAGTATAAGCTCTATAAAAAGTGATTATTGCTAAATTGAGTAGAAAGTTATCTTTTCTGTAAATAGGGAAAAATTTTTTAAATTACAGAGCCATTAATAATTAGTCCAAGTTAAGAATCCATGATTCTTTATAGTCCTTCAGTTAATTTGGGGTGGGGAGTGGTATTAATGTCTGCTGTGAGATGTTTATTTCTTTTTAATTTTGGGGGGTTTTTTGAGAGGGTTTTAGTATGCAGGTCTGGTTGGCCTTGAACTCACTACGTGATCCAAGCTGTACTGAAACTCTTGGCAGTCCTTCTGCCTCAGCTCCTGAGTGCCTTGATTACAGGTGTGTGCCACCAGGCCTGGTCTCTACTGTGAGATACAGTATTTAAAGGTACCTATTACTCTAATTTGATACAAATTGTTGGTAAAAAAATTGTTCTAAGAAAGTGGCTATAAGATGGATGTGATAATGTTAATATGCTTTCATGCTAACTGTCAGGAGGCTGAAATAGACAATTGCAAGTTTGAGACCAGTCTGTGCAAATAAAGGGACCCTGTCTTTCAAAATAAAATACATAAATAAATAAATGAAAAAGAACCTGGCATACAGCTGAGTGGTAGAGTGCTTGTCTATCTAGCATGTGTGAGGCCCTGGATTTAATCCCTAATACTACCAAAAAAAGTATATAAATTCTCTGGAATTTTTTATGGAAGAACACATGAGTTCAAAACAGCAACAATAAAAGGATTAGATAGATAAAAGCTGTGGCTGGATGTGGTGGTACATGCTTGTAATTCTGTTGCTCAAGAGGCTGAAGCACAAAGGTTGCCACAAGTTCACCAGAGCTAGCTCGTATTTTTAAAGTACTATTCTTGCTGGATGTGGTGACATGTGCCTGTAATCCTAGCACTCAGCAAACTGAGGCTGGAGGCTCAGTGTGGGTTTGTAGTCAGCCTGAAATACATAGTTGTCTCCAAAAAGCAACAAAAATGAACAAACAAACAGAAAAACCCCAAGAAGTAGCTCTAAGTTCCTGTTACTGTAATCCTTTTTTTTTTTTTGTCTTTTTTTCTTTTTTATCGGTACCAGGGATCGAACTCACGTCACGACTGCCTGCTTGCAAGGCAGGCACTTATGCCGCTGAACTAAATCCCCAGCCCCTATAATCCTTTTTTTACTTGATAGTCTGGTTTTATTGAGTTTATTTGGGATAATGAGCTTAAAAAGGAAACGTAGATGGGAAACCATGAACTATTGAGAACTAATATTAATGCATTTTTGAGGTTCTTTTTTTGCACTGGAAACCTTTGGAAGTTTTGATTTTCCTGCCATAATTCAATGAAAAGGATGTTTGATGGAAGTTATAGATTATAGTTTGCCAACTCCGGCAATCAGAAATGGATGAAACTTCTTGTTTGTGGCTGCCTGGGAATGGGCCACAACCCCAGTCCTCTGCCTCAGCTTTCACTAGGCATCTCTGGGGTTTGTTTTTTATTTTTTGAGCCAGGGTTTCCCTTTGCAGTCCAGGATGGCCTCAAACTCTCAGCAGTTCTCCTGTCTCAGCCCCGAGTTCTTTGATTACAGATATGAGCCTCCATATTCAGCTTTTCTGGGCATCATTGAAATTAATTTTTGTCAGCTGGTTCCATGTGTGCTGAAAGCTTCTTCCTTCTTTCCTTCCTTAAGAAACAGTTGGAAAGTTTATCTGTACATTTTAAAAAGTTAGGAGGCAGGCATAATGATTCATGTCTCTGGTCTTAGTTACTCTAGATTCAAAAGTGGGAGGATCAGTTAAACCCTGAAACTCCAGAATTCAAGACCAACTTGGTCAACACAGACTTCTAATAAGATAAATTAGGTAGTAGGTGAGGCAGTTGCCAGTGAGAACTGTCAGACATGGTAACAGTGTAAGTTGTTGCAGGCTTTCTTGAAAAGCAGTTTGTTCATTTCTGGTAAATGAAAAAAGTGTGATAAACCCATTAATTTTTTTAAAAGCATATATATTTAAGAAACTGAATCAGGTGTGGTGGCACTTGCCTATAATCCCAGCAGTTGGGTAGCAGAGGAAGGGGGCTCACAAGCTTGAAGCCAGTCTGTGATACATAGTGAGTTCAAGGCCACCCTGAGATTCATGGAAAGACAGAAACTGGCCAGTATGTATTACAGGACAAGGATGAGAACATCTGCTGCAGCATTTTTTTGAAATACTAAAAAACTGAAAACATTTTTGATGCCTTTGGAAAAATAGTTAATTATAGCATGATATAAAATACTATAGAAAGTGAGTATGGTGGTGTATGCTTGTAATCCTAACACTAGGAGGCTGAGGGAGGAGGAACCCTGTGAGTTCAAGGACAGACTGGACTACAGTTCAAAGCCAGCCTCAGCTACATACTGTGAACCTGTCTCAAAAACAAAACAAACATACAAAAGTAAAAATTAATCAACTACAGTGATACCTCGGTTATTGGATAGCTCCAGCCTTCACATTGCCACTATTTGAAAAGCAAAGTTGAAAAAAAAATCCAGTTTTCATAATTTTCCTCCATAGTCAGATGGAAAATCCAGCTTGCAAATACCTGTGCAGCCAAGAGTGAGTCACAGTTGCATCTCATGGTGGACAGAAGGGTGACGCTTCAGTCTAAGCACTGCTCACATCCAGACACAAATAGTGCTTGTGTTAGTGCATTAAAACAGTTGTCATTGTGCTTTTTGTGTGTATGCTTTATTTGTGTAAAATATAACCATGGCTTCAGAGAAAGTGATACCAACAGTAAAGATAAGAGAGGAAAACGCTTTAAGAACCGTGATAAAGGGAGAAACTTTGAGAAATTTGTTCAAGTCCTGTACAAATGAATTTATAAGTGTAATTTTGGGGCCTCAGAACCAATTATTTGATTTTCCATCATTTCTTATGGGAAGATATGTTCATTATTTTGATACAAATTTGGACTCAGCAGCCAAAGTATCACCTATGCATCTGTGCATAGCAAACATAGCCAGATTCCAAAAGAAATGCAAATTTTATGTATTTTTTTCTTCAGATTTTATTGATAACATTTTAGGTATGCATCATGATCACATCATAGAGAAATATAAATTTTTAAAATAATACAAAACCAGGAATAATAGAAAAGTGTGCACTGCAAAATACACACTGAATGTGCAGTAGGGGTTTCTTGGAAAGGAGTATGGGCATAGGGAGAGGTGCTGTACGTGAGTGTCTCTCGTATCTGTTAGGAGGTGCTCCCCCCCCCCCCGTTGTTTCTTTGCTTTTACATTTTAAGCAAATACACTCTTGCTGCTAATATTCTTACCACTTCAGATGCAGCTGTTATTATACTATTTTCTTTTTTCCAAACTGAAAACCCCAATATACATGTGAACAGGTATTTTCTTTATTAAAAGCAAGAAGATGAGCATCCAAACAGTTTGAGTTGATTTACAACAGACTTAATTTCAGTCATTGTCACAGACTTTTTGTTAGAGTAGGAGTATTTATGGGGAATAGGAATAGCTCCTGAGGACAGGAGGGGTCCTGAAAGGGTTGCCCTGTCACGTACTTATCAAGCACTTACTCTCTGTGTCAGGCATGGTGAAAGCACTAATGGTATTGGAGTAAGTAATTGAGGCTTGGAGAATAATAATGGCAGAGCACATGTACTTAGCATACACAAGGAAGGAAAAAAGGATAGGAGAGGGAAGGAAGGAAAGAAAAAGAGAAAAGGGAGAGAAGAGAGATACATGCGGGATTGCTATGGGGGACCTGACCAAGATCCCTAACTGCCTGTATGAGGAGTACGGCGAAGGGTAAAATAAGAAATGGGGACAAATTTAGTAATGCAAAATGAGGGGGGCTCGGAGGTCAGTGCCTCAAGACAAGGCAAAGACCAGATATTCTAAACCAGCCACTATTTATTGGGTGTGTATGGTGCAAAGGTGTATACAATTACAGAAGCGGTTAGCAGAAGATTTAGAGAGCAGCAGAAGATTCAGAGGTCGATGACACTGCAGGCGGTGAATAATCCTGGGTTGACTCAAAAGGGTAGAGATGATCTCCAGAGCTAAGAAGGATCTTGCTTTGGGGTGTTATTTTTTATTTAGTAGTCTTAGTTTAGTCTTGGTGGGAGAGGATGGCCCATCCAAGAGTTAATGGTAAGTCTCAGAAGGGTAATACCATAATCCCAAGCCTCCATTTATCTTTTTGGGAAGTATGCAAAACCAGTCATTCTGAATTCATGGTCCCCAGTTTTTTGCCTTTTACAGTGGGGCTGGACCTCGTTAACAATTTTTATTTATTTATTCATTTGTATTTTGGGGACAGGGTCTCGCTATGCAGTTCAGGCTGGCCATGCGTTCACTTTGTAGCCCTGTCTGGTCTGGAATTCTCAGCGATCCTCCAGCCTCAGCCTTCTGAATTAGGATTACAGGCCTGCACCACCATACTTGACTAGGTTTTTTTTTTTTTTTTTTTTTGGTACCAGGGATCGAACTCAGAACCTCACACTTGGCAGATAGGCCTTTATGACGTTGAGCTAAATCCCCAGCCCCATCGAAACAGTTTATTTTCTGGATAAAGAAGTGAAGGATTAATATGTACACACACATAAGGAATATTTTTTAGTTCCTGTCTGTAGTGTTTATTTTTTATTTATTTGTATTTATTTTGTTTGACTTTACCATGTAATTCAGAATGGCCTTGAACTCTCAGTAATCTTCCTGTCTCAGCCTCCTGAGTGCTGGGATTTACAGACATGAATTACTATGCCCAGCTTGTACTGTTTATAAAAATAAGAATATTATCAAGTCAATATTTTATTGATTGTGTGATTTCAAATAATGTAACAAATTTTTGTTTCACTAAGTGAGGTTATAGGATGGGTAAAGAAGAAAAAGGTAGTTCTAATAAGTGATTGCCACCTTGACTTTACTGTGTTCTAGTATTGGCTGCCCATTAAGCTTTACACTCTATGGACTAAAATTAATTTTCAAAAATGATGAGATTAGTTAGGCATAATGGTACATACTTGTAGTCCTAGCACTTAGGAGGCTGAGGCAGGAAGATTACTACATTAAAAACAGCCTAGACTACATAGTGCAAAGCCAGCCTGAACTTCAAACCATGTCTCAAAAACAAAACAAAAAACAAAATATTTCCATATAATTACCACTTTACAGAAGTACCTTATATATGTTTTGACTATGCCAAAATTTTAGCATCACTTTTCAACTGAATGAAATTTAGAAAAGTAGTGACTATTCCTCAGCAGTTGGTGGTGAGATTCGGTGCTGCTTTTGGAACTTGACCAGCAGTGGACTTAGGCTCTCCATGCACTGGTATGCTACGCATTGACAGAAAAGCACGGAAGGGACATCTGTGAGAACTTGAGCATTTCACTACTGTCCTAGGGCACTGCTGTCTCTGTGTTCACTTTAAGTTTGTGTTTGGATGTTGTACAAGTAACTATGAAATGTTAAAAATGCAAGTGTCTAAAACTTTAATTTTCCTTCTTACTTAAAGTTAGGGCAGGAAATGGCTAATCTCATTTCCACTTATAATACTACTTTTTTTTCAGTAACAAAAGGACAATGAACTGTGAACTGTTGAGACTTACATGTATATTTTATATTTTTAGCTGTTTGCTTATTAAAACTATTGTACTTTTAAAATAAACATCTTTGTTAAGAAAATTTTAGCATAACTTTTTAAAGCTTAATTAGTATCAAGAATGTTTTAAGTCAGTCATTTGATACAGATAAAATAGATAATTTGTAATTAAATGCCACACTTGTAAAATCATGTACTAGTTGTCATGACACTATCATGTTAAATAGAAACTTGAAGATGGGCATGGTGTGACAGGAGGCTGAGGCAGGAGAATCGCCGCAAGTTTGAGGCCAGCCTGAGCTATCTAGTGAGTTCAAGGCCAGCCTGAATGATGTAGGGAGACTGTTTCAAAAAAAGAAAAGAAACTTGAGCTACCCAGCAATGAACATGTTACATTAGACTTCAGTATAATTAAATCAAATAGTGCTTTTTCCTTATTATCATTGAAATTGTTTTTATATTTTTCCAACGGTATATATATTCAAAGCCACTTATGTAAATTTTCTCTTAAAATTTCCCAGTACAGCATTTCAGTTTGTATGTTACAAGCATCCATGCTATGAGACAGTAAGCAAAACTCGATCCACAGCCTTAAAATGTTGGCCGACATGTACTGGCTGTGTTGGAGATTCACATGCCTATTCAGTTGCCAGAAGTACTAAGAGGTCACATAGCAACATTTCCTAGGCTTACTTCATTATGTTTTGTTTTTTATGTATCCTCTATCACCAGCGTGATTTGAGAAATGTTGGATATACTTCTCATACTTTTGATGTATACAAATAATGATCTCTTTTAAAGCAGGACAGAAGGAACAAGCTGTGGAATGGTATAAGAAAGGTATCGAAGAACTAGAAAAAGGAATAGCTGTCATAGTGACAGGACAAGGTAAGGTTATGTTGGTGTTTGTTTGCAGGTACCTTATATTAGAAGTGGTCCCCACTTTTCAGCAGGGGATGTGTTCCAGGGTCCCTGATGGATGCCAGACTGATAGTGTATATGGTAAGACTGATAGCCAAAACGACTGCTTATTGCAGTTTAGTGTGTACAGTACAGCATGAATATGTGGGAAGAAGGAAAGATGCACTTCATGGGTAGGACAGAGCAGGACAGTTGAGATTTCATTACACTTCTTTGAAGAACGCATGGTTTAACATTTAAGACTTGTGTGTTTCTTGGCCTTTTTAAATTTTAAGGTTTGGTTTGTTTTGTTGAGACAAGGTCTCTCTGGGTAGTCCGGGCTGGCCTTGAACTCAGGGCAATCCTTCAGGCTCAGCCTCACAAGTCCTGGGATTGCAAGAGTGTGCCGCCATGCCTGGCTCATTTAATATTTTTGGGCTGCAGTGGCCGCAGGTAACTGAAATTCCCAAAGGAAAACTGCAGGCCAGGGAAAATTCCTGAGTTTACGTAAGTACTGTGGTTTCAAATCTTTTTGTCTTTAAAGATAGACCTTTTTATGTTATTGCTAACATTTACAGATGAACAGTTAATGTTTTATCTATTCTAAAAATGAAGTTGTAACTGGATATATTCAAACTTGATTACTTATAACAAGTAGTACCTTACTTATAATGTCCTCAGAGTGACTTAGTCGTCAGCTAACTGCTTTAACCCTGGTGTATGTTTTGTTTTCTTTTGTTCTTTGAGACACTGTCTTGCTTTCTAGTGCAGACTGATCTTGAATGCACTACGTAGCCCAGGCTGGCTTTGAATTTTTGGTGACCTTCTTGCCTCAGCTTCCCAAGTGCTGATGTTACAGGCTTATATCACCATACCCAGCACTTTAGCCCTGTTTTGAAACCTGCTCCTTTTTTCATTACCATGAAGAAAAATTTGTGTTAATCCACAGATTCTGTTTGCACTTATAGGTAGTACTTCATTTGCTTATTTGTTTTGCTGGGGACTAAACCTACAGTTACACAGATAAGTTCGTTTTCACCAGTGTGTTAGAGGCCACTGTTACACATTTGGTACATTATTGACCAAAATGTCATTATGTACATGATTGTACTTCAGTTTGTCATAGCTAAAATAAATTGAGAAGCAAAAATTATTTAGGCTACAAATCAGTCCATTTTGTGTCTGTTTGAAGGATGTCTGACTGATTCTACTATCAAATTTAAACTAATCTTACAATAATTATAGTATATGCAATATTGACCCTTCTTTTTTCCTTTCCTTTGTATTGTAATAACTACTTTGGTCTCCTATATAAAAGAAAGCAGAATAAAGCGAATAAATATGAGAGGTTGGGCCTTTGAGACCTTGATGACCATGCAGTGTCTTTTGTTTTATCACTAAGAGGAAAACCTACAAGCCAAACTAGAGTAAAGTGACTTCTTGTCACCCAATTTGAATTTTAGTCATCAAATACAGTGCTTTGGTCATACTTAAGTATAAGAGTAGCATTAATATTTATGACAAACATTCGCATGCTTAGGCGGGGACAGACTGTGACTGGGGCCTGGCTGAGAGCATTTGTAATTTCTCACTGATGACAAAATGCACCTCGGTTTCAAAGATTTTGAAAGGTGGGTGAAAAATGTCTTAGGTTTCATGAAATATATATAAAGTACCATGTAGATTTGAAACTATCATGAAAAATTATGACTAATTTTTTCGAAGCTACTTTTAAAATTTCTCTATATGGACTTTGACCTCCATAGGAGTATTGGGGGTGATTCTTTATCTTAAAACAGTATTAGTAGAGAATAGTAGATATTTTAATGAATTCTTTTTTAATTTTAGGTGAACAGTGTGAAAGAGCTAGACGTCTTCAAGCAAAAATGATGACTAATTTGGTTATGGCCAAGGATCGCTTACAACTTCTAGGTATCAATTAATATAAAGTTGTATATGAGATATGTTTGAAATGTGTGCTTAATCTTTCACTGCGATAGAAACAGATCAGTGATTGAAAAAATGTGGCCTAAGCTTTAACTTACAAAAAGTTTCTAACATATACAAAAGAGAAGAATATAATGAACTCCTTACTAGGTGTCGCTCAGCTTACTCAGCTATGTCAATTAATGGGTTTATGGCCATTCTTGTTTTGTCTCTAACAAAGGCTGGTAAGTGACAATCTGTGGTCAAACTCAATTCACTGCTTTTTTCGGGAGAAGTTATACTAAGGATTGAACTCAGAGCTTTTGCCCTGAGCTGCATGCCTTTTCATTTTTGTGTCTTGGTTTTCTGTGTTTAGGGGATCTTGCTTTGTAGTTGATAGGCTCTTGCTATCATCCTGCCTCAGCGTCCCTCATAGGTGGATTATAAACATGTGCCACCACAAAAAGTAGTAAAAGTCATTAGATTGTGAGAGAACTAGCCGGGTATAGTGGCATGTGCCTATAATCCCAGCACTCAGGAGGCTGAAGCAGGAGGATCACTACGAGTTCTAGGCCAGCCTGAGCTACAAAGTGAGTTTAAGGTCAGCCTGAACTGCATAGAGAAACCCTGACTCAGAAAAGACAATACATAAATAAATTAATAATATTAACTTCAAAAATAAGTAAAATCAAAGGTCCAGGTACTAAGTATTTTGGGTTTGAGGGATTTATGTTTCCTGCAGCAACAATTCAACTCTGCCATTATAGCACATAAATCACAAATAATGCATAAAGGAATAGGAGCACCATGTACCCCGTAAAGTTTTATTATAATAGTAAACAGTGAAGCCAGGCATAGTGGTGCACACCTGTAATCCCTGTGTTCAACCTGAGCATCTTAGTGATTTAGCTAGGCTCTATCTCAGAATTTTAAAAACTGGCTGGGCATGGAGGATCATTTCAAGTTTGAGGACAGCCTGGGCAATATGATGCAATCATTTCAAATATAGTGAGGCTGCCAGGTATGGTGGCACATACTTATAATCCTAGCACTCAGGAGGCCGAGGCAAGAGGGTCACAAGTTCAAGGTGAGTCTTTATTACTTAATGAGACCCCAGATTAATTTTTTAATAAAGAGCTATTGGTGTAGCTCGACAGAGTGCTTGCTATTTGTTAGTAATTGTTGAAATAAGATCTCAAAATAAATAAATAAATAAATACAAGATCTCAAGACCGTCCATATCTCTTCTCTGTACAGGTCTACCTCCTTTTCTTTTATCTTACAGTTACTTATAGATTGGCCTCAGTCGTAGTCACCTAGTGCTTTCCATGTTCTTACTGGTGTGTGGCATTTTCTGTGTTGTCTTTTAACATGTTTTTCTGTTCTCCTTGTAAGTTGATTACATTGGAAGTTGATTTTTATTTTTAGTGTTAGTTCTACTTCACAGGGGGTTGTATGTTCATAAGTAGTTCCTCTCTGTCAGGTTGGCAGCAGTTAACTGTGATGTGTAGCAAAATTTAGTTGTTATTGTTGCAGCTTGTATCAGTCGGAATACAAGCTTTTCCTTATCTTTTATTTAATAGTACAGGTTTTAAAAACATATTCTGGGGGTTGGGGATTTAGTTCAGCGGCATAAGTGCCTACCTTCCAAGCAGGAAGTCGTGAGTTCGATCACCGGTACCGTTAAAAACAAAAAAGACAAAAAAAAAAAAAAAAACATATTCTGAAGGCAGCTCTACCCATAACACAAGGAAGAACAAAACTGCACCAAACCGTACTTTGGGGTGGTGGAAATGATATATATCTGGTAAGAAAGGTCTTTGGGGTAAATTATAAGTGTGAGCCTTTTTTAAAAATAGAATTTTAATGAGCAGATAGATAATATATATTTCATATTTGTGACTGTTGAATTATTGAAGGGACCTAACCCATAGTAATTATTTTTAAAATTATTTTTCTGGTACTGGGACTGAAGCCACAGCCTTGAACATAGACAGTAGGCAAACACTGTACCCTAGTCCCAAAGCGATGGTTTTTATTCATTGCATTACCTATCTTAAATATTTCCTTCCCTTTGATAGAAAAATACTCTCACTTACATATGTGTTTTTATTTATTTGTTTATTCGTTTTTTGTTGGTTTGTTTTGGTTTTTTGAGAGTGAGTCCCTCTTTGCAGTCCAGGCTGATCTTGAGCTCACTCTGTCTTCCTGAGTGTCTTCCAGGCTGGGCTTAAATTTACAGGACCTCTTGCCTCAGCCTTCGGAGAGCTGGGTTTGTAGGCCTGTACTACCAAGACTGGTTTCATTTATTCTTGAATGCTCATTGTGTTTGTAGGTTTCTTGCTGCATGTAGATAAAGTAACCTTGACCTCTTTCAGATGGTTGACAAGGCACTGTTTGTTCCCTGGCTTCTGTGACTTGCTTTCTTCTTACTTAAAGGTGAATGCTATAGACACAGTTAAGTAGCAGGGCTGGGGATATAGCTCAGTAGTAGAGCACTTATGTAGCATACATGAGGCCCTAGGTTCAGTCCCTAGCATCACACACATACATATACATACAATATACATGATACACACACCCATAATTAAATGTTGTAGCAAAGGTTGTTACAGTAAAATAGTGAATTGTTCTAATAGGTACTTTGTATGTGTTTTAGTCATAAAACTTTTCAGTATATGTTCAAAGTATCATATACTGTATATGGTACAAAACAAATTTGATTATGAAACAGTTTATAAGAAGTCAAATTGAGTAAGAGTTTTTTTATTTTTTAATTTTCTCTTTTCCTGGGACTAGTGGTGCATGCCTATCTCCCAGTACTCAGAAAGCTCAGGTAGGAGCATCATGAGTTTGAAGCCACCCTGGGCTACAGAGCAAGACCCTGTCCCCACAAAAAAAAGAGAAGAAACACAAACAAAAACAACCCCAGGGCCTTGCACATGCTAGTTTTGTGAAGATGTTACTTTAAAACCAGAGAGGAATGGATATGCAAACACATATCACTGTATTCTTGTCTTCTAAGAATGTTGGAGATTTGCAAGTAGATATACCAAAAAGCAGTTTAAAAAATTGAAGAAAAGATGGAAAACATATTTGTGTGTAAATGTAAAGTAGACCATATTTGTGAGTTATGTTCTGATTAAAAATCAGATTTACAGAAAGGTAGTGCCACCTAGGAGTCTAATTAGGACAGAGAATGAACATGATTTTGGGAACTCCCCATACAGACTGGTTTGAGAAGGTGCAGCCTTCCTGATAAGGATGAGAAGTGTTTGTATATATTATTTATGTTAGAGTCAGTGTTAGTTAACCTTAGGGCAAAGCTTAACCATAAAGGCTGCTCCAGATGAGAGAATAATTTGGCTTTAGCAACAGATACTTCAGGCATTTGTAATGTTTTTTCATTCAATATCAATTTCAATATTATTCAATTGACATTGAATATCAATATCAATTTCAATTTATTTGTTATGCCCCTACATCAAGGAATATAAACTGAATTTTTTTAACTCAGAAAATACTTATTTGGTGACAACTGAGTGATAGGCACTATTGTAAATGCTTGAAATATAGACAAGAATCCCTCCATAGAATTTACATCTGGCAGAGAAAAGACAATAGATGATAAAACATAAAGAGCAAATTACACATCTTATTCAAAGGTGATGAATACATGAACAAAATAAAAAGTCAAACAGTAAGAGCAGACTGAGAGGAAGTTTGAATTTTTAGTTTGGAAGTGGATGGTCTGTTTGTGAGGTTTATATTAGTTAGTCATGAAGGTATCTGGGAGACAGATGGCCCAAAGAGAAATAAAAGCCTAGAAAAAGCCTTACAGAAAACACCTGGTATGTTTGTGAGCCAACAGAGAGGCCAGTGTACCCAGCGAGGAGAGTTGGGGTGGGGAAGAGTTGTCACAACAATCGTACTTATTGGCCAAATGAAGAAATAGTTGAGGTTTTACTCTCTTTGAAATGGGGAACAGTTTATAAGAATTTTTAGGAGAGGAGTTATATGAGTGCTGGGTTGTATGATACTCTAAGGAGAGATCCCAGGAGAGCAGTGTAGACACTGTTGCAGTAATACAGGAGAAAATGATGGAGGCCTGAGTCAGAGTATATCAGGAAATGGTAACAAATGGTTGACTTATAACATTTGAGGGCTGAAGAGACAGATACATTGATAAACTGGATAAAATTCTCCTGTTTGAGGACCTCATAGTGGTAGAGGAAGACATGCAAATAATGCTCATTGTAGGATAGATATATGTAAACATTTTAAGAGGTGGGAACTTAAGTATCTGAGAAAACTTTCTAGAAAAAACAATCTCACAGTGGATTTAAAAATATAAAAGTTTTTGCCTGTAATCCCAGCATTTGGGAGGTTGAGGCAGAGGAGGATTGTTGCAAGTTCAAAACCATCCTAGGCCACAAAGCGAGGTCAAGGCCAGCCTGAACTGTGTAGTGAGACCCTGTCTAAAAAAATACATACATACATACATACATACATAAATGTTTTTAAAGAATTCAAGAAAAGCCATCTCAGGGGAAAGCAAAAGCTTGAACAAAAGCTTAGAGGCAAGAAGCAGCATGGTAGGTACGAAAGGGTGAATGCTGGTAGACTGAAGTAGAGATTGCTCAGGTAGAAGACGTGGAGGAAGACCGTAGATGGCCTGCTTTGTCACATGAAGGAGTTTGAGCTTTAATCTGTGAGCAGTGGGAAGCCACTGAAGGGTTTTGAAAGGAATGGTATGGTAAGAGCCTTTCCTTTTGTGTGTGGGGAGGGATCATGAGACAGGATCTTGCTGTGTAGTTCAGGCTGGCCTGGAACTCATTCTGCAGCCCAGGCTGGCTCAAACTCATGGCATCTTCCTGCCTCAGCTTCCCAAGTGCTGGGATTACAGGCATGTAAATTCTTTAAAGTAGATCCATCAGATGATTATGTGGGAGTTGAATTTGAGGAGGTTAAAATGTCTTGTAATGGGTATCAAACTCACTACCTTGCACTTACCAGACAAGCACTTAAACCACTGAGCTATTGCTGGCCCCTAAAATGACTGACTTGCTGGGCATTGTGCTGCATGCCTGTAATCCCAGCTACTTGCGAGGCCAAGGCAGGAGGACCACAAGTTCAAGGCCAGCCTGGGTAACATAGTGAGACCCTGTCTCAAATTAAAATTTCAAAAATCACTGGGTTTATAGATCAGAGGTCAGTATCTACCCAGCATTTCTGAGGCCCTGGGTTCATTCTCTAGTAGTGGAAAAAAGAGAATTACTATTTTAATTCAAATTATCAGTTTAGTCTTACAACCTTAGTCATTCTTAAAGAAAAAAAAGCATTCATCTGTTTACTGTTTTTGTTTGTTTTGATGATACTGGGAATTGAGCCCAGGGTCTCATGCGTGCTAAGCAGGTACTTTGTCCCTGAGCTACTTTCCTGCCGTTCACCCCTTTTTTAATAATAGAAATGAATTAAAGCACAGTTACAACAGCAGTGTACTGTGGTAGTGTATTTATGGGTGTTTCCATACACAAATCTAACCTCTGTTGTACTTAAATTCTATAAAATTGTTTATTTCCAGTTATTAGAAAACAAAGTATTTAATTTCTTTTTACAACATAATGAATGTTTCTATGAAGTTATTGT
Organism: Cavia porcellus; assembly: GCF_034190915.1. Lineage (NCBI taxonomy): Eukaryota > Metazoa > Chordata > Mammalia > Rodentia > Caviidae > Cavia > Cavia porcellus. The sequence continues at coordinate 229,367,751 of NW_026947484.1, read as the reverse complement.
CACCTTTAATTGAAGAAAGTGTTAATTGATAAAACTTTTACAAGTCAGTTTTTTTTTTCTATTTTCTGGTTTTACCAACACAAGTGAAATATGTCTCGCTATTATTATTTAAAGAATACAGTGTTATCACTGAGAAAAATCAGATGACCTACCTGTTAGCTAACACAAACAAAACAAAACAAAACTCCAGGGTATATTATATCAACCAGTTCTAGGCCACAAAAGCTGTGCAGTACTTTGTGTTTTCTATAAAAGGTAAGCTGCTACTTAACCTGTCCCAGAGGCATGTATTGTTGTACCGTAAACCAAGCATGGTGCCTGCTTGTCTGACCTTAGAAATAGAAGTTTAAGAGAGTTAGTGTATATTTTTGTGTGTGTTTTTGTTTGCTTGCTGTATTGGCAAATTGAACCCAGGGTCTCTTGTTTGTAACAGCACCCTCCCTCCCATCCTGTATACTTCGGTTTGTTAGTTCCCAGGTAATAGCTCCTGTTCCAGCTCTGGTTACTTCTGTCTCTTAGAAACAGCTGGTTACCGTGATGTACAGCTGGTCACTAGATGCACACTGTACAAACCAGTGCCCAGTTGACAGTCTCTTCTGCCTCTGTACTTCCTGCTCGCTTACCCCGTATAAGCCATAGAGCACCAGAGACAGGGCCTGATACTCTGGGAATGATACTGAGCAGTGCCCATCAACGTAAATAAATCTACCTCCAAATCCTGGCTGTCGTTTTGGTGTTTCTGCTTGGTGTCGCACTATGCTCAGCAAATGCTGTCACTGAGGTAAACCTTTGTAATCCTGTAATCAGTAGATACATGTATCTATTGACATGGTGGTGTATAAAATCAGAGGCTGTTATGGTTTAGAATAGTTGAAGAAAATAAATGTAGTGAAACTGAGCCTGTGTTATGCGTTAAGCACTGAGTATGTACTTTATATACATTATTGAATCCTTGGGACCTTTTGAAAACTGATAGTAAAGCAAGGTAATGTCACTAGTTAAGAAGTAGAGCAAAGCATATCACCTAGCATTCAGATTGACTAGATAGGAGAAGAGTACAGAAATGCTTTAGACTTACAAAGAAAATCAGACTTCTCTATTGGGCTTTATTTGCTGGATTCAGATATCAAGGTAGAAGATAGTTATTATTTTACATAGGCAGAGAGACAGAGACGGAGACCGGACTGGGGATTTAGCTCAGCGCCATAAGCACCTGTCTGGCAAGCGCGAGATCATGAGTTCGATCCCCGGTATCAAAAAAAAAAAAAAAAGAAGGAACGAAGAAAACAGTAGAAACCAAATAATTGGTTCTGAGGCCCAAAAATTACACTTACAAATTCATTTGTCCAGGACTTCAGCAAATTTTACAGTGATTTCTTTAACTCTCATTATGGTTTTCACAATTTTCCTCATAACTTTACTGCTGGTATCACTTTTTTTGGAGCCATAGTTATAGTATTTTACACAAAGAAAGCACACACACAAAGCACAGTGACAAATGTCTTAACAGACTAATACAAGCCCCGTATGTTATCTGGGCAAGAGTGGTGCTTGACTGAATGTCACCCCTTGTGTCCTTGGTGAGATGTGGCACATGCCTCGCTGTCGGCCAGTCTAGGTTTTCTCAGGTTGGATTTTCAGTTAGGGAATTGAGCAGAGTTGGAAACATTGAAGATTTTTTCAGACTTTGCTGTTGGAGTAGTGGAAAGCTTGAACTTGGAGGTGTTTGACAGCCAGGGTATCACTGACAGGTTAGTGTTTAAACAAATGGTAGGGTGCTGTACACAGAGTTTTACACCATATTTATCTCACTGTGCTTTATTGTCTTTATTTTTGCCTGACTTAATATAACCAAATGTAGCATTTCCTGGATTATCCTTAAAATTTCCTTCTGTACAGTCTTAAGTGCTGTTTTTTCTCCTGAAATGTTCCTTCTTTGGTCTTTTCAAGTCTTACCAGATAATTACTCACTTCCTCTATAAAGATTTGAGAGGTCTCTTTTGTACTATATGATCTTCTTTTTAAATAAAAATAATGGTTGTGTTGTAAGTTGCCCCTTCAACTTAACAAGTTAATGAATGGTAGAGATCATACTCATTTCTTAAATCTTTATGATACTTTCCCAACAGTGATTTGGATATATTAGATATTCACTAACTGTTTGCTGATATAACTGTCTCAGGTTACCAAACCTGAATATTTTGAATTTAGCTTTTCACTTGTTAATTTCTGTTGCTATTTCATGTCTGAGCTTTTACTAATTATATTTTAAAAGAGAGTGTGTGAATGCAAAAACCGTTTATCATATAACTTTGTAACACTTTGTTTCTGTTTCACATGCACATTTTACTTGTTCATCATAGTTTTTCTTTTTGTTTATTTTGTTCTTTTTTAACCTCCTCTGTTGCATAGAGAAGCTGCAACCAGTTTTGCAATTTTCGAAGTCACAAACTGACGTCTATAATGACAGTACTAACTTGACATGCCGAAATGGACATCTCCAGTCAGGTGGGTTTTAGGTTAACTAACATAATGTGAGAAAACTTGCATGTAAATTAGAGCTATTCGTATTTCTTAGGGGCTAATATTGACTTGACTTGATTTTGCCCTCCTCCCCCCACAAGGCTGTTTTGAAAATGCAGTATTTCTCATTCATAGTTGTTTGAATGGGTAAAAAATAACATATAGCCATTCTAAACATGCTTCTTTGTATATTTTACAATCTCCGGTTTTCACAGTATAAAATGTGACTTTTAAATGATTATGTCTTATATTTTAAGCTGTTGTGTTTTTCATAAATAGCCATTCTAATTTTCTATGAAAGTGTTATGGATAGAAATTTTAATTTTTCGCTATATATATCAAATTGTCATTGCATATCATTCTTTGTATATATTATATGTGCATATTTTATCATAGTACCTGTTAGAAAAATATAGATGCTCCATATTACTAAGGAGAAATACTACAGTAATGTTATTACTATGGATTAAATGTTCTCTCCATGGATTGCATCTTTTTCCTGTTAACTTCTATCAGTTCCTATGGAAGATTAAATGCCTTTCTGTTTTATTTGGAGAAACTTCATTTCCTAGGGTGACATCTCAGTTAGCTTTTGTTTGTTTGGCAGTCCTGGGGCTGGAACCCAGGGATTCATGCATCCTGGCAAGTGCTGTATTTCTGAGCTGTACCCCAGCCTCTCAACTAATTTTATTAGTGATCTTTTTTTTTCAGCAATGGTTCATGTCCAGTGACATGACATTTAAATTGTGTTAAAGTGGTGTTTATTCAAATCATAAAAGAACTTTAGGTTAGGTTGTGAGACAACTAATTGCCTTTCTTATTCATATAGAATACACAGTTTTTGAGGTGTTAGATGTAAACAGAATAAATGGATTTCCATAGACAAGAAGAAAATAGTTTATCATTTTTCCCCTCATGGTTTCCCCTCTACCTTGTGATCTCACTTAGATTTGGTCTTCCAGTACAGAGGCATTATTGGCTGTGTTCCTCTTACCATTCCTGTGTGTGATTTTAAATGCCTTAAAACACTTGAAATAGTATAAACTTAAGTGTTTGTCTGTTTCTTTTAGCTTGGCTGTGAAGAGCTTTTTCATAAGGAACTTTAAAGAAATACAAGAATGTCCTACATATCAGTAGATAAATTTCAAAAATACAGGGGTGATTGGAGAATACTTTAAATGATTAAATTAAGAAAAACTTTAGTAGGGGCCAGGCATTTAACTTGGTGGCACAGCCCATCCTGGTAAGCATGAGTTCCTGAGTTCAATTCCAGGCACCCCCCTAAAAAAAGAAAAAAATTACTATAGTAAAACATACATTGCCCAAAAAATGATGTGATATTTGCCTTTGAAACAAGGGAAGCATTTTGAGGGATTAAGGACTGTGTGTCTTCTATTGTAATAAATTTTTAAAGTTTATTCAACATATTTTTTTGAATATTCTCACTGATCAAAGATTAATGGCAGTTTCTGTCAAATAAAAATGTACAGTATATCCTAATCTACCTCATTCTCTGGATCTGACTTCTGGCTTTTCCACAGTCAGAAGAACCATGAAAGATACATGTTTAGAATTCATTTAGGATATTGAGGCAGCCAACGAAAAATACGAAAGAGGCTTCCAGAACTGTCTCTGAACACAGCAAAAGCAGTGGGAAAGGTGTGTTCAAATCAAGGAGGACTGTTTTGAAGGGAATTAATGACAATGTGTCTTTTACTATAAATTTTGTTACTTCTCTTTTTTTTTTTCAGACAGGCTCTTGCTATGTAGTCCAGAGTGGCCTCACAACTCACTGTGTAGCCTAGGCTGACCTCAAACTCATAGCAGTTTTCCTGTCTTCCAAGTGCAGGGATTACACGCAGTCTTCTTTGGGCTTTTTAGAGACAGGGTCTCACTCATTATGCAGTCCAGGGTGGCCTCGAATTAGCAGCTGTTCTCCTGCCTCAGCCTTCTGAGTGTAGGGATTATAGACATGTGCCCCCACACCATTTATTTTGCTCTCTAATTGCATTTTACATGGATTCTTTTGTATTTTTCTGCCATGCCAGAAAAGGGAGAGGTAGCAAACATCTTTTCTCTGAAGCTACACTTTAAAACATCAAACTTTGTCTTATTTCAGATCCCTAGAAATCTCTCAGGTCTACGAATCCTGTTTTCTGGTTGGTGGAACATAACTAACTGTATAACTAATTTGTGCATCCTGATACTGGAAATGCAGTGTTGCCTAGTGAAAGAGCTGGCTCATTTAGGTCTAGTTGGTTGGTGTGACTCACTTCCAGAATGTCTTTCTTTATCTGAGTTACTTCATCTCTTAATCATTTAGTATGCTTATTACTACATTATCTGTAATGTACAGTTATAACCCCAAATTACTAGACATGCAAAGAAATCAGAAAAGTATGTCCTTAGTCAAGAAAAAAGCAGTTAATAGAAACCCTTGAATTGGAGCAGACATTGGATTTAGCAGATACTTTATAACAGTTACTATAAATATAGTCAGAGATTTAAAAGAAAACAAATAGCAAGGCATGGTGGCACACACTTGCAATCCCAGCACTCAGGAGGCTGAGGCAAGAGGGTCAGTGTGAGTTGGAGGCCAGCTTGAGCTACATAGTGAAGTCTGGGCCAGCCTGACCTATACAGTGAGACCCTATCCCAACAAAAAAGAAAAAAAAAAGAAAGAAAACAGATCAATTAACAAGTAAGGACTATGATAAAAAACCAAACAATTAAAAAATAGATTTTTTTGGTAATGATCCTCCTACCTTCAGGCTAGCCTCTTAACTTGCTATGATCTTTTTTTTTATTTTTGGTTTTTTTGTTTTTATCGGTACCAGGGATCAAACTCACGACTGCCTGCTTGCAATGCAGGCACTTATGCCGCTGAGCTAAATCCCCAGCCCCTTGCTATGATCTTTCTACCTCAGCCTTCTGAGTGCTGGGATTACAGCTGTGCTTTGCTATCCCCAGCCAAAAAATAGATATTCTAATGTTGAAAACTACAGTTGATTAAAATTAAAAATTTCTTAGACAACTGCAACAACAAATTAAGAATATGGGGCTGGGGATTTAGCTCAGCGGCATAAGCGCCTGCCTTGCAATCAGGCAGTCCCGAGTTCGATCCCTGGTACCGATAAAAACGAAAAAGACCAAAAAAATTGAGAATATTCAAGGAACAATTCAGTGATCTTGAATCTAGATAAATAAAATTTACTATTCAGTAAACTTCTGCAGTGTCAGAAAACAGCTTAATGGTTGGCTAGGGTCAGGGCTGATGAGAACATGAAACTTTTGGCTATGATGAAATGTTTTACACCCTGTGTTGAGTGGCTATTACATAGGTACATCTTTACCAGTTTATAAGTTGTGTACTTTAAATGCATATAGTTTGCTAGTAGTAGATGATTATACTTCAGTAAAATTGATTCACAAATATTGAAAGGCAGGCCAGGGATTTAGCTCAGTGGCATAAGCGCCTATCTGGCAAGTGCAAAGTTGTGAGTTCCATCCCTGTACCCAAAAAAGTAAATAAATAAATAACTAAAAATAAACATAGTGTGTACTTTAAAAAAATATTGAAAGGCAAAAAAAAAAAGAAAGGCTTATTTTAAAAAAAGATGAATTCAGGGGCTGGGGATTTAGCTCAGCGGCATAAGCTCCTGCCTTGCAAGCAGGCAGTCGTGAGTTCAATCCCCGGTACCGATAAAAAGGAAAAAGACAAAAAAAAAAAAAAAAAAAAAAAAAAGATGAATTCTTCTTCCTTTTTGTTTTGAGATGGGGTCTCTCCTTTGTAGGCCAGACTGGCCTTGAACTCATGTAATCCAGGCTGGCCTCAAATTTGCAGTGATTCTCCGGCCTCAGCCTCCTGAGTGCTGGAATTACGAGCGTGTCTTACCATGCCTGGCTGTCCTTTTTTCCTTCTCATAGATCCTATGATATCTTTACTTACTCTTTTTTTTGTGTGCCAAGAATCAAACTCAGAGCCTTGAGCTTGCCAGGCAGGCGCTGTGCTCCTCAACTGTATCCCTGGTCCTTCTTCTCCTTTCAAAACTGCCAAGCGCAAGACCCTGAGTTCAGTTGCCACTAGCTCACCACCAAGTAAAAGAATGGGGATTGAACCCATGAATCCTTTACCACTAAGCTGTATTCACACCCGTTTTCCTTTATTTTGGGACAAGGTCTGGTTAATTAACCAGGTTGACCTTGGTCTTGGAATCTACCTTCTCAGTTTTCTGAGTCGCTGAGATTACAGGTGTGCATCACCAAATTTTCTTCCTCTGAAATGAATGCTATTTAATATTGTTTAATCTTGCTTTTACCTCACATCTTTGCATTCGCTTAAGTTGTTCCCTTCTCTGGAATACTTTCCTTCTTTTTCCTGACAGTATCTATTAGTTCCTTGAGCATGGGCTTGATAACTTTACACTTAGGTATTGGAAAAACCTTGATGAAGCTTACTCTGTTCCCTTACTGTCATGCCTTAGGTTTTGTTATGTTTTCTAGTTATTCCTGATCATTATAAATTATATTTGTTCTTTGTCTTTTGTAAATTGAATTTGGTTTTATCATAGAAATCATATTTTCATTTTTTGGGTTTTCTTATGCCATGTGTATATTAGCCCATTTGATATATTGTTAGCTTAATTAAATGAATTTAATTTTAAAATTATGAGAGAAATAGAAATAGTTTCAACTCATTGTCACATGAGTTAATATAATTCTATAAGTCATAGTCATTTATGCCCTAGAAGAACAATCTAAGGTAACCTAGAATGGGTCTATAATAATCTTCAAGATTGTCGTACATTTGATTATCATAATATAAGTGATGGCTCAAGGTTGGGGTAGTGTTTGAATATTTGGATACAGTTTTTACTTGGTTAAAACTGTCTCTCCGAGCTATGCATTTTCTTTCACTTGTCATAAAGGTTCTGATTTTAGTCCCACAATGGCTAATGTGGGACCAAAGGGTGGAATACAGTACATTCTAATACATGATTCTTTTAAATATTGAATTTTATGTGTTTCTTTCTGATTATAAACAGATTCATTTGCTAATTTGGAGTGCTTATTTCTTTAAATCATACTAAAGGGTTCAATAGCAAGAGCAAAATTGAGGCTTTTATCTTTTGACTTAGCTAGTCTGATTTGCTCATTGGTGTAACATCTTTACAGTAACATTGTTATTAATAAGCACTGATTTACTTATGTAAATTATGAAATATTACTTAGAAGTGGTAAGATTTTAACACTCAAAAGCTCTTGAGAGCCAAGTATGGTAGCACACACCTTTAATCCCAGCACTCAAGAGACTGAGGCAGAAGGATTACCGTGAGTTTGAGGCTGACCTCTGCTGCATAGTGGGTTCAAGGTGAGCCTGGGTTCAAGTGAGACTCTGTCTGAAACTCCTGCCCCTCCCCAAAAGATAAGACTTTCGTAGCTTGTTATTTTGTACAAAAAGTGTTTCATTAGCTACTAACACAAAGCCCTTGATTTATATGAAGATCACCATACTAGTAAACTTTTAATCAGAAGTGTTCTATAAATTTTGGACATAAAATACTTGGCATACTTTTTTAATTAAAATTGATTCATTTAAAAACTTTTGACAAGTCTGGGCATGGTGGTGCATGCCTATAATCCCAGTACTCAGGAAGCCAAAGCAAGAGGATCACTGTGAGTTTGAGGCCAGCCTGAATTGTACAGGGAAAGCCTGTCTCAAATGCCTGTGTGTGCACACACACACAGACTTTCAGTGGTACAGACTGAACCTTCCATAGTATTTTATAAATAGAAAGTTTGCTGTTAAAATTGTGGATTCTGTTTTTTTCCTGTGTACAATATATCCCTCTTATCTTTAATGCATTTTGTCTTTTAAGTGTAGCAGAGCTTTATTTGCTTGATACCTGTTTTATATCATCTTTCCCCACAAATGAAGTTATTTTTCTTATAGTTAAGTTTCTTCCTAAGAAAATTAGACTATGTATCAGGAAAAGGAGATACCTAATAGCCACAGCAGAGAACTTTTCAACAGCAGAGAGCTCCTGTAAATACCCTTCTGATTGAAATCTTTGAAATTTTTCTGAATTTCAAAAATATTTTTAGCTTAATTTCATAAATTTGTATTTGTCTTTATTATTTGCTTTCATAATTTTTAGCCATAATTTTATAATCATAACGGTTTTACTTTTTCTTTGCTAGAAAGTGGAGCTGTTCCAAAAAGAAAAGATCCCTTAATGCACACTAGTAATTCACTGCCTCGTTCAAAAACAGTTATGAAAACTGGATCCGCAGGTCTTTCAGGTCACCACAGAGCACCCAGTTACAGTGGTTTGTCCATGGTTTCTGGAACAAGACAGGGGCCTGGTCCTACAGCTGCCACTCATAAGGTATTGAAGAACAGCGACTAATTGCTGTGCTTTTGCAAATAAAAGTGCTGTGTTACTTAAGTTTATTATTAGAACTTTATAATAATACTTAGAAAATCAATAAAATTCCAGAGTTAGATATAATTTCTTTTAATTTACAAGGGCAAACTTGCCAGCAAAAAGCAAATGCTATTTAATCTTTTTGGATCTAATTAGCATTTCATATTAAGTTGAGTTACCCTGTATGTTTAACATAATGCTATATATATATATATATATATATATATGTATGTATATGTGTGTGTGTGGGTGTGTGTGTGTGTATGTATGTATCACTCATTTTAAACTTACTTATTTTGGTTCATGTAAATTTAATATTAAATATACCTAGCATTTTCTTACAATTCTAAGAAGGATCAAAATTATATGACCATTGTCATAGGACCTATCTCATTTATATTAACTAAATCTCTAAAGTCTCTGTAAACCATGCTGGAGATACAGCTCAGCAGCACAGTGCCTTCATGGCAAGTTTGAGGTCCTGAGTTCAGTTCCAGTTACAAAAAAAAAATTTGTAAACATATTTCATGCTAAATGTAGTTATATAGTACATTTAGTTTTGCTCTGTGGTAAATACACAATTTTGGGAATTTTATGCTCTTTTTCCTGATTGTTAAAATTGAATTCTGTGAACTTAGATTAAGTCACATATGAAAAGTATGATGGGTTATATTTACACGTTAAAATTCTATATCCTTCCAGGGTACTCCAAAAACAAACAGAACAAATAAGCCTTCTACCCCTACAACTGCTGCTCGGAAAAAGAAAGACTTGAAGAATTTTAGGAATGTGGATAGCAACCTTGCTAACCTTATAATGAATGAAATTGTGGACAAGTAAGTTTTTGCCATCTAGAGAATATAGTTTCTGTGTTTGAATTGTGTTTATAAAATGTATCACAGGTAAAATACAGAGGAAGTTCAAATTGGGAATAAAGTTGAAGAATTTAAGCAGGCAGGGCCCAATTCATAATAAAACTATTTTCATTCTGAAAAAATACATGGAAAATAGATCATACCTTTGATGATTTTTTTTTTTTTTTTTTTTTTTTTTTTTTGGTCTTTTTCCTTTTTTATCAGTACCAGGGATCGAACTCACGACTGCCTGCTTGCAAGGCAGGCACTTATGTTGCTGAGCTAAATCCCCAGCCCCATACCTTGATGATTAACATACTTAATTTTTTTGGTACCAGGAGTCTATCTCAGGACCTTGCGCATGCCAAGCAGGTCCTTGTGCTGCTGGGCTGCATCCCTGGCCTACATACTTAATTTTTATGACAGTTTTTATTGTAGGATCAAAATTATATGACCATTGTGATAGGACCTATCTCTCTTATATTAACTAAATCTCTGAGTAAAGTCTCTGTAAACCATGCTGGAGATATAGCTCAGCAGCACAGCGCATATTTATTTATTTTCTTTTTTTTACATTTTAGGTATAAATATTGATAACATTCACCATAGGGAATTTGTTCATGTACATGACATATTTTGCTTCTTTTTTTCTCATTCCTCTTCCCCTGCTTCAACCCCTCTTCCTTTTCTTACTTAGTTTTTGGTTATAAATACAGAAAATCATTTTTACTAAATTATACTTTCATAGCTAACATAAAAATGATTACACTTCATAGAGCTTATATAAAGTTCCTGTGTGCTGTACTAACTGAACCATGCTTTTATACTAGAATTAACTGAAGTTCTTTTTCTTAGTGGGACAGCTGTGAAATTCGATGATATAGCTGGTCAAGAGTTGGCAAAACAAGCTTTGCAAGAAATTGTTATTCTTCCTTCTCTGAGACCTGAGGTAAGGTCATGGTATTATTATTTTCCTGTAACACCGTCAAGCCTGGCATAGTGGCACATGCCTATAATCTCAGCACCCAGAAGGCTGAGGCAGGAGGATCACTGAGAGTTTGAGGCTAGCCTGGGCTACATAGTGAGTTCAAAGCCAATCTGAAATGCATAGAAAGATCCTGTCTCAAAAAGTAAAAACAAAAACTGTAACCGTTACTTAGTTAATTATTGTAGTAAGTATGCTGTGCTAGAATGATTAATTCATGTAAGGCAATGATAGGGTTAGTGTTTTTAAAAGACAAACATTAACAATTCATGTTGACAGGTTATATTATAGCAGAGGAGAATGAATACAAGAGTTCCTAATTCCCAATATGTTTTTAACTTATTAGAAAAGTAGATAATAGGGGCTGGGGATTTAGCTCAGCAGCATAAGCACGTGGCTTACAAGCAAGCGGTCGTGAGTTCGATCCCCAGTACCAGAAAAAAGAAAAAAAAAAAAAAAGAAAAAGTAGATAATACAATTTTTATATTAAAGTGAGATACAGATTTAAAATTAAATGCAAGCTAGGTGTGGTGGTGCATGCTTGTAATCCCAGCATTCAGGAGGATGAAGCAGAAAAACCACAAGTCCAAGACTAGCCTGAACTCTACATAGTGAGACCTTGTCTCCAAAATTCAGAAAGGAAAAAAAAAAAAGATACAAATCATATTAGAGAGAAGGAAAATTAAGAAAAAATAATTAGACCTGAGTGTGGTGGCACACTCCTGTAATCTCAGCATCTGGGAGGCTGCGGCAGGAGGATCATTGTGAGTTTGAGACCAGCCTGGGCTCCAAAGTGAGCTCAAGACCTGCCTAAACCGCATAGTGAGACCCTGTCTCAAAAAGACAAAAAAAAAAAAAGAATTATTCGCAAAAGTGTTAATTAATAAAGTACATAGCCAGTGAATGATGTATAGGAATCTAATGCCATCTCATATTATAGTCGTAAGGAAGATGTGTAATTGCTGTGTTTTTGTTTTTGTTGTTTTTTTCTTTTTTGCTCTTTGAGACAGGGTTTTTTTGTGCAGTTCAAGCTGGCCTTGAACTCACTTTGTAGTCCAGGCAGGCCTGAAACTTGTGGCATTCCTCCTGCCTGTACTGAGATTGCAGGTGTGTGCCACCACACCTAGCTCAGATTGCATATTAAATGCTGTGTCATTTATATTGCAAAAGGTATATCTTAGGCTTCACTTTTGAATCAGTTATTTCTCCTTGAACATTTACATCTCATGGAATAAAATTAGCGTCTTGCTGGATGTAGTTTTATAGCACATTGTGATGGATGCACTTTTAAATGAATGTGCGAAGTCCATAGGGCTCTATTTTTTCATAGTCTCGGTCATTCATGTACTATATTTATGGTATTTATTGTTTAGGAGTATTTACTAGAAGGTACTAAAAATTTATATTTCATTTTACTTATTACACATTGGAGCACATGAAATCACTGACTTGATATCCTAGTTAAAGTTTTGCTGTTGTCATTAAAATGATTAGAGAATTATTAAAACTCTAGCATTAGTTGTCATTGTCCCTCCTCCCTATAGAACCTAAGGCCTTTGTTCTGAGCTATATCCCTAGTCATTTTTATGCTTTTATTTTAGGCTGGGTTTCATTTGGTTGCTAAGTTGACAAAGTTGGACTCAAACTTGTGGTCCAGGACCTGCCTCAGCCTCCCAGAGCACATTTGCTACCTCTGATTCTCCAAGAATTTATTGTGTCCTCTTGTTGCACTCTACCTTTTTTTGTACTAGAGATGGAACCCAGGGCCTCAGATATGTAGGGAAGTGCGCTACCACCGAGCTGTATCCCCAACCCCTTTCCAATTTTTGCTAAGATTTATTATCTATTGTATTCATGTAGTATAAATTGACAGAATTTCTTAGTAGATATAAAAGCCTATATTCATTCTCTCATTTTGTCTTTTATTTTGATCCCTGAAGCATATAATTTTTTTTCATCTTCTTTCCCAGTTTTTAATTATACTAATTTATTGATGTGTGTTCCCTTTAAAATTCTCGTCATTTTTATTTGGGAGGATGCTACAGGAAATGATATTTTATTAGAAGGCAACCAACACTTAGACAGCTGGAAACATTTGTCTTCAGAATCATAGTTGTGAACTAACACCTGTCTTTAAAGTTGTTTACAGGGCTGAGAGCACCTGCCAGAGGATTATTACTCTTTGGCCCACCTGGAAATGGGAAGACAATGCTGGTAAGAATTCTTTTCAAAGTTCAGTACTAGGTAAGATAAGGAAAAGAAGAAACTTCATATTGCCCCTGAGTATGTACTTTATTATTTGATTTTTGCTTTCATATACTTATTATTCAATAATTTTCAGTGGAGATATAAAGATGAAAAACTGTATTATCCTCAGTAGTATGGTTTGTGTTGAGTTGAGTTGGGTTGGGTTGGGTTGGGTTTTGACACAAGGTCTAGCTATGAAATTCAGGCTGGCCTTGAATTTATGGCAGCCCTCCTGCCTCAGCCTTCCACATGCTGGGATTACAGGCATGTGCTACCATCCCTGACTATTTTGGTTTTTTAGAAGAGCTTACCCTCAGCCTGGGGTTATAGGTCAGCACCAGCCTAACAAGCGCAAGGTTGTGAGCTTGATGGCCGGTACCAAAAAAAAAAAAAAGAACACCTTATTCTACTGTATTGAATATATTTCTAACTCTTAATATTTTGCTGTTTTAATAGTTTTATTAAATAATATGTAGCCAGGTATGGTGGTGCATGCCTGTTTTCCCGGGACTTGGGAGGCTAAGGCTGTGGAGGGTGGTTCCAAGTTCAAGACCAGCGTGGGTTACAAAGTGAGCCGAAGGCCAACTTGAACTACATAGTGAGACCCTGTCTCAAAAAAAGAAAAAAAGAAAAAAAAAAAACTATGTATAACTCTTTTTTCTGTATCCTTTTACCCAGAAATTAGTACCAAGTTCTGGATAACTCTCTTATCTGCATTGCTCTTCAAGATAGAAAAAAGGAGTAACTTTTTATCAGCTATTTTTTCTAAGTGGTTATTTTTCCATTCTTAAGAGATTAGTACCCCACATTCTCAGGAGAGAGTAGAGTAAAGAGAAGCACAGCTCTTTCCGGAACTTTTCCTCCTAGCAAAAGGAAACATATGTATTGCCATATGTGGGAATTCTCTTGTACATTTTTAGAAAATCTGTTCTAGCACTTACGTTGATTAAATGTCACTATTTTTTTAAAGCAAAATGCTGAACTAATGTATTTGTTCTTCTGATTTTAAAGGCTAAAGCAGTAGCTGCAGAATCTAATGCAACGTTTTTTAATATCAGTGCTGCAAGTTTAACTTCAAAATACGTGAGTTTTTTTCCAGTATTGTCATACATTAAATTGTTATTTTACTGTTACTGTTTTGTTCTCATCTTAAAGTTGTAAGTAAAGAACAGGACTAGCTTAACAGAATGGCTATAATCAAAGAGGCTAAATAATGGCTAAAAGTGTTGGGATTGAGTGTTGGGATTACAGGTGGGCACCACCACAGTGGACTCCAAGGCAAAATCTTGTATTTTAGTTCAAAACCAGAAAGCCAAAAATACTCAGTTTAGTCCACAAGCCCTTCTCCCAGATGGTGGAAAGCTACTTTACTTGAAGTATAAGTGGAAAATGATGGTATTCTTTAGGAGTTAAGGAATACACTGACCAAGTGTATACAGAATCCATTGTTCTAATAAAACCTTCCAAAGCAAACTGTCAAATAAATAGATGTATCTTACTTTGTTAAATATAAATAATATTTCCAAAAATAATTTTCTATGAGTTTTCTATATTTACACATGATTAGTATCAGAATTCAATGTCGAAAGTTAAGTGCATTTGTTAGGCTTTTTAAAATTTAATATTAAGTTACGAATATCATTATTATTATTATTAACTATATTAGTTTTGAAGGCTGCATTACAAAGTACTGTAAACTGCTGTCTTACACATCAGAAATGTATGCCCAGGGATATAGTTTAGTGGTACAGCACCTGCCTGGCAAGCTCAAGGTCATGATTTCAGTCCCCAATACCAAAAAGAAAAAAAAAATCAGAAATGTATTGTCTTGTAATTTCAAAGCCTGGAACTCCAAGATCAAAGTGTCAGAAAAGAGTTAGTTACTTTGTGAAGGAGTTACTTTGTACAGGAGAGTGTGTTACATACCTCCACTTCTGCTGGTTTACTGGCGATCTTTTGTATTTCTTGGCTTGTAGATGCATCAGTTGAGTTTCTTCTTTTATCTTCTCCTGGTTTTCTCCCTCAGCTCAAATTTCAAAAGGACATATTTATATGTTGAATAAGGTCCCCAAAAGTCTCAAATTACAGTAACTTAATCTTCCATAAAGACTCTTTCCAAATAAAGTAACATTCATAGGTACTAGGGATAGGAATTCAAATGTTTTCGGAAACACAGTTTAACTCCTAAGGAATACTGTCATTTTTCACTTATACTTCAAGTAAAGTAGCTTTCCACCATCTGGGAGAAGGGCTTATGGACTAAACTGAGTATTTTTGGCTTTCTTGTTTTGAACTAAAATACAAGATTTTGCCTTGGAGTCCACTGTGGTGGTGCCCACCTGTACTCCCAACACTCAGGAGGCTGAGGCAGGAAGCTTACTACAAATTTGATGCCAGCCTGGGTTATGTAGGGAGAACTTGTCTCAAAAAAAACAAGAAAGAAAAATATTTTATTTATGTATTGGGTTTTTTTTTTTTAAATAGTCTTGCTGTATAGTTCGAGTTGGCCTTGAACTCACTATTAGCCCAAGCTGTGAATATTTAGTTCAGGCTAGCCTTGAACTCACTGTGCAGCCTAGGCTAACCTTGAGCTCACAAATGGTCGTCCTGCCTAAACCTCCTGAGTACTGGTGTTATAAGCATGCACCACCATGCCTGGCATTTTCAAATATTAGAATTTAATGTTATATCTGCATTTTCTCCTGTGGATTGTTTTTCTTAATTTTTAAAATTTTTATTAGTACATGTTTGCAGTATATAATGATTAATATTTATCATAATTATTTTCTTACAGTCTCATGCCAATGTGTCAGAATGGGAGAATATGAGAATATTTCACTTCAGATATGATCTCACTTATAAAGTCTTCAAAAGCATTGTTTAGTACTATATACAAGCTCCATTTCTTGTGATGCGTCCTGAGAAAGCTTTTTGCAGGAACTGCTTCATAGTCGTGCACATTTGTGTTACTAAAATATCTAGGATTTTTCTCCCCACAAAAATAAGTTACATCTGCATTATAACATAGGAAATTACTGCATAAGTTTGCTTATTAATAATTTATATGTAGGAAAGGGTTTATGTAATCAGCATACAGTTCAGTGGATTGCTATAAAGTGAATACACTTTCATAATCATTGTCTCTGTCAAGAAATAGCATGTTACCTAGCCCCTTGATTCCCTGCAGGATCATCCAGTCTTCGTCCACTCACCTCTTTCCTCAAAAACCATTAGAGTACTAACATCATGGGCAAAGCTAACCTATCTGTGAACTTCATATAAATGTAATCGGAAGGTTTTCTTTCATCAGTATTCTATTTGTAAGATCCAAATTATTATATGTAGTTTCAGAGATAGTTTTTGCACAACTAGTTTTAGAAGTTATATTTCAGAACTTTAATCTGCTTGTCACATTTTAATTTAAAAACAAAACAATATTTACATTTGCCATTCATGAGTGTTTTTCCAGTCTTGAATGTTTATAAAATTCAGTTTTTAGTATATCAGTACTCTTTTTAGATTAAAAAACTAGTATTGGCTGAAAAGCTGATAAAGTAACATTTCTCTTACAATATCTCTAATAGTTTAAATCTTTCAGGTTTGTTTTTTTGTTGTGGTTCCTCCAAACCCAGTTTTGTTTGTTTGTTTGTTTGTTTTTTGTTTTTGTTTTTTTTTGTTATCGGGGATCAAACTCACGACCATGTGCTTGCAAGACAGATGCTTATGCCGCTGAGCTAAATCCCCAGTCCCCCTATTGTTTTTTTGAGACAAGGTCTCACTATTTAGTTCAGGCTGACCTTGTACCCTAGGCTGCCCTCAAATTCAAGGCAATCCTCTTGCCTCAGCCTCCTGTGTACTGGGATTGTATGCTTAAATGCTTAAAGTGGTCTCAATTTGTAAAGCAGGTAAAATGGTGCCTCTTTTTCTGACCATGTTTTGCTTGCTATGTGAAAATTCACAAGTTGTTATTACAGCAGGTTAGACCACTTTATAGACACAGTATAATGAAAAGCACTGTCTTGAAGGTGGGAGACAGAGATTCCAAGAGATTCCAATCTGTCTTTTACATCCTGAGGTGGCCTTAGGAAAGTTCCAGGGCTGCTTCATCTATGAAATGTTAATATAAATAGTAATATTTCTTCCAACTCTTGAAAATGCTTGTTTTGATCATTAAAAATCTGGATGGGAACTTGTGTGTGTGTGTTACTTAAGATTTAATCTGATGGCATTCTGCCACTGAACTGCATCACCAGCCCTGTTTATATTTTGAGACATTGTTACCAAGTTGCTCAAGCTGGCCTCAGATTTGCAATCCAACTTGAGGATCCCAAATAGGTAGGATTATAAGCATAAACAGCTGGGTATGGTGGTGCACACATGTACTCCCAGCACTCTGGGAAACTAAGTGAGACAGGAGGATTGCCAGTTTGAGCACAGGGCCTTGTGTAAAGTAAGCATAAGCACCTTACCCTTGAATTATATACCCTATTTTTAAAATTTTTATTTAAAGAAAGACTACACAAAACAGAAAATGGATAGAAATAATATGTTTAAAGAAAAAATAAACAGTAAGAAATCACTAGTTGATGTTTACATACTGTTGTTTTACAAATATTTGTTCAAGGTACAAAAGTGGAACATATAAAGTGGGAATTCAGACAGCGAGACTGCAAACAGTTCTGTTCAACTATCCAGCAAAAACTTAGTAATATGGTTTTCAATCCTATACACTTAAACATACATGCAGGTATCCATATCTTCAATTATTTTGAGGTTGAACAAACCCAAGCAGGCTTTTTTTATATGTTTTTAAGAGTCTGATTGTTCAGGCTGGTCGTGAGCTTACTTTGTGGCCCAAGCTGATCTAGAACTTGCAACATCTTCCTGCCTAACTCTTTTTTTTTTTTTTCTTTATTTGAACCAGGAACTCACTAAGTTGCCCAGGCTGGCCTTGAACTTACAATCTGCCTGTCTCAACCTCCTGTGTAGCTAGGATTTTAAGCATGTACCAACATGGCCATCTTACTTTGTTTTTGAGGAAATTGTAATAAAAGGATAAATGCCACCTAGAGGGCAGAAGAGTTTTTACAACAGATTCATGACCCTTTTATTACAGTAATAGACTTCATAACCCCTTTATTTGATACTTTGATATGTAGAATGGTCTGATTCATGCTGAGTTGAGTATCTGGAGTGTCTCTAAGAGTTTTTATAGTCCTCCTGGCCTATGTAGAAATATTTTGGTATTTATTGACAGTGAATTGTGAGAAAGAGTTTGCAGCATGCCCTAAGAGGACAAGTTTTGTTTAGGCGAGGACTTTCCTACTTACCTGCTTCTGTAAAGATACCCTGTAGTCTAGTGCTTATAGAATATGTAGCATCTCTCTTTCTTTTAGTCATCTTCTCACTAGTCATACCCCCAAGTAATAGCTCTTCAGTGTCAAGATAAGACAAAGCACAGTTGTATTTCATTTTTTGAAGTACCTGCCAGGCCATATGATAAGTAGTCTATTTTCTGAAATTATAAGGAAGATTTCGGTAACAGTTCCTAGTTCTTTATACCAAGTCTTTGGTCATTGCATGAAAGAGAAATTAAATTCCTAGGTTCTAGACTGGAAATTATGAAATTTAAAAGACTAAAATAATATTGTGCTTAATGAGTAAAACAGTACCCAATGCTTTATTTTAGGTGGGAGAAGGCGAGAAATTGGTGAGAGCTCTTTTTGCTGTGGCTCGAGAACTCCAACCTTCTATAATTTTTATAGGTAAGGACATGTTTCTAACTAAATTAGTTGAATACAGTACTTGTAAAAGTTCTCTTTACAAATGCAAGAGATATAGTACAACAGATTATTCAAAAAGAAAAAGTTTAGGTTAAAGAATACCTAATGAACTCGGTAGCATCCATTGTAGTCATTGAGTTATTACATAATAACTGGGTTACTCTTAAGTGACTCACCTAGGGTGGCTGTTAATTAAAGTCTTACTGTTGTGCTTCCTCTAGATGAAGTTGATAGCCTTTTGTGTGAGAGAAGAGAAGGGGAACATGATGCTAGTAGACGTCTAAAAACTGAATTTCTAATAGAATTTGATGGTGTAAGTATTGATAAAGGTTTTTTTCCCATAAGATGGCCCAAATTAAAATTACACATGTCTTTTTAAAAATTTCTTTATCTAAAGATTACCCCCCAAAATATTTGTGGCTTGTAGGTACAGTCTGCTGGAGATGACAGAGTACTTGTAATGGGTGCAACTAACCGACCACAAGAGCTCGATGAGGCTGTTCTCAGGTGGGAGCTTTGTCTGGAAACACATACATCTGTGTGTTTGTCTCACACATCACATGTTCTCTTATTCCTCATGCTTTTCTTTGGCCTCTTATTGGAAACCAAATAAAGGTCTAGAACACTATCAGGAGAACTGGTCTATAGAGGACTGCACCTGGCACTGGGTAAAATTTTCAGCTATTAAAGTGTAGTTACTTGAAAAATACATTGATTTAATTCTTCCTAGGATTTGATATTTCTTTATATTTAAACTTTGGGAATTCATTTTCTGTTTTATTTCGTTTTGAACACCAGAAATCAAACACAGGACGTCACGCTTGTCAGGCAGGCACTGTGCCACTGAGCTATATCCCTGGCCCCTTGAAAATTCATTTTTAATTGTATCTGTAACTTTCTTTCCTAATCCTCTTTTTCTCTTGTACATAAATTATATACATATTGTGCTGCATCTTTATGTCGCTGTACCTGTAATTCCTGTCTAATTCTTTTGAACTCTGGGTCTGTTGTTGTTTTGCTTTGCTTGGCTCTGCTCTGCTCTGCTCTTTTCTGTTCTATCAACTGTGCTGTATTTATTTCTTACTATTTAATGTCATTTTTGCTAGTTCCTTTTTAATCTTTGTTTCTGTGGTTTTTCTTTTTTATTGCTTTCCTGATATCTCTCATATTTTTCATATTTTTCTTTTAAGCCTTTGTATGTCATTTCCTTAAACTCTTGTAGCTCATTATTTCATAAAATGCCATTTTCGCACATTAAAATTTTTCATTTCACAGGAAGATATTTAGTCATAATTTGCCCTTCTGTTCTTGTGCATGTCATTCATTTTATTTACTTCATTGTGATTTCTCTTTTTTGGTGTTTTTGTTTTGGTGCTGAGCCCTGGAATTATTTTCCATTTTATTTTATGATTTTCTTTGAATATTTCCTTTATTTTTCTTGGAAAATGTAGTTTTGGAAGAATTTTGTGGGTAGGGCTAGAAAACTAAAAGACTTACTATGCAGGTGTCTTGGGTTATTCCATGTCTACCTTGAATTAATGAGCAGTCAGTCACACAGTGTGAAGCCCTACCTGATGATAATTCCACATGTGCATAAATGGAGATAGGTTGATTTCTTCAACTGAAAAGTACTGGCCACCGCACAACAGTGTGTTAGCCAACCAGACTGACTGATGCCTTCTTATAAAGGTCACGAGTCTTTGAGTTTCTTTGTGCAGCCTTGTCTTCCTTGCCGTTCCTGTGCTGTCAGTTAGGGCTCTCAGGGTTTGCAGAACCAGGCCTCACAAGTGTGTTTAAATGTGAGGTGATGGTTTCATTACCTGAAATCTATGTTGTCTCCAGTTTCCTTGTTTTTTTTTGCGGGGGGGGAGGTCAAACTCACCACCTCGCGCTTGCCAGGCAGGTGCTTATGCTGCTGAGCTAAATCCCCACCTCCTTAGGCAACTCTTGATAGCCATTTCGTTGATCTGCAGTGGTAGATCCTGAATGTATGTTCCTTCCCATATGTAATTTTCTTTCTTTTTTTTTTTTTGTCTTTTTCGTTTTTATCGGTACCAGGGATCGAACTCACAACTGCCTGCTTCCAAGGCAGGTGCTTATGCCGCTGAGCTAAACCTCCAGCCCTCCCCATATGTAATTTTCATCACCATATGCAAACCTTCGTATATATTAGTTTCATAAATACTAGTTTGGTTAAGTTGGTATTTATTTCTGTAATCATTGATTTTTCTAATTTTCAGATTCAGCAATGCAATAAATGTCTTTATTGTGCTCCTTATACTTTTAAATTACTGTTGCTGTTAAGAACACATACATACATAATGGTTAACCATTTATTGAATTAAAGACTTTCAAACATTAAGTAAAGAGCTCTTAAAAAGAAAAAACACTGGGACTGGGGATATAGTTCAGCAGCATTAGCACCTGCCTGGCAAGAGTGAGGTTGTAAGTTTGATCCTGTCGGAGCAAGGTTAAAAAAAACCAAAAACAAAAAAACACCTTTTATATTGATAATTTATAAGATGCATTCGGTTGCCTCAAATATTATACTTAAAACCTTTTTCTTGTCATTTGTTACTTGAGTTACTTTTAAATTCAAAATTATAATTCTAAAATTTCTTGAATTTTTGTAGGCGGTTCATCAAACGGGTATATGTCTCTTTACCAAATGAGGAGGTATGTATTTTTGAATTTTTAAAAAACAATTAGCATCTTGACAAGGATATTTGTTATGTAAACAAGGAAGTCTGTCTTCTAGTGTGTGGTACAGCCACCTTGGAACAGTTTATGTTTATTAAAAAGATACATACAATTTGCCATAAAACCTTGCGAGAATTTACTTTAGAGAAACAAAAGCATGCCCATACCAAGACGTGCAAGAATTTTTGTTGCAACCAAATTGATAGCAGAAAGTGCAGAGAAAAACTTTCACAGCTGCTAAATGAATAAATAAATGTGGTGTAGTGAACAGGATTTTTCAATAAATCCTATGTACAGTATGAATAAATATATATATATATTAAATAAAAGAGGCCACATGCTAACAAAAACTATCATATAATTCAATTTATATGAAATGCCAAAAGAAAAACCTTTTTTCCAGAAATAAAAAGCAAATCAGTAGTCTGCTAGGACGAAGTATAGAAGTAGGAATTTGTGATAAATAGGAGTGAATTTATTAAGGTAATACAAATGATCTGCAGCTTTATGGTGATGGTTGTACCACTCTGTAAGTTTATAAAAAGTAAGATATATACTTAAAATGGGTGAATTCATGGTATATAAATTAATACTTCTGTAAAACTCTTAAAAGTGTGGTTCTCAGGATAGGGATTTAGCTCAGTGGTATAAGTGCCTTCTTGGCAAGCATGATGTTGTGAGTTCAAGGCCTGATCCAAAAAAAAAGTGTGGTTCCCTAGTGCAGGTATGTTTGTTTGTTTTTTGAGACAAGGTCTTGTATGTAGTTTAGGCTGGCCTTTACCTCACTATGTAGGTACTAGGCTGGCCTGAAATTCTTGGCAATCCTGCCTGAGGCTCCTGAATGCTAGGATTATAGGCATATACCATGAAGGGGCAACATTTGTGACAGTGACAACTGCTACTTCCTCGGTGCTTTATGAGGATTATCTTCTTTAATGCTCTCAAAAACTCTCAAAAAATAGGTGAGTTTTAACTTCAGCAGATAAGAGTAATGCTTCTAGGTGACAAGATTTGAACCTGATTACTGGTTCTTTTATTAAGACAATTTTTAGCTTGCTAAGAATTAATTTTAGCTGGGCATGGTGACCCATGCCTGATACCCCAGTATGCAGGAGGCCTACTTGGGAGGATGAGTTTGAGGCCATTCGGAGCTAGATAAGTTTAAGGCCAGTCTGCACTCTATAAATAGAGAAAAACAGTTACTACTTTTACAGTCAGGCATGGCACATACCTGTAATCCCAGTACTAGGTTAGCTGAGGCAGGAGGATTGCTGTGACTTCACAGCCAGTGTCAGCTACACAGGGAGTTCAAGGCTAACCTGGACTACGTAGTGAGGCCATACCTCAAGAATAAGATAAACATTAATTTGGATAATTATGAGTCCAATCAGGCTACATTGATAATTCTTTAATATTTCTTTCAGACAAGACTGCTTTTACTTAAAAATCTGTTATGTAAACAAGGAAGTCCATTGACCCAAAAAGAACTAGCACAACTTGCTAGGTGAGTAATACTGGAATTTTCTTTCTCCTGGGGATTAGGCCCAGGGTCTTATACATGCTGGGTGCATACTGTATGTACCAGGAAGCTGTATCCCCAGTCCAGCTTCCTAGTGCAATATTCCTTACAGTAAGTTTTCTGTTGTTGTTATTTTTTGGTATTAGGAGCGAACTCAGGACCTTGCACTTGCCAGGCAGGTGCTGTGCCTCTGAGCTATATTCCCAGCCCTTGGATTTGGTTTTATATTTGATTTATGTACTTATTCTTTGTGTAAAGAATTATCTGTGTGTTATTTAAAATAACCTAAACGTATGAGATAGTAATTTGTCACAAAACTTCCTGTCTCATTCTCTACCTCTTCTACCTTTTCTTAACCTCTTCTTCCTATATATAATATCTCAATTTCCATTTTTTTGGCTTTACTAGACTTGACCTAAATACCTAATGATGGTAGAATATTCTTTCTATAAATAAAATTTATAAATGATTTTAATTTAGAAATTCAAAGCATCTCATATTTCCCCACACCAAAACAGATATCTTCATATAAATTTGTATTAGGTAGAATTTGTTTGGACTTTCATATTCTAAAAAAGTTTAAGACAGTAAGGGAACGTTATTCAAGAAGGGCCGTGATAGCCAAGTACAGCATTACACACCTGTAATCCCAATGCTCTGGGAAGACTCTGGCTTAAATAAAAAATTAAAAAGAATGGAGGTATAGCTTAGTGTAGCGACCCTGGATTCAATCCCCCACATCACCAAAAAAGGATAGGATGGCACTACAGCAGGGTCTTACAGTGGTGGATAGATAGTTTTGCTCCAGCTAGGACAAATGGCGTTTATAGTCAAGAAGTAAAATGGAAGTCAAGTAGGTTAGGTCAGAAAATTACTAACAGGAAACAAAAAGAGTTCTTGAAAGACTGAACAGAATTCTTGGTGAAGGCAGGCTAGAGTGATTAGATGTCAAGGATGGTGAGGTACCTATGGGAGGACATATTTACTAAGCTCACTAAGCTGGACTCTTGCTCAAACTGGATTCTACCACAAGCCCAAGTTGGGGTGCCATTGAGCAGAGGCCTCAGAAGATCCTGATTAACATTACATTGTGTCTTACAAGTGTGCTGAAGTAGAAACTGGATGTAGGAGATGCACCCAAAGATTTTTAGACTTTACAAAGTGTTACAAAATAAAGTATTTTAAACCAGGCATGGTAACACACACCCATAATCCCACACTCAGAGGCTGAGGCAGGAGAATATCCCTGAGTTCAAGGCCAGCCTGGATTACATAGTGAATTCAAGACCAACCTAAACTACATATCAAGACTTTGTCTCAAAAACAAAACAGAACCACCAAACAAATTGAAAATACGTATTTAAACAAGTTTGTAAATGGGGGTAATATTAGTAAGAACACTTGAGTCCCCAGGTATCTATAGGAAAAGAACAAATAGTCGGAACTATAGAGGTCTTTCTTTTTCAGTCCAATAAAGAATTTCCCTAATGATATTTCCTCTTGAAGGTTATTAACATAGTGTGTAGTAAATGCCGTTTTTTGTTTTATTTTCCTCTCACTCTTTGCCTCTCTGCACTAGTTCATTTTTGTTGATAATCTCTTGGCTGCCATCCTGACCCCCTCTATTGTGCTTTTCATTTTCTTTTTCTTTCTTTTTTTTTTTTTTTTTCAGCATCTTACATGCCAGGCACTTTTTTGTTTCTGTCCTACATTGAAAGAAATTACTTTGATTGGTGCTGATTCCATCAAGTGACTTTTTTCTGCCAATATAAAAAGACTAATTAATTTACAGAGAAGTAATTGTGATTACGTGTCAATTGATCACCAATGGTTTGTAGATTTTGCCTTTCCAGAAGACATGTTTACAATTAAATGAGACCGGGACTGGGGGTATAGCTCAATGGCACAGTGCCTGCCTGGCAAGCTAGAGCTTGTGAGTTTAGTTTTCAGTACAAAAAGAACCCCAAAAACAATGAGACCTATAAAATATGTCTAAAAGAACTGTTGAAATATTAAAAGGTTGTCATTACATTTTGTTTCATTTTTTAAAAATGGGTCTGTGCCTTTAAAATCAAACCACAGAACTGTCAGCTTGTTGACAAAGGCAAAAGTTTGTTTATACTCTTTAATTAGGGGCAGGGGGAAGGGGGACAAGACCACCTGGAATTGAACTGAGGACCTTGCACTTGCCAAGCAGGTGCTGTGTCACAAGCTGTATACCCAGCCCTATCTTCTCAATTTTGTGGAGATTTTTATTCTGTAAAAATGAAAATAGTTTGCTGTTTCTTCCCTTCACTTTCTAGAATGACTGATGGATACTCAGGAAGTGACCTAACAGCTTTGGCAAAAGATGCAGCATTGGGACCTATCCGAGGTATGTGTACAGGAGCTGAAGACAGTAGAGCTATTTTCCATACCACTTTAGAAGTTATAAAAGTCTCCACTGAGAGATCCTTTTTATTATTGTATGAAAGTAGTAAAGCTGTTATCATTAGAAAACATGGTACAAAGTAGTCTCTAAAGATCAGCAAACTTTTTTCCTATAATTCCTTAAATAAACATTTCAGGTTTAGTAGACCACCTATGGTCTCTGTTGCATAATCATAATCATCTTTCTTTTTTGTTTGTTTGTTTTTTGAAATAGGGTCTCCATATGTAGTTTAGACTGGCTCTGAACTTATGCTGTCCTCAAATTTGCAGTGATCCTCCTGCTTCAGCCTCCCAAGTGCTGGATTATAAGCATGCACAACCACGCTTGGCTTTTATTTTTTTAACAAACTTTAAAAAAAGTAAAACCATTGCTGCTCACAAGTTATATGAAAACAGTAAATGAACCAGTGGACCGTGACTCCTGTTCTAGTCACAGTTGTACTTCTCTAGAAGGGAAACTCAAAGGAGGAAAGAAAACTTCCGTGCTTATTTTGCAGTGCTAAGGATCAGACCCAGTGCCTTGTGCATGGCAGGCAAGTGCTGTACTGCCAAGCTACATGTTCAGCCCAAGAAAATATTTTAAGCAAGCAGAAATAAAAATAATGGAGAAAATGCTCTTTTTCATTTGAAATTAATGTGCCTAAAGTAATGTGCCTAAAGTAAAGAAATTTTCCTTGTATGAAATTGCAGCAAAATACATCATTCATTGCTATATTTTGATTGAGATAAATAATTTGTTGATTTCAATATATCACAGCTTAGTTTTTAGGTTAGGTTAGATTTAATTCATTGTGATAGAGTAGTAGGGAATAATAGTAGCATAGTCTACACCATACAAAAACATTTTCCTTTGTAATAGTCTTCATCTAGGGTTTTCCTTTTTATTTCAGTTACTGGTAATCAACTGTGGTTTGAAATGTAGTACAGTACCATAAGATACATTGCAAAGAGAGAAAGAGGCCACATTTTCTTACTGAAGTGGATCAAAAGCAATAGCTAATATCTAAAATCATTTGTATTTTTTTAGAACATTTTATTCTGAAGAGACAACAGCTTTGGGTTAAAAACCAACCCTAGGGGCTGGGGATTTAGCTCAGCGGCATAAACGCCTGCCTTGCAAACAGGCAGTTGTGAGTTCGATCTCTGGTACCAATAAAAAGGAAAAAGACAAAAAAAAAAAAAAAAGAAAAGAAAAACCAATCCTAAGGCCTTTTGTGGTGGTTGTTTGTTTGTTTGTTTTGTTTTTTTGTTGTTGTACCAGGAATTGAACTCACAACCTTGCACTTACTAGTCAGGTACTTAAGCTGCTGAGCTAAACCCCCGGCCCCTAAGGCCTTTTGTGAAGAACAAGTTGCATTCTTTTAAGTTGACTTTCAAACTTGTAAACAATTTTTTTGGATATTATGTAAGAAATTCAGTTTCTCCAGTTTACTCCTCAGGAGGAATCCTATTCTGGTGTAAACATTTATAAATTGTATTTGCTTTCACTGTTAATGTATCTCTTTTAATATGATCATTTAGACAGCTACTGTTGTATTTGATTTTTCCCTTTAAGCAATTTAACTTAATAATCTTTTGTTTTTTAAAGTATGCCTTCTTATATTTTACAGAACTGAAACCAGAACAGGTGAAGAATATGTCTGCCAGTGAGGTATATTTTATAATTATCCTTTCTTTGCTTTGGTTCTCTATAAGACTGAAAATGTTTTTGTGTGTCTGAAATTTTCTAGTTTATTTTACTAGAAACCAGAAAAATTAATTTTGCTTCATTTCCAAATATGGGGCCTATGCTGTTAGTCCCTTTTGTTGGTCTTTGTTAATAGAGAAAACGCATAGTGATTAATAAGTCATTTTTTATCAAATATATTAAATATGAAACAAAAGTTATAGAAAACTGTATACAAAATTTTAAAATACCCTATATGGTTAATTGTTGTATATTTTGTTAGTTTTAATAATCTTTACATTTTTCTCTTTATAAAACCCATACAGCCAGGGATTTAGCTCAGCGCCTGCCTGGCAAGCGCAAGGTCATGAGTTTGATCCCTGATTACCCCCCCCCAAATCCAATACAATCACTATTTTACTGTAAGTTATATTTTATTAATAAAGAGTGATGACACACGCCTGTAATCCCAAGACTCAGGAGGCTGAGACAGGAGGATTGCTGTGAGTTCAAAGCCAGCCTGAACTGCACTATATATAGAATATCTCCTCTGAGACTCTGAAGCATACCCAGGTTTTATTCATTCAGGAAGCAGGGAGTGGCTCAGGGATGAGCAACTGTGAGAGTGGATCAATACCTGGAAATAGGGCCGGGTTTAGTCTAAATGAAGACAGTTGCTCTTCTTGTAAGGAAAGTCATCCAGGCGATCCTTCACAAAGATATATACTGTGACAGTTGTTAACACAGGTCGTTTTGTGCCACATTGTTTTGTCTGTAAAATACTTAGGTCTAGGGCAGTGATGGCAAACCGTTTATTGCTTTCAGTGATACAAACAACCCATTGGGGCACACATACCATAGGTTCACCACCGCTGATCTAGGGGTATAGCTTAGTGGCAGTGCATGTACTTAACATGTGTGGGTTCCTGAGTGCAATTCCTGGCACCAATAAATAATTCTTAGGTAAATATACTCATTGACTCAGAATTTCCTCACAGTTCCAAAGCCAATTTAAAATGTCTTTAAACCAAATTAATATAAAATGCATTACAAACATATGTATATATATATTTTTTGAGACCAGGTCTCACTGTGCAGTTCCAGTTGGGCCACCCTGGAGAACTCTACCATTTAGCTACATCCTGATAGACTCATTGACTCAGAATTTCCTCACAGTTCCAAAGCCAATTTAAAATGTCTTTAAACCAAATTAATATAAAATGCATTACAAACATATGTATGTATGTATATATTTTTTGAGACCAGGTCTCCCTGTGCAGTTCCAGTTGGGCCACCCTGGAGAACTCTATCATTTAGCTACATCCCGATCCCTTTTTATGTTGAGATAGTCTCACTAGCTTGTCCAGGCAGGACTAAAACTTGCAGTTTTGTGCCTCAACCTTCCTCAGTGCTGACATCACAGGCATATGACATCACATTGGCCTGATAAGTAATACTCATATTAGAAAATTTTGGATTCGAGCATAGTCTGCTATACAGTACAGTTAACAGTAATTCCTTTAACATTTCATGTGCTTCTTGTACCTTCTCTCCTTTCTAATAAACTTCGTGTGAATTTAGCAGGAGTATGCTTACGATAACTAAGACTTAATGTAAAATCTCATGATTCCAAAGCTACCTAGAAAGATTTGAAAGGAAACAGGCCAATTGAACAGCAGAATGGCAGAATTGTGTGGGATTATTTTTCCTACTTCATTTTGTGAAATTTTCTGAGTGTTTTGTTTTTATAGTGGCAAAACATTTTGCCTTAAAATATCCAGCTGGCCATGTTGGCACTCGCCTAAAATCTCAACATTTTAGGAAGCTGAGGCAGGAGGATCATAAGTCAGAGCACAGCATGGGTAACTTACTGACTTAACAAGAACCTGTCTCAATATAAAAAGTAAGAAAAGGGTTGGGGAGTTCACTCATTACAGAGATCCTGGTTTCAATCTGTAGTACCACTCCAGAAAAAGTTAATAATTACCACCAGGGATTTAGCTCAGTGGCCTAAGCGCCTGCCTGGCGCTTAAGAGGCAAGTAAGAGGAACTGAGTTCGACCCCTGGTACCAAAAAAAAAAAAAAGTTAATTACCTCCCTGGTGTGGTAGCACAGGCCTGTATGTAATCTGACTTCCTTTGGAAACTGAGGCAAAAGGATTACAAGTTTAAGGCAGTTTAGGATCTCAGCAAGACCCTTTTTTCAAAGTTTAAACACCAACTTTTTTGTTTGTTTGTTTGTTTTGGTACACAGGGTCTCACTATGTAGTTGAGGTTGGCCTTGAACTGACTATGTAGCCCAAACTGGCCTCTTATGGCACCCCCCCCCCCACCTCAGCCTCCTAAATTCTGGGATCATGTGCCCCAGGGCCAACATAGCAAAAAATCTTTCAAAAGGCTAGGGCTGTAACTCAGCATGAGAGTGTTTGCTTAACTTGTGTCAAGCCCTGAACTAGCTCCCCTGTTACTAAAAAGAAGAAAATCCAGTGCCTAGGAAATGAAACATAACTACTGTATTACTTTTGTAAGGTGTCTTAGGTAGTAAGTTTGATAATATATAGTAGTATAAAAATACATTAAAATGATACATTAAAATGATGAGTAAGAATAATTTCTATAAATTTATTATAACATTATACTATCAGTTTAATCCACTATTGTATATGTGTTCGTGTGTCATGTATTTTTTAATAATCTAGATGAGAAATATTCGATTATCTGACTTCACTGAATCTTTGAAAAAAATAAAACGCAGCGTGAGTCCTCAAACTTTAGAAGCATACATACGTTGGAACAAGGACTTTGGCGATACCACCGTTTAAAGAAAGCCTTTGTAAGCCTGCAGAGCATTTACTTAACAAGAGGGAAGCATCTGATCTTCAGCGAACAGTTATCAGCTACAGAAACTCAACCTAAGTTTACAGGACTTTCCAGAGTCTTACAGTTACTTGTGTACCAAACTTGAACAAGAAAACAATATATAATGTGAATGGAATATTGTGTTGTTTAAGGCCTTCTTGCCTTGGTGGTCACGGTATCTCAATGGGCACTTAAATTAGAGCACAACGAAAACTCAATCTGGTCTTCTTTACCAGTATAAACGTAATGTAAATAATAATTTGTATATTGTGTTGCAGGTAAAAGTATTTCAGAGACAGTGAATGGTAGAAGACACAAAAGCCTGTGGGTGTCCATCTTCTGTTTTTTCTTAAGTAGTAATTTTTCCAATTTTCCTTTCCTATGTTTTTCTTAACTGCCTGTGTTTAGAATACCAAACACTTTTTAAGTTTCTTTTTTTTTCTTTTCCTCTTATAAATCCAGCGTGCCAAATGAAATTTTTTCCAACCAGCAATAGGAAAAGGCTATTTTGAGGCTTTTTCTTCGTAACTCTACAGACACTTAAACAGTTTTATGTTTTTATTTTTCTGTTACCTCGCTGCCAAATAGTTTAGAAAGCAATATAATAGCAACAAAGCAAATCTGGTAAAACTGAACAGGTTTAAAGGTTGAGTTTCTCTGTTACATAATATGTAGATCAGTTTTCATGAACTGCAGTATTTTTTTTCTCCTAATGTGTCAAGAATCTGCTGTAGACTGTTAATTTATTCCAATTGGAATTCATTTTCTGCTAAATTCTGATACTCAAAGGAGCCAATTTTAACGGTTATAAAGTGGCTCCAGTACAAGACAAGGGAAATAAGAAGAAATAAGACAAAGGAGATAAAAATTTCTAATTTATTATCACTTTCTTACTGTTTACAGGATAATTATAAGCCAGTGGAACTACCATATTTTATTCTTAATAATTATGAGTCCCCTCAGTGAAGCTAAAATACTGGATTTTTATATACATGGCATAGATTTTATATGTTTCTTGTGCTCACTTTATTAACAAAGAGTTGTGGTCAGTATGTCTAGTTTCTCCAAAATGTACAGCAGTTCTGTTTCTTGTTTGTATAAATATGCCTGATTTTTATTATAAAAATGTTCATTGTAGGAAGTAGAGATGCATATCATGGCCTTTAAAATATTGTAATAAAGGCAAATGGATATTTGCCCTTAGTTTACTGGTTAAAAGTTGGTTTACAGAATTTTCTTTGGTGCTTTAATGATGCTATGTAAAATGTCATGAATGGAAAGAATAACTTTGTAGTAGTAACAGAGACTTCATTTAGTAAATATGTTTTGAGAGAATACCTTAAAGTACATTTGCCCCACTAGATAAAAATTTTACAACAAAGACATACATTCTCTTTGATTTTACTTCTGCTCTTGTTAAAAAATTAATCTAAATATAGAAGACATATGAATCCTTAGTATCATATGCTATTTGTCACCATACCTTAAATCATACCTCCTTAATCACAAACCTTTAATTTCCTAGATGATAAAAATAAAGAGTTCAGGGGCCAGGGATTTAGCTCAGTGGCATAAGCGCCTGCCTTGCAAGTGCACAGTCATGAGTTCAATCCCAGTACCAAAAAAAAAAAAGAGAGAGTTGAGATAAGGGAAGAAGTTTAAAGCCAGAGCTATACATATTTTAGGTCATGGGTAGTATCTTTTTTTGTGTGGTTTTTTTTTTTTTTTTTTTTTTTTTTTTTTGAGACAGTGTCTCACCATGTAGTTCAGGCAGGCCTTGAACTCACTGTGTAGCCCTGGCCAGCCTTGAACTCATAGCAGTCCTCCTGCTTCAGCCTCCCCAGTGCTGAGATTACAGGCATAGACCACCACACCCAGCAGGTATCAAGTATTAAACCATCAGTTACAAAATAATACAGAGTGGTGATAAAGTATATATGATTAGAAGAACTGGGGAAATTTAAAAACCTTTTCAGTAAGTCATGAAATTTCATTTTTTTCCACTTAGGAATTAAAATATCAACATTTAGATAACTGCAATCAGAAGACTCTATAATTCCAAACGACTTCTTAAATATAGGCTTTTTAAAGATTATCACGCTTATTCTATTGGGAAGATTTTTAGATAATAAAAATTTCAAATGCTAAAAGATTATAAAAGTCAATTTAATATTATCATAAACAGGCTAAAATTATATTGCTGTATGAATATCCATGCATGTACAGAAGTTTGAGTGTCAAGTTTGATGTTCACCTGATATTAGAGAACTGTTTTCTATGACTTACTCTAACCAGATTTTCTCATGAGCATGTGTTTCTTTCATAGAAAGGTCATGAAAATAAAATAATGACATAACAGGAGAAAATAGAATAATGACATGGTAGGCGGTATGGGATCATTTTGGACAGAAGTTGCTAAGGCTTTCTGAATTATTAGATTGTAACATTTTAGACACTGTGTTAAGCTCTGTGTTGCATTATTCCCTAAATGATCATGCTTAAATATTAAGCATTAGTGTGTTCTTTATGTTAATATGGCAAAATTTTGTAAACTAAAAATTATTGGGGTATTAGATATTGATATTGAGCAAAAGGAAAGAATACATACTGTATTATCTTTCCTGTTTATTAGGGATAACAGTTTTTCTGAGACAGTCTGCCCATTGAGGGACTTTCTGGCTTGCAAATACTATATGCTTTGTGCTCAAGAAGAATTGGAGAAAAATCAGATAGAATTCTAATTTAAGTACATATACAACAGTCTTTGTTTATAGTGTAAAATTCTTCATATTTTGTACAAAAACTAATTTTTTTGGTAAAACAAACCATTTACAGTTTGTTTTTGGACTCTTAAAGGATTTTTCTTTAAATGCTTGTCTCAGTTTTAATCTGATCTTTTGTACTTCTCCAGAAAAAAATGAATTAAAGGGTATAGCTGCATAAAGTGGGTTTTTATCCTACATGCATTGTAAATAAATTATAAACTTTATTTTGCCTTGAATTTTTTAATTTAAAACTTGACTTTCAGGTTTCAGTCTGATAATGAAGTGTTTTGTAACTCTTGTCAGTAACATTCATAAACTCTGAACAAAATGTAGAAAGTAATGACTAGAAGGCTCTAGAGAGTAACTAAATCCAGGTGGAAACTGCACAAAATCCTGTACTGTCAGAGATCCACATTAACAGGCTTTTACCAGGGAGACAATATCCAGCTTGTACAGATCATTTGGGAATGGAAATCAGCAATCTTTCTGGGCTAAGGAATCAGTTGGCCTTCTAGAACTGCTGGAAATTTGAAATCCTGGAAAGGCCTCAGAGAAGTATACCCAAAAAATCTACCTACAGATTCAGTTCAGTCCTTTGTAGATTCCAAATTATACCTGTGCAGTGAAATACTCAGAGAATGAGGTTGGAGAGACTCTCAAACACCTGAATTTGAGGTCAGCCTGGCCCTCATCACCTGAGACCCTCCCTGTCTCAAAAAACAAAAAAGGAAGTTGATACACAGAGGATGTTCAGCAGAAAAACAAACTGAAAACCCAGTGGAAAATCTCATCATAAAATTACAAATCTGAACTGAAAGATAATTATCCACAATAAATTTTATTTTGGAACTTTCAGGAAGGTGTACATAGAACAAAGACTGAATTGGAAGGTAAGCCAATAAATTTATCAGGCCACAGCTCAGAGAAAAATACAGACATTTAAGATGTGAGACACTGCTAGTGTAATGTGTCTGTAACTTGAGGCTCTGGATAGGAAAATGCAGCTTATGGAGTAGAGAAACAGTTTTAGCAATAATGCCTCCACAATTGTTGAAAAGCAACAGATGCAAGTTTTTCAGTGAATTCCCAGCTGAATACAAATAGAGTGAAGACCACATTTGGACATACAATGTTGTTGGGACCATCTCCCCCCCCCGCCAAAAAAAGTAGCTTGGGCGAGTGATGGTGAAATAGTATATAACCTAATTAGAAATGGTAGAATTCAGGAAATTGAGTAGAGACATCTATAAGGTGAAAAGATTGAACAATAAAAGTTAATATAAATTTTATATCTACTGAAGAATCCACTCAAAACGTTATAGCAAAGAAAAAGCTTTTCAGGTAAAAGAAAACAATTTCTTGCTGGCTGGCTGCTTAAATTCTTTAGGCTAAAGCCCTGCATGGCAGCACCAGGCAAGCCTATAATCCTAGCACTGGGGAGGCTGAGGCTCTTAAGAGGATCACTGCAAGTTCAAGGCCACTTTAAAATACAGAGTGAGACCCTGTCTCAAAAAATAAACACAAAACAACCAAAGGAAAATTATTGTTAATGGGAACCTGTATTTCCAAAAAGGAATTTAAAACTTTGGAAATGATAAATGTTAATTTTTCTAAATACCCGCTAGGTATTTAAACCAAAAATTATTATATTTTTAGAAATAAAATACAGGACAAAAACAGTATGAAGGTTATTTTTTAAAAAATGGAATATAGTATTTAAGGTAGACTAATAAATTGAGGGTTCATGCTCTAATCTCACTAGACAAAATACAATAGAGCTAAAAAGCCATATGAGAAGATTAAATGGGTTACTGAGAAGTAGGTGGTTGGTTTAAATGGAATTAAAACATGAGAATACAGTGGATCGTAGAGGTGAAATACAATAGTAATAACAGCTGAATTTAAATGAAATGTCCTCTCACCTGTCCCCTTCCTAAACCATTAAGTCATTAGGTGGCTGAAGTCTCCAAACCATGGCAAGTTTGATGATTGACTAGGAGCACTCACTGCACTCAGCATACGATTATTTGACAAGGAATTTCAACAAAAAGATATAAACAAGATTCGCAAAGATCAAGAAGAGAATTGGGCAAGTCCTGACAAAACCAAGCACCAACATCCATCAGTCCTCACCCAGAAGAGTCACACTGCATGCATTTTATTCCTCAGCAACAAGCCACAGTATGTGTGAAAAGTCCGGATGAACAGTGAGCCACTCCAAACCCTCCTCCAAATCCAAGTTCTCAAATACCAGGAAAGGGCCCAAGTACAAGCAACCCTTCCATAATTAACAGTCCCAGGCCTGATATTTTAACTCTTATCTAAGGTGTTTCAGATCAAAGTTTAGTGGGTAAGACGTGGCCAAAACGTTGTCAAGAGACCAAGTGTGGTGAGATTATGAGAATAGCCAGTTTAGGTGTCTAGGAGAAAGTAAAGATGTTAGTGACGTGGGCACCCTGCAACCAGTAAGAGCGTGGAAAGGAGACTATTATTCAGTAACTGCCAAACCTGATAGTGTTTCAATCAGTAAGTCTTAAAGTTTGCTTTGACTGGGGCAGGTTTCAATTGGTTTATGTTTCCATGTCTTTCCAATGGAATAGTCATTTTAAAAATGATTCCAGTAGCTGGGTGTGGTGGCACACACCTGCAATCCCAGCATTGTCGGGATATCCCAGCATAAAGCCAGTGTGTCAATAAACAAGATGATTCTATGGTTTATTTTTCCACTTTTTAATGGTGTGCGAACGATACTCCAAATTTTGCATTTTAGTATTTTTCCATTGGGCCTCAGATGCCCCTCCTCTTCCACACTGGATAGCCTATTTTGCCTTCTTTCAGATCTTAAATGCCTTTTTTTTTTTTTTTTTTTTTTTGTCTCCAAAGACAGGGTCTCCTTATGTAGTTCAGGCTAGCTTTGCACTCATTAAGTAGCCCAGGTTGGGCTTGAACTCGCAGGTCGAGCTTGAACTCGCAGCGATCTTCCCTACTTCAGCATCCCAAGTACTGGAATCACAGACAAGCACTACCACACCCGGCCTTAAACTTATTCGTTATCGTAACATACAGTAGTATTTGCACTAGCTGTTTATTCTGCCTGGAAAAATAAGTATGAACAAGCTTTTGCCATTCTAAAGTTAAATTTCATCCCCTTAGAGAAACACTGACCAGCAGTGTAAGTACCCACCCAGTTATTCTCTGTAACACTATTATTTTCTTTGGGGGCTGTTTTGCTTTGTGTGAGACAGTATCTCATATGTAGTTCAGGCTGGACTCGAACTTGCTATGATTCTACTGCCTCCACCTTCTGAGTGCTGGGATTACAGGAGTGCAATCACACCAGCAAGTACTGTCCTATTTTCTATTTGATACTACTACTAAATATCTTTTTAAATTTTTGTCCCTGCTGATCCCGTTTCTTCTTCCTAGAATATAACTTTTGCGAGACAGCACCTGGTACACACATACTCCAAGTGCTTTATCCAATATTTAATATTTTCTAAGTTGTCCTAATGAGCATTACTTGTAAAGTGAACTTAACATTGTAGAAACTACACATTTTAGGGAGTAGATCACAGTAATGTGTACTAGGCATTCCAGATCCCACCTGAACTATTAGAGCAAATTAGATTCGTGACTGTAGGAAAGTTTAACCTTCAAGTTTCCTCACTTGTAAAACAGGAATCCTATCCATTTCTTCAGATTAAATCAACACAACATCGGTAAAAGCGTTTCAGAAGTCAACAAAAGTTTCCCAACGTTAAACCCTAATTGCTCTTCGCCACTGGCCTCACAGCATCATGTCACAAAACATCCACGGAGCCGTTACAGCAGCCGCCCTAGCGCTCGCCTTCACTTCCGCCCGAAGCAAGGGACGCTGGGAGGAGGGCGGGGCCTGGAGACCAGGCGCTCACTTCCGCCCCCGCGTCCCGCCAGCCAATGGGTCACTGAGCCCGCCCCTTCCGCACTGGAGAAAAACGAGCCCCCAGAGCGTTTTCCGGCGGGAGCTGAGGCTCCTTATCATGGTGAGTTGGGCGATGGGGGGGATGAGGGTTCCTGTCATAGGTGACTCCTTTTATCGTCTCTTGTCTCGAGCCGCCTCGAAGTGCCGCAGCGGCCCAGAGAAGGGGTCATCGGAACCCCGGTCAGGTCCCCGGGACAGTTATCTGTCGCCCAAATGGTTTCCTCAGAGCTCACACAGATCCCTGTCTGTCCCTCACCCAGTCCTTTGCTTTTCGGGATCCCAGTCCAGTCCCTGTCCGACCTTTTGGCGCCTGAAGCGTTTATGACTTTCCCCTGCCCAGATTTCCTTGATGTGAAAATAAAGGCTCTGATGACATCGGCGATTACAGTACTAACAAAAGACCTGAAAACAAGTCCTCAGCACGACAGCTACTGTAGTAGGGTGGTTCCTTGAGTAGTGCAGTAATGCCTGCGGAAACAAAGTTATAATCGGGTTCTACCCCAGACGACCCACTCTGCTGCTTGAGTTTATTAAAAGACAGGTCGCTTGATCAGGCAGCAGCATCCATGAGGACCAGTTACTGACTCACAAAGTTAAGATGCAGGCAGAACATCTTACTGCTGCTGTGTTGTGGAAACCACTGAAAGATCCCAGTACCCGCTGTTGTTGGAACGTCTTCTCTCTAAAATGTACTAGAGGAATTAGTTATTTTAGACCTTTAGAAATCAAGTCTGCACATCTTTTTATTCTGCTACTGAGAGATGGTTATTTCAGATGTCGAATTCTTGAAATTACCAGAATTCACTGAGCATTTTTGGGTAGCTGAGGAAGGCACTATATTTCAGTGTCTTAGTAGTCACTAAAAATTTCTTCCATAAGTGCATTTGGTCGAATTTATAAATTTTCTGTAATCCCTCTTTACAGACAAGAAAATGGGAAAACTTCACTTTTGGGGGCGTAGGTTTTTCACAGCCTCCAGCTGTACTTTTCTCAAAGTGTTCATCAATATGTAGCATTCATTATATTTTTTAAATTTGACCTTACTACTCCCTTGCTTAAAGTGTTTCAATTAATTTTCTGTAACCCTCAAGACATCACAATTTCTTGTCTGTTTTTGAGTTTTGTTGTTTTTTGAGACAGGGTCTCACTATGTAGGTTAGGCTGGTTTGGGCCTCAAACTCACTGTGATGCTCTTGCCTCAGCCTCGCAGGTGCAGGCATTACACCTGCAATATCACTGCTTATGTTCAAAACCATCCATGCTCAAGCACTTTACCTTTATTAGCTCCTACACACACACACACACACACACACACACACACACATACACCCCGCATGCACGCACGCACACAGAGAATGCATCCATATTACAGCCACAATGAATAGTTTGCAAAACGTGCTGTATGGTTGGGCCTTTTTATATATGTTATTCCATTTGTTTGTATTGTTCATCATCCCTTACTCCAAGTCCTTATCAGTATTACCCTTACAAGGCCTAAATTTTTTGTCTTTTCTCCCAGCGTTCTTATTGATTATCTTAATCTTAAAATTTAAATAAGTGGACTGAAGTTAAACAGAAGTTATCAAAAGATCACAATTATTGAGCAGCATTTTTTATGCTTGAGGTCAAAAGTATTTCACACATAATTCTTTAAGAACATATTATCATTTATTACTTTTTTGTGGGGGGGTACTAGGAATAGAACACACAACCTTGCGCTTGCCAGGCAGACACTTTTGCTGCTGGGCTAAATCCCCAGCCTCTTAACATTTATTAATACGTAAATGAAAATAATGTATTGTTCCTTGGATCAGCTTATCAGGCCCTTAGATTACACAAACACTGGTCTTTACTTGGATTTCAAAATTAGTAATACTTGTGGTTTATCTTTCTTTTCACAAATTTTTTACTTTAGTGTTTTACTGTGGTTTTTTGTTTTGTTTTTTGAGACAGGGTCTTGCTATATAGTTTAGGTTGGCCTCAAACTTATAGTGATCCTCCTGCCTCAACCTCCCAAGTGCTGGGACTATAGGTATGTGCCACCAGGCTGAAATTTACAGTGTTTTTATGACAATTTCAAGCAAATATATGCAGAAGTTAAGCAACTGTAATACAGTGAGCCCCTGTGTATACCTGACCTGGCATTAAGAATTATTTGCGTTCTGGTAGCTTTTCATTTGTCATATTTCTAGTGCTTTGCCCTTTTTCTGCTTTCCCAGGACCTCAATATAATGCAACTAAATCATGTCTAAATTTGGAAAAAATAAATATACCTTCTTGCAACTACTAAAACCTCTAAGTTATATGAGAAAATCATGCCTCAGCTTGAATTGAGTCTGAAACCTCATAGTCATAATTACCCTGGTTCCAGTGCTTTTCTGGGACTTCAGTTTTTAAGTCACATTGCCCAGCTTCAGTGAGTTAGAAAGGCATTTCGGTTGTGACCTTTACCATCAAAGAAAATGTTTCATAAAAATTCAAATATTTGAATATGCAGCAGTTAATGATCAAATTACTCTCAGACCCATTGACAACAATGAAGAAAATTTTCTCCTAGAAATAGTTACTTGCTTTTGGTATAACAAAGTTTTCTCACTAAAAGTAGCTGTAAACCAGGTGTGGTGGCACACGCCTATAGTCCTAGCGTTCAGGAGGCTGAGACAGAAGGATCACCATGAGTTTCAGGCCAGCCTGGGCTACATAGTGAGAGCAAGTCCAGCCTGCACTACACAATTTCAAGACCCTGTCTCAAAAAAAAAAAAGTAGCAGTAGAGTTTTGCTTTTGGACATGTGTACAAAAAAGAAAAACAAAAAAGGACCACTGTTAAAACCACAGGTTTTAAGTGTTTTTGAATGATAACTGAAGCAGTTAGTAATCACAGTTCTTCGGCATTGTTTCTGTTATTACCAGTAGACATAAATTAATTCATTATAACACACGCACAGTACCCTCTTTGACCTTAAAAACATAGAAAGGTTTCTGACTCCATCTGTACTACTTCCCCAACTCTAAGATCATAAAATCATACATCCATACTTCCTTCAAATACAGTTTTGTATTTTTGTTTTTAAATAACAGAATTACGAATGGAACATTCCCTTTATCAAAACGCTGTTTATTGAACAGCTCATCTCTTATCCCGCTTCTGTGAAATACTACCTTTCTCATTAATTAATTTCTCATAGATATTTGAACCCTGCCAAGGCTTCTCCACTTGGCTGCCTAGACTTAGGCTGGTAGATCCCCTCTGGTTGCTACTCGGACTCCTCAGGTGATTGGTAACCTTATTGCTAGGCTTTTTCAAGGATAGCTTCCTACTATATACTCACAGAGGCCCCTAACGTGTCAGCTACTTTGCTTGAATGCCTAAGTGAGAACCCTAGAGCTTTACTATCATAGTTCTCATAACTTTCATATGTTTCATTTTAATTAGGTAACATTTTATTTCGAGTAGAGCTCTTCAGTGAACTTGCCTTATCTATCCCCCTATTCTGGTTTAAGTTGCTTTATCTATTTAAAAATAAAGACAACAAACTTGAGCTAAAATGTCTGTATTTGAATTCCTGCTCAGTATTACTACCTTTGTGACGTTGGAAAAGTTATAAAAAATGGTCTTTACCCTATAGGGTCATCATGTTATTTATCTGTGTATACAAAATGTATAGAAAGGTGGTTGACCTATTATTGGATATCAGGATACTCAATAAATATTTGTACCATAATATCACAGGATCCATGAAGAAGATTACATACTTAAATGCTAATTTGTATATTTTCTTTTTGTTTTAAAGGGGACAATTCATCTCTTTCGAAAACCACAAAGATCTTTTTTTGGCAAGTTATTACAGGAATTTAGACTTGTAGCAGCTGACCGAAGGGTAAGTTATTTTTTAATCTCCATTTAAATTATTGCACAAACAAACCATTTGGGTCTCTTGCTGTCTCTCTCTTGGACAGAAGCTTTATTTCTCTCCGTAGATAAATCCTTAAAAAAATTATTGCACAAATAACATATGAGCACTAAGTTGTAAGATTAATAGAAATTGCTGTTGGCTGTCATGCATGAGTTTGCACAACAGCCTGCATACTTGTATTTTTGCTTTTACCCTCTTTATCTCTTTGTTTGGCTCAAGCTTCTCTGCAGACCTGGTTTTGCCCATCCCCATTTACCCTGGGCTTTTTAAGTAGACTTTCTGGTACCATTGAAAGAAAAGAAGAAATTCCTGTTGATTGCACCACAGTTTTTATTTTTCCATGTTGGATAAGCATTTTTTATGTAAAATTCCTGTTTTGATGTTCATTTGTTTGCTTTGATGGGAAGAAAAAAGGTAAGTTAAAAGTTTTTATTTTAATTCTAAAGTGTCTTAAAGAGAATGTTCTGTCTTAGAGTTGCTTTTAATTTTTTCCCTTTTTTTTTTGAGACAGGGTCTTGCTATATAGTGCTGGCTGGCCTTGAATTCATTGGCCAGCTCAGGGTAGCCACAAACTCACAGTGATCCTCCTGCTTCAGCCTCCCAAGTGCTGAGATTACAGGCATGTGCCACCACACCTTGCTCCATTTTATTAATTTTTTTTAAAAATTAAATGAATGTACTTGTAAGCCATGTTGACTCATTTTTAACGTAAAACAGGAGTACTATATCATGCGTTGATACTGTAAATAAAAAGATGTGGTTAATGTCCTTTTTGACTGCATATATAAAGCTCCTAATTATTGTGCTGTTTTTGTTCCTCCAGTATTGTCTGAATTAAAAGTTCTGTGAGGGCGATGGCTACGCCTGTTTCACACTTTTTATAGGCATGCAAAATCTGCACCCAATATATATTTAATGGGTTGTAAGTAAAGGCAGTTTCAGTGCAATGTAGTAATATCAGTGACATTGGCCTTGCCTATGAACTAAACTGAAAATTTCTTTTTTTTTTTTTTTTTTTTTGTTATTTACTGTTACATCCCTGGTTTCTAAAATCTTGGAATATAATTAGAACTCAGTTTATGTTTAGTGTTTGGAAATATTATCATTCCCTTAATATTAAAGAGCCAAAGGTAGAGAATTCACCTGAGCCAGGTGTGGTAGCGCACACCTGTAATTCCAGCATTCTGGAGGCTTAAAACAGGAGAATCTTTGCAAGGGTTTCTTTTTCTTTCTTTTTTTTTTTTTTATTTCAAGATTAGAAAGAGAAGAAAATGAAGGGAAAAAAACCAAAAAAATTTCAAAACACGTCAGTTGGGGAAACAATGATACATACATTGCAGATTGTCATCCCCAAATCATTCACCCAGAGCACAAGATATCCACATTCAATTGTCTGAACACTATCAGCACAAATGTTTCTCTTTAGCGAACTCAGGGAAATCAGTAATATAACTATCTTAACTATTTTTTACATACATACACATGCACATGTTTTTTCTTTTAGCTTCTCATGCCAGTAAAACAATACAATGTGTCTTACACATATGTCTTCCTCATGTCACTAATCAGTATGTTCTTAAGTTGCATCCATTTATCTGTAAAACTCTCCAGTTTATCTTTTTATGGCTGAGTAATACTCCATTATATAAAATATCATATCTTTTTTATCAATTCCCCAGTCAATGGGCATTTATGTTGTTTCCAAGATCTGACCATTATAAACTGTGCTGCTATAAACATGGGTGCACATACATCACTGTGGTATGATGTTTTTAATTCTTTTGGGAAGATACCCAGAAGGGGACTAGCTGGATTCAATGAGGTCTCTAATCCTAGTTTTTTGAGGAATCTCCACATTAATTTCTACAGTGGTTGCACCAGTCTGCATTCCCTACCAACAATGGCAAAAGATTCTTTTTTCATCACAGCCCCTCCAGCATTTTTATTGCTTGATTTCTTGATAGTAGCCGTTCTTTCTGGGGTGAAATGGAATCTCAGTATTGTTTTAATTTAGTATGTTTAGTATGTTGTTTTAATTTAGTATGATGTTGGCTGTTAGTTTGTCATAGATGACTTTTATCAGATTGAGACAAACACCCAGTAGCTTTACCATTATTTTTACATACAAATTTACAGAGAAAAAAATGATCAACATACATGTTTTTCTCAACTATTTGGGAGTTTCTGTGTCAATTTATTTTCTCTTAAAAATTCCCCCTCTGAAATTATTCTTTTGGATTTTTATATTATAAAAATATTATAATAATAATAACTTGTTTGATGATAACTTTGTTAAATATAGGGTTTTTTGTTTTTTGTTTTCATACTGGGACTTGGGCTCTTAACCTTTCACTTGCTACTGAACTATATCTCCAATCTGGTTTGCAGAGACAGACCCTTACTGTGTAGCTCAGGCAGGCCTCCGCCTGAAACTCGTAGTGACCCTCCTGCCTCAGCCTCCACAGTGCTTAGGTATGACAGGTGTATACCACATCGTCTGACCAGTTTTTAGAAGGAAGTTCTGCTTGTTCTTTTGAATGTTAAGAGTATGAAGTCCAGCAACTTGAATGGACCCAGTGAAATTGATTAGCAGTGTACAGATAAAAGTGATTTTCCTTTCCACAGTCCTGGAAGATACTGCTCTTTGGTGTAATAAACTTGATATGTACCGGCTTCCTGCTTATGTGGTGCAGTTCTACTAATAGTATAGGTATGTCACCATTTTTATTTTTATGGAGCTTGTTTCTCTTTTATTTTTCTGATTTTAAATAAAGATGTATTTTCTTTGTATAGAATATACAAGAAGAATACACACACACACACACACACACACACACACACGCACGCGCGCGCACACACACACACACACACACACACACACACACACACACACACACGGGCTTTCTTCAGAGAAAATGTGTTTTACAATGCCCTGTAAGCTATAAAGTTTGGTTGATTTTTTTAGGATTTTATTTTTCAAATAAAGTGCTGTTTTTAAAACAAAGCTTTCAATTCACATGTGAAACTCATATCTTTTTAGTGTGAAGATTAAAACTAATTTATTCAGTTTATAAGTAAGATTTTTAGGTTTCTTTTCTTTTCGTTAGCAAAGGAATTCTGTAATTCTTTTCCTTGTCTTGACTGCTGATGTTTTGATGTATTATCATTTGCTACCTGTTAGTATTTCAAATAGTACTGAGGTGACAGAATAGCCAGAAACTCGATCACGTGACTTTTGAACATTTTTGAACATTTGTTGTTTCATTTTTTTCTAGTGCAAAATCAGATTCTAAAGTGAACTTTTGTAGTTACCAGCACTGGCTACATGTATTAAGTAAATTTATAGATAATTGCCAATGTATAAGGTTGATTATTGACTTTTTTGCTAATGGATAGTTTATGATATGAACAGTTTTGATGATTTGCTGTATTTTGTTAACACTAGGTTAAGTAACATTTTAATCTTTTTGCTGTTTTGCAGCTTTAACTGCCTATACTTATCTGACCATTTTTGATCTTTTTAGGTAAGTTTTTAAAAATCTCCTTACAGTTTTAGGATTTGTTATACTACATTCATGAAATTTTCATTGCTCAAAGGAAAACAATTTGCTAAATAAGTAAAATTATCTACACAATGTATACACAGTAACAACTAGAGCTATAATGAAAAAAAAATCTCATGTCCACAACAACCAAAAAGATAAATGCCGAGGCATAAAAAACTTCAAAATGATTCTGAAGGACAAAAAATGAAATACCTGGAAAAGTAGAGAAGTTAAAATATATACTTACATAGGATCACAGAAAGGTCAGTTCTCCCAAACTTAGGCCAAGCTCATTTGAATATTTTTAGTTCCTACTTAGCATGGTTTCCTTTCCACAAAAATCTTCTTACCTAGGGTCAACAGCAATCCAAATATGTTAAATGGAAAATTCCAGAAATAAAGAATTCATAAATTTTAAATTGCATACCATTTTGAATAGCATAACACAGTCTGGCACTGCCCTGCTCCATCCAGCCCCACAGGAACATCCCATCGCCCAGTGTATTTGTGCTGTGTAAACAGCTGTTAGTGAGTTAGCAGCTCTGTTACCGGGTCAGCTCTCTATTGTGCTATGCCCACGCTTG
This sequence comes from Cavia porcellus, assembly GCF_034190915.1. Classification (NCBI taxonomy): domain Eukaryota; kingdom Metazoa; phylum Chordata; class Mammalia; order Rodentia; family Caviidae; genus Cavia; species Cavia porcellus. The sequence continues at coordinate 229,322,988 of NW_026947484.1, read as the reverse complement.
TGTCCATGTAAGCCTTACAAAGTAGCACAGGCTGCGTAACGGTGCCTGTGTCAGTCATTCACCTGATTTCACTCATGATACAGGCCCTTTTCACCTCATATCATCACAAGAAGGGTGAGTACAGGATAATAAGATTGACGCAGAGAGAAAGACCACATTCACATAACTTTGTTGTATATTATTACATTCTATATTTAACATATTGTTAATCTCTTACTATACCTGCCTTATAAGTTAAACTTCACACTTTGTACATACAGGAAAAAATAGCATATACAGTATAAGGTTTGGTACTATCCACAGTTTCAGGCATCCAGTAGGAGTCTTGGAACATATCTCCCACAGAAAATGGGAATGCAGATGAAAGAACAGAATAAAATATTTCCTGATAGAGTGGAACACTTAGGAAAATTCAGCACGTGATAATCGTGGGGAAGATGGTACAAATCCTAGAAGTCATGAAAATGCTAAATTCAACTGTATTAAAATTGGAAAATATAGACAACAAATATCACCATAAACAGAACAACTTATCATGGTATGTCTCAACCAAAAGACTAATTTGGGTAATATCTGAAGTATTTTCAGTTTAAGAGCTGGGTGTAGTGGCACATGTCTGTAATCCCAGCACTCAGGAGGGTGAGACAGAACTGCCATGAGTTCAAGGCCACCCTGGGCCACATAGTGTGTTCAGATCTAGCTGATCTACGTAGCAAGACCCTGTCTCCAAAACAACAAGAAGCCAGGTGTGGCAGCACATACCAGTAATCCCAGCATTTGGGAGACTGAGATAGAAGGGTTGAGAGTTTGTAGCAGAATGAGATGAGACCCTGTATAAGAAAAGAAAAACTTAAATAATAAAACATTTAGAGGATGCTTGTGTTGGGGAAATGGGTGCTGTTTTGTTTTTTGAAAAATGGCTTTACTGCCAGGCATGGTGGTACACGCTTGTAATCCCTGCACTCACGAGGCTGAGGCAGGAGGATCACTGCAAGTTCGAGGCTAGCCCAGCCTACAAAGTGAGTTCTAGCCAGCCTGAACTGCATGGCGAAACCCAATCTCAAGAGACAAAAAAAAAAAAAAAAAAAGAAAGAAAGAAAACAGGAAAAGAAAAGAAGGGAGCCAGTGGTATAAGTGCCTGCCTGGCAAACGCAAGGTTGTGAATTTGATCCCCAGTACCAAAAAAAAAAAAGAAAGAGAAAAACAGCTTTACTGATATAAATCATATGCCTTACAGTAATATTTGTTATATTCCTGGACTTGTACAGACATCATCAGCATCTTTTTTTTTAACATTTTCATTAGCTCAAAAATACCTCATTTGTCTTAGCCATTACCCCCTAATTATTGCATTCTCATCCTTGGCTCAAGGCAATCACTAAGATACTTTTTTCCTCTTTAGATTTGTCTGTTCTGGACATTTTATGTAAATGGAAGCATAATATACAGTCCTGTCTGAGTATCTTCTGAGCACAGAGTTTTTACCATTTTTTTGTAACACATGTCGGTAGCCTATTTTTTTAATTATGAAAGTATACTGCTATCTCATTCTATTTATCTGTTCATCAGTGAATGGTATTTCAGATTGTTTCCAGTCTTTGACTATTATGAATAATGCTGATGTGAATATTTGTTATAAGTTTTTGTTTAGATGAAGATTTCCTTTCTTTTTGCAACTGTATCTGGGGGTAAAATTATAGGATCATATGATAGCTCTATATTTATCCATTGGAAGAATTACTATACTGTTTACCACATCATTTTTTTAGTACATGATTTTTCTTTTCTATCATGACTTTTATCAAGATCTGAATTCCTTGCATCTTTGCAATTATTATTTTATTTATTTGTTAACTAGTTTTGGATTTTTGAGAGAGAATCTCACTATACAGTTCAGACTGACCCCAAAAATTCTCATCTGCACTTGCCAGGAATACAAAAATCATCTAGTCATTCCAGACCAAGTAGATTTTTAGCATAGCTTCTGTCTCAATACCAAATTTTGCTGCTGCTTTTGAATTTGAATTGAGGCTAGCAGACAGTAAGAACTTTGTCCTGTTGACTGTAAAGTGTACATTGGGAGTGTCACTAGCAGACTTCCATTGAAGCTGATGTGGGGTACTCAAGGACATTCCTGGAATCTGAGGACACCAGTTTAGCTGGGCTGCAGGACCAGAGCATGGTAGGAGCCCAGGCCTCGCTCCTGTGTGGCTGTCTTCTGCGTGGACTCACATTTGTTGCATATAAGTCAGATTCCTTTCTTCCCAAGTCCAGGGAGAGAAGTATACATATTGTTCCCAGCTGTCACATTTGCATTTCTGCTGTCTAAGAAAACAAGCAAATTAAACCTGGAATCTCTTGTTTCCAATTCCAGATTTTGTGAAACCAGGATTTTCACCCATTTTAGGTCAGGTGTTTCAGGTGCCGGCCTGCCAGTGAACTGTGGCCTGGGAACAGGGTCATTTAAAAACATACAGGGGTAGCTCGCAAGTGTGTAGGTGGGCTGTATGTGTGTGAGGGGACAGTTAATAAGTAGGAAATGAGGAATTGTAAGCTACGGAGACAGCCTCTGGTCTCTTTTGAATTTTCATATAAAGATTGCACAATACACACTTAGATGTTGATGTCTTTAGGCTGAGCATCACCAGGAGTTTGAGGCCAGCCTGGACAACATAATAGGACCCTACCTATATAAATGATAGGAAATAGGGAGATAAATCTTGTGCAAATGAGAAGGGAAATGACAGATGGACAGAGAGGAAGGGGAGGGGAAGGAGATGAAAAAATTGAAAGTGAAAGAATTAAGATGTGTTATATACACATACAAACTCCACACAAGGAATGTTATCATTATGTACTGCAAATGTACTAATAAAAAAATTTTAAAAGAGTTATTAAGGCTGTCTTTTCCATAATCTGGTAAGTAACCATACTAAATTGAGTGTACTACAGATAGATACTCGTTACTGAATTTCATACTATAAGTCATTTTTGGGGCTGCAGCATTAAGTGCTTGCCTGGCAGTACAAGGTTGTAAGTTTGATCCCTGGAAACAAAAAACAGACAAACAAACAAAAACTCAGCTGTAATAAGTTGTTTTAGAGTGAACTTCCACTGCATTTGGAAAACTAATGTATATTTATAAAATTCAGCTAAGTGCGGTGGTGCATGTCTGGAATCCCAGGACTCTTAAGAAGCTGGGACAGGAGGATGGCAAGTTTGAACCCAGCTTGAGTAACTCTGATTTAGTGAGACTGTCTCAGAATAAAAACTGTTAACAGTGTAGCTCAGTGTGCAGTACTGAAAAAAAAAGTCCAGATGTTATGAATATTTGGTTTAAGTTTTAACAAAAATAAAGTTGATTAATAGTAAAATGTATTATTTATGCTAGAATAAAATATATTACCATTAGCTGGGTGTGGTGGCACATTCCTGTAATCCCAGCACTTGGGCGGCTGAGGCAAGAGGATTGTTGCTAATTTGAGACCAGCCTGGGCTACAAAGAGAGCCCAAGGCCATCCTACATTGCATAGCAAGTCCCTGTCTCAAAAAGACCCTCCCTCGCAAAATATATATGTATATGTTATATTACCATTGTTGTATCTTTTAAAAATTATCCTCAGTTATAAAAACCATTTAGCTTGGAGAAAGTATGGGTATTAATGCTATTTCTGGCATATTAGTAAATTATGATTGCAGTTTCTTCACATGTTAAAAGTTTTTCGGTTATAAGTTATTAGAACTTATAGTAATATGGATGACTTAACTTTCAACAACCTAGGAACTCTGAAAACTATGGTAGCATGTTATCTTTTAGCTTGAGTTCTAATGCTAAATTATTTTTTCTTTTTTACTCAGTTTAATAACATGTTTAATAAGTTACTGGGTAATGATGAGGAAACCTATCCCTGTCTATTCATTTGGGTAAGTTCAAATGAGTTTACATTGTTAATTTATTGTTATTAAAATAATTGTACATTCAAGAGCAAACTATAGGCTTGGGAAATAATTAATGCCTGCTTAGTGACATATAATCAAATAGTAAAAGTACATAGAGAAGCCTCTTCTGAGAGGATTCTAGAAAAGAAATATGAATATTTAAAATATAAATTAAAGTGGAATGTTTGCATTCAGTTCTCTTATGTTTGATAAAGAAATGTTAACATAAAATGATCACATTGTGTTAATATTTTGAGAATCTCTTAGTGGAAGTATGATCGATTTTAATGTAAGTGTATCTTTAGATGTTAATGTGATATAATATTCTTTGGTGCAGATAGTTTTTTTATCTTAAGACTTCAGATTTATGATAGCAGTGAAGAATCTGAGATTTTTGTGCTTAAAGTTTGGGAAATTACTAAAGGTTGATGGGCCTGGGGATGTGGTTCAGTGGTAGGGTTCTTCCTTACATGCACACGACTCTGGGTTTGATCCCCAGTACCACCAAAAGAAACAAATTATTGGAAGTCGAATGTTGGAACTCAATATTGTGGTACATGCCTGTAATCCTGGCAATTCAAGACGCTAAGGCAGGAGAATCAAATTCAAGGCCACGCTAAACAATGTGGACCCTTTCTCAAAATAAAAAAATAAATCGATTAAAAAGGATGAAGATGCAGCTCAGCGGTATAGTACTTGCCTACTATTCGCAATGTCCCGGGTTCAGTCCTAGTACTAACCAAAAGATAAAAAGAAATTTGGAAGATACTCTTTAATACTAGAGGTTTTTATAACATATGAGAAAAGATACAGAGTGTTCTCCAGATTCAAAAGAAAATAGAATGAATGAAAATTTTTACTTCAGTAAAGAAATTCTTGGACCAAACTTGCCCTTCACCATACCAGTCACCAGGGTTATATTTTTTTGAGGAAAATTAGATTTTATTTACTTAAATAATGGCATAAAATAACCTGAAATTTTAATGTAAAATAAGGATATTGATAACTGATACCACTGACATTTGATAAGAGTTGGACTATTACTTTAATAACCAGTTTTGAGGCACAGATATCCAAATGTGAAAATCTGTTACCCTAGGTCAAAACTTTTGTTTGCAAGTGGCAAAAATATAATTTAAAGTTATTTTGAGGAGCTGGGGATTTAGCTCAGCAGCATAAGCACCTGCCTTGCAAGCAGGCGGTCGTGAGTTCGATCCCTGGTACCAAGAAAAATGAAAAAGACAAAAATAAATAAATAAATAAATAAAGTTATTTTGAGGGAAAATTGGGACTTTGATAATTATATAACTAAAACTATGGGGAAACAGTTTTGGACCCTGTAGGTATTATCTCTTTCTTTTCTTTTTTTTTTCTGTTTTTTTTTTTATTATCTCTTTCTTACATCTGAGTCCTGCTTTTTTCTGCATGTCAGTTTTATTCTCTCAAACCACTTCACTCCACCAACCTAGCCAGACCTTAACTCCTCTCTTCTCATCTTCATCCTAGAGAATAAATGACTTATCCAGCTGTAGATCAGAAAATCAAGAAAAAATTATTGATTGCATTTGTTGCAAACACGGTCTCTTTTTGCAGTGCTGGGGATTGAATGCAGCGCCTCATATAAGCATGCATTCGGCCATAGAGCTACACACCTGCCCATATATCAGATCAGTTACTGTGGATAGGGCACAGGGTCAGGGAGGGGCATGGATGCTCCCATTCTGGTCCACTTGCTTAAAATGATCAGAAAGACAAAGAGCAATTCAGTAATGAGCACTGGTATTGGAATACTATATTGGAATAGCAATTACTACTAGAAGTATTGCCTATATTTAATGATTCCAAAATCCAGTTTTCCAGACTTGAAAACTATCTATAATTCAGACTTATCTCTTTGACAACTTCACATGGACAATTAAATTGGTATCTTAAATTTAGGATAGCATTCTTGGTTTCTTCCTCTAAACTCTGGTTCTCTGTAGTTTTACCTGTCTTGGTAAATACCACCAGCACTTTGCTGCTCAAAGATTTCTGGACATTTTGCTCGATTATTTTCTCTCAAAACACATCAGGAATTAGCCCCCATCCACATTTGTATCTCCTCTACTATCATGCCAGATCAAACTACCATCATTTCTTGCCTTGACTAATGTATAACATCCTAACTGGTCCCTCATGCTTCTGTTGTTTATACCCACTAAATCCATTCTCCAGCTAACAGCCAGAGTGTTTAACTCACTATCACACTTTCATACTTTCTTTTAGAACCGTCCAGTTGTTTCCCAGTATACGAAGCTAAAGTCTTCACCTTACTTCCCTAATTTGTGTATCATTTATATGAGCTGGTTCCTGCCTACTTTTCAATTTAAGTATTCTCATGCCCTCTGTACTCTACTAACTTACTTCTGTTTTGTTGTGGTTTTTTGTTTGTTTGTTTGTTTTTTGTTTTTGTCTTTTTCCTTTTAATTGGTACCAGGGACTGAACTCACGACTGTCTGCTTGCAAAGCAGGCGCTTATGCCGCTGAGCTAAATCCCCAGCCCTCTTGTTATGTTTTTTAACTTATTCTTGCGTTAGGACCTTTGTACAAGTTATTCTCTGTGCCTAAAATGCTCTTTACCTGAATCTTTGCAAGACTGGCTCCATCTCGTTATTCAAATCATAGTATCACTAAATTCTAATGTCTTTAGGTGACTGGATAAAAAAATTACTGAATAGTTTTTCTGTCTCACTCTTTAAATAATAGATAAGAGAATTTACCTGGTTTTCTCTTACTTCCTTGTGCAACTTGATGAATTTTAAGAAATAATTATATGTCTGTAGCTATCCAGATGATGACATAAAACATTGCAAATCCCCAGCAGTCAACTCTGAATCAGACCTTGCCACAGTATATAATATTCTGACACTGAGCTGTAGTTTCGTCTGTCATTGAGCATCCTATAGATGAAACCTCATATAATGAAGTTCATTCCTGTTCACTGCTCTTATGTTCCATTATAGGGATATAACACAAGTTGTTTGTTTAAATGTTGAAAGGCATTTGGGTGATTTTCAGTATTTAGCTATTATAAAACTACTAATGAACATTCTTGTGTACTGTGTACTCATTTATGTTGTATATATTTCTTTGAGTGGAATTAGTCAAGACTTACATGTGTTCATTATTAGAGAATAAGATAATATTTAACGGTTTTCCTTAATGGTTTCAGCAGTTTACAGTCTTAGAGTTCCAGTTGCTTCATATTGTTGGAAACCATTTTATCTTTTTTTTAAGCATTAAAAAAAATTGGGGCAGTGTTCACTAGTATAGCATTGTTATTGTAAGTTATTTTTCTTTTCTTTTTTTGGTAGGGGGAATCAAACTTACTACCTTGTGCTTGCTAGGCAGGCGCTATGCCACTGAGCTATATCCCCAGTCCTAAGTTATTTTTCTTTCTTTTTTTTTTTTTTTTTTGGTACCAGGGATAGAACTCATGACCTCACGCTTGCCAGGCAGGCGTTTATGCCACTAACCTAAATCCCTGGCCCTAAGTTATTTTTCTTATGACTAAACACTAAACTTATTTCCTTGAGGAATTTTAAATGTTTATACTTACCACAAATTGTGCTTGCTTGAGCAGCACAAATACTACGCTTACCCTAAGTACTGGTATTATTAGTCTATGTATTGTCGGAAAAATCAAGATGAGCAAAAAAATAGCCCAACCTCCAGCATATTGTGTAGGGATTGCATGTAAAGAATACACATAATTCAATGCAGTTTTTTGTAGAAAAGAGAGGTAATAGCACAAGTGGTTAAAATTATGAACTCTGGAGTCAGTGCTTGAATTTGAAAATCTTATTTTTCCACTTGCTAGCTGTATGGCTCTGAGCATTTACTTTTGTTCTTTGTGTCCCAAGTTATTATCTCTTCCAAAAAAATAATAAATAAATGAGTAAACTGAGCTCATCCTTGTGAGTACTTTAAGGTTTAAGTAAAATTGTATGTTAAGCACTGTCCAGTGTGTAACATAAGGTACGTAAATTGAGTACTAGCTATTGTTGTGATAATAGTTATTCCTAGGAATAACTGACCATAAGTGGGTCCTAGGAATATTGTACAAATACTCTTTTTAAATTAATTTTGATTTTTATTGTTTTTTATTCTTCCATTAACTATTCTGTTCTAACAGTGTTTCAGTAATAGGCTACACATATGTACATTAAATGCGAGAATGAATGACTGTCCGAGTATTCTGTGAACACTGCTTTGTGAGTTGAAAGAATTCTGGAGATCAAATTAATTTTCTGATTTCAGGTTTGAAAGATTGGAAGTCCTAGCTGTATTCGCCTCCACAGTCTTGGCCCAGCTGGGAGCCCTGTTCATATTGAAGGAAAGGTACATTTGTGTATATTATTCTAACTCCCACCCATGGCACATTTAGAAACATGAAACAATCCAGTGAGACACGTCTGATTTGAAGGTATACAAATTAAGATGATAGATGTCAGAGTCCTTGATAGTGTAATTTCTTCTTATTTCTCATAGTTTTTCTCCTTTTTCACTTATTTTGTTTCTCTTTTTGATATTACTAAACTCAGTCACAGCTGAGAATGAAAGAAAAAAGATTTAGTCAGACGTATTTTAGTCAGACTTGTTACAACCCATGGAGACAGGTTTGGTACAGAAAGATTGACATGAAATATAAAGGGTAATTTGTGGGTCTCGTTGCCTCATCATTGCTACTAATAGTTGAATATAATATTAAAAGATTTTTTGAACTTTAAAGTAGATTAATTATGCATTTAATATAGTTGTTAGTTTTATAGTTGATAGGACTTATTAATGTACTTTTTTCTCTCTTTTAGTGCAGAACGCTTTTTGGAGCAGCCTGAGATACACACGTGAGATTTATTTTTAATATAACTTATAATTTGCTAATACGTTTGATTCTAATTACCATTCGATGTATTATTTAGAACAATTGCTTTGTCCAGCATTAGTGTTCAGAGTATGACAATGTACATTTCACTGGCATTTCAAAAACAATCCTTTCAACAGTTCCCAAGCCGTGGACACTTCACAGGATCTCAGCTTAGGTCCTTCATTATTCACAGACAACTGCCACGCCAATCTCTGTTGTCTTATAATTTCAAATTTCGCCCCCAAATCTTTCTTCATACCTATGGAAAAAAATACTGTGTACATTACCATATTCTTGCCAAATCTCTGAGCATTACTTTAGTCATTAAATTCAGGAAAATCTGATTTATACAACATAAGCCAAATACCATTAATATTGATTCAGATTTATAACGTCGATCACATGTAACAAGGTGTTAATGCTAAGAGTCCTTTTGTGTCCTTTGTATGAAGGAGCATCAGTAGACAGGGCGTAGATTATGCACTTAGAATGCAAGCTCAGATTCTGTCTCTGGAAATACAAAACCAGTGAAGCATCTCTTAGCTTCTCTACATACTGAAATGATATATTCATATTACCAAGAAAAAAATAAAGGTGAATATGTCAATTTTTGTTCTTTTCAGGGGAAGATTATTAGTTGGTACTTTTGTCGCTCTTTCTTTCAACCTGTTCACGATGCTTTCTGTTCGGAATAAACCTTTCACTTATGTCTCTGAAGGTATGTGTTTTATTTATTATTAATTTAAAAAATACAATTAATTTCATATTAAAACATTTTTTCTTTGTTTTATTAATTCTTAAATCAACAGGAAAGTGTTTTGTTTTGTTTTTTGTGGTACCGGGGATCGAACTCATAACCTCACACTTGCCTGCCAGGCACTTATGCCACTGAGCTAAATCCCCAGCCCAAAAGTATATTCTGAAAAGGATAGTTTTCTAAGTCTTTTTCAGATATATATATTATTTTACTTTATTTTATTTTATTTTAGTCTTTTTGAGTCATGATTTCACTATGCAGTTCAGGCTGGCCTTGCACTTGCAGGGATACTCCTACCACAACCTCACCACCATGACTGGCTTCATCAGAGAATTGTAAAACAAAGTCTCCTTAGCCCAAACTTAGAAATAACACATTTCTTAAAAGCAGACAGAATTGGCAAGCAGGGTAAGGCCAGCACTTGTAAGGTTGAGGCAGTGGGATCATCACAAGTTCCAGACTAGCCTGAACTACATACTGAATACTACATACTTGTCTCAAAAATACACTCCCCTCTAAAAATTAAATTAATTTTGTTGGTGTAGGCATGGTAATGACAAAAAAATAAATAAAAATAAAAACAGACCCAAGGATTAGTGCAACAGGTAAAAAGATGCAGAAACAATTCTAGGCATACTCAGCCACCTTATCTTTGACAAAAGTGCCAAACATCTTCGCTGGAAGAAAGATAGCCTCTTTAATAAATGGCACTGGAGGGGCTGGGGATTTAGCTCAGCAGCATAAGCGCCTGCCTTGCAAGTACGCAATAGTGAATTTGATCCCTGGTACCAATAAATGAATAAATAAATAAATAGTGCTGAAAAACTGGCTTTCCAAATGCTGAAGATTAAAACTGGACCCACTTACCATGCACTGAACTAAAATCAAAATGGATCAAATATCTAAATATTAAAACAGAAACACTAAATCTGCTGGAAGATAGAATAGGTAGAACTGTTGAAGACATTGGTGTAGGCAAAGACAAAATCCCAACTGCACAGGAAATATCACAGAAAATCCACATTTGGGGGGAAAAAAGAATATCTGAAATCTCATCTTATTAAAAAGCTTGTACATAGCAAAAGAAACCAACAGAGTAAACAGACAACCCACAGAACAGGAAAAAATTTTGCCAGCTATTCCTCAGATGAAAGACTAAAATCTAGAATATATAACAAACTGGAAAAAATCAGAGTCTCATCCAAATTTAAAGACCCAATCCAAAAATGGGCCTCTGAAATGAAAAGGTATTTCTCAGATGGAGTAGAAATAGCAAATAAATACATGAAAATATGTTCAACATTCCTGATCATTTGAGAAATACAAGTTAAAACGATACTGAGATTCCATCTCATCCCAGAAAAAATGTCTGTTATCAAGAAATCAATAAGAAGTGCTGAAAAAAAAAAAGAAGTGCTGGCAGGGCTGCAGGGAAAAGGAACCTTTCCCCACTGTGGTGGGCGTGCAGACTGGCGCAATCAGTGTGGAGATTCCTTACAAAGCTGAAACTACAGGTTCCATTCAACCCGGCTATTCCCCTTCTTGGTACCTTCCTGAAAGAATCAGAAGCATCCTGCCACAGCAACATGTGCACACTCATGTTTACAGTGGCACAATGTGTAGTAGCTTAGAGCTGCCACAGAGAAGGATAAGCTTGAGACATTTCTGGTAAATGGATGCATCTTGAGACCATACTCTTAAGTGAAGTAAATTGGACACAAGATTAAAAGCTACATTGTTTCTCTGGTGTGAGAAACCAAAAGTATAAATTAAGACCAAAATGTATAATAGATATTGAGAAGTGAGGAGAAAATGTTCAAATGTGAAAGGGGAACAAGAGAGGAGTGAGGGAGAAAGGCAAGAGGGACACCAAAAAAGAGAACAGAAGGGAAAATGGATGTGAAGCTTGTGTAGATAAGGAAGAGAAGAGGAGTTGAAGAGGGGGAGGGGACGGAGGAAAGGCCGAGGGAGGGGTGTGGTGTGCAGGTGCACGCGCCCCGTGGGGAGTGTTACCTCTACCTTAGATAGACGCGCAAAATAAAGATGCAAGAAACATGGTGTACTTTTAACATACACAGTGATCACATCGTAGGAAATTTGTACCTGTATGTGTTACATCTTCTTCTGTTTCCCCATTTTCCTCCCTTTCAATCCTTCCCCTCTTCATTTATGAAGTTTTCTTTCTGTTGTTTTCCTTCCGTTTTTTGTCCCAATCCTTCCTTTTGCCCTCCTCCTCCCTTGTCTCCCTTCCCATTTGAACATTTTCTTCCTTCTTCCCAATATCTATCAACATTACGTTTTGTATTTCCTCCCAAATAATTTTTGAACAAATGATTTTTGAATGCTTGCGTGAGTATTGTTAAGCACTCGTTTACGCATTTCCAGCTTTTTCCTTTATAACCTATGATAATCAACCTCTTTATATCAAATTCTTCATGTACGTTTTTAGTCTTTACAAGAAATTATAATTGGAGTAAAAATACTTTGATCTGTATGTGGTTCTGAGGGTCATTCCCGGGACTTTAGGCATGCTAGGCAAACACTTCAGCACTGAGCTATACCCCAGACTACAGTATTGTTTAAAGGCTTTTACATCTGTCACCAAGTTTTTTTCTAAAAGGGTTATGTAGCTCATATTTTTTATTAGCTGAAAACCAAGATTGGTGACATTACATGAAATTTGTGTGGGAAATGATAGTGAACATTTTCTATCAAGTACTCTGCTAATTTGCTTTACATACAGTGGCCTGTTTCATTCTCAGAAAAAGTAAATAATTTTATTATTTCCACTTTACCCTGAGTCACTTAAGAGATCTGATCACTTGCTCAAAGCCACACATCTAGTTATGGGCAGACTATGTGATTTGAAGCCAAGAGTTCTGACCATCAATTCTCTCTCTCTCTCTCTCTCTCTCTGTCTCTCTCTCTCTCTCTCTGTGTGCGTGTGTGTGTGTGTGTGTGTGTGTGTGTGTGTGTGTATGCGCCTCTCTTCCTCTCTCTGTCCTTTTTAGTCTTTCTTAATTGCTCTGCTATTCTGTGTATGACTTGCCAATCTTTTTTACATCATGGTACACATTAAAAAAATAAGTATTTTTGTAGTCCTCTAGGATAAACAAGAGGATACTTTTGCCCAGAGGTTATTCCAGGGATTGTAATTGGCAGATATGTTTACGTGTATCCAGATCCCCACCTGCCTTTACTGAGGGCAGAGGAAATTAACAATTGGAATACAACCCACTCTCAGCATGCTAGTTCAAAGCTCTGCTTCATAGTATAAAAAGCCTTTAAACCTTAGGCTGGGAGTTTGGCTTGGTGGTAAGACACTTGGCCAGCATGCATGAGACCCTAGGTTCATCCCCAGAACCCCCCCAAAAATTTGATAGGGATATATAAGGTCATTGACCCCTTCAAATCAGGTGTCTATTGTAGTTGAAACTGGTTTTTTGTTGTTGTTGTTGTTGTTTTGTAGTACTAGAAATGGAACCCAGGGCTTTGAACATGTTAGTTAAGTGCTCTACAGCTGAGCTATATCTCTAGCCCCCAAAACCGCTTTTGACTTAGTATCTTAAGGACATGAAAAAGGAAAAAGGAATAGCATGTCTTTTTTAAATTATACAGTTACTGCCAAAGTTATTTTTAAAATGAAAGAACTAAAATATTTCTAGAAGTGATTAATTCTTCTATTATACATAATTTAAATATTTTCTTCTTAAAGCTGCTAGTACGAGCTGGCTTCAGGAACATGTTGCAGATCTTAGTCGAAGGTAAGAGGTGGAATTTCATGATATGCATAATTTAAAAAGAATTCCCAAGAAATGTGTCTAGTCCAGGAACTCACTTATTGCTGAAGTTACTGTGCAGACTGAAGAGATTAGACTCAGTCTTCCTGTCTTTATAGGTAAATGAACCTCGTTCTCAAGTCCTTTTTGCTTTCTTTAAGAAATATATTATTGCTTAGTGGCATAAGTGCCTGCCTGGCAAGTGCAGGGTCCTGAGTTCGATTCCTGGTACCAAAAAGAAAAAGAAGATGTACCTTATAGCTGGTGTGGTGGCACTACACACCTGTAGCCCCAGAAATTGGGAGTTTGGGGCAGGAGCATCCCTGCAAGTCTGAGGGCAGTATGTGCTGCATCGATTTCAAGGCTAGCCTGAAATACCTAATGAGACCCTATCTCAAAAACAAAAGTACGCTATTTGATACTAAAATGCAAGTTATCTTTTACAAGGTTTTCATCAATATTATGTGAATTCTAATGATCACTCTGTTTCGTTATAGCTTGTGTGGAATTATTCCAGGACTTAGCAGTATCTTCCTTCCCCGAATGAATCCATTTGTTCTGATTGATCTTGCTGGAGCATTTGCTCTTTGTATTACGTACATGCTCATTGAAATTAAGTAAGTATTTTTTATTGTCGTCATGTGTGTTTTTGATTCCCGAGGCCTGGCCTTGAAGGGCATCAACAGGAAAGATTGGGTTCAGTCTCCTAGCACAGTTGCTAATTACCTGTGTAACATTGATCAAATCTTGTCCTCAGGTGCCTTCATCTGAAAAATTAAGGGGGTTGGAGATTGGGTAAATATTTCTTAACCACAATCCAAAACACAGACTAGAAGCTATTCAGATTCTATATTGCTGACCAGATGAGGTGAACAGGGAAGAGGATAGTGACAAGATCTGAGCAGTGGCTGATCCTGCTGGCAGAGGAAGTGGGTGTGAAGCAGCTTCCTAAACCCTGAAGGCTCTTCCAGACTCCGTGTGTACAACACCGAGCACTTTGGGAGCTAACATGTGTTTCATCTGTATCTTTTGGAAGTCCTGTCTGAAAAAATGGGTTCTGCCGTGGCCACAAAAGAAAAGCCAAACATAGTATGATGTTTTACACGCTTCACAAATCAGCCACCTTTATGTTTAAAATATTTGAAAGAAATTTTCAGTACCAAAAAATAAGTAAATAAACATTTTAATAAAAAAAATTAAAAGATCTTAAAAAATAGAGTCCATAGTACTTTAACCTTAACATTTTATACTGCGAGTCTGTTTTTCATATCTTCTAAATATTGATGTCCTTAATCTGTCTTTAATTAATATTCTTATATTAGTATTATAATCTGTCCTTAATTGGTATATTCTTGTTTTACATATTCTCCTAAATATCATATATAATTATTTATTTTTTATTTATCACGTCTATGAGAATTCCCAAATCTTTTTTTAGCTCAGATATTATTAAATTCCAAAGGGCGTTATCTTCATAACTTCAGTTCATGGCTGTGATTGTTTGATTTTACATAGCATAATATTTCCAAGTTTCGTCTATTATGTAGCACATATTAGAATTAAACGTACCTGTTTTCTTCTGTCATCAAAACAGTTTTTCTTGTTTTCTATTTCAGTGAATGATGCTATTATCTGTTAAATGTATTTGTTTTTTAAAAATTTTTTTTTGTCTTTTTGAGACAGGGTCTGGCTATATAGTTCAGGCTGGCTTTGGGCTCTCTGTAGTCCAGGCTGGTCTCCAACTTGCAACAATCCTCTTGCCTCAGCCTTCCAAGTGCTGGAATCACAGGAGTGCACAACCATGCCTAGCCTTTAAAATCGTTTTATAAAATGATGCATAACATAAAGTTTATCATTTTAATCACTTTTAAGCATACAGTTTGATGGTGTAAGTAATTCACATTTTTGTGTAACCATCACCACCACCCATGTCCAGAGCTTTTCATCATATCTAACCGAAGCTGTACATGTGTTAAACCATACTTCCCCATGATCACTACTTTCTCGGCCTCTAACTTCAGCTAAACTACCTCGTATAAGTAGAATCATACAGTAGTTGTCTTTTTGTGATTGTTTTATTTTACATAGCATAATATTTCCAAGTTTCATCTATTATGTAGCATGTATTAGAATTTTCTTCCTTTCTCAAGGCCAAATATTGTTTCACTATATGAAAATACTGTATTTGGTTTAGTCATTTGTCTATAAATGAACATTCAGTTGTTTTAATTTTTGGCTATTATAAAGTGCCACTCCAAACACGGGTATGCAAGTATTTGCTTGAGACTGTGCTTTCTGTCATTGGGGGTATATACCTAATAGTGGATCATAAGATAGTTCTGTGTTTAATTTTTTGAGAAACTCCAGGTCCTTCTCCTCCCTCTCCCCCTCTCATTGTTCTTCACGCCAGGTCTCATTGATCACCAAGTATCATTTAATCTTTCCTTAATTTTTGTCTCTCTTTTCCCAGTTTGCTGTGCCAGCTAAAGCTTTTCTCATCATTTCTTGACTTAAGTAGTATAATCGAGTGTTCTCATTTTGATCGTTACTCATCCCTAGTTCTGTACTGTGACTGATGTGATTATTTTTAAAATCACCAATTGGGACGCAGTGTTCTCCTATTTCAAGCCCCTCTCCTTTGCATATTGGTAAAAAATTAAAAGCATGGAGTCCTGTGATCAGGCCTCTAACGACTGTACTAGCCGTCTCCGTCCATACACAGTTTGTGGTTTCATTGCTACATCAGCGTTTCCATGTGTCCTTCATTGTCTAGAACAGTGATGGTGAACCTTAGAGCTTAGGGATACAGACACCCGCTGTGACACGCATGCCGTAGGTTCAGCCCCACTGGTCTCGGATGTCTTCCTCCCTTTTTCTGGAGTGCTGACCTCCTCTTTATCCTTAGCCTTTCTGGATTATCCCCAGGCTGTACCTTGTTGCTCCATCTTCTGTGTATCCTTGACACCCTTTAGAGATTTTCACTTTAGTATCCAGTGTGCTTTATTTTTTATTGTTTTTAGAAATTCCTGCTGTTTCTCAGACGGGATCTATGTCTTACTGATGGTTCCAATCTCAGGAAATGGGAAAAAGTGAAGAGTGCAAGATCAGCCTGTGACTTTGACATTTTGGTCTGTTTTGTTAATAGAACTTCCGCAGCCTGCACTGTTGATGAAATGCTGCTGTTCTGCCTCAGTTTTTCTGTAACAAATCCCTGCAGAGTCATAGTTTGGGGAATTTTTGAAGTTTTTATTGAAATAATTATTGTTTACAGGAAAATTGGTAGAATCCCTGGTTAGTTCCATTACTCTGTCTGTATCAGAAATTACTATATCGTCTTTTGTCTGTCTCAGGCAAATGGAAAGAAATCCTTCTAGGTGACAAGATTGAAGCATTCCTAGTGAGAAAATGCTGAGACTTTTTCATCATCATTTCTCCAAACTGATTAACATGATTACTGTTTCTCCACCAAACTTTGACAAGAAGCCATTCTAAGGCTTTACCCCTTTGCAGAATCCCCTTCCTGTATTGCAGATTTGTGGATTAAAAAAAATTCTCGTGCTTTAGAAAATGAATGTCCAATAGATTGAATTGTAAGATGGCCATGAAACACCATTTAAAATTCAGAATTGCTTTCTCCTTTTAGTAATTATTTCGCTGTAGACACTGCCTCTGCAATCGCCATCGCCCTGATGACATTTGGCACCATGTATCCCATGAGTGTGTACAGCGGCAAAGTACTGCTCCAGGTAAGGACTTGGAATGCACACGCTCGATGCTAGTCCTGTTGCCCACCAAACTGAAATGTGTATTTTCCTCTGTCAGATTGTAAAGCTTTAGTAACTAGAGGCCCTGTCAGAAATGAAATCAGATAATAACATCTGAAATTCATATAGTAAGAACGAGGTAGAATTCCATTGATCAGTAAAGTAGTAGGTACAAACTCTTCTGTCTTTCTATTCCATACAATCATAAGTTTAAGCTTATTTATCTGTAACAATATGTTAAGCAAAATTAATATTACTTAAATTTTTAAAATATTTTCCCTCAGTAATGTGCTTTGGCTATTGTATAATGTGATTGTGATTGTTTTCTTATTTCTTGTCACTAGATCAGACTTTTAAATTTTTGACTTAAAATAAAAGATGACAAATTGCTACTTAGCGAAACAGTAAGAGCCTTAATAGACAAGCCCCTTAATAGAAAGATGGTCTCCTAGCCGGCGTGTTGGTGCTCACCTGTAACCCTAGTATTCAGGAGGCTGAGGCAGAAGAATTGCTGTGAGTTTGAGGCCAGGCTGGACTGCATAGTGAGATCAAGAGCAACCTAGAACATGCAGTGAGACCCTGTCTCAAAAAAAAAAAGGAGTCTCCCAGGGTGGGATATGTATGTAAGCGCTGTTCTTGCTTCTGTCTCTTGCTTCTAATCCTGGTGCCTTTTCTAAACCTCGCTATGGGTAGTAACTCAGTTTCCAAAAGCAGTAATAACAAGAAGGTGATAGTGATATACCCTGTACAAAATGTTACTTTTTTGGCCATTTGTTGAAGATTTTTGTTGGTTGGCTGGTTGATCTTTTAGGTTGTATTTGGTTCTGGAGATATGATCTTATTTGGGAGATTAAAAGAAAAACCAAACAAACAGAAAACCAGAGCCTGGTGTTACCCGTAGTGAGCCAGTTGAAATCTCCCTTCCCTAAATCATGATAGGAACAGGGCAAAAGCAGTAACTGGTTCATAATCCACTCAGAGGATTTCAGGACTGTTGTTGCAAGATTTTTATCTCTCTAGGCTATTCACACCTTCTTTTCTTTTCTTTTTTCCCAGACAACACCACCCCATGTTATCGGTCAGTTGGACAAACTCATCAGAGAGGTAAGGTGCAATAGTGAATAAAACCATTTTCCTTTATACTAAGGAAGGCGCAGTGTGGGTTCCTGCAATACTTTATTCAGTGTTACCTAGAATTTTATTCTAGGTGTGTTTTATTCTTTATAACAACCCAATAAAAGATCTGACAGAAGGGTTGGGGATTTAGCTCAGTGGCATAAGCACCTGCCTGGCAAGCGCAAGGTTGTGAGTTCGATCCCTGGTACCACAAAAAAAATCTGACAGGGTCTGGGGGTTTAGCTCAGCGGCATAAGCACCTGCCTTGCAAGCAGGCGGTCGTGAGTTCGATCCCCGGTACCGATAAAAATGAAAAAGACAAAAAAAAAAAAAAAATCTGACAGAGACAAAATTAGAAAAATTTGAGGAATTTCTCAGTTTGAAAATCAAATTTGCTTAAAATATAGAAGGCATAAGCCAAACTAAAAATCCTTCCCTTTTAAAAACTATAGAAGAAAATTATCTAAACACCATCCTGTGAGCTATACAAATTCTGTTGACTTTTCTGATTCTATATTTAAATGTAGGATTTTGATAAAATTTAAAATTCACTTTTACATGATATTTTACTACCTAACATCTTGTACTGTGGATTTGGACTTTCTGTTATGTTAGTCTGTTAACTAAGGAGAAAAGAAGATAATTGATTTGGATATTGGAACTCTTCTAAACTCCTGGTTGTCAGTATCACAAAGGCCACTTTTCCCAACACAGTTGACAACTGTCTCAGCCAGGGAAGCCTGGCGCTATATGTGCCTTCTGTGCCTCTGTGCCCGTGGGCAACATACTCTGCCTGCCCATGGAGTATCCTGACAGGTCATCCAAATAATACTCTGTGTTGTGTAAAAATTTGTTATAAGGGAATTCAGAGAAAAAAAAATTGATTGGCAGAAAAAAAAATCGATAAATTATACTGATAAAATCAGAAAGCAGTCATACATTGTTGGATGGTGAGGAAAACGTGTTTACGAGTCAGCACTCATGATCTCATTCTAGAAGGATGGACCAATCAGGAAGTAGTGTCTTGATTGGGCGCAGATTTCTCTTGGCTTATGAGCTTCCTTGTACAGGGTTTGGGCATGTCACTTAAGTCTTAAATCAAATCCTTAATGTGAGCTCTGTTATATATGTCAAATGAAAAAAATTCTGATCACTTCTTTAATATGTTGTTGATTAGGTATCTACCTTGGATGGAGTTTTAGAAGTCCGAAATGAACATTTTTGGACTCTAGGTTTTGGCTCATTGGTATGTTTTTGACATATTACTTTATATATACTTAAAAACATAGTTTTAAATTTTAAAACAGAAAAAAGTCATTAATGCTTTTGTAGAGCCTTTGTTTCCCATTTGTGTTCAATACTTTTTAAAGGTAGATGGTTTCACTTACCTAATTGAGATTGAGTGGTTTTTTAAAAAAATCTTCAATCTACAGTTGATATTCGTAGTGGATTGCTCAGATAAAAAAGATTCATAGTCGTCATAATTCCTAACTATGAAAATGTTGCAAAAAAAAGTATAAGGAGGGTTGCTGAGCATTCAAGGCCAGCCTCGGCTACAAAGTGAGTTCAAGCTTAGCCTGCACTACACAGCACGACCCTGTCTCAAAAAGACAAAAAAAAATTCAAAAATTAAGAGTACAAATATAGATTTTCCTTGTAACTATAGTTCAAATTTTGGAGATCTTGCCAAATGTTAAATAGTTGTAATAATAAAATGCTAAGTAATTGTAATTTATACTTGAATATAAACATTCATATTCTCTAATCCAGTTTGAACTTCATTATCAGAGAAACTTTATTATGACATAGCTTTACTTCTCTAGGAGTGACAAGGGAAATGTAGAAAAGTGTCCCCCTTCCGATAACTTGAAACACCGTAATCCCATCATCTAAGGAAGGAGGGCTGCTGCTGAAGTCTTACTGGTTAAACTTGAATATTAATTGTCCTTTAAAAAACTTTATATTTGCACTTCTCAGTTGGTATGTTAGTGTCCTTGAGTCATTGAATACACTTCTACAGTGTCACATTTTAAAAAACAAGGTTTCACTTTTTAATCTTTTTGAAGTTAGTCCATTTTAGACATACATCGTGAGAGATTCATCAAGAGGAATTTCTGCCTGTACCGAAGTTGCCTTGCCCCTCCTGCCTTCCCGTTTCCCTGCAGCCGCTCATTCCCTCCTTATCGACATGGCTTCCTTCATTCTGGTTTTGCAGCCTCCTCCTCACCCTCCTTTGTTTTCCTCTTTTGACGTTTCCTTCCCAGTGTCTCTCTCAGTGCCGGTTACACAGTTTGGTCCCTGTTTACACTTCGGGTTCCTCTCACCCAGCTCCCCGCTCTCTGTGGCAGCGCAGCCCTCCGTGTACAGACACACGCGCGCACACGCACTCCTGCATCCCTCATCAGACGACGGGCGTGTGGGCTGTTCCGAGTCAGCCTCACAAACTGAGCCACTGTAAACACGGGCGTGCGCTTCCACTGTCGTCTCATTTCTCTGATTTTCTTATTTTATTTATTTACTTTTTGTGATTTTCTAGCAATAATTTTCGTTCTTGTTTCACATTTTTTGGCTTGTTCTGGAAAAAATAGACTATAATTTTTATCTGATTTGTAATTATGTCCTTGTGGTAATCTTATAATCTGTTTTATATACGTTTTCTTGTAGTAACTTTATGTGAGATTAGGCTTTGGTTGTTTTCTCCAGCCCATTTTTATTTGAAATTAGTTTTCTTAAACTTTAAAATTAAGAGTGATTTATATATATATATTCATAGTTTGAGAGCTCCTTCAGATAGTGAAAATTTCTCCTTCTGACTGTTCTTTATCTAAATGAGCCTTCTCTATCCTGTTTCTCTGTTGCACTGCTCAATGTGGGTTTTTCCCTAGTTTTGTTTTGTGTTTGTTTGCTTCTTCCTCTTCCTCTTCTTTTTCTTTTTCTTCTGTTTCCTCCTCTTCCTCTTCCTGTGGGCTTTGTCCTATAAAGCAGTTTTGCTTGCTTGCTTTTGAGAGCTTACAGGGCTCGGGCCACTGCAACCCTACAGACTTCACCCCAGACCCAGTGTGTCCCCCACCAGTGAAATGTGCAGCACCTTCCTGGCTTCAGCTGCCCCTCGAGTGGGCTGTCCTAGGTTTTCATTAAGTACCAGTTCGCTGATTTGGGGTATTACAGGTTTTGATATGCAAGTTTTATAGCTTGTATTTGAAATTACAATGGGATACCATTTTGTTTAGTTTTCCTCTTTCTGTCTGTCTGTCTTTCTTTTTTATGGTATTGCTAAGTTTTCAACTTTGCTGTCTTTATTTGTTTGTTAAGGATATTTGACCATTTCAAAAACTTGTGCTATCTTCCAAGAATCCCAGCATAATTTTTTATGCCTATAGAGTTTTAGTTTTTGTTTGTTTGTTTTTTAAAGAGGAGTCTCGCTTTGTACTGCAGGATGGCCTTGAACTCACTATGTAGCCCAGGCTGGCCTCAAACTTGTGGTAATCCTCCTGCTCAGTGTCCCCAGTGCTAGGGTTATAGGTATGTGCCACCATGCCCAGCTCCTTGATTATTCTTTTTTTTTCTTTTTTAAGACAGGGTTCCCCTATGCAGTTCAGGCTGGTCTTGAGCTCACTTTGTAGCCCAGGCTGGTCTCCAATTTGCAGTGGTCCTCCTACCTCAGTCTCCCAACTGCTGGTATTATGGATGCGCACTCCCACACCTGGCTTCTGTGATTATTCTTGAAGATTTACATTTTAAAGTGGTTTTTGAGAGTCAAAAGCAATCACATTGGGCTGGGGATTTAGCCTGCTTGGCTGTAAGCACCTCCTGGCAAGTATGAGGTCATGAGTTCAATCCCCAGTGCCAAAAAAAAAAAAAGCAGTCACATTTTTATGGCTTTTAATGTAACATGCCAACGATTGCTTCCCATTTGCTTATCCTGATTTATCTTCCCCCAGTAGTGTATTTAGTTTTTCACCATTTTTTAATTGCACCAAAGATAGTAATATGTAAAAAAGACAGCATTTCTTAATCTGAATGGCTCATAAACATAAAAAGTACAGTCAGCTATTCAGAATTTGGTTATCTGGAAACCACATCTGTGTAGTCCCAGCATAAAATCTAGGAAGTTATAAAAAGAAGCTTTAGAGCTCCCAAAAGTTGATGTCATAAAAGCCTTGTTTTTTAAAAAACGTTTATTTTTATTAGTACACTTTTGCAGTTTGTAATAATTACATTCACCGTGAGAACTCGGTACACTATATAACACATCTTAACCCGTTTTACACCCCCTAAGCCTAAGTTTAATACATGTGTCACCCTCATAGGAGACTCTTCAAACTCATATTCTAAATGCTTTTCACTGACTTCTCTGTCCAACTGAAAGAGGATGCTGTGTCTTCCACACTTTTGTATAGTGTCGAGGATAAGTGGTCGTGTCACAGAAAAGGGAAGAATCGGCGGTGACGGTGCCTAGACACGGCTGTGGGACGCGGGTGCCGCCTCTGTCTCATGGGGACAGTAGTGCCACGCTAGGCCTTCTGAGTCATACATTGAGATACACCAGAATTACGGAAATTCTCTGGCTAATTTATATACACTTATTGTCTTGTAATAAGTTTTTCTATTTAGAAAATCTGAGTGTAGAAAGCAACGTGGCGTGTCTGTTGGGACATTTTATTTACCATACAGTTTTATTTTCATTTTTATTAAGTAACTAGTACCCAATTATTAGAAAATAATTTGAAACTAAGTCATAAATTAGGGATAATTAAATCATTTTGGTATCTAGAAATAATTGCAGTCATTGTTGATATTTTTCTTTGTGTGGGTTGTATTTTTTAAAAATCTTTTATTTTTGTTGTTCTGTGTTTCAATCAAAATAGGATCATTCCTATATTTATATGTTACTTTAAATATGTAGTGTATAGTAAACTTCTTGTCAAGTTGCTAACTATTCTAACCATCACTGAGAGCCTGGTGTGCTCTGTCCTCTGAGTACCTAGATTAGAAACCTTGAGATCATTTTTGATGACTGCCTCTCCTTCATCCATTTGTTCCATTTGTGTATCACATCGTCCCATTTCTGCCCTGGAGCAGGTTAATCTGTCTGATCTTCCTGTATGCTACAATTTTTGCCCTAGCTCAGCGATCTTATTTCTAACCTGGATTGTTGCTGTCACTTCCTACCTCATTATCAGTCACCCATGAAAACAGTAGCGATTCCAACTTGCATTGTTTTACTGCTGTTTGGATGCAGCTGTTAATCAGAACCTCCATCTCACTGCCCCTCCTGGCCTATCTCACTGCCCCTCCTGGCCTATCTCACTGCCCCCCTCCTGGCCTATCTCACTGCCCCCCTCCTGGCCTATCTCACTGCCCCCCTCCTGGCCTATCTCCCTGCCCCTCCTGGCCTATCTCCCTGCCCCTCCTGGCCTATCTCCCTGCCCCCCTCCTGGCCTATCTCACTGCCCCTCCTGGCCTATCTCACTGCCCCCCTCCTGGCCTATCTCACTGCCCCCCTCCTGGCCTATCTCACTGCCCCCCTCCTGGCCTATCTCACTGCCCCCCTCCTGGCCTATCTCCCTGCCCCCCTCCTGGCCTATCTCCCTGCCCCTCCTGGCCTATCTCCCTGCCCCCCTCCTGGCCTATCTCCCTGCCCCTCCTGGCCTATCTCCCTGCCCCCCTCCTGGCCTATCTCCCTGCCCCTCCTGGCCTATCTCCCTGCTCCCCTCCTGGCCTATCTCCCTGCCCCTCCTGGCCTATCTCCCTGCCCCCCTCCTGGCCTATCTCCCTGCCCCTCCTGGCCTATCTCCCTGCCCCTCCTGGCCTATCTCCCTGCCCCCCTCCTGGCCTATCTCCCTGCCCCTCCTGGCCTATCTCCCTGCTCCCCTCCTGGCCTATCTCCCTGCCCCCCTCCTGGCCTATCTCACTGCCCCCCTCCTGGCCTATCTCACTGCCCCCCTCCTGGCCTATCTCACTGCCCCCCTCCTGGCCTATCTCACTGCCCCCCTCCTGGCCTATCTCCCTGCCCCCCTCCTGGCCTATCTCCCTGCCCCTCCTGGCCTATCTCCCTGCCCCCCTCCTGGCCTATCTCCCTGCCCCTCCTGGCCTATCTCCCTGCCCCCCTCCTGGCCTATCTCCCTGCCCCTCCTGGCCTATCTCCCTGCTCCCCTCCTGGCCTATCTCCCTGCCCCTCCTGGCCTATCTCCCTGCCCCCCTCCTGGCCTATCTCCCTGCCCCTCCTGGCCTATCTCCCTGCTCCCCTCCTGGCCTATCTCCCTGCCCCCCTCCTGGCCTATCTCCCTGCCCCTCCTGGCCTATCTCCCTGCCCCCCTCCTGGCCTATCTCCCTGCCCCTCCTGGCCTATCTCCCTGCTCCCCTCCTGGCCTATCTCCCTGCCCCTCCTGGCCTATCTCCCTGCCCCCCTCCTGGCCTATCTCCCTGCCCCTCCTGGCCTATCTCCCTGCTCCCCTCCTGGCCTATCTCCCTGCCCCCCTCCTGGCCTATCTCCCTGCCCCTCCTGGCCTATCTCCCTGCCCCCCTCCTGGCCTATCTCACTGCCCCTCCTGGCCTATCTCCCTGCCCCCCTCCTGGCCTATCTCACTGCCCCTCCTGGCCTATCTCACTGCCCCCCTCCTGGCCTATCTCACTGCCCCTCCTGGCCTATCTCACTGCCCCTCCTGGCCTATCTCACTGCCCCCCTCCTGGCCTATCTCCCTGCCCCCCTCCTGGCCTATCTCACTGCCCCTCCTGGCCTATCTCACTGCCCCTCCTGGCGTATCTCACTGCCCCCCTCCTGGCCTATCTCCCTGCCCCCCTCCTGGCGTATCTCACTGCCCCCCTCCTGGCCTATCTCACTGCCCCTCCTGGCCTATCTCACTGCCCCTCCTGGCCTATCTCACTGCCCCCCTCCTGGCCTATCTCACTGCCCCCCTCCTGGCCTATCTCACTGCCCCCCTCCTGGCCTATCTCACTGCCCCCCTCCTGGCCTATCTCACTGCCCCTCCTGGCCTATCTCACTGCCCCTCCTGGCCTATCTCCCTGCCCCCCTCCTGGCCTATCTCACTGCCCCTCCTGGCCTATCTCCCTGCCCCCTCCTGGCCTATCTCTCTGCCCCTCCTGACCTATCTCACTGCCCCCCTCCTGGCCTATCTCCCTGCCCCCTCCTGGCCTATCTCACTGCCCCCTCCTGGCCTCTCTCACTGCCCCCCTCCTGGCCTATCTCACTGCCCCTCCTGGCCTATCTCACTGCCCCCCTCCTGGCCTATCTCCCTGCCCCCCTCCTGGCCTATCTCCCTGCCCCCTCCTGGCCTATCTCACTGCCCCTCCTGGCCTATCTCACTGCCCCCCTCCTGGCCTATCTCACTGCCCCCCTCCTGGCCTATCTCACTGCCCCTCCTGGCCTATCCCACTGCCCCCCTCCTGGCCTATCTCCCTGCCCCCCTCCTGACCTATCTCACTGCCCCTCCTGGCCTATCTCACTGCCCCTCCTGGCCTATCTTTTTAACCTCCTATTTCCATCTTTCCTTCTTTTTCTTTATGTCTTATTTTTCTCTCCTTCTTTTGCCCTCTGAAATATTTTTACTTCCTTATGTATTGGTATTCTTTATTCTTACCAAACATGCCATATATTTTCAGCATAGAGTCCCTTTCTCTGCTTTTTGAAATTCCATTTAATCTTCAATCCTAGATCAAATGCTGTCTTCTTTTGAAAACTTCTCCAATTGGAATTTGCACTTATGTACCTGCCCCTCCATTTTAGTTTTATGTATTTCACTTATATCCTGCCTTGCATTATAATATCCTGTCTTTCTCCTAAGTGAATTTCTTTCCTTTGTTAATATTGTGACAGGGATACAAACAATTTTTTTTTTTACTTTTTACATTGATAACCATGAATAAATAGTCTTTAAAAAGTAGCAAGACATTAAGCTTTCTCTTATTTTGAATAAAATACCAGGTGCTGACCAAATCGTATGTAAAATGTTTCCTTGTAGTGGAACTCTCAGTAGTATAATTCTAAGCACTCTGTTTCTTATGATTTTGCCCCGCAGGCCGGATCAGTGCATGTAAGGATTCGACGAGATGCAAATGAGCAAATGGTCCTTGCTCATGTCACCAACAGGCTTTATACCCTCGTGTCTACTCTGACGGTTCAGATCTTCAAGGATGATTGGATTAGGCCTGCCTTAGTGTCTGGGCCCGGCACAGCCCACGTCCTCAACTTTTCAGACCATCACATAATCCCGATGCCTCTTTTAAAGACTACTGATGATCTGAACCCGGTCACCTCGACTCCAACTAAACCTAGCAGTCCACCTCCAGAATTTTCATTTAACACCCCTGGAAAGAATGTGAGCCCAGTTATTCTTCTAAACACACAAGCAAGGCCTTATGGTATTGGTCTGAATCATGGACACACACCGTACAGCAGCATGCTGAATCAAGGACTTGGGGTTGCGGGACTTGGAGCGACCCAGGGATTCAGGACTGGTTTTACAAATATGCCGGGTAGATACGGAAGCAACAACAGAATTGGACAACCAAGACCGTGATGTACTCTTACCTTATTTTTACAAGGAATATGTAGTAATCAAACTTTGCATTGACTGCTCAATCATTTACACTAAGTGTTAGAGAATAGTGGGCTTGTTCACATTTCATGAAACCTATAAATTCTATTTTTGTAAAATGTTTTTGTGGCAGTGAGATCTTTGCAAATGTTATAGACTTTAAATAAGCTTCTTTTAGAAAGTTTGTTTCTCTAAATTCTAGTTTTGCTATCTTTGGTTTGTAACTGCCTGCAGTGTGATATGATCTTACCTTTATAAAAAAGCCTCCTGATTTTTTTAGCAAAATTTATAAACATGCTTCGTGAATAATATACATTTTAGGAAAGGAAAACAGTGTCATTTTAAAAGTAAAAGTCTCTTTCATAATTTTTCCAGACTTAACTGCTACATTTTTGAGCTCCTCTTAAATTATAGCCTTGGTTTTTGTTTTTGTTTTGTTTTGCTATTATGTTGTTGAGGTGTTTTGTTTTTTGAGACAGGGTCTCACTATGCAGTTCGGCTGACCTTGAGCTCACTTTGTAGCCTAGGCTGGTCTTGAACCTGCAGTGATCCTCCTGCCTCAGCCTCCTGAGTGCTGGGATTACAACCCAGCCTGGATTACAAAGTGAGTTCAAGGCCAGCCTGAACCATGTAGTAAAACCCTCCCTCAAAAAAGATGAAAAAAATCCAAAAAACCCTATTTTTGTTAAAGTTTGCCTCATTCACAAATTTCAACACATTTGGGTGTTTTTGTTTTTGTTTTAAACAGGTTCTCACTATGTACTTCAGGCCAGCCTTGAAGTAACAGTGTGGCCCAGGGTAGCCTTGAGCTGGTGGGGATCCTCCTGCTTCAGCCTCCCAAGTACTGGGATTATAGGTATAGACCACAATGCCTGGCAGCACATTTGTAAATAGTTGATGGTTCTCAGTGTTTTATTTAGTTAGATGAATATCAAACCTTTGATGAAATGCAATGAAAGAATCCCAGTTTTATATGCTCGTAATAGTGGAGTCTTTTTAATCCACATTTTAATTAGTTGATGTTTTATTTCTCATTTGATTACTAAAACATATTACCAAAATATATGGCATTCCATACAAAATATGGGAGTTGATATCTTTTCAACTTTGTATAATTTAACTATATTTTATATAATTTTACCAAAGTATAATGGACTATAAATTACAGGATACAGTATTGTTATGCCTACTTGGGCAGTTTCTATTTTTTTTGTTTCCTTTGTCAACAAGAGTGAATTATTAATGTGATACAGTGTGAAAATCATGTAAAAAAGAATTTTTTTTGTACCAAGAATCGAACTCACAACCTCATGCTTTCCAGGCAGGCGCTGTTCCACTGAGCGTGTAAATTATTTTGTAGTCATTTTCCAGATGCAGATTTTAAGGACATTCCAACATGGTCAGTATGGTTTCCAAAAAGTGTTATGAGCAGCGGTCATACATTACCTGTGAGGCTTCTTTTTGTTTTGTGTTGTTATGTTTTATCATGCATTCTATAGTTAAGATTTTTTAAAGAGTATTCTGAAAACGGATTCAGCTTTCCTAGAATCCACTGCCTCTGGAGATCTGTGACTTCTCAGCCATCAAACAGCTATCTAGAGAAGATACTGTTTTTATAGCATTGGCAAGAGTTTCTTGGTCAGCTCATCCTCTTTTAAAAGTAGGACTCTTCCAAATCCTCCTTCACAGTGGAATAACAAACATCAGAAACGCCATCTGTATCAAGCAAAGTTGTAATCATCTGTGATAAAAAGTGACCATATTCTACTAACATTTTGCTTAGCAAAGAATCCATCGTCTTTGACAGCTGCAGCCCTGCTGAAGAAATACAGCCCACACTTCCTTTGATGACTGGAGGAAATGAAAGTGTAAATTGTCATAGGGCAGCCTGTGTCTGTCCTTTGTCTTATGTTCTTCAAATAGCCACGAGGTGATTTTTCCACCATTGACCTCATCTAAATGTGAACTGAGGTCCCACATGAAATCTGGAGGACTGTCACATCCTGAGCGATAATTAACAGGTGTGTGCCGCCTTCCCCTATGTCTTTTCATGTCTTGCCACCAGATTTTTAAGTGATTGGTACTGAACGGAGCTGCATCGGGTTCTGTGCCTGCCTCCTCAGCTCTCATTCAGAGGCAACATCTGTGCAGCTGCGCCAGCAAAGGTACCTAACCCTCCTGGAGAAAGGACACTCAGACTGCCTGGGCTGGGAAGGGACTGGTCCTGCTTGCTGAAAATCTGTGATGCCAAATGTTGCAGATGGCTTCGGCCCGTGCATTATTTCATAGAAGTCTTGCTGGTCAGGCTCTGACTGACTTCTGGACATGAAAATAATGATCATGGCCAGCATGGGAATATCTGCAACAGCCTTATTGGTAAATCCCACTAGAGAATATTTTGAAGCAAGACCAAGAAAAGGAAATTTGGCCCATGGCCTGTGATTACAAGCAGGCTCCACGGAGTGCGACTAATCCTATTTGAAGAAATCCCTGTATTGCCATGGAAAAATCACTGGACTAGGAGATAATCGATTTGGGTCCCAGTCCTGCTGCTGAAGATATAGAAGTGTTTTGTAGTCATGAACAAGCAAGCCAATTAGCAGAGCTTTCTCATCTGTAAATTAGGGAGGGAACTGAGTTAGTTGATGTGTAGAATTTTCTGACTAAATCTGTAGCCCAATTACTACACAGGCTTGCCCAGAATTTCTAACTACTACCTCAGCATGCTGGCCACGTGTTACCTGCACCAACAGCTAAGCCATTAATTTGAGGTGTCATGAGACCAGAAGATGCCACAGGCTAACACCATCCAGGTTCTTGGGTTTTTTCTCAACATCCCTCAGTTTAAATCTGCTTAGATTACAGAGCTGTTTTTAGACTTTTCTGTGACTGGTTATTTTTGGAGATGTGGAGAAAAGATGACAGGGTGTCCTCTGCTTCTGTCAGGAACAAATGAATGGGATGCTTTCTTCCTTGCTTCCTTATGGAATTATATAAGATGAATGCTTCTGCTACGGAGAGTCCGATTTTCAAACCTCTGATTTCCCTGCTTATCAGCTGCCAGTTTGTACTTGACTAAAGAATGTCAATCTTTTTTGGCAGTGCTTCTAATATGAGAAAATGCTTTTTTTCATTCCAAATCATTTGAATTAAACCATTCCAATTAAAGAGCATTAGATAATTTTGGTTTGCTTCTTCACAGTGGTTTTTTGTGAACTTCACCCCAGGAGCACAGAATTATAGCACATCCCTAGCCCTTTTCAACTTTTTAAATTTTGAGACAAGGTCTCACGAATTTGCTCAGGCTGGCATTGAACTTGTGATCTTCCTACCCCACCATTGTAACTGGGGATACAGGCTTCTGTCACCATCCCTGGCTTATTCAATAGCTATTTATCGATGATTTATTTATATTTAGCAAATATTTTTTGAGTCTGTCCCATGCCAGGAACCATACTGGGTTTACATATGCATAGAATATGCTAGTTTTTGTGACATAGTATTCTTAGGGCCAAGGGTAGCACAAAGATGAGCAGGAGTCCCTTAAGGAGATGACATTCCCAGTTGGAGAGATGTCACACCTAACTGTTGCACACGTCCTCTGGTTAAACTGCCTTCCACTTCCTCATCTTTGTCTTCTTTTTCCAAGGTATCTAAATCATCCCGCCGAAAGTAACAAGCAGCCCAACTACTCCTTAGCTTAGAGTGTTTTTTATTTAAGCAGTTACTATCTTAAAGGCACCTTTAATAACACTGATATCATCATCATCAAATTGCCATCCAATAAGCCTAGCTTCTTGCAAAAAAGTTAGTTTGGATAACACATGGCCAAGTTTTCTGACTAATGCGGGGTCAGGTAAAAGTCCTTCGGTGCTGAAGTCAAAAAACACTAATTGCTTAAGATTCTCAAATACACCCATGAAGCCAAGCCAGCCATCACTGCTCACACAGTTCTCCGCCAAATCCAAATGCTGGAAGTTCTTCAGAGGGTTCTTTTCAAAAAATGTACCTGGGTAAGGAAAGAAGTATGTTACTTGGAAGAAAACCAATTTTTAAAGCAAAATAGATTCTGTGTGCATATCAGCTTTCCATTTTGAAATGTCCCATGTTTGGAGCAGTGCTGTGCTCCTCCAGAAGAAATCAGAATTTTCTACAGATAGAGTATGAATGTGGGCCACTATATTTACAAATTGGATCTTTCCTAAAGGGTAAGGGAATCTGCTGAAGAGTAGTTAGTAGTAGTATAGTAAGCAAATACAAATGAGTTCTATTTTATTTTTCTGAGTCTTCCAGGAAATGGGCAGTTCTTTAAAAATTGAGGTATGAGAAATGCTGTTAAATATTCAGTTATTTTCAGGCTGGAGTCAAAGTTAGGCAATAGGAAGTCATTTCTCCTCTGGAGACGTAAACCCCAGCGATTGTATCTTGGGGTATGCCTTTGTTCTAAAGTGTAAGCTCAAGTAAAGGGATCTCCTTCAATATCTAAAGATGTGTTTTTGTTTTTACTCTTCCCTGGCCTCTTCAGGAAGTTTCTCTATCTTTTGCAGAATAAGGCACCCTAAAATAACTCCATGAATGGGAGGGTGGCTCTCATGTTTCTTAGGTTTCCTGTTACATAAAAAATACAGGCTTTTTTAGTATTCATTCCCATATTACCAGTTTAGATAATATTAGAGCTCAGATGAATCTTAACTGGAGAAAACCTCTCTCGGGCAATATACCACCATGCAAACTGGCCAATATGTGACATTAGGAGTTCACACAGACTCCTCATGACTTAGATCTTGCACACATTAGTCCTGCCCTCTGCCCCGACATTTTCCGGGTGACCAGTACAGGGTAGACAGCCTGACACACAGAAGGACTCAGATTCCTTGTACGTCTGTACTCTGAGCTGTACCACAAATCACAGGTGTGTATGCCTGCCTGGCTCGAGACCATTGTTACCCAGAGGCAAAGGCAAAGACTAAAGGCTTCAAGTGCTGTACATCTACGTTAAGGTCAACAAGCAAAGACTAAACACTGTCTGCCTCTAGTAATGAAGACTTCAGGACAGGAGTGGTCATCCTTGTCTGACAAGCTTATGGTAGGTTGAAGTCACCCCAATTAAGCATGACAACTATGTGTACTTACTCCTAACCACTTTCAGTGACCGTGTTGACCAACAACCCGCAATTTTAGGATCAGATGTCACTGGTGGTGTGTATTTTTCTCACTGCAAGAAGATGGTTGGTGCTAACTCCCAATGTCGGCAGTCACTGTCTGCAGGTTCATCACCTTCATAAGCTTCGAGTTTAGAAAGCTCTGTAGGTTCTCCGTGGATACTGGACATGAGTGGACCCTGTCTGACGATAGTCGAGGTCCTAATGGCAAAGGTGGGTCAAGCACAGGATGATCACAGGCCTGTGCATCCTTGTCTCACCCACGAGTGCTGCTTGACACCCTGGTGATCTTTGGGCCCTCCTTTCTCTGCTTATTTCTTGGAAAGTAAACGGCTGCTAGTTGTTCCTCAGATACGTCCCTCTTACTCTATGGCTTTATGGGAGTCATATCCCAGCCTCTGTTGCTGCTAAATGGGCTGAAGCAGTGCATGCAATTTCCAGATCACTTTGCGGAGGTAAAATGTCCTTCACTTCCGCTTTCCCTCTCGTCTCCTGGGTTGAATTGTTCACGTGGCAATGACCTAGCTCTGACCGTGGAGTCCAGAATAGAATTGTAAGGAGTAAAGGAGCTGGGGCCAGCTCTGACAGGCTGCACCATTATGTGAGACGGAAGCACAGTACTGGCTTCCGTCACCCACAGGGTAGGTGCGTCCTCACTAAACCTGTGTTCATTATTCCTCGTTCATTATTCCCTGCTGTCACGTCTCACATCCATGTCCTCCTCTGGGAACAGCTGAAGCTGGAGATTGATCACACACGCAGGCTAAAGCGAGGCCAACCCTGGAATACCGAGTCCCAGAGGTAAACTGCAGCAACAAGCCGTTCCAGCTCCAAAGGGCCAGGAGCCGGGGCCGGCCAGGCCAGAGAGAAGCCCCGCCTGACTTCAGCTTGTGTCTCTTTCCTTGTTCCTCCATCTTCTCGCTCTCCTTTCTCCCTCCTCCCTGGAACAGCTCGGGCTCCAGCTGGTCGCTACAGGGCCCTTTTCCTCTTCATGTGCAGGCTGCCAGTTAGTGTGCTGACTGGGGTCTCCTTCCCCAAGGAGCAAGGACTCTGCCTCAACTAGCAGAACAGATTTCACCACTTAACAAGAATTTAAAGAATGTAGAGCCCGTTCAACCCTCCATTTGGGTATTTATTCTGGCTCCCTGCTGAGGTATAAAGATCTTAAATTAGCTCCTTGGGCACTGTGTAAAGCATAGAAACCAAGAATAGGCCACTGTTCCATAATCCAAGGGAAGCGTTTTGTTCATTGAATCTGCGGTGCTTTTGTTTTGTTTTGTTTTTGTCTTTTTTGAAATAGGGTTTCACTGTGCAGTTCAGGCTGGCCTTGAACTCACTTTGTAGCCCAGGCTGGTCTCCAACTCCCAGCAATCCTCCTGCCTCAGCCTCCCTAGTGTTAGGATTACAGGTGTACACCACAGCTGTGCATGTGTTTTAAGAGACTACTCTCTGACAGAAGCCTCTTGTGTCACACCCATGGCAGAAGAACAAAAAGAAGGTCAGAGAATAAATGAGCTGAAACTCACAGCCTCAAGCCTTTCTGTGGTCAGCCTGAATCCACCCCGAGCTGGAGCCCACTCAGGACCTAAACTGCCAATTGCATGTCCTCTCTCAGCACTGTTGTATTGCAGACTGTTTCCAACACATGCTTTTTGGGGAACACATTCAGACCACCTGCATGAGGCAGTATAGGAAAAAAGAAAGCCAGGCATGTTGGTGTATGCCAGTAATCCAGCACTTGGCTTGCCATGAGTTCCATAGTGAGTTTTTTTCAGCCTGAAATACATAGTGAGACCCAGTTTTAAAAAACAAAAACAAAGCCGGGCCCTGTGGTGCACACCTGTAATCCCAAACTCAGGAGGCCGAGGCAGGAGGATCACTGAGAATTTCAGACAGCCCATTACAGTGTAAGCTACACACACACACACACACACAAAAGAACACAAAACTGGAAAACCTTTTTTCAGGGAAAAACCACTACAACCCCTCAGCAAAAATAAGGTGCTATTTTTCTCAGTACTGGAATTGAACCTAGGTTCTCTGGCTGAGCTGCATACCAACCCTTTTCGCTTTTTAGTTTTTTAATCTTTTGAGGCGGTCCTGCTGAGTTGCCAAGGCTGGCCTTGAATATGTGATCCTCCTGTGTCAGCTTCTCTAGTAGCTGGGGCTGCAGTGTACACACCACACCCAGCTGACTTACGCTCTTCTGCTTATTCTTGTTATACTCTTCTGTGTATTCAGGTTTTATGGCTTCTTCAGATAGAAACATTCATTTTCAGCCTTTTTTGCATAAAAATTTAAAGTTCTGAGAATTGCTTTCAATTCCTGCTTTTGCTACACGCCA
Source organism: Cavia porcellus (assembly GCF_034190915.1). NCBI lineage: Eukaryota > Metazoa > Chordata > Mammalia > Rodentia > Caviidae > Cavia > Cavia porcellus. The sequence continues at coordinate 229,288,663 of NW_026947484.1, read as the reverse complement.
CGAGTTTTAATGTACAGTATTTTCCTAGTATTTGGGTTCTTTTTTGTCGAAGTTTGCCAGTATAAACTTGTAACATTGCTTTTCTGACAAACTGTATGGCTCTCTCCCCCGGAACCTAAGTGCTCGTGGAAAACAGGGCAGCACCTAAGAGTGCCGGGCGTGGTGTCCCGCTGGGAAGGCTGCCACCCGCTGCAGCTACGCTGTGCCTCCGGGCTCACGCCTTTATTTCCGTGCATCTCACTGTGAGGTCTCCCCTAATTACAGGCTCTGCTGCTCATTACACCCTTCATTTGACTGCTACATCAAACACGCGTCCTCCTCTAATTGTCATTGCTTACAATGACCTGCAGTACTGAGGGCCAGGTGCGTTTCAGCCCCTGGGGATGACCGTGATTTCAAGGACAGAAGTTGCAGAGTAAAGGAGATAAAAGAGAATCAGCAGAAGTGGGGTTAATGGACTGGAAGTAAAGAAAGAGGACTGGCGGTTGGGAGCCGCTGAGCAGGTGGAAAGGAACAGGAGGTCCCTGTGTGAGAACAGGCGGTCTGAACTTGGTGTCTTGGAGGGACTCAGTCTAGGTGTGGAGACCTTCAGGCAGAAGAGTCGGAAGTTCATGCCAGGCAACTTAGTGAGACCCTGCCTCAAAACGAAAACTTTTAAAAGGTTCTGAAGACATAGCTCAATGGGCTCGCCCCTTAAAAACCAGGGAAGACAGCTCATTTGGGGGCATCTTTTTTGTTTTGTTTTGTTTTCCAAACCAGCCCCAAGAATCCTGCCTCCCCTTTTTGGTGTCTAGACTCAGTTTAAATTGCTGCAGGCCACACATCTGTCAGGTGGAAGAGGTGGCCAGGTCTGTCTGTCTGCAAAGTGAAGGCACCACCTTACTTCAAGGAGCAGCCCCTGGAGGGGATTGAGAGGAAGCATTCCCAGGACCTGGACAGACCTCAGGCCGAGCACTGGCCCCTCACTGTGCAGCCAGCAGGTAACTGTGAACCTCTGGGAGGTAGAGAACCTGGCTGAGGGGAGCAGTGTCCGCCCTGGTACTTTCTTTTACCTTTCTTCTTTTGTCTCCAAGCCTTGTAGCCTGATGACCTTTGTTATAATAAGTTCAAGCCTCTGTTTGTATTTGCTGTTATTTCTTTTGGTTTTTTAAGACAGGGTTTCACTACGCAGTTGAACTGGCCTTGAACTCACTATGTAACCCACACTGGCCTCAATCTCCCGGTGATCCTCCTGTCTCAGCCTTCCAAGCGCTGGGATTACAGGCATGTACCACTGTTAGAGCCGTTGAAACCGAGTACACGTGCAGGGCTGTGGCGTGGCCCGGCTGGCTGAACTGAGAACGAGGAGACGCCTCAGAGGGCAGAATAGGCCACAGCTGAGGCCACCCGGAGACCTTCTGGATAGTTTTCCTGAATTAGCATCGTCTGTTGCTCTGAGGGGTCCTTGAACCCCTCCCAAGATCCTGCTCAGGTTTCCTGCATTTTCCACTCAACTCCCTGCTTGTTCTGGTTAAATACAGGCTGCCCAGGGTTAGTCGGCTGGTCAGCTAGCAGAGATAGGAGCTCTGCAGAGGACTTTAGTCCTCCTGGAACCCTAAGAGCCACTTGTCTCTTTTCTTTGAGTCTTTGCCGTACACCCATTTGGGAGATTGGGGATCTAGGCACAGACCCCAGAGTGCCACCACACCCGGCTCGAGCCTCTTTGTAAATAGTATAGCGATCATTCTACAAATTTTTTAATACTTCAGAATAAATTAATTACCATTGTGAGTTGTTAGTGTTTTTCATTTTAAACTTATAGAGTATCAGTATAGCTAAGTTTTCAGGAATCATAACTTCAGTTTATTTTTCTTTTTCACAATGGGGGCTTATACAACACTAGGAAAGTAGTCAAATAGTAAACCGTCTCTTTTTATTCTTCTGAGATAGGGTCTTGCTGTATAGTTCAAGCTGGCCTTGAGCTTGCTGTGATTCTCCTGCCTCAGCTTCCTGAACGTTGAAATTACAGGCACGGGCCACCATGCCTGTCTGTTCGTATCTCATTAAACACTGCATGCCCTTTCCTAGTCTCAGTAGCTAGCTTCGGGAGTAGAAGTAGGTGGCTGTCAACCTATCCACTTGAAAGATGCTAAAAGATCCCTGCCTAAGAATGCCTCCCCAACAGGAATTCTAAATGCAGATACTCTCACGAAACTGCCTGAAGAGTCACATCCTTTCCAACTCACTTAAGATACGAGGTTACCTGAGAGCGACGGTAGCTAGCTAACCAGTCTGTCATGGACCTGACTGCCTCCAGTGTCACTGAGAATAGAGGAAGGGCCTGAAAGGCCACCCAGTGTTATGCCTTGTAGGTAGATGTCCCCCCTCCAAAGCCTCAGGCGCTCATAGGTGGGGCTTTTTGGAGGTGCCTAGATCTCGAGTAGGTGAAGGTGGGTTAAGGGGTGATTGAGGGTAATAACTAGATTGGCCCAGTGATTGGTTGAGCATAGTTCTGGGTGTGGACGATGGGAAGCCCCTCCCTGAGGTGGGTGGTACCTGCCTAAGGGCTGGGAGCCTGGATGGGACAAAAAATGAAAGGGAAGCTTGCTGCTTCCTGCTTTCTGCCTTCCCTGCCATGGACTGGCTCTCTTCTGCCCTGTGCTGCCCTCCACTAACTGTGAGCTAAAATCAACCTTTTTTTCTTTAACGTTGGGTATTGGGTATTTTGTCTGAGCAATGAGAAAAGTCATGAAGACACCCAGGATGGTATGATTTGACGGGGAAGAGAAAGTGAACAAGGAGTGGGAAGAGAAGTTGGGAATTAAGAAAAGGAAAGATCCAGATCTTGAAGAACCATGAGGGAAAGAAAACCCTTGGACAGCCCAAGAATGAGAGGTAAGCATTTCCAGCAGAGAAGGCTGCAAGAGGAGAGGCAGGTAGAAATCAGGATTTAATGGGTACAGAACTCCTGGAGGTGAATATGGCGATGGTTGCAAAACAATGTGAAAATATGTTGCACTTGAAATAGTTTAAGTGGTAAATTTTATGTTACATTAACTGACCACATTCTAGACAATCTGTAAGGGACGTGAAGGCGGCTGAGGCCTTTCATCAATCCCTTGCCTCAGGAGTGACGGCCTCCTAGACGGTCCCGGGCACTTTAACCCCTGGGTTCCGCTTCTCTGTTTTGTCTCTGCCCACGCTGGCGAGGGTTTACCTGTGTAGCCAGAAGGCTGTAAAGCTGATGACCAGCACCGACCTTCCAAGGTCATTTGAAACCATTATGTTTTGGGATGATTTCATTACGGATAAATTGTTAATGACTAGAAAGCATGCCAAGACCTTTCACCAGCTGTTTGTGGTTGGAGGTGTCTTTGGTCATTTAGATAGATAAATCTAGAGCAGGTAAAATATTCTGAATACTCAAAAACTCGACTTAAAGTTTTTTTCCCGTGATTGGAGGGGAATTGCTGGGATGAAAAATAATATAATATACTTTGTCATAATATAATATACTTTATTATACCATCAATGGTATATTATATTATACTTTGCTACTTTGTAAATAATATAATATACCATTGATGGTATAATATAATATACCATCAATGATTTTCTTCGAAGTCTGTAAAGGGTCACTGTTTTCAATATGTTACTTCTCTTTCAATGTACTTTTAAAAAGAAGAGGCAAGGAAAAGGGACAAAATCAATAAAGCCAACTTAAGAACAGTTTTAGGGCCAAGCGCTTTTGTCCGGGCTCTGTGTGTACGCACCTAAAATTCTGATGTCTGCATCTGTGAATCTCCAGCTTTTCATCCCAAGCTTGAGAAGTTGAGGGACGCCCTCCAGTTGCTGCAACAGGCTGGTCAGGCTGACGTGGGCATCCAGGCACCAAGGCATCATCAGCACAGCTAGGTGTTCCAGGACACTGAGCCTGCCGACTTGAAACAAAGAGCAGTTCAGGAACCAGGTTGTCTCCAGACTGATGAAGGGTGAAGGGGCTTGGGGAAGAAATGATCTTTACGCTTCATGGCTCTGCAGCCTATTCAGTTGGCACTGAAAATGTTTTACTAGCTTATGGGCTCTCCTCCAACACACATAAGCATTGTGTAGAACACTACAGTAAAGCTACAGAATGTGTAACGGTAATCCAACTTTCAGCAAAGAGCAAATTGTGGACAAGCTCACTTAATCCTGACCTGATTCCTCTTATTTATCCTAAAGGAAATCCAAAACATATGTATCAGTTGTTTTACTGTTTTGTTTTAATCATATGTCACTGTCACACTTAAAAGTCTTATCTCTAATTCCTTAAGCAAACATGCCTCTAACATCAGTGGCAAGCTTCTTGGATGGAGGTATTTGATGCACAAATACAAACCAGGGACTCAGAAGACCTAGGCCTTAAGGATAAGGGCCCCTTAAGGAAGTGCTGAAAGCTTTTCTTTTTGCTGGGACTACCAGACACCCGGGCTCAGGCTGTTTTTCTAACTACCCAGTAAACATATTCAACTTGGGGCTGAGTTGTTCTTACTCAGTTCACAGAGAGCTTCATTTCCATCCTTTTCTAGGTAATTTTCTGATAAATCAAGAATGCTCAGTTTGACCAAATTGTGAAGATTCCGAGCTGGAAAAAATGTAAATATAAACAAATGTTAAAAAAAAAGTTTCTGGCAGCTATATTGTTAAACATCCTTAGAAGAATTCCAGACCATCTTTTCTTTGTTGATGGTAACACAAACTGTCATTTGACTCGGTTAACAAAAGTACTGTGCTTGTCGGGCTTGCCGGGCGTGGTGGCTCACGCATATAATCCCAGCACTCGGGAGGCTGAGGCAGGAGGATCCTTGCGAGTTCGAGACCAGCCTGGGCTACAAAGTAAGCCCAAGGCCAGCCTGAACTGCATAGCGAGACCCTGTCTCAAAAACACACACACAAAAAGTACAGTGCTGTTAGGTATAACCCACTGCTCCGGTGCCTGTGGCATCCAGTTCTGTCCTGGCTTCAGTTTAATAAACTCTAGGTCATGTTCAGAAAGGCGGTGTAAGACAGAGCCATGCTGTCACCATGGGAAGGCCACTCGGTCTCTAACCCCGGTGGCTTCATCCGCACACTGACTGGCTGGATTAGTTGAACTGTGAAGTTTTTTGTGACTCAGAAATGTGCCTTATCTTGCGCAAGAAACAGTGGAACCGAAGCGGCTGAGATGAACTGTCTTTGTGCGTTTCAGTTTGGATTATTTTTTCAATGTTATAGTTGTGATATTAATAAAAACCTTAGTTAAAAAAAGGATAAAAAAATAGCAAAACGGCAGTGCAAATCCAGCCATATCAATAAATTGACTAAACACACAAATTAAAAACTGAGATTACTAGAGCTGGATACCTTTCCTCTCCGCTGCCCCAGGACTGAGCTCAGGGCCTTACACTACTAGGCAAGAACCTTCCAATGCTCTTCACCCCAGCCCCTGGTTTTGTCTCATTTTTAAGCAAGACTAACTCTGCTTTCTTTTTTCTTTCCTTTCCTTTTTTCTCTTTGCATCTTCCTAGAGACTGAACCCAGGGACTCTCTGCACATTGAGCTACATCCTCAGCCCTTTTTATTTTTTTAAATATTGTGTGTGTGTAGTTTTTTGAGACAGGGTCTCACTATGCAGTTCAGGCTGGCCTTGAGCTAACTTTGTAGCCCAGGCCAGCTTCGAACTCAAAACAATCCTCCTGCCTGTCTCCCAAGTGCATACACCACCATGCACTATAGAAGTTCTATAGTCTCATTTTAAAAGGTTACACAGTAACCTTTTTAAAAATTCTAAATTTTAAAATACATGTGAATTGAATAGTTTATCCATATATATGGAGAGAGTTCTCCATGCTTGGTATAAATACACTTGGGGGAGTCAAAAGACTTGTTGTATTTACGCATATTAACTCCATTTTAACAGAGAAGTGGGTAAGAATCCAAGGCCTGAGCAGACTTAAAGAAATCTTTATGTTCCTGCTTTATAAACATTTATCTGTTCACCCAAATATTTATTAGACTGTCATTGTATGACAGGTGCCACCACTCCTGATTCCATAAAGATTTCCACGGGAATAATTATCATAAATTTACAGGTAAATTGTGTGGCAAATTTCAAACAAGATTTCCCTCCTCAACAATATTTATTTTCCCCAGCTTCATCTTCTCAAAATTATAACGTCTTCAATTACTTTATAATTCTCTTCTATTATTCATTAATAATTTTAATTCTAATGGAGAAAATTCATTAAAAACAGGCTGGATGTTACCTAGACATCTCTGGTATCTTTTCTAGTTGAATTAAAATTAAATTTTCATCTGAGAAATTTAGTGTGCGTTTGTCTACAGTGTCCCGTGCTCCCACTGAGTTAGCAGAGGAACCGGTTACCTAGAGTGCGTACAGAATTTGCGGTCAGGCAGCAGGAGACTAATTGTATTTCTTGGAGGTCACGCGGTTCTCCGGACAGAGACTTGACTATGTAATCCATCCCTTCTCCGATGTCAGACAAGTGGGTCAAACGAAATAAGCACAATGTCTTCAGGTTTGTCAGCCCTTCAGCTGCAAAAAGATTGCAAGCAAATGCATCAGGATGCCAGGTTGATTTGATTACACAGAGATGAATGGACTGGGAAGAAGGCAAAAAAGAATTGCACACAGAGGCTCCCACGTTCTTTCTGCAGAGACCTCAAGTTTCAAGGAGTCAAATGGTGATTTTTCTCTCAACTCTCGCTTTCCAGACGATTCAAAAGCCACTTATGTGCAGATCTTAATAGCACGATGGAAACGACATAGACGTGTGGCATTTTTAATGATGATCGAAGTGTACTCTTCCCATATCTCTCTTCATGAATGAAATGGAGGAACTCACACCCTGTGGGCCCCTCAGAACTCCTAGAGGAAGTCCGAGGTCAGAAAGGCAACAGGGAGACCACAGTCTCGGGGAGTGCTGGGGGCCTGCAGTCTGCAGCCACAGGGGTGCTGCGAGGGTCTGCATGCTGGGGGAAGCCATGCAGACTTACAGTAAAGACTACACTGACGCAGTGTATCTAACCAGTTGAAAGATTTATCTCACATCAGCTGAAAACATCTTTAAATGCCCTAATTCTTAGATTTAATGTAGAGTTTAGGATTAATTAGGTATAGCTTTATGTCATCAAAATGTTTTTAGTCTTTTTTTTTTTTTAATGGGATCTTGCTATGCAGTTCAGGCTGGCCTTGAGCTCACTTTGTAGCCCAAGTTGGTCTTGAATTTACAACAGTCCTCCTGCCTCAGCCTCCTGAGTGCTGGAATTACAGGCGTGTGCCACTAGGCCCAGCTAATATTTCTAGTCTCCATGGTACTCAGAGAAAGACAAACATGGGTATTTGTTTCATTTTGTGGTGCAGGAGATCAAACACAGGGTCACATACATGCTAAGTAGATTCCGCTTTGCTGTACCTGCAGCCTATACAGTTTGTTTGTTTGTTTTTTTATCGGTACCGGGGATTGAACTCACGACCGCCTGCTTGCAAGGCAGGTACTTATGCTGCTGTTTTAATAGTACCAACCTCACAGAGCTTGCAGATAACTTGGAAAAGTTGTAAATAACGTATGTAATGTTTAGAGCATAGTAAGTGGCACATAGGAAACCTTCAACAAATATATGTCAGTATGGGAGTGCATTTGGCTTAGAGCGGCAAGCACGACCTCTGTAATCATTCTACTTCTTTTCAGCATTTAATCATTTTGTGAACTTGAGCAAGCTATTCAGCCTGCTACCTGTGGCCTCACATCTTCAGATATCGTGAGGATTCAGTGAGCTAACATACACAAAAGTGCCAAATAGAGTGTATCATCCATCGCACTGTAATTGTTTAACACATAGCAAATGATCATTAATATAATTAAACTAGTTCGTTTAGGTTAGGATTTAATTTCTTAGGAGTAGAACTACACTTTCCTAGGGAGCTACTTGTGATTTTTTTCTGCCAATCGGTAAGATCCTGAGCAAGTTAATAAACCATCCTAGGTCACAGTAGATGTTCTATAAATGAACGAATGAAGTAAATGTTCTCAAGTTCCTTCTGGCTCTGATACTCTGTTTAATTCCGAGTGTGCTGAATACTGATTTAATGTGATTATTTTCTCGGGGACTATATAAAGGAAAAGAGTTCAACCATGTTTTAATTAAAGAACACAGTTGCTTTTGGCAGGAAGTGGAACTTAAAAAGAAAGCTAAAGGAAGAGAAGCGTTTTATTGAGGTCTCAAGCAGAGGAAGAAAAAAGAAAGGAGGCAGCAAGGGAGGGAGGAGAGGAAGACGTGAGCCGGGAAGAGAAGCGGGCAGATGCTGCCCAGGAGTCCTCCTCGTCCGGGCCTGATCTCTGCGACAAGCCAGGTGTTCTGCTGTACTCCTGAGATTTCTCTCCATGCCGCCTTCTTTTCTGCATCTTGTATCATTCGTGAAGTTTTACTTAACTTTAAAATCACCCTATCGATTTTTATATTGTTTCAGTGTTTTAAATACCATCATAGTCAATCAGCCATGGAAAAAAAAGTTAAAAATATGTCCTTTTTTTTCTGCTTTCTCTCCCTTCTAAAAAAGGGTAAAGTCTGGTAGTGAGCAATTGGAATGAAATGTTACAAAGGATTGCGATGGGCCTGGGAAGCAAGTGTCCGTGGAAAGCAGCGCAGTCCCAGGGCATGAATGACGCAGCCTGGCCCGCGCGTGTGCAGCCGTGCTGACGGTTCTGTGAGGCTTCATCTGGATTGTGGACATGGCCGGCTTGAGAGAAGCCAAGGAGATGAGTGGAGCACACCTCTGGCTGTGTCTGGGTGGGCCCTGGGGCTGAGGGGACAATAGCTGGTCCCTGCCACTTCCTCTGCATCTCTTCCTTTTCCTCTGCTTCCTGGCTGCCATCATGTGGGCAGCTGTGCTCTGCTGCACCCTCTGCCAAGAAGTTTCTGCCTTAAAAAGCCAGCCAGCCATGGCCTGAAACTTCTGAAACTATGAATGAAAATAAACCTGGCCTTTTTTTTTTTTTGAGCCAAGGTCTCACTAGGTAGTGCAGGCTGAACTCACTGTGTAGATACTAGGCTGGCCTCAAACCCTGGCAGTCCTCCTGCCTCATCCTCCTGAGTGCTGGGATTACAGCATCCACCACCACACCAGGTTTAAACCTCTCCTTTAAACAGCAGATGTCAAGTGTTCTGTACCAGCAACAGAAAAGTGACTGATACAGGACTCCTTAGCTAACTATTCTAATTATCATACTTAGATTAATAAAAATGTTTCAGAAAACAAATGCCTCACCTAATTTTACAGCATCATCTTCATTCATCTCAATGTTACCCAGAATCAGCTTTGTAAGGTTCTTCAAGTTACCCAAGCCTTCAGTCAGACCACCTGCCACAAAGAAAAAGATTAGACTGTATAGAATTGACACAACTGCTACTTATGACTATATCATTCAGTATTATTGTCATTTCTGTTACCAATCAGAAGATTGTAGCTATCACCATGAACAAGAAATGCTCATGGAAAGTGACACAAAAATATAGTTTAAAATTTAACTTAAGTTGGGTTTTTTGGACAGGGTCTCACTATGTTGATCAGGCAGGCCTTGGATTCACTATGTAGCACAGACTGGCCTTAAACTCGTGGGAATCATCTGGCCTTGGCTTCCTGGCTGCTGGGATAACAGGCCTGGGCCACCACACCCTGCAACAGAAATCAGGAATACCTGCAGTACTTAGTCATCAGCAGATTCCACAAACAGCATGGAATTAGCCCAGCCCCCAAGAACAGAAAGATAACAGAGAAATCTACACATTGCGAAATAACTGCGAGCCTCTAAGGAACCGTGAGTCTAAGGGAAGTCTGGGAATTACACTGTACCTTGAAAGACACAGAAAGGGAGATAAAAATGATAATAAAGTAAAAATCACTTAGAAGGAATTTATACCATTGAATACTTGTGATAAGAAGTGAGGAAAGGTCTCAAGTTTGTAACCTGAGCTTAATACATAAGAGACTATAGAAAGGAGAGGAAGAAAAAATCCAAGAAGGAAATAATAATAATAAAACATAGAAATCAACAAAGTTATAAATAATAGAAAGTAATGAAACAAAAAGCTCTTTGGAAAGATCAATAAAATTGATAGTTTTCTAGCAAGAATGACAGTGAAAAAAGAGGATTTGCACATTACTAATATCAGAAATGCAGGACAGGTTATCATGACAGACATGCAAAAAAAACCCTAGAAAATAATATGAACAAACTTGCATAAATAAATTTGACATCTCGTATGAAATGATCCAATTTCTCAAAAGCTACAAAATACCAAAACTCACCTAAGATGAAATAGATAACTTGAAGTCTTACTACTATTAAAAATCTATACTTTCAATTTTTCTAAAAAATCTACCATCACAGATACTTTTATTTGCAAATTCTACTGAACATTCAATGAAGAAATAGCACCATGTCTATACAATCTGTCCCAGAAACTGTAATTTAATGTAACATCTGACAGTTTGCAACTACTACAGAAAAACGGGAATCACTTGAAGATATTGGTATAGGCGATGATTTCCTGACTAGGACTCTAATTACTCAGGAAATAATGGGAAGAATTGACAAATAGGATGATAGCAGATTTAAAAGCTACTATGTAGCAAAGGAACCAGTCAAAGAGCAGAGAACAGCATACAAAAATGAGAGAAAAACTGGGGTGAAAACTTTGCTATCAGTCTTTTGACAGATGATCGATATACAGACTATATAACGAACACAAAAAACATAACAGAAGAAACCACAGAAATACACAGTATAGTCAGTGTCTTTAATACCCTCTTGTCCATCATGAAGGACAGTAAGAAAACCAGTAAGTGTGAGAATATTTGAATAATGCTATCAAGCAAGGTGACCTGGTTGACATTGACTCCAGCTCACAGCAGCAGAATTCACACCCTTCTCAAGTGTGCATAGAACGTTTACCACAATGGATCATTTTCTGGACCATAAAGGAAGTCTTAATAAAATTTTTAAAACATGATATGGAGGGGCTGGGGAAATAGCCCAGTGGCACAAGTGCCTGCCTGGCAAGTGCAAGGTCCTGAGGTCTACCCTCAGTACCAAAACAAAACATGATATGGATAACAATGCTGCTTGAACGACATAACAACCATGTCCAAAATATGAGTACAGGTCATTTTTTGATGGCCTCAGAAGAAGTCCCTAAATCTAATGCCACAGAAGGTTCTTTCTTCTTGGCCTTGCTATTTAATGAATATGCTCAAGTCAAAGAAAATTATTTTTCCCCCTTAAAATAGTGTCTGTCTTAACAGTGACAAAAGCCTTACACTCCAGTCATTTAAAAGGATCTTTCCCCTGACTGACAGGTTTTGAAATTTTGTTTTAGTTATTTTTTTTCTCCTTGAAATAAAATGGATTTGGAAAAATAAATAAAGGATCTTTAATATTACAAGACTTTTAGGGGGCTGGGGATTTAGCTCAGCGGCATAAACACCTGCCTTGCAAGCAGGCAGTCATGAGTTCGATCCCTGGTACCGATAAAAAGGAAAAAAGACAAAAAAAAAAAAAATATTACAAGACTTTTATTCATTTTCATTCATTTGCTAGATGGCATCTTACTGTTTCCCAGGCTGGCCTTTAACTCCTCCACTTAAGCAATCCTGAGCAGCTGGGACTAAGGTACATACTGCTATACCCAGACTCAGTTTTGAAAGACTAAAAAGAAACCATTAACCAAATAAGTTCAACAAGAATTCAAAATATATTGCCTTTCACTTTCTTTAGTGAACAGTTAGATAGTTTTCAGGCATTGGAGTTTCCATTTACATTTAATATAACAGTTGAAAGTTCTGTTGGGAAAATTAATGATATTAAGCAGAAATTATGGATTTTTTCCCTTTGTCCCTTTCTTTTCAGTGCTGGATATCAAATCCAGGATAGTTCTAGATCTACTCCTGTGCCACTTAATCTTGCTTGGGAACTTGATTAAGAGACCCTGGGAGAAGGGATCTGATGCAAAGGCACTGACCCCTCAATGCATCCACCCATGGAGAGTTCACAGCTGAATGGGATATAGATGAGGACTTCTAGTGTGACGTGGGAATGTGGCCTTGGAGACATTTCTGGTCCCTGCCCCTTTCCTTTCTGGCATTTCCCCGGCTCTCTCTCGGCAGATTCCTAGGTTTCCTCCTCCATTCCATCCCACCTGAGAACCTGTGGACCGACTGCTGATTGAACCCTCTGAGACTGTGAGTGCCAGACAATCCCTCCTCCTCTCAGTTTCCTGGGCCAGACGCTTGGTCCCAACAGTGGGAGAGTTGATCCATATACCTCCCTTATTTGAAAAAATAGTCTTGTAATATTAATGACATAATGTGACTTCTTAGGTATCATAATGTGATACATTTCCAGCCTGGTCATTTGTCTTTCTTTAACCTAAGTATGTTTTTGAAAAAAAAAAAAAAAAAAAAGCCCTGCATATCATGAACTGTATATGTCATGTGATTTTATTGCTCTCACCATCTTGTTTTGACTGATGTTCCTCTATTCTGTTTTGCTTGATAGTACCAGGTTCGAAAGTTTAGGCAACAGCTGTGAAGATAGTGAGATTCATTATGACACCCATTCTCGTTGACTTTTATGTACTTTTGAAGACCTACAATGCCTCCAATGCTTTGGTTTTGTCAGTTTTGTTCTTTACTGTTTTGTTCAATTTTATTATAACTGATGATATAGGCAATTCTATTAGAGATAGCGGGAGGCATTATGGTAACCATTATTGATCACCTTGTATTATGTTTTTACATTATCTATTATGTCCACCCTTTTGATTTGATTGACTCTGTTCTGTTAGGTCACATTTGGTTCTACTCCCTTCCAAAAAAGTAATAAGAACTGTGGGAGCAACAAAACCCAAAATGTGTAATTGTCATTGTACAAAAGAGAGGAAAAGAAAGTGCTCTAAACAATATAACTGCATGTATATTTAAGTGTATAAGATAGAAAATGATATCACTGAGTTTTATTGGATCATTGAACAGAACTGTTTGCAGTTTCACTGTTGGAATGTCCACTTTACAAGCTTTAATTTTGTGACTTGAACAATTATTTCTAAGATGACAATATGTAATCCATTAACTAGTGATTTCCTACTGTTTATTTTTTTCTGTAAATCTGTATAACTTGTACCCTTTCTCTGCTTTTTTTTTTCTCTCCTTAAATAAAATTTAAAAAAAAAGAACCAGAGAAATAATGTTATTAGGAGAAGGAGGGCGGAGACTGTAACCAACCGAAGATAGGATCTTGTCCAAAAGTCAGGGAGCTGGGTCATTTGTCTTTAGCCAAGGGTTAGTGAGCATGTGGGCGCACTGTTGCCAAATCTAACAGTTTTCAAGGGACCCAAGAAATCTATAGTGATGTGATATTTCCTAATTGCTAAAGCTGGAAACGCCTCCAGAATGGGTTATCATGGGTAAAGACAGAAGTGGGAAGGGGCGATTCATCTTAAATACTTTTGTTGTTGTTGGTTTTGTGGTACTGAGGATCGAACCCAAGGTCTTCACACCAAGCTACCTCCCCAGTCCTTTTTAAAGATTTTTAAATTTTGAAACACCAAGTTGCTCACAGTAGGCTCAAACTTGGAATTCTCCTGCCTCAGCCTCCCATAATGCCGGAATTACAGACGTGTACCACTCTGCCCAGAAATAGATCTTTTTCCAATTTGGACCATGTAAGTATATTACTCCCCTGAATAAATTAAATATTAAGAATTAAGAGCAAAGTCTTGGCGAACATTTAAAAATTCTAATTACACATTCATATACACATATTGAAGTGATTTACTCCAGAAATCTTACAATTACTGTGTCAATGGAAAAATAGATATTAGTTTTAAATACTTTAAAGCATTCTAAATACCATGTAAGCCAAATTCAGCACATGGATGATAACTTTACAAGAGCTGTATAAAGTAACAGCTGCCACGGGGAAGCAGGCTGCCAGACACATAAGGCAGACTGCTAAGTCTGGGTGAGATCCAGAGTCCTCTCGAAGGGAGCCCTCCATTCAGCTGGGGCAGGGAAAAATGATCAGTATGAAAGCTCCTAGATTCTTCACTTTATAGAAAATTTCTCCTTGGAGGAGCAAGTAAGGAAGATCAGGACAGGAGATGCTTTAGGACAGAAATGAACTCCAGATTGGTACAGCTCAGCAGCTAAATAACAAGCTTCCTGCCAAGCACAGTGCCACCATGCAGCTGGGCAGAGGACAGACACCTTTGATATCACTCGGGAATTTAGGGAAGACTCTTCTTCATCTGAAAACATCGTCCGCAGATGCCTGTCCCTAACGTCTGAAATCTCTTCGTGTTAGACAATGTCTAGTACCAAAATCCGTTTTCTAAGTGAACACTACTTAAGGAAAAGCTAGGGGCAGGATACATGGTACAGTTCTCAGATGAGAAGCTGGAACACAAGTAGCCGCTCGCTGCTGGAGGAGATTATGTTACAGGCTGCATTTCCTCCAAGACTTGAGGCAGGGCAGGTGCTGCTTGGCAGAGAGACAGCAGTGTTGGGTAGAGACAGACAGACAGGCTGATGAGGAAAAGTTTGCTAAAGACAAGTTTGCTGATATATAATGCAATTGTATGCTGTATAAAAATATATCTTTCCTTTGGTACCAAGAATCAAGTGTGTGTGTGTGTGTGTGTATTACATAACCTTTAACACAGAGTGAGAGAGAGAGAGAGAGAGAGAGAGAGAGAGAGAGAGAGAGCGAGCATATAGTTTGTTTTTGTCTTTTTGAGACAGGATTTCTCACTACGTAGCCCAGGCTGTCCTTGAACTAATGGCGATCCTCTTGCTTCAGCCTTCCAAGTACTGGAAAGGATTACAGGCATGTGCCACCACGCTCAGCTAGAAATTTTAGAACAGAACTACCTGCTATCTTATATTTCCAGAGTATCCAGCCCATCTGGACAGAGTGTAACCTGTGAGGTGCACAGTACCTGGTGGGCGTTGAGTGTGGAGGTTATGAATACTCAGAGTTGTCAGGTTGGTCACAGAGGCAATATACTGCTCGTCCTCCACAGTGAGAGGGCTGGAGTCCACCATGAGGGAGTGAATGTTCTTACAGCTGCCGAGCACCGAGCTGAGGGTCCCGGCCACACCAGCACACCTCTTAATGTACAGTCTGAGGCTAGTGGCTGAGCTGAAGATCTTTCCCAGATACTTGATATCTTTCTTATTTAACTTGCTGAAGTCCCGGAGTATGACCTCCAGAGTCTGGAATTCCTGCTTCCAGTTGAAGAACAAAGACACAGCCCTGTTGGGAATGTAGGTTTCGGAGGACCCCTCGGCAGTGGCCTTGTCCCGGGAAGCCAAGGCTCCTCCGTAGAAGTCCAGCTTAATGAGGTTCAGGGCACTTGCGCAATTAGGCAGACATTCAAAGAAGTCAAATAAGTAATCGGGGATGTTCTCTGAGTTGATATACAAACTTTTACCATGAAAGAAAGTTTCAAATTCGTGGCTCAGGGTTGATTTGGATACACTCTCTTGGAATAAATTGATGCCACACTCTGCAAAGGAATTGATGTTGATGGCTTTTAGAATCTCTTGGTCAGTGGTGTTGTTCATGCTCTGGATAGATGCCTGCCTCCAGAGCGGCCTCCTGGTAACGGAAAGCCCATCCAGGCTGCCGTGCTGACACACCCCGGTGAGGTGCCTCAGAACAGCCCTGGTGGCTGCAGCAGACGACCCGCATGTGTACAGCAGCAGGTTGCTGTACAAGGAGGTGATATCCGAAATGCAAACCATCTTCTGCAAGTACGCGTTCCCCTTGGCCACCTCCTCTGGCTCAGGAGACGTCAATAAACCGCTGAGCCTGCGTCCTGCTACGTACTCCTGAAAGGAGTTGTGAAAGAATTTATACTTCGGCTTGAACCTTTGAGCTGTGTGTTTACAGAGGAGTCCAGTTGTCACCAGGACATCCTCGTTCACACAGGACACATCCTCCAGCTCAAAGTCAAACCTGTGGGAGAACACGCCCTCCAGGGCCAGGTCCCCGCAGTGCTCCAGACTCCTAGAGAAGTCTACTGCCGTGGCGCCTCTGTGTTTGTGCTTATTTTTATGAATCAGCAGATCATAGAAGGTCCGGAAGAGGGTGGTTTGTGTGTGAGCGTGGAACTCATTTTCGCCCATCTGGATTATACAAGTGATGATCACAAAGAGAGGGGTCTTCATCAGATTCCTCAAGGACCTGGAGCTCTTAATCTGGAGCAGCAGGCCTTCTGCAAGCTCCTTGATCAGCACCTCTCGGATGAGAACCTGGGCACTGTTCTCTGTCATATCCCCCACCTCAATGATCTGGGCACCAAACTGCCTTATGTGTCTCAGAGACTCGGTGGTGGTGGTGACAATGACCATGTTCTTGAAGCGGTGGTTTTCCTTTATCAGGGCTTCAATTTCTGGGCAGTTCTGGGGCTCGAATTCATTGTAGCCATCAAGGAGAAAAAGAACCCTCTGCTGTAGCTTGAGCAGCATGCTTTTGAAAGTCTGTCTCCCAAGCGTGTCAGGTACATCCAACAGCTGGTCACACAGGGTTTCGAAGAGTCCACCCTGGGCTCTGCTCAGACGGAGGAAGAAGACAAATTTGAACTTGGTCAGAGTCCTGCACGTCCCGGAGGCCCAGAGCATGGCGATTCTCTGGAGCAGGGTGGTCTTGCCTTTGCCGGATTCCCCTTCGATGATGCAGGGGTTCTGAAGGGTCTCCAGCAGGCCATTCAGGGTCAGCTGCTCCACGTGGTGATGGTGTTGGTCCTTCCTCCACAGGACCGGTTCTGTGAAGATGCTTTTCAAATTAAAAATTATGTCAAAATCTTTCCCCAGGGGATAGAAGTTCAGAAAAGATGGAGTCTGGTACAAGATCTTTAAATCCTGAGCCAAATCATCTAAGTCTCCTTCTGGTATCTGTTGGAAAAGACCTGTTAGAGAAGAAGTGATTGACAGAAGTCATAATTCTGCGTCTCCTCAAAGCCTGGAGGTCGGGGGACAGGCAGAGAAGACACTCTGAGAAGCCACTGCTGTGACTTTAATTTCCTTGCCCGGTTCTGAGCGGGCACCAAGGGCTCCGCGGATCTATTCCTGCTTTTCCTTTTGAACCCTTTCCCTCTCTTTGTCCTTTTGCCTTTTCGCCACCAACTCTGACAGCAGCTAATTGGTAACAGGAGGAGCTGTTACAGGAGGAGCTGTTATCAATCAGCTGCCTTCGGGTTAAGGCAAGCACAAGATTTGACTGGTAAAGATGGTTAGCGGTACTTTTCAGCAGCTCAAGCCCTAATCTATAGTGACATAATTTACTAGTTGGAAGTAATGAAAACTAAACTACCATTTCCTGAAAAACAGAGTCACTGTCCCTGAGTCAGGCGGGCACTTCCATCACTGAGCTTGGGTCACAGCAGACTCGAGAATGTTAACTCGAGGGTTTGTGTAGTCCAGGCATATTCAGAAGAGAGACACTGCTAAGTCTTTGTTCCTTGGCCCTGCGTTATTTGGCTTTGCTGCCAAGTGATCTAATAAATGTTTCCCTTAGCATGAATCAAAGCCCAGTGCTAGGTAGTGGGAAGAGGGAAGAGCTTCTATCACTAGATTATGGATCCTCTTCATGATTTATTCTGTCTGGAGAAATGCATGCAAGTGAACTGATACTTACTTTGTCCACTCAGATCCTGAAAGAGAGCGTAGTCACACTTCTCGAGGGATTTAAGAAAGAGGTTACAGGACTCCGAGCCCTTCTTTAAAATCATATGGATGATCCCACGGGCTGCATCCTGCTCCACCTTCTCACAGCAAATGATGCTGATTTCTTCACTATTCAGAACGTTCCACACAAATAGCTCATCCACAATTTGCTTTATAACAGCCATGCCCATCCTTTGGATGAGGATTTTACTGTTTTCCTTTATGAAATCCACTGAGGAGATAGGAGGAAATGCATGCATTACAGTTGTAACGATGACGTTTACCTGTTTGATAATTAGATTAACATCTGTCCTTTGACTAGATCTTAGGAGACGTGGCATTGCACCTTAAGGCTTATCTCACAGCTCATACTGTAGTGGGCTCCCAATTCAGATGTGCTGAATTGTGGAAGAAAAGGACAGCGTGGGGCCGGGGATTTAGCTCAGTGGCTTAAGCACCTGCCTGGCAACTGGAGGTCGTGAGTTCAATTACTGGTACCAAAAAAGAAAAAGAACAAGTTAGGTTTACAGCCTTGAGTTATCCACTTGAGAGGCTCTAAAAGTCTTCTTTAACTGAAAGAAAATTTACATGAATTAAGTACATTTATTTATTTCTTTATTTTTTGGTACGAGGGATCAAACTCACGACCTTGTACTTGCCAGGCGGGTACTTATGCTGCTGAGCTAAACCCCTGACCTATGTACATTTATTTTTAAGTGGGTAGCTTATTGAATACTGATAAATGTATAGTCTAGTCTGGCCACCATCTTTGCCAACATATTTACTTACATAAAATATATATGTTGTCAGAGCATTAGAGTTGTGCATTTTTTTTTTCCTTTTTGGTCCATTTTCAGTTATGGACATGCCATAAACTTGGAAAGGAAAACTGCTGAGTGTGGTGACATACACCTCTAAGCCCAGCATTCAGGGTGGCTGAGACAGGAGGATCACAGCAAGCTGAAGACCAGCCTGAGCTAGTGAGTTCAAGGCCTGCCTGAATTATATTTCGAGACCTTGTGTCAAAAAACCAAAGGAAAAGGGGCTGGGGATTTAGCTCAGCAGCATAAGCGCCTGCCTTGCAAGCACACGGTTGTGAGTTCGATCCCCAGTACCGATAAAAAAAAAAAAGGATACTGCTCATTTATCCATTCTTCCCTCCTTGCAGAACATCTTGGTCTAGACCAGCACTTTACAGCAGAGCTCTCTGAGATGATGACCGTATCCTGTCTTTTCACTGTCGGACCTGGATAGGCCACATCTGCTCGTGAGCACCTGAAATGGGCTAGAGTAGTTGTGCACCTGAGCTTTACATTAAATTATAATCTAATGCATTCAAAGGCATGGTAAACAGGCACACATGGTGACTGACTGCCACACTGGATAGCACAGCTCTACCCTTCTGGTCATCAAGTTGAAGAGCATTAATTTTGGGTGCTACTTAGACCTGTACTGTTTCTACACTACGATCTCAGTACAGCTCCCTGCTGTCTGGATAGAAGAATATGAACAGGCGATGGAACAGCGTAAGACAGCCTGGTCACCTTTGTGTGAGTTCTAGCACATCTGTGGTTCCACTGTTTACCACAGGCTACCATATTTGTAAATAAGCTCCTCCCAAATGCAGAATATTTGTAGATAATCCCACCAGTACACTGATGAAAGCATGAATTGATTTTCCATTTAATATAATCAATATTTGGTACCACACTGTATCATTAGGCAGCGGTTGCTTGTAATATACTTACTAGTCCTGAATAAAAGCTTTCCGCCTTTCTATATCTTGGTAGAAGATATCATTTACAGATGGCCACGAAGACTATCCCAATATTGTGCTCGTATTTCTGCAAAATCATTCTTCATTCTATAAAACTAACAAAACACAACAATCAAAAAGACTGGAGCAATTACCCAGTCAACACTCCCCTTTAAAGTGAGAAAATCATGGCCTGAACCAGATGAAAGCTTTCTCAAGCCACTCACTATTTACGATCAAACTCTAAAGACAACCCAGGCGGCCGGACTTCTGGCCTAGAGTCTAGATCATGCTTCGGGGGGACTTTGTCCATCTCCTCAAAGTTATTTAACACTGATGCTGGTCAGAGGGAGGAGGGAAACTCAATTAGATGGGAAAAGATGGTAGGAGAAATTGCCAAAAAGAATGATACAGAGGATAAGTTCTCCCTAGTTGATCCAGGAAAGGGCAATATGGACCAGACATTTGAAGATGAGTTTTCTAAGGATGTATAGTTTATGGACATTGTTTAATGAGTACAGAGTTTTAATTCTGCAAAGAGGAAAAGTAAAATAAAGTCAGACGGTTTGGGTAGGAGAGAGGCAGAGGCACTGAGATAAAAAGTCTCCCAAAATGACAGGGAGAAAATTAGCAAAGATATGAGACCAGAGACATGAGGAACTGAGGAGACAGAGAAGGTAATATGTGGCCAGGGTACAAAAGAGAAGAATCTACAGAAAAGCTCGTAGGCCAGGGTGGAACGTTTGTATTTTGTCCTATGTGCCACTGGGAATAGGAGCAATCCCGGAAGCAGATGCAAAGTGAGGAGACAGGATTTGTTATCTAGCCTAACAAATTATAAGCTGAAAAAAACTGAAAACCAACACCTGAGTGCTCCCACTTGTATGGGGAGCTACCTACAGGAGTCAAATTACTATTTTATTATTATTATTATTATTTGGTACCAGGGATAGAACTCGTGACCTCACACTTGCGAAGCAGGCTCTTGTGTTACTGAGCTAAATCCCCAGCCCCAGGAGTCAAAATAATAGCAACAAAATAGAATAGTGGTCGCGAGGGACTGAGGGGAGGAGCTGTTGTTTAGTGAGTACAGAGTTTTAATTTTGCAAGATGAGAAAGTCCTAAATGAGTGTACACTGTGAACCTATATACCCCGTGGGACTGCACACACTGGTAACTCCAGCTCCTGGAGAGGCTGAGGCAAGAGAATCACAAGTTTTAGCCTAGTCTGGGCAACTTAGAAAGATCCTGTCTTAAAATATGAAAAATAAATTTTTAAAGGTCTGCTGATGTCAGTGTTCACATGCTTGCCCAGCATGCACAAGTTTCAACTGAGTCCCCAGGACTGCCAAAAACAAAGTTTAAGATGACAAACTCTACGTTGTATGTATTTTTCTACAATTAAAGTTTCTTAAAGCTTTATTATTTCCAATGAAAGGAGTCACACCCATGGCATCAAGCATGCTGGCCAACTGCTCTACATTCGAGCCTGAAAACTAATGGAAGGGTGCAGAATTAGTCTTCCGTGTCCCAAGGATGTAGGCCTAACTATCTCTGAAGAGCCAGAGGCCTTCTGGGCTGAAAAAAGCACAACAAGGTGTTGAAGGGAATAAAGCACACGTAGGGAAGTTTTCCAATCTACGATCCACTCATGATAGTGGGCCGTGTTAATAAGGCAATCAACATAGTTTAAAATACAGAAGAGAACTAATGTATCAGAAGCACTGTATTTTTTCCTTAAATTTTCATTACAAATATTCTTGTATCCTGGCCCTGGATACTAATGTAAAACATATTTATTTTGTAAAATGTATTTCTTATTGTGGATCAAGATAAATAGGCATTTGAAAATCTGTTCTAAGGATGCATAGTTCTGCCTGGAAGAAGTGACTTGTGCACTGGAAGGAAACTTAAAGCATAGGGTATGTTATGGTTTGTGTCTGGATGTCCCCCCAAAGCCTCAAGTAGTCATGGGGGCAGGCGTCTAGAATTTGTGATTGATTCATGGTCCAACGCTGGGATTATGAGTGTGAGTGCTACACTCACCCTAGGGCAGGTGTGGCCTACCTACAATATAAGGGACAGAAAAAGTCTGCTCTCCGAACTCCTCCATTTTTGCTCTTGTGGCTTTTGCTGTCTTCTGCACCATCACCTGTTGCCCTCTGCCACGCCACCCTGCCTCGGACCCAGCAGATTATGAACTGAAACCTCCACAAACTGTGAGCTAAATAAATCTTTCCTGATTTAACTTCGGGTGTCAGGTATTTTGTCCCAGTAACGACAGAAAAGTAACACAGACAAGGTAGAAAAAGGAAAAGGTCATTTCTAGGCAGAGAAAGTGGGATAAGAAGGATCCCTGCGAGAAAAGTTTTTTTTCTTTTCACAAAATACTGGGTTCAGATTCCAGCACCACCACCGACCAGCTGGGAGTCCCTGACACAGAAAGAATTCAGCAAACAGCAACTACTGTTAATGTTTTTTCTTCTTTTCTACCACCACAAAGGAAAGGGCCTGAGATGAAGCATGTTTCACTGACAAGGTTAAAGTTCAGATGAGAACAGAAAAAAGAGGAAGAAGATAGAGGAAGAAGCCAAGAAGTTCTTCCTATTCACATATGTAGAATCAACAAACCCAAAGGGTGATCATCTGGTCACTTGTCTGCTAAAATAATCAATGAAAATTTCTGCATGGATCATCAAGAAACAGTCTCAGCTAATAATGAAACTGCCCATATGTTTACTCTGGATACTGGAAGCATTTTTCTATTAACAGGGAGAAAGTCTATGACTAGAGCAGGGACCCAAGTCAGAGCACATTAACTAGTTACCAACTACTCTCAAGACTAAAACTGACCCGCAGACCAGCATCCACGCAGGCTCTGCAGAGTTATTTGCTAGTATTAAGAACAGAGCTGTGACCTGTTTGCTTCTTGGACTTCAGCAACTTCACCTCTCCCAGCTACAGCTAGCTACCCAGTAAATAATGGCATTGGCTGAGAAAAGTCCTTTTCCTATAGTTGTACCTAGGTAAAGAGTATTTAGAACTAATTCTAAAAATGGACTATTTCCTTACAGATAGTTACATGAACCCCACAGAAAACCAAAGTTCCTCAGGACACTGATCTGGATTTATTTCTTCAACTTGTGGAAGAATAAAGGAAATAGTTACATAATCAGAAGCAGAGAGGAAGCACATAGAAATGGACAGTGTGTTGACTTTGGCTCTGCAGAGCTAGCCTCTCTCTGCAGCTCATTAGATGGGGCCCTAGACAGGTTACTTGATCTTCTTGGGTCTTGCTTTCTCTATGGAAATGTTGATGTGCCACCTCCTAGAACTATTGGAAGGGTGAAACATGAAAGTACCTGGACGGAAATGGTCAGTGAGTGTGACCTATCTTCCTTTCTTATACAAAGGCTCTAGCCTAGAAGGCTCTTAGCTCTCCTTTGGACGACAGCAGCTCCACATCCCACTGTGACAGGCTGAATTATGTTCCCACTCAAATCCATGCGTTGATGCTCTAAACCCCAGAATCTCAGAATTAGACTGTATTTGAAGACAGGCCTTTGAGAGATAATCCAAGTAAAATGAGGCTTTGTATGGGCAGTCCTTAAAGCAGAGGAAAACTAAATACACAAATGGAGACACCTAGGAAAGGCATGTCTAGGAGGGAGCCGCCCACAAGCCAGGGGAGCAGCCTTAGAGAAACCAACTGACACCACCTAGGTCTTGGTCTTCCAGTCTCCAGAACTATAAGAACATAAATGTTGCTTAAACCACTGAATGCTTGCAAATAATACTATGAGTATCATGGAAGTGTTAAATGCAGTGACAGTCTACCAGATGTTATAAGTCTTATAGACTTATAAGTCTATAGTCTATAAGTCTTATAGGTGTTATAAGTCTACAGCAGTGTGACCTGGGGCAAGTCACTGAACCTCTCTCTGTCCCCTTTTCTGCCTCTAAATGAGGGTGCTAGAGATCACGTGAGATAATGTGTGGCAAGACTGTATCATAAATAGGTGTCCTAGAGACACTGGTTTCCTTCAAATGTCCCCTCAAATGTGGGGTTTCTCAGCAGCAGTGCAGGGGATTGGATGAGCTAAGCAGGCCACCTCCTCCTTCCCAGCTCTGATCTGTGATTCCAACAGGAAGTCTTAGCATCCAGAATGAGTTTCCTTTCTATAATCCCGAAAAGTGTTTTCAAAGTCTCTTCCTTCACTTTCCAACACGAATGGACTCTTCTGGGCTCCATGTACCTTTAAACATCAGTTTAGAGCCCCGTGAACCCCAACACCCAATCAACCACACATAAAAGCTTCCCCGCAGGCAAATCCAGCTGGTCACACAAAAGTGCATTTCTCGCATGAATACCCTCCAGAAACATACTTTATGGGAACCCAAAGTGTAGTATTTGACTCTAAAGACAGACTTTAAGTCCCACCCCTCTCACACACACAGTACCTGGCTGAGCAGTCCACTGCTCTCTTCTTACATGACCCAAATACATCTCCAAATGCTTCTCTGTTTCCCGTTTCACAGGAAGGCTTGTTGCTCCTGCGGATCTCAGGCCGCCCTTATTTGGTCAGTGGAGAGGATGCAAAAAGGGGAAATGCTGAAGAGTCTTTTAGTTTTTCTTTTCTTTTCCAGTCATAGTAAGAGTGGCTGAGACACATGTACTACCAGTACAGAAAGGAAACATAAATAAGTAGTTAGGAAGAATGGGGACTTGAGACACAGAGCTAGGAATGTAGTCATTTGTGTTTTGTTTATTCACTGGAGTTGGGCAGGGATTAATTACCTCCCATAAGATGGAAATCATACACAGGTCAGCATGATTAAATTAAAATGAAAGTTTATTACAGAAAAGAAGTGCAAGGCTGGGGTTTAGCTCAGTGGCATAAGCACCTGCCTGGCAAGTACAAGGTCATGCGTTCAATCCCCAGCACCAAAACAAAACAGAAAAGAAGCACAGCAGAGTAGCCCATAAGCAAAGCAGGTTAGTTAAGATGCAAAGCAGGCAGCTCCCTGGGCAGAGCAGCCTGGGAAAGACACAGCAGAACTGGCCACACTACAGACAGAGCAGCCTTGAATGAAAGAGGCAGTTTACTTTCATAAGGTCTCAGAGGATTGTCATCATTATTTATGATTTTTTTCAAGGAGAAGTGGGGTCTGTGGGTTGAGTGGAATTTAGTTACAGTGCAGAGCTGAGTTTGGAAGTTCAGGGTCCGTTCTCGGTCAGGCCCGTTGGCATCTTAGTATCCAGCAGTCTCCATCAGTGTGCCTGTGTATCTTATTTTCTCATCTCAAGGGCCACAGCAGCTTGCTTGATTAACCAATAGTCTGGTTTACTTTTTCCCTTATCACCAAAAATTGCATCTACCTGTCTTTTATCTCTCAGGCTGCTACTTCAGAGTCCTGCTAATCCCCCATCTCAATAATACAATAACCCTATCATAGCTAAAAATAAAGCAACATATTTTGGAATATATATATATATATATATATATGATGTTGGGGGGGGTACTTCGGATCCAATCCAGGAGTGCTACCAGCGAGTTATATCTCCTCCATTTGTATTACTTTTTAACATTTTTGTAACACAGTCTCACTAATTTACCCAGGCTGACCTCAAACTTGTAATCCTCCTCCCTCAGCCTCCTGAGTAGCTGGGCTTATAGGCCTGTGCTACCATGCCCTGCTCCAAATGTATACCCTTATGATAGAGAGGAAAGGAAGAAGGGAAGGAAGAAAGAGAGGGAGGGGAGCAAGAGAGAGAGCAGGCAGAGAGAGAGAGGGAGAGAGAAAGAATACGTGGTTTAGTTGGTTGAAGCATAATGCTATTGCAGCCAAAGTCAGGCAAGGTCATTCCTTCCCTGAATCTCAGCAGACTTCAGCAAATATGTACTCTCAGTCACCAAGACTCTGGGCAAGGTTAGCACTAGGCTGACAAATCACCAGTATCAGCTCATGTCACAGGCGATATGCAGGCACAAGCTCCTGAACACAACAGCTAACAGGTCACACCGGCACGTACACGTTCAACACTTGTGGTCATGCAATCCAATCAATTAGAAAGGAAGAAGGCGAAGTCACAACACTGCTGAAGTACAAAAGATTATTAACAACACTGTGCAAACCTGTACACCAATAAGTTGGAGAATTTAGAAGAAATGGATAGATTCCTAGTTAGGAATCACCAAAACTGAACAGAGTAGATGTTTAATATTTTGAATAATCCAATAGCAAGTGATGAAGCAGTAATAAAAAAATGATAATAAAAACTACTAACTAAGGCTGGTCCAATGGTAGTGGATTATCAGAACTTATTAACATTAGTGTCACTAAAGTTGGGATACAACCCCCCACACACTGCTAAATTTGACTGGCTTTAAAAAAAAAACTACCAACTAAGGAAAATGTAGGTCCAGATGGACTCGCTGCTGAATTCCACAAAAACCTCAGGGATATTCTAACCCCAGTGCTCCTCAAACTCTTCAATGGAATTAAATTGAAAGGGAATGAGTACTTCCAAAGTCATTCCTGCAAGCTAGCATTACCCTGATTCTAACACCAGACATGGATTCAATTTTTAAAAAAAACAGCATTAGAGATCAATCTCCTTAAAATATATATAATTAAAAATCCTCAATAAGATACTAACAGAAAAATATACATACTAACAAACAGAGAATGTAATGAATTATCAAAAAGATCATAAATCATGAGCAAATAGGCTTCACCCCAAGGATGCAAGGATGGTTCAATGCACAAAGATCAATAAATGTAATACAGCACATAAACGGAAACAAGGATAAAAATCACGTGGCCATCTCAACAGACAAGAGAAAGCCTTTGACAAAACCCAACACCGTTTGGTGATGAAAACCCTGAAGAAAATACATATAGGACAAGCTTATCTTAATCTTATAAAAGCCATTTATGATATATGATAAATCTACTGCTAACATTAAGTGAAGAAAAACTGAAAGCTTTTACTCTAAAATCAGGAACAAGACGAGAATGTCCACTATCACCACTCTTGTTCAACATATTACTCAAAACATTAGCAAGAGAAATTGGGAAAATACATAAATAAATGAATGAGATCCGTATAGGAAAGGAAAAAGTCAAATTATCACTATTTCCAAGAAGACATGGTACTCTTCATAGAAGACCAAAAACAGATCCAGCATCTCCTGAGATCCGCGCCATATTGGAACTTAGCGCACTGGGAAACCAAGCAACCAGCTCGCCTCCCTGTAAGCAGCCGTGAGCCTACCATGAGCCTAAAAATCAAACATCCCCCCAACACACATTAGCAAATGGGAGCCAAAGATCTGAGCATCTCTTGGGAGGCTGACCACATGCAATACAGCAAATAGGTGGGATTTCCTCCTACCATCTCTTTCAAAGCAAATATTGTTATCACTATTTTGCATTGTTCTGATTAATTGTGTTGCTCTATTCAATATTATGTTTTGATAAGTTCTATAATATTCTGTATTCATTTGATTTTGCTATACCTGATTTAAAGAGCAACCATTGTGAAGATAACAAGATATACTATGGTACCTGTTATTGTTATCCCCATAACCTGCTGTGACGTTCTGTACCAATTTCACTGCACTGTCTCAAGTGGCTTTATTTTGTCTTGTTCAGTTGTATTTTAGTTCCTTCACAATAATAAAAATAAATAAATAAATAAATAAATAAAAAAGAAGACCAAAAGCATCCACCAAAAGTCTCTTAGAATCAATGCAGCTAGATACAAAATCAATACACAAAAATCAATAGCGTTCCTGTACAATAACAATGAGGCCACTGAGAAAGGAATTAGGAAAAATAATAACATTCATGATGACACCAAGACAAACTGAATATGTACTTAGGAATTAACCTAACTAAGGAAATAAAAGACCTCCACAATGAAAACACTGAAAAAGGAAATCAATGAAGATATCAAAAACTAGGAAGATATTCCATGTTCCTGAACCAATGCAATCAAAATAGCCTTAATTTCAAAATTGATATAAAGATTTACTGCAACTCCAATCAAAATATCAATAACACTCCATATAGAACTGGAGAAACAATCCTGAAATTCATATGAAACCAGAAAAGACTCAGAATATCAAAAGAAATCCTGGACAAAAAAGAGCAAGGCAGACAGTTCCACAGTGCTGGACTTGAAGTTGCACTGTCCCACAAAGCTGCAGTGCCAGAGACAGCACTGCAGTGCCAGAAACAGACATGTGGGCCCGTGAAACAGAAGAGAGGGTGCAAAACAACCCCAAACACATTCAGCTACTCGATCTGAGACAGCGGGGCCAAAAACACACAGTGGAGGAAAGATATTCTCTTTCATAAATGGTATTGAGAAAAGCAGACATCCACATACCGAGGATTGAATCTAGACCCATATCTCTCAGTGTGGTACACTAAAATCAAAATGAATCAAAGATTTAAATGTTAGAACACAAACACTTAACCCTGCTGGAAGACAAAATAGATAAAACTCTAAAAATCATGCAGATAGGCAAGGATTTTTTGAACTATTTCTTGTGTCAGTTGTTCAACACACTGAAAAAAATATTATAAAGAATGGAAAAATTTTTCCACTTATTCCTCAAAGCACTAATATCTAGACTATATAAAGAATTCAAAGAAATTAGGCCCCTACTAATAAAAGACCCAATCAAGAACTGGGCAAATGAAATGAATGACATTTTACAGAAATACAAATGGCCAATAAAATCCTGAAGAAATGCTCCCTATCATTGGTCATTACAAAAAAGCAAATTAACACAACACCGAGATCCCGTATTACTCCAGAAAGAATGGCCATCATCAAGAAATCAGGTAATAAAAAATGGTGGTAAGGCTGTGGGGAAAAAAAGGAACACTTCTACATTGTTAGTGAGAATGTAAATTAGTAGAACCACAGCTATGCAAATCGGTATGGAAATTTGCCAAAAAACTAAACTAGGAATTTTATTTGACTCAGCTGTTCTCCTTCTCGGTATCTTCCCAAAAGAGTTAAAGACCTCACACCACAGTGATACAAGCAGTCCCATGTTTATAGCAGCACAATTCATAACATCTAAACCTTGAAAGCAGCCTGTGTGTCCATCAGCAGATGAATGGATAAAGAAAATCGGGCATTTTACACACGGTGGAATGCAAATCTGCCATAAAACATTAAGTGAGTCCTTTGTCAGAATACGGATGCGCACTGAGACCATAATGGTACGAGAAATAAGGCAGACACTCAAGCTTAAATATGCATTAGTTTCTCTATATGAGAACCCCAAATTATAAATAAGGAGCAAAATAAAATATGAAAACTAGGAAGTAGAGGGATGGGTCTGAAAGAGGGAGGAGTGAAGGGGAGGAAGGGGGATGAGGAAAGGAATCAAGATGTGTCAGGATGCACCAGCTGCACACAAGGAACGGAAACATGAAGTGCAAACATGTACTGAGCAAAAGATAAAGGGCTGGGGATTATGCTCAGCAGCAAAGCGCCTGCCTTGCAAGTGCGCAGTTGTGAGTTTGAGGCCCAGGACCAAAAAAAAGAAAGACAAAGATAAAAACCAAAAAAATTGACTGTTCTATCATTAAAAAAATTGCGGTCACAAACTATCGGAAGCCAGTTTTCTCAACTTCAGGAATGAAGAAACCTCTTCCCTGCCATTCTCTTGTGAAAGACATTTTTCTGCACTCTTTCCTCTGTAACTTTAATGTTACATAACTTCTTGTTTCAAAAAGAGCATTCTAGGGGCTGGGGATTTAGCTCAGCTGCATAATGCCTGCCTTGCAAGTGCGTGGTCCTGATCCCCTGTACCGATAAAAAAAAGAAAAAGACAAAAAAAGAAGAGCATTCTGGAGGGACATGGTCTTGTGCCTTTAAGCTCAGCTACTTGGGAAGCAGAGGTAGGAGGATTACAAGTTCAAGGCCAGCGTCAGCAACTTAGTGAGACCCTGTTTTAAAAAAAAATTTTTTTTGTCTTTTTCGTTTTTATTGGTACCAGGGATCAAACTCACGACTACCTGCTTGCAAGGGAGGCGCTTATGCCACTGAGCTAAACCCCCAGCCCCCTGTTTTAAAATTTAAAAAAAGATTGATGATGTGGCTCAGCGATAGAATGCTGAAGGTTTAATACCCAGTAGTGGAGACAGAGAGAGAGAGAGAGAGAGAGAGAGAGAGAGAGAGAGAGAGAAAGACAGAGAGGGGGAGGGGAGGGAAGAAGAGGGAAGGGAAGGGGGAGGGGGAGGGGAGGGAGGGCAAGAGACAGAGCCAGGAAATGAACATGAATTCTGGCATTCATCTGTTAATAAAGAGGCGTGTCTAACTTTCCCTTCAAATAAGTTTGTACATTCTAGGTTTTCTAGGGGAGTGTCAGTGGTGTCACCCAACTAATGAGATGGATTTATCTGAAATGAGATCAGGGACTCTGCTATCCGTTGGATTTTTAACTTTTAATAAAACCTATGTGTAAATTTACATTTAAAAAAAAAACCTGCACCAAAATAGTAATAGCACTTACTTTGGGGAGTCGGGTCATAGGAAGTTGAAAGCCTTCTTTTGCTTATCTGTGTATTCTAATTTTTTATAGCAAATATCTATTTTTTATAATAATAAATGACATAATACAGTTTAAGGAAGAAGAAAGTAGAGAGTGTCTGTAACAGGCTGAGTAAGGGTCACTCAGCTATACCGAGTGCTAACCCCTGGAATCTGTACATTTTGTATCTTTCCTGATGTGTCCAGATGACAGAGTTTAAAGGGGGAGGTTTCTGAGTCACCCTACTGCAGCCACAAGTGTGTTTATAAAGGAGAGGCAGAGGTTATTTGAAAACAGAAGAGGAAAAAGCAGCGTGATCGTAATGAAAGAGGTGGAGTTTCGTGGCTGCAGGCCAAGGAATGCTGGCAGCCTTCTGAGCCAGAATGTGTTTATGCCAAATAAACATACTCTTCCCAAGAGACTCCAGAGACAGTATCGGCCTGCGTGACATCTTGGTTTCAAGTATTGAGCTTGGACATCGAGCCTCTGGAACTATAAGGGGAAATTTTCTGTTGTTTAAACCATCAAGTTTATGATAGTAGCCGCAGGGGACTGACACAGTAGTGAACCACAGTAAAATAAATATACGTCCATATTCATTCAAGCATATCCTCTGCACATTTTGCATAAATGAAATTATAATAAAAAATGTAGTTAGGCCAGGAGTGGTGGCACCTGCCTGTAATCTCAGCACTGTCAAAAGGCTGAGACAGGAGGATACCTGCAAGTTTGAGGTTGCTTGGACCACAAAGTGAGTTCAAGGCTAACCTGCATTGCATTGTAAAACCCTGTCTCAAAAAGACAAACAAATAAATAAAACAAAGCCAACAAAGTGGTTAAAAATATAGTCTGGGGTTAGAAATAGAGCTCAATGGCACAGCACTTGCCTGGCAAACACAAGGTCCTGAGTTCAATTCATGGTTCAAAAGGAAAGAGAAACACAGTCAGTGGGTTTAAGTTTTAAAAAATATTCCAGTAAAACACACATTGTGATAAGCCACCTTCAAAACACAGTGGTGCCTCAGTTCATGAACTCAACTGATTTTGGGGAAGACGGCAACCCTTGTGTTCATGGGGTGGAAAAGGCCGCAGTAATGTTCGTCACCCAATGCAGAGTTTAGGACAGAAACAAAATTTTGCCAAAACCTCTGTTTGCGAACCGAATTGTCTGCGAACAGAGGTGTTAGTGAACCGAAGTGTTACTGTCCTCACCCTCACTTTGAACCTAGTTACCCTTTATTCTTGCTACTTTCTGAGGCAGATTGGGAGGTCCTCTTTATGTTTTTAGCTGTCATGTCTGCTCCAATGTCCTGAACTGATTCGAGATGATTACCTTTCGTGGTTATGTTTACCTTGGGGAAGAGGCAGAAGTTGCACCAGGCCAGGGACGGTGACCAGGGAGATGAGGATGCCTGCAGTTCTCACAAGCCCGCCTTCTTGGGGGCCCTTAGCAGCAGGAATCTCCATGGCGTTGTTCCTCCCCAGAAAGTTGCACTCTACAGAGTGTCTCTTAGTATAATCATTGTGCTCAGGTTTAAACATGAACTGTGTATTTCAATTGCATCTTAAATATGATCCTTTGTCATTGGATTTTGCCGTGGAGCATGATATTTTCATGGTTCATCCATATTATAGCATGTAACAGTGATTCATTTATTTTTATCATCAAATAATATTCTACTATACAGATATTCCATACAAAAAGATACCTGTAAATTTTTATAGTATCAAATTTATAATAAGCCAATAATTGAAGAAATGTTTTAAAATTCTCCCAAACTTCCAGGCATGGTGACACATGCCTGTGATTCCAGCATTGAGAAGCTGAGGCAGGAGGGTGGTCATGAGTTCAAAGCCAGCTGTGGTTTCATAAGCAAGTTCAAGGCCAACCTGCCCTACATAGCAAGATCCTGTCTCAAAGAGACCAACAGCAACAGCAAAAATCCCCCGAATTTACTTATCCAAAAAAATTTTTTTACTTACCCATTTAGTAGTTGATTAACCTTGGGTTTTCCCACATTAGAGCTCTTAAGAATAGTGATCCTGTGATTATTAGAATCTCAGTTTCTTTTTCTTTTTTTTTATGTGGTACTGGGGATTGAACTCACAACCTCGCACTTGCCAGTCAGGCACTTATGCCGCTGAGCTAAATCCCCAGCCCGAGAATCTAAGTTTCATTGTGGACATTTTGCATTTCTCCTGGTCATATTATATACCTAGGGGTAGAGCTGCTAGATCACATGGCACATGTGAGGAACTGTGAGACTGTTTTCCAAAGCAGCAACATTGTTTTACATCATTCAAAACAGTTATGGATGTTTCAATTTCTCTATTCCTTGCCAACATTTATTATTACCTGTTTTTATTGCTGCTTTTGTTGATTTTAAGCTAACTGAGTGGATGGGAAGTGGCATCCTATTATTTCCAACTATTTATTCTTGCATTTATTAACTCCTTTAGAAATAAACAGGTGACCAGATGAATAGCATAATGAAATATTTGTGCTAAATGCTAGGAAATAACCAGAGTACTATAGCATGAATAAAATGGCCCTTGCCATGAATTGTCTTTCCTGCCACGCTCCTCTGCCGTGCTGTCCTGCTGTGAAACCTGCAGACCATGAACTGAAACCCCTACAAACAGAGCATTTGTGGCAATGCAAAATCTTTGACTGGTGAACCCAGGACTCAATCCATGGTGCATCCCTGAACTTTAAGAAATGCTGAGCAACGTCAGAGTGAGCAGTGGCGTGATTTAGGCAAAGGCCCGTCACTACATGAGCCTTTCTAAGGCAGAGGATGGTACTTGGAGAGGACCATCATGGCTTGGCTTAGGAGCACAGAGAAGATTTATTTTATCCTGGGCCCAGCAACACAGTGCCGTTGGAAATTGCAAAAGCTGTGTGTCGCTCCTCCATACTTGCAGCCTTTATGCACATATCACAGTTTACAAATTAAGGGGTTATGGGCGTGGATCAAGAAATCTGCTAATGAGGAAGACCTTTGTTTTCCTTAGCAGAGAACAGAGAAGTCTAGCAATAATTAACAATCTTTTGTTAGCTTATTTTAGCACCACATCTGTTATTTGTAGAGGGCAACAATGGTTAACATATCAATTAGGCTAGGTTCCCAGGGATTCACAATTCTTTACAGAGGAGAGCATTGATTAACATATCAGTTAGGTCACCCAGAGGCGGGGAAAACACATACAGAACAGTACGGCCACCTTACAGGTATTTTGGTATAATACAAATATAACAAAGCTCTTTTTGCTAGTGTACAGTAGATAGACTGCCTTCTTTGCCTACTCTCTCCCTCTGAAAGCTTTCTTCTGACTTGGTTGCCCATTAAAACTCCTGATTCTTAAGGATTCATTGGTCATTGCCCATGAGTGAGGAAGCTATGTTTCTGAGGCCTTTTCAGTCAGGGAAGAAGAGGTCTGCACCTGGAGCCTGAGGCACATTGAACCATAAGACAGATGAACACTAGAAGGTGAAAAACTGGATAGGCACATTGAATGTATAATTTTTAAAATTTAATTTTAACAGTTTTCTGTAATTATCACTAAAAAAGAATAAATCGGTGGATAAAGAAGCTATAGAGCAGGAGGCTGAGGCAGGAGGATCGTTGCAAATTCAAAACCAGCCTGAGCTACAAAGTGAGTTAAAGGCCAGCCCAACCTGCAGCGTGAGGCCCGTCTGAAAAATAACAACAACAACAAAAAGCTGTGGAGGTGACATTTCAACTGAGGTTGAAATGGAACTAGAGGTTAGATGAAACTAGACCAAGGTTAGATGGAACTAGACCTGAAGTGGCCAAAACAGGACTGTCCAGTCTGAGAAGAGCAAACACGCAGGCCATGAGATGAGAAAGAGCTTGGCTAATTCTCAAATGAAAAAGGAGGATTGATTGCAAGTGGGAGAGGCTGGAGAGGTTGTTGGAAGACAGAAGTTGGTATTTCATTCTAAATGCAATTGGAAGCCACTGAAAAGTTCCATATTGACAGAGGCTTAATGGTGCTCATGTTCTTAAAAGATTGCTTTAGCTGCTGCTGTATAAAATCTGTTCATGGCATGCTGCTGTGAAAAATCCATGGTGGCTCGTGCCTATAATCCCAGCTCTCGAAAGGCTGAGGTGGGAGGATCGTTGCAAGTTCAAGACCAGCCTGGCCTACAAAGTGAGCTCAACACCAGCCTGAACTGCAAGGCAAGACCCTGTCTCAAGAAGACAGGAAAAGAAGGAAGAGGAGGAAAAAGAAGAGGCGGAGGAGAAATCAGTTCAGAACGCACTATAATTATCCTGATAAAGTAATTGTCTGGATAGTAATTTGAGTAAGAGTAGCACCCATGGAAATAAGAAGTGTTTTCAAGCATATTCAAGAGACAGAAGGAGCAAAAGTAGTGGAATTGAGTGGGTGAAAGAAAGGACTCAACAATGACCTTCAACATTCCAGGACTAAATAGTTACATAAGTGCCATGTATCCAGATAGACAGCCAAGAAGTTATGAATGAATTAGGTGCTGATCGTGCCCTCTGTAATCCCAGGACTCTGGGAAGCTTAGACAGGACTGCAAATTCCGGCCTAGCCTGGGAAACTCTGTGACTTAGTGAGAACCTGGCTTAAAATAAACAATGACTGGGGATGTAGCTCTGCGCAAAAGCCCCGAGTTCAATCCCCAGTATCTCCAAAGAAAAGCAGAACCAGGCATGGTTTGCTGTATTCCCAGCTAATCAGAAGGCGGAGGTAAGAGAATTATGCCCAAGAGTTTGAGACCAGGCTGAAACAAATGGGGGACATGGGAAAATCTGAGTTTAAAACAAATGAAAAAATGAATTAGCAAGGTTCCCAGCAAAATAGTTAAACACCAATATAAGAGGAGGTAACAGCATTTTTGCAGGGAAGCAGCCCAGAGTCCTGTAGCAAGCACTAAACTTAAGAGGAAAGGGGGATTAAAACTCAAACTGGAAAGCAGAGTGTCAGTGGATGAGGACAGGTGTCCCAGTGTGCAATGTCTAGTTAATCTTTAACTGCGTGTGCGTTGACTTGCTGGCTTCCAGAGTGGCAGGATCAAGGCCTTGAGTGTGTTGTCTCTTCATGGTGGTCTGTAGAGGGTTTGACTCATAGGGCAGACCTGCTGCAGTCTTCAGGGTGAGCATGCTGAATCCCGGAGTGATGAATCCCCTGCTAGATCTCTGCCATATTTATTATTTGGCCTTTTAAGTCTTTGTAGGGAATGCCTCTGGCCAGCCAGAATAAGTGCAAACAAACACCAGCAAATACTTGTAGTCCTGGCACATCTTAATTTTAGTGAAGTCTGTTTGGAGATGTTCAAAAGAACAGAGTCCCAGGCTCTGGCTTTAGCTCAGTGACATAAGTGCCTGTCTTGCAAGTGCAAGGTCATGAGTTTGATCCCCAGTACAAAAAAAAAAACCCAGAAAACAGAGCCCCATGTGTCAGATTCCAGGTGATGGTCAAGGGCCTACTGAGGCCTCAGAGGCCAGTTTTGTGGCCTCATCAACTTTATGATAACATCCTGTGGACAGGAACTGTAGCAAAGGCGGACCGGGAACCTGTTGTAAATATTTACCTTTTGGCCTTTGCCCAGTTGAAGGGCCCGTATGAGCGCCCAGAGCTCGGCCTGCTGGGCTGACTGATTTTGAGGAAGAGATGGGCTGGAGCATCTCTTTGGGGGTAACAACAGCATCATCCTGCGTCATCCATCTTTAACAGCTGCTTCATCTGTGAACGAGGTGTACTCAGCGTCTGCTAATGGCTCCATCTGGAGGTTACAGCTGCGGGTGAAACAATGCAAAATAGTTGTGGTAAGGCTGTCTGAACTCTGTGGGCAAACAAGTGGCTGGATTTAAAGTCTTTACTGGCCTGAAGGTGGTTCGGGGGTACCCAACAAGCAAAGTCCCTGAGTGATGAAGCTGTTTGAAAGCCATCGACGTCCCCCAATATTGAGAAATTCAAGGATGGCATGCAGCACATGAACAGTTAAATTTTGTCCTGATTTGTTTGCCTCCTTAATCAGAAGGGCAGTTTCTGCAACTGCCCACAAACAGGGGGCCAACCTGAAGACACTGAAACTAGGTTTTGGACCAGTAGGTGACTGGGTCTGTCCAGGACCCCTGAGGCAGCATGCTGCCTTTCATCCACAGACAGATCCAAGGGGTTTGTCATACCTGGAATACCTGGAGCTGGAGCTGAGGTCAGAGCTCTTTCACTCTGTGGAAATGCCTCAGTTTCTTCCAAAGTCCAATTTATGACACTCTTTTAGTTGTGGGTTTTTTCAACATGTTGGACCCCTTTTGTCTGGTGTCAGGGTCCTCCCCCAAAAGCAAAAAGAAGCTGGTTGGCAGGGACTATTCTCAGGCAGAAGAAAACATCCTTTAAATCCAGACAGTGGAATCAGGCAACATCAGAAGGGAGCCAGCTCGGGAAGATGTACGGGTTTGGGACTGATGGATGTAAAGCTAAAAGACCAAGTTAATCTTGTAAATTGAGAACTTCAGAACTGTGTACTGTACAAGAAATGCTTTAAGGGCTGAGGATTTAGCTCAGCGGCATAAGCACCTGCCTTGCAAGCAGACGGTTGTGAGTTTGATCCCCGGTACCAATTAAAAAAAAAAAAAAAAGAAAGAAATGCATTATGCACATCCACTCAAAGTGAAAACCAAAAGTATATTTACCAATTAAATACCAGTTGAAATTTGTAATTTGATTTCTCTTCTAAAACTTTTTTAAAGGGTCAGGGATTTAGTTCAGCAGCACAAGCTCACAAGTACAAGGTCGTGAGTTTGATCTCTAGTACCAAAAAAATAACTAAATAAATGAAATGAAACTTTTTTAAAAAAGATACATATGATTAGAGGTTCAGATGACTTTATGGGTTGCTAGGGAGTTTATATTTTTCAAGTTATACTACAATCCATTAATAATAAAACAAAGGAAAAAGTGTTCCATGATACCTGAAGTTACATTACAAGATAGCCAGTTACAAAGGCAGCAAAGAGTTACAAAGCCCTCACCAGTTCCAAAGACAGGAGTTTTACAAAAAAAGGAGACATGTTCTGTTGTTGGGCTTGCTGGATATGTCCACTTAGTCTTAGCAGGCATCCTGGGTAGGTTTAACGCTTTACTTCAAGATTGAGTAGACCCCTTTTTTTTTTCTTGGTTTCTAGTTGAGTCCAGATGATCTTGGACTCATATATATCTTCAGTTTCTATCCTGGTATTCTACATGGGATTTTTGGTCTCTCTAGTTGATTATTTCCACAGTTTTGACTGTGAGTTTTCTCATAGTGGGTCATTGTTATACTCGTGGCTTGTAGTGGCTCCTTTAAGAATCTGTAGGTGTTTAGCTAGAAGATATATTTAAGGGGAGGAAATGACCCATTGCTTACGTTGATTGCATTCGAGAGCAGAAACTTGGTCAGAGATTTCTAAATTCTATAAACATGTTCTTACATTATAAGTGTGCCCTAACACCTATAATAGACAGTACAATAAGATAATTGTTCTTTTATCTTTCTCCAATAAATATGTATTAGTTTCAAAATACAGAAGAAGTTATGAACATTAAAAACAGTAAGCTACAAGTTTCTCACATAGGTTTCAACAAAGTCATTTAAATGAATATCAGTTAAACTTCCTTTGTCTGAATAAACTAGCCC
This sequence comes from Cavia porcellus, assembly GCF_034190915.1. Lineage (NCBI taxonomy): Eukaryota > Metazoa > Chordata > Mammalia > Rodentia > Caviidae > Cavia > Cavia porcellus. The sequence continues at coordinate 229,250,921 of NW_026947484.1, read as the reverse complement.
TCTTAATATTTACAACATAAAAATGGGCTTAGCAAATTAAAATAAAGCATTTTTACTGCTACTGTAGAAAGTTAAACACATTATTTACTTTTTAAAATTTTTTTATTTTAAAGAGATTAAGATAAAAGAGGAAATAACAAACCAATCAGAACAGAATAATTTAAGCAACACAGTATGTCACCACAAGACAACCCGATAAAACAGTAGCTACCCTCATGTCTCTTTTCATGAAATAGTTGAGCATGCCTTCATACACAATAGTATCAAACATAACAAAATAGCATAAAACCATTAAAGAGAATGAAAGTGTTACAGGCCACTCAGAACCAAATAACAGAAAATGAACAATGATTACTATATTGTCTCATTGTCCATAAAAAATTTGTTTATACTATCACATATAATAAAATCCAGTAAGCGCCTGCCTTGCAAGCAGGCAGTCGTGAGTTCGATCCCCGGTACCGATAAAAACAAAAAAGGCAAAAAAAAAAAAAAAAAAAAAAAAAATAAAATCCAGTAAGATACAACATGATACAACCAATGGAAACAGAAGAACAAAAGTATGGTACGACTTCAAAACAGGACCATATTAAGTCAGCACTGGCTATTATAAGGTCTTATGTTCTTCAAAATAGCTGTTCATACCATCACAGATAATAAAATCAAACAACCCAGGATAGAACCATTCCAACTAATGAATGAAAATATTATAAGACTTCAGAGCAATGTAATGGGGAATCATGATTACCATAAACTTTTATGTACTCTTTACCATTTCTTATATTAGGGAGACTATACAGTATTTATGCATGTGAGTTTGATTTACTTCACTTATGAGTATGGTCTCAAGTAGCATCCATTTATTTGTAAATATCTCAATGTGATCATTCTTTATAGCTGAGTATTACTCCACTGTATAAAAATACAACTTTTTTATCCATTCCTCAGTTGTTGGACATTTAGGTTGTTTCCAAGACCTGTCTATTACAAATTGTGCTGCTATAAACATGGATGCACATATATCACTGTGGTATGATGTTTTCAGTTCTTCTGAGAATATGCCTAGAAGCAGAATAGCTGGATCAAATGGGACTTCCAATCTCAGCTTTTTGAGAAATCTCCGGACTGGCCTCCACAATGGTTGCACCAGTCTACACTCTCACTAACAGTGCAAGAGAGTACCTTTTCCCCCACAGCCTCTCCAGCATTTGTTATTGGTAGTTTTCTTGATCCTGGCCATTCTTTCTGGAGTGAAATGGAATCTCAGTGTGGTTTTAATTTGCATTTCTCTAATGACTAACGATGATGAAAATTTTTTCATGTATTTATTTGCCATTTGTATTTCCTCATCTGAGAATTGTTTATTCATCTCAGATGCCCATTTTTGGATTGGGTCTTTGAATTTAAAGAGCCTAATTTTTTTCAATTCTTTATATACTTTAGACAGAAGTCTTTTGTCTGAGGGACAGTTCACTAAGATTTTTTTTCCCAGTTTGTGGGTTTTCTTTTCACTATGCTGGAGATTTCTCTTGATATGCAGAAACTTTTTAATATGACGTGATCCAAGTTACTGATTCTGGGAAGTATTTCCCATGAGGTTTGATTCCTGTTCATGAATTCTCTACCTACCCCTATGTCTTCAAGATTTTTACCCAACTTGTCTTCCAACAGATTTAGTGTTTCTGTTTTAATATTCAGATCTTTGACCCATTTAGATTTTAATTTAGTACATGGTGATAGACATGGGTCTAGCTTTAGTTTTCGGCAAATGGAGAGCCAGTTTTTCCAGCACCATTTATTAAAGAGACTATCATTCTTCCAGTGAACATGTTTGGCCCCTTTATCAAAGATAAGGTGCTTGAGTGTGTTTGTGGTTGTGATTGTATCTTCTGATCTATTCCATTGATCTTCAGATCTGTTTTTATTCCAGTACCATGTTGATTTTATTTTATTATAGTTGCTTTGTAGTATAACTTCAAGTCAGGGATTGTGATGCCTCCTGCCTTGCCTTTGCTGCTTCGAATTGCCTTTGCTATTCTAGGTCTCTTCTGGTTCCAGATGAATTTTAGGAGTGATTTCTCTAGATCTATGAGGTATGTTGATGGTATTTTCATTGGGATTGCATTGAATCTGTATAACAGTTTTGGAAGAATGGGCATTTTCACAATATTTATTCTTCCTATCCATGAACAAGGAATGTCTTTCTATTTTCTGAGGTCCTCTTCGATTTCTTTTTCAGGATATTATAATTTTCCCTGTATAGATCTTTCACTTCTTTCGTGAGAGTAATTCCTAAATATTTCATTTTGTTGGTTGCTAGTGTGAAGGGTGTGGCTTCTCTTATTTCTCTCTCTGTGATTTTGTTGTTAGTGTATAGGAATGCTATTGATTTTTGAGTATTGATTTTGTATCCAGCTACATTGCTGAATTTATTTATTTTATCTCGGAGACTTTCAATGGAGTTTTGGGGGTCTTTTATGTAGATTATCATGTCATTTGCAATTAATGATAATTTAACTTCTTTTTTTCCTATCTTTACCCCTTTTATTTCTCTCTCTTGCCTAATTGCTCTGGCTAGTATTTCCAGTATTACATTGAATAGGAGCAGTAATAAGGGATATCCTTGTCTTTTGCCTGATTTTAAGATAAAGGCTCTTCAGGTTTTGGCTATTTAATATGATGCTGCTGTTGGTTTTTCATAGATGGCCTATATCATATTGAGGTAAAGACTATCTATTCCAATTTTCTGTAAGGTTCTTATCATGAGTGAGTGTTGGACTTTATCAAAAGCTTTTTCTGCATCTATAGACATGAACATGTGATTCTTACTTTTGGCTTTATTGATATGGTGGATTACATTTATTGAGTTACATATGTGGAACCATCCCTGCATGCCTGGGATGAATCTCACTTGGTCGTGGTGTATAATCTTTTTGATGACTTGCTGCATCCTGTTTGCCAATATTTTACTGAGGATTTTTGCATCTGTGTTCATTAGGGAGATTGGCCTGTAGTTCTCTTTTTTAGCTGGGTCTTTCTCAGATTTTGGTACTAGAGTAATATTTGCTTCTGGAAATGACTTAGGAGAATTGCTTCCCTTTCGATTTCATTGACGAGTTTGAGGAGTGTTGGCATTAAGTCTTCTTTGTATTCTTGTAGAATTCCGCAGTGGATCCGTCTGGGCCTGGGCTCTTCTTTGTAGGTAAGGACTTAATTACATTTTCAATTTCATTAACAGAGATTGGGTTATTGCCTCAGAGCTGGGGAAGCCAGGCTCTCTTATTGCCAGAGGCTACCAAGCTTACTTCAGGCAAAGATCTCATTATGTATACACCTTAGCATGTGGCAGGACTCCTTTCTTCCAAAGGAAGTCTATGGCTGTCAACAACTGACTTCTTAAATAACCAGCTCTACTTTTAGAAGGACCAGTCATTCAAATAAAGACAGGTTCCTCCTTAAATCCCGCCACTTTCTTGCCAGAACAGGAGAAAGAAATTGAGATTGATAAACATGACTGTGAACAGGTAGTTCTTCATACAGATGCAGCCAGAAAGGACTTATAGGACAACTCCGTTTACTGACCCAGATTTAACCGCCTTCTGTGATGGCAGCTCCTTCATAGAAAATGGAAAAAGAAAGGCAGGATATGCAGTGGTGACTTTACACCGTGCGCTTGAAAGCTCCTCGCTTGCACCTGGCACTAGTGCTCAGCTCATAGCTCTGACCAGAGCCTTACAACTCAACAAGGGACAAAAGGTCAATATTTATACTGATTCTGTGTATGTTTTCCTACGTGCTCAGGTAGCTGTATGGAAAGAAAAAAAATCACCTAACAGCCAATGGATCCCCTATAAAATATCGTAAGGTAAGAGATGATCTTTTATTATCTGTTTATCTGCCCTGCAAAGTGGCAGTAATTCACTGTAAAGGACATCAAAAACCAATTGATGAAATTTCTCAGGGAAATCAACTGGTTGATACAGCAGCTAAAAAGGCTGCTCGAGGCCCCTTTTTCAGGCCCCCCTGATGTGGGAGGGATCCCTTGAACATATTCAACCCAAATACTCTCAGCCAGAAATTAAATGGGCTCTCTCCCATGGATGCCAGCTTCTTCCATCAGGATGGTTATAATCAGATGATGGAAAATTGTTTCTTTCTGGTGCTAGTCAATGGAAAATAATTAAGTCTTTACACCAAACATTTCATCTAGGGAAAGACAAAACTCAACTCAGATGGCCTCAAAGTTATTCATAAGAAAAGGACTTGCTCAGACAATAAGACAGGTAACTAAGACCTGTGAGCTCTGCCAGAACAGTAATCCTCTTAACCAAACCGTAGTTCCATCTGGCATACAGAGACATGGTAAATATCCTAAAGAAGACTGACAGCTCAATGTTACTCATATGCCAAAAAGTAAGGGACTTCAGTTCTTATTGGTTTGGGTAGATACTCTTTTTTTCTTGCTTTTTTATGGTACCAGGGATCAAACTCACAACCTTGCACTTGCCAGGCAGGTGCTCATGCTGCTGAGCTAAACCCCCAGCCCTGGGCAGATACTTTCACAAACTGGGTTGAGGCCTTCCCTGAAGAACAGAAAAAGCACAGGAGGTAGTAAATGTCTTGGTCTCAGAAATCATCCCCAGATTCGGACTTCTTAAGAGCTTACAAAGTGATAACGGACCTTCTTTTAAAGCAACAGTAACACAAAGTGTCTCTCAGGCACTGGATAGTCTCTGCCACCTCCATTGTACATGGAGACCACAGTCATCGGGAAAAAGTAGAAGAGGTAAATGAGACCCTAAATGGCTCAGGAAAGCCACCTGCAGTGGCCTCATTTACTACCGTTAGCTCTTATCAAAATAAGAAATACACCTCAAATTCTAGGCCTCAGTCCATTTGAAATGCTGATGGACGTCCTTTCCTCACTAATAATTTTTTCTTCGACAGAGAACCAGATGCCTTATTAAAAGACGTCACTTCATTGGCTAAATTTCAACCCACTCTTCAAGAGCTAACAGAAGCTCGGCCTACAGAAAAAGGAAATCCTATATTCCACCCTGGAGATTTAGTACTGGTAAAATCTCCTCCCTCATCATCTCCTTCCCTACTTGGAAAGGACTTTACACAGTGATCCTGTCAACTCCTTCAGCAGTCAAGACAACAGGCCTGGACTCCTGGACACATCACACCAGACTCAAACCCTGGGAGCCAGAGACTGTGACTAGAAGTACCACCCACACACTCCTGTGAACCTGTAGAAGACTTAAGATTCGTCTTCAAAAAGAAAACAAATGCTACTATTAGCTCTTTCACTGTTCACTTCACCACTCAAAGGAGGATGCAATTCCTTTTTAATATGGGCACAAGAATATGCAGAATCATTGCAACAAACCTCTTGCTGGGTATGTGGCTTACTGCCCTTATCCAGTACATCAAGACTTCCTTGGTGGGTATCTCCTCTTCCAGGAGATGATTAAAATGAATTACAAGACTATATTAATGAGATACAAAGAGGTTCAGTAGTTCTGCCCACAATTACAAAGTAATAAAATGACCTATAAGTTATATTCTTAATGATCCTGCACATAATCAGATTTTTTTCTAATAATGCCACTGAAGCCTCTCTACAGACACTAAAAGGCCCCTATTAGATAAAAATAAAGATCCTGTCCTAAGGGCCAGAAACCATAGATATCAAGATGGTTATTTTCAAATATGGGATGAGTATCTATGGTTATCTCCCATCATAGGATACCTCAGTAGAAAAGCACCCTTATGTTGAGAACAAACAAACAAAAAAAAAAAACCAGTCTTATTCTTATTGGCTTAATGCCACTAAATACTTGGGATGGACACCCCTTAAATAATGTGTCCACACAGCAACTTTACAGGGTAATAACTGGTTTACAACAGACTGTATTAATCACCCTGGAGTTAGATGGGGAGCCCCCAGTGACACTCATTGGTCTTGTGGAACCAATCTGTGGCCCTGGATGCCCCCTGGGTGGATAGGCAGATACACGTTAGGATTTGTATAGTTACAAGGCAGATGTATCAAAAAATATTGACAAACCTGCAAATTTACTCACCTACAACATCGATGGTCCAGAAGTGTGTTCCACTGGTCTGATCATTTGGCCTCTGTCTTTATCCCTTCCCTAGGATTAGAAGACATCATACAACATATCAAGGCCTTGACTAATATACTCAGCGGGCCTTAAATGACACTGCTGCTAGTCTCCCTTCATTGAAGAAATAAAATTAATGAGACAGGCTGTCCTTCAAAATCAGATGGCATTAGATGTTCTAACAGCAGCACAGGGGGGCACTTGTGCAACTGTAAAAACTGAATGCTGTGTATACATTCCTGACTCTTCTGCTAATATCTCAGGAGCTATTCAGGACATTAAACAACAAATTAACATGTCAGACTCTAAGATTCCCTGGACCTTGTCTTTCTCCTCCTCACGGAAAGCTATTACTAGTTCCTCTTGGGGGGAAATCTTTGTTAATTACATCATAATATAACTTTACTCTTTGGCCCATACATACTTAACTGTTTCTTTGGCCTTGACTCCTCCAGACTTAAAGCTGTGCGCCCACCCAAGATGAACATGCCTGGTGTCTATCAAAGGCCTATACAGGATCTCTACAGAAGCACCTCTGACTGCCATTCAAACATGTGACCCTCTTCAGGCTGAAGAGGCTAGATTAGTCATCACCCATTACCCCCTCACGGAAGTTCAGGTTACTTCTTCAGAGGGGGGATTGTTGCAGGCAGCTGAGTTAGAAATATTATAGGCAGTGGGACAGGACTAGGTCCTCAAAGGAGCCATGCAGAAGCTGAGATACCTTGCAACTGTGGGGGAGACAGACACCTCCTGCTGTGGGCCAGGCCTCAAGACAAAGGATCAAACAAATGCATCTACATGCTAAGGACTGATACTCTAAATAGTTCCCTATCACCCTGAAGAAGTCTGGAATCACCATTTCAACCCCCTAAGGAGAGTCACTGCTCTCTAAGAATGCCTGTTTTCTAGTGACTCACTTCCTCATTTGTCCCCAGTTTAATCATTTATTTTATTTTTTGGGGAATAAAGTAATGGGAATCGAACTCATAACGTTGTGCTTGCCAGGCAGACCCTTATGCTGCTGAGCTAATCCCCAGTCCCCAATTTAATCAATTTTACCTGAACTATTAATCTTATTGGCTAGCTATCATTATGTCCCACCTTATGCCCATCTGCGTTGTGAGTTCCCAGTCTTTCCCCACCTTGAACCCATAGCTTTACTCTGTAAAAGTCCCTGGAAAAAACAGAGTCCTTGGCAACCCGCTTGGGACCCCTTCTCTCTCTCATCAGACAGAAGCTTCTCAATAAATATATTCTTCTGTGAAGCTTCATTGTTTCTAAAACGCATTCTTCAATTTTAGAGAACACAAACTCGCACCGGACATAGTAGGTTGGGAGTTTCATTTCCCTAGATCATTTCCATTCATCTTTTATCATTTTCTTTGTTTATACTTTGCCTCATCAAATGAGAGATACTACATTTTATTCACGTTTTCATGTCTGACTTATTTCATTTAACCTATGTTTTCCAGATGCATCTATTTTCCTATAAGTGCCTCAGATTGGTCCTTAGTATTCCATTATATATGGATACTCCATTTTGTTTATCCAGTCATCTACTGATTGGGTATACAGGATGCTCCCAGGATTTAGCTATTAGAATTGTTCATGATCTTTTTAAAAATCTCACCAAGAATGGCTTCATGTTTTATGTAGTCAATATTTACATGTATTTTCCTAAGTTTTTACATTTTTTTTGCTCATTTTTTCCCCATGGCCAAGCTTTCACCTTATTCTGCCAAAATGCATCTTTTAGGATTTCTTTACTGGGGGAATCTATTGGTGGAAAGATACGTTTGTCTTTTTTTTTTTTTTTTTTTTGTCTTTTTCCTTTTTATCGGTACCGGGGATCGAACTCACAACTGCCTGCTTGCAAGGCAGGCGCTTATGCCGCTGAGCTAAATTTCCAGCCCCATTTGTCTTTATTTTGCTACTGATTCATCAAGATATTTGCAATGGGAATACCATTATGGACCAGCAGTTGTTTTTTTCCTTAGCAGACTGAAGATTTTCTACTGTTCTTTCTTTGCTAGTTGCTTTTGGGAAGTGAGCTCCACTTTGACACTTTTCAAGAGGCCCTTTCATTCTTTAGCCACCCAAATACCTTGCATCCAGCCTGGTTGTATGAGGAGCCTCTAGTTGCTCCAGGAGAAATTTGTGTCAGCTGTAGCAGGCTTCGGTCACAGACCAGTCACAGGTGGCCCCACTCTGCAGCCTTGGCATTTCTGACGCTCTGCAACTCTCCACACGTAGGTCCTCAACGGGGCCCTGTCCTACTCATGACCAAACAGAAGCACACTATGCATGGTTGTGCCTGTGTTTTTTCCTGTATAAGCAAACTCTCCAGATTCACGGTATATGCACTGTATCTGCACCCTAACTCCTTAAAAAGTCCCTCCCAACTTATTTTGTCTGAGACAGGGTCTCACTTTGTAAGTGCATGCTGATCTCAAACTTGTGGTAATTTTTTACCTTCGCCTTCCAAGTGCTGGGATTACAGGTGTGACCCACCATGCCTGGCTTAAAAAGCCTGTTTTTGCTATCACAGTGAAAGAGCTCCACTTTGCCAGTTTGTGGTTTCTTTGAAAACTGAGCAAAGACTCTCAGCTGATTGGTAGCATTGTGGAGTCAATATGGGGCTCTTCCCCTTTAGAGGGCAGTGAAGAAGACAATTGGTTGTTAACAGGCTCAAGAATTCACTGGTGTTTGATATCCATCTTAGGTGCACATGAGAACTCATGCTAGCTAGTGACGATTTCTTTTAAAATGATTTCTGTGGGGGTCAGGGATATACTTCAGTGGTACAGTGCCTGCCTGGAAAGCGTGAGGTCCTGAGTTTAATTCCCAGTGTCCAAAAAATTTATTTGTTTTCATTGATTTTTAAAAAAACTATGTACTTGCCTTTCTATATGCTGAGTGCAGACACTGACTTAGAGTTTATTGGGTAACCTGAACCTCAAGGTTGTTGTCTCTTTAGGTCTTGAACATCTTCACTGTCTCTTCTAATATTGCTGCTAATCTATTATCTTCTTCTGAAACTCCAATTAGATATATAAAAATGGTAGATATCTTGTGTATGTGTATGATGCTTAATAGCTAGCATTTTATTAGCAATATCTATTGCCGGACTTCATGGTGAATAGTTTGCCTTTATTTGGTTAATCTCTCAACAACCTCATGAAGTAGATACTGTTATTCTATCTTGCACACAAATATGGAACCAGAGGTAGAAAAAAAAAGACAAAGGGTAACCACTTTTCAAAGATCACAGAGGTACTAAGCTGTGAAAGCAGAACATGTACCCAGGTAAGCTAATGGCAGAATTCTAACCCTAGTGCTATTGAATGTCATTGATTCTTACTGCTTTTCAGAGTCCTTATTCTCCATTTGATATTTTAGGTTTTTTTATTTTGTTATGCATGGGTTTTGTTGTTATTGTCTATTTATTTGTTTACCAGTGAAAAGATACTTTCAGACCATATACTTGTTTCTGGAATCTTGATTTATGAATTTATATAGCTAGATAGATATCTATAAAAATACATATGCAAAGATATATATATATATATATATATATATATATATATATATAGGGGCTGGGGGTTTAGCTCAGCGGCATAAGCGCCTGCCTTGAAAGCAGGAGTCGTGAGTTTAATCCCCAGTACCGATAAAAAGGAAAAAGACAAAAAAAATAAAAAATAAATAAATATATATATATATATATATATATACCCCACTCCCCCACTCCCACCCCCACTCCTGTGGAGAACCAGCTGGATGACTCTCCTTGAAAGAAGAGCAGCCAACTATCTCCATTTTGGATAAACATGGCCCTGTCTCCATGTGTTGATATGTACAGAGCTGGCTAGGCTATTTCTTTGTCCCTCTAATTGACTTTAACCAGTGTAAACTGGGCTGGATAAGAAGCTGATGTGTCATTTCTGAACCTTCCCTGCCCAGTGACTCACAAAAAACTGGTTGAGCCAGGTTGGATGAAGAGCCTTGGCTCCAGGTTGAGCCTCAAGATAAGAAGCTATGACTTCCCAGGGCAGGAAAAGATGGTACATCAGAGCGCAAACTCTGATGCCTCAAACATTAGCTACTACCTAGATTGTGTTATGCAGATTACTCTCTTTGCATATTTTTCCCTCTGCATATTGCAGAGGTGATCTCAGGCCTCCTACCTAGCTCAGCTCACTGCACTCCTGTATTTCCCCTGCCATTCTCACTGTCACTCATTCCTGAGCCACACCCCTCACGGCAAATTAATAAAACCTGTTTTGGGCCCTGGGACATGGCCTTTGTTCTGGTGAACAACCCTCTTGGCTGGACTTAGGGTCTCCTTGGCTCCCCTAACTATAGTTATGTCTTAGTGATATAGGGGAATGAAACTCTCAACTCACTATGTCTGGTATGAGTTTGTGTTCTCTAAAATCGAGGAATGAATTTTAGGGACAACAGAGGTAAAGAGTAGAATATATTTATTGAGAGAAAGGAAGCTTCTGTCTGAAGAAAGACAGGAGGGGGTCCCGAGTGGGTTGCCAAGAACTCTGTCTTTTCCAGGGACTTTCATAAAGTAAAATCATGGGGTGAGATGGGTTTAAGGTGGGGAAAACTGGGAACTCACAAGGCAGATGGGCATAAGGGGGGACAGAACTATGGTTAACCAGTAAGATTAATAGTTTAGGTAAAATTGATTACATTAGGGACAAATGGGGAAGGGAGTCACTAGAAAGTGGGCATTCTTAGAGAGCCCTGACTCTTCCTAGGGGGATGGGATCATGACTCCAGCCTTCCTCAGGATAATAGGGAACTATTTTAGAATATCAGTCCTTAGCATGTGGATGCATTTGTTTGCTCCTTTGTCTTGAGGCCTGGCCCACAGCAGGAGGTGTCTGCCTCCCCCACAGTTGCAAGGTATCTGGGCTTCTGCACTGGCTCCTTTGAGGCCCTAGCCCTGCCTATAATATTTCTAACTCATCTGCCTGCAACATGGAAAGGGACAAGGGAACAGACCCATCAATAGGGAAAGGATCCAAGGGAACAAGGAGAGGGAAAGGGGAGAAGGAAAGGGAAAACAAGAGAAATAAGAATATGTCTAGTGGGGGCTGGGGACTTAGCTCAGCGGCATAAGCACCTGCCTTGCAAGCAGGCGGTCATGAGTTCGATCCCTGGTACCGATAAAAAGTTAAAAAAGGGGGGCTGGGGATTTAGCTCAGCGGCATAAGCACCTGCCTTGCAAGCAGGCAGTCGTGAGTTCGGTCCCCGGTACCGATAAAAAACGAAAATGACAAAAAAAAAAAAAAAAAAGTTAAAAAAAAAAAAAGAATATGTCAAGTATAAGAACCTAATAACCCAAATCGGTGTAAATTTGTAAGCCATAACTCGTGCTAAAATAGTATCAACAAGTATGAAAAAGGTGATAGGAAACCAGAAGAGAAGGGGGAGGAGAGAAGGAAGGGATAAAAAAAAAGCTGTCATATGCACATGTAACCACTCCCCAAGATGATTGTAAACTGTGAATTACAAAAATGTACTATACAATACATACAATAAAGTAAAATGGAAAAAAGCAAGAGCCAGAACTAAAATATATAATAACAATATATTCTAATACAGTGGTTTGTCAAACACAATGTTCAAAATTTCTTACTTCGTCTAGGACCAGGTAAAGATGTAGATATATTTTGTGTGTGTGCTTGTGGTACTTGTGATTGAACCAAGGGTCTTCTCACTGAGCTATGTCCCTAAACCATTTAAAATTTTTTTATTTGAATCAGTCTCCCCAAATCACTAAGTTGCCCAGGCTGAGCACAAACTTTTGAAACTCCTACTTCAGCTTTCGACAGCACTGGTATTATAGCCATTCCTGGTTCAGGGTAAATATATTAATGCTGATTCACTTTACACAGGGATACATTAAATATGAATGTGAAAAGTTCGTCCTATTTAACTGATAAGAAAGCAGAAATAGAAGATATAATTTCTAAACTAAAGAAAAAAATAAAATGAGAAATAACTCATGTAAAGCTAACAAAATTAAATTAAATTGTTTTGTTTTTCATTTTTTGAGGTAGGGTCTCATTATGCAGTTCAGGACAGACTTGATTTCTCTTCGTAGCCCAAGCTCACCCCAAACTCACAGTGAGTGATCCTCTTCAGCCTCCCAAATGCTGGGATTACAGTCATGCACCATCACACCTGACACAATAATTAATTTAAAGAGTTAAAAATTTTAAAGGCCATTACACAAGAAAAAAACTTATGTTTACAAAATAACATGTCTAGACTCTAAGGATAGAGTAACATTTAAATAAAAAAATAAGCAGCTGGGAAAGATGGTCTTTCCTAACTAAAGTTGCAACTCGTGCCGTGTGGTTTGCCAATCTTCTCTAGATTGCTGTTCCAATGCTGCTGTTACTCAGAGTTATGCTTGACACTTTTCTCTCACTCAGCATACTCTTTGTGGGGTACTCAGCCACAATCAGAACTGTGATTATCAACCGAGCACTGTTGACTCGCATCCAATAAGTCCAATTCTTGATTGTACCCTGATCACTGAGTCCTTATGGTTAAGGGATAACTAGGTAGTGCAACCTACATGTTCTTAAACTTATGATGCCCAAACCTTCCCCCTCTCAAAAAACAAGTTCTCTATTTGCACACCTGATTAATAATACTACTAACCACTTTAGCAAGAAACCTGAAGTAAAAAAAAAAGTGAATCCTGAAGTCATCCTATTGTCCTTCCTATTCATCAGCCACAATCTTTTATAGTTTATAGTAGTCCTCAATGTGATCTAGAAGAAGAATGACCCCCACACACAACTCTCAGACTTTCACAGTTTGACCTGCTGTTAGGAGGTGGGGCCTGGTTGGAGCTGGGTCACTGGAGGCATGATCTGGAAGATCTCCATGCCCAGCTCTTCCCTTCTCTCTCTGCTTTCTGGCTACTGTGACATGAGAAGGTCTCTTCTGCGGGATTGTTTCACCATGCTATTTTTGCCTTGAAGCCAGTCAACTATGAATTGAAAATGTAACTTGGTAAAGACGAGGCTCATGAGGTTTCAGTTGGGAAGGAGGACTCCATTAGCAGGTGTATTACAGATAATATGTTTTATACTCTGGCAAAAATTTGGTGAGCATTTTGCTCATTTTCTTAGATTTCATGGGGCACTGACATTAAGTTGGACAGACTAATATAATGGAGCGAGAGGCATCCATGCAGCCCAGGAGGAGAACCAAGAAGCCAAGCCATGCCCTCCTGTGAGCCAGCCAGCACATGGGCCAGGAGACAAGAAGATGCCCTGCCCCACCCTGTAAGCAATCCACTGATTCCCACTATGTAGTTGAGGCTACAGGTAGCCCAGTTTGGCCTTGAACTCATGACCATTCTCCTCCCTCAGCCTCCCAAGTGCTGGGATTACAGGTATGCACCACACATACAGTAAAAGCCAATTTAAATGTTCCGAGTTTCACTAAAAATTAGGGCCTGCAAAATTGGAGCAAAAGAGAATAGTTGCTGAAAATATTAGCATTAAGAAGAAACAAAGCATTTTGGATCAGTATAACAGGAAAGTTCCCTTGAGGACTTTTCAGGAGTCAGTGAGACTCTACCATTTGGTGGACTAGGGGTGTAAAAGGGTAAACACAACGTTCTTTGAAAGATTTTCTTGAGAGAGAACCCCAGGGTACACTATTACTGAAGGGTCATATAGGGAAATTGTTCCTCAGGATTCAATTCCCAATGCTCAGTTATTCCAGCACTCAGGGGCCACTGCAGTAATGATCTGAGGGGGCCTGGTTACTATCAGGCTGGCAGCAGACCTTGATGACATTCACACAGTATTGGTTTAACAAGCATGGAAAATGCACACGTTGTGGAGTCAGAGGGGCTTCCTTGTACATCTCAGAACGAGCCATGAAACCCAGCAAGTGTGCCCATGAGATAGATGGCAGTGCGTGAAGCTGTCAGAGGAAGCCAAAAGAGGGCACAGGAAGTTGGAGATGCCAAGAACATGGAACACGTAAGGAAAGTCACTGGAAGTGAACAAAGCCAAAAAGAGGCCATCAGCTAGTAATAATTTAGGGACAGGGCTTTTTAGAATTCACCTCTTAATACAGTTTGTACTGGGCACTGCCAAGGAAGCTACAGGACTTGATGTTTGCTGTGCTGGATTCGATCTTGCTTTGGTCTGGATTTCTCTCTAGTCTCCCTTTTTGGAATGGGAATGTTCACCCTGTGCCACTCTACATTGGAAGTGTTTAACCTTCTTCTTTATTTTTATAAGGATTCACAGTGAAGTCTGTGTTGAGTCTCATGGGAGACTTTGGACTTTTTAGCAATGTTAAAACTGTTAAAACACTGATGACGCTTAGAGATGAACTAAATGCATTTGCATAAAGAAATGTGAATGAGTCTTTTGGGGGCCAAGATGCAGTGTTATGGTTTAGATGAAAAATGACCCCCAAACTCTCATGTGTTGAGGTGAGTTGACTTCCGGTGAGCAGATGGGGCCTGGCAGGAAGTCAAGAGTCACTGGGGGAATGCCCTGACAGGTTATATCTCTCACTTCGAAGTCTCCCGCTTCCTGGCCTCTCTACTTCCTGGCCACCATGACATGAGTAGCTTTCCTCTGTTAGATCCTTCCACTATATTACTTCTGCCTTGGAGCCAGCTAACCACGGACTGGACACATGAGCTGTTACTGCTGATATATTGGATCAGTTTGAGAAGTTTAGAAGTTTAACTAAGAGACACAGCAGGGAGCCAGGTTTCTTAGTTCGAAAATATCCTCATCTTGTGCAAGAGGAGGGCATGGAGATTTTGTGAGTGCTACACCTACTCTGGAGGGAGGGTGTACACTATAAGGGAGAAAAAAGGCTTGCTCTTCCCTACTTGTGCTCTGGCTCCCTGCCTTGCTGGCTGCTGTCTTGAATTATTCCTGCGCTGTGCCTCTCACCCTTGGAGCCAACTGATCATGGACTGAAGTCTTCAAAAACAGTGAGCTAAATAAACCTTTCCTTCCTTCATTTTGGGTGTCGGTATTTTGTCCCAGCAAGAGAGAAACGTAACCAAGACATGAGCCAAAACCTCTCTGCCTTTAAGAGTTGTGGGTGTCAAGTATTTTTTCCTAGCAATAACTAAAATGATTACAAAAGTCCTGTAGATTCTTTTTTTTTTTTTTTTGTGGTACCAAGAATCAAACTCACGACCTCACACTTGTCAGGCAGGCACTTACGCTGCTGGAGCTAAATCCCTAGTCCCTAGTCCTGTAGATTCTTAACTGTAACATCTCATTTCAGCTTATTGTTTCTCCTTTCCAGAGCTTCCCTAGTTGAAGAAATACTTGTATGTCTGCAAAAGTCTTCATATAAATTTCTGCCCTTCAAGTCACATTATCTCTGGTGTGGATATTCTAATAGGTATATCTGATACAATCCCCTTGCTCTCAATCCTTTAATGATAGGTTTCTGCCATCATTTCCGGAAGAAAAAAAAAAACTCCCTTGAATAACATAAATATAATTTCATGACCTATTGTACAATCCCATCTGCTGCTGTTTTTCCCATAAAAGCAAAACTCCAAGAAAGTTGAATGACTCCAACTCCACACCCCACCCCCATGCCTGCAAATTTTTCCTCATCCTTCATGTACCAATTTGTTTCCTCTTGTGGGAAAAATCTCCTGGAATTCTGTTCAACACATTACGCTTCTATTGCTGTATTCCGTGTCTATCATTTTTTTTCTCCAAGCATATTTCATAATGCTGTCCCATATTTTCTCTCTTCAAATTGGCAGCCAGCTTTATGTAGCTTGGATTTTAAATTTAATATTAATCTGAACATTTAAAAAGTTACATGAGTTTGTAAACACTGGCAATTTTATTGACAGATACTTTTGAAAGGAACATTTGGTTTGAGTCACTAGACTCTTTCCCCATTGAAGCCAGGACCCACATACTGAGCTGCATCCCTAGTATAAGTTGCTAAATTGCCGGGCTCAGCTGGAACCTGGGATCCTCCTGCTTCAGCCTCCCAGAGTGCTGAGATTACAGGCGTGGGCCTCCCTACTTCTAATACTACTTCAGCTTCTCTCCCCTTACTTGCCTCCTCATAAAGGTGTATAACTAGACTACATACAACTCTAGTCTCTGGGCAGCAATTTACAGCTTATTTTGTTTTTTATTATTACTCTTCAATTGGCCCCCTTCATTTTTACAGATGAGGAGGCAGGCTCTACGATGATATACAATTTAGTCAAAAACCTCTACAATTAATACCCATGAAACCTTGGCATCATCCATTCTTACAAAAAAAAGGGAAAGCTACCTCCTTCTAAAATTCTTTAGCCCACCCAGTTTTCACAAATGGAGAAAAAGTATAAAAAAGAAATGCTGGAAAAGATGGGATATAAAGGGAACAAAAACAACCAAAGGCACGCGGGGAATCCTTGAGTGAACTTCCGTTCTTCAGTGAACTTCCGGAATCCACCAGAGGACGACCCAATCAGAACCTTCCTCCTGAAACCAATGGGATACCATATTACAAAGAGCCAATCAATGCGGCGCTGTCACTGTTATGGTCCGGTCACGGCGCCGGCGTCACGGTGCTTGGGCGGTCGCCACCAAGAGTTGTGTATCTTGGTGAGGCCTTTGTGGGGGTACCGTCTGGGACGGTCCTCTCGCGCCTTGCAGCCAGTCTGCACCTCAGAATCGTGGGCTGCAGCGTAGTGCGAGCGTGCGAGTCGGCGCCTGGGCTGCCGTGGGGCCTGGGCCCAACAGCAGCCTCTTCCTTTGCAGCGAGCAGAGAGAGGCCGCAAAATGCAGCCGCCGGGTCCGCCCCCGGCGTTTGCCCCCACTAACGGGGACTTCACCTTTGTGTCCTCGGCCGACGCGGACGGTGAGCGGGAGCCGCTGCGCGGTGGGTGCCCTCCGGGGGTTTTGGGGTGCTGGGGCAATGGTGGCCGGGCGGGGACTCCAGCCCTCGGCCCTGCGGGCCTTCCGAGTGTCCCGGGGGCTGGGGCCACAGTTTTTGGAAAGCTCGAGTGACTCGGCAGCTCCTGATTTTCCCCACAGCGCCTGAGAGTACTGCTTTCTGGCTGTCTTATTCACCACAGGGGGACACATGGAACCCTAAGGTTTCATTTCTGGAATTTCTCGCAGTTTCTCTGAAAAAGGGACAATCGGTTGGCTATAGGAGGTATCCAAGAATAAGAACAAAAAAGTTTCTGTTATTTATCAATGGAAAAATCTTCACGGGAGTTAGACTTGACGCTGTAAATGCAGACTTCCCTCAGGGAGTTCGTGGTTTTTATTGAATTTGATTGCTTGGATCACAGTTCTTGGAAAATAGCTTTCCATTTTAGTGTTTGGCCTCAATATGCAGCAAGGTGGACCCAGTGCGTTGGAAGCTTCGCATAATTTAACTACATATCCAATTTGCTAAGTTGCCCAGCTTTTACACGTTTGTTGTACAGTTTTGAGAAAGCTGTTGTGCTGGAAATTTTTCTGCAGCACAGGAAAATGTTTTTAGCCTTTGTCCCTTTTCCATACTCACTTCTTTTTTATCCTGAATCTTTACTAGTCAATTTCAAGAATTTTTACTAGTCAATTTCAAGAATCTTTACTAGTCAATTTCAAGTTTTACTTCTGTTAGTTTGTATATATATTTTTACTGACCACACCTGCTGTCTGATATAAAAGTACAGATTACTTTGGCCAGAAATTTCAGGCTAGAGAAGACCGTAAATTTTTCTCAGAAATACGATTTCATAGAACATCTGTAAATATATCTTGTTATCCCTTTTGTTTCCCTTGTTTTGCTGTTTGGCATTTTTTTAAAAAAAAGTAATGATTATGATTTTAAAGGTAAAATAAACAGGTGATGCACTGCAATCTTGGCACTGAAGATGAGGCAGGAGGATCAAAAGTTCAACCCCTGCCTGAGCGTCTTAGAGACTTGTGCAGACCCTGTCTCAAAACAGGAAAAAAAATAAAGAGGTCAGGAGGGTGAGGATGTAGCTCAGTGCAAATGTCCAAAGTTTAATCGCCAATAATGCAAAGAAAATGAAAAATTTCAAAGGGAATATAGCTGACACAATTCTCTTAAACTGAAATAAAGCGACTTTAATGTATTTCAATTTGTTTCATCTACTTTTTTTTTATGTTGTGTTGGGTAGCACTGAGCTATGGCTCCAGCCCTTTTTGAGACAAGGTCTTGATCAGTTGCCCAGGGTAACCTCGAATTTGTTATCCTCTTGCCTCATCCTCTCCAGTTTCATCTACATTTGATAGCATGGTGCTTATATCAAACTTATTTCCCAGACTTAAAACAAAAAAACTGTCCATTTGAGTTTTAGAAACTGTTGTTTGTATACGTCCTCTCTTCTTCCAGGAGTATGTCCCAGAAGTTTGACAAGGTAATGTCAGGCTTACTCATTTTTATCATAGACTAAGGAACTTGGAATAAATGAAATCCATAAGGTTTATAAAAGTTTCTCTTTGTTTCCTCCAAGGATATATATCCTTCATATAAAGTTCACATTTACAGAGTATTTTAAACCTACTGCTCTTGCTGGGGATTTAGCTCAATGGCATAAGCACCTGCCTGGAAAGTATGAGGTCGTAAGTTCAGTCTCTGGTACCAAAAAACAAAAACAAAATCCTACTACTCTTTTGATCATTTTAAGATCCTAATGCTTTATCATTCCTGTATTTTATAAAGAAACAGGATTAGAGCAGTTATTTTACCTCATGGCTCTTGAATTAAGAACTAGTCTTCTGTCTCCTTATGTTTCTTTCCCATAAACCATGATGCCTCTTGCGTATGTTTTATAAATGGAGTAGTATAGATCTGAATTATAACCTGTCCTGAGTTTGCATCCTGACTTTCTGGCTTCACCAGTTATTATCTGTGTAATCTTAGCCGCGTCCTTTGCCCTCCCTTAGCTTTAGTTTACTCATAAAAATATTTAGACTAATACCCAAGTGCTCAAATACTTTGCAAATGTAAAACAATACTGAATCTAGCCGAGTTAAGTGTGCCATATATATAAGTAATGATGCTGCTCTTGGGGCCCAGTATTAACCTGTCCTACCCTTTTTTATTGATATATTTTTGGTAAATGCTTTTATAAGTTCTGTCTAACACACACACACACACACACACACACACACACACACACACCCCGCGCGCCTTTTGAGATAGAGTTTCATTATGTAGCTCAGGCCGGCCTTGAACTCACAATGCTCCTCCTGCCTCAGTCTCCCAAGTGCTGAGATTACAGGTGTGCACCACCACACCCAGTTTGTCCAGGTCTCTTGTTGTTAAGGATACCTTTCATTACTATCTGTTCACATAAATCCTTTTTTTAAAATATGTCAAGTATTTTGCCACTATATGTATGCATATCCTAGTCTTCATACTTTGACTGTCTTTCTCTTCTTTAAGTTAAAATTTAAGAGTGGGCTGGGGGTACAGCTCAGCAACACAGCATCTGCCTAACAAGCTTGAGGTCATGAGTGTGATTCCTGCTACCAAAAAAAAAAGAATTAAGACTGAACTCAAGTGCTCCTTTGGTGAAATTTTGTTTAAATGTCCCTCAGAAACAGAAACTTCTGAATTGTTTGCTGTATACCAGCACTTACCCAAAACCCATGTATGTATTAAAAAGTGAATTGTCTGTTTAATTATTTTTGCTTTTTAAAAACCCCTCTTTTTTTTGTACTGGGATCAAACTCACAACTGAGTGCTAGCAAGGCAGTTGCTTATGCAGCTGCACTAAATCCCTAGCCCCTGCTTTTTAAAATTCTTACATGTCTATTGATAGGAATATAAAACTTCACACATTTTAAAAGCTGGATGTGGTAGTGGATGCCTATAATCTCAAGACTCTTGAAACTAAGGCAGGAGGATTGCCATGAGTTTGAGGTCAGCCTGAACTACATAGTGAGCCCTTGTCTCAAAAACAACAATAAACTTAGCACATTTTAAATTATATAACTAAAACTTACTGGCTTTATAGCTGCAGAGACTTCATGGGATACTTCTTTCTTTCTTTCTCTTTTCTTTTCTTTTCTTTTCTTTCTTTCGTTTTTTGTACCAGGGATTGAACTAATAACCTTACGCTTGCTCGGCAGGCACTTTGCTGTTTAGCTGTATCCCCAGCTCCCTAAATACTCAGTTCTTACAGAAGCTCTTTGGTAATGAAAAATTACATAACTTGTATAAGCTTTCATTTATACCCTATAAAATGAAAAGCATATTACAAAATTTATGAGGATTATTGAAGCTAATACATGAAAAGCAAGATGCTTAGGTGCAAGTTAAAAGAGCGTGAGCTATGTGTTGGAGCTGTAACTCAGTGGGAGGATGAGTCCATGGCATGCCCTGGGTTCAGTCCCCAGTAGTAGGACAATAAATGGGAGTAAGTACGTGTAAGTAAATAAATGAACGGATAAGGAAATCCAGATTGAATATTCAAGTCTGTGGTATAAAATTACATCTGGAGACAGTAATGAAATGCATATAAAAACAAGACTATAACTTAAAAATTTAAAAACAAGACTGTAATAACTTAAAATTTTTTTTTTTTTTAGACTAAAAAGATGGAAGACTAAAAAGATTTAAGAGCTGTACAAGTGCAGCACAGCCGGGATTTAGCTCAGCGGTGTAAACGCTTGCCTGGCAAGTGCAAAGTCGTGAATTCAGTTCCTGGTACCAAAAAAAAAAACCCCAAAGAATCTGTACAAGTGCAGTAATTAAAGTAGAAGCAGTCTCTACATCTTAACTTAATCTTTCCAGACCTAAAACAATGTTGATTTAAACTTATGTGCTCCTTGGTTTTAGAAGCTGTGCTAGCTGGGGTGTGGTGGCACATACCTGTAATCCCAGCATTTAGGAGGCTGAGACAGGAGAATTGCTGATTTGGAGGCCAACACACAAACTGAGTTCAGGACCAGCCTAAACCACATAGAAAGACCCTGTCTTAACCTGCCCCAGGTAGTGGATATGGCAGTATCATATCCACTACCTAGTGTGGAGCCCAGCACATAGAAGGATCTAAGTGTTTGTTGAGTGAATGAATGACTGCATTGACTGCATGCTTTTTGATTAAGGTCAAAGAACTGTGCTGCTAGCAGTAAAGCCAACACTAACTCAATAAGTAGTTAGGAAGAACATGAGCAGAGATAACAAAGCAAAAAGAAAAAAATACAAGCCAGCCAATAAACTATCCTGATTTTTCCGCAGTACTTGGGATTGAACCCAGAACCTTCACACTGAGCAGTATTCCCAGACCTGTTTCTTGTTTTGAGATAGGTTTTTGCTGAGTTGCCCATTCGGCACTTTTGTGATTTTTCTGCTCAGTCTCCCAAGTGCTGTGTTTACAGCTGTGTGCCACCACACTCAGCTATTATGCTTTTATTTATTTATTTTTTTGTTACAGGAGATGAAACTCCCCACCTTGCACTTGCCAGGCAGGTGCTTCTGCCGCCGAGCTCAATCCCCGGCCCTGTTACTGCTTTTATTCTCATTTTGCCTGCCTCTTTGGGGATCTTTCTTTTCTTTGTTTTTTTCTCTAGCTTTTTTTTTTTTTTTTTTTTTTTTGTGGTACTGGGGATTGAACTCAAAACCTCACGCTTGCCAGGCAGGAGCTTATGCCACTGAGCTAAATCCCAAGCCCTTTCTCTAGCATTTTGTTTCACTCTTATTCATCTCTGCTACTACAGATCCCTTCCTAATTGATGTGGTTCTGAATTAAAACTGCTATTTCCCCTTTCCTTGTGTTACTAGCCAAAATATCCTGGTTATTTCCTAATTCCTTCAGCTTCCAGAGTCTGTACCAGTATTCTGCTCAGTCTGTACATGCTTTCTGTGATCTACAGAAGTATCTTCAGCAATGTTTCCTAAAGCAGAAATGGTTCCACAATAACTCAAATTTGGTAGATAATGTGCCACGCAAAGTTAAACCAGTGTTCTTAATGTAGAGTTCTCAGGGCTTTTAATATGCTACTACTAATTCTGAAATCCCAAGTCGGGGTTATGGTATGCAAAGTTTCCCAAGCATAGTGGACACAAAGAAATGCTTGGCCCACAAAATTAAGACAAGGAGCAATTTGCCTGAAACATATGCTTTTAACACTTTGTCCCCAATCCATCTTCCATACATTTTGGAAACTACTTAACACAGATGTTGGGTGTGCTTACCTTTATCTCCTTTCTTTTCCATGAAATGACTTGTCATTCCGCCTCTGCCCATCTGGCTATCTAGAATGGACAAATGCAGGTTTCTACCTCTCCATTTGCTTTAAATCACCTTATTGTTAAAGCCTCTATTCTACCATCATTCAAAAATACTCACTGTCATGTACCAACAGAAGGGTGTGCTTTAAAGTACTAACAGAAAAAAAGTACTAATAAGAGTTTTGTATTAAATTTTTTGTTTTTGATATAGTCATATACTATAAACTATACCCTTTTAAAGCAATCAGATCATCATCACTATCTAATTTTAGAACATTTTTACCAACTCATTGGTTTTTTTGGTGGGCGGATAGTTTGAGATCCAGTCTTGCTGGGTAGTTCATCCTGGCTGGAACTCACTGTGTAGCTCAGGCTTCCTACCTCAGGCTCCCAGCTGGATTTGGAGGCTTGCGCCACCACACTTGGCTTATCACCTCATTTGTGGTCACTTTGCATTCCTCTGTCCGGTCAGTCAGCACCTGGCAACCTATCTACTGTTTCTGTGGTTCTAGAAATTCTGTATAAATGAGATAATGATAATATTATGTGTGGCCTTTTGTGTCTGGCTCCTTTCACTTAGCAAAGTGTTTTTAAGGTTTATGTTGCAATGTGAGTTAATAACCTACATTTGTGGCTAATATTCTATGGTTACATCAACAGTTAGGTTCTAAATGCCTCATTCTCAGGGCATTTTAAAAATAAGTAATATGTAAGTATTAGTTGATAAGAGTAATTGTTATTGAAAATGAAAATACTAAGTAAAAATGACTTAATGTATCTCTTGCTAGAAATTTGTTTCTAGTCCTTTTGTCATTTTCTGTATTCCACTGATTATAAAATTATTTTAGAGTAGCTCTAGAACAACTGTATAGTTAATCTCTTCCTCTCTGTCCACTGATACTGCCTTAGTTCACAACTTCTGCTTCTCCCTTTCTCATCTAGATTTTTATATAGCTTCCTGGGTAAACTTCATTTTCTTCCCATTTAAAATCAGTCCTCCATAGTGTAAGTAGGTTAATGCTTCCAAAGTACAAATCTAGTTTTATGTTCACTTTATTAAACACCTCAAATGTCACTTGTTAATTTTAGCAATGTGAAACTGTTTGTAATTCATTGAGCATACACATCTGCTATCTGCTGTAGACCAGGCATTATTTTAAGTTTTAGTAACATGTATACAAACAATGAAAGTCTCACATGGTCTCTCCCTTCATAGAATTTGTAGACATTAATAAAATAATCACACAAATATAATGTAAGCAGTGATAAATGCCATAAGAAAAACTAGAGACAGCTCTGAAAGGACCTAATGTCCTTTAGAGATCAAGAGAAATTTCCATAATCAAGCTTTTCTGACAACTGAAGAATGAGTTGCATTAATTATCTGAAGTTAGAGGAAACGGGTACAAAGTCCCTGAGACAAAAGGGGTCCTCCTCCTCTTGGAGAACAGGAAGGCTCCTGTGGCCAGGTCACAGGACCTGGGTGGGAGGGACTGCACAATGAGTCTGCAGGTAGAGAGGCATGTGCTGCTGGACTTACGCCATAAAAGCAGTGGAGGCTACTAAAAGATTTCCTCCAAAAAATAAAATAACATATGTGCCATTAAAGTAGAATCTTCAAGTAAGAGAGTTGGATTGGAAGGAGAAAGAATGACTAGGAAAGAGCAGTCACTACACCATTACTGTCAGGCCAGAAGGAGTTACTAGTTTGCACTAGGCTGATGATGTTGGTATTATAAATGTGGAAAAGTGGACAGGGTTTAAAATAGTTGGATGTACAACTGATTGAGTGTAATAGTGAGTTGAATGGATGAGGGAGCATTTTAAAAAATATTGGCAAGACAGGGCCTGGGGATTTAGCTCAGCGGCATAAGCACCTGCCTTGCAAGCAGGTGGTCGTGAGTTCGATCCCCGGTACCGATAAAAATGAAAAAGACAAAAAAAAAAAAAAATACTAGCAACACTAATCAAACTTCTAGGTTGGGATCCTGAATACAGAAGGTAATAATAGTACCATGCACTAAAATAAAGCAGAAGATGATCTTAGGTATCTCAGCTTGGGATCACTACAAGGAAATGCTGACAGTTGTATAAGGCAAGAGAAGAGGATGTACTCTTTGAGTTCATCCCTCTTCCATCTTGTTATCTTATATGAAAAGTGTCTACAACTCACAATATGTTAGTGTAATCAATAAGTTGTACGCATGATAATGCAATAATTACTCTCAATGATCTATTGAATAAACTGTATTTTTCTGTATTGTGGCCATTTAGCTTACTCTTTATGTAAAGTTTCTCCTCCACAAAAGGGCTAGCAATCCTAATATGCTAGTGTAAATCAATGAATCTTTAATTTTTCCTTTAAGAAGTTTCTACTTAAAAAATTATATGCATGTAGGTCTTACCACAAATGTGTTCAATACAATATGCTAGTGAAATAAGACAGTACAAGTTTGATGCAAGAATAGTTATTTTTCCTATCTGAAAATGGAAAATGACTTTTTTTTTTTTTTTTGTTTTTGGTTGAAGGTCCTCCCCTCTCAAAGAATCCTTTATTTGCCCCAGCCGAGATGTGGGCTGTGGGTGTTAAATAA
Source organism: Cavia porcellus (assembly GCF_034190915.1). Classification (NCBI taxonomy): domain Eukaryota; kingdom Metazoa; phylum Chordata; class Mammalia; order Rodentia; family Caviidae; genus Cavia; species Cavia porcellus. The sequence continues at coordinate 229,225,951 of NW_026947484.1, read as the reverse complement.
AATTTGTAGCGGGTGGGGATGCTGTACAGAGGGTCCAGGAGGAGGCTGGTGGTGGGCACAGCTCAGTGCACCTGAGGCTGAGGGTGCCCATGGCAGAGGCCCCCGGGGGGCTCAGGGAGTGGGCCCAGTGTCTCTGCCTCCTGTTCCACGGACTGGCTGCCATAGGCACTGTCTTCCTTCACTTCAGCTGTACTGGGCAGTTTGTCTCTGGTCTCTGGACCTCTCAGCAGTTTCACCCCCTCATCTAGACCCATGGCAGACAGTGCGTCCAGCAGACCTGCCAGGTCCCCACCAGCCAGCTTGTAGCTGCGCAGGAGGCTGCCACTGGGTGAGGGGGTCTTCCGATACGTGTCCACCAGACTGCGTAAGCCCAGTCGCTCAGCCAGCTCTGCCCAGCTGCCCTGAGCTTCTGGCCCATCTAGCAGCTGCTCCAGGTTTTGTAGGGTGGTCTCACCCAGGGACAGCCCTGGCCCTGCAGGGCTGGGTGGGATGTTCGGGGGCTCCGAGGAGGTCTGAGCAGCATTAAGCAGCAAGGTCTTCACCTTAGTGCTCCGAGTGAGATCAAGTGGTGTGTGGCCCTGGAAGCTGCCTCTGGCATCCCTCTCAGGACCCTCAGAATCCGAGTCACTCCCAGAGGTGGGGGGTGAAGACAATGGGCACAGGGGCTCCTCATTCTCTGCGTGGATGTCAGCCCCAGCCTTCAGGAGGAGGCGGGTGAGGGTTGGGGAACCCAGTCCAGCTGCCAGGTGTAGGGGTGTGTTTCCAGCAAAGGTTCGGGCATTCACATTGGCATGCAGCTTGGTAACCAGGTGGGTGACCAACCCCAGCTCCTCCATCTCTGTGGCCAGATGCAGGGCTGTGCGGCCACCCTGTCGCTCGGCAGCCTCCACATCAGCACCACTATCCACCAGCAGGTCCAGGCACTCAGGGCTCCGGGCACGAACTGCTAGGTGCACTGGGTACAGTCCCTCAAAGTCTGGCATGTGCAACAGCTGGGGCATAGCTGGAGCCCCACTCTGCAGCAGTACACGAAGTAGGAAAATGACTTTTAATGTTTCTTGTAGTGGGTGGTAGCTGAGCAAGATTGCCTTTTTAAAAAAACATGCTTTGTTTGCATAAATTTAAAAACCCAGTGCATGATACAGATGTATCAATGTGATAAAGTTGCATAAAAATACACACATGAGTACATGCAAAACTGGTAAAATAAAATAAGGCCTTTGGGTGAGACAAGTGTGCATGTCCTTGTTTTGACAGTTAAATGCGATGGTACCACTGGGGAAAACTGGGTGAAGGCTACATAGGCCCTCTCTACACTATTTTGCAACTTCTTGTGAATTTGTAGTTTTTCAAAATAAAAAATACATCAGAAGACAACCAAAAAAAAATGTCTGTTAAATAGCTATGCTAAAATAGGATATGATTTTTTCAACCTAGGCTGAGGAGGTTTAATTTGTTATTTTTAACATACAGTATGAAAATGTACTGATAGTATTAATAAAAGTACTGAAACTATAAACCAGAGCAATATCGACAGACACATAATTTCACACTGGGCGCTCAGTGCCGCTCAGGAGGCTGAGGCAGGAGAATTGAATGTTCAAAGCCAGTGTGAGCAACTTAACAAGACCTTGTCTCACGATTAAATAAAAAGGCCTGTAGTGTAGTCCCTGGGTTTAGTCTTCAGTACTGAAAACCAAAACATACCAAAAAAAGTGGGACACAGTTTTATACACACCTTTGGAAAGTCATATTCATGATGGAGCTTCAATAGGTCTAGCAGTTATAAAATTATTATGTTCATTTATTATGGGCTTACTCTTTTTCATAGACCTCCAATGCATAAAAATGTTACTTTTGATAAACAATGAAATTTGCTTCTGCAGAGCAAAATGCACTCATTTTTGTTTTTGCTGCAGCAATACTCAGTTCTGGGTTTAGACTTAAAATACACATGAATTTCTTTCTTTCTTTTTTTTTTTTTTTTTTTTTTTTTGTCTTTTTCCTTTTTATCGGTACCGGGGATCGAACTCACAACGGCCTGCTTGCAAGGCAGGCGCTTATGCCGCTGAGGTAAACCTCCAGCCCCATAAATTTCATTTTTAACTGAAATGATATTTATTTCAGCAGGTGTTTTTGCCTGCTCTTTTAACTTGTTAAATAAGAAAAAGAGGGCCTGGGGATTTAGCTCAGCGGCATAAGCGCCTGCCTGCAAGCAGGCAGTCATGAGTTCGATCCCTGGTACCGATAAAAAAAACGAAAACCACAAAAAAAAAAAGAAAAAGCTTCCACACGTATACAAAAAGGTGACATGTACCAAAGAAGTGTTCAGGGGCTGGAGATTTAGCTTGTCTAGGGATATATCAGTAAGTGATAAAGTTCATCCTAGTTCAAATCGTAGTTCTTAACTGTGTGTGGTGGTACACATGCCTGTAGTCTCAGCACTCAGGAGCCTGAGGCAGGAGGATTGCTGAAAATTTAAAGCTAGCCTGCACTACCTAGCCAGACTCTTGGGCTGGAGAGGAAAATTACTGCTAAATTTTGTTGTGCCCTTTTTCTGAAGATGGCTTTTAGTAAGACTTGAAACTTACCTAGTTTTTCCCTCACTCCTAAGCCCAAATAGCAGTGGACATTTGGTGGTGTGTTGGTGATGGTACGGGATTGAACCCAGGGCCTTGCGCTTGCCAGGTGCATGCTGTGCCATGAGCTATGTCCCTGGCCTTCAGCCTTCATTTTAATTAAGTTAAATTAATGTGTTTATTTTTGTTTAATTTTCTATAATTAAATGCAGAACACTTCCACTGAGTTGTACTCACAGCTCTTTTTTTTTTTTTTTTGAGACGAGGTCTTGCTATGCAGTTCAGGCTGGCCTTGAGCTCACTTTGTAGCTCAAGCTGGTCTCGAACTCACAACAATCCTCCCACCTCAGCCTCCCGAGTGCTGGGATTATAGGCATGAGCCACATGCCTGTCTCAGTAGCCACAACTCTTTTTACTTATTTGTTAATTTTGAGAGAAGTTCTTGCTAAATTGCCCTAACTGGTCTCAAATATATCTTTATCCTCCGAACTACTGTAGTTGGGATAGAGCAGCTGAGATTACAGGCATGTACTACAGCCTCAACTAGTGGTGAAAATATTTTACGATCTCTTTTTGAAGTAAATTTATGCTTTCAAAGCATGCTTTCTTTTAAATCCACTTACATTTACATATTATCTTTAAGGACTGGGACTATATATCAGTGGCATAGTGCCTGCCTGGCAAGCATGAAGTCCCAAGTTTGATCCCTGATGACCAAAAAAAAAAAGAGAGAGAGATTATCTTAATGTTGTCTTTTAAAATGGCAGTAATATATACAGTTTAGAAGAAGGAATTACTTTTTTAAAGGTTTGTTTTTATTTTAAAGAGGGTAGAATTAAACACAACAAAACAACATAAACCAATGGAAGAGATATGAATTTCAAAGTAAGACTATTAGAGGTCTTCACTATTTATTATATTGTCTTTTATTTTCTCCCAAATAGTTGTCCATATCTTCACATACAATAAATTCATACAAAACAACATAGTATAGAACTGACCAGAACAGGATATTGAAGGTGGTTTAGGTTTTCAAGACCAGACAATAGGGAAGTCAACAATGGCTGTCATAATGTCTCTCATTCTCTTCAAAATAGTTGTCCATACCTTCACATATGTTGAGATTAAACAAAACAAAACAGACTAAAATCATTCTGAGCGAAGAACAATAGTATTGCTGGATTTCGTATCATGACACTATAGAATCACCACTGGGTACCATAGTGTCTCTTTTTCTTCAAAGTAGTTGTTCATTTCATCATGCGTTATATAATCAGTTCTCATAAAGTGTTTATAAGTTCTACGCATGCATGAGTCTCTACATGTATATCTATCCTCTGTATTAGAGGGAAAGACAAAACAAATTCCTAGAAAAACATGAAATGGAAAATGTCATATAAAACCACAATACAAGGTGATCTACAGTGGTTACTATGATATCTCGTGTTATCTTCAATAGAATTGTCTATATCATCAGGTATAGTATACTTGAACATAGCAGTATAGAACAATATTAATAAAAACAAAACATTGGAGACAGTATGAAACTTCAAAAGCAGGTAATAAACTAGTGGGTATCCTAGTGAAGTTGTCATCTCTAGTTTAGTTGCCTGTACTCAGACTTGATATTACCAATCATAACAGATTTGAATAAAATCAGTCAATATAAAACAGCAATCTAACAAACCAGATTCAAATAAGATCAATCATATTAAGACAGTGTAAGTTATACAGGCCTTCATATTAAGTTAATCGGAAATTAAGGATGATTACTGTACCATATTCAGCTATTTTGGGGATAGCTGTCTGTGCCCTCAAATCAAGTAGACAAACTGGAACAGAATATAATCCATCTAAACAGAGCGGTGAGAGTAATGTGGATTTGAAATCCTGATACACTATTAACAATATCCTCTGCCTTCCTTTTTTAGACAATTCCTCCCCTTTCACTCACACAGGGTGCACTGCACATTTTGGGTCCCACCAACTCCCTCAGTTTTTAGTTTAGGGGGGCAACCTGCTGGTAACCTGCTACTTACCTAAGTGATTCCAAACCTTTTCACTCCTGGACTTGATCTCAAGTTGTATTCCTTTACCTATAAAAGCCTCAAGGTTTTCCTTCATTATAGCTGAGTAGTTCTGTGCTGCACATACTTTCATGGCTTTCCTACCTATTTGCAGCTGCCGGACAAGCTACCCCTATTTCTCTCTGGTTCCCTGTCATAGAACATTGCTTTCTCATATTTGATTTTCAGTCCATAAACCCTCTTTCAGGTTAATTATATTTCCTATACAGAGCATCTCGATGGGCCCTATCTCCTGATCTACTTTGCCTATGTTTCTTTTTGTTAGTGTGTCAAGGCTATCTATATTAGAGATTATAGCCCACCTTCTGTGCCTCATTTCTGCTATGCTATTTTCGTGCCATTGATTGTCTACTTTTCTCCTTCATTCAACTGTCTGCCTCATTCATTGAGGCCTCTCTGCCACTATTCCTGAAATCCTGGTATTTTTTTCTCTCTCTCTAGAATGTCCTTCAGTATTTTTTGTAGAGTTGGATTGGTGGACACAAACTCCCACAGTTCCTCTTTGTCTTGGAAGCATCTTGTTTCTCCATTAATTTCTAGAGACAGTTTTTCAGGGTACATCAGTCAGGGCTGGAGGTTATTTTCTTTCAGGGCTTGGAATACTTCACTCCAAGCCCTTTTTGATTTGATGGTTTGTGTCGAGAAGTCTGCCATGATTTTGATGGGTTTTCCTTTATAGGTGATCTGTTTCTTTTCTTTGATGGCTTTTAATGTTTGGTTCTTGTGATGAATTTCTGGGATCTTGATTATTACATGCCTGGGTGTAGCTCTGTTTTGGTTGCAGTTAGCTGGAGTTTTGTGTCTTATACATCTGAATAGCATTTCCTTTTCCTGTGCTTGGGAAGTTTTTCTTAATTATTTCTGTGAATAGCCTTTGTATTTCCTTTGTATTTACCCCTGCTGCTTCACTCACATTTTTTATTCTTAAGTTATAGATCCTCTTGTCATCTTCTAGCCTTTGTATTGTTACTGCCTGTTTCCTTGTTATTTTTAAGAGCTCTTTCCTTTCGTGATCAGACATTACAAACCTATCTTCAATTTTATTAATCTATCTCTAGTTTCTGTCAGGCAGTTTTTCCAGCTTTTGATGGAGTTTTTAATTTCCTGGTAATCTCTTTGAATCTGTTTCATGTGTTCTAGATTTTCTTTATATTCTTCATTGAACATTTCTCTCCTTTTTTGTGTGTTCCTCCATTCTTTTGTCTGTGTCTTCTTGAGAGGTGCTTAGCATTTCTTTTATTAATCTTCTTATATCTTGCTTTACTTGAATTAATATTTCAGTTTTGAGCTCATCAGTGATGTCACAAAGATATCTCTTTATGTCCACTGATGCCGTGTCTGATATTGCATGTTTGCTGCCCTTAATCTCTTTTGTATTTATCTCTCCTGGATCAATATTCACAGGGTTGGGGGCTGGGAGCTTTTTTTTATTTTTTTCTCTTGTCATGTTTTATGTTTCTTCCATACAGGTGTGTAGTGGAAGTCCCAGCCCCTCTCCTTGTTGGTTATGGTTCTTCTGAAGTGCACTGGCTAGGGATTTCTTCCCTCTTTATAGTTTGCTGTTGGTTATTGAGGTGCAAGCAGGGGTGGCATATGCTGGCCCCTCCCCTCCAAGCTAGTCAACCAGTGAGAGCCTTCACCAGTGTGAAGCATGTGCTGTGGATGGAATTGGTTTGGGACAACTTACTGGAGCCAGACAGGCACATGACTTAGGCCAAGCAAATCCCACCAATCTGTTCTGGGCAGGGAGCAACTGACTGAGGTCATTGCCATTCCTTGTTCATGCCCGTCCTGCCCGATTCCAACATGTCGTCCAGTTGGTTGCCTCTTTCCCGTGGGAGGGTCTTATTCCGAGCACTCATCGTGGGTTAGTGCAGGTCTCCAGGACAGCTCCTTTCCCCATTGGGCTCGCCAACCCGCAACTTCAGCTCTCCGGCAGTAAGCATACCACGACCCAACTGCAAATTTGGGTGACCTCGCAAGAGCGCTCATGGTAGCCCTGCAAGCCCTGTATGGTGCTTGTTTGACCAGCTCTTTTCCCTTTAGTTTCTTCCTGGGTCCAGAGGGTCCATCTCCCTCTCTCTGGTCCTCCAGGATGTTTTATTCTGGCATTTGAGTTGTTTCTTTCAGGGAGGCTCTGTATTTTGCTGCTTATTGATCTGCCATCTTTAGCTCCACTGAAGGTTGTTTTTTTTGAGACAGGCTCTCGCTGAGGCTATAATGAACTTTTTAAGCTAAGGGTGTAGCTTTGTGGTGGAGCATTTGCTTAGCATGTGTAAGGCTTTGGGTTTGATCCCCCAGTATGACCTACAAGTAAGGGAAAAGAACTGTATCTATCCTGGAAGAAACTTTGTGGGACTCAGAACACAAATGATTCGTATCTAACTTAATATTCTGAGGCTTAGCATAAATGTTTCTTACAAGAATTAATTACAGGGGCCAGGGATTTAGGTTAGTGGCATACTTGCCTGCCTGGCAAGCATGAGATTGTACCAAAAAAAACCCGAAAACAACAACAACCAAAACAAAACAATAATTAATTGCAGAAGTTGTCACAAACAGACCAGGAAGTGACTCATAATTGAACCATTCATCAAAGCTTAAGACAAGGTTTTAATGTCGAGTCAAAATCCATCCCAGAATTTAAAGTGCTGGGCAGGTTAAGCTCTGTGGACTGTATCTAAAAAACCTAGTTTTCATTTTGTTTTAAGGAAGCCAACTTTAGTGTTGGTTGGAGATGATCTCTAGTGAAGCATCTCATTGTTAAAGGTTTGCTGTTGCTAACATTATTTTTCTAAAACTAGTCATGTGATTTAGTTAACAACATTGACACTTGTTTTCTGGTGTATATTGTCTGGTCCTGCAAATGCAGGCTTTTCATCTTTGGGGGTTTGTGTGTGTTTTGTTTTTGTTTCGTTTGTACTGGGTGTCAAACTCATGACCTTATGCCTGCCAGGCAGGCCATTGTGCCACTGAGCTAAACCCCCACCCCAGTCCCCAAATGCAGTTTTTATCTTTAATTCCTGCATGATCTAAAGCAAATATTTATTTCTTATTCATGAGTATTTGTATCCTTTATGACACTGCAGACTATGCATGAGCTTTTTTTTTTTTTTTTTTTTTTTTTAAGCGTAGGATCTCAACATGTAGTTCAGACTGCCCTTGAAGTCACAGTGTAGCCCAGGTAGGCTTCAAATTTACAGTGATTCTTCTGGTTAGCCTCTCAAGGCCTGAGATTACAGGCATTGTACCATGCCCAGCTGGGACTTATTTTTTAATGTGGACAACTCAAAATTGCTACAGTGTCTCTTAGAGCTGACCTAAAAAGCTACACAACAATTCACAGCCTTTTGTTTTTATCAAAACTAAAGATATGTAATGTAATTATGTAGAGAATTTGTTGAAATACTTGAATAAGTACATGAAAAGCCTAAGAAAGTGTTTCCTTAACAAATAAATTGTCTAATGATTTATATATCTGGATATGATTCCTCAGAAAAGGATTTGTTCTGAGGCATAAATATGTACAATAATGAAGAATATCCAAAATGGTAATTCACATTTAATTTTTTCCCAGTTTTTAAAACTTTAAAAGTTTATTGCATTCCATGTACTTTTTATTGTTATATTTTAATTTTTATTAGTATATGTTTATAGCATATATTGACTGCATTCATCATGAGGATCTGATACATGTTCATACCACATAAATGTCTATCAAATACAAAACTTGAAGATTGTATAAGCAGCAAATAGTCAAAGTTAGAGGTCATCACATGATAATATTTTAATTGAGTATGTGTTCACTTTGGTTAAGATTCACACATTTGGCCAGGCATGGTGGTGCAACCCTGTCATCCAAGCATTCTTGGGAGGCTGAGGAAGGAGGATTTCTGTGAGTTTGAGGCAGCCTGGATTACCCGTGAATTTAAGGCCAGTCTGAACTACATAGTAAAACTATCTCCAAAAGACAAAAACAAACAAAAAACGATTCACATATTTTTTCTTTGGGTTACAGTTTTGTTCTTTTTTCTCCTAAGATCTCAGTGGATCCATAGCAGCCCCAGATGTCAAATTAAACCTTGGTGGAGATTTTATCAAAGAATCTACAGCTACTACATTTCTGAGACAAAGAGGATATGGCTGGCTTTTGGAAGTTGAAGATGATGATCCTGAAGATAACAAGCCACTTTTGTATGTAAAAATAATACATATTTTTGGTTTTAAGAGATAATCTGTGGGACGTTTATATTCTTTCTTGTAATTTAAAAACAAATGTGAAAAAAAATTTTTTTAATGTGAAAAATCTTTTCGTTGAAAGGCTATAGCAGTTTTCAATTTTACTAGTATTTGAAAAAAACTAAAACAGTGAAACTTTTTTTTACTTTGTTTTATGGCAAAAAGAAAAGGAATGGTAATCTCGCCGGGCATGGTGACATATTCCTGAAATCCCAGCCCTGTCAGGAGGCTGAGGCAGGAGAATCACTGAGAGTTCCCAGCCAGCCTGGGCTACAGTGTGAGTTCAAGGCCAGCCTGAACTGCATAGTGAAACCCTGTCTCCTGGACCTGAGGCTCAAGTAACTTTGTAGGCTTTTTTTTTTTTTTTTTTTTTTTGGTACCAAGGAATCAAGCTTTCAACCTTATTCTTGGCATGCTTGCTGAACTAAATCCCTTGCAATCACAGAACAGCTTTTGATTGCTTATTGTTGAAATTCAAATTTAAAACTAATTGAGATTTCTAAAAAGATTTCCAAAATCTATTACATAGAAAGTCCACAGCTGCCTTTAGTACTTAAACTATCGGAAGACTTCTTCTTTCTCCATAGTTTTAGAATCTTGTAATTTTCATCAGGGAGGGGGGGGGGGATGCAGGAGTAAATGAATAGTTTATATAGCTCAGCAGCATGAGCACCTACCTTGCAGAGTACTGTTGTGAGTTCAGTCCCCTATGGGGAAAAATAACAGATTGGTTTCCTTGTGTATTGTCATTGTCATTCAATGATAACAATTTTGGAAAGAAGAACCAGCCTATAGCTTTATAAAACTGAAGCATTCAAAACAAAACTGAAGCATTCCCAGGTTTTTCTTTCTAGTTAATTGTGGTGGTTAAAAACTGAAACATTTTTCTTACTGTTAATACACTATATTTCATCAAATCTAAGTATAGATTATAAGATGAAGTTATTATACATATTAATAAAAAAAAAAACTAGTCTTGGGATATAGCTCAGTGGCACAGCACCTGCCTGACACAAATGCAACGTCCTGAGTTTGGTTCCTAGCACAAAAATAGAATAAAAATACAAATAAAATACCCCAAAATAGTATAAAGCTGGGACATCAAGGAGCTCTCTTCTTAATAGAAGATGGATAAGAACTAACCTACCACATAGAAAAAGCAATGAAGTTTGCATGAGTTGGACGTAGGGTAGGTTGTTGAAAGAAGTTTTCCCTGAGAATATAAATGCCACACCAGTTCTGTAGGTTTAGTGTGAAATAGAAGTGTCCCAAATGTGTCGACAGACAGTTTAATTTACAGTTACGTTAAATTGATACTGCCTGGGCCACAGATATAGCTCAGTGACCCTGCACCTGCCTGGCAAGCGTGAGATGATGGGTTTGATCCCTGGTACAAAAAAAATTGATACTGCCTCCAGGAGACTGGCAAAAAGGAAACCAGCTCTTGGAAGCTTTCAGCCTCATTACAGGCTAACAACAATTGTAAGATATCAGCAACTGTGAGATGTATGCAGCTGTAAAGATACTGAAATAGTGAAGCATCTCATTCACTTGAGATAGTTCACCTTGGACAGTGGAATGAGGATACTTTAAATGCAGATATTTTGTTAACCTGTGCCTATCATGCTGTCATTATTTAAAATTAAAAACTTTCATGCCAGTCCTGGTGGTACCCACTTACAATCACAGCACTCAAGAGGCTGAAGTGGGAGGATCACCACAAGTTTAAGGCCAGCCGGGGCTACATAACAAGACTGTGTTTCAAAAAATAAACATGTACTTGGGGGGCTGAGGCAGGATCATTAAGAGTTCAAGCACAGCCTGGGCTACAAAATGAGCTCAAGGCCAGCCTGAACTACATAGCGAGACCTATCTCAAAAAGACAAAATACATACACACATACATACTTTTTTGAGGTTGGGGTAGGGGGTTGAGACAGGAACTTACAACGTATCCCACACTGACTTCAGACTCACTGCGTAGCCCAAACTGGCCTCAAACTCCTGAGCATCCTGCCTCAGCCTCCTGTGTGCTGGGATTATAGGGATGCACCACCCTGCCCAACTTAAACTTTTAAAAATTCTTTTGTAACTGTCATAATATTCAGAATTCTGCACTTTCTGAACTTCTTTTAATTGTAGGGAAGAATTGGATATCGATCTAAAGGATATTTACTACAAAATCCGATGTGTTTTGATGCCAATGCCTTCACTTGGTTTTAATAGACAAGTGGTGAGAGACAATCCTGACTTTTGGGGTCCTCTGGCAGTTGTCCTTTTCTTTTCTATGATATCGCTGTATGGACAATTTAGGGTAAGTATATCGTTTTTGTACTAATTCTAAATCTTTGAACTTTATATACTATAATTGTACACTTCTGTCTGAGAAGTGCTTTATCTTTGCCCATTTGTATTAGTCGCTTTTTGTTTCTTGGATAAAGTGTGCCATGCAAAAGAAAGGGTTTGTTTTGGTTGGCAGTGCTGGAGGTTTTAATCCATAGTCAGCTGGCGTATTGGTCACTTTCTCATCACTGGGACATAATGCCCAACACAGCTTAGAAGGGCTTGACTTCAGCTCATGGTTTCAGAGGTTTCAGTCCACTGTTGACTGGCATCCGGGCGGAAGTGGCCTGGTGGGAGGAGCTGGCAGAGGAAAGGTGATTAACCCGGACGCAGGTAGGGACAGAGACAGAGGCAGACACCCTCCCCCAGCCAGGCCCCACCTCCTGAAACCACACGGAGGATAGACCTTCAGGTGAGCATCTCACCCACACGATCCAGCCACCTTCTGAGAGCGCCACCTCTGAACCAGGAGACCTGAGCGGGACATTTCAAATCTAAATTATAACTCCATTATTTCTTACTTGTTTATTCCTAAAACTGTTCTTGAACTGTCCTAAAACTGTAGTTTAAAAAAAGGGTAGAGTTATGCACTTAAATAGCACTTTCCAAGATTTATCTTATCATCATTCATACAGAAAATACTGGTATTTGTAGCACAGTCTGAGTAGGGTAGAACAGCTCTCAACTGACTGGACTCAACCAGAGGCAAAAAGTTTGACCCTGCCTCTATGTTTCCCTAAAGGATAGAGTTTGAAGTGTAATACATAACTATGTTCTGCCTTTTATTTATTTTTAATTTTTTAAAATCTGCAGCTTTTGCTTGGTGTGGTGGTGCATACCTGTAATCCCAGTACTTGGGAGGCTGAGGCAGGAGCACCACTGCCTATTTTGAGACAGGGTCCCACGAGGCTCACTAAATTGCCCAGATCAAACTTGTGACCTTCCTTTCTCAGCCTCTAAGAATGCTAAATTACAGGCATGTCCCACTACATCCAGCTCTGGTATGTTTTTTATATTATTACTGTTATTTTAATAACTTTGCCCTACCCTTAAGGTCTTTACCATCCAAACACAACATACACGCGTCACTTTCTCCCCATTTAAGTCTTTAGGGAAATGTAACTCTTTAGTAACTTGGAAGTGAATTAATTTTTTTCTTTTTTTAGAAGCAAATTAATTAGAAGCAAAGCAATTTGCCACAGCTTGTTTCCTTTAAACAGCACACGTGTATTCTTTTATAATTCTGAAGACCAGCAGTCTACAGTGAGTCCTAAAGGGCTAAGATCAAAATGTCAGTGGGCGGTTCCTCTGGAAGTTCCAGAGAAGAATCTGTTGCTTGTCTCTTTAACTTCTAGGAGCTACCAGCATGTTTAGCTCCTGGGTGTGTCACTACAATCCATTTCCATGGTCACATTGCTTTTTCCTCTAATGTATTCAAATTTTCCTCTGACTTCTTTTAAGGACAGTTGTTACTACATTTAGGGTATACATGGATAAATCCATAGTAATCTCCACATTGCAAGGTCATTATTACACTAATGCTAGTAATGTTTCTTTTTTTTTTTTTTTTTTTTGTCTTTTTGGAACAGGGTCTCTATGCAGTTCAGGCTGGCCTTGAGCTCACTTTGTAGTCTAGGCTGGTCTCGAACTTGCAATGATCCTCCTGCCTCAGTCTTCCAAGTGCTGGGATTAAAGGCATGAGTCACCATACCCAGCTATTAATGTTTCTCCAAATCAATACTTTATATCATGTTTTCTGTTGAAATATTAATAAAGACCACTAAAGAAGTTGAATGGGAACTCAGGTCTCATATCTATCTCTTGTCCTTCATCTATAACATATGTAGTTTTATCTGTTTTGTATAATCTTTATTTGAACCAAGGATTCTAAGTAAAAAAACTGAAGGTTACTTTTGTCTTCATAAGATGTTGCTTAGAGCCAGGTGTGGTGGTACACACCTGTAATCCCAGGTGTAGTGAGGCTGAGAACATATCACTGCAAGTTCGAGACCATCCAGGCTCCATAGGGAGTTCAAGGTCAGCCTGAACTGCAGACTGAGACTCTGTCTTTAAAAAAAATTATTCTAACTGTGCTATACATTTTTGACAAGATTACTACAGGAAGGTCATTGTGCTCCTCTCTGTATACTAACAGAGAGCATGTGTTACTGTTCTTATAGTACTGGTGTTACTAACCTTGATCACTTGGTTAAGTAACAGGGCATTTCTGTCCATTTCCTCTACCAAAAAGTAACTATTTCTTTTTATAATTAATCTGGAGCTATTTTGCCATTACACAAATGTCCTATTTCTTATTCTTTTACCTAATAATTTTACTATCCATTGATGAGTCTCATATGCAGCAGTTTTAACTATAGTATTTATTAAATGATGATTTTCTTTTTCTTTCATTCCTTCAACATTTATTAATTGGTATTCTCTAAGGAACAGCTGTCCCTTTTTTACCATTACTTAGTTAGTTACTGTATTTGTGTCAGTATAGGCTCATGAATATTTTAGTTTCCATGCTATAATCTAGAATTAATTTTTTTTTTGAATTTTTTTGCTCACAGTGCCCCATCTTGAACCATTGGATACTCTTTTAGGTGGACCTATGAGTCCTTTTGACATATCCCATCATTTTTTTTTTTAAGCACATTCATGTCTTGTGACCCCACAAAGTATTCTAGGCTAATCTTGTATTTTCCCCACTCTAGCTTGTGAAGGGACCATTTCACCAAGGAATCTCAGTTCCTTTAATTGGGGCATATTTAGAAACCACTTTATTGCTAGTGAGGTGTTATTTCCAGACCCTCCCAAAAGGTAATTTTAAATCTGTGCAGATATCATTAAACTAAGTCTCAGGAGTTCTTTTAAAGACTTCTGGAGAGGACCGGCAAATTGTTTTGGATATGAATTTTCCATCAGGATACTATAAACCAGTGATGGTGGACCTTTTAGAGCCGTGATGGTAAACCTCTACTATGTGTGCTGGGACAGGCTGTTCGTTACCGTTGAAAGCTATAAAAGGTTCGCCATCGCTCTTTAGAGCCTTCAGTGATATAAACAGCTCACTGTGGCAGGTGTTCCATTAAGTTTGCCACCACTGATCAAAACCAAGGGGTTATCAGTAAATGCTTTTTTTTTTTATTTTTAATTTTTTTTTATTAACAATTAAGCCTTCAAATGCTAGGGCCAGGGTTATAGTTCTGTGACACAGCACCTGCCTGGCAAGCACACAAAGTCTAGAGTTCAATTCCCAGTACCAAAAAAGAAAGAAGTCAAGCACAGAGATGTTCTGTGGTTAGTATTTTAGTAATGTATTAAGTTTTGGAAAGATACATGAGAGCCATATATATAGCATCTCTATGTCCTGCACTCATGCACACCAAACTGTTTTAAGTGGTAGAAATTGAATTCCTGAAAAATTATCAGCTTGCTTTATTCAGTAATATTAATTATATGAATTTTGTTTCCATTAAAGGTGGTCTCCTGGATCATAACCATTTGGATATTTGGCTCACTAACAATTTTCTTACTGGCCAGAGTTCTTGGAGGAGAAGTAAGTAGTTAATTTTAGAAGTACTATTTGTTTTTTATGGTAAGCTTTATTTTTGGTAGTACAGATACCATCATTAAGTCTACTCATTATAGTGGTTTCCTGTCCATTAACTTAGACTAGTTAACTTTTGACTTAGACTACTTACTTTAAGATGATCAACATATTAGAATTATGTTTACTTTGAAAGGAAAAGATCCCATTCTACTTAACAAATAATACAGGTTTTCAGGGAAGCATAAAATTTATTTTTTATGGTAGTTCTCAAGTTTGTTCTCAGGTCCCATAAGGATTTCTTCATATGCGTTGTATCTGTCGATATTTACTTTAAAACAACCAAACTTTTCTAAAACAAAAAGTTAGAACGATATTACTTAAAATTTTTTTTTTTTTTTTTTTTTTTTTGGTCTTTTTCGTTTTTATCGGTACCAAGGATCGAACTCACGACTGCCTGCTTGGAAAGCAGGCGCTTATGCCGCTGAGCTAAATCCCCAGCCCTATTACTTAAAATTTTGTAAATAGCTTTAATGCAAACTAGATGGATTTAATTTGTTATATTGTTTAGGTGTAAGTATATTAATAAAGCAAAGCCCCATATAGGTAAATAGTTGGAAAAGAGACTTTGTGTTGTTGTCATGCTTTGCTCTTTCTTTTTTGAGGGGAGTGTGTACCTGGAATGGTTCTCAGGACCGCTGAGCTATATCCCGGGCTTCCTCTTTCTTTTTTGCTGCTGGTAGTGAGGTTTGAACTTGGGAAGCACTGAGGTATAGCCTCATCCCAATTTATTTCGTATTTTAAGACAGGCTCTCACTGAGTTGCCCCAGACTAGTCTTCAGTTTATAATAGCTTGAACTTGTAGTAGCTAGGATTACAGGGATATGGATACAGGGAGTACTTTAATATCTTTTCAGAGGCGGTACTCCTCTCTGATGCTATACCAGTATTCAGCAACTAGTAGTTTTCTTTTTTATTATTGATACATGTTTTTTATCCAGTGGAATCTACTCTGGAAGTATAAGCTTGAGATATTTTTAGCTAAATGGATGCACTTGAGACCCAAACCCTTAAGTGAAATAAATTGAATATACATGTGTAAATACTGCATTTTTCTTAAATGTGAAAAACTGAAAGTGTAAATAAGGACCAAAATATATAATAGATATTGTGAAATAGGAAGAAAATGTTCAAATGGGAACAGGAACAGGGGAGCGGGGAGGGGGAGAAGGAAGGAAGGAAGGAAAAAATGAGAAAAGGACAAAATGGAAACAAAGCTTTTATAAAGAAGAAAGGGAAGAAAGGGTGAAGGGAAGGTAGAGGAAGGAGAAAAAGAACCAAGTTTTATCGTGTACGGTACAGATTCCCTACGATGAATATGATTATTATGTATGCCTAAAATATACCAATAACTATGCCAGGCTTGGTGGAGCACACTTGTAATCCTAGCACTCAAGAAACTAAGGCAGCAGGATCACTGTGAGTTTGAGGCCAGCCTGGGCTACATAAGTCAGTTCAAAGCCAGCCCACACTACATAGTGAGACCCTGTCTAATAAATAAATAAATAGTAAGGAAGTACCTGTTTGAGGTACATAATCAGTGTATTCGTTGTAGGTAGTTAGTATATGTACATGACACATCTGAATTCTTTTTGTATCACCTTTCTTTTTCCCACTCCTAACATCCTCTTCACATTTGTGAAAGATTATCTCCCTGTCCTTCTGTGTATCTTTTATTTTGCTACTTATACTTTGGTTTTTCATATATAAGAAATATAATTTTTAAGCATATGTTTCAGATTCATTTCTCTTGACATTATGGGTTCAAGGTGCATCCATTTTTCTACAAATGACTTAATCATTCATAGGAGTGTGGTACCCCAGGGTGTATAAATAACCACATTTCCTCTATCCTTTAATTTGTTGATGAGTATATGGGCTTCTTCCAGTAGTTTCTTAAAAATTGAAGTGAGGAATCTCAAAACATGTCAATGAATTTTTACACTGTTTAATTAAATTTGCTTTAAGTGGATCTTTTTTATCCAAGCATGATTTTGTAATATCATGCATCGTTGTTCTAGAAAATACTAGCAGTTCACTGAAGCTTTGGTACTGGGGATCCAACTCACAACCTTTACTTGCCAAGGAGATGCTTGTGCCGTTGAGCTAAAATCCCTGGCCCAGTTTACTGGGTTTGCACATATTTTAAATGTTGACTTTTTTTTTCTTTTAGACAGTGTCTTACTACTGCTATATAGTTCAGTTTGGCCTTGAACTCACTGTGTAACCTGGGCTGGCCTCAAACTTATGGTGATCCTCATGCCTCAGCCTCCCCAGAGCAGGGATGCCACGCATGTACCTCCATGCCTGACTAAATGTTATTTTATTATGTAATATCAAAAAGTCACATTTACTAATATCACCACCCATGTCATCAGAAAAGACTATATTGGAAAACTTACGTAAGTGAACACAAATTTTTGTTGGAAATGTAAAATTTATCATTTGCAACCAATAGTGTGAGTTGTTTCTATGATATAACAGACTCATTTCATTTCAAGAACACGCTTGCCCTGCGCAAGTCTGAATAATCATAATTTATCAGTTGTCTTGGCAAGCAAAAATGATGATCCATAGAAAATCCATCTAACTCAGCTCCACGCAGTCACAGATTTTATTGCTTTGGATAGCTACTCAATCACCATTCAGCAGAATATTAAGAAGACATATACTGAGAAGATTCAATTTTTACTTATTTATTTATTGGTAGTGGAGATTGAACTCACAACCTCACATTTGCCAGGTAGGCACTAGGCCATTGGGAATTTAACTCAGGCTCTCTCACGTGCTGAACAAGTACACTACCACTGAGCTGTACCCCCGCCCCCACCATTTTGTCCATGAGACAGGGTCTCCTAAGCTGTTTGGTTTGGCCTTGAACTTTGGATCCTCCTGCCACACCGTCCCAGAGTGCTAGTGTAGCCGGTGTGCCTTCCTTGCCTAGCTCCTCCCTCTTTTTTTTTTTTTTGTCTTTTTCATTTTTATCAGTACCAGGGATCGAACTCACGACTGCCTGCTTGCAAGGCTTATGCTGCTGAGATAAATCCCCAGCCCCTCTTTTTTTTTTTTTTTTTTTTTGGTACTGGGGATCAAACTCATGACCTTGTGCTTGCCAGGCAGGCACTTAAGCCACTGAGCTAAATCCCCAGCCCCAGCTCCTCCCTCTTTAGTTTTATTTTAAGATGGTGTCCTCCAATTTGCAGTCCTCCTAGCTCAGCCTCTTAACTAGTTGGGATTATAGGCATGCAACAACATGCCCACATCCATTTTTACTACATTCATACATAAAAACTGGCTGTTTTTGTTTTTCTGTAATAACATAGAGACTACTAATAAAGTTTGTAGCACCTTGATTTGTGCTGAGGCAACACCAAATTTACTCACTATTGTTTGTGTCCTCTTAGTGCCAATATCAACCCAATGAAAGAGGCAAATAGTGTTATTGTGTTTGAGACAGGGTTTCACTATACCGTTCACAGTGAATTTGCTATGTAACCCAGACTGGCCTTGAACTCACAGTGATCCTTCTGCCTCAGCCTCCCAAGTGCTGGGATTATAGGCATGCACCACCATCCCTAGCGATAATATTTTGTTAGTATTATTAAAAAAAATAGTTTTGGGCTGAGGGTTTAGCTCAGTGGCACAAGTGCCTTCCTGGCAAGTGCGAGGTCGTGAGTTTGATCCCTGGTACTGAGAAAAAAGTAAGTTTTAACTTCACCGTCTTCTGAGAAAGTCTCTAGGATTCCCAGGGCTCCACAGGGCACATTGAAAACCACTGCTGTATTCAATATGTGACTTCATGAATTACTGTAAACCTAGAAATTCTACCAATTTATTTTGTAGAGAGAGTGAAACAAGTTGCTAGAGAGTTACATGTGTCTTGGTTTTCGTATCAGGCTGAATTTATGAATATCGAATCTTAAATGCTGAAGAAAATATTGAGCCCTCCTTAGGCTTGGTGAAAAGATCTGTCAAGTTCATTACTTGACTCTAATTCTTTTTAGCTTCCAAAATAATGTTACTTTTTATCTCGTCTCCTGTTCTTCTATTTATGCCTCATGAAAAGGGATCTACTTTTCTCCTTCCCTTTTATTGGAGTTTCAAAAGAGAATTAGCATATATATAATCATACATTATTATGTAATCAATCAATGTATATATTCAGTTCAACATATGAACCCCAGACTAAAATAAACTTAAAGTGGTATCTGTGAAACTTTCATTTTACATATAGAAACACTGAATAATTCTAACACAAAATTATATTTGTTTATATTTTATTTTTATATCTTAGACACACCTAGTGTACTTATATGAAAATAGATTTTACTAAATTTATTACTGTAATTTAAAACTTGGATTATAGGAGTGAGAGTCCATTTGAACTTTCCTGAGTAAAACACTTGGTCTCACTAAGAATCAGTCTAATGGGCACTTCAAACGTTGTAACTGCGGTTGATCTTCACACCATTGAAGCCCAAAACTTGGAGCAGAGAAGCCAATAAAAAATATTTGTCCCTTTATCTCTTCTGGATACCCTTTCTTCCCTTTGGACTGAATTTGTTTCATCTAGCTTCTTTGGACGTTAGATTTTTTTGTTTTTTAATCTGAATGGAATAATTCTGTTCCTTTTAAATAATTTTCCTACAATTTAGGGAAAATAGTGAAAAAGTATAGTATAGTATAATATAGTATAGTATAGTATAGTGTTAAAGGTAATTAGATACACAGTTCTGAAGTTCAAGAGCAATAGGCCTGGAAACTTAGAGTTGGGTGTCATCAGCACATTGACCCTAATTGCACCCATAATGGTTGGTGGAAGGGCCTGGGAACAGAGCAGACCACTGTAATAAGATAATTTGTAATATGGTGGAATTTGATATTATATGATTCCTTCTTTATTCTCACACTTATGTAAGGACAACAGAATATGTGACATTTAATGGTGAATAAAATGAGTTTCTTGATTTCTATATTTATTTAAAATTTTGAAAATTCACAGGTTTCGTATGGCCAAGTTCTTGGAGTTATAGGCTATTCATTACTGCCTCTCATCGTAATAGCCCCTATACTTCTGGTGGTTGGATCATTTGAAGTGGTGTCTACACTTATAAAAGTAAGTTATGTGATAGATTTTATGTAAAGTAGTTTACTATTTTCCAGTAGCAGAAAGTGTACTAGGCTTCTGGCTAAGCATATGGTAGTATAAAACTGCTCATCAGGCAGTCACTAGTATGTTGGAACAAAGACCTTCCTTACTAAGTTTACCAACTCAAAATATTTTTTCCTTTAATCACCAGAAATTACAAAATATTTCTGGAAGGAAAAACAAAAGCAAATTGAACTTCAGGAAATAGTCAGAATTTTGCAATGCTGAATTTTTCTCATTGGTATTTGTAATATGAGTTCATCTAACTTAGATTTTGAAGGGGATATTTAAAATTTCAGTGTACGTTTATTTAATAACTTAATTTTATTTGAATATTAGCTTTTATCAATATGATAGATGTGATTCTAATAAATTTGATTTTCTGTAATACAGATACTAAGTTAAACTTAACATATTTTAAACATTTACTGATGATAAATATTAATATATTAGTATCAATTTCTATGTTTATTAGTATTGAAAATAAAGGCTCTAGTATTGTATATATATTTACTACAGCAAATAAAGCTTTTTCTTTATGGGAATAAAACTTGTTAAGACTGCCATTTTCGGGTTTTCTTTGTTTTTCTTTTTGTGTTTTGTGACAGGGACCCACTATGTAGTTCAGGCCCACTTTGTGTTTACTATATAGTGCAGGCTGACCTCAAACTCATGGCAAGCACCACCAGGCCCAGCCAAGACTGCTATTTATAAAGTTTATTTTTGGAGGATTTGTTGTTGTTCTTTTTGACACAGGGTGTTGTTATATAGTTCAGCCTGACCTTGAACTGGGGCAAATCCTCCTGCCTCAGCCTTTTGAGGGCTGGGACTAGGGGCATATACCATCATACTTGATTTAGAACTGTATTATGTAATGCCTACACTAAAGTGTTTTTAAGTAATTAGAGCCACCTAATGTTGATGAGAGTTGGTTTTATTTCAAGTTTATTAGCAAATTCCAATGTGAAAGAAATAATAATTCATTTTATAATTAGGCAACCATAGGCTGTGTTATATAGGCATTGGATTTTTAAAAAGTGTGGATTTCAGAACCAGTCCATTTTGAATTCAAACTCTCGTTTGGCCCCTTTTTGTCAGCTGGCCTTTTGAGGGTATTTTAATTTTTCTTATCCTGAATTTATTCTTGACCATAGGAATCTTAAGTTGTTTTTTAAAAGTTTGTTACAAAGATTTTAGGTGTTTGATAGACACTCAGGTGATAGCAGCTGTTATTACAAACATAAAAGATTATTCTGAGGTCGGGCTGGGAATTTAGCTCTGCCGCATAAGTACCTGCCTTGTAAGCAGGCGGTCGTGAGTTCCATCCTTGGTACCAATAAAAATGGAAAAGACAGAAAAACAAAAAAACAAAAAAAGATTATTCTGAGGTCATCTTTGTATGTTTGAAATGTTTGAACAGTTGAGAGGCCAAAAAAATGTTGCTTTTGGCGGGAGGGGCCCTGGTGATTGAACTCAGAGCCTTGTGCATGCAAGGCAGGCACTCTACCAGTGAGCCACATCCCCAGCCGAAAAATGTTTCTTTTGACCCAAAAAAAGTTTTTTTTGTGGTCCTAAGGGATTGAACGTGGGGCCTAGCACATTGTAGGCAAGTGATTTACTACTGTCTCCCCAGTCCAAATGTTTTCATGTTAGATTTTAAAAACGTGGTTTTCAAGCCTTACAGAACAGCAGCAGCTAGTTTCATGCTGCTGTTTGATTATTCTACCCTTAGTAGATACGCCACATGATTCATTTAGAATCAGTCTGCTGTGTGGTTTTACCTGGACTAAACCTGCTTGAATATTTCTGAAAATATTCCTAAAATTCTAAAAATGTTATCCTCTGGTCATTTTTAGTCAGTAGGCTCAAATGAAAGTCAGTTCTTAAGCTTTATATAGCATGTTAATATCATAATAATATAGAAAATATTTTCTATCCAAAAAATTTAGAATAAAATTGGATTTTTAAAAATTATCTTTTTTTCTTTTCGGTGCTAGGAATTGAACTCATGACCTTGCACTTACCAGGCAAGCATTTGAGCCGCTACGCTAAATCCTTGGCCCTAAATATTACTTTTAGAGCCAGGCATGATGGCATACATCTGTGATCCCAGTATTCAGGAAGCGGAGATAGGAGGATCACAGTGAGTTTGGTGCCATCCTGGGCTACATAGTAATTTTCAAGGTCAGCCTGAGCTACAAAGCAAGACCTACAAACCAAAACAAAAGATGATTGTTTAATCTTCACTGCATAATAAGTTATTATATATGCTTCTAATTTTAGCCCAAGATTTGTTGAGAAATATGTTCCAAAATGCTTGTCAGTTAACTCTGGCATTACTGAGTTACAACCATTTATAGTAACAACAAAAAACCTGATAAATTTCCTTGTACTTTGCTATATGCCTCAATTATTTTTTCCTGCTTTTCTTTTTTTTACCATACTACCCAGAGAGCAATGACTTATATCCCTAGCCCTATTTATTTATTTGTTTATAGTTAGGGTTCCGTTGTTTGGTTTGGTTTGGTTTGTTTTTTTTGGTACCTGGGATCAAACTCACCTCACTCTTGCTAGGCAGGTGCTTATGCTTCTGAGCTAAATCTCCAGCCCCTTGTTTTGTTTTATGGTTATGAGTTTTGTTTTTTGTTTTAATACAGTAATGGAGATTAGGCTGGGCATGGTGGCCACGCCTGTAATGCCAGCACTCAAGAGGCTGAGGCAGGAGGATCGTTGCAAGTTCGAGACTAGGCTACAGAGTGAGCTCAAGGCCAGCCTGAACTGCATAGCAAGACCCTGTCTCAAAAAGATAAAAAAAATAAAATAATAATAATGGAGATTAAAACCAAGCCATTGTCTGTGCTGGGATGTAGCTATGCCATCGAGCTACATCCCAACCTTTTGATTTTAGTTTGTGATAAGGTCTCACTTAAATTGTCCAGGCCATCTTCAAAGTTGGGATCTTGGCTTAGTCTCTGCAGCACTTGAGATTAAAAATGTGTGTCACCAAACGTGTCTGCCACTGCGGTCTCTTCCCGTTCCCTCTCCCCCTTCTCCCCTCCTCTTCCTCCTTTTCTCCTTGTCTTCTTTCTTTTACCCCTTTGGTCATATTGGGGATTGAACTCAGGGCCTTCTCCCTAAGCTGTATGCCCACCCTTTTTTATTTTGAGATAGGGTCTCACTAAGTTAGTAAGTGCACCTGGCCGGGTCTGAGCTTGCAGTCTTCCTGTTTCAGCCTCTCAGAAAGCTGGGATGCAGATGTGTACCACCCTGCATGACCTCTTTTTTTTTTTTTTTTTAAGTTTAAAAAGCGTAGTAGAAAGTCAGACCATCCCAAATATATTTTCATCCAGTACACAATATCGTTGTCTTTGTTTTTAAATCCTGCATCAGGGGCTGGGTGTTTAGCTCAGCAGCATAAGCGCCTCCCTTGCAAGTGCACGGTCGTGAATTCAATCCCCAGTACCGATAAAAAAGAAAAAAATAAATAAATCTTGCTAGTAGTCCTCAGCTGAAACCAGTTTGCTCCCCGGGCGGCACCTTACAAGGTCTAAGGTTTTGTTTTGTTCTGTTTTGTAACAGGGATGGAGCTCACAACCTCTCTTGCCAGGCAGGTGCTTCTGCTACTGAGCTTATATCTGTCCCTGTCTGAGGAACTTTTTGTGTTACTGATGGGGAGGACAATGTTACTAGCATGGGGGGGGCTGGAGGTCAGGTATGCTGTTAAGCACCCAACAGTACGTTGGACAGCCCCCATAACAAAGAATTACCTCCCTGAAATGTCAGTCATGAAGGCTGAGAAGCTATGCTCTGCCTAGCTTGTCACTGTTCTTATAATTTCTTCCCTTGCAATTCTTCTTTTATTTATGCTATAAAATTTCTTTGATGACTAATTAATAGATACTTCAGTAGAAATACTCTAGGATGTTATATAATCAATCAAGAGAACCATGCTGTTTTATTTAATGAAACTGTTGACCAAAGTGTAACCTTTTTTCCTCTTTTTTATTTAATCTGTACTTTTTTGTGTGTTTGGTTTGGTTTTTTGAGACAAGGTGTCACTATGCAGTTCAGGCTGGCCTTGAACTCACTTTGTAGCCCAGCCTGATCTGAATTTGCAAGGATCCTTCTGCCTCTGCCTCCCAAATGCATGCTGGTGTTATAGACGTGGGACACCATACCTGGTTTAATGCTTACTTCTGCCTGTTCCTGGGGAGAAAACTGTGATACTTACATAAATGTTGTATAAAATTTCACCAAAAAATTGTGTTTCACTTAATTGTTGTTTTTTTTTCTTCTTCTGTTTTTTTCTTTTTTATTGTTACCAGAATTGAACTCAGGACTTCATACTTGCCAGGCAGGCACTGTGCTCTATCTCCAACCCCTTCTCACTTCTTAAATGGAGATGTTTTTACTTTTCAGGGATGTATTTTGTCTCGGCATTTGGTCTAGTCAGTTACATTTTTTACTTTCTTTCAAGAAACTCTCCTGGTCGTAGAGCCAGGTATGACAGCACACACCTGTAATCCCCGGTCCTTAGGATGCTGAGGCAGGATCACCAAGTTCAAGGCTAAAAATGCCAGGTTAGCCGAGACCCTTGTCTCAGACTTGTTTTGTTTTTTTGAGGCAGGGAAAAAAACTTTTGAGACTAAGTATTTAACCGTGTAGTTTAGAGTGGTCGTGAACTCACTAGTATGCAGTCCAGGCTGGTCTTAAACCCAGAGCAAACTTCCTGCTTTAGCCTCTCAAATACTGGGATTACAGGTGTACATCACCATGTGCAGGAAACAGATTTTTCAGTTACAAAAAGGGATGGGGACCAGGGATAAAACTCAGTAGTATAAGAGCCTACCTGGCCAGCTCAAGGTCCTCAGTTCGATTCCTGGTACCAAAAAAAAAAAAAAGGGGGTGGTGAAGAGAGAGGATAGGGATGCAGTTTATCATTCCCTGGGTTCAGCCTCTGTGTGGAGGCTAGGGATTTACCTTCCAAAGTCACCAGGGACACTTGTTGACAAGGCTGATAACTAGAACCTTATTTTAGGAATTAAACTCAGCAGAACTAAAGCAAATACCGCAAGTTTCTTTTAATAGGTTTCTTTTAATAGGTATTTAATAGATTTTTTATGATTAGACAGACATTTTGATTTCTCCTTTTCTGTTTTTTGGTCTTTATTTATTTATTTATTTTTTATTTTTGAGAGAAGGTCTCACTATGTAGTTCAAACTGGCCTTGAACTCACTGTGTAGTCCAGGCTGGCCTCAAGTTTGCAGTGATCCTCCTGCCTCAGGCTCCTAAGTGCTAGAAATATAGGTCTATGCAACCACACCTTGCAGATTTGATTTTATGAAGACCACATCCACAGAAGCTAAGAAGCAGAGTAAAGATGAACATATTTTTAACATTTTTAATAAGTTTTATTATTTACCACAGGTGGTGATTAATTTTTTGATTTCTTTTTAAAAAATAGCATAAACATGATTTTTACTCTATGATATCCAAAAAGTTGATTTGCTAATATGCTACCTTTTCTCTCTTTTTTTCCTTCCTTAAGCTGTTCGGTGTGTTTTGGGCTGCCTACAGTGCTGCTTCATTGTTAGTGGGTGAAGAATTCAAGACCAAAAAGCCTCTCCTGATTTATCCAATCTTTTTATTATACATCTATTTTTTGTCCTTATATACTGGGGTGTGATCCGAATCATACATACGTAGAAAAAGACAATGTTACCTTTGTGGGCTGGGAACTCCTGCTGACGAGATTGGAAAAACCTTGGTAAAATTTTACATGTTTCAGATGTAAATAAAGGTAGGTCGAAGGTCTTTTTTAAACAATATTTTTTGTATTTAATTAAGCAGTTGCAATTATCTGGGATTTTTTAGTCAGGATTCTAAATTCTGTTTATTTCTTCATATTCCAGTGAATAAAATATAAAAGCATTGTGTTTTTAAGATTGTGTCAATGTTCACAGGCTTTATGTGTCACAGGCTGTGCCAAAAGCACCTGGATTGGTAACTATATTTCACTTGAAGGGTAAATTTGACAACATCCTGATAATCTAAAAGTGCAATTTTTTTCTTTAAAGAATTTACTCCTGCATTGCAGATCCTGTAGATACATATTTATATTTATACATATATATTTATGAAATAATTCTTATTATTCACAATATATATTTCTGAATAACCTAAAATTTAAGATATTAAATCTGATGCTTAAACTTCCTTTAATTTGGCCATTAACCTTTTTATTTTAAAAATTCATTTTTTAAATTGTGTTTTTTAAATTAGAGTTGCTGATGTAGATTTGGTTTGTATGGGTGTGCTTTTGAAAACCTGTTTTGAATGTCTAAATGTCTGATTTAAACTTTGAGTTTTATCTTTTTGACTAAAGGACCAAAAGATATAAAGGATATGGCATTCATTAAAATCATTAATATGGAGAAAGACAATAATATTTATAGCACTAGTAAATATTTTTTAAGTGATACTTACAAATTAGCAGTTATGGGAAAAAAGACAAAACCTTGTGGTCCTGAGCAATGTTATATGAAGTAGAAAACAATAAAATGTTTTCCAGCTGTGTGTTTTGTTGTATGATACCTTGTCCTGTGTTACTTGATACTTTAATAAGTATCAGGCACTCACTAACAAATGTACAATTTTTGCTAAGAAAATTACTAAATTTTTATTGGTGAAATTTTTTGTAAATGATTCCTAGATTCTATGTATGCTTTTAATTAATATAACTTTGGACAGTGGATAAAATATTTTTGTGCTGGAGTGTAGTTCAGTGAGAGAGCATTTGCCTAGCATGGTCAAGGCTCTGGGTTCAGTACCCACACTGAAAAAAAATGTGTTATCCTTTCTTCTCTCACCTGAAAGGGTTACTGCTTTTCTCGATATGGTAACATGGTCATCTCTTGCTGTGTGTGCCTTTATCAAACTTACCCATCAAGCCTGGATCTTCAGCTTTCCCACACATCCCAACTGTAGAAAGAAAAGCTTACTGTATGTATGTTTTTGCCATCTGAGGATCGAAGCCAGAACCACACACTAGCAGGGCAGCCACTCCACTGCGCTATACACTCCAGCCTCCAAAACGCGTAGTTTAAACTACAGGAAAAATGCGAAGCACTTTTGTGCTAGGATACAGAAAATTATGTATGCTAATTTTTTAAAACAGATATCCAGTAAACAGAACCACCCATGATATAAAGTTTCTGAAACTTAATATGATATAGTAGCGAAGGATTTATGACTACAGAAGCAGCAGCTGTAAGATACACATTTGTCACCCTTAAAAATTCCTCAGGTCAATGCTTTGTTACAGTGGATTACTTGGTATTCATAATATTGACTGGAATGTTCCTCATAAAGTTTAGAAGTCAGGACCAGGTAATGGAATTTTACTCAGTGACAAATCAAGGCATTTTCTGACTACCTCTATCAAAAGCGGTTTAAATTTTTTAACTAGCGTTGCTTGCAGATATGTGTAAAATATTCACATATATGGATCACATTTATTCCTAGTGGTATATAACAATGATATAAGTCTTTTACGGTTTTCATTGATACAAACAGCCTGCTGCAGCACAGGTACCATACAGTTGCCAGCACTGATATAGGATAAAACAAAGTGGTTTTGGTTTTGGTACGGGGATCAAACTCACGATCTTGCGCTTACCAGGCAAGTGCTTGAGCCACTGAGCTAAATCCTTGCCCTAAAATGAAGTATTTCTTTTAAAGAAGGTATTTTAAAATAATAGCACTTAATCCTGAGACCTGTTTTGTTAAGTGTATATATAAGTAGAATATATAATGTTTCAAGGTCAATGAATGTCATTTTCATGAGCTAAAATGTAAAGCAGTTAAAGCAGGTTATCAGCTTAAACATGTGATTGTAGCTGGAGATTTAGCTCAGTAGCACAAGGGTCTGCTTGGCAAGTGCGAGGTCATGAATTCAATCCTCGGAATAAAACGAAAAGCAACAACAAAAAAGTGTAAAAATGTGATTGTAGATGTGTGCAAGATTCTGTCGTCCTACACTGCATTCGTAAGGCTTCCCGTTGCTGGGTCCAAACTACCTAGCACTGCAATCTAGGGGAGGTTTAATTTGGCTTAGGGTTTCAGAGGTTTCAGTCCATGGTTGACTGGCTTCAAGACAGAAATATCACAGCAGGAGGATGTGCTGGAATACAGCTGCTCTCTTCCTGCTGTCAGAGAAGCAGAGCAGGAAACAACACTAGAGCCGAAAGGCTGAGGGACCAGATACAGTACATGAATTCACACCCACCTACCCTACCCAGACACACCCAGGAGAGTACTTCAGTATCCCACAGACAGCTCCCAAGCCAGTCAACTTGGTAAAGGTCATATATGTCATATAATGGTAAATGAACCATAGAAAAGTACTGTCCTCAGATTTTTATGTAGTATTTCCAAGCCCTACGGATTTTAAATCATGGCCTTTAGGCTAACAGTGTTTTGTAGACAGAATTAGCCAGTTATCTGTATATCCTTTGCCTCTTTTCCGTATGTATATGTGTATGTGTGTGTATGTGCCTGATGAATGCTCCAAAAGAGAATTATGAGACATGTTTACTTCTGTGCTGGATTTATTGTAAAATAAGTGAAATTTTGATTAAAAATCAAAGTCTATAAATCAAACTTTGTGTGAAAAGTACTTTAGGAAGATCTGTGAAGTTTTATGAACCATGATAAATTGTGCTTATTTCTAAGGCCTGTAAGACAGTTTTATATATAATGTATCCATTTCCAAAAACTTAACTTCAAATTAATATTTTAAGCTAAGAGCTTAAAATTAGTGAACATTTGCATTGATTAAAATACAAAGTACATATTTTTGTTTAAAAATTGTTTAAATTTTAATCACTTATTTTCAATTTTTGATGTAATGAAACGGAATAAAATAATGATTCTACAACCTAATAAAAACCAAATTTTTTCATATTCAACCAAACTAGTTGAACAGTATTAAATGACCATTATTGTTATGCTTTTGCTAGTGCACATTTTAGTAGTTGTGGGCCTCAGGCACGTGCAACTTTTCTTTTTAATATCTTGGGTCTATACAGTTCTTTGTGACTGTGTCACATCTATCTGAAGCAAGTCTTAGTGGAGCTAAAAATGCCCCTCAGCAACTTTTGCACTGCAGTTTATAGTTACATAATTTTCTAGCAACATTTTGTGTGTTTTAAGGCTCTGTTGACACTTTCTTAAATAAATTCCTACATAGGATTTCTCCTATAATAAAGGTATAAATTGTTGTTTTGTTTTGTTAGGGTCTCACTGTGTAATGCAGACTGACTGAAATACTTTTACATTCTGTATTGCTGGTAACCCTACTTTTAACATTTCTGTTTTCAGTAATTACAAGTTTTTATTTTAAACATACTTATTTTATAGTTTGTAAGTACCTGAAAAAATTTCTAAATGTTCCTCCCAAATAGTTTAATGGTATACTAATGCCCTCAGATTACTTTGTTAGTCATTTGAAAAAATATGAAATATTTTGAATTTAACTTTACTTGGTTAATAAATACTTAGGAAAATGAAAGTACACATTCGGCCTGTAATAACTTTGCAATTATTTTATTCCTAAGTATGATACTTAGGAAAATGAAAGTACACATTCTACCTGTAATAATTTTGCAAAATTAATACTTGAGTATGTTAAGTTTATCAAGAACAAAAATGGCCTTTCTATAATAGTTGCCACTGACCAATTTTCTGTAATAAAACAAGCCCCCCAAAAAGTTTACCAAAGTATTTGTACAAGAACTGAAAGTATTCAGAATGTTTGACTATTGAAAGAAATTATTATGTGGTAAAAGATAAAATGAGAAGGGGCTGGGGATTTAGCTCAGTGGCATAAGCGCCTGCCTTGTAAGCAGGCAGTCGTGAGTTCGATCCCTGGTACCGATAAAAATGAAAAAGACAAAAAAAAAAAAAAAGATAAAATGAGAGCCAGGGATATAGCTCAGTGGCATCAGTCCCTGCCTGGCAAGCACAAGGTCCTGAGTTTGATTCCTGGTACCAAAAAACAACAAAAAAGGTAAAATGGGGGCTGGGGATTTAGCTCAGCGGCATGAGCGCCTGCCTTGCAAGCAGGCAGTCGTGAGTTCGATCCCCGGTACCGATAAAAAGGAAAAAGACCAAAAAAAAAGGTAAAATGATGATAAAGCCAGGCGTGGTAGTGCACACCTGTAATCTCAGCACTTTGGAGGCTGAGGCATGAAAATCACCATTAGTTCAAGGCTAGCCACAACTACATAGTGAGACCCTGTCTCAAACACAAAATTGCTATTTTTTACATAATAACTACTTGATGGATAAATTATTTGTACATTTTTCTTCTGTTTCATAATGATCCTGCTTGCTTTTGTGGAATTAACCTATTATCTATGCAAAGTACCTCTTAAAGTAGCATCATTTGATGAGGTTACCCATATATTTTGTCCTTATGCAGAATTATCTTTGGTCATTATAATCTCTGCATGGAAAGCAGAGAAAGTCTTCTGATTCCTTACTGTATTCGGGGTGTTCAGATAAAATGCAGAAAGCCAACCATATTGTTGCACACCTGTAATTTTAGCTTTCTGGGAGGCTGAGGCAGAAGGATCACAAGTCTGGGCCCAGCCTGGGCAGCTCAGCAACATAACAAGACCCTCTCTTAAAAATGTAAAAA
The DNA here is from genome assembly GCF_034190915.1 of Cavia porcellus. Taxonomy (NCBI): domain Eukaryota; kingdom Metazoa; phylum Chordata; class Mammalia; order Rodentia; family Caviidae; genus Cavia; species Cavia porcellus. The sequence continues at coordinate 229,195,239 of NW_026947484.1, read as the reverse complement.
AGATTTTAACTTAATGAGTTTCTATTTGTGGGATAAGGCAGCCACTTAATTTCACAAATTGTAAAACTTGCAAGAAATGTGAAAAAAAGAATCTATGGCAGTAGGTAGATAATGGAGGAATTAAGGCTTTTTTGGGACACTCCTGCTTAGTTTGAAATTGTAGGGATAAATAAAAATAGGCAAAGGTGGGAAGGGAATACTTGTAATTAGCACTACATGTGACATTGTAGGCCTTGCTTCCTTTGTTAGAATTTTTTATTACAAATATGGCACCCAGTGACTTGTGCTTTTACTGCATAATGGAATACTGCTGCTATAAAGAAGATGAATTTGAGACATTTGTAGGACTATGGATACAACTTGGAAAAGTGTTAATTAAAATAAATCAGACTAAGTTTCAATACCATATGGTTTCTCTCATGAAAAATCCAAAGAATAAAGATCAAAATAAAAGATGAAATAGGGAGACAGATCTTTTGCAAATAGAAAAGGGGCAGAGACAAGAAAGAAAATGGGGAGGAAAGGGGTACATAAAAAGAATTAAGATATATCATTGGTGTAAACCCCCCCCAAAAAAAAGGCCCCCCAAGATGAAAAACGGGACAAAACAACGTTGTTTTAAAAAGAAGCGCTTTTATTTTAGCTGGCCCAGCAACACAGGGCAGATGGAATTTGCAAAGCTGTGCAACTGAGTTAGAATTTTGACTAATTTTTATAGTTTATTTATGATTAGCTCATTGATTATTAACTATATAGCAATGAGAAACAGAAACTTTGTTCCCCTTTGCTTGAGGTCAGAGGCATTTCACGGTAGGTAGTTAGCCAATTCATAGCCTTCGGTCTGCCAGTTCCAGGAACGTTTGTCTCTCATAAAGGGAATAATGGTTGACACAGCATCATTTGTCTCTTACAAGAAGAACAAAAGTTGACACAGCAAACAGGTTACAAGGTGATGACACATACAGAACAGTATGGCGGCGCCTCAGTTAATTTATAACTATAACAATGTGGTGGGTTCTCCAGGTACACGGTTACTAGGGTGATAAGCATAGAGCCTGACAATCACGTTCAGGCCAGCAGTTTAGCTTAGTGGCATAAGTGCCTGCCTGGCAAGGGTGAGGTCATGAGTTCAATCCCTGGCACAAAAAGATAGATAGATAGATAGATGGAGCAGTAAGCAGCAACAAATCCTCTGCCAAGCTTGAGAATACAGACCCTGAAAAGTAACCTGGAAAAGCAAAAAGGGAGATTGGTAGATCCCTGGGGCCCAGAAAGGACCAGAAGGGAAAATTAGAGACTACAGAGAAGACAGATCATGACAGCAAAAAAGGAAGGGGCAGCCTGCACTTTCTCTTTGGCTCCTGGCTGGTGGCTCCTAGTGCAGAAAGGAAGATTGAATCTACTAGAGACAGTGAAAGTGGCCAACTCCAGAGGCTTGCAGTGGTGGAATGGAGCACTGGGGATTATGTGCGACAGCAGCTGGTGAGTGAGTCCTGTCCGGGTGCCTGCCGTGTCCCCTGCAAAGCATGCTTGGGCAGGTGCCGTTTGGGGGATGGGCCAGCTAAGTCTGGGACTCAGAGCAGCCTTGGTCAGCCTCATCTCAGGATTCCCATTGTTAAGCTACCACAGTGAGTGAGTGGGGGACAGTCATGGGAGACATCTATGGCCAAAGCCATTGGCAGCCTGACCATAGACACCATCTTATAACCTAAATGACTGAGTCCCCAACCCCATGCGCAGACACCAGGTTCAACCTGAATTTCTGTGGATTTGAAGGTCTCAGAACCAGCACCAGGCCCTAACCCTGCTGTTGGCTTGCTGAGTTGTCCAGCAGCGCTCTGAGCTTTGACTGCTTCCTTTGTGTACCTGCAAGCAGAGTCACACCTTGAATTAGACACTGCCAAAAAATAACCACTGTCCTATTCACGGAGAAACTTTTTCTTCGTTGCTTCTGGTTTTGTGATTTGTTCTGCTTCGTTTGTCTTTATTTTTCTGTTTTTTTTTTTTTTTTTTTTTTTGTGAGGGTGAACATTGTAGTTTTGTTTTGTTGCTGTTTTTGTTTTTTCATTCTTTCCTTCCCTCCTGTTTTCTTCACTAGTGTTCTGAAGCTCAGGTAGCCTTCCTCTGTCCTTTAGCCTTGCTCCTAATCTTTTTCTTGTTTTATTTCTCAAGTTCTTTATTTCTTTCCTCTTCTCCCTTTTAATTTTCTCCCCTTAGGTAAAGTCACTATTGAGGGGATGTTTACTGTATATAACCTGATTTGTTTTAGATTATAAAATCTTGTACATATGGTAAAATAACAAATTAGTTATCACAGTTTGTCATTTTCTACTCTGTGTTTGATGCTATTACTGTTTATTGTACTATGTTTGCCAAGGTGATGTAGTTGCTGGGATCAATTGATATTCCTTGTAGACCAATACCTAGATGGTCTGGAGAACATAAACCATACTACAGGGCAGTACCAAAGAACTGGGTGGTAGCCAAACAGACTACAGCCCCTCAGTCCTAATAAGCAGAAGAGGCAGGATCCTGGAAATGACTAAACAACCAAGAGCCAGCTATACCCAGAAGATGACTCCTGGATTTTGTTTGTTTGTTTGTTTTTTGTACCAGGGATTGAACTCATGACCTCGTGCTTATCAGGCAGGTGCTTGTGCCGCTAAGCTGTATTCCCAACTAGAAGATGTCTATAAAAAGTCATTTCCTAAAGAAGTCGCCATATGAATAATAAAGCTATGTACATAAGCAGTTTACAAGCATCAAAGCAGAAACTAATTTTAAAAAATGGAAGATTAGAAAACACAAGGTGTAAACTTCTAAGCCCCCAGCTCACCAATAAAAATCCACCCAGCTGAACTTTCTAAAATGGTAGTGTTGCAGAACCAGTCTGAACCGAAAGGAAGATACTGCTTACCAAGGAGTTGGAAAACAACTGTATATTGTGCCAGTGGGCTGGTGGGAAGCAGTTCCAAATCACCAGCTCCAAGTCAATTTTGGGTTTAGCTGATACAGGATTTGCAAGCATGAAGTATGAAAGTTTGAAAGCATGGTGGTTTTCCTTTGGGTGAGGTTAGTTGTCATTGGTTGCTGGGTAGAAAATCCTTGAAATATATTTTTAAAAAACTGGTTTATATTTTTTAAGTGGGAAAACACGGACATTGCAGCTGAACATGGTTAGGTTGACCTGGGTGAGGCTGTTTCTGAAAAGCAGCTGGACTCAGTCAAGGCTGACTGAGTTCAGCAGTGTAGCTGTGTGGCAGGTGGGACAGGCATATCTTGTCCCAGTGTGTCAGGCTGCTAGCTAGCTTTAAAATCCAAAATTTCTGTCATAGTAACAGCATGTTATGACTTGTTTTTAGATGTTCCCCTAAAGCCTAATATGGTCATAGGCGGGGCTTTTCAGAGGCTGCTAGATCTAGAGAGTATGATGCTAGGGTTAAGGGTGTGTGATTGCTAAATTGGTCCACTGATTGCTTTGTCATAGCTCTGGGTGCAGAAAATGGGAAGGCCCACTGGTGTCAGTGCTGCCTGCCCTAGGGGTGTGTTGCCTGGAAAGAACAAAATGAGAGCTCCTGCCTCGCTTACTGCTTGCTGCTTTTGGTCTCTCCTGCCCTCTGCCCTCCACGCAGTGAACCGTTTTTTCTCCTCTGTGATGCCCCTACGCCATACCACCCTGCATTGGAGCCAGTCAATTATGGACCAAACCTCTACAAACCATGAGCCAAAGTAAGCCTTTCCTCCTTGAACTTTAGGTGTTGGGTATTTTGTATGTGCACTGAGAAAACTAACTGAGACACAGGAAATAACAAAGCAGATGAGTCTCTAGGAAAAAAGTCATTACACAGATAATTAAAGACATGATCATAATGAAAGAAATGGAAATGATTAGTGCTATCTATAGAATAGATATAGATTTGTAAAAAATAAAGTGATGAAAACTATGAATGCCCAACATAGGAAACAACTTAATTCCATCAAGAGTCAAGCAAACATCCAGATTAAAAGCTGTATTGAAAGTATATGGAGTAGAATCAATCAATGTGAAGCTAAAATATCAGATGTAGAAGAGATGATTGCAATTAGTGAACATTCAGTAAAAGTCTTAAAAATAGCAACAATCCATGAAAAATCAATCCAACAGCTGCTAGATGATGCAAAGATTAATACAAGATTAACTGGAATCAGTGAAAACTCAGAAGATAGCCCAAGGACACAAAATACCTGTTCATAGAAGTAATGGCAGAAATCTTCCCAAGCATGGAAAAAGAACTTTATATATAGATAAATGTATAGACTCTGTTATGGTCAGTGTCTAGATGTCCCTCCCCCAGAGCCTCACGTGTCACAGCATTTTCAGAGGTGGCTGAATTGAGAGTGTGTGACTGATTCTCAGTGCAGTGCTGGGATTAAGAAGGGTAACTGCTGGACCAGGCCACTGACTGGATTGGCACTGCTAGGGCTGGGGATATAGCTCAGTACACAGTGCCTGCCTGATGAATAAAAGGTTCTGAGTTTTGAGTCCCAGTACCAAAAAATAAAAATAGCACCAATCTTCCCTGCTTGGATTAGCACTGCCCTAAACCTGGTAGGCTGGATGCAACATCGGGGACAGAAAGACGCTTGTCTCTATCTCTGTCTGTCTGTCTGTCTGTCTCTCTCATTGCTTTTGCTGTCTTCTGCCACCATGAACTGCTGCCCTTCTGACATGTGCTGCCCTGTCTTGGAGCCAGTCACCCCATTAGGGACCGAAACCTCTACAAACCGAGCTAAAGGAACCTTTCCTCTTTTAACTTTGATTATTTTGTATCAGCAACAAAAGTAGCTAAAACAAACTCCAGTTAGCCATCATCAAAACAAAACTACACTAAGGAATATAATAGTAAAGATTCCAGAAATTCAACCCAAGAACAGGAAACTCATGAGAATCACAGCAGATTTCTCAACTCAAACTCTTGAAAGCTTGAAGTATTTCAAGCATTAAAAAAAAAAAAAAAAAAAGCCTAGAGATTTAGTTCAGTTGCATAAGCGCCTGCCCGGCAAACACAAGGCCCTGAGTTCGATCCCCGGTACCAAAAAAAAAAAAAAAAAAAAGCTAGGCACCGTGGCACACACCTATAATTCCAACACTCAGGAGGCTACAGCAGGAGGATTGTTGTAAGTTCGAGACCAGCCTGGGTTACAAAGTGAGCTCAAGGCCAGCCAGAGCTGCATAGTGAGACCCAGTCTCAAAACAAAACTAAAAACAAATGACCTTCAACCCAATTGATGTTCCCCACAAAATCATCCTTCAATATTGATGGAGAAATAAGATGCTTCCATGATAACACCTGAAGAAATTCATGACCACCCAACCCGCACTCCAAGAGTTCTGATGCGTATTCTAGAAAAAGACAATAAAGGCAACAATTCCAAGAATCCCCATAGAATGTGTCCACCAGATAAGGCAGATAATTAAATAGAAGTGAAAGAAAGGAAATCAAAAGGAAAATAGTGTGTTGAGAAGGATGAATCAATACCCATTAGTTATAACCACCAATGTAAATATTTTTAATTCACCAGTCAGAAAGGATCAAGAAACAAGAGCCAACATTTAACTCTAATAAAAGCAACAGCTAGGTGTGGTGGCACATGCCTATACTCATAGCACTGGTACACTGAGGCAGGACAATCACTGTGAGTTTGAGGCCAGCCTAGGCTACATAGTGAGTTCAAGAACAGTCTGAACGGCACAGTGAGACCCTGCCTCAAAAAACCAAAGTAAATAAACTCAAAAAGTCAAAGGATGGGAAACAATACCCCATGTGACAGGAACCCAGGAAAAAAGCAGGGGTAGGAGCTGGGGATTTAGCTCAGCGGCATAAGCGCCTGCCTTGCAAGCAGGCAGTCATGAGTTCAATCCCTGGTACCGATTTAAAAAAAAAAAAGCAGAGGTAGTTTTATATTTGCAGACAAAGTGGATTTCAAGCCAATACTGATCCAAGGAGATAAAGAAGGTCACTACTTGTTAGGGCACAAGCCAAGAGAGGAAGAGAGAACAATCATATGCACCAGATACAAGCCCACCCAACTATATAAAATACAGCTGTGGTAGCACATGCCTATAATTCCGGCACCCTAAAGGCTGCAGTAGGATCACAGTTCCAGGCCAGCCTGGTCTCCATAGTGAGTTCAAGGCTAGTCTCAACTACATAGGAAGAACCTGTCTTAAAAACAAACCAGTAGGGCTGGGCATTTAGCTCAGCGGCATAAGCACCTACCTTGCAAGCAGGTGGTCGTGAGTTCGATCCCCGGTACTAATAAAAAAAATAATAATTTTAAAAACCAGTAAATAATATCAGGTCACGTATACAACTGTAATGAGGAACCTCTCAATACGCCAACTGTCACAAATAGATAAGACAAAAAAATCAACAGATAAGAGCTGAACTATGCCCTTTAACCGATGGGCTTAACAGATATCTACAGAATGAATGTTTACAAAATACACATTCTTAGGTGCACATACTAACTCACTGAACATGCTTATATAAATACAGAATAATTGGGCTAGGGATTAAGCTCAGTGACTCAAGTGCTTACCTAGTAAGTGCGAGGTCTTGAGTTTGATCCACAGTACCAAAAAATAAAAACAGTAATTGAAATTACCCCTTATATACTAATAGTTCATAGTGCTGTAAGTTGGAAAATGAACCACAAAAACTTCTACATAAGGTCTTTCTTGATTAATTCTAAAAGGGTAAGTTACTTTTGTTCATATTTAAAAACCTGTAATCCCTTTGTCCTCCGCTTAAATATACCAATGTCCCCGCTTTACATGATGACTGAATATTAATAAGCAGCGTAATGTAAAGATTGAGCTTAGCTTGAGATGAACATTAGTCAGAAGCAATAGGTGGGTGGGCAGATGACCCAGAGGTGTATTTCAGTGGGGCCAAGGATAACAGCTCTGCAGCACTGTACCTGCTGGCAAACACAAAGTCCTGAGTTCAATTCCTGGTACCAAAAAAAGCCCTCGTATTTCAGTGAAAGCCTAAAAATCCTTATAGAACTAAGCTCACCCTTAGAGAAGAGAGAGACAAAAAGGTTGGTGCATTTGCAAATCTTTAGTCTTCCAAGAGGGAAAACAGTTTCGAGTCAAGTCTGTTACTTGGATTGATTCCCAGATCAGCAGTACATTCCCTGCTGTCCTCCTCCCCAGCTAGAAAAGATCATACAGAAGCGGCTTCCTTCTCAACCCTTTTATTTTTGAACATTTATGCTAAAAGCACAGGCTTGGAACCAGACTGTCCAGCTTCCAATCTCAGCTTCTCCGCTTAACCTGTTGACCATGTACGGCGAACCTGGTTGTTGAACTCACTTCATTCCAGATTTGTGTTTGAACACTGAAGAGTTTGAGAACTGAACATTTTTTCCCATGAGAAGTGGAAAACCAAATAATTCATTCTGAGGCCCCAAAATTACATTGATAAATTCATTTTTCCAGAAGTTTGACAAAATTCAGAGTGATTTATTTCTTTAACCCAGTTCTCAGTTTTTCTCTTAGGTTTACTAGTGAGATTGTAGGGCAAGTTGGGGGACAGACAGGAAAAGGTAAGGGTCCTCGTGAGGTTTCTGGCACACAGGTAAACCCCTGCAAGAGAGAGCAATTTAAAAAAGCAGAGAGAACTGATAAGAAGCCTGGCTTACGTTAAAGCCAGGGCCCCCGTTCACTTCTGTCCTCCTCCAGATAAGTGGAAGGGTGACATGGTGTGGGTGTGGGGTGCTATATTGTAAAAAAGAAAAACCAGTATATAAAATATGCTGACATCTGGACACTTCTGCACCTATATATAAATACATATGTGTATAGTTTATTATTTTCTCACTGTGGTAATTCCCTAAAATGTACATGTTTACTGATTGCTAAATTAACTTGAATGTCTGCTATCAATGTCAAGAGATACCACCTTGGCAAAACACAAGGCGCTTACCCAAGGCTTTGCATGCAGTCAATCAGAGTCAGCGACCAAATCAGTCTCAGAGCCTCCAACAGCCAAGCAAAGTGTAACAACTCTTTTTGCCACGTAGGACAAGAGGGTAAGAACAAAGACCCAGCTCCAGGTCCAGGCTGCCTACCACACTCTAACAAAGTAGCTAGTATCTCCTCATTTCTCTCTTTCCAGGAAAGTGACTTTGTTTCTCCTAAATGTATATCTCTAATTTTTTATTGGCATAAAGTTTAAGAAACTCAGAAACTCAGGCAAAATCCACCTTCACTCTAGGTATGATAGTGTCACCAACTTTCTTTGGAGACATGGTTACCATATTTTATTTTTAAAATTACAAAAGAAAACAATCACAAATGTTTCAATGCACTATAAGTTGTCTTGACAACAGCAGCACTTAACCGTGTGACTCACTCACTGCCTGTACTGGTTTTTTCAAGCGGGTTTTCAGTTCTACTGTTGAGCTTAGTTACAAACACCAAGCAGAGACAAAAACAATAAAAGACCAAATCCCAAGCAAACTTTTGTTGTTTTTGGTTTTTGAAACATGGTCTCAGTGTAGCCCAGGCCTGCCTTGAACTCATGGTGTTCCTCCTGCCTCATCTCCCCAAAGGCTAGAATAACAGACAAGCAGATTTTTGTTAACTTTGTTGTTCATCTAGTGGAAAAGCCATTGGACAACTGAGGTATCACTCTGTGTCTGTGTCTGTGTGTGTGTGTGTGTGTGTGTGTGTGTGTGTGTGTATGCACACGTATATGGATATAAAATGTGTATAAATACATTAATTTTCCAGTTCTAGCCACCCATTGGGTAATTCTGCTTTGTTTCTTTTAATGCTTTTCATTTTATAGGTTAGTCCCTTAGGGCCTATTAGCATGTGTAACATTCAAATCTTTGCTTCTAAATCTCATTTTATTTTAAAAAGAACCAGATTTGTAGTGGCTCTAGTTCACTGGTTTCTTTCACAAAAAGATCGAAGGCATTTTGGAAAAATTACTGATTCCAAAACAGGAATCAAATACAAGATGAGCTAGAAGCATTGCTTTGCCATGTTGAAGGTCACAGGTACTTATCTGAAGGGACTCTCATTTACCAAATCTGGAACAATTTGAACAAAAGAATAAAAAGTAAAAGCATTTAACCTACTAAGTGGAGAACAAGCATGAGATGGAGAAACACAGTGAGCACCAGGGAATGATGTAACAAATGTAGCAAAATGTTAACAATTGATGAATCTGGGTGCAGGGTACCCACAACTCTTTGTACTATGCTTCAAACTTTTCTATCTGAAATTAAAGTGAAAACTCTAATTTTAAAGGCCAGGCCTAGTGGCGCATTTCTGTAATCCCAGCACTTGGGAGACAGACAGGATTGAGGCAAATTTGAGACCAGCCTGGACTACACAGACCTCAATGCAAGCCTGCACTGCCTGCAAAACCCTGTCTCAAAAAGGAAAAAAAAAAAAATTATAATATGTAGAAAACTTAGAATGATGCCTGGCGCATGATAAAGAATTAGTATATGTTTGTTATATATGTTTGTATATGTAGTATATGTTTGTTATCTCCATATTAGTATACGGCGATACTGGCAACCGAGGCAGTATGTGAGTATTAGGAGAGAGGAAAAAAACATGAGGATTTGTTACATTTTCCTTAGTTTAGCTTAGTTTAGTGTGTAATGTAGTCTGATATTTTTCTTTCTTTGAAAGAGTCTAAAAGCATATAATCTTAAAATGGAAAGCAAAAAATAGCTTTTTATTAGAAAAGCATGAAAACTTTTGTAGGCACATCATAAGCACACCATCTGGTTAACTCAAGAGAAATCTTAAAAGTTTAGATTTCACATTTTTATCAGCCATATATGGTTTAAGATAAACCTTTTTAAGCTAAAAATACAGAGCTGTATTTTCCCCCTCTTCATAAGTTAGATAAAAGTGTCACTCAACCGAAATGCTTAGCATCCCACTTACCTTTTTTGAGAATCAGAATCCATTCATTGTGGTTTATATCTCTTAAGGTCAAATGTTCAACGGCACAGTTAGCACAGTACAAGTATTTAAAATTAAAAAAAAAAAAAACTTTAGATCTTTAAAATATGATTAAAATGTGATCATAAAAAATTAATTTTTAAAAAATGTGATCATAGTGATTTTCAGCCCGGGAGAATGTGTCCTGGGGACATTTCTCAGAGTCTGAAGACACTGTCGTAACTGGAGGTGGGGATGCTACTGTCATCTAGTGGTAGAAACCAGAATGTGGTGAAATACCCCGCAGTGAGGCTGTGGTTGTAGCTCAGAGGTGGAGGACTTCCTTAGCATGTTTGCTGCCTTGAGTTGGATACTCAGCACAACAAATAATCAGTAACTAGCCTATAATGGCTACTATGGTACTATGGCCTTCCTTGCCAACAAAGAATTATAGTGCCAAAGTTGAGAAAAACTAAATTTAAAAAAAAATTTTTTTTGATACAGGTTCCATGCAGTGCAGACTGACCGTGAACTCACTACGTAGCCCAGGGTGGCCTTAAACTTGTGGTGATCCTCCTGGCTCAGATTCCTGAGTGCTGAGATTGCAGGAATGTACCATTTTACCTGGCCAATAAATGTATTTTTTTAATAAATGTATTTTTAAAAATTTCAAACAGTAGTGATAGGCTTATGCATCTAATCCTCTTTGTCTTTATATAGAATATTACTAGCAGAGTGTGGTGGTACACACCTGTAAACCCAGCATTTTGGAGGCTGAAGAAGGATTTCTGTGAGTTTAAGTTCAGCTCAGACTACATAATGAATTCAAGACTAGCTTGAACTACATGGTGAGAGACCTTGTCTCAAAAAAAAAAAAAAAAAAAAAAAAATATATATATATATAGCTAGCCTAGTGTGTAGTACATAATATGTACTCAATATGTATTTGTTTAACCAATCAATGAAACTTCAGTGCTGTACTCATTTTATGAGTGTTTTTAATGTTTCTTTTTCCCTTCAGTTACATGGGTATTAAAACAGGATTAGAAACTCCTGCTAACCAGCACTGTCAGTATCTTACCTGTCTCAAAATATAAAAAGGAATAACAGAGCTAGATTTTTATGCAAGAAATGGGTAATGTAGGTGTTTTAGTTAATTTTCTCCTTGCTGAGACAAAATACCCAACACCCAAAGTTAAAGGAGGAAAGGTTTATTTGGCTCGTGGTTTGTAGAGATGTTATGCCTTGTGAGGATAGATTTTTATCCACGGTCTATAAAAACCCTACATTAAAAATAGAATTAGAGGGGGCTGGGGATTTAGCTCAGCAGCATAAGCGCCTGCCTTGCAAGCGCGTGGTCGTGAGTTCAATCCCTGGTACCAGTAAAAAAAAAAAAAAAAATAGAGGTATAAATTCAGAAGGAGAAACAAAATCACTTTAGGGAAGAGAAGTGGGGAAGCAAAACCATTTTGAGAAAACATAAGAAAATAAATAGTTACCCGTTTTAGTTACTTTTCTCTGGTTGCTGAGACAGAATACCCAAGGCCAAAGTTAAGGAAGGAAAGGATTATTTGGCTCGGGGTTTGTGGAGGTTTCAGCCTGTAATCTGCTGGCTCCAAGGCAGGGTGGCATGCACAGGGGCTACAGTTAAAGGAGGCAGAAGACCACAAAGCAACAGGAGTGGGAGGAGGAGGGGAGCCTCTTTTCCTCCCTTGCACCTCGGGTGGCCATCTCAGTGGCGCTCCTTTTGTACAGATTCAGGATGTTTACAAGGTGAGGACGCTGGCCTCCCGCTGAATTGCTTAAACTTCTAAACTTCCCAAATTGACAGTGAACAACACACAGAGCACAAGGATATATCTTCTATGCCCCAAGATGTGGAACTCAGAGTTACTTAGTTAAGCTGCTAAACTTCTCAAGTTGACAGTGTATCAAACATTACCCCTGTGGAGTAAGGTAGGAGGTTTGGAGCCAGAACTCCGAGGTCTTTTTTTTTACTGTATGGTGAGAATGGGACTTCCCCTTGAGCGCCATCGTAACTTGCTTGGCTGTTTTAGGCTGTGAGAACCTGGATATGACCACTATCCCTTCCATTGCTTACATCTGCATTCTTGAATAAGCACTTCTTTAGCCTCTTTGTGCTATCCAGGTGCTTATATTTTTTGTTTGTTTGTTTTGGGCGCTTGTGAAGTTTACAGCAGTTACATTCAAGGCTGAGCTACTAGTAAAAAGAATACATGTGCATTTTAGAGTATTAATATGGGGAGAATAAAAATTTTAAATTTAGGTTTTAGTGTATGTTTTACATACTCAGGGTGTTTTTATGATAGAGTCCACCCTCCCAGTGTTTCTCCTGTGCTTAATTGAAGATGGAGAGGGGCGGGAATGGAGCCTTGGCAGGAAGTGAGCCAGGCCTTGGTAACAGCTTCCTGTTTTCCTTAGCTGTTCTTAGCAGGTGTTTAACTCTTATCACTGACACAAGTGCAAGGCCCTGAGTTCAATTCCCAGTACAAAAAAAGAAAAGAAAAATAAAATCCCACTGACACCTTTAACTTTCCCTGCTTGTCCCCCAACTTTCCCCACAGGGTGTCAGCCTGCAGCTGGCTGGCTCTAAAGCAGGTCAGCATGGCAGGGGGCATCTCAGAGCAAGCAGGAGGCAGCCTCTCTCTTCCCTCTCTCCCTTTATATTGGATCCGGGCTGTAAACCTGTTGATTGGTGCCACCCACACCCAGGGTCCGGCTTCCTTGGACCACAGTCTTAATCCCAGCATCACTCCCCTAATCCACATTCACACACCGATGCAGCCAGCTTCAAAACCCCATTTATGACTAGGTGAAGCTTTGGGGGGGGGACATCTAGATACAAACCGTAACATTATGTTACTGGAAATTGGATAAAATAGTTGGAACAAAACAGATTTGTGTGTCTCTTAGTAGAACTCAATTTTTAGTATAATAAAGATACTTATTAGGAGATCTTAGTTTTTAAAAAAGAATACAAGGGGTTAAAAAGAAAGAATCCAAATGATATTCAAAACATGGATAAGAATTTGGGCTTGGGAAGGCTCAGATGGTGTGCAGATTTCCAAGGCCCTTCAGGCCACAGCAGTGCGTCCTAAGTGGGGAGGGGGAGGGCGGACAAGTCCTCCCTCTGTCCTGCAGGTCTGTCTGTCCATGAGAGAGGAGGTGGGCCAGGAAGTTACTTATCCGTGCTCCACTCTGTAGGAAGTGCACCCCAGAAGCCACAGCCACGCCCCAGTTCATGGAGAAGATAGGAATGGCTGAGAGTTCTTCCATACTATGTGGTTTTCTTTCTTTGAGAGAGAACCTGTTCATCAATCTGTAGGAAAACCTTGGGCATCTTTACCCTGGTCCTAGAATTGGTTTGAAAATCTTATGTAATGGGTTGTATTCAATGACTGTTATCTATCTAGAAATGTTTTGTTGTTGCTGTGCTTATTGTTGAGACAGGGTCTCACTGTGAAGTTCAGGCCGGCCTCGAACTCACAGCAGTTCCTGCTTCAGACTCCAGAGTGCTGGAATTACAGGCGTGCGCCATCACACTCGGCTTGTCTGGAAATTTCTGAAGTGAGAAACAAGTGATAATCATTCAGGGAATACAGTAATTAAAGCAAAAAAACTAAACTATCTCTTAGAAATTTATCAAGTTTCTTATTTATTTAAATGTGTTTACATGTATTTGATCGTGATGCTTTTATCATATATTATATTCTAAGATACCTTGTATGTTATTTATGATTTTATTGTATGCTATATTCCAAAATATCCTATATCTAATAGCAATACCCCCACATTTGATGTGCCCAGAGCAAAAACATTGTATGTATTTTCAACCCAACTTGGCTCTTATCTTTTTAATTAATTAATTATTGGCTTTTTGAGACAGGGTCTCACTATGCAGTTCAGGTTTGCCTTGGGCTCACTTTGTAGCCCAAGCTGGTCTCGAACTTGCAACACTCCTCTTGTCTCCTGAGTGCTGAGATTACAGGAGTGAATCACCATGCCCAGCCTTTCTAACTTTTATTAGCTGTTTTAAGAAGTTAAAATCGGGCCAGTCATGGTAGCACCTGCATGTAATGCCAGCTCTCTGCAGGCTAAAGCAAGAGGATTGCCTGGAGTTCAAGGCCAGCCTGAACTATACAGCAAGACTGTCTCAAACCCTCACATACAAAAAGAAATTAAAGTCAGGCATGGTAGCGTATACCTTTAACCCAAACGCACTGAGAGGCTGAGGTAAGAGGATCATGCATTTGAACCTAGCCTGGAATTTAGCCATTTAGCAAGAGCCTGTCTCAAGAAATAAAAAGAACTGGGTGTATATTTCACTGTGGAGGCCCGGCTTCAACCTTCAAGCAACGCAAAACACCAACAAAAACACAACAAAATGTCAGGAATACAGACAGAGAAGAGGGAGAATGGCTCAATCAGTTAACTGTTTTGTTTTGTTTTGTTTTGTTCTGTTCTGTTCTGTTTGAACCTTGGAGCATGAACTAGGGCCTTTGCACCGAACCCAGCCTTTTTTATTTTTCATTTTGAGATAAGGTCAACAGATGTGCCCAGGCTGGGCTTGAACCTTGTGATCCAAATGGCTCCATCCCCTAGAGTGCTGGGATTACCGCTGAACGCCAGTCCAACTGGCTCCTGCTCCCCATTTATAACAGTTATACTATCTTTATTGTAGTTGAGACCTTTATAACTTAAAACTGGCTACTTAAACTCCTGTTTCTGGGGCTGGGGATTTAGCTCAGCGGCATAAGCACTTGCCTTGCAAGCACGGTGTGGTGAGTTTGATCCCTGATACTGATTTAAATAAATAAATAAAAATAAAAAATAAACTGTTTCTGTCAGCTTTATATCTGCCGGGGACTCCCAGGTATGTAAAATGAAGCCATTACTGAGTCCTTTTTTTCTTTCTCTGTTTCTTCACCCACCCTCAGTCGGCCTTACTTTTGACTTGTCTTTTCATTTTATAACAAGGTTAATGACGATTGCACCTTGTTCTGTAACTAGAAGTATTCAGGGTTTTGTCTATAACTGATTCGAGACCTTTGAATGACAGAAAGCAATGTTTGCTTTATTATCACTGTGCAAATATTACTCAGTGTAGGCACAGGAGCTGCACCAGGCCATTTTCATGGTCGTAAACAGAACGTTACTTCCTTTAAATTCTACCAATTGCTCAAATTCAAGACAGATTTTAGTTTGTTTCATATCAAGACCATGAC
This sequence comes from Cavia porcellus, assembly GCF_034190915.1. Lineage (NCBI taxonomy): Eukaryota > Metazoa > Chordata > Mammalia > Rodentia > Caviidae > Cavia > Cavia porcellus. The sequence goes on along the minus strand of NW_026947484.1, from coordinate 229,180,035 downwards.
TTTCTTGTGCATTTTGGGTTTTTCAATAGATTCCAGTTGCCCTTTTTTTCCTACTGAATAAGCAATGTGTCTCCAATTATTGTATAAAAAAAGAAATGTGTCTCCTTTGTATCCTTCCTCTACAGAATTAAATATATTCCATTTTAAATTTCAAATACATGCTTTGGTTGTAAACTGACTTACAGCTCTGCTTCCCCTTGGCACGGTTCGTCAGTTGGTTTCTGTGCATGTTCAATTCCACATCTTCATCTTTTTTAATTTTTGCCAGAATACATCAATATTATACACAGCTAAGTAAGGTAGAAATATTATAGGCAGTCAGACGGGGCTGGGCCCTTGAGGAAGTCAGTACAGAGTATGAAAACACATTAAAACTGTGGCCAGGGTTACATCTGTTGGAGTCCAGGCCTCAAAGTAAAGACACAGTGCCCAGACCTACATGCTCTTCTGAGAGAGAAACAAATTAACATTAACGCCAGTCACCTCAGTGGGTGGCTGGAGCCCCCGGGTTTGTCTCGCTGCACCCACCAGGGGTGGATAATTGGTATATAAGAGAGGAAAGGAGGAAAGGAGGCTTCCTTTTTTTTTTTTTTTTTTGCCTAGTTCGCTCTTGCTGCTTGCAGCCACCATGAACAGGTGCCCCTCAGCCACACCACTCTGCCTTGGAGCCAGATGAGGATGGACTGAAACCTCCACAAACTGTAAGCTAAAATCTTCCCTTCCCTAATTTGGGGCATCAGGTATTTTGTCTCAACAAGAGGAGAAAATAACCAAGACAAGCAGGTTGGAAGTTACATTTATTTCCCCCCCTTTTTTTTTTCTTGTTAGACATCACTGAAGAAAAAATACCTTTTTTTTTTTTTTTTTTGAGACAGATGTAGTTTTGTTTTGTTTTGTTTTTTACCAGTACCAGGGATTGAACTCATGACCACACGCTTGCAAGGCAGGTGCTTATGCCACTGAGCTACATCCCCAGCCCCTATATTAATATGTTTCCACGAAGATTTGTGTTCTGATTTAGAAGATGTCCTTGATTCTTCTCTGGAAAACATTATGTAATATCTACCATCTACCCATCTGAAGTCTTCTACTTTTTTCCTTTTGTGAAGGTGTCATCCAACTTCCTTCTTATATTCTTTGTAAGAAAATAACCAGTACTCATTTTAAATCATACACATGTTATCAGTTCTATAACTTAGAACAACCATTGGTTTTTCTTTTGGTTTTTTTTTTTTTTTTTTTTTTTTGAGACAAGATCTCCCCATGTAGTTCAGTTTGAAATCTATGTAGCCTAGGCTGGCCTCAAACCCATGGCAGTCCTCCTGCCTCAGCCTCCTGAGTACTGAGATTACAGGTATGTGTCATTATGCCCAGCCAACCATTGGTTCTGTGTTTGGTAGAATAATAATCCAAATAATATGAAAAAATCTTCACATGTATTTTGTAACATAAAATTTCCAACTCTTATAGTGCTCAGCTATGAATTTAATTTTCACAGTATTTTCCCCAAAACATAAATTAACTCAATGTACGAGTATGCTCACAATAGCTGTAGCTTTATTTTTCAAAGACTCAGATTAGAAGATCACAAATTGGCATTTTTTTGAGGGACAGGAGATTTAACGAGGGCCTAGTCACTAGTGCCTGCCAAGCACATTTTTAACCACTGAACAATATCCTCAGTCACTTGCTTTCTTTTTTTTATTTTTTTTTATTTTTAAGCTAAGATCTCACTGTACAGCGTAAGCTGGCTTTGAACTCTGTGTATAGCATAAGCTGGCCTCAAATTCATGGTGATCTTCCTCAGCCTTCCAGGTGCTGGAATTACAGGTGTCACCACCACACTTGACTGCATTTTAAAACATTTATTTTATTTATTTAAGGGGGGTGGTACTGGGAATCAAACTCAGGACCCCATGCTTGCCAGGTAGGTGGTGGTGCGTTTTTTAAAAATAGGTAAACTTTCATTTAGCCTAAAGGATTTCAGCATATTTTAATGTTCATAAATTGCTGATGTTAGACTATAAATTATTTCTTAAAATGAAGCTGAGAATAGGATTAACCTGGGAGCCTAAGTCTAAAGGCAGGTAAATAATTTTGAAGGGGTTTAAAAGGGACCATAGGGATTTAGCTCAGTGGCATAGGCGCCTGCCTTGCAAGCAGGCAGTCGTGAGTATGATCCCTGGTACCCATTTTAAAAAGGGGATCATAATGCCAAGAGCCCTCAGTATTGAGAACCTCCTCTAGACATGAGGTAGGGAGGCCTATCAAGTCAGAGAGACCAAGGATATAGCTCAGGGCACAGCACCTACATGGCAAGTGTGACATCTTGAGTTGGATTCCGAGTACAGAAAAAACAAAATTTTAAAAAATCTGAGAGATCAGTCAAAAGGATCCGTGAAAAAGTAAAATCTAAAACCAAGAGTTGATGATAGTTCCCACAAGCGTATATGAAGAATTACAGAATAAATGGAAGGCAGGTTTCCCAGCTACAAACAAATAACAAAGGTAAAAGGTCACCCAGTCAACAAAGATACTTACATGCAGAGGTCATTTCTCATTCTTCTTCTTCTTCTTTTTTTTTTTTTTTCCAACTTTCTTGTGGGATATTCTTTTTTTTGGTGCCAGGTATCAAGCACAGCCTCACATTTGGCAGGCAGGCAATTGTATCACTGAGCTATATCCCCTGCCAAGAAGTGATTTTTCAGATACTTAATAACAAATAGGGCATATCAAGGGCTAATCAGAATTGAAGCTAACCAGGGCTCTGAAATAGGGCTCCTATGGCCCCCATTGTCCTGAGCATTACATTTCAGTGTATGTATTATAGGAAGATCTTGAAGTAGGATACAATCAAAGCTAGGCAAAAAAGGAAACAAAACCGTATTTTTTAAAACATGAAAACTAACTTCAAGACACAAATTCAGCTTATTTTTTATTTTTCATTGTTTTTATTTTTCTAAACCGGGAATGGTGGCTCATGCCTGTAATCCCAGCACTCGGGAGGCTGAGGCAGGAGGATCGTTGCAAGTTCAAGACCAGCCTGTGCTAGAAAGCGAGCTCAAGGCCAGCCTGAACTGCATAGAGAGACCCTGTCTCAAAAAAAAAAATTTGGGGGGCTGGAGGTTTAGCTCAGCAGCATAAGCACCTGCCTTGCAAGCAGGCAGTCGTGAGTTTGATCCCCGGTACCGATAAAAAGGAAAAAGACAAAAAAAAAAAAAATTTTTTTCTCTTCTCCCAGAACACAAGAAGCCTAGGCAATTCCCTTTTACCCACCAACAGTTCTTCACCTGTGAGTAGACCACTTTGACCTGTAAATTAAGATTTCCCAGGGCTGAGGATTTAGCTCAGCAGCATAAGTGCCTGGCAAGCAGCAGCTGCCTGGCAAGCACGAGGTCGTGAGTTTGATCCCTGGTACAAAAAAAATTTTCCTCTATGGGTGGACCTTTGTCTGACTGTGGGTGAGTCATTCTTCCCCCTACCAAACCAAGACCAGTGATTTCCACCATAGATCACCTTGCATCTATAATTAGGCTACTGTCCAACATATGGAAAGATTTTCTTACTGTGGGTGGGCCATCCTCCTTTACCACCACACCAAGACTATAGATCAGCGATAGTGAACCTTTTAGAGACTGTCGGGGTTGAGGGGGCTGAAGGAGTTTTTACATGTGTGAGATCCCAAAGAAAGCACACAGGGGCAGACATCAGCACAACCACCGCAGAGCCGAGAGAGCCGCTGCGTCTTTATGGTCCAGTCCTTATGTGTTACTATGTATTTACACAAATGGGTGCTGACTTCAGGTACAGCACCTGCTTGGTTGTCTGTGCTGTCACAGTTCCTAAGTACCCTGCTGTGCACCTGTGATAGACAGCAGGTTCATGTTCTCATGGTCCTCAGGTACCCTGGATGTTGTAGTCAGGGTTTACAAGGAAAAAGATTTAATAGAGGGCACATAATTTATAGGATTATTTTATAATATTCATCCAAAAAATTCAAATGCAGAAGAGTGCAAGAGATCTGTCCACACACTTAAGACCCAAGAGTCCAGCTGAGGCTCTGGATCCCTTGGTAGTGACCTGTACGGGTCCGGCTGTAGACATTTCCCATGGCAATGTCTTCCACAAGTTCAACTAGAGACCTAAGCCCACCACAATGTCTCATGTGAATCTGTGTCAAGAATCTGCACCAGGAAGGCCCAAAGGTCATTGCGCCAGTAGGGGAAAGGATCAGTGCCAGCGGGTGAGGGATCTGCACTGGAGCCAGGAAGGGGTGCTCAGAGTAAGGACCAGAGCTCCCCAGAGAACACAGCCATCCTCAGTGACAGCGAAGACTTGAGTTCCTCCAACAATAACAGCTGAGCTCATATTAGCAAAACTAGCCTGACAGGCTTCTTCTGGAGAATCAACAGCACACCATCTTCCCCTCCAGTTCTTGCTTTACGTTGCTGGCCACAGGGCACAGGTGGGTCTCCACACCCAGAACCACACTGATTCAGTTCAGCTAGATGTTACAAGTTGACCATTAGTTAACCCACCACTGGGGCTGGGGCTTTGAAGCTGCTCCTGCTGAGGCTCCCCACAGAGCCCAAACTACAATTCAAATCCACGTACTAATTGCAAAGTGCCAGCACCTCTAGGAAACCTCAGTGTGATGGAGGGGTTCATGTGTGGACAGAGGGCTCTCTGTTCCTGCTGTGGCACGTGTGCCCGTGGGTTACCACCAATGCTGTAGATGATCACATTCCACATATTTGTACCACCAAAAATACACAGCTACTTCAAGTTCCAAACTGTAATGTCCCTCAGCCCCTGAGTGGCCACACTACCCTTGAGTGCACCCTAAAATGTCTGTCTAATGAATCCTCCCCTCCTGTGCCTCTGAATGGCACATCCTGAAAATTCTTTTTCCATGATGGGAATCAGTTAGCTTCCAAACATTCTGTGTTTAGGGTGTGTTAAATTCCTGCCTCTGGCTGGGCCTGGTGGTATAGACCTCTCATCTAGCACTCTATAGGCTGAAACAGGAGGATCCTGCAAGTTTGAGTCCAATTTGGGCTATACAGTGAGTTCAAGGTCACCCTGAACTATATAATGAGACCTTGTCTCAAAAAAATAAAGGAAATTTTAAAAGTAAACAAAATTTTCTGTCTCAGTTCTGGGAACCTGCCCTGGAGACAGTTCTCTTGGTGAACCAGGAGTCAGAGGTAAAAAGAGGCATCCAGCTTGGCAAGTTTGGTAAGTCCCAAAAAGCTTTTGGTAATTTTTTCCTCCCTCTCCCCAAGCCCTTGCCCTCTGAAGCACAGTTTATCTCTCCCCTCTCCCTTTTTTCTCTCCCTGTCTATAAGCGTCCAAGTCTTAGGATTTTCCTTTTCAGGAGTTAGTGATACAGGAGAAATATAACTCACAATCTGCTAGACATCAGAGACACCAAATTCACGTCTCCCAAAATTGAAGAATGTGTAGGGGCGGGCTGGGGATTTAGCTCAGCGGCATAAGCGCCTGCCTTGAAAGCAAGCAGTCCTGAGTTCAATCCCCGGTACCGATAAAAAGGAAAAAGACCAAAAAAAAAAAAAGACAAAAAAAAAAAAAAAAGAATGTGTAGAGGCTTGGGATATAGCTCAGTGGCCCAGCGCCTGGTGGAAAGTCGTAACTTTGATTCCTGGTACCAAAAAAAGAAAAGAAAAAAAGAAAAGGGCTGGGGATGTAGCTCAGAGGCACAGCACCTGCCTGGCAAATTCAAGGTCCTGAGTTCAATTCCTGGTACCAAAAAAAAAAAAAAAAAAAAAAAAAAAAAAAATTGAAGAACGCTATGATAGCCATTATTGATTTCCTTGTATTTTGTTTTAAAGTTATGTACTGTGTTCATCATTTTGTTTTGATTCACTCTATTTGGTTTTATTCTCTTTAAAAGAAAAAAAAAAAAGAACAAAGAAAAAATGTGAAGAATGAATTCTGAGGAACAATACAGGTTAAGAGCAGAAAAGGTTAGCCAGGTGTGATACACACCTGTAATACCAGCCCTCACCCTCGCGAAGCTGAGGTAGGATCCCTGCAAGTTCGAGCTCAGCCTGGGCTACATAGTGAGTTCAAGACTAGTGTCATAGTGAGACTCTGTCTCAAGGAACAACAACAAAAAAACAAACAAACAAAAATACAGGGGCTGGGAATTTAGCTCAGCGGCATAAGCACCTGCCTTGCAAGCAGGCAGTCATGAGTTCGATCCCTGGTACCGATAAAAAGGAAAAAGACAAAAATAAATAAATAAATAAATAAAGAGTAGGAAAAATTTATTAAGACTTAGTTCCTGAGAGACAGGTGAGATCCTAAAAGTGGGTTGCTACTGAAGCCCTTTGTCAGAGGTGATTTACGCAGTGAAGTCACAATGTGAATACAACATGGATCAAACTATGATTGAACTGCTTAGCTAATATTAATCCAATCAAGAAGGGAGTTGCACAGCAAGGGTACATAGAAAGAACAAAGGTGGGGCTGGGGATTTAGCTCAGCGGCATAAGCGGCATTTAGCTAATATTAATCCAATCAAGAAGGGAGTTGCACAGCAAGGGTACATAGAAAGAACAAAGGTGGGGCTGGGGATTTAGCTCAGCGGCATAAGCGCCTGCCTTGCAAGCAGGCAGTCGTGAGTTCGATCCCTGGTACCGATAAAAAAGAAAAAGACAAAAAAAAAGAAAGAAAGAACAAAGGTATTTTGGGGGAGGGATGGGTCTAGAGGTTCTGCTAACCCACCTGGGTGGCTGCATCCAGATGTTCTGGTCACCCACCTGAGTGACTGATGTCTATCTGGATGTGACTGGACCACGTGACACCAGTCACAGTACAACCCCAAGTTATTGTTTATCCCCCAGCGAGGCCTGTGGCCTGGTTCTTACATCTCTATCTTGATGCCTGATGTCAAATGGGTGCACCTCCAGCCACAGTTCTCGGGTGTTTTGTCTTTACATTGCCTAGCTCTGGCCCTGTCTGATTGACTATTTTTGGTCGTTTGGAAACAAAATCTCACTATGCAGTTCAGGCTGGCCTTGAGATCACTTTGTAACCCAGGATGATCTCAAACTCTCAATGACCCTCTTGCGTCAGCCTCCTGAGTACTGAGATTAAAGCCACACCACGCCCTGTCACAGCCTCTAGAAAATCAGTGCTTGTACATAAAAACACTGAATACTAGAGACACTTGCTCCCTCTAGCCGGAAATGGAAAGAGAGATCAAGAGTTATCTGCTATGACTTGTAACTGCCTTACAAAGTACTCCTTCTGGTCAACACAACCCATTCTTGGGTAAGATGGAACTAAAACCTGCTCACCAGAGAGACACTGAAGGCTTGGCCCATCCAGCATCTCCGGCAAAATCTCATACAACCGCCACAAGAAGCCAGTCCTGAGATCTCAAGAAGATTGACCTTTTGAGTGATATCCAAGAGAAGCAATCTCTTTAAATCACACACAGTTTTGAGTCCTAAACACTTCAGATAAATGGAAATCTTCAGGCTCAGGATTTAGCTCAGCTGCACTGCACCTGCCTGGCAAGTGTAAGGTCCTGAGTTCAATCGCCAGTACAAAAAAAAAAAAAAAACCCGCACCCTAAAGGAAATGTATTCATTCTGTGTCTCTGTCTGTCTATCTCTCTTTCTTTCTCAAAAACAAAGGGAATAAGCTCAGTCCACCTGATGCCATTGCTCCCTCTGTGTGTGGCCAGAGTGTGTCCTAAACTATGCAAATTGAAGAACTCATGCAAGTGATCTCTGACACTATCCTTGGGACCTGGTAAGGTCTATGGCCTCAGACCAAGGAGGAGCCTCCTGGTTCACTGCTTTAACCTCCTCTGTTCCCTAAGAAAGCCCTAGTTCCCTTCTTGTCCCTTATCTTCTACGCAGGTTTCATCTGGCAGAAAACTCAAACCCTTTTCCTTTTCTGATGTTAGACATTAGGGAGAGGCAGGCAGCTGAGGGTGGAGGGGTGGAATGGGAGCTGGGAACTGGGGAAGTCTCTCCCGGCCCTGGGGACAGTTTCCAGTGTGTGTCACCACATGGGGGGGGGGGGTGAGGCCTGTGCCCGCACAGCCAGAAGCCAGCCGGCTGACTGCAGGACGGGCCCACCTCAACCCTTCTCACCTGGCTGCCACAGCCTGCCTGGGCCTTGGGGCTGCGTGTCAAGCTCTGACTTTAGGGTTTTTTTTTTTTTCCTGGACTCTGGAGCTTCTCAGGATGCTTCTCTGATGCTCATTTGCTTCCCCTCTGCATTTGATTTGGTTTTGGAATTCTTAAGATAATTTTGTCCTCGTTTATCTCCCTATCTAAAATGGTTATGTGGAGGCTGGGGATTTAGCTGAGAGGCATAAGCACCTGCCTTGCATGTGTGCAGTCATGAGTTCAATCCCTGGTACCAATAAAAATGAAAAAAACAAATAAAATAAAATGGTTATGTCATCTTTTGTGGCTAAGTAATATCTCCAGAATGTTTAGACCCTCCGTGAGTTGTCTGTGTATATCATAAGTCCCTAAATGTAAAGATCCTTGTGGTAGGTTTAGAGTAAAGCCAGTGGTTTAGCTCAGCGGTTCAAGAGCCGGCCTGGCAGGTGTTAGGTCATGCGTTCAATCCCTGGTACCAGGAGAAAAAAAAAGCCCAAGGTTTTGGAGTAAAGTCCAGCTGCTGTGTATAACTCCTCTTCCTGCTTTCCTGATAAAGGCTGGAGGAGCAACCCAGGTTCTTGTCCTGGACATGAGCAACTGATTTCTGCATGACCAGCAGGAACACCCGGACTAGTCAATGACAGCAGAGCTGCTCCTGGGGACAGTTTTGACTCTGAGAATCCAGGCAGGCTGCAATTCCAGCCTGATTCGAGTTCCCGCCCTTTGTCTCTGTCTCTCTCAGTCTCGGTCTCTCTTAGTCTCTGTCTCTGTCTGTCTGTATCTCTCTCTCTCTCTCTCTCTCTCTCTCTCTCTCTCTCTCTCTCTCTCTCTCGCCTTTCTGTCTTCACAGACGCATACAAGGAATTTTTCTTTTCAGGCTTGTTTTGTACTCACTGAGACCCTCTTGCCTCAGCCTCCCAAATGCGGGGATTACAGGCGTGTGCTGCCATGCCTGCCACAGAATGGAAATTTTACTGGTGTACAGTGCACTTACCTGGAGATTAGGTAATTCAGTATCTATCCCCGGAATGTTACCTTTAAGGTGTATTTTGAGACGGAGGATTTAAATAGGAAAAGGATGGTTTTCCTTTACAAGTCAGGGTGGAAAAGTGGGAAAACAAGGCCTTTGAATGGAACTTTAAATTTTAACACAATATTCCACCTTGATTTGTTCTGTAAGAAAGAGGGAAAATGGGCAGAATTCCCATATGCCCAGGTTTTTATAGCCCTACACTAAGATTCAGAGCTTGTACAATCTATTTTTCCCCATAGGCCAATGGGACCAATCAGATCAGAACCAGAACCCCTACATGTTAAACTCATGAGTGCTCCAAGCAGCGTATTCCAGATGCCTGTGGACCAGTAGCAGAGCCCGTACAAGTCCCCCGGCCCCTGAGGAAGGCTTGGAACCTAGTTCGACTGCTTCTTCTGCTCCATCTTCTCCAAGGGACTCTTTCCCCATCCTACCTCCTTATCAACCTATTACAAAAGTGCCCCAGCCTCACCAGTAAAACAAGAACTGACACTTCCTACCATCCTCCTGATTCAAAGCTAGTATGTGTCTGCTTTGAGAAGTCAGGGGAAGAGGTAAGGTGCTATGAGAGGACACATAACCTGCTCCATGAGTGACCTGACCCAGAGGAAACAAAAATTAGGAAGGAGGCCAGGCATAGTGCTACATACCCGTAATCCCAGCACTCAGGAGGCTGAAGCAAGAAAGTCTCCACTAATTCAAGGCCAGCCTGCATTACATAGTGATCAAAGCAAAACAAAACAAAACAAAAATTGGAATGGTTCTCAGAAGAAACAGATTTATAGATGATTTTCAGACTTTGACTATAACTTATGATCTAAGTTATATAAATGGCCTATCTTGAAGTACTGTTTTCTGCTTGCTGTTGGTTATATAAGAAACTGAGTTTTAATAGTTAAAGATTATTTAAATGTTGACTTACGAAATGTTCTCATAACCAGGCAATAAGTGGTTAAATGAATAACTATTATCTGAGCTTATAACACACCAATATCTGGGAATATATATATATATATATATATATATATAGACAAAACTTGCTGTGCATATAAGATTTAAAGTTTAATATATGCAAACTAACAATAAGTGTTCTCTTTTATACAATACTCTTCACATCTGTACCTTAGACACAAAAATGATCAAAATTTTTGGCATCTCCTTAAATTTAGTCCTGCCATTTAAAACTTTACATCTAGCCGGGCATGGTGGCACACTCCTGTAATCCCAGCACTTAAGAGGCTGAGGCAGGAGGATCTCTGAGTTCAAGGGCAATTTGGGCTACATAATGAGTTCAACGCCAGCCTAAAGTGCATAATAAGATACTGTTTAAAAAAAACAAACAAAACATTATATTTTTAAAAAGCTGCAAAAGATGGCTTTTGCTCCAGAAAGCTCACTTGATACTTTAGTGAGAAATGCTTCCTCAGTATTTTAAAATCAAGACTAAGAGGCGGTCAAGGGCCTGTTTTTCCATTGGAACAATATTACCTATGCAACTGTACTTATAATCCTATGGGAGGTTTTTTTGGTAATTTTTATTTTAAAGAGAATAAAATCGAGCAAAATAAAACAGAATAGAGCCAATGTAAAAAACAGTATAAGTGACACAATACTTCAAAACAATATAATAGGAAATCAGTACTGGTTACCATAATGCCTCTTGTCTTCAGAATAGCTGCCCAGACCTTCAGACATAGTAAAAAATTAAACAGAACAGAACAGAGTAGAACCAGTAAAAACAAAACAATGAAGGCAATAAAGGGCTTCAAAACAAGAGAATAGTAAACCCGAAGTGGCTGCCAAAATATATTATGTTATCTTTGAAATAGCGGCTCATGCCGTCAGATATAATAAAATCAAAAAGACAAAACAGAATTAAACCCAACCCAACAAAACAATGCAGGTGACACAGGACTTCAAAACAAGATAATAGGAAATGAAGAATGGCCACCGCCTTCAGAAGGAGATCCCCATAGATGCTATATAGTGCACTGTTATCCTCTGGATAGATGATCAGACTACTGGCTTTAGACCTGCTAAGTCAATGAAACACTAAACACTGCAAGCATTAAGTTGTATTTTACCTCAATAGCTATCATCACAGCCTGTGTTCTACGGATCACTTCCAGGGTGGGGAGGAGGGACCCTGGCTCTTCTTGTCTCCCAGAGCACTCACTGGAAGGGGCTGGTTCTCCCCCAGCAGCCCACATGGCACCAACTTGCATAACCTTACTGTTTGATCATAGTTTTGACCCATGTTGTACCCACCTTGTGATTTTGTTCCCACATCGTGATTTTGCTCTATAAAACTTCTTTTGAGAAGTGGGCTCTTTGGCAATACACTTTTGAGTCCCTTTCTGTCTCTCAGGAGCTAATTCTCCCAATAAATTTTTCTTATTCTTAACCTCCATCGTCCCTTAAAATTCATTCTTCAATTTTGGGGAACACAAACTTGGCATAACTGACATCAGGCAGAGAGTTATATATAACTGGTTAAGAGTTATTATTTTCTCTGTATCGTCATCTCTAGGGACCTCTCACACCCAACTCGGTGACAGTCTAAGTGACTCCTTGGTTGGAGGAAGAGTGTCGAGGAGCTCTGGGGTGTCCAGGACTTGGCCATTTCAGTGCATTTTTAATTTTTCTTTTCATAGTACTGGGGCTGGAACACATGGCCTCATACACGCTAGATGAGCACTCGACCAATGGTCTACAACCCAGCCCTTGCTTCAGTTATTTAAACACATAGCAGCCAAACTGGTGCATCCCGACTCTCTGAGATAGTCTCTAGCCCAGAGCACTTGCAGGTAGCATAGATCCAGAGAATATTTTAACCATCTACTCAGGAGTATTAGGCAATGGCCCATCAGGAGAAATCAATGCCTAGAAACCTAGCTACAAAGGAGAAGTTTTTCCAGAATCTGAGAAATTTAGATAGACCAAAGGTCATGCAAGGATAGGAATTAGATCTCTGCATATCTTATCAGCCTGGAATAGTCTCACAGTCACAGGGAAGATCAGGGCAGAACCACAGGGATTAATTTGAGTGGGAACAGTTCCACAGAACAGTTCAATACATATTTTTCTTTGAAATTGTATTGACTGTACTGATTAAATATTTTAAGCTTGGACATATTTACTATAAAACCTATGTGTTCAGAAAACTTGTGGAAGGACTAGATTCTAGGCTGGACCTTCAGGAATGGCTCCTTAAAGAATAGAGAACTGGAGGAAGTGCTTACTCTGAGTTTGGTGCTGAGAGCCTGGAGCTGAGAGCACTTCTAGTTTCTGTGACTTCTTGCTGAGGCCTGCAAAGGATCCTCTGAAACCTTCAAGTATCACAATGATATGACGAAGACAATTATTTGACAGTTGAAGAACAGCAATATAAATATAATGAAGATATAGTAACCTGCAATGATTTCAAGTCCTTTCAGAAGCATGAAATAAAGAAGACTGGAGAGAGACTCTGTCAATATGGTTAGTGTGGGGAGGACAGCTCTGATTTTTGTGAACAAACTCACCCTGGGCAGAAATCCTTTCTAAGTAAGAAAAGTTTGAAAGTCTGTGCAACATCTAACAGTGTTCAAATCCATGAGAGAAATCACAGTTTGGAGAACTCATATGTACAAAACCACTATGAGAATAGATTTATTTCTACATACCATATTGAAAAAGATGTTAGAAAATATGGTGGAGAGAAACATTATATAACTGAGAAATGTGCAAAAGCATTATCTCACAGTAATTGCTTTAAAAACCATAAAAAATGTTCATGCTGGAAAGCAAACATGAGAATACAATCAATGTGGGAAAGCATTCAATACACACAGTAGCTGTAAAGACATAAAAGTCGATTTCCAGGAGAACATGGCGGACAGATAGCAGCAGCTACAGAGGCTCTCTGAAAGACCCAGCTTAGAATCCAGGAATGGTGCGGAGTGAGGAATCCTAAGCAAGAGGAGATATGCCCTGCTGACCCAAGAACCAACTGGGCTGAGAGAAACCAACTGGGAATGCAATCCTGGTGCTATAACAGGAACAGATAAAGCCTCAGTGTGGAAGCTGGAGCCCGCGCCATTAGAAGCCACAATTTGGGTTTCCCGCCACCACGGCTGCGTCTGAATCCACTCGGCAGGGAGAGAGACGCACAAAAGCTCTGAGAATGGGAATCAGTGAGCGGAGTTGAGAGCGGGACAGGCAGGGAGCTAGGCATCGACCTGCAGTGAGTGAGAAAAACTGGGACTCTTCCACGGTCTAGGAGGCTCAAACAGAGGACATTCTGAGACCAGGCAGACTTGCCAGAACAGGGTGCTGTAGTGTCTTCTGTCACATATGCCCCTCACAAGTGGGAGTGGTGAGCAGTGCCTAGCTTATGTGATGCTGCTGGTTGAGACCCAGTAGGCTAGCACAGCCCAGGTCCCAGCACCTGAAGGTGACCTGGAGGGGCAGGCCCCGCATAGGCTTCCCAGTCCGTAACACTCTGGTGCGCTGCGTTGGGTGGGAAAACCTAGCCGGCGCAATTCAAACAGACTGTGGCCAACAGGGAAGCAAGCTGGGCCTCCTATATACACTTGAATATATAAGGAACAAAGAATATGGGAAGAGGCAGCAACAAGAAAGGTCCCTCAGCCCCCAATCCTGAGAAACAGACAATAGCAGACACCGCACCAATAGACATAAAGCACTATCTCCAGAGCCTCATAGATGAGTTCAGGAATGAAGTTATTAATGACCTGAAGCTAGACATAAGCAGAATAGTTAGAGAAATGCTAAGCACCACCCAAGAAAAAACAGATGGTGGAATGGAAGAACAGAAAAAGAGGGGAGAATTGTGTGATGGAGAAAATAGAGAAAGCATAGAATACATGAAGCAGGTTCAAAGAGATTACCAGGAAACTAAAAACTCTATCAAAAACTGGCATAACAGCTTAAAAGAAACTATGGATAGATTATCAGAACTGGAGAGCAGATTTGTAAGGTGGGAGCATGAAATGAAAAACTTCTTAAAAATAACAAAGAAACAAACAGCAATAATACAAAGACTAGAAGATGATAAGAGGATCTATAACTTAAGAATTAAGAACATAAAAGAAGAAGTAGGGACACAAACAAAGAACTACAAAAGCTACTCCCAGAAATAATCCAGGAGAATTTTCCTAATTTAGCAAAAGGTAAAGATACTCAGATGTATGAAGCATTCAGGACCCCAGCCACCTACAACCCAAACAGAGCAACCCCCAGGCATATAATAATCAAAATTCCAGAAATCCAATATAAGAACAGAAAATTAAAAGCCATCAGAGACAAGAAACAGATCACTTACAAGGGAACACCCACCTGTATTACAGCAGACTTATCGGCACAAACCATCAAATCACGAAGAGTGTGGGGGGAAATAATTCAAGCTATGAAAGATAATAATCGCCATCCAAGATTGATATATCCTGCACAACTATCCCTGGAAATTGATGGAAAAACAAGGTGCTTCCAGGATAAAGAGGAACTAGGGGAATATGCAACCACCAATTCAACTCTACAGAGAATACTGCAGGATATTCTAAAAAAGAAAAATACGAAGAATCCAGAAATAGTGGCAGAGAGGCCACAATGAATGGAGCAGAAAACAAAATGAAGAAGACAAACTGACAACTAATGACAGAAAAAGAGCTCAACAGAAATGAGGCAGAGAAGATTGGATGATAGGAACAGCTATTTTGGAGAAAACAACGTCATAGTAGGTAATGCTGATTTAGTATCTTGTTTTGAAGTCTCATCAAGCTTTTGTTCTTCTGTCTCCATTGGTCTTAACATGTTGTATCTTATTGGATCTTATTATATGTGATAGTATAAACAAAAACTTTTATAGACAAGGGGATTATACAGAAACCATTGTTCATTTTCTGTTAGTTGATTCTAAGTACCCTGTAATACTGTCATTCTCTTGAATGGTTTTATATGGTTTTGATATATTTGATGCTACAGTGTATTAAGTTATACTCAAAGATTTCAAGGAAAGAGACAATATGGTAACTACTTTTATGTTGGGATTATTTTGTGGTGAAACACTACTTTGCTTAAATGGTTATGTTTTGATCTGCACTGTTTTGTTGTTATGCCCTCTTTTATCTCAATCTCCATTTTATTATTTACTTTTTTATTTTTATCCTTTTAATTAAGGGAAAAATAAAAAATAGTAGGATATATTATAGTAACCACTTTGATTTACTATTAACTTGATTTGAAGCCCTGTATTGCTCTCACCATCTTGTTTTTTTGTTTTTGTTTTTTTTAATTTTATTTAAGAGGAAAAAGAGAAAAACACTAAACTAAACAAAGTGGTGTAAGGTTACACATAATACAGAACTTCCAAAAAAAGCAATAAGAACTGTGGGAGCAACAAAACCCAAAATGTGTAATTGTCATTGTACAAAAGAGAGGAAAAGAAAGTGCTCTAAATGACATAACTGCATGTATATTTAAGTGTGTAAGATAGACAATGATATTGCTGAGTTTTGTTGGATGATTGAACAGAACTGTTTGGTCTCACGGTTTGAATGTCCACTATATAAGCTTTAATTTTGTAACTTGAACAAATATTTCTAAGATGACAATATGTAATCCATTAACTAGTGATTTCCTACTGTTTATTTTTTTTTCTGAAATTCTGTTTAACTTGTACCCTTTTTCTGCTTTTTTTCTTTTTCTCCTTAAATAAAATTAAAAAAAAAAAAAAAAAAAAAGAATTCAGAACTGACTCACCACGGGAGCTTCCTCGGAGGAGGCCACTAATTAGAATGAGTGAATTCAAAACCACAATACCATGGGTGCATTCCAGAGTTCAGGAATCCAACATTGTTCCTGTTACCATGGCAACTCTACCCTAAGCCTCAGGGATCCGGAAAAGTAAAGGAGTTACATACAGAGTCTCACATTTCCTGTTGGCTCAGGATTTAACTCAGCAGGCGTAAGAGGTGAGTTTGATCCCCAGTGCCCCCCGCAAAAAAAGAGCCTCAGCTACAGAAGCAAAATAAGAAGAGAAGAACCCCAGCTACCGTGGGCATCAAATGTCCACTCCACTCCTAGTTGGCTGGACATCTTGGTTCCTCTCAGCACAGGGCCACACAGGTGACTGCCACACAACCAATTTGATTAAGGGCTGACACTTCAGAGAAGAGATAAGGCTGCCCAAGAGTAAACTGCTTCAGGGAGAAGAAACAACAGAGGGACCAACAGCACTGGCTTCAAAAAAAGGCCACATTTGGTGGAAACGAAACACATAAACAAGCATGCAACACAGTGTGGGGCTTCACTCTGAGACAGAGTGGGGACGAAATCTAGCTCGGTGCCCACCACATTACCAGGGACAGTTTAACCAGGTGCCATCCTGGGAAAGGACTGATCTCATGTGATGAGTCACAGAACAGCATCCTACAACTTCAGCCCAGGACTAAGTGTTACGCTGCCACAGTGACTGGGGATACAGCCAGCAGCACACAGACTGGGAGAGGGTGAGGGCAGGACTTGGATCTCCAGGTCGCCTGAGTTTAAGCTCAGGCCAGGAAGGACACAGCTCTGCATCGGGTGGTGGGCGGTCAGGTCCTGGATCTGGAGGTGACGGTCTGCCTGACTGCCTGCCCTGTGGCCTACATCCAGAGAGACCAGGGGTCTGACCGACTTACTGGATCCCAAAGATCTCATTTGGAAATACATACCATTTTTTTTCCCTTTTTCTTTCTTCTTTTGATCCAGTGTTTTTTCCCTGTTGAGTTTTGAGGATGTATGTATGTGTGTGTGTATGAGGGGGTGATATTTTGAGGGTTTTTCCCATTTTCTTTTTTATTAGTATTATCTTTTAAAATATTATCTTTATTTGTTTAAGTCCTCTTTTCTCTTTTCCTTTCTTATTCTTTTACTTTGCTCCTTTATTATTTTTTCCTTCTATTTCCTTTACTTTACTATCTTTTAAAATTATTCTTTTCCTTGTTTGTTTTTTTCTGTTACTTTTAGCTAATATAATGAATTTCCCTTTACTTCTTAATTCAGGCTCCCATTTCCTGCCAGCCCTATGCTTGTAGAGTATAACCATTAAGCTTTATAAATATGTAGATAATTAAATATATCTTGAAAAAGTGTTGAGTAGGGTTACATTGTTACTGGTGGTGAAGTTGTTCTATTGGGTAGATACTTACTGTAAATGTATCTGATTTGTCTTAGTGTTTACACTGGAACTATACATCTATTTTGTATGATTTAAGGTCATAATTGTTGGTTCTTAGGGTAGGTCAATGTCCAGTTTGTATTTGTTGCTATTTTTATTGTTGATTTTACTGCTTTAGCCACGTGACATGCTTGTTGCTATCAACTAGTTTTCTCTCTGTGCCAATATCTGAATTGCCTGGAAGTCATAAACAATACAGCTGCCCAATTCTGAAGACCTTGGTACTGGGCCAAATAAGTTGCAATCTCCCCTTCAAAAAAATGGAGGTGAACAGGTCCTGGGACAGAGGTAAAGAACAATAGTTATCTACGCCCAGAAAACATTTTAGACATTAACATTAGAATTCTCCATACTAGCAAAAAGCTACCCACGGTAATCATTCTGCAAGCCCTGGCACAGAAAACAAACAAAAACTTGAAACATGAGAAAACAAGGCAACAAAATGCCTTCAAAACCTGCCAACTTTTAGAGCTCATCTGGGGGAAGCAAAAGGTAGCCAAACAAAAGCCACACAAAGTATCTGCAAGGATAACAGGGAGGTAACAAAATAAATCAGTGAGGTGTTTGGTGCATTCAAAGAAGATGCATTTAAATAGATATTGATCTTAATAAAACATGATCGGTGAGTCTAGATAAGACATTAATAATAAAAATAATAATAGTAATAACTTGAGCTAAAGAAAGATGTGCACTTCATGAATACCCACATATAAAAAAGTTTGAGTTCATAAAAAGTTACAAACACATAGATGGCGTAAAAAATTCTATTGAAGTATGGGCAGCAGAAGTAACCAATGTGAGGACAGAATGTCAGATCTAGAGGACAGGGCTGTGGTTGGTGACCACTTAATGAGAATCATCTTGAAAACAACAAGGGAACGTTAACAATGAATCCAATAGCTCCTGGGTAATGCAGAGAAGGCTAATCTAAGATTAATTGGAATTAATGAAAAATCAGATGATATGATAGCATAACAGCATAAGAACTTGTTTACAGAAGTAGTAGTAGCCAGGCATGGTGGCTCATGCCTGTAATCCCAGCACTCAGGAGGCTGAGACAGGAGGATTGTTGCGAGTTTGAGACCAGCCTGGGCTTGAGCTCAAGGCCAGCCTGAACTGCATAGGGAGACCCTGTCTCAAAAAAGACAAAAAAAAAAAAAAAAAAAAAAAAGTAATAGTAGAAAACTTTTGAAACATGGAAAAAGAATTTAACATCAAGATAAGTGAGGCGTACAAAACTCCAAATAGTGATGACTGGAAAAGAACTACTGCAAGACACATCACTGTCAAAATAATAGGTATCAAACACAAGAACGGAATCTAAAAAGGCTGTTGAAGCCAGGGAGGGTGCCGCGTAGCTATAATCTCAGCACTTGATAGGCTGAGGCAGGAGAATCACCATGAGTTTGAGGCAAGGTTGGGCTACCTAGTAAGCTCGAGTCCAGCCTGAACTACATAGCAAAACCCTGTCTCGAAAAATAAACAAACAACAAATAAATAAATAGCTGTTAGAGAAAAGCAAAAAAAAATCAATTATGAAGGAAAACTTTTAAGAATGACAGCAGATTTCTGAACATAAAACTTAAAGGGAAAGAGAGCTCAAATGAAGTATTTCAAGCCCTTAAAAGAAAACTAAACAGGAAAGAAAGTGAATCAGCAACAACAAACTAACACAACGATAGCAATAAGCCAATATGTATCAGTTATAAATATCAATATGAATAATTTCAATTTGATGATCAAAGGCAAATTAGTAGAATGGATCAAGAATCAAGATTCAGTAATAACATCAAGTGAGAAATGTATAAAAAAGATGTGGTATTTTTATATAATGGAGTATCACTCAGCCATAAAGGAGGATAAACTTGAGATTTTTATAGGTAAATGAGAACAACTTGATTCCATACTCATAAGTTAAATAAATCAGACATGCTTGTGTGAACATAATATTGTCTCACAAGTGAGCTGAAACAAACTATATATATAAAAGATAGTTAAGATAGTTATACTACTGATTTCTCTGAGCTCATTGAAGAGAAAGGTTTATGCTAGTACTGTTCAAACAATTAAATGCAGATGTCTGGGTAACTGACGTGAAAATAACAATAGGCAATGTATATAATATTGTTACCTCCAATTATGTTTTGTAATTTTGTTGCATTTTTTCTTTTAAAAAATCCAACAATAAAATATATATGAGAAACACTTTTTTTTTTAACAGGACCACAAATCCAGTTTTATTTTCTGCTAGTTTAAGTCCTTGAGGGGTACAGATTTACATGGATTCAGTAGCCAGTGGCCTTAGCAAGAACGTTGCTTTGGAAGTTGGCACGGCGCATATGGCTGTTTCCGAGGGCCAGAGTTACCTTTCCCCAGATCATCTTGGTTTGGTTTTGTTTGTCATCTGGAGTCACTGTGTCATTTTTTGCTTTGTACACATAAGTACATCTCTTGCCCAAGTAGAATTCAGTTTCTTCACGGGTATAAACGCCTTCAGTTTTATTTTTTGTTTGTTTTTTGTTACTGGGAATCCAACTTAAAACCTCTACTTTGGGGCTGGGGATTTAGCTCAGTGGCTTAAGTACTTACCTAGTAAACATGAGGTTGTGAGTTTGATCTCTGGTACCAAAAACAAACAAATATACAAACAGTAGAAAAAAGATCTCACACCTTAAAACTGAACCCCTTCAGTTTTAAGAAGAGCTGTTTGTTTTCTTTAGTTTAGGAAACCCTGCTTATAGGCACCAAAAACGGCCTTGTAGCACAGTGTTCCAGACATATTTACCTTTTAGAAGTCCTGTCCCCAGCAACCTTCCCCAGGCTCCAAGATGGTAGGAAGAATGAGAAATACATTTAACCCAAAAAGAAATTCACAGACTGAAAGTCAAAGGATGGAAAACAATACAGTAATGTCTCGGTTCACGAATGATTCTGTCTGCAATTAAATTCACAAATAATTAGGTTCACAGAGGCACTTGGCAAAAAAATTTTTTTTTGTTTTTTTGAGACAGGGTTTTACAATGCAGTTCAGGCTGGCCTTGAGCTCACTTTGTAGCCTAGACTGTCTCGATGTCAGAACGATCCTCCGGCCTCTGGCTCCCTAGTGCTGGGATTACAGGCATGTGCCACTATGCCTGGCTTAAAAATTTACTTCTGTTTGTAAACTCTGCATTAGGTGACAAACATGACCTGGCATCATCTTCCCCACACCAACACAAATACAGCCATCTTCATCATAATTATAAAACAGAGGGCTGGGGATTTAGCTAAGTGACATAAGTGCCACTTGGCAAGTGTGAGGTTGTGAGTTCAATCCTCGGTACCAAAAGCAAACAAAGAAGCAAACAAATGAAACCAAAATTATAAATAGTTTTATAAGGTCCCTAAACTGAGATATTACTATATTCTATGCAACACAAACCTCCAAACAAGCAGAAATAGGTATCTTATTTTCAGACAAATAAGACTTTAAGCCAAAACTGATCAGTGGAAACAAATAAGGTCACTAGAGATTGGTTCAGGAAGCCATTCAACAAGAGAGACAATTATATGGGCACCAAATGACGGTGCACCCTAATTCATATAAAAAAAACTACTATTGAACATGAAATATCAGATAAATATCAGTACAGCTATTGCAGGGGAATTCGATCCTCCATATCACACACTGATTTAAAAAAGAAAGAAATATCATAGTTGAGCAAAACTTTTCAACAAATGGACTTGATGGATTTCTGCAGAGTATTCCACCTAACAACAACAGAACACAAATGTTTGGCAGCATGTGGTATTTTCTCCAAATTATACTACATATTACAGGTAAAGCAAGGTCTGCAAGTGCAAAAGAATTAAAAATTTACCATGCATATTATCAGAACATAATGTAATGAAACTATAAATCAATGGCAAAAGAAATCACAGAAATTATGGAAATTCATGGAAATTAATCATACACTCTTGACTAATCAATAGGCCACAAGAGAAGTTAAGAAAGAAATAAGGCATTTTCTAGAATTACATGTTAATGCCAGTACAACATACTAGAACTTATGGGACACAGAGAAAGCAGTCCTAAGAGGGAAATTTATAGCTGTGAATGCTGCCATCAGAAAAACAGAGCAAACATGAATAAATAACATAATGATGCACCTCAGAATCCTAGAGAAACAAGAACAGTCTAAGTTCAGAGCTAGTACAAGGAAGGAAGTTATAAATATCAGAACAGTAATCAGTGAAATGGGAGCACACGCCTGTAATCCCAGAATTTGGGTGGTTGAGACAGGAGGACAGGAGGAATTCCACAAGTTTGACGCCAGTCTGGGTTCCAGACTGACTTGAATTACATAGTGAGTTCAAGGCCAAGCTGAGCAACATAGCAAGACCATGTCTCCAAACAAACAAACAAAACCCAAAGCATTAATGAATCAATGAGCCAGGTTTTTTTTTTTTTATTTAAATTTGAGACAGGGTCTCACTGTGCAGTTCAGGCTGGTCTTGAACTCACTTTGTAGCCCAGGATGACCTCAAATTCTCAGCAATCCTCCTGCCTCAGCCTCCTGAGTGCGGGATTACAGACATGTGCTACCACATGTGGCCACAATTTTTTTTTTCACAATTGTGTAATGTTTATCGAGGAAAATGGAGAAAAATCAGAAAAAAGAGAGGTGATGTTTATCAAGGAAAATCAAAGTAGAAGAAAGAAAAGACGAGGAAATGAAGAAGAAATAGAGAAAATACAGTAATGCCAAATTTTCTAAACGAAGGTACCACTGTCCATCCTGCATGCGGGACAAGCCACCGCAAGAGCAAAGGGCAGTGGCCAACGATTTGGTCCTTTGAAGAAGAAACAAAATAGACATCAACAAGAAATAAATAATAACAAATGCTGGTGAGGCCATTGGGGAAAAGGAACCCTTGCACATTATTGTTAGAAATGTAAAGTATAACCACTATGAAAATCAGTGTGGAGATTTCTCTCCGTGTAAAAAATTCTGTGTAGTCTACGGCCATACCACCCTGAACGCGCCCGATCTCATCTGATCTCGGAAGCTAAGCAGGGTCGGGCCTGGTTAGTACTTGGATGGGAGATCGCCTGGGAATACCGGGTGCTGTAGGCTTAAAAAAAAAAAAATTCTGTGTGAGTCAGCTATTCCCCTTACAGGTAGCTTCCCAAAAGAGCTAAAGACATCACACCACAATGCTGCAGGCATTCCGTGTTTGTAGGAGCACAGTTTATAATAGCTAACACTTGGAAACAGCCTATATGTCAACAGATGCATAAAGAAAATGTGGTATGTATACTCCATGCATTACTACTGTATCATAAAGAGGGATAAACGTGAGGCATTTGTAAGTAAATAAATGCACCTTGAGACCATTATGTTAAGTGAAATAAATTGATTCACATGTTTAAATATCACATGGTTTCTCTTACATGAAAAACCCAAAATATAGATAAAGAGCAAAATACAGAATAGGTAACAGGAAGAAGGGCGATTTTTTCAAATTGGAAGGGGAACAAGAGATAGAGAGAGTGGGAAGGTAAGGGAAAAGGGATTTTTAAAAAAAGAAAAGACCAAAAATAAGGAAAGGAGAGAGGCCCATGGGGAAAATGGAAAAAGAACTTTTTCTTTTCTTCAATCAGATAAAAAGAGCTTTTTCAAGTGGGAGGGGACGTGAATCAGGGCGAGCAGGG
The DNA here is from genome assembly GCF_034190915.1 of Cavia porcellus. Taxonomy (NCBI): domain Eukaryota; kingdom Metazoa; phylum Chordata; class Mammalia; order Rodentia; family Caviidae; genus Cavia; species Cavia porcellus. The sequence continues at coordinate 229,156,936 of NW_026947484.1, read as the reverse complement.
AGCAGGTGGAAGGAGGGGGCAGGAACTGAGAAGTGCTGTGCACACGCACACTCCTGAAGGTAATCCCTGCTACAGTCAGTCCGCACCATCCTGTGGAGTGACCATCAGTGTCAGAGCCAGCGAAGCACACTGCCTGGGAACGGAAGAGGCAATCGTGGCCAAGTATTGTGTATTGAGTGCAAGATCAAACATTTTCTAGGTTATTTGCCATCGCAGGGTCTTTTGTCGCTTGTTTTGTTTTGGTTTTTTTGAGACAGGTCTCACTGTCTATCCTGGGATTCCTCACACTGGAAGCTCTCCTCTCCCTCGGCCTCCCAAATGCTGGGATTATAGGTGTGCATCAGCATGCCCAGCCCACAGTGATCTTCTTTAAAATTTAGTTTATTAGTACCTATGTGTAGGTACATGTGCAAACATAAACACAAACACAATGTTTGCATTGCTTGTGTGGACCCAGCACGTCTGTGCACACAGCACATCCCAATTCTTTATCTTGTTCCTTTTCCCTTCCTTCCCTGTCCACTCCCTCCATCTCAGTCTCTTTCCCTTCCGAGAATGATGTGCCTCCTTATTTCCTATTACCTTTTATTTTTACTTTGAGTTTCTCCTATAAAACAAACCACTTGATATTTACACTTTGGAGTCTGAGTTAGTTCCCTTATCATTGTGGTCTCCAGGGGCATCCATTTTCCTTCAGGTGACTCAAGTTTATCTCACAGTAGTCTTTTATTTGCTTTTAAACATTAATACTTTATGGAAATCCTTTCTCTTCTCAGAAAATGTGGCAACTTTATTTTATTAACAGATAATGTGTTTATATTGTTCATTATTTGCAAGCTTCAGCAGGGTTTGCAGTATCTATCCCTTACGTACTCGGTTACTCTGCCTAGGAGTAAACACTTACACAAACTATTTCCTTCTTTTTTTCTTGTGTATGTAGTTCAGGCTTGAACCAACTCTGGCCTGGGCTGGCCTCACACTCCTGTCAATCCTTAAGGCTCTGCCTCCTGAGTGTGTCTGCAACAGTGAGATCCTGTCTCCAAACAAAGAACATAAAATAAAAAAGCCTCATGGTGTTGATATAGGGGAATGAAACTCCCGACCTGCTCTATGTCTGGTACGAGTTCATGTTCTCTAAAAATCGAAGAATGAATTTTAGGCACAATGGAAGTTAAGAGCAGAAGGATTTATTGAGAGAAAGAAAGCTTCTGTCTGAGAGAGAGACAGAAAGGGTCCCGAGTGGGTTGCTAAAGATTCTATATTTTCTAGGGATTTTTATAGAGTAAAACCATGCAGTGAGGTGGGTCTAAAGTGGGTAAAAACTGGGAACTCACAGGTAGAAGGACAGGAGGTGGGACAGAGCCGTGGTCAACCAATAAACTTAGCTGTTCAAGTAAAATTGACAAAATCAGGGACAAATAAGGAATGGAGTCACGTAGCAAGTGAGCATTCTTTATGGATCAGTGAGTGTTCCTGTAGGGGTTGGGATGGTGACACCTGACTTCTCAAGGTGATCCAGACTTAATCCTGGAGGATTATACTTAGGGTGTGGGTGCGTTTGTTTTGCCTTCTGTCCAGATAACTGGCCCACGACAAGAGGTGTGTGTCTCCTCCAAGGTCACCAGATATCTGGTCCTCTGTGCCGGCTTCTTTGAGGGCCTAGCACTATCTAACTGCCTGTAATATTTCTAAATAGCTCGGCTGCCTGTAACAGTGTTGTCTTGTAGTCTGTTTAGAATTTGCTTACCAATTAAACATATACCAGGTCCTTCTTACCTTGAGCAAAGCACTGGATGAGAGAAGCCAAAGATGGTGCCAAAAATTTATTTGAAAATTAAGAGGTCAAGGAGTAAAGGGAAAAACTGGCTCTACAGAGTGAAACTGAGCTAAACAAGAGTAGCTTCAGGTGATTCACTCCAGTGTGAAGTATAAGAAAACCTCACTCAAGCCTCACACAAACCTCACACAAGAGTAGCCTGTACATCTGCATTAACTTGCAAGGTCTTTTTCTTGGCACTAGATATAATTTTTCAGCTAACTTACTGTCCGCTGACAGCATTTCGCTTCTCTAAATCATCACATCCCACATGTACACTCCTTTCAAAGCCCTAGTTCTGGTCTCTTTCCAGTACATATGAGGCCCCTGATGTGAACAAATTGTATCTGGAAAAATTGGGGAACTCTAACTCCTTTCTAGGGGTGAGGAACAAATGTGGCCTGTGGTCCTATTTTCTCCTAAGAATGAAAATGTTAAATATAATTTTTTAATGGGTACCAGGGATCGAACTCATGACTGTGCACTTGCAAGGCAGGCGCTTATGCCGCTGAGCTAAATCCCCAGCCTCAATTTTAAATATATATATTTTTTGTCTTTTTCATTTTTATCGGTACCAGGGATTGAACTCACGACCACACACTTGAAGGAAGGCACTTATGCCGCTAAACTAAATCGCCAGCCCCAGTTTTAAATATTTTTTAAAAAATTAGCTGAGAGCCAGGCACAGCAGCATATGCCTGTAATACCAGTTTAATATCAGCTACTTGAGGGTGAGGCAGGATTGCAAGTTTAAGGCCGGCCTGGGCAAATGCAGCAAGATCTGTTCTCAAAATAATAAAAGGTTTGGGCATGTTATTCTATAGAGAGCGTCCCTGTGTCCAGTGTCCAGTACCACAGGGAGAAAAGTACTAGGCTTAGCGCAGTGGCAGAGCATGTACTTGGTGTGCTGGAGGACCTGGGTTTAATCCCTAGCTCCAAAATTAAATAAATAAAAATCACAAAGGGGAGGCGGGTAAAAAACAGAAAATATACCATTTACTACTCTAACCTTTTAAAAAAATAACACACTTTAATGACAAGTGTCTATAATAGGGGGAGGATACATGGGAATTCTCTGTACTCTGGTTTTGTGTAGTTCCAAAGCTGTTCTAAAAATTAAAGTTGTATACTTGTTATATTTAATGGCCAAATATTGACATTTATTATTAACAAAAGTTGGTAGTTTATATTGTTTCTCTTTATGTTGTAAGATTCTGTTTCTTTCTTTTTTTTAAATTGGTACTGGGGATTGAACTGTACTGGGGATCACACTGTACTGGGGATCGAACTCACAACCGCCTGCTTGCAAATCAGGTGCTTATGCTGCTGAGCTAAATCCCCAGCCCCCTATTTCTTTCTCTTTGAGACAGGGTCTCTCTATGCAGTTCAGGCTGGCCTTAGCTCACTTTGTAGCCCGCCCAGACTGGCCTCAGACTCACAACAAGTTTGTCTCATCCTTCCCAGTGCGGGGATTACAGGTGTGTGCCACATGCCCAGCACCCACTTCTGCTGATTTTGACAAGTGTATAAACGTCACTACACAATATCATGCTGAATTGCTTCAGCCCTACAAAGCCGACCATGTTCTACATATTTACCCTCCCTCCTTCCCCCTCAACTCCCAGCAATCATAATCTTTATGCTGTCTGTATAGTTTTGCCTTTTCTAGAACGTTATAAACAGCAGTTAGAATGATTTTCAGCCTGGCTGCCTCCTTCTTCTGTCTTCTTTCTTGTTGGCTTTTAAAATGTTTTTAAAAATTAAAAAATTTTCTTGGAGATAGCATCTTACCATATGATATAGGCTGACCTTAAGTTTACTACATATCCTAGATTAGTTTTAAACTTGTGATTTTCTTGCAGAGTGCTGGGAAGATTGACTTCTTTCTTTAAGCAATATACATTTCAGGTTTTTATCCTTTTATAGGGAAATAGCCTATTTCTTTTTCCTTTTTATCGGTTATTTCTTTTTATCACTAAACAATATTCCATTGGATATATCACAGTTTATTCATCTTTTAAAAGGCATGTTAATTGCTTTCAGTTTTGAGTGATTATTAATAAACCTTCCATAAATATTCATGTGCAGGCTTTTTTTTTGTCTGTTTTTTAAAGTCTTGCCCTCTAGGGGCTGGGAATTTCGCTCAGTGGCACAAGTGCCTGCCTAGCAAGTACAAGGTTGTGAGTTTGATCCCCAGTACCATAAATAAATAAATTAATAAAAAAATAAAGTCTTGCTGTAATTTAGGCTGGCCTTGAATTTCCTATATAGCCCAGGCTTGCTTCTCGCTTTCATCGATCCTCCTGCCTCAGCCTCTTGAGTGCTGGAATTACAGGTGTACACCATCAGGCCCAGCCATGTTGAGATTTTGTGTGTCATAAGATTTCATCTTAATTGGCAAAAATCTAGGAATATGATTGCTGGTAAGTCTGTGTTTAGCTTTGTAAGAAGATTGCCTGACTGGAGCTAGAAGGATAGTTCAGTGATGGAACCTTGCAAGTGTGAGGCCCCAGGTTCAGTCCCTAGCACTTCAAACAATCACAAAAAAATCTGCTTGGTGGAGTGGTGCATGTCTATAATCCCAGCGCTCAGGAGACTGAGGTAGGAGGATTGCCATGACTTTGAGACCAGCCTGGGCTATGTACAAGACTAGACTCAACTGCATAGCAAGACCCTGTCTCACAAAACCAAAATGACCAACCAAACCCTGCTAAGCTGTCTTCCGAAGTGGTTTCAGCATTTTATATTCTTATCAGTAATGAAAGTTCTTGTGTAATATACTGACTAGTGTTTCAAGTTGTCAGCTTTTTGGACTTCAGCATTTCTAATAGGCGTGGTGGGACCGTATGAACCATAGTAAAGTGCACAGTGCATTGACATTAAGCAGTTTCAGATTGTTGTGTCATCGTCACGAACATCTATTCATAGAACTCTGCATTTTGCAAAACAGAAACACTGCACATAATACACAAAAGCTTTCCATTCTTCTCTGTCCCTGAGCCTGGAAAACACCATTCTATTTTATGTCTCTATGACTTTGACTACTCCAGGTACTTTTTCTATATGAAATCATACAGCATTTGCCTTTTGTACGTGTTTATGTCACATTATCATAATGTTCCCAGGGTACACCCATGCTGTAGCATGTGTCAGAATTTCCTTCCTTTTGAAGATTAAACTCCCTTGTGTACAGACCACATTTTTGTTACCATCATCCACTGGTGGACACTTAGATTGCTTTCATGTTAGCTATTGTAATACTTCTATGAACAGTGCCATACAAATATCTCTTGAGTCCTTGTTTTCAATTCTTTTGAGTATTTATTCAGAAGTGGAATTTCTAGATCATATGGTAACTCTATTTTTTAATATTCTGGGGGAAATGCCATCCTGTTTTCCATGGTTGCCATGACATTTCATTTTCCTCCAACAGTGATCAAGGGTTCCCTTCTTTCCACATCCTTCCTAACACTTACTTTAGGAGTAAACATCCTGGTGCATATGAGGTTTTATATTATTGCAGTTTGTCTTTACGGTGAATTTCAATGGTGTGTGTGCTGGCTATCAGTATCAGGCCAGAGAGAAATAATTCCTTGGATATAAAACTTCCTATTAAAAATTATTAGAATTTTTACTATTTTTCTTTGGGATAAAGCACACCTACTTGTAAACTTTAGTAAAGTGTTTAATTAATCTGGCCATTTGGGTGACTATTTCTAATTTCATTTTGGTTAGAACTTTTTTTTTTGGTCTTTTTTGTTTTTATCGGTACCAGGGATCGAACTCATGACTGCCTGCTTTCAATGCAGGTGCTTATGCCGCTGAGCTAAATCCCCAGCCCCCTAGAACTTTTTTCTTTACCAAAAAGTATTTTATTACACTTTTTTTTTCTTTTTTCTTTTTACCAGTACCAGGGATCAAACTCATGACTGCCTGCTTGTAAGGCAGGCACTTATGCCACTGAGCTAAATCCCCAGTTTCTGATTTAAGAAACTTCTAGGATACCACCAGTTACATTTGAATTTGATTAGTTTCAATTCTTTGGGCCAAAACACGTATTAAACAAGAGGTTTAAATTAGGAGTATGTGTTCCAGAGTCACACTGAGTTCAAAATCTAGTTTACTGCTACCCCAGTACCAGCCCAAACTGGTGAGTCTGTAGACAGCTATTTAACTTCTGTTTCACTTTTTATAGTGTGCAAGTACTTATAACAAACCTAAGTAAGTACACAAAGACATTTGATCTCCGTTTGACACTTGGTGAAACATTCTCTGCAGGCACCACCTGCCCCAGGCTCACTGAGGCTATGGAAAATGCTGCAGTAACTAACCCAATACTCATTCGGACTTTTAAATACAAACGTGGGCATCTTTCACATCATTATATTGCCTGCCAATTTAAAATAGAATGGAAGATTTGCCATTCAAAATTGTAATGAATATATAATGTAACTGCATATGAATAAATGGGCTTGAGATATGGTTGGGACAATTCATAAATATTTGTGAGGTCTGCAGGAATGTGAGAAGGCAATTTTTTAGAGCAGTTAGCATATACTTCAAATACTATTCTATATTTTACAATGACTCTTAATCCTCACAACTGCATTGTGACTAGGTATTAAGAGGAAATGAAGCCCAACCTAATAATTCCCAAATACACAGAATATACAGCATATTTGCTTCTGTATGTTGATTTCAGTGTATGAATCTACACGATAAAACGACACAGAAGTATACGTACATAATTCAAAGGTCAAATCTTTTTTCTTTTTTGCGTTTGAGACAGGGTCTCTCATGTGATTTACGCTGGCCTGAATTCACTATGTAGCCCAGGTTGGCCTTGACCTCTAGGCAACCCTTCTGCCTCAGTTTCCCAAGTGCTAGGATTACAGGAATCGAAGTCAGGATTTTGCACTTGCCAGGCATGGGCTTGTGCTGCTGAGCTATAATCCTGGCCCCAGCTCCCTGCTTTTGATTGTGTATTAAAACTATGTACTTTGGGGGCTGGAGATTTAGCTCAGTGGCATAAGCACCTGCCTGGCAAGCACGAGGTCATGAGTTCAATCCCCAGTACCAAAAACCCTCCCAAAACCCTGTAGTTTGCAACATTGGGGGAAACAAGGTGAAGTTTTAATTTTAAGAAGTACAGTTTATAGAATGTCCTTCAATTTCGGTCTGTTCAGCATTATATTTGGGGGTTATAGATTTGGTAAGTAGACCACATGGATCTGTATTATTTTTGCAACTGTTAATTTAACAATTTCAAAATAAAATATTAAAAAAATTCAGCAAAGGATGTTTACTACTATCCTTCCAATATCCATGCGACTCTATTACATAACTAGAGTTACTTGGAATGAAGATAGGGAAACTAAACTTTACTCCAGCACCTCGTATCTTTTGTTTTAAAATTATGCACTGCAAACATACAATCAAAATAAATTTTGGGGGAAAAATTTATTGATATTTAGTGACAGATTTCTTACTTTTTGCATAAGCTAAGTACCTGCTGTACCTGTAGCTATATACTCAGCCCCTATCAGGCAGGCAGGCGAGAGCAGGGTCTCGCTACGTAGTCCAGGCTGGCCTCTAACTCACTGCGATTCTTCCTGCCTCAGCCTCCCAAGTGCTGGAATTAGAGCGTGCCAAGAAAGCCCAGATACGTGGCATTTTTGTTCAACCCTAAGATTTAGAAACAGAGGAGTCAGGCGTCATAAACGCCCCAGGATCGGATGGTCGTTCGTGTCTTTCAAGCCAAACTGGAGGCTAGTCAGAATGTTTATTCTGAGGAGAACCTGGGCCAGATCCGGCCACCCGAGACAGCCGCGACACGCGCGCTGAGACCCGTCAGAGCGCAGCTGGAGCAGCTGCAAAGGAGCTCCCGGAGCACCAGGAAGGTGGCATAGGCAGAGGTTCCCGCCTAGCGGAAATACTCGGAGGCCCAGACCCACCCTCCTCGCGAGAAATGGGGCGCCGGGCCGAACTCCAACAGAAGCCACTCCCGGAGCTCCTAAAAGGAGGCTGGGACGTTGAGGACGCAGAGCTGGCCCGAGCAGAAGCGCGTGGCACGCGCGAGCCTCCCCGCGCATGCTCCGCCCGCATGCTCCGCCCGCCGGCTCCCGCCCCCAGCGGGCCCCGCCCCTTTACTCCCCTCCCCCTCTCGCCTCTCTTTCTCCTCCCTCCCAGCCGGCCCTTCTGGCTGGGCGGCGGACGTTTCGCGTGCGTGAGGGCGCCTGACTTCATTTCCGGCTAATGCGCTCCGCTTGCCCCCTGGCCCCGGATGGTGACTGGCGGTGCTGCTGCACCTCCCGGGACTGTCACTGAGCCGCTTCCCAGTGTGATTGTGCTGAGCGCAGGCCGGAAGATGGCGGCTGCGGCTGCGGCAGCCTCGGGCCCGGGCTGCTCGGCGGCGGCGGGGGCGGCTGGGGTCTCGGAGTGGCTGGTGCTGCGGGACGGCTGCATGCGCTGCGACTCCGAAGGCCTGCACAGCCTCTCGTACCATCCGGCGCTCAACGCCATCCTGGCCGTCACCAGCCGCGGGACCATCAAAGTCATCGACGGCACCTCGGGGGCCACCCTGCAGGCCTCGGCGCTCAGCGGTGAGTGTGCCGCACGCCGGGCGGGAGCTGGGCTGGCCGCGGGAGCAGGCAGCCGGCGGGATACGGGGCGGAGAAGCCGCCCAGCCCCGGGGCTCGGCTCCGGAGGGTAGCGGGTGGCGGGCGGGCAGGGCTGGGGGTCGGGGCCTTGTTGGGAAGCGAGGCCCGGAAGTGGACGGAGCGGGGCCTCGGGGCTTGGCTTTCTCGGCGGCGACGGCGAGGCCGGGAGCTGTGGGAGTTGCCTCGGGCCCGGCGCGTCCCGGCAGCTTGGTCCTTAGGGAGGGCTGAGGGGAGCTTGGCGCTGGAACAGGCCTGGCCGCCGCCTGCGACGTGGGCACAGGCGGGCGGCGGGCTGGAAGGATGGGAGCGGGCGGGAGAGGCTGGTGGCCGGAGCCGAGGGCCGAAGAGCGTCGAGCGGCCGAGCCGGGGTCCCAGCCCGCCCTTCCGGCGGAGAAGCGGCCGGCCGGCCGGCAGTCGTGAGTCCCGCAGGTGCGGGCGCAGATCGCAGCTTCGCGCCGGGGCGGGGCGTGCGGAGCCCGTGGGGATAGCGGGGGGAGAGGAGGCCGGCTGCCTGGACAGTTGGGTCGCGGCTGTAGGGCCCAGGCCGAGGGGAGCATGAATACAGACCCAGTTTCATAGGTCCGGGCTCCCAACTTTCACTCCTCCCACCCGTAAGCTCAGGAGGTGCAGTGTGTGAAATATTCGTTCTTTTCGGTTTGTAATTGTTAGGTGAAACTTTAGGCCGTCTCAACTTGGGTTACTACGGCAAGCCAAAAATTGGGATTTGGAGGTTATGTCTGAGTCTCCGCGCTGGAGTAGAGCACTTCTGGGTAGTGTAAAAATTGATTCACGGTTACGACGTAGAATGTACGAGGTGAACGCGCAGTGGACAGCTGGAATGTTTTGGAATTGCTTTGGCCAAATTGCTTTTGGTTGAGATGACATTTTTGGGTAAATGAGTGACTTAATTTGGATATTACAGGTTAAGAATAAATAGTGAATCAGGGCCAAAGATACAGCTCAGCAGCACAGCGCCTGCTTGGCATGTTGGAGGTTGAGAATTCGATTCCTGGTACCAAAAAGAAAGTTGATAAATGAGTTGAGACTCATGAACAGAGACTTAGGGTATCTAAGTCTGCGTTGAGCCAGATGGAGATAAGTTTGCTGATTAATACAGCATTTATAAAGAGTAAATGGTAATTTAGGGATACAAAAATGAAATTAGAGATGTTTATTTTTATTGATGTTAAACCTGCAAAAGGATTAGCTTGTATATACTTATAGAATATGAACCTGGAATATACCTAAGAGGTATGTTTAAGAGAAAGTTTTGGATGGTAGACTTATTTTATTTGGTAAATGACAGGAAGAGTGTTACAGAAGTAGCAATGGTCATTTATTGCAACTCAGAGGAAACTTGTTACTGTGGGAGGAGATAGTAATTGGATTTTTAAAAATTCCTTAAACTGTTTCACATATGAAAAGGAATAAAGAGTAATTACAGTGAACAGCCATGTATCCCCTACTCACCCTGAGAATAAAACATTACAGAGTAGTAGAAGTCTTCCTTGTGTGTGTCCTGGATTGCATTCTGTTGATTCTTCTTCCCCTCATCTTTTCCCCCTACAGTCCTAATTTGGTTTTATCATTGTCATACATGTCTATGTTTCTTAATAAGATGTTAATGTTCATGATTTTTAAGAATAAGTGATATGTATCTTCATATAGTGTACACTAGGATTTCTACAGAAAGTAAGACATCTTCAAGTGTTTTGGATATAGAAGTTGCTTGGGGAGTGGTTTTTGTGTCTGGAGGCCATGTTTGAGAGTAGTTGTGTGTGTCAGGGTTTATTAAAATGATTGTATAGCCGGGAATTTAGCTCAGTGGCATAAGTGCCTGCCTGGCAAGTGTGGTCATGAGTTCAATCCCCGGTAACTCCCCCCCCCCAAAAAAAAAAGATTGTATATTTATGTGGCTGTATATGGAAAGAAAGAAAATACTTGAGGGTGTAGATTACTAAAGAGGAAGGTTTTAGGTATGTAATAACATGAAGGTAGAGGCATAAAATGTAGCACTGTTCGAAGATAACTTAGTTGACATACGTTGAGGCATTTGTTAATTAGAAAAGTATTGGATATGATTGCAGAGGCCTATGTATAAGAACTGTGTGATTAAAAATACGTAGAAGACCATGGCATGGTGGCATATGCTTATAATTGCAGGTACTTGGGAGGTTGAGGCGGAAGGATGTTAAAGTCAAGGTCGACAGGGGCAATTTAGCAAGACCCTGTCTCAAAAAAAGGGTGAGAGTGAAGTGTGGGACTTGTCCTAGTGGTAGAGAGGTCTTGCCCAGTATGCTCGAGACTGAATGTTCAATCCCCAGTACCAGGATTTAAGTAGGGGTAGGAGTGGGGAAACAGTGTAAAAGTAATGGATAAACTTTGAACCATTTTATTTTTTCTAATTTTTTTGAGACAGTGTCTTGCTATGTAGTTCAGGCTGACCTTGGACTCACTATGTATCCCAGGCTGGCTCTGAACTTGCAGAGATCCTCCTGCCTCAGCCTCCCAAATTCTGAAATGACAGGCATGTGCCATATGACCAGGCTTCAGCCTCGATTTTTGAAACATTTTGCATTATTTAACTTTACTAATAATAATTACCTGAGGTTGGAGAGGGGCTTATGTATATAATTGTTCAGATGATTAAGGGGAAGGGATGCTGCGTTTTTAGGTATGTTGTAAGTTTGCTTTTTTTTTTTTTTTTTTAAATAGGTTTGCTTTTAGTGCTTAATAGAGACTAACAGTCCTAAAAATAGACTAGAGGGGGTGGAGGTGCCAGTATGATCATAGCCCTAACATAACCCCTTTTTATTTGATGGACAGTAAGCCACTTTTCTTTGTACCCCAGAGAAAGACAGCTTGAGGGAATGAAGAGTGGTATGAACCTACAGATTTTTATCAGGAAACTGGTATTGCATATGTACAAGGTTTAGTTTATGGGACTGGGGATGCTCGTTAGTGTGCATTGGGAATTAAAGGATGGGAACAGAAGTTGTATGTGTATGTCTTCAATTAGAGGGTAATGATGATTTTATTTTATTTTTTAAAATTTTTATCGGTACCAGGGATCGAACTCACAACTGCCTGCCCAGCCCATGGTAACGATGGTTTTAAAAAACTATCTGTGTGTCCTCAAATTACTCATAGCCATTATATTTTAGTGTTTTTTTTTTTTTTTTTTTTTTAAATCGGTAATCAAACTCAGGTCCTTGCCTTGCCAGGCAGGTGCCGTGCCACTGGGCTATATCCCTAGCTCCTGTGTTTGTACTATAAAATGTTCATAAGGCTCTATAAGTACACTTTCATTAGGTGAGTTGTTTCATGGGTAGTGTAAGTATAATATTTAAGAGTTGAGGGTTCTTAGTGTGTGAATGTATGTGTAGGCGTATGTGTAAGAAAGTGTGTGTGTGTGTGTGTGTGTGTGTGTGTGTGTGTGTGTAACATTGGGAATTGAACCCAATACCTTCACATGGAGTTACATTATTTTTTTATTTTGTTACTGGAGATTGAACCCACGACCTTGAGCTTGTCAGGCAGGCACTTATACTGCTGACCCCAGATCAGCACCCCTCTTCTTTTTTTGAGTTAATCTTAACTAAATTGCCCTGGCTAGATTGAACTTGAGATTCTTCTGTGTCCGCCTTCCATAATGCTAAAATTCAGGAATGTTTCCATACCTGGTTTATTCTCATTTGGTCTCAGTGTTTTTACTAACCAATAATTCGGGTTTTGGACTGCATCAGGTTCCCTCCAGTTAATCAGGCACATGTTACCCTTTTTCAAGACTTAGAACACAACTGACCTTGTTGATATATTCAGTAACAAATGAACTCCTGGGCACAAATTGCTTTATGTCCCTGTTGCTTTTTTCTTAGATATTTAAATGGTCATTTTATTTAGTTTTTTTTTGAGACAGGGGCTCACTGTGCAGTTTATGTTTTATTTATTTATTTAGATACTGGCGATTAAAGTCATGACCTCACCCTCGCTAGTTTGGCACTTACGTGCCTAAACTAAACCCCAGGCCTTCAGTATGGAGCTTAGGCTGGCCTCAAAGGCATGGTGGTCCTCCTGTGTCAGCCTCCCAAGAGCCAGGATTACAGGCACACCTGGAAATTTTATTTAGTTCTTTGTAAATATATGCTTTTCATATTTCAGACTTTGTGTGGGAAGGTAACTTGTTTACATGTTTTTATCCCCTTCCCAGAATGCCTAGTACAAAATATTAACTCTAATATTTTTTGTTTACTTACATATTAATTGCAAAATAAAGATACACTTTTGAAAAATTAATTAATTAACACTAAATCACTAATTTATAGTCCTGGAGCTTTTCTGCAGGGTTTTTTTTGGGGGGGGAGAGAGGTACAGGAATCAAACTCATGACCTTGAGATTGGCAGGCAGGCGCCTATGCCACTGAGCTAGCTCTCCAGAGTTGTTTTTTTATCTTTATTTTTTATTTGGAGATGAGCTCTCACTAAGTCGCCCAAGTGGAATTGGAACTTGAGGTCTCCTTGACTTAACCTCCTGAGTGCTGGAATTTTTAGGTGTGCACCTGGCTAAAGATATTCTTTGACTTTTGTGTACTTTTTATTCTTTGACTTTTAGAAAGACTGGTTTTAGAGCAGTTTTTGGGTTTACACCAAAATAGAGCAGAAAAAAAGACTTTCTGTGTCTCCTCTGTCCCTACACCTGTAAATCTGCGACTCTCACATGGGGCACCACCCCAGGCATATACAATACAATAGATGGACCTGTGTTAACAAACAGTACTATCCAGAGTCTACAGTTTTCATTAGGGATCACTCATTGTGTCATATATTCTATAGGTTTGGACAACAGTATAATGACACGTGTCCACTATTCTATTTTACAGAACAGTTTTACTGTGCTAAAACATCCTTTGATTTGCCTTTTCATCCTTACTTTTCTCTAGCAATTACTGTTACGTACATAATTTTGCTTTATTCAGAATATCATTGTTGGAATCATAGTATAAACTTTTCATATAGGTTTCTTTCACTTAATAATATGCATTTAAAGTTCTGCCATGTCTTTTTGTTTTATTATATTATTATTATTATCATTATTATTATGAGTATTTTGTCTTTCTGAGACCAGGTCTCACTGTGCAGTTCAGGCTGGCCTTGAACTCACTGTGTAACCCAGTGGTGACCCTCCTGCCTTGTTTCTTGAATGCTGGGATTATGGACATGTACCATCACGCCTAGCATTTCCATGTCTTCATGGTTTGATCACTCATTTCTTTCTAGTGCTGAATAACATTCCTTTGTTTGGTTGTACCTCAATTTATTTATCCACGCATGTACTTTCAGGCGGACATCTTGCTAGTTTCTAAGTTTTGGCAGTTGTGATTAAAGATGCTATAAATGTGTGTGCAGATCTTGTGTGGAATGGGGTCAGAACACCTCACTTTATACTGCAAAGAAAAACACCTTTGTTTTAGAGGATTAAAAAGTGGGGTAACCATAGAGTGTAGGGCCGGATGATAGGGTAGTAGGCAAATTTTCAACTTACTTGGGTAAGTCCTAAGGTCCCCAGTTGGTGGATTCTGTGGTAAGAGTGTATTTACTTTTCTAAGGAAACTTCCAAAGTGTCTTCCATAGTGTCTGTATTATTTAGTTTTCTTACCAGCAATAAATAAAAGTTTGTCACCTGCATTTGTGGTGATAGTGTTTGGATTTTGGTCATTCTGATAGATGTATAATGTTTTCTTATGTGTGTAGGGTACACCCCACTCCCCCCCAGTACTGGGTATTGAACCTGTGTCGTCCTCACTGAGTTGCATCTCTAGCCCATGTTATTAGGAGACAGGATTTTGCTAACCACTGTTGCCCAGGCTAGGGGCTCAGATTTGCCCTCTTGACCCCAGCCAGAGTGCTGAGATTCCACACCTACGCTCCCACCAACACACTGGGCTGTGTATCTCTTTAATTTTCAGTTCTTTAATAATTTAAAAGCATCTTTTAACATTTGTCTCTCTCTTTTTTTTTTTTGTTTACTTGCCAAATAAAAAAAAAGCTGCTTATGTTGCTTGACCATACTGTTCCCATTGGTTGATACATCCCTGTCTGTAGCCTTTGTTGGTTCCAATTTTAGCATAATAGAACATAGCTTGGTTCTAGAGATGAAGGGCTTAGGTTAAGATCCTAGAGTTTTTGTTGTTATTTTAACTTACTGTGTAACTTCAGCTAAAATACTTAGCCTTTCTATTTCAATCTTCCCATTTGCAAAATGGGAAAGAAATTATACTATTTGTGCAGATTAAGTAGTAAGGCTTGAAAAGTGCTTAGAACAGTGTACTTACCAGACAAGTATTCAGAGCATTTTTTTCTTTGTACTTTTTGGAATTCCTTTAAATACATTAATATTTACCAGAATGGGTATGAAGATTGAGTGGCCAGACATGTTAAAAGTCCCTACGAGTGTGTGACAAATATAATACATAGTGAATGTCAATTCTGTTGTGTTTCTTGGGTGCTTAGTATTATCATTGCATGATTACTTTAAAAAATGTTCACTAAGTGTTCATAGATGATAGGTAGATATTCAAATATAGATAGAGAAATAAATGTTGGTAACAAATATTATCTGTATTTGTATAAATACACAGATTATATTCATTTTGGTATATTGGTGTGGCTAAATATCAAAGGAAAGACTGTTTTGGCACATAAATTAATAAAAATATGTATAGTTGGATGTTAATCAGTGGTTGTTGTAGTATATATGTAGGAGGAAGTCATGTCTCTTTATTTTCTGTCATCCCCCCCTCCCCCCTTACTGGGGATAGGACTCCCGACCGCCAACTTTGCAAGGCTTGTGCTTATGCTGCTGAGCTAAGTCCCCAGCCCCTATGTCTCTTTATTTTCATGTTGCATTGAAAAAGGAAAAAAGTTGCCCAATGTCCTTATGTAAACATTGCAGATTTACAATGAGTGATCAAAATATATGGTGAATGTGAAGGCTTTTTTTTTTTAAATTACAGTAAAAGACCAGCAATTCAGTAAAAGACACATTGCCATCAATCTCTTCAAATTATTCCTTTTTGCTTTACAGACATTAATTTCCTCTTTCTTGCTATTCTCTGACGGAGTTCTGAAAACCTTTTGCGAGTCTTTTGTTTTTTTTGAAATTCACTTTATTTGAAAGTGAATTTGTTTTGAAATCCAGTTTATTTCAAAGAGGGAAAAAAAATTTCAAAACACATCAATCAGGGGGCAACAGTGGTGCATCCACTGTGTGTTACCATCCCCAAGTCATTCACCCAGAGCACAAGACATCGGCATTCAGTTGTTGGAAATCTGAGAAAGTCTGTATAATGTTTGATCAAAAATACAGTGCTGGGGCTGAGGATTTAGCTCAGCAGCATAAGCACCTGCTTTGCAAGTGCATGGTTGTGAGTTCGATCCCTGGTACTGATTAAAAAAAAAATACAGTGCCTGCTGCTGCTTAGTGCCTCTTATGGAAAAATAGACTTGTTCAAAGGTCATGGTTTGTCCTCACCCATCCAGTGGATCTGGCACTGGGCAACTTAAATTGACTCTTCCTCAAAGTCAAGGTGATCATGAAGGTTTTGAATAGATTCAGGACATGGAGGCAGCCTCTATGGCAGAACTGAGGTGCTCATGAAAGAGGATTTCCAGAGCTGCTTCAGAATGCGGCAGGAACATGCCCGGGTTTTAGCTAGCAGCGTAAGTGCCTGTCTGGTGAGCTCAAAGTGGTGAGTTTGATTCCTAACACAAAATTTTAAAAAAGGGAAAAAAGTGGCAGGAACAATGGAATAAGTGTGTTTGAGGTGAGGGGAAGTATTTTGAGGCAGTGTGTCTTTTACTGTAATTGTTTTAAAAATTTAAACATTACTGCATTTTAAAATTGTACCTTACATATTTCTGAGTATATCTTTTTCCTTTTCCCAGGTAGATTAGTCTTTTACTTGAGAAAATTATAGTGTTTATAAATAAGAGAAAGATCTTTCTACTCTCCTCCAACTTCAGTAAAGATTGTTTTGTGTGTTTTTTTTTCCTATGTAATAGCTTCTTGATTAAACTTAAACCCAGAACTGCCTGCTTCAAGAAATGTTGGAACTGCATAGTCCTCAAGAGATAAACTTTGGATAAAATACAAAATCTTCTGGTGATGGAAATTTTAAGTGATTCAAACCAGTACCTATTTTCTGACTAACTTGTTGCATGATATTTTAGTAGTCCTAAAAGACAGCTTTTCTGGATGCATTTGAGTTCTTAATAAAAATGTAGTTCAGCAGAATCTCTTTTTTGGCCTCTGGATATGTATTTGGCTGTGTTTCAGTTAATAAGACTTTAATGATACTAATGATGACCTTGTATCAGAGGTTGTTATATTATTAGCTAAACACTTCTGTAATTATAGCAAATTTATGTTAAGATCAGTTTTTAGATGGTCTGCTGTATTTTGAAGATCCTGTTTATTTATTCAAATTTTTTTACTTTAATTTCTCAGATTTTCCTAATTGTTGACTGCTCAGAGATAGTGTTGTTTAAGTGGAGAATTCATTCTGCTTAGAGATAGTTTTAAGACATTAGTGAGAAACAGTGTAAGAGCTCAGACTCAGGAGCCCAGGAGCTTGTGCTTTACCCTTGGTTCTTTCTTGTTTGTATTTTTTAGCTGGGGTCTAACCTCTGTAGCTCAGGCTGACCTTGAACTCATAATGTTGATCAGGTGGACTTCACACTTGCAGCAGTCTTTTTATCTGAGCCTCCTAAGTGATGGAATTACAGGCATATCCCTGCACACCTGGCTGCAAGCCTCCCTTTTTTTTTTTTAACATTGGAAGTTGATCTATAGAATAAGAGTACTGTAATGCTATCTGCCTTGTCAAGTCAATGTGAGAATTAAAATGAATACATGTAAAGCTTCTGTGCATGCATGCATTCATGCTTGCTTGCTTTCTTCCTTTCTTGTTTTCAAACTATGCTTTCTTGCTGGGCGTGGTAGCACACACCTGTCATCCCAACACTAGAGGTTGAGTCAGGACGATCATGGCAAGTTTCAGACTAGCCTGGGCTACAAAGTGAGCTCAAGGCCATCCCTGTCTCAAAAACACAAAAAACCCCAAGAAACAAAAAACAGCAACAATAACAACCGCTCCCCCCAACAAAACTATGCTTTCTTTATAGCAAGTGTTCTATAAGTGCTTTTTCTTCTTTAAAAATTCTTATGTTAGAAGGAGGTGAGGAGATTATTTAAAAAATTTTTTCTTTTGCTATGCAATCTTTTTTTTTTTTTAATTGGTACCGGGGAGCAAACTCACAACCACATGCTTGTAAGGCAGGTGCTTATGCCTCTGAGCTCCACTGTAGATATTCTCTTGGGTAATGTATGTTTAGGTTTTTCATTTGTATGGAACTTTGGCTAGATGAACTATACTAGACATAAGAGCAATAGTTTTTGTATGCAGGAGTGTGGGCTATAAACTATATCAATTAATTAATTTTTGGACTTGAATTGTTAAAAGAGGGAGGTAGGTATGAAACGCCAATTGATTGGTGTTTGTACAGGCATTTATTGAACATGTGTTAGGCATTGAAACTCATAAGAGGCAGCACGTTTTCTTTGAGGCTTTGTGATGTTTTTACTAAGCCATTTTAACATAGCGTCATAAGTGCCATAATACAAATAGATCAGGTGCTGCCTGATGTGAATACAGACAAAGTAGTTTCTTCCAATTGTAGGATATAAAAGAAATCTTCTCAAAGAAGGTAGTGTGTTTTTTTTTTCCGTCTTTTTGAGACAGGGTCGCGCTATGCAGTTCAGGCTGGCCTTGAGTTCACTTTGTAGCCCAGGCTGGTCTCGAACTCACAACGATCCTCCTGCCTCAGCCTCCCAAGTGCTGGGATTACTGGCCTAGTGTGATTAGTTTTGAAAGATGGACATAGTGAGAAGGGAATGTTAAGAGGGAAAATCATCCTAAGTCAAGGTATAGAGATGTGTTTTTCAAAAACATCCTGACTTCACAATGGACTAGAACTATTACGGAGGGATTTACTTTCAGGGTATACGTGGAGTATGATTACATTCAGAGCTTAGATACAGACAAGGAGAAGAGCATAATATTTTCTTTAGAGAAATTTGGACTTGATGTCAGTAGTTGATGGCCATTGTATGTTATGATATGATGATACGATTAAAAATATGTTTACAAAGATTAACACTCAATGGTAAGATTAAGGATTGAACCCTGGGCTTTGCTCCCACTGAGCAAACACTAATCCTAAGCCAACATTCTCTGGCCAGTGTTTTTTGTTTTGATGGTATGAAATTGGAGATTGAAAAATTGTACATGCCATATCTCCAGTGGTCCCTCTCCCTGTTTTTAGTGTTGAAGGTTGTACCTAGCACCTAATCTCTGAACTACATCCCCAGCCTTTTTATCTTACTTAAAATTTTGGAGCAGGGTCTTGCTAGCCTGTGCTCTAACTTGTCCTGCCTCAGCCTCACGGAATGCTGAGATTATAACTGTGTGACTCCATGCCTACTGCTCAAACCCTATTTTATTTTATGACAACGTCTTGCTAAGTTCCTCAGGCTGACCTCGAATTTGCCATCCTTCTGCCTCAGTCCCATGAATACTTGGCGTTATAGGTATAATCAGACTTATTTCTGCCAACTTGATCTCTTTTTGAGCCACCATGACAGGCTTGTGTTGGTGTTTTAAATTACATCGTTCAGTTCAACAAATGTTTGCCTGCAGTGTGGGGATAATAGAATGAATTTTTAAAAACTTCCATTTGAAAGCTTTCTAGACGAGGTGTTTCACCTGAGATTTGAAGGGCAAAGTTACATTTTTAACTTTGGATCTCATTTACCTGGCTATTTGAAAATACTACGTGCTTTGAACTTTTATCCCTGCTGGCTTAGTTTTGAGATTTTTGGAGTGAGAACTAGCAACAAGTTAGTTGCCCCTCTTATTGCTCTCATCTCTTCATTTTGTTTTGTTTTTGTGGCCTTGTTTAATGCCTCTTTCTTTTTTTCTTTCTTTCTTTTACCATCTTTCCAGTGGGAGCATGGTAGGGTGGAATGTGCTTTA
This sequence comes from Cavia porcellus, assembly GCF_034190915.1. NCBI lineage: Eukaryota > Metazoa > Chordata > Mammalia > Rodentia > Caviidae > Cavia > Cavia porcellus. The sequence continues at coordinate 229,137,368 of NW_026947484.1, read as the reverse complement.
TTCTTTTATTACGTTTATACCTCCATTATTTCCTATGTGCCTATATTTCACATTGTACTATATTTTCTTATAAAACCGGAAATCGGTAGTCGTAACCATACTTAGACTGTTGATCATTCTGTATTTAGTCCTTAGTAGTGTTGGCTGTAACTACTGGTAGAACATAGCCAATTTTAGATTTCTGTAGTGTGGTGCACAGTGAATCAGGCAGGAGATACCTGCCTGACATATGCATTGTACTGTTCATAGACTTGTGACACAAAAGGGCATATTTTGCAAGCACTTTTCTATTAGTAAGATGGTCTAATGATACTAGCCCAGCCAATATTACCTGATAACATAATGATTATAGGAAACCTTTGTGAACTGTAGTACTTCAGCTGTAAGAGATACAAAAAGGTTAAGATGAGCTTCTGCTGTATAGAAGAGGGGTTAATAAAGCTCTAATTACAAAAAGAAAGGAAATAATGGAAATATAAATATAATAAAAGAATAAAGCACATCTATATGAAAACGGTTTGGGATAGTGCTTTTTTTGGGAAAAGTATAGTGCTTTTTTTTTTTTTTTGGCAGTGCTTTTAAAAAGTCGTAATTATGATCAAGTTTGAATATGTTAAATCAAGATGTATTTTACTTAATTAAAACTCTTATTAGTACATGTTTATAGTACACAGTGATTACATTTATCATAGGGAGTTGGTACATGTACAGAAGACATTATAATTTTTTTTATTTCTCTTTCCCCTTCTCTCCCTATTTCCTCCCTATATCTCCAGATCCTTTTCCTATTTGCAAAAGACCTATCTCCTAGGCCAACCCTTTTGAACCCTGCCCCTCTCAAGAGCCATTCCTATTCCCTTTTCTTTTTCTCCAATAAATTTTCCTGCTGTTAAAAAAAAGAAATCTATCTTTTAGATTTTTACTATTCATGTTTTTTTTTATTTTTTTTTACTTTTTATGTTATTTATATTTTGGGTTTTTATGTAAGAGAACGTGTTACATAAACTTGTGTCTGATCTCACTTAACATGGTCTGAAAATGCATGGGATGTGTTTTAGAAGAATAAATATCGTGCTTTCTTTTAGAGAAAATGATACAAATTTTAGAGGGAAGAATATGGCAGTGTCCTCTTTGAACTTTATTATGGGCATCGGAATTTAAATCTTGATTTGTTGCTGTATTTTTACTTTTAATTTATGAAGTAGGTTAAAGAACAATAAGACTGGGGCTGTGGCACAGGGCAGAAGTTCTCAGTGTTGGTTATTCATTAGAATCATCAGGGGAGCTTTTAAAAATTGCCCTGTTTTAATGAGCAAGTGTATAGGGGGAAAAAAAAGCAAAAAAAATTGCCCTGTTTGAGCCCTAGCAATTCTGACTTGAATGGTTTGGGGCAGAGACTACACACCCTTTTTTTCCCTTTAAAAAGCATGCCACAGGTCAGGTGTTTAGCGCAGCGGAGTAAGTGCTGGCTTGGCAAACAAGAAGTCTTGACCCTGGTACCAAAAAAAAAGCATGCCAGCTGGTTCTAATGTGCAGCTAGGGTTAGAGGTTTAACTTTGAACATAGGACCTGAGATGAACAAATTTATTTGGAATGAAAGATAGTTTTATTTTTTCTAAATTTTATTTAAGGAAAAAAAAAAACAGAAAAAGGGTACATGTTATACAGAATTTCAGAAAGAATAAACAGTAGGAAATCATTAATTATTAGATTACATATTGTTGTCTTGCAAATAGTTGTTCAAGTTACAAAATTAAAGCATATAAAGTGGACTTTCAAACAGTGAGACTGCAAACAGTTTTGTTCAGTGATCCAACAAAACTCAGTAATATGGTTATCTGTCATATACACTTAAATATATATGCAGTTATATCCTTTAGAGCACTTTCTTTTGTACAATGACAGTTACACATTTTGGGTTTTATTACTCCCACAGTTCTTATTACTTTTTTTTGAAGAGAGTAAAACCAAATGTGACATAACAGAACAGAGTCAGTCAAATCAAAAGGATGGACATAATTATAAACAAAATACAAGGTGATCAACAATGGTTACCATACTGCCTCATGCTATCTTAAAAAGACTTGCCTATATCATCAGTTATAATAAAATTGAGCCAAACAGTAAAGAATAAACCAAAACATTGGAAATATTACAGGACTTTAAAAGAAGGTAATAGTCAACCAGAATAGCTTCATAATGAATCTTATTGTCTTCACAGTTGTTGCCTATACTTTCAAACTTGGTACTATTAAGCAAAGCAGAATAGGGGAAAATCAGTCAAAAATAAGATGGTGAGGGTAATACAGGGTTTCCAATCAAGTTAATAGGAAATCAAAGTGGGTCACTATAATGTATCCTGCTATTTTTTATTTATTTTTCCCTTAATTAAAAAGATAAAAATAAAAAAATAAATAATTAAAAAAGGGAGATTGAGATAAAAGAGGGCATAACAACAAAACAGTGCAGGTCAAAGCATAACCCTTTAAGCAAAATAGTGTTTCACCCCAAGATATCCTGACATAAAAGTAGTTACCATAGTGTCTCTTTCCTTGAAATCTTTGAGTATAACTTCGTATACGGCAGCACCAAACATATCAAGACAATGTAAAACCATTCAAGAGAATGACAGTATTACAGGGTATTTAGAACCGCCTATCAGAAAATGAATAATGGTTTCTGTATAATCTCCTTGTCTATAAAAGTTTTTGCTTATACTATGACATATAATAAAATCCAATAAGATGCAACCTATTAAGACCGATGGAGACAGAAGAATAAAAGCTGGATGGGACTTCACAACAAGATGATACTAAATCAGCACTAGTTATTATAATGTCTTGTTTTCTCTAAAGTGGCTGTTCCCACCATCCAATCTTCTCTGCCTCATTTCTGTTGAGCTTTTTTTCTGTTGTTTTTTGTCAGTTTGTCTTCTTCATTTTGTTTTCTGCTCCATTCATTGTGGCCTCTCTGCCACTATTTCTGGATTCTTCGTATTTTCCTTTTTTAGAATATCCTGCAGTATTCTCTGTAGAGTTGAATTGGTGGTTGCATATTCCCCTAGTTCCTCTTTATCCTGGAAGCACCTTGTTTTTCCATCAGTTTCCAGGGATAGTGGTGTAGGATATATCAATCCTGGCTGGAGGTTATTATCTTTCAAAGCTTGAATTATTTTCCCCCACACTCTTTGTGATTTGATGGTTTGTGCCGAGAAGTCTGCTGTAAATCTGATTGGTGTTCCCTTGTAAGTGATCTGTTTCTTTTCTTTGACGGCTTTTAATATTCTGTTCTTATATTGGATTTCTGGAATTTTGATTATTATATGCCTGGGTGTAGCTCTGTTTGGGTTGTAGGTGGCTGGGGTCCTGTGTGCCTCATACATCTGAATATCTTTACCTTTTGCTAAATTAGGGAAATTCTCTTGGATTATTTCTGTGATAGCTTTTGTAGTCAGTTTGTTTGTGTCCCTACTTCTTATTTTATGTTCTTAATTCTTAAGTTATAGCTCCTCTTATCATCATGTAGCCTTTTTATTATTGCTGTTTGTTTTCTTATTTTTAAGAAGTTTTTCATTTCATGCTCCCACATTACAAATCTGCCCTCCAGTTCAGATAATCTATCCTTAGTTTCTTTCAAGCTGTTATGCTAGTTTTCAATAGAGTTTTTAGTTTCCTGGTAATCTCTTTGAACCTGTTTCATGTATTCTATGTTTTCTCTATTTTCTCCATCAAACAGTTCTCCCTTTTTCTATTCTTCCATTCCACCTTCTGTTTTTTTTTCTTTGGCGGTGCTTAGCATTTCTCTAACTATTCTACTTATATGTTGCTTTATGTCATTAAATACTTCTCTTTTGAACTCAGCTATGAGGCTCCAGAGATAATCGCTTTATGTCTGTTGGTGCTGTGTCTGATATTGCATGTTTTCTTTCCTCATTCTCCTTTGCATTCACCTTTCCTGGATCAGTGTTCTCAGGATTGGGGACTGAGGACCCTTTCTTATTGCTTCCCATACTTTTTGTTCCTTCCATGCAGGACACAGACGTGGGCAGCCTCTCCTGGGCCCGCCCCTCCAGGTCAGCCTACGGAAGGCTTTACTGCTAGGGTACATCTCTAGGCGCTGGGACCTGGTTTGGGCTAGCCTACTGGGTTTTTTTGTCAGCAGTGTCTCCCAGGCCAAGTACTCCTCATCAATCACGCTTGAGAGGGGAATATGGGACTAAAGTTTCTGCAGCATCTTGTCCCAGCAAGTCTGCCTGGTCCCAGTATGTCTTTTGCTGAATGTCTCCTACTCAATGGAAGGGTCCCCGTTCCGCTCGCTCATGGCAGGTGGATGCAGGGCTCCCTGCCAGTCCCGTTCTCAACTCCGTTTGCTGATTCCCACTCTCAGAGTTTTTGCGAGTCTCTCTCCCTGCCGTGCTGATTTGGCCGCAGCAGCAGCAGCAGCAGCAGCAGCAGTAGCAGCAGCAGGAAATTCAAATCATGGCTTCCAATGGTGCGGGATCCAGCTTCCATGCTGAGGTTTTTTATCTGTTCCTGTTATAGCACCGGGATTGCGTTTCCAGTTGGTTTGTCTTAGCTTAGTTTGTTCCTGGGTTGGCAGGGTATATCTCCCCTTGCTTAGGACTCCTCGCACCGCCCCATTCTTGGATTCTAAGCGGGATATCTCAAAGAGCCTCGGGATATCTCAGAGAGCCTCCGTAGCTGCTGCTATCTATCCACCATGTTCTCCCAGAAGTCTGAAAGATAGTTTTTATTTGAATTTACTAATATTGTTTAACCATAAATATTTTTCTATGTAAGAAAAAAATTTTTAGTTGTTGATAAAACCTACCTGGTTGTTTGAAAAGTTGTATTTAGTGACTGTATCTTGTGATATACTTGTAGCCAGCAGGGATATATTGAAGACTAAATTTCTTTTGCTGTTTCGTCCTCTTTTGCTCTAATTTCTTTTTAATCAGCTGAGCTTTCTGCTGCTTTTCCATCAAAATACTATTCCAGTATAGTTGAGAATGATCTCAGATTAGAAGAGGAAAGAGGGGGGGAAGAAAAGGGAAAGGAGGGCAAAGATGACTGGGCTCTATATGTCATTAGATCTGTAGTTTAAGTACTTAAAAATGTTTTTGTTTCATGTATTGAAAACAGTACTGTATTTCATCATATCATAACTTAATCAAAGAAATAGAGGGCCGGGGATTTAGCTCAGCAGTGTAGGCACCTGCCTGGCAAATGTGAGGTCGTGAGTTCCATCCCTGGTACCAAAAAAAAAAAAAAAAAAAGAAAAGAAAAGAAAAGACAAGACATATAAAATGGTTAACTGATCCAAAAAGTGTGTATTGTGTGTGAAGCACTGGTAATACATCCATTAAAGCAGTTAAAAATAGTACTGGCTTTCCTAGAGCACATGGTTTAGTTGGAACTCCCTCAATCACCCCCCCCCCCCATGTGTTAGGTGTTGATAAATTCTTACAGGAAAATTAAAACTAGTGTGAGAATGCGTGTCTGTGTTCTGAAGTGGCCTGGGAGGTCTGAGGTGGCAGTTGAACAAAGATCTGATGATGGGAGGTAGTAGTGTAGCTACCCAGGGAACTTCTTTTGGCCTGTTACTATAGGCATAAATGGCTGGGTGGATTTTCATAGTATTTTGATGGAATTTACTTGGACTGCCTTAAAATCAAGGCTTTGTGAGGAATGATGAAGGATCTCTGACAATCATTCTGGAGTTACGTTGTTATTTATATTAAAATAATTGCAGATATGACACTGTTGGTTTTAAGCAGGAACCTAAAGAGATTTGTTTCAATGGTCTGTTGGCCATTTCAGAACTTGGGCAGTGAAAATGGTCAAACAGGTTGAGGCAAACCCAAACCCCTGTCCCCCAGCTGCTGTGAGCCTGGTGGCAGCCTGTGACAGCAGTCACTGGTGATTACTGGGACCTGAGCCATGCTAGGACCTGGAGCACTGGGAAATCAAGCACCTCCACCCCCTGCTGTGGAAATCAAGCACTCCCCCACCCTGCTGTGAGCATGGCAGGCTCCATCGGCCCAGGACAGGAGCCTCCAGCATTTATTGGGACCTGTGCCATGCTGAGACCTTTGCCATGCTGGGACCTGGAGCACCGGAAAACCAAGCACCCCTTTCTTCCACTACCTGTTTTGTTTTGTTGAGCTTCAATATACATGAAAGTATGGACAGCTATTTTGAAGAGAACGAGAGACTCTAGGACAGCCATTAGACTTCCTATTGGCTGGTTTTGAAGACCTAAAACACCTTCCTCATTCTGTCGGATCAGTTTGATACTATGTTGTTTTGTGTGAAACCTGTGTATACCAAGACATGGACAACTATTTGGAAGAAAACAAGAGACAATATGATAGATAGTGAAGATCTCAGGTTGTGTATAGCTTTGAAATTTGCATCTCTTACATTGCTTTCTTGTGTCCTATATTGTTCTGTTTTGTTGTGTTTAATTTTACCCACTTTAACAAAACTGAGTATGCAAGACAGAAAGGGAAAAAAGCACAAGTTTCACAATAAAAGGTAAATTTCAACATTTGTATTTAGTTACAAGACTAGCACATTAAACACAAAAAAGAGATAAAGTAATCGAGATCTGTGTTAAGAGCCTGATTGTATCACTCAGTATGAAAGTGTTTTCAGTCTCATAATGTTTCCTCTTAGGTTGTATTTTTTCTGTCCTTTGCTATGGCTCATGTTTGTAGTAGTGTTAACATTCAGCACTGCCAGTAAACTGTAATTGCAAGTAAATAGCATTAAACCCTATTTTGGCATAATTTAGAAATTCTTACATATCCTACACCATGTGTGTACTGTTCCTTGTAAAAACTTTGTACAAAAGTTATCTGTAAAAAGATGTTTAACTTTACATTGTTAAAGTTTTTTAAAAACTATCAAACTTTAACAAAAAATCATTATTTCTTCGGTATCAGAGATCTGCATATTTCTTTTGAAAAGAATTAGATAGTAAACAGGTTTTCCAAACCATAGTCTCTCACTGCTCAACTCTGGCACTGTAGTGCAAATGCAGCCATGGACAGTATACAAGCAATTAGGTTTATACATTTGTATATGTAACTTACTGTATTTACAAAATCAGGAAGCAGCCTAAGGGCCTAACAGTGGTACGCCACAGTTGCCGCAGTCTGTAGATGCTTAGTTAACATTAATGATTTCTATCAGTGAAGATTTCTTTTCTGGGAGAAGGATAGTCTCACAAAAAAATGGTACCGTGGGGCTGGGGATTTAGCTCAGTGGCATGAGCATCTGCCTTGCAAGCAGGCAGTAGTGAGTTCAATCCCTGATACTGATAAAAACAAAAAAGACCAAAAAAAAAAAAAAAAAAAAAAAAAAGGTACCGCATGCCTGTAATTTCAGTCAGCCTATATAGAGAGTTGAGATCAGCCTAAATTACACAGAAGCCTGTCTCAAAACCTTTGAAAAAAAAAAGTTAAAATTCACAACCAAGCACAATCAACTGCTGAAAACTAAGGAAAAAAAAAACCTGGAAAGCAATCAGAAGAATGATACATTACTTATAGGGAGGGAATAATTACAGTAAGAACATATTTATCGTTAAAACCATGAGGCACACCACTATTTACTGAAAAAAATTATAGAACAGGTTTCACATTAACAACTCAAGTGTCCTACAAAAAAGAGCAAAACAATTGAAAACAAGCTGAGGAAGAAATAAAGATTTTAAAAAATGAAATTAAAAACAGAAAATAGAAAAACAGGGTTGTTAATGTAGCTCAGTGCCTAACATGTGCAAAGCTTTGGTTTCTATATGGAGGGAAGAGTAAGGAAGGGAAAGTAAAAATCAATACAAGCAAAAAAATTCTCATTGAAACTTTTAGCAAGACTGACAAAGAAGGGGCTGGGGATTTAGCTCAGCGGCATAAGCACCTGCCTTGAAAGCAGGCAGTTGTGAGTTCGATCCCCGGTAACGATAAAAAGGAAAAAAGACAAAAAAAAAAAAAAAAAAACAAACCCAAACAAAAAAAACACCAAAAACTGCAAGATCAAGTTAGTACATTAGGGATTATTAGGCAAAATTCAGGGTCTTTTTTTTTTTTTTTTCTTTTCTTTCTCATTTTGAGTCTTTTTGAGGGTCTGGCTGTATAGCTCAAGCAGGCCATGAACTCTTTAGGTAGCCCATACTGGCCTCACAGTAATCCTCTTGCCTCAGCCTCACAAGTGCTGGGATCAGGGTCTTGCAACAGCAAAATTCAGTTATCTGTGCATGATAAAAGCACTCAGCAAATTAGAAGTAGATAAGATCTCCCAAAATCTGATAAAGAACAAGAATTCTACCGATGTCGACATACTTCATAGTAAAAAAACCTAAATACTTGTCCCTTCATATACTTAACAAAGCAATGATGGACATGCCCTTCATCATTCCTGGTCAGTATCATTCCAAAAGACCTAGTCACCATCATAAGAAATGAAAGCCAGGCCTGGTGGCTGAAGCAAGAGGACTGTAGCATATTCCACGCTGGGTTACATAGTGTGTTAAACACCAGTCTGAACTACACGGTGAGCCCCTTGTATCCAAAAGACAGACAGAGACACAAAAGATACACAGATGAAAAGAAATGAAATATCTATTCACAGATTTGATAACCTATAAAGATTTTTAAAAATCACACTTTTATTTATGTATTAGCATTGGTTTTCCATGGAAAACCATACTTTACAAAACAAGTATATTTATAGTAACAAAAATAAAAAACATTTACATAAAAATGTACAGGATATGTGCTGACAAGTACAAACAGCTGATAAATCAGAGGCAATATAAACAAAACTGCCACGTCCTGGAAGGGTGAGTTGTCACAACAAAAGATAGTAATATCTCCCAAATTAAGTCTTAAGAAACTTAAATGCAATTTCAATTAAAATCCCAGATGCATTTTTAAAAATATAAGCCAATTCCAAAATTTACCTGAAAAGCCAAACTAATGCTGATAAAGAATGAAGTTAGGGGCCTGGGGATTTAGCTCAGCGGCATAAGCGCCTGCCTTGCAAGCAGGCAGTCGTGAGTTCGATCCCCGGTACCAATAAAAAGGAAAAAGACAAAAAAAAAAAAAAAAAAAAAAAAAAAAAAAAAAAAATTTAAAAAAGAATGAAGTTAGATAATCCCAGTACTTGGGAGGCTGAGGCAGGAGAAAGATTTGCAAGTTTAAGACCAGGCTGAGCTACAAAATTAGCCTCAGGCCAGCCTAAACTGCCTAGTGATACCTTGTCTTGAAAAGTCAAAAAAAGAAATTGGACAAATTTACATGAGTTTTAAGACCCACTAAAAGTTATAATGTAGGCTTGAGGGGGTTAGCTCGGCAGTATAAGAGCCTGCCTAACATGCACAAGATTCTGAGTTCAATCCCTGTACCAGTAAAAAAAAAAAAAAAAAAAAAAAAGAAAGAAAGAAAGAATGCAATATGGGCAAAGACATAAAACTCAACAGAGCACAGAAAGAACTGTATAAATATGACCATCTGATTTTTTAAATTATTTAATTATTATAAAATGTGTATTAAAATTTACCACTTCAACCACACCCATGTACTGTTTACCATTCACACTATTGTGTAACTAATACTATGGCTCTTCCATAGGTTTTTAATCTTGCAAAATCAAACTCCAAACCTACTAAGTACAACAGTTTCTCTTTAACTTCTCCCCTCAACCTTTGGCAACCACTATCTTACTTTCTGTCTCTGAGTTTTACTACTCTAAATACTTCATATGAGTCAAATCACTGCGGTTTTTCTTGTGTGAGAAGCTCATTTCAATTACCATAATGTCACCAAGGTTTATCTTAGTGCAGCATGTGTCACAGTTTCCTTCCTTTTATCTGATCACCCAACAATGACTACTTGGGTGGCTTCCACCTTTTGGTTATTCTAAATAGGCTGCTATAAACAGTAGAATATAAATATCTCTGCTTGTCTATTTTCAATGCTGTGAATATTTCCCCAGAAGCAAAACTGCTGTATCATATAAAAGCTGTATTTGTAATTTCTCGTGAACATCCACACTGTTTCTGTAACCGCTGTATCTGTGGTTGAGAACCTCAATTTCTCCTCATCTTCACCAACACTGTAGTAGCTGTTCTAACAGTATAAAGTTATGTTTCATTGTGACTTTGGTTTGTATTAATGTTTAGTGATGTTGAGCATTTTTTCATGTGCTTGTTGGTACTCTGTGTATCTTCCTTGGAGAAATGTATATTCAAGTCTTTAGCTTATTTTTGAATTGTTGAGTTTTAGAAGGACTCTACATTCTAGATATTAATCTCTGATTATATTTATAATTTGCAAATATTGTCATACTCTGGTGACAGTATCATTTCTGTTGCAAAATTTTTAAAGTTGTCCGTAATCTCAATTTGCCTCTTTTTTTCCCTTTCGTTGCCCATGCCTTTGATAATCATATCCCAAAAAATCATTGTCAAATACAATGTCATTGGGCTGGGGATATAGCTCAGCAGCATAAGCACCTGCCTGGCAAGCATGAAGTCATGAGTTCGATCCCCAGTACCAAAAAATAAAATGAACACAATGTCATTAACTTTTCCCCTAAGCTTTCTTCTGTGATGGTTGGTCTTTGTTCTGTTTCGTTTTTTTTTTTTTTTTTTTTAAATTATGTATGTAAAGACCCAACTTCTTTCTTTTGCATGTTAGCCATTCGGGTTTTCCAGAAGACCCGGTTTGTTGAAGACCCTCTTGATTCTTCCAATGAATGTTTTTGTCTCCTTGTCAAAAATCATTCTTTTAAAATCTTTTCATTTTTATTTTAAAGTGGGTAAAATTAATCACAATAAAACCAAATAAAATAGGACATAAGAAACCAATGTAAGAGATGTAAATTTCAAAGCTAAATGACCTGAGATCTTCACTATCTATCATATTGTCTTTTGGTTTCTTTCAAATAGTTGTCCATGTCTTGGCATACAGAGGTTTCACACAAAACAACATAGTATAAAACTGATCTGACAGAATGAGGAAGGTGTTTTAGGTCTTCAAAACTAGCCAATAGGGAGGTCACTAATGGCTGTCCTAGAGTCTCTCGCTCTCCTCAAAATAGCTGTCCATACTTTCATGTATATTGGAGTTCAAAAATCAAAACAGGTGGTGGGGTGGGGTTGCTTGCTTTCCTGGTGCTCCAGGTCCCAGCATGGCTTGGGTCCCAGTAAACGCTGGAGGCTCCCATCCTGGAGCCTGCCACACTCATAGCTGCTCACGAGTGGGGGGGTGTGTAGGGGGTGTGGGGGGTGTGGGGTGGTGGTGGGGGGTGCTTCAAGCTATTTCTTTCTAATGAATTGACCATTTCACTGCCCAAGTTTTGAAGTGGCCAACACACCATAGAAAGATATTTCTTTAGGCTCTTGCTTGAAACCAACAGCATCAGAAAGCTGCCGGCCTTGATTCAGGGCCAGAAATACTGTTTTGGGCCAGACTCTAGTACACATGGAGTTCATTTTTAACTGAAATTGGAAAATATTTGTTCTTGGTCTTGTTACTTGTTAATTAAGGAAGGCTTGTTTAACTTGCAAGAAGGTAAGAAGTTTTACAAAATTTTGTTAATTGTAAGATACTTTCCCTCATAGAAATCTGGATTTTGTATAGGAGCAAATCACTATATTTTCTCTCCAACATATTGTTAGGCTCTATCACCCACCAGCTCTCTCAAATTTCTCTCTCTCTCTCTCTTTCTTTCTTTCTTTGTTTCTGAGTAGTGTCAAATTTGTTAGGCTGAGTAAAAGAGTAGAGGAAGAGAATGCATTGAGTACTTTTCTCCCAAAATTCATTTCCATGTGGAGCCTTTTGATATGACCTTACTTGGAAATAGGTTTTTTGCATATATAATTGTTAAAATAAGCTGTGTGTGTGTGTCTGTGTGTGTGACTGACTGGCTGACACTACTCTACTGTCTCCCTTCTGTGTCACCAACATGTATGAATAACCTTCCCTAACTCGAATCAGAAACCGAGTAGCCAAATAATGAACCAGATAATTGTGATTCTGTGCAGCATGCCATATGGACCTGAAAGACTTCTGAAGAAATTGTTCAGTCAAGTGTCTGTTATGTTAGTATGCTACAATTGTAGAATACAAGTTTTTTTTTTGTCTTTATCTTTTTTTATCGATACGAGAGATTGAACTCACGACTGCCTGCTTCAAGGCAGGCGCTTATGTTGCTGAGCTAAATCCCCAGCCCCTCAAGTAGTTTTTAAAATAGTTGACTTTTTCTCATTTTCTCATGAGGTTTCTTTAATGACAGCTTATGGTATCCCAGGATTGTGTAGAAATCCATTGGAAAAACCCTGGGAGATTTTCCCAGTTTGTATTTATCTGAGAAAATTTTGAGAGAATGAGAATTTTTATGGTAGGTTAACTAATCGCATGTCTCCAAAGCATCAAAACAGAATTCATCATTTAAAAATGTATACTTTACAGATATAAAAATTGTCTCTACAGGATTTTGCGTATGTGTTCCTGTACTTCATAGTATTTCTTTTGTACTGAGTGACCAAGAGTGACCAGTAAACACCTTTTTTTTGAAGCAGGGCCTTGCTATGTAACCCAGGCTGACCTCCAGCTTATGGCAATACTCCTGCCTTAGCCTTGCCAGTAAATACATTGTTTTACTGTATTACTGAGATTATTCTGGTATATGCTAACATGAACCTCAGATCTCCATATCTGGGACTCAGCTACAGAAATTACATGAATTTTTTTTTTTATTTCATACAAATAATGGACTAGTTGCTCATCAATTTTGTGTTAGTTTAAGGCAATAGAGCTTCAGAACTCTATAATAATCTGGTGTTAGTTCTCCTTGATTATAACATGTTTAATTGATGGTTTTAGAAATTGGTATGTAGAGCCTTGATGATTTTTTTGGGGGGAGTACCAGGGATCAAACTTGCGACCTCACTCTTGCCAGGCAGGCACTTACACCACTGAGCTAAATACCCAGCTCTTCTTTTTTCTTTTTCTTTTAATAGTTTTCTTGTTTTGAGTCATTCACAGGACAAATAAGAGTGTTCTGTGGACTTGTGGTAGGAAATTAGAATGGGATATGCTGGCATCCGAATCCCTTGTCCATGGGAGTTTCCTCTCTGATACAATTCTACTTGGTCATTCTTTAAAGTCCCTTTATAAGAATTCTTCTGCCAGGCAGGTGCTTGTGCCGCTGAACTAAATCCCCCAGCCTACAGAAATTCTATATGGAAGAAATTATTTATGTTAAAATTTTTTTTGAGATTTATTCTCACTATGTAGTATAGACTGGCCTTGTACTATTTATTTTATTTAATTTATTTTATTTTTGGTCTTTTTGGGCCTCAATGTGCAGTTCAAGTTGGCCTTGAGCTTACTTTGTAGCCCAGGCTGATCTCAAGCTCTCAATAATCCTCCTGCCTCAGACTCCCAAGTGCTGGAATTACAGGTATCGGCCACTATGCCCAGTTGGAGTTGAACTCTTGGTGTTTTTCCTGCCTCAGCTTTTCAAATTGGATTATAGGCATGCACCACCATGCCTGACTTTTTCATACTTTTAAATTGTATCTGAAACATCTGTGTGTTGTTTCGTGTTTTGTGAGACCTCAAATTCTCATTCTGAGAAATTTTAGGAATGTCAGGAAACATTTACTTTCAGTGATAGTGATGACTATATCTTTTGAGTGGTCGTTGAATTAGAGGCTTTACTAATTCCCATAACAGGTTGTAAAAGTATTTCCTATAATTTTACTCCAGATATAAAGCCCTTATAAGCTTTTTGTTTACTTTTGGTTTTTTTGAGGCCGGGTTTCATTATGTAGTTCAAACTCATCTCAGACTCACTGTATTGCTCAAGCTGGTCTTAAACACCTGCCTCAACCTCCCAAATGCTAGTTTTAAAAGCGTGTGCCACTGTGCCCAACTTGAGGTTATTTTCTAATTGTCCATACTGATGTCATGCTTAGTGTTTTGCAATAAATGACAGCAAGTAGTTAATTTTTTAAAATTTGGAACAGTTGTCTCAAAATGGCTTTGAATTTCGAGGGAAATTACAAAAGCAGTATAGTGCAAATAACTTATATATATCCTTTACCCAGTTCCACCACTTTTTTTTTGTCTTTTTCATTTTTATTGATACCAGGGATCGAACTCACGACCACACACTTGCAAGGAAGGCGCTTATGCCACTGAGCTAAATCCCCAGGCCCCCCCTTTTTAAAAAATTTTTTTTGTCTCAGTTCCACCACTTTTACCTGTTTCACCGTATTTTCTTATTCCTATACATACTCTGTTTGAGAATAGACTACATATATCATGTGTATTTATCCAGTATTCTCTTGTCTTTTTTTCTTTCGTATCAGGGATCAAACTCACAACCTTGTGCTTGCTAGGCAGGCAGTTGTGCCACTGAGCTATATCCCTGACCCTGTTTCCTTTTTTTAATACAGTATTATTTCTATTTGTTTTCTCTTTAAAATCCATTTTATTTCAAAGAAAAAAAGAAAACAAGATCTCAAAACATGTCAATCAAGGGGCAACAATGGTACATAACATTGCACATTGTCATCCCCAAATCATAGAGCATAAGAAATCTGCATTCAGTTGTCTGGACAATACCAGCACAAGTCTTTTCGTTCAGTGAACTTGGAGAAATCAGTAGTATAATTATTTTAGCGTTTTACACACACACACACACACACACATACACACACACACACGCGCGCACGCGCATACTGTTTTTATCAGCTCCTCACACTAGGGAGACAATAAGATGTTTACACATGCGTATCTGATTTATTTAACTTAAGAATATGGGCTCAAGTTGCATGCGTTTACCTATCAAAGTCTCCAATTTATCCTTCTTTATGTTGACTAGTTCTCTACTACAGAAAAACACCACATCTTTTTTATCCATTCCTCAGTTGATGGGCATTAGGTTTTTAAGATCTAGCTATTACAGATCGTAGTGCTATATAAACATGGGTGCACATATATTGCTATGGCATGATGTTTTTAATTCTTTTGGGAAGATACCCAGAAGGGGAATAGCTGGGTCGAATGGAACCTCTATTCCTAGTTTTTTAAGAAATCTCCACATTGATTCCACAGTGGTTGCACCAGTCTGCACTCCCACCAGTTCATTTGTTGATAATAGCCATTGTTTCTTGGGTGAGGTAGAATCTCAGTGTTGTTTTAATTTGCATCTCTTGAATGACCAATGATGATGAACATTTTTTCACATACTTATTTGCTGTTTGTATTTCCTCTGAGAAGTGTATATTTATCTCAGGTGCCCATTTTGGGATTGGGTCTTTATGGGAGGACTGATTTCTTTTTTCTTTCTTTCTTTCTTTCTTTCTTTCTTTTTTTTTTTTTTGAGTTCTTTAATGTTCTCTATAGTAATTACTTTGGGCTATAGCTGGCATACATTTTCTCCCTTATGGTGAGTTGTCTCTTTATTCTGTTGGTAGTTTCTCTTGCTGTGTAAGAGCTTTTCAATAGGATGAGATCCTAGTTGATTCTTTGTGATAGTTCCTGTGCAATTAGGGTTTTGTTCATCAAGTGTTTGCCTACTCCAGTGTCTTCAAGAGTTTTACGAGCTTTCAGCAGGCTTCTGTTTTAATCTTAAGATCTTTGATTTATTCCAAATTTACTTCAGTGCACAGTGAAAGATATGGTTCAGCTTTAATCTTTAGCATTTGGAAAGCCAGATTTTCCAGCACCATTTATTAAAAAGGCTTTTTCCAGTGAATGTGTTTGGCCCCTTTGTCAAAAATAAGGTGGGTAGTATGTCTGGAGTTGTTTCTGCATCCTATAATCTGTTCCTCTGGCCTTTGGGTCTGTTTCTTTTTTTTTGCCAGTATCATGCCATTTTTATTATAGTAGTTATAGTATAATTTTGAGTCAGGGATTGTGATGTCCCCTGCCTTGCCTTTGTTGCCCAGGATTACCTTTGCTATTCTAGCTCTGTATTGGTTGCAAATGAATTTTAGGATTGTTTTCTCTAGCTATTGGAATTTTGATCAGAATTGCATTAAATCTGTATAACAGTTTGAAAGTACAGCCATTTTTACTATATTGGTTCTTCCTATTTAAGAGCAAGGGATGTCTCTCTATTTTCTTTTTCTTCTTCTTCTTCTTCTTCTTTTTTTTTTTTTTTTTGGTACCAGGGATTGAATTTACGACCTCTCGTTTGCCAAGCAGGCACTTATGCTGCTGAGTTAAATCCCTGGCCTCTAGTCTCTCCATTTTCTGATATCCTTTTCAATCTCCTTTTTCAGAGTACTGCAGTTTTCAATGTAGAGGTCTTCCACATCCTTGGTTAGATTGCTTCTTCGTTACTTCTTTTTGAGCTATTTTGAAAGATGCTGTTTTCCTGATTTCTTAGTAGGTTTGTTATTTGAGTACAGGAAGGCCATTGAGTTTTGAGTGTTGACTTTGTATGCAGCTACACTATTTTTAAAAATTTTTATTTTAAAGGGGGTAAATTAAATGCAACAATACAGGACAAAATAGAACATAAGAAAGCAATGTAAGAGATATAAATTTCAAAGCTACATGACCTGCGATCTTCACTATCTATCATACTGTCTCTTGTTTTCTTCCAAATAGTTGTCCATGTCTTCGCATACAGAGAATTCATACAAAACAACACAGTATAAAACTGATCCGAACAGAATGAGGAAGGCGTTTTAGGTCTTCAAAACCAGACAATAGGGGAAGTTAGCTGGTCTAGACTTTCATGTACATTGAAGTTCAACAAAACAAAACA
This sequence comes from Cavia porcellus, assembly GCF_034190915.1. Lineage (NCBI taxonomy): Eukaryota > Metazoa > Chordata > Mammalia > Rodentia > Caviidae > Cavia > Cavia porcellus. The sequence goes on along the minus strand of NW_026947484.1, from coordinate 229,120,572 downwards.
GGCAGTGAGGGGGTTGCTTGGTTTCCCAACAGAGCCTGCCACACTCACAGCCGCTCACTGGGGTGGGGGGTGGGTTCCTTCAAGTTGTTTCTTTCTAATGAATTGACCATTTCACTGCCCAAGTTCTGAAATGGACAACACACCATAGAAAGACATCTCTTTAGGCTCCTGTTTGAAACCAACAGCGTCAGAAAGCTGCTGGTCTTAATTCAGGGCCATCAGCTACACTATTGAATTTGCTTATTACCAGTTTTTTAGTGGATTTTTTGGGGTCTTGTATGTAGAGTATCATGTCATCTACAAATGAAAATAAGTTTAACTTACTCCTGTCCTATTATTATTCCTTTTATTTCTATCTTGTCTAATTGCTCTGGCTAAAGTTTCCAGGACTGTGTTAAGAGTGGAGACAATGGACTTCTTTTTTTGTTCCTGGTTTTAGAGGGAAAGTTTTCAGTTTTTGTTCACTTAGTATGATGTTGGCTATTGGTTTGTTGTAGATTGCTTTTATCAGATTGAGATAAAGGCGATCTGTTCCAATTTTCAGGGTTTTTACCATGCCAGACTTTGTCAAGATCTTTTTATGCATCTATTGAGATAATCATATGATTCTTGTCCTTGGCTCTGTTACTATGCTATATTACATTTATAAATTTATATAGGATGAACCATGCCTGCTTCCCTGGTAAATGCTCCTTAGGTACATAATATTCTTGACGATTTATTGCATTCTGTTTGCTAACATCTTTATTGGAGATTTTTGAATCTGTGTTCATTAGGGAAATTGGCCTGTAATTTTGTTTCTTAGTTGGATCTTTCTTTGGGTTTGGTATCAGGGTAATGCTTGCTCCAGGAATGAATCTGGAAGTATTGCTTCCCATTCAGTTTCACTAAAGAGCTTGAGAAGTACTGGTGTTAGGTCTTCTCTAAGTTTCTTGTAGAACTCAGCAGTAAATCCATCAGGGCCTGGGTTTTTCTTTGTTGATAGATTTTTAATTATATCTTCAATTTCATTGATTGATACTGAGTTAATATTTTTATATCTTCTTGATTCAGCTTTGGTAATTCATATGTATCTAGAAATTTGTCCATTTCTTCCGCATTTTCCATCTTACTAGAATACAAGTTTTCAAAGTAGGTATAGATGAATACAGGTTTTCAAAGTAGGTATAGATGATCTTCTAGTTTTGCAGTGTCTGTTGTGATTTCACTCTTTCATTCCTAATGGTGGGTTTGAGTCTTTTCTTTCCTTTTTTTTTTTTATACTTTAAAAATTTTTTTTTATCGGTACTGGGGATCGAACTCACGACCGCCTGCTTGCAAGGCAGGTGCTTATGCCGCTGAACTAAATCCCCAGCCCCTCTTCCCTTTTTTTTTTTTTTTTTTTTTTTTTGCCTTTTTAAAAAAATTTTATTTAAGGAGAAAAAAAAGCAGAAAAAGGGTACAAGTTATACAGAATTTCAGAAAAAAAAAATAAACAGTAGGAAATCAGTAGTTAATGGATTACATATTGTCATCTTAGAAATATTTGTTCAAGTTACAAAATTAAAGCTTATATAGTGGACATTCAAACCGTGAGACCAAATAGTTCTGTTCAATGATCCAACAAAACTCAGTAATATCATTGTCTGTCTTATACACTTAAATACACATGCAGTTATATCTTTTAGAGCACTTTCTTTTCCTCTCTTTTGTACAATGACTATTACACATTTTGGGTTTTATTGCTCCCACAGTTCTTATTACATTTTTTGGAAGAGAGTAAAACCAAATGTGACATAACAGAACAGAGTAGGTCAAATCAAAAGGGTGGATATAATAGATAATGCAAAAACATAATACAAGGTGATCAACAATGGTTACCATAATGCCTCCCGCTATCTCTAATAGAATTGCCTATATCATCAGTTATAATAAAATTGAACAAAACAGTAAAGAACGAAACCAACAAAACCAAAACATTGGAGACATTACAGGTCTTCAAAAGTAGATAATAGTCAACCAGAATGGGCGTCATAATGAATCCCACTATCTTCACAGCTGTTGCCTATACTTTCGAACCTGGTACTATCAAGCAAAACAGAATAGAGGAACATCAGTCAAAACAAGATGGTGAGAGCAATACAGGGCTTTAAATCAAGATAATGGAAAGTCAAATTGGGTTACTATAATATATCCTGCTATTTTTTATTTTTCCCTTAATTAAAAGGATAAAAATAAAAAAGTAAATAATAAAATGGAGATTGAGATAAAAGAGGGCATAACAACAAAACAGCGCGGAAAAAAACATAACCATTTAAGCAAAATTGTGTTTTACCACAAGATAATCCCGACATAAAAGTAGTTACCATATTGTCTCTTTCCTTGAAATCTTTGAGTATAACTTCGTATACTGTAGCATAAAGTATATCAAAACAATATAAAACCATTCAAGAGAATGACAGTATTACAGGGTATTTAGAATCAGCAACAGAAAATGAATAATGCTTTCTGTATAATCTCCTTGACTATAAAGGTTTTTGTTTATACTATCACATATAATAAAATCCAATAAGATGCAACATGTTAAGACCAATGGAGACAGAAGAGCAAAAGCTTGATGAGACTTCAAAACAAGATGATACTAAATCAGCATTACCTATTAGGACTTCGTTTTCTCCAAAATAGCTGTTCCTATCATCCAGTCTTCTCTGCCTCATTTCTGTTGAGCTCTTTTTCTGTCATTAGTTGTCAGTTTGTCTTCTTCATTTTGTTTTCTGCTCCATTCATTGTGGCCTCTCTGCCACTATTTCTGGATTCTTCATATTTTTCTTTTTTAGAATATCCTGCAGTATTCTCTGTAGAGTTGAATTGGTGGTTGCATATTCCCCCAGTTCCTCTTTATCCTGGAAGCACCTTGTTTTTCCATCAATTTCCAGGGATAGTTGTGTAAGCTATATCAGTCTTGGCTGGAGGTTATTATCTTTCAAAGCTTGAATTATTTCCCCCCACGCTCTTCGTGATTTGATGGTTTGTGCCGAGAAGTCTGCTCTAATTCTGATGGGTGTTTCCTTGTAAGTGATCTGTTTCTTGTCTCTGATGGCTTTGAATATTCTGTTCTTATATTGGATTTCTGGTATTTTGATTATTATATGCCTGGGTGTAGCTCTGTTTGGGTTGTAGGTGGCTGGGGTCCTGAATGCTTCGTACATCTGAGTAACTTTACCTTTTGCTGAATTAGGAAAATTCTCCTGTATTATTTCTGCGAGTAGCTTTTGTAGTTCATTTGTTTGTGTTCCTACTTCTTTAATGTTCTTAATTCTTAAATTATAGATCCTCTTATCATCTTCTAGTGAAGTTTTTCATTTCATGCTCCCATATTACAAATCTGGCTTCCAGTTCAGATAATCTATCCTTAGTTTCTTTCAAGCTGTTATGCCAGTTTTTGATAGAGTTTTTAGTTTCCTGGTAATCTCTTTGAACCTGTTTCACGTATTCTATGCTTTCTCTATTTTCTCCCTCAAACAATTCTCCCCTCTTTTTCTGTTTTTCCATTCCACCATCTGTTTTTTCTTGGTAGCATTTCTCTAACTATTCTGCTTATTTCTAGCTTCAGGTCATTAATAACTTCATTCCTGAACTCGTCTATGAGGCTCTGGAGATAACGCTTTATGTCTATTGGTGCGGTGTCCGCTATTGCCTGTTTCTCAGGATTGGGGGCTGAGGGACCTTTCTTGTTGCTCCCTCTTCCCATATTCTTTGTTCCTTATATATGCAAGTGTATATAGGAGGCCCAGCTTCCTTCTTTGTGGGCTACAGTCTGATTGAATTGGGCCGGCTAGGTGTTCCCGCCCACTGCAGTGCACCAGGGAGTTACGGACCAGGCAGCCTATGTGGGGCCCGCCCCTCCAGATCACCTTCAGGTGCTGGGACCTGGGCTGTGCTAGCCTACTGGGTCTCAGCCAGCACGTCATATAAGCTAGGCACTGCTCACCACTTCCGCTTGTGAGGGGGATATGTGACTGAAGTCACTACAGCGCCCTGTTCCGGCAAGTCTGCCTGGTCCCAGAATGTCCTCTTTTGGAGCCTCCTAGATCATGGAAGAGTCCCAGTTTCTCTCACTCACCACAGGTTGATGTAAGGCTCCCCGCCCTTCCTGCTCTCAACTTCGTTCACCAATTCCTGTTCTCAGAGCTTTCGCGCGTCTGTCTCCCTGCCGAGCCTATTTAGATGCAGCCGCGGCAGCAGGAAACCCAAATTGTGGTTTCCAATGGCACAGGCTCCAGCTTCCATGATGAGGCTTTATCTGTTTCTGTTATAGCACCAGGATTGCATTCCCAGTTGGTTTCTCTCAGCCCAGTTCGTTCTTGGGTCAGCAGGGCATATCTCCTCTCTTGCTTAGGATTCCTTACTCCGCACCATTTCTGGATTCTAAGCTGGGTCTTTCAGAGAGCCTCCGTAGCTGATGCTATCTGTCCGCCATCTTCTCCTGGAAGTCATCTTTCCTTTTTTTTGATACGGTTTGATAAGGGTCTGTAAATTTACTCTTTGAAAGAACCAAATCTTCAATTTATTGATTCTTTGTATTTTTTTCTTTTTTTAGTCTCTAGTGTGTTAGTTTCTGCTCTGATCTTTATAATTTTCTCCCAGGTGTGAGCTTTTGGCTTAGCTTGCTCTTTTTTTAGAAGTTTGAGGTTTAACGTTAAGTTGTTTAAATGCACTTGCTCTGTTTCCTTATACGGATAGTTAACTGCTATAAATTTTCCCTCTTAAGACTGCTTTTATTGTGTCCCACATTTCAATTTGTTGTATTGTTATTATCATTCAACTGTAAAAACTAATTTAATTTCATCTGTGACCCATTGGTTGTTCAATAGGGTGCTGTTTAATTTCCATGGGTTTGTGAAGTTCTTGTGGTTTCTTTTGTCATGGATTTCCAATTCCATTGTACTGTGGTCTGATAGTATGCATGGGATAATTTGAATTCCTTTGCCTTTACGTAAAGCATGTTCTGTGAGACGATATGTGGTCTATTTTGGAGAATGTCCATGTACAGCAAAGAATGTGTATTCTGATGTGGGGTGGAACAGTGTATAGATGTTACTAAGTCCATTTGTTCAAAAGTTTCATTTAGTTGTAATATTTCATTATGGGTGGCTTTTTTTTTTTTGTCTAGTTGATCTGACTTTTTGTGTTAGTGGGGTATTGAGGTCTCCCAATACAATTGTGTTAGGGCTTATTTGATTTTTCATGTCTATTAGTAATTGTTTTGTATAGTTGGATGCAGTAATATTTGTTGTATATATATGATTTTTATCTCTTCTTGAATTGCTTCCTTTATGAGGATGAGGTAGCTTTCTTTCTCTTTATCAGTCATAGCTTAAAATTCATTTTGTCTGCAAATAGAATAGTTACCCTACCCCTGCTTTTTTCTGGATTCCTGTCATATGGAGTATTTTTTTTCCACTTTTTGCTCTTCAGTCTTTGAATTAAATTTGTTTCTTGTATGCAGCATTTTGTTGGGTCTTGCTTCTTGATCCATTCTGCCAGTGTGTGCCTTTTGATTGATGAATTGGGACTGTTAACATTGATGATTGTAACTGATACATACTGACTTATCTTTGTCATGTTATTTTCCTGTGGGGCCCCCTCTCCCCGTTTTCCCCTCTAATTGTTTGCCTTCCCTGGTGGATTCCTTCTGTTGGGTTCATGGAGCCTTATCTGTTTATAGAATGTCCTTCAGAACATTTTCATATGATGATTTGGTGATCATAAATTTCCTCAGACGTTCTTTGTAATGGAAGTATCTTCTCCATCAATTTTGAAAGATAGTTTTTTTGCAAGGTACATCAATCTGGGTTGAAAGTTGTTTTCCTTTAGAACTTGGAGTAGTTCACTTCAAGCTATTGTTTTCTTGAGAGTTTGTATTGAGAAATCTGCTGTGATTCTCTTGGGTTGTCCTTTATAGGTGGTTAGTTTCTTTTCTTCACAGCTTTTATGATTCTATTCTTGTGTTGAATTTCTGGAATCTTGAGTATGATATGCCTAGCTGTGGATATTTTTTGATCATGGCTAATTGGAGTTCTGTATGCCTCATTGTGTCACATTCTTTTTCTCTATTAGGAACGTTTTCTCCTGTGATGTCTGTGAACGTTTTTAAATGTCATTTGTGGTATCTCCTGCTTCTTCCTTGACTCCAATCAATGTTGTTACTCTTTGTCTCATCTAGCAGCTGTTGGATTGTTTTCTAATGATCCCTTGCTATTTTTGAGAAATCTTTCTTTTCCTAGTGGCTAACTGCAAGCCTGTCTTCAATATCTGAGATTCTGTCCTCATGTTGCTATAATCTGCTTCAAATACTTTCAGAGGAAGCTTTCTTTTGTTTTTTGGTTTTGTTTTTGTCTTTTTGAGACAGTGTCTTGCTATGCAGTTTAGGTTGGCCTTGGTCTCATTTTGTAGCCCAGGCTGGCCTCAAATTTGCAATGATTCTCCTATCTCAGCCTTCCAAGTGCTGGGATTACAGGAGTGGGCCACCATACCTGGCTTTCAACGAAGTTTTTATTCTCCTAGATATCTGCTTGAATCTACTTTATGGATTCCATTTCTTTCCTATGTTGATCTTCCATAATTTTGTTAAGGTTATCTTTTTTTTTTTTGTCTGCATCTGCTCTAATGTTGCTAAGCATATTGTATATTTTGGTAATCTCTGTAGTTATCTGAGAGATTATTGCTTAATTCATTTTTTCCAGAGCCACATTCAGTTGCTTTGTTGTTACCACTTCAGAGAGGCCTGATGGGTTTTGGAGTGTCCCACTTCATTCCTCATTGGGATTTGCCTTTGGCAAACTGGATGACTGAGGTGGCATTTTGCTTAAGTGTCCTACTTTATTTTCTCTTTTTTTAGTTTAATTCCTGGGGTGATGCTTGTAAGTTGCTTATGGTGGGTTCCTTTATTGGTAGTATTTAGGACCTTTAGGACTACTTCTCCAAGGTATCTACCAGGTGTAGCTTGCTTTTGGGTTTTCAGTCTGTTGGAAGATCTTACCTCTTCAGTTCATTGGAGATGACCAGTTGTTTTTTGTTTAGTCCAGTCCCTGGTTCTTTGACACTGTGCCCCAGTATTTTCTGTGGCCCTTAGTCAATCTCAGTTGTGTAGTACTAGGACCAGTAACATTTAGAACAGTTATGCCAGTTTTGGCTACAGTGGTACCAGTAGCAACAAAGATAGCCTAGAAAAACTGACAAACTGAACTAACCCTTAATTTGCCACTTTTTAACCGTATGAACTAGATTTGTGATTATATAACAAAATGTAAAACAGAAAATTATATGTAGTATATGAGTCCTTGATGTTTTCAGTTTTGCCCTTGGGGTTAACATGGATTAAAGAGAATAGAGAAGAGGAAGAGATTAAAAGTAAGGTTGTAGGACAAAAGGGGATCATGCCAACTTTGGGAAACTGGTACAGAAGACTGAATGAAAAGAGAGGTGGCAGAGATCAAAGGGAGAATGAAATGGAACCACACCACCAAAAGGTTAAGAACCATGTTCATACTCATATAAAAGCAATGAAGTAGAAAGATGAAAAACAGTTTAATTCCAGAGTTCTCTCTTGTTTCACTAGTAGACATCCTGTGGAGACAGTCCCAAATTGTGATCTGTCCCAGCAAGCCAGCAAAGCTTTTTGGCATGGTAGTGCATAATCTCAGCAGGCCTGCTGGAGATCAGACTAATCTTGCTGCTGCCTGAGCAATTTCTGTGGGTCTGAGCCCAGCTGGAAGCTGCTGGATGGGACCAGCAGGAGTTCTGAGTTCTGCCAGCTCATCTCCAAGATGGCCCCTGGCCATTCGCGTTCGCTCCACCCCCCTTCCCCCTGGACTAAGTCCTCTGCGCTCTCTGCCAGCCAGTGCAATCCTCCATGTCTGCTGTTCACCTCCACTGCTGCATTTCCCTGCAGAGGCCTCTGAGCAGCACCTTCTCCTTGAGTGAGTCCTGTCTCAGGGAAAAGGTGCTGCTGGCTCCTGCCTTCTTTGTTGAAGTTTTTCTCTTCACTGTCCCTGTGGGCTTCAGTTTGCACTTTGCTCCTGGGTCCAGTGGACCCACTTCCCTCCTTGTCTTCCTCACGATGCTATATTCCAGCATCTGGACTGCAATTCTGAGAGAGGCTGTTTTCTCTGGTGCTTACCACTATGCCATCTTGAGAAAACGGGTCTATTTCTAAGAGCAGTGATGCTGTCTTTTTTTTTTTTTTTTTTAATTTTATTCAAAGAAAGACTAAACAAACAGAAAATGGGTAGAAATAATACATACATTCAGAGAAGAAATAAACAGTAGGAAATCACTAGTTGATGTTTACATACTTACCTTTTATAAATAGTTGTTCAAGATACAAAAGTGGAACATAAAATTGGAATTCAGACAGCAATACTGCAAACAGTTCTGTTCAACTATCCAACAAAGACTTAGTAATATGGTTGTTAATTCTATACACTTAAATGTACATGCAGTTATCCATATCGTCATTTATGTTGAGATTAAATAGTGATGCTGTCTTTTATAACAGCAATGTAGTTTTCAAGTTTGATAATTTCACGTTGATACTTTATATACATGTTGTTGTTCTAATAGAAATTTACTAAAGCAATTTTTGTCCTTTATAGCAATTTTATTCCAGCCTAGAGTTTTTTTTTTTTTGTACCGGAGATTGAACTCATGACCTTGCGCCTGACAGGCAGGTGCTTATGCCACTAAGCTAAATCCCCAGTCCCACCAGCCTAGAATTTTATATTTAGTTGTAATGTAAACATTTTTAAATGGACTTAAAATCTTAAATGTTGAATTTTTGTTCTTTTAACAGCTAAACCAGGTGGACAGGTGAAATGTCAGTATATTTCTGCTGTGGATAAAGTTGTATTTGTGGATGATTATGCAGTAGGATGTAGGAAAGACCTTAATGGAATCTTGTTGTTAGACACTGCTCTGCAAACTCCGGTTTCGAAGCAGGATGATGTGGTTCAGCTTGAACTGCCAGTTACAGAGGTAAGTTGAAATCAATCTTTCTTTCTTTCTTTCTTTCTTTCTTTCTTTCTTTCTTTCTTTCTTTCTTTCTTTCTTTCTTTCTTTCTTTCTTTATTTATTTATCGGTACCGGGGATCAAACTCAACGACTGTCCCCGGCCCGAAATAATTATTTAATACTATCTCCAAACTGTTAGATGTTAAATGAAATTAGGGATATTTTGTGAATACCTGTATGGTTTGTCAGTTAGAGCTTTAAATAGAATAATCAATTGAAGCTGTTAAAGTGGTATTTTAAGTGCGAGTTGTACATTAGCACAGGTTAAACAGCTGTTATCAGAGATCCTCAAATATGTGGGATTTTTTGGGGGGTCTGTTTGAGACAGGGTCGCGCTATGCAGTTCAGGCTGGCTTTGAGCTCACTTTGTAGCTCAGGCTGGTCTTGAACTCACAACAATCCTCCTGCCTCAGCCTCCTGAGTGCTGGGATTACAGGCGTGAGCCACCACGTCTGGCTCAGTATGTGGTTTAATAAATAGTTTCATGTCTTTGCAGTAACAGTGTGGAGCTAACGATAGGGCTAACTGCTGACTTCAGCATTTAGGTGAGCTTGTGAGTTCTAAAGTTGTTCCACATCTCACAATTTCCTAGTCACAGGGAAAGATTGGTCAAAAGCTAGGGAACCATAGGCTTTCTCTTTCTCTTTTCTCTCCTGTGTCTCACTTTTACTTTTTTCTTTCTGTCTTTCATAATATCCCATATCATTTTTGTATTCACCCAGTTAGAATTTAGTTGCATGTCTGTAACCAAGGTGAGGAGGTAGGAAAAGTGGTGGTTTACTATTATTTTTTTAACTATGTAAAACCCAGAAGAATTAGTCAAGAATTATATTCGTCAACAGTTAGTAGTCCTCATTGTGTCATGTCTCTTAATAACCTCAGTTTTGAATTTCACATTAGGTATTTTTCTGTAGTGTTAAATTTTCATTAATTTAAAAAATATTACAAGTATATGTTTGCGTTACAGAATAAATACATTCTTCTTGGGGAGTTGGTTCATGTACACATGTCTAAATATTTCAACTTAAATTCTTTTTTGTGTGGGTGATATTCATCAAATGATAATTGAAAATATTCTGCAAAGTAATTGGGCTTTGAATTATATTGTAGGATATAAAAGATTACAATGCTGTGTTGCATAATAAAGTGAGAAATTCTGTCTTATGCTCAGTTTTTGATGTTTGTTTTGCATTTGGTGGGTTGATAGGATGACTTAATAAAATTGGCATTGTATATTTCCCATTGTAAGGACCTGAAGAGATCCATGTGTAAATTTTAAGCACAGTGTATTTTAAAATTTTTATTTCCGTGTTTCTTCTTTGGATGTTTTGTTTTGTTTTTAAGACGAAGTTTTGCTATATAGCTCATGCTGGCTTTGAACTCACTATATAGCCCAGGCTACCCTTGAACTTATGGTGATCCTCTTGCGTCACCTCCTGAATGTTGGAATTACCTGTGTGGACCACTACATTTGGTCTCCTGTTTTTCTTTTTTAATTTTGTTTATTGTAACTCCTGTGTATTGAAACTTTACTGAGTAGTACTATACTACATTGCTTTATTTCATTTAATTATATAGCAGCCCTTTACATCATTGTGATTGAGTTGTGTAAAAGTAAAATGTATGTTTATTTAGTAGCTGTCATAATCATCACAAATTAAAATACCTAAATGAGGATCTGTTTTTAACTTTATTTTGTGATCATCTTTTTAATTTAGGCACAGCAGCTCTTATCAGCATGTTTAGAAAAGGTAGACATTTCTAGTACCGAGGGTTATGATTTGTTCATCACACAGCTCAAAGATGGTTTAAAAAACACATCTCATGAGACTGCAGCGAACCACAAAGTTGCTAAGGTAAGAAATTTTTAAAAATTTACCTTGCTCAAAGTTTTAATAAAACAAACTCTCCATTCTTTTGCTTAATCACTCTACCTTTACTTTGGAAATGTTCTAGTTGTAGAGTGTTTTCTCTTTAAAGAAGCAGAATGTACTGTACTCATAAATCACCTCAAAGCTGAAACTTTTTGTATTGAAGTTTACTTTGCTCATTGTGTGTCTAAAGTTTCTGTGACTCTTGAATGTCTGATGGCCCTCTGTTGGTTGAAAAGCTGGTGAAAGAGGCTTCCAATTTAGATTTTAAGCTCAAATGAAAATGAATTATATCTTTGGAAATGGGGCCATTTTGTCATTTGAGACAGGGCTTGGGTGTGAGTTCATTCCTGCTTTGAAATGATGATGTGGCCCAGGCTGGCTTGAAATTGTGGCATTCCTTTTGCTCAGCCTTTGTAGTGCTGGGATTATAGGTGTAGGCCACCATGACTGCCTTGAAATTGTTTTGGGGGAGGGTGTGGATGGGAAGTCTGTGGGAAACAGTTTTTTGGATTAAATCTTTGGCTATATTTCATTAGTTTATTTTAATATTGTTTTTTTCCAGCCAGGATTTAGCACAGTGGCTTTAGTGCCTGCCTGGCAGGTGCAAGGTTGTGAGTTCAATCCTAGGCACAAAAACAAAACAAAACAAAACAAAAAAACAAACCCAAAAAATACTGTTCTTTCGAATTATGTATGTCAGTGATGGTGTAGTCATACAATGCAATGTAATACGTAAAAGGCTTCCATACTGAGGAATATAAGGTAATCAGGAAAAGTCATTTTCCTAAAAAGTAACTTTTTATCAATATATTTTTGCAGCATAGTTGTATTTACACTAAAATATCACAATATACTTAGATTTTTTTCCCCCACTGTATCTTGGTTTTTTTTTTTTTTTTTTTTTTCCCTTCTTGTCTTTTTTTTTCTTCTTCTGGTACCAGGTATTGAACTCATGACTTCACACTTGCCAGGCAGGTGCTTGTGCTGTTGAGCTAAATCCCCAGCTTGGATTTTTTTCAGATCAGTCTGAATAGATGATACTCATTCTTCTTAATGTTTCCATTGATTTTTAAAAAAAAAATTTTTTTTCCCCCCTTTTTGAGACAGGGTCTTACTATACAGTTCAGTTTAGGCTTGACTTTCACTTTGTAGCCCAGGCTGGTCTGGAACTTGCAATGATCCTCTGCCTCAGCCTCCTAAGTGCTGGGATTATAGGCGTGCACCATCATGGCTGCTTTATGTTTTCTGTTTTTGAGTCTCAAGGTCTCATGTAGTTGAGCAAGGCCTTGAGCTCACTATGTAGTATAGGTTTGCCTTGAACTTTAACAGTCCTTCTATATCTGCTTCCCCAAGTGCTGAGATTACTGGTGTACACCATCACACATGTTTAATTTTGAGTCTGGGTCTTGCTATGTAGCCCATGCTGGCCTTGAACTGTCGGCAGTCTTCTTTAGTGCCACTTTCTTGTAATGCCTGAAAGAGTGTTCCTGTTGCAGTCGCTTACAGTGAATATCCCCAAGTCCTTTTGGGGAAAGTTTGGACAAAGGATGATTAACATTATATAGTTGGAATGTTACTGAGATTCTTTCAAAAGAAGTCAGTCTCCCTTTACAGTTAAGTCTTTATATCTTTGAACACTTGAGAGCCAGAATCTAGGTAAGAAGTTTTCATTCTGTCTTTTTTTTTCCTCCCTCTGCAATTTAAGTCATTTCAGGCCAGAAGTTTTTTTTAGTTATATACATAAATACAATTCACTAGGCCACATACTAGACAGAAATTATTGAGATGTGATCTGGGGACAATATAAAGATGAAATTATTTTACAGATTCATTTCTCTGGGAGAATAATACTTACGTTTTTTATTTTTTTTAAGACAAGGTCTCACTATGTAGTTCAGGTTGGCCTTGAACTTACTATTAGCCCCCATTGGCCTTGAGCTCATGGTGACCCTCCTTACCTTAGCCTCCCAAGTGCTGGTATTACAGGAGTGCACAACCATCTCTGACAGTACTTAGCTTTTTTTATAATCTAATTTGCCCCATCTTTTATTTTTCAACTAATTTTAGTAATTTGTTATATTGAATAATTGTGGTTGTCATTTCTTTGGATAGCATTGATGGTGAAGTAGGGTTGGCCATCCGGGTCTGTGTGACTATAGTCAAAAACATGCATCTGCTGCACTGAACTAAATTTCTTTTCTTTTCTTTTTATTTATTTATTTATTTTTTTTGAGACAGGGTCTCTTTATGCAGTTCAGGCTGGTCTTGAGCTCAATTTGTAGCCCACGCTGGTCTTAAACTTGCAATGATCCTCCTGCCTCAGCCTCCTGAGCGCTGGGATTACCAGCTTGAGCTACAATGCCTGGGTAAAATTTGTGTTTTTTTAAGAGCAAGAAAATATTGGGGTAAACAAAGTGATGCTTTAAAAAAATTTTTTTTAGTTGTTTTTTAGGGAGTACATTTATTAGGGGAAAGAAAGCTTCTAAGTGTGTTGCCCTGAACTAAATCTTCATATATCCAAGCAATGATAATTGTTCAAATATATTTTTATGAATATAGATATTTGAGAACCTACTTTGTGCTTGATGTTATGTTTATGCAAGATGAATATAAGAAAGGACAGTTGCTTTAGTGATAATTAATTATGATAGGATATGTGAGATGTGTTGCCATTTATCATGTTTCCTTGAAAATAAGAACTAACCGGAAAATTAGACCTACCATTGTTTATCAGGATGCTCATAATCTAAGCTTTGCCCCCAAAATAAGCCCCAGTTAGAATTGTCAGCCAGAGAGGTGCATTTAGTATGTCTGTTACAACACATTAGGGCTAGGGTTATATTAAAATAGAACTAAATATAAAAATACATTGATACTTAGATAATAATGTAAATTATAATTATGTTAATACCCAATTGTGCACCCTTGATTGAGAAGTAAACACCTTGTAAACAGATGATCTTAACTGCTTTCAAATGACCAATTGGTGTAGAGGTACAACATATAAATATGAATCTTCGTAATTTAACATGTCATGTGTTACAGTGGTTGAACTTAATGTACTCTTGTGAAATAAATGTTTTCTGAATTTTGGTACTCGTACTTTTTTTGTTCCTTTTGTGTGGGTCCTTGTCTTGTCTTGTCTTTCTTTCTTTCTTCCTTTCTTTTTTGTCTTTTATCTTTTTGAGACAGGGTCTTGTTATGTAGTTCAGGCTGGCCTTGAACTCACTTCATAGTGCAGGCTGGTCTTGAATTTGCAACAGGCATCCTGCCTCAGCCTCCCAAGTGCTAGGTTTACAGGTGTGTGTCACTGCACCCAATTTGGGCCATCATTCTTTGTTTTTGTTTTTTGACTTGAGACCTGATTTCACTTTGTAGTTCAGGCTGGCCTTCAACTCACTTTGTAGCCCAGGCTGGCCTCGAACTCACAGCAATCCTTCTACCTTAGCCTCCCAATTGCTGAGATTATAGACATGTGCCACCATGCCCAGCTGAGCCATCAGTCTTAATCATCATCATCATTTTTATTGCTTTTCCTGTCTTACAAGTCTTCAGTTCACTGTTGATTTCATAAATTCTTGCCTGTAGGAGGTTATGACTTATGTAAAAAAATTCCGGGGATAAAATCAGCTGTGTTGCCAGGGTACCCACCCACCTGTCCTGTCAGTGTAGTACAACAACCTGGTTACAAGACAGACGTACTCTATTGGTAGACTTGAGAGACTAGGGCCAGTGAGTCTGCAGGAAACAGACCAGAGTTTAGGGCCTAGAGAGGTAAGATGGTGTTCCAGAGGAAAATGACATGAATATATTTGAATAAATGTAGATTGTTGGACATTAAAAAAAAAATCTTACTTTTGACTCTTCTGGAGCAAAAATTAATATAAAACTCAGTCTTGTTTTTGGAGAAATGTTACTTTTATTTTTTTGGAAACAGGTTCTTACTATTTCAGGCTGCCTTTTAATTCACTCTCACCACACAAATAAGTAGTAAAATTGTTGCAAGTAATTTAATTTTTCCATAATACATACACCAAATATTGTATATTTATGTCCCATAAACACATTATGATTATTTGGCAGTAAATTTTTTTTTGTTGGTAGTGAGAGTTGACCTTAGAACCTTGCACAAGTCAGGCAAGTGCTTATGCTGCTGAGCTATATCCCTGGTCTGCAACGAAAATTTTTAATTTTAAAATTTCTTTCTTTTTTTTTGAACTGGGGTTGAACTCAAATCCTCATACCTACCAGGCAGGCGCTTGTGCCACTGAGCTAAATCTCCAGCCCTACTCTTTAAAATTTCTTAAACATTTTAAAAATAAAACCTCTACTAACTATCCTGAAAAGGGGGGTGTAGAACTACGTTGTTTATATATTTTTTTTTCAGACATGGTGATGTTTAAAATCTAGACTTTTAGCTATTTTAAAATGTGCAGTATATTGTTATTATCTGTAGTAACCAGTCTGTAAAGTAGGAGTACCAAAAGTTAATCCTACTTAACTTTGTGCCCCCTGCTTTTTTTTTGGGGGTACCGGGGATCGAACTCACGACTGCATGCTTGTAAGGCAGGCACTTATGTGGGCTGAGCTAAATCCCTGGCCCGACTTTGTACCTTTTGATCAGTATTTGCAGATATCACTTCAGGTTTGATAACTGCCATTCTCTTTTCTACTTCTAAGAGTTAAATTGTTTTAGAGTTCATGTATTAGTGAAATACTGCAAAATTTGCCTTCCTCTGCTTTGTTCCTTTTTTTTTTTTTGTGCGTGTGTATGTTGATCTCTGCCTTGTTCTTTGCACGGTGTGTAATGTCTTTTAAGCTTATCTGTGCTGTTACAAATAATAGGATTTTCTTTTTAAAGATAGACAAAGTATAGGGTATATCAAAACTACCATGATAAACAAGCATAAAAATGGTATCAGTTTTTTAAAACATAATTTTAATATACTTGAGGATTTTTCCAGTCTTTTTTTCTTTCTGGATTAGTGCTTTTAAAAATATCTATTCAAGGCCAGTTGTGGTGGTATTTGCCTGTAATTCTAGCACTTGGAGGCTGAGGCAGGAGGATCCTGATGAGTTCAAGACCAGCCTGAACTGCATAGCGGGATCTTGTCACAAAAAAAAAAGTATGATGTTTCATTCTATGTATAGATATATATTGCATTTTCTTTATCCATTTATCCATTAACAGGGTATTTAGTTTGCTTCCTATCTTGGCTCTTGAATGAAAGGATTTTTCTTTTACATACTGGCAAGTTTCTATTGTAGTTGAGTGAACTGATTCAAGACTGATAAATAGTTCTTTATGTGATAAAGTGAACTTAAGATTTTGTTTAAAATTTTGAGCGTAGTTTTTTCTTATATTCTTGTTTTCTTTCAGTGGGCCACGGTTACATTTCATCTTCCTCATCATGTGTTGAAGTCCATTGCCAGTGCCATTGTAAATGAACTCAAGAAAATAAATCAAAACGTTGCTGCCTTACCTGTGGCATCCTCAGTGATGGACAGATTGTCTTACCTCTTACCTAGTGCACGTCCAGAACTTGGAGTGGGGCCAGGCCGTTCTGTAGACAGGTAGGAAGCTTTGCTTAATAAGAGGGATAGTGAGATTGAGTTACTAGTTTTTAATTAAAAATTAACATAAACTCTGATATGATTTTAAATACTCCAGAATATTTGAAAACTAGATTCTTGTTTCTCTAAATACTGGAAATACTAAGTGAATTGTTTTATTAAAATATATATTTTAGTTGTGTTTAAAGCAGTAAAATTATTTTGAAAATTCTTGCTTAATAAAAAATTGAGTAAACTTAAAGATTATAATTATTCAATATGTAAGAATTATTTTGCCATTGATGAAATTGTGTGACCTGGTGAGATAAATTCTGACAGATTTACACCCTATATTCGAATTTGAATAGAAGGAAAACTTTACTTACTGTTTTCTGATAGAAATAATGCAAATTAAAAAGCCAGTTGAGGAATTTTAAATTGATTTTTATGTTTTGTGCTATTGGAGTCATAAAAATCAATAGTTCAGTTGGGTGGATGATGGGAGTCCCAGCACTTAAGAGGCTGAGACAGAAGGATTGCTGAGAGTCTGGGGCCAGCCTCTGCTACATAGTGAGTTTGAGGTCAACCCAACCTACATAGCGAAGCACTGTCTCAAAAGAAAAAAAAAAAAAATCATCATTTTACAGGACATTAAGTTACTGTTTTGTGTGAAACTACTTAAAAGTTAATAAACGTTTTTAAAAAAAATTTAAAAATGATGTACCTGGTGACATTCAGGTTCTAATTAGACATTAAAAAGCACTAAAACTGGCTGGAGGTGGTGGCATATGTCTGTAATCCAATCCTGAGCGCATGAGGCGAGAGTGGTTATAAAGTTTGAGGCCAGCTGGAGCTGTATAGTAAACTCAAGGCCAGCCTGAACTACGTAGTGATACCCTTTCACCAAAACAAAACAAAGCACTAAAGCTTAGAAATGGTATCCTGAAATGTAAAACTTAATAGTTTTGATGTGTTCCTTCCCATGTAACATTTTACATTTTCACTGGTATGAGTTGTAAATTCCATTTACAATTTTCCTGAAGTATATGTTTTTCTGAAGTATATGTATAGACAAACAGTGTTATAATTAGTGAAGACACTACTGAATGAGTTCCTTCTTTATTTCTATGCTAGGTGTGACTCATGTATTTTGAAGTGTTTCTTGTCTTTTAGCATAGATGACTTTGTTCTGTCAGCTTTATTTATATTGATGAAATTATTTTGTTACATAAATAACTTTTGAGAAGACCTTTTATATTCTAGAGTAATATTACTATGTCTGGTTTAATCATAAGACAGAGAACCTAATTTTTAATCAGAATATCAGATGGTCAGTGCAATGGCTGTTGTTCAGATAACTTTGAAATGTGTTTAGAGGGGATAAACAGAAAATATGTGATTAGAACAAGAGATTCTTGTCTGAGAGCAATGCCTGTCCTGAAATCATAAATTGTCAGCTTTGCAGAGCTTTTCTTTTTTCAAATGATTGCATGTTTTCTAAATAAATAAAATAAATAAAAAAAAATCAGAGGAAGCTATGATAAATGTTCTGTTTTAGGCAATGCAGTAATTAGATGGAATTTTTATTGTTTCTGACCATGTTAAAATGTCCCAAAACATGATTCTGGTGTAGTGTGTATTGTTTGTTTGTTTGTTGAGACCGAATCTGTCTCTGTAGTTCAGGCTGGCCTTGAACTAAGTACCCCAGACATGCCTCTAACTCCTGATGATTCTCCTGCCTTAGCCTTCCAAGTGCTGAGTTTACAGGCATAAGTCACCATGCTCAGCTGTTTGTTCAGGTAAATATGAGAAGTCTATGAGGGCTGATGAACTTGGGTCCTTCGAAGGTTTAAGTTAGGGTCTAGTGGTGATACATATAACTAAGTGAGACTTTTTTTTTTTTGTCTTAAGACTGGTCCAAAAGACATACATAATCTGTGAATGAAAATGCCTTTCTAATCCCAAAAGATTTTTATTTTTGGATGATAAGGATTGAACCCAGGGCCTTGTACATGCTAGCCTAGCATGCTAATGCTTGGTAATTTAAGAGAAGATTTTAAGAATTATTTTCTGGTCTCTTTGTGATGACCTTTGCACTTTCTCATTCTTTCTCCTTTGTATTAAGTTACTATTTTGTGATAGGAAGAATAAGCTTTGCTTACTAGTCTTTTCTTATTTGAAACGTTTTGAACTTTTCCTAAATTTCCTTATCCTTTAAAAGATTACTTGGCTCTACTAGTTACAGTTTAAGTGAGCTAGTGTATTTTTCTATGAATACAAATGGAAGTTTCATTTTTTGATAAGTCTCTGCATAGTATAGCTGTCCTGGAAAAGGATTTTTCTGGAAAAGGCACGAGATACTGCTTTCTACTTAGAAAACACACAAAAACTATATTAATTAGAAACATCACTTGAAGATCCTTATTAACTTGAGGTTAGGAAAAAAATTACTGTTGTTTGTAGTTTTGTTCAATTAAGGAAAACTTGACATGTAATGAAGCATAGTACTGTCTTCATTTCTAGACTTCTTGTTCTGTCTCTCCATTTCCAGATTTCTTGTTCTCTGTTTGGTAGTTATGCAGTACTGCTTAATTTGATCTATCCCAGGAATTATTTGTTAGCTGTAGCCACTCTAGCATTCAGATTTTTTTTTCTCACCCAGTTTAAAGGATATAACTGATAAAGTGATCATTTTTAGTTTAAAATAACAATTTAAATTGTCATTAGACCTTTCCTGAAGTTTTTCTTATAACCCAGTAAAAA
The DNA here is from genome assembly GCF_034190915.1 of Cavia porcellus. Taxonomy (NCBI): domain Eukaryota; kingdom Metazoa; phylum Chordata; class Mammalia; order Rodentia; family Caviidae; genus Cavia; species Cavia porcellus. The sequence continues at coordinate 229,101,331 of NW_026947484.1, read as the reverse complement.
GGTTTTTTTGGTGCACTGTTAAATAGGAGTTTCATTGTTTTTTTTTTTTTTAACCTCAGTTCAATTACATAAAGTGTGTTTACTTTTAGATCATTGATGTATAGTGAAGCTAATAGACGGGAGACATTTACCTCATGGCCTCATGTAGGCTACAGATGGGCACAACCAGATCCCATGGCTCAAGCTGGATTTTATCATCAGGTAACAAAACAACAACAAAAACAAATACTTCAGAAATCCTAAAATCAACATTTAATACTTTTTAAAAATTTTGTTTTATGCACTGTAGCTATGTGCTCCTTTATATGTGTATGTGTGCTTTGTTTTTTCCTATACTTTTGATTATGATACTTTTGCATGTATCTTGTATAAGAGGGAAAACATGTTACAAGTAATAACTGAATTATTTAGTATGTTTAGCTTTTTTTTTTAGATGTGATTTTGGACAAATGTTATTTTTTACTAAGTATTTTCAGTTTTTTATTCCTGCATTTGTAACATAGTAGTAGATGCTTAGGGTAATACAATAAAGCAGTTTTGTGGTTGTTCCTGAAGTTGTACTTTTTGTTGAGATGCAAATTACTCATATAACCTAAATAGCTGATTAGAAAGTTACAGTGGAGTAGATGTAGGTGTTGCAGGGGTATGTACAGTTTTATGTGTTGACAAAGTGTTAATTAAGAAAAGTGGTTGAAGTTTTATGTAGGAAAGGAGGAATATAGTGTAAGGATTAGGTTGGTGAAATACTGTGAGAATGGGGTATAATGGAAGCTTCCCTGAGCTAGAGGGCAAGTGTGAACAGTGATTGTTTTTCAGATGTATTTCAGTTCATGTTTTAATAGCAGAACTGGGGCTGAGGTTGTGTCTTAGTGGTAAAAGATTTACCTGGTAAGTGTAAGGCCTTGGGTTTGGTCACTAGCACCACAAAAGCAATCCAAAAAATAAACAGGCTTTGTGATAGCAAAACATAGTATTTTTCAGTGCTCACTATATAGTTGCAAATTTATTAAACATTTTATGTATACATCTAAAATGTGTGTGATGCATTTACATATTTAAAAATTATTGATGTGTATAAATTCTCAATTATGCAGAAGTTTATTTTTTAAAATATAAAACTATTTGTGGCACTAAATATTATAAAATACATAATTTTAAGGTATTTATGGCTTAAAACCAGAAGTGAAAACATATTTACGATTTTTTTTTTCCATTTTTTTAGTACCAGGGATCAAACTTACAACCTTGCACTTGCCAGGCAGGTGCTTAAGCCACTGAGCTAAATTCCCAGCCCATATTTATAACATTTTGCCCCATATATATTTTAAAGAATGTTATATGAATTAGGTAGACTGGTTTGCTTTTGCTTTTGCTTTTGCTCTGCTCTGCTCCCCTCCCCTCCCCTCCCTTCCCCTCCCCTCTCTTTTCTTTCCTTTCCTTTCCTTTCCTTTCCTTTCCTTTCCTTTCCTTTCCTTTCCTTTCCTTTCCTTTCCTTTCCGTTCTTTCGTTCTTTCGTTCTTTCGTTCTTTCGTTCTTTCGTTCTTTCGTTCTTTCGTTCTTTCGTTCTTTCTGTTTTACAAGGTCTCACTATGTAGTCCGGGCTGACCTCAAACCCATTGGTGATCCTATCTCAGCCTTTCAAGTGCTGGGATTACATGTGTTTGCCACCATGCCTGGTTTGTTTTTCTCTTGTTTTTTTCTTTTAATGTTTCTGTATCAGATTCAGTGGGGTTTCTTTGTTTTGTTTTTGAGACAGGGTCTCACTATGTAGTTCAGGCCAGCCTTGAACTCATGGTGATCCTTCTGCCTCAGCCTCCATAGTGCGGATTCAGTTTTTAATAATAAACTTGTTAGACTGTTTTCCTTTACTAAAAGTATATACTTACAGTATATACTTTACTGTATTTCATATACTTTAATAGTGCAACTAGAAGGTTACAGATCAAAAATTGAATACATATATGCCTCTATATTGAGTTCTGGTCATTTTCTGATGAACTTATTTTTAAATAAAACAATTTATAAACATTAGTACATAAAAATACAGGCTAATTTTCTTTTTGTCAGTATCTGTTTTTCCTTAAAATTATGATCTTTGCAAAGATCCTTTACTAAAAGCTAATGATTAACCAGTTCTCTCCCCTCCATTTGCAGCCTGCTTCTTCTGGAGATGATAGAGCCATGTGTTTTACTTGTAGTGTATGTCTCGTTTGTTGGGAACCTACTGATGAACCTTGGTAAGTTTTGATCTTTTGGGGCGTAAGAGACTTAAGTTCTATAAATATGCTTGTACATCATACTTTTGTGGTCTTGATATTCTGTCTTGCCTTTGATGTATAGTTTTGTTGTCTTTAGTTTTGCTTTTGTCCTAAGAGAACAAAGTGACCCGGTCTACAGTGTCTCACATCAGTCAGCATATAGTATCTCTCAGGCTCACAGCATTCTAAATTCTGTACGTGGGAAAAGCTTAGAAAGTTAAAAAAAGACAAAAGCCAAAGAAAAGATAAGACAGAAAGTTGGGCAGATAATTGTTAAGGTTGATACCTTTTAATATCTGAGAAAATATTTATAGCTATCATGCGAGTCTTGACCTGAGTTCCTAACATTTTATTTTTCTTATGTTTTTGTTTTCTAGTAAACCAGGTTAGTATTTCTTATAGATGCTTTTTTTTAAATCAGTACCGGAGATCGAACTCACGACCGCCTGCTTGCAAGGCAGGTGCTTATGCCGCTGAGCTAAATCCCCAGCCCCCAGTTTAGTATTTCTTTATGCTCAATGAGCATCTATTTGAAAATACAGGTGTACTTTTTTACCTGTGAGATAATGATTAGGGCACCCTCTGTGGACACCAAAATTTGAGGATGCTTGTTTTTACTGTAAAAATATGTGGTATTTGTATGTAACCTATAGATACCCTCTTGTGTAATTTCAGTCATCCTTAGATTACTCGTTCTGCCTAAGTAGAATGTAAAATGTTATGTAAGTAGTTCTTGCATGTTTTAGGGAATAATGACAAGAAAAATGCTCTGCATTTTCAATACAGATGCAGTTTGTTCCCTCCATTTATTTTTTTGTCCATAGTTGGCTAAATCTACAGATTTGGGTCTCTTGGATTTGGAGGACAGAATGTAATGTATATTTCATGAAATTAATCTTTTAGGGTTTTTACTTATAAGTTGCTTTCCTGATTGGGTTCTACTGTAGATAATATGTGAAGTATCAGTATGTTAACAGAATTTTATTATAGTATTGGTTTCTTAGTTTCATCTGTGAATGACTTTATTTGTAATGAAAGTAACAACTATTATTGTTGAATATTGTTATTTAATATGTGACTTTAGGGTTGAATGTATTAGTGATCCTAATAAAAATAGAATTATTTGGTGAGATTAATTTTTTTGAGGAGGTCCAAGTCATTTTATTGGAGGACTTGGAAGAGGGAGAAAGTGCTCAAAACACGCTTATAGACAAGGAGAACGGATGTCCTTGGCATGGCTGGATCTTACCTTTCCATGTGCGCTGTTGCCAAAAGCTTAATTTTTTTTTTTTTTTTTTGTACTGAGAATTGAATTTCAAGACCTTGTGCTTGTCAGGCAGGTGCTTATATCACTGTGCTGTATCCCTGGCTCCAGATTAATTCTTTTTCATAGTAGAATACTTTGTTTACAAAAAGAGTGATGATCCGTGCATTCTTTAGTAGTTTCATATGCAATTTAACTACTTTATTGTTTGCCTTTTCCTTTCCTCATCCTGTGTTAAGGTCCGAACATGAAAGACATTCCCCAAACTGCCCATTTGTGAAAGGTGAGCACACACAGAATGTGCCATTGTCAGTCACACTTGCAACAAGTCCTGCACAGTTTCCTTGTACAGATGGAACTGACAGAATATCCTGTTTTGGGTCGGGGAGCTGCCCTCATTTTCTAGCTGCTGCAACTAAACGAGGAAAGATCTGCATATGGGATGTTTCCAAACTTATGAAGGTATGTTTTAATTTTGAAGGAACCGAGTAGTAACTGATAAAGAGTGAGTTATAAACTTAGAATTTTTTATTTGTTTAGGTGCACTTAAAGTTTGAAATTAATGCCTATGATCCAGCAATTGTACAACAGCTTATTCTATCAGGAGAACCAAGCTCAGGAGTTGACTCAAGGAGACCAACTTTAGCATGGCTGGAGGACTCCTCTAGTTGCTCAGATATACCAAAATTGGAAGGAGATAGGTATGTTGAATTTGTGTTTAGTAGTATTTATAGAATTTTTTCTAATTTTACTCATTATTAAAGAGGCAGAAAAAATTTTATCAATTTAAGAGATTAGAAATAAATTTTTGTTAGAAATCCAAAAGCTGTATGATTCTCACAGAAATTTTTATTCAGACTTGCCATGGTTTATAAAGTATACTATTTTTTTAACCTCAATTTATTTTAACTGGATTTAATTGCCACAGAAAATAAAGTCTAAGGTTTGGGTTTGTCTCTTAGCGTAAGAGTGCTTGAGATCCAGGATTTAATTCCCAGCACAAAAGGAGAGAGCGAGGAAGGGAGGAGGCGATTTTATTTTCTACTAGGATTCACCTTATAATAAATCTTTTCAAAGAGAGCTGAGCTGAATTGTTAGTTTCCCTTTTTTTCTTTTTTTTTTGGTACTGGGGATCTAACTCATGACCTCGTGCTTGCCAGGCAGGTGCTTATGCCACTGAGCTAAATTCCCTGCCTCCCTGTTTTTCATTAGCATCTCAAATTAAATGAATTTCAGTAATGAATAGTGAAATGACCTTGGAGATGAGGCAAGAAAATGTAATTATTGAGAATAGCACATTTACTATTTTCAGTGATTTGAGGCATCAAATTATTGCTGTAGAAAAAGTTTGGTATAATTGCGGTTCTTGATTGTTTAGCTTAACTTCTTTGATTTTTGTGTATGTGTGGGTTTTTTTTGTTTGTTTGTTTGTTTTGTTTTTGTACCTGGGATTGAATTCAGGACCATACCCTTGCCAGGCCAGCACATGTGCCACTGAGCTAAACCCCTGACCCTTGTGTGTTGTTTTGTGGCTGCATCTGATGTACGTGGGGGCAGGAGTTAAAGTAAAACTCCACCTAATTCTTGCATAAAAGCAGTTGTGACTTTGAACTGGATGAGGATCACACAGCAACCTTTGTATTATTCCCAAGTGGGCACAACAAAGAATTTTACAGGCTACTCAGTTTGTGATAAACAATTGAACCTATTACTATTAAGACTCCATAAATAGGACTGGGGATTTAGCTCAGTGGCATAAGCAAGTGGCCTGGCAAGTGCAAGGTCATGAGTTCAATCCCCAGTACCAAAAAAAAAAAAAAAAAAAAAAAAAAAAAAAAAAAAAAAAACAACCCAGAAACAGACTCCACAGGTAGAAGTGTGGAATGAAATGCATTTACTGGCCTGAGGATGTTACCCACTTCACTTACAGGGCCTTCTGACATTACCAGTGTGTGGTCCGTGTTACATTACAGTTAGTGATTTATCATTTTACTTGACAAACCCACTTGGTGGCATTACTTTCATTAAGAAGTAATGTAAAATTTTATTAACGGAAATATTTCACTATAAGACAAATAGAAAATTCGTAACATAGATTTTGGGAAGGTTACCGTTGTCTGGTTCCTATTACTAATAGCATATAGTAGAGATTAGTGGCAAGTAAAGCCTTAGCTCTGCAGTCTGCTGAATTAAAGAGTTATGGTTATTCTCAGTTACCGTAAATCCCTGTGAAAGCTTGATTAGAAAGCAATTTGCTCATTGTTTGAGTTTTTGAGCATGTTTGCTAATAGGCTGGAAACTAAGCATGATTGATTTCTGTGATTTTCTTAGAAGTTAGTGAAAAGTTAACAAAATAATGAAATTGGCATGTATTTTTAAAAAGTTCTTAATTAGAACTTTAACTTGAGATTTTGCAGTTGGTAGATTAAATATTGAAAGAAGTATGTTTCTAGTGATATGCACACACCTATACTTTCTCTTTGTAAAATGTTTTGTTTTCTTTTTTCTTTTTCTATTTTTTTGGACATATAATTGAACTCAGGACCTTGCACATAACAGGCAGGTGCAGTGCCACTGAGCTATCCCTCTGGCTCCCTTGTTTTATTTTTCTGGAAATAGATCTTGCTTTCTAGTCCAGCCTGGCCTCAAATTGCCAGCAGTCCTCCTGCCTCAGTCTTCTAAGTGTTGTGATTACCATGTGGTGTGTGTTCCCATGTCCAGCCAAATGTTTAATCCTCTACTTTTATAAATATAGGATAGGACTATTTTCTCCCCAAGAAATTGTCAGGCAGTCTGTAAAGAAAGATGGTGTGATAGCAGATGTATTGAAAGTGAGCTTGAGAAATTTAAAGTAATTAGAAGTATAGTTTGCTTAAGAACTATTTTTGATCTTTTTTCTAAGAAGATACTTGTCTTTGTTTTAAATTTAGGCCGGGGCCAGGTGAGGTGGCACACATCTGTAATCTCAACATTCAGGAGGTTGAGGCAGGAGGATCATTGTGGGTTCAAGGCCAGACAGGGCTACATAGTGAGTTCAAAGGCCAGCCTGGACTACCTAGGGAGGCTATGCTTAAAAAAAAATTCAGGTAGGGAAAAGTTGAGAACACATTTAATTTAAATAAATAAATGTTGTTTTCTAAAGATTTCATTTGTTGCTTGTGTATCTTGTTGAATTGGTAAAAAATTTCTGAATTCGACTTTGAAGATGTTTATAGTAGTCTTAGTATTAACCAAGGTATCCCTAATGAGGCTAGTTTAATTTTCAAGAACAATAATGGTAATTTTATTTGTTTATTTATTTTATTTATGGAGCTTTGGAGCTTGAATCCAGGGCCTCATGTTGGTTAGATAATATCACTGAATGATGATATTTCAAGACCTTAAAGTTTTTATCTTACCCATAGTTCCTTACCTGTCTCACATGTGTGTTACTTTGTTACAAAGTTTTATATCAGGCAAAAAGCTTATTAATTTGGTGGCTGTTATAGAACTAATGTGTGTTCATTGTATAAAACTTGGAATATGTAGGGGTGGATAGTGAAGCAAATAGAGTACTCACAATCATACTGTGAAGTTGTGTTAACATTTATGTGTATCTGGCTTTTTCTTTTTAACCCATGTGATTTTTAAAAAGTAGTATTATCAAGGGGTTATTTTATGTATATGTGTTTTTTATTTTCAATCTTTTTGAGACAGGGTCTTGCTCTATAGTTCAGTCTGACATTGAACATCAAGAAGTAAGTTTGGTATCTAAAATTTATCCTTTAAATGTGGAGTTCTATATTTTCCCCAATATGATTTCATTATGTAAGAGTTTTAGAATTTTTGTAATTAAAAATATTTATTTATTTACTCTTTTGCAGTACTGGGGATTGAACCCCAGAACCTTCATGCTGAGTTATATCCACAGTCCTTTTTTCTTTAATTTTGAGACATAGTCTTGCCAAGATACTTAAGTTTGCCATACTGGGCTCAAACTTTCATTCTCTTGCTTCAGCCTCCCAGAGTGCTTGGGTTACAGGTACATGCCACCATACTGGACCCATAGGTATTTTAGAAAAATTTTTATACTAATTTAAGGTGACAATTTTCTTTGTAATGTCAGCAAACTTAAATTCTTTTAAAGGTAGTACTATCATATTTTACTATTTGTCTTTGTACAGCTGAGCAATAGTTGGTTATATCTCCTTCTCTACCTCTTCCCTCCCCTCCTTCAGGGTCTTCCAACTGAGCTTGTATTCCCAGCCCTTTTAAATTTGTATTGTTAGACAGATTCTCAGCAAGTTGCTCAGATGGCCTGGAACCTCATCCCCCCAAGTAGCTGGGATTACAGGCTTGTGCACTGTACCCAGCTCCTTAACTGTTTTAAATAGGGATTACCATTCTCTGTATAAAATAGCATAAAAACCTATGCATTGCAGATTTCCATTAATATAGTCAAGAAGGAGAAATTGCCTTTCCTTTCTGCAAAATAAATCTTTTTTAATGGTAGTTTCAGAATTTTAGAAGATGGTAAAGAAGTACTGATTGAGTACAGACAGAACCTAATATTGGTAATTATACCTTTTGTCAGTTAATAGTGAAGACAGGATAAAGGTGGATATAAAAGGGGGACTGACACTTTTTGTCCTCCGCTGAGTGAAGAACGAAGGAGGGGCAATATTTTCTTATTGTCTGCTACTTTTTGAATTTTAATACCTTTTCTTCATATCAAAAAGTTTTAAACATTCCTTGCAAAACAAAATTACAAAATAAAAATGCACATTGTTGTGTTTGTACACATGTGTCATACAAATTTAATTGGTTTTAGAGTATTCTGAATTCAGTAATAGAGTATTTCTTAATATTTTACAACTGCTAGGTCATGCTTGGTTTTATTAACTGTTGTTCTCTTTTATCCTTTTACTTAACTAAATTATCTTTTTACTTACCTAAATTATCCTCAGCCACTTAACAGTCTTTAAATCCCTACAATATTATTATGCGTTCTTGGAGGTTTCTATACTCTCTTCGAAGTAGACATTTACTTAATAATTTAAAATGACTCTCTTGGTCTTACTTAAAAGTTATGATATTGAACTATGTATATCTGACTTAAGTAGTTTAGTAAGTGTATGTTTTAGATGTGTATCATGCAGTGTTAAACACATTGCTTATGTTGTGTGGTGGTGCTTGTACTCAAGAGACTGAGTCAGGAGGATTACTGCAAGTAAGAGGCTGGCCTGGGCTACATAGTGAGCTCTAGGCTAGTCTGAACTACATAGCATGACCTTGTTTCTGGGTAAAACAAAAACCATTATGCTTTTCTTTGCTTTTTCATGTGATACATACTTTTTTTTTTTAAAGTTCAAATGGTTTTTGCTTTTTAATTTAAGTGATGATTTGCTGGAAGATTCAGATAGTGAAGACCATTCCAGATCTGATTCTGTGACAGGTATGTAAAACATCTTATATATTTTTCAATCTTTAAATAATAAACTTATACAGTTCTGAGTAAAGCTAAATGCCAGTTAATTTTAAATTTGTTATTTAATCCAAATTCACAATTTTCTTTGATTTGCACAAAAATATGAAGTCTAGATCACAAATCTAGAATAAGTAATATATAGTGATTCCTAGTTAAAATTTTAGTGGTTCTCTAATGAGTTAGAGGAATCAAAGTGATAGTTAATATTAAATCTTCACCACATGTTGAAATTAAAGTTGTGCTCATTTTATTTTTGTAATGTATTTTTAAATATAAGTAGCATTTAAATTAACTCTCTTAGTTCCCAAAAGAAAACAAATGAAAAAATATAAAGGTATAAAAATCACAGACATTTCAGCAACAACTAAATGTTTCTTTAGAACTATCACGACAAAAGAGTATGTTTCATATTTTCATGCTATTGAATGGGCTAATAGTGCATCCAAGAGTTACCATATTAGATCAACTTTTAATCCTCAATTGTTAGTTACTACAGTGTGATTTTTTTTTTTGGCTACTAGCAGTCGAACTCCGGACCTTGCACTTGCTAGGCAGGTGCTGTGCTACTGAGCTATATCCCCAGCTCAATTTGATTGTATTTCTGTATGTAAAGTGTGTTATTAACGTTTTACTCAAGGCTAGGAAGCTGAGGCCGGGATTGCCACAATTTCAAGACTAGCCCAGACTCCATGGGAAGTTCAAACAGCCTGAATCGCATAAGTGAGGCCCTCTCTTACCTCCCCCCCAAAATTTGATTCAGAGTTTTAGGGATAAAGATAAGATACTTATAAGCATCAAATACAATACCTGTGTTTTGAGAAAGTTATCATTATTAAATTTTGATCATAATTGAATATGAGATACTATGAACTGATAACCTATGTAACTATAAGTGTTAAGAAAGATGTGTATCGTTTGTTGCCATAAGTTAAAAAATAATAAATGTTCTTCAAATTCTGACTTGCTGTAAAATCTTTTTGAAAGCTATTAAAGAAGAAGATTTGACTGATTTTTTTTTGTTACTCCCCAGTTTTGAAGTTGTTAGCAGGGGGGAAAAGTCCCAAGAAAAATGGCAGGAGAATTCTCCAAGTAATATATAAATATATAATTAGTTGTAGAAAAATTTAGAACGATGAAAGTACTATTCTTTTTATACTTTGTTGTCTCTTTTTCAAAGACCACAGAGAGTTACTATTGTGCTATTTTAATGTTGTATAGGATAGTAAGCTGCTAAGTGGTTCCCTGAAAACTTTCTTAGAGCCTCAACTCTTCTATGAATCAATTCTTTGATTTTGACGGATCCCTCAAATCCTATGATGTCAGTTTTTCCTTTGTAAAGTGTTCTGTACTACATGTAGTTCCATATTGTCAATTTTGTCAATAAATTTTTCATTCTCACTGTAACCTGTGCTTTATATAGTGTAGCTTTTTACTTTTCTCTGGTTGTTAAGATCTCTGTAAGTTTGTAATTTATACTTGTGTTTAGTCTATTATCCTTTTCCTATCTTTATCTTTTCCATCCATGTTTGTTGTGTTTTCACATTCTCATTAGGCGATATTCTGTTTAGTTTGCTTCCCAAATCTAGAAAACATCACATATTTTTGTTGATTATATGCGACATATCTTTTAGGATTTAGTATTGTATTCACATAGATTAAAAGAGAAAAAAAATCTTTTCTGTTCAAAAGTGATTATTGACTCATTTGAAGGTTTGTCTGTAGCTGCTTCATTCATAGGAAAATACACTCTTTTAAACTAATTTTGTTGTATTAAAAGACTGTTTTTGACTTTCTGGTAGTCTTGTGGACATAGCCAAGTATATATTTGATATTAATGAGTGGTGTCCTTTTCTAGAAGTGTATAAAAACACAGGTGCCATTTCAAAACTTGTATTTATAACTGTAGGTGATTTACGTTAAGTTGGAAGACACAGCATAATTATAAACTTTGTGTGTGTATCAGGAATTGAACTCTTGACCTTGCACTTGTCAGGCAAGTGCTTATGCTGCTGAGCTATAAATAACCCTGGCCTCTAGACTCTTATTTTTTAACTTGAAAAATCTAAGTGTAGATAGAGACAGATATCTGTTTTTCAGTTGAAAGCTATGACTTTTAAAGATGATATTAATGAAAAAAGTTTGGCTTTTGGACATATAAAAGTATTGGTTACTTATTGTGCTTTTTTTTTTTTTTTTTGATCTTTGTTTTTTTCTCTTTGTGAGACAAGATTTCACCATGTAGTTCAGGCTGGCCTTGAACTCACTTTGTAGTCCAAGCTGGCCTTGACTCAGCAGTCTTCCTGCCTCAGCTTCATGTGTACTGAGAATGTTAGTTACTTTTTTATCACTGAGACACAATACCTGGTACTCACAGGAACACACGTTTATTTTAGCTCACAATTTGTAGAGGTTTCAGTTTGTGTCCAGCTGATTCCAAGGCAAGGCGACATGGCCAGAGGAGAAACAGTTAATGGCAGGGCAGATGGGAAGACTTCCTCCTCTTTTTTTTATTCCATTCAGGCTACAAGCCTGTTTGCTGCTGCCCCCCACACCCGCAGTAGGTTTTACCCCTTCAATACAGCCATCATTCATACCCAGAACAATGGTAAGCCAGTCACTGGACTGATCTAGTATCACCCCTGATCCATTCCCAAAAGAGCAATAATGAGTCCATGAGGCTTTATGGGGAGATCTGGATGTAAGCCATAATATGGGACTTGTCATGAAGAGTGAGAAGAATGTTGGCCGGAGATTGAAGAAGAGTTCAAATTGGAATTTGAGGGCGAAGTGTGTAGCACAGTGGTAGCATTCATGAGGCACTGGATTCAATGCCCAGCACTCTGAACAAAATAAACAAATTGAAATTTGATGGCCTTAGAAAAGTACTGCGATAAAACCTAGTTGCTAACCTTGCTGTTTGGCTGAGGGGTTGCCACTATCTAAGAACGTAGAGTAGAGACGAGTTTCCTGAAATGATTGTCTAAAAAGAAATTGTACTGAAGGATGTTTTAAAGTATATTGTATAAAAACTTTTTTTCTGGTCTAGTAGTATATAGAAACTCTTGGTATAAGAGATGATAGGTTTGCTTACCCATGAGATTTGTCAGTTACCAATGTGACTTTTGTTAGTCTTGAAAATATAGTATATATTCATAGAGTATATTTGCCAGATGTTAATTGAATCCTTAAGGGGAACCAGAATAATAGTGCTACTCATTATATTTTCCTTTGTAATGCAGTTTTAATTATACATACTTCTTTATTGGCTTCAGTTTACATTAGCAAATATAATTTAGGGTTCATATGTTTTCCTAACATATATGACTAAATTTGTATTTTCTTAGAAATTTCTGTTGTAACTTAAGACATTGTTTAGTTTGTCAGGTTAGTCCAGCAAATAGGTGAACACCCTCAGGATTTAGTGTAGTACACAGCTTGTTAAAAAAAAAGAGGTTAGTTTCAGGAACTAGGAATGTGGCTCTTTGGTAGAGCACTTGCCTGGAGTACAAAAGGCCTTGCGTTTAATGGGGAAAATCCTTCACTTTCATCCTTTAGTTTTTGACCTAAAACACAAAATTAGTAAAGAAAATCAACATAAGTATCTCATGGCAATGTAATGGCAGTTAGTGATCGTAACCAAAGAGTATTTAAATGAATAGCCTCATTACTTGCAAGTAGGATTTACAGCTTAATATTTTCATCTTTTTAGGTAGAAAATATTTCAGTTGTAGAGGATAGTAATAATACTATACGAAGTATGATCATTCTAGCTCTTGGACAACTGTAGATGAAGCTGTCAGGGAAAATGTGGACGAGATCATGAATGAAATAGTTAACAGGAACTTTCCGTGTACCTTAATTGCTTTATGTTGAAAGGATCTGTTATTTGTTTTTTTTTTTTTTTTTTTTTGTTCTGTAACCTTCATGTAATCACCTTGAGTTTTATATTTATTTGCCTTACTCTTTTTTATTGTTTGCATCAAATTGTGAAGGCAATTTTTATTTTTTTGTTTCCATAATCACTTAAAATTGCTCTTTAAGTTATTGCTACTCCCTTTAAGTGATTGCTGATCATTGTTTTATGCTACTGAGAAACAGATTGGTTGAAAGAATTTTCAGTCAGAGTCAAGAGATTATAATTGATTTGAGAGGTTATGTAACATCTCTTCTAGGGTTCTGTCTCTATGAGATCGCATTTGGAAGATTAAGTCTCAGAAGTGACTTTTATACTACTGATGGAGGGTCAGCTTGAAGAAACACAATATAAAAAAGTTGAATAAGGGATAAAGTAATATAGATGTGTTCCTTTAAATTAAAATTAGAAATGCTGCAGAAGACACTTATGTGAAAAACTGAGACTATTTTCTTTTCTGATTTTTATTTGGTTTCTGAACTCAGGATTAATTTGCCTTCTGTAGAAATCTGATAATCAGCATGGTGAGGTTAGAGAAAAAATGGTGCTTTCACTTCTAAGTGGTGGGCAGAAGTTGGGATAATATGTCTTGGTTATTTTTCAGGTTGCATAAATAATATTGCATGCCTTTTTTTTCAGAACTAAAGTGGAAAAATCCTGTTATTAAGTCTTGATTTTAAGTAATGAATTAATAAGAATTACTCTTTAGGTCTTTGTGTGTGAGCGTAGAGATGTGGGTGTGGATGTGTGTGGTACTAGAGATCAAACCCAAGGCCATTCTGTCGCTGACTTAAATCATCAGCTCATTTTGTTCCATTATTTTGAGAATGAGTCTAGCTAAGTTTCCACCCTGGCCTCAAACTTTTGATCCTCTTGGATCATCTGGGAGTATAGGCTTGTTCCACTGTGCCTATGCTTGGCAGTTGCTTATGTTTTTAATAGCACTTTGGTCCCTAATTCCTACGGGAATATATTCTAAATTGAGAATAATTTTGAGTTCCTTGACCTTTAGAGTTTGTGAGCAGGTTCATCTCCGATTTGGTTGTTTTAAAATACTTCTACTATAGTGTACTAATTAAATAAGTTAAAAAAATTAAGCTAGAGACCTTTTACATTAACAAGGCTATTGTCTAATAAATGTTGTTACTTTTCAAAGGGCATACATCACAGAAGGAAGCCATGGAAGTAAGCCTTGATATAACAGCGCTCAGCATTCTCCAACAGCCAGAAAAACTTCAGTGGGAGATTGTTGCAAACGTGCTTGAGGATACTGTCAAAGATCTTGAAGAACTTGGGGCAAATCCTTGCTTAAACTCTAAGAGTGAAAAGGCGAAGGAAAAGCATCAGGAACAACACAACATTCCCTTTCCATGTTTATTAGCTGGAGGTTTATTAACATATAAATCCCCTGCTACTTCACCCATTAGTAGTAATTCTCACAGGTCACTGGATGGTTTAAACAGAACTCAGGGTGAAAGTATATCAGAACAAGGGTCGACTGACAATGAATCCTGCACTAATTCAGAACTAAATTCTCCTCTGGTAAGGAGGACTTTACCTGTTTTACTACTTTATAGCATCAAAGAATCTGATGAGAAAGCAGGAAAAATCTTTTCACAGATGAACAATATTATGAGTAAAAGTTTGCATGATGATGGTTTTACAGTTCCACAGATTATTGAAATGGAGCTGGATAATCAGGAACAGTTGTTGTTGCAGGATCCTCCTGTGACTTACATTCAGCAATTTGCAGATGCAGCAGCCAGCCTTACCTCTCCAGATTCTGAGAAGTGGAATTCTGTGTTTCCCAAGCCTGGAACTTTGGTTCAGTGTTTGCGACTGCCAAAGTTTGCGGAAGAGGAAAATCTCTGTGTAGACTCAATAACTCCTTGTGCTGATGGAATTCACTTGTTGGTAGGACTGCGGACATGCCCTGTCGAATCCTTGAGTGCAATAAATCAAGTAGAGGCCTTGAATAATTTAAATAAATTAAACTCTGCACTATGTAATAGACGGAAAGCTGAACTGGAATCAAACCTTGCTGTAGTGAATGGTGCAAATATTAGTGTAATCCAACACGAATCACCAGCAGATGTACAGACCCCTTTGATAATTCAACCTGAGCAGAGGAATGTTAGTGGAGGATATTTAGTACTTTATAAAATGAATTATGCTACGCGAATAGTAACTTTAGAAGAGGAGCCAATAAAAATCCAACATATCAAAGACCCCCAGGACACAATTACCTCACTCATTTTGCTTCCACCAGATATATTAGATAATCGAGAAGATGACTGTGAGGAGCCTGTTGAAGAAATGCAGTTAACTTCAAAGAATGGCATTGAGAGAGAAAAAAAGTCTGATATTTCTACTCTTGGACATCTGGTAATAACCACTCAGGGAGGATATGTAAAAATATTAGATCTTTCAAACTTTGAAATTTTGGCCAAAGTAGAACCTCCCAAAAAGGAGGGCACTGAAGAACAGGACACATTTGTTTCTGTCATTTATTGCTCTGGCACAGATAGACTGTGTGCATGCACCAAAGGTAAGTTCTTAGATTCTTTGCTACGGATCTTCTAAAGTCCCTGCATATGGCATTATATGTATATTCAGTGTGAAGTTTCGAGCCATATAGTTGGAGATGAGTTTTTAAAGAATAATGAGATAATCTTTCTATTGTTTTTAAACATATATCAGTATGCAGGAGGTTAGATTTGATTCCCCCTAGTTCCCATCTTGGGGATCAAATCTCACCTCCTACCTAGTAGACAAACATTTTAGTGCTGAGCTGCATACTCATCCCTTTAAGATTTATTGTTTGTTTTTGAGATAGGGTCTCATTATGTGTGTGATGTAGTTCCTGTCCTTGAAGTCACTGCATAGCTCAGGTTGACATTGAACCTGTGGGATCTTCCTGCCTCAGCTTACTGTGTATAAGTATTATGGGCACGTGCTACTGATACAGAGGAAATGTTAGATGTCAAATACATGGAATTTGTGTTCCCCAAAGGTGAAGAACAAATTCTAAGAAACAGTGGATGTTAAGAGTAGGAAAATTTATTGTTGAAAAGGAATGAGAAATAGGTTTGGACAATAGGAATAGTTCCTGAGAGACAGAAGGGATCTTGAGTGGGTTATCAAAGAGCCCATCTCTCAAAGGAAGTTTTATAGAGCAAAATCATGAGGTGGATACAGTGTGTGTCAAAGTTATCAACCAATAAGATTGCAGTTACAGTTACTTAGCTAATATTGATCTAGTGGTAGCAAGGGTAGGTGGCATCCTTAATTTAGGTTGATAATCTATAGTCTTGGCCTTTTCTTTAGTCTTAGCAGTTTAGTCTTTTAGTCTTAGTAGGTGAGAGAGAGAGGCTGGCCCAACCATAGTGAAATAATGGGAAATACCAATAGGGCAATACCAGTAATCCCAAGCCTCCCATCATCCCTTACAGGATTGTGTAGAACTAGCCTTGACTTCCTCAAGGGCCCAGCCCTGTCTGACTGTCCACTTTATTTCTACCTAACTTAGCTATCTATAATACTACAGGTTCTGTAATGAATACTTTAGAGCAATAGTTTAGAGTAATGAAGCCATGAATTAGAAATTCAGACTTTCAGAGCAACCAGAAGCAACTATGGTGTATTAGGTAATTTAGTTTAGTCATCACATCATGTTTCATGCATGTACTTTTATTATCCTTACTTTTCAGATAAGGGAACTGGGGGAAGGAGCAGTTAAATAGTTTCCCTAAGTCATAGAGCTTTATAAATTGCAGAACTAGGTTCTGGGAAGAACTAGGAAACCTGGGAAGTCCATCTCTAGAGTGCTTTAACCACTTAAGAATTCTTTAAATAAAGAATGACCAACAATTACGTATTTTTTCCTTATTATTTTTAAAAAGATAATATAACAGGAAACACATAACAATTTTATCAGATTTATTCAATACAAAAATTGACTGAAATGACACTGATGAGTAACGGTTGGGACAGTATGTAAACAAATGCACTGCCTGAATGATGTTGGGGTAAAGAAAGTGGTTAAACTACTTAACCTAAACTTCTGGAATGTGACAGAAACTAAAGAATTGTTTTGTTTTGTTTGCCTTGGACTCACTGTGAGCTCAGGCTGGCATCAAACTCACAGCTATCCTCCTACCTCAGCCTCCCAAGTGCTGGGACTATAGGTATGCACCACTATACCTAGCACATATTCTTGAATTATTTTGCAGCCTTTAATTTGAAATTAAATTTCAATTAATTAAAAGTTTAATTTGTCATAAATCATCTGAAGTGAAGTTAGGTTTGAGTGAGCTGACTCCAAAGCATATCTTTATTAGACATTAGTATTTCCCAGAAATACAGTAAGGCTCTAGTGATTTAAAGCATGTTAAATATTTAAAGAATAATATTTAAAATAGATGAATGATGTATTGTTAGAGTTTGGGCAATAAGAAGTGCTAGGAAGTAATCATATGATAGAGATTTTTAAATTTAACTGATAGAAAAATAATGTGAATGCTAAACTATTATACTTTACACAATGAGGTATAATGCTTAGTACATATATACATTGTATAATGTTTAATTTAGGTTAAGCATATTTATCTCCTTAAGTACTTATTGTTTCATTGTGGTGAAAACATGCAGAATTGTTCCTTTTTAAAGTGTATGGTATACAACGGTTACGTAAAGGTCCCGTATTATGCACTAATATGCCATAGAGTGCCTGTACTCTTTTTTTCTAACTTCTAGTAACCACCGTTTAAATCAATGTCTGTGAAATAAACTCTTCAAATCAGGTAGTGTTTATCTTTCTGGCTTAATTCACTTAACATAATGGTGTCTAGTTCCATCCATGTTGTGAAAAGCAAGAAGGCTGCATTCTTCTTTTATGACTGCGTTCATCAGTTGATGAACACTTAGGCTGATTCTATTTCTTGGCCATTATCAGTAGTACTGCAATGAATATGTGAGTGTGGATGTCTTTTCAACATTCTGATTTCATTTTCTTTTGACTCTTTCTTGGCAGTAAGATTGCTGGGCCAGTGGTAGTTGTATTTTTAAATTTCTTAGGAACTTCCATGCTGTTTTCTGTAAATGTTAGTAATACTGTAATTGATATACCTACCAACAGTCTGCCAGGGATCTCTTCCTTCCACATCCTTACCAGTACTTCTGTCTTTAGTCTTTTTGATATTAGTCATTCTTACTGGGGGTAAGGTGAAACCTCATTGTAGTCATTTGCATTTCCATGATGATTAGTGCTATTGAGTATTTTTAAAATGTCCCTGTTGGCCAATAGCATATCTTCTAAATAGAGCATGTCTATTTAGATTTATTGCACATTGTAAAATTTCCTTATACTTTTCTTATCATTGCATTTTCAGAATCCCTTATGTACTGTATTCTAGATGTCGTCCCCTTGTCAGATATATACATTTGTATTTTCTGTATGTGGTTTCTGCATTCAGTTGATTGTTTTGCTGTGCAAAAGTGTTAGAGTTTGATGTATAATCCCTTTTGTATGTTTTTGCTTTTCTCCCTGTGCTTTTGGAGTCCTGTCTTGTTTGCTGGCCCTTATACGACTGAGTTGTATATCCTGCTACTCTGTTTTCTTTGAGTAGTTTCATAGTTCCAAGTCTTACATTAAAACTTTTAATCCATTTTCAGTTGATCTTTGTAACTAGTGAGTGATAATGGGTCTAGTTTCATTCTTTTGCATGTGGATATACAGTTTTCCCAGCTGTATTGAAGACTGTCCTTTCTTCAGTGTGTGTTTGTATTACCTTTGTCAAAACTCAAGTTTTGCATGCATGCATAAATGCATGAGTTTGTTAGACTCTCTGTTCTCTTCCACTGGTTTGTGTCTGCTTTTATGCTAATACTGTACTGCTTTTGATTGTTATAGCTTGTAGCGTTTCCTACAGGTAGCGTAATGCTTTCCTGGTTTGTTCTTTTGGTCCAAAAATGACATTGGCTATTTAAGGGTTTAGTGGTTTTATATAATTTCTAGTTGTGTGAAGAATGCAGTTAGTACTTCGGTAGGGATTGTACTGAATTTGTAAATAACTGTGAATAGTGTGGACATTTTAACAGTATTGATTTTTCTAGTTCACAGACATGGGATGTTCTCGTTTTTTGTGTTTTCTTTGATTTCTTTTAACAGTGGTTCCTATATAATTTAGTTGTAGACAGCGTCCACCTTTTTGTTGATGGGTTTTGTTTTTTTGGAGACAGACAGTTTGTAGTCCAGGCTGTCCTTTAGCTTGTTAGCCAGCTCAGGCTGTCCTCAAAGTTCTAGCAGTCCTCCTGCATCAAGTTCTGAGTGCGGGGATTACAGATGTGGACCACCAGGCCAGGTTTTTCACTTCCTTGGTTAAATTTATTTTTATGTATCTTATTAATTTTTTTGGTAGCTTTTATAGATCGGATTGCTTACTTGATTTCTGTTTCTGCATCCTTGGTATTGATATATGGTAAAGCTGTTGATTTTGTGTGTTGATTTTTATATCCTGCAACTTTGCTGAATTCAGCCTTTTGTTCTACCTTTCCTTTCCTTCTTTTTCTTTTTCTTTTCTTATTTCTTTTTGAGACAGGGTTGCACTCTACAGTTCAGGCTGGCTTTGAACTCACTTTATAGCCCAGGTTGGCCTCAGTTGCATTGGTCCTCCTGCCTCAGCCTCCTGAGTTCTGGAATTACAGGTGTGTGCCACCACATCCAGCCTAAATGTAGGTTCCGAGTCTTTTGATATACAAGAAAATGTCTTCTGCAAATGATGATTTGACTTTTTTTTCTTTCAATTTGGATGCCCCTTTATTTCTTTCTCTAGATTATCTGCTGTGGCTACTAAATTGAATAAAAGTGACAAAACTGAAAAACAAAACAAAACAACAACAACAAAAAATGGACATCCTTGTCTTGTTCCAGATGTAGATGCAAAGATTTCTGCCTTCCTCTACTCAACCTAATGTTAGCTGTTGGCTTATTGTTTAAATGGCTTTTATTATCTTGAGGTGTATTCCTTGTGTGTCTGATTTGTTCAGTATTTTTATCATGATGGTTTGTTGAATTGTATTAGATGTTTTGTGTCTTATTTGAAATAAGCATTTTTGTGCTTTATTCAGTTTATATGGTGTGTCGTATTTATTGATATCCACTCCCCCACTGAGTATCAAAGCATGGGCACTCTGTCACGGAGTTGTTGTCACAGTCCTTTTAAAATTTTGTGACAAGTCTCACTGAGTAGTCCAGCTCGTCTTCAAACTTGAAACTGTCCTGTTTCAGCTTTCTGAATAGCTGGAATTACGAGCATACACTACAGCAGCCAATTAATGTGTGTCAGTTGTGAATTTTGAATTGTCTTTATTTTCTTGAAGTCAGATCCTTTGCTCATAAGGAACATTTTTTCTTTTTATGGTGTTGGGAATTAACCCATAAGCTATTTGCACTAAACTATATATTTTAAATGTTGATAAAAGTCTTGCTAAGAAGCTTGGGCTGGGCTTGAACTTGGGATTTTTCTGCTTCACCATACCTGGTAAATAATCTTTTAAATGCATTGGATTTGGTAATATTTTGTTTAGGATTTGTATGTGTGTGTGTTCATCAAGGAGAGTGGCCTGTGATTGTCTTTGTTCTCCCTTCTATTCCCCTCCCCCTGCCCCTCCCCTTCCCTCCTTTTCCCTTCCCTCCTCTTCCTTTTTCTTCCTTTTACTTCCTTTTTTTCAATTTGAATACGGAAATGCTGAACATGACCTCTAATCTTCTAAAATTTTATTTTGTGGCATGGTGTGACTAAGTTGCCCAGACTGGCATCAGACTTGTGATTCTTCTGCTTCAGCCTCCTAAGTATCTGGGATTATAGGCACGTGTCACTATGCCTAGCTTTTCTCCCTACTCCTCTCTATTTTTGCAGTACAGGGGATTGAATCCAGAGCTTTCTTACAGAGTTGTGTCTCCAGCTCTTGTATTACTTTTATTTTGAGCAGCAGTTTGCGTAGGTGAACTTGTGTTCCTCAGCCTCCCAGTGTACTGGGATTATAGGGATATGCTGTGTGACCTGCTGCCGTGACCTGCTTTGTATCGTTCTTTTAGTCTTTCGTTTATTTTTGCTATGACCGTCACTGTTTTTTTCCTTTCAGTAATTTTGGATCTAGTTCTTGTTTTTCTGGTTCTTTGAGATGCAGTGATAGGTTGCTTATCAGAGATTTTTCTACTTTTTTGATGTGAATGTTGGTTATTATAAACTTCCCTCAGTTCTATTGCTAGATCTCCTAGATTAGGTCTGTTGTATCTCCACTTTTGTTTGAAGAAGTATTTAAATTTTCCACATTTCTTCTGGATCCGCTTATTATTTAAAATAAATTATTTTTCGTATATTTTGTATTGTTTCCAAAGCTTTAAAAAAATTTTTTTTTTGGCTTCTGATTTCTAGCTTTTTTGCAAGGAATAAAAGATCCTTGATGTGATTTCAGTGTGTTAAAAATTTGTTGAAACTTGTTTTGTGGTTTATCATATGATCTCTCCTGGAGAATATTTTGTGTACTGATGAGAAAAATGTGTGCTCAGTAGCCATTATATAGTTGTTATTTTTCTCTTACTGAATTGACCCCTTTCATCATTGTATAATGATCTTCCTTGTTTCTTTTCTTTTGACATTAAGTCCATTTTAATTTTTGGTAGAATGTGACTCCTGTTTTGTTCTGGCTTCTATTGGAGGAAAACCTTTCAGTCTGTGTGTAGTGAAGTGCATTTCTTGTAAACAACATATAGTTTTTATTTATTTATTTTTTTAATCGCTTTGTGACTTTTAGGTGGAGAATTAGTCACTTAAATTCAAGGTCATTTGATAAAGTCTTGCTATAGTTTTTATGTAACCCATTTCTAGTTTTGTTGTAGTTCCTTTCTTTCTCCCTCTTTATATAGTCTGCCCTGGTGATGAAATGAATTACTCTAGTAAGGCTTTTTTATTTCTTACTTATTTTATTTGTTTTGTGATAGATTTTGGCTTTATGGTTACCATGAGGCTTACAAAAACATCTTTGACTATAATAAGGTATAATGAAGTTATAGCATCTTAACATGATTATATGATTAAGAACAGAGCAAATGAATAAAAGAAGAAAAGAAAATATGCCCTTAAGAAACCTCTCCAGTTTGCACTAGTAGAACTGAGTTCTACAGTTTCCACTGTTCAAATTGGTGTCTAAGGAAAGAGATTGTTAGAGAATCTTATTCAGCTTCCCTCTTCCTCTGCTCCTGTAATAGGAAGTTTAACCAGATGATTAAAGACATAAAAATGCTGAGAACTTAGCTACTTTGAAAATTATTAATAATAGGTAAGGGTAAGGAAATGATTCTGCTTCATAATTGATAGAACTGTGGGGGACCAGCAGCAGCTGAAAAGATAAGAAGTATGAAATATAAATGACCTTTATTTTGAGAATGTGAAGGGAGACACCCCTGAACCCCTGGGGCGTGGCATATCCCCCCCCAATCTCTCCGTGGAACACTTGGAATGGGGGCATACATGTAGCTTAGGTTGGGGGTGGTGCCTGAGGGGCATTAGGGATGCACAAGTAGCCCATTGGTATTCTTTTGGCAACATAGGTAAATTCCTAGGGGTGGGGAAGATAGAGCCATAGGTAAATTCCTAGGGGTGGGGGAGATAGGACTCCTTGGTTCCGTCTGAGGCTTCACCAGCTGCAGTGCCTTGTCTGGACCAAAACTCTTTCATATCCCGTCTTATGATTATTATTATGAAAAGGAGCAAAGATTTCTCTCTTTACTGCTTCCTGCTGGTAGGGGTCACTGTACTGGGGTTTAGGGGAGTGGACGGGATGACGGTTGATGCCCAGGTAGAAGCTGATGCCAGTTGTTTTAGCCAAGACAACTTCACTGGTGAATGCACGTATGTTAGACTGGAAAAACAAAGAGACAAGATGTTATGAGGAGGCATGGCACTGTCATATTTAAGGACCCAGGTGCGCTAAAGGGAAGGTGCTTTTGATTTGGATATGTCATTATATCAGGACCATGTTGTGGTAGAATCATTGCCACAGTAAGGGAGAATTCTGAAAAATAAGTGTGAGGGTAGGAGGAGTGAAGGTATGAGAGGTGATTACTCCCCCATGTGAAAGGGTAAAAGTTAAGAGGGTAGGTGGGTAAAACTTGTCTCTGGTCCAGGAGTTGAAAAAAATTAGGGGGTGGTGGCTGTATCAGTATAGGGAAAGTAAGGGCCTAGGCTTTTAGGGATGTCACGTTTAACCAAACAGCTGAGGGTAGAGAGAGCTGAGACAGTTGTCACATAGAATGTTATAAAGATGATCTTATGCATGATGTGGGAGTCTTTAGGAAAGACTGTCAAGAGTCGGGCCGTAAAAAGAAATAAGAAATTAGAAACCAAATTGGATAACAAAACATGACAGCCTGAGAGTCGTGGCTGTGAGGCCTTGGTGAGGCAGAGATGAGTAGGCAAAAGGATGGTGAGATCTAGGGCCTGAGTGATGTGAAACCAGGATGGCAGTCTAGCAACTTTGATCACTGTCGAGGTTGGCAAGAATATCAGGTATGGGTCACTGTAACCTGGTTGTAGTCTTTGGAATGATTTGCTGTAACAGGATTTTAGCAAGTATATCAGCAGTTCTGGTTGTGGGAAAGGCTTTTATGTATCCTGAAAAAGTATAAACAAAGTGTTAAGACAAAATTTATCTGCCAGTCTTTTTTTTTTTTTAATTAAGGAGAAAAAGAGAAAAAAAAAAAACAGAAAAAGGGTACAAGTTATACAAAATTTCAGAAAAAAAATAAACAGCAGGAAATCACTAGTTACTGGATTACATATTGTCATCTTTATCTGCCAGTCTTGACCAGGGTGGTCTGAGAAATTGGTGAATAAGAATGGAAGGAGGTGGTCTAATATCATGGAAGAGAGGTTTACTAGTAATAACAGGTATAAACTCTTGAGGGCTCAGTGTGTCTAAGTCAGCCTGTATAAACACAAGGAAATAAAAGCATTTTTAAGATTTAGGACTGTAGAGTGAGTGGTGGAGGGAAGATTTGGCACCACTGGGTGGACTGGGGAGAAGCAGTCTGGAACCTGCACGAAATAGACCCTGTTTGTAAATGGCATAGGTTGACCTTTAATACCCTTAGAGATCGAGGACTTACTATAGCAACCTGGAAATTCAGGAAGAACTCTGTATATTGGCCTCTATGTCCATAAGTATAGAGAATGTCTTACCTGAGACTTTTAGTGGGACTTGGACTGTGAGACGGACACCCATAAAGGGGGCTGTTGTTGGCTCTGAGCCCTGTCAGTCTTCGGCAGCAAGTGTAAGCAGATCTGTCCTCGATGATTCTGGCAGTGTTGGCATTTCCTGTGAGGGCTAGAAGTTAGGATGGCTTACCCACTCTCTGGTGGCTAGGACAGTCTAGTAGCCCTGGAGTAAGGTCTCAAAGAACGCCAGGATGGGGCACTATCTTGCCCAGTGTCTTCTGCTGCATTTGAGGCATGGTCCATGGCAGGGGGGCCAGGCAGCTCCACCTTGTGTCGGTTTACCTGTCTCCGAACTCGAGGTGTTACAAGTAAGTATGCAGGAGTCAAATATAATCAACAGGGTATTTATAACTTTAGTAATGGCTTCTTATAAGGAGGACAGGTCCAGAGAATTTTAGGAACTGACATGTCTTTATGTCATATATATAAGTATCAGTTTATGTTATTAAAATGTCTAATGCCATCTGATTTTTGGAGGATGGTCTGTTTAATTAATTTTTTTCATCTTTTTATTTAGGAGAGAAATCAGCTACGGTGTCATTTAATGTCAGTTGAATATAGTTAATTATGGCTCGGTGGAGGGCTGAGCTAGGGCAGACAGGCTGGGGAAAGGTTTAAGTTTGGCTTCTGCTGCAGTGTCAGTTTTGTTGTTTTGCGTGCATCATATAACCCTTGTCTTGGAAAAGAGCTAGTGGTTCCCAGCAAAAGGAATGTATATTTATTTTTAATTTTAGTTGTTAAACATCTAGATTGTACATTTTTAAGCGTATATCTGGATCTGAAAGAAAACATTTGTCATGGCTGGAACACAACAAAAGGCAGCAGAAACAATCTGAACTTTATATCTGAAAACACGAACAGCCTCAGATTAGCAATATAATGAGTTATTTGTTGGCTGTGTCTGTGCCAGCAGACAGAATTGCGCTTGAGCTTGGGGGTGGGGACTGGTCCGGGGCGTGTGCAGAGCACGCCCAGCATGGGGGCGGTGCATGCAGAGTGAAGGTGGGGCAAGTGTCAGGACTTAACGCATGCGCGGGGTGGGGGGGGCCTGGAACTGTCATTTCCCCAGAAATGCACGCAGGCAGGTCGGCGGTGCAGCAGGCACATGGGGGCACTGAGCTGGGAGGCAGAGTTGGGACTCAGCAGGGACCTTACACACTGCGACCCTGCGGGGGGGCTGAGCCACCACATGAAGCCGCAGCTGCTCGCA
The DNA here is from genome assembly GCF_034190915.1 of Cavia porcellus. Classification (NCBI taxonomy): domain Eukaryota; kingdom Metazoa; phylum Chordata; class Mammalia; order Rodentia; family Caviidae; genus Cavia; species Cavia porcellus. The sequence goes on along the minus strand of NW_026947484.1, from coordinate 229,075,940 downwards.
GGGCCTTGCGGATTAGGGCGCGGCATTAGAGCCGAACCTGGGTGGACCTGGGTGGACCTGGAGTACAGCATGAGAGCCGAGATATCGTGCGGAGTTGGGGCGCAGCGTGAAAGCTTAAAGCCTAAAGCAGCCTTGTGCGTATCTCTCAACACTTTTTGGGCTGGAGCGATTGAGAGCTTAAAGTAGCTGCACATATATATCTCTCAACACTGTTTGGGTGCACCTCCCCTCTCGGTGGGGAATGGGTTGGTGCCGGGGAGGGAAAGTGGCAAGGCAACAAAGGGGATGCTGAGAAAGCTCCGAAAGGCTGCAAAGAAAGACACTATTTTCTCTTTAAGTGTAGGGAGGGGAAGGGATCCTGGAAGAGCGATCCAAAACAAAGACTTAAAGATAGAGAGTTTTGTAAACTTCTTGTCAGTGTGATAAACCATAGATAGGTATGGTTTTTTTTTGGGGGGGGGGGACAGGAAGTGGTCCCCAAGATAAAATCTGGTGTGGGGTCTAGCCCATGGAGTTATAGCCAGATGAGGCAGCGGACCAAGGTCTACTAAGTTTAAAGTCGTCACTTTTTACTCTAGACTGATCAGTATTTTATGGTTCCAAAAGCTCATAATAATTGGCTGTCACCAATATACGAGTGGATTTCTCGTGTGTTTAGTAAAAACTCTTGCCCGTGATAACTTAAAAAGCTCTGAAGGACGTGAGAGTCTTTCAGTGTGGACGTAGGCTGGGCCAGGAAGACTGCCTTGGGCTATCTGAACCTAAAGAATGTGAGAGTCTCCTAGTGTAGACACAGGTTGGCCCAGAAAGACCCTGCCTTGGGCTATCTAAGGACATGAGAGTGTCACGCGAACCCATGGAAAAGGGGAGAAAACCTGCCTGGGTCCTGGCTCAGCAGCAATCTCCGGGAGTTGCTCACCTGTAGTAAATTGGGTTGGTGTTGTTTGTGAACCGGCAGTGACAAGTTTACAGCTCCCGAGTGTAGAAATGAGGAATTAATGTAGGATGCAGTCTGGTCCTGGTCCTGAATGGCAGGGGACTCAAGCTGAGAAAGCCCCAGGAGTCTCTCATCTGCCATTCCCTGTCAGGTAACCATATGATAGAACTGTGGGGGACCGGCGGTGGCTGAAAAGGTAAGTATGAAATATAAATGACCTTTATTTTGAGAATGTGGGAGAGAGACACCTCTGATCCCCTGGGGTGTGGCATCTCCTCCTGGGGTCGGCGATCTCTCTGTGGAACATGTGGAGTGGGGGCATACATGTAGCTTAGGTTGGGGGTGGTGCCTGAGGGGCATTAGGGATGCACAAGTAGCCCATTGGTATTCTTTTGGCACCATAGGTAAATTCCTAGGGGTAGGGATAGGACTCCTTGGTTCTGTCTGAGGCTTCACTGGCTACAGTGTCCTGTCTGGGCCAAAACTCTTTCAATAATAGTAAGTAGCACGCATTTGTGTGATTTTTTTTTTTTTAAAAAGCATGTGACTCCTGGATGTAGCACTGTCTTGGTATTTTCAAAAGCATAGGGCTTCTTTATGGAAAATTATTTAATCTTCTTAAAAATAAACCCACGAATTATTGTGGGGGCATTGGTCAGAAGTATGTATGAGAAGGATATGCAGAGTTAAGGGACTTTTGGAGACCCATATCAGAAACCTCTTGGAATGGATGGTTAGAGCCTGCAGGGTGACAAATCTTAAGTAGGATCAAAACACACTGCCTTAAGGAATGAATGGCTCTGACACTCCTTCTTCCTGTACTCTAATTTACTACTTAGATTGACCCTTAAGGTCAGTTAGGTAACAGATCACCCGGACCTTCCTTGTCCCGTACATGAATTTCTGTGTACATGTTACCCTTCTTTTGTCTTTACGCGTGTATCACAGAAAGTAATAAAAAGCCACAGAAGTTTTGGTTCAGGGCACCCTATGAGCTTTCTTAGAGTTTGAATTGGACATTGACTCTGAGTAATCTCTCATCTTTTGAACCATTCCACAGTTGTGAACTAGGCCAGATAATACATGTTTTAGATTAAAATTCCTCGTTACTGGGGATGCCCCTCTAAGGCATGTGCATGCGAGGCGATAGGTCTATCGCTGAACTACATCTTCAGCCCTTTAAATTTTGAGACAGGGCCTTGCTAAAATGCCTAGGAAAGGCTGAAATTTGGGATCTTCCTCCTCAGCCTCCTGAGTTACTATAATTCTAGGCCTCTATCACCACATTCATTTTAAATTAATTTTAAGTAGGGTTAACAATGTGCTGCAAGTAGATTTAACAAGGCTATCTTTGATTAAAAATTTAGAAATAGACATATGAAACTTTACAAAAGGTATGAAGAAATTCGGGAATTTCTTTTTTTAGAGATGAGTTAAAAATCAAAGTTGAATTGGTATTTTGTTTGATACAGATACATTTAGAATAAAAAGGAAAACTTCAATGAGAAGATAGAACTCAGATAAAATATAAATCAGTGTAATATATAGATGGAAATTAATATGTATGATACTTGACATTAATGGTTTAAAAATAGTATTTTAAAACATTTACACAAAGTTAAAAAACAAAAAAGATTAAAAGCTTACAATTAAAAGGAAACATGTTATAAATTGTAAAAATACTGAGTATGACTCCAACAACAATGCTTATGTGTTTATTGATGCAAGGAGTGAGTAAAAATTCTCTCAAACGTTCTTAATGATCTCATTGGTATATGTGATAATATCTTTCATTTTTGACTGATTTTAGGAGGGAATTATTCCTACTGTTTCTACTGTTAGTTTTCTAGGAGTTTCTATTAGTTTTGGGTACTGTTACGTGCTGCTGAAGTTGTTGCAGTTACAAATAAAGGCAAGTGAGATAGGGCTAAGTCCTCAACAGAGCCAGTGCAAACACCTGGCAGCTGTGGGGAGACTGACACCGCCTGACGTGAGGCAGACCTCAAGACATAGGGTAAAATAAAGACTTATACATCCTAGGGACTGGTATTCTGATTAGTTCCCTCTAACCCTGGAGTCACCGTCCCACTTCCTACTGTTGATTTGCCTTCCCATTTGTCCCTAGTGTAATAAATTTTACCTGAACTATTGATCTTATTGGCTGACTATAGTTATGTCCCACTTTATGCCCATCTGCTTTGTGAGTTCCCAATCTTCCCCAGCCTTGAACCATGGTTTTACTCTATAAAAGTTCCTGGAAAAGACAGAACCCTTGGCAACCCACTTGGAACCCCCTCCTGTCTCTCTTCAGATAGAAGCTTTCTTTCTCTCAATAAATATATTCTACTCTTCACCCTACTGTTCCTAAAATTCATTCTTCGATTTTAGAGAACAAGAACTTGCGGACAAAGTAGGTTTGAAGTTTCATTCCCCTGTATCAAAGTGAACACATAGATTTGTATATTGTATTTTTAAAATACTTGTAAAATCTTCTTTTGGGATGATCACATAGTTTTTCATTTTAATTTAATACAATGAATCACATTGATTAATTTTAGAATGTCAAAATAACTTTGCATCCCAGGTAAAACCCACTTGGTTATAGTGTATTTTTGGATTCAATTTGCCAAAATTTTGTTTATAATGTTTTGTATTCGTGTTTGTGAGGAGTATTATATGGTCCTTGTAATCTTTTGTTTGTTTTAGTTTTAATTCTGTATTCTTTTCAGGCAAATTAATATTTGTCTGATAGAATAAAATGGGAAGTGGTGAAGTTTTGTGCTGTTTCTATACAGTTTATTTTATTTGTTCCTTAAATGTTTGGAATAATTAATCAGTGAAACCCTTGGGCCTGGAAGTATTTTTTGTGTAACATTTTTGACTACAACTTCAGTTTATTTTATAGAGTGTTATTCAGGTTGTCTGTTTCTGTTTCACTTAGGGTATTAAAATGTTTCATAATATTCCCTAGTCTTTTTTATTTCTGTACATGTTACTTGATGTCACTGCTTTCATTTGTGATGGTAATTTGTAAAGTGCCCCTCCCTCAGTCTAGCTAGAGGTTTGTTTTACTGATTTTGTTGTGAAACAACCAACTTCTGGTTTAAAAGATTTTTGCTTTTGTTGTTTTTATTAATTTCCACAGTATTATTATTTCCTTCCTTCCCCTCATTTTGGGACTTATGTAAGTTTTGTTGTCTCAGTTTTAATTTACTTTAGTTCAAAATGTATTCTAATTTCCATTGTGATTTATTGTTTGACTAATGGGTCATTTGTAAGTTTTTTTGCATTTTTACAAGATTTCTTTCTGCTTTGAATCTCTTAATTTCTTTGTGGTCAGAGAAACATAATATAAATGTCAGTGTTTCAAAACTTGAGACTTTTTAAAAAAAATACTGGGCATTGAAACTCAGGGCCTTACCACTGAACTACAGCCCCAGCCCCACTCCCCCTTTTTTAAAGTTTGAGCTAGGGTCTCACTAAGTTGTCCAGATGGGCCTCAAAATTGTGATCTTCCTTCCTTAGTCTTCCAGGTAGCTGGCCTTACGTTATTTAGACCATGTTGTTGTTTGGTTTTGAAACCAGAACTAGCATGTTACATAGTTGAGGCTGGTCTTGAACTTCTAGTAAACAGCCCAGGCTGACATCAAACTTAAGACAGTTCTGCTGGCTCACCCTCCTTGGTACTGGGATTATAAGCATGTACTAGTATGTTCAGTTATTATTCAGACTTTAAATGAGCCAGCATTCTGTATCCTAGAGAATGTTCTGCATGTACTTGAAAACAATGTGTTGAAAAAGTATTGAAATCTTCTACTGTTTTTGTGGAATTCTTTACTTTGCCATTTAAATCTATCAGAGTCACTTATCTTGAGCTGTTTCATTAGAGAAGCTGTTTTATAATTGTTGAATCTTCCTGATATACTAAGGTTTTTAATTTTCTTCTGTACCAGGGATCAAACTCATGACCTCGCACTTGCCAGGCAGGTGCTTGTGCCCCCGAGCTATATCCTCAGCCCTATACTTACTAATGTTTTTGTCTTGAAATATTCTTCGTTTATTTTGCATGTTATATTAATAAACTCCAGTTGCCTTGTTTCTGTTTGCTTCCTACAGTTTTCCCACTCCTTCACTTTTAACCAGAGTGTGAGTTTTGAAGGTAAAGTAGATGTTTTATAGGCAGCATATAGTCAAATCTTGCTTTGTTTTTCAGTTGGATAGTCTTTTTCTATTAAACTTGAACCAGATAGATTTTTATGTGGCATTTATGCTTGCTTATATTAAAATATTTCTTTCGAGTTGGGCATGTTGGCGCATGCCTATAATCGTTCTGGAGGCTTAAGAATGAAGATCACTGAGTTCGAGGCCAACCTGGGCTAGAAGGTAAACTCAAGGCCAACCTGAGAAATGCAAAGTGAACCACTGTCTCAAGAAGACCCAAAACAAAACAAAAACAAAAAAACCTTTTATTGGCTTCACATTCTTTTGTTATTCTTTTACTGGGTGCTTTTAATAAATATTTTTACTGTATCATTTAAATTCCTCAGTTCTTTAAACATGAATGTAACATTAGAAAAGAGTAATATATTAGGAGTATCTAAGAACTTACTGTAAAACCATGAATTACCTGCCTTTTTTTCCCCTCCCTTTTTCTGTTTTTTTTTTTTTTTTTTTGTACCAAAAAGGGATCAAACTCAGACTTGCACTTACTGGAGCTGCTGCTGAGCTTGCCCCCACCACTTTTTTTCAGACAAGGTTTTGTTTTGTTTTTAGCAGGGCCTTGAACTGACTGTGTAGTCCAGGCTGACCTAAGATTCAAAAGCAGTCAGTTCTCTTGCCTTGGCATATTATTAAATCCCGGGTCTTTTGAGATAGTCTTGCTTTCTATTTTAGGCTGAGCTTGAACTCAGTTTGTAGACCAGGCTGGTTTGTGGCAGTCCTCCTGCCACACCCTCTCATGCACCACTATATTCCGCTAAGTCTTTTATTGGATGTATGTTTTACAATTATTTTCTGCCATTTTGTGTCTTTTCACTTTATTGATTGTCCTTTGATATGTAATTTTAATTATGGAAGTTTTCCATTTATCTCTTTATTCTTACATTTAGTGATCACATTTGTTTTCCCTCTTTCCCCCTTCCACATTGTTTCCATTAGCTAATTGATTGTATAAAGGCAGTTGATTTAACATTTATGGTTAGGAATTCCAGTGTCTGATTTTCTTCATGAGTAGTTTTTGTTAAATTCTCTTTTTTCCCCCTTGAGTCTTACTTTCTTGGTTTCTTATCACTGAGACACAATACCTGACACCCACAATTTAATGGAGGCAACGTTTATTTCAGCCCAGTTTGTAGATGTTTCAGTCCTTTGTCTGCTAGCTGTATAGCAGGACAGTATGGCAGAGGAGAAAAAGTTCATGACTTTCCCTGAGGAATCAGAGATCGAAGTGGGAAAGAGACCCTTTTAGACTCTGCCACAAGTAACTTCCTCTGACCAGGCATCGTCTTCCAACACGGCTGTAAACACTGGGCTGATCCACTGATGAAAATCAAGAGTGCATAATGCAGTCACCTTCTCAAAGTCCCACCTATGAGCACACAAGATTTAGGGGATTACCTAGTTACAAATTATAGCACTTTCCTATTTCTTTATGTACTTTAGAAAAAAGTTTTTTTTTTTTTTTTTAAATTATGATGGATACGTTCTTTTTTTGTGTGTGTGTGTGTGTCTGATCGGTACCGGGGATCAAACTCCCAACTAACTGCCTGCTTGCAAGGCAGGTGCTTATGCCGCTGAGCTAAGTCCCCAGCCTCCGATGGATACATTCTTAAGTATTGTGTGTGATATTTGTAAAAGTGTGATTCTTCCAGTCAGATTTTTGCTTGTTGGTCATTGATCAGTCTGTGACTTTTCTAGTTTATTTTTCATAAAGGAAAGTTCATTTGTTTATACGGTCCCTGCTGTTTCTATTTTATTGTCTCTGCTGTGAGTGACCTGACAAAGGGCAAAAAACCCTTTGCTCTTCTCAATACTCTTGGGATTGAACTCATGACCCGGAGCTTGCCAGGCAGGTGCTTAGGCTACTGAGCTAAATCCCAGGCCCCTCTTCTCAGTACTCTTAAAGGGGTTTGACCCTTTTAAATGTTTGCAAAAATGTTTCCTAGGGAAGTGGCCAAGGCCATAGCAAGAGTCTGCAGTGGTCCTTCGGGAACTTCCAGACCAATCAAGATGTGCAACACCAAATATTTAGAGGCTCTGATCTCTGTTGCCTGCCTGGGTGTCCTCCAGTCCCTGCAGGCAAGTGGGCCTCTTTCTCCACCTTACAGCAGGGCAAAGCAATGGGAGATGGAGTCTTACTGGAGATGTGCCTGTCTTGTCATTAGCCATGTTTTTGGTTGCGAGTTCCGGGGTTCTGAAACAGTGGATTCCAGTTACTGGTTCATTGATGAAAAGACCCTTGGAGCTTCCTACTTGGCCATTTAAATGAGCGAGAATCACTGCCTGGTCTCTTCCTTGTATTCTTTTTTTTTCAATGACTCACTCTCTTTCTGTCTCTCTCTTTCTCTCTCTCTGTGTATGTGTGTGTGTGTGTATGTTGTATTCTTAGTGATTTAATTTATTGCAGTCTAATTTAGAAGAATACTTTTGGGGAAGGTCTTTTTGAGACAGGGCTTCACTGTGCAATTGAGGCTGACCTTGAACTCACAGCAGTCCTCCTTGTTAACCACGAGCTGGGATTATAGGAATGCACCACCAGGCCTGGCTAAAAATACTACTTTAATCCTAATAAAATGTATAGAAATGTTGGTTTAATCCTTCAGTTTTGACAGTAATCAACCTGACAAAAATGTTTTAATTATTTTATGAAAGCTTTCTTTTAAATAAAACTTTTTTTTGAGACAGTGTCTTGCTACATAGGTCAAGCTAGCCTTGAACACACTGTGGATCCCAGGATGTCTTGGTAACCCATGGTGATCTCTTACCTCAGCTTCCCACATGCTGGGATTGCAGGCATATACCACCATGCCCCACTAAAAATATAAGAATGAGAAGAAATATTTATTCACTGTCATTTCTGTGTGTTCTTTTCTGCTTTTCCCCTTTTCTCCTTTATCATCATCTTTTTTTCCCCCCTTGGTGATAGCCAGTCTTTTTTTTTTTTTCCTTCTTCTTCTTCTTAAAGGTTTTGAGACAGGGTCTTTGTATGTTGCTCAGGCTAGTCCTCCTGCTTTAGTGTGTGTGCAGGGGGGGTGTGGGATTCCCGCCATAGATCATTGTGCCTAACCATCTTTATTTTTCCTCTAAGAATTTGCTGTTGCTTTCTGTTCTGTTCTGTTCTTTCTGCATTACTTGGGATTGAGGCCCGAGTCTCACACATGCTACACAAGCACTCTATCACTGATCTACATCCCCAGCCTTACTTTCTTTGATTTGAAGAACGAACTTTGCTTTTAATTGTTAAGACAGGTCAGCTAACATAAAGTGTTTGCAATCTTTGTTTGGAAATGTTTCCATTGCACGTTATTTTGATCTGATTTTGTTTTTGTTTTCAGGAAAACGATTTATCTACTCTCCTCATTCTGTAATGCTGGATGTATAACTCAATGTATTCTTGTTAAAATATACTGTTGTACAATGTTTTTGAAATTTTTCTTATATATTTGCTAAGTTTGCTGTTGCTTATTTTTCTGTGATAGAGGATGCCTGGGCAGCTGGTTCATCAGTTTCTTCAGTCACAGTAATAGAGTCTGGCTCTACGGTTTTCGGTGCAGATTAGATGAATCAGTTAAACCACTTAAAATAATATCCTGCTTTGTGTGTTAATTTTGCCTTTATCACTTTTTTTCACTAAAATTGGCTTTTATTTAGCAGTTTCTTGGCAGTTAAATTTCTATAACCTTGAAAATAAAGTGCGTTGATTGCCTTACCTATCAGATGATAGTAACCAAAATGTTTATATAAATTGTACTGTGCTTGTGTTGCTATTAACCTCCTATTGAGTAATATTAAAATAAGTCAAAAATTTTAACCAAAGTTTTTCATTCTTATTATTTGTGATGATGGAATTTTACATACTACAGGTGGTGAGCTTCATTTTCTCCAAATTGGAGGAACTTGTGATGATATTGATGAAGCTGATATTCTAGTGGATGGATCTCTCTCTAAAGGAATAGAACCGACTTCAGAAGGTTCCAAACCTTTATCAAATCCTTCGAGTCCTGGCATTTCAGGTATGATAGCACATTTTTAAATGACTCTTTAAAAAATGTAAATACTTGTAAACACAGGTAATCCTTACTGTGGCTATATTTTGTTCTTGGGACTTACTGCATTTTGTCTACTGAATCTAGCATTTAATGAACCATGAATGAAAAATATATTAAAACTCATATCCTAGGTAGAAATAATTTCTAAAGTTGGTATTGATATTCATGGACATGGGCGTTTGGTATTTTTTTCTTGCACCAAAAGCACTGATCACTAGTTCATATGTAGCTGTGGGATTTTAAAGTACCAGTAGAATAATATAATAAATAGCAACTTTCACTACATTGTATATTGGAGCTTCTCAGCCTCAACACTGCTGATCATTTGTGAACAGACTGACCTGTACTACGTTAGCATCCTCTCTTTTCCTTCTACCTATTTAATTCTAGTAGTATACAACTGTCCTCATCATGATCAGATACTTTTTTTTTTTTTTTTTGCAGTACTGGGGATTGGACTCACGACCTCGTGCTTGTCAGGCAGGTGCTTATGCCGCTGAGCTAAATCCCCAGCCCTATCAGATATATTTCTAAGAGATTCCTTGTAGGCAGAATAACTTCCCAGTTGGGATATACCAACTTGTAATTAATCAGGAGTTGGTTTTCTAGGTTAACTATGCAACTTGGTATAAAAACAGTACTGTGCTGGATGTTACTGGTAGAGTGAAGATGTGGATATACTGTAAAGAAAGGATATTAACACCATGCTGTTATTGTTGATAAACAATAGTTAGTATTTAAGTCATGTATCTAAACTTTGAGAAAAAGTTACAAGTTTATAATTTGTAGAACTTTGTCTTATTTGTTTCTTTGTGAGAATATTCTAAACCTACCATGCTTCATATTTTAGCCCTTTTAAAATATGTTTTTGTTAATTGGAAAACCAACTACTCACTTCTGTCTAATATTAGACATTTCACAAATGTGAATGGATATATTAAAAGAAGTTAATCTATCTGAAGTACATTGTGACTTTGTAAAAATAGTATGTCTACTAGATATATCTTACCTACCACAGAAGTGATAATAAATAAACTGTTTAATCTTTTGTATTAGTTTTGTATACCAATCCGACACCATCGGATTAGTTTTTGACTATTCTTTAAATTTTAAATTGATGGGGCCTGGGCATTTAGCTCAGCTGCATAAGTACCTGCCTTGCAAGCGCGCAGTCTTGAGTTTGATCCCCAGTTACCCCCCCCCCCCCATTTTTTTTTTAAATTGACAAGAAAGGGACAAATGTTACATGCTTTCTGTTGTCTAGCATTTTGTTTTGTAAATATCAATTTGTAAAAGTTAATTGTTGATTTGATATAAACTGTTCTGCATTTTAGTGTCACTGCAGTTGTTGAACTTATTAACTTAAGAGTTAAATCCAGTGGGGCTGGGGGTTTAGCTCAGCGGCATAAGCGCCTGCCTTGCAAGCAGCCAGTTGCGAGTTCGATCCCTGGTACCGATAAAAAGGAAAAAGACAAAAAAAAAAAATTAAAAAAAAAAAAAAAAAAAAAAAAAAGAGTTAAATCCAGCGAACCCTGTAACAGGTTAAATTTGTGTTTCTCCCAAAGTGACTATTCTTGTAATTTAAATGATTGAAGATGGGCTTTTCCCTCTGTGTTACTATTCCATCATTAGTTGATTCTAGATACCTGTGCCTGCTTTATTAACTTGCAGGATATTTGACAGTGTTGTAGTTCAGTAGTAAAAAAAGATGAAATAAAATTATATCTTTTTTTCTTTTTTCCTCTTTTCTCTTTTAATTACTACATTCACTAATATTAAGGAGTTGATCTATTGGTGGAGCAGCCATTCACCCTTGAAATCTTGACATCTCTAGTAGAGCTAACCCGCTTTGAGACATTGACACCTCGGTTTTCAGCCACTGTTCCGCCATGCTGGGTAGAGGTTCAGCAAGAACAGCAGCAAAGGAGGCATCCTCAGCATTTGCATCAGCAACACCATGGAGATGCTGCTCAGCACACTAGAACTTGGAAACTACAGACTGATGGGTAAAGTGTTATTCTGAGATATTGACGTTCATATTCTATGTTTGTTAGTGACAACACAGACTTCCTCAGTAAACTACTGTTTGTCTTAGCTTTTGCGTATTAATAACTTTGTTTCTTTCACTTGTCATCATGATTTTGGAAATTGCTCTATTTTTATTATCAGTTGTGTCATAAAATAATGAGAGAAACCTACCATTTGGTCACGAGTCCACAAATACACTTAAATATTATATATTTGTTTTTTAAACTAGGCACTATAGACATTAGTAACATCATTCTTGTGAAGTTTATATTCTACCAGCCATAGACAAACAGTGAACACATACATCCTGTGGTATATTGTCCTTTAAAAGCTTTAAAGAATGTTAAAAGTGTGTTGATGTAATTTTTGGGTATTTATATGTGTATGTAAGAGAGAGAGAGAGACAGACTGACAGACAGAGACAGAGCGAGAGAGGACATACATAATTTATACATGGAGCCTGAGAAAGCCCTCCATGGAGATACCAGTTCAGAGGAATAGCAGATACAAACATGTTAAGGAATATCTTTTATGAGCTCTAGGAAATGTGAGAAAACTACGTTGCAGTACAGTGAACGTGATGAAGAATAGTGGGCAGTTCAGCCAGACTCTTGTGCTGCATTTGATAGGAAGGTATTAGGGGATTATGAGTACAGGAGAGATGTGATATGATTTATGGTTTGGAAGGAGTAGTGTGACTGTTAGGGTTGAGGATAGATTTCTAGGTAGCTGTGATTATAGTGGTAGTGGGGCAATGAGAGATGCAAGGATTCTAGTATGATTTCTGTTGTGGTAATCCGGGTTAACTGCTTCTGATAGCCTGGACCATGGGGTTGGGGAGATATAGTGGCTAGATTGTGCATTAATCAGGAGATAAAAGTATAATTTTTTGAGTTATTGAACATCTATTGTGACATAAAAATTTAAAATCAGAGAATGGATATATATATATGAATGATACAAAGTTGTAGAGTTATTGTTTTAAAATAAAAGACTCTAGGACTCCACACACAGATCTAGGATGAGGCTGGGCATTTGGTGGTAATCCTAATTTATGATATTGCACACTTGGAGAAACAACTTTCCAAGTAGAATTAGGTGCCTAAGGCAAAATCCTTTTGGGAGGTCATCCTCGTTTTTTTATCCTATTGGAAAACATTGTTCTGTTGGAATGTTCAAACAATAAATTAAGAAAGATGATACTAATGATAATAATGTTCAGAGTAAAGAAAAACTTCTGCTTTATTTAGCCTTTCTCTTTATTTGACAGCAACAGCTGGGATGAACATGTATTTGAATTGGTTCTACCCAAAGCATGTATGGTTGGACATGTGGACTTCAAATTTGTTTTAAACTCAAACATTACCAATATTCCACAGATACAAGTGACACTGCTGAAAAATAAGGCTCCAGGCTTAGGGAAAGTCAATGGTAAGAACAGATAAAAATTGGTCTTCTAAGATTTTATCTTGTGATTAATTCTTTATAAAATTAATTTTTAATTTGACTACTTAGATTTTGTTCTTTCATACTATTTGCATACTGTTTTTGCTACTATTTAGTTGTTTGTTTGATTTTATTTTGAGACAGTGTCTCCCTATGTAGTTTAGCCTTGAACTCACTATCTAGGTGAGGCTGGCCTTGAATTTGCAGGAAGCCTCCTGCCTCAGCCTCCTGGGTGCTGGACTTGCAGGCATGCACCACAGTACATGGTTGTACTTTTTTATTTCAAAAATATAACAAGGGACCGGGGATTTGGTTCAGCGGTATAGGTGCCTGCTGGACAAGCATAAGGTGGTGAGTTCGATTCCCAGTACCAAAACTAAACCAAACCAAAACAAAACAATCGCTCATTTTAGAAGTTTTTCAGTTGCATAAAATTGGGTGATGTAATCCGTTTTGGTTCGTTGGATTTGTTTCTTTGTAGATTATTTCACTTGGACATTACTAGCTTAATGCTTTTCTTTTCCTAAGGAAAGAATTGATTGTGAAAAGAACTACATTATGGAGGTTATTACGCAGATAAGCTTATTAGTGAAGCCAACCTTTCATGTAATGCCACAAATATTCTTGCTTTTATTACTCTTACTAAGTTATTTAAATAGATTGTACACAGTTACCACGTTACTTTTCAGTGCTTTTTCTTTAATAGATTAATTTAAAATGCCTGGGATAACTTTAAGATAAAATGCAAGTTAGCACTAGGGGCTAAATTATGTACGTGAAAAAAAAATTATGAATATGTGTTTATTTATTAGCTTGTGTATGTGTGTGTGATTTTGTATTGTTTTGAATCACGATAGGTTTTTATTTAATTGGGTCTAGGATGTAGGCATTGGCATTTTAAATACTGTAAGTATTTGTACTGTGAAGCCGAGGCGAAGAACTTTTAATTTCTATGGGTCAGTATGTTATTCCAATGAGAGAAAAGAGTATATAAAGTAATTAGTGGAATTCAGTTTTCTTCCTGTCATTTCAAGCACTGTATAACATCTGTGATAAAAACAAAAATTTGCAGTTCCCAATTTAGCATCAAATTATAGAGATTTAGGCACAGAAGTCTTTGATATTAAGCAAAATTAAGTTTACTAATATTTTTATCCTCTAGAAACAGCAGTAGATAGGCAGATCACCTTTCCTTTGTCTCCAGCTCTTAACATTGAAGTGGAACAAAATGGGAAACCGTCCCTGGTTGATTTGAATGAAGAAATGCAGCACATGGATGTAGAGGAATCACAGTGTGAGTTAAATTACAGAGCTGTTGTTCATGACAGTAAAAGGAGTAGTGGTTGTTCAGCAAAGATTTCTGTATCGCTTGCAAAAAACTTGGTTTAAAGAAATTAATTAAAAAAATAACCTGTAATTCTGCTTTGGCAATATGCTTTAACTTTCAGCTCATTTTTGTGAATACAGCTATGCTATTACATGCATTCTTACTTTGTTACTATGTTGGGATTTAAAATCAAGTCATGGTTCAATACATTTCTTTTGAAACTCAAGGTGAAATATAAAAGTAATATGAAAATGGAAAATACACGTCAGATACTTGATTATAACTATCATGACAGTAGATTCCATTCAAAATACAATGTTTTGTGTGGTGGTATTATTTGTGAATGGGATGGCTATATGTTTGTTAATAATACATTTTAAATAATTTAAAAGAAAAATTTTTTTCTTTTAGGTCTGAGATTGTGTCCATTTTTAGAGGACCATAAAGAAGACATTCTGTGTGGGCCAGTATGGCTTGCTAGTGGCCTTGATCTATCAGGGCATGCCGGGATGTTAACATTAACAAGCCCCAAACTTGTTAAAGGTAAAGTAATACAGTTGATGAAAGCAAAATAAATAATGTCATAATTATAAAATGTTTTTGTTTAAATGATGTGGAAAATGTCAGATACCTTTTTGTTTGGAACTTTAGAAATTCTACTAGCTACCGTGGGGTTATTTTTTCTTAAAAGTAACTGTACTTATGTGGAATTTCTGGTCCTACTTTTAATGTTTTGATCCTACTTTTGTATCTGCTCCTCCCTCTCCCCCACCACGGGGAATGGAACTCACAACCTTGGGCCAGCCAGTGTATCTGCTTTTGGATGATACATAAAGGAATGTCTACAGAGTGACTGAGCAGCCCTTTTACAAATAATCAAGTAGGATATTTTATCATTTTTTCCTGTCCTATCACTTTAGAGTACCATGTTTTCCAAGGGTTTATGGTTTTGTACTAAGAATTGAACTGAGGACCTTTCACTTGCCAGGCAGGTACTTTTGCCACTGAGCTATATCCCTGGCCTTTATATTTTTGTAATGTCTTTTCTTTTTGGTTTTTTTTTTTTTTTTTTGGTCTTTTTCCTTTTTATCGGTACTGGGGATCGAACTCACGACTGCCTGCTTGCAAGACAGGCACTTATGCCGCTGAGCTAAATCCCAGCCCCGTAATATCTTTTCTTAAATGCGATTTTTATAGTTTTGATGGTGTAGTTATAATTTGTATGTCCTATGTTAATATTAATGATAATGAATGCATATTTTAAAAATAATTGGCTGATGAATAGAAAATAAGAAAACTATAGCAGTGGAATTTACTTAGCCTTTATGTGTTATGGAGTGATTTAAAGCCAACCCCTAAAGTGTGTAGTTCAGTTGTTGAAAAAATTTGAAGAGGACATGTATATGTGTTGGGGGAGTGTTTCTTCTCCAAACCAAGAAAATAGCTTAATTGCTAAATAGCAACTATTTCATGTATATTCTGTTCACAAAATTTGTTCACATTCAGACGTGTATATTCATTTGCAGACATGATATACTCTAGTACCCATACCTGTTTGACTTTCCATGCTATAGCGCTGATTGTCAACCATCATTCAAAATTTCAGAAATGAAAGTTCAGAAATGAACAGTTCTGTAACTTTTAATTGCACATTGTTTTGAGTAGCATAATGAAACTTGTCTTCGTGTGCTCCATGCTGGTCTCTGTCCAACAAAGCTACACTATACATTCATTACTCATTAGTCACTTAATTATTAGAAGAATCTTGATTATCAGAGCAATTCTTGCAGTATTGCTGAGCTCATTTGGAGTAAGCATTATCTTACTTAATAATGGCCTCAAAACCGAAGATTATTGGTTATGACGATTTGGATGTGTCAGAAAAATTGTATTGTTTTCTTTAAAGTAAACGTTCTTGTAAAGAAAGAAAACTCAGATGACTTGGTAGCTAAAATCTGTGATAAGAATGAATCTTCTGTGAAATTGTGAAGGAGCAAGAAATCTGTGGTAGTTTTGTTGTTGCACCTCTGAATGCAAACATTATTGTCATAGTGACTGAATAAATGCTTAAATGGCCAGGCGTGCGTGATGGTGTGTGCCTGTAATCTCAGTACTTCGGGAGGCTTAAGCAGAATAATCATTGCAAGTTTGAGATCAGTCTGGGCCACAAAGTGAGTCCAAGGCCAGCCAGCCTGAACTGCATAGTGAGACTCATGTCTCAAAAAGACTCAAGTAAATAAATAAATAAATACTAAAATGGAAAAGGCATTAGACTTTATCATAGTTTGTGTGTCGAGAAACATAGTAATGTGTTTAGAACTAAGCATGATTCCAGGGAATCATGGATACATGTGCCCATGAATATGCAGACTGTTGCATATGCAAGTTTTATTGTGCTATCTTAACAGAATCTCATTTCTTTGTTAAGTTTTTGTTTTTGTCTTTTTCGTTTTTATCGGTACCAGGGATCGAACTCACGACTGCCTGCTTGCAAGGCAGGCACTTATGCCGCTGAGCTAAATCCCCAGCCCCTCTTTGTTAAGTTTTTAAGTCATTATGATATGTTGGGTTTCATACTGGCATAAAGTCTTCAGCAGAAACTAGTAATATGTATTTTCATTGTTGAGCATATACAGTTTTGTTCAGTGAGACTATGAAACTTAAATTTTTATATCAAATAAAATTACTAGTTTAGCAAGTCCTGATGGTACATGCCGCAACCCCAGCACTTGGGAGGCTGAGGTATTATGATTGAAGTACATTCAAGGCCATCCTGAGCTTCATAGTGAGACCATGTCTCAAAATATCAAAAGCTAAAAAAAAAAAGTACTGAATTTTGACAAAATAGAGTGCCCTGTATCTAGAAAGCCTCCATATGTAAAAGCGCGACTTTCTTAGAATTTACTAGAGTTATTATCATTATTAATTTTATTTTATCAAATAGCTCTTAAGGGTTTTGGAACTTAAATTGTAAAGAGAAATAAAAGGGTGGGATTGAGCAAAGAAATTTTGAAATAGAAGATTAAGAAGTTACTAGGAGGTAGAATAGTACAGCAGTATGAAAAGTGTATCATCTGGGTGTAGCAGTGCACATCTTTATGCCTAATAAATGGCAGAGCCATTATTCAAGTCCACTAGAGCCTCTTAATCTAAAGACTTTAGATTTTTAAACTGCTGGTATACTATATGCAGTATATTTGGGCACATGTGTGTGTATGTTTAGATGTATATGTGCATAAGAGGACTGGATGGATACACATAATGATGGATACCACAATTATCCATTAGTGATATTTGAAGGACAGTTTTGTGTGTGTGTTTCTGTAGTTCACAAAACTTATACCATTAAACTGAATGATGTCATTAGAAGAAAATATGTCAAATACTTACAGTGATCAAAAATTTGTATTTTATATGGCTGATGTAACTTTGCTGATTTTTGTTTGTTTTTTGCTACTATCATATAAAAATTGTTATGTGTACTCAAACAGTGTAATTTGGAAATTCTGCCCTGGTATAGTTTGTTTTTTGTGACATTTTTATTTCGCTTGTTTCATGAATGTCAAAAATAGTTCACTTTTTCAGTTATTTATTCTGTTCTGTACCACTGCTCTAGGAATGGCAGGAGGAAAATATCGTTCATTTTTAATCCATGTCAAAGCAGTGAATGAAAGAGGAGCAGATGAGATTTGTAATGGTGGTATACGTCCTGTCGTAAGACTTCCATCTCTAAAACATCAGAGTAACAAGGGTTACTCGCTTGCTTCACTCTTGGCAAAAGTGGCAGCAGGCAAGGTATGACATCATCTTTTGAACCTGTGATAGTGGTTTTGTAAATATTGTGGAGGAAACTTGTCACCTCATTGGAAGTAGTATGACCCTCTAGTGATGTTTTATTTCACACTTGGTTTATACTTTTTCTTTGCTGTAATGTAAAAATACGTCATTATGAAGAAAATATTTTAAATTAGCTGCAGGTAATTACCTAGCTTTTCTAAGGTATTCTTAGTAGTAATTATTAACAGATTATTTTCCTTTGTAATTACTTTTAGATGGTCCTTATATTCTTAGTTGAGAATTTTTTCCTTTGTCTCCCATACTGGAAATTCACCATATTTTAAATTTTAATTTGTGTTGTTAACCATTTAATTTTTGTTAACCATTTGGCAGGATGCAGGAAGAGATATGTTTTAACCTTCATGGTAGATTTTCAGTAACTAGCTCTATGTCCAATGCAGGCTCTTCATAGTTGTCTGATCTTGGATTTCCCTGCACTCTATAAGGTTTTTCTTTACCCTCATTATTCATTAGTAACAACACCAGCAGTATCAGTAGCACCTGTATAGGTCTTTCAGTTTGTCAAGGACTCCTATGTACTTACCTGATTTAACCCTCAAAATAAGTTAAGCAGAGCAGATACTGTTATGTCCATTTTTTAATATTGAAAGTAAGTGACCCTTAGAGATTGAAAAGTTTATAGCTCTCCAAATGCTTATAAAGTGCTCTAACTGGAAATTGGACTCAGGACTTTGTTTTTTCTAATTTTTGATTATTGACGTGTTACGAATTTTTTTTAATTTTAAAGAGAATAAAACATAACAAAAACAAAACAGAGTAAAGTCAACCAAAACAAGGATATAAAACTGGTGCAGAACTTCAAGACAGGAAAGTAGGACAATAGCTAGCTTAGTATATCTCATCTTCACAATCGTTTTCCATTCCATCAGACAGTAAAATCAAATAAGACAGAACAAAGTCAAAATATTGAATAAGATAAAACAATAAATCAGAACATAACAAAATAGCCAGATACTGGATTTCAAACACAAGACAGAAGAAAATCCCCAAAATTTGCTATATTCTATATTGTTATTTTCCAGTGCTCAGACTACTGGCTTTAGGCCTGAAAAGTGGATCCAACAATACAAACCATTTAATTGTTTTTGTTCCTCAATTGCTATCAACTCAATCTGTACTTCGAACCAGCTGGTTACTTCCAGGGGTGGGATGGGGGCACTGGTCAGCTCACAGGGAGGACAGTCTGGCTTTTCACTTCTTGGACCCTGCATGTTTTGTGTGGCTTACCAGAAGGGCACACTGGCTTCTTGGTGGGAACCTCCCATGCCCAGCATGGCTTCTGCTGACTCACAGGGAGAAAGATCTCCATTGGTCATTAAAGTAGTGACTATATTTGTTTTAATTTTCTGTTATAGTCTGTGGAAAATTAGCTACTGATTATGAAAGTTATCTTTGTCTGTCTTCCTTTTTGACTTCCCGCTTTCCTTTGTGTCTGCCAGCCTTCCTTTCCTTTGCCTTTCCCCTCCCTTCCCTCTTTCCGATCTCCTGTCCAGCTGTGTATTCCACGTTGGCCTGGAATTCTTAGCAACTTCCTGCTTCAGCTTCCTGAATGTTGAAATTGCAGGCTTGAGCCACCATGCCCAGCTGAAAGCTATCATTTTAATTTGAAATTTATGTTTTGATAGTTTCTTAATGCAGTTATTTTTTCCTTTATTCTTAACTTTATAGTTTCATTTTTTCTTTTAATATTCTATTTTTGTATGTTTAGGAAAAATCATCTAATGTTAAAAATGAAAATGCAGGTGGTACTCGTAAATCTGAAAATCTCCGGGGCTGTGACTTACTTCAGGAGGTCTCAGTCACCATTCGAAGATTTAAGAAAACCTCAATTGCTAAAGAAAGGTAATTTCATTTGATTGTATTACTCTGTTTTGTTTTTTGTTTTACTGTGATATGGACTGGACCTGGTACCTCAGCCATGGTAGCTAGTGTTCCCGCTTGAGCCACATTCCCACTCCTGTAAAAAATTTTTTTGTTTTGTTTTGAGGCAAGATTTTTGCTAAGTTGCCCAGGCTACTCTTGCTTGAGTTTGCAATTGCCCTGCGTTAGCCTCCCAGGTTGCTTGGGTTATAGGCATGTACCACCATGCCCAGCCTCTGTTATTCTTATAGTAATAACAGTGCAAAACATGCCAACAAACACAAAAGTGGAAAACGAAATTTTTGCCTGAAAATGTTATATTTGCTTCCCATCTTCTTAGTGAGAGTATGAGGTGACTTTCTAATTCATTATTATCCCTAAGTGTACACACTATTTTTTTGTAAATTTCATACTATTTAAAACTTTATGTAAATTATTACACATATGCCGCTCTGAAAAGTATGTTTTCTTTCATTTAAAACTTTATGTAAATTATTACACATATGCTACTCTGAAAAGTATGTTTTCTTTTGAGTGATGCTAAGCATCAAACCTAGCACCTTGTTCATGCTAGGTAACTACTTTACCACTAAGCTACATCTCTGGCCCTAAAAGATAGTTTTGGAAATATTAATGAAGTTGTGTTTAGAATGAAACATGATCAACCAGTTTGTCATAGCTTTAGTCTTAAGAGTTGTATTTTGATGGGTCTTATATGTTTTCTTTTTGTAGAGTGCAGCGATGTGCCATGCTACAATTTTCAGAGTTTCATGAGAAGCTCCTTAACACTCTTTGTAGAAAAGCAGATGATGGCCAAATCACTGAACATGCTCAGAGCCTTGTATTGGATACTCTCTGTTGGTTGGCTGGGGTACATTCAAATGGACCTGGAAGGTTAATAATTAAGATTCTGCTTACCACTGCTGATTGCTCTTTGGAGTGTTATGATTTGGAGTTTAAGATGAATCTAAATGACTTACATTGTTTTTCAGCTCAAAGGAAGGAAATGAGAGCCTACTTTCAAAAACACGAAAACGTCTTTCAGACATCGTCCGTGTTTGTTTTTTTGAGGCAGGACGAAGTATAGCCCATAAATGTGCCCGATTCCTAGCCTTGTGCATTAGGTTTGTGTGTTTCTAATTTGAAAGCCTACTTTCTATGCACCTTTAGCTTGGATGTTTGATACCATATTTGCGTTGTAATTTGGTTTTTGTTGTCTGAAGTATACAATGTAGAACTTTTTTTTTTAATCGGTACCTGGGATCAAACTCACGACTGCCTGCTTGCAAGGCAAGTGCTTATGCTGCTGAGCTAAATCCCCAGCCCCAACAATGTAGAACTTTTAAAAGCTAAATGTGGTTGGTGAAATCCTGAAATAGAATTTTGGGTTCTTAGGACCAAACTCCATGTTAAATAAGTCTTAATATAAGATGTATGCTGGGCTTTTCTGCTTGTTAATAATAGTTTGGAGAATTTGGTAAGAGGAAAGCCTTCTTTCACTGTCATTCAAAACTCACTTCTTGCCTTTTTTTCACCAGAAGCTAGTCCCTGTCTTACATGTCTTAATGGACAATTGTCTAAAGTCATGCATATCATTTTCTGAAAATCCTGAAAACTTACTCTCTAGGAAGTAAGAGCTAATGGTAAATGCAGATTACACTTGCCTATAGGTCCTTTGTAGTAAAGGTACTTGTTTAATACACAGGAAAATAGTTACAAAGATTTAGTATAAGTAGTTCCTTCTACCTTGCAGTATGTTTACAGGGCTTTAAAACAGAATTTTCTTAGCAGTGTGAATACCTTTTGAGGCCAGGGATAGCTCAGCAGTATAGCACATGCCTGGCAAGTCTGAGGTCATGAGTTTGGTTCTCAGCACAAAAACAAAAAGAAGAAAAGAAAATTTAAAAAAAAAGACAAAAAGTTATCAATACATTTCGAAGAATTTTAAGTACTGTGCCATGCTTAGGGTTGAATTTAAACCCTGAATAATATCTTTACAGTTTTTCTTTTTAAAATTTTTCAGTAATGGCAAATGTGACCCATGTCAGCCTGGATTTGGATCTGTTTTGTTGAAGGCTTTACTTGATAATATGTCATTTTTACCTGCAGCAGCAACTGGTGGTATGTAAAATTATTTAATTGCAAATATAGCCATTGGATGTATCCTGTTAACTGTTTTTTCTTTGTTAACTCTTGTTTCTATTTCCTATCTGTATTTTTTAAAATAGGTTGATAACTTGTGATTGGATGGTCATGTATTTTCTTTTTAATAATATTTCTAGGAGTTTTGATTGACATTAAGTATTAAGTCATCTCAATTTATGTATTTTTCTGTACTTCATTAAAATCTTTTAATAATTTGGTTGTTTACTGAGTGTACACCAGGTGTCTTAGACTAAAATACCAGAAAGTGCCAGGGAGACAACACAATAAGTAAAATGGTTCAGGTTCCATTCACGTGCATATATTTTGAGTGATCGGGAAAGGACTGACAAACTAAGCACCATAGAAGGGACCATTGATTTATAGAGTTTAAAAATTCTATAGAAAGGCTTATTTAAAATAAAGCAACCCCACTGGTATAGTACCATATATCTGTAATTCAAGCCTTCACTTGGGAGGTTGAGGCTCGAGGATTGCCATGAGTTCAAGAACAGCCTTCATTATGTAGTAAGACCAAGACTCAAAAACATTAAAAAATAAACAAGAGACAACTTCTTAAGATAGCACATACATGAATTAATGATTTTTTAAATGTCCTCTTGTTGTTTTACACTGTTAGCACAAAGGTACTAATTTGGCCCATTAACCTAATTTTTATTTTCTTTTTGTGGATATTTCTCAAAATTTTATAGCTATCTCATTCAGCGAGTTGAAATGAGATTTGTATTTCACTAGGATTTGATCTTCATGGTAAACCAGAAAATAATGCTTCTCAAAGTTAGTTGGTAAATGATTATTTTACCATTATTATAATTTAGATAAAGAGACTTTGAATTTACTTGATCATGTTACTTAAAACTCTTAACTCTTTAACTCTGTAACATAGTATAGAGTAGACTCATTTGTTCACTATAATAGTATCTGAGGTTTAAATGTTTCTTGAGTATAGTTTTAGAGATAGAATGCTTAAGATCTGACATGTCCATAGTAGTTAGACATCTTAATATTTATAAAATAAAATATACAAATGAACAACTTTTAAGCCATATTCCCCTTGTATCTAACTTTTTCTTAATTCACTTGCTAAAGTATGCATTAAAGGGGCATTCACAGTCACCCTACATTATAACAATCATAACTACCTAGATTCACTTGATAGCACTTCTCAAGTATATTCAAAATTCTTTGTGTAGGACTATGCCTCAGGTTGTGGTCCATTGTGGTAATTGATTTTTCCTTGTAATTTCTGCTTGAAAGATTTTATTTCTAGAAAAAGGAAGTATCTTGGTAGCAAAAGGAAGTTTATTGGTAAATATGAAACCTGGAGTTTTCTCTATTAGCAAAAAAGGAAAAGGAAACATTTTGTTGTTACTTTTTTTCAGGTTCTGTTTACTGGTATTTTGTCCTACTGAATTATGTTAAAGATGAAGATTTGGCAGGGTGTAGTACAGCTTGTGCATCTTTGCTTACTGCAGTGTCCAGACAGCTGCAGGACAGGTTGACACCAATGGAGGCTTTACTTCAAACAAGGTACAGTATTTTAACATAGGTAATTATTAGTAGTGGACCTTTGTGGATATAAAACCACCTTTGCACAGAAGTGTCACTTAATATACATGCTTAAGATACTATTTTCCTTGAAAAGGTATGTTCAATTTTTTGCAAAATGATATTAGCTAAAGATTTTCCTTCTGTCTAATTCATCTGAAACTACTCTAACTTTGAAAGAAAATGCTATTGATTGATTGGGGCCTATATATACTTACTACTTAAAAATGCAATGACTTGCAAATGAAAGAAGTACCTAATTGATTGATTTCTCTATTTTTACAACTTTATAGATGTAATTATACAAATGGCTTTTTATTTTTACCTAATATTCTTTGCTGCTTATGTTTCTAAAATCTCAACATAATGAAGTATCAAGTGTTTAAATTTGAATTTGTGCCGAATCATCAGCTTTTGAAATACTGATTTAATTATAGAACTGATTTTTCTAACCACTTTGGAAATCTTGAGGCTGCTGAAATTTTCCTGAGAACATTTGTTCTGTCATTGTAGTGATTGAAGGGGTCAAACTGCAGATGACAGTCTGTTTGCATTAACTGCCAGCATATTGGAGTTATACTTACTTGAGTGTCTGTATACTGTCTTTGGAAGTATAGATTCATAAAACAGAATTATAGTGAAACTGAATTTGATCAGTTAGTTAAACATGGCAACTATCTCCCTCTGCTGTCTTAAGTCAGACTACTTTTAAGACTACTTTCTTAATTAAAGTAAAATTGATAGTAAAATTGTTTGTACATTATTTTATTTTTCAGATATGGATTATATAGCTCACCGTTTGATCCAGTCCTTTTTGATTTGGAGATGAGTGGCTCGTCTTGTAAAAATGTGTACAATAGCAGCATTGGTGTTCAATCAGATGAAATTGATTTATCAGATGTCCTTTCAGGTAGTGACTTGTTTTATTTAGTAAAGGAATTTCTAAATGTTATAACCTGGGTTTGAGCTAGTACATTGCTTGATACATTGTGTTTACCATGTTGTCCTTAGAACACTAAAATTCTTCAGAAGTTAACATTTGTTAAGTTTTAAAGTGTTTGCCCCAATTTCTTAGTTTCTATTTCCCTCTCCAAAAAAAAAAAAAAAAAACCCAACAGGTTGAATATCCCTAATATAAAAATTCAAAATCTTGACATGCTCATTGGATTTCAGAGCATTTTTGATTCCAGATTAGGACTACTCAAGCCAGTGGCTGGGGATTTAGCTCAGCGGCATAAGCGCCTGCCTTGCAAGCAGGCAGTCATGAGTTTGATCCCTGGTACCGATAAAAAGGAAAAAGACCAAAAAAAAAAAAAAAAAAAAAAAAAAAAAAAAAAAAAAAAAAAAAAAAAAAAAAAAAAAACAGGACTACTCAAGCCCTAAGTTTGTATAAATATTCCAAAATCCAAAAAGTGCTAAGATTAGAAATACTTCTGTTCCCAAGCATTTAGGATAAGGTATAGTCAACCTGTATTTTATTGTCATCTTTGAAAGCATTATTTATTTTCTGCTTTCCTTATGTGTAAATACAATTTTAATGTTCATTATACAAATTTGATTTATATGCTGTATCCTTTTAAATTGTTCAGCGTACCTTTGTTCTCCATAAAATGCCAGTACATGTGAATTCAGAAATCTAAAATTAATATATACTTACTTTTAATAAGCAAGAATGCAGAAAGTAGAACGTAAATTTTTAAGTACTTGCTATCACTCACTGAAAGTAAGGTTTGTTTACAAATATGTCTTACATATTTCTGAAGAATCTGCTTTTATAATGTATGTGTGATTTTCATGTTCTTGAACTTGAATCTGCTTTTACAATGTATGTGTACATTTCATGTTCTTGAACTTGGTGTTTATCTTCGTTGGCTGAAGCAATGGCCATGCGAAGTTTTCTTCCCATTTAATTGCACTCAATGCAAGTGTTGATAGTAAACCAAAATATTAGAAATTGTATTTTCAAATGCATTAAAACTAATTGCTACATTAAATATAAGTAAATTTGGGGAGTTAATTTCATTTGATGTATTGAAATTTATGACCTACAAAATAGTAAAAGAGAAAGATCGACCACTAGGAATACAGTGTGAAATACCACAACCCTAACCCTTCTACCCACTCATTGTTACTTAGATCTTTACCTATTAAGTTTATTTGCTATATATACTCATTACCATTTCTAGGAGAAGAGATCATACTAGCCATATTGATCTGTCGCTTTGTTTTTAATGGTTTACATTGCCTTGAGTTTATGTGTTGGTACTTAGGGTTAGGGTTAGGGTTAGAGTTCTGTTTGATGACTTAGCCTCTCATTACCTTATACCTATCTTACCAACTCTGACTACTTTATACCCATTGTTTATCTAAAAGACCCATCAGCTAGGGCATGCCAGTTTCATTGGGACTTTGGTGGGTAGGCTTGAGCTAATAATGTAGGTGCCTTTAGTATACTACCGCACAGGCAAAGATCCCTTAGAGTATAAGGAGACAGTAAGATTGAGGCGATGCTTTCTGGCATTCAAGTTTACGAGAGCAGCCATATTCACTAAAGAACACTCAGAAGAGGAGAAATAGAAATCACGATACATCTCTGAAAGCATGTCTTGTCATCTTACTCATCATTATTATCCTCACCGCATTTCTTTCCAACTAGTGGCATGAGCTGCACAAGACAGAGGTTATCCTCAATAACTCTTATGCCCCACATTGAGTCTATTACTCCATCTTACCTATTTTGCACCCATGTTTATTTAAATTCTGCTTAATATCTTATCTACAGTGACTTGGTTATAGTTCATGCCATACTTACTTGGAACATAGACTGAAAAATAGCTTTTGAATTGATCTTCCTTTATTGGTTTGTTCTTCACTTCATTAGTTTCTCCACATTGCAGTAAGTGCAGTCTTTTTTGAATGCAAGCCCAGTCACTAAGTTTCTCTCCTCTCCATGCTTCTTAAGACGCCATTTTCCTAAAGTTCAGGGTTTCTAATGTAGCATACAAAAATTAGACTCTTTATTATTTTTTTTTTGCTATTGTTTTATCTCCTTTCTTTGATGCAGCGTTTGTCCAAATATTGTCCATAGACTTCCTCAATGTTCCTATAATCCTTTAAGGAGACCTAAAATGTGGGTACTATTTTTGTAACAGTATAGCGTTATTAGGCATTTTAAAGTTAACATTTGTACTGATTGTGCAAAACATGTTCTTCTCTATGCATTTGAAATAAAAATGTGAATTTCATTTATGAATTAACTTAATGAAGCAGAACTTATTAACCATAAAAATTTGAATCTGTTACTATACATCTTTCAAGTACTGTATGAGCAGATGAAAAATACACTCAGAGCACTTCTATATGCTGAAGTCACATGGTTGTTTCAGGGAAGTACATTTTTGTAATTGCTTGAATTGCAGTCTAAATTGATTGTATGTTTTATGGAACACCATTTTTATTTGCTAGAATGACTGGTAGGCAAACTGTGCACATTCAGACTTGTTATTTGGCATTTGTTTTCTTAAAATTGAATGATTATAATCTGTTCACTTGGGGAGAAGTTTGTAGTATTTGAATATCCTACAATGGCGTGTATCAACATTTGAAAGATTTGTATACAGTAATGTTTCTTGGATGATCTATGCATGATATATGTCACTATTCCACATGGGTAAAAGTTCTTTGGAAGTACAAGGTACACCAGTTTATATTCTTTGTTTTCCGTCCCCTTCTCCTGCTTCTCCTTCTCTTGCCCTTCCCTTATAGAGTCTCACTATGTAGACCTGGTTGGCCTTGAACTCACCATGTAGACCAGGCTGACCTTGAACTCATGGTGCTTCTCCTACTTCAGCCTCCCAACTGCTGGGATTACAGGCATGCCCAGCATACCGGTTAATCTTAACAGAGTTTTAGAAGCTCTAGTATTTAAGGAGCTGTGTCATTTTTCAGCTATTTAAACATGTAAATGATGTGTCCAGCTCAGTTGTCGAAATTTCTGAGGGGCAGATGGTGGAGGATGAAGAAATGAAGACAAGAGTCAGAATGCAGAAAACTGAGGTCAGGTGGACCTCTTGTCTCTGGATGGAAGAGAAGAACTACCCAATGACTGCAGCACTTTTATTTATACACTGCAGGTTGATGTCACGTGACACCCCTGTGCCTATCACCTTGTTTGCGTGGCTTGCTTTGAGCACAGATTGATTTTGTAATCCTTTTGCCCTAGCCTTCCAGAATGGTGGGATTATAGGCATGTACCACTATTAGATATTTAGAAAATAGCAATTTTTAATCAAAATACATGCTTTGTAACATCTGTTGGGTTTTTATTATTGAGTTAATATTCATAATTTTTTTGTTTCAGAATTTCTGTGGCATAACCAGTATATGTCAAACCATTGGAAGTAAAGGTTTCTTTGTATTAAAATTATTTTATATATTATGCTTTTAGGATTTGGAATTGTTCCTGTAGCCATATTGCTCTATTTTTTTCCTTTTCAAATCCATTTTATTCAAGGATAAAAAGAAAGAAAGAAAGAAACTACATCAAATTTTCAAAGCTCGTCAGTTGGAGGCAGCAGTGGGCTTACATATTGTCATCCCTAGATCATTCACCCAGAGCTTAAGACATCTGCATGTAGTTATCCGAACAATACCAGCACAAATCTTTTCTCTTCAGTGAACTCAGAGAAACCAATAGTATAACTGTCTTAACTGTTTTTATATACATACTTACATACATGTTTTTTCTTTCAGCTTGTTACATTAATGAAACAATATAGCGTTTACACGTGTGTCTTATTTGTTTCGCTAATGAGTATATTCTTAAGGTACATCTTTTTACCTATAAAAGTGTACAGTTTATTATTCATGTTGTTTGTTTTTATGTATGCTATGCTTTCTATTGTAGACATTTTCACTCATATTTCTGTTTTCTCTTACCCCTAGTGCGAACATTTTAGAGCTTTCAATGTTAAGAAATCTCCCACTGTGGCACATGTGCCATGGTGAATAAATACATAGCAATCTCTTACTCTTCTCATGAGTCTCATCATTTTATTGGGGAAATATTATCTTACCTTGTGCCTCAAAATTGATCTCTTCTAGGTCAGGTGTGGTAGCACATGCCTGTAACCCCAGCACTCAGGAAGCCGAGGTAGGAAGATGGCCACAAGTTCAAGGCCAGCCTTGAACTACATAGTGAGTTCAAGATCAGCCTGAACTGCATAGTGAAACTCTGTCTCAGACTTAAATTTAAAAGAAGAAAATCTCTTCTTGATGTACTAGTCCTTTATAAATTTTCCTTGAAACCCTGTCTCAGACTTTGTACTAGTCCTTTATAAATTTTCCTTGAAACCCTGTCTCAGACTTAAATTTAAAAGAAGAAAATCTCTTCTTGATGTACTAGTCCTTTATAAATTTTCCTTGAAACCCTGTTTCAGACTTTGTACTAGTCTTTTATAAATTTTCATTGAAACCCTGTCTGAGACTTAAATTTAAAAAAAAGAAAATCTCTTCTTAATTTACTAGTCCTTTATAGATTTTCCTTAAATAAAGCATCATACTTTCAGTTAAATACACAGTGAATATATTGTTGAGAATATATGTCAGCCCTGACTTAGCCTTCATTTGCACACTGGAGAATAAGGCTATTACAGTTTAATCTGGCCTTTACTAACCCTTCAGATACTGATGACTATTCCATTTTTTTATCTTCTTGATCACTTCGTCTACAAATTCTGTTTACTTTGCCTTTTAAAGAATTATTCAGATACTGTTAACTCTGGAAAATTTGAAGACTAGTGAATATAATACATAGTGAAATACATTGACAATGTGAATTCTTTTGTGTTCTTTATTCTGGTTTCCTTGCTGTGATTCAATTTTTCTTTAGCTGTGACCATTTTTTAAAAAATCTATAGTAGTTTGTAGTATTCTTATAAAGTATAGTATCTCAAGAAAAATCTTATTAATGTTTGAATATATTTATTTAGCTTTGTTTTTATTGTTTGATGTTTACACAGTTGATGCCTGTTTCTGTTTCTGTGTCTGTCCCTTCTCTCTCTCTCTCTCTGTCTCTCTCTCTCTCTTTCTCTCTCTCTCTCTCTCTCTCTCTCTCTCTCTCTCTCTCTCTCTCTCTCTCTCTCTGTCTCCTCTTCCTCTCTCTCTCTTGGAATCGAACTCAGGACTTTCCACTTGCCAGGCTGTATCTCCAGTCCCCCTTAACATATTTTGATATTTTGCTTACTTTATAGTTTACATAATAGGTAATTTCAGGAGGTGTTTTTTTCTGCATTTGAAATTTAAGTTGTTGCTGAATGTAAATTCCATGGCTCATAGAAAACTGTTCCTGTTTCTTACTACTGTGAATGCTGCTAAATTGATTTTATGCAACTGGACCTTTGTAGCAAGGGAACTGGCATCTACTTTTGTGAGATTCCTTAATACCATGTTTATTGTTGAAGCACTCTGTAAAGATCATGCGTATATGTTCTTATTAAATGTGGAGTAGTCGCTGTAACTTTCAGTGACTTAGTCTTTGAAGAACATTTTTACATATAGTAGATTCTCTTTTTCTCTACTAGGAAATGGAAAAGTCAGTAGTTGCACAGCTGCTGAGGGTAGTTTCACATCCCTCACTGGACTTCTGGAAGTTGAACCACTACACTTTACTTGTGTGTCTACTAGTGATGGAACCAGAATAGAAAGGGATGATGCAAGTACGTTTACTGGTATATACCCTTCTTTTATTATATATTTTATGCAAAACATAAGCAAAAGTGGAATGTAAGTATTCAAATACCTGTTTTTACCCTGAGGATATCATTGCTGTCCTGTAAAGTGGAAACGTATGGGAGGGACATTTTGGGCTGGGAGGAAGTATAGTTTCATATTCTTAGTCAATTCATTGGTGTATTTGTTTGCCCAATTTCTCCTAGCTCTATTTGAATCCCTTTGTTTATATGTGTGTTCATTTTTACCAACTTTCTATATCATCTATGTGGAAAAAGGAGATTAAAACAAACTCCATGTTTCCATTACTGAGCTTTACTAATTATCAAATGATTGCCAGTATTTTTTGTGTATACTCTTTTAAAGTTACTAGTATATTTGGTGATGTTTTTGAGAAGGTTGGGATGAGTAAATAGAGAATACTGTTTCCTAATAATCCAAAGTAATTTAGATTTGATTGTCTTAAATATGTATGTGGTAAAGTTAGTGCTTAATAAATACCTTCATTTAAAAAATAGTTTTTGACTATTAATCAGTAGAAATATTAATTTTTAATTATTTCTCATTTTAGCATGAATATTAATTTACACGTGAGTTCTATTGCGACACATAATTGAAGTTGATAAAATTTAGTTTTTAAAAAAATTTAGCTTTTGTAGGTGATTTTATGTCTGTTTTACTGTAAATGAAGGATTTAAATACTGTCTTAAACTGATTTTGCTGGTGATAATTTTGTAAGTGGGTCTCTTTTTAATCTCTTCAACAGTTGTAACAAAAAGTGAAACAATTTCCAGGAGAAGTCATGGAATGTTAGTGTTATACTTGGCTTCAGAATGACAAATGATTTTAGACTTTAACAGCTTTTTATTTTAGTGCCCTTTCTTTCAGAATTGTGTTCTATCTTAATTGTGACAGTAATAGCTAAGTAAAATTCTGGGCATACAATTTTAAATTAGGGTTTTTAAAAATATGGCGATTAATAAGATCAGAATCAGTTTTTCTTGGACTGTTAAACGATCATTTTCCAAAGACTTAGAATTATATCGAAATAAAAACATTCTTTCAAATGTTGAGCTTTCAAAAAACTTCAGTTATAAACTATTCAGTTGTAAATATGGTTCTCTCCTTGATTTCATCATGAAATTAAGTTTTCAAGAGCTTAAGTTTTAAGAAAATTTGTTTGAATTAGTAATGCTTTCCAAAGAGTAAAGAAAATCTAAAGATATAAACCTCAGTTTAGCCAGGTGTGGTGGTGCATACCTGTAATCTCAGCTCTGGGAGTCTGAGACCAGGAGATCAGAAGTTTGAACCTCACCTGGGCAACTTAGCAATTTAGCAGTGTACTGTCTCAAAAAAATTTTTTTTTAGTTAATTAAAAAAAGTGTAGTTAAGTTTGAAGAGCAGAGTTCAAAGCCTTGTACCACAAAAACCTAGGTACGAAGGAACATTCCTTTATACCTTCCACCCATTTCCCTTCCTATAAAGCAAGCAGTGGAACTAGTTTCTTGTCTTTTCAGAGTTACTTATTTGTATAGAATAGATCTTTGTATTTCACCATCTTGAAACCATTACCAGCAGAGGAATTTTTATTAAGTGTTAGGGCAGCATTGTGTTAGGTGAAAGATGACTCTTTCCAAGCTTCCTGTTCACTGTTTTAAAACACAGCCCTTGTTAGGTGTTAGAAAGATAGGTCACCAGATTTCCGGAACTTTCTTTGCTTTCCACTGTTTGTTAGCAAATAACTTTACTTCGCTCATCTTTCATTTTATTTTGGTGTGTTTGTTGGTTTGTTTTTGGGTACTGGGGATTGACCTCATGACCTGGCACTTGCCAGGCAAGTGCTTGTGCCACTGAGGTAAATCCTCAGCATCATCTTTAATTTTATTACCTGTAAAATGAGATTATAGCAGTATGTAATGTATATTATAACACAGTGGTAACTAATACTTTTCACTTAATATTTTACTGCTACAAAGATTTAATAAGTTGGTATAAGTTAATGTTGATTGTTTTGGCTTTGGCTTCCTACAGCCCTCGATTCTAATACGAGTTGTACCAGTATCACCTTTATAGAATAATTTTTCTTTGCTGATTCAGCTAGAAAGGGGAATATGACTCCTGCCTCACATACTTGTTCATGGTTAAAGGCAGCTGTTTGGTAATGCATATTAAATTTGTGCTATTATTGTACCAGTTTAACTTGCTAGTAAAGGTTCGTTATAAATAATGTTAATGCTATTAGACTTTCCTCCTGTCTCTTGTTTTAGGCTGACATTTTAGATTAAGTTGTGGGATTAAATTCTTATTTCAGCTTCTAGAATGCTTTTCATAAATATTTAATGGAAGAAAATGTGTCGTATTTTTAAATTTTTAGATGTCATATTTTTATCATTTAAAAATAATACTACTTTATGTGAAATATGTATTTCTCTCCATCTAAGTGCTCTGGGGAAACATAGTTTATTTCTTAAGTTCAAAAGATGTAAGATGTTTTTCATCTTTAATGATTTTATTAAAATTTTTTTATCAAATAAAATTCTATAGTAGAAATATTTATAACTTAGAAAACAAAGTGGCTCTAATTTTTCTTTGCTTTAGAAGTCATTCTCAGATCTTCTTAGAACTTGAATACCAGTGTTATCAATATTTCTGCTATTAAAATTTTCCTATTTTCTCATGATTCCTTTTTTTAAAAATTAAAATTTGCTATAGTTCTAGTGTCAAAATAGTATACTTTTGATTCTTTTCTTTGTAAGCTTTTTCTTCATCCTGGTGTCTTTGTTTTTGTTTTCCCTTGTCTTATGCCA
Organism: Cavia porcellus; assembly: GCF_034190915.1. Classification (NCBI taxonomy): domain Eukaryota; kingdom Metazoa; phylum Chordata; class Mammalia; order Rodentia; family Caviidae; genus Cavia; species Cavia porcellus. The sequence goes on along the minus strand of NW_026947484.1, from coordinate 229,042,970 downwards.
GTGAGTTCCTTCGGGGTTACTCCTGCAGTAGGTGGACTCTCATCTGGGACAGTTGGGGAAGCCTCGACAGCACTGAGTTCAGCAGCCCAGGTAGCTTTGCAGTCTCTCTCTCATGCAATGGCTTCAGCCGAGCAACAGCTACAGGTGCTGCAAGAGAAACAGCAGCAGCTTTTGAAGCTTCAGCAACAGGTTGGAGACTATTTGGCTCTTTGTTCATGCTGTCTCTAAACTTCAAAAGCTGAAAAAGTACTGTAAAAAATGACCATTATTTTCATAAAGGAAAATAGGTTGAACAGTGTGAGTTAACCATTTTCAACAAAAAAAATGAGGTAAAGTCTTTGTGATACGTTTAAATTTATTGAAGTTGTAGTATTACATTTTATTGGACACATTTGAGGAAATACGATCAATTTTTTTTTTTTCATATTCCATTTGAACACTCTTGATCAAACATTATAGTTGCCCGCTAATCATTTTCGTGGAATAAAGAACCTAAAACAGCATTTAAAAGACCAATTAAATTAGGGTGACTTCAAATTTAGCAATAATGAGAAATGCTTGATAGATTTTTATTGTGTCCTCAAGGACCCTGTGACAGTTTCAGTTGACAATATCAGTTTAGTTGACATGAGAATCCACCTCCTGTAAATATTTTGTTTAGAGCAGAACTTTTTTTTTTTTTTACATTTAATTGTTCTGCTTGCTTTTCACTTTCACTTTGAAAAATACACAAGACATTTTATATTGAGTATTTGAAGGAGTACATATATCAGAGCAGTGTTCCATTGATACTATGTCCAGTTTGGATTCATCATTTTTTAGGATGAATCATGTTTCTCTTATCGTGTTTCTCTTCATAATATTTATCCTTGTAATATACTCCATGAGTTAGGTAGGCAGGATTAGTCTATATGTGTTGCTTTTACTTCTTTTACAGAAAGCAAAGCTGGAAGCCAAGTTACATCAGACAACAGCTGCAGCAGCTGCAGCAGCATCAGCAGCATCAGCAGTAGGTCCTGTTCACAACTCTGTGCCTTCCAACCCAGTGGCCGCCCCTGGATTCTTCATTCATCCATCTGATGTTATTCCACCCACTCCAAAAACAACACCACTTTTTATGACTCCACCACTCACTCCACCCAATGAAGCAGTTTCTGTTGTGATTAATGCCGAACTTGCACAGCTTTTCCCAGGCTCAGTCATTGATCCCCCACCAGTCAATCTTGCTGCACATAACAAAAATTCCAACAAGTCGAGAATGGTAAATTACGTTTTAAATAGGCATTGGCTTATCCATTTAAAATGTTTTGAAGTAAACTCTAATGTTAGAAGGCAAAATAGTATTATACGTATTCATTATGTGAAATTAGGTTATTTTATAAAATATTGAAAAGTATACAACAGGAAAAGAAACATTAGTATTTTGATCAGTAGTTTTTATATAGTAAGAGTATTACCAATATAGAGCTCTACTCTTTTGTTTTCTAGAATCCACTTGGTTCTGGTCTGGCCCTTGCAATTTCTCATGCTTCACATTTTCTTCAACCTCCACCTCACCAGTCCATTATTATAGAACGAATGCATTCAGGTAATTTTTTAATTCTTTAAATTAATTTTCTTTGCCATCTGCTGGTCCTTATATGACTTTCTTCTATGAATTCAGTTTACCATTCCAATGTGAATAAATCACATTTGCTCTTGGGTAAATACATTTTGCCAAGAATAAGCATTTTGTAATGTTCAAGGTGTGTGATTTCTACATTGCATGAGAGTGCTCTTGCGCAGGTTTACTAATTTTGTTTTAACAATGAATTGGGTCTTTTATCTGAGACTTTGCCTGCTGGAGTATGATTAACATATAATATCTTACGTTGTTTTAATTAGTCATTCACCATTACACTTCAGAAAAGTACTCGTAACACTGGCATTAGTGTAATAAAAAAAAAAGATTAGCCAACAAAATGCTATTCAGTATGGTAACTGAGTAACATTTAATGGTCTTTTACTTGAAAATTTATGTAAGTTTGTCTTACGCTTATGATCTCGGGAGTTGCTTGCTTTGCTTTGCTCTTGTCTTTTTTCTGTTCTATTCCTTTCGTTACTTTTGGCTGAAATTTTTATTTTGGTACTTGCAGTATAACTCATGACCTCATGCTTCCCAGGCAGGAGCTCGTTTGTGCTGCTGAGCTTAAACCCCGCCCCCCATTTTAGCCTTTGAGACAAGGTCTTGCTGTGTAATTCAGGCTGGCCTTGAACTCATTATGTAGTCCAGACTAGCCTTGAACTCACAGCAATTCTCCTGTGTCAGCCTCCTGAAGGGTAGGTGCTTATTACAGAATATCTACAAATAATAGGAAGTTTTAATCTCAGCAACAGTACAGGTCAGCACTTGGAGGCTCTTAGTGGAAAAATGTGGATATGTCATGTATATTCCAAACAATATCTTTTTTTATTCCACCTCTTACGGTATTGGGGTTTGAACTCATGATCTTGCGCTTGCCAGGCAGGTGCTTACGCCACTGAGCTAAATCCCCAGCCCTGACACTTTTCACTATAGAAACAAACTGTACTTTTTTATTGTAAGAGCATGTGTTCCTTTTACCCAAATAATTATTAAGTGGCAATAGATATTATAATTTGTAATCAGTAAAAGTGAAAACTTGCTATTCTGGAGTCTTATGTATGGGCAGTTGTGTATAGTCCAATTTGGGTAGCATATAAACCCCTTGAGCTTGTTCTTTATATGTTGCTTAATATTGTTCTCTTTAGTTTTAGTTCTGGTCACTGCCTTTTTTCTTTTCTTGTTCCACTGAGAATAGGACTACTCCTAGAAGTTTTTAGGTGTTTTCCTTAATTATAAAATGCAGCAGATATATTAATGTGGCTACTTCTGCCAATGCAAAGTGAAAGAAAAATAATTTTGAAGTTTTTAGTGATGCACTTTATGTTTTACTATTTGAGCTTGTTTTTTATATTTTGCTTATAAAATGAAATGAAAATCTGGTATTTCTTCATTTCCTTATTCAGATACTGAGCTGAAGATATACTAGTGTCAGTACTGGGAAGGACATTGTTTGAAAGGAGCTATTTCCCTTGGAGGCCCTTTTAAGCTTTTTTTTTTTAATGATAAGGTTATTATATATGACTTTAGCCACATTTACAATTTACACAGTAAACTCAGTAGAGCATGCAATTCCAGGTTGGCCTAAAGTCATGTAATGTATTTTGGTATTTTAATATATTTAATTATGAAATTAAGAAAAACAAATAATGAGTCGAGGATATAGCTCAGTGCCACAGCAATTGCCTGGCGTGTGTGAGGTTCTGAGTTTGATTCCCAGTAGAAAAATAAAAATAAATCTACTAGCTGAAAGTGCAGATTATTGCTGTGCATTCTTTTTTTTTTTTAACTTTTATTTTAAAGAGAACAAAAGAAAACAATGAAACAAAGCAAATCAGAACAGGAAAATGAGCAACACAGCATTTCACAACAAAACAACTGGACATCAACTGTAGCTAACATAATGTCTCTTTTCTTTGAAATAGTGGAGCATACCTTCACACGCAATAATATCAAACATAACAATATAGTAAAAAAACATTCAAAAGCAATGAAAGCATTACAGGACTTCAAAACCAAATAACAGGAAATGAACAATGGCTGCTATACCTCATTTTCCTCAAAAAATTTGTCTATAACATCACACACAATAAAATCAAGTAAAACACAGTAGGATAGAACCAATCGAAACAGAAGAAAAAAAGCATGGTAGGACTTCAGAACAAGATGATAGTAAATCAGCAATAGCTACAATAATGTCTTGTTTTCTTCAAACTAGCGTTCATGCCATCTCACGTAATAAAATCAAACAAAACAATGAAATCAGACCAAATGAATGAAAGCATTATAAGACTTCAAAACAATATAATAGGAAACCATGATTACTATATTTCTCTTTATATTCAAAATAGCTACCCTTATCATCTGAAAGCATAAAATCGAAAAAAAGACAGGACAAGGCCAAATCTAATAAAATTATGTAAACAATGCAAGAGTTCAAGATAAGACAATATGAAATTGACAGTAGTTTCCACTTTTCCCTCCCTTTGTTCTTTTTTAAGATTTTATTTAAAGAAAGACTAAAAACAGAAAATGGGTAGAAATAATACATACTTTCAAAGAAAGACTAAACAGTAAGAAATCATTAGTTGATATTTACATAATTGTCCTCTTACAAATAATTATTCAAAGATGCAAAAGTGGAGCATATAAAGCGGGGTTTCAAACAAGACTGCAACCAGTTCTGTTCAACAAAAAATCACTCTGAGCAAAGAATAATAGTATTGATGGGTTTCACATTATGATACTCCTGGATCAGCACTGGGTACTGTAGTGTCTCTTTTTCTTCAGAGTATGTGTTCATTTTATCATGTGTGGTATGATCAGTTCTCATACTGTGTTTTCTTAATGTACTACATTTGCTAACTTAATTTTTAAAGTAAGTAAAGCTAATGTGTACAGCTGATTGTTTTCATAGTAATAGTTTGTGACTTTAAGGTTAACTTGATTGGAGATTAAGAAAGTTTTAGAATGAGAATTGAAAAGTCAATTTTACAAATTTACTTTTACTTGTTTTTAGTTTATTAAGTTGATTTTATGTTTAAAGATGCTTTAAACAGTTTTTAAGTTTATCATTCAGTTAATTTAAATATATGTGTGTTTATATATAAAATTATTTATTGGATGGATAGGGTTTTTTTTTCCTTCCTTTAATCATTCCTTTTTCTTCCATAGGAGCCAGGCGATTTGTGACTTTGGACTTTGGAAGACCTATATTATTGACAGATGTATTGATTCCCACTTGTGGAGACTTGGCTTCCTTATCAATTGACATTTGGACCTTAGGAGAAGAAGTGGATGGAAGGCGTTTGGTAGTGGCAACTGATATAAGCACCCATTCACTAATTCTTCATGACTTAATACCACCTCCTGTGTGCAGATTTATGAAGGTAAAGAACTTCAAGAAAGCAAATTTATATTTTCTGTTTCAGAAAAATATTTAGACGTATAATTGACAAGTATACCTATACTGCTTAAATGTATTGCTCAGATTTGTTTTATTGTGGCTGAAGGGAATGCGTACTTTTCATTTCAGATAACTGTCATCGGACGTTATGGTAGTACAAATGCCCGAGCCAAAATCCCTTTAGGATTTTACTATGGCCATACCTATATCTTGCCTTGGGAAAGTGAGCTGAAATTAATGCATGACCCTCTCAAGGGAGAGGGAGAATCTGCAAACCAGCCAGAAATTGACCAGCATTTAGCAATGATGGTTGCACTACAAGAGGATATACAATGCAGGTTAGTAGAAAACTGCAAATATGTTTTAATATTAAAATTTGTATTTTATGTATGTTGCTTGTAGTTTTTCAAAGTATGTCCTTTCATAACTGTACAGAAAAGAGCCCCCCTCCAGAATATTAGCACATTACCACCATGTTTATGGAATGAAAATTTTGCAGTTAATTTACTTCATTTTATTAGTTCTTGCCAAAGAGTAATTCTTTCAATTGTGCGATCTTTAATTAGAGATTCATTCTCATTGTGCATATATGTACATCAAAAGAACATTTGAGTTACTGAATTTTTTTGTTTTTGTTTTTTACTTATGCAGATATAACTTAGCTTGTCATCGTCTGGAAACTCTTTTGCAAAGTATAGATCTTCCTCCTCTCAACAGCGCTAACAATGCACAGTACTTTTTACGAAAACCAGACAAGGCAGTTGAGGAAGACAGTAGAGTTTTTTCTGCTTATCAAGATTGTATTCAGCTACAGCTTCAGCTAAATTTGGCTCAGAATGCAGTGCAGAGACTCAAAGTAGCTGTAGGTGCAAGTCGTAAGACATTGAATGAAACATCAGATCCAGAAGATTTAATTCAAACATCTTCCACAGAGCAGCTACGCACTATCATCAGATATTTATTGGACACTTTACTCAGCCTTCTTCACTCTTCCAATGGTTTGTATTTGAATCATATACTTTAATGCATGGGAATATATTTGTGGTCCTGTTGCTTGTTTTAGGATCTGTGGTAATATTTTCTGGTTATTGTTTACTTTGTTATCCTTTCTAATATATTTATTAAATCTGTTTAGATTGACTCAATTCCCTTTACCCCTTTATGTTAATTTTTCAATGGTGCCTAGTGATTGAATATAAGGCTTTGCCCACAGTAGACAAATGCATTTTCCCTCAGCTAAGTTTCCAGTGTTTCACTTTTTCTTAAACTCTTGATGAATTTCTAGGTTTTTATAATTTTTTTTTTCATTTTATCATTTACACACATCAGTGTGTTCTTGACAAAGTATGTGTTAAGTGTTGATAGTACTTTAAAAGTCAATGGTGATAAATTTTCGTAAATTGCTAGCTTAATTTAAAACTATGGTTTTCTAGCCAGTAAATACTTTTCATCAAGACAGACACACATGTGCACGTACAAAAACCCACAGCACATTCTGATTCATTGGGGATATAATTGATTTGATGTTCTATTTCCCTAAGTATTTAAGAATTAAAGTTAAACTTACATTGCTGGCAAACAAGAAAACATGTAGGCATGCCAGTTTTGATAATGACACACTACACTTAAATAGGAAATTTTATTTTCTTTCTTGTAATAGGGCACTCTGTTCCTGCAGTTTTACAGAGCACATTTCATGCCCAAGCCTGTGAAGAGCTCTTTAAACACTTGTGCATCAGTGGAACCCCAAAGATACGGTTACATACTGGCCTCCTGCTTGTTCAACTGTGTGGTGGTGAAAGATGGTGGGGTCAGTTTCTTTCTAATGTTCTACAGGAATTGTATAATTCAGAGCAGCTTCTCATCTTTCCTCAGGATAGGTAAGTCATTAGATGATGCTAGTATTTGTCCTTAGTAGTTCGTATTTCTTAAAGTCATTGACCAGATTTTGAAATCTTGTTTATGTGGATACTAAATGTGTAGAAAATGAAACAGCTATTTTTAGGAATAGCTAAAGGGTACTACAGAAAAGGTTACTATAAGATTGCATGTAAATAAGAGACTGCATTTTTGGTTGTTCAGATGAATTTGTGGGGATTATAAATGTGATTTTTTTTAAAAGTATTTGCTTCTAGATCATATGACTGTATATGTTAAATGTACTTTTTTTTTTTTCTATTTTTTTTGTCTTTTTCGTTTTTTTATCGGAACCAGGGATGGAACTCAATGACTGCCTGCTTGTAAGGCTGGCGCTTATGCCGCTGAGCTAAATCCCCAGCCCCTAAATGTGCTTCTTGAGAGCTCAGTTCTCTAAAGTGTAACTAATAACTAGAAACAGCTGATTTTGACATACCTCCAGATACAAACCTTTCTTATCCCCAGTAAGATGCAATATTTAAAGAAGTAAGCCCTTATTAGTATTAAGTTTCAATGTAAATTATTTAAAGAACTGAACAAAAAATCACGAGCTAATTCTCACTGAGTATTTTCTGCATACTTATTTTTTTTTAGGGTCTTCATGTTACTTTCCTGTATTGGTCAACGATCACTTAGTAATAGTGGAGTATTAGAAAGCTTGCTTAATCTCTTGGATAATTTATTGTCACCTCTTCAGCCGGAGTTACCCATACATAGGAGAACAGAAGGTATTACTATAAGACAGCTATTTTAAGTACAACATTCGATAAAAGTATTAATTGTAGAATACTTTAGCATTCATTTTAGCATATATTATTATTTGTATGACATAGAAGTTTTAGAGAGCAGCCTTCATGTGATTGACTGCCATACAATTTTAAGTGTATTTAAATATAAATACTGTAAAAAAGGATATTACCTTTTTATGATTTGAATTTTTAAAATATTATATGTTTTTTCTGTACCATAGCTATACAGTATGTATAACTATAAAACTAAAATCAGACTCTCGTTAGTTTTGATCCATACTTAGAACATAATTTGATACTACATGGATTGTAAGTCAGAATGGATATTTTATTTTAGTTGCATATGAATCTTACATTTTATTTTCTAGTTTATAGATTCGTATTTGTTGCATTGATCTAATCTAAAATTAATAATTACATTTATGGATCTGTTTTTTTACTAAAATGTTTTTGCATTTAGTTAGAATCAACATTCTTCTCAACTTATTGTAAAAATGTGTAGTTTTCAGGCTTATATATAAACATTACTATTAGTAAGATATAGCAGGTTCTGAATTTGTAAAATGTTCTGTCTCAGTTGTTTTCAGATTTCATTAGGAATCATAATTACATGGATCTCTTCCCTCTCTCTATGTAGGAGTACTAGATATTCCTATGATCAGTTGGGTTGTTATGCTGGTGTCCAGGTTGCTGGATTATGTAGCAACTGTTGAAGATGAAGCAGCAGCTGCAAAAAAACCTTTGAATGGTAAAGACAGGGAAAGATTTTTGACAGGTACCAGAAGTTTATAATAATATTTTGGTGGGGATTTTGAGTGACTCTACAGTTGATCCAGAAATGGTTGTTGGCCTGGAGATACCAGCTGTATGTAGTTTATGTAAAAAAGGAGTTAAGTTTCAAGAATTTATTTTAAGACAGAATTTATATTTGATGGACAAACTTACTGCTCTGGGCATCACATTTTGGTTTGTGAAAACTGCTTTGTTTTTCACAAGAGTGAAAACCCGTGCCCATTCAAACACTTTGTAGTAGAATACATAAAAGTGAGTTTTGAAAGGGAAATTTACAAAGATTTCTTCTTTTAAAAAAGTTTTATTTTAGTGTGGTGTGTCATTTTTATCACAGCAGAGTTCAATGGATCAGCTGTAAATTACCTTTAACGGTTTTCTGAAGGAATTGCAGAGTACTGAACCATGGGCAAATGCTGCTGATCCCTGCAATGTATCCATTGACTTCCAAGTGGTCCTTATGTTTAGATATGGACGTTTCCAGCTTATGTTTTGTATTGATTTGTTTTGGTACCGGGGGTTGAATTCATGATCTCACGCTTGCCAGGCAGGTGCTTGTGCCACTGAGCTAAGTCTCTAGTGCCCTGGCTTGTTTTGAGTTGTAATCTTTGTTCATAGTGGCCAAGAGACAAAATAATAGAACATCAAGTTCCAAGAGCTAATGTTTTCATTTCCTTTTTCCCCCTAATGAAGATTTTCACTAAAGATTTGAGTTAGCAACCAAATATGTATATACAGATATTTTAGGGCTATCAAAATAGGAATTTTACACATTTTCAGTATAATACAAAATGTCCTTGATACTTTATAGTTAAAACAATTTATGGTGCATATTATGTTTTTAAAAGTCCAGGATTTTTTTTTTTTTTTTGTACCAGGAATTGAACTCAGGACCTTGTACTTGCTAGACAGGCACTTGTGCCACTAAGCTATATCCCCAGCCTTCAAAGACTCCTAATGTATGGGCAATTTGCTGTTTGTAGAGATTTTGGAAAATTAATCATTATCTTTATGGATCAGTTTACTCTGTATTAAGATAATAGAATAAGGTATATTGATAAAATAAATTTATAATATAAATTGGAATAGAACAGATAATATTGGGAGTTTAACTATGTTCAGTATGAAATCATTAGTGGAAGAAGTTTGAGGCTTAGTAGTATGAACTACGATTTCAAAAAATATAGAGAAGAGGAAAAATTTTTTACATTAATTAAACATGAGTGAAGAACTAGAGATTGGTAGAGGGGATGGTACATTGGGGTAGAATAATAACATACACACCTAATGTCCCTTTGCAAATACATAGGTATTTTTGAAGTTTTTATTTTACAACTCAGTGACTATTAAAGCTGCGTTGTACAAACATTAATCTTAAGCTTTAGTTTTAAACACTGCCTGTTATTTTAAAGTATTGGAAATAAAGAATATTATGGTCTAAGTGAGAGTAGTCCGAGTTACTTAAATTTTGTAGGGTCAACTCTTCTAATCTGCTTTGTCTTGATTGACATAGTTGTTTTTGTGCTTTTTGAGTATGAAAGGTTCTTTAAAATTACATTTAAGCATATTGTTACTAAACCTTTTTCTTCCCTTTTAGGTAACCAGTGGAGTTTTATCAATAATAATCTGCACACTCAGAACTTAAATAGATCTTCCAAGGGCAGCAGTAGCCTTGATAGATTATATTCCAGAAAAATCAGAAAACAGCTTGTTCATCATAAGCAGGTATTGATTGAATGCATTAGTTTTTTGTCTAAGATTATCAAGTTAGAGGTTCAAAGATGTGTCCTCGAATGTTGGATGTGACTTTTGATGGGCTGTGTAGTTTGGAGAGATCAGTAGTTCAGAAATTATGTGCATGAGGGCAACAATACCTATAATGTACAGATTTTGGTGATGTTCTTTAAACTGTTCACTGGGCTGGGGATATAGTTCAGTGGCACAGCTCCTGCCTGGCAAGTGTGAGGTCATGAGTTCGATTTCCAGTAGCAAACACCCTCCCCCAAATAGGGGAAAAAAAAAACACCAAAAACTGTTCACTTTGTTACGTCTTTAGTACTACCATTTTAATGAGGTGTCATTATATTTTTAGAGTCAGAAAGCCTCTCTGCTTTTGTCTTTAATCTGATACGTTGCTATGCCTCCCCTAAAGGTTTTTACGTACAAACTAATCGTATTTCTTCGTTTTGTAGAGTATCATGTTTTATGTAGTATTTAGTGCATATGTTAAGGTAAAATGAGATTTTTTTTTTTTTTTTTTAAAGAAAACCCTTTCATTTTGAAAGAATGGAAGGCATTGGGCCTGTTTTTTTTGTTTATTTGTTTGTTTTTTTGTTTTTTTGTTGTTTGGTACCGGGAATCAAACTCGAGACCTTGCCAGGCAGGTACCGCTGAGCCCATTGGGCCTATTTTTAACAAATAAAGTTTTTTTCTTCAGCATTTTTTCAACTCTGAATTAAATGGATCTTAAAAAAAAAAAAGCCAATGTGAAGTATCTTCTTCAGTTGCTCCTTTGTAATACTTTTAAGTAATTTTAGGCAGTAGTGATTTGTTTGCTTTTAAATGGAGCTAAAATTTATTGGCCACTTAATGTTTATGCCTGTCATACTTAATTATTGATGTAAAATTTGAAAACCCTAGAATAAAACTTACTGTATCTATATGTAACCCAATACATATATCCTTAAAATATAATGTAATAAAACATTACTATGTGACTTTTTATTTTGAAGCACATTGATTGGCATAATTTAAATGTGTGCAAGAAATAATTAGTAGTAGAGCATCAGTTTTAATTCTCTGGTTGTATGGTGATTCGCCAGTGATTTTACTTGGTTCTAGGGAATAAATACTGTAATATTCAGATTGATTGGGCATCAGGTTGCTAATTTATTCTCATACAGTTTCGAAAAACATGTATTTATACAATAATTAAATTTGTGACTGTTTAGATATGTTGTTAGAATCATTGCATATGTTTCTCATAGAATTTTTACTTTTTTGAATACTAAAATGTTGTAACCCCTAGTTTATAGTTACTCACTTATCATATGCGTGCTAGTTTTAATTTTGAAACATGTTTCTTCATCTGTGTAGATAACCATGTGGTTTTTGGTTTATAACATTTTTTCATCTCATGTAATATAATAGATGTCAATAGGAGAAATGTATGAAGTATTTTTAGAGAAGACTGGTTTATTAAGTTCTTGCCTGCATCATTAATTTATAATTGTGGCTATGCTTTCTAGTGACTGTCTAAGGTAATTTTGTGGGTATTAGGGAAAGTCATTCCATAGGTTGGAATGGGTAGCTTTTTCTCCCCTTTGAGCTATTAGTTTATTGCTATAGGGTATTGTAAAGGGAAGGGGTTCACGGAGGGTGGTATAGGATGATGAGTTACAAAAGGACAACATAACAGAACCTGATTAATAGAGACATTCAGTGTTGACTCTCTTGGTAGCTAAGTCAGTTAACATGTAGAATAGTATGCAATTGAGGGCACATATGGGCCTATACAAATAAATACTAATGAAACTGCAAAAATTTGAAGAAAATTGATGAATTTTGTGTCAGTGTGTGTTGTGATATGTTGTACTTTTTCAGACAATCGTTATGATGGTGTTGTCTATTAAAAGATCTCTGTGAATCCAAAATTCTTTAAATAAACTAATAACCAGTTATATCAAAAATATTTATTACTTCTGGGAGAATTGCTATAAAAACACAGCTAAGAACACTTATCCACCCCACCAACAAAAGGCTTTACCATGTCGATTAGTTGACCCTTAACCTCTGCAGTAGCTGAATTATCCCCATGTGCTGCCCTGCTTAGAAAGCTGGAACTGTTAAGGAAAAAATAGTGACTTAGTGATATCCTGGCCCAAAATGAAAAATAAGAATGGATGTAGTTTTTATTGAAGGCCCTGATTCAAATTTGTGGTACCAGAAATACGTTCCCATGTATTTAAAAAAGGTTATTTTCCATTGCTAAAAAATGTTACTTGATTTATTACTTTGCTTATATAAGACAGTCTTGTGATTAATTTCCCTGTCTCATTTGTAAGGAACTGTTCTTAATGAGACTAAAGGTGTTGAAGTCAGAATTTGGAGGTAAGCTTTTTAAATGAAGAGGGTAGCCAGAATTGTATCACTATAGTTTTAAAGGGTTTACTGTATCATTTTGACTTCTGAACAGAGTAATAATTTACTTTTTAAAACACTGTTATTTTAAGATTTATTTATTTGTGTTTTAAAGCAACTTAATCTACTAAAAGCAAAACAGAAGGCTTTGGTGGAACAGATGGAAAAAGAAAAAATACAGAGTAACAAAGGATCATCATATAAACTCCTGGTAGAGCAAGCAAAACTAAAGCAGGCTACTTCAAAGGTGTGGTTTGTACTTTGTTATATAATACATCCTCTCCCCACCTTCCCCCAAAAACCATTTTCTTTTGTAGCATTATAGATTATTGAAATATTTAGGTATCTTTATAATGATCAGGAAAATTTAAGTATGTTATTCCACTTCTCAAGAATTTGCTCATGTACATTTAGCGTACTGTTTATTATTTTCATAGATGCCAGGTGTAGTGGTGCATGCCTATAATCCTTTGATTTGGGAATCTGAGGCAGGAGGATTGCCATGACTTCGATGCTACCCTAGACTACACAGTGACATCTTGTCTTAAAAATTTAAACAAAAAAACCCCCACTAAAATATATAGTGTGATTATAAATACCATTTTATTAGTCCTAAAAATAAAATTAATCTATTCAATGATGTTTATGACTTTTCATTTCCCTTTTAATATGTTACTGAAAAATTATCAGGGTTGGTTAGGATTGATACTTGTCTTGGATCTTCTAGTATATAATACTGAAGTATAGCATGTTCTTTTCTAAGTTAAAATGAATTTTAGTGATTTTTGAATAATTTAAAAAGTTTGATATGTATTTTACACATAGGTTTATGTAACTAATATATGTGACAACCAAATTTGTGTGGTGTTTGAATAACTATGATGTTATACTTAATCCAGATTCTGCAATAATTTAAGTGAATACTTTGAAGTTAAATTAATTTTACCTTCAACCTTGTATGTTGTTTAGACTTGTCTGGATGCCATTTATCTGAGCTGTTACATTAGCTGTAGTGTCTTCCTGTGCCTTTTTTTGTAGAATTTCACTTTCCTCAAATTCTTTTTTGTGGATAACCTGGAATTGAACTTAAGACCTTGTGCCTCCCACGCAGGCACTGAGCCACTAAGTTATGTCCTCCCTCTCTCTCTTCTCCTTTCTTTTCTTTTAAATTTTTTAATGTTTCTACTTTTTTGGTACCATAATTGTACTCTCAACCACATGCTTGCAAGGCAGGCACTTATGCCTCTGAGCTAAATCCCTAGCCCTCTTCTCTTGTTCCTGTCCGTGTCCCCGTCCCCTTCTCCCTCTCCCTCTGTCTCTCCATCTCTCTTTTTCTCCTCTCTTCTTTCCTTCTCTTTCTCTTGGTTTTCTTCTTTCTTCCTCTCCCTGTTGTGCTCTCTCCCTCCTCCTCTGTCATCCTTTCCCTATTTCCTTCTATTTCTTTTCAGTAGGGGAGCTCTGTTTTCCTTTGAGTATCAGGAATCAGTCTCACTGCAGGCACTGTGCCACTAAGCTATATTCCTGGCACCTAATCTTTACTTTTGAAGATTGTGGTTTATCTAAACAGTTTGTCATTAAGAGTTGTGTGTAAGTGAATATTTTCATTCTGTAAATTTGTACCGAAAATTTTTCGTTAAATAAACATTAATTCAAACATTACACATTTCTTTATGCAGCACTTTAAGGACTTAATTCGTTTGCGTCGGACAGCGGAATGGTCTCGTTCTAACTTAGATACAGAAGTTACAACAACAAAAGAAAGTCCAGAGATAGAACCACTTCCATTTACTCTGGCCCATGAACGCTGTATTTCAGTAGTACAAAAACTGGTTCTCTTTCTTCTTTCGATGGATTTCACATGCCATGCAGATCTCTTATTATTTGTTTGTAAGGTAAGAAAACTATTAAGCTTAATTTAAAAATATAGATTTACAGGGTGGGAAAAATTTGGAAGGGGTGCAGTTTTTAAATTGATTTTGATTAAAAATAATTATAGTTCTTCTTTTCTTTTCCAATTAGTTTTTTTAATTGTACCTTGAAGGATTTAATAATATTTTTCATTTTCCCTAAGGAAAATTAATTTAGTTAAAATTGATTTGTTTGACCAAAACATTGGATGATTAAAATACAGGAAATTTGGGTTATCTAGATTACTTTCCTTAAATAAAATAGGAAATACACAAATGTAAAATGATATTAACAAAAGACTTTATAGCTACAGTTGTTTTGCTGGAACATAGTTGGTGTTTTATAGCAGCTACTCCTCACTCAGTTTTATTGGATTTAATGTAAATTTACATATATATATATATATATATAACTCATGACCTTGCGCTTGCCAGGCAGGTGCTTATGCGGCTGAGTTATATCCCCAGACCGAAATTACATTCTTTTGAACTCTATCTCATGTTATTACTTTGATACCAAAATGAAACATCATTATTGAAAACAATTACTCCAGTGCCAATGTATTGAGAGATTTCTGTTTTTTTTTAAAAAAAAAAGATTATAATTGCTGGTTAAGTATTTGATATATAAAATGTATTACAGGTTCTTGCACGCATTGCAAATGCCACAAGACCAACTATTCATCTCTGTGAGATTGTGAATGAACCACAACTGGAAAGACTACTGTTACTTTTGGTTGGAACTGATTTCAATAGAGGAGATATATCCTGGGGCGGTGCTTGGGCTCAATATTCCTTAACTTGCATGCTGCAGGACATCTTAGCAGGTTTGTCAAGAATGATTTTCCTAGAGCAAATCAAAATTAGCCTAGAGAATCAAAATTACTCCTCAGCTAAATAATTTTTAAAGGAAACTGTAACATCCTAATGAAGTAAAATAATAAAGTTTTCTTTGATGTTAAAGCAACTGTGACTATTTAAAAACTTTTATTTATGTTGACTGTTTTGTTAAGACGAAGTGTTTAGAGAAGAGGTTGTTAGTTAAAGTGCCTGGATATAAATGCTGATGTGCTTCATTCTTAACTACCAGTGGGGTGCTAGTTACTCTGTCTGTATGTGACTTTTAGGGTATCACTATGCCTATGTTCCTTTGTAGGATATCTTTCTTATAAGTGTCTTTTGACAAAGAAATAGATTAATAAATGTAAAGAATTAATAATTTATTTTACATATTAAATATTTTATGTTTCTTACTAGTTATTTGGCCTTTAAAGGTACTGCAGTGAGTTCTAGCTTTTGATAGGCAGATGCAGGCTCA
Organism: Cavia porcellus; assembly: GCF_034190915.1. NCBI lineage: Eukaryota > Metazoa > Chordata > Mammalia > Rodentia > Caviidae > Cavia > Cavia porcellus. The sequence continues at coordinate 229,027,123 of NW_026947484.1, read as the reverse complement.
TTTTCTTTGGATTGGGGGGACAGGTACCAAGAATCAAACTCTGGACCTTGCGCTTGCCAGGCAGGCATGTATGCCACGACCTTTGTCCCCGACCCATCTTCAGATTCTTTTCTGTTAGTAAAGCATGTATTCTGTCATTCTTTAGAATGTTTTAGAAGATTGTGTATAAATTATTAAAATGGTTAGGGCTGTTTCTTTAAATGCAGGAGAATTGTTGGCTCCAGTAGCTGCAGAAGCCATGGAGGATGGAACCGTGGGTGATGATGCAGGTGCCACAGCTGGTGACTCAGATGACTCCCTTCAACAGTCGTCAGTTCAATTGCTGGAAACTATAGATGAACCTTTGACACATGATATAACGGGTACAATTTTAATTATGTTTTCTTTAAATATTCCATAGTTCTTTAAGGAAAATGCTTCAAAAATACAGAAAGTTAATGAGGCATGAAATGTTTTTTATTAGGTTTTTGGCATTGTCTATGACAGCAGTTATTTTCCTGATAAATATATTTTGCTTTGCTTTTCTTTCTGAATGACTAATACTCATTATCACAGACTACTAACATCTGGAATAGACTTTCTCTTTATTTGCATAAAGAGTCCCTCATCTTGGATTCACATAAATTATTCCCTCCTCCAAGAGTTGAGGGCTCCCTTAGCATACTCAAATATCTTTCTAGCATATACTGCATGCTTAGTTTGATTCTTGTGTATCCTGGCTTTTGAACATTTATTAATCTATTGAAGGTAGTTTTGCTTTACTAATCTTCATTATACTGAATGACATCCACTAATGGCTGGTAGTGTATGTTACAATTCTAAAAGTACATGTTGAATATCAGAAGGAGAGACTAAGGGTTTAGGTTAGTGGCATAACCGCCTGCCTGGCAAGTGTAAGGTATTAAAAAAACAAAAAGAAAGAGAGAGAATGAATAGGGGATAGAAAACGTTTAGAACCTAGAGAACAAAATAATTTCTGATTTGTAACAGGATAAGTTAAATGAAAGTTTACTTTTTTTATTACACTGGATAACATCTTAATATGGATGAAATGCTGTATAGTGAATTGCATATTGAATGTAACAATTTTAATCATTCTAGAAATACTATTTTTAATAGCAAAATTCATTCAGTAAGAGTTTTTCTATAGGAAATCAAGTATCAAATTGCTTTTTTTGTGTGTTGTGGCCATTATATGTGTACTGTTTAATATTTGGTAAGTGTAAAAAATTGGAGATTTTAAAACTAGACATCATATTTTACATTCAGATACAGCATAATAATTTCTTTCTGTTTTCAAAAGAAATACATCCTTTCATTTTTATTTGATACACTCTACCAATAGAAATCACTTTTTAATTATTTGAAGGTACACCTCCTCTCTCTTCTTTGGAAAAAGACAAAGAAATTGACCTTGAGCTGCTTCAAGATCTAATGGAAGTTGACATTGATCCTTTAGATATTGATTTGGAAAAGGATCCTCTTGCAGCCAAAGTTTTTAAGGTATACTATATTACAGTATTCTTTGGGGGAAAATATATGTATTTATTTCCACATATAAAACCAATATTCAGCATACTCAATGCATTAAATTGCTATAGGTACTGAAGTAGTTTTAAAAAGACACCAATCTAGTAGAATATAATAAACATTTTTATTGAAATAGCTTTTAGGGGCTGCGGATTTAGCTCTGTGGCATAAGCACCTGCCTTGCTAGTACGCAGTCGTGAGCTTGATCTGTGGTACCAATAAAAAAAAGAAGCTTTTAATAAGTATCATAATAACCACTAGTAAGGATCAGAAGTGAGATATACATTGTTAGCATTTCATGCAGCCAGTTGGCCACTCAAGCTCATCTATCCTGAGCCCATTGTAGATTTAACTTTTATCTTAGCTGCTATTGCTTCTAAAAGATGTGTGTGTATATATATATATATATATATATATATATATATATATATTTTTTTTTTTTTTTTTTTTTTTTTTTTTGGTCTTTTTCCTTTTTATTGGTACCAGGGATCGAACTCACGACCGCCTGCTTGCAAGGCAGGTGCTTATGCCGCTGAGCTAAATCCCCAGCCCCTAAAAGATGTATTTTTTAACTTCGTAGTGGCTCTGATCTCTCAACATGTTAGTTTTTACTGAGAGTGCCAGCATCTCTCAGTTTATATTTCAGGTTTATTTAAATATTTTCAGATTTTGGCAGAAAGGTATCGATGGTGGGCCATTCTTGTAACTCTTTAAAATTATAATTGGATTGCGGGAATTTAAAGGATGCAAAGAAAGACTGTTGTTTGGGTTTAAATAATATAAATGTTTCATTCAATAAAGAGACATAAACCACAATTTTTTTTCATTCTTTTAAGCCAATAAGCAGCACATGGTATGATTATTGGGGTGCTGATTACGGTACCTACAATTACAACCCTTACATTGGAGGTCTGGGCATTCCTGTAGCAAAACCACCAACAAACACAGAAAAGAATGGCTCGCAGACAGTTAGTGTTTCAGTGTCTCAAGGTAAGTATTTGTGGGGGTATTTGATGGCAGATACTATTGTCTTTTTTTTTTTTTTTTTCTTTTTTTTGGTGCCAGGGATTGAACTCATGACTTTGTGCTTGTCAGGAAGGCACTTTTGACCACTGAGCTAAATCCCGGGCACCTACAGATGCTATTCTTACAACAAGTACTAAATGTATGTCTACTCTATGCCTTGAAAAAAATTGAGTTTCCATGTTGGGAGAGTTTAGAATCACAGTTGTATTCTGAATGCCAATTAGAGCTCTTTTTTGTATTGTTAGGTTTGAGGAAGCTTCTTTACTTTTCTGTTTCTCTCAAAAATAATGGGTTGTCTGCAGTTGGCAGTGATTTTAATTATTTCTGCTTTGCTGTAATTTTCTGGTTTTAATAATTGTTTTATGAATAACACCATACTGAGTACTACTTTTTTTCTGTTAGACTATATCAGATAGACTTAATTTTTTAATAAAATATTTTTTAATAAAATATTTTCAAAATGTGAAATTATTTGATCAAATGTTGTAAGTACCATGCAAAGAATCTTTGTTAACCTGAAACATTTGAAGGTTGCTAATCTGATGTTACTTTTGTTTTATTCATTTTATAAAAATAGACACTCTACTGTAAACATCAAGAATTTTCAAAATTAGGGCTGGGGATTTAGCTCAGCAATGTAAGTGCCTGTCTAGCATGCACAAGGTCATGAGTTTGATCCCTGACCCCCATCCTAAAAGAAGAATATTCATAACTTAGAAATCAGTGTACTACTATGCTTCTACCCCTGTCTCCTAGAGTGCTGGGTGTCACCATATCTTGTTTCAAATAGTGTTCATTATGCAAAAGGACCTAGTGCAAAATCATGCATTACATTTAATCCTCATGTGTCTTTTGTCTTGTTCCCGGCAATAGTTTGTCACAGCTGATTTTCAATACCTTGATGATTTGAAGGTTACAAGCCAGTTATTTTGTGCAACATCTCTCAGTTGGATTTGTATGCTATTTTCTTTTTTTTTTTTTTAATTTTATTTAAGGAGGAAAAAAAACCAGAAAGGGTACAAGTTATACAGATTTACAGAAAAAAACAGTAGAAAATCACTAGTTAATGGATTACATATTGTCATCTTAGAAATAATTGTTCAAGTCTCAAAATTAAAGCTTGTAAAATGGACATTCCAACAGTGAGACTGCAAACAGTTCTGTTCAATGATCCAATAAAACTCAGTGATATCATTATGTATCTTATACACTTATATATACATGCAGTTATATCGTTTAGAGCACTTTCTTTTCCTCTCTTTTGTACAATGACAATTACTCATTTTGGGTTTTGTTGCTCCCACAGTTCTTATTACTTTTTTGGAAGGGAGTAGAACCAAATGTGACATAACAGAACAGAGTCAATCAAATCAAAAGGGTGGACATAATAGATAATGTAAAAGCATAATACAAGGTGATCAACAATGGTTACCATAATGCCTCCCGCTATCTCTAATAGAATTGTCTATATCATCAGTTATAATAAAATTGAACAAAACAGTAAAGAACGAAACCAACAAAACCAAAACATTGGAGACATTACAGGTCTTCAAAAGTAGATAATAGTCAACCAGAATGGGCGTCATAATGAATCCCACTATCTTCACAGCTGTTGCCTATACTTTCGAACCTGGTACTATCAAGCAAAACAGAATAGAGGAACATCAGTCAAAACAAGATGGTGAGAGCAATACAGGGCTTTAAATCAAGATAATGGAAAGTCAAAGTGGGTTACTATAATATATCCTCCTTTTTTATTTATTTTTCCTTTAATTAAAAGGATAAAAATAAAAAAGTAAATAATGAAGTGGAGATTGAGATAAAAGAGGGCATAACAGCAAAACAGTGCAGATCAAAACATAACCATTTAAGCAGAATAGTGTTTCACCACAAGATAATCCTGACATAAAAGTAGTTACCATATTGTCTCTTTCCTTGAAATCTTTGAGTATAACTTCGTATACTGTAGCATCAAATATATCAAAACAATGTAAAACCATTTAAGAGAATGACAGCATTACAGGGTATTTAGAATCAACCAATAGAAAACAAACAATGGTTTCTGTATAATCTCCTTGTCTTTAAAAGTTTTTGCTTATACTATCATACATAATAAAATCCAGTAGTATACAACCTGTTTAGACCAATGGATTCAGAAGAACAAAAGCTTGATGAGACTTCAAAACAAGATGATACTAAATCAGTATTACCTATTAAGACGTCATTTTCTCCAAAAAGCTGTTCCTATCATCCAATCTTCTCTGCCTCATTTCTGTTGAGCTCTTTTTCTGTCATTAGTTGTCAGTTTGTCTTCTTCATTTTATTTTCTGCTCCATTCATTGTGGCTTCTCTGCCACTATTTCTGGATTCTTTGTATTTTTCTTTTTTAGAATATCCTGTAGTATTCTCTGAAGAGTTGAATTGGTGGTTGCATATTCCCCCAGTTCCTCTTTATCCTGGAAGCACCTTGTTTTTCCATCAATTTCCAGGGATAGTTGTGCAGGATATATCAATCTTGGCTGGAGATTATTATCTTTCAAAGCTTGAATTATTTCCCCCCACGCTCTTCGTGATTTGATGGTTTGTGCAGAGAAATCTGCTGTAATTCTGATGGGTGTTCCCTTGTAAGTGGTCTGTTTCTTGTCTCTGACAGCTTTTAATACTCTGTTCTTGTATTGAATTTCTGGAATTTTAATTATTATATGCCTGGGTGTTGCTCTGTTTGGGTTGTAGGTGGCTGGGGTCCTGTATGCTTCATACAACTGAGTATCTTTACCTTTTGCTAAATTAGGAAAATTCTCCTGGATTATTTCTGTGAGTAGCTTTTGTAGTTCATTTGTTTGTGTCCCTACTTCTTTTTTTTTCTTAATTCTTAAGTTATGGATCCTCTTATCATCTTCTAGTCTTTGTATTATTGCTGTTTGTTTCTTTGTTACTTTTAAGAAGTTTTTCATTTCATGCTCCCATATTACAAATCTGCTCTCCAGTTCAGATAGTCTGTCCTTAGTTTCTTTCAAGCTGTTATGCCAGTTTTCGATAGAGTTTTTAGTTTCCTGGTAGTCTCTTTGAACCTGCTTCACGTAATCTATGCTTTCTCTATTTTCTCCATCAAACAATTCTCCCCTCTTTTTCTGATCTTCCATTCCACCATCCTTTTTCTCTTGGGTGATGCTTAGCATTTCTCTAAGTATTCTGCTTATTTCTAGCTTCAGGTCATTAATAACTTCATTCCTGGACTGATCTATGAGGCTCTCTAGATGGTGCCTTATGTCTATTTGTGCGGTGTCCGCTGTTGCCTGTTTCTCAGGGTTGGGGGCCGAGGGGCCTTTCTTTTTTCTCCCTCTTCCCATATTCTTTGTTCTTTATATATGCAAGTGTATATAGGAGGCCCAGCTTCCTTTCCTGTCAGCCACAGTCTGATTGAATTGCGCTGGCTAGGTGTTCCTGCCCACCGTGGCACACCAGGAAGTTGCAGACCAGGCAGCCTACGTGGGACCCGCCCCTCCAGCCCACCCTCAGGCTCTGGGGTCTGGGTTGTGCTAGCCCAGTGGGTCTCCGCCAGCAGTGTCACGTAGGCTAGGCACTTCTCACCAATCCCGTTTGAGAGGGGCATACGTGGCTGAAGTCGCCGCAGTGCCCTGCTCCCGCAAGACTGCCCAGTCCCAGAATGTCCTCTGTTGGAGTCTCCCAAACCGTGGGAAGAGTGTCAGTTTCTCTCACTCACCTCACCGCAAGTCAATGCACAGCTTCCCGCCTGTCCTGTTTTTAACTCCGTTCGCCGATTCCGGTTCTCAGAGCTTCTGCGCGTCTCTCTCCCTGCTGAGCCGATTAGACGCAGCCTCCGCGCAGCAGGAAACCCAAATCGTGGCTTTCAATGTCGCGGGCTCCAGCTTCCACACTGAGGCTTTTCTGTTCCTATTATAGCACCAGGATTGCACTCCAAGTTGGTTTCTCTCAGCCCAGTTCGTTCTTGGGTCAGCAGGGCATATCTCCACCTGCTCACGACTCCTTACTCCGCACCATTCCTGAATTCCAAGCTGGTTCTTTCCGAGAGCCTCCATAGCTGCTGCTATCTGTCCGCCATGTTCTCCCAGAAGTCTATGCTATTTTCTTACGATTAGGTTGAGTTCATGCATGTTGGCAGGAACGTCACAGAAATAATGATCAGGTTTTTTGTCATTGCATCCGATTAGGAGGTCCAGACTTATATTTGCCCTACTATTGATTGTATTGTTTAATCATTTGATTAGCAAGTGTCTGCAAGGCTGCTTCATTATAAAATTTGTTTTCTTTTGTAAAAAGCTACTTTTGTAGACATAAACTATAAATAGTCCCATTCCTTACCACATTTTTGTTTTTAAATGAATTGGTTTGCTCTTTTAGTTTTAAATGAATCTATAATGTTTTTATTTTGAGGTTTATAATTTGTTATCATTTGTTTGTTGCTTGTTTTTATTGTGATAAAATGTAAAGAACAAATTTTATCATTTTTCCTTCTTTTTTGGCCTTCCAGGCCCTTAGGCCACTGAGCTATATTTCTGGTTCCATTTTTACCATTTTTGTTTGCATCTGTGTTATACAGTACATTCACTATACTATCTCTATTGGTTTGATACTCAAATTGCCTACCTTTGACCAGTAACACTTCCTTTAATTAATTCTTTCATCTTTAACATGTTTTCATTCTTTGAGTACTTTTTCACTGTAGCGAAACATGCCCCCCAATTTATCGTACTTGCCCACTCTGGTAATTAGCTACTTTTATAAGTAGTGAAAGAATGCAAACCTGTATCTTTAAGGAATTAAGATTTGGATGCTATCTATACTTATTACTACTTTCTTGGCCGTTTCCATGCCTTCTTGGTGGACAGAGCTAGGGACTCTTTGTTATGTGTGTATCTGCACATCTGAATCTCTGTATTGAATGTGATGAGTTCACATTGATACATTTAGTGTTTTATTTCTCATTTCCATATTTCTGTCTCTTTAAATTGAATAAGCTGGTCCATTTTCCTGAATGTATTTGCTTCTATTATCAATACTTGACATAATCTCTATGTAACCAGTGTCCTATCTGTAACCTCATTATCACATGTTTCTCAGCTGTGATTTTGATAGCACCTGCCATACTGTCCTTCTGCAAAGGCATTCTGCTTACCCTTTTATGGATTCACATGTTTGCCTTTTATTATAGGAGGTAGGACATGAGTGACAATTAGGGTCATATATATTCTTTCTTCTTAATTGGTTTTGTAGCCTTGGATGCTCGCCTAGAAGTTGGACTAGAACAACAAGCAGAACTTATGTTGAAAATGATGTCTACTCTGGAAGCAGATTCCATTTTACAGGCATTAACCAATACATCTCCTATGTGTAAGTAAAATAACCATTGTTAGAGAATTACAATGAATGACTTGTCTATTGATTATTTTCAAGTGAATTAAGCAAGGACAGATTTTAAACCTTCATGCTTAGTATGAATTTGAGGAAATTCGGTATGTAACATCTCTCTTCCTCTAAGTTAGTATCAAGCTGAGAAATATGACAGAGCATTAATGAATTTCTTGCAGTTCTTTAAATTTGATCCAAAACTCATTTTTATTATTGTGATGTTGGGAGGTTCATGATAACGTTTTTTTGTTTTTATTTCTTTTTTTGTCAATAAAATTACTGTTTCTAGGGAAGCTTATGATGCTTCCTACTTGCCTTGTCAGTCTATGATGAAATGGAATTTTTATTTTGAAACCGTTACGTTGCTCAGGATGGTCTTGAGCTTACCATCTTTCTTTTTCACCTTCCTAAGGACTTGTTCGTTTTCATTGCACTGGAGATTGAAACTAGGGCTTTTGCATTGTTTTGCATTCCTAGCCTTTTCCTCCTAACACCTACACTTAAAAAAATTTAGGGTAGAGTTTTACCAAGTTGTCCATGCTGGATTTGAACTTGGCCATCCACCCTTCTCAACCTCCCAGAGTGATAGAATTATAGTGTATACCATGCAGACCTATCTTTATGACCCTGGAAGACTAAGATAGATGGTATGGGTGTAGAATGACAGCCACATGGGCTTGCTAACAACCTTGCTAATTGAGAATATTAATTACCTATTTACAGAAAAAACAGACTTTTCTCATAAAAAATAGGATAAATCATTCATTTGCTTGTTGCATTGTGTGTGTTGAAATACTCATTTCTGACTTGAGAGTTGGAAAGCAGCTATAGACAGTGCATCACTCTGGATGCGTTACAGAAATAATGTCTCTTAACCTGGTATTTATAGCTCAGTTGTTCAATGCTTTCCATGGTAAACGAGAGCTCCTGAGTTTAATCCTTGATTATACCCCCCTCCCCAGTCTCTTTCTAGGTTAGGCCATTATTGTTGTGACATACTAGGCTTATGTAGATTTCCTCCAGTCATTGAACTACATTAATCCAGCACCCTATTTAGCAAAAATAAAGTTTGAGGAGGTCTATAGAGAAGACTTTTTTTTTTTTTAATTTACTTTTATTTATTTATTTTTTGAGACAGAGTCTTTATATGTAGTTCAGTCTCGCCTTTGTTTCGCTGTGTTTTCAGGCTGGCCTCAAACTCACAGCTCTCTTCTTGCTTCAGTAGAATTACATGTGTGCCATCACAATCAGCATTGGTTTCTTTCTTTTTCTTTTTTTTAAGGGCTTTAGACTACTACTTTGCTTTCTGTAGGTCTGAGTAAAGGACTGAGATATTGGATAGTACCCAGGAAGATCAGAAGACTTCTTCTGTGAAGGAGAGGAATTTTCAGGATTATATCTTTGCGGTTTTTTTTTTTTTTTTTTTTTTTTTTTTGTATCAGGGATCGAACTCACCACCTTGCGCTTGCCAGGCTGGTATTAAATCCGTTGAGCTAAATCTCTGGCCCTCAGGATCAGATCTTTATGAGTTTGTATCCTTTCAGTTTGTAAGTGGCATTTATGTCCTGCCTTTTAAAATACAGAAACATGTCAAAACATGGAAAGGATTGCCTTGTGTCCTAACATATTAATATTTTTGTACTACTGTATCTTTTTTCCATATAATATGGCAATCTCTTTTGTATGTTCCAGTTTCTGCTTGATCATAAAAAAATTGAATATTCCTAAGTAGCCCATTTCATTGTTATATACTGCAACCTGAAAACATCTTACTTATATATTATATATTATATTATATATACTTATATATATATGTATATATATATATATATGTATATATATATATATATTTTTTTTTTTTTTGTCTTTTTGAGACAGGGTCTTGCTGTGCAGTTCAGGCTGGCCTTGAGCTCACTAGGCTGTGAGGCTGGTCTTGAACTTGCAAGGATCCTCCTGCCTCAGCCTCCTGAGTGCAGGGATTATAGGTGTGAGCCACCACACCTGGCTTTAGATAATATTTTTGAAATTGTCTGCTTCTTTTAATATTTTGCTGATTATTGTTGTGTAGATAGATTTGTCTAATTTTAGATAATATTCTAAAATACATGAAAAACCTTTTTACTATCTCTGTACCTCTTTGTTACCCATTAGTATAGTTATATTTAACTAGTTTGGCATGTAACTTGGGCATCAGTACCCTTGAAAACCTACTTCCCAGGTGACCCTGATATGCAGTCAGTGTTCAGAATCAATTAAGTGTGTAGTCTGAAAAACTTTTAAAACTTCTTTCTGCATAACTAGTCAGAGTTCTTTCTTTCTCTTCATTTAGTAGGAAAATTTTCTGGAAAGTTGGTTGTTTTCCTTTACTTGATGAGTCCTATAAATTCAGGAGTTGTCTCTCTTGTCTTTTTTATGTTCAAGCAATGTTAGGAAAGCAGCTTTTTAAAATTCTAGAGTATAATTTTGAACCATTCTACTAATGGATTTTTAATTAAGAAGTTATTTTTATCTATGTGTACGTTATCAGTGACCACTTAACATGGCTTTTGAAACTTTGTATCTAAAACCATACTTGTCTTTGATTTTTCAGTATCCCAGTCTCCTACAGGAACAGATGATTCACTTCTTGGGGGATTACAAGCAGCAAACCAAGCCAGCCAGCTTATTATACAATTATCATCGGTCCCAATGTTAAATGTTTGTTTCAACAAACTTTTTTCTATGCTTCAAGTTCATCATGTTCAGGTATGATTTCAGAAGGAAATGATGTATTTTGAGATGTGTTAGATAACACACTAACAAATGTAATTAAATGAGAAGCTCATTCACAACCTGACATACATGAAGTCTTTATTACACTTATTTGGGAAAGTATTGGAAATATTTTAATAATCACAGCTCCTTAGTGATGGGTTATTTTTAATTTTTATAATTTAAAGCGTTAAGGCTTTAGTTCCTGTTGTACTAGGTTTAATTCACTTAAATTTTGTTTCTTCAAGAACTTTAAGATAGGTTTACTTTTCAGATCGATTGAGATACCTGGAGAAAAATTTTGTTTTTCTTTTTTTTGTCTTTTTCCTTTTTATCGGTACCAGGGATCGAACTCAAATGACTGCCTGCTTGCAAGGCAGGCACTTATGCCGCTGAGCTAAATCTCCAGCCCCCGAAGATATTTAATAGAAAAGATTTTTAACTCATACTGAAGTTTTAAATATTAGGTTTTCTAAAATGGTACGTCATAATATAAAAGGTATATATATAAATATTTTAAAATTTTCATTCTTTTTCAGTTGGAGTCACTTCTCCAATTGTGGCTCACATTAAGTCTGAATTCTAGTTCATCTGGAAACAAAGAGAATGGAGCTGACATTTTTTTATATAATGCTAATCGAATACCTGTCATTTCATTAAATCAAGGTAAGATTTATTACTTTACCATTAGTATAAGTATAAATAACATACTTCAAGGGAGATATTAATTAATTTAAAATATACTTAATCTTTGTCATTAAGATTATAATGTTGGAAGGGACTTTTTTTAATTCATTGACTAATAAGCAGGAAGGAGAACAGAAAGTTCTTTTTTCCTGGTCTATGGTATTTTATGCACTTGTACAGTTAAACTGTGTAACATTCTATTAACTCTCACCTTGTACTTTCTTAGTTTAATCTTGTTCAGAGTATACATTCTTATAACAAATAATTGCAGTTGTTTGCTTTGTGGTTCCTGGGATTCAGTGTTAGGGCTTTGTGGTTGTTAGACAAATACGGTACCACCCAGTCCTTTTTGGGTTTTTTTTTTTGTCTTTTTTGTTTTTATCGGTACCGGGGATCAAACTCACGACTGCCTGCTAGCAAGGCAGGCGCTTATGCTGCTGAGCTAAATTCCCCAGCCCCTTTTTTGTTTGTTTTTAAAATATGAATTTACACCTGGGGAAATTACTCAACCAGAGAAAGTGTGTCCATTTATTTCACAAAATAATAGCTTGGGAATGATGAAAGTTACATAAAATCTTTCAGTAGGAAAAGAATTAGCCTTTTAACTTAGTCTGTAGTAATCTATGTTAGCTATATTTTACGAAAACTTAAATAAGCATATCTGTTCCTGGTACTTGCACCCTAACTTGATATGTCTGTATCTTGGTTGGCAATTACTTTGTCATGCTTCCAACTTTAAAAGTGATAACGGCCATAATTCATGGTGCACATCTCTAATCGCATGGAATCAGGAGGCTGAGGCAAGAGGATTACCATCAGTTTAAGGCCAACCTAAGTGCATTGTGAGTTTGAGGTCAACTCAAACACTATAGTGAGACCCTTTCTCAAAAAAACAAACAAAAGCTGACATGCCCATTGTTTCATACTCTACTGATATCTGCTTTGTCTCTATACCAGCTAATCTTACCTTTTCTTAGAAAATTTCTCTTACACTGTAGTAATAATAATTACTATTATAAATTTGCCATCATCTCAACTTTTAACTTACTGTGAAAAATGTTGTATACAAAAATAGAAGTGTCAGAATTTCTTTTGCTTACTACCATTAGACACCTGGTAAGTATCAATTTATTTCAACTGTTATGAAACTTTTATTTGAAATATAATCCATATAAAATATAAACATTTGAGTGTTTCTTAAATTCATCTTAATTGCTATAGCTTTCCCCCATTTTTTTCTTCCCCCTTCTCTTTCCTTCTCTCTGCCAAGATGTGTACCAGAGAAGGTTGATGGTTTGTCTTCCATGGTTCACAGGGTCCTGAGTTTGGCTTGTGTGTGTGTATAGATGTATCTCCCTGGTGTTTTAGGTGTTCTGTATAAATTGATGGTTACCCCAAGAGTTTAATCTGATCTGGGAATTTTGTTTGTTGTCTTTTTAGTATATATGCTGCTGAAGGGTGAACTGTTTCTGTTTCTCTAAAAGGAATTTTTATGATTTACTTATTTTTTTCTCATGTCATTTGTAGACATTGGTGCATACTGCCTAGACCTATTAGCAATTAGAAATTTCAGAATGATAATCATCTAGTTAGCCATTTCCTAATGAATATTTGTATAAATTCTTGAATTTAAAAACATTTCCTGTGGTACTAATTTTTAAACTTGGAACTGAAATTGTTGCATTTCTACCCAGTAAAATGCTTTTTTCAGTTTTTAAAATACATTTCTGTGTTTTCATTAAATTTTGCCATAATACATATTACAGATTCCTTTATTTTCTTTTATAGATGTAGAATCACTCATTTTGCTTTGTTTTTTCCAGACAAGGTCTCACTGTGTAGTTCCGATTGGCCTTGAACTCACTATATATCCCAGGTTGTCTTTGAACTCATTAGGAACCTTTTGCCCTAGGCTCCTAAATGCTGGGATCACAGGCATGCATTAACATGCCTGGAAGAAGCACCATTTTGGTTTATTTCAGATAAGAGTCTCACTGTGTAGTGCACTGTGTAGTGGCCTGGAACTCTTGGTGATCCTCGTACTTCAGCCTCCCAATTGCTGGGATTACAGATGTATACCACGACACTGGGCTGAATCACCTTTTTTTTGAAAAGAATATCCGAGCAAAACAAAACAGAATAAAGCCAATCAAAACAAACCAGTCTAAGTGAAATAGGACTTGACAATAGGAAATTAACAATGGTTACCATACTTCCTCTTGTTGTCTTTAAAATAGTTGCCCATACCTTCAGATATATTAAAAAAATCAGAATAAAACAGAATAGAACCAATAAAAACAACAATGAATGCAGTAAAGGGCTTCAAAATAAGATAATAGTAGATCCAAAATGGCTACCATAATATATTTTGTTGTCTTTGAAATAGTTGCCTATGCCGTTGTATATAATAAACAGAATAAAAAACAGAATAAAACCCAACCCGACAAAACAATGCAAATGGTACAAAACTTCAAAATAAAATAATAGGGAATAAGAATGGTCACCATCTTCAGATGGAGATCCTCCATAGATACTACACTGTGTATTGGTATCCTCTGAACAGATGATCAGAGTACCAGTTCTAGACCTGCCATGTCGAACGTACACTAAATACTATAAGCATTAAATTGTATTTTACCTCAGTAGCTCTCATCACAGCCTGTGTTTCTCTGGCCCAGCCAGGGGCTTATAGTGGAACAGGGAAGAGTTTAGCTCTTCTTGTTTCCCGGACCCTGTAAGGAAAGGGGCTGTCATCTGGCTCTCTTCCCTGGTAGTCCGCACATGGTGCCGCAGGGAGGGCTTGCTTCTTGGTGACTTCTTGTTCTTTCCCCTCCCAACAGTCTGCGAATGGTGCTGAGTTAAGGGGAATGGCTAGCATCTCTTAATATTTTAAAATCTGTTTGCACTGTTGTGCCATGCATTAATGACTTCTTTAGTTTTCACACTTGCTGTTAGTTCTTCCTTTGTTGGTCTTCTAAATTTACTGATCACTTGTTTTACTTTGTGATTTTGATGAGACTTGTTTATTTGTTTTCATTGTTTTGTTTTCCCTGACCGTACCCAGGGATTGAAATCAGGGCCTTTGCACTAAGCTACATCTCAAGCTCTATTTAAATATTTCTATATTTTAAGTCAGTGTCTAAGTTGCCTAGGATAATGTCAAATTTGTAATCTTTCTGTCTCAGCCTTCTACGTTAACAGGTATGCACATCACTTACGGCTTGCACTGGTTGTCTTTGATCTTATCCTTCTCCGTGTTTTTCCAGTTTGTCTTATTTTCAGCTTTTGATTTTGGAGAACGTTAGGGGTTTAAATAGCCTAAGTTGTATTGAATAGAAATGCCTATAGTTTGGAAAGTAAAACAGATGTGTAATAATAACATCAAATTTACGTATCATCCAGCTTTGTATCTTGCCATAATGTTACTGACTCAATATTTTTGTTATACTTAAGCTCTTTTTATTTGTTTTGAGGATATTACTGATGTGATTTTTAAAATATTTAATTTTTTAATTCTTACAAATAGTTATTTTTGAGTAAAAAATATTTCTCTGTCTCTTTTTCATAGCATCAATAACTAGCTTTCTCACAGTGCTAGCTTGGTATCCGAATACTTTGCTCCGGACGTGGTGCCTTGTGCTTCACAGTCTAACACTTATGACAAATATGCAGCTTAATTGTAAGTTTAAAAGCTTATTTCAATCTCTGACATATATTTAATATTCTTGGTTTCAGATTTTTAAGTATATTTCTATTTAAGAAGAGTTATAGTTCTATAAATGGTTGAATTTCTTTGAAGTACATTGTATTTAGTTTGTAGGTGGATATATTTTTATCTCTTGAAGAATAGCTTTATTAAATAAAGAGATATTTCACATTAATAAAGCTGTTACTTAAACCATTGCTCAGCATCAAATTATTACTGTCTTTCTGTTTGGAGTTTATTTCCCAAAAATATGATTTAAAAAATACCAGTGTTAGTGAAGATAGACTTAATAGAAGAGTGTTTTATTCAGCCCAGATAACTGGTTTGTTGACTATATCTTAATTCATACTATGTAACCTATGTAAAACTAACCCCCTTAACTCTTAGCAAACTGAGTTAAAAGTTAGGTGAGAAGTAGATCTATTCCACTTTCTGCAATAGATTGTAACAGGACAGTAAGTATTTTGTTGTTCCCCCACTTACTTGGGTTTTAAAGAAAAAGCACCTTGAACTCAATGTGTTTCAAAAAAAGAAGTCAGAGGTGATTAGCTTCAGATGAAATGAGAGAATGAAATCTAGGTCTGTCAATAGAGATGGAAATTCTCAAACTATGGTTTTTTGGAATTAAACATGTTTATAAACAATGTGTCTCATTCTTTTATGGTGCATTGATTGAGACCATATTTTAATATTTATTTTTATAGCTGGTTCCAGCACTGCCATTGGAACTCAAGAAAGTACTGCTCATTTGTTGGTTTCAGATCCAAACCTTATTCATGTTTTAGTAAAATTTCTTTCTGGTACCAGTCCACATGGAACAAATCAACACAGTCCACAGGTAATACTAGTAATATGTACAGAGGTTTCAGCAAACACTTATTTGTAAAATAAAACTATGAAGATATTTAATAGAAAGTATTAAAAAGTAGCTTTTTTTTTTTTTTAAGTGTAAATAGTATCAGTAAGCAGTTATCAGTGGATATGCATTTCTCTTTAGGTTGGACCAACCGCTACACAAGCGATGCAAGAATTTCTTACCCGATTACAAGTGCATGTGTCTTCAACATGTCCTCAGATATTCAGTGAATTTTTGCTCAAGCTAATTCATATACTTTCAACAGAAAGGTAAAATCCAATGTATTTTTATGTACTGATACACAAGAAACATAATTCTCCAAATATTCTTTAACATTTCATTGGGATTTTTCTGGAAACCAGCCAGTAGGACAGGAGAGATTAGCGGTTTGGAAAAAAAGGGCTTTGGTGTACTTTTCTACCATTTTCATTTCACTTCATTTCATTTCACATTTTGCCTCTTTCAAGTCCCTGAATTTTCTACTGTATGAAAGAAATACAGAGCATAAAACTTTTATCTGCTTTTAATGGCTTCACTGTTTAGTTGTTATGAACTTTCTAGGTATAATTTATTTTGAGGTTTAATTGCTCTGAAATACAGAGTCAAACAATGTATTAGTTACTTTTATATGATAAAATCTGATATGATTGCATAAAAGCAACATTAATCTCATATAGAAATCCTAAATAAATTTGTTAACAAAATCAGGCAGTATGTTAAGATGATAAATTGTGACCAGACTTAGTTGATTCTTATAACTTGCATCAGTGCTTCGTTGTCATCAGTAAGTAAGACATTTCATAAAATCCAACAGTATTTTCTGGTGAAAACTTTTAATGGTCTCAAAGAGAAGTGGTACTTTATTTAGGGTTACAGTAAACTATATAAGACATTTTGGCATTTGAGTTATTTTTTAAAAATTCTCAATATATATAAAAGAGGCTGTTTCCACTTTTATCATTTAACTTTATTTTTAACAAAATAGGGACTATGGGTTGTAGATCATTTGTAGAGTACTTGCCCTGTATTCACAACATCTTGGCTGAGATCAATCCCCACCACCCACCTACATGCCTCTGTGTGTGTGTGTGTGTGTGTGTGTGTGTGTGTGTGTGTGTGTATTAACGTGTATATAAAGTTCAAAATGCTTCAATTATTTGTATCTTACATGACTTTAAAAATTAATGACTGGCTATGGTGGCTCATGTCTGTAATCCCAGCATTTGTAAGGCTGAGGCAGGAAGATTGCCAGATGTTTGAGGGCAGCCTGAATTATGTAGTGAGACCCTGTCTCATAAAATTCTGAAACAAACAAAAAATTAATTAAAAGCATAGGAAACCTGAGTCTAGTGACAAATGCCTGCAGTCTCACTCAGTACTAAGAGGCTGAGACAGAAAGATCTCAAGATTGAGCACAGACTGAGCGATTTAACCAAGGTCCTAAATCCAAAAAACTCGAAGAGTATCCTAATCTGTAGCTTTAACATCTCTTTTTAAATTTTACTTATCCATTGGTTTTCAATTTGGAAAGGTTGTTTTGGATTTTACATAAAATAGAGGCATGAACAAGAAGATACGGAAATGTACCTAGCAATTCAAATAATGAATACTGAGCGTCTAAGCCTTCAGCTTTCTTGGATGGTGGTGATTTTCATTTTTAATCTCTTACAGGGGTGCCTTCCAGACAGGCCAAGGACCTCTTGATGCTCAAGTGAAGCTCTTAGAATTCACTCTGGAGCAGAATTTTGAAGTTGTTTCAGTTAGTACTATTTCTGCTGTGATAGAATCTGTCACCTTTTTGGTTCACCACTATATTACTTGCTCAGACAAAGTAATGTCTAGAAGTGGATCTGATAGCTCTGTGGGTGCTCGAGCATGTTTTGGGGGACTCTTTGCCAACCTCATTCGCCCAGGTGACGCAAAAGCCGTTTGTGGTGAAATGACAAGAGATCAACTTATGTTTGATTTATTAAAGCTTGTTAACATTTTAGTACAGCTACCTCTTTCAGGCAATAGGGAGTATAGTGCAAGAGTATCTGTAACTGCCAATACCACAGATAGTGTTTCAGACGAAGAGAAAGTTTCAGGAGGGAAAGATGTCAATGGAAGCTGCACCAATATTCCCGGATCTCCTGCATATGTCGCTGACTTAGTCTTAGCCAACCAACAGATTATGAGCCAGATTTTGTCTGCTCTAGGCCTGTGTAATAGCAGTGCCATGGCAATGATAATTGGTACGTATTAAGAAGATTAATCTTATACTTGTTTCTGGCACTATACTTATGTTCTTTTTACTTTATAATGTAAGACTACTTTATTGTATATTTCTAGTCATGAATGATTTGTATTAGCGAAGATTTTAGAGTGGCTTTACTTAAAGAATGAAATATTTAAAATATTTATGAGTCAGTTTCAAAGTACTGATAAATACTAACAGAAGAACTAATAGCTAGTTAAGTTAAAAGTGACAAAAGACCTATCTATCTTACCTATTTGTATCTCAGATACACTATACAGTTCTATGTTGCCAATCTTTTTGGTATACAGAATTTGAAGTAGAATTTTTTTCAAAGTATAACAGTTTCTTTAATACATATCAATATAAAACTGGTATGTTCTTTAATTTTTTCTACATTTTTGGAAATCAGTGTATTTAGGTTTTTTAAACAGAAGTTCAGATGTATTTTGGCTTTTAGTGTTTCTTTGCCAGTATACCTTGTAAATTAGATATAATAGAATGAAATTATTTTTCATTTTCTTTGTCTTGCAAAGCTACTACGTAGAATGATATTCCCTTAGTCATTATGTAGAGTAACTTCTTTTCATTACAGACAACAATTAGGGTTATAAATTATCTAAAAATTATGCTTTTCACTGAACATTTTATACACATTGTAATTTTGTTTTTTGTTTTTGTTTTTTTTTTTTTTTTGTCTTTTTTTGTTTTTATCGGTACCAGAGATCGAACTCACGACTGCCTGCTTGCAAGGCAGGCGCTTATGCCGCTGAGCTAAATCCCCAGCCCCTTTTTTGTTTTTGTTTTTGTTTTTGTTTTTGTTTTGTCTACACATTGTAATTTGTAGTGGTGTGTGTTTCTGTAACTGTGGTGTACCTGTAATTCTTCAGTGGATTGGAAAAACTAGCTATGAAGACTCTTGATTAGTATTGATTCATCAGGATATAATTTTGTTTTGTAAATGTTCAATTTTTATTTAAACTAGGTGCAAGTGGATTACATCTCACCAAACATGAAAACTTTCATGGTGGGTTAGATGCCATATCTGTTGGTGATGGATTATTTACCATATTGACAACTCTCAGTAAAAAAGCTTCTACAGTTCACATGATGCTGCAGCCAATATTGACCTACATGGCCTGTGGATACATGGGGAGACAAGTAAGTTCAATCTAGTAATAGCTGAAGAGATTTAAGTACTTTGTTGATAATAAGAAAATTGCATAGGTCAGAGTCAAATCTATATTCATGTGATACATAAAAATCACAAGTATCTGTAAGTGAATATGGTAGATTATAAATAAAGGATAGAGAGTAAATTTCTTTTTTTTTTTTTTTTTTTTTTGTCTTTTTTGTTTTTATCGGTACCAGGGATCGAACTCACGACTGCCTGCTTGCAAAGCAGGCGCTTATGCCACTGAGCTAAATCCCCAGCCCCGAGAGTAAATTTCTTAAAGTGTTATACTTCCAGGTGACCACAGTGGTATAAAAGTAAAACATTTAATGTGGTGTCTAACATTGTAGACTTCCTTTTATAATCTCAAAACATTATTTCTTGCCTTTTCCTTAAAAATAGCACAGTTGAATGCCAAAGATGTTATTTCTGTATGTTACGTAAGAAAACTTAACATTTTTTAAAAATAGATTTATGTTGCATAGTTTCTTCTCATATGAAAGAAATTAGGGTGATTTTATAAAGAAATCAGATTATTTTTGCTTTTAAAAAAATGAAATTACAGGAGCCTGTTGATTTTTAACAGTCTATTTACCAGTTTTCAAATACAAATTTTAAAAATTTCATGCAATCTTTTATATGTTCATGTGTAATTGTCATTGTCTAATGTATGTATATCTTTATTTGGAAAATACAAAAATTGTGATTTTTCAAAGAAACTGTCAGATAAATAAATGCATATTAAAGATACATACTAGATAAAAAAAGCTATAATAAAGATTCTGTGCAATGAGACATACAGTCTTAATTCACAAGGAAGATATAAAATCACAGTATATGTTTGGTTTTTTTTTTTGTTTTTTAAGGGTTCTCTTGCAACTTGCCAGTTATCAGAACCATTGTTGTGGTTCATTTTGAGAGTATTGGATACTAGTGATGCATTGAAAGCATTCCATGATATGGGTAAGATAAAATTCTCAAAACTATGATGTAAGTGTAATCATTTGGTGTACTATGTTATGTTTATGTTTTTGTGTTTTCTGTGAAGTTGTCACTTGATGCCAGGACATGTACCATAAGAGTTTTCATTTTGTATTCTTTGTAAACATAGGTGGTGTTCAGCTCATTTGTAACAATATGGTTACTAGTACAAGGGCTATTGTGAATACTGCAAGAAGTATGGTTTCAACTATTATGAAATTTCTTGATTCTGGTCCAAATAAAGCTGCTGACAGCACCTTGAAGACAAGAATATTAGCTTCTGAACCTGACAATGCAGAAGGGATCCATAACTTTGCACCCCTAGGTAGGGAAAGTTCATTGTGTTTTACTATCGTGAATTTATTTAGTTATGTAGGTGATATGAAGCTGAAGCAAAATAAATTGTTGAATTACACTGATACTATACTGCCACCATTTCTATGATAGGTGATTTTGTAAAGTTTTCAGTTGATTTTATTTTACTTTTATTTTTGTTAGTTTTTAATTTTTCTTTGAAACAGGGTTTTCTTTTGTAGGTAAGGCTGGTCTCGAACTCATTATGTGGACTTCAGACTGGCCTTGAATTTACTGTTGACCTCTTGCCACAGCCTCCTGAGTGCTGGGATTATACGCATGCACCACCAATGCCAGCCATAAACAGTTGATTTTATTTTTTATTTTCATTTTTGGTACCAAAAATCAAACTCATAATCTCACACTTGCCAAGCAGGCACTTATACTTACTGAGCTAAATCCCTGGCCCTAAACAGAAAAGCATTTTACTGAATAGAATGAAGGTTTCATTAGTTCTTTATCAATAAAGTTTACTTCCCTTTGAAGTTTAATTAGCACACTTTATAAAACTAAATAGTAAATCTTAGTACATTTTTTTCTTTAAATGCTAGTTTCAAAGGACTTGTTCCTTATATTTCTTTCCTATTTGTAATTCAAGATCATTTTCAACATAGAGAATACATTGGCTATAGTTGTGTACTAAAATCATTTGAAGATGATTTTGCTAGATTTGTTGTCTCTAGTTTTCATTTGTCATGTGAATATTGAACTTTTTCCCTTGCCGGTTAATTACATGTCTTGTTCATGTTTTTAGGTCTTAATGTTGAATGATTCTTAATGCTTTATTGCATGTTCTTACTTTATTTCAAATGTCTCCTATAGGTACAATCACATCTAGTAGTCCCACTGCCCAACCTGCTGAAGTGCTTTTGCAGGCCACACCGCCCCATCGAAGAGCCCGCTCTGCTGCTTGGTCATATATCTTTCTTCCAGAGGAGGCTTGGTGTGACCTTACCATCCACCTTCCTTCAGCAGTGCTGCTTAAAGAGATTCATATCCAGCCTCATCTTGCATCTCTTGCAAGTGAGTAATATTTTATAAAACATCATAAAATAAGCTATAATTTAGAAATAGTTAGAAATGAAAAAATACTTAGCAAACAATATGTTTTCCATGAACTAAAGCAACAGGGTTTTTTCCACACTCTAGAGATTGATGAAATCTAGAGATATAGAGAATCTAAAAAAAAGTAAAGTTACATAAATCCAAATCTAGAGAAAGCTATATATTATTTTACTTTTCCTTTTTTCTAGATTTATCAGGCTTATATATTATGCCAGAATAAGTTAATCCACACAGTAGTAACCCTGAAATGTGGAGTTGGCATAGATTTGTGTGTGTCCCGACTTCTATTATAAGAAATAATTTTTAAATTATGTTTTGAGTGTAGTATGTTTAATATTTGGGTGTGGTTTTAAATTTTGTAATAGCTTTTTATGTAGTTTTTATTATAACATAGGTACATTCCTGCAAGAAATAAACAGATGTGACCCCCATTGCTTCCTTTGTGCAGGTGTACTAGTTCTGTATTCTCAGAAAATGGCTTAGATCAGAGATAAGTCACAGTCAGCATGGGACTATCCACAGAACAGACCTTTACTTAGTAGCTGCCCCAGAAAGAAGTATTTTATGAGGATAAATTATGCTACCTTTTAATCTGACATTTAGAAGCTGGGAATTACATACATCACTAACTAAGGAATTCTTACTGGCATATGTATTTTTTCACATGTTTTAATAAATGTAGAAATTAGTATATGTTTGTAACATAATAGTTACATTAATTTTTAGAGATATGTAATTACATTTTCTTCCTTTATCTGCATACATATCTCCCCTTCTACCCTCTGTGATGCCCTTTCCAATCCAAAAGTACCTTTACTCAGAATTTTATAATACTGTATCTTAATATTGTATGAGTCATTTGAGGTTATTCATTGAATATCTTTTATCACTTTGTAAGTAACTCCAAATAATTTTTAGAAAATTACAGTTTAAGTAGAGCAGACATGCAAAATACTAGTGTGCAATTCTATGGTTTACAAATACTTTCATTGTAAATCCTATAGAATTTTCCAAGTTATTACATTTTATTTTCATTGATCAATTATCACTGCTATCAATTGCAATTAGAGCTATAGGAAATTTTGTAGGTTCTTGGCATATTTGAAAGAATAACCTTTCTATTTGCGAGATTAATATTAGATCCCAATTAGTTGTGGAACTCATACTAGAGCAAAGCATGTTATTAAAATAAAGTTGTAGGGAAATTAAACAAATAATGCTATTTTAGTAGTTCAAAGTATGTTTTAAATTGGGCGTGATGGTGCATGTCTGTAATCCCAGCACTTGGGAGGCTGAGGCAGGAGGATCATTGTGAATTTGAGGTAGCCTGAGCTGCAAAGTGAGCTCAAGGGCAACCTGAAGAGCATAGTCAGACCCTTTCTTAAAAAGAGAAAAACAGGGCTTGGGGATTTAGCTCAGCGGCATAAGCACCTTCCTTGCAAGCAGGCAGTCTTGAGTTCGAATCCCTGGTACCGATAAAAACCGAAAAAGCCAAAAAAAAGAAGAGGAAAAAGCCAAAAATAAGTTTTAAAAGGCAAATGTCAAACAATATCAGCTAAGGAAAATTGTAAAATAAGGACGTTTACTTTCAACTAGAAATAAGGTGAGTCCATGTCCTTAATGAAAGAGTTTGATATTGGATTAGATCATAAACATTATGTTGTGCTTCAGTGGAAATAATATAGGATTTATTTATTTGCTTATTTTTGGTTTGCTGAGACAGGGTCTTAGTATATCATTCAGCCTGACCTTGAACTCACGGGGTAGTTCAGACTGATCTCAAGCTCACAACAATCCTTTTGCATGAGCTTCCTGAGTGCTGGGATTACAGGCGCACTCCACCCTGCCTGGCTATCGTTTTAGAATCAAGCTTATACTTGAAAGTATTTAGCGGAATTCACATTCATTTATTTCAGTATTTTTGTTCATGTAAAATATAGTTAATGCTTTTCTCAAAAGATTAAATTTAAAATTTAAATCATGGCCAGAGATGTAGTTCAGCGTGTCCAACACCTGCTTGACAAGTGCAAGGCTCTCAACTCGACTCCTAGTACCAAAAAGAAATTAAAACCAAGTGTCAAATTTGTTTTAGCCAAGAGATATGTTTTTATAATAGATGGACTTTCTTGTTATGCTGGGAAGAATTGCCTTTCCTAAAGTAACTGTCCTATTTATTTATATATGGTCTTTTGGGAACAGGGTTTTGCTATGCAGTTCAGGCTGGCCTTGAGCTCACTTTGTAGCCCAGGCTGGCCTGGAACCCACAACAATCCTCATGTCTCAGCTACGTGAGTGCAGTGCATCGCCATGCCCAGTTTCATTTTGTAAAAATCTCAGGAAAGTATTTTTCAGTTTTGATTTACTGCAGATCAAACTCACTACCTTGCGCTTGCCAGACAGTCTCTTATACCTCTGAGCTAAATCTCTGGCACTTTTGAAAGTGAAACAGATAAATAAAGATGAAAACAATTTCTGAACTTACCTATGAGTTTCAAGTTTGTTTAAAAAGATTTGCAGTTGCCAGGCATGGTGGTGCATTCCTGTAATCCCAGCACTCATGAGGTTGTTGGGGCAGGAGAATTGCTGTGATTTTGAGGTCACCCTGGACTTTGTAAGCAAGTTTAAGGCAGAGAAAATTGCATAGGAAGACCTTGTCTAAAAACTAAACAAATAACAGCAACAAAATACAAACTTGGCAAAATACAAACTTTGATAGTTTGTAGAAGAATAAGGTATTTAAAAGTGTAATCCATAGTGTATTCATTAATTATAGTCCTATGTTTATAATATTTTTGAGTAAAGTAGAAATAATAAACCAATTTTATTTGGTTGGTCGTACCCCTACCCGTGTACTATGAAGTACATGTGTATTGCAACCTTCAGTTACTGTTTTTAGATAAATATTAGAATATTTAAGTACTTTTAAAAATTATAGCATGGATCAGGTTTTTTTTTATGTTGGAATATACCTCCAGAAGTAATTATGAGGCAAGTCATGACAACAAAGTATGATTTGTTCTATAAACTTTCTTTTCATATGTGAATGTAGCTGAAAGCTGCTGTGTTACTGATTTCTTTTTTTTATTTTAAAGACTGACATCTAGTTAACTTTTTTGTTTGTGAATGTTCAATTTTGTCTTCTATAGCTTGCCCATCCTCAGTGTCTGTTGAAGTAAGTGCAGATGGGGTAAATATGCTACCATTATCCACTCCTGTTGTCACAAGTGGCCTAACCTATATAAAAATTCAGCTTGTAAAAGCCGAGGTAGCTTCTGCAGTCTGCCTTAGACTACATCGTCCACGAGATGCCAGCACTCTGGGCCTTTCACAGATTAAACTATTGGGCCTCACCGCTTTTGGTACCACTTCTTCTGCAACAGTTAATAATCCCTTTCTTCCATCTGAAGATCAGGTATCCAAAACAAGGTATGCTTTATTTCATACACAGAAAAACACTTTCTGTGTTTTTTTTTAAAAGATTGGCCATGATGATGTATGCCTGTAATCCCATCACTGGGAAGGAAGAACATGAATATAAATTTTTATTAGTGTTTTTGTGGTAAACTTCAATACTTTTTTAAGGTTTTTTTTTTTTTTTTTGATATTTTAAGTTTTTATAGATGGGTTTTATTTTGTAAAAGGATTTCATTTTTATTCTCAATGTACCAAGACTTTGTTTCTATCCTAATCAGTAAATTTTAATATATATAAATACACTTGTAAAAACAGTTCCAGTGTTTTTTCTTTATGAATAAGTACATAGTTCCTAAGTGATTTGAGTACTTAGCATACTTACATTTTTATTAATATAGGGCACACTTCCTGTGTGTTTATTCCTTATTCATTTTGTAACATTTTAAAATAGCTTTGACTGATGATTATGAGACACACTGATCTTTTACAAATGTTTTTGTTTTACTCCTAAAATAAGTTGAGCTAATTTGATTTACTATACAAATCATTTTGCTTCACATGTTTCAGCATTGGGTGGTTACGGTTATTACATCATTGCCTTACTCACATAAGTGATCTGGAAGGAATGATGGCAAGTGCAGCCGCACCTACTGCTAATCTGCTGCAGACTTGTGCTGCCTTACTGATGTCACCATACTGTGGAATGCATTCACCAAACATTGAAGTTGTGCTTGTAAAGATAGGACTGCAGTCCACTAAAATTGGCCTGAAACTTATAGATATTCTTCTGAGAAATTGTGCAGCATCTGGCAGCGATCCTACAGGTGACAACTTTTGGTATTTTAATTTTTATGTATCTAGTGTAACCAACCTACACTGTAATATAACCAACTTGTGCAATGTGATCTTTGAGATTAATTTTGCAATTAAATTCTTATGGTTTAATTATGTTTTGATTTATCTTGATGAAATTTATAGAATTACCTTTAATGAATATCTGAAAAATTAAGTCTATCTTTCCCATCTCAGATTAGTTGAAAGTTGAAAACTTTCTTTGTATTCTTTTGTTGCAAGATTTGAATAGCCCTTTACTTTTCGGAAGACTAAATGGACTCTCCTCTGACTCTACAATAGATATTCTTTACCAGCTTGGTACAACGCAGGATCCTGGAACAAAAGACAGGTATATGATGATACTGTTTTCATCTAAGTACACACATGTACATAAGCATGCCATAATGAATGATACTTACAATACTTTCTCCTTAGAAGATCCCAAGTTAGATGAGAATTGAATCAAATTTCACTACAAGGGCAACATTGAACCTGACCATTGAATTTGATTTGGTTCTCGTCCAATCAGGTGTATAACTAGAGTTGGGGAAAGAATTAGGTTAATGAACTGAGCTGCGACTGAACTAATTACCGCTGTAGCCTGCCAAGGTACTAGATAGCAGAGAGTCAGTTGAGTTCTGCTTTGTGTGCTCAGAATTGGGGAGGCAAAATGTTGTCACTCAAAAAGGAAGAATCAAATTTCAGTGTGTGGAATAAAGTACCAGGCAGTAAATGCATTCTGGGAAGTATTATTATGTAAATAACTTTCCCTTATATTTGACTAATCCTGTTCATTCTTGATTAAAAGTTTGTTTGTCGTTTTGAACGAGGTAATGTTATTTTTACCATAGTATCTTTAAAAGAATAATAAGTAGGCTAGCTTTTCTATTGAATAAAACTACAAAATTACTATTATCTTTAGAAATTGATGGGAATAGCATTTGAGCAAGTGAAAAATAATTTATGCCACGTTTGAACTATAATGCAATAATCTTACAGTTGGCTTACAGTCTGAAAAATTTTCAATATTTTAATTTTTATCATAAATAAAAATTTATATTTCAATACTTTCTAAATATTAATGCTTATCCTTTAGAACTGACACTAATAACAAGGCTGTTGAATTCCCTAGAATGAATAAAATACTATTTTTTTACTTAGTTACCTCATCAATCCCACTCTTTTGAGTTGTTTTTGTTTACTATACCATAAAATTGTGAATGAGCTGGAGCACTGTTATATGCCATCTATCCTTACTACTTTGATTGGGGGAAGAGAGGAGAGGGAGGGGGGAGGGAGAGAGACAGAGACAGAGAGAGATGTTATGGTGCCATCTACCCATCTGTATTTCTTGTAACCTGAAGAAAAAAGTTCTATGGTCTGAGAAATTTGAAAGGAAACTAATCAAATATAAACATAGTAATTTAAGAATTTAACAACAAATCCTATTTTGCTTCTTTATTTGCTTTTAAAGTCATTAATGTAGTAATACAAAATTGAGCATGTTTTACTGATCCCAGCTCCAGAGAACTGAGATTATTATAAAAACGTGAAAAAGTATGTTTGAACTTATGGTCTGTTAGGATGACTGAAGGTGAATGATTGCTTCTAGAATTTAATGCTTGTATTCCGAGAATGTGAAATTTAATGCTTGTATTCCGAGAATGTGAGTATTTCATGAGATTTTTATATAATGAAGAATTCAACCCAGATCACTGAGTAGTGATAAATTTGTTGTAGGATGAGAAAAAACTTACAGGAGACAGTTTTAAGATGTGTGCCCTATAATTCTAGACCTTTGTACATAAGTAAAGTAATATATGGTCACTACCTACTTACTGAGTCATAGTTATTTTCTCAAGACTTACTTGAAACAGTTATATCTAATGCAAAATTGGAACTGCTTTGTCCTTGTTTCTTATAAAGTCCTTTTTCCCTCCTGTTTTACACAGAAATGATCAAGAATAATTAGCCTATTAGCCTTACAAATATTTATTTTACATGTAAAAATCAGATCAGTTTTGCCATTGTTAACAATTAGATTTGAATTTCTTCTTTTAAGAATTCAGGCCTTGTTAAAATGGGTCAGTGATTCTGCAAGAGTGGCTGCTATGAAAAGAAGTGGCAGGATGAACTATGTGTGCCCTAGCTCTTCAACAATAGAGTATGGTCTCCTCATGCCTTCACCTTCTCATTTGCACTGTGTAGCAGCAATTCTTTGGCATAGTTATGAACTGCTTGTAGAATATGATTTACCAGCTCTGTTGGACCAAGAGCTCTTTGAGTAAGTATGATTGCAAAACCCTTTTTGCCTCCCATTTACTAGATCACTTTGAATTTTTATGTGATTAAAAACATTTTACATGTCTGTTTGGATTAAAATTATTTGAAAAAAAAAGCAAATATAGTCATTAAAAAATGAGGAATTAACATTTTTTGTTTTCGTGTTTTCTGCCTTGCTGGGGCCAAACTGCGGCCTCCTGCATAATATGCAAGCATTCTGCAACTGAGCTACAGTTCATCTTATCTTTGTATTTTAATAAAATATATCAAGAGTGCGAGTGAAGCAGGAGGATTACCGCAAATTTGAGGCCAGCCAGAACTACATAGCCAGACCGTCCAAAAAATGCAAAACAAACAAACGCATATTAGCAACACTGTCTACCTCTCTGCCCTGCAATCAGAATGTTTCATGTAGGGGTGCATTGGGTTATTCTCTTTTTAAAACTGAATCATATTATTTATTCATACATATCCATAATACACATCTTCTTTCTTTATACTTCTCCTCTCCTATTTTATGTTTTGCATTTTCCCATTAGGTTCTTTTCTTTTTAATGTACAACTTTGAAGGAAAATCATAGCCAGCAATTTTGAAAGGCTGCTTTTTCTATAGTCCTTTCAACAGACAGTTTTCATTTACCCACACTTTTTTACTGTACTTTGCTAAAGTTTTGATGAACTTACTTCTTGTTAACAGTAGCTCACAGAAGGTAGACTTTTTCGTTTCTAATCGGTGATCATCATGTTTGGCCATACAAATTGGCAGAATCCATGACCTAACTAATGAACCTTGCCAGTAATTTTCAATTTGTATTTAAGAATTTCTTTGACTTTCATTACAAGTTTATCCTAAACATTTCTTTGGTGTAATTTTTTTTTTGTTAATCTGTTTTCTGAGATTATATTATAATGATAGAACCATTTTAATATGTTGATAAATATTCTGAGCTTAATTAAAGTCTAACCTAACATCTGCCTCAATTCTTAAATATTGTATGTGTAATAATCCCTGACAGTACAGTGTCACATTATTTAATGTTAAATTTTTTAGAGTATATTTGATCTCTAATAGAAATATTTGAAAAGATTAATTCTTATTAAAATATGATTAATTGGTATTTTTTATTTCCCTAGATTACTTTTCAACTGGTCCATGTCTCTTCCCTGCAATATGGTTTTGAAGAAAGCAGTTGACAGTCTACTTTGTTCAATGTGTCACATACATCCAAATTATTTCTCCTTGCTCATGGGCTGGATGGGAATTACTCCACCTCCAGTGCAGTGTCACCACAGACTATCCATGACAGATGATAGCAAAAAACAGGATCTTACTTCATCTTTAACAGATGACTCTAAAAATGCACAGGCACCTCTCTCACTAACTGAATCTCATCTAGCAACCCTTGCTTCCTCTTCTCAGTCTCCAGAAGCCATCAAACAGTTACTAGACTCTGGTTTGCCTTCTCTTCTTGTGAGAAGTCTGGCTAGTTTTTGCTTTAGCCACATTTCCTCCTCAGAAAGCATTGCTCAGTCAATAGATATTTTCCAGGATAAACTCCGGAGGCATCATGTTCCACAGCACTGTAGTAAGATGCCTATCACAGCCGACCTGGTTGCTCCTATTCTTCGGTTTTTGACAGAGGTTGGCAACAGTCATATCATGAAAGATTGGCTTGGTGGTTCTGAAGTCAACCCATTATGGACAGCACTTCTGTTTTTATTGTGTCATTCTGGGTCAACTTCTGGAGGACATAATTTAAGTGCACAACAGACAAATGCAAGATCAGCATCTCTTTCTTCTGCCGCCACAATAGGATTGACCACTCAACAGCGGACAGCAATTGAGAATGCAACAGTTGCATTCTTTCTACAGTGCATTTCATGCCATCCTAATAATCAAAAGCTGATGGCACAGGTAAGAAAGGAGACACTTTCTGAAGGTTTAGCTGTCTTACTATTTTAATAAAATGTTACATGGCACTGATGGAATTATGTGAGGACTACCAGGCAAAGTTATGGTAAACTTTAAGTGCATTTAAGGATCTAAATTTAAACCATAATTAAAATACTAGTATATTTTATCAAAATACATGGTCTCATAAATTCCTTAAGATGACAGATAATTGGGAAATTCCATGGGGAAGGTGGCTATGCCCCCTCCCAAACTCAGGTAAAAAGAACAATGCTTGAAGAATGGTTTTCTAGCTGGTAGTACAGAATTCACTAATAAATATAACAACTGTGTGTCATAGTCTTCATTTAGACATTGCATTTTGATGTAGCTTAATACTATTATCATTTTCTTCTCCTTATGCAGACTTTTAAGAGTAAGTTTTAGATATGAGACCGTGAGTGAATCTCATAACATTATCAATTTATTGTACAAAGTAATTGGGACCAAAAGAATCTGAAAATGTAGAAATAAATCCTGGGCATGATGATGCATGACTGTAATTCCATTCCTCTGAAGGCTGAGCCAGAATGATCACCGCAAGTAAGGAGGCCAGCCTGGGTAACATAGTGAATTCAAGGACAGCCTGAACTGCTAACAAGACCCTGCCTTTAAAAACAAAAAACAAAAACATGTCATTATTTTAACAGTATTGTAGTTCAAAATTTGTAGTTTTCTGTGTTTTCGTGATGTTGGACATGTTTAACAAATAAAATGAAGCTAGTAACACCTGCTTTGAGCAATTTGGGGGTTTTTTTGGACAGCATTAAATATTGTTGATGGATATCAATTACCTAGCATAGAGTCTCTGACACAGATGACATGCTCATAAATATTAGTGAGCTTCTGTCACCTTTCCCCCAACCTATCCAGTATCTCTTACTCTGGTCAGTCTTTTATTATCGCATAGAAGTATATCAGTAAAAATGTTTATAGATTATTGAGTACTTTATTAAAAACAAAAGCAAAATACTCCACTGTATATAGTAATTAATTGTTGGGAAAATACTGCTCTGCTTTTAATGTGGCTTTTTAACACTGAATGCTTAATTTACCAACTTCCAACCAAGGAAAGTATATAAATACTTTGAAAATTTGAGTGGCCTGAATTGATTCTGTCTTGTCACTTTATCCCAAATTATTACCTGTGTCTTAAGTTCTCTATCATATACTTTAGTATACTTTAAGAAACAATTGTTGGAACTGGGGATTTAGCTCAGTGTATAAGCACATGCCTGGCAAGCGCCACATTGTGAGTTTGATCCCTGGTAACCACATTATTATTGACCAAAGGCAAAAGTAAATTGGTTATACCTATGTATTTCTTGTGTGAAACTCTTAAATACTAATTTATCAGCAGAAATGTTTCTTATACTTTTTAACTTTTTTTCTGCTTTTGTCATATATTTTAAGAGAAAATATCTTGTTGCTTTGATGTATTGAAATATACTTATTTTAATTTTTCATTTCTTGTCTATTGAATATAAAAAAGCTCCACATTTTGCATTAAACTTTTAAATCTATTGCCTTGGTAGGTTCTTTGTGAACTGTTTCAGATATCTCCTCAAAGAGGTAATCTTCCAACATCTGGGAATATTTCGGGGTTTATACGAAGACTATTTTTACAGTTGATGCTGGAAGATGAGAAAGTGACAATGTTTCTTCAGTCTCCCTGCCCAGTGAGTATTTTAACAGTTGAATTTAATGATTGTCTGTATATAACTGGGTCTTAATATAGTTTTTACCTAAGTTAGCAAATCGAAACAAGAATAAACTATATTTAATGACCAGATTCAAAAGTCTCTAGGATAACCCATTACTACAACTTCCCTAGAATGACCTAAGAGTGCCATACATTATATGGTATGATTTGACATTAAGAAAAACTGATATATAAAGGTAAAATACTCTTAAGTGAAAACAATTACCAGCAAATCATATGACAAATATACCACGTTTAAACAAAAAAATTACTTGTATACATTATTAAATTTTCCATTCTTTAGATGCTTTTGAGTTTATCTCATAATGATGCACATTCTAAAACGTTGACTTCATTTCTTTAATTTTGGATTTTTTTCAGCTGTACAAGGGTAGAATTAATGCAACTAGCCATGTCATCCAGCACCCAATGTATGGAGCAGGACACAAATTTCGTACTCTTCATTTGCCAGTCTCAACAACTTTATCAGATGTTCTTGACAGAGTGTCAGGCAAGTCAGATTTAAAAGAATTATTTTTTTGTTAAGTTTAGGTGTATATGTAATGTAACTTGATTAATTTTATAACCTTGCCTTACTGCTTCCACTCAAGGTTCATTGAATGACTGGGAAAAGGCCTTTATTCATCTCCCCACATGGTATATATTTTTAAGTAGGCACTGAAGACTTGAAGATCTTTTATAGATCTCTGAGGCACTGTTATTATTATTTTCTTGGACATGTGCAATTGCCTTTGTATTACTGGAATTCCAGCTGTTTTCAACCTAAAGTGGTGACACCTGAGTTTTATTGAACTGTGGCCTGGGAAGCTCCAGAAATCGATGGGAGCACATAACCTAAGTTGATCCTGTGCACCCAGCCACCACTGTCCTACTCTTGTCTATTGCCAAGTGTTAAACCATTACTTAATGTTCTTTTCTGTTTACTAGTTATCTGAAGTTGGAGAGTAGACCTGGGTTACTTTTATTCATCTTGACCAGAGTTGGAATTTCTAACCAGAGCAGGTTCAAACAGAAAGCTAATAAAATTTTTCTTGGTTATATCATTTAGTATTTAAACACCACTTGTGTTTTTAGATTTTATTTTTGAAAAACCAGAGTGACTAAATGGAAATCAGTTGAACTTCTGATTGTACTACATAAATTCTTAGAAATTAATGCTCTTTACATATTTTTTGGGACATTCAATGAATTGATTTTCTGAATAGGTTAATAGTTTTGCCAGTTGGAATTACTTGGTTGTAATGTAAAATACAATGCATCATTATTCATGTGTAATGTTTATTTTTTAAATTTCACAAAAAAATAAAGACAATTATTTTCAGGTTCTCAAAGAAAACTAAAATGGAGAATGTGAGAAAAGAAACTTGCTTCAACCTTTTTAACAGAAAGTTTTGGATCATAACTGTAGAAAAGTAAAACAAGAATCTGTATGTCCCATATTCACATAATGAAAAAAAATTACTAATATCAAAACATTTCAGCCTTTGAGAAGTGTACACACACACACACACAAACTCTTTTTGAGGCAAGGTTTAGCTATGTGATCCAGGCTGACTTGAATTTCTTTTTCTATTTCTTCTTGTTTTTGTTTTTCCTTTTCATTTCCATTTCCATTTTCTTTTCATTTCTTTCTTGCCTTTTTGAGACAGAGTCTAGCTCTGTAGTTCAGCCTGACCTTGAAGTCACTCTAAGCCTCTTCCCTCAGCTTCCTGAGGGCTGGGATTAGAGCCTTGAGGTACGGTGGGTAACAACACTCATTTATTTTAATACTTTTTGATAGCATATTATGTGCCAGTTCCATCATACTACCATTTGTAGTATAAGTAGCAATCTGTTATAACACTTTAGAGTGAATCTTGAGTTCAAGTCTATATTTGCCATGCAGTTTGTATCAGTGGCTTTCCTTAGGCTCTTTTTTAATTTTGAAATTAGTGTTGTGTCTTGATATCCTGGTGATCAGATTGGGTGTGGGTGTCAGGCACATTGAACTTAAATAAAGCTAGTTTTCCTGCTAATTGTTTCTTAGTGCTTCTAATGGGGGTGTTGTTATATATAGAGTATGAAGCTTGAATATCCTTGTTTTTAAGTTCAGTACAAAACTCCTTTTACTTTTATTACCAAACATTGAGCTGTAGACTTTGACTTACCAACACTTCTTTTACGTTGCTTTACATCAGTTTTGAGATAATGTCCTGTAAATTGTTTGAAATACTTACTGCTTCCCTTGTTAATATTCGGAAAAACAATACATTATGTATATGTTTTTTACACAGATACTCCGAGTATCACAGCTAAATTAATTAGTGAACAAAAGGATGACAAGGAAAAGAAAAACCATGAAGAAAAAGAAAAAGTTAAGGCAGAAAATGGATTTCAGGATAATTATAGTGTTGTTGTTGCTTCTGGTATGCTTTGTATTTTGTGTAATTCCTATTTTGTTTCATTTTCTATAGTAACTTCATGTCATAAAATGTACTAGTATAAAGGCTGACTTAATGTCTTAGTACTAGATTTTAAAATACTGCCCCGAAAACCTATTATAGTTCAATAGTGGAATTATTATTAACCTTACTTTTTGCCCAAAGCTTACTGTAGTTCCTCAGATATGAACACTTGTGAATAGTTTAGATATCTTGTTTGAGCTTGATTATGTTTTCTTACTACAGAAGTTCATTAAGCGTTTAGGAGTTTTGGGGCAAACTCATTTATTGGCAACTTAATTTTAGAAGGTTATTTCTTTAAACATAAGTCAAAATGATTTTCATTCAAATGAATTTTTCATGTACTTTCAGTTTGGAGAGCCTCTGTATGGATGTGTCTCAGAAAAATTAATGAAGGATTTATTAAACGTCTTTGCAGAAACTGCATTCTAGGGCCTGGGGATTTAGCTCAGTGGCATAAGCACCTGCCTTGCAAGCAGGCGGTCGTGAGTTCGATCCCTGGTACCGATAAAAATGAAAAAGACCAAAAAAAAAAAAAAAAAAGAAACTGCATTCTACTGCATAGATGGGATCTGTAATGCAAATTTATAGCAGCCAGCAGCATTTTTTACTCTCTTGGAAAACAGATATATATAGAGAGAGATAGCCTAAATTATTTATCATGTGTCAATGAGTGCAAGCACAATTGAGAGATTAGATATTGGATTAGAAGCACTTCTGTGATTTGACATTAGTTTACAATGTGTACTTCATTAAAATATTGTAGAAAACCATTTCTATTGTGTTGGCTACATAGAATTTTAATGCATTGTTTTCTTTTAGGGCTGAAATCCCAATCCAAACGTGCTGTATCAGCTACACCACCTCGCCCACCATCCAGGAGGGGGAGGACAATCCCTGACAAAATAGGAAATTCTTCCTCAGGTGCAGAGACAGCCAACAAAATCATTACTGTTCCTGTGTTCCATTTGTTCCACAAACTCTTGGCAGGTAATATTCACAATGAATAAACATCAAGAAAATTTAATTGTGTTACAGCTGTATAAAATCCACCATAGTAATCAAGAGAATCATGCTTGATTATCAGGTGCTTTCAGTAAAGGAGGCTGGGCATTGATCCAGCCTGCGGATCAATCCGTGGGTCATGCCTGAAGAGAGAACGGGAATGGGGGGCAGGGCAAGAGGAAAGAGAGATGGAGACAAGATGAAAAGTTCCAATCAAGTCTCGTTTATTCAGGAAGTGTACATGGCTTATAAAAAGTCCAAGGGAATGTGGCTTTATAGGATAGGTCAGTTTAGATCTCCTCAAATGACGTGGAGTTATCAGATTAGCAGGAAACCATGCGTAGGCAACTAGTGGAAGCCGAAGTACGTAAGCAGGAGAGGATTATGGGTAATGTAGCCAGACATGAAGATCATGGGAAATGTAGGCAGACGCGGCAAAGGTCAACAGGAGGGCGAGATAAGGTGGCAACAGTGAGATATGCCGCTCCCTACAGAGCATGGTGGCACATGCCCTTAATCCCAGCACCTAAGAGGCTGAGGCAGGAGAATTGCTAACGAGGCTAGCCTGAACTATACAGTGAGACACTGTCTCAAAAAAACAAACAAAAAAAGCTAGTGAGACTTTGTTTAGGAAGCAAGAATGAAAAACAAAGGTATCTAGTATATATTCTTTTTAAGGATTTATTTAAAGTTATATTTCCCATTTCATTGCTTTCTCACTTTTCTGTTAGTGTACTATAAAGTATATGTAAAGCAGTATGAGGCAAATTCCTTAAAATTAGTTCTAGTAAGTCTCTCTCAGATATATCACTGGCAATTAAGCTGTAATACTTCCTAGATAAAACAATGTCTGGCAAGGCTTGTATATTTTGATTGGTCAAGTTGGTAGCCACTTTATTAAGTTTGTACTATGTCAGAATAGTCAAACTCCCACCTAAATGAGAATACATTTGCTTTCTCAGCTTTACATTGTCAGTTTACAGTAGTAGTCAAACTGTGAGTGGTGTATTGAATACTTTTTATTGTAAATAAAAGTTTTATGAAAATACAACCTAGGTTCCATAGCTTATCTATTTTTCTGTTACAACATAGACATATATTTGCAATGTCCTATGCAGCCTCACATCTTTAAATATTTTTCATCTGGGCCTTTATGGAAAAATGTACTAACCCTAAATTTTAAGGTGTGTTCCTTTGTTTCTATTTGTTTGTGATGTTGTACTTTAAATAGCACTATACAGACATCATTGCTCACATGTGTCAGAAATAAATGCAATTTTATGACTTTTTTCAGCAGCTAATTGTCAAGTGTTTTGAAATCAATATCAAACAAAATTTTATGTCTGACTTAGCAAAAATAATGTGTAACTAATAAATCAAATTTCAATAATTATTTTCCTCTTAGTTTTCAACTTAGTTGTATTGCTTTTAGGTCAGCCGTTGCCAGCTGAAATGACACTTGCCCAACTTTTAACACTCCTGTATGACCGAAAACTTCCTCAAGGTTACCGTTCGATAGATTTGACTGTTAAATTGGGATCAAGAGTTATCACAGACCCAAGTCTGTCAAAAACAGACTCTTTTAAAAGACTACACCCTGAAAAAGGTATGTGTGTGATACTACTATAAAATTTCTGGTCTTAACATGGAGAGAAAAAATTACTCAGATTTAGATATTTTAATTGTTTAAATATTTGTTCAAAAGGAAAGAAATTAGGATAAGTATACTGACAAAACCATTTCTATAGTCTTGTTTAAAAGGGCAAAAGTTTTAGATTGTACTAAAATTTTTAATTTACTGTTTAAAAAAAAAGCCATGCAGGGTGACAGACATCATTGGTAATTTATAATAGCTTTTGTTTGAACCCATCTTTCCATTTTGTTCCGATAAAAAAAAGCAACTGAAATCACTGTATTTGAAATATTTTCTTATTGTTTGTAATATTTCTGTAAATTTATTGTGACATTTTAAGGTTCCTCCTTCTTTATTTTCCATTTTGGTATTTTAAAAGATTCGGCTCTGTATTACTTGAATCAATCTGCCAAGAACCCATGTATATATTTGAATTAATACCATTTTTATAATAGGTACATTTTCAACTCAAGGTTTTACTCCATTATGCACAATTTGAGTTAGATAAATTTTTGAAATATGAAAAAAAAAATCTGGTCTTAGCCAAGTGTGGAGACACATACCTGTAATCCCTGCACTCAAGGCCGAGGCAGGAAGATGGCTACCAGTTTGAGGCCAAGGCAGCCTGAGCTACATAAGGAGCTCCTGTCTCAAAAAAAAAAAT
This sequence comes from Cavia porcellus, assembly GCF_034190915.1. Lineage (NCBI taxonomy): Eukaryota > Metazoa > Chordata > Mammalia > Rodentia > Caviidae > Cavia > Cavia porcellus. The sequence continues at coordinate 228,989,418 of NW_026947484.1, read as the reverse complement.
CCATTCTGTGATTCAGAAGATAGAGCTTTCTATCAGTAATGACTTAATTGAACTGTTTTCATTATATGAACTTAGATTGCATCATTTGTGAATATTACAAATTGGCATTATTTCATTTGGAAATTAGATTGTGTAAATTCCCCCATAGCTTTGCCATACAAGCCCATGTGCATGTGAAAACTATGTGAATTGTAATTTTATAGTCAAAATGAGAGCACAACTTTATTAATAATTCATAATGGGTGATATGCTCATAAACATTTTTCCTTTTGCAGATTTGGGAATCATTCTAGGTGTGGTTTTTTTCTTGGCGCTTGTTTTTTTTTTTTTTTTTCTTTTTGTATGTATAAAACTTATGTTTCCACTGTTTTAAACATTCTGATTGTTTCTTTTTTTTTTTTTGGTACTGGGAATCGAACTCACAACCTCATACTTGCCAGGCCAGTGCTTATGCCGCTTAGCTAAATCCTCAACCCTGTTTCAAACTTTTCACCACTATAAATTCTATATAAATGATACAAGTATGCTATCATATTTAAACTCTTTAATTTTTCTCTTGAATGTAGTTTTTTGTACTTATTGATGATTTAGTAAATATTACTATAGTACATTTACTTTGTTCAGTTTTGCAGCAGGATTTATTTTGTTTCTCTTCTCTTTTCAATGTTTGTAAGGGCTCCTTATGTGTCAAACACAGTAACATTTTGTGTTTCCTATTAAATAAAAGTGAAACCAGGTATGGTATATTTTTTAATTTTCAGTAATATATTGGTCATTATTCACCTTTTCCTTACTGGATACTTTGGAACATAATGTATGCATATTACTTGCTAGGAGTCTTTTTTTTTTTTTTTTTTTTTAAAGCATAGACTATAACTTACAACTATATCATACAGAACAGTTGTTTTCTAACTTCAGTATATTTATAAATTACCTACACAAACGTGTTAAAATGCAGATTTTTCATTTTGCAGGTCTAGGACAGGATTTCAGTGCAGCTATTAGAAGATACCCATGACCCATAGTTTGATTAACAAGGTGATAAAAGATAGTATCATAAGTCATTCAGACATCATTGTAATATGCAGCCTTAATTCACTTATGTCTCAATAATTAGTCATTTTTTTTCCTTGTTGTTGAATAGTAAAGGCAACAGTATTTCCTTGTATACATGAAAGTGTATGATAAAAATGAGTCCTTACCTGTTCAATTGTTTGTAATATATTATTGTACAGATCATGGAGACTTACTTGGTAACTGTGCAGAAGATGAGGCTCTTACTCCGAGTGATGAGTGCATAGATGGGATATTGGATGAATCTTTGCTTGAAACCTGTCCCATTCAGTCACCATTACAAGTTTTTGCAGGAATGGGTGGACTGGCTCTTATTGCAGAAAGACTACCCATGCTATACCCAGAAGTAATTCAACAGGTAAGATTCATAATTTGATACATTCCATAGAAAAATGCTTTGTATCCTTTTTTTTAAAGCTTCATTTCATTAACCTAGCAGTATTCCTGCCTTTACAACTTTGGAGCATTATATAAATCTTTCAAGTGTCTGCCTTTGCATAGCTTCATGAGAAGTAGTTGGTACTGAAAAGAATGTTGAAAGACAATACTTGCCTAACAAAGGGTAGGACTATATATGTAAGGGACATTGGGCCAAAATTTATGGCTTCCCTTGGTGTCCAGCCCACTTTATTACTATAACCTACGTGCAGGAAAGACAGTGGCCCTTTTCTCCGAGAGTAGTCTCATTTTTCATGATTAGGGTCTCCAACTACTCTTCTTGCTCTTTTGCAAGTCTCCTCGTGTTTTAAAAACTTGCAGTCAGACTTTAATCAGAACTGACAAAGGGCTTATATCAGATGGCTATCACCAAGTCCGTTAAGGAGGCCAAGCAGCTAACCCCAAAGTATGGGCTCTGTTGGCACAGTTTGAAACCCAAACAAGGACAGTGAGGTAGGCTAGAATGATCAGAAAGCACCACAGTTTTTTTAGACTAGTTCGGAATAATTTGGCTTGGCCAAATTGGATAGAAAAACTGCACTTGATACTTCCGGGAGAACATGGCGGACAGATAACAGCAACTACCGGAGGCTCTCTGAAAGACTCGGCTCAGAAGCCAGGAATGGTGCGGACTAAGGAGACATAAGCAGGTGGACATATGCTCTGCTGACTCAGGAATGAACTGGGCTGAGAGAAACCAACTTGGAATGCAGTCCTGGTGCTAAAAAAGGAACAGAAAAGCCTCGGTGTGGAGGCTGGACCCCGCGCCATTGTAAGCCGCGATTTGGGTTTCCCGCCGCGCGGCGGCTGGCTGCCTCTAGAGTGGCTCGGCAAGGAGAGAGATGCGCAGAAGCTCTGAGAACGGCAATCTGCGAACGGCAGGGAGGCGTGCACTGACTTGTGGTGAGGTGAGTGAGAGAAACTGACACTCTACCACAGTTTGACTCCAGCAGAGGACTTTCTGGGCCCGAGCAGTCCTGCGGGAGCAGGGCGCGGTGGTGACTCCAGCCACACATTCCCCTCTCGGGCGGGATTGGTGAAAAGTGCCTGGCCTTCGTGATGCTGCCGGCGGACCTGGTAGGCTGTCCCAACCCAGATCCCAGAGCCTGACGGTGGCCGGGAGGGGAGACGCGTAGGCTGCCTGGTCCGTAACTCCCTGGTGCGCAGCGGTGAGCGGGAACACCTAACTGGCGCAATTCGATCAGGCTGTGGCTGACTGGGAGAGAAGCTGGGCCTCTTATATAAGCTTGTATATATAAGGAACAGAGAAGAAGAGGCAGCATGGGAAGAGGCAGCAACAAGAAAGGCTCCTCGGCCCCCAATTCTGAGAAACAGGCAATAGCAGACACCGCACCAATACACATAAGGCGCCATATAGAGAGCCTCATAGACCAATTCAGGAATGAAGTTACCAATGACCTGAAGCTAGAAGTATGCAGAATAGTTAGAGAAATGCTAAGTACCACCCAAGAAAAAACAGGTGGTGGAATGGAAGAACAGAAAAAAAGAGGAGAATTGTTTGATGGAGAAAACAGAGAAAGCATAGAATACATGAAGCAGGTTCAAAGGGACTACCAAGATACTAAGAAGTCTATAGAAGACTGGCATAACAGCTTGAAAGAAACTAAGGACAGACTATCTGAACTGGAGGGCAGACTTGTAATATGGGAGAATGAAATGAAAAACTTCTTAAAAATAACGAAGAAACAAACAGCAATAATACAAAGACAAGAAGATGATAAGAGGATCCATAACTTAAGGATTAAGAACATAAAAGAAGAAGTAGGGACACAAACAAGTGAACTACAAAAGCTACTCACAGAAATAATCCAGGAGAATTTTCCTAATTTAGCAAAAGGTAAAGATACTCAGATGTATGAGGCATACAGGACCCCAGCTACCTACAACCCTAACAGAGAAACACCCAGGCATATAATAATAAAAATTCCAGAAATTCAATACAAGAACAGAATATTAAAAGCTGTAAGAGACAAGAAACAGACCACTTACAAGGGAACACCCATGAGAATTACAGCAGATTTCTCTGCACAAACCATCAAATCACGAAGAGCGTGGGGGGAAATAATTCAAGCTTTGAAAGATAATAATCTCCAGCCAAGATTGAGATATCCTGCACAACTGTCCCTGGAAATTGATGGAAAAACAAGGTGCTTCCAGGATAAAGAGGAACTGGGGGAATTTGCAACCACCAATTCAACTCTACAGAGAGTATTCAGGATATTCTAAAAAAAGAAAAATACAAAGAATCCAGAAATAATGGCAGAGAGGCCACAACGAATGGAGCAGAGAACAAAATGAAGAAGACAAACTGACAGCTACTGACAGAAAAAGAGTTCAACAGAAATGAGGCAGAGAAGATTGGATGATAGGAACAGCTATTTTGGAGAAAATGACGTCTTAATAGGTAATACTGATTTAGTATCATCTTGCTTTGAAGTCTCATCTAGCTTTTGTCCTTCTGTCTCCAATGGTCTAAATAGGCTGTATCTTATTGGATTTTATTATGTACGATAGTATAAGCAAAAACCTTTTAAAGACAAGGAGATTATACAGAAACCACTGTTCATTTTCTGTTAGTCGATTCTAAATACTCTGTAATGCTGTCATTCTCTTGAATGGTTTTACTTTGTTTTGATATACTTAATGCTACAGTATACGAAGTTGTACTCAAGGATCTCAAAGAAAGAGACAATATGGTAACTACTTTTAGGTTAGGATTATCTGGTGGTGAAACACTATTCTGCTTAAATGGTTATGTTTTGATCTGTGCTGTTTCGTTGTTATGCCCTCTTTTATCTCAATCTCCACTCCATTATTTACTTTTTGATCTTTATCCTTTTAATTAAAGAAAAAAAATAGCAGGATATATTATAGTAACCCACGTTGACTTTTCATTACCTTGATTTAAAGCCCTGTATTACTCTCACCATCTGGTTTTTAACTGATGTTCCCCTATTCTGTTTTGCTGGATAGTATCAGGTTCGAAAGTTTAGGCATCAGCTGTGAAGATAATGAGATTCATTATGACGCCCATTCTTGTTGACTTTTATCTACTTTTGAAGACCTACAATGTCTCCAATGTTTTGGTTTTGTCGGTTTTATTCTTTATTGTTTTGTTCAATTGTATTATAACTAACGATATAGGCAATTCTATTAGAGATAGCGGGAGGCATTATGGTAACCATTGTTGATCACCTTGTATTATGTTTTTACATTATCTATGATGTCCACCCTTTTGACTTGACCGATTCTGTTCTGTTATGTCACATTTGTTTTTACTCTCTTCCAAAAAAGTAATAAGAACCGTGGGACCAATGAAACCCAAAATGTGTAATAGTCATGGTACAAAAGAGAGGAAAAGAAAGTGCTCCAAACTATATAACTGCATGTATATTTAAGTGTATAAGATAGAAAATGATATCACAGAGTTTTATTGGATCAATGAACAGAACTGTTTGCAATATCATTGATGGAATGTCCACTTTACAAGCTTTAATTTTGTGACTTGAACAATTATTTCTAAGATGAAAATATGTAATCCATTAACTAGTGATTTCCTACTGTTCATTTTTTTACTGTAAATATGTATAACTTTCCCCTTTCCCTGCTTTTTTTTTCTTTTCTCCTTAAATAAAAATTAAAAAAAAAAAAGAAAGAAAAAAGAAAAACTGCACTTAGTTGGCTGTCTTTCTATACTTACCATATAGCCACTTTTAGACTGAAAGCTTAAAATCAAACAGGCAGTCATTCATGTTTGCCTTAAGGAAGTGAGATTTTTGGAATATTTCCTAGTTTTGAAATCTGAAACCAACCCAAGGCCCAGAAGCCATAACCTTTTTTGCAGGGACTGTTAATTGTGATTTGGTATCTGTTAGTGAATACGCACACACACAAATAACTACTTGTCACTATGTGACACAGGTTGCATATTTGAGATTTTAGTAAGGTATGAGCTGGAGGAAGGGAAAATTTTATTTATTTTTTGTTCTCGAAATGAAACTCAGGACCTTGTGCTTTCCAGGCAGGTGCTGTGCTGAGAATATTTAATGACTATTTGTTATTGAAAATAATAAACACTTAGTCTTTCTGTGCATATAATGTTTAAAAATTTGGTGCCTGGATGTTTGACAAACTGATATACTTGCTCTTTATTTAGTTACAGACTGAGGAAGTAGTGTAGTGTTTGGGCTTCCAACTGTTAGAGCTGTTGGGGATGGATTTGAACTGTCACTGTTTAGTCCAATGGTGATAGTATCACGTAAGTTTCTAGCTTCTGGTTTGAGAATTTAGATAAATTTCATTCTGGATATATGAATAGTCAGTTACTTAATTTTTGGTTAGATTTCTCCTGACTGGCTGTTTCCAAATTCTTGGAATTATCCTAGTAAATTATACTTCGTGAATTAATTATCGTGTGTGTAATTGTGTCATTTTGGATGTACCTAGTTTAATAATTTTTTAAAAATATTTCCACTTTAGGCATCTGTTTTCAGGTCAGAAAATGAGAAATGTAATTGTATGATGCTCTACAGTTCAAAAAAAAAAAAAAAAGCTGTAAATAGACTAAGTCCAAAAAAAGAAAAAAACACCAAATACGCTTGCTAATTGTCAATTATTGCATCATCTTTATTATCATTTTTTGTTACTTGGGATTGCTTTCTTCATTCCTTTTTAGTTTTTACTTTGAGACAGGATTTTGTTAAGTTACCCAAGCTGGGCTTGATTTTTACCCTGTTGCCTCAGACTCCCAGAGTTCTGAGATTACAGGTGTGCATTACTAGCCTAGCTGCATTTATCTTGATTTCAGGGTTGTTACATTAGTATTTTCACTTTTGTGATGCTCTTAGGTCTGATACTAGTTATGGTCATTATTAGAAATGAGTAAAATAGTGTGTGTTGCTCTCCACATGTACCTTCAGTATAACCTATGTTCCTGTTTTGTGTGCCATTTACAGATTAGATAGCTTTAGCAGAGAATGGTGCCACACAACTGTAATGCCAGCACTTGGAAGTCTCAGGCAGGACATGTGCCTTGAGTTCAAGGCGAGCTTGGACTACATAGTGAGTTTATGGCCAGCCTGCACTTCAAAGCAATACCTAATCTCAAACTAAATAAAATAAAAGCCAGCTTTAAAAACCCACGTTTAACCTGTTCATCTAGTTATTATGGTTGCTATGAATACATGCTTGTTACAGGAGGTTACCCAAATTATCATAAGCAGGTTTTGTATAATGTTAAAAGTGCTGATAGTGGGCTAGAGATAGAGCTCAGTAGTATAACACTTGGCGAGGCATGCCCAAAGCCTTGTGTTCTATCCCATGTGGTGGTAGGGGGATGTATAATGAGGCTTAGAAGAGCTTGCTTCAATTTTTTTTCCTTTTGTCTTTTTGAGACAGGGTCTTGCTATGCAGTTCAGCCTGGCCTTGGACTCACTGTGTAATCCAGGCTGGTGTCAAACTTGCAACAATCTTCCTGCCTCATCCTCCTGAGTGCTGGGATTACAGGCGTGGGCCACCAGACCCAGCTATGAGGTTTAGAAGAAAATGAGGAACAAGTTACTAGAAACTGAAGAAAAGGGATACTTGTTGCATAACGATAGAATCCTTAGCTTATTTGTGTCCAAAACACAACAGGTGGAAGCAGCACCTTTAAGAGATGAATAAGTGGAGAAGCTGAATATTTAGCAGAGATTCTCAAGTAAAATTGTAAAGGTATATCCCATTGTTTTCTTGCTGCTTATAGTAAAATGTGAGAAGAAAGAGACAAATTAAGAAAATTATTAAGTAATAAATAACATTTGACAGTTTGGAAAATGCTTAGCCTATGTAAATCTCCAAAGTTGCCAGCATTAGAGATTCACCATCGGAAAAGCATTAGATAGAAAACCAACTATGCATGCTTAAATTACCTGTGTTTCTAGCTCCATTCTCTGAGTCTCTCTCTCTCCAACATGGCTCCTCCTGTATTCAGCCATGTTTGATCTCTTGAGGCCAGTCAAAGGCTGGTAAACCTAAATTGGCATGCAGAGATTTCCATTGTTGCCTTTCACAAAGGTAATAAAATTTCTAGTTGTAGTCCTGTCTGGGGCCATCCATTAAAAGTAAAGACTACATTCCTGTGCTAAAGGAATTGCCATATAAATAGGGACAAAAGCCTCCATGAGTCCAGTATAGTCCACCATTACTTCTAAAACAAAACACCCTCCAGGAAAAATTATAGACTCAGAATTAATATGTGAGGATTGATTCAGAAGTCATGATAATCCTGTACATGTGTGTTATTTCATCACATAAACTCAAAGTATAAACTCAAAACATGAAGCAGAAATTGAGAGAACTAAAATAATTATGAAATGTGTACTTAGTTACAGATTCTAACATTTATTTTTCAATAACTGAGACTAATGATAGAAGCTTTAAAAGGAAAAACTTCCAACACTTCTCTGTGTACCTGACACAGCACAGTTTCAGGTCAGCCTGCGCTACATAGTGAGTTCAGTTCAAGGTCACCAATTTAGCAAAACCCTCTTTCCAAAAAAATTAAAAGAAATTTCTTGGAAACGATTTGTTACCTAAACCACATATAGAATTATATTTTATTATAACTTTTAATTCTGAGTGCTTTTGAAAAAATATTACCCCCCCCCTTAGTTCAAAATAATGCTTCCTGTTTTGGGGGGGATGGGGAGTAATTAAATTGCAGCATTTGATCACTTGAGCAAAAAGCCTTTTGTGTCATAAGAATTGTAAGATGTTTGCTGTAATACATGCGAGTAGTTGATTTAAATAGAATGTATGTCAGATGACTGGAATATCTTAATTCCTAAAGCTTTCCATATAAATCACATCATGTACATTGACAACAGAATAATCTCTTCTATGTGTTTTCCAAACGTTATTCAATGTGAAAAGGTTCTTAAATAGTCTTGTCTTTGGGAAATTGAAATGTTTTATCCAGTTATGTCAGAAATGTAAATATTTGGATAGGTTTTTTTGGTTATTGGTGTTTTTTTTAAGACAGCGTCTCACTATGTTGATCAGGCTGGCTTTACTGGACTCAAACTCTTGGTGACCCTCCTACTTCAGCCTCCCAAGTGGTAGGATTGTAGGCATGTACCACCATGTCCTAATTATGGGGGAAGGGATCTGTTGCTGTTTCTGTTTTTCCAGGGCTGGATGGTAAATCTAGAACCTCACATCGGCCGGACGAGTGCTTTGCTTCTGAAGTATATCTGCAGCCATTTTAAATTTAAGACAAGGTCCTTCTAAATTTCCCAGAATAACCTTGAATTTGTGATCCTCCTGCCTTAGTCTCAACATGCCATGGATTTATGACACGTACCATCATATTGGCATATCTAAAAAGCATTTTAAAATACCTTTTCAATTTTGATCTTTAGAAAATGTAAAATACAAGTTTTTACCACATATATGTAAATGCATAGTTTTAAAAATTAAATATTAGCACCTGCCTTGGAAGCACAGTGTCCTGGAGTTGATTCCTGGCACCAAAATAAATAAATAAATTAAAATAAAATAAGCAAATGTAGCCAGGTATGGTGGTGTGTGTACTTGTAATCCCAGGACTGAGAGGGTGAGGCAAGAGGATCACAAGTTTGAGGCTATTAGAGTCTACAGTTTGGTTCTTTTCCTGAATATGAACCGAAATTAATTTATTTCTGCCTAAACCTGTAGTAGTCTCATTTGTACTACCCTAATGTACTGTTTTATAACTGAATGATAATATAGTTTGTACTTACAATGTGGATTAGCATTTTGATTGTTTCCACTTATTTGGGATATATATATATATATATATGGGTTTTTGTCAGTATACTAGTGAGTGGGAAATGAGTAATGGTTTCACTTTGCTGTGATTTTCTTCAGGTTGAAAGTCTTTAACATTTGCTTGTTAAAGATCATATATGTAATAAACGAAGAACTTTTTGGTTTTTCCAATATTTTTGTTTCATGTCATCATTTTAGAAATGATCTTTCTTTTTTTTTTTTTTTTTTGGTATTTTTTCCTTTTTATCGGTACCGGGGATCGAACTCACGACTGCCTGCTTGCAAGACAGGCACTTATGCCGCTGAGCTAAATCCCCATCCCCTAGAAATGATCTTTTAAGAAAATTGAATAATGACATGAAGGTAAAGTTCTGTCTCTGTTACTATACCTTCACATTTTAGAGGTACTGTAGTGCTAACCTATTTTTTTGTGCAGTATAAACTTCTGAATGTGAACATGCTTTAAAATTCACCTGAAAGGCATACATAGTGGAGTTTGCCTGTACTCCCAGCATTTGGGAGGCTAAAGCAGGAAGGTCACTGAGTTTGAAGCCAGTCAGGGCTACATAGTGAGAGCAAGACCAGCCTGAACTAATAGTGAGATACTGTTTCCAAAAAGAGGAAAAAGAAAAATATCCCTGAGAAACAATATCAGAATGGGCTGAACTCCAAAGCAAAAAGGCCCTAAGTTCCAGTGTACTTATACTGGGACTGTTTTATGTTCTATCATTCTTACCTCAATAGTCAGGTTAGGCTGATATCAAAGTAGGAATTATTGTATTAGTATCTTTGTATGTTTAGGATAACTGTAGGTCAGTTTAAGAATGTCTTTCGTATCTGTTTGCGCCCTTCTTCCTCTGTGAGGTCATTTCTAAGTGAATGATGAGACAACTTTACTGTTTTCCTTTTGTTCATTAAATTATATCTTTGAGTAGGGAACTTGTGATTAGTCTTGTTTATGGCCATGCAAGTGAAATAGATGTTTAAATAATTTAAGGTTTCTTTGGGAACCATGCTTAGAATTATAATATTTCTTCAAATTATTTAAAATCACATTATGACATGGTGCATATTTACTCCTAAATACAAAGGCTTTCTCTTAATGTGCTATTTCTCTAATGTGCTGTAGTATAATTATCAAAATCAGGAAGTTTATATTGAGACAATACCATTGATTGAGACAGGGTCTCACTATGCAGTTCAGGCTGTCCTTGAATTCATGGTGATATTCCTTGCCTCAGCCTTGCCAGCACTGGGTTTACAGGTATGTACCACCATGCCTGCCTGACTAAAACTGCAAATCTTATTTTAATTTGGTCAGTTATTTTACTGAATTTTTTTTTTTTTTTTTTTTTTTTTTTTTTTTTTTTGAGGCCAAAACTGGCTGGCTTTTTACTTGTAGCAAACCTCTGCTTCAGCCTCCTGAGTGCTAGGATTACAGGTACACCCCACCATGTCTAGCTCAGAATGAAAAACTTCTTTATCGTGTGTGGTTTCAGTGTGTGGACACTCAGTGTCTAGTTTAGAAACGTATATCTCACTATGTTGTCTTGGTAGTCTCTTTTAATATGTAATGAAACTACATTTGTTGTCGTTTATGTTTACGGCCTTGATGTTTCTGAGTAGTACATACTAGATATGTCTATGTATGAATTCACACACATATATACTGTCTGAATGTATTGCTAATACCATCTGGAAGCAGACCCTCTCAGTATTTATTCTCTACTAAAAGAATTTGGCACTCCATGGAGAGTTGCTGGAACTATGGCAGGAAACGTATAAGATGTGTGTAAAATTGCGTATTGTGATAGAAAGCAAAGAAATGCCAACAGAATGTTAAAGAAATTTTAGAACCTTCTTAGGTGATTCTGGTGACCAAATTTGATTCTAAAAGTAATACAAATGAACTATAGAATAAAATTAAGAGTCCATACTAATAAAAATTGGTGTAGATGTACTAGGTGGAGAAGAAGGTCTTTTCCTAACTCAGTACCAACTAATAAATACAGAAGCAATGATGAAATTAGGAAGTTCTACTTTAGTAAAATGTTGTAATAGTTTATGAAAGTCTTTATAAAAATGCTAATATAAGATGCCATGCTGGGTCTGGAGCACGTGAAATTCAAAAAGAAGCCAATTTGCCCTTCTCGTAAGCCACACAAGCCATGTAGGGCCCCGGAAGAGAAAAGCCAGATCCCTGTCCCATGAGCCAAGAATCAAGGAGCAATCTCTCTTCCCCCAAACCGGCTGGTTCAGAGGACAGGCTGAGTTCATAGCAACTGAAGTACAAAACAACTGAATGCTTGTATTGTTTAACTAATTTTGGAGGTCTGGGGCTGGTAGTCTCAGCATCCATTAGGAGGGTAACATATGCAATACAGGGGATTTCCTTCTGTCTTTGTCTTGAAATCCAGTGTTATTCTCACTGTTTTGTTTGTTCCAGTTTATTGTTTCACTTTATTCAGTGTTTTGATTAGTTTTAGTCTGTTTTGTTTTATTTGATTTTACTGTGTCTGATGGAATGGACAGTATTGTAAAGATAACAAGATATACTATGGTAGCTATTATTGATTTCCTATTATCCTGCTTCTGTACCACTTTCACTGCTTTGTTTTGATTGGCTTTACTCTATTTTGTTTTGTTGGGTATTATTATCTTTAAAATAAATAATTTTTAAAATGTTAATATAAATGGATTAAAGTTTGGTGAGAAATAAGATATTTACATAACTTTAAAGAATCTGCCTGCAGATACTCAGTGAACTCCAAAAGGGAAAATGTAACTATAACATGAAGACATTTGGTAGGTACTACCATATTTAAGATATCTTTGGAAACTTGATTTAAAAAAGAAATTTTTTTTAGATGACGTGTCACTTTGTAGTTCATGCTGGCCTCCTGCCTCAGCTTCCTCAGCTTGAGTACTGGGGTTACAGATGTGCTCCATTATACCTGGCTTTGGAAGTGTGATTTCAAAACAAGGTTCTGTGAGTTTTTAGTTTTTTAAGACAGTCTCATTATGTAGGTCAGCCTGGCTTTGAACCCACTATGTATCCCACACAGGCCTCCTGCCTCAGTCTCCTAAATGCTAGGAGTATAGGCATCCACTGCCATGTCTGACTTTTTTTGTTTTTTAAAGTCTTTAGAGTCTTATATTTTAAAGGTATATTTAAAAGGTATATTTTAAAGACCTGAAATCAGGTCTTTAATTTGTTGGGACAAAATACAAATAGTCGAACAATTTTTCTCTGTAGGTGAGTGCGCCAGTGGTAACATCTACTACTCAGGAAAAGCCCAAGGATAGTGATCAGTTTGAGTGGGTGACCATTGAGCAGTCGGGGGAGTTGGTTTATGAAGCGCCCGAGACCATTGCGGCTGAGCCTCCCCCCATCAAGTCGGCAGTGCAGACCACGTCCCCTATACCTGCACACTCTCTGGCTGCTTTCGGATTATTTCTTCGTCTTCCGGGCTATGCTGAAGTGCTACTGAAAGAGAGAAAACATGCCCAGTGCCTTCTTCGATTGGTATTGGGTGTGACAGATGACGGAGAAGGAAGTAAGTGTTTAATGTGATTGATTAAATTTATCAACACATAATAGGTGGAATAAAGTTATCTGGAGAATTACCTGTTACTTATCATTTATTTCCAGTTAAGCTTTTAGTCCATTGGTGGTAGCTTAATTTCACTTATTAAACATAATGTTCCTTTCTGAATTTTGTTGTTGTTGTTGTTTGTTTGTTGAGACAGGGTCTCGCTCTATAGTTCAGGCTGGCCTCAAACACATGGCGCTCTTCCTCAGCCCTCTGAATGTTGGAATTACAGCTGTGTGCCACCACTGCTGGCAATAGCGATTAAATTTTAAGGTCTTACAATTCTGTGTTATTTAGACTATTTTATAATAAATATAGTGTTACAATTTTATGTTGTCATTAATTTGCAACTTTCTTTATAGCTCCTTATTGCTCTCTTTTCTGTGTAGGTCATATTTTGCAATCTCCGTCAGCCAATGTGCTTCCAACCCTTCCTTTCCATGTGCTTCGTAGTTTGTTTAGCACTACACCTTTGACAACTGATGATGGTGTGCTTCTAAGGCGAATGGCATTGGAAATTGGAGCACTGCATCTTATTCTTGTCTGCCTCTCTGCTCTTAGTCATCATGCACCCCGAGTTCCAAACTCCAGCCTCAATCAGACAGAGGTATGTTTAACTCAGTCAGAGGTAGATTTAATTCTTTAGATTATGAAAAATTAAACTTAATTAATGGTGTATAAAAGATTTTTGACATCATATTTTAAAGAGTTGGGTGTTCCTGATGCCCAAAATGAAGAATATTTAAAAGAGAAGCAATCAGTTAATGAATTTTCTCTATTAGTCTTCAGAAAGTCACAAGTTAACCAGTCTGCTTGAAAAACAGAAAAGATACAAGCTTAATAAGCTTTCACATTGGCTAGGATATACTTTGATCCTTTTTCAGTTTCTTTTTTGAAATGTAGAGAATTATAATATTGAATGTGAGATTCTGTCCTGTGTAATAAGAGAAGCAAAACAAGAAAGGGGGGAAATAACCTTCATTGTTTCCAGATGATTAAAAAGTCCAAAAGTAATTATGGCTTAACTGAGTTTATTGAGAATATAATACGTAAAGTCATTGTATACAGTTTATTTCCATGTAATAGTAAGAAACACAAAGTAGTCTTTTTGTTAGGCATGGTGGTACACTCTTGTTTTCCCATCACTCAGAAGAGTCAAGAAAAAGAGCTTTTAGGAGAAAATCTTAGAATACCATTACAAATAGAAAGTGTTTATAGGTAAATCTTAAAAAATACAACAGGCCTTTTTATAAAATGAACTGAATAAAAATTGTTCAAACAACATAAAACTTGTTTAGATTTGATTCCTGTGTATCAGAAATTATAATAGTACATTAATATTTCCCAGATTAGACCATAAATTCATTGCAAATCAGTATTCCTTTCGGAGGAAGTTGACAAACTTGTTTGTAAAATTTGTATTGGAATGCAAAAGGGCAAGGATTACTTAAGACACTTTCAAAGAACAACATAGCTTGCAAACTTAAATTCCCGTCAAAGTTTATAGTGAAAGTATAGTAGCAGATAGATACAAGCCTAGCAACAGTTGACACCCAAACTCACATATACATGGTTATATGTATAATAATATATATTTTACGTATACATCATTATATATATGACATGACCACAACATTATGAAGTATTATCTTGCCAATATATGGTGTTAGTTCAGTTTATCTACATGGAACAAAAATGAATCTTCATACTGTATTGTGTTTTATATGCAAAAATTACTTTAAAGGGTTGATAGATCTGAGCATACAATGTATAAAAACAGACAAATATATATATTTGTCAAAAAAAGGATGAATAACTTATGATCTAAGAGTTGGCTGTTTCTTGAATAGTGTTTTGGGTTTTTGTCTTATTAGTGGGGGAGGGTTTTGAGACAGGGTTTTCACTCTGCAGTTCATGCTGGCCTTGAACTCACTTTGTAACCCAGGCTGGCCTCAACTCGAAGCGATCCTTCTTCCTCAGCCTCCTCAGTGCTCGTATTACAGGCATGGGCCACCATGACTGGCCTTGAATAAGTATTTTTAGAAGCACTTTTCTGTAAAGAAAAAAATATTCGAAAAGACCTTGAGTATATTAAAATTACTCTTTAAAAAATTGGTACTATTTTTGTACCTGTTTATTATGGTACAGTTTAGATATACTCTATACTTTGTGTTATCAAATCAAGGAAGTGAACCGTCTTTAACACATCATTTTTTTGTGGTCAGAACATTCAAAATCCTCTCTTTATGAATTCTGACATATACAATTCAATATTGCAAACTGTAGTCACCATGCTGTGCATTAAGACCACCAAAAATGTATTCCTCCTTACTATAACCCTGTCTTTATTTACCAGTCTTTCCTTATCCCCCCTATTTAGAAACTTTTTTTTTTTTTTTTTTTTTTGGCTAGCACTGGGATTGAACTTGGGTTTTTTCCACTGAGCTACATCTCTAACCATTTTTAATTTTAATTTGGGACAAGAATTCACTAAGTTTCACAGGCTAGTTTAAATTTTTAATTCTTATGCCTCAGCCTATCACAGTACTGTACCACCACACTCAGTTTTTTTTTTTTTTTTTTTAAATAGTGTTGTGGTAAGAGGGTGTGATGAAAAGAACACAGACTGAGGTGAATTCCTCTGGTGCAGTGATGAGGTGATCTAATTCTCTCCCTGGATGATAAAATAATCTTTGTGTTTAATAAAATCATTGAGCTTTATGTGGGTTGTTGTTGTTGTTGTTGTTGTTGTTGTTGTATGTGGAGACTACATGTTACTGCAAGATGTTTTGTTTTATTTTGTTTTGTTTTTGGCAATAGGGCTGAGATAGGTTGCCCAGGCTGTTGTCAAACTCCTCGGCTCACTCATCTTTTCTTTTCAGCCTCCCGAATGCTGGTACTGTAGGCATATGGCAATATGCCCATCTTGACTTGTTGGTGTTTTAAATAAATAATTGTTTTTATCAGTAACATTGATTAAGCTAGTAAATGCTTGCATGGTAGTGGAATTTTGTGATATATTTAATAGCTTCTCTTTGAAAATATGAAACATCAACTTTCTCGTGTATCCTTAATACTGTAGCTGTGTCAGTTTTTTTTTTTTTTTTTGGTTTTTTTTTTGTGTGTGTGTGTGTGTTTTTCGTTTTTATCAGTACCAGGGATCGAACTCACGACTGCCTGCTTGCAAGGCAGGCTTTTATGCTGCTGAGCTAAATCCCCAGCCCCCTGTGTCAGTTTTTAAAACTGTATTTCTGAATATTATTTATCCTAAGAAAATACTTCCAGTAAGAGAAACAAATCCCATTGATACTGCTTGTGAATTTCCATGGAAACTAAATTTTAATTGCAGGTGGTTTAACAGAATGTGATTTTGCATTTAATGAAAATTGACAATTATATGATCTTTATGGATATGTGTTTACATTAATAAACCAGTTTTTTGGTCTAACAATTCTCATTTTCAACTTTTGAGATATTTATGTACTTCACATTCTGAATAAGAAAGAATGGCTACTTCTGCAGTTAGAAGTACTCATGCTCTTGTGATTGAAAGCATCAATGGTAGAATTCTAACATAGCCTTTTACTTTATTTTTCCTAAAAGGATCTAGTTTATATCCAGTTAGTGATGTTTTCTTTTCCTGATAATTAAAATTTTTTAAAAATTATGCCTTCCTAAATTTAATCAGTTTGTGTTCCTTTACCTCAGCCCCAGCAACTGCCAATTTGCATTTTGTATTTTGTCTCTATGTGTTGACCTGCCCTCGATATTTCATTTATTTTTATTTATTTAACATTTCTTGTATTTGGGGGGATGATTTGGTATGTTACCTTTTCTGTCTTCTTTCACTTAGCAGAAAGCTTTTTGAAGTTTGTCTATGTAGCATCCATTACTGCTGTATTCCCCCTTTCATAGCCAAACGGTATTCCATGGCACAAGCTATCTATCCATTGGTTGGAATTTGTGTTCCTTCTCTCTTTTAATTGTTGTCATTAGTTCTGCTGTAATAGCTGTATACATGTCCCTTATTTTAATGCCAGCTTTCATTTCTCTTGAGTATTCTGGGGATGAAATTGCTGAGCATAATTATTCAGTCTTCTGCCAAACTTGTCTATAGCTGGTGAACTTTTACAGTTTTAAAAATGAATATTTTTAAAGAAAACACCAAATAGTAATAACTGTTTATATTTCATGCTATAAGCCACAGGTATCAAGCTCTCAAAACCCTACATCAACAGAAGAACAGCAGCTGTATTGGGCCAAAGGGACTGGCTTTGGAACAGGCTCTACAGCTTCTGGGTGGGATGTGGAACAAGCCTTAACTAAACAGAGGCTGGAAGAGGAACACGTTACCTGTCTTCTGCAGGTATAGCTTAAAATTCATCTGTCAGTGATAATAAATTTTTTGTGTTTGTCCTGATTTCAATTTTTGATGACTTTTCTAAGTCATCTTTTACTGCTTTTATGCTCCTAATTCATTCTAAAATGCCACAGAACAAAGATCACTCTTCCCCAGTTATAATCCTGAATTTCTTTCCCCTTCACTGACAGTAATGTGACAACAAGATAAAAGTATCCTCTAGCAGAAGACTGTGCCATATACCTTCTTCTAAATCACCTCTTCATCTTAATTTGTTGTACTTAGGCTCTTGTATTAAAAAATACTATGGTTAGATTTTTGGGGGGCTGCTAGATACTACACTCAGGACCTCACACATGATATATACACATGTTGTACCACTCATCTGTCTGCTTAGGTCCCTTTTACATTTATTGCTTAAGTTTCTTTGTGTTTCAAGCATCAAGCAAGTTGAAATAGTAAGAAAAGTCTTGTACCACAGAAATTAGGAGGGGTATTTAAAGAAAAGATTGGCATTAGTTTATGCATCAGCTAATCAAAAGTTGATCAGTTCTTTGAGTGTTGGTTTTTGCAATGATACGCTCATTTGAGTATAAAGTTCTAAAATTTAACACCTTCAAATAACGAACTGAATTTATTCAATAAAATAGTATGAACAGTATCAGATCTGCTAAGTTTTAAAGTTCATCTCCATAAGGTTGGATTGCTTCTCTGTATGTAGCCCTAAATGATATGCTGTTCTTTGTAACCAGCATTCTCCAGCACAACAGATCTTATTTGCCTTCTTTTGAGGGGGAGGAGGCAGTAACCATGGATCAAACTCACAACTTTGTGCTTGCGAGGTGAGCACTTACGCAGTTGAACTAAATGCCTAGCCCTTGGCTTCTTTTTCTGTCTTTTTTTAGGACAGGGTTTTGCTATATAGTGCAGGTTGACCTTGAACTCACTGCATAATCCAGGCTGATCTTGAACTAGCAGTGATCCTCCTGCCTCAGCCTGCTGAGTGCTGAAAGTACAGGCATGCACCACGGTTTCTGATTTACTTGAAAAGTTTAAACAGAAGATGTCTCATTTTGAAAACATAGAATTTGAGGCATTGAGTGGAAAAGATACACTCTTGGCTATTCAGTTTGAATGTCTGACATAAAATATAGGTCTTTAAGCTGGGCATGGTGGTGCACGCCTGTAATTCCAGCACTCAGGATGCTGAGGCAGGAGAATCATTGCATGTTCGAGACTAACCTGGGCAGTGAAGTGAGCATAATGCCAGCCTGAACTCTACATAGTGAGACCCTGTCTCAAAAAGACCCAAAAAAAAAAAAAAGTGTTTATAGAGTAAAGCTAAAAACCTATTTTAATTTCAGGAATTGTAATTTTTAGGTTCTTGCAAGTTACATAAATCCTGTGAGTGGCACAATAAATGGAGAAGTTCAGCCACCTCCTGAAAGCAGAGGGCAGAACAGCAGTGCTCTGCCTGCCGTCCTTCTTGAGCTTCTCAGTCAGTCCTGCCTTATCCCAGCCATGTCATCCTACCTACGAAATGACTCAGGTAATCATTTTGTAATTATTTTTTGGAAGTATCTTTGTGGGTAAAAAAAATTTTTTTTTTTGCTTATTACCAGTTTAAATAAGATTTAGTTGATGTTTTTGATTGATTGATTTATGTCTTTAGTTATTCTGAAATTACTTGCTTTCATTCCCTTAATTCAGTTTTGTGTCATCAAGTTTATTCTTTTTTGTGCTTGAGTAATACTGCATTGTGCATAAATACATTATCCATTCATCTGTTGATGAACATACAAGCTGTTTCTAAGATTCAGCTATAAATTATGCTCTTGAGTTTCACTGTAATTCAACATGATGAGTTTCACTTTTTTAAAATTTGTTTTTATTTTATGTTTGTGTATAGTTGATTTAACTCAGGAAAATGTCTGCAAGGGGAATAGATGGATCTAGTGGAATTTGTAGTTTCGGGTTTTTTTTTTTTTTTTTTTTTTTTTTCAAAGACTCTCCATACTGATTTTCATAGTAGTTGAACTAGTTCACATTCCCATGAATAATATAGGAGGGTTTCTTTTCCCACAACCTGGCAAGCATTTGTTGTTATGTGATTGTTTGATGATGGCCATTCTTTCTGGAATAAAATAGAATCTCAAGTGTTGTTTCAGTTGCATTTCTCTAATGGCCAGTGATGGTAAACATTTTTTTCAGGTATTCTTGGACATCTATACTTCTGAGAAGTGTTATGATTTATTTCCACTGGCCTGTTTTTTATTGAATCTTTTATTTGGAGAATTTAGCTATTTTGAGTTCTTTATTCTAAATATTAGTCCTTTGTGTAAGAGATAGCTGGGAAAAACTGTTTCTTATTCTATTAAGTTGTCTGTTCATATGTGAAATGTTTCCTTTGCTGTGTAGAAGTTGTTAAATTTGATATGATTCCATTTGTTGATTCCTGGAATTTTGTTCAGAAAGTCCTTGTCTACATGTATGTTTTTTAAAGAGTTTTTTCTGTTTCATCTTTTTTCCCCATCCTGTAGGTTGTCTCGTTTAGTTGTTTCCTTTGCTGTGCAGAAGATTTTAAAATTAATACAATTCCATTGTGTCAGACGAGATGTTTTATTTCTAGTGCCACCGGGGTTCTGTTCAGGAAATCCTTGCTTTTCTGTGTCTTCAACAGTTTTACCTCTTATCTTTCAGCAGCTTAAGTATTTCTAACGTTGAACTCTTTCATCCATTTTGTTTCTATCGTAGCACATGAGGTATATAGGTCTGAACTGTCTTTTGCACACGGATATCCAGTTTTCCCCGCACCATTTATTAAAGATCTTCTCTGTCCTCCAGTGCATATTTTGGCCCATTTGTCAAAGATCAAATAAACTTGAAATCAGGTTGATCCTTCTTTCTTTGCTCTTCTTACTTAAGGTTGCTGTTGCTTTTATAGGTCTTTTTGATTCCAGGTGACTGTTTGGATTGTTTTCTCAATCTGTGAAGTGTGCTGGTGCTATTTCGATTAGAATTTCATTAAATCTGTATATCAGTTTTGAAAACACTGCTATTTTGACTATATTGGTTCTCCTTATCCAGAAACATGGAACATCTTTCCATTTTCTGATGTCTTTTTCAGTCCGCTTTTTCAAAATGATAAAATTTGTGTTGTAAAGGTCTTTGATTCCTTCATGAGAATAATTAAGTATTTAAGTTTTCCTGATGCTGTTGTGAATAGCATTGTTTTCGTAATTTCATTATTGGTTAGTTTATTATTGATATACAGAAATGCTGTTGATATTTGTGTATTGATCTTATATCTTGCTACATTGCTGACTTTGTCTCATAATTCTATGAGTATTTTGGTATAATTTTTTTTAGTCTTGTAAGTAAAGAATCATTTTCTCTGCAAATGATAATGACTTCTTCATTTCCTATTCATGTCTCTTTTATTTCTTTCTTTTTACCAATTGCTCTGGCTGTTGTCTCAAGGACTACATTAAACAGGAGTGTTGATTATGGTATCTTTGTGTTCCTGACTTTAGAAGGAAAACTTTTAGTGTTTCTCCATTTAATATTTTGTTGGCAGCAATTTTGTCATAGTGGCTTTTATCAGATCGTGCCACATTGCTTTTGTATATTTTCTTCAGGGTTTTAATTCTGAATGGATGTTGGATTTTGTCAGAGACTTTCTCTGCATCTATTGAAATGATCATCTGATTTTTATTCTATTTATGTGGTAGATTATATTTATTAATGTGCATATGTTGAGCTACTCTTGCATCCCTGAGATGAAGTCTAATTCATCATGGTATATGATCTTTTTGGTGATTTTTCCATTCTGTTTGCCAGCATCTTGTAGAAAATTTCTGTTTTTATATTCGTTAAAGAGATTGACCAGTTCTCTTTTTTGGTGGGCTCCTTGTGTGGTTTTGGAATCAGGGTAATGCCAGCTCTTAGAAAAGACTTGGAATGTTTTTCCTTTTAATTTTATTAACGAGTTTCAGGAATATTATCTTTAGGTCTTCCCTGAAGTTCTTGTGGAACTTAGCAGTTAATCCATCAGACCAGGATTTCCTTAGTAGGATTTTTTATTATCATCATCGTTACTGTTATTATTATTATTTCTATTATTTATTTTTTTTATTTTATTTGTTTATTTATTTATTTGTACCAGGGATTGAACTCATCATCTTGCACTTGACAGGCAGGCACTTACACCTCTGAGCTAAGTCTCTAACCCTATTATCATTATTGTTACTGTTTCAGTTTCATTGCCTGTTATTGATTAGTCATGACCTGTAGTATTGTTCAGTTTTGGTAATTTGTGTATATCTAGAAATCTGTTCTTTCCTCTGAGTGCTCTATTTTACTGGCACACAGGTTTATGAAGTTGAGTGCATTGTTTGATTCATATACATATAGTTATCTCTTCCTGTTGAATGATTCCCTTAATATGTTTGCATTGTCTTAAACTTTGGTGATATATGTGTGACTGTCCCTTCAAGTGTCTTGTACCAATGGTAGCAGGAATGGGTCTCATCACTTTTTCAACGTTTCAGTAATAAAATTAAATCAGAGCCACCTGGCAGCAAGAGAGAACTTATAGCCCCATCTTGAACGTGTTAATACGTAGTGATCTTTGCTTTGTCTTAATATATTTTCACTGACTTGAACTATCAGTGGTGCTGCTGCTGGTGCAAACAGATTTAATCAATTTTACCCATCTTTATTACTAATAAAATTAATAAAAAGTCTGTAAGTGAGCTGAATCTAGTTACTTGAATTTGAATAATTACTACCTAAATAAAAAATATTAAATAGTACTCATACCAGTTAAAATTTTTATAGTGATCAAATTTATTTCATTAAAGCATTTACATTCATGAACAGTGTACCAGTAATTAATTCTATAAGTTGTAAGTTGGAAACTTTACAAATACCTCATTGTTAATGTATATGATATGCATTTATAACTGCTATACCACACTGAAGCTCTACTATAATTTTTATACCAGCGTAATATTTTCCTTAAGGAACTATAATATGGCGATATCTATACTGCTAAATTGTTGACTTTGTTTGCATTATTGTAATCAGTGACCCCCCCTGAGAAAGCAGTACAAGCCACCTGATGGTACAGTCATACATGTAACTTACAGTTCAAGCTGATGTGAGCAATCAGATTCAAATTGGAGCTACTGGGCTGTGAGACATACAAATTATGGCCTTGTATGAGTGAGTTAAAAATTCGCTTTGTTGGAAAATAGGATAGCTGCTACTCCTTGTTTATGCGGTTGCTGTTTAGTGCTATAGCTAGAGTTCCCACTGCTCAGGATGGTCCTTCAGTTTGCAGACTATGGAGTAAATTGTTACAATATAATGTTCCTTTTTACAGTAAGATGTAGGAGTGGGGGACTCACCCCCAAGCTATGCAACTGTTGATGTTGCATTGAGTATAGTTGTTATTCCTTTGATTTTTAGTCTGTGAATTTCTTTTGGGATTAAGTATGTTTTTTGTATGCCAGATATTGTTGAATCTTGTTTCTTGATCCATTCTGCTGATCTGTGTCTTTCAATTGGTGAATTGAGACCCTTCAATATTGATGGTTATAACAGGTAGGTATTGACTTATTCCTGTCATTGTATTATTTTCTTGTTGCTGAATCTATTTGTTTCCTTTCTATTTAATTGGGTGCTCTGCCTGGGGAATCATTCTGTTGGGTCTTTTGGAAGTGTTAGCTTCATTATCTCCTTCTGAGATGTCCTTGAGAATTTCGGAGTTTTGTTGACTTGGGGGTATGATTTCTTTGTTATAGAAATATCTTTATTTTTCTGTCATTCTGGAAAGGTAATTTTGTAGCATACTGTTTATCAGTCTGAGTTGAAAGTTGTTTTTATTTAAGATTTAAAACTTCACTTCCACGTTTCCTTGCCTTTAAGGTTTTTCTTGAGAAATTTGTTGTAATTTTGATGGGTTATCTTTTTTTTCTAAGTGATTCATTGCTTTTCTCTAACGGTTTTAACATTATGTAGTTCTATTGAAGTTTTTATTCCACCTATTATGTGTCTTGGGTTGGTTCTTTTCTGGTCATGGCTATTTGGTTTCAGCAGGCATCATTTATCTGAATGCTAAATCCTTTTTCCATGGTTTGCAAGTTTTCTGCTTCTGTGTAGCTTTTTTATGACCTTTTTGCTCTCTTCTTGGACAGCTAATCTTGGATTACTCTTCTTTGTATCATGTAACACTATTATTAGATCAGTTTTTTATGTTCTGTTTTTTTGTTTTTAAGGTTTGTCTCATCAATAATCAACCACAGCCCTGTCTTCTAGATCTAACACTTCCTCTTGACAATAGTCACACGTACTACACATGCTTTCAGTAATCTGGATTCGTTTGAAATTTTAAAAATGCTTTTCTTTTCTGTGCTGATAACTCATGGTTTGCTTCTCTTTAGGTCTTTATTTTTTATTAGTATCTTATCTAAATGTACTGGTCATTTATTTCATTAGGATCAGCATCTTTTTAGCTATATTTGCTTTGAATTCACTAAGTAGCTTTTTGACCCGTTTTGTTTTCATCATCCTTTCAGATATTTTGCCTAGGTTGCTTTTGATTTCTTTCCTTCAATGCTCCTTGAATCAACTTTGGAGGCATTTTATTGACTTGTTTTGTCATGTTTCTGATTTTTTGTTTTTCTGTTTTCTGTGCTGAGGTTTGTGGATTCATTATAGTGGGTAGCTTCATTGCTATTATTGAGACACCTTCAGCTAACTTGTGCTTTTCAGAGATGTCCTCTGGTTGTATCTAACTATTGACCTTTGCCTGAGTTCTAGGATCCAATGATTACATATTATTTGGGTGAAGACATTAAAGCTTATAAGACCCAGTATCCAGTTCTTTAGGAATTAGCCACAGTATTGTTTATGATACCCAGCAATCCAGATGCTGATGTACAGAGAAAAACATATGCAGCAATATCTATATCTCCTTGACTAAAGTAGCAAATTCAGCAATAACAGTAGCATGGAATACAAACATGATATTGATGATCCCTTAAAACCTATAATCTACCTTACTTAACCATAAGGAAGAGCTCTATGCTTACAGCATCAACTCCAAGACAAACTTCTTATCTATAGTAAACATATACTCAGTAAAATAACCTTATATCCAACTGTGTTCAATGATAGTAAGGTACAGTTAACTATAGATTTACAAAGCTTATTGGTTATATTATTAAGTATAGAGGTTGAGAGGAATGGGAACATGAATTTGAAAAATTAAGCAATGGAGCTGGGTAGAGCGACACATGCCTATAATCCTATCTCATGGGAAACTGAAGCAGAGAATTGCTGCAAGTTCTACGCCAGTTCTAGCTACATAGTGAGTTCAAGGCCATCCTGAATTACAGAGTAAGACCCTGACTCAAAAAAAAAAAAAAAAAAAATTAAGCAATGGTAAAACAATACTGAGATTCTATCTCCAGAAAGAATGGCTGTCATCATCAAGAAATCAACCAAGACCAAATGCTGGCAAGGCTAAAGTGGAGCAGGGTGGGAGTGCTTCTTCATTACTGGTGAGAGTGTAAAGTGGTACAGCCACTATGGAAATTGTTTAAAAACTAAAACTAGAAGTTCCATTTGATTCAGCTAGTTCCCTTGTAGGTATCTATCCAAAAGACTTAAAGACATCATACCATCGTGGTGTATGCATAGCCATGTTTACAACAGCATACTTCATAATAGTTAAATCTGGGAGGCAGCTATATGTCCACAATCAGATGACTAGATAAAGCAAATGTGGTATTTATGCACAATAGAGTACTACTGTGTTATCAAGGAAGGTCATCGATGAGAAAGTGGATATACTTTAAGATCATAACATTAAGTGAAGTAAATCAGACAAATGAGCTTAAATATCAGTTTCTTATCTGAGAAAGTCAGTGTATAAAATGCATAAAAGTTGTCTAATACAAATGAGAATTTTGTTGTAACCCACCATAGACAAAAGTGTACCTTGATTTAGTATGATTGTCTTACATGCTTTAAATGTTTTTGGCCGATTAAATCTGTTGATCTGTGTGTGTGCTAATTATAAGGACATAAGATAAATGAGTGAATCTGATGCTTGCAAAAAAGGAGGAAATGGGAGGCAAAGAGAAGGCAAGGTAAAAAGAATCAAAATGTGTTACATATGTGGACCAATTTCCCACAGTGAATGTATATTGTGTACTGCAAACATGTACTAGTAAAACATTTTAAAAGAATAAGAAATAGAAGGTTCTGTTAAGAAATAAAAGCAGTATTAGATAATTAATAATTAGCAGTATTAGATAAATGTAACAAAAAAATAACAAGGGAAACAGATGATAAAAAGTAGTAGAGGAAAAAAAATAAAGGGACAAACTAAAATTGAGAAAAAGAGTGCCTAAGGAACAAATAAAGGTAGTAATAATTTTTTTAAAAAGGGATTCATACCTCCAAGCCACCAAAAAACAAAAGAAAATAAGAAAGAGAGAGAGAGATGGGGTCAAAAGAAGAAAAAAAAAGAAATTGTCATCTGTTGCCAAATGAGTCATTTTCTTCCAGGACCACCAGTCTTTGGGGTTCAGCAAATCACAGCCTCTGTGCCCCTCTTCTGTATATAAGCTTGTGGCTTAGCATGGTGACGCCTTGTTCAAAAGGTCCACGCCTAGGAACCTGTCCCATAACTTGGCACAGAATGCAGACTCCTATTTCCTTCTTGGCTGAGCTTGAACTTCTCAGAGACTCTTATGTCCTGCCCTCACCTTCTCCAGTCTGTCTTCTGTAGTAGTCTCTCACCCACTCACTGTGGTATGGTTTGGTGGATTAAAAACTGGTGGTCAATTTAAACACCAGCTGAACTGAATCAGTGTAGTGCTGAGTGTAGCAGGTCCAACTGAGAACTGTTGCCAGCATAAAAAGAAATGGAAAGAAGAGAGTAGCATTTTGGGTTCTCCTAAGTTGTTGTTTGGAGCTGTTGGTTCTTTTGGAGCCAGCTGCTCATTCTCCTAGAGGAGTTCATCATGCTGGCTTCCCGTCTGTTATAATCAGCGGAGCTTGGGACCTCATTGTTGCTGAGGATGGCTGTGGTACTTTTTTGGGGAGCCCTGGTTCTTATTTTGAGTGCTGCTTCTTTGCTCATTGTAGAACCCTCAACCTGCTGGCATAGATCCTTCATCCTGCTGGCACAGAGTTTCTAGTTTCTATCTTTTGGCCTTCCCAGCGCAGATCAGTGAAACAGACTTGCATGAGTCATTGTCATGGGCACTAGACCTCCAGTTGGACTTGAGAGGCATTGTCATGGGCTGTAGGTCTTCAGCTGGACTCAATACAGGACATTGCCATGGATTCCAGGCCCTTGGCTCAGCTCTGTAGGTCTTCAGTGTTGGGACAGATTTCCTGCACTTGCTTTGTATTTGATTCCTTGGGTGAGCATTATAAGCAGTTCTGTATGTAGTCATTTTCCTTCAATCCCTGACTACAACATAAGGTAACATTTTAGACTTGTAATAAAGCTTGTAGAGTAGGTATTCCATGACTCAGTCACACACAATCAGTAAACTGGCACCCAATTAATCTCTGTGTGACAGTACAGCAGACACTGCACTGACTTTGTCCTCCAACTGTATCCCACCCTGAATAAGTCACTCTGGGCATCAAAGTCCGCACTATTTTCATTTAGTCTCTGGTAGCTTTGGGTTTTTTGGGGGGCCTAGCTTTGTTGGCATATCCATCATTTCTTCCTGAGGCAGCCAACACTTTTGTGCTTAGCTCTTCACCAAAGTGTTAAACTCTTTCCCTGATCAGGTTGGTTGTTTGGTAGTCAGCTGTGTGGTGTGGCTCTCTGCTTTTTAGGGCTATTTACATTGTCCTCAGGGAAACCAAGTAGAATCCAGCACTATCTACTATCTCCTGGGCTTTGCTCTTGTAAGATCAGATCAGTTGGTTAGTTGGCACCTCTGTGGCCCAATACAGAAGGAAAGCAAACTGCAGAGCCAGCTCAGAGTTGTAGTGGCCCTGGCCAGAGTGTGGAGTCCATGGCTCTGGAGTTGGTCCAGGTTAGTGTGCGTGCTGAACTGTTCCAGTCTAAATATTCCTCAGGGCATTTTAAATGAACATGTGATTATGTTAAATATAGTATATCTCTTTAAAGTATATGTTAATATATAGTATATCTCTTTAAAGCGTGTCTTTAATAATTAGAGAATTATTTTGGAGTTTTGGAATTTTTTTTAGTTTAAGAGACAAGAGGTGTGTTATTCAGGTAGAGCCAGTCAGGAAAATATAACTCATATATAAGTAAATATAAGTTAATTATAAAATTAGTTAACAATTTTGGTTAGAATACTTGTTAACTTTTTAAGTGGCATTTTAAAATACAAATAAGTTATCTAGATTTCCCAAAACTTAGTAAAACTTCTATTTTAGAAGATTAAAATCAAATTTGAAATTTTTTATATTCCTGTATGATTTTGTTTTGAGCAGTGTTGGAGTTGGGCAGTAGGTTACAGGTCCAACTTGGACTGATTCACTCTGTCTCTGTCTCTGTCACTCTGACTTTTCACTGTCTCTCTCTCTCTCTGTGTCTCTGTCTCTGTCTGTCTCACTGAGGCAATGTCTTGCTATGTAATTCAGAGTGGCCTTGAACTCACTGTGCAGCTCAAGGTGATCTTCTACCCTTAGCCTCCCAAATGTTGGAATTATAAGCAAGTGCCACAAACCTGGCCCTTTGTCTCTTAACTTTTTAATCTGAAACAGTTCCCAACCTTTCCTTGTCATTAATTTTATAGGATTTAAAGTATTTTATAGAATATTCTAAAACTTAGTTTTTAAGTATGAAAATGGTGCTAAATGATATTCACTCGATGGTTTGCTTACATTTGCTAGTAGGTAATACAGAAAATATAAGCCCAGTATTCTTTAGCTCTTTGGAGAGTTGTAGTAAAATTACACACATTTCTATTTATTTTTGGGTTAGTTGAGCTAGATAGAAAAACATAGAAACAATATTATAAGATAGCCTGCTTCTAACAGTGGCTTGCCTACTAAACATTACCAGGTTCTGGATTGCTTGCCTTTCTGGAGTTAGATTCCAGATTCTGCTCACCTGAAACAAAACATTAAACAAATGAGCAGCAAAGCAGTGGTAAAGTGTATTCAAGAAAGCAAAAGTAAAGAGTTGGGGAGAAACTGGCTCTCCAGAGCAAGCATGGGCCAAGTAAAGATGAAAAAGGGTCAAAATAAAGTTAAAAAAAAAAGTACATGTTGCATCTAGGAAACGCGGCATGGGCCATGTGGAAAGTTATAATAGCAAGCTCTTCATGGCTCACCTCTCTTTAGGTTGTCCAGATTTCATCGGGCTTTGGACACTGTTGTGCACTTGTCAAGATTTTTGTAATTGTTATTCCCTTGCCAGTTTTGCCATGCTCTAATCTCTAACAGGGTTTTTTTCCCCCCATTTTTCAGTTCATAGATTGGTCTTCCAGTAACCTTTTATTATGGAGTGTGGTTTCTTAACACAATCCTGACCCCTCTTTTGCCCTTTTTTGGCTTCATCTAGAAATACTTTGCAGTCTTTAAGCTTTTCTTCCTAATCATTTTTTAAAAATTAATGTGAACATTAGAGTCTGGTCCTCACTTTAGTAATAAGCTGCAGTTCTCAGGAGACCTTACTATGTAGAAGTTCTGGTAAGTTTATTTTGAAGTCTCAAAATTGGTCTACACATTTTGCATGATAATCCTCGGCTATTCAAAATGTTCAACAATAATTACATGTAAAATTGATACCCACTTTAATTTCTAAATGTCTTTGTATCAGAAGTGAAAAAAAGAAGGCCAGACATGTTGGCACACACTACTTTCCTAGCACTCCGGAAGGCAGAGGCAGGAAGATTGCAATTTCAACTTTAACCTAGAGTGACAAAGGGTGATTGTGTCAAAAAATAAAAAATAAGGACTGGGGTGAGCTCAGAGCACAGAACCTTTGGTTCATTCGTTAGTACTACAAAATGTAGGAAGGAAGGAAGAAAAGAAAGACAAAAAGAAGTTCCAAAATTACTACTGGAATGTGGAGAGTATACAAGTTCCGTAGGGCGAAGCCAGCCTGTTGTTTAAAACATTACTGACATTATGAGTATGTTGTAACTGAGACACTAATCCTATTCTTCAGCAGTACTAGCTGATTATGTTAGTGTCTTAGACATTAGGTAATTCTAACAATTCTTTTTACTTGTTTTATTGTAATAGCATGCCTTTGTTTAGCCAATTTATTTTTAGAGTATTAACTTTTTTTGTAAATTAGTGTATGCTATTAGAAACATGTTTGCATCTAGACCTTTGTACAGATTAAATATTGGTAAATATAAGGTTAAATTCTGACTGTTTTATAAGTTCATGGTTTCTAACAAGAATTTAATGGCCACTGGGTATGGTGGCACACAGCTGTGATCCCAGCACTTGAGAGGCTGAGGCAGGAGGATTGTTGCAAGTTTGAGGCCAGCCTGGGCTACAAAGTGAGCTAAAGGCCAACCTGAACTGCATAGCGTGACTCTGTCTCAAAAATACAAGAGCTAAAAATGAAAAATGAGAAAAGATACAAGGGCTGAGGATTTAGCTTAGCAGCATAAACACCTGACTGGCAAGTGTGAGGTCACGCGTTTGATCCCTGATATCAAAATACAAAAACACCCCCCAAAAATGAATAAAAATAATAAAAGACTGTTTAATGACTTAATTACTGGGTTTCTTCAATCTTTTCATAAATTGACCTTTTTCTTTAGGTCTAAAAATGAAAAAATTTAGAAGCTTAAGATGTGTAATTGAATGGAGACACAGTGTGTTTTGGTTGCAGCAGTACGAGCCTTCATGTTTAGGTTAAATGAATCAGATTCATCGGACTTTTTCTTTTTCTTTTTTCTTTTTTTTTTTTTTTTTTGTACTGGAAATTTAACTCAACAACCTCACACTTGGCAGGCGGGCACCATGCCCTTGAGCTGTATCCCTGGCCCTTTCAGAGACTTTTATAATGTGATTCTAATTAGTTAAAATAGATCTGCAACTTACTTTCTCCTTTTTTTAAATTAAGTTTATTGATACAGTTCAGACATACATAATGATCACAATCATCATAGGGAATTTGTGCCTGAACGTGATATATCAATTCCTCTTTTTTCCCCATTGCCCTCCCCCTCCCTTCAGTCTGTTTTCCCCTTATTTACAAAACTTTATTTCCATTTTATTCTTTTTTGCTCTTTTTTTCTTTTCCTTTTCTTTTACCCTCCCTCTCTATAGTTCCTCTTTGCTTCGGAAGATCTATAATTTTGCTGCTTAAGTAATATTTCTTTTTCTGCTAACGAAAGTGAAGATATGTTAGATTCTTGGTAGAGTTTTGAACTTTGTTTTGTTGTTGTTTAATGGGTTTATTAAAGAGAGTTTATAAAGGAGGGCTACAACGTTTGATTTAGCATTTAGAAAAAACTCTGTTTCTTTTTTTTGTACTGGAAATTGAACTCACGGCCTTTTGCTTGCAGGTGGGAGCAGAAAAAGTTATGTTTCTTTATGCTTTATAACAAAGGTAGTGTAAAAGGATAGAGTTACAAGTATTTTTCTGTCAGAATTCTCTGATAGCACAATATAGTCATTTCTGTGATGCTAGATTAAATTTTCAAAAAGCCTCTTCTATACTGCTCTTTAAAAAATGATGAATAATAGCAGGAGATGACTTTTTTTTTTTTTTTTTTTTTTGTCTTTTTCCTTTTTATCGGTACCGGGGATCGAACTCACGACTGCCTGCTTGCAAGGCAGGCGCTTATGCCACTGAGCTAAATCCCCAGCCCCAGGAGATGACATTTTAAAAGCTATTTTTTTTTTCCCTATTCATTCTGTAGTATTAGAGCCAGTATTTTTACCATTGCACACTACAGATTTCACTTTATCCACATTAATAAGTTCTGTCACCTCTCTGAATTCAACATCATTCATTACAAAAGTCCACACATCATCACAGAATCTGTACATATTTAGAAAGCTCCAGAATCTGACTCTGTTCCATACCCTCTGCGCCAATCCTGAATTTGTAGGCTTATCAAATTGAAGTAGAACTTGCAGGGCAAGTTGAAGGGTCATATGTTGAAACTTATGTGAGCTCATCTAGGCTCTCCTCAAGACTATTTCCCAAGGTAGTATTCCTGTGTAACTGATGGGCCACAACTCTGGAAGAAGAAAGTATCTTTTTTTAGGCTTACATTAGTATCTGCTCCCTGTGGGAGGCACTTCCTGCAATGGAACATGGCAACACTGCGGCCAGGGCCCTGCAAGGAGCTTTGCCTAGCTGACTTCTTCCTCAGTCGCCTTGGAAACCGCAGAGTGGGACCCAAGGCTTTAAACTTTGGGTTACATGAAATTAATAGCATGACTTTGTGTTGGCTATCTTATATGTAACAAACTAATATTTTTTAAAATAAATTCTGAACTTTTCTCCCAACAACTCAATTCAGTAAGCTAAATAAGATTAAAGTTGGTATGAACACAGCATATGACAGAGGAACTGAAAGCTTTGTATGGAATAGATGTGTGCATACCTTTGTTTATTGCAGCATTAATTACAACAGGTTAGATATGAATCACGTAGTGTCCACTGACAGATGAATGGATTGAAAAAGACCATCATGTATACACATTGAAATATTACTCTGCCATAAAAAGAATGAAATTGTATCACTTGCAGCAACGTAGAACTGGATCACACCATGTTAAGAAAACTAGGACAGGCACAGAAGGATATACCATTTTTGCTTACTTTTTTGAGGAGGTTAAAAAAGTTAATCACATATAAGTGAAAGAGAGAACAGAGGTTGCTCTAGAGGATAGGTAGGGGAATAGGGAGAGAGAGAGTGGAAGGGTGAATAATGGGTATCAAACGTCATTTAAGCACATGTGAGTTTCTAACGTTATATGCACAATAGAGTATAATTCATAATAATTAGTCATACATTTCATAACAGTTGGAAGAGTTTGAAGGATTCTAGCACATAGAAATAATGTTTGAGTAAATAGAAATTTTGATTACTCTACCATAACTAACATAAATAAATACATATATACTGGTTACCTTCTAAAAAAGGAACAATAAAAATCCCATGATGTTACAAAGTAGTTTGGCTTGTTTTTTGGTTTTGGTATGGGGGACCAAGTTGAGACTTTGCCCTTGCCAAGCAGGCCCCAAAGCAATAATTTTCATGAGCTGTTTCTTAGGTAGGAAACTCTTAACATACTACAATGTTTATTTTAATTTCTCTCTTAAAATGTTGATTTCTAGTTGTGATAACAGTGTAATTCTGAGAGCTACATTTGTAAAGCAAGGATACCTGCAGTTATGTTCCAACCACTAGAAGGAGATACCATTTATTGTTAGAAATACTTGAAATGCTAAATATTTTTGTGTTAGTACTGGCTTCAGAATGTGGAGACACATATCATTTCAATGTACAAAGGGAATTTAGAGATACTGAAAGACACCTGTGTTTCTGCCCAGAGAATCTGGGTGCCAGAGTGTGTGAGGGGAATCTCATGGAGACATTAAGAGGGCAAAGTTGATTTTTTTCTTTAATAAGTCTTGAGCCCAGCTTCCACACACTCCTCACGCACAGAACAGCTGCAGAGAAGTATAATAGATATTTGGAGAAGTCAGGTATAATATAATCCAGAAAAGTAATTCCTGGCTCAAGATGAAGACAGATCAAAACAGTGTAACACTCTGTGAAATCTTGGATTTACAGAAAATGAAAAAACTACAGCCTGAGCTGCATTGATCATTTCATTTTGTTTAAATAAGTAATTTTGCGGAGACTTACAATTTTTTTAAATTTTGTAATAATCTTAGGTTTACAGAAAAAGTGCACAGTTTTGATATAGGGTCTCACTATGTAGCCCTGCCTGGCCTTAAACTCATGGTTCCTGCCTCAGCCTCTCGAGTGCTAAAATTCCAGGCATGCACCACCTTGGCTGGCCCTGCAAGATAATTTTAGATCTCAGTTGTATTCTCAGCTATCTTTCATGCATTGTTAACATTTAATATAACTGCAGTCAGTTTGTCAAAGCTAAGATGATTTGCTTAATAATACTAACTAGTCTGTAAACTTTATTTGCATCTCATCAGTTTTCCACTGTCCTTTTTCTGTAGCAAGGTCCAGTCTAGGATACCATGTTGCTTTCTTGCCATTACAGTTGACTATTTTCTGATCTGTAAAGTTTGTGCTCTTCTCTTGTTTTTCATCTTCCTCACATTTTTGAAGACTGCCAGTCAGATATTCTATACATTGTTCCCAGTGGGCTGGCCTTTTCTCATGACAACACTGGGGTTATGGATTTCGGGAAAAAATACCCCCAAAATTAAAGACCCATTACTATCACACCATGGCAGAGTATATATGACATCAACATGACTCATAAGTGATGAGGTAATAACTTGATGTAATCACTTGGAAATCATGGTGTCTACCAGGTATCTCCAATGTAAAACTTGGGAAAAATTATTTTTTCATTTGTAAACTCTGCTTTACGAATATGTCACTAAGTCTAGCACATAATCAGTGGGAAGGGATTTAAACTTCATTTCCTAATCTCAGAAGTACTTCAGAATTTGGATTCATTCATTTATTCTTTCTTTCTTTCTTTTAAAGAGGATAAAACCAAGGAAAATAAAACAGAATAAGACTAATCAAAATAAATTAGTGTGTTACAGGACTTCAAAACCTTATGAAGTCAGCAGTATGAGCATAATGCCTTTTATTGTCTTTAAAATAGCTGCAGATACCTTCAGACATAGTAAAAATCGAACATAACAGTAGAAACAATGAAAACAAAACAGAATACAATAACAGATTTCAAAATAAGCTAATAGTAAATCTAAAATGGCTACCATAATGTCTTGCTATGTTTTAAGCAGCTGCTCGTGCCATCAGATTTAACATAAAACAAACAAAAGAGAATAAAACCCAACCCAAGAAAACAATGAAAATGATACTTTCATTGGCAAGGATCAGCTCCTGATGAGGCCTGCTTCTCTTGCCCTTTGGATTCTTTTGAAAGAACGATTTGTCCACTCTACATATTTGTTCAATTCTTTATTTATATCGCCATGAGCTTTTAGATATTTTTAAAATTATACACAGGTTATAATTTAACACATAGCTTAGCAGCAACATGTCTTAGCAGCTTTTCTTAGAATGTATTTACCATAATGTAAAATTCTGGGTTTTTAGGTGTATTATTGGATGGCTTTTTGTTTCTCTACGGTTACTGTTGCTGCTGTTGTTCAGATAAGGTCTCATCATATAGTCCAGGCAGGTCTCAAACTCACAGTGATCCTGCCTCTGCCTCCCACGTGCTGGGATTTCAGATGGGCGCCTCCATACCTGGCAGTTTTTACATATTTATGGAGTTGTGCAGATGCCAGTATAATCTAGTACTCCCCCGTTTCTCAACCTGAAGCAACCACTAATCTACTTTATTACTACTGTTTTGTTGCCTAAGTTATTTTATTTTGGCCACTGGGATTTTTTTTCCAAGCCAGCTTCTGTGACGATTTGACATAGGTCTTTCTTATTTCCAAAGGATTGCTTACTTTCTGACAAAAGATGTTCCAGCCTTATCTTGTATTTTCCCTGCCCCATCCCTTGAATTACTTATTTATCTCAGGAGCTCTGATTTCTTCTTACAGGAGAACATAATTAGAAATCATTCTCTGATGCTCAGAATTTTATAATACAATATTAAAGATGTTTGTGACCAAATTCAGATTTATAAATGATAAGCATGCTAGGGAAAAGACATTCAAAACAGTTCCAGCCATGAAGTGACCCAGATGTAGATGTTAGAGTTGCCAAAGGCCTTAGAGCAGTTATAATAATCATCCTTTACTTGGTAAAAGAAGAATCAAGTGGGACTGGGATATAAAACTTATTGACAGCATTTGCTCCTGAGTTTGATCCCTAGTAACCAGAACATAACAGCCCAAAGGAGGGAACCAAATAGAGATTTTTCAGTTTATAAAATGTTTGAAATTTAGATCCACTAGATGGTCTCCATAGCACAATGGGGCTGCAAAAGTAGACATTCAACTTGGAAGCTGGAAAGGGTTCAGAGACCCGGGAACACTATCAAAGGGTCTTACATTCCTGCCATTGTAGACCTATGACAAGCGAGTATGTGTTAAAAAATTCTTTGAGGGGCTGGGGATTTAGCTTGCAAGCAGGCAGTCGTGAGTTCGATCCCCGGTACCAATAAAAAGGAAAAAGACAAAAAAAAAAAAATTCTTTGAAGGAATATTAGAAAATGTCTTAAATGCAGTAAAGACATACATGTAAACATTGAGGAAGCTTGTCAAATGCTAAACACAGTCAACACAAAGAATAGTATTCATGAAAACACGGTAGTGAAACTACTAAAAGCAAAAAAATTTTAGGTGGTCCAGAGAAAAATGACACATTTGTCAAGTGACTTCCAACTTGCCATCAGAAACCTGAAGAAGTTAAAGCACAGTGACATAACTTGTCAAAACTGCCTGAAAGAATTATCATCAATTTTTTTTTTTATTTAAAGAAAAGGAAACGAAAAAAAAAAATACATGGAAATTAAAAAAAAAAGGGTAGAAATAATTCTAAATTACAGACAAACAAAAGGTAAGAAATTGCCAGTTGATAAGTTACAAATTGTCATCTTCGAAATGGCTGTTCAGGTTATAGAATTAAAGTATATAGAATGACATTCAAAAAAAAATGACCCTACAAACCATTCTGCTCTATGGCCGAACAAAAGCTCTGTAATATGATTATCAGTCCCACCTATTTGTTTTACATCTCTAAGAGGATAAGGTTAACCATATCAAAACAGAACAGAACATTTAAAAAAAAATAAAAAAACAATTTAAAGAAATACAGATTTCAAAGCAAGTCCACTGGAGATCTACCTTATCTATCTAGCTTCTTACAAATAGTTGTCCCTAACTTCACCCACTTTCTATACTTACTGCATATTATAGAACTAATCAAATCATTACAGGATGATGGAGTCTTTTTAGGTCCTCAAGTTCCAAATTAGGGAAGACAATACCAACTACCATCGCATCTCTCATTCTCTTTGTGATAGCCGTCCCCAAGATAGAACCTTTGAAATGCTATGAAACACTGATGTTCTCAAAAAATGGCAGACTAAGAATATTCATCATGAATAAACCTACTGTGAAAGAAATGCTTCAGAAAATTCTTTAGGCTAAATAGAAATGATTCCAGTGTAAAATGTGAACTTTTATTAATTTTTTTGGTACTGGGGATCCAACTCACGACTGTGCACTTGCAAGGCAGGCTCTTATGCTGCTGAGCTAAATCCCTAGCCCTTTTTTTTTCTTGGTACTAGGGATCGAACTCATGATCTTGCACTTGCCAGGCAGGTGCATTTGCCACTGAGCTAAATCTCTGGCCTGAACTTTTATTTTTTTAACTTTATTTTATTAGTATATATTTGTCATACATACGGATCATATTCATCATAGAAAATTGTACCTGTACATAATGTGTCTTGAGTTTTCTTTTTGTTCCCTGTACCCTTCCCTGTCTTAGCACTTTTTGCCCTCTCCATTTACAAAAGCTTTGTTTCCATTTTTACCCTTGTAGTCTCTCGATTTTTCCCCCTTCCTTCTCTTTCTCCTCCCACCATCCTTGTTCCCCTTCACATTTGAAGATGTTGTTTCCTATTTCCCAGTTTCTGTCCTCCATTATGTTACTTGTTTATCCTTTGGGTTTCTCACACAAGAGAAATAATGTGATATTTAAACTTGTATGTCTGATTTATTTCACTTAAAATTATGGTATTGAGGTCATCCATTTTCCTTCAAATAAGCTTATCCTGTGGCAGAAAGGGTGAACTTTAGAAATAACTGAAATGATTGTTTTCTTAGCAAATATATTAGCCTATTTTTTGCTAAGTCTTGAAAAATATCTAAGCTTTTAGCTGGGTGTGGTAACACATGCCTGTAATCCCAGCATTCAGGAGGCAGGAGTACTGTTTTAAGTTCGAGACCATCCTGGGCTACAAAGTGAGCTCAAGGCCAACCTGAACTGGATAGTGAGACCCTGTCTAAAAAAAAAGAAAGAAAGAAAATGTATAGGATTTTGAATACAAAAATTAAGACGCTATGTGTAGGAATTTTAAGACCCATTGATGTGTTATAGAAGTATTGTATAATCAGTAAGGATTAAAGGGCATATACAGTCATAAGGGTTCTACATTTTATTTGAAGTGGTAAAACACTACATCTAAGTTGACCAAGAACACCAGGATTAAGGACCACTCTTAATACCTCGGGCGATCATAGAAAACCAATAAAGTGGTGATTAGATGTATCAAAATACAATACTAAGTTGGACTCAGAAAACAGATAAAATAATAGACTAACGTCTAGTCATATCAGTAGTTATATTAAAAATAAATTGTCCCAAATGGCAGATTAGATTAAAATAAAAAGATCAAACTGTATGCTATAGTGTAAATACCCTGTGATATAGATAATTTTAAAAGGATGGAAAAAGTTATGCCAGGTAAACCCTAATCCAGAAAAGGCTAACTGGATTGTATTCCCATTTAACCCGAAGTTATCTTGAGAAAAAGTTACATTTCCAAAGGGAAAGAAATTTTGCCTAATAAAACAGGAATCTGTGTAGTTAAAGTACAAATTGTAAATTTGTACGTGCCTAACACCAAAGGTTCAAAATACGTGAAACAAAATCTGATAGTTGAGTGGAAACATAAATCAGCAGCTATCATTAAGATATTTTAATAGTATTCTGTGAGCCTCACTTCTAGAGGATGGAGAATGTAAATCTCATCTGAACTTGGGCAGGGACAAGGGGAGGCACATCCTCAGTGCAGTGAGAGTTTTCAGTTAAGAAAGAAGGAACTGTGTGTGTATAGGTTAAGATCCTTCTTACATGATGTGGAAGAATGGATGGAAGGTCAGCGTGTCCAAAAGAAATTTGAAGAAAGCATTAAGAGATCAGGTGAAGAATGAGGTTTTAGGCAGGGGATTTAGCTCAGAGGTTTAAGTACTTGCCAAGAATGAGGTTTGGCACATAATAGATGGAATTAGGGGCACAAGACAGGATTGATTATTTATTACATAAAATTAACAGCATCTGTACATGTTGACTTTGTATCTACAAACTTTAAAACATATGTAAGTTAGTTCTTACAGTATTTCTTTGGATTCTTTTTTCCTGAAATAATGTTTTCTGAAAATCTACTTACTTTCCACTTGGTTTCATAATAGATGGAATTAGGGACATGAGACAGAATCTGTAAGGTTCAAAGGACCTTACAGATTAGCAGATGACAAAAATTGGTATGTGAATGAAACATTGTTAGTTTTTCCTTGTCTGTTTTGTTTTCTTAGAACAGTGATGGCAAACCTTTTAGAGACCAAGTGCCCAAACAGCAACCTAAAATCCACTTACTTATGACAAAGTGCCAACATTGCAGTTAAACCTGAATACTGAGATTATAATTTAGAAAAACTCATGCAGTAACATGTTTGTCTTAAAAGAAAAACATAATAACAGAGCTTTCAGTGATACAAACATCTTTTTATTGAAAGGTAAAAGTTTGCATTTAGTGTGCTTTTGCACAATTATTGTGATCTTTGCTGAGAACTGAACCCAGGGCCTCAGGCTCACTAAGTATAGTATGTTCCCTATCATTGAACTACATCCTCAGCCTTGCATGTTTTGTTTTATTTTTTCTCATTAGTATATGTTTGTGGTACATCATGAATATGCCTGTTGTGCAGTTGTATATATATGACACATCTTATTTCTTCTTAATCCACATGTGTTGTGTTGTGCTTTGTGTTTTGTTTTGAGAAAGGATCTCGTTGTATTTCTGGATGGCCTTGAACTCACCATGTAGCCTGGACTGGCCTTAAATTCACTGCAATCCTCCTGCCTCAGCTTCCCACGTGCTAGGATTGCAGTCGTGATTCCCCACATCCAGCTTAGCCACGTTTTTAAATTGACCTTTATATTGTATTCAGTGTTCCTGTCCATGAATTTAATAGCCATTTACTAAGACTGCCACCTAGTCTTGAAGCATAGATTTTTTTTCCCTCCCCATAAAGTTCTTACATATTTCTGTTTGGATTTGCTATTGTGATTAATCTCCCTCTCCCGGACCCTCACCCTCACCCTCACCGGGGGAATGAACTCATGACCTCACACTGGCCAGGCAGGTTCTTATACTGCTGAGCTAAATCTCTGGCCCTATATTACATTTTAAATGATTATTTGTTATATAAAGTTAACAGCATCTGTACATGTTCACTGTGTCTACAAACTTTAAAAACTTATTAAGTTCTTACAGTATTTCTTTGGATTTTTTTTCTGAAATAACGTTTTCTGAAAATAAATCTACTTACTTTTCACTTGTGCTTAACACTTCTGCGGCGGTGGCTGCCTCTGCTTTCCTTCCTTCCCCTCCTTCATTTTTTTCTCCTCTTCTTTCTGCAAATGAGGAACTAGATTCTTAGTTGTTTTTGTTTTTATGTTTTAATTGAGTTTAAAGAGCAGTGTGACCATTAGCTACCTTACTGAACTGCTCAGAGATGGGAAAAGCTGTAAAGTTACACGGAGAGGTCAGCATTGGCCTTCCTACTTCATCTGCTGCTTATGCAACGTAAAGTCATAGTTTCTCATATATACAATAAGGACAGGAACACCTCTATAGAATGATATGTTGAAAGAAGTGTCATAGTATAGCAAAAGGGGTAGACAATTTCTTCTTCTTTTTTTTTTGAGATAGACTCTGGCTAGCCTTGAACCCATTTATGTAACCCAGACTCACCTTGAACTCTCAGGCAGTCCTGCCTCAGCCTCCTGAGTGCTGAGATTACAGGCATGCAACCCCACACGGGGTAGGTGAGATTAATTTGTACCAAATTGATGTACCTGATAAAGCATGGGAAAGAAGAAAATGTTCAAAAGAGACTATAAACTTAAAAGGAATGTTGCACTATTTTCATGAGGCTAATCAGCTGGGGATATTAATCATGTATATACAGTTGAATTTTTTATATAACTGAATTTTAGAAATTCCTGTTTTCCTCTGAATATTCTTTTGTGGTACCCCTTTCATAAAAAATTAAGTGTTTAGGCTTACATGTGTGTCATCTGAATATATTTTTTACAACTTACTACACTCAAATATTGATATGAGAGATATTTCCACTAGATCCTTTTTTAAAGCTTCATAGGGAGGAATCATTTGGATATGCTATTGCTTGTATATGATAAGTTGCTTTGAACTTTCAGTACTGAAACATTGAAAATCTTATCAACAGGGGCTGGGGATTTAGCTCAGCGGCATAAGCGCCTGCTTTGCAAGCAGGCAGTCATGAGTTTGATTCCTGGTGCTGATAAAAACGAAAAAGACAAAAAAAAAAAAAAAAAAAAAGGAAAAGAAAATCTTCTCAACAGGCTTCATTTTTTTTTTAATTTCAAAATGAAAAAATAAAAACAATACAGAATTTCAAAACAGTAATGGAAGATTAACATTGATTAATGCATTGAGTATGCAAAGTAATTGTTCAGAGTACAAGATTTAGGCAAGAGAAAAATGATCAAACAATGAAAGCACAAACCCTTCTTTTTGATGAACTGACATTAGTAGAATTATCTAATATATATATTTTTCCCTTCTTACTTTTCTCCTTTCTCTATGCCGGTCATTCTTTTCCTTTTGAGCAGTTTCTTTCCCTTCCACTTTCACCATATCTATTATACATTTTTGGTAAAAATAAGGAATGCGTCATGAATTTACATGGCATGCTTGTGCAAGGGCCATGCTAATATTCTCTGTATTGTTCCAATTTTAGTATATGTGCTGCCAATGTGAGCAACAGGCTTTATTTTAATATATGACATTGCTGAGTCATAGAACATAGGGCTTCTTGCTTGCCTGGCTGCCCGCCTGCCTGCTTACCCTCCCTCCCTGCTTGTCTCCCTCCCTCCCTTCCTCTCTTCCCTACTCCTTTCTTCATGAGTATTGTGGTATTTTCCCTAGGGTCTTTGCCCTGAGCTACATACCCAGCCTTTTTTATTTTGGGACAGTCTTTCCAAGTTCCCTAGATGGGCTCAAACTTTCAGTCCCTCTATGTCAGCCTCCTCGAGTGCTAGGAGTAGAAGCATGTGCCAGGCAGTTTTAACTTTTAATAGGTAATGCCAAATTATACCAGCTTATTGGCACTTCTGTGTGTGAGTCTGGATGTTCCTCATCTTCACAATAGTGGATATTCTGTTGTGTACCTATTGATTAGTAACTTTTGAGTATATTTGGATTTTCCTCAACAATGTGCTACAGTGTAACGTTAGAATATGGGTTGGAAAGGAGGCTTTAAGTAGACCCATGTATGCAGTACATAGAACTGTTGTACATGGGAAAGACATGGAAAGAATGCCAGTTGTACTTTGCTACCCCTCTTCTGTGTGTACTCATTAGAAGGCATCAAACATGGTCTATTTCTGCATCACTTGAACAATATTCTGAATAGCCTCCCTGTCTGTCATCAGGTCATTAGAGCTAATCTGTCAAGTTCTTTACCCCTTTTACTGTATAAGTAGCTACAGGAAGTCTAGGGTCTCTGTGATGCTTCATCCTTCTGTGGAGGCATTGTGGCAATTCCTGTCTCTAATTAGTAGTTTGCCCCCTCCACTTCTCCTTGTCCATCTTTAATTTTCTAGGATTTAGAGTAGTTACTAGCTTTTGAAAAAATGGTCATTTATTTGCCCTTTATCTAGAATATAAGGTAGACGAGGGGAGAGATTTTGTCATCTTCACAGCTGTATTCCAGCCAGTTCCGCAACATGTTTTCAGAAAATGTTTATGGAAAGGCTGTTTAATAACTGGCGTTGGAAGACAGAAGATGTTGTGTCTTCTATCAAATGAATCACAAAATTAAATTTCATGACCTCTTAGGAAGCCTTAGAAACAATACATGTTCTTAAACTGAGGAATTTATTTTTAATAAATTTCTTATCTACTAATTGAAAGTTAGCATAATCAACATTTTGTATTAACAGGAAGGTTGATTTGTTGAAGTAGGCATAAACTATATTCCTGTCTCTTTTGTTTCTGTTGATAGAATGACTTCATTATTTCACTTAATCTTGTAAAATGCATTTCCACTTCATCCTCATACTATATTTAATACTGTACTGTAGCCAGGCATGGTGGTGCACGCCTGTAATCTCAGCACTTGAAAAGCTGAGGCAGGAGGCCAGCCTGAACTATGTAATGAGAACTTGTCTCAAAACAACATAAAATAAAGCCATATTATATTATCCAGGCTATTCATTTCTGTGGATAATATAATTATGTGGGTACATTTCTTGTTTTTCCCCAACTCTGTGCCCACATCTTTCTGTTTTCCAAAGTAGCTTTTGCTATTCTTTGTATGTTGATAGTTCATAAGCATCCACTATGTTAGTCTGTTTACCATTTAACAATCTATCTGGGTATCAGGTGCAGATTTAGTTGTGTACTGCGCATGTTCTCATTTGTACTTTTCTCCCTTTTCTCTCCTTAGTTCTAGACATGGCAAGACACGTGCCCCTCTATCGGGCTCTGCTGGAATTGCTCCGGGCTATTGCTTCTTGTGCATCCATGGTGCCGCTCTTGTTGCCTCTTTCTACAGAAAATGGTGAAGAGGAAGAAGAACAGTCAGAGTGTCAAACTTCTGTTGGTACATTACTGGCAAAAATGAAGACGTGTGTTGATACCTATACCAACCGTTTAAGGTACTACACTATGGTCCTCTTAATTTTGTCTCTAAAATATTTTTAAAATATAAATGGATTTGGTTTTTCTTTTTCAGTGACAGATAGTATACATGTGTGTGCATTCCTGCACATACAAGCAACGTATGAATGGACATAGAACCCAGATTATACACTTAAGAAACATTTATTCACAGTGGCTTCTCAAACATTTCACTGTGTAATCTTCTAGCTGTAGATCATAGTTTACTTTAAATGTTAACACTCTTTAGGTATCATACAAGTAAATACTAGTTTCACTCCATATTAATGTTAAGAGATACCTTTCAAAGGCAGTAAACATGTTACCGACTTTCTGTTTTTGTTTGTTTGATGGATTGAACCCAGGCCCTCACATGTGATAGGCAAACGTTATACCACTGAGCTACACTTTGAGTTCTGACATTGGTATTACTGCCTCTAATTTCTTACTGTGTACAGCCGTTGTGTTTTACTTGGCTGTTGTGAATATTTATTTTTTGTGTATAAT
The DNA here is from genome assembly GCF_034190915.1 of Cavia porcellus. Lineage (NCBI taxonomy): Eukaryota > Metazoa > Chordata > Mammalia > Rodentia > Caviidae > Cavia > Cavia porcellus. The sequence continues at coordinate 228,945,783 of NW_026947484.1, read as the reverse complement.
AATTTTACAAGTACATCTTTTAGTGCTTATATAATACTCTGCATCTTAGAATCCTAGAAGCTGAATTGTTGGGTTTGTGGATTATTCCTATTATATTGTAGTGCATGTTATGATTCATGGTATAATCTTTCTTAAGAATCAAAAGACAAAAAAAAAAAAAATTTGAAATATGATCCCAGTACTCAAGCAGCTGAGATAGGAGGAGATTGTCAGTTTTCCTTAAAGATCATCTGACTATTGAGGTAGTTACATTGCCAGTGTATTTCTTTGTCAGTGGTCTTTTGATTCCATTGTTGTTCTTTCTGTTTTGTGTACTGTATTTACTTTGCCTGTTGTCACTTAAATTTTTAAGAATTTACAGTTTAAACTGGACAGATCCAAGGATGGTAGAGAATTGGTAGACGTATAGTTTTTATCAGTGTTTACCTTTGAGGGGAAATATTAATCCTATTTATTGGCTTAATGTGGTGTTACTAACACTATAAAAAGCTACTGAGTGATGACCACGCAGTGAGAATCATAAATTCAAGAGAGATTAATGAAAGGACTATTTTGTAAGAGCTATAAAAAGTTGTAGAGTTAGCCAGGTAGAGTGGTATACCACCCTTTAGTCCCTGCTACTCAGGAGAATTATGTGAGTTCAAGAAGTTGAGCCCATCCTAGGTAATGTAACAACCACCAATCTCAAAAGGTGAAAAAAAACAAAATAAAAGAGCTGTAGGTTCAGACTTCTCTGTTGTTGTCAGAAAAGAAAATAAAAAGGTGTATTCCTTTGGTAGTGAATGTTTTCTTTTTCTTTTTTTCCCCTGTGGTGTAAAAGTGAACAATATTGTGTTTGCTCTCTGTTTTAGCCCCTATTCCCTAATCTTTTTGACTGGTAACCTTGTAAACCAGAGTAGGTTCCTAAAAGAAATGCAGTACTTTAATTGAATTGAATTAGATGGGTTAGAACTAAATGATATTTTCTCTAATTGTCTGCTTGAGAAACTTCTAATTGAACATTCTATTCTCTGTCCTGGCCATCATTTTCTCCTACTCCTGTACCATGAACATGTCGTTTTTGAGCAATCAATTTGATGACATATACAAAGCTTTGAAATTGCTCACGTCTTTTTTAGGGGAAACATTGTCTTGTATATCTGTATCTTTATGTTTTTGTATTTTGGGATGGTTTATAGCCATTTGTAAAATGTTTATTGCTCCTTAACTCAAGATTATTAGATGAAAACTTGCATAATAGTTTGGAATGGTGTTATAATTATAGCCTTGGTCAAAAACAGTATCAGAGGGAAATGTTAGGAGTGTGACAATAAAACCAGTAAAATCAGAATATCTTACTGTATGTATCTACTTAGGCTGTAATTTCTGCACATACAACATAGATTATAAAATAATTGTAGAGTACGCTTAACTGCAGTAAAATTTGGACACATATACTACCTCTTCTGGCAGTTTGCTTTTCTTAATTGATTTCCTGTTTACATTATATATGTAGTATATTGTTTTGAAAAATGTATTTTAACTAGATGTGGGTGGTGGCTTGTGTCTATATTCCCATTACTGTGGGAGGCTGAGGTAGGAGGATCCAAGTTTGACTCAGTGTATTAGCAAGACCTTGTAAAAACTAAAAAACAGCTAAGGATGTAGCCCAGTTTGAGGCCCTCCATTTAATCCCCAGCACTGCAGAAAATAGAAATGAAAAAAAGGAAATCTTGGACTTATATACAAAATGTAGCAATTCACTAGAAAAATTGAATTTCAGAGAGAGACTTGAGTTTCTTTTAGCTGAATCTCTTTTTATTTTTCTATTTGATTTCCTGGAGAAAATTATTCTTCAAATTCTTATTTCAATCAGAAAAAAGAAATTTGTATCTTAGACTTGAAAATTATGTTCTCCCCCCCCCCAAAAAAACACAGTGAAGATAATAGTGTAATAGTGTTTACAGGTCTTGTTTCATTTATGTTATATTTACAGTGACTCTGTTTCACTAATAGAGAGATACTATTACTGTGTTTTATGTTGAGACTTGTATGTGCTTAATTGTTATACCCCATAGTCTCCTATATGCAATCTCTGTTAAAACTAGTAGAGGCATACACATAACACATCCCTGCAGTTTTTAAGGATTTTACATATTGAGAATTCATAGTTATATACAGTGGTTTTCATGGAAGGTATTTGTATATGTTACATTTAGAATTTTCATGATTTTTTCAGGTATAAAGGAAACTTTCTGTTTCTAGTTGGAATAGCCTAATTGTGAGATGAGCCTATTTTGACATGCATGCCTAAACCCTAATTTGATATAATAATTGAAAAAATGATGGAGATTCTGTTGGTTAGTATGCTCTCAAGTCTGAAACTTTTGTATAAGAAAAGATGGAAAAGTATTATTAAGAAGCTGAAAACCATTTACCTGACGTTTATCTAATTTGTACATTAGAAAATGTGTGATTATATTGATGTAGGTGAGTTCGGCCCCACTCAGCAGAGTATTGTAGGTTCATCACTGAACAGATGTTTATTGTTTGCTTATGGGAGCATATTAAGAAAATTGTATGTCAGCCCTCTTTCTAAAGGGCTGACATATAAATTGCAGCAGACATATAAATTGCAGTGATAATCACGCACTTTTAATAACATACATGACTCATTTGGAGAAATACAAGACACAACAGAAGAACTAGCCCAGCTTTGGAATCCTAAAGGGTAAGTGGGAATTAGTTGAGTGATGAAGGGCAGTGTTATTTGTGTCACAGACTGTGGAAGCAATGTTAGCAGTGAAAGAAAGCATCACACGCTCAGACAACCTGTGAAAGTTTGGTGTGCCCGAGATGTAGCACAGGTGGGAGATGAAGCTAGAGAAGAAAACTAGGGACTAGAAGATGAAGAGGGATCACAGATGCACTTTTAAAAGTAGAGATGGGCCACTGAAAGGTTTCAGCAGAGATCTGATCCAACTTGTCCTATGATAGTGTCACATTATAGTTGAATGACTAATAAAGAAGTAGGACGAGTCTAAACTGCCATGACAGTGAAAGAAAGAGATTTTCATTGTGTCTCAGAAGTTACAGCTATATGTCCTCTCTCTATCCTGCTATTTCTAGGGACCTACCGTTTGGTGTTCTTTAGCATTCTTGCTTGTACATTGTGGACTTATAGGAAATTAATTCCTATGTAAAAATCTATGTTCAGATGTTTGTCTTTGAAAAACAGTCACATAACTCAGGCTTTTAAGTCATTCGAGAGCTCCTTCAATAGAGTTCAAGTGCTATAACATATATGGTTGTGGGAACATAGCTGTCTTTGTTCACACACAAGAATCTGAACTCTCTAATCCCAGGTAGGAGTGTTCCAAAACCAATCCTATTACTAGGTGGTTTGATGGACCTAGTTAGACAGAAGCTACAATATCTTAACTGGGTAGAAGTCCAATTGTTTGTAGGGAATGTTAATTCTTTTTTTGGTAAAGTCTTTGGCTTTAAGATCCAGGAATAACAGAGTGGGGCTCTGTACATGTTCACATGTTATTCTATTTCCTGAAAGCTGTCATTCCAGCTGAAATTATAAAAAATGTTCAGCAGCCAAGAGATTTTAAAATATAGTTTCTATGATGCATGGTGTATATGTTATTTAGGGATTTATCCAAAAGTGAGAATATGTGAGAGTGAGTTCTTACTACTTTGATCAAGCAGATAGTTTTATGATTGAAAACTGAGTAATATTTTTTTTAAGGTCTACTGACCTTTTTAAAAAAGCGTGAATTTTACTTAAAGAAACTTTAAATTATTATTGTATCAGGAGAACCATTTGCCATAAATAGTATAAAATGTATGAAGTCTTCAATGAAAATAAAATAATGTGTACTTACTTGCCCTCAAAATAAATATTTTAACTCCCATTCTCAAAAAAAGCACAATCAAGGAGCAGTCATTTCAATCATTTGTTTGAAAAGTGAAAAATAGAATCCATGCCCACCAACACAGGATTACTATTTTACTTATTTATTTATTTAAGTTAAATCATGATTTTATTGCTTGAGTTCATAAACAAAATGCCACCAGGATGGAGGCTGTGGATGACTCTTCCTGCTGGGGAGGACCTGCTTGGTTCTATAATATCAAGTTGATGGTGAATCTGGCTCGATGAAGGTCAGAGAGAACTTGTCTTCCTGATCCTTTCTGTTCCTCTCAAGATGGAACAACAGCTGCTTTCTTTTTGTTTTTTCTTTCAGTACCAGGAATCAACCTTGTGCTTGCCAGGCAGGCACTGTGCCACTGAACTATGTCCCCGGCCTCAGCAACTACTTTCTTAGTTAAGTGATAGAGATCCTCAGGGAGATCAGGAGTGAGTCCTTTAGGCTTTAGGATTCTCCAGATTATAGTACCTGTCACAAAATGTATTTGTGCAACACCATGAGAGCCTCTTGTGGTCACACTGATATGTGAGGGAGTTAGGCCCTTCTTGGCCAGTTTGTAAACCTGCGCCTTGCCTGACATCAGCTTCAGCCAGGTGGAGACACTGCAGTGATACGGCTCAGCCCTCTGGAACAGGCCCTTCCCAGGAGCATGCATGCGACCAATGGTGGTAGCAGTCTGGAAGCAAAGGGCCAACACAGGATTATTTAAACCATAGTATTGCAATAAACATAAGATTATGCAAGACCAGCAAAGAATACAGGAGATGAATAGTTTTCTGCACATCATTAAGTTTAGCAAAGAAAGTTTGCTGGGATGTAGCTTATGAAAGAATGCTTGCCAGCATTACAGGGCCCAGCATCACAGAAAAAAAGTTGATTCTTGGCATTTTTTTGAGGCATAGTCTCACTATGTACTTCAGATTAACCTTGAATTTACTACGTAGCCCTCGCTGGCTTTGAATTCCTGGCAGTCCTCCTGCCTTAGCCTCCCCAGGGCTGGGATTACAGGTTGTGTCACCTTTTCCTATAAAATGTTGATGGTTGCTGGTGTGAACCTTTGAGGCCAGGAATTTGAGACCCGCCTACAACACATTGAGAACCTGCCAAAAAAGATATGATGGTTGAAACAACAAATACAGTATGCTACAGTTACTAACATGAAGTTACTTGATCTTTGTTCTTTTTTGTATGTACAGTTCAATGAACTTTAATACATTTTTTGATTCTCGTAATCACAATCATAATCAGGAAAAATAACTTTCCTCCTCCTAAAAAAAAAACTCCCTGTTGCTACTTGCAAAACTGACAAGCCTTTGTCTAATCTATATCCTAACCACTGACAATTTTTCATTGCTATAGTTTTGTTTTTTCTGAGTATGTTAAGAATAAAAACTGTGAATAAATTAAAATAAAAATAAGCTCTAGTGCCACCAGTGTGCTGTATTTTATGCAAGAACATTTTATAAACAATACAGAATTAAAGGTGTCCTGAGAACTTTTTTTTTAATATTGCTTCCTCACTGTGTCATATGCTTATTCATGTATCTATCACTTAAATGTCTTCCCGTACTTTTGGAAAGTTTCTAAAAGGAGATGTCTTTCCTGTAGAAGCAAATACAAACTAGCAAATAAGGACAGGAAGTGGGAAGATGAGTGGGCATGGCAGCGCAGCCTCTAAGCCCAGTATGCAGTAGGCTGAGGCAGGAGGATCCTTGTGAATTCAAGACCAGCATGGGCTACACAGTTGAGTTCAAGGCCAGCCTGAACTGTATAGTGAAACCCTGACTTTAACAAGTGGGAAGATGTCCACTAACCATCTCCTTTCCCTTCTTCCCTTTGTGCTTAATTGATGAAGCCAAAGTTAGCAGATAGATAAACTAACCTTGATTGGTTGATTGATAGATACTAGGAATCAGTAGATACTAGGAATCAAACTCAGGGCCTCACAGTTCACAACCAGGTGCTGTACTGGTGAGCTGTATCCCTGGACCCTTCATTTTATTTTGATCTCTGGCTATGATACAGAATTGTGTTGTAATTCTCAAAATTGCCTGAAGAGTTATATAAACTCTTTTAATTTAATTTGATATGTTTCTCTACTAATTTTTTTATTTCCCTGTCTACAGTGATAACCAAAATTCTTACTTGGCCCATTGTTTAACTGAAGTACGTTCTTATCCAGTTCTGTCTTGCTGTTCCAGGATACTGCCATTTTTTTTCCTAAGAAAAATCTCTTATTTTAGAGTACTTTAGTGTTGATTAATATAATATATACTTAAAGAAGGGGCTTGGGATTTAGCTCAGCAGCATAAGCGCCTGCCTTGCAAGCAGGCAGTCGTGAGTTCGATCCCTGGTACCGATAAAAAGGAAAAAGACCCCCCCCCAAAAAAATAATATATATATATATATATATATACATACATAAAGAAGTGACCCTTTAACCTATACTTTAATAAAAGGTTACCCACATAATTCTGCAGTAATGTAATTACAGTTTTTACTATCACATGTAAGAATATGACATAATTATATATATTTATATATATATATGAAAACCACACGTGTATATATCTGAAAGCTAGTCTTTGAATTTTAAATTTTAAAAATAAGATATTAAGACACGTTTCTAATTTCCCTCCATTATGCTTATCTATAATAATTTTTATACTACTCTGATAAGTTTGCTGTATATAAACTTGAATACTGTTTGAGGAAATATGCTTTTTGTCAGCTTCACCTTTGTTACTTTATTTGGTGAATTTGCTCACATTGCAAAGTAGCAGCTAAGACTAATTTTTTTGTGGTGTTGTCTGTTTCCTAAAATCTGATACTTTTAAGAAAATGTTCAAATTTGAGAGTGAACTAGGGAGGGGAAAAGGAAGGGAAAGGTAAAGAAAAAATGAGAAAAAAATAGAAACAAAGCTTTTATAAATAAAAAAAGGCAATAAGGCTTAAAATGAAGGGTAGGAGAAGTGGACAAAAAGACTCCAGAGGACCAAGGATTTAGCTTAGTGACTTAAGCGCTTGCCTGGTAAGCATAAGGTCACGTGTTCAATCCCTGGTACCAAACAAAAAGAATCCAGATATATCATGTACGGGTACGATTTCCCGATAAATGAATGTGATCCTTAGACAAATCACATTATCAAGTCTTGTTTTTAAAGGCAGAATGTATTTATTGAGAGAAGGAAAGCTTCTGTCCAAGAGAGAAAGAAGGAGTCCTAAGTGGGTTGCCAAAGACTGTCTTTTCTAGAGACTTTCATGGGGGAAACCACAAGGCAAGATGGATCCAAAGTGGAGAAAAATGGCAACTCACAAGGAAGGGAAGCATGAAGGGGGACAGAACTATGGTCATCCAGTAAGATTATGAGTGTAATTCCTCAAGTAAAATTGATTAAGTTGAGGACAAATGGGGAAGTAAGTCACAGAGCAAGCTGGCATGCTTAAAGAGCAAGACTCTTCCTATAGAGGTTGGGAGGGTGACTCCTGGCTTCCTCAGGATGATAGAGACCTATTTAGAATATCTGTCCTTAGGATGTGGGTATATTTCTTTGATCTTCTGCATTATCAACTTACTAAAAATAAAGTTACTGTTTTTTAATTCATGATGCTGCCTATTATGTGCCATCTCATAACACCTCTTATCAAGTCATAATTTATATAATTTCTTAGTGTTAAGGGTCAAAATTAACATAAACAAGTTGATTAATATTAATGATACCTAGCTATGAGTAAGCACTTAGAGTAAGACAATTTAGGAATAACATTTTACATGGAATTAACAAAACTTAGGTATGGCACTTCGAAATAGAGAATTGTATATTCAGCGCTTGGTAGTTTCAACTGAAAGACAATCGGGAAGAAATTCTCACTGCTGACTTTAGAATTTAACATGCTTTTAGGAATATATATGACATTTTATGCTTTAGCTTTATAGCATTTTAGAAACATAACCATATAACGTTAAATGGAGTTTTCTGCTTAGTTTTTCTACCATCATTTAACATTTAAAATCTAAACAATAAGAAATAGAGCATTTCAGGATGTTGTTATCTCAAAATGTTTTAGTTCTTGATCATTGAAAATTTTTCTAAAATAGAACAAAAATGGAGAAATGTTTGAAAAACCTGTATGTATTCTATTTAAGTCATTCACTTGAATAATACTGAGTAGGTCTTTACTTACTTTACACCTTAGAATCACTTCAGTAGAAAGATTAGAGGGAAAATGGGCCAGTACTACTGGTGGAGAGCATCTATAATCTCAACATTCAGGAGGCTTGAGACCAGCATGAATTACATAGTGAAACTATCTCAAAAAACAATAAAAAGATTTTTTTAAAAAATCAAAGGAGATTTCAAATAAACAAAAAGCTCTCTTTTTTTTTTCCTAGAGTGAACATTTAATAGAACAAAAAAATTTTGATGTTCATCCACTAAGGACTTAAACTCTAGGTGAAATAAATTCATTCCCTTGGCTAGAATTTGGAGTGTATCATCATCTTCATTATTATTAGCACATTTGTAGCACATGATTACCTGCATCATGGGAAACTGGTACATGTACATAACGTGTTATTTTTTATAAGTTTAAGAACTTTTACTACCATAATTTTCAGGTGCCACCGGGGTGGCAATACTCAGTTATTTTGTGTTGGAAATATTTCTTTTGCCTAATGCAGAAAAGTATGCAAGTTGGGCTTAGTTCTTTAATTACATAGTTTAATGAGTATTTTATGTAGTACTTCTGATACTTAGATCTTTCATCTGTAGGAAGAATAGCTCCAGAGAGAGAGAGAGACAGAGAGACAAAAAGTATTAGGCCAAGGCTATACATCAAGTTTGAGCAAGCCTAACACATGTTAAATATAACCTGTGAATAGATGATTATTAATGTATGAACCCAATACTTCTATACCTAAGTTTCAAAACAAGTTTAAGAATCAAAATCTGGTGAAAATGAATTTTCTTAAATGTGAGATTGGCAATTTAGGGAGATGAAAAACAAAAATACTTTCTTTTGTTCAATTATTTTAAATTAGTATAATATTTCTGTTCCAGTTTCTGTGTTTTTTTCATTTCCTTTCTGGGTTTCTTGAGAATAAGTCCGTCAACCTTACTGTGGGTAAATTGTAAATAAATAGTTGCATGTAGTTACCAGTATATGATAAACATCAGGAGATAACACAGCTTTAAATTTTTTGTATAGCATTTAGTTTCAGAATTGCTTTGTTTTGTTAGATGTAGTAGGCAAGAAAATGTTTATTGTCCTTGTTTACCAGAGAATGAAACTATTAGTTTAACATTAAGAATTTGCTGTTGGGGGAATGGGATGGTAGCATGTGCCTAGGAGACTAAGAATGTCACAGATTTGCCCCCCCAGCGTGGGCAATTTAGTCACTTAGTGAAAATTTGTTTTGAAAATTTTAAAAGAGGGTTGGGAATGTAGCCCAGTGTAAAGGCTTTTGTTTTATCCCTAATACCCCCAATCCAAAATTTAAAAGCTCTACTAGAGCAGTTGTGATAGTTGTGATAGCACTGCCACCCTGGAGGGTGAAATGGGGAAATGAGGAGTTTTCAGGCCAGCCGAGGCAGCATAGCGAGACCTCGTTTCAAATGAAAACAAAAGGGATGGGGACTGAGTTTTGAGCATCCAGGGTTCAATCACTATATACATACCCCACAAAAACAAAGAAACAAAAATCATACAATTAATAATAGGAACAAAACTAGGAGTCAGTTCCTGAGTTTCCTGATTCCTGCAATATTCTTGAAAACAGTATTTATGAAAGGGAAGACAAGTTGATTGACTCAATCTGAGTGCTTCTGTTTTATACACCATTGCTATTTCCTGCCTCAGTAGTTCATTGAACACTTACGTTTCACACTTATATGATGGAAAGATGAATTTTGGCTGGTTCCTGAAAAGTACTTTGATCAAATGCTAAAATACAGAAATCTGTTATTTAAGTGAGTTTTAAAAACTTTCACAAATTATTGACTTAGTATTTTTGCCTCAGTAGTACAACATATTAATGTAAAATGATTATTTTATTCTTTATCAAATTATTTGAACTCCCCTAACAGCAGGGCTCGCTGGAAAACAGTGACCCAGGCCTCCTCCATTGCATCTGGAAGACAGATGTAAGTGGAAGACAGTGTGCTTGCACTCCACACCCCTCCATTACATCCCACATGGTGGGGCCAGCTGGAAGACATTGAGTTCGCATTCCGCACTCCTTCATTAAACCCAAAATGGTGGGGCCAGCTGGATGACAATGAGTTTGTGCTTCATACGTCTTCCATTGAATTCCTGGATGGTGGTCCAGTTGGGCAAGTATAAGACCAACAGGAACCTAAGACACAGGAAACAATTCAGCGCACAATTGCACACATACCTTTGGAGGGCGAAGTAATCAGTGAGGGCAATACTGTGGAAGCATCTGAAGCAGCAGTGAGGAGAGAACAAGAACCAACTACATCTGGAGGATCCCTAAGGAACAGACATCTGCTATCTGCTTTCCTCCTTGAGAGAAGCCTGAATGCTAGTGGTAGAGCTATGTGTCATGGGAGGTTGGCGGGCATCAACATAGAAGACAAAAATAGAAGAAAAAAGAGAAGGTGTGGATAATAGCAAAAGGGCAGAGTGCAGCCCCATACCACCAGCTCACCGAGGACAGGCTTGAAACTCAATGAGGTGGATGAAGTTGGAAGTTAAACACTGTAACTTTCTGAAATGATAACAGAAGTGAATAAACAAATGGAAAAGGCTATAGAGAAAATGATCTCTGAGATAAAAAAAGAAATGATGCTTAAAATCAAAGATAATAGAGAAGACACAAAAGAATACATGAACTTAGAAAAAGATGGAAACCAAAATTGTCCAATATAAGAAAGAAATGGAATCCATGAAAAAAATCCAAAACAGGAGATTCAAACCTCCATTGAAAGTATGTGCAATAGATTGAATAAAGGAAAGGATAGACTTTCAGATCTTAAAAGACCAAATTCAGCTAGTGATCATGAAAGAAAAACTGTCTCGAAAATAGCAAGAGACCATAGTAAATGAATTCAGCAGTTACAAGATGAAGCAAAGAACAACAACATAAGATTGACTGGGGTCAATGAGAAATCTGAGCATAAATGCCATCACGATCATAAATATGCGTGTACCTAATAGAGGGAGCACCCAACTACATAAGATGGTTAGTGGTAGACATGGAAAATCAATTGAGCAATAACACAGTTGTAAATGTAGACCTCAGTATCCCGTTATCACAGAGAGACACATCAACTTGACAGAAAATATCAGAGCCAAACCAAACCTGTGAACAAGTAAGAGTTACTAGGAAAAAGCTACACTCTTGACGCCACACACCAGTGGCCCAGAGAGATCAACCCAGAAAATAAATCCAGTACCCCAAGGCCATAAACCAGCAGCCTAGGTGAGCCCAGTGCCAACCCTAAGATGAAGCCACACCTGAGGCCCCTGTGCCATCAGGGGAACGTCAGTTGAACCACCACCCTATGCGTCTCCACCACTCCAGGATCAGAGGAACCCAGGTGCCTGTTGCAGTCCGCTACACCTAGGAACAGGCAGCCAGTGGACTGATGCAGAAGAACACAGAAAATGTCAAGACAAAAGAGCAAAACAGAATCTTAGACCTCCAGCCCACCCAGAAAAAGTTCAGGAGACACAGACATAGTAGAAATTAGAGGTCACACAGCTGAAATTTCTGAAAAGATAACAACTGAAGTAAAGAATCAACTTGTATTGTTCGGTTAATTTTTCATGTGTACATCTAATGGTCTGGACAGCTATTTTGAAGATAAGGCATCATGGTAACCATTGTTAATTTCCGATTATCCTATTTTGAAGTCCTTTTTTTCTGTTTGTTTTATTATGTTTGGTGATGGTGTGGGCAGCTACTTTGAAGATAAGATATATTATGGTAGCTGTTGTGAATTTCCTACTATCTTGTTTTGAAGTCCTGTATTGCTTTTATTGTTTGGTTTTGATTTGACTATTCTGTTTTATTTTCTTTAAAATTAAAAAAAAATTATATGAACTCTATTTTACACAAAATCCTAGGAAGCCTTAACACTAAATTTGCTCAAAGTAAAATTCAGTTTATAATACATATGTCTGGGTACATTGCAAGCTTGTCAATATTACCTATAAAGTTTTACAACTGTCAGGAAATCTTCAGAATGAAGGTAATTTAGATTCTACCATTTTCAGAAAAGTGGTAGATTGTGATTTTTTTTAAAAAAATTTATCTTTAACATTTAATGATTATTTATCTAAATCTGTGAGTTTTTAATTTTACTTATTTTGGTACCAGGAATCAAACTCAGGAAATTGTGCTTGCCAGGCAGGCGCTTGTGCCAATTAGCTGCAACCCTGGCCCGGTAGATTGTGATTTGTATTATATTTTCTAATGCAGAGTGGAAGAGTTCTAAGAATTCACATCTAAACACAGAGAATCATTAATTTAAAATAGGGGACCCATGATTAACTTAAAATAGGGGACATGTACTGATTTTTGAGGTATCTTTGGATATTTAGGATGCGTTAAAAATTTTTAAATGATGACAGTAAAGTAAAAAATACATTTAATAAAAAACAAATTTGGGGCTGGGGATTTAGCTCAGCATCATAAGTGCCTCCTTTGTAAGCATGTAGTCCTGATTTTGATCCCCAGTGCCTAAAGAAAAAAAGAAAATATAAATCTGTCAATAATCTGCAGTAGCATGTAGATTTTATATAGTGTTTAATATTTTTCTTTTTTTAAAAAATATTTTTCTTTTACTCATTTTTCATTCCCTTGGAAAGTATGTACATTAGAATTATAATACATTAAGAGGCAGCATGTTTCATTTGATCAGCATTGCAGTTTAGTTATACCCAATTAATAATTACTAGATTACCAAAATAAACTAGGCCTCATCATTTTTTGTTGTACATCTAGTAAAGGGGCAGGCAAAACTATGTATAATTATTTACATAAGGCTTAGGTCTTCCATTAAGTAAATAAATAAACAAATAGATGGGTTAGATCAGCATAAACTTATTTTATGCTTTTCTTGCTCAAGTATTTGATAGCTAACAAAGTAAGGACAAGTAACCATTTTATCCTGAAAAATTCTTTTAAGAACTTATTCTTAACTCTTATTGATACACATAGTTTTCTTTTACAGTACTGACTTTTGAAACTAATTTGTTACCTGTTTGCATAGATTCGGGCAGTGTGCTGATTATAAAATTTTTTTCTGTGTGTTGTTCAACTCCCCAAACATTATTGTTTTGTCTGTAGATTTCACCCTTACCCTGTATTCTATATTTTAGTATCTGTAACTTATTTGTCAAGAAATTATTTGAGTTAAGAGTTTAGTACTTGATATTTAAAAGACTAAACAAAAACACCACCTCAGAACCATTCTCCCTGTTTATGATCAGTTATTCAGTTTAGACTACACAGAAGAGAAGAACAGAGATTGGTGACTGAGAAAGAGGATTGCTGCATGTTGTACTCGAGCCTAAACTACACAGCAAGACCTTGCCTCAACAAAACAAAGCACCCCCCCCACAAAAGTGATAACTTTCTCAGTAATAAAGCGATTTATGCGATATGATAGTATAGTCTACTTTTGGGGGGGGGGTCTTTTTCCTTTTTATCAGTACCAGAGATCGAACTCACGACCACCTGCTTGCAAGGCAGGCACTTATGTCGCTGAGCTAAATCCCCAGCCCCCTGTCGTCTACATTTTTGCACATACTGGCAGATGTAGTGGTATATGCATCTATAATCCTAGCATTGGGAAGGCTGAGGCAGGAAAGTGTTTGGGATATAACTCAGTCAACAGTGCTGTCCCAGCCTGCACAAAGCCCACGTTCATGCCCCAGGCACGCTGTGAGTGACAATCACAAAACTGACTCTTGGTTGTAAGAGTTGAATATTTAACTTCTCTGTGACAGCATGAAAGGGAAAATCGATTATCGCCAGGTATTTTTGTTTATTTGGTTGGGTTTTTTTGTTTTGTTTTGTTTTGTTTTTAGTTATTTTAGAGGTTTTTTGGTTTTTTTTTTTTTTTTCTAGCGGGAAGAAATCAACCACATTTTGAAGTAACTCTTACGGAAAACGTCACGTTTTATGTCCCCGGGAATGAAACTCATGAACTTGTGCTTTGTCACACAGATATTGTGACACTGAGCTAGATCCCCAGCCCCTATTTAATCTTTTTTGTGGGGTATATTTTCAATGAGATTCTCTTTTTGAATCTAAAAATATAAATTATAGGGCTTAAGTCAATTAAAAAAGTTCAGTCCTGGGCTACCTGCTTTGGTTCTGTTGGAAAAACATGTCCTAGTTTCTTTTACCTAGTTTTAACTCTGCCCCTCATATCTACAAAATGAGTAAGGCCTGATTTCTTAGCCAAAACATATTTGATAGTCCCTTACATTTTTTCTTAAAGTTTTGAGGGTCTTTTTGGTTTTTTGTTTTTGCTGTTTTGGTGACCTGAAGCACGTTCTGTTGTTTATTACCCTTCCCCTGATGTCAGAGGCAATGATCCCAACGGTGGTTTTGCTTTGTTCTCTCTGGTTCAGTTGGGTGAACCCTTGGTAAACTGGTGAGCCAAAATATTTGTGACAACTCCATTCTGTAATTGCAAATAGTGCCCTCATTATATAAGTGTTGTGAAAATACATTATAGAAATCAAAATTTTTTGTTTCTTAGTACCACTTTTAAGTGTTTACTTCTTTTATATTTTTTTATTTAAGCTTCCCAAGGCAAGCAATTGTATTTTTTTAAGCTTTCATTTAAATCATTAAAAATTAAACTGAGAATTCTGTTTATAAAGTTTAGAGGTAAACATGTTGGCATACTCCTATAATTCTACCATTCTGTAGGCCAAGGCAGGAGCATCACTGCAAGTTTGAGACCAGCCTGGGCTACGTAGTGAGTTCAAGGCCCGCCTAAACTACACAGTGAAAACCTGTCTCCAAAAACCAAAAAAAGAAAGAAGAAAGAAAGGGAAAGAGGGAGGGTTTAGATAAAAATAAAAAGGAATTGAGTGAAAACTAAGCTATAACTTAATCATGGGAAACATTTTATGGTGCATTTCACTAGCCATTTTCATGCTTTCTGGAGACATTAAAAGCAGATTATTTTCCACAGTACTACTTTAAATTTAAAAAGTTTACCTTAATCTTAATTTGCTTTAAACTTTCTGTCAAAGAGCTTTAGAATTAAAAGATACAGTATGATTGTTTTATAGGTAAATATAAGATTTTCATCCTCGTAATTTATATTTTTCTAATAGTGCTTAATTTTTAACACTTTTGAATGTTGACATTTTAGCATATAGTCTCCAGATAACTTCTTCAAGTGGTTCTATGTTTTGAATATGTATATCTGCCAGGCACAGTGGTGCATGTCTATAATCCTAGCTTCTGTAGTAGGATCATTACAAATTGAAGGCCAGCCTGAACTGAATGCATGAAAGCTGGTCTCAAAAAGACCAAGGGAGTGACGAGTGTATTTCAGCCATGTGATATTTTTGGCTTTAGAATTAGAAGGTAGGGGTTTAAAGAGGTCTTTCCCTAAATGTTCTATTGAGACAATAGATCTATTAAACTGTTTTCAGTTTATGAACCATAAAAGAACATGATTGTGATGTGGGTTATATTGACTTAATAGCTGACAATTCAAATGGCAGTGTTAGTAGAAGGACTTCAGTGTAACTGAAAGTTGAGATATGGGTGCTTTTTTCTTTTGTTTTCACAAAAAAGGTCTGCCCATTTTGCTCACATCCTAGTTTACGGAGCCAAAATTTAAAATTCACAGAGCCAAAATTTGCTTAATTTATTAGCTATTTAGTTGGAATTCATAGTATAGTGGAAAATGTTTGCAGATGATCCTGTGCAATAGTAGAAACTTCAGTTGCTTCCTCATATTTCTTCAGGGCAGTGATCACAACCAGATTCAACGTATGCACAAAGCAGCGGATACCATGGTAGCGGCCGTCGCTGATTGCTTTTACCATGTTGGATCCATTGTCAGTCTCAAAGACCTACTTCCAGCTAGGTGCCTTGAACTCAAATAGCTTTTCACACAGACTTCAGGATGTGAGCTAAGGTATGGCCTTTTTTCATGAGCCTGGGCCTACATATGGGTTGGCAGTAACCTGCAACTTTTATAGAACAAAACTACTCACTGTAGTTCCATGGCAACAATGAATAGTTGCAGTCACTAGTAGGCAGGTAGTGTGTGTGCTTCATGTATTCAAAATGCTGCCATCTGTTGGAGATTCTTTTTTTTCTGTGTGTTTTTTTCTGAGATTATCAAAGTAGAAATTTTCATTAGAACCTGTCTAAAATGTCTAAACATATCTACTTCATGATTCAGCCGTATCTTAAAGTGTACATAATCATTTCTTATATGCATTTGGTGTAAAACGTTTCTTTATACTTTTGAATTCTCACACTTTTTAAATTTTAATTTTGGTTTAAAAATTACTATCTTGTTCATACTATTTTAATAATCTCCTAATGTTTTGAAAACTAGAATTAAGAATTTTCTACTTAGAAATTGGGCTTGAAATTTGCAGTCAGTGGTTTTTCAAGGATACATCCTATATGTCATGTGGTTAATACAATAAATTCCTAGATTATATTGATACAGTTCACACTCTATGTGAGACCTTAATTTTTATCAAGGGGGAAAAACACCTTTTCTGGAAAAAATGAGCTTCACTTGCATATCTTCCTTCTTTGCTTGGCAAAATGCATTTTTTAAAAAGTGAAATCTTTACTAAGAGTATGGTAGTTTAGCAGGTTAATAACAGATTAAGAAAATCATCTTTATTTTGTTACTGACAAAACCACAACTTTTTTCTCAAGCAGCTTATTATAATTTGGTGGCCCTAGTACTAAGAATGCTTTTAGGTTTAGCAGTAGAGAATCATCTGTAGTTGGGAGGATAGTAAAGTCTTTGTAAATTCAAAAAGGGTATTGAGGAGCGCTTTCGCACTTCACTTGACTCTCAGTATTCATGCTCACTTCGGCAGCACGTGTAGTAAAATTGGAATGATTCTCAGTATTTAACACTGTTAACAGTTTTTTGACAAATTCAGTTCAAAATCTGATTAAACTCCTCTGCCAGAATCATTTCTTTATTAAAATGACCAGCTTAACTGTACTCTCTATTTTATTTTGTGGCTATAAAAGATAGCAATATTTTACTTGACTATAGCAGTAAAAGTGTCTATATTTCAATTCTAAAGCATTCATTGTACTCTCCTTAAATACACATTCAAGTACATTATCCACATACCTATACACACACAGATGTTGATAACTGAAATGGTCTAGAGTGCATGTGCCAACCGGTTCCCTGCATGTGGACATGTGTTCTCTGTGACTTCTTACATTCTCAGAGAACGTAAAAGCAGAACGTAGAGGAGAAGGGGAAGTGATTCATGAAGTGTCTTGCCAGGTGAGATACAGTATATAACTTACAGTTAGGAATGTCTGTGGGTGAGTTTTTTCACACACTGTAGGAACCAAATTGAAAACACATGAATGATACTATATACATTTCTTCTTGCTGCCTACATAAGTATCTTGTTTTACTACTTATTATCTATCTCTTGTCAAACATTGCATTTCTTCTGGTCAGATTTTTACCTTCGTGATTAAGGTTCATTTGTACATAGGTGACATATTATTTTATAGATTCTTCTACATTCTTTTGTGTTTACATTCTTTAAGACTCCATGCTCACTCTATATAATAGTATTTTAAGATAATGATCAAGTCCTTTTGTTAATAGGTGTACAAGTAAAAAAAAATACATGCTGTATAGTTCAGATTGTGTCAGCATAATATTTTAAACTTTTTTACATATGATTTGGGTTTGTTTGAAATATATTTAATGAATGAAAGTACAAATTTTTTCAGTTAAGAAATTAAGTGGTAAACATGTATTGTGTAGCTAACATGCTAGGAGTTGAAAAGGAAGAAAAAGAAATGTTTAGTTGTGATTTTTAGTGAGTCTTACATAATTTAAAGAAACATTTAGATGTTCTCTATACTAAAACTTTGCTGTAAAACAACCTGTTAGAACAGTTTGATATAAGACTGGGCATATGGTGTATGACTGAAAAATAGCATGAATATTTTAAAATTTTAGTGTAGCAAAAATTATATTGCCATTAATTTCTCTCAAAGTAATCCCTCTTTCTTCAAACATACTTATTCCATTGTTGTTGGCCGCTCCAAAGTAGTTGTTGAAGTCCTCGTTCATGTTTCATGTTGTGGCTCCCTCAGTTCCTGAATCTATTCAAGATATTTACCTTTTGTGATCATTTGACTTTGAGAAGAACCAGGAGTTGCATGGTGCCAGATACATAATACTGGGGGCCTCCCTTTCTGTTGTGTGGATGCTGTAGTATTCTACATAGTTCTGATCACACCTTGGAAAAACACAAAAGCGGATTTCTAGAACTGCTTCAGAAGGTGACTGGACTAATGGGATACGTGTGCTTGAAGCAAGAGGGAATATTTTGGAAGGGATTAACCGGCGCTGTGTCTTTTACTGTAATAAATTTTTTAACCAACCTTTCATTGCACATACCTATAAGCCCAGCATTCAGACTGAGCCAGCAGGATTGCTGCAAGCTCAGGGCCACCCTGGGCTACATAGTGAGTTCAAGACCAGCCTGAAGTACATAGCAAAAACCGTGCTTCAGAAAACATCATCATCACTATGTAATGTAAACATGTACTAGTAAAAGTTAAGAGAAAGAGCAAGAACAACAAAAAGAAAGTTAATGTAGACATTCATTGTGTAATTTGATCACCCTTTTTTTATAGGTCCTAAAAGTGATAGTGAGATGATTTGTGTTCTAAAAATAATATGTAGTGTTTAGCAGAAAATTCAGTGTATAGAAGCACATTTTGGTAAGATAACCAATAGTGAACCTACATCCTACTCTGAAATTATTTCATAGAAATTAATATATTCTTAAGTAGTTTCACAACTAGAATTTAAAAACTGTGTGTGGTTCTTTTGATTCTTATGTCTTAGAAAGTCATTTGTTACTACTTTAAGCAATAGAAGTGAGTTTGCTTATTGTAGATATTTCTAATTAAATATAGTTGTAAAGATGTAAAGAACATGTCAGGTAGCAGGATATTTTAGAGCATGACATTTGTATAATCTTTATCTTTTTATCTTTTTAACTAGAACTTCCTGTAACTTTATTAGCAAGAAGTAGCTTGTAGTTTGAAAAGCAACAAGGAACCTAATTTAAACTACTCCTGCTATAGATCATATAGGACAAGTGTCATACACACTCATTTATAGCCAGTGTTATCAATTTATGGAGGTACTGATTTTCAGTCCCAAGAACTTAATTTTTCTTGCATTTTCTTTCCATATTAAAAAAAAATTCAGATCTAAAAGGGAAAATGTTAAAACAGGAGTGAAACCAGACGCCTCTGATCAAGAACCAGAAGGACTTACTCTTTTGGTACCAGACATCCAAAAAACTGCTGAGATAGTTTATGCAGCTACCACCAGTTTAAGGCAAGCAAATCAAGGTATGATCCATTCCTCTTATGTTACCTTTCATTTAATGCAAGATAGCTCATTTACCTATATAGAAAACTGACCTTTCCTTCCTATTGTGTTAATAGGCAAGTGCATTTACTTGCAAAGTTTGTTCTCTGCAAGGTTTTGTTCATGAATAATTTGTAATTTTAAAACAACAGCATGCATCTTAAATTTCTTATGAATTGAAAAATGCTATTTTGTTAGATAAGAAATGGGACATTAAGACTATGTATAAGAATTTAGATTAAATTGACATTTAATGTAACAGCAGCAGATACTTTTTCATGTGTCAGTTCACTTCTTTGTTTCTTTGTTTTTTAAAATTGATTAGATTGCCAGGCATGGTGGTGCGTGCCTGTAATCCCAGCACTTGGGAGGCTGAGACAGGAGAATTTCCATGAGTTTGAGGCCGGCCTTGAACTCACTTCTGTATTAGCCTGAACTACATAAGTGAGTTCAAGGCCAAGCTAGACTACACAGTAAAACCCTGTCTCAAAATAAACAAATAAATAAAGTTGGTTAAGTGATTGCTTGTTACTGTGTTTATGAAATAGAAATCCTTTGTTCTCAAAATGGTAAAATAGGAAGATGGTAATGGAGAGTTTGATGATCTTTTGTGATTTAAAATTTGAATCTCAAAAACAAATTGTTTTTAATCTTCAAAAATAAACACTTACATTATTTATTTTGAAATATTAAATAACAGAAAAAAAACTAGGTGAATGCTCAAAGAAGGTGGCTATGAAACCCAAACCTTTATCAGTATTAAAATCGCTTGAAGAAAAATATGTGGCTGTTATGAAGAAACTACAGTTTGGTAAGTTAAAAATTTTCGTTCATTCAGATCTCATTTTCTTCTTTTGAATTTACATCTGTATAGTAATATAGTACTTGTATTTGGAAAAAAATTGCAACTACAGTAGAAAGCCTATAGAAATCTAAGTAAGTCAAAGCACAACTGTATGTCTACAGAACAGAAAGATCCTCCTTCCTTTTCTTTCTACACTCCTACTGTGTCTCGAATCTAATCCAGGTCTCACACAGGCTTTATAAATACTCCAGCGCTGGCTCTACCCCACCCCTGCCTGTTACTGTCATAACTCTCCATTTCATACATCCTGGCCTACAGGAAACTAAAACATGGAACTTTTAATAATTTATTACTCTTTTTCTTTTAGAGTTCCATGAGAGGCTTCTTTAGAAAACACATGTATATATTTTAACTTTATTTATCTATCTATCTATTTTGTTTTATTGTCTTTTCTGACACAGGGTCTAGAGGCTGGTCTTGCGCTCACTTTGTAGCCCAGGCTGGTCTCAAACTCGCAATGATCCTCTTGCCTCTGCCTCCCGAGTGCGGGATTACAGACATGCACCACCACACCTGGCAAGAAAACCCTGTTAACCTAGCCTAGTTTTAGTGTTTTCCATTCTAAAATTCTTTTTTTTTTTTTTTTTTTGTTAATTTAAAGAAAGATTAAACAAAACAGAAAATAGGTAGAAATAGTATATACATTCAGAGAAAAAAAAAAGAAATCACTAGTTGATGTCGTTTTACAAATAGTTATTCAAGGTACAAAAATGGAACATGTACAGTGGGAATTCAAACAGGGAGACTGCAAAAAGTTCTAATCAACTGTCCAACAAAAACTTAGTAACATGGTTGTCAATTCTATACTTTTAAACATACATGCAGTTATCCATCTCTTCATTTATGTTTAGATTTTTTTTCCCACTCTAGATAAGCTCAAAAAGTTTAGATTAAACAAACTAAAGCAGGTTAAAATCATTTTGAACAAAGAATAATAGTATTGCTGAATTTCACTTCATGACACTCCATGATCAGCACTGGGTACTGTAGTGTCTTCTTTTTAAAACTGAATTTAAAGAAAGACTAAAAAAACAGAAAACGAGTAGAAATAATACATAATTTCAAAGAAAAATAAACAGTAGTAAATCACTAGTTGATGATTAGAGATTTTCTTCTTACAAACAGTTATTCAAGATACTAAACTGGAGAATATAAAGTGGGGATTCAGACAGTGAGATTGCAACCAGTTCTGTTCAACTGTCCAACAAAAACTTAGAAATATGGTTATCAGTCCTCTACACTTAAACATATATGCAGTTACTCATATCTTCAATTATGTTGACTTTCAATAAACCCAAGCAGGCTAATATCACTCTGAACAAAGAATAACACTATTGCATTTGTTTTGTTTTTTTGTCTTTTTCATTTTTATCGGTACCAAGGATCGAACTCACGACCGCCTGCTTACAAGGCAGGTGCTTATGCCGCTGAGCTAAATCCCCAGCCCCGAATAACACTATTGCTGAGTTTCACATTATGACACTCCAGGATCAGCACTGGGTATTTTAGTGTCTCCTTTTCTTCAAAGTATCTGTTCATTTCATCAACTGTCATAAGATCAGTTCTCATAAACTGTTCATAGATTCTACACATGCATGGGTCTTAACATGTATTTTTTTTTTTTTAGTTTTGAAAGTAGCAATTATGCAACAGCATAAGACAGAACAAAGCCAATCGAGACAATGCAGTGAAATTGGTACAGAATTTCACAGTAGGATACTGGGATAGTAGTACTAAGTACTATGGTATATCTCTTTAATTTAACAATAGCTATCCAGTCAATTAAGTATTGTAAAATCAAACTAAAAATAGAACATTGTAAAACCAATTAAGAATACTGAATAAAGCAAAAGAAATATAACAAAAAGTGAAAACAACCTATGCCTTCAAACAGAAGATAGAAGGAAATCCCCCATATTTGCTATACTGCATATGGTCATCCTCCCAAGAGATGTTGAAATATCTGTTCCCAGTAGGTAAGGGGGGAGGGGGCAGGTGGGAGAAAGGTGCTTGATTTTCAGCTCCCTAACTTAGAAGTTGGCTCACAGGTAATGGTTCACCTCCAGGCCCAAACTGCAGGTGCTTATCAAGAGGGCAGGTGAATAAGCTGCCCGAATCGCTCCATGGCCGGAACTCTGGAGCTCTGTTCTCCTCCTGGCCCGTGATGCAGACGCTTACCAAGAGCGTGGGTGAATAAGCTGCCTAAATCCCTCCATGGCCAGAACTCTGGATTCTAAAATTCTTGAAAAGGACTACTGTAAAGATGATACCAGTACTTTTCATAAGGTGTACATCTCTAATATAAGTACACACTTAAATTCCAAATTTAGGTAACTGTTTATTAATAGTCACCTGTTTGCTTCCTTTTCATCCTTGAAAACTAGCCCAAGGTACTTTGACTATATCAGAAACAACACTAAATTAGGGTTCAGAAAATAATGAGTTTTTTTTTTTTAAATCATACTTTGAAATCTCAGTAGAAATCATGTAGCTTTTGCTGTACTTAACCCTCAGGTTTTCCAAAAAGATCTCAAGAGATAATATACAAAAAAGTAATATATACTTCAGATTTGGGGTATAGTGTACAGCTGTTGCTTAAGTTTGACAATTTAGGATGTTCTCTTCACTCTTCTTGTGTTAACTTGTTTTTTCAAAATAATATTTCTCCTTTTAAAAGCTAATACTTTATTTGGTTATATGCGTTTGATTAAGCATTATTATTATCTTACTGTTTCCATGGGTTTGGAGTTTTGTGTGCCATCTCTCTGCTGAGGTTTTTGTCAGCAATCCTGCTGGAGCAATAGTCATCTAAAGTCTTTGCTTTCAGACTCATTTGTGAATTTGTTGATACGAGGCTTCAGCTTCTTGTCTACTTACGACTTCTTGGTTGTGTGGCATAGAAAGGTGACATATCCTCCTCACAAGAGCAAATAGAAAGCCTACTAGTGCCTTCGATGTATGACCTAATCCTGTAGGCTATATAGCATTACTAAGTGTTCCACATTCAAAGATAGGGAAATTCATACTGTTTCTTTTTTTTTTTTTTTTTTTTGTCTTTTTCATTTTATATCGGTACCAGGGATCGAACTCACGACTGCCTGCTTGCAAGGCAGGCGCTTATGCCGCTGAGCTAAATCCCCAGCCCCCATGCTGTTTCTTTAAGAGTATGTTTGAGAAGAGATCTTAAAATGTGTTTGTTTATGTTAGAAGTAAATATTTCATTAATGAGGCCAGGGATGGGGTCAAAATATTGATCTTTAGGTTTTGTTTTACCTATGGGGTCATAAATATCATGTCTGTTACTGACTTTTCATATAACTTAGCAGTGTTTCCACACTGTTAACTAAAAATCGTTCACTGATGTTGCTTCCATTATGTGTTCTATCTATCCAATAGTGTTAACACACAGGCAGATGTAAGCATTTCTACTTTGAATTTCTTACACAGCGATACTGTCTCCATTTGGGGTGGAAGATTACTAGTGATTTGTTTGTGATCTATGTTATTATATTAGCTGTCTTCCCTTTTAACCCAGTTATGATTCTCCTTCCCTTTTTACCCAGTTATGATTTTTCTTCTTACTTTAGATACATTTGAAATGGTTTCTGAAGATGAAGATGGGAAATTGGGTTTTAAAGTAAATTACCACTACATGTCTCAGATGAAAAATGCAAATGATGCGAACAGTGCTGCCAGAGCCCGCCGCCTTGCCCAGGAAGCTGTGACCCTTTCAACCTCACTGCCTCTGTCTTCATCCTCCAGTGTGTTTGTACGCTGTGATGAGGAACGACTTGACATTATGAAGGTGAAAACAAAACTTGGCTCCTGTCTCCCTGGTTAACCTATTTACTCAGATATTGATACAGAGTACCAGAAATATGAATTTTTAAAAATTTTTAATAGAAGTTTTGGTGACCACTTTAGACTTTATTGTTAGTTCTGGATATATGAATCACACTGTTACGCAAAATAAAATTTAGAGAAAAATTACAAAAGGTGGCCTTTTTATATATGGCCAGTTTTGGAGCATAGTGCCATAGGACTTAATGTTGATTATTAGGAAAAAGTGGCAAGATTTCTTCCAAGTTGACTTAGTCCTCCTACTTTTTACAGTATAAATCTTCAAAATTTAATCTTTTCTGGGAAGCTTTTGTATTTATAAATGCATAAGGTCTATGAATAAAGTAATGGCAATACAAAAATATGTAATGTTTATGTATGTTTTATACCATGGTGACCTGATCATAAATTCCAAAAAAAAATCCTGATACGACTTCACATTTATGATTTAATTGAAGGGTTAAGTATTCTTAACCCTCAGGTAGATAGCTAAAACTTTTGACCCATTGACTTCTGGCTTTTTTTTTTTTTTCTTGCTTGTTTTGTCATTTCAGTAATTTTTTTTCTGCAGAACTCCCATAGACCTTGTTATTTGATCACATTTGATTTTTTTTTTTTTCTTACAAGCCCTAGGACCCTTTAAAGATTATTGCCGAGGCATGTACTTTTATCACTAAATGACCCACAGGACTTCATATTTGTGGGCTTTCCTCTGTTTAGTGTCTTGTACCTGAATGATCCCAGCAAAGAGTCCCATACCATAAATCAGATTTGTCACATGTTGAAGCTCTAAGGCCACTTGCCTCAACACACAGCTCTTACTGTCAAAAGACTTTGTTGATTTTAGGTTACACACTAAATATCTTTTGGATGACTCATGAAATTTACAAGTAGTTATTACATTCATTGTTAGGTCTTCTGCTATCTTTTGGACTATTACTAAGAGAAACACCTAGTATTTTTTCTAGTTCTTTTTGTCATGTTATATGAGAACATTTGTCCTGTTACCTATTTGACATTATTCATTATCCTAGAAAGGATATAAAGGAATATAAAAAAAGCTGTTTCTTATGTAGTACCTTACCTGAAGATTTAAAACAGATACCTTCATACCTTGAGATAGAGTAATCTGTATAGAATCTCAAATTGTTGAAAATATTATAAAGTCATGAGGTTTTCCAGAAAAAGTGATTTAATGATTTAAAGAATATTTGATAGGTAAACTTTCTTGCTGCAATAGGCCTTTTTGATTTGGTTTGACTTTTTGTTTTGTTTTGTTTTTCAACTTTTGAAACAGCATCCTACTGTGTAACTCAGGCTGAACTTGATTCACTGTGTAACCCAGCCTGGCCTCAAATTCATGCTGATCCTCCTGCTTTTACCGCATCATCTCTCTGCCTCAGCCTCCTGAGTACTGAAGTTACAGGCAGGCAGCACCTACCCAGCAAGGCATCTCTTTTACTAACCCATTTCTGTCAAAACCAAGTCACTAATTCTAATCCAAAAGCCATTTCCTAGCCCTGTGTTTATTTTCTTCTGACCTGTATATGATAAAAATACAACTTCTGATTTCATTTTAACATACTCTGGTAGAGGTGTTTATTGACCACCAGGAAAGGATTCTTATTTCATGTGGTGTTTTCCATATTTTATGTGACGTTTTACTTTGCTAAATACCAGAATAGTGACACGAGTCTTTTTTGTGTTCTTTTACATACCAGGTTCTGATAACTGGGCCAGCTGACACCCCCTATGCAAATGGCTGCTTTGAGTTTGATGTGTATTTTCCTCAGGATTATCCAAGTTCACCACCTCTTGTGAATCTAGAGACAACTGGCGGCCATAGTGTACGATTCAATCCAAACTTGTACAATGATGGCAAGGTAGCGTAATTGCTGTCTTTTGTTTCTAATGCCAATGTATTGAATCCAAAGATCCTTTATGATTTGAACAAAATTTTGTTTTACTTATCTTTATATAAGAGGACATGGGTTTCTTCATGCTTTGCTTCCCAGTGTACAGTTTTACATGACAAATAAGAGAAAAGGAACTGAGAAGGGCAAAAACACTTTAGTATTAAGCACTTGACGTATTAAGAATTACCAGTAGACAAACTTACGTGTCAGATTCTGTGGCAGCTGCTGAAAGATGTGCTCCCTTACGGCACTGCACAGCCCGTGTCTGTCTTGGCCTGTTAGCTTTAATTTCTGTGTCTCAGTCTAGTCAGTCTCTCACAAATGCCTGAACGTTGACAAAAAACAAAATCATGGCACCGTCAGCACTCTTGCTTTGCATATTGCAACATATTTTGCTATCAAAACCACCTTTATGTTCCATGAGAAAAAAATTGTGAACCTGTTTTTAACAGTTTTTATTAATATTTTCATTTTTCATGTAAAAAATTTTGTCATAAACGAAACTGAGCAAGAGAAGAGATACAACGAAAATCATGTCACCTGGTAGAAAACCTTTAAAAATTAGGTTTAAAGTAACAATCATAACTTTTCAAAATAATTTTGGACAGTTTGGTGGAATTTCAGTGGGAAGTTCCATGTTTAAAACTTAATGTTTAGAAACCATCACACTATGAGAAAAAATACATACACTTGATAAGCAGATACTTTTTTTGTTGGTGAGAACAGCATTTATTTGAAGGAATCCATTTTAATCAAGAGTGACCCTAAGTTTTCAATTGGTTTTGCCCTCTTAACTTGGAATAGGTCAACCTGCTTGGATTTGTAGTTGCTGTGCTACCATTTTTTCTTCATTAGGTCATATCAAAAAGGTTAGAATTCAGGGTTGGGGATTTAGCTCAGCGGCATAAGCTCCTGCCTTGCAAGCAGGCAGTCGTGAGTTTGATCCCCAGTACCGATAAAAAGGAAAAAGACAAAAAAAAAGTTAGAATTCTTTATTTATAGCAGGAAACCCTAGATGAACCTTGGTTTCTTTGGAAGAATGGTGTGTAGTTTTTCTAAACTGGGAAAACAAAATGGCACTGTTGACTTTTTTTTTTTGAGAGATACTACTAACTGAATAGAGTTTATGTAAAGTACTAAAATTTATTTAAATTAATTCCATAAAGCTTAGTGCTAAAGATCAAGGATAAGGGATTGGGAGTCCAATGTCAAAAGTTATATTGTCTCTTGCCATTATAATCATGTATTCTATAAATGTCTTAGTTACTTTTAACTCATCACTGAGACAAAATACCGGAAGCCCAAAGTTGGGAAAGGAAAGGTTTATTTTTTACAGTTTTTGGAGGTTTCAGTCCATACTTAGTTGGCTCCAAGGCAGGCGGGCATGGCAGGGCTGCAGTTCATGACGGCTGCAAAAAGCAAGTCAGAACCAGCAAGAGAGACACACCTTCTTCCTTCCATTACATTGCATCCTGGCTCCACCCCTAGGCCACTGTAGCACTCACACCCCCAATCCAAGCGGTAGACAATGAACCAATCACAAATGCACAATGCAAATGCATGAAGCCCGAGGGCCACCAACATAAATGATGATAATGAATCATACAGTTATAAACTTTATTCATACATATTTTTTGTAGTGCTGGGGATTGAACCTATATCCTTGCACATTCTAAGCAACTGCTTTACCACTGAGACACACACACCTTTAACCCCCAAACCTATTTTTAATATTTATACACTGGTCTCTAAATTTAACCTTAGGTCCTACTTCTATAAAAATGATCTTAAGATCAAATACAATGATATATACAACAATACTTTGCACAATATATAAGGTTGTTCAGATGGAGGTCTTTTCCTTATCAGTGAAACTACATACTAGATGAAATACCACTTACTGTTCGTTCGTTCGTTCGTTCGTTCTTCTTTCTTTCTTTCTTTGATATCGGAAATTGAACTCAAGATGTCGTGCTTGCCAGGCAAGTGCTGTGCTGCTGGCCCTTATCTTCTAAATTTGTTTCTCATTATAGGAAGTTGTAAATTTACCATTAAAAATTCACAAATCTGTTGGATTTTTTTTTAATGGTCATAGTTCACATGACAGAAGAACATATGTGGGGGCTGGGGATTTAGCTCAGCGGCATAAGCGCCTGCCTTGCAAGCAGACAGTCGTGAGTTCGATCCCTGGTACCAATAAAAATGAAAAAGACAAAAAGAAAAAGAAGAACATAATGTAATATGCCCCAATTTTGTTTTTATTACAACAATAGTTTGAAAGTACAGATAAAATATTGCCACTTCCGTTTTTCCCAAAGTGAACTGTTTCCTTGTATTTTTCAGGTGGTTTTATAATGTCTCATCTAAGTGAACCCATATCTAATGTGTCCTAGAGCATGTTCCAAAGAACCCTGACAATTCTCAGTGCCCTTTCAGGAGTCTGTGGATTCCTCACTTTTCCAATTTCATGTTTGTATGAGAATAGATGTGATCCATATACTTCAACCAATGTAAAATGTTATCAAGTTGAATATACGGGCAGACACAAAAATCAAGCTTTTAAAAGCCATATCTTACTTTGAAAATCTAGAAGTATTTTTTAAAAATGTAAACTACCACGTTTTTTCACTAAAAATTTTGTTTTTGGAAAATAGCTATTTTTCATTAAAGTACATATTATTTATGTAGATCTATAATGGGTGCTGTTTCATTTTTCATTATGAAAAAGTTACGATCCCATACAGGTTTTGTATCACATCTGAAGTTGCTAATTTGTATTACATTTGGGGATATAAAACCGAGATGCTTTGATATGAGAGTGTTTTGTTTTTTGTTCTAAGAATTCTGTCTTGGTTACTTTACTCTTGTTATTGGGCCAAAATACCCAGTGCCCCAAATGAAGAAAGAAAGTTTATTTAGTTCACAGTTTGTGGAGGTTTGAGTCCATACTCAGCTGGTTCCAAAGGCAGGGTGGAGTGGCTAAGGGGCAGTGTCCATGGCAGCAGCAAGAGATAAGAGTGAAGAGGACAAAAAGGGAAAAAGAAAGTACTCCTTGGTTCCTCTTTTGTATTGTATGTCAGCTCTGGCCCCTGGGCTGGTGCAGCACTCAGCACCAGCTAGACAAGAAACCAGTCACACCCTGGATTGCCACATCTGAAAGGGCATCCCCGCCCCCATGGCTGCCTGAGGCTGGGTGGGGTGTTTAAACATAAACCATAACACATACCTTCCATTTCTATTTATGTTTCTTCTTCTTCAGGTTTGTTTAAGCATCTTAAATACATGGCATGGGAGACCAGAAGAAAAGTGGAATCCTCAGACCTCAAGCTTTTTGCAAGTAAATAAAATTTCTCGTGATGATTTCCCTTACACAATAAAAACTATGTATGTTTGAAAAACATTTTAGTGACCAAGTGGAGATGTAGTAAAAAATATGGAATGTTAGAAAATCAATTCTAAATCATTACTGAATAGTGCAATAATGAGTAGTGCAGTGAAGTCTCATTTGGAGTTAAAGTCTCAAGTTGAGGCCTCAGGAAAAATCTACTTTTGAAAAAAGTTACCTTTAGAAAAAGCCTTAAGTTGGGCCGGCCTGGTGGCTCTGTAGTTCATTACTTTATATAGCATGTGTAGGGCTCTGTATTCAATCTCCAGAACATAATAAAATATACAGAATTGTTAAGATCCTTAAATATACTATGATGCAGTGAGATGATACAGCTAGTTCTTTTTCTCTTGTCCTAGCTTGCACTGTAGGACTTAAACTCACATGAATAGAATTTAGTACACTACTGGTGGTACATGTTTCTTCACATACCATCTGGTTTTTCTGTAATGTAGTTGAAGAATTGACTCCTCAGGCACAAAAGTGCTGTCTTGGAATTCATAAGCTTAGAATTCATAGTTATTACTTTGCAGAACACTTGACACACAAATTTCATAGTCCTTAATTTTTTGTAGTTTCTACAAATCACTTGAACATATACTATGAAATATGTTGCCTAATGCCCCATTTTTACTTAGGCTCTGTCTTAATAGTAGAATCCCAGCAAAGACATGGATGTCTTTCCACTGTGTCACTTGTTCACTTACGAAGTAGAAGCAGTTATCTTTGCTATGTGCTTGTTTATTTGGTTAATTGATGGATTGTTTTTCTTGTATTGAGGATTAAACCCAGACCTTCAGTTTGATCTACATTTCTAGCCATTTATTTTTATTCTTATCCTGAGACAGGGTTTTGCTAAGTTCCTCAGGCTAGGGTTGAACTTATCCTCTTGCTTTCTTTAGCCTTCTAAAGTGCTGGGGATACAGGTATGTACTACCAATAAGAGTTCCTAGGGTATTTCATTTTTTTGTGTGTTTGTTTGAGGCAGGGTCTCACTATATAGCCCAGGCTGGCCTCACATGAGGCAAACTACCTACTTCAGCCTCCCAAGTGCTGGGATTGCCGGCATAGGACACCATGCCTGGCCTGGCTCGTAGTATTTTAGACTCGTTTCGGTTATGTGTTTAAGAAAGATAACTTTAAATTATCCTCAAGTAAAGTATCCTAAAGTTGACCTATCTCAAAAGATTCTTTTTTTATATTTCTATCTTACATTAGATGAACAAACACAGGAAAGTACATGCATTTATTTGCTTTCAAAAAGATTAAATAAATATGCTGATATGTCACACAATAATAGGAAAACCAGTCTCATAAACTATTCTTTAAACTTAATTCAAAGAAATTCTAATCTCTGCTAATAAATGTTTTTTGGTAGAGAAGAAAACTTCACAATTTTTCAAATAAAGTTTTTCTCTAATGGAAGTACTTTTTGGCACACATCCATTCTTTATGTTCCTTCAGTGGACTGGGTTGTGAAGCTGAAGTAATTTTAAACCTTTATTTGAATCTACAACTTTTTAACTCAAAATTATATTGTGTACAAGGAGATGAGTTAAATAAAGAAATCTTTTCTTATAGACTTATGAGAGGCACTTAATACTTGTAGAAAAAAGAGGATTATAGTAAAGATTGTTTGAAAAGCCAGAGGACCAAAACAAAAACTGTCCCCTGGAAGGCTGTTTCAGCAGTGTCAGAATTGATACGGGACATGGTAGTGCATGCTTGTAATCCACCACTTGGGAAGTTGAAGTGTTACTTCAGGGTCTTTTTGTTTTGTTTTTGTTTTTGTTTTTGTTTTTCCTGTATCAGGGATCGAACTCACAACCTTACACTTGCCGGGTAAGCTGCTGAGCTAAATCCCTGTCCCCTTTTCTTCAACTCTGAGGCCAGCCGGGACTATATAGTTAAACCGTGTCTCAGGAAAAAAAGGAAGAAAGTATTCAGTTGTGTATATAAAATAGTATTTAGCAAAAGAAAAGTACTTTCCTTCAGTGATACATTCAGGTTCATAAAGCGTCAAACGTAGCTTTGTCTCACACCGGTTAAATCTTTTCCTCCTGTAACTGACCCTTGCCTCATTATCCTACATCTTACTTAATCATACCTACTTTTAATTCAGAAGTTTTAGGTTCAAAGGACCCATATTAAAGTCTTGTAAGGAGATACACACCTTCATTCAAGATGCTTATGTGTGGGGGCTGGGGATTTAGCTCAGCGGCATAAGTGCCTGCCTTGCAAGCAGGCAGTCGTGAGTTCGATCCCTGGTACTGATAAAAACGAAAAAGACAAAAAAAAAAAAATGCTTATGTGTGACATTGCATAATCATCGTGACTAATAACAGTATAATTGCTGTTGATCTTTTTTCATTAAAGAAATAGGCAGATGGCATCTGATGTTTTCCTGCCTTCACAAATGTTATATTAGCTGCTTGTAGTGGTATAGTAGCCCCAACTGCTGTATTAGCTAAGAATGAGCTCTCTCGATATATGTTACTCCTGGAGAAACAAGCCTTCAGATAAAATGCACGGGGTCAGAGGTAATCAAGAATGCTGAGAGCATGTTACCATTGTGAACTTCTAATAATAAGGATTTTGTGATACTGCTGCAGTTAATTTTTCTTAGACTGGGTATCTAAAACTGCCTTATGCAGTTCTCCTTGTGAGTGTTGTTAAAAGTACACAGCTACTATTACAGATGAAAAATCAGGACAATTTGGATACAGTAGTTATAATTGGTGTGGCAGCTGGCTTCAGTGGCAGGTGCCTATTGTTCCAGCTATTCAGGAGGCTGAGGCAGGAAGATTCCTTGAGCTCAGGTGTTTGAGACCAGCCAGAGTAATACAGCAAAACTTTGCTTCAAAAAAGGAGGTGGTATAGATGGGTAGAATATTAATTTATTTTGAGTAAAGTACTTTAAAGTCATAGTCATAAAAATCAATTTTGTGGTGATAGAAATACATGGAGATCCATACTGAGGTTATTTGTAAATAAAAAGAAATATACTTGAAGTACAAATGGGCCCATGTAATTCTTTATTTCCTTGATTTTTTAGGTGTTGGTGTCTGTCCAGTCTCTTATATTAGTAGCTGAGCCTTACTTTAATGAACCAGGATATGAACGGTCTCGAGGCACTCCCAGTGGTACCCAGAGCTCTAGAGAATATGATGGAAACATCCGACAAGCAACCGTTAAATGGGCTATGCTAGAGCAAATCAGAAACCCTTCCCCCTGCTTTAAAGAAGTATGTTCAGTAATACGTTATTAAAGACATTAGAGACGTATCTCATCACTAATATTTTTGCCTGTATATTTTATAGAATGTGATATATAAATCTTTTTAATTCTTAGCATTAACCCTTACAAAATCAATACTATAGTACAGATGAAGTTTAAAACCAAGTATATTCTGAAGAACATCTGACTATATTTTTAGGCAGTTATATTCTTTATTTTTTACTATTTAACATTTAAGAATAAATGAAACTAAGTTCCTCCCCTTGAAAAACCTGCATTTCTGTCACGTCAAGCTATGTCTTAACTCATTTTTCAATGTCCTGCGCATCAAATCCAGTGACTGCTAATGTAAATGCAGTGGTCATATTGGTGTTTTGCACTCATTTTGAGGTCTCTGTCTAATTATTTTTCTTTGTGGGTATTATTTCTCCTTTTCTTAGGGCAGAGAAGCTCATGACACAGTATAAGCTCAACCAGTACGGAGAATAATACTTCCATACTGATGTCCATTTTTTAATTTAGATTTGTCAGACAGACTGTTGCTACTTATGTATTTAACAGTTCAAAGATAGGATATTTTAAAATCCCATATGTAAGCTACAAGGAAATTTAACTTCATAAAATAAAAGTCATACCTGTAAACTAACCAGAAGATAAAGTGTGAAAACTGTGCTGTATTAAGGGCTCTCTTTTGATTTCTGCACCAATACCTTTGACATAAATATGTACTTATTTAGTTGTTCTTTTTTTCAAGGTTATACACAAACATTTTTACTTGAAAAGAGTTGAGATTATGGCCCAGTGTGAGGAGTGGATTGCAGATATCCAGCAGTACAGCAGTGATAAGCGGGTGGGTAGGACCATGTCTCACCATGCCGCAGCTCTCAAGGTGAGTAAGGCAGCTGCTACTTCCCAGTGCTGGGACAGAATACCTGAATGGTAACAGCCTAAAGAGGAAAGGTTTACTCTTAACTCCTGAGAAAAGGCGCATCCACAAAAAGCTGTTCTCTTCATGGTGTCTGGAAGCAGTGGAGTCAGGGAAGAACCAGAGGGTGAGGAAGGATGAGAGACAAAGTGTATGTCTCAAAAGACTGCAGTAACCTATTTCCTCCAGCGGGGACCCCTAAGTGGCCCATTCCACTGTGAACTCATTCACGGATGAATCCACTATTCAGTTTAGTACCTTCACAGTCCAGAAGCTTTTCAAAAGCACCTCCTTTGATTGCATGGCACTTGGGGGACATTTTAGATCTGAACCGTAAGTCTTGCCTAACATGTGTCCTGAAATTTGAACAAAATTTTATACTCACTGACCACCCGTGCCCACCACATGGTAAGAGGAGGGAGGCAATTAAGCATAAACTTATTTAAGTTGAGAACATTATAAATTGCTACCATAACGTCTAAAGAAAAGATACATTCTTTTGACAGTAGAGTCATAGTTCCTAAAATTGAAAATGGAACAGAGACTAAGCCAGCAGAGTTTTGTAGGGAGATATTTAAAGACGAGGATAACACACACCTTAGAGGAAGCAAGCAGTTTTGTTTTGTTGGGGATTTTTTTGAGACAAGGTTTTGCTATGTATCTCAGGCTGATGTTTAATTCTGTGTAGCCTAGGCTGGACTTGAACTTGCAAGAATCCTCCTGCCTCAGCCTCCTGAGTGCTGGGATTACAGGCATGTGCCACCTCGCCCTGCAAGCAGTTTTTCATTTGAGCATTTCCAGAATCAAAATGACAAATGTAATGGTTTTAAAGATTGTTTTTCTCTGTGTATGAGAATCATTCCTTGTAATAACCACGTTTTTTTCATGCCTTCAAATACTTACTCTTAATTTGCTTTGGGGCCTTTCATCCTCTACAACTTACTGTTTCTTACCCTTTTTTTTTTCCATCTCCAAATGGCTCTTTCATTCTAATTTAAAACTGTCTTCATTTAGTTAAGGATTTGTGGTAATTTTAGATATGATTTTTAACATGATCTCTATCTTCTCAGATTTCTATGTAGAAATTTTTATGAATGACAGACTATTTGATGTCTTGATGTTTGCTTCCAAATAAAATGAGAAGAGGAAACCAGTGTGGTGGTGTACACCTATAATTCCAGCACTTGGAAGGCTGGGACAGGAAGATCACCCTGCATTCGAGTCCACCCTGGGCTACATAGTGAGACTGTGTCTCAAAAAACAACAACAAAAAAAAAGCAAAAAGGAAAAGAGGAAGGAGAGGGGACCAGAGATGAAACCAAAGTGGCTGCTTATTGAGGCGGTTGAAGTTAGGTGGATACATGAGAATGTATTCACAGTTCTGTCCACTTCCATGTGTGTTTGAAATTATCCATTAAAAACTTTTTTTTGGAAAGAGGAGAACAGAGATAGTTGGTTCTGTTTTCCCTCTATGTTACACAATACTAATGTCACTTATTTCATTATCAAACAGGAGCAATTAATACTTCTTCCCTTTTATTTTTGTATTTGGCCCAGCTTTATATTAGACCATGAAATTTTCATGGAAGTTTTTAATAACATGGTGTGCCTACTTATTGGTGCATTTGCAGAAATCAGTCTTTTGTGCTGCACTTTTCATTTGTAGGCTGGTCTTTTCCTTACATTGTTAATTCTTCTAGTGTGTTTTTTCTTTTGTGGCCTTCAGAGCTATTTTATTTACTCTCTCCTCTTTTTCTCGTTATATCTGGACCTCCAGCTTTGTCCATTTACTCTTTTCTTTTTTCAGTTTTTTTGAAACAGGGTCTCACTATGTAGGTCAGCCTGGCCTTGAACTCACTATTTATTCCAGACTGGATTTGAACCCTTGGTGATGTCTCAGTCTCCCCCACCACACCCACCTTCCATTTACTGTTTTTTTGTTGTTGTTTTGTTCTGTTTTGTTTGGTGTGGTTTTTTGGAGACAGGGTCTCGCCATGCATTTCAGGCTGATCTTGGGTTCATTTTGTTCCCCAGGCTGGCCTTGAATTTACTTTTGTCTCAGCCTCCTGAGTGATGGAATTACAGGAGTGCACCACCCCGTCTGGTGTCTTAGTTACTTCTTACTCGTCACTGAGACAAAATACTTGATGCCCAAAGTTGGGAAAGGCAAGGTTTATTTCTTACAGTTTTTGGAGGTTTCAGTCCATACTTAGTTGGCTACAAGGCAGGCTGGCATGGCAGGGCCGCAGTTCGTGGAGACTGCAAACAGCAAGGCAGAAACCAGCAAGAGAGAAAGACACGTCTTCTTCTTGCCTTCTTTCAGCCATTATATTGTATGCTGGCTCTACCCCTAGGTGGGTGTAGTACTGACACCATCAATCCAAGCTCTAGACAATGAACCCATCACAATGCAGGGGCTAGGGATTTAGCTCAGCGGCATAAGCACCTGCCTTGCAAGCAGGTGGTCATGAGTTCGATCCCTGGTACCGATAAAAATAAATAAATAAATAAACAAACAAACAAATGCACAATGCAAACACATGAGGCCCGGGGGCCTCCGACACCATGAAGTCCTGCATCGTCTTCAAAAGCAATTCTTTGAGCTGTTTGGTCTTAGCTTTTCCTGAATTTCTAACATTTTCACTTAAATGCTTTGTCATTAAAATTAGAACTTAATCTTTCCTCAGATCAGGTTTTGTAGCTTTTCATATTAATTTTAACCTTTGTCTTAAAATCTTCAAATATTATAACTCTTATATCCAGCATAGCATAGTACAGTCCTGGAAATGCTATGCTACCCTGACCTGAAAATCTTCATCTCTTAATCAGTACAAATTTTGTCATTTTAATGCTGGAAGTGATGGGGCATGCCTGTAATCCCAGCACTCCAGAGACCAGTCTGCACTACAAAGTGAGTTCCAGGCCAGCCTGAACTGCATAATGTAACTCTGTCTGGGAAACAAAAACACATAAATTGTAACACTACCTCACTGGGGAATGCTAGTGAAGGAGCAGGGGTACAGCTGTGCAGATTGGGTCCACAATAAAGTCATCTGTCCCCCATCCAAGTTGGGGCCCAGTGCTCACAATTTTTCTTTTTCCTTATTTAATTTTTTTAGCATAGTGGAAGGGAAACCAGGGATAGGGAAATTTTGAGTTACCAGCATGTGAAATATACTTTGAACCTTTATAAATAATACAAGTGTGTGGTTGTCTTAACCATTTGCCACACCTCCAACTAAAATTCAGGCTCCAAACTCAAGAGTAACATCTTCCTCATTATGCTTATTTTCTTTATATTGTTAGCATCTCACAAATAAAAACTGTTGTGAACATATTGGTTAGTTTTCAAAGCCAAGTATTGATTGTGACTGATTTCCAAAGGCCTTGGTGAGATATTTGTGCTCATTTCTCTGTTTAGAAATTTTAAGCAAAATATATTTGCATAAAAACAACCATATATGAGCATCTTATACCCTTCTATAATGCAGCATGGAGTAATGCAAAGTTACTTACTCTCTAAGTAATCTTTTGTCTTTGTTGAGGTTTTTTCTTAATTCTAATAATAAAAATACTACATGAGACAATCTAAAACATTTTGCAGATGTTTCAGATAGGGCCTACTGCTTGATAAGTATTTGTGTCATTCAGACTGTTAAAATTTTTGTTTTTGTTTTTTCAGTGATACTAAGGCTGTAACTCAGGGCCTTGTAGGCAGATGCTCTGCCACTGAACTACAGCCCTAGCCTGGGTTTATTTTTCAAAATAAACCTTTCAAAAATATTTAAGGCAGAGGTACCTTATGACACAAAGAGGTTTCCATTTTTAATTTAGAACACTGTATCAGATTAGTGCTCTCCTGCACTTCACCAGTAATAGTTTTCTGTGAATAAGGGTCAGGGTGCTGGTAGGCTCTGGAGTTATATTCTACAAGGCTTTTCAGCAGTATCAATTATTTTGAGTGTAGAAATTTTTTACCACTTTTTTTTGTTTATTTACTTCCTGCTGTACTAAGTGCCTGTAACAGTGACTATCTTAAAGATGTGCTCAGTAAATATTTGTAGTTCAGATGCTGTAGATTTTGTTAAAAGCCCTTTCCTCCCTCAGCAATATTCTAAAATCCTTGAGTTTGTAGTTCTAACATCAGTGATTTTCTCCCATATAGCGGCATACTGCTCAGCTCCGAGAAGAGCTGCTAAAACTTCCTTGCCCTGAAGGCTTGGACCCCGATGCTGATGATGCCTCAGAGGTGTGCAGGGCCACAACAGGTGCTGAGGAGACTCTGTCATACGATCAGGTCAAACCTGGCAGCAGCAAAGACCTCCCGAGTGACTTCCAATTATGAACTGCATTGACCTGGACTTCATAGACACAAAGGCTTCGAAGCACAAGCCAAATATGTCAATATTTGTATGTAAGAAACTAATTATGTAATAGGTAATGAAACTGAAACTATACTATGCCCTTAAGGAGATCCAATTTAATTCAAGGTGATCTTTTATTTACCTGTATAAGAGTGTAAACTTTTTTGTGCTTTTATTTTTCAATTGTGAGAACCACTGATTGGTATGTTCAACAAATTTGTGTATACAAAGAAATGGATAAATCACTGATATATAAGGGAAACTACCTTAGGAAAGAATGTTTACTGAATGTTTATTTTATTTTTTTTTTTTTACTGTAGAGTGAGGGGTTGTTAACAAAGAATATATATTGGTCATTCTTACAACTACTATTTAAAGTCAGCAACTTTTCACTGAATTTGATAGATTTTATGTTTGGCCATAACTTCATGCTCATTTGATTTCTGAAGACCTCCTACATACACTTCAATAAAAGTTAAATGGACGTACTCCCTCTTTTTTGATTTACTGGTACATTTTTTAAAATAATAAATCTGACATAAATTGCATTACAGCTGGAGACTTGCACTTGTATGGATGAATTTATTACATTCAACATATTTAATTTTATGCCTTCTAATTCTAAGATGCAGAAAAAATAAATGAACATGATTTTATTCTATGCCAACATTTGGGCCTCTGAATGTATCCATTTATTTGAGTTTAAGTATATGAAAAGGAACAGTCAATTTGAAAAGCTAACTCTAAACCAGGTTTGCTTGTTTTTTTTTTCTTAAAGGGCTCATTTTTTCCTGGACTGTTTGGTTTTATTGCTGCAGTCACATGTCTGTATTAAAGTGGAGGCTCTGTGAGGTGAGAGGCTGTACTTCTCTGGTGCTGTTACAGTACATTCTGTACCTGCCATACAGGCTCATTTTCATGCAAATTCTTCCTAGAGCCAAATAAATAAAGACTTAGGTGAATTAGTATGTCTTGTTTGTAAAATAGTTTGCCATCGTGTGGAATGCTATTCTATAAAGAAAGAACTGAGTGCTTTCAAAACCTGAGCATGAGGGAACAACTGCTGTTTCTCCAGTAGCAATTACCATAAAGGAAAGCCAACATGACTTTTGACAATGTGTATCTATAAAATAAAGTCATATGTGGAATCCTGAATATGGAGTTTACCAGGAGAAGGTTTAATCTAAACAGTGATTTGCTTTCTGAAGAAAAAAGGCAAGCAGGGAACATGATAATCTGTCTTGTAACAAAGTGTAGAACTCTAAACATCAGCCAAAGTGAAACAAAGAGCCTGTGACCAGGAATAAGGTTTCAAAGCATATTAGCGGTAGGTCTGGTGGATAATGCTCCACACACCAATGTAGATAGAGCACACTAGTGACAAAACAGTGAAGTCCGTTTATGACAAGGAGAAAACTGTATGTTATCCACCGACCTGCTAACTAAAATCTAAATGTAAAATTACTACCAATAAGAAGTTAAAAGGGGGTGCTGGGGATTTAGCTCAGCAGCATAAGCTCCTGCCTGGCAAGTGTGAGATCCTGAGTTCGATCTCCGGTACCACACACACACAAAAAAACAAGGTAAAAACGCAATTGTCAGTCCCCCATGCTAGTTTTGTTGTTGATTGGCTGTGGTCTACCAGAGATCAGATGCTAATACTGTGTGAAAAACTGCATTTGGATCATTTTCTCTACCCCTCACGAAGCTCCATAAAATGAAAGTAGTGGTAACCATTCACTGCTATCAGATCCAGTTCATAGATTTGCGATTCCAAGGCTGGAAAGTTAAAATTTGAAATAGGTTACATGAAAACAATTGCATCTGATATCTTTCGTGACTTTGTATCAGTGAACATCTGAGCACTCACATTGTACTGGGTACAGGCTCCCCAACACAAAGATTATGAAACACAATGTCAGTGTAATATGGTAAGTTTTGTGGCAGACTGGTTCACAGGCTGCTGTTGGGATCACAGTGGAGGGGCATGGTTGGGCAAAGTGTTGATCAGGAAAGGCTCCTAAAGAAAGACAACTTGAGTCGAAGAATGTGGATAAAAAATTCAACAAGGCTGGGGGCTGGCGATTTAGCTCAGCGGCATAAGCGCCTGCCTTGTAAAGCAAGCAGTCGTGAGTTCGATCCCTGGTACCGATAAAAAGGAAAAAGACAAAAAAAAAAATGTTAAAAAAAAAAATTTCAGCAAGGCCAAATGAAGTTACCCGACCTAAGAGCACAGTTAATAGCATCATAGTAGTGGAATTTAAAAGGCAAAATAGGAATAGTACAATAGAATAGCAAGCAGTGGTGTAATTAGGGAAGCAACCTAGCCAGACTGTTCAAGGAAAATCAGACTGTTGGGATACAAGGGGATCAGTCAGTTCAGAGTCCATTCTGGAGTCCAGGTGGTAAATCAAAAGTTACAGCCATTAAAGGGTGGACAGGGAGACAGAACTTACAAAGCCTGAGGAAAGCGGGGTGGGAATGTGTGTATGTGTATATAAATCTGAATGATTAGCTTTCATATGTCTACAAGCTGCAAAAAATTCGGACAGAAGGCTAAGTATGAAGACCTTGATAAAGGATACAACAGAGCACAACAAAGGGTGGCCTGGGTTTTAAGTCACATACAGAAATCATGGAGACATGTAGAAACCATTAAACCAAATCAATCTGGGGCTGGGGGTTTAGCTCAGCGGCGTAAGCGCCTGCCTTGAAAGCAGGCAGTCGTGAGTTTGATCCCCGGTACTGATAAAAAGGAAAAAGACAAAACCCCAGTCAATCTGCACACAAGTGATTAGCTCTGAAGTTATCTTAACTGCCACCTCCACCCTCACTGTGGTGCTAGGAATTGGGCCAGTTGCAGCACTGTTTAATCAACTGAGTAACACCTCCAACTCCTAAAAGAAACAGATTTGTGTTCATCTTTGATGTCTTGTATGACATGTCAGATGAGATGGTTTTAGGTGCAATGTCCTCTGTCTCATACTACTTGAGGCAAAGGACTTATATGTTGAACTTTTGTGGAGTGGCAGTGATTTGTGAGCAGTGATTGGCGTAGCATGCTGCAGTCTACTTAAATATGGGTTGGGTCATGTCTAGACATTATCAACTGGTCATTTATTCCTTAAACTAAAACTATCTAGAAGATAAACTTACATAGATACATTGTTTCACCACATTATATGCTTCACCAAAATTAAGCCAATACTTTGGTAAGTTCTTACACCTATAGGTGATGCTAAAATTGTATGGATTCACTAAAACACAACTTCAGGTATTGAGAGGTAATGAGATTAGGTAGTCCGAAAGATTCCATAATCCCAGCACTCAGGAGGCTGGGGCAAGAGGATCACTGAGTTCTAGGCCAACCTGAACCTCATAGTAGGGAGCCTGTCTCAAAAGAAAACTCCAGAACATAAAACCTTACCAGCCACGCCTGCTATTCAAGAGGCTAAGGTGGGAGGAACACAAGTTCAGGCTTAGCCTGGACAGCTTTCTCAAAAACGGCTGGGGATACAGCCACTGGTAGAGCACCTGTGGGTCCAGTCCCCACTTCTGGGCAAATAAAACAGATATGTCCATTGGATTGACCTGGTCAGGGGAACAAACCCAGCTTGTCCTGGGGAGTGGCATAGAGCTGGAGCTGGGAGGAGACAGGACAGAGGGCTGGCCTGCAGAGCCCAGGCAAGGCTCCTGCATTGGTGATTCTGTCTTGGGAAGATGGTCAGCATGAAAGGGCCTCCCGTTCATGTTTTCCATCTTGACATTTTTTTCACTGTGGTAAACTAAGAGAAAGTTGGGAAAATACTGGAAAACAATGCAAAATTATTTCTTGGTCTCCATTTGCTCTGCTTTATGTAATTGAGATATTTTTGGTATTTTAAAAAAGCAATTTTAGGGGGCTGGGGATTTAGCTCAGCGGCATAAGCGCCTGCCTTGCAAGCAGGCAGTCGTGAGTTCAATCCCTGGTACCGACAAAAAGGAAAGACAAAAAACAAAAAAAGCAATCTTAAATTATAGAACACAGTTTTATCATTAGGAAATAGAATGCCTGCATAAGATGGATGCATTGAATTTGTCCAACCCCTTACCTGTTGACCATTTAGGTTATTTCTCTTATTATAAATAATGCTATAAAGAGCATTAGCTACATTTGACTTTTACCTTAAGATACGTCCTATAAGTAGAACTGCTAGGTCAAATGTTTTGGTATGTAATGACCAGTTGCTTTTAAGAATTTATAGTTGTTCACATTGCCAGGACCTAGCAATATTGTTCTACCATGGCCTGCATTGAAGATGATAATTTTTTAATCTTGCATTTGTATTCCCAAACATTGTAATATTCCTTCAACCTTGTATATTAGCCACTTGAGTTTCTAATTCTGTTAACTATCAATCTATATCTTTTCTCTATTGCTTGCATATTGTCATAGGGTAGTATAACATGTATGAGGTATTTGTAGAATAGTTTTGTCACTTGTATATATTTTGCCCAGGTGACCTTAAATCTTGTTTAGTTTTTCTTGGAAGTTTTAATT
The DNA here is from genome assembly GCF_034190915.1 of Cavia porcellus. Classification (NCBI taxonomy): domain Eukaryota; kingdom Metazoa; phylum Chordata; class Mammalia; order Rodentia; family Caviidae; genus Cavia; species Cavia porcellus. Next base: position 228,903,165 of record NW_026947484.1, on the reverse strand, counting down.
ATGAAGTCATCTGTTGAGTGTTTCCTCTCTGTGCAAAGAGGAGAGAATTATCTGTTTTCTAACTGAGATTGTTTTTGGTATTGGTGTAGGCCTGCAGGAGCAACGCTGAGCCTCGTATTGTGGGATCCAAGGTCAGAACTCTCTTGGAGCTCAGACAGAGTTCTTGGGACTGCCCTCATTTATTGGGTTCTTAACGATTCAGGAAAGAGCAGGAAGTGGAGGGCACATCTGAAGCAAAAGCCCATGAAAATGACCAAAGCCTTAAATTAGAACAAAGACATTCTAGGCACTAAATCTTGCTGATTAAGAGAATGGTCTTATCTCTTAACATTAGCAGTTTATTGGTCTTGAGTGCTGAGTGAGCATCAGTGCCTGCTAGTGCCAGTGCCAGTGCCAGTATTGTCTTGTTCCGAAACTGTGAATATGAGCTTTTGCAACGCACCCAGAGCACCCTGTGACCAGCAAGTGTCTCTGCTCACTGTGGTCTCCGAGATAACTGCTATCCCCATTCTTGGCCTCTTTCTTGCAAGATCCTAAGGGCATCTGTGAATCTCCTGCTGCATTATCCCTGCAACTTCTGTTCTTTGCGTTTGCTTTCCCCTAGCTTTGCTACAGGCTTTGTTCTTTGGTTTATCCCTTCCTCCTTTTACTTTGCTGTCTGCAAAGTCAGCAAACCTGCTACAGAGTAATTCCCCTCTGGAACCTTTTCTGTCTTCTGAGGAACCAGCTGAAGCCCCTTTAGTCAGTCTGTGCATGTTTCCTGTGCTGTCCCTGTCATCTCTAGCCATACAAGTGTGATATGTCCTTTTATCTGGCCAGTTTTCAAATTTTAGTCCCATCATGTTTTAAATGTAAATTCACAAATAAGGGAAATGAATTTTCTTTTTTTCTTTTTTCTTTTTTGTCTTTTTTGAGACAGGGTCTTGCTATGCAGTTCAGACTGGCTTTGAACTCACTTTGTAGCCCAGGCTGGTCTTGAACTCACAAAGATCCTCCCGCCTCAGCCTCCTGAGTGCTGGGATTACAGGCATGAGCCACCACCAGCTGGGAAATGACTTTTCAAGCCCAATTCCATCACACTTAAGGTAGTCTGGGGGGAAATTCACCTTCCCTTCCATCCCCTAGTAACAGCAGCTGCTGCCCTGAAGTTAGGCAAACAACTGCTTCTTCCTTTTATTCCAAGTTAATCTCCCCAAGAAATCTAACAAAGCAGAGCACTTCTGCCCTTGAGATGTGACTTGAAAAAATCCCTCTACCAAGAAAGAGACTCTTAGTTCTCATGGTAATTCTATCACATTCTACCTAAGCTCTGCAATTTCTACCTGACCTGCAAAGGCTGACCTTTAAGCTTTCAGTCTAATGAAAAAGAGGGGACCATTAGAATTGATCACTTAGAAAAAAATCAGTCCTCCAGTATTTAAAGACCCGGTCCAAAAATGGGCATCTGAGATGAATATACACTTCTCAGATGAAGAAATAAAAATAGCAAATAAATATGTGAAAAAAATGGTCAGCATCATTGGTCATTCAACAGATGCAAATTAAAACAACACTGAGATTCCACCTCATCCCAGAAAGAATGGCTGTCAGTGAGGAATCAAGCAGTAACAAATGTGGGAAAAAGGAACCCTCTCGGTGGTGGTGGTTGGAATGTAGAGTGGCACAACCACTGTGGCAATCAGTGTGGAGATTCCTCAGAAAACTAGGGCTGGAGATCCCATTTCACCAGCTATTTCTGTTCTGAGTATCTTCCCAAAGAATTTAAAAACATACTATAGCAATATATGTGCACCCATGTTTATAGCAGCCCAGTTTGTAATAACCAGATCTTGGAAACAACTTAAATACCCATCAACTAAATAATAGATAAAAAAGATGTATTTTTATGTAAAAGTACTACTCAGCCTTCAAGGATAAACTGGAGACTTACAGGGTTAGCTGCTGGCCTCTTCTTCCCAGGAAGGGAAAATTATATAGGTCTGCCTCAGTCTGTCCTAGCGTAGCAGAGTGTAATCTTGTGTAAGGTTTTTGGGTGACATGAGGTTCAAGTGTTGGTAGATTTAAGAGTCAAAGGCATTTGACATCTGTGCCAACCTGTTGCTGATGGGAGGTTGGCATTTAACGTTCTTTGCAACTGAATGAGTCTAATTCTGACTGGCTAACTTTTAAGTAGAAAGGAGCTGGCAGTGAGTTGACTTTTTTTTTTTGCGGGGGAGAGGAAAGGTTATGAAAGAGTTTTCGGAGTGGTTGGAAGACAGAATATAAAGTAAAGTGGCCTTTATTTTAAGAATGGGAAGAGAAGCCGGGCGTGGTGGCTCATGACTGTAATCCCAGCAATTGGGAGGCTGAGGCAGGAGGATCTTTGCGAGGTTGAGACCAGCCTGGGCTACAAAGTGAGCTCAAGGCCAGGCTGAAAGGAGACCCTGTCTCAAAAAGACAAAAAAAAAAAAAAAAAAAAAGAATGTGGAGAGAGAACCCCCACCACCACCACTGAGGTGTGGCTTTCTCTCTGTGGGACACGTGGTGTGGGAGCATACGTATAGCTTAGGTTTAGGGTGGTGCCTTAGGGGCTTTACTGATGCACAGGTAGCCCATTGGTGTTGGGAGCCGCAGCCCCGAGCCCGGTCGCCTCACTTGGCGGACGTGAGGCCTGTAGTAAAGAGTGAGGCCTGAGGTAGATTACCCCTCCCATCGAATATGTTAGTTTCCTGCTTACCGCGTAAACAACCCGCTCAACAATATAGTCTGCCTGGCAACTGATGATGTTAGCCAATCAGCTTGCCTTGCTTACTTTAACATGATTGGACACTGTACCCGTATATATACCGGTGCCACCCCTGGGCGGAAGTAGAAGCCAGATAGAAGCCCGGAAGTAGAAGCCCAAAAGGAGCCGCGGAGAGCGGACCGGTAGAGGCTTTGGGGCAGGCTGAAGCACAAAAGGAGCCGCGGGGAGCGGACCAAAGGAGGCTTCAGCTGGGAGAACCCAGGGCAGGCTGTACGGAGAAGGAAAATAAAAAGAAAAGGTTGTCCACTACCAGACTTTGTCGTGTGTCCTTCCTGCCGGCCGGGAGCGGACATCGACATTTGGAGGCCTGCCCGGGGACTGATCACCCCCGCGACGTGGAAGTGGACAACGCTCCAGTACAGAGCTGCGAGACAGGTGAGTTGGGGATAAGCCTGGGCTCTGGGTGGCGCGCACCTACAGGGCTTTTAGACTCCCCTCAGGCTCACGCGTAAGTGGCGGATTCCTTGGGCCTCACGCGGTGAGTAACATATTAAAAAATGGGAAACATGCTAGGTAGCGGCACTAAGAGCGAGGGTGGTTGTGGAGAAAGCTCTCAAGAGCTTACAAAAGTACGCAGGGTATCTGAGCAGGCCCAGTCAGGGAGCTCCCGAGAGGTGTCTGTCAAGGGGAACAAGGATGCTAAGGAGGAGGACGGGGCTCTAGCCTCGGAGTCGTCTGACTCCGAGGACGAGGGAAAGTTGAATGGCAAGGGGGCCAAAGAGACCAGCTGTCAGGAGCCTAAGTCGCTCAATAAGGAGTCGCAGGGTTCTTTTCCAGCGTTGCCCCGCGAATTGCGCTCTGCTCAACCTGGTCTGCGGAGGAGTAGAGAGCTCCTGAGCGCTCCCCGGCGCGAGAGGGAGGCGAAGCCTTCCGCCCCACCTTGGGGGCCGTTTCCGGAGGCGGTCCCTCGCCACGAGGCGGCCGCCTGGGAGCTCCCTCCCCTTTCGCCAGAACAGGAAGTGATGCACGGGCCCCCATTTTCCGCCCAATCACGGCCGCCATCTTATGCTCCGCCGCCGGCGGGTCGGTATTTTTACAGGCGGCTTTGGCAGGGGGGACGCTTGTCTCATGAGGTACATCCACCTGGGATAGATAGTGGCCCCTACGGGATATTTCCTGTACAAGTAGCTATGGGCCAGGGACGCAATGTATGGGAGCCTTTTGAGATAAAGCAGATTAGAGAACTTAAAAATGCAGTTACAACCTTTGGGCCGACTGCGCCTTACACCATTGCCATGCTGGAGAATCTGTCTTCTGGGCCCCTCACCCCCGCGGACTGGATTCAGCTGGCAAAGGCCTGTCTGCCCTCGGGTAGTTACCTGGATTGGCGAGCCTGGTATGCAGAGTTCTCTGCAGAGCAGGCTGAGAAAAATGCCAATCGAGGAAACCGGGGGTGGAACAAGGAAATGCTTATGGGAGAAGGTCGGCACGCTGATGACCAGACCCAGTTCCCCGGCGCTGTCTATGAGCAAATCAATGCCATAGGACTCCGCGCCTGGAAGCAAGTAAGTGGTGCTGGAACAGCCTCCTTGTGTCTTTCAAAAATAATTCAGGGTACCACAGAGCCATTTGTTGACTTTGTGGCCCGAATGCAAGATGCTGCCGATAAGATATTTTCTGATCCGGGAGTGGCTCGACCGCTGTTAAGGCAGCTGATTTTCGAACAGTGTACAAAGGAGTGCAAGGCAGCGATAGCTCCTCATAAGAACAAGGACCTCAATGCCTGGATTAGGATATGCAGAGAGATAGGGGGGCCGCTCTCCAACTCGGGAGTGGCTGCTCTCCTGGCCGCGGCTGTACAGCAGAGGGGACCTCGCGGGTTAGAAGGGGAATGTAAGGCTAAAGGGTGTTTTGCCTGCGGGGAGCCAGGACACATTAAACGTCATTGCCCAAACAATGCAGATGCTAGGCCTCGCCCTAGGAATGAAGAACCATATGTTTGTGGGCGATGCAAGAAGGGATCACACAAAGCTGAGGAGTGTAGGTCGGTCTTTGATGCTCAGGGCAACCGTATTTGTGGACAAGATGCTAGAGAGCCAAAAAACGGCCAGAGGGGGCCCCCTTCATAGGCGGGCCCCCGCCCCAGAGACAGGACAGCTCAGGGTGGCAGCCTTCAACAAGGGCCACCCCTGGGTCAGCAGGTGTGGACCTCAGTGTCGCCTCAGGACTTATATTAGTGCCTGATATGGGTGTTCAAGTGGTTGAAACCACTTTTAAGGGACCGTTACCCAAAAATTCCGTGGGTCTGGTGATCGGGAGATCCTCCACGGCCCTTCGGGGTCTCACAGTAGTCCCGGGGGTCATAGACTCAGACTACACAGGACATATTAAAATTATGGTTCAATCTCTTGTGGGTACTATGGTAATTAATAAAGGAGACAAGATAGCGCAGCTCTTGCTGCTCCCCAGTCTCCACAAGAGATTTCCCTCAAAGCAGAAAATTAGAGAAAGTCAAGGTTTCGGTTCCTCAGAGGAAGTCTTTGAGGGACTCCATATGACACTTGATAAAAGGCCCATGCTCTCACTTAAGGTCAATGGCAAGAATATAACAGGGCTCCTAGACACAGGAGCTGACCGTTCCATTATCTCCAGAAAGGATTGGCCTTCCAACTGGCCCACCAACACTGCAGATAACACGCTGCAGGGCCTGGGGATGGTGTCAGCTCCTCAGGTTAGTGCTTCAACCCTGCTCTGGTGCGATGAGGAGGGTCATCAGGGCCATTTCCAACCGTTTGTGTTGCAGTTGCCAGTGTCTCTATGGGGAAGGGACATCCTCACTCAGATGGATGTCACGCTTACGTCAAACTGCTCCCCCCAGGCTAAGGATATACTCAGGAACCAGGGATATACCCCCGGCAAAGGCTTGGGCAATGCCCTGCAGGGTCGGACATCCCCAATACCAGTAGAAAACAAAAAAGGTAGGCAAGGATTGGGTTTTTCTTAGGGGCCGCTGAAGAAGCTCTCCTACCCACTTCGATCAAAATCACCTGGAAATCAAATGATCCGGTTTGGGTACCTCAGTGGCCCCTGCCTAAGGAGAAGCTATTAGCCTTGTCAGAAATAGTCAGTACACAACTTAGATTAGGACATATTAAGCCGTCAACCTCCCCATGGAACACCCCCATTTTTATAATTAAGAAAAAGTCTGGCAAGTGGAGGCTGCTCCATGATCTAAGGGCGGTCAACGCGCAGATGCAGTCCCTGGGGGCGGTCCAGAGGGGGCTGCCAGCTCTCTCAGCCATCCCTCAGTCCTGGCCAGTTTATGTTATAGACCTTAGAGACTGTTTCTTCTCAATTCCCCTGCACCCAGAGGACACTCATAGGTTTGCCTTTACTTTGCCCACCATTAACCAAGAAAGCCCTGATCTCAGATACGAGTGGGTAACGTTGCCCCAAGGCATGGCCAACAGTCCCACTATGTGTCAGATTTACCTTGATTCCCTACTGGCCCCCCTACGAAAATCCTTTCCCAAGATAAGATGTATGCATTACATGGACGACCTTTTGCTCAGTGGCAGGGACCCAGACATGCTAAATAATATGCTCAGCCAGTTGGTCGAGGCCCTGAGACAAGCTAATCTACATGTTGCCCCAGACAAGATTCAGGGAGGAAAAATGGTGACCTACTTAGGCGCGAGAATCTCCCCTATGCTAGTCTCTCCGCAGAAGGTCACCATTAGGACGGATGGCGTTAGGACCCTAAATGACATGCAAAAGCTATTGGGAGACATTAATTGGATTAGGCCATATTTACATATACCAAATTCAGATCTCAAACCCCTGTTCGACCTTCTAAAGGGAGACCCAGATATAGCCTCCCACAGGAGGCTCACTCCTGAGGCAAGAGCTGCCTTACAGAGAGTGGAGGAAGCCTTAGGTGGGGCTACCTTACACAGAATTGAACCGGGGCGACCCTTTGATGTCTGTTTGCTACAGACTAGTCTACAGCCTACAGCGGTGATTTGGCAGAAAGGACCACTACTGTGGATACACCCTAAGGTCTCACCTGCAAAAGTCATAGAGCATTACCCGGAGGCAGTCGCTTCATTGGCCCTTGAAGCGCATGATAGAGCTGTCCAACATTTTGGCTCAGGACCACAAGCCATCCGAGTACCCTATACCGCCAGCCAGATCAAGACCCTGGCTGCCTGCATAGATACTTGGGCCATTCTGAGATGTGTTTTCCATGGGGATATAAACAATCAATACCCTAAAGACCCTATCTTGTCATTTGTCACTCAGCACCCTATAATTTTTCCAAAGGTTACTGCCTCTGAGCCATTAGTCCCAGCAACTACAATATACACAGATGGCTCTAAGACGGGGATAGGCGCCTATGTGATCCTAGGCAAGCCCCCGGTTACCATACAATTTGAACCAGATCAGCCTCAGGTGGTGGAACTGCAGATCGTTAAAATGATTCTTGAACGGTTCTCAGAGGCCATTAACATTGTCTCCGATTCTAGGTATGTGGTCAATGCTATGCAAGTGCTTGAGACTGCCGGTTTAATTAGATCCACTTCCACAGTGGCTGGGCTGTTCCTGTCTATCCAGACATTGCTTCAGAACAGACACCATAAGGTCTTCACCACCCACATAAGAGCACATACATCCCTGCCAGGGCCTATGGCACAGGGGAATGCGGCTGCTGACACTGCCACTCGCCCGTTATAGATTTTTACCTTACTAACACCAATCGAGCGAGCCCGTGCCTTCCATGATAAGTTTCATGTCAATGCCAGGACACTAGCAAACCATTTCCATGTTTCTAGAGCAGATACACGAGATATCGTGCGACTATGTGACTCCTGTGCCACATACAAACCTGCCATACCGATGGGAGTAAACCCTCGAGGTTTGATCCCTGGTGATGTTTGGCAGATGGACATCACACATATACAGGAGTTTGGGACTCTTAAATATGTTCATGTTTCCACAGACACCTGTTCTCGCGTCATATTTGCAACAGCAGAAACAGGTGAAAAAGTGTCTAATGTGATCAATCATTGCCTGGCAGCTTGGGCCGCATGGGGCAAACCAAAAATATTAAAAACTGATAATGGACCAGCCTATATAGGCAAAGCTTTCAATAAGTTCTGCAAAATGATGGAGGTTCAATTAAAACATGGTATCCCATACAATCCCCAAGGTCAAGGAATCATTGAGAGGGCTCATAGAAGCCTCAAAGAAATTTTACAAAAACAAAAAGGGGGAGTAGGCCAAGGCCTGGCCCCAAAGGCACGATTATCCATGGCACTATTCACACACAATTTTTTAAATTTAAATAATGATAATCGCTCCCCAGCTGTGGAGCACTGCAACCCTTCCCCCAACCATAAAGGGTGGGTGAAGTGGAAAGATGTCCTGACAGGACAATGGATGGGCCCGGATCCGGTAATCAGCTGGAACCGAGGCGCGGTTTGTGTTTTCCCACAGGAATCGGGACGAGAACCACTGTGGGTACCGGAGAGACTGACACGGGCGACAAAGCCCTCGACTAAAGATCAGACCTGCCCTACTGGAGATCCATCACAGACCAACCAACAAGATGAATAGAAATAGCGGTAGCCCGAAATGGACAAGAAGATCCTCAGGCATATGCATGGCTCGCTCGCCTAGCCTACGACCGAGTCTAGGGACGGTGAGCTTCCCACACTCCTCCTCTAAAAAATTATGATATAGCAGGGTAGATGAGTCAATGACGGGTAAGAGCATGCCTCCCCAGCATGACTCGACCTAAGCCAGGCCCTACCCCATCCTGCACGTAAGCCGCTGGACTGTTAGATGCTGCCCAGGTCTAAATTTCTCTCCGAGGGGATTTCTTTACGGAGAGAGAATGAGTGCAAGCTTGTGTGCATCCAGGTTCCGTCCAGTTTGTGCCTGGCCCTAGAAAAAGGACGAGGGCCTCAGGGCCTTGGCAGACCATGGGACGGCCGACCAGGGTCTAAGCCAAGGACCTACGGTGGGCCTACACATAGGGCATAAGCCTCTGCACCCAGTCCAGGAAGGGCTACGATGCGCACATTCATAAAAAATAAAAAAGGGGGAGATGTTGGGAGCCGCAGCCCCGAGCCCGGTCGCCTCACTTGGCGGACGTGAGGCCTGTAGTAAAGAGTGAGGCCTGAGGTAGATTACCCCTCCCATCGAATATGTTAGTTTCCTGCTTACCGCGTAAACAACCCGCTCAACAATATAGTCTGCCTGGCAACTGATGATGTTAGCCAATCAGCTTGCCTTGCTTACTTTAACATGATTGGACACTGTACCCGTATATATACCGGTGCCACCCCTGGGCGGAAGTAGAAGCCAGATAGAAGCCCGGAAGTAGAAGCCCAAAAGGAGCCGCGGAGAGCGGACCGGTAGAGGCTTTGGGGCAGGCTGAAGCACAAAAGGAGCCGCGGGGAGCGGACCAAAGGAGGCTTCAGCTGGGAGAACCCAGGGCAGGCTGTACGGAGAAGGAAAATAAAAAGAAAAGGTTGTCCACTACCAGACTTTGTCGTGTGTCCTTCCTGCCGGCCGGGAGCGGACATCGACACATTGGAATTCATTTTGCACCACAGGTAAGTTGTGTAGGGATGGGGAAGGTGACCCTCCGCCTCCCAGCCTCCCACTGCTGCAGCGTCCCATTTTGGGCAAAATCCTCTCAGGTGAGACAGAGTCTTGCTGTGTAGTCCAGGCTGGTTCTGAAATCACCGTGTAGTCCAGCTGGCCCCAGACTCTCACTGATCTTTATGCTTCAGTCTCCCAAGTACTGGGATTGTGCCCACCACACCCACATAGCTAGCAGTGGTTTGTTGACTTACAAAAGTATGTTAACTTCTTCCAGATTGTTCATTAAATGATGTAAAACCTAATTTTAGTGGATAATTTTTCTAGCAGATAATCATTACCATGACTACAGAATCATTATCCATTTTCAAGTTTATGGGACTTTTAAAATTATCTGTCCCCAGTTTTGATTTTATTTAGCCAAAGTTTCAGGAAAGACTATCAAGGATTCCCCCAGAGCTAAGCTGTCTGGGAGGCTCTTGCAGGAGGATCTCGAGTTCAAGCCCAACCTGGGCAACTTTGTGACTTTGTAAGACCAGGTCTCAAGGAAGGAAGGAAAGTTCTGGCGGTTTGGCTCAGTAGGATGGTCCTGGGTTCAATACCCAGTACTAGAAAAAAAGGAAAAGGATTGTCCAGATTTTTTTCACTGCTATTGATTTTTTTTTTTGAGACAGTGTCTTGATATGCAGTTCAGGCTGGCCTTGAGCTCACTTTGTAGCCCAGGCTGGTCTAGAAATTGCAATAATCCTCCTGCGTCAGCCTCCCGAGTTGCTGGGATTACAGATGTGAGCCACCACACCCGGCTCTGTTATTGATTCTTAAGACAAATGTTTGCCTGCAAAAGCTTATCTCCATCCTATGTGTTACCAGCACTATTTATTCTGATTTTGTCTTTAAGCATGTGTTGACTCATCTGACAGGATAGTGTGGAAACACTGCAGACTCTGGGCAAACACATGTGAACCAAACAGTTACACCAAGGCAAATGGTGAGGGCCTGGGAGACACAGGGACACCATAACTTGTGATTTTCCAAATTGAATCAAGCAAACAGTGACTCAGTGACCCTGTGTCTACTGCTTTTTCTTCTAGCTTATTTACCACCTGTGGTAAAATCTGGCACAGCATGAAATGTTAGTGATAGAGTTATTTCCAAAAGATGAAAAATATTAACAAAAGATGAGAAATATAAAATAAAAAGCAGCCTTTATTCTGAGAACACGGAGAGAGATGACTGGCAACCCCACCGTTGGCGTCCGGCGATCTCTCCGGCGGACACGCGGCGTGGGGGCCTGTAAATAGCCTCGGTTTGGGGTGGAACCTAAGGCGGGCATTAGGAATGCACAGGTAGCCCATTGGTCCTAGGTTTGGCGCCATATGTAAATTCCCAGGGGCAGGAAGATGGCGTCACAGGTAACTTCCTAGGGGCAGGGCAAGATGGGGCTTCCTGCTTGCGGTTGTGGCTTTCCTGGCTACAGTGTCCTATCTGGGCCAAAACCTTTCATATCCCGTCTTATGATTATTATTATGAAAAGGGGCGAAGATTTCTCTCTTTAACTACTTCCTGCTGGCAGAGGGTGCTGTACTGGAGCCTAGGGGAGTCGATGGGATGAAGGTTGATGCCCAGGTAGACGCTGCTGCCAGGTGTTTTAGCCAGGACAACTTCACTGGTGAATGCACGTATGTCAGACTGGAAAAACAAAGAGACAAGATGTTATGAGGAGACATGGCACTGTCATTTTTAAGGATCCAGGTGAGGTAGAAGGAAAGGTGCCTTTGATTTAGACATATTTTATCAGGACCATGTTGAGGTAGAAACATTTCCACAGTGAGGCAGAATTCTGAAAATTAAATGTGGGGTTAGGAGGAGTGGAGTTATGAGAGGTGATTACTCCCCCATCTGAAAGCATAAAAGTTAAGAGGGTAGGTGTATAAAACTTGGCTCCGGTCCAGGAGTTGAACTGGAAAGAATAGGGGGAGCAGGGAAGGCAGTGGCTGTACCCGTATAGGGAAGGTAAGGGCTTATGCTTTCAGGGATGTCACGTTTAACCAGACAGCTGAGGGTAGAAAGAACTGCTACTGTTATCATATAGAACATTATGAAGATTATCTTACGCATGATGTGGGAGTCTTTAGGAAAGACTGCCAAGAGTCCTGCTGTAAAAATGATCATTAATAGAATGTAAGAAATTAGGAACCAAAGTGGATAACAAAACATGACTTAGCCTGTTAACTGTGGCTGCGAGGCCTTTGTGAGACGGAGATGGTAAGTGACAGAAGATGAGACGACCACTCAGAATGATCAGATTTAGGGCTGGGAGGGCACCTCTTAGCCTGAGCGATGTGAAACCAGGATGGTAGTCCAGCAACTTTGATTTAGGCATGGGTCGCTGTAACCTGGTTGTAGTCCTTGGAATGATTTGCTGTAACAGAACTTTAGCAAGTATGAGAAAGGCTTTTATGTATCCCGAACAAGTATAAACCAAGTGAGAAGACAAAAATGTATCTGTCAGTCTTGACCAGGATTGTCTGACAAATTGGTGAACAAGAAAGGAAGGGGGTGGTCTATATCACTGAGGAAGGGTCTACCAGCAACAACAGGTGGAAGATGTAGAGGCCTCAGTGTGTCTAAGTCAGCCTGTATAAAAGGCATTTTAAGATTTAGGACTGGGACCTGCACAAAATAGGCCCTATTTGTAAATGGCATAGGTTGACCATCAATACCCTGTCATAGAGATTGATTTAATATAGCAACCTGAATACTCAGGAAGAACTCTGTATATATGGCCTCTATGTCCACAAATATAGAAAATGTCTTACCTGAGACTGTAGTGCGACTTGGAATCTGAGACGGACACCTGAAAGGGGGCTGTTGTTGCCCTGAACCCCCTCAGCCTCCAGCAGCGATTTTCTGTCGGTGACGTATCTGGCAGTGTCGACATTTCCTGTGAGGACTACTACTTAGGATGACTTACCCACTCTCTGGTGGCTAGGACAGTCCAGTAGCCCTGGAGTAAGGTCGTAAAGAATGCCAGGATGGGGCATTTTCTTGCCCAGTATCTTCTGCTGCATTTGAGCATGGTCCATGGAGGGGGCAGGCAGCTCCACCTTGTGTAGGTTTACCTGTCTCAGAACTCCAAGTGTCACAAGTGTTAAAAATATGAAAAACTATATTAAGATCTCTATAAGGTTTGAAGGTCAAGTTTTGCCTTTTTGTTTGGGATTTGGACTACAGTAGAATTAAGTAAGAATGTAGGAATTTAATATTGACATTTTAGATTAGAGAGCAGGCTTTATCTGGATGGCATATCACTTTTTTTTAATAGGGTGACACATAGAATTAACAAAAAAAGCTTTAGTCTGCCAAACAAGGCTTTAATGGAAACGTTTTGCAGTAAAGGTTTAGCAATCTTATGAATAAATCTATCAAAACTGATCTAATACTGTCAAATTCTGAACACATTTACTTTTAAAGTTGTTATCTGCAGTAGTATGAACCAAGGCAAATAAAATAAAACTTTGAAGAAAACCCTTGTCTTGAAATAGAGCTAGTGGTTCCCAGCAAAAAGGAATTTATAACCTTAGTTGTTAAACAGGAGATTGGTGAAGGCTTTGATTGATAAACAAGGCTGGTAAAATTATCGGGTGGCCAATAACCTTGATTAAATGGTTTGAGAATTGTAATAAAAAAGCATCTTTTGAGCGGAGCCAAATTGTAAAAAAAGCATGCCTGAGCAGAGCCGCTGAGCTGCTGTTTCGCGGCGCTCCTGCAGAGCACGCCCAGTGGGTGGGGCAAGCGCTGGGATGTAGCGCGCAGGGGCGGGCTCAGACTGCCCCTGGAAACGTGTAAGGTGGCAGCGGCGAAGACGGCGCACGGGGGAGGGAGGGGCTGGGACGGTGCATGGGGGAGGGGCTGGGAGGCGGCCCGACACAGCGCGCAAAGCTGGAACTGCTCGCAGGGTGCGAGGATTAGAAAGCCAATTTAGGAACGCAGCTGGGTTTTGATTAGCCTCCTGGACCTGTTTTAAAAGTTTGTTATAGTTAGTATGCTTGTCCTGCTCTGGCACAGCTATAGGCCCAGAGTCATTATAAACGTCCTTAAAATGTAAATCATAACAATTAGTAATAAATTTAAATTGCCTGATATAATTCTGTGGGTCAACAGAGAGGCTACCTAATTTAAGGGTAATCTGAGATAGATCAGAAAGGGAAAAAGGCACATGGATGTTAACAAGTTCCTTGGGTCCCGCTTGCTCCCAAAGTGGAAGCAGAGCCTGAGGAGAAGATTCCAGAGCAGAAGGCCATTGAGCAGCTATCCTTCCAGTAGGCGCATGTGAGCAATCATCTGTAGAGCGGCTGCAGAGCTGCTGCTGGTCACCCTGGGAAACACGAGCAGATGGCGTCTCACTGTGAGCCTTGCAGTCAGAGGACTGCTGTCGGCAGCACAATGAAGCATCATGTGCACTGCAACAGGGCGGCTGTTGTAGTTCACAAGAGGAGCCACAAGGAGACGCCTGTTGACAGTGAGGGTCCTGGGAACATGGCGGCGCCCTGTCACATGACCCAAAACATGGCGGCACCTGGGAACATGGCGGCGCCCTGTCACGTGGCCTGAAACATGGCGGCGCCCTGTCGCCATGTGGCCCTCCTGAACATGGCGGCGCCATGCCATGTGGCAGAGGGTTGCAACATGGCGACTGTTCCCCGCGCAAGCTGGAACAATCACGCGACCTGCTGGAAGGACATAGCAACCGAAACCTAGTATGGTGGGCGGGCGGTGAGAATGCTGTAGGGGATACAGAATTCTCAGGAGAGGTCGGAGACTGCGAGAAAGCGCTAACAGAGGGATTAAAGCTGCTGGGAGAGTTATGGGTCCCGGAAGGCAAAGAGGGAGACGATTGCACAGCGGGAGGTATTTGCGACGGAGAGGGATTAGAGCTGCTGGGAGAATCAGGCATAGGGGGAGGGGAGAGTGGCCCGGCGGGAGGTAACGGCAGGGAAGGAGTTTGGTGGTAGGCAGGCGGCGGCCGGGAAAACACCGGAGGAACGTCCTCAAGCGAATCCTGAGGGCAGGGTGGAAAAGTTTGCGGCGCGGTAGGAAAAGTTTGCGGCGCGGTAGAGTTAGCTAAAAGTATCTCAGCGGGAGCACAAGACTTAATGAGAGATGAGCGTGTTCTCAGAATAAGAAAGGCTTGGACATAAGGGAGTTCTAATAACTTGTTGCCAGCTTGACAAAAATCATACAAGTTCCTGAGAATGCAGGGGTCAAATGTTCCTTGCTGAGGCCAAGGCTTGCCGATAAGCGGGTAGGTTGGCCAGACCTCCTGGCAGTAAAAAGTTAGTTGTTTAGTTTTTATGGTACCTTTAATTTTTAGAGTATGTAAATTGGAAATTAGGCATTGTAAAGGCATCTTTTGGGAGTTAGAAAATACGTTCCCCATGACTGATTCAGGCAAGAAAAAAACCGGAGGTCCAGAAAAAGTCGTCACTTATTTGTGGTACCACGTGGCGGCTACGGTTCCAAAAACTCGTAAATTCCAGTTGTCACTGAGAGATTTACGAATGGAGTCTACGTGGAGTCAGTAACAGTTTTGCCCGTGAAAGCGCAAGGCTTTAAGGGAAGTGAGGGTCTTTCAGTGTGGGCGGTCCCAAAGATCCCTGCTTTGGGCTATCCGAACCCAAAGAACGTGAGAGATTTTGTGGACGCAGGTTTGCCCAGAAAGAACCCTGCCCTGGGCTGTCCTAAGGACGTGAAAATGCACAGACCCACGCAGACGGGGAGAACATTCCACTGGGGCTGCCCAGTGCGAAAAGTTCTCCGGGGAGTGCTCACCTGAAATCAGTCTGGCCGATGTGGAGTGCAGGCAGCTGGCGACAGGAATGTCTCGGGAGAGGAAAAAGCTCGGGATTAATCCAGGATGGTATCTGGTTATTGGCTAGAAGACTCTGGGTATGTGGCCCAAGAGTCAGTTGCCTGCTGATCGAGTCACGGCACCAAATGATAGAGTTATTTCCAAAAGATGAAAAATATTAACAAAAGATGAGAAATATAAAATAAAAAGCGGCCTTTATTCTGAGAACACGGAGAGAGATGACCGGCAACCTCACCGCTGGCGTCCGGCGATCTCTCCGGCGGACACGCGGCGTGGGGGCCTGTAAATAGCCTCGGTTTGGGGTGGAACCTAAGGCGGGTATTAGGAATGCACAGGTAGCCCATTGGTCCTAGGTTTGGTGCCATATGTAAATTCCCAGGGGCAGGAAGATGGCGTCACAGGTAACTTCCTAGGGGCAGGGCAAGATGGGGCTTCCTGCTTGCGGTTGTGGCTTTCCTGGCTACAGTGTCCTGTCTGGGCCAAAACCTTTCAGTTAGCACTGTCTGCAGTCTAACATTCTCCCTTAGTTGGCCAAAAGGAAATCTAAGGCTATTTACTATCCATATGCAATCCGTTATATCTGCGATCCATAAATCATTTCGTTTGGAAATATCATTTGGAATTTCGTGTATTCCTAGAGCTCAGTCTGTTCTATTCACTACATCAGCCAACGTATTGAAACAACTTGATGACATTTCAAACCATTTAATCCTTGTGCAAGTGTCCTTCCCTTACAAGTAGGGACACAGTCCATCAGAGCATTATACTCTTGGGACAGTCTGATAGACCTACAGAAGAATTCATTTGAGTTTGGGGTTGGCATTGAAGAGCCTTATTTTTAGTTTAGAGAAAGATTCTGGGAGTGGTACATGAGATGTGATCAGTCTAAGTGGAACTGGAGGTCTCATTGCCTGGGTCATGGTGTGGCAAATAGTTAAATTCTGGGAATTGTTATAATCCCCTTTTCCAGCAAAAGGGTTTTATTATACCACTTGCTACTGATTGGTGAGTGGGTGGAGCTGAGGATTCAACCCAGAGACTTGTGATGTGGCACATGTGCTCTACGACTGATTTGTACTCCCGGCTCCAATGAATGATTACATTCAAAGATTATAATTTTGTTATGTTATTTTTTCACATTATACTAGCAATACCTTGAGGGAACTTTATTATAGAATAATAAGGTTGAGCTGTTTTTTCTTTGTTTGTTTTTTGAGATGAGGTCTTACTATCTAGCCTAGGCTGGCCTCAAACTCGAAGCCTCCTGAGTGGTGGAACTACAGCGGTGCCCTATCACACCTGGCTTGTAATTTTCTTTAGCAATTATTTCAAACATCAAGTTATTTATTTATTTTGAGATGGGCGTGGGGTCTCTGTTGGGGTCTGGGCTGTGTAAGGGTTAAGCTCTCTGGGTGAGTTGGGAAGCTCATATTCACAGCCTCTGAAGACAAGATAATGCTACAGCTATGGGCTGTTATATCTTACTCAAAGGATCCAAGGGCAGTAAATACATTGTCAACCTTTGGGATCAAACAGTTCTCTTAATTAGCTAGATTTTTTTTTCTTTTGGTGGTACTGGGGATTGAACTCATCACCTGTGACTTGCTAGACAAGCTCTTATGCCACTGAGCTAAATCCCCAGCCCAACAAGCTAGATTTACTGCCTTTGTTCTAACTTCTACTGGCCTTGCTCATTTCCAAGAACTTTGCCTCAGATGGGCCCTCTACTTCCTGCACCCCTATGAATTGCAAGGCAGCCGATACACAGGGAGGATCCAGAGAAATCCTTGTCTTAGCTCTAAGAGTTCTGCCCTTCCTGAATCCCCGCAGAAACCCCATTACATTTGTCTTTAATCCTTTTCTGTAAACTCTTCAATAAGATCTGGATCCTGATCAGTTCCCGATAGGTTTCACTATGTAGTTCAGGCTGGCTTTCAACTTGCTAGGCAGCCCAGGTGATGCTGAACTCACAGTGAGCCTTCTGTCTCAGTTTCCCTAGTGTTGGGATTATAGATATGGGCCACCATGCCTGGCTATTGTTCATGTTTAAAGAACACTTAGGAAACTAATGTTTAAATGTGTTAAATTATGTTTTGTTATAAATGATACTCATCAAAAATTAATTAAATAAGTAAAATCATTAATTAAATCCAGGTATGCTTATAAATGACTATAATCCCAGCACTCTGAGAGAATGAGGCAGCAGGACTATAGTTTGAGCTCAGCCTGGGTAGCTTAGTGATTCAGTGAAACTCTGTCTTAAAATTTAAAAATTAAAAAAACAAAGAGCTGGGGATATAGTGACAGTACTAGAAAAAAATCATTAATTAAACTTATACGCCAGTAATGTTTTGAAAAGAAATGCATACATAAATAACATTTTTATATATTCTATAAAATTGATTTGTCTTACCTTAATTCCTGTTAAATTATTAATTCTATCTTAATGCTTATATGAGTTCCTAAGACCATTATGATGAATTACCTCAAATCTTGCGGCTTACAACAGAAATTCATCACTCACCATTCTAGGAGCACAAATTAAGGAATTATCATGTTCCCTCTGAGAGCTGTAGAGAAAAACCAATTTTTTGCTTCTTCCTGCTCTGCTGGGTGTCAGCACTGCTTGGTTTGTGGCTGACTTACTGTGATTGCTGCCTCCACCTTCTTATTGCCTCCATCTCCTCCTCTTTTCTCCCTTAGAGTGTGTGTGTGTGAGAGACAGCGTCTTGGTTACTTTTTTCTAGTTGTTGGGACATAATACCCAACACCCCAAATGAAGCTAGGAAAGATTTATTTAGCTTGCTGTTTGTGGAGGTTTCAGTCCATAATCAGCTGGCTCCAAGGCAGAGTGGCACAACAGGGGACAATACTTCAAGGTAGGATGAGGATATTTACAAAGTAAGGATCCTGGATCCCTGCTGTCTTAGTTGAGCTTCTAAACTTCTCAAGTTGATACAATGTATCAACCATAACAGTGAGGGCAAAGAGGGAGAGAGAGAGAGAGAGAGAGAGAGAGAGAGAGAGAGAGAGAGAGAGAGAGAGAGATACGGCAGAGGGTGAGCTAGAGGGGGGGATCTCTGCCTCTACCTTATAAGGACACCTGTGATGACACTTGGGAATTGTCTACCTTCAAATCCCTAATCTTCTGAGTTTTTATTCAAATAAGGTAAGCTCACTAAATAATCAAGTTTCCTTGTTCTATTAACACCACTGAGCTAAAGAATGTATTTATTGTTTCTTATCTTTCTGATTGTTTTGTGGTGTTGGGGATGGAATCCTGGGTCTCTAACATTGGGCAAGTGTTTTACCTCTGAGCCACATCTCCAGTTTAAAAAATTTTAAAATACTATGTGATTTATTCAGACTGTGTAATGCTTGAATATATTCTGTATCAAAAGTGTGAATGTAAGTAAATGTAGAAGTTTATGAGTGTGGCCCAGCAGCACCAGGGGGTTGGTGGGAGGGGTTCAGCAGTGTTGGGACACTGTGTCCAGAAGAGCCCTGCAGAGCCGGCAGGTAAAATCACTTTACCAAAGGGAAAGTCATTAGATACAACTTCCGGTGTATAATGGATTGTGGCATAAATTGTAGAGCTTGCTCCTACAGTTAAAGGTACTGAGTTAATAGTTACCACACTTGGGCAGTTTCTAGACTGTGCCGGATGTTACTGTTATTACTAATTGTGCTGCTTTAGCCAGGATGCCATACATGTTCTAATCAGTTTTCTCCATTGTGTGACAGCTCTGTATTTGCCTGCAATAATAAGCATCACCAGTGTGAAAGGATGGAGTGCGGAGCCAAACAGATAATAACCCTCCCAATACAGTAAGGACCAGGTGGGTGGAGCATCCTACATCCCAGCGCTCGGAGGCTGGGCTAGGAGGATTGCCAGGAGTTTGAGGCCAGCTTGGGCTACACATTGAGTTCGAGGCCTGGCCAAACTACATGGAGTGACCCTGTCTCAAAGAAGTAAAAAATAAACAAATAAATAAGGAAGGTAGGTTCTTGGGATAAACACAAAGACCAAGAACTACTTACATCTAGAAGACATCTCTGAGGAATTAGGCAATTATTAGAGAAGCCATGATACTAGTGATAAAACTATTTACCGTAAGAAATCTACAAGCACCAATGTAGAAAATAAGACAAAATAGAAAATAGAAAATGACAAGACACAGAAGCAAAATGAAATCCCCGACTTCCAGCTCAGTCAGCACAAATCCAGGCACAGTGAGACAAGGAATTGGAAGCCACGCACTGGAATTTTCTGAAATGATAGCAGCAGAAATAAAAAATGGAGGTGGGTGTACAAAAAATAATCTGTCAGGTAAAAAAAGAAAGGACGGTCAAAATGAGAGACATGCCTAACGAATCTACAGTAGAAACATAAAAAAAATAGAGTAGCTTGGGGAAATGATGTAAACCATGAATGCCCAACACAGGAACGAAATAGAAGTCATGAAACAGATCCAAACAGGTACCCATGAGATTAAAAATCCCACTGAAATTAAATGCAACAGAGTGAACAAAGGTTACGATAGAATATCAGATTTAGAATTGTGGCTAGTAACCACAAAAAGATAGCTTAAAAAATAGTAAGGGGCCATGAAAAGTTCAGTTCAATAGATGAATGATCAAGCAAAGAGGAACATGAGACTGATCGAAGTCAATGAAAAGATAGCACAAAAGCCTTAAGAAACCTCTTCACAGAAGTAATGGCAGAACATTTCCAAACACAGATAAAGAAGTTGACATACAGATCGATGAGGCATATAGGACTCCAAATAGCCATGATTGAGGTAAATTACACTAAGGCATACAATAATTAAGATTCTGTGCATTTTTTCTTTTTTTTCTCCCCAAATCCATTTTATTTCAAAGATAAAAAGTCCAAATGACTGTGCAAAGGAAACATTTTTGAATTGCTTTAGGACACGGAGGCAGCCATGACATTACATCTGAAGGCATTCACAGAAGAGAACGCCCTTAAGTGCTTTAGAAAGTGACAAGGATAATGTGTCAGGTCTCTGAACTGGACCTCCACCCAACTAGGAGAGGAAATCTCCCCCAAACAGATCTGTTATCCACAGCTAGGGGGCCATGGCGTTCAACAGGAAGCCAGCAGCTGTGACAACCTGCAAAGTGCTGATTCCACGAAAAACCACAAGAGACAGGCAGTGCCTGCCAGCATCCCGATGGTACCCAGCCCTGTCTGTCACCTAACCTTAGACCCCTACACAGAGACCCAAAATTTTTGCACCCCTCTCTGTAGTCCCCCCCCTCCCCACCTAAACTCCCCTATAAAAACAGACCCTCGTCCCTCGCTCAGGGCCAACAATCTTTTTGCCCTTGGCCTGCCTGCACCTGGTTGGAAATAAGTCTGCTTCAGCTTTGCCGGCCTCAGTGGTCTCAGTTGTACCTTGATTTAGCCTGACACAATGAGATAAATGTGTTCAAAGCAGGGGCTCTTAGAGCCATCGATCACCAGGTGTTTCGTTGTTTTGTTTTGAGAGAGGGTTTCACTGTGCAGTTCAGGCTGGCCTTGAACTCACTATGTAGCCCAGGCTACCTCAAACTCATGGTGATCCTCCTTGGCCTCAGCCTCCTGAGTGCTGGTCTTACAGGCATGTGGTGCCACACCTGGCTATAATTAAAAAAAAAAAAAAAAACTAATAATTTTTAAAAAGAAAAAAAGTAAGATTCCAGAAATCCAGCAGAAGAACAGAACATTAAAATCAGTTAGAGAAAAGAGACAAATCACTGATAAAGGAAAACCCATTATTAGAATCACAGTAGACTTCTTGACACAATCCTTCAAGTCCAGGAGTGTTGGGAGCCGCCGACACCGGTCGCCTTACTTGGCGGACGTAGGGCCTGTGGGTGGGAGCGGAGCCTGAGCTAGATTGCCCCTCCCATCGAGTGAGTCAAGTTGGCGCCTGCTTCCTGCCCCCTGATTGCGCTGGCGACTTAAACAACCCGCTCTGTAAGATAGTCTGCCTAGCAACAACTGATGTTAGCCAATCAGCCCGCATCGGGTGCTTTGAACTGATTGGCCACTGTTACCCTATAAAAGTAAATGCCTCTCCCGCCATGAGAGGGAAGCACAGAGGAAGCACAGAGAGAGATAGAGAAAGTCCACCGGCGAGAAAGGGCTGGTGGCAGAGAGGAGGCCTCGCGGGGCCCATGTGGAGACAAATAAAGGCAAGGTTGCACACCGCCAGACTTTGTCGTGTGTCTTTCCTGCCGGCCGGGAGCGACCCCGACACAGGAGAGCTTGGAGTGAAGTTTTTTGTTGTTAGTTTGTTTTGGTACTGGGGATTGGACTCACAATCGCATACTTGAAAGGCAGGTGCTTATGCCGCTGAGCTAAATCCTCAGCCCTTGGAGTGAAGTATTTCAAGCCCCCAAAACATTTCAAGTGTTTTAAGTTTCCTTTACCACTTAAAATTACCTATTTAGGATTAAGCATGGTGGTACAAGTCTGTAATCCGAGCATTCAGGAGGCTGAGGCAGGAGGATCACTGGGAGTTTGAGGTCATCCTGGGCTACACAGTGAGTTCAAGGCCATCCTGAACTGCATAGTGAAACCCTGTTTCAAAAAGGCAAATAGATGCAGGTTTTTTTTTTTTTTTTGTCTTTTTCATTTTTATTGATACAGAGGATCCAACTCACGACCGCCTGCTTGCAAGACAGTTGCTTATGCCACTGAGCTAAATCCCCAGCCCCTAAAAAGGCAA
This sequence comes from Cavia porcellus, assembly GCF_034190915.1. NCBI lineage: Eukaryota > Metazoa > Chordata > Mammalia > Rodentia > Caviidae > Cavia > Cavia porcellus. The sequence continues at coordinate 228,881,219 of NW_026947484.1, read as the reverse complement.
ATAGAATAAAATAAAATAACCTACTTAAGTGAAAAGGCAAACTACAAGAAATAATTATGAGTATCAGAATTTTAAATGAATACTAATTGTTTATGAGTTATTTTCCAGGAATGTAAATTCAACAAGTATTTCAAGAGGTGCAGACCCCAAGAGAGTTTCAAGATACTAGAGGTTTGATTGTAGTACTGGTTAGAAAGAGCCCCAGGACAAAGGGTTGGGCTTTCTGAGGGAAACTGGTGGTCCTGAGCCATTGTTCTAGGTAACACAGTGTTTGGAAAGGGCAGAGGACCAGACCTGGCTTGAGAAGGAAGAGTCACTGTCCCTGGAGAAAGTTTCTCCGGAATGTTGATCTTGGGAGTACCAGCTTTAAGCTTAATATAGAACACAATGTTTTAAACACATCATTAACCTGTAATTCATATAGAATAAAGTGCACATATTTTGACTATGTAGTGAACCCTTTCTTAAAAAACTAAATCAAACCAACAAAAAACCTGAACAGATTTTCATTGCATGCATATACTACAATTTACTTCATTTGCCTTTGGGTGGACTTTCAGATTGCTTCCAATATTTTTTAATTACAAATAAAGCTGTCACAAACAAAATGTGCACTTAAAAATTTTTTTTTGTACTGAGGATTGAACCCAGGTTCTTATGAATGAGAATACTCTACATTCATCTACAGCCCCAGACCTTAAAATTATTACTATTAAATGTAAGTTTTGTTAATGAATATTACAGGAGACTGAAAGGTCATGAAATGCTTGTTGCAATAGTAAATTTTTTACACTTGCACGAAGGAGTCCGCCATTCTTTGACCACTTGGAAGTATATGAGAGGGTTAGAGACATAGTTCTTTGGGATAGTGCTTGCCTAGCATACTCTAGGCCTTGGGTCCAACTCCCAGAACCTCAAAGAAAGAAAACAGAGATAGTATTAGTTCCAACACATATATCTATCAATCCTAAAGGTGCATCGAGGAAGGTGTCATATATAAAACACAGTTTATGTTTCTGAGTAGACATGGCACATTGGACACATGAATCTATTTTCCTTTCTTAAAAACTCATTAAAAGTTAAAAAAAAAAGATGTGACCACAAAGAAAAGGAGCACAGGAGAGTAACACTTTTTGGAAGGTAGGTAATCAGGCTGATGGCAAACTGTTCTGCATGGAAACATTTCTGGACCTGGGAATGGGTATGCTGCACACAGGCCACTGGGATGGGAGGGTGGACGAGGAGGTAGGACTGCCACCAGGCGGATGGACCCTGGCCACTGCTTCCCTTTGCTACCCTGCTGGGGTCTGCAGGGGTCAGTGCTCACTGAGTCTTTTTAAACATTTTTTATTATTTTGAAGGTAGTAAAATACAACAGAACAAGACAGAACAAAGCCAATTGAGACAGTGCAGTGAGGTTGGTACAGACTGTCACAGCAGGTTACCAGGATAATAGTAATAGGTACCACAGTATATCTCGTTATCTTCACAATAGTTGTTCTTTCAATCAGGTATAGCAAAATCAAACAATACTGAACATCATAAAACCTCTCAAAGCAGAGTAGTGAATAGAGCAACACAATTAATCAGAACAACGCAAAACAGTGATAACAATATCTGCCTTCAAACACATAGTAGAAGGAAATTCCCCATATTTGCTATATTGCACATGGTCAACCTCCCAAGAGATGCTCAGGTCTCTGGCTCCCATTTGTTATCGGCGGTGGGGTTGAGGGGTGGGATGGGATGTTTGATTCTCAGCCCTCACACTGGTAGGCTCACGGTTGCTTACCAGGGAGGTGAGTGGGTTGCTTTGTTTCCCAGCACCCTATGTCCCAACACAGATCTGGGGAGATGCTGGCTGGTTCTCTCCCTGGGGAGGCCGCAGCGTGCTGCTTATCAGGGAGGCGAGCCCACACAGAGTCCTGAATGCCGAGATCCTAGGTTTGCTGCTCACTTGGCTCTGAAACTCTGGCAGACCCTCAGCTTCTGGCTGGAGATTAGGGCCTGACTATCTTTCTGAGCAATCTGACCAGCTGAAGACAAAAGGCAGAGGTAGAGACTGGTTCCAAACAGACTGCCCTGCCCAAACACTCTTCACTGAATGCTAAAGTAGGTGTCTCACCTTCAGGTCCAAGTTTACACACATGGCAGCCAATCTCTCCACCACCAAGATCCCCTTTTTTCTTTTTTTTTCGTTTTTATTGGTACCGGGGATTGAACTCACGACTACCTGCTTGCAAGGCAGGCGCTTATGCTGCTGAGCTAAATCCCCAGTCCCGGTCCCTTCTTTTTTTTGGAGACTCAGTTTCACTATAATTCAGGCTGGCCTCAAATTCATATCAATCCCACTGCCTCAGTCTGTCAGGAGTGTTGGAATTACAGGCATGTGTGTGCCACCCTGCCTGCTTATGTTCTTTTGTTAAATTGAGACCATCCTCTCTCCCTCCTTTGATACTGGAATTCACTTTACCGAAAAGGACTTTAATAAATAAACTTGGTCTTTATGATTGCTTAGCATAATACATATAAACCAAACCAACAAACTTCAAGGTATTGTGAAAATTACAAGTTTACTGTGAGGACCAGTGAAACAGTACCTACAAAGGAGAAACTCTGGTATAACTTCAGTTTTTCCCTACAAATGTTCATCTTTAACATCTGTCAAATAGTTTAGACATCTGGCTTTTGTGCTTCAAGCCAATGGACCCAATGTGGGGCCAGAAGCCTTTCATCATTTCTCCACATGAAGACATTAAGGCACCAGCTCATCGCGGCTTCCAGCCAAGCCATGTCTTCTGGCATCTGGTGGCAGCAGCTGCCTTGAGCTGAGTTCCTCCCCATCCTCCCCCGACTGGAGGGGCTCTGGTCTCCTGAAGAAGAAACGGGGTTAAGAACTAAGTGACAAGCTAAGCATAGGCGCCCGCCTGTAATCCCAGCACTTGGGAGGTCGAAGCAGGAGGGTTGATGCAAGTTTGAGGCCAGCCTGGACTACAAAGTGTGTTCAAGCCCAGCCTGAACTGCAGAGCAAAACCTTGTCTCAAAAAAGAAAGGAAAGAAAGTACTAAACGACAATTGAAAAATTAATTTAAAATAAAAAGAGAATGTTCTAGCTTCCTCTTTGAAATCAGGTGCTGCCTAGAACTTTTTAGAGAGCTGTACACCTAATTTCTGTTATCCTTGCAGAGTTCTGTGCTCAACAGCAACACGCAAGGGGAGATTTCTTTCATCTTGCGGTTTTCTCTTTTTTCACTCTTGGGTTCGCTAATCCACAGCGTTCAACCTTTCTTGTTCCACCAGTCAGGATTTCTGACTTTTGCAGTAGCAGCGTGAAAACTAGGTAAGTGTTTAAAACAACATTTTTTTAATTTTTAATTTTTTGGTTTTTAAAGACAGGATCTCGCTATGAAGTTCAGGATGACCTTGAACTCACTAGGTAGCTCAGACTGGCCTCGAACTCGCAGACGCCGGGATCACAGTCGTCTGCCACCCTGCCTGGCATCAGTTAAATTTTTATACTCTCATTCATCCAAAAATATCAGGTTCTGAGTTGGGCTCACCAATGCCACTTCAGAGTCACTAACTCCGCGAAAAGGAGCCACTCAGTCGCAAGGAGGGATTCATGTGCCCTTGCCGCACAGGACTATGCATTGGTCAAGATTTTCATCCAAATAAACCCTAGTACATCGTGTTTGGCCAAGAAACGTGTGGCGAGCAGTCTTTTGATCCCAGGGGTTGGTGGGCGGAACGCCCTCTGCCGGTTCCTTCAAGGCATGATCCGCCCGCGGAACTCCCCGCCCACTTTGAGGTGTGACTGAGGTAGACCACGCCCCCAGGACCCGGCCCTGCAAGCCTCGGTGGTGGGCGTACTCACGGAGCACGCTCGGCAGCCAGCCTCTGATTGGTTGGTTAGGCGGAAGCTGGTTCAGCGAACCTGTGTATTTTTCCCAGGTTGCTCCGCGTTGCTGTCATGGCTCCCTCCTTTTGACAGTGTCCCCACATGGGGTTCTATCTTAGTGGTAACTGTCACCACTAGACCTCAGTGACTTTAGACTCTTCTGCTTTTACCTTTTGTTCACGTTCGTGTGGCCCTTGTAGGAACTTATTTTGTCTGCAACGATGTGCGGAGTGCTGTGGAGCCCGGAGCGGGCGGTCCTGAGGGGCTTCTGCACTGAGGCTGAGCGGCAGCAGTGGAAGCAGGAGGGAGTGTCTGGCTCAGGTGAGAGCAGCACCCTTTCAGGTCGGCGCGGGAGCTGGGGGGACGCGGGACGTCACTGCAGGATTCTTATCCCTCTCTGTTCCATCCCTTCTCCCCATTCCTTTCCCAAATCTAGGGTTTGGGTTGTTGAACCCTTGGCAAGGTGGGCATCATTTTCATGCTCCTTGCTTGTCTTCTCACTGCCCAGGTTTGAGAATAACAATGGCAATGACGGTTGCTTTTGTAAGTTCTTAACATTTACTCAATCCCTATGATGGTCATGTAAAGTAAATACTGTTAGTCGCATATTGTAGATTAAGATACCTACGTAGATTAATTTATTTAGGGTCACAGGCTAGTAAGCAGAAAAGGCTAAAACGCGGCAATAACGTAATTCTTGTGAGCTGTGCACATTTACCTGACTAGAAAATGTTAAACGATACATTTACTGGTGACATATAGGGACAGCTGCTTGTGGGATTAAAGCTGAACCCAGAAGAACGAATTAACAGTCTATACGCCGTGTGTGTGTAAACATAGGAGATGTCAGGAAGTTTGAATTCTGATGGTATAAAATCTGGTGGTATAGAAGAGTTTCATGGAAGGTCAGATTTATGCTCATTTCTGATTTAGAGTAAACTTGAGAAGAGTTGAGCAGGAAAAAATCACAAGTGCAGGAGGGTTGAAGCGTGGAGAATATTACTGAGACAGTGAAAGAACCAGCATGTTTGAGATGTCTTCCTAAGGGAGAACAGCAGGGGACGGAGGAGCAGGAGAGTGACAAGTCCTAGGATCCTGGCTAGACGTTGTTCTGTTGTTGGGGTAATAATGCCTATTATTGACATACACTATTTCTTGATGGGTCTGCTACCTTGCTCCTCATAGCCAGTATAAATGAACCTCTAATTCTAGGAACAGTGTTAGAATGAGAGGAATTTGCTCAATGCTTTGCAGTTAATGTACAGCAGGCATTTTAATTGCATACCACTTTTTGCATAGTACAGTGGTATTTACCTAGTAGGCTATCCTTCGCAGTATGAAAAATTGTAGTTTTGGATTACTGGACTAATTTTTTGTATTGCAGAGTGTGGATCGTTCTTACAGCTGCTGTTAGAAGGAAACTTTGAGGCTGTGTTCTTCCATTCAGTGACTCAAAATATTTTAAATTTATCAACAATGGCTGAAAAAAAGATTGACAGCTACCTGGAGAAGCAGTTCGTAGCATTCCTGGATTGCTCTGCAGATTTGGACAAAACTGAAAGGTAGAATTTAATTGAAAATTTCATAGAAAAACAAACTTGAATACATGTAATAGTACCTTGACTTTGCACTGTGCAGGAGAATTCTCTGTGATAATGGCAGTGTTTTCTTTTTTTTCCTTGCTTTGTTTTGTTTTTTGATGGCAGTGTTTTGAGTCTTCTTCTTTTTTCAGCCTGGTAACCACTGCCACTTGAAACATGGATGATGTGAGTAAGATTTGTAATTTAAATGTTACACAGTTTTATTTAACTTAAATTTGAGAACCAAATGTGGTGCATGGTTGTAATAGTGGACATTGCAGATATAAACTGTTGTTTCTTTTTTCAAAAATTTTTTTGTCTTTTTCTTTTTTTTTTATCGGTACCGGGAATTGAACTCACGGCTGCCTGCTTGCAAGGCAGGTGCTTATGCCGCTGAGCTAAATCCCCAGCCCCTAAATTGTTGTTTCTAAATAATTGTTTTTGGGTTGTGCTCTAGGATTGTGTATATAAATTTGTTTTTGAGACAGTGGTTTGTCTATGTAGTTCAGTCTGCCATTGAACTTAACCATGGTAACCCAGACAGGCCTCAGATTCACAGTGGTCCTCCTGCCTCAGCCTCCTGAGTTCTGGGGTTACAGACATGTGCCAACACTCCTGGCTAATTTTGTTTGATAGCTTTTCTGAACCACTTACCAGCCCAATTATTTAAATACAAGTGGACCAAAAATTGCGTATTTTTCATTAATTTTTATAAGATAATATAACTGAGTATAAAAATGGCAATTTTATTCAATAATTTTTTTGTGGGCTTGGGATTTAGCTCAGTGGCATAGCACCTGCCTGGCAAGCGTAAGGTTGTGAGTTTGATCCCCAATATCAAAAACAATTTTTTGTGTATGCTTTATCTTAAATCATTCAGTACCTATCTAAGCACTGCTTGGATAGTCAGTACGTAAACAAACCTGCTGCTTGAATGACACTTGGGAGTAAACTGCTAAGTGCTTAAATCTGCAGTGAATTAGTTTGTTGAGATAGTGTGGTGGTAGTTAATATCTGTTTCTTTTCCCATTCTTATATGTAGACAACAGCTGATATTCCTGCTTGGTGTGAGCAGTCTGCAGCTTTTTGTTCAGAGCAACTGGACGGGGCCTCTTGTAGACCTGGACCCTCAGGATTTTTTGCCATCTGTTCTGTTGCAGCAATTTAGTGAGGTATGCTTCTTGAAAAATGTGTCCTGCAGTGATTGTTTGTCTTTATAAACAGATGTTTATAAGTTGTAGTTAATAGTAGGCAAGAAAGTGGCATGACTTTGTGGCTGGCATAAAACTAGCAAGAATGCTTATTCGCTGATTGGGCTTTTTAATTTTAAAGAGAAAAAAATTTTTTTTTTTGGTACTAGGGATTGAACTCATGGCCTTGAGCTTGCCAGGCAGGTGCTTATGCCACTGAGCTCACTCCCCAGCCCAGAGGAAAAAATTTTTAAAAATTTCAAAACAAGATAATTAGAGGGTAACTAGTTAATACATTGTATATTGTTATCTTTAAATTCATAACTTATAGTAAAAGATATCTGTGTTTAATTGTCCAAAAAATATTAACATAAACATTTCTTTTCAGTGAACCAGAAGAAATTAGTAGTATCATATCTATATGTGTGTATGTGTATTATTTCAACTTCTTACACTAGGGAGACAATACAATGTTTACACATTCTAGTCTGATTATGAGTATGGTCTTTTTTTTTTTTTTTGTCTTTTTCCTTTTTACCGGTACCAGGGATCGAACTCACAACTGCCTGCTTTCAAGGCAGACGCTTATGCCGCTGAGCTAAACCCCCAGCCCCATGAGTATGGTCTTGAGTTGTATCCATTTACCTATCAAAGTCTGAAGTTTATCCTATAGGGCTGAGTAGTATTCCATTGTATAAAAATATATTTTTTTATGTTGATTGGAGTTTTAATCCACTGTCAATCTCAAACTCCTCCTAAGTCATTCCTATTTTATTGAGCTCTGTTAGCAACTCTTTTTTATTATTTATTTATTTATTTGTTTACTTACTGGGGCAGTGTCCGCTTTATAGGGGAGGCTGGCCTTGAACTCACTGTGATCCTCCTGCTTCAGCCTCTCAAGTTCTGGGATTATAGGCATGCACCATCGTGCCTGGCTTAATTTTTTATTTTGAGACAGAATTTTGCTGAGTTTCTGTGGTCCCCCAAGCTGGGCTTGAGCTGGGAATCCTCTTAACTCAGCCTCCCAGGGTGGTGTACCCTACAGGAGTGTGCTACCGTTCCTCTTCTTATTTTTTATTGCCATGCAGGGGATTGTACCTAGGGCTGCAGATATGCTAATAATCAAATGCTCTACCAATGAGCTACATTCCATCCTTTACCTGTGTTCTAACTGCAAGAAGATCAGGAAATTCTGCCTCTGATTACTTCCCCTCGCCCCTGCTCTCATGCTCCACTCTTAGGAATTTTGTGCTAGTTAGTTCTATTCCTTTTCTTTATAATTTCAATTCATGTTTCACTGGAAAACATGTTACTTAGTGTAAACAGTTTTATATATTTTTTTCTTATTTCTTTTGTTCATGATACTTTTTGAATCATAACATCGTCCATTTTTTCTGTTGCATCATATTATAGTCTTGAGTATACCAGGATTGATGTATCTGTCCTACTCTTGATTGGCATATGTGCTGTTTGTACTTTTTGCTATTTACAGTACTTTTAGGAACATCTTCCGGAAATCACTTACAGGTCTTTGAAAGTGTAGTGTTCTTAAAAAATGATACTATTGGGGCTGGGGATTTAGCTCAGTAGCACACATACCCACCTGGCAAGCACAAGGTCGTGAGTTCTATCCCTGGCTCCAAAAAAAAAAGCAGTATTCTTTTGATACTATTCTTTTGTGTCCTGAATGGGTGCAAACTGTTTTTACTGTCGCCTGGGCTATACTTGGCTACCTTGAAGGTTGAAGGAAGTACTATTTCAACAAACCTATAAATCCTTACAGACTGAATTGGAAGTTCTGTGTTAGGCCAGTTGGACTACTCTAATCCAGTCTCATAAACTGGGCATCTTACAGACAATAGAGAGTGCACTGTCCAGATACCAGCAGGGTGTGTCTGGTAACGGCCCACTTTCTCATAGCCAGCCTCTCTGGCTGTGCTCACGTGGAGGGAGGGGCTCATGAGCTCCCTGGAGTTTCTTTCAGAAGAACACTAATCACAGTCATGTGGGGTCTATGTTTGTGACATACGCACCTGCCGGAGGTCTGATCTAACAGCAGCACCTTGATGATGGAGGTGTGTGCACCTCAGTGTTGGGGCACATTGGCCTCTGTGCTGTCTCCCCATCGTAGTCATAGCTGTGAGTACATGGATGGTGAGTGTCTGTTGGAAGTGCTAGGTTATTTGTCAAGAAGGTTTTGCAGTTTATACTCTTTACTAATAACCTAGGATTGTATTATTTATGTATTGAAAGACAGGGAGTTGAAGTTTTAAAACTGGCAAATAGCACATCTTATTTTCTTATGGTAATTTTTTTTTCTGATTTGTTTTTTTTAGTTCTTGTAATGCATTAATATGTCATGGTCATGGAGTATAGTCATCAAAGCAAAATTAACTTTTCCTGCTTCTAGTTTATGTACTTATGTATAACCTTGGAATTTATTAAGGTATTTTCTGACCACTGGTGCAAACCAGCCCCAGAGGAATAGCTGCAGAGGAATATGTACAGTATCTGACTGTGTGTCACCACTCACACATAAAGGCTAATCTCACAGTAGTCAGGTTTTATATTAAGTTTGTTTCAGGCTTCCAGGTGTTGAATTATTTTCCCTATTGTGCAGATGAATATGTATATTTATATGTCATTTGTTCTCTTGACTGAAGGAGTTACTAACTTTTGCTTTGTCCATTTTATTGAAAATATAGCTGGGTGTGGTGGTGCACACCTGTAATCCTAGCATTTGGGAGGCTGACCAGGGCTACATAGTGAGTTCAAGGTCAGCCTGAGACCCTGTCAAGAAAAACAGAAAAGAAACACACACACACACACACACACACACACCTTCTTTAAAATGAAACATTTCGACAACCTCTGGAAGGACATTTAGAACTTAACGTGGACTCTCACTGTTATATTGTCAGTGTCAGAGGTGCATAGACAAGTACTTAATTTTTCCATGATGGATAGCACTAGGAAGAGAGCTTTATTTGGTCATTCATTTGTCCCTGTGTTTATTATTTGCCTTATTTGTTAATACTGTTCTCAGAGGGCTTCGAGTTGAACCATAGGAGGTTTGTCCTATCTTTGTGTATCAGAGGTGATGTTAGCATAGGCTCTGCTCTTGTGTAATTTTTATGTGCTGGCCTATTAAATTGCTTATTTTTAAATTTATATTTTAATAAAAAGATAGTATTCTGATATTTGTGCTAAAACAGATAGACACATTTATCTCAGAGTAACTAGAATGAAGATTCTTTTCTTTTAACCCACGCTGTGCATCTTTTTGTGCACCGGTTTGGCTTGGATTTTAGGAATTAAAGATGTCTACCTCAATTACAGGGTGACTTGACGAAGGTCCAGTAGGGCACATGAGGTTGATCTGTCTCTTGAGCTTTCAGTTTTCACTTGTGTGTGCTGTTCCTCCAGATGGAGTTCTGCAGGATACTTCAGAGTCATCCCGTCTTTGACGGAACTCATGGTGAAGTTCTCCTGCAGTTGGGTCTTCGCACGTGTGCGCCGCGTTGCTCACACCAGCACAGTGTACTTGTGTACCAGTCAGAAAGATAGAAGTTGTCCCGGTCTGTCGGTGAGGCCTTCCAAATGCCGCACAGCCCTGGGCTTGCTGAGGATTAGGAGGAGGAGAGAGAGATGTGGGGAGGGCAGTGGCGGGTGGAAGGAAGAAAGCTGTTAGAGGGTAGGTGTCTGAAAACCTGGCCGTGGCCTGATTTTTTTGTGATCTAGAGTCTTGCTTATGTTATTCCTGCTGGCTTCAGACTCCTGGGTTTAAGAGATCCTCCCACGTCAACCTCCACAGTAGCACAGATTACAGACATGTGCTCCCACAACTACCTTAACTTTCACAGATCTATTTTCTTCTAAAATGGAAGCAGTTGTAATAACTTTAGAACTGTTCCTTAATTTGAGAGAGGGAGAGAGAGAGAATGTGTGCTGTTTATGTGTAATGCCTTTTTTTGTTTTGTTTTGTTTTGGTTTTTTGAGACAGAGTCTTACCATGCATTTCTGACTGGCCTTGAACTCATTATGCAGTCCAGGCTGGCCTCAAACTCATGCCATCCTCTTGCTTCAGCCTCTCATGTGCTGGGATTATAGGCATGTACCATTGTACCTCACTGTATTTCATGCTTTCTACCCCCAGAGAGAACAGTGTGCTTTATTTGTTTTGTGGCCTGGGTGCATTCATGTTAAGTACTGTCTATTAACTCCTCTCACTGATGATGAAAATAGCACAAAAGATATAAGCACAGCTATGTCTTTCTTGCTTTTATTGAATTCTTTAAACCATACTTAAGATACTCAGTATTGAAAATAAATTACTGAGCTAGCAACTGACATTTCTTAGATCAGAAGAATGGTATGGCATATAGATTCAGTTATTTCAGTTTATAATTGATGAAAATGAGTTGAAAAATTGACTTAAACTCACAAACTAGTATAATGCACAGCAAGTCTTTTGTCTGTACCGTTAGCACTCACTTTCCTACTGGAGAAGCCTTTCTGCTGACGGTTGCAGCAGCTGTTAAAGCTCTGCAGTTCACTTTTTATTAACACAAGTGCTTTGGCCTTATACAAAATCTCTTCATCAGAGAAGATTTTTAAAAAACATCATTCATTGCTTCATTTATTTTTGTGGTATTGGGGAAAGAACTTAGAGATACTATTGTTTTGTAACAGTGCCTTGCTAAATTGCCCATGTCTTGGTTATTTTTCTCTAGTAGCTGAGACAAAATACCTCACACCCCAAGTTAGGGAAAGAAAGGTTTGTTTCTTACAGTTTTGAGGTTTCAGTCCATACTCAGCTGGTTCCAAGGCAGGGTGGAGTCGGTAAGGGGCGGCTGTTCAAGACAGCTGCAAACAGCAAGCAGGAACAGCAAAAGAGAAAGACACACCTTCTTCCCCGCCATTAGTTTATATGTTGGCTCCATCCCTGGATGGGTGTAGCCCTCACACCACCAATCTGAGCGCTAGACAGTGAACCAATCACAAATGCTAGAGTTAGCCATGTCTGTGATTATATGAGACTTGGGAGGAGGGGGCACTGACATAAACATGACATTCCGCGGTGACCTCAAACTTACAAGCCTCCTGACTCAGTCACCTGCGTAGCTGGGTTTCAGTTGTGTACCACCATGTGTGACCCAGAACATCCACCTGTTTACTTGGCCTTCTCAGCATTTGATGTATACGATCTCCTTGATGGTTAGGCTTGTGGAGTGAGACAGGCTTTGTTTGCCAACTAGTGAAACATAAGCAAAATATAGGTGTTTTGTTTCATACAGGGGTGCTTTTTATTGAGATGATATTTGTAGATATATCTATTAAGTGATGACGCTTCTTCAGTGCTAGCATTTTCTTGAGTTTCCTGTTTTCTTTTTTTAATTTAATTTAAAAAAATTTTTTTGAGATAGGGCCTTGCAGTATTACTCAGTTTGGTTGTGAACTCCTGGGTTCAAGAGATCTTATTGCCTCAGCCTCCTTAGCAGTTAGGTCTACTCATGCATACTGCCCCGGGCTGATTTGGAACATTTTTTTCTTTTTTGTTTTGTTCCCTGTTTCTCTTAAGTGTGAGCTCATGGGTGACCATCATAAGGGTGGGCTAGACTTGTAAAAGAATTTGCAGTATTGCTGCATAATACATTAATGACCTTATCTCATCGCTGAATTAACTAGAAAATCTGTGTATTGGTGTAAGACCTGAACATAGAAGTTATGTCATCTCAACTTACAAACTTTTTTTCAGGTCAAAGAACTGGACGTGGCTGTTCTAAGCCTGCTCGTTCTAGATGGTGAATCAATCTACAGTCTGACCACAAAACCTGTCCTGCTACTGATTGCGCGCATTATCCTGGTGAATATAAGACATAAACTGACAGCTATTCAGGTAAGGGAAAAAAGGATCTGTGAGTGTCTTACTAGCATTGAAATTCTGTGAGTGATAAGACTACTGTGACTTTTGAATCCTGATACACTATTAACAGTGTCCTCTGCCTTTCTTTTTTAGGCTATTTTTCCCTTTCCCCTTTCCCCTTCTCAGGATGCTTTGTATGTTTTGGGTCCCATTAGCCCCTTTAGCTTTTAGATTAGGGGTCCAGGCTTTTGTCTATCTGAGTGTTGCTGAACCTTTTTACCCCTGAGCTTGATCTTGAGCTGTACTCCTTTACTTACTAAAGTCATAGAATTTTTCCTTCCTTCCGGCTGTGTAGTTCTACACTGCCCAAAAGTGTCATAGCTTTCCAGTCTATCTGCGGCTGCTGGATAAGTTGTCTCTATTTCTCTCTGGTTTCTTGCCACATATAGCTTTGCTTTGTCATCTTTGACTTTCAGTTTATTAATTCTATTTTGGGTTGAGTGTATTTCCTATTCAGAGCATCTCGATAGAGCCTGTCTCCTAATCTACTTTGCCTGTTTTTTTTTTTTTTATTTTAGTGTATCAAGGCTATCTGTATTAAAGATTATAGCTTACCATGTCTACCTCATGTCTGCTATTCTATTTTACTGCTATAATTTGTCCACTTTATTCCTTCATTCCACTGTCTGCCCCATTCATTGAGGCCTGTCTGCCACTGTTGCTGGAATCCTGGTATCCTTTCATCTTTCTCTCTGGAATGTCCTTCAGCACTCTCTGTAGGGTTGGGTTGGTGGCCATGAACTCCCACAGTTCCTCCTTGTCTTGGAAACGTTTTATTTCTCCATTAATTTTGAGAGAGAGTTTTTCTGGGTACATCAGTCTTGGTTGCAAATTATTTTCTTTCAGGGCTTGGACTATTTCCCCCTAGGTTCTTCTCAATTTGAGAGTTTGTGTTGATAAGTCTGTTGTTATTTTGATAATTTTCCCATTGTAGGTAATCTGCTTCTTTTCCCTGGCTGCTTTTAGTATTCTGTTCTTTTGGTGGATTTCTGGAATCTTGATTATTATATGTCTGGGTGTAGATCTGTTTTGGTTGTAGGTGGCTGAAGTTCTTTATGCCTCATATATCTGGGTATCATTTCTTTTTCCTATGCTTGGGAAGTTTTCCTTCATTATATCTGTGAATAGTCTTTGTAGTTCAATTTTGGTTACTCCTGCTTCTTCGCTCATGTGCTTTATCGTCTTCTAACCTTTGAATTATTTCTTTCTGGTTCCTTGTTATTTTTAAGAGGTCTTTTCTTTCACAATCATAAATCATAAATCTCTCTTCAAGTTTCAAAAGGCTAACTTTAGTTTCTGTCAAGGCATTTTGCCAGTTTTCAGTGGAGTTTTTAGTTTCCTGGTAATCTCTTTGGATCTGTTTCATGTATTCTAGGTTATGTTTAAATTCTTCATCAAAGGTTTCTCTTTTCTGATTTCCTCCATTCTTCCATCTGTATTCTCTTGGGAGGGGCTTACCATTTCTTTAATTAATCTTTTTATATCTTGCCTCACTTGGATCAGAAGTACAGTTTTAAATTTGTCTATGAGGTCATGAAGGTATTTCTTTATGTCCTCTGATGCTGTGTCTAGTATTGGATGGTTATTGCTCTGGTTTTCTTCTGTATTTACTTCTCCTGGGCTTATTTTCCCAGGTTTGGCAGCTGGAGATTTTTTTTTTTTTTTTTTTATTTCTATCTCTTGTCATGTTTCTGGTTTCTTTCAGACTGGTGTGTCCTGGGAGTCTCTGGCTCTCTCCATATTGCTTAGGGACTTTCCAAAGCATGCTGACTGGGGTTTTGCTGCCCTCCCCAATTTGCTGTTATCTGAGGTACACGCAGGGATGCAGGGACGGTACAGGCTAGCCTCGAGCCTCTGAGCCAGTGAATCTGCAAGCTAGGTTGTACCTTGTGGACGTCACAGAGTTGCGACAATTTTGTACCTGCTTATTGGGTCCCAACCAGAGGTCCCAGCAGACCCTGGCAGTTCTCTTTGTGCCAGGGGCGGCTGACTGACGTCACCATGGCGCTGGGCTCTGCCCAACTCCAAGATGCCCTCCACCAGTCCTCTCTGCGCCAAGGGTGACTATCTGACATCACCGTGGCGCTGGGCTCTGACCAATTCCAAGATGTCCTCCAGCCAGTGATAGCAGCCATGGGGCGCAATCCCTAGCACTCACTGGAAATCAATGCAGGTCTTCCTCTTGGGTCCACTGCACACTGCGCTGCGTGTCTTCACTGTCAGAAAACTGCGCAGTGCCCAGCTTTGGAGCCCGGGTGTATGGTCCTCTTGCAGTCTCCTCCAGCACTGCCAGGTGACTCTGGCTATTTTGCAGGGCCCCAGGTCCTAATTTCCAGCACTCACCGAGAGCCAATATAGCTCTCCCTCTTGGATCCACAGTTTACTTTGCCATGTCCTCCCGTTAAGGGTCCGGGATTCTGTTATTGGCAGCTGCGGTCTCAGCGTGACTTTAGATCCTCTGGGCTCACCTGGAGCACAGAAGGGTCTCAGTGAGCTTGTCAGGTTTCAGCTCTCCACTTGCACTTTTCCTTTCTCTTCCTAGTTTTACTTTTCCCTTTGGTTACCGCCTTGGTTAATAAGAATCTTTATCTAATCATCTGGCCCTCTCCATGTTGTCATATTTTAGCATCTGATCTGATTTCTCCACAGAGACTCTCCATCTAGCCCCTTAGCAGGCCGCCATTTTTTCTCCTCCCCAGTGGTTTCCACTAGAAAGGTTTTTAATAGGTGATTTCAGTATGTTTCAGCAGCTATGAAACTTACCTTTGGAATCTTTGTGATAATAGCTTGAATTAATTTTTTCCCGAGTTGATCTAAGTTTAGTGGTTATATTATATAGTCTTACTGTGTCTAAAGAAAGTATCACCGGAGCTGGGGATTTAGCTCAGCGGCATAAGCGCCTGCCTCGCAAGCAGGCAGTCGTGAGTTCGATCCCTGGTATCGATAAAAACGAAAAAGACAAAAAAAAAAAAAAAAAAAGAAAGTATCACCAAGGCGTGAGACTGGAAAATGGCATTTTGTTTCTAATTAAATTGTAGTCACTGTGAGTGAGACACTTCTAGGCTTTGTAAGTTCAAAGCTTTCATCATCAATATGTTGAGATCATTTGGAAAATAAAACATGTAACCATCAACAACTTAGAATTAGTAAATTTGTGAACTGGAGGTGGGTGCTGTACTTGTAGGCTCCCAGACGCAAGTGACCTTAATTTCTTGGCAGATGCTGAACAGTGTTTGTCTTCTGCTTACAAACCCTGTTTCCATCACTATACTGGCATGATTTGGACTGAAATCTTACCTTTTAACCGAAACATTCTTTCTGTTACAAATTTTTTCCTTTGGGTCTTTACTGTATCATTCTTTTAATAGTGCTATTTAAAGTGACTTCTTTAGTTGAGTGGTGGCACACATGTGTAATCCTAGCACTCAGAAGGCTTAGGCAGGAGGAGCACCTCAAGTTTGAGGCCAGCCTGGGCTACATAGTGATCCTAAGGATAGCTTAGGACAAGGACTGGATAGTGAGATCCTGTCTCGGAAAAACCCCCAAAAAACAAAAAAAGAGACTTCTTTGACAAATGAGGCATTGTATACTTATCCAAGTTATTTTTACCCTTTGAATAATATTATTGTTACTGTTTGTGGTGCTTGGGATTGAACCCAGGACCTGGAACATGCCAAGCAAACCCTCCCCAACTTGTATATTAATTTGAGTGGTCTGAGTCCTAAGAAGCGGATCTTGTTTATTACACAATATGATATTATTTTTGAGGAGTAGTATACAAGGTTCTGCTCTCTCACTCCATAATTTGTGTACTACTATTAATGTATTCATGTTGAATAAAAAGCATCTTGGCTTTGAAAGCAGACCATAGTTCTGTAAGCCAGCTCACAGCTGTGTGACTTTGTGAGTCAATTTCTCCAGATTTCAGTTTCCTTGTGTATAACACTGAATGGGTGCTGCACCCTTATTGCTTAAGTGTGCTGTAGCTCCCTGCCATTTAAGAGCTTCTTGAGTGCGACTTCTCCACCAGTCCATTCTGTAATAAGTACTGTAAGCAGAACATAGCAATCCAAAAGTTGTCCATAAAGTATGGTTTCAACTTTTCTTATATTCTTTTTTTTCTTTGTCTTTTTGAAATAGGGTTTCATTATGCTTTCCAGGCTAGCCTTGAACTCACTTTGTAGCCCAAGCCAACCTTGAACTCTTGCAGTCCTCTTGCCTCAGCCTCCTGAATGCTATAATTACAGGTGTGTGTCACCATACCCAATAAGTTTTCTTTTTCCTTTTTTTACTTAGTGCCTTAGTTTTTCTTTTATTCAATTCTTAGCAAATAGGAAAAGACCCTGTGTTTTCTACCATAAGAACACGTTATGCTTTCTATTTTTATTTCACTTGCTCCTCCCCCATATAAGGATTTTGGTTTAGCACTTAAAATGTATAGACCTTCTTTTTTTTTTTATTTTAAAGAGAATAAAAACAGGCAATATAAGTCAAACAAAGCCAATCATAACAAACCAGTATAAGTGACACAGGACTTCAAATTAGTACAAAATCAACAATGGTTACCATAATGCCTTTTGTTGTCTTCAAAACAGATGTAGATACCTTCAGACATATTTGAGATCAAACAAAACAGAACAGAGTAGAACCAGTAAAAACAAAACAATGAATGCAATAAAGGACTTCAAAATAAGATAATAGTAAATCCAAAATAGCTACCATAATATATCATGCTGCCCATGCCACTGGATATAATAAGATCAAACACAAAACAGAATAAAACCCAACCCAACAAAACAATGGAAATGGTACAGGACTTCAAAACAAGATAATGGAGAGTTTACAATGGCTACCACCTTCAAAGGAGATCCCCCATAGAAGCCACACTGCATACTGTGATCCTCTGAATAGATGATCAGACCACTGGCCCTAGACCTGCAAAGTCAGTGAAACAAGCATCAAATTGTATTTCACCTCAATAACTATGGTTGCAGCCTATGTTTCTCCGGATCAGCCAGTTCCTTACAGTGGGGGTGGGAGTGGGGGTAGGTGCAGTTTTGGCTCTCCTTGTTTCTCGGTCTATGCGCTGGTAGGGGCTGAAGTGTGGTTGCTCTCTGGTGGCAGCAGCCCATGCATGGCACTGGTTCACAGAGAGAGGCTTCTTGTTGATTTCCTGTTCTCTTCCCCTGCAGTCTATGAAGGCACTGACTCACAGGAAAAGGCTAGAGTCTGCTAGGCTTTCTTTTTAAGAGTTCAGCAGCTTGTGCAATGTTTTTTTTTTATTTTGGGGGTACTAGGAATTGAACTCGGCATTTTGTACTTGCCGGGCAGATACCGTGTTGCTGAGCTGTATCCCCAGCCCAGCTCAATATGTTTTCTTTCTTTTTTTTTTTTTTTTCTATTTAAGGAGAAAAAGGAAAAAAGCAGAAAAAGGGTACAAGTTATACAGAATTTCAGAAAAAAATAAACAGTAGGAAATCACTAGTTAATGGATTACATATTGTCATCTTAGAAATATTTGTTCAAATTACAAGATTAAAGCATATAAAGTGGACATTCAAACAGCGAGACTGCAAACAGTTCTGTTCAATGATCCAACAAAACTCAGTAATACCGTTGTCTGTCTTATACACTTAAATTTACATGCAGTTATACTATTTAGAGCACTTTCTTTTCCTCTCTTTTGTACAATGACTATTACACTTTTTGCGTTTTATTGCTCCTACAGTTCTTATTGCTTTTTTTTTGGAAGAGAGTAAAACCAAATGTGACTTAACAGAACAGAATCGGTTAAATCAAAAGGGTGGACATAATAGATAATGTAAAAACCTAATACAAGGTGGTCAACAATGGTTACCATAATGCCTCCCGCTATTTCAAATAGAATTGCCTATATCATCAGTTATAGTAAAATTGAACAAAACAGTAAAGAATGAAACCAACAAAACCAAAACTTTGGAGACTTTACAGGTCTTCAAAAGTAGATAATAGTCAACCAGAATGGGCGTCATAATGAATCCCACTATCTTCACAGCTGTTGCCTAAACTTTTGAACCTGGGACTATCAAGCAAAGCAGAATAGAGGAACATCAGTCAAAACAAGATGGTGAGAGCAATACAGGGCTTCAAATCAAGTTAATAGTATATCAAAGTGGGTTACTATAATATATCCTGCTTTTTTAAAATTTATTTTTCCTTTAATTAAAAGGATAAAAATAAAAAGTAAATAATAAAATGGAGATTGAGATAAAAGAGGGCATAACAACTAAACAGTGTAGATCAAAACATAACATTTAAGCAAATTAGTGTTTCACCACAAGATAATCCTGACATAAAAGTAGTTACCATATTGTCTCTTTCCTTGAGATCTTTGAGTATAACTTCGTATACTATAGCATCAAATATATCAACACAATGTATAACCATTCAAGAGAATGACAGTATTACAGGATATTTAGAATCAACTAACAAATAATGAACTATGGTTTCTATATAATCTCCTTATTTATAAAAGTTTTTGTTTTTACTATCACATATAATAAAATCCAATAAGATACCACATGTTAAGACCTATGGAGACAAAAGAACAAAAGCTTGATGGGTCTTCAAAATAAGATGATACCAAATCAGCGCTACCTATTATGACGTTTTCTCCAAGATAGCTGTTCCTATCATCCAATCTTCTCTGCCTCATTTCTCTTGAGTCCTTTTTCTGTCATTAGTTGTCAGCTTGTCTTCATTCTGTTTTCTACTCCATTCATTGTGGCCTCTCTACCACTATTTCTGGATTCTTCGTATTTTTCTTTTTTAGAATATCCTGCAGTATTCTTTGTAGAGTTGAATTGGTGGTTGCATATTTCCCTAGTTCCTCTTTATCCTGAAAGCACCTTGTTTTTCCATCGATTTTCAGGGATAGTTTTGCAGGATATCTCAATCTTGGCTGGAGGTTATTATCTTTCAAAGCTTGAATTATTTCCCCCCACACTCTTCGTGATTTGATGGTTTGTGCCGAGAAGTCTGCTGTAATTCTGATGGGTGTTCCCTTGTAAGTGATTTGTTTCTTGTCTCTGACAGCTTTTAATATTCTGTTCTTATATTGGATTTCTGGAATTTTGATTATTATATGCCTGGGTGTATCTCTATTTGGGTTGTAGGTAGCTGGAGTCCTGTATGCCTCATATATCTGAGTATCTTTACCGTTTGTTAAATTAGGGAAATTCTCTTGGATTACTTCTGTGAATAGCTTTTGTAGTCCATTTGTTTGTGTCCCCACTTCTTCTCTTATGTTCTTAATTCTTAAGTTATCGATCCTCTTATCATCTTTTAGTTTTTGTATTGTTGCTGTTTGTTTTTTTGTTATTTTTAAGAAGTTTTTCATTTCATGCTCCCATATTACAAGTCTGCCCTCCAGTTCAGATAATCAGTCCTTAGTTTCTTTCAAGCTGTTATGCCAGTTTTCGATAGAGTTTTTAGTTTCTTGGTAATCTCTTTGAACCTGCTTCACATATTCTACGTGTTCTCTGTTCTCCATCAAATAATTCTCCCCTCTTTTTCTGTTCTTCCATTCCACCATCTGCTTTTTCTTGGGTGATGCTTAGCATTTCTCTGACTATTCGGCTTATGTCTTGCTTTAGGTCATTAATAACTTCATTCCTGAACTCGTCTATGAGGCTCTGGAGATAGCCTTTTATGTCTATTGGTGGCATGTCTGCTATTGCCTGCTTCTCAGGATTGGGGGCCGAGGAGCCTTTCTTGTTGCTTCCTCTTCCCATACTCTTTGTTCCTTATATATGCAAGCATATATAGGAGGCCCAGCTTCCTTTCCTGTCGGCCACTGTCTGACTGAATTGTGCCAGCTAGGTGTTCCTGCCCACCGCAGCACACCAGGGAGTTATGGACCAGGCAGTCTATGCGGGGCCCGCCCCTCCAGGTCACCTTCAGGTGCTGGGACCTGGGTTGTGCTAGCCTACTGGGTCTTAGCCAGCAGCGTCACGTAGGCTAGGCACTGCTCACCAGTCCCGCTTGAGAGGGAGATATGTGACTGAAGTCACTACAGCTCCCTGTTCCAGCAAGTCTGCCCGGTCCCAGAATGTCCTCTGTTGGCGCCTCCTAGACCATGGGAAAGTCCCAGTTTCCCTCACTCACCACAGGTCGATGCACGGCTCCCTGCCCGCCTAGCTCTTAACTCCCTTCACCGATTCCTGTTCTCAGCACTTTCGTGCGTCTCTCTGTCCCTGACGAGCCGATTCAGATGCAGCCACGGCGGCCGGAAACTCAAATTGCAGCTTTCAATGGCTTCCACACTCAGGCTTTATCCATTCCTGTTATAGCACCAGGATTGCATTCCCAGTTGGTATCTCTCAGCCCAGTTCGTTCTTGGGTCAGCAGGGCATATCTCTTCTTGGTTAGGATTCCTCCCTCCGCACCATTCCTGGATTCTAAGCTGGGTCTCGGAGAGAGCTATTCTCTGGATCTCTTCAATATGTTTTCTTAAAGAGCAATCTTTTTAATGGATGCCTCTAAATTCCCATGTCTAGGAAAGGAGAGAATAGGCTGCCAAACTTGACTCACTTATGCTGACAGCAAATAAAGACAGATAACTGAAATGCAGACTGACTTCTAAGTCTTAGTGATAGGAAAAGAAGGAAAATGAGGTAACACCTCAGGAGAGTAAATTAAAAATGACTTGAAACTTAAATTCTACCTTTCCTTAAATGGTCTGAAGAAACAGCATTAATAATTAGAAAGGATTTTGTCATAGAGTCAGAAGAATTCATTTGTGGTTGCATCATCATCATAGCAGCAATGGTGTGTGGCAGTTTAGAGGAGGACCCCTAAGTCAAATGGGAAATTATGTAAAAAAAAAACTTTTGTTAGCTAGGCTCCTATTAGTAGGTAGTATTGTTGAAAAAGGAAAATTAATTCCTTATGTCTCGTGTAATATAATTCAAGATAATTATTCTTGCTTAGAGTAATTCAGTACATGTTCATATTGATATTTAAATGAGTCTATCTAAACTGTTATTACTTGCACATGCTATACAGTAGAGAAGTGCACACATAGAGAAAGACCCAGAAGAAGAGAGACCACTGCTCCCTGTGTGTGACCTTGCACTGGCTTGCTGTTGTTTCTCCTTGGGGTTCTTGTAAAAGACCTAGTGGAGTGGGTGCTTGGGTTATGGTGATGACGGAGTGTCAGAGCAGAGCAAGATAAATGTTTTTAGGGAGAAGACTGCAAGTCCAAAATGACATCAGAAAGCCAAGTGGCCAAACCGGAAGTAAGGGACTTTGAGACAATAGGAGGGAGGTGTTATTTCTCATGGAAGACGTAAGTGTGGATTTGGTATTATTGAAAACATAGCAGTAGATGAATTAGCTTACTGAGGCATCAGTTTCATGAATGTAAAATTTAAATTCTAAAACTTCGTTTCAGTTAATTGAGAAGACTTTTGCCAGTGTCTTTTTCTTTCAGCTTACCCGCTGCTTGTTTTCTAGAGCTTGCCATGGTGGACTTTGAGATGTGTGAATATTCACCAGCAGTTGCTTGAGGAACGCTCCCCTCAGCTTTTTGCCCTTGCAGAACAGTGTATTGATCAAGGTATGTTACTGATTTTTCTTTGACAAGTAATAATGACTTTTTGTTTGAAGTTGTTTCTTTTGCTTTTTTTATGGTTGTGAAATATCACAATTCTTAGGTAACAGAGTATAGAATTCCTTTTGGTCTTTTATGTTTTTTTTTTTTTTTTTTTTTTGTCTTTTTCGTTTTTATCGGTACCAGGGATTGAACTCACGACCGCCTGCTTGCAAGGCAGGTGCTTATGCCGCTGAGCTAAATCCCCAGCCCCAGTCTTTTATGTTTTAAAAGCAGCAGTGTCTTTTATATTACCTATTTACCAAGGTGATTTGCTTTGTGTAGGTCACAATGATTTTATCACAAATTACTACAGGTATTTTAATATTTTCTCTTTTTTTAATCTAAGGAATTTCATCAAAAATAAATATAAACTTTATTTTTTAATGAAAGACCTAACTGCTGGGCATGATGGCACATGCCTGTAATCCCAGCACTTGGGAGGCTGAGGCATGAGGGTTGCCATGACTTTGAGGCCAACCTGGACTACATAGTGAGATCTTGTCTCAAAACAAAACAAACAAAACCCTAAAACCCTAACCATCTTGAACTTTAGTAAATTGTTCTATATTATATACAGAATGGGAAGTTATTTATCTTGTATTCTAAAAAGATTTTTTTTTTAATTTGGTAGAAAATATATTTTACTGAAGATGACAGTGGGTAGGGAGGCAGTTCTACTTTTATTTTTTTTTTTGCAATATATAATGTTAAACAGAAAAGTTCCTAAAATGTGAATTGAAAAATTTACCAAGTAATTATAAACTAAACATGTATATCTGCTTCCTGCTGCCTTTGTTGCATGTATCTACATTTCCTAGGGAAGCACTAAAAAAAAGAGAAGCTTGAATACCTTAATACTTGGTTTCCAGCATCTCTGGCCTTTTGGAATCATTTTTCTTGGCCAAACAAAATAAAAACAAAAACAAATTCTCTTGCAGTGAAGGAATATTTGGATCAACTTGGGTTTGGAATGAGTTTTTGAGTTATATAGTTGGAATTTGACTTTAGCGATGTCCCATTCCACCCATACATATCTAAGGAATGCTTATGTGTGTGGCCATGTGTATAAGGGGTGGAGACAGTGGCTAGCATCACTCTGGAAATGTGATCTGTATTTGAAGGTAGCAGGTTCATGTAGACGTAATGAAATGCGTGTGTCATTGCAAGAAGCTCCTGAACTTCCTGGGTTCTGTTTCCTTCAAGGGTTTATCTGTGTAATAACAAGCCAGGATAGAACACAAAGTGCGCACAGTAACTTGCACAGTAACATGACTAAGTTACATGATTAGTTGAAACTATTATCCCAATTTTTATTTTATTCTAGAAATTCATAGATGTATGCTAAGCTTAGATAAATATGACTACATGATTCAAAAAAAGAAATAAAAATATTAAACAACCAGTATAAAATTGATTCATTTTGTCCTTTGTGCCAGATCTTTATATTCTTTAAAGATTTTAGATAATATAAAGCTGTGGAACAAACACCAGAGCTGAAACATTATATATATTAAAAATTATTCTCCCTAGCTGGGTGTGGTGACTCATGCCTGTAATCCCAGCACTTGGGAGGCTGAGGAAGGAGGATTGTTGTGAGTTCAAGACCAGCCTGGGCTACAAAGTGAGCTCAAGGCCAGCCTGGACTGCATAGAGACCCTGTCTCAAAAAGACAAAAAAAAAAAAAAAAAAAAAAAAATTCTCCCTGCTTTAAGATAGGGGATTAATTCCATTAAATGTAAGGCCAAATGTGGTGGCGTGTGTCTGTAGTCCTAACTACTTAGGAGGCTGAGGCAGGTGGATTGCTTGAGCCCAACATAGTGATTCCTAGTGTCAAAAAAAAAAAAAAGCAAAAAATTGTTTTTCTAATAATATAATTTCTTAAATAACAGCTACAAACAATTTCTTTTTTGTTGAAATTTTTGGCTTAATGCTTTTGAGCTATAGAGTTATGAATGGTTGTAGCCTGCTGAACCATGTATAGCGACACTAATGCACCCACACTAGGTTGGGAGCTTCTTGACAGTGGAGTTTTAAAAATCTGTTTCCACTTAGAACACTAGGAAAAAAAAGTAAATGTTTATTTTATATTTGTTAAATAATAACAGCTAACATCTGTTGCACCTTTAGTTTATGTAACTGGGGAAAAAGTTATCACATTCCATCTAAAAAAGCAGTGTTGTTCAAATGTTGTGGTTTGTTTAAATGTCCCCCCAAACCCTCATGCCTCATGGGAGGTGAGCCGTTCTAGGGTGGCTGAGTCCGCTTGTGATTGGCTTGTTGTCTAGTACTGGGATTGATGGTGTGAGTCCTGCACTGCCCAAGGGCGGGTAACCTGGATACAATATAAGGGAGGGAAGAAGGTGTGCTTTCCCCTCTCCCCGTTACCCTTTTACCCTGTTTGCTACCGCCATGAGCAGTTGCCCCTAGCCACGCCACTCTGCCTTGGAGCCAGCTGAGTATGGACTAAAACCTCCAAAAACTGTAAGCTAAGTAAACCTTTCCTTGCTTACTTTTGTGTGTTAAATATTTTTTTTCAGCAATGAGAGAAAAGTAACCAGAACACTGGGAATATTTGTTCTCCATCTCAAGTGATTTTTGTCCAAGTTAGCTTCAAACAAGGGTTTTTTTAAAAATTGAGTTACAGGAAAATGGATTCTATTGAGATTCTGCATGGGACTTTGACTCTTTTTTGCTTAGGTATGGCATTCTCTGCACAATGAAAGATGAAGTAAATTGGGGAAAATTAATTCCCATTGTCGCACTTAGCTGACATGTTATTGTCTTCTTCCTGTTTATAGTGAAATGAAAACTGGGAACACTGTTTTCCCTTATTCATGCTATTACTTGTTTCTAAAGTGAACCAAGATACACTATATATAAACAGTGCAATGGAGTAAGCTGCTAGTTCATGAATTGGGTTAAGTTTTGAAAACCAGGGATAAATGTCTCTGATACTAGCAGAAACAAAGTTGATTTTTCAGAAAACAAGGAAATCATGTAGGAGAAGCTCTCATAAGGACTCAAGTCAATTGTTTAATTTTATAAACAAGTAGTTTCTTCACTAGGTCTGGTGGCATATGCCTGTAATTTCTAGCACTCTGAGGATGCAGAGTAAGGAAATCACAAGTTCAAACCATCAAAACAAAAAACAAAAAACAAAAACAAGTTCAAGCAGTCTGGACAGCTTAGCAACTTAATGAGACCCTATCTCAAAATAAAAGATAAAAAATGATCTGAGGGTATAGCTCAGTGTAAAGGCCTCGGGTTCAATGTCTTTTTCCCTCTTCCAAAAGTCGTAACAGCCTCCGTATACTACATAGGATATTATACAGTTGCCTATGATTCATTATACTTTTATATCAAATTGGTTTTTGATTTTTTTTTTTTTTTGGTGGTGCTGGGCATTGAACTCACAACCTTGTGCTTGCTAGGCAAGTGCTTGTGCTGCTGAGCTATATTCCTAGCCCACAAATTGGTTTTTGAACAAAAAGCAAGCTTTCCCTTGACATTTTTAAAATGTATCTGTTTATTTATTTTTAGAATTAGGTATTGAACTCACGACTTGCTCTTGCCAGGCAGGTGCTTATGCTGCTGAGCTAAATCCCCGGCCTCTTTGACATTTTTTTTTTAAAAAGGAAATCAAACTTGATACAAGCCCTATAAAGTTACATTTCTTCCTTTCCATGTTACCCTCCTAAAGTAAATCTGCATCTATGGCCATGTCTTTAGTGTATTTTTGTGGCTAATCTAACATTGACCCTTACATATTAAGAGAAGGAAAAAAATATATTATCCTTGTATTTTATTTTATTTTTTGTTTTTTTTTTAAGATAGGTTTTCACCATGTAGTCCAGGCTGTCCTTGAACTTACTCTGTAGTTCATTCAGGTTGGCCTCAAACTCCTGCCTGAGTTGAGATTACAGGAGTGAGCCACAATGCCCCTCTCATGTATGTTTTTAAAAGTTAGGAACCAGATGTTATATTTTAGGGAGAATTTTATTCTAAGAGTTAAAATGCACTTCTAAAATGAAAAAGGTTAATTTAGATGTCTGGAAAACATGACTCTAAGTGACTCATTCCCCAGGTGGCCTCAGTTCTTCTCTGCAATATATTTCAATGTACTGTTTGCTTTGCCCTGCAACTAAGAAGTTTTTATGTTGCTGCTCTAGACTAATCAACAACATTTTTCATTTTATCTAGTCATAAATTGGTGAGTAGACATAATTAGACATGTTGGCTGTGTCTAAGTCTGTAGATGGTATTAAAACTGTAATATTTCATAATCAGTTGTATTTTTTTAAGTGTTTTGTTCTGGAATTTGACCCAAATGTTGACCAGTCAGTTATAACTGAAATACTGTTCAATGTCCAGGAAAGGCTATTATATTTGAAATGTTGCCCTTGAAGGATCATTAAAAGGTTGGCAGGATTGTTTTCAGTCTATAAGTAGAGAATTTTGTGAGCAACTATGATCTTTATTTTTGTCCAAGAATGTTAGTTAACATCAGTGTAATATAATGAAATGGAGCATAGAGGAATGTCAGCATAACTCTGCAGGGCCAATCTCATCTATGAAAAGGGTAGGTTAGAATCTTAAAAAATATGTTTCTCAGCACAGTCTAATAGGGATGTCACACTACATGAAAACATAGTTCTCTAGAGACTATTTAAGGGTAGTCTGATCTGATACTGAACTTATTGTCTGACCTGATACTAAAAATGTATTCCATATAGTGCATGAAATGGAATATTGGGAGTTCAGCTATTTGGACATGAATTTATGAAGTCATTTTCTTTTTCTACTTTTTTTCTCTCTACTGTAGATTGAACCCAGGACCTTTTTGTCAGTGCTGGGCAAACATTCCCCCACTGAGCTACATCCCCAGCCCTCATGAAGTCATAGTCTAAGAGAAAACAGGTTAAGATGTTTTATCAGCAAGTTCCTCTGTGACATCTGTAGGCAGCTGTGTGATTCTGGGATTAGGTTTTTTCCACATTGCAGGAGTTGTTCAAGAGATTGGTCTCTTGGTGACTTATGAATATATAGTTTTTTTGCTATAAATGTGATACTTCGGGGTGAATGTTTTAAAATGTACTTAATATGGTTGTCTGTAATTATAATTATCCATAGGGACTTCATTTTAACACAGCTTTAAAAATAATCTTGTGAGAGAACTTTTGGGTTTTAGGGTACATTTAAAATGTACTGGATAACATTTTGATCTAGGTCATGAATATTAATTTGCAAAGAGAACCTACAGATTTAGTAAAATAATAAATATCTATTGGGTCAGCATGCTTCTCTTTTTATATAAATCTTTAGTCATCCAAAACTGAAAACTTTGTGTTCGCAGTTGACTCACTGTTTTCTGTCATTCTGTGTATCTAGCCAGTTCCTAAATCTTACTAGTTTTTCCCTAAGGGTTCCATATCTATCTTTTTCTGTTCCTACAGCTCTTATCCTGGTCTGAAATCTTTGGTTTGGAAGACCCTGCAGAGATCATCTTGTCTAGCAAACTCATTTAACAAAGAATGGAGACAGAGGGGTGGCCCAAAGGCCAGAAATATGACCGAAGCTCTTTTTTTTTTTTTTTTTTTTTTTTAATTTTATTTAAGGAGAAAGAAAAAAAAAAGCAGGGAAAGGGTACAAGTTATACAGATTTGCAGAAAAAAAAATGAACAGTAGGAAATCACTAGTTAATGGATTACATATTGTCATCTTAGAAATAATTGTTCAAGTCACAAAATTAAAGCTTGTAAAGTGGACATTCCATCAATGATACTGCAAACAGTCCTGTTCATTGATCCAATAAAACTCTGTGATATCATTTTCTATCTTATACACTTAAATATACATGCAGTTATATAGTTTGGAGCACTTTCTTTTCCTCTCTTTTGTACCATGACTATTACACATTTTGGGTTTCATTGCTCCCACGGTTCTTATTACTTTTTTGGAAGAGAGTAAAACCAAATGTGACATAACAGAACAGAATCGGTCAAGTCAAAAGGGTGGACATAATAGATAATGTAAAAACATAATACCAGGTGATCAACAATGGTTACTATAATGCCTCCCGCTATCTCTAATAGAATTGCCTATATCGTTAGTTATAATACAATTGAACAAAACAGTAAAGAATAAAACCAACAAAACCAAAACATTGGAGACATTGTAGGTCTTCAAAAGTAGATAAAAGTCAACAAGAATGGGCGTCATAATGAATCTCATTATCTTCACAGCTGATGCCTAAACTTTCGAACCTGATACTATCCAGCAAAACAGAATAGGGGAACATCAGTTAAAAACCAGATGGTGAGAGTAATACAGGGCTTTAAATCAAGGTAATGAAAAGTCAAAGTGGGTTACTATAATACATCCTGCTATTTTTTCCTTTAATTAAAAGGATAAAGATAAAAAAGTAAATAATGGAGTGGAGATTGAGATAAAAGAGGGCATAACAACGAAACAGCGCAGATCAAAACATAACCATTTAAGCAGAATAGTGTTTCACCACCAGATAATCCTAACCTAAAAGTAGTTACCATATTGTCTCTTTCTTTGAAATCCTTGAGTACAACTTCGTATACTGTAGCATTAAGTATATCAAAACAATGTAAAACCATTCAAGAGAATGACAGCATTACAGAGTATTTAGAATCAACTAACAGAAAATGAATAATGGTTTCTGTATAATCTCCTTGTCTTTACAAGGTTTTTGCTTATACTATCGTACATAATAAAATCCAGTAAGATACAACCTATTTAGACCATTGGAGACAGAAGGACAAAAGCTAGATGAGACTTCAAAACAAGATGATACTAAATCAGTATTACCTATTAAGATGTCATTTTCTCCAAAATAGCTGTTCCTATCATCCAATCTTCTCTGCCTCATTTCTGTTGAGCTCTTTTTCTGTCAGTAGCTGTCAGTTTGTCTTCTTCATTTTGTTCTCTGCTCCATTCGTTGTGGCCTCCCTGCCACCATTTCTGGGTTCTTTGTATTTTTCTTTTTTTAGAATATCCTGCAATACTCTCTGTAGAGTTGAATTGGTGGTTGCAAATTCCCCCAGTTCCTCTTTATCCTGGAAGCACCTTGTTTTTCCATCAATTTCCAGGGACAGTCGTGCAGGATATCTCAATCTTGGCTGGAGATTATTGTCTTTCAAAGCTTGAATTATTTCCCCCCACGCTCTTCGTGATTTGATGGTTTGTGCCGAGAAATCTGCTGTAATTCTGATGGGTGTTCCCTTGTAAGTGGTCTGTTTCTTGTCTCTTACAGCTTTTAATATTCTGTTCTTGTATTGAATTTCTGGAATTTTTATTATTATATGCCTGGGTGTTGCTCTGTTTGGGTTGTAGGTAGCTGGGGTCCTGTATGCCTCATACATCTGAGTATCTTTACCTTTTGCTAAATTAGGAAAATTCTCCTGGATTATTTCTGTGAGTAGCTTTTGTAGTTCACTTGTTTGTGTCCCTACTTCTTTTATGTTCTTAATCCTTAAGTTATGGATCCTCTTATCATCTTCTTGTCTTTGTATTATTGCTGTTTGTTTCTTTGTTATTTTTAAGAAGTTTTTCATTTCATTCTCCCATATTACAAGTCTGCCCTCCAGTTCAGATAGTCTGTCCTTAGTTTCTTTCAAGCTGTTATGCCAGTCTTCTATAGACTTCTTAGTATCTTGGTAGTCCCTTTGAACCTGCTTCACGTATTCTATGCTTTCTCTGTTTTCTCCATCAAACAATTCTCCCCTTTTTTCCTGTTCTTCCATTCCACTGCCTGTTTTTTCTTGGGTGGTACTTAGCATTTCTCTAACTATTCTGCATACTTCTAGCTTCAGGTCGTTGATAACTTCATTCCTGAATTGGTCTATGAGGCTCTCTATATGGTGCCTTATGTATATTGGTGCGGTGTCTGCTATTGCCTGTTTCTCAGAATTGGGGGCCGAGGAGCCTTTCTTGTTGCTGCCTCTTCCCATGCTGCCTCTTCTTCTCTGTTCCTTATATATGCAAGCTTATATAAGAGGCCCAGCTTCTCTCCCAGTCAGCCACAGCCTGATCGAATTGCGCCAGTTAGGTGTTCCCGCTCACCGCTGCGCACCAGGGAGTTACAGACCAGGCAGCCTACGTGTCTCCCCTCCCGGCCACCGTCAGGCTCTGGGATCTGGGTTGGGCCAGCCTACCGGGTCCGCCGGCAGCGTCACGCAGGCCAGGCACTTTTCACCAATCCCGCCCGAGAGGGGGATGTGTTGCTGGAGTCGCCACCGCGCCCTGCTCCCGCAGGACTGCTCGGGCCCAGAAAGTCCTCCGCTGGAGTCAAACTGTGGTAGAGTGTCAGCTTCTCTCACTCACCTCACCACAAGTCAGTGCACGCCTCCCTGCCGTTCGCAGATTGCCGTTCTCAGAGCTTCTGTGCATCTCTCCTCGCCGAGCCACTGTAGAGGCAGCCAGCCGCCGCGCGGCGGGAAACCCAAATCGCGGCTTACAATGGCGCGGGTCCAGCCTCCACACCGAGGCTTTTCTGTTCCTGTTTTAGCACCAGGACTGCATTCCAAGTTGGTTTCTCTCAGCCCAGTTCATTCCTGAGTCAGCAGAGCATATCTCCACCTGCTTATGTCTCCTTAGTCCGCACCATTCCTGGCTTCTGAGCCGAGTCTTTCAGAGAGCCTCCAGTAGTTGCTGTTATCTGTCCGCCATGTTCTCCCGGAAGTCGACCGAAGCTCTTGACTCCAAGTGCCGCTCACTTTTTCTATTGGGCTTTCCTAAGCTGGTGAGCCTGGCAGAGCTCTATAGCTAGTAATGGTGATGCAGCTGGAACGTTTATGCTGTGTACACTGGATCAAGCACCTCTCTAAGTCTTTAAATATGTTTACTAGTTTGTTCCAAACAGTTAGCACTCTGAGGTAGTACTGAAGAAGAATTAGTGGTGGAGATAGTATGCTACTGCTGCTGTCCCTCCCCCTCCCCTCCCCTCCCCTCCCCTCCCCTCCCTTTCCTGTCCCTCCCTCCTCCTCCTCCTCTTCCTCCTCCTCCCCCTCCTCTTCCCCCTCTCCTCCTCCCCCCCTTCTTCTCCTCCTTCTAGGTCTAATTAGCCTACAGTAAGGCTCATTTTTAAAGTATACAGTTGGTAACATTTCATATGCAAAGGCACAATTAAGACCATTAACAGGTCATAGCATTTTAAAGTCTGGGTTTTAGTTCTGTCTTCTGTGGATTCTCTGTGTAACCCCAAGCAGCTTAGTTGACTTTTAAACCAAAATTTCTTTCCTTTAAATCCTTTCCAGGTGTAAAATAATGTGATTTTGTGGTGGTGTTTTTGATTTTTTTTCTTTCAATCTAGCTTCTCATCCATCTTAATGCTGGACTTTCAGAAGCTTGTGTTTAAAAGAGTGATCTCTTTTCCTGGGTACTGTCAGAGATTATTCTGAGTAGGAGTTAATACTATGGTTAGGATTCATAATCACTGCACAGTGCTTCTTTTTATTAAGAAAAATGTCTTTTAGTCTATCATAACTATTTTTTCTGTTGAAGAGAACTGCTGTCTCTAGTATACTATCTACAAGCCGTGTATGACTATTTAAATGTAAATGAATAACCATTCAGTTACTAAGCTGGGCATGGTGGCCCATTCCTATAATCGTAGCACTTGCAAGTCTAGGGCAGGAGGGTCACTGTGAGTCGAGGCCAGTCTGGGCCAATAAGTTCAAGTGAACTACTTGTCTCAAAAAGCCAACCAAAGGAACAAACAAAACAATCAGTTACTGAATTGAAATACTCAGTGTCTCAGTTTCCCTAGCCATATTTCAAGTGTTGAGAAGCTGCATGTGACTAATGGCTACCGCTGTGGGTGATGAGCTGTGGGACAGTCAGTGTCATTGTGAGGCGCTGTGTTGGGCAGCCAGGGGTGACTGGCCCTCTGGCTCCTGTCAGCAGAACTTCATGCCAGGAAGGTTTCACTGACACGTGGGCTCTTTTTTGTTTTTTTTTTTTCTCCCCATAAATCTGTATGGGTTAGTTCTCCTGAATATGATTTTCATGATTTTTTCCCTAAATTTATTTTGTTGTTTTCCTTCCTTGTCGGTCTCGCTCTCTCACTTTCACTCTCTGTTGAACTCAGAGCTTTGTACTGAGCTGTAGCCCCAGCTCTCTCTCTCTTTCTCTCACTGTGTGCATGTATATATATATATATATATATATATATATATATATATATATTTTTTTTTTTTTTTTTTTTTTTTTTTTTTTTCTTTTGTACCGAAACTCAAACCCAGGGCTCAGGGTCTTGTGTTTGCCAGGCAAGCAGTGTGCTGCTGAGCTACATCCCAGACTTTTTATTTATATTTTGAGACAATGTCTTGTTAAGTTACTGGGTTGCTTAGGCTGAACTTGAATTTGAGACCATCTTGCTTCAGCCTTCTAGAGGCCTGAGATTCAGGTGTTTGCCAACATACTGGGCTAAACAGATACTTTTTGGGTGCTTGCTTTGTGCCAGATACTCTGCTGGGTGCTATGACTATCGGTGAATGCAGTGAGCTAGGAGCTAAAATAAGGTACGCAAAATCAGCACAAAGAATAAGGACTGAGTGGGAGGATGTGAACTTCTTTCGTTGTTGTTGTTTTTTTGGAACCAAGGATCGAACTTATGATATTGTACTTGCCGGTAGGCGCTTGTGCTACTGAGCTAGATTCCGGGCCCTGAACTGAATTTCAAAGGGTGAGTAAGAATTTGTTAGTGGGAGACTTGAAAGGGCAGAGAGTATGCAGAAGAGGAGAAAAGAAACACCTGTGTGCTTTTAGGGATTTTTTTTTTTTTTTTTTTTTTTAAGCAGCTGGCAGTGGGTTGGAGCAGAGTATGAAGGCCATGCATGAGGGGAGCAGGCAGTCAGGAGCTAGATTTCTAGATTTTAGGGTCAGAATGATACAACAAGTTCTCTGCAAAGGTGTCTCCCTTTTATTTGGTTCGTTTCTACCGTTTTCTGTCTTCCCCTTTGTTAGTTACAGGTTTATTACTTTTTGATTTATTCTTCCAGCTTTTTTTGCTCTGTAGTAGTCCTCTGTTACCGCTTTATATGTAGATGTTCCCCTAAAGCTCACATGATCATAGGTGGGCTTTTTGGAGGTAGCTAGATCCAGGGCATGTCATG
The DNA here is from genome assembly GCF_034190915.1 of Cavia porcellus. NCBI lineage: Eukaryota > Metazoa > Chordata > Mammalia > Rodentia > Caviidae > Cavia > Cavia porcellus. The sequence goes on along the minus strand of NW_026947484.1, from coordinate 228,847,847 downwards.
CCAGGATTAAGCACGCGTGATTATTAAATTAGCCCAACGGGTTTAGCGTAGTTCTGGGTGTGGATGATGGGAAGGCCCTCTGTAGCTGTGGGTGGCACCGCCCAAAAGGCAAGCAGCCAACAGGGAGAGGCAGGCTGCCACTGCAGCTGCTGCTCTGCTGCTGGCGGCTTGCTGCTCGCCACGCCAAGGACTGTTTCTCCTCTGTGATGCTCCTCTGTCATGCGGCCGTGTCTTGGAGCCAGCTAGCCATGGACTGACTGAAAGAACCTTTCCTCCTTTAAATTTGGGTGTTGAAAATTTGGGTTCAGCAATGAGAAAAAGTAACTAAGACATTCTTTTCTACTCATTTTGTGTTTTCCCCTTTGTTAGTTGCTCATTTATTAATTTTTGGTTTATTGTACTTTTTTTGTTTTTTAAAATTTCCCCTCATACTGAATGTAGAATACTATAAACACTGGTTGACACTTTGCTTTATTTTCTTACTATATTCTGAAGTTTATTACTTTTTGACAGCTCTACAGTATTCTAAGATGTGAATGTTTATGATTTATTTACTGGGTCCTCTGGTGATCAGAATGAAACCTTGGGATGCTTCCGATCTCTGCTGTGCTTTAAACCTAGCGAGTAGGCTTCAAATGTGAATGAGGCTGCAGGGATCCTGATACCATTAAATAGTGAGTTTGTATTCTTCATCTAATTTATATTCTTACCTTTCCCTACCTTTTGGTATCATCTGGAGGGCTAGTTTGGCCTATTCATTCTTATCAAACTTTGCTAGGTCAGATCATGTTTTATTTTTCCCACAAAGAGGTTGCAAAAAACACTTCAGAGTTTTGGGATCTTAGTATTCCAGATAAGAATTTTGACATATAGTAAAGCCAGATAAATAGCATCTTGTATGTGAATAATGTGATATACAATGGACTTTGCTTCCTTAGTTACCAGAAAGAAGTCCTTATGTGAACTTTAAACCTTGCAGGACCTGATAGAAAATATGTCACTTATTTGAGGGTCTGAATCAAGGTCATTGTGGCTGGAGCAGAGAGGGTGGGGAGAGAGATATGGAGGTCTAGGACTTCTAGGGCACAATAGGGCATGCTTAGTCTTCATCCTAAGAACAGTAAGATACTGTGAATGATTTTGGTAAAGGATAGCTTTGATCCATTTTGTTGATGATTATGACATATATGTCAGCTGGCTTCTGAGTTTTAATAGCTCAATAACCATGTATTGATTGAGGAAATTACAAATTTTTTATTTACAATTTTTTTTTTTTGGTACTGGGGATTGAACTCATGACCTCATGCTTGCCAGGCTATTTACTATTTTAAACGTTCATTTGACAATAAATGTCACTGTGATTCTGGTTATAGTCAGATTGAGTTACCAACTGCCACTCTTCCTCATTTCCTTATTTGATTTAAATGTATTTCAGATTATTTTTGACACTTGCTGTTACTTCTGACTTCATGTAGAGCAGAATATATCTGAAGACATTTCTTTGTGTTTCTTTATGCTTGTCTAGTTAGTATCTTTGAGATTCCACTTCTTGTCAGCTGGGTGAGTGGGTTGCTTTATGGGGCCACACCAATTCCCTATCTAGACTCTTCAAAGTTGTGTGTATCTTCATCAGTGGCTTACTTAACATTACAGATTTGTCTTCTGAGTACTTGTAACTGCTTTCAACTTTTTCTCTAAATCAGAAGCTTAAAAAACAGATAAACTTTTCTTAAAAGCTGTTATAGAGACTTAGCGTCTTGCTTTCCACACTTTCCAAATGTGCTACTTTGAAGTTTGAAACTGCAGTGTTAGGTTATGATCTTTGGCTCTTTTCCAGTCTGCCTGTGGGAGTGTTTTCTTATTATTCTTTCTACTTAAAAGTGGTAAAACTCCAAAGTTATGGTTTGTAAAAATTAAATTGTTTTATTTTTTGAATAGGATCTTGCTATGTAGTTCAGGGTAGATTTGAACTCACTGCATAGCTTTGGAGGGTCTTGAACTCTCAGCGTTTCTTCTGCCTCAGCCTCTGGGGTGTTGGGATTATGCCTGGATATCCAAAGTTATGCCTTTGTATACTCAAAATTATGTAAAATCTATTTGAATGCACGTTTGTGGTGATAAACTCTTGATATTTTGCTTGGAGATGTTATTTTCCTCTCTTTCTGGAATCTCAGCTAAAGGATCTAGGCAGCATCATTAAATTATAATTCTGTGTTCATTTGGCTCCTGGCTTAGTTACTTTTGTCATTGCTGAGACAAAATACCTGATGCCCAGAGTTAAAGGAGAAAAGGTTTTATTGTAGTTTGTAGAGGTTTTAGTTCATAGTTGGCTAGCTCCATAGGAGGGGCATCACAGAGGAAAAACCTTCATGGCAAAGCAGGGGCAGAAGCAGCAAGGGATAAGCAGAGACCCTCGTTCTGTCCCTTCGGCAGAGTGGGACACCCTTAATCCTCACATTGCACCATGAATCAATCCTAGCATCGCATCCTTCATCCCAGCATCGCACTCTAGGTTCAGCCACCTCGGACAGGCCCCACCTATGACTGCATGAGGTTTTGGGGGATGCCTAGATATAGCTGTAGACCCCATTGTTGGCATTCAAAAGTCATTTGTTTTAATAATTCTTCTTTTATGAATAGTCTGCCTTTTTCATCTTGCTATTTCTAAGGTTTTCTTTTTTGCGTTTGTGGGGTTTTTTTTTTTTTTTTTGTCTTTTTCTTTTTTATTGGTACCAGGGATCGAACTCATGACTGCCTGCTTGCAAGGCAGGCGCTTATGCCGCTGAACTAAATCCCCAGCCCCTCGTTTGTGGGTCTTAATTTGATTTTTTTTTTGGTAAAGGAATCGAACTCGGGACCTTGCACTTGCCAGGCACGTACCATGCCACTGAGCTATACACCTGGCCTCTTAATTTGAGTTCTTATACTTGATGTCTCCCCCCATTTCTGATAAGTTCTTAGCTATTATCTTTTCTTTATTGTCTGCTTTTTCCTATATTTCATGTCTGGCTTTCTTTTCTGCATCCTCAAGATTCTTTGATACTTTTCTTTTTGTTTTGCCGTGTAATCTTTTGCATAACTTCAGCTGGATCTGTTTTCTAGTTTTCTTTTCTGCTCATTTGTCTTTGAATTTTAATTTAAGAAATTTAAGGATTTTTGTTTTGTTTCTCTGGTTTACCAGGTCAATTTTTTTTCTTTTGTTTTCTTTTTTGTTTGCTTGTCTTTTTGAGATGGGGTCTTATTGTAGTCCAGCCGGTCTTGAACTAACTTGTATAGCCCAGGCTGGCCTCAAACTCAGCAATCTTCCGATCTTCCTACCTCAGCCTCCCAAGTGCTGGGATTATAGTTATGCAGCACCACATCCAGCATCTGGTTGATTTCTGTAGGTTCTTATGCTTCGTTAGTATTTCTGTTTATTTCCTAAGCCTATTAGACATCTCATATACTGTATCAAGTCTTTTCGACCTCTTAAAGTTCTGAGGATCTGTTCTGCCTTTCGTTTTTTTCTGCTAAGTTTCAGGTATTAGTGTGTTAGTTTTTATGTTTGTGACTTTATTTTTGCTAAAGTTTATCAATAGAAATTAATTTTAATCGTGATTAGAGTTGCATTTTTTTAGAAGTACATTTGTTTTTTGCGTTTCTCCAGAGTAGATAGCCTGATTTGGTCTACAGATCTGCGTGAAGGCTGACATAAGGTTATAAATCTTTTTTTTTTAACTTTTTTATTTTTTATCGATACCAGGAATCGAACTCATGACCGCCCGCTTGCAAGACAGGCACTTAAGCCACTGAGTTAAATCCCTAGCCCCAAGGTTATAAATCTTTTTCCCTTACATCTTCCTCTTTGTATGGCGCACACAGTTCTGTTTTAATGTTGAAGGTACAATTCTGTAGTTCTCAACTTCGAATGGAGATCTGCTAGATTACGTACTATGCATGTGTCTGGGCCTTGTCTGTTCTCTACGTAGATGGCAGAGTGGAACTATAAAGTCCCTAAGGTTTGGTAGATGGCTTTGAAGAAGAGTATAGCTTCATTGCTTGCTTATTTTCTAAGGTTACAATTTTCATTTAGTTTTGTTCTCTGAAGATTGGTTATTTTGTTCTCATACAACTATAAACATAAAAATATATTTAAAATTTTATTTTTAATTTTTCTGTATTTAAATTTTGAATCATGTTTTTTAGCTGTTTTTTATTGAGGGTAATTAGTCATACTACTAAGAATGAAGCTTAAAATAAAACCAGGATCTCTTCCTATACATTATTTATTTATAGTATTTAAGTTCTGAACACATTAACATGCATAAAAAGCACAGAAGTACAAGATCAAAAAACCAGTTTTACCCATAATACCTGTATGGATAGATAGGAATTTAGATAGGTAGGAAAAGAAACGTGATCAACATCAGGCATATGTGTGACTTATTTGATATGTTAGTAGGACAGTTCAAATTTTATAGCCTTTAGACCTGTCTGAGCTAAATGCAGAAATGAACTTTTGTGATATTTGAGAGAGAATTTAAACATTTAAAATTTTTGTTATTGATTAAAATTTTTTTTTTTTAATTTTGAGACTGTCTCTCTAAGTTGCTAAGGCTCAGTTTATGATCCTCCTGTCTCAGTGTCCAACATGCTTGGTTTATAGGCATTGAAAAGCAAATCTTGACCAACCTGTGCAGCCTTTGATTTTTGCATCTTGATCCTTTTGGGAAAATCACTGTCATTAACACAAAGCAAAATTGTGTTACTTGTAAGTTATGCTGAGATCTTGCAAGGTTCTTAACATTTCTGACAGTAAGGGTTAGGTGCTCGGGAATAATGGACAGAATAAATGAAAATAAAATTTACAAAAGAAGCCCTCACTAAGAGCATTGAATATTGTTAGGCTGGCTTTTCCTGAATTTGATCTGCGTGCCTGAGTTGTCACAGTGAGAAGTGGATGCCTCTGCGCCCTAGGCGGTGAGGCGTGCACATCCTGACTTAACTCTCTTCCAGTCCTAAGGATCTCTTTGAAGGGCTGACAGCATATAGAAAAATACTGTTTTGGTTGTCAGACCCATTGTAATTTCAGTGCATGGTGGAACAAAGCAGGGATATCTGTTTTTCACTGTAAATGTGTTAGAGCAGCCAGATTATTAGATGATGAAGTAGACTTAAGTTTTGTGGCATCACATTTTTACCTGCCAACCTCTTTCCCTGATTCTCTCACAAGGTTGGATTAAAATCCTGACTTTGCAGTTTAACAATTGAGTTGATAACAAGCTGTCTGGGCTCAGTTTTCTTTTTTTAGCCCAATTTTATAATGACCTAGGTAGAGATAGTATCAGCCTCAAAAGCATTACTGTGAGAATCAAATAGCATAGCATTTAAAATGTCCAGTGCTAGGCAAAGTAGGCATGTAGTAAACATAAATTCTTTCACCTTCATTGATGGGAAAACTATTAGCAGTGCATTTTCTCTTTTTTCATTGTTCATTCTTTAGACTGCTTTGTAAAGTGCTGATTAACCTATTACTGAAAATAATGTGAAGGGTGGCTTGCGCGGGATATTGTTTCAGGAATTCTGTTTTTGGGATCAGTTAAGATTCCCTAGTAACCTAGTGTGTGTCATAGTACTGGTTTATTCTATATAACAAATGTTAACAATCATTTTATTTCAGATGCAGTGTTACCAGAATGTTATTCTCCCATATTTTCATTTCAGGTATTCACAGAGCTAAAAGCTGAACTATATAAAAATATATTCCAATATTGTAGACTTACTGTCTTACTCATTGTAATTTTTAATGTTTCATCTTTTGTTTTGTAGTGTTGAAACTAGAAGACCTATTTGTAGGTGATTCGGGTCGATATTTGGCGATTCAGTTTCATCTGGAATGTGCTTATATATTTTTATATTATTATGAGTATAGAAAAGCAAAAGATCAGTTCAGTATTGCTAAAGACATTGGCAAATTGCATATTGATTTGACAGGTAAGACTACCTTTTGCGAATAAATTATTTTTAATACTCAAATGAGGATATATATTGTATTGGATATACTAGCATACAGTATTGTATGCTAGTATTTGACTTTCTATATTCTATTCTTTGCTTTATAAAAATAGATTTTTAAAATATTTTAGAGTTAGTATTTTTATGATAAGTTAGAAGTTATATTTTTCTTTATCTACAGAGAACCCTCTGTTTCACTTAGGTACATGTTTGTAATAGGTAGCAAACAGTGCACAAATGAACTTTGATCGTTTGGTACTAGGTATCACCTCTGCAGGCCTCTGTTGACTCCTACTTAGCTTGGTCTCTGTGCATTGTTTCTCCTTGTAAATACCTTCCTCTTGCTTCCATCCTGTTTTGTATTCCTTGTGAGCAGATGGTTCATCAGTGCCTTAGTACCCTGTCTGCCATATTGTAAGCACTCAATAAATATGTGCTGAATGAATTGTAGAATTTTTCCTAAAACTTCTATTTTTTTCTGAATGCCAAGTAAGATTTTGTATCCTTAATATATTACTGATTGCTGTATTCTTAATATACTACTATGTAATTGACATTCAATATTGAATAAGTTAATTAGAGTCAGAAATCATTGATTGGTTCCCTATTCATACCTGTCCAATCTGGACTGAGCACCTTAAGATGTGATTACTTGTCTATGACTGTTGAAATGGTGCTTATTGAGCTACTGTTAATCAATAAAATCTTTAGATATATTATGAATTAAACATGGCATTGTGGTACTGAGCTGATGGTATAGGCCTGTAATCACAGCCGTCTGGGAGGCTGACAAGAAGGATTGCATGTTTGAGCCCAGACTAGGTAATTTAGCAATTTAGTGAGACTTTGTCTCAAAATTAAAAAACAAAAGATTAAAGAAAGTACAGAAAGGTATAAAAGGCCCTAGGTGCAATCCCCAATATGGGAGAGGAAAAAAAGACTGTGGGCTTGTTTGGAATCTTAGCCACCTTTTATTATGTTATGTGGGGAAAGTTATTTAATATCCAGCTCATAACTTTTGGGACAATGCCATGCATAAGTTGGAGTCTTGTCTGTATTTGAAAATATGGTTATATATAACGTGTGAGTTTATTTTCAGAGACTGTTTTTAAATATCTTGGTCTTAAGAGATTTTTCTGGTACTGTTTAAAAACTATTGGCATGGTAGTCTAGTATATATTCACCTTTAACTGTTAGTATGTTTAATATTAGTTTTTCGTATTTTTTCCAAGTTAGAGGTGAAGAACTTAAAATGTGATACTCAGAAATATAAAATGAGAGCCCCCCCTTACTATGAAAACATAAGCTGTTCAGTTGCTATCTTTGGCATAATATGTTTAAAGAGTTGATGCATAACTTACAGCCAGACGCATCAAAGGATAAAATCCAGACTTCTCAGACTGGTCCTTCTAATCAGGGGTCTTTGTAATCTGAGATTTTCCGGAGAATGAATATTGAAACTTTTCCTTCTCTAACGTGCTCTGAATCAGCTTCTTGGCAGTGTATCATTTTGGACACATTAAAGAAAAATTGATATTACAATACTAGACTGTGAAGTTTAGAACCTGAAAACTGTGGCTTTAAGCTTGGGCTGTGGTGCAGAGGATCTTTGTGATCTTGGACAAGTTACCCCCAAAGCCTCCATCTTTTTATCTTCCATCTTTTTATCTTTTTGTATAGAGATAAGAATAGTTCTTCTACCTACAGCACTTAATAAGTTGTTTCTTTTTGAAAAGCAGTTTGGTGCAAAAGTGAGTGTGTGGGAAATCTAGTGGTAGAAATACTGGGTTTGAGTCCAGGTTTATTGGCCTTGTGCTATTGTAGGTTGAATGTCATTTTAATATCACTGGCCTTTAGGTTTCTCTTACTGAAATTAAGAAAACATCTAACCAACTCTAAAGCATTGAGCAAACATTATACTGCGTGATTGTTCTGTAGATCTGACTGACAAGTCTATATATATAATTTCATTTTATTTTTTCAGGTGCTTTAGGAAAAAGAACACGATTCCAGGAAAATTATGTAGCACAACTGATTCTAGATGTAAGAAGGGAAGCGGGTGGCCTTTCAAACTGTGAGTTCAGTCCAGCACCCACCCCTCAGGAACGTTTAACCAAGGTAAGGCAGGCTGTAAGTTGTGTAGTTCAGTTCACACCCAGGTCTGCTAATTGTGGGTGGGTAGAGGAGAAGGACTGAGTGGGGCAGGAAGAGACCTCATTTTGCCCACTTTTGAGCCTTTTCAAGGTAGCTGGGAGAACACAGTGTTGAAGACTTCAGTTTTTTGCCCGTAAGAAGAAATAAGTTGTATTTTTCCTGTAGAATTCAATAAATATGAATGAATAATGCAGTCAGTTATATATTATCCCTTTGAAGAGATACAAAAGGTAGACTGAGGAAAAACTGATTTTTCTAGCTGCTACCATATTTTTACTGTATTTTTGCTTCCTGTGGATGTTTTCCAGTATTCAGAGATTTGAGATCCTTTGGTTTCTTCTAAATATGTAAACCAAGGATCAGGGTTCCTTTCATCAGTTTTATGATCTCCCTTTTGTTACTCTGTCATTATGGGGTTGGTTACTTCCTTAGGTTTTCTTTTTTTTTTTTTTAATTTTTATTTTAAAGGGGGTAAAATTAAACACAACAAAACAGAACAAAATAGGACACAAGAAAGCCATGTAAGAGATATAAATTTCAAAGCTAGATGACCTGAGATCGTCACTATCTATCATATTGTCTCTGTTTTCTTCCAAATAGTTGTCCATGTCTTCACATACAGAGAATTCATACAAAACAACATAGTATAAAACTGATCTGAACAGAATGAGGAAGGTGTTTTAGGTCTTCAAAACCTGACATTTAGGGAAGTCACTAAGGCTGTCATAGAGTCTCTCGTTCTCTTCAAAATAGCTGTCCATACCTTCATGTATATTGAAGTTCATCAAAACAAGACAGGCTAAAATAACACCATTAATTAGAACAAAGCAAAACAGGGATTAAGTATTTGTCTTCAAAGAGATGGTAGAAGGAAATTCCCCCTATTTGCTATATTGCCTATGGTCAGCCTCTCAAGGGATATCCAGATCACACTTGCTAACGGGGGTGGTGGTGGGGGTGGGGTGGGAAGATGTGATGTTTAATTCTCAGCCCAGGAGCTGGCAGGCTCACAGCCACTCACGTGGGTGGGTGGGGTGGTGGAGGGGTTGCTTGATTTCCCAGGCCTCCAGGTCCCAGCATGGCGCTGGTCCCAGTAAACTCCAGTGGCTCCCGTTCTGGCTGCCACAGCCTGCCACGCTCACAGCTGCTCACGGGGCGAGTGTGTGTGTGTGTGTGTGTGTGTGTGTGTGTGTGTGTGTGCTTCAAACTGTTTTTTTCTAATGAATTGACCATTTCCTGCCCAAGTTCTGAAATGGCCAACACACCATAGAAAGACATCTCTTTAGGCTCCTGCTTGAAACCAACAGCCTCAGGAAGCTGCCGGCCTTGATTCAGGGCCAGCTTAGTGTGGTTTTCTGATGTGTCTGATGAATTCTGTTTTTGTAGTTTGAATTTATAATCCTCATCAGGTTCTGTTCTTACATGTTTCTCTAGCTGCGTCCATGGATGCTACTAGCATTTCTATTTTTTATTCTCAAGATGTCACACGTACATTTTTAGTTGTCCTTTGCTTACTTTCACTCTTTGGAGCCCATGTTTGCTACTCCGCACAAGGCACAGACTGTACTATGTGAAGAGTGTAGAGCCATGACTGACAAGGGTGTACACCACAGAGGAGGTCCGTCCTGTCAGAGAGCTGCTGATACCTGCTTCCATCCTTTATTTCTTCCTTACGTGTTGGAACCCTCCTCAACTCCCTCTCTAAGCCTTGGGTGAACTGCCATAAGCTTTTTAGGCTATAGCACAGTATCTATGAAAACAAGCATTTTATTTAGTAATACTTTTTTTTGTTTTACTGTGTTCTATTGAAAATTGTCTTTTGTAATGATAAACGTGATATGATCTTGTAAGGAATGTATAAAATACATGTAATTTAATATAGAATTTCTTCAATCTTTCATATTTGAAGTAAAATAGAAATCTTACAATCTTTGTTAAATGACTTAATGGCAAGTATTACTTGTGTAGTATAGATCTGGATTAGATAGAAACAACATTGTTCTCCTGAATAGATGACGGAATCATGTGTTAAATTAATTATACATCACCAAATGTGGTGCATGCTTGTAATCTCAGTAACCCAAGAGGGTAAGGCAGGAAGATTGCAAGTGGAAATCCAACCTGGGCAACTTCATTGGACCTTGTCCCCCATCAAATGTAGTCTGAGGTGACGCTCAATAGAGGAGGTCTTGTCTAGCTTGCCTGATGTCTGGCTGCATTCCCCGGTACCACCAAAACATCAAATAGACCAAAATAAAGCAAAACCATTTATACATTATATTGCCTTTTTTCTAATGGATTTTAAAATTCACTGTATATTTAATAGCTACTCTTCTGGGCAAAAAGTCCCATACCAACTGTCACAAAAATATGTCCTGATTAGATCCTCAGGTTCATAAGCGTGATGATTGGGTGTTCATGCTCTATGCATGATATGTGCCTCCTTTCAACCTTGTTACGACCTCGGCACATTACCCATCTGACATGAAAAAAAAAATGTCCTGATTAAAAATGTACAGTGTAGGAATATACCTGGTAGAGTCATGAATAGCAGTAATTTTATTGCCAGTAGTATTTTTCCTTTGAGCTTTCCTTTGTTATTATTGGAGAATTACATGGCCTAAGGCTATTGGATAGCAAGGCACAATAAAACAGAAGTTATGAACAATGCCATTGTGTAAATCCAACATACAGTCTCTCTTCAATGTTCATCTGTTGGATGGGCAGGAGGCAGAAGGATTTAAAGGGTATATTAATAGAAATACATACATTCAGCTGCTTCTGACAAGTACACACTGAATCTGAATATGCTGTGTCTGACATACTGGTGGTGGATTGTGTTCTTATTTCTGGATTCAGTAGAATGCTGAGGCCCACGTGGCACTAAGATAGGGAAATATTTAACTATGGGAACTTTTAGCAACTTGGATCTAAATAGAAACTGTAATAGGGCATTTTACTTGCAAAAATAGTTGAAGAGGAATGTAGAGAATCTGGAATGATGATTGAAACTATTTTGATTGCCTCATTGTATCTGGTAAATAATTCCCTGTGGCTAACACTAACACAGCACAGGTCTTCTGCGGCCTTCCCTGTGAGGGAAGGAGTCCTGGGTTGGGAGGAGAGAGGATGTGCTCCTGTCACAGCCTCTCTGCCAAGCCTGGGGTTGTTTCATTTGTTTTTGCCTACATTGTACTTTGTTAAAGATTAGATCGATCAGATGTGTAAAGGCAGTCTACAAATGTCTTATAAAACATCGGATGTAGACCGAAGCAAGGTGATACAACCCTGGAAGAATTTGAAAAGGTGGGAGTTTAGGGACACTCTAGAGCCACAATCGCCTGTCATGGCAGCCATTAGCCTTGCAGGCTCGTGGTCCAAACTGAGATGGGCCTTAAGTATAAAATACACACTGTAGTAATGACTGTATGAAAAAATAATGTATCTAATTAATAGTATTTTTTTACATCTTAACAGGAATGTTTTTGATGTAGTCATTTTATTTTTTTAACATTTTATTTGTGTCAGAAAATTTTACACTATATATGTGATTCTGTGTAAAAAATGAAAGGCCTGAGTGAAAAAGGACGGCCACCAGGGTGTGCTGTGTACCTGTAAGCCCTGCCAGCCACTGCTCATGCAGGGAGGAACTTTAACATTGGGAGTTGAGGAGTTGCCTTAAGTTTTGTGTTCCTTCAGTCACAGATTCCCTAGGCGCTTGTTGTGGATTGCAATACTTTTTTCTTGAAACCTTGTAGATGGAGAGTAGGTCTAGAGTTGGGGTAGCTACCCAAGGAAGCTGCCCCTTGGGCCTGATTTGGGCAGAGGAACTGATTCCCTTCCCCCTATTTGCAAAGCAGGTTTATGAGGAACAATTTATATAAAATGCAACTACTTATTTATTTATTTATTTATTTATTCATTTATTTTGAAACTAGGTCTTTCTGTGTAGCTTATGCTGATCTTTTTTTTTTTTTAATTTTGAAAGTATACAACCGAACAAGTCAGAATAAAGCCAACTAAGATCGTACAGTGAGACTGGTACAGAACTTCACAGCAGGTTATCGGGATAACAGTAATAGGTATCACAGTATATTTTGTTACCTTTATAATAGTTGTTCTTTCAATCCCATATATCAAAATGAGATGAAATATAGAACACTATAGAACTTATCAAAAAGGAATATTGAATAGAGCAGTACCATTAATCAGAAAAGAGCAAAACAGTAATAAAAATATTTGCCTTCAAAGAAATGGTAAAAGGAAGTCCCCCTTATTTGCTATGGTCAGTCTCCCAGGAGACGCTCAGATTTCTGGTTCCCATTTGCTAATGGGCGGGGGAGGGGGGAGAAGGAGGATATGGGAAGTGGGATAGTTGACTCTACGCCGTGTAGAGTAGGTTCACTATTGCTAAGCAGGGGGGCAGGATGGTCATTTGTTTTCACAGCGTCCTCAGTTCCAACATGGCGTGGATCTCAGGAGACACTGCTGGTTCTCCCCCTGGATGGGCTGCAGTCTGCCACCCTGCCTCCGCTTACCAGGGAGGGGAGGTGCTTGCTTGGCTTCCCAGAGTCCTAAGTTCCAACACGGCATGGATCTCAGGAGACACTCGCTTATGCTCATCTTGAACTTGCTATGTAGCCCAGGTAGGCCTCAAACTTGTGGCATTTCTTGTGAGTCAGCCTCATCTGTGCTGAAATTACAGATGTGTGCACCATGCCCCATTCTAAAATGTACCATTTTAAATGTACGGTTTGATGATTTTTGAAAAATACATAGAACTATGTAATCACCACCATAATGTAGAATCATTGAGAAAACCCTCTAACATTACTTTGCAATCACTTTTCTCTTGCTGATTGCCTACTAAATCTGCTTTTTAAAGAATTTCATTTAAGTGGAATCATATTATGTACTTTTTTGTGTCTGACTTCTTAGCATATTTCTGAGATTCATCCATGTTATAAAACCAGTAGTTGTCTGTTTATCATTTTATTTTTTTGATGGTAAAGACTGCTTTATTGGTGGCAATTAGTTTGAGTTAATAAATAGTGATCTCCAAAGAAGAAGGCAGTTATTTATCATGTAACTGGTCCAGAGAGCTGACTGAAACTGAGCCATGTGATTGCTGGTTTGATTGCTCATTCTGGCCTCTTGGGAAATGATGCCATAGGCAACTCATACATGGCATGAGAAATAAAAATAAATAAAATTTGGATAAGCACTTCATAGCATTGGCATTTATGAGTCCAAACAGTTGGTCCCACCAACTGTAAGAATCGTAGTGGCTCTCTATAAGAGGGTATGAGCTATCCCACCCTTTAGATGGACTGGAATTCCATTGTCCTCCTGAAGGCGCTAATTTTTCTGTGGAACTTTTATTTTCAAAATGCCTGTGTGAAGCAGTACTGATGGTTCTCTGGGAACTCTGTCGAAGAGCCAGTAGATTCCACAGGATCTTGCCCAGTTTCATCCCACCAACCATTGATGACCCACAAACCCTGTTTGCTGCTGAGTAGTATTTTATTGATTTATTTAGCTGTTGGTGTACCTTGGAGTTGTTTTTGTTATAGTAGTTATTATGAGTAGAGCACCTTGGAAAGCTTGAATATTAGAGTCTTTTAAATAAACATTTTTAATTCTCATGTGTAAATACTTAGGAATGGAATGGCTGGGTTGTGTGGTAAGTATATTTTTAACTTTATGAGACAGGGCTAGGGATATAGCTCAGTGACACAGCACCTGCCTGGCAAGCATGAGGTCCTGAGTTCAATTCCCAGTACCAAACAACCCCCCCCCCAAAAAAAAAAACCCACCGAAACTCCCCACCCAAAACAAAAACACCATATTAACTTTGTGAGAACTGCTTTTCCAAAGTAGTTGTACAATGTTACAATCCCACCATCCATGTATGAAACTACCAGGTGCCCTTCATTTTGCCAATAATTGGTGTTGTTAGTCTTTAATTTTTACCGTTCTATTGAGTATGACTGTGGTTTTACTTTTTTTCCTTTAGAAATTCATTTTTATTTTTTATGTATTTATTTTAAACAAGTCAGTAGGAAATCAATCATAGGTACATTGTTACAATGCTCATTGTTACCCTCTAAATAGATGCTCAGACCGCCAGATACAGGCATGCAAAGCACAAGCGCCAAGTTGTTTTTTTTTACTTCAGTTGCTGTCATTTCAGAAATTTCAGGTGTGTGGGTTCTAATTTCCTCTATGTCTGTATCTCCTGGACTTGTTCCTGGTGAGATACAGACATACAAAAGTTAGTTAAACAATATCAGCACTGAGTTGTTTCTTTATTCCAGTGGCTATTGTTTCAGAAATTTCAGATGTGTGACTTCTAATTTCTTTTGTGCCTGTGTCCTCTGGATAGTGATTCATTTTTTAAAAATCACTTTTATGGAGGCATATTTTACAGAAAATTAGGCCATCTTAGTTTCACAGTTTAATGAGTTTGACAATACATACATACACCTAAGCATTACAGTAAAAATAAGTTCTTTTACCCTAGAGAATGCAATTCTGCACCTATTGCAATTAATTCTTACTCCTTGGGCTCTGAATAACCTTTTTTTCTGTTTTCTGTGACTATGAGTAGTTTGCCTTTTCTAGAATTTGTGTGAATGGAAGGATATAATATGTACTCTTTTATAGCTGGCCTCTTTATTTGCATGATGTTTTTTTGAGATTTATCTGTGTGGTTGCATATGTCAGCTATTTTTTTGAGATTTATCTGTGGTGTGCATATTACTGAATAGTCTTTATTATTGAGTAGTATTTTTACTACTGAATAATATTGAATTGAGTTTTGTACTATTACAAATAAAACTACTATGAATATTTGTGTATATATATGTTTATGTGGATGTATTTTCATTTCTCTTGAGTAATTATTCAGGAGTAGAATTCATTGCTTATATGATAAATGTATATTATAAGAAACTGGGGGTTGGAGATTTAGCTCAGCGGCATAAGGGCCTGCCTTGCAAGCAGGCAGTCGTGAGTTCGATCCCCGGTACGGATAAAAAGGAAAAAGAAAAAAAAAAAAAAAAGAAACTGGAAACTATTTTCTGTGATTGTGTCATTTTTATATTTGTACTAGCAGTGTATGAAAGTTCCAATTGTTCCAGATCCTTGCCTACATACAGTATTGTCAGTCTTTTAATTTTAGCCATTTTAATGTTTATTAGTACTTACGTGTTTAGTATTATTAAGGAATTTTTTATGTGATTATTACCTCTTTATATATCTTCTTCTATGAAGCGCTTATACAAATTTTATTTATTTTTATTTTTTGCCATCTTGCCGAGGCTGGCCTTGAATTTGCAACCCTCCTACCTCAGTTTCCCAAGTGAGTAGGATTACAAGTGGGCATTGACTATGCCTATACAAATATTTTGCCCATTTTTAGCCTATATTTCTTTTTTGAGATGGAGTCTTGCTATATAGTTCAGGAAGGTCCTAAACTCACTCTAGAGCTGAGGCTGGCCTTGAACTCACAGTAATCTTCTGCCTGAGCCTCTTGAGCACTGGGATTATACACATGTACTCCCATACTTGACTTTTTGTCCATTTTTAATTAGGCTGCTTATCTTTTTATTATTGAATTCCGAGAATTCTCCATATTCTGAGTAAAAGTCCTTTTTCAGATAAGTTTTATGAATATTTTCTTTAAGTTTGTAGCTTGGTTTTTCATTTTCTTACCATTGTTTCCAAAGAGCACAACTTCAAAATTTGATAATGTCCAGTTTATTGAGTTTTTCTCTAATTGTTTTTTTTTTTTTAATTGTTTATTTTTATTGCATGTCTTCAGGACTATTTGCCTATCCCAAGATGGTCAAGATTTTCTTTTATGATTTATTTGAGAAGTTTTATTTTTTAGTTTTAATTTTAGCTTCTATGTTGAAGTTTTATGATTAATTTTGATTTAATTTTTGAGTATGATATGAGATAAAGATGGATATCCAGCTGTTTCAGTATCATTTATTGAAAAGATTATACCTATTCAACCACCTAGATATTTTTGGTGAAAAATTATGGTCTTACATTTTGGACTGTTTTTTCTATTTCTTCATATGTTTGGTTTTATGCCAGTACCACATTGTCTTGGCTTTGTAATAATTCTTGAAATCATTACTGGTTTGTGTGTGTGTGTGTGTGTGTGTGTGTGTGTGTGTGTGTGTGTGTGCTCCTGGGGATTAAACCCCTTATATGTGCCAGGTAAGTAAGTCTTTTAGTACTGGGCCACATCCCCAGCCCTTAACTACTCTTTGAATCTTCAGATTTTATTGTTTTTCAGATTGTTTCAATTGTGCTGGATCCCTTGCATTTCTATACAAATTTCAGAATCAGTTTGTCAATTTGATCTATTATTAATAACTAAAGATTTATGTAATATGTCACAGCTGGTCACACTACATTATTGAAGCACATTTATATTTTAGATTAGAATTTAAAGGCAGAAAGACCAGGCTTTGAAATTTGATGCTGCCATATGCTTTGAATGTGACCTTGGATTGTTTTTTTTTAACTTTTTATTACTTCATCCATAAATAGTAATAGAAATACCCATGGTTATTTTGAGAATGAATGGGAAAATACATGTAAATTTACTAGCAGAGAGGTTTTTGTATATAAGGCTCAAACAATGTTAGTGTCACTCTTTCTTACTATTATTGTTGGTGTGGTTTAGAGGTATAAATGGTACATCTTCCATTTCTATAAGGTAAATTATCATCAAATATGTAAATAGCTTATTCACCATATGTAGACATTATAAAATCTTACATAGAAAGTTGAGTTAGTATTATCCCTACTATCTGTGACATACATTTCTGTTTAGTGAATCAAATTAATTTTTGGTCTAAATACTTTCTTTTTTGTTCCACCAGAATCTTGAGCTCAATGATGATACTGTTCTTAATGAGATAAAGTTAGCAGACAGTGAACAGCTTCAGATGCCTGACCTATGTGCTGAAGAGCTTGCTGTTATCCTTGGAGTCTGGTAAGTTGCATACTAGTTCTCTCTTGTTTGGGGAAATCCTTATTCAAGAAGGTCCCAGAAGTTCTTGATAACATGGATTTGTAGTGCATCTGAAGATAGGGAATTCTTGGGCAGCCCATTAAAGGTTTAGAGATTAGGAATATCATCTAAATTGGTATACTCATTCTTACAAAAATTTCTTTGGTTACTCTTGGTTAGGGATAGATAACTTAATAATATTAGAAACAAGTGAGTGCTTAAAATTCTAGTACTCAGGAGGCTGAAGCAGGAGGATCATGAGTTTGGAGCTAACCTAAACCATTGGGTAAATTTGAGACAAGCCTGAGTCACACTATTATAATGATACCCTGTCTCAAAAAAAAAAAGGGTGTGTGTGTGTGTGTGAAATGACTGTTTTAAAAATTTGTTTAGAAAACATTATTTTGACAAATGCATAATTGTCAGTTTATCAGGAAATTAAAGTCAACCAAATAAATGTAGGCACTTTGTCAGTTGAACTTTAGAAATAGTAAGTAAAACTTCACAGGTGAGAGAGTAACCAAGAAAATGCTTACTTTCGAATACAATTTGCTTATCTTCAAATACTATTTTTTCCCCAAATAAGATCTCAGTGGATATTTAATATAGATAATAGATGAAAGAGCTCGATGGATTTCCTAGGCAGTATAAGTCTTAATTATTTAGGAGAAACTATTTACTTATTTCTGAATCTGAGCGCTTCTGATGCATTTTATAAACATTTGGTTATAACATCAATGAACTGATCATTCGCGTGAATGGAATTATGGTGTTTTAAATTTGAGTTTGTTACAATCCCTGATCTCTGTCTGCTTCCCCTGGCCACCAGCCCAGGTGGGGACCTGGATGTTGTGGCAGGTGAGGCTGTTGGAAAGGAGACGTGAAGGCGAATTCTCACAGACTGTACACTGCTCACACAAGGGCTGGGTCTGCTCCTTCCCTAGACCGCCTCCTCTTTGAATTTGCTTTTTACCTCACACCAAACACTGGGACTTGCCTCAGTATCTCTTATTCCTCAGTGCACCTGAATGCTTTTACATATAACCATTATGGGAAGAATTCCTTAAAATACAGCAACCTGTGAGTAACTTGATAGACTTAATGGGGAAAAGTAGTTCCGTTTTACTTTAACAGTGTGATTTTCAAGAGTGCATTATGTTAAATTATGTTAAATAACAGTGACTCAGGCTGGGGATTTAGCTCAGTGACATAAGCACCTGCCTTGTAAGCAGGCGGTCGTGAGTTCGATCTCTGGTACCAATAAAAAAACAAAACAAAACAACAGTGACTCAATTCAGTGACTATGTTGTAATTATTATTCCCTCCTTCCCCTTTCTTCCCTTATTCTCTTTCTCCCTTTCTTCTTTCTTGTCTTCATTCCTTTATCTTGTTGTTGTTGGGAGTGGAACCCTCATGCATGCTAAGCATGGATCTGCAGCTGAACTACACAACCAGTTCTCTTTCATAAAACCTGTGAAATTTCATTTTATGTGTATAACTTTATGTGTAATGCATTATAGAATTGGAATTTTCATATGAGAGACAAACTTTGCTGTATTTTAGGTGATCTCTTACCTGGTTTGTGAGTTTTGTTTTTTTTTTTTTGGTACTAGAAATTGAACTCAGGACCTTGTGCTTGCCAGGCAGGCACTTGTGCAACTGAGCTATGGCCCCGCCCAATGTTCTCTTATCTTGGAATGACTGTTTCCAGTGCTGAGAATGGAACGTAGGGCCTTTGCAGTGACTACATTCGCAGCCCTGTTCTGAGGGAGTGACTTACTAAGTTGCTAAGTTGTCCAGGCTGAGCCCAACTTGAAACCTTCCTGTCTCTGCCTCCCAAAGTGCTGCGGTTATAGACCTGAACCAACAAATCGAGCTTCATTGGTCTTTCCTTTTCTTTTTCTTTTTTCTTTTCTTACTAGCAGTAAAAATAGACTCATTGAAAAGTTATGCATAAACATTTCATGTTTTTTTTTTTTTCAACTTTGTGAGATCCAGAACATTTCATGTTATAAAATCCTCAAATAGTATTGAAAATTGAAAGGAAGTATATATATTTTTTTTGGTACTGGGGATTGAACTCTTAACCTTGCGCTTGCCAGGCAGGCATTTATGCCACTGAGTTAAATCCCCAGCTGAAAGGAAGTATTTTATGAGGTGATATTTTCTTTTCATTCTTGATATGTGTACTATTTACATGCAAAGTAATTCATGTACTATATAAATTTAAATTTTATAATGCAGCTAGGCATGGTGGTGAATGTCTCTAATCCCAGGCATCTGGGAGACTGAGGCAGGAGGATTACAAACTCCAGGCAAGCCTGGGCTACCTAGTAAATTTGAGGCCAACCTGGGACATGTTTGAAACAGCAACAAAAAGTTTTACAGTGTAACAGTAAAATGAACACTGGGAACTCACCACATGATTTAAGAACAAATCCCTCGCCCAACCCACGTGCTTCCTCTCTCTCTATTTCATTCTTTTGCCTCCTTAAAAGAATATGCTCTCATAAATCTTGTGTTTTCTTGCCTTTAAAAAAATTTAGTCTCATTTAATTAATTTTTTATTATAAAGCGAATAAACCCCAACAATACAAAACAGAATAAAGGCAATCAAAACAAAGCAGTGAAAGTGCCATAGAACCTCAAAACTTGACAGTAGGTTATCAGCAAAGACTACCATAATATATCTTGTTTTCACAATAGGTGTCCATTCCCTCAGACATAGTAAAATCAAATAAAACAAAACAGAATAAAATCAACCAAAACAGAGCATTGAATAAACCAAAACAGTAAATTGGCACAGAACAAAATGGCGAGACCGATACTGGATTTCAAAAACAAGACAGAAGGAAATCCCCCGTATTTGCTATGTGCCTACTGTCACCCTCCCCATAGATGCCTGCACTGCCGGCCTTCGTCCTGTAAGGTCAATCAAACAATACAGGCATTTAGTTGTTTTTGTACCTCAGGTGCTATCAACTCAGCCTGTCCTCTGAGCCAGTTGGTTGCTTATGTGGGGAGGGGAGTCTCTATTCTTGATTCTCAGCCCATGCACTGGTTGGCTCACGGGAAAGGAAACCTGCTTCTCTCTTTGGGCCCCGCCTGGTTTGTGTGACCTATGGGAAGCTCAGACTAGCTTCTCAATGTGCTGGGCTTCTGCTGACTCAAGGGAAAAGTGAACTGGCTTCTCTCTTCCTGGCCCCGCATAATTGCCTAGTCTCATTTTATATAACCACTTTGGTTTCCCTTTTTTTGAGCTTTATAAAAGTGTTATTTTATGACATATGGTTTTCTCTTTTCCCTCTCATTATTTTGTTTCTGTGATTCATGTTGTTATCTATAGTTGCCATTAAATTTTCAGGGTAGCAATTAATTGGATGGCTATCACAATTTATCATTCTCCTTTGGGTATTTGAATTGTTTCCAGGCTTTCCTATTAGGCACAGTATCATCATGGATATTTATGTGTATTGTGCTTGGTCACTCATTTGTTAATTTCTCTGAGCTCTCATTCTGGGATGGAATTACTGAGTTAAAGCTCTGTGAATCTTCACTTTACAAGACAGTGCCAAATTGTTTTCCAAAATGATTCTGCTAATTCTAATTGCATCAACAAGATCTCAGAATTCCTGTTGTTTGCTTCTTTGACAGCATCCTAATTTTTTACTTATCTAGTTGTTTAAGCAATGCATTTTTATAGCATAAATGTAATAAAGGGGAGCTGGAGCCACATGAATGCATTTGATTTTCTTTGCTGAATGGCATAGACTAAATTTCTTTTTTCTTAGCAAGCAAGATAAGTTATATTGGCATTCAGTGCTTCAACCACATTTCATTTGTCAGCATTTTATTACTTTTTGTGTTTATCTTTGGCAAACTCATTTGTACATGTGTATATAATGGTCACAGATATAAAATGTAGCAGTTTGTTTTTATTTTTAAAAAATTCATTTCATTAGCTATAATGAACAGTATTTTAGAATTAATACATTTCTTTCTTTAATTCAAAGCACAAATTTTCAAAAGAATAACCCAGTGCATAAATTAACTGAAGAGGAGCTGCTGGCATTTACATCAGTGAGTAACGACTTTTTCCTTTCCATTTTGTTCTTTTTCCCTGTAAATTATTTATCCTCTGGTGTTTGCCTCTGCCTCAAATTGTTCATGTTGAAGTTCTGCCACCTAAGGAAATTAGTGAGAAATTCTCATCGTTTTCATTTTGTAAGCTGCATGTTTTTGTTGCTGATTTAAGCATCGCCATTTTTTTTTTTTTTTTGGATAATAGGACATGAAGGCAGTGATCCGATTTCTTTGTTAATTTTTTAAATCTCAAGTCCTATTCTATTATCTTGCAAATAAGAGATGCATATAAATATTTTAAAATATTTTTAAACAATGATTTAAAGCAGAATGTGGTGGTACATGCCTATAACCCCAGCACTTGAGAGGCTGAGACAGGAGGATTGCTGCAAGTTTGAGGCCAACCTGTGCTACATAGTGAATTCAAGACCAGCCTGAACTGTGTAACAAGATCCTGTCTGAAAAGCAAAAACAAAAAAACAAAACAAAACAAAACAAAACAAAAAAGCAAAATAGTAATGAAATGACAGAGCCAAAGTTGCTACAGTCTTGTTTTTTTTTTTTGGTACTGGGGATTGAACTCATGACCTTGCACTTGCCAGTCAGGTGCTTATGCCTCTGAGCTAAATCCCTGGCTAAGAATTCTTAACTGACTTTCTTTTGTTTTGTTTTTGTTTTTGGTACTGGGGATCAAACTCATGACCCCGTGCTTGCAAGGCAGGCGCTTATGCTGCTGAGCTAAATTGCGTCCAGTCGTTATAGTCTAATGCATGAGACTGATAGCTACTTGGTTGTGGTGACAGCTGGGATGTGAGCAGGAGAGCAGGCATGGTGTTGATCAGGGGAGAAGACGGTGTTGATGTCATGGGGCTGCATTCAGCAATGTAGAGCAGTTGGGTGAGAAATGTGGATGAAGATGATCCTGTGAGATCTGACAGACTTTCTTTGTGGGATGTAGCAGTACAGCCTGGTTTCAGCAGACTCTGCAGATAGTCACCTCATTCTACAGAAAAAGAATAAAGAGAGAATTAGGGTACAAGAAAATAAAGATTATAAATAAACACCACAATCGGCGAAGGTTGGCAGTAAAAAGGAAAGATGGAAAAATTGATGTTTGAAGTCCACCATAAAGAAAGATTTTCAAGAACAAAAAGTAAGCTGAGCATGGTGGCACACAACTATAATGCCAGTAGTTTGGGAAGTTGAGGCTGGAGGATCATTAGTTTGAGTGCAGCCTTGGCAATTTAGTGACACTGTTTCTCAAAATAAAACTAATAAAAAGGGCGGGAAGTGGCTTAGTGCAGCGCGGGGCAAAGGCCTGGTCTCAGATCAGGGCATGGTGGTGAGAAGGGAGAGATTATTTAGCTCTTCTTGGTTTTATGGATTAAAAGAAAAGGTTTGATATGTTCTTTAATGAATACAAGTGATTGAACGTATCTTTTTTCAAAGACATTTTTATTATCATTGAAATTAAGGTAGAATTCTAATTTCTTTTTAGTTTTTTTGTTTAAGGTGAAAGAGAGCATTTTGTATATGGTAGAAAAGCTTTGTGAACTGTAATGTAAATTTTGCAAATTGCTGTTTCCTGCACACCCTCTTGGAACTGGTTAGATGTTACTAAGTCCTCTGGGTGCCTATTTATTTTCTCACTTCAGTATTCTTAGAAATCTTGGACGTGTATCTTTCTATTACATATGTTTTAGGTAATTGTGTAGAAATGTCCCTACTTATTCATTACATGTACTAAAAGGAATTTGGCAGATAAAGTGGTAAAATTTATTTTGAAAGCATATAAAAGACTTATGTACACTTCATTTATTCGTTCAGTTAATAGCTCTGAAGCTAATATATGCGGGCTTTGTGATGATCATTGGAGATACGTCAGATAGTCTTTTCAATTTCAGAGTTTACGCCAATTTTCATTCTTGCGGGCAAAATACACAGTACACAAAGAGAAATGGGTATTCAATAGAGTTGCCTAGGAAGCAGGGTAAGGGGCTAAGAATGGGCTGGGTGCTGTTTCAGACCTGATAGCCTGAGCAGATCTCAGTGGAAGTGACACTGAATACAGATCTTCCCGCAGTGGCACACAGCGGCGGGAAGCAGTGTGGGATGGCTGTGAGCCCGAGTCAGTGGAGGGAAGTATAGAGTTTCAGGAGGACAAATGTCTAGGAAAATAGACCTGGAGGCTTGAGTTTCTTCTGGTGACTGAGGTAAATGTTGACTGGGTGCATGGGAAGTGTCCTGCTGGTCTGCTGTGGGGAGGATGAACAGCACTGACAGCTTCTTGGGGCTGGCCTCAGAAGTGGTTCATGGTGGCCTATATGTTATCTACAGTTACCTAAGAAACACTTGAACACTTTATATTCACTTACCTTTTTTTAGCACTTCTTGTGGGCAAGGGTATCTTTAAGCCTTTTTCTTTAACCTATTCTTATTTCCCTGGACCATGATGTATTTTTGCAATTATTACCTGGTGATTTCTGATGTTAGAGAATATCATTCCCAGCTTGCAGCGAAAGTCATGAATTCAGACTCCAAGGGCTTTTTGTTGCACAGTTTTCTCTTTTCTAGCTCTCTACCAGTCACAGCTGACCGAGGGAGCAATCTATTTTTGGTGGAAAGCTTTCTAATTTTAAAGCTACTCACAGTGCCAGGTCTAACTTTTTTAAAGAGATGAGTTTGTTAGTCTCAAGTAAGTCTTTAATTTCTAAGAAGTAGGGCAAAATTCTAAATGTAAGGAGGGCTTTTAAAAGGAGCACATAATACTGAAGTGGGCAAGGCCGTCAATTAGAACTGGCTCCTGGTTTCAATAAAGAAAGTAACTTTAGATCAGGACATAACTTGCCTGGCAAATGCAAGCAAATGCAAGGTCCAGAGTTTGATTCTCAATACAAAAAAAGGAAGAAGGAGAAGGAGAAGGAAAAGGAGAAGGAGAAGGAAGAGAAGGAGAAGGAGAAGAAGAGAAGGAGAAAAGAAGAAGAAGAAGAAGAAGAAGAAGAAGAAGAAGAAGAAGAAGAGGAGGAGGAGGAGGAGGAGGAGGAGGAGGAGGAGGAGGAGGAGGCAGCAGCAGCAGCAGCAGTGGGGGGGGGGGATTGGGTGCGGGAGGGGAGGAGGAGGAGGAGGAGGAGGGTCATTTTCTATAGTTGACCTTCCATATCCCTATTGGTTCTGCCAATATGCTATAAAATATTGAACACATACAGACTTCTTTGCTTGTCATTCTCCAAACAATACAGCATAACAATTATTTATATAGCACTTAGTTCATAATAGGCATTTTAAGTCATATAATCTTGATTTATGGTGTACAGAAGATGAGCATAGGTTAAGTGTAAATACTGTGGCCGGGTGTGGTGACGTGTGCCTATAAGCCCAGCAGTTGGCAACCTGGGACAGGAGGATCACTGCAAGTTCAAGGTCAGCCTGGGCTACAAAGTGAGTTCAGCGGCAGCCTAAACTGGTTCATGAGCCCCTGTCTCAGAAAGACTTAAAAAAAAAAAAAAAAAAAAGAAAGAAAGGAAACAAATACGGTGCCATTTTATATAAGGGGCTTGTGTATCCTTGGATCTTGATATATTCATGGTACCCTGGACCATTTCAATGCTCTACAGATACTGAGAGCTGTATCTTGTTAAACTCCAAGACTATTTGAGACAAGAGGGACCACTTTTAGGTGCTATACTGCTTCTGAATTCTTAAAACTTTTGCTGTGCCTCTTTTGGCAGGGGTCATTTTTTGGCTTATAATCCTGTGTATGTCTTTCCTTCACCAGATTATAAATTCCTAGCTTTAGAGACTCAGCTCTTCTTTCTGGGTCCTTCCTGTGGCCTAGTAGAGTGCTCGAATACTTTATTCCTAGTTGTCGCTCAAAAACTATACATAGAATAAGCAAAGAGATGCAGTATATTACAACCTAAGGACAGGGTTGGTTTTTGTCTGTCATAGCTGCACTGCTCTACTTAGTTCTGTAGTTTGGCGACACTACATCATTGTGTAAGATTGCTTGGTCACTTAGGCACTTTACATCGTCCTCTTCTGTAAACCAGGGCAGCATGGTAGTCTCTCCCTCAGCACCAACCTTTGGTTTTGAGGATCAGATTGCAGAGTGTGCGCAGAAGTGCTCTGCAGTAGGCAGAAGCTGGTATGCTGCACATTTAGTGATGAACACTAAGGCTGTTTGGTCCTTAGTTTGTCCCAGACCATTCTAATTTCTGAGCAGCTTCAACAGATAAATACCTATTTGGAATTGGCCATCAATATGATAAAGGACAGGGAAGAAATCCTGCTGGGTGTTCACTTCCCTGCTGTGGTAGCAGCTTGGCAACCACAAACTGGGGTTCTAAACTGTTGGAGCTGTGAGCTAGGTGTCTTTCTCTATGATGAAACAGCAAATACTAAGTCGTAATATCCACAAAACTGTAAACCTGGAGGAGTCAGGTACTATGGATATTTGGCATTTGGTATCCTTATTGAGTAAACAAATGGGTGACGTACTGATCCTGAATTTTGTTCAATTTTAATGAACTTCCCTAAAGTTTAATAAAATAATTGTGAACTCTCTTAGAGAAATTTTGGCTAGTATTTTCATGTTATTGCAGGATGTAGATATATACAAGAGATGTATTGGGAAAATGTTTTACTTCGGTAAAGTCTTAATGAAATAGCTTCACTCATTTAAGGTTGTCAGTATGTGGTACTATTCTTGAGAGATTATATCTGCACGTTTCAGGAAAACCGAGTTATAAGAAATACAAAGGAACCATACTGTTCCTAGAGAATGAGTTATATTGTATTGGCCATGTAATTTATAATTAGCTGTGGTATCTGTGTTATTTCCTTTCAGATGAGCCAAGCCAGTGATGTGTAGTAGTGTTTTTAATTTCCTTTCATTGTTGAAAATGAGAACAATTTAGCTAATTCATACAGGTGTTTCAGTTTTCATTGGCAAAATTTTGTTCTAAGTGTGAATGGAATTTGGCTGCTTTCCTCCGTCTTCCCTCCCTGAAGCCCCAAGGTGTTTAGAAATGAAAGAAGGAAAAGTCCTTTGGAAGTTTCATGTTGTATTACGTGAATTTTCTCTTTCTGCTTTTTTTTTTTAAGATGAGTGCTGGTCTTGCTATGTTGCTTAGGCCGGTCTCAGCGTCCTGAGCTGAAGCGGTTCTTCAGTTGCAGTCTTCTGAATGCTAGAACTGCAGGTCTGTGCAGGTCTGCCGCTGTGGTAGCTCTCTTATTGGTATTAGTGCTATTTCAGTATGCTTATCTGTGAATATGGAATTGTTCACTTGCCATTTTTACAGATTAAATACTCAGCTTAGCCGTGGTGCCTCTGATAGTCTGTGTTACTCAGTTACTTAAGTACTTCATAATAGAGAGGAACAGGCACAGGAAGACTTAAGCAAGATAAAACAAGAAGACCGTTCCTGCACATGGCATGGTCAAACTGATGAAAACGAAACATAAAGAGAATATCTCAGTATCAGCAAAGGAAAATGACACATTACTCAACGTAAAAATGAGTGCAGAGACCTTTACCTTCTTATCAGAAACATTATACTATGTAATTTCTTTGATCTGTCTTCTCTTCTAGTTTTTTCCTAAGTCAGAACTGATGTGGGGACTATCTCTCTCTCTGTCTCTCTCTTTTCCATAGTTAATCATAGTCTTAAAATTTAAGCTTGTAAACTTCCCTGGTAGACACTTTGGAATAGCTGATACTGGATTTGCGCTCTCATTATAATTAACTACAAAACTGGATAAAATATTTGAAACAGTATGGTATAAAAAGGATAATAAGTCTCAAGGATACCAAGTTGGTTTAATGTGATATAGTGCAATTCACTTTATTAGTTCTGTGAAGGAGAAAACCCAATAGATATACCCAAAACCAAGTGGTATGTATAAATCTAACCACATGAACGATGACATTAAGTGATAATGGATAAATATGCCAAATAAAAATCAAAGGTTATCATAATAGAAAAAAGACAAAATACAGCTATTACCAGGGTTTAGAGACTGAGGCAGGAGGGTTGCTGTGAGTTTAAGGCCAGCCTCTATTAGATAGCAATACCCTGCCTCAAGGAAAAAAAAAGAAAAGAAAACCCCAGAAAATCCAAACAAAAGGCATGATGCAACTCTATGCTTTCTGCAAGAGACATATTGTAGATGCAAACAAATATGCATGGGAAATACTCCATGAAAACAGTTAAGTATTAAAATGTTAGATTTCTAATGTAGCAGAAAATGCAAAGACTATAGCTAAAGACAAAGATGAGTATTTGATTAAAAAAATCAAACTTTAGCAAGATCATCCAATCATGAATGTGTACATACTTAATAATAGCTATACAATATATAAAGCAAAACTTGACAGTATTAAAGTGAAAATTAGAAAATGGCACATAGTTGAGGATTTTATGTTCTATCTGAGCAATTCATAGAACAACTAGAAGTAGAAAATAGTGTGTAAGTATATGAGGTGTCACTGAAATATATGATGAATGTTTAAATTAAAATTTGTTATAGGAGTAGACATGTTGCCATTAAACTCCCTCAAATACCCCTCACTTGAACACATGCATCATTCTTGCCACTTTCTCAAGCAGTTCTTGAAGTCCTCTTGGAGTGTCTTTATGAGGCTTTTTTTTTTTCTTTCCATGTGTGTGTTTTTGAGACAGAGTTTGTTATGCAGTTCAGGCTGACTTGAACTCACTTTATAACTCAGGCCGGCTTTGAACTCACGGCGATCCTTCTGCTTCAGCCTCCCAATTACTGGGATTACAGGTGTGTGCCACCACGTTCACCCTTATGAGGTATTACAAATCAAAAAACAGAACAAAGGGGGCTGGGGGTTTAGCTCAGCGGCATAAGCGCCTGCCTTGAAAGCAGGCAGTCGTGAGTTCGATCCCTGGTACCGATAAAAAGGAAAAAGACAAAAAAAAAAACAGAACAAAGGAAAACCAAAAAAAGTGAGTGAAGCTGCCACAAGTCATCCTCTGGGAATGCAGGCTTGTAAAAACATTATTCATCTTCATCTACCTTTCTCACTGAATCTGACACTATATGACTTTTGGATCTTCCCCAAAGTCAAAATGACTATAAAAAGTAAATGTTTTGAATCAAGTCAGGACATTGAAGCATCCATGACTGTGTAAGACATTCGTCTTAGTTTTTTCTGAGATACAATTTCTCTTTTTGCTGAGGCACAATATCCAGCACTCCCAAGTTAAAGGGGAAAAGGTTCATTTTAGCTCACAGTTGGTAGAGGTTCTAGTACATAGCCAGCTGGTTCCAATCAGGGTGACTTGGCAAAAAGCAGAAGGGCATCAGAGAGAGAAACAGCAGTTCATGGCGTGGCAGGTAGGAGGTGACAGAGGCAACAAGCAGCAGCAGCAGCAGCAGCAAGCCTGCCTTCGTCTCTACCTTTATATGCCATCTGGACTGTAAGATTTTTGATTGGTACCACCCACACCCAGTGTGGGCTTCCCTTATTCACACCCAGAACTATGCTCATTTGGTTATCATACACCTTTAATCTGAAGATCGTACACTCTATGTCCAGCCCCTCCAAAAGCCCACCTGTGAGTGCATGAGACTTTGAGGGGCCATCTAGATACAAGCCGCAACAACATCCATGAAAGAGGACTTGCAGAAGTGCTTCAAAAGATGGGAGAATGATGGAGTGACTGTGTTTGAAGTGAGGGAGTATTTTGAGGGAGGTTTATGGCCATGTGTCTTACTGTAATTTGAAAAAGTTTAAACAATTGCCATAATTTCTGATTATTCCTAGTATTGATCTAATTAATATTTATAGAACAATATACTCACAATACACAACCTTTTCATATACACTTAGTACGTTCAGCCGAACCTGTAAAGTCTCAGGGAATGAATGAGTGAAAACTAGTCATCATATATATTGTATCCGTATCATAGTAGAACTAAGTGATACATGTAACCAAAAGATGGATTAAAATCAAAGAAGGGGCTGCCAATGGACTAATGGATTTTAAACTGCCACATCTGGCAGCATGGCTAAACTTTGCTCTGAGAAATTGAGCTGCTGCAGACAAGGAAGCCTGGAAAGGACAAACCTCCTCATTAGGTGTTTTCATCACACACACACAACACACACACACACACACACAATCAGGACTAGAAGTGAGAGGAGGACTAGAACTGCAGCCAGGCAGTAAGCAGCTATCAGGCGGAACTAGGTGAGGACTGTCTGACTTGTGGAACATTGAGCCAAGGCCTTGAAGCAGGTCTCAGGTCACCCTCAGTCCATGTGCTGCCTGGCCTCTGGCAGCTGAAACAAGTCTCCTCCAAGGAAGAACGTCTCCAGGCCCAAATTAAAGTGGTGTAATGAGCTCCTAATTAAAGATGACAAGCAGAAGAGAAGATAATCTCCCTCAATTGAGAGTCAACAGAAGCTATCAATTAAAGGGCTGCACAAATTGGACTTTTTCTGGAAGTTTTTTTTGAGACCAAGTCTTGCTATGTAGTTCAGGCAGGCTTGAACTCACTATGTAGCCCAGGCTGGCCTCAAACTCGGGGCAGTCCTCCTGCCTCAGCCTTCTGAGTGCTGAAATGATGGTGTGTACCATCACAACTGGCTCCAAAAATTGGAATTTTTCTGACTCAATGTATAACAGCTGTGTGTGGAATGTCTAAAGCAATACAGGGTACAGTCATGAAGAATAACAATTTTTTATGGTTACTAAACTTTTATGATTTGGCAAGCAAAATTTAATTTGAGAAATAATTTGAAACTAAAATGTAAAGTTAGAAATAATTAACTTAGATTGAGGCAGGAGGATCATTGCAAGTTCGAGACCAGCCTGGGGCTACAAAGTGAGCTCAAGGCTGCCTCAACTATATAGTGAGACCCTGTCTCAAAGAAAAAATAATTGTGCTCAGTCATTTCAGTTACTTAGTGTATTTCAGAAATTCTGTTCTTAGAAACATACATAAGTAGCTCAGCATGGTAGTGCACAACTATAATCCAAGAACTGTGGGAGGTTGAGATTCAAGAATCACAAATTCTTCAGCCTGGTCAATTTAGCAAGTTAAAGAGACCCTTTCTTAAAATGTAAAATATGAAAAGGGCTGGGATTGAAACAGAGGCCCTCAGTTCAATCCTCAGTCCTATAAAAAACAAAAGTAAAAGCAAAAACCAAAGTAAAACAACAGCCAACAGCCAATATGCACCTATGTTCTTGGCACTGGGAGGCTGAGGCAGGAGGATCATTGTGAGTTTGAGGCCAGCATAGGCTACATAGTTTAAGGACAGCCTGAAGTGTATGAGACCTTGTCTCAAAAAACACCCCTCCATAAATGGATTTAATTGTGTACATTTTAAAATGAATATTACTGTTATTTTATCAGGCTGATAAGCAGAATGATGGTGAGTATTCATACAATGAAAAGGAAAGAACCGTAAATAAGAAAAGTGAGGTGTGCAGTCCCCAGAGAAAATATACAGGATTTACAGCTAAGATGATTAATGTGTCTGATATTTTTGTTTTTTTGTGTTTCGTTTTTTAGTACAAGAGATCAAACACATCCTAGCGCTTGCCAGGCAGGCCGCTGAGTTAAATCCCCAGCCCTAATGTGTTTGATATTAAGGAGTTTTATTTAGATGCATGGCTTTGTGGTTCCAGTGTGGCTGTCATTGAAGCTAAAACCCTTAAGTCCTGTGGCATTGTGAATTAGCGTAGTATTAAGCATGAAAATACTGTCTGAGGTGGCTCATAGATTCTCTGTAGGTCTGCTTTTCTTGGCAGTGTAAAAGGTGCCTCTGGCAGTGCCAATGCACTGACTTTTCTTTTTTGAAGCAGCCTAGTGACCAACATATTAATTTCTGTCTTGTCCTTGATTTCTTTGTGAAAATTTACCTAGTAAAGAGCATTGTGGTAGCAGAATTTCCAGTGCCTCAGGATTGGCCAAGGTAGCATGATATTAGATAATGTGGAAGAAATAAAGATATAAAACATTGGGATTTTCCTCATGGAATTTTTAATTTAGCCCAGATCAGATAAATTCATAGGTGTACTTTCCATCACCAGGCAGTTTGAACTGTAAGTTGATAGTACAGATAAAGAAATTTCCTAGTTGCTAAGAAAGGAAGAAAATATTTAGGACTGAGCACTCAAAGAAGGCATTGTTCATTGGGGAAGGATTTGAGTCAGGCTTTGAAAGATAGATGGGGTTTCGGTGAACAGTACAGCAGGAGAAAAGGCAAGAGCACGGGCGAATGTAATGCCTGCCAGGGTTCTTTAGCCGTGTTGTGAGATTTGTTTGGATGGTAGGGAGGCTTAGGGAAAAATAGGTTTGAGACGATTTTAAATGGTTCACAGAACAAGGATAAAGGGTTTGGGTCATTGTTCCATTTCAAATTTATATTTTAAAGTTAGAATTTTTTTTCTGGTTTTTTGAGGGTCTCAATGTATAGTTCAAGCTGGCTCTGAACTCACTATGAAGCCCAGGTTGGCCTTGAACTCAGTAAAATCTTCCTGCCTCAGCTTCCTGAATGTTGGGACTACAGGTATGCACCAAAATGCCTAGCTGAAATTGGAATTTTAAACTTATAGTCATTTGGTACTGATTTTTAAAACAAACGCGCTTGTCAGTATTACACATCAATTAAAAAGGACTATTCTGCTTACAGTGTTTCTTTGTTCCTTGCTTTTGGTCAGCCTAACCTGGATGGACATTATCCAATTTGGCTAAAGTGCTGCCAAACAGTTATGCAGCTCTCCCTAGAGCCTTGACGTGGCTTTGATTTAGGAAAGAGCAGCTCTCTAAAAGCTTTTCATGCAGACTGGTATCTATCATTGTGACCTTTTAAAGATTTGAAACATGCAGCAATTAGAGTGAAAAAGAAACTTGTTTTTAATTAGAAACAACACTCCAGAGCTTCTTGGTTGGTATCACAAACTCTCCTGCTACTTTTCTGTGTTGTGAGGGTAGTCTGCAGATGGAGGGAAATCACTAGCTGAATAAAACTGAGAGAAAAGAGAAAAAGAGAGAAGAGACATGGTCAGCAGATGCAAATTTACTTTTGAACGTGAGTTAGCATGGTACGTGCTGACGTCTGGCCAATTCCTGGAGTTTGCTCAGATGTTCTTGTGAGTTTGTGCATTGCCTGCTCTAGTGAAATATCTTAAAGGGTAAGTTTGTCCCAAGACTTGCAGAGCAGAATCTTCGTCATCTTTTTGTTATCATAATATCTGCTTATGCTCTGTAAACAACTGCAGAAGTTGCACAAAAGACTTTAATGCACAAAAGACTGCAGTTAGAAATGGGCTGGAGGTCTAGCTCACTGGTAAAATACTTGCTTGAGCACACACTAGGTGCTAGGTTCCAATCCAAGCACAGAAAAAACCACACCAAAATAAAACAAAAACTTTCGAAGTGTAAATACTAGAGATTTTATTAGAATTTATTTCAGTTTTCACAATAATGAAAATATTAAGGGCATTTGTAAAAAAGTATACATATGTTAGAGTTTACTGTTTTAGTGAATCACTTTTATAAATTTTGGCCAATGTGAACTGAAAAAAGTTTTTTGTTTGTTTTTTGAGACAGGGTCTTGCTATGTAGTTTAGGTTGGCCTTGAACTTAATATGAAGCCCATGCTGGCCTCAAACTCGCTGTGATCCTCCTGCCTCAGCCTCCCATGTGCTGAGATTTCAGGTGTGGGCCACCACACCCAGATGAGAGAATTTTTCTTAAAACAGGATACAAATATTACTCCTAAGTATAGTGTCTCACCTCTGCTTTACGAATAAAAGTGGTGGAAATTCTATTTTGTGTGCAAGTACATCGTTGCAAATAGGATAAAGTTCTTTAGCAGAGTGTCCTAGTTATGAAAGTTGGGCTAGTTGCACATAAACTTTCTTAGCTTATTTCAAACCTCATTTGGAGTTTTAGCCAGTGTGTATAATTAGGTGAGCTGATAATTTTGTGTGTGTGTTGAGTGGTAGTGGTGGTGGCGTTGCTGGGGATTGAATGCAGGGTTTCACAATAAGCTACATTCCCAGCTCTTTTTACTTTGAGACAGGATATTGCTAAATCCCTAAGTTGCCCAGGTGGGCGCAGACTTGGAATCTTCCTTCCTCAGCCTCCCAGTTATGCTCTTCTACCTCTGATCTCTGAGCTGATATTTTTATCAAATTATTATAACAATAAGCTAAAGATGAATAAACCTTTAAAAGATAGCATTTGTAATTGTATCATTCTTGTTTTGTGAAATACCAAGAGTGGATAGATTGACAGAGACCTGAACACAGAGGTGGCTTCCAGGGCCTGGGGCGAGAGAATAGGGACATATGTTTAATGGATATAGTTTCACTTGCAAATAAAAAATTTCTGGAGACTAGTTTTACAGCAAAATGAATATACTTAACATTATTGAACTGTTCGTTTAAAAATTAAGATGGTACGTTTTATCTCCTGTGTTTTTAGCCACAATTTAAAAAAATTAAAAGGTGGAAAAGATAGCATTTGTAATGTTAAAATTCATCAGATTCCTAGGAATAAATTTGTCCAAAGATTTATGAATGTCCTCTAAAATGTATAAAGCATCATTAGGAGAAATTAATGAATAAATAAATAGAGCAGTAGACTGGTCTCTTCAAATTGTCTTCATCATTATTGTAGTTTCGGATGAAATACCAGTGGTTTGATTTTTGTTGTTGTTGTAGTTTCTACTGTTTTTTGGGAGGAACCAAAGCTGATTCTAAAATTCATACAGAAAAACAAAGTGCTAAGTACTCTTCAGGCATTCTTAAAAAGGAACAGAACCAGATATAATGTTTATATTGCCAGTCAGAAAGATCCGTTATAGAACTGTACTGTGCGAGACAGTAGTTCTCAAATTGTGGTCCCTGGAACCTCAACAGTGTCACCTGGGAGCCTGCTGGAAATGGCATTTCTGTGGTACTGCTTCAAACCCTTCTGGATCAGAACCTTTGGGATGGGGCCAAAGAGTTTATGTTCCAGCATGTTTTCTTGGTTATTTTTAGAACTTTAGAAACACTGAATTAAGATGTTTTTGCAAAAGGAAATACAAACCAATCAGTGGAACAGTCTGGACACACACATATACAGATTCACCTGACTTATGGCAAAGGTGGCGTTGCAGTCAGTGGGAAGGGTAGGCTCTTTGTGAACATACTGGATCAGTATAAACTCCATATGGAGAACAGCTCTCCTAGCTGCTGTATCGTATTTCATGAAACATTAGTTCTAGAAAGGTTTCCTATATAAAAATAAAAAGCAAAATTATGTAGTCCCAGCAAAAATATAAGAGAACATCTTTGAGAACTTAGGACAAATAGGACAGCAAAACTCTAAACAGCAAGAATAAACTGGACTATATTAATACTAAGTGCTTTTAACCAAAAGATACCGTTAATATTTGTAAAGCACTTAGACTATTGCCTGGCTAGCACATAATACGTCTTGTGTACATATGAATGTAAACTAGTACAACCTCTGTGGAAATTAGTATGGAGATTCTTCAAAAAACTACAAATACAAATTTCATTTAACCCTGTTACTCCCTTTCTAGGGATCTTCCTGAAAGATTAAAGCATTACGTAGCCATGTTTATAGCAGCACAGTTTATAGTAACTAAATCTTGGAAGCAGCCTATATGACTATGAACAGATAAATGGATAAAGAAAATGTGGTATTTACACAATGGGGTACTTACTCTGCTACAAAGAAAGATAAACTTGCGTCATTTGTAAGAAAATGGATGTACCTTAAGACCATAATATTAAGTGAAATAAATTGAACAGAGAAACTTAAATATTCATGGTTTCTCTTACATGAGAAACCCAAATTATAAATAAGGAGCAAAATAAAAGATAGATAATAGGAAGTAGGGAAATAGATCTTTTTCAAATAAAGAGATCAAGAGATGGAGGAGGAGAACCTTGTGCTTAGTGGTAGATGCCTTTAATCTCAGCACTTTGGAGGATGAGGCAGGAGGGTTGCCTTGGATTTGAGGCCAGCTGGGACTACATAATGAATTTAAGATCAGCCTGAATACATAGCAAGACAGTCTGTCTCAAAAAATAAACAAAAACAAAAGAGATGTAGAGAAGTGAGGGAAAGGGGAGAAGGGATGAAAGAAGGAATTAATATGTGTTATGTACATGCATCAACTCCACACAAGGGACGTAACCTTGTGTACTGCAAACATGTACTAACAAAAATAAGAATTAAAAAAATAAAATATTTTTGAAACAATTAATAAATGACATACTGCCTTCTATATTGGCACTTTTGTTACTGTAATGGAGTACCTGAGGCTGGGTAACCTTATGAAGAAAAGAGTTATATTTTGGCTTATGTGCTTGGTCTAAGGTTAAGGGTCTACATGTAATGATGACCTTGATGCCAAATTACCATGGTGGTATGCTGACATGAGATAGGGAAATGGAGAGAGAGAGAGAGAGAGAGAGAGAGAGAGAGAGAGAGAGAGAGAGAGAATGAGAGAGAACAAACAAGCGTGTGTGTGTGTGTATGTGTGTGTGTGCTCATGCTTGCATTTCTGTCTTCTCGCTCTCTTCAATGTCCACCTGGACTCAATCATGGAGACTTGATCCTAATGGCCATATCTGACCATAATCACTTCTCCAATGTGCACCTCTAAACACAGTCAGATGAAGTTTCCACACTTTTAATACTTTACAATAAAGATTAAATATCCACACTTAAAGCCTAGGCCACACTCAAACGGTACCATGAACAGTTGACCCTGAGTGTCATTTGGGCAGCATGTTTGTTTGTGTACTGACTGTCTGGAGCCTTACTTGTTGAATGGCAGATGCCATTTCAACTAGTCAGTTCTTGTATTGAACAAATTCGGTAAAATTGCTGCTTTTATATTTCCTGTTATAAAAATTAATGAAAAATATGTAAATTTTGGTCATCTGTATTTAAATAATCAGACTGGTAAATGGTTAATGACATTATTTCTCCTTAATTTTTTTTACTTTTATTTATTTTTGGTACTGAGGACTGAACTCACAACCTTATGCCTACTCGGCAAGTGCTTAAGCCACTGAGCTAAATTTCCAACCCAAAATTTGATTCCAACCCAAAATGATTCTTATTTTATTTCATTTCATTTTTTACCAAGGATTGAACTCATAACCATGTACTTACCAAGCAGGTTGCCTACACCTCTGAGCTAGATCCTCAACCCCTTTTCCTTAATTATTACAAAATTTTGGAGATGCAGTAAGCTTTCATCCTCTTTTTGTCTTATTTTTTTCTCTTGATGGATAAGATATTTTACTGCAGAGAAGTTATTTTACTTATTCAAGGACAAAGTACATAATAGCTTGGAAGAAAACAAGCTAGTTTAGGGAAGAATTAATATTAATTTGTAGATTTTTACAAAGCCTCTTAAATCATGTGGGGACCTTACTCCATTATTTTTAATGCTGTAAAGCAAATAGACTGTTCTGTAGCTGAAAGTAACCTTAGAGGCCTCAGATCTAATCCCATCATTGTATAGATGAGTTAAATGAAGTCCAAAAATGGTGAACACCTCTCCCAGTGGAGCGGATTGATGGAGGGCCTAGACCTGTATCCAGGCCTTTTTTTCAGTACAATTTAACCCTGTGCCAAATAATGTTATATGTCACAATTTAGGAGAGACATATTTTAAAAGAACTTGTAAGTTATTTTACTTGGCTTTGAAAGCATATTGTCTTAAAGAAAAATATTTTAGGTAATGTTGAAGTTTCTGTGTTGCCCCACAAAAGCCTATAAATTACTTGGATTATAGTAATTTAAGCATTATTTCTTGATATTTATTATTTACAATATTGTATCTTTGGGAGACTATATTCCAATTTTATTTAGGAAAATTATGATTTTGTTTGGGGGGGAATGGTAATTAAAAAAACCCAATCACTGTGAATTTATATCATTGTATGCCTCCATTGCTTTGGAAAAGAGGACCAAGAAAATCTCCTTTCCTGTCCTTTCCTTATATGCCTCCCATATGCCAGGTAGTTGGTAAGGCTCTGGTGAGCCATACTGTTGGGACTTCTGCCTAGAGGAGCCAGACTGGATACAGTAGAAGAGAATTGCTGGATAGAGATGGAGTCACTTAGATGGAGGAATGAAAAAGTTCTCTGACAAGGTAACATTTAAGCAGAGACCTGAAGGCAGACAGAACCGGATAGTAGGGTGATCACTTCTTACGTTCCAAACAGAGTGAATTCAGAGCAGTGTCTCTTACTGGTAGACTAGCTTGTGTTTTCTTTTTTTTCTTTTTTTTTTTTTTTAGCTTGTGTTTTCACTAGGTGGGCTTGGCCTGCTGCTTGGGCAGGTGTGCCAGTCAATCTTGACTGTCAGTTTGACTGGATTAGGAGACCCTGGAGAGGTGTTTCGTTCGTGGTTATAGTGCACCAATCTTTGGGGGGCCCTGGTAGGTGGAGCCGGGTCACTGGGCCATGTGTCTTTGGAGGGCATATTTCTATGGCACTCTGTGCCTTTGCTCTGTTTCCCAGCTGCCATGAAGTGAGCAGCTTTGCTCTGCCACACCCTTCTTGTGTGATGTTTCTGTCTTGGACCAGCCAATCATGCCTGAAACCTCGAAAGCTATGAAAGCCTTTCCTCCATTAAGTTATAGGTGAGAAGTATTTTTGTCTCAGTAAAAAACTGACTTTAGGCAGCAGCTTAGATTGGTGCTTTTCCCAGTGAATGGTTTCCTGGGTTGGACTGAAAATTTCTTAAAATATGATTTTCTTTTGACGTCAGAAGAGTAGATGTAAAACTCCTGTTTAGTTTTCTTTTTCATTATTTAATATTCCATATTAGGATTTCTTCTTCTTCTTTTTTTTTACTGGTACCAGGGATTGAACTCATGACCACACGCTTGCAAGGCAGACGCTTATGCCGCTGAGCTAAATCCCCAGCCCCATTAGGATTTATTCTTACCTCATGGCAGCAGTGCTTTGTGCAATATACTAAATATAGCCTACCTTCTTCCTTTCTGAAAGGCTTTCTTAAGTCTATCTCCTGGACAACAGATCCAAGATATTTTACATTCTTTATGATACCATCATCCGGTCAATCCCTTCTTGACAGCTTTTCAAATGTCCCTTTGTCAGATTGCATTCACATTCAGTATTTAGGGACAACGGTTTCCTTGACTTACATGTGAAAGTATCAGGCAAATCTCTTGTTCTCATGCCAGTATAAAAAGCAGTTTGACTTCGCTGTTTTGTTTCTGTGAAGGACATTTCATTCTTTCAGTGTGCAGATGTTTGAAACAAGCTTTTTGCTTTTCTTTTTTCCTGTGCTGTGTTTTGAACCCAGGGCCATATGAATGCTAGGTCAGTGCTGTGCCACTGTGTTCCAGTCTAGTCCAAGGAATAATCTGCTAAACACTGCACTTTAACTCTGATGGCATGTGCCTTGAACCAGTCAATGTTTTGCACTATTTTTGTTGGCAGTGTGTTGGATCAGTGGGGAGGTACA
Organism: Cavia porcellus; assembly: GCF_034190915.1. NCBI lineage: Eukaryota > Metazoa > Chordata > Mammalia > Rodentia > Caviidae > Cavia > Cavia porcellus. The sequence continues at coordinate 228,809,065 of NW_026947484.1, read as the reverse complement.
GGTGAGTACTGTTGCTTGTCCACTCTGGGCTGAGAGAAAACACTGTAGGAGGAGGAGCCCGGAGGCTCCCATGTGAGTCAGGGCTACTTCAGTAGGCTTTGGGAAGCTTTACTGTTTCCTGTTTATTTTGTGCTCATACTGTGGTGAGAGGTGAGGAGCGTTACTCCAGTTTTATAGTGGAGGAAAGAGACCCAGGGAGGTTCAAGGAGCTGCCCAGGCCATGCAGCTAACGTGGTGGAGCTGGGATTCCCTTCAGCTTTGGTCGCCCAGGGAGACTCTTCCCACTGTTGTGAGAGCCACTCCTCAGAGCTTTTCCTGCTGGGGATGGGTAATCCCATTAACAGGGTGTGGGGTGCTGTTCATTCTATATGGGTTTGCAGATTTACCTGAGAAAAATTCTTCCCTTTGAAAATTCTGGGGGTTTTTGTTTTTGCTTTTGTTTTTTTGGTACTGGGGATCAAACTCATGACCTCACGCATGTCAGGCAGGCGCTTGTGCCACTGAGCTAAACCCCTGGCCCTCCTGGAAAATTCTTTTTTTTTTTTGCCTTTTTCGTTTTTACCGGTACCGGGGATCGAACTCACGACTGCCTGCTTGCAAGGCAGGGACTTACGCCACTGAGCTAAATCCCCAGCCCCTCCTGGAAAATTCTTGAGATGACATTTTATGAATAAAATATTCTGCAAGATAGTATTGTGCATACTAAGGAAACTGTTTCAAGGCGATAAAAAGGTTTAAATTTTCAAAGTTAGGTTCGATAAATAAGATTATTTAATAAGACATTGCAATAGAATGTAAGTTGTATGAAACCAGGGACCTCTGTCTTGTTACTTTGTCCCTAGAGTCTAGAGCAAACTTCAGTAAGTTCTCATTCTTTTGATTTTCCTCCTTTATTTTTTGCTTACTCTTTCTACTGTCTCCAGGGTTTTTTCCTATGTCTTCTTACATTACTCTGTTTTCTGATTTTTCCTGGGTGATATCATCCATTTCCAAAAGGTAAGCACATATATATGTTTAACTTTTTGAGACAGGGTCCCTCTGTGTAGTTCAGGCTGGGCTGGAACTCACTTTGTAGCCTATGCTGGCCTCAAACTTACTTCTAATCCTCCTGCCTCACCATCCCATGTACTGGGATTACAGGTGTGTACCACCATGCCTTTCATGGATAAGCATATCTTAATTTAGCTATTTAAGTTTAAGCATTAATTTTGTTTAGAAAAGCATTCTAAAATAATATAAAAGTGTTATTCTGGGCCTTAGGAGACCAGTAGCAGCTTTTGTTGTTACCAAAGGCATAATATTGAGCAAATGACTTAACTTTTAGTGTTTCATTGTGAAAGGAGTTGATCTACATTAGAATTAAAAACTCAATTATTTTAGGGGCCAGGCAGGCAACACGAATGAATGAGTGAACCAGACATCTTATAATAAGGAATTGTAGAGACTTTGGTATAGTTTATGCTCTGTTAAAGAATTTCTTGCTAACCTTTAATGAGAATTTGGAGCTATGAATGAATATGACCAAAAAACACAACTTTTATTATTTTAGCCTACCTGGGGAATGTTTTTTTAAAACACTAATACTTAGATCTTCTCTCAAAGATAGAATTTGCTTTGAAAAAAAATCAAAGCTTCCCAGGTGTTTCTAATGAGCAACTGGTTTTTTTGGAATGATTATTTGGACTCTTGATTAGGATACTTTCCACACTTGTCTTTTAGAAACAAGCAAATACTTGTTTAGCAACAGGCAACATAACAATGATCAAGGGTGGCCTCAGCTTTCAGACAAATAAAAGTCTTTTTCGTTATAGTGAGCTTTAATGAAAGTTATTATTTGGACTGACCACTGGGGCACAATATTAGATTCCAGGTCACACAATGAAACAAAGCTTAAATTGTGTTCATTATACCAAGCTGTCCCTATTTATCACAATACATTTGGTTTGTTTTGCCTCAGACTATCACTTTTATTTCCCATTACACCTGTGGTTCTATTTAACGTTTCCATCATGTTTTCTGAATTGATGACAGTCTCAGCTGCTGAGGGGTTAGGTTTCAGTTTGTGCGTATTAAAGTTTTCTTGTAAGCCAGTCTTTCTTTAAATGCCCTATCTTGGAAAGCATTTAAAATAAAATTGGAGACCTCTAGTGAAGATCAGAAAGCTCTTTTGTGTGTTTTAGAATGATTTTCTATAGTGCAAATTGAAAACAAGTATTTTTTGCCTTTGTTTGCATAGGTTGTTAAATCTTTGTTCAGTTGTGTCCTGATATTTTTCACAGAATCGATTTTATCCTATTCAGAGTAAGATTTTTAGCAAATCCCTTCTTTTTGTGATCTTTTTCCTTCCATTAGTGTTTGCTTTCACAACCAAAGTTCTGGGCCATTCAGACATCAGCCTTGATCCTCCGGACAAAACTTGAGCGAGGAAGCACACGTCGAGTGGACCGGGCAATGAGGCAGACACAGGTAGGACTTAATGTGGCAGTTTGTTATTCTTCTAACTGTGTATTATGTGATGACTGAGAAATCGGATGGCTTATGTTTTACTTAAGCTCTCAGGAAAATCTTTTCACTTCCTCAACTCAGAAGTTTTGAAAATTAGCCAGATCATGTGAGAGAATAAATGCAAAATTTGTCAAATTTTCTGTCATTGTTGAGCCTCTTAGCTCATAATCTGAACTTTTGCCAGTTCCTCAGATTTAGAGTTTGATACTGCTGTTTGAGGTTACTGCATCCCTGAAGAATAAAGAAAAAGATTTGAAATTATATATACATACATATAATATTCATATGTAATATTTTTCTTAACAATCTGTTTTAAATCTTGTGAAAAACTGTTCCATTGCAGACTGTGTAAAGTGATACAGTAATAAACTCGGAGTAGAGCTAAAATGGCCTTTAGGTAAAAGTTTAACCTTGTCTTATTCATGTTGAAGAAATGCAGGTATGGTGAAGTCAGGAGGCTTGCTCTAATTTGGCCAGTTAACACAGTCTGAACTATAACTTGTAGTTAGTTACATTAAAAATTTCTAATAGTAGGACCTCAAATGTGTTAGATTTAGGGGAATGTCCAAGTGATATGTGCAGACTTGAAAAGAAGATGTTATATCATGCCTGAGGGTAAAAAAAAAATGAAGATTATAAAATCCACAGAGGTGAAAGAACTTCAGGTTGGAAACAGCCCATTAAAAACTCAGAGTTCTTTAATATTATGTTTAAAGTTATGTTGAATGTTGAAAATAGTATGTGGTGGAAATCCTTTTTATTTTAATGACCGTGAGTGAATTAAAGTGAAATTATATTTGTCAGGAACCATTTATATTGTACTGTTTACTAGTAATACATAGTTTTTTCCATTGTCATTTAGCTTTCCTTTCCCTGTTTGATCTAAATCCATATAATCAACATTTTTTTTTTTTTTTTTTTGGTACCAGGGATTGAACTCAGCAACCTCACGCTTGCCAGGCAGGTGCTTATGCCACTGAGCTAAATCCTCGGCTCTAATCAACATTTTCTTTATCATGAGATTACATCTTTTTCTTCTCTTCTTGACTGGGATGAAAGTAGTATGTGGTAAAAGCAGTATTTTATGTATAATCCAAATAGAAGCAAATTAATTGATGCCACATTAATTCAAAGAGACATCTCATTTATGTCCAGGCCCCCAGAATGGTATAAATTAAATTTACTGAGGTTTAAACCCAGAACTTTAGCACTGAAACCTTTTACACTAGCCCAGCCCCTTTTTCCTTCTATATTTTGAGATAGGGTTCTCACTAAATTGCCCAGGCTGGACTTTAGCAGTTCTTCTGCCCTAGCCTCTCAGAATGCTAGTATTAACATTTTCTTTTAAAGCTGGTCATTGTAGCCGTTGGGGACCATAAATTCACAATGGCTAGTTTTACATACTTCCCTAAGAGATGAATGGAGACTTGGGATTTTGGTATCACCTGTTTCATGATCACCAGTGTAAACATATCACGATAATATATTTAATGGTGTTTATTGAGGTGTCTCCCATAAGGCGATGGGAACTACTGGAGCCCCCTTAGTGAACTAAGGCTGGAATAAGATTTTTTGAGGCAGCTGCTCCTTTATTCACCAAGGACAATCCTGTCCAACAGCTCCCCCTCCTTAAGGGATCTCTATTTAACTAGCTTTACAATTTTTTGATGACCTGTGAGAACTAGATCATAACACTTTATACATTAGTATAAATTGCCAATGAAAGATTCTTGAGTGATTGTACAATATGTATTATATTTGTAAAAACAATGTTGATCTTTTTGATCAGGTGGCAACCTAGGTGGAAGCATGTCTTTACTTATAATGACATATGTAAACCAACTTAAATTATAGGCAAATGTTTAAAAATCCAAAATGGCAAAAAAAAAAAAAAAAAGTAAAAAAAAAATCACTGAGTTCAAACAAAACAGCTGTAAGTATGATAACTAGTACAAATCAGACAGAGAGACATACAAACACATATAAGACAATTTATTTATAAAACTAGAGTGTACTCAGATATATTTAGCTAGGTTGAATTATAATTTGTTTTTTAGTTCTTAAACGTGTAACTATAAATAGATGAATCATAGTCTGTGCTTCGGTTAACAAAGATCTCTTGTAATATGAATTAGAAGGAATAAAACCTTTTACACCTGTGAAAGCAAAGACAATTTTTAAGATGGGCCCTAGGCTAACAATTTATCTGATTGGAACATCTGGTTACATACAGGCTACTATTGATAGCCATATTTGTTGGATAGGCACAGCTGATGGGCAAAACTACTGTTTGGATAGCCACATATTCCCTTTTAATGGGACAGACTATTAAAGATAATTTTAACTATTTTCAGCAGGGGTGAGCAGGCCAGCTTTGGGTGTAGAAAGAGATTATCTCCCTGAACAGTGGCCAGCCTATAAGATGTTCTAGATAAAAGTCATGATGAGAGCCAGTCCTCTGTGGGCTGGGGTGTGTTGAATTGATAACTAGTGATCACCTTGTATTACTGACTGAACTCAATCAGCATGGTGCTGAGGGTAGCTCTTAGCGGGATTCCTTGAATCTTAATGTGTGGACGTATTTCCTGCACTTGCTTTGTATTTGACTCCTTGAGTGACTATTATGAATAATACTGTAAGTTTTGGGTCCTGTATTGTCTTGTTATCTTTGCAATCTCTGATTACAATGTGGGGTGTTGCCTATTTTTATATATATTATGTTCTCATTTAAAACTCTTACTAACTTGTAAGATTCTCTAGTAATGTTTAGTTCTATTTATGAACTTATCTGTGTTATAAAAATCAACCAGTCTGCCTTGTGCTGTAAAAACCAGTCAGCAGACTTCCAGTAAAGATGGTGGATAGATAAGAGTAGATTAGAGAGGCTCCCTGAGGCATACACCTCAGATGCTGAAATAGCACAGCATGGGGAGTCCAGGACAGAGGGAGATGGATCCTCTCAACCCAGGAAGAAACTAAAGTGAAAGGAACCAGTCAAACATGCAGTCCTGGGGCTGCTATTGAGGCAGCTAAGATTCTGTGCTCTCGCACACTCAAATTCCTGCCACTTGGACTCACTGGAACTGTAGTCGCACTGAAGTGCAGTCGCACTGAGGTTGGAGGTCAGCAAGGGACCTGTATCAACCTGCGGTTGACTGACCCAGAGGGGAGGAGCCAGCATATGCTGCTCCTGTTTTGCACTTCAATAACACACTGAACTGGGCAGGATCACCTAGCCAGTGTGCTTCAGAAGAACTGTAACCAACAAGGAAAGGGACTGGGACCTCCTCTATACGCCTGTATGGAAGAAACAAAAAATGTGAGAGGAGGAAGCAACAAGAAAAAGCTCCCAGCCCCCACCCTGAGAACACTGATCCAGGAGATGTAAATACAAAAGAGATTGAGGACAGCAAACATGCAATACCAGACACGGCATCAGTGGACATAAAGAGATGTCTTTGGGACCTCATAGATGAGTTCAAAAGTGAACTACTATTTAACCAAGTAAAGCAAAATATAAATAGATTAATAAAAGAAATGCTAAGCGCCTCTCAAGAAGACAAAGAGGGAAGAACAGAGGAGCACAAAAAAAGGAGAGAAACGTTTGATGAAGAATATAAAGAAAACATAGAATATATGAAGCAGGTTCAAAGAGATCACCAGGAAATAAAAAAACTCCATTGAAAGCTGACAAAATGACTTGAAAGAAATGAAGGATAGATTATCCAAACTGGAAGACAGGTTTGCAATGTAGGATCATGAAAGGAAAAATTTCTTAAAAATAACAAGGAAATAGGCAGTAACAGTACAAAGGCTATAAGACAACAAGAGGATCTATAATTTAAGAATAAAGAATGTGAATGAAGAAGCAGAGGTACAAACAAAGGAACTACAAAGGCTATTCACAGAAATAATTAAGGAAAACTTCCCAAGCATAGGAAAAGGAAATGATATTTAGATGTGTGAGGCATATAGAATTCCAGCCACCTACAACCAAAACAGAGCTACACCCAGGCATTTAATAATCAAGATCCCAGAAATTCCATATAAGAACAGAATATTAAAAGCCATCAGAGAAAAGAAACAGATTACCTATAAAGGAAAACCCATCAAAATAACGGCAGACTTCTCGACACAGACCATCAAATCAAGAAGAGCTTGGAGCAAAATATTCCAAGCCCTGAAAGAAAATAACTTCCAGTCCAGATTGATGTACCCTGAAAAACTGTCTCTAGAAATTAATGGAGAAACAAGATGCTTCCAAGACAAAGAGTAACTGGGAGAATTCATGACCACCAATCCAACCTTACAGAGAATACTGAAGGACATTCTAGAGAGAGACAAAAGTACCAGGATTTCAGGCAGAGAGTACCAGTGGCAGAGAGGCCTCAATGAATGGAGCAGAAAGTGGAATGAAGAAGAAAAGCAGACAACCAATGGCAGAAAAAGAGCACAACAGAAATGAGGCAGAGAAGGTTGGCTATAATCTTTAATATAGATGGCCTTGATACACACACACACGCACACACACACACACACACACACACACACACAAAGAAAATGAGAAACACAGGCAGAGTAGATCAGGAGGTAAGTCCACTGAGATGCTCTTTATAGGAAATATAATTAACCTGAAAAAGACTTTATGGACTGAAAATCAAATATGAGAAAACAATGCTCTCTGTGACAGAGAACCAGAGAGTAATTGAGGCAACTAGACCAGTATTTGTGGATAGGTTGGAAAGACAGGCTTTAAAAGGTAAAGGAATATAACTAGAGATCAAGTCCAGGAGGGAGAAGGTTTGGAACCACCTAGGTAAATAGCAGTTTGCCCCCCTAATCTAAAAACTGAGGGTATTGGTGAGACCCAAAATTGTACAGTGCACCCTGGTGGAGTGAAAGGGGAGGAATAGTCTTTAAAAAGACGGCAGAAGATATTGTTAATAGGATATCAGGATTTAAAACCCATATTACTTGCACCGCTCTGCTTAGATAGATTTTATCCTGTCTCAGTTTGTCTACTTGCACTATATCTGAGGGCATAGACAGCTATCCCAAAAATAACAGGATATAGTACAATAATGATCTTTAATTTCCTATTAACTTGATCTGGAGCCCTATATAACTTATACTGTTTTATCATGACTGATCTTAGTTAAATATGGCTTGTTTGATTGCTGTTTGGTTTCAACAGATTTTATTCCAAACTGTTATGATTGATAGTATCAAGTCTGAGATTATAGGCAACTATACTGAAGATGACAAGATTCACTATGATACCCATTCTGGTTTGATTGCTACCTGTTTTTGAAGTTTTACACTGTCTATAAAGTTGTGTTTTTATTAAAATGTACTGCTATATTCAATTATATTATGTCTGATAGGCAATTCTATTGAAGATAAGAAGAGACAATACAGTAACCATGGTGGAACTCCTTGTACAGTAGTTTTATATGTCTTTTTCATTTCATGTGTTTATAGGGATATATTTTGCTTTGTCTTGCTTTGTTTTGTTTCTCCTTCTAATATAGAAAGGATAGAAATACATGTTAAGACTCATGTATGCGTAGAACTATAAACAGTTCACGTAACAGTTCTTGTAAACTATAAACAGTTTACGAGAACTGGTCATATAACACATGATGAAATGAACAAATACTTTGAAGAAAAAGAGACACTGCAGTACCTAGTGTTGATCCCGTAGTGTCATGATGTGAAATCCAGCAATACTATTATTCTTTGTTCAGAGTGATTTTAGCCTGCTTTGGTTTGTTTTGTCTCAACATAAATGAAGGTATGGATAACTGCATGTATGTTTAATAGTATAGGATTGATAACCATATTACTAAGTTTTTGTTGGATATTTGAACAGAACAGTTTGCAGTCTCGCTGTTTTTTTAAATTTTTTTTTTTTTTTTTTTTTTTGTCTTTCTCGGTACTGGGGATTGAACTCAGGACCACACACTTGCAAGGCAGGTGCTTATGAGGCTGAACTAAATCCCCAGCCCCTAAGTCTCACTGTTTGAATCCCCACTTTGTATGCTTCAGTTTGTATCTTGAACAACTATTTGTAAGAGGACAATATTTAATCATCAACTAGTGATTTCTTTCTTTCTTTCTTTCTTTTTTTTTTTTTTGTCTTTTTCCTTTTTATTGGTACCGGGGATCGAACTCACGACTGCCTGCAACTAGTGATTTCTTACTGTTTATTTTTTCTTTGAAAGTATGTATTATTTCTACCTGTTTTCTGTTTTTTTTTTTTTTAGTCTTTCTTTAAATAAAATTAATTAAAACGTCAGCATCATTCTTGAAGGGAGAGAGAAAAGGAATTAATCTCTGATCTGCTTAAGGACTAAAAGGCAGATAAACTTGTACTAAAACATACTAAATCTATTTTTTGAGAGCTTCAGGATTAAATATAGACCAGATTTTTAGAATATGGTCCAGGGATAAGTGAAGGTCAGTTCATTCTGGACAGGACCCAGGGAAGGGCAGCCCACCATTTTGGAAACTTGGTCCTGAAATTCAGCCAGGGAGGTGAGAATTGCCTTAGACCAAACACTGCTGTAAATTGTGTTTGCCGGTGGCAGGGCAGTGAAGAAGGGACAGAAGAGTGACTCAAATGTAAGAACTAAATCCTAACCATCTTAGATGCAGAAAGAAAAGATCAAGAGCTTTTTCAGGGTGGATCTGTAATCCTTGGCAGAACATGCCTCTAGAGACGAAAGTTAGGATTGATGCCAACTATATTGCCAAATAGAAAATGAAACCAGTAATCAAAGGACCTGAATGGCTGCTTTTTAACCTTTTGAAAGAGAGTGAGAGACAAAAATAAAAGTGTTCCAATTATATTGTTTAGGGTTTAGTTTCTAATAAATGACTGAATCAAAGTTCTCAAATCCCTGCCTCCAAAAATGACCTGTTGTCTCCGGGGACAGACAGAGGCAGTTAACAGTTCAGAAGCTGTCTTGGGCAAAAGTAGCCCTGAGGCAGAGAGGCTGTCAAGACATCTCTGGTTTCATTGCCAGTTACTGCTACAGCAGTTTTGGCCAGGGTTTATTTAAACCCAGTATGAAGATAGGTAGCCCCAGATGTCTGTATTACGTAGACATTAAAGTCTGTATCCACTGTGTCTCATTAGAAGTTAGTATTTAAGAGTAACATTACATCTCTCTAATCTAGTTCATAGGTCTGAGTAAGTCCTCTAAAAACCTCAGTGTACATATCCAGATCATCTGAAAACTCTCCTGGATCTTGTCTAATCTGTTTTAGATCACTGAGACAAAAGGGGCCATCAATGTGGGTAGTTATAAATTTCCCATTTACTTCTTGTAAGAGATTTTGTCCTTGAGAAGCTTTAACAAAATCCGTTAAGGATGGATACAGCCTCATGGAAGCTTTAATTATGGCAGGCCTAGACGGTCCACCTGTGAGATCCATCGGGCAAGTGGGGGCAGCCTCAGATTCATTAACAGTGGATGCTTTAAGGGCCGGAGGGGTCTGGTTCTCCTGCAGCTTACATTTATATTTGAACACAAGTAAGGATTATTTCTTTAGTGCAGACAGTCTGAACAATTTTGACCATTTTTTCCTCTTTCTTATAATTGTGAAATAGCATCAAATCAATGTTTCCCTTTGTATTAACAATCATCTTTAATGAAGGAAGCATTGCTTAGCACTTAACCATTGCTTTCTAGTTCTTTGAAAGAGTGCTTAAATGTCTTTTTTTGTTGTTGTTGTAACACCAATAACTGTAATATTTGCAACTTCTCCTTATTTAGGGTCCATAGGTTAACTCATGCCAGCTCAGTAATTTTCCATTGGGTTTAACATAGTTTGAGTTAACGTTGACTCCAAGAGTTCCATTGTAAAGAGTCCCTCTACATAAGCATTCTTCTTCCCTGAGCCCTACTCAAGCTGGGACTATAGGCATGTGCCACCACACCCAGACTGGGCAGAGGGAAACGCAATAGGGGAAGCTGCTTTTCTGTTACCAGGCTCTGCTGCTGGCCCATTGTGGCCACCTTATTCCCTCTGCACAGATCCTGTAACGCCACGGCCAGCTCTGTTGCTGTCACATCTCCAAAGGTAACAATACTGCCATCTTGGGCATGTTGCATCGATTTCTAAGAAATCTGGAGGTTTGAGCCAAGAGTCTCTCCACAAGTTTCATTAGAAAATCATATTTGCCGAACCACTACCAGTGAAGTGAGTTTGTGAAGAACAATATAGGAATCCAAGCAGCCAAACTGATAAATTTGGAATTTAATTAGCTGAGCTCAGGACTACTTTTATATAGATTCCCCCCTCCCTTTCAGAGTTCAAACAAGTGGCCCTGAATTGAAAAGTTACAGCGTTTTTAAAAGAGAATCACAAAAGACATCCTGTTGGAAACAGTTTAGCTAGAATCTTACATTAATTTTTGGCTGACACATGTATCCTGCTTCTTGAGCAGGTGAATTTTTCTCCTGTGGGTATAGCTCATTCTGCTTTTCTCATCAGTCTTATACCCTAAGTAACTTTCTATTTTCCTGGGTCAAATACAGGGCACTAATTAAATGCAGGGCTCAAGATGGCATCAGTTATGCCAAGTTACAACACCTGGAAATAACAAGGTTCAAGAACATCTCCTTGAATAGCTGCCTTTTTAAGAGCCTATTGGTATGTGGGACACACAGGGTTCAGAACGTTTTTGTCTTTAAATCGTCTGGAGGTGCAGGATGAGTTTCTTTAGAATTCTCACCTAGCTCTGAGTTTTCCCCAGCAGCCAGTGGCACACTGGGTGGCTTTTTGTTTTCCTTTTATTTTTCTCTCTTGTCCTATTCTAAAACAGAAATGTTGAGAGTACTAATATTTAACGGATCTTAGATTTTATCAGACTCCAATCTCTTTAAATTGTTTTTGAGCTGGGTGTGAGAGGATGACAGGGCAGGATCTTTGCCAGTTCGAGACATGCCTGGGCTACGAAATGAGCCCAAGGCCAGCCTGAACCTATATAGTGAGACCCTGTTTCAAAAAGAAAAGAAAAAAATTTTTTCACTTTGTCCCAATTTTAAATGTCTAAAGTTCCTGCCTCTGGAAACCAAGCATTATACTCAATTATTTTTTGGAGTATTTTGGTGATACTGCTAGCTGACACTATGTACTTTGCCTTCTTTAAAGGAGATTTTATGTTATTTTATTTTATATTCTTGTACTGGGGATCGAACTCAGGACCTTGCATTTGCCTGGCAGGTGCTTATGCCACTGAGCTGTATCCCTGACCCAAAAGAGATTTTTAAGAAAGAGATTTTGAAGAAAGACATTTCAAAGAAAAACATTTCAAAGAAAAAGATTTGAAAGGGTTTTAAAGAGATTAAAAAAAAAAAAAAAGACATGTTAAAGAGATTACCCCTTGTTTTAATCCCAACAAAACTCTTACATTGAAAGTACTTACCCTAGCTCCTTGCCGGATGTCTCTGGAATCGTCACTTGAGATCTGACCACTGTTGAAATACTTCTAGTAAAATCCACCAGGAAGGCAAGTCCTCTAAGAGTTCGGGCCACATTGGGCACCAGTTATTGGATACCCCTGCAGAGAGTCCCAGTCTTCTGCCACATGTTATGATGCACAGCTGAAAGAATAAAAAGAAAGAAAGAAGAAAGGCAGAAGGGAAGGAAGAGAGAGAGAGAGAGAGAGAGAGAGAGAGCGCAAGACAGACAGACAGACAGATAGACAAAATGGTGGAACAGTCAGCATCAAGGATGAGCAGTTGTTCATAAGGAGCAGAAAGTCTCAAAAAGGTGATACCAAAAATTCCAATCTTCTGTTCTTCCCTTAGGAAAGTATGTAAAACTAGCCATTGTGAATTTGTGGTCCCCAGCCAGGTGTGGTGGTGCACCCCCGTAATCCCAGCGTTCTGGAAGGTTGAGGCAAGATTACAAGCAAATTCCAACCCAGTCTGAAAAATTCAGTGATTTAGCAAGACACTGTCTCAAAACATTAAAAACAGGGCTGGGGATATAGCTCAGTGAGAATGCTTTCCCTACTCCAGCCCTCGGTACCAAACCCCACACGTAGGCAGCAGTCCTTTATTTGCATACAAATGAAAATAACAAGGAGAAATGACCTTTTGGCAAGATTAGCCCTAAAAAATGTAGATGTAATTAAAGGTCTGAGAGAAAGGGTGCTTACTTTCCAGTAACAATTAAAGGCATGTCTTGAAAAACCTCTGATTGGAGGAAAACTGTTCACAGTGGTGTACCACCAGGATTTGTACATGAGCAGTCTTTTTGTGTTTGCGTACAGTTGTTTGAGAAAGATCCTTTACAATTTGTAAAAGTTAGTGGAATTACTACACTTTGCAGGCATTATGTATTATAACACCTTGACTCAATCCATGATTACAAGACACAGTATACTTAAAAAAACAAACACGGTACTCTTCTTTATTGCTTTTAATTATAGGAATAAATGTTAATTATGAAAACATTTAAACAATACAGAAATTAAAAGAACAGCTTTCCATTGCCTTCCAATTTCAATAGTTTATACCTTCTAGACTTTTTTCCATGCATATATAAGTATGAATATGCTTTTGCATAAGTGGGATCCTACCATTTACATTGCTATTGTTTCCCAAATCCATTTTATTTCAAGGAGAAAAGGAAAAAAAGATAAAAGAAAAAAAAAAACCCAAAATTTCAAAACATGTCAATCAGGGGGCAACAACTATACACACAAATGTACACTGTCATCCCCAAATCATTCACCCAGAGCACAAGATACCTGCATTCAATTATCTGAACAATACCAGCACAAATAATTCTCTTCAGGGAACTCAGAGAAGTCAGTAATTTAGCTATCTTAACAATTTAATGCATATATTGTTTCTTTCAGATTCTCACACTGAGACAATATGATGTTTACAAGTGTATCTTATTTATTTCAAGTATGAATATAGTCTCAAGTTGCATCTATTTACATATAAAAGTGTGTGGTTTATCCTTTATGGCTGAATAGTACTCCTTTGCACAAAGATACCACATCATTTTTATCCATTCGTCAGTCGATGAACACTGAGGTTGTTTTCAAGATCTGGCTGCTACAAATTGTGCTGCCATAAACATGGGTGCACATTTATTGTTATGGTATGATATTTTTAATACTTTTGGGAAAATATCCAGAAAGGGAATAGCTGGGTGCATGGGATCTCCAGCCCTGAATTTCCACACTGATTTCCACAGTGGTTGCACTAATCTGCATTCCCACCAACATTGGAAAAAGGGTTCCTTTTTCTCCACAGTCCTCCAGCATTTGTTATTACTTGATTTCTCACTAGTAGCCATTCTTTCTGGGGTGAGGTGTTTTAATTTGCATCTTTCCAATGGCCAGTAATGTTGAACATTTATTTGCCATTTGTATTTCTTCATCTGAGAAGTGTGTGTTAACCTCAGATGCCCATTTTTGGACTGGTTTGTGTGTGTGTGTGTGTGTGTGTGTGTGTGTGTGTCTGTGTGTGTCTTTTTTGAGAGAGGGTCTTGTTATGCCATTCAGGCTGGCCGTGAGCTCACGTTGTAACCCAGACTTGTCTCAGATTCACAGTGATTCTCCTGCCTTAGCCTCCCAAGTGCTGGGACTACAGGTGTACACTCCCACACCTGGCTTTGGTTTGGATCTTTAAATCTCGGAGGACTGAGTGCTTTTTATGTCGTGATAGTAATTCTTTGTCTGAGGTACAGCGGGCAGACACTTTCTCCCATGTTGCGGGTTGTATCTTCACTCTGCTGGTGGTTTCTCTTGCTGTGCAAAGGTTTTTCAATAGAGTGAGATGTCAGTTGTTGATTCTTTGTGATAGTTCCTGTGCAATTGGGTTTTGTTCACTTGCCTACACCAATGTCTTCAAGAGTTTTACCTACTGTATCTTCCAGCAGATTTAATGTTTCTCTTTCTGTGTTTGTTTGTTTGTTTGTTTGTTTTGGTACCAGGGACCAAACTCACAACCTCCTGCTTACTGGGCAGGCACTTATACCACTGAGCTAACTCCCCAGCCTCAATGTTTCTGTTTTATTATTTAAGATTTTTGATCCATTCCACTTTTAGCTTAGTATGTGGTGAAAGATATGGGGCCAGTTTTAATCTTTGGCATGTGAGAGCCGGTTTTTCTAGTACCATTTATCAAAGAGGTTTTCTTTCTTCCAGTCAATGTGTTGGGCTCCTTTGTCAAAGATAACATGGCTTAGTGTGTCTGGAGTTGTTTCTGCATCTTCTAATCTGTTCCATAGATCTTTGGGCATTTTTTTTTAACCAGTACCACACTGTTTTATATCACAGTAGTTTTTTTTTATTTTAAAGAGAGTAAAACTAAGCATAACAAATCATAATAAAGCAGATCAGAAGAAAACAATGTAAGTGACACAGATTTCAAAGCAAGAAAACAGGAGATCTACAGTAGCTGCCTTAATGTCTCTTGTTTTCTTCTAAATAGTTATCCATATCTTCACACACAAAACAATGTAGTGTTAAACTGATCAGAAGAGAGAGGTGAAGGTATTACAGGCCTTTAAAACCAGACAATAGGATAATCAACAATGGCTTCCATGATGTCTCTTGTTCTCTTTAAAATAGCTTTCCATAACTTCATGTATGTTGAAATTGAACAATACAAAACAGACAAAAACCACTCTGAACAAAGAATAAAGGCATTACTCACAGTAGCTTTTACAGTATAATTTCAAGTCCGGAATTGTGATGCCCATTGTCTTGTCTTTGTTGCCCAGGATTGCCTTTGCTATTCTAGATCTCTTCTGATTCCAGATGAGTTTTAGAATTGATTTCTCTAATTCTGCAAGATATAATGTTGGAATTTTGATTGGGATTGCTTTGAATCTGTATAACAGTTTTGGAAGTATGCCATTTTCACTATATTGGTTCTTCCTACTCAAGAACGTGGGATATCAACCGTCTTCTAATGTCCTCTTCAATCTCCTTTTCCAGGGTACTGTAGTTTTCAATGTAGAGATCTTTTATGTGATTTCTTAGCTTGATTCCTAGGTATTTCATTTTTTTGGATGCTATTTGTAAAAGGTATTGTTTCCCTGATTTCTCTTTCAATGAGTTTGTTATTTGTGTACAGGATTTTTGAGTGTTGACTTTGTAGTCAGCTATTTTAATGAATTTGCTTATTAAATCTAGTAGTTTTTTGGTGGAGTTTTTGGGGGTCTTCCAAGTAACGTATCATGTCATCTGCAAATAACGATAGTTTAACTTCTTCCTTTCCTGTCCTTATTCCTTTTATTTCTTTCTCTTTTCTAATTGATCCAGCTAAAGTTTCCAGGACTACGTTGATTAAGAGTGGAGATAGTGGGCATCCTTGTCTTGTTCCTGGTTTTAGAGTGAAAGCTCTCAGTTTTTATCCATTTAGTATGATGTTGGCTGTTGATTTGTTGTAGATGGCTTTTATCGGATTGAGATAAAGACCATCTATTCCAATTTTCTGTAGGATTCTTTTGATCATGGATGGGTTTTTTGTGCATCTGTTGAGATGCTCATATGATTTTGGCCTTTGGTTCTGTTAATGTGGTATATTACATTTATGGATTTATGCGTGTTGAACCATCCCTACAGCCCTGGGATGAATTCCACTTGATCATGGTGTATAATATTCTTTTTTTTTTTCTTTTTATTGGTACCGGGGATTGAACTCACGACCATCTGCTTGCAAGGCAGGTGCTTATGCTGCTGAGTTAAATCCCCAGCCCCTAATATTCTTGATGATTTGCTGCATTCTGTTTGCCAGTATTTTTACTGAAGTTTTTGCATCAATATTCATTAGGGAAATTGGCCTGTAATGCCCTTTCTTAGATGGACCTTCCCTGATTTTGGTACCAGAGTAATACTTGCTTTCAGGAATGAATTTGGAAGTATTGCTTCTCTTTCAATTTCATTAGAGAGTTTGAGAAGTAGTGATATTATGTCTTCTCTAAATTTCTTGTGGGAATTCATTAGTGAATCTGTCAGGGCCTGGGATTTTCCTTGTAATGGTTGCCTATGCTTTGGACAGCTTACTTCTCAGTGCCATGGTTCCCACACATAGATAAATGAGATAAATGGAGTTTTATAAGGATTTATGAATTAATATTTAAAGCAGTGTCTCTTAAGTGGCAAGTACTTAATGTCATAATTGTTACTTTCCTTGCTCGAGTCCACGTTGGCTTCTTTAAGTGTGAGCAATCATGCCTCTGCATTCAGAGATTTTTCTTCTATGATTTCTTTAATTTTACTTCTGCCCTCATTAATTAATTTCTTTTTCCAATTCACTTCTGCAAATGGAATTATAGTAGACCTATGTGGAACTTCCTGGATCTGTCTTTTATGATTCTCCTTCCCCTACACTTTGTATCTCTTTGTCTTTTGTTTTTTAATCTCTTTGTCTTTTTGCTTGATATTTTGGAGATTTCTTCTACATTTTCTTCTATAGCATTAGTTTTGATCATTAGCTCAAATTGTAATATTTATTTATTTTTTCCCCTAACCCACATTCTCAGTCCCTTTTTAAAATTTTGAGGTGAGGTCTTACTAAGTTGACCAGGCTGAGCTCAAACTTACAGTCCAGAGTGCTTTCTTTTCATTTTTATGGAATTAGGGCTTGAATCCAAGGCCTTCACACTGAACTACATGCTGGGGTTCAGTTTGTATCCTTAGCCTCCCAGAATGCTGAGTTCATAGGCATGTCCCATGATGCCTGGCTTTGTGTTGTTCTTTTTCTTTTTACTTTTTTTGAGGCTTAGGCCTCAAAAAAGGGAATTACAGACCAATCTCCCTAATGAATATTGATGCAAAAATCCTCAGTAAAAATACTGGTAAACAGAATGCAGCAGATCGTCAAGAGTATTATACGCCGTGATCAAGTGGAATTCATCCCAGGGATACAGGGATGGTTCAACATATGTAAATCCATAAATTCATGATTATGTCTACCTCCTTAAAGTAGGTAAGTTACAGGCGTGTACCACCACACTAACTGTTTGACATTTTATTTTAATTTCCAAAAGTCTATATTTTTTCAAATTGTTCTTTTTTATAATAGTCCTCTTGTATCATAAACAGAATATGTCGTGTAATTTATGTTCTCATTGTTAATTAGAATTTAAAATTTATTTTCTATCCACTCTCTTTCCTCTTGATAATTTTTTTTTTTTTTAGTACTGGGGATCAAACTCATGACCTTACACTTGCTAGGCAAGTGCTTGTGCTGCTGAGCTAAATCTCCAGTCCATGGTAAATCATTTTATATGTTTACCTTGGTCCCATAAAAATTTTATGAATATTGATTTTTATAGATTCGTAATATTACCAGAGTTAATTGTATTGATGGCTAATGTGAGCTCCCTCTGCAGTTTGAGGTTCTTTGTCTGAGAGGTTTTCCCTTTGCATGGCAAGGAAGACTGCTGTATCCTTGGGTGATACGAATCTTCTCTCTGTATCTGCTCTTCTATTCCTGAACTAGAGATCCAAGGTAATTAGGCCTCTTGGCTGTTATAACAGAGGTGTTTCTCTTTTTGAACAGGCTCCATAGCTACTGATACTTAATTCTTTTATTCCTTTCCTTCTGAGGATACATGGGAGGTCTAGGAGAATATCTCCTTGTAGTTAAAGCAGACTGTGTAGTTGAGTCTCGAGGGGACAGGAAGTCCAAAGAACTGATAGCAGAGACAAGAGCCCAACTGAAGAGTCAAGAACAAGAGCTAGAGGCCCCAAGGGAGGAGTACGTCCTCTTAGTGAGTGTTAGAAACGTTAGCCAGTGCTACTGAGTTCAGAAGCTTAGTCTTCTAGACTAAGGTCATCTTCACTAGAGTGACAACCCAGTCAATAACTATTCATATTCATTCAATATGTAAGAGGTGTTCTTAGACACTGAACTCAAGAAGACTTCAAAAGTTATGAAAGGCTGAAGGTTGTTAGAGAAATGTTTATTTATTTAAAAAAAAAGTTGAAGTGTTTAAAAATGGGACAATGAGAAAGATCCCACAACCCAAATATTGGGTACTGAGGTTGATTATATGGAAAAATTTATTGGCTCTACATTAAATGTATTAACATGGGATCTCTTGTATGCTTCTAGGCTGGAGCCATGCATAGGTCAAAGCTGCCCATCAGAATTGCCCTCTGCATGTCTTCGATAAGGAACACTTGGCAGGAATGCAGAAGTTCAGGGCAGAGACTAGCTGACGGGGATCATCTCAGCTGGGTGCATGTGGTTCTCTGAAAAGGTGCGGATGTGACTGCCGGAGAGACGCTAACAGACTCAGCTATGGGATGTAATAATTATGCTAGGTTGAAGTCAGCACAGCATATTCTGCAGAACAAGTCTGGATTTGCTAGTACCCTGAAGTTTCCAGTAAAGATATGAAGCTATGGAGACTTTATGGTTTAGATTTCAAATGTCCCCAAAGTCTCATGTGTGTGGAAGGTGATTGGATGATGGGGGCACTGTACTCACCAGTGACTCACTCACTGATGAGTTCCGTAGCTGAGGGTGCTGCTGGGAGGTGGGGCCTGGTTAGTGCTGGGTCCCTAGGGCATGAGTTGGAAGAGTGTGTTCTTGTCCTTGACTCCTCTTTCTCTCTCTGCTTCTTGGCTGCCATGAGGTGAGCAGTTTTTCTTCTACTCTGTGCCATGCATTTTTTGTCCTGAAGCAGCTGACCATAGAATAAAATCATGAGCCAAAATAAACCCCTCATCCTTTAAGTTATGTGTAACAAATATTTTGCCCCAGCAACAGGGAAGTGACTAGTACAAGAGAATTCCTCCCCTTGGGCTGACATTGTCTGAAGTTCCCCTTGGCACTGTTGCAGAGTTAAAAGGTAGTTTATGCCTACGGGCCATCTCACAACTCCCAGCCAAATATTGGTCCTGAGGCATGTTTCCCTCCCCACACCAGGCCTCTGATCTGTCTTAGCTCTATTCTAGGTTTTATGAGAGAAGGTGTTTAACACTTCATTTCTCTCTTAGCTTGTGCGTGAATTAGTTACTCTAGGTCAGTGATGAACCTGTGTCACACATGTTATTTTTTTCTTTGAGTCAGAATATGTTTATGAGTTGTTTTTTTCTAAAATAAACCCTCAGTGTTCATGTTTAATTGCAGTATTGGCACTTTGTGATAAATAAGTAGGTTTAGGGTTATGGCCACTAAAAGGCTCACTATCAGTGCTTAAGATCTTGGTAAAAACTGTTGTAACTGTTTACTTCCTCTCTCCTCCCTGTTGACACCTTCATTGAAAAGGCAACAGACCATATTATGTGATTTATTTCTGGACTCTGTTTTCATAGCAATGTTTCAGGATTTATGAATTATATACTATCTTAGAAATCTTTACTTTTTGAAGGATCAGGTTCTGTATATATAAAATATGTAAATAGTTTTATATTCTCAGAGTGGACACAGAGTGAACGTTTGTTAAATGTTAAAGTTTTAAAAAATGAATTTTGAATTTCCTACTTATTAATAGGGCTAATTGAGAGTTAGCTAAATTAAACTCTTTTCATTTCTCCCTCTAATAACCTGATAGCTGTAGGGACCAGCCTTATCTGAGATTATTCCAGTCCAAATTTTCAGTATACTAGTTGGCCCCAGCACTATAACTAACAGTAACAGAATAGCCACTGTTATCACATTGAAGTTCCCAAAGTTTTTGTAGGATAGTAATTCAGTTTAGTTAGTTGTATTATGCAGCTTAGGCTGGCTTTCAACATACTTCATAGCCCAGGCTGACCTCAAACTCACAGAGATCCTCCTGCCTCAGCCTCCCAAGTGCTGGGGTTTTAGGTATGCACCACCGTGCCCAGCGAGCGTATATTTTTGAAAGTGAAAATAAAAGATAAAAGCCTAGTTGCTTTTTCTGAGTTTTGTTACAAACAAACTGATGCATAAATCGCTACCTTTTGAGCATATAAAAAGTAATAAGTACCTGGTATTCATGGATTAACTCTTTAATTACCTTGATTTGTATTCACTCTGTTTCTCAACATTGCAAAGAAACAAGGCTTTCCCTCTGCATTGTGTATGGGTCATTTGTTCTGCGGTGAAGACTCATGT
This sequence comes from Cavia porcellus, assembly GCF_034190915.1. Taxonomy (NCBI): domain Eukaryota; kingdom Metazoa; phylum Chordata; class Mammalia; order Rodentia; family Caviidae; genus Cavia; species Cavia porcellus. Next base: position 228,788,483 of record NW_026947484.1, on the reverse strand, counting down.
CTTATGTATTAGTATCAGAATATTCATGGCTTCTGTTCTGTTTTCACATATCTTTTCCACACCAGTGTATCCACATGTGTTATACTCAGCAGACTTGGAACTGACTTTGATAGGTAGCTTTTTTTGGCTTTTTGAGACAGAATCTCATTTGTGCAGTTCAGGCTGGCCTTGAGCTCACTTTGTAACTCAGGCTGGTCTCAAACTCACAAGGATTCTCCTGCCTCAGCTTCCCAAGTGCTGGGATTACAGGCATGCGCCACCATGCCTGGCTGTTGTGTAGCTGAGCTGGAGAGGTGAGTGCACTGTTGCCGTAGTGGAGCTGCTGGAGAACTGACAAGCAGGGTAGAGCATGATCTGGTGATTCAGATTGGTCTTGGCTGTCTTCGGCTTGCTTATGGAGTGGGAATGGTTTCAAAATTTGAGAAACTGTGTTTGACTTTATTTTAAACATCTTCCTCCTAAGTAAAATGGACAGATTGGAATATAGAGCTCTTAAAAGCTCCTGGCATTTCTGCTTTGGTAAAATTTACAATTAGAAATCTTTTAATTGTAAGGAACACAAATCTAATTAAAACTGCCTGAAAAAAAGAAGGAAATTTATTAATATAAGTGAGAAACCTAGGGGTATTCTGATTTCATAGATAGCTGGATTTGGGGACACAATCAAATCTTTTCATCTTTTCTCAGTTGTATGCTCTTATCTTTTTCTCTGCCTGCTGCAGAGCAGCATTAGGTTATATGTAGACTTTATAGTCCAAAAGGAAGAGAGATCATGTCCCCTTATGTCCAGAGTTAAGCTCTCTAATCTTGGTACTTCATTTATCTGTATAGCGGGGATAGCAGTTAGGTCTACCTTATACCTCTGTTAAGGGATTAAATGAATTAATGTTTGTGAAGTGCTTGGAATAGTACTTGGCCCAAACCCTTAATAAATGTCAGTGATTATTATGCTCACTTTGCAGGAAAGGAAGTTTAGGTATAAGAAAAGTAAAACTGCCCAGTCCTTAATAACTGATTAAAAGGAATCATTACTTCTTGAGAAATATCAACAATAGTAAAGTAATTATACTTCTTTCTATGTTATAATTTTGGGTTGTGCCATTGAGCTTTTCAAATATTCAAGATAAAAAATGTGTCTTCTACCTCTGGTCTGCGTTAATAGCCATGTGTGTGTGCATTTCAAAGTTATTGAAAAGTATGTAAAAATTTGCCTATGTGATTGTAGTATGTGACTGGAAATCATACTAGATCTTCCTGATTTGGAAGTTTGTACATGCTCTGCCCTTCCTGCTGGACAGTTCTAAGGAGCAACCAGAACTGGCTTTAAAAAGAAAAATGAGCCGGCTGGGGTGGCACACAGCACTCAGGAAACTGAGGCACGAAGATCATAGCAAGTTTGAGACAGCCTGGACTACATAGGGAGAACCTATCTCCACAGGGAAAAAAGAAATGTTGGGAGTAGAATAGTGGTTACCAGAGGAGAGGGAGAGTAGGAGGAGGGAAGGCTGGGGAAAGATAGTCCAGGGGTGTTAACTTACAGTTAGATACAAGAGATAAGTATCGGCATGGTGTTCAGCAGAAATCAACAGCGTCCTATATAAAAAAATCAATGAATCTATCTATCTATCTATCTATCTATCTAACTAACTATCTAATCTTTCCCCAAAAGCACCCAGTTCTGGCTGGTGCGCTTTGGTCATGATGGCTTCAGGCCTGGGTGGCTACCTCTGTGAAGAGGGGAGCCAGTGGCCAGGTTCTCAGGGGCTGTGACACAGCCACCTCTGCTGCCTCCTTGGAGCATTTCCAGAAACTGCAGGAGATCGTCTGCAGCCTCTGTGAAGACAGAGGGAGGTGGGTGTGGGAGACCCCAGGCGGCTGGGTATCGCTGGAATCTAGGAGACAGTGATCAGAGATTTTAATGAAGAGCAATAAGAAACAAATGAAATGCTGGCAGAGATGGAGGAGGAACTACAGTAGGCACCTGCTTTCTATAAGCCCTTAATGTCTAAGCTTCGAAACTACCAGAAGGACCTTGCCAAACTGCATGGGGAGGTGAGAAGCACCTCTGACAGCATACCTGGGGGCTGAGGAGAGAAGCAGCAGGACACATATGCTGTGGAGAATGACCAGATGAATCGGCTACAGTCCCAGAGGACACTGCTTCTGCAAGGCCTTGGAAGTGTCAACCAGCCACCTATAGTATTGAGCGGTCTCCTTGGATTACTGTAGAGACTGGCGGATTGGCTTGAAATGATGGAAGAATTGGGGGAGCAATAAGGTCAGCTGGAGCACATGAAGAGCAGAAGTGACAACCAACAAGCTGCTGCTTTCCACTGTCATCTTACGGGAGCTTGTCCTTCTGGGAGGTCTGGCTTAATACAACTTGTTTGCAAGCACTGAACTTCTTAGAGGAAGGGCCTTGTGGACCAGAACCTTGAGCCTATGGCATGATGAATGATGTTAGGGAGGCTGTGGAATGAGCATGTTGCTGTTATGTGCTGACAGTTCAAGGATGCACTTGTATTGAGGCTGTGGAAAGAGCAGGCCAGACAGAAAACCGTGGAAATGGGAAGGAAGAAGGACAGAAGCAGTGTGATATACCAAGAAATAAATGTTAGTTTGTGATTTCTTCACATTAAAAAAATACACACATTCTGAATGTTTTTACCACAAGGAAACAATAACTGTTTAAAGTGATAAATATGCTTACTCCTATTTGAACACTACAGAATATACAGTATATGTATTGAAACCTTACATGGGACCCTATAAATACATATGTTATGTGCAATTTTTATGTGTCAATTAAAAATTGTAATTGTAGCCACCTTCGTATTTCTTATGTTGAATATAATCATTTAGGTAATTCAAATTAAAATATTCTATATAAATACCCATATACTAATTATTATATAAATGAGTAAAACTTCATTGATTAAAAACAGCAAAATTATGTCAACAGAAGGTTTTGCTGAAGACTTCTGTGAGAAGCTGTGTTGCAGAACTCAGCATCTGTAGGCTGCAACGTAGGCAGCACAAGAGAAAACCAGAATCAAGAAAGGGGCTACCCAGTGGGATGCTGTTAGGCTGAATCCAGGGCGTGGGCTGAATGATCATAGCATATAGGAAAAAATAAAGGACTAATTATTTCATAGATAGATAAGAGGGCAAGTGGTAGATGACATATGGTAATTTTTTTTTATTGGTAGCAGAAACTTGAAAGTCCTAGGAAACTGGAAAAATGAAAAATAGGAAATAGCTAGAAACTTTTTAAGGTGAAGCAAAATACACTTGCAAAAGCATTAAAAGTATTTTCAATAGATTTCAGGGGCAGACAGACTAAAGCTATGGCAGGATCACATTATGTTGCTTAAACTAATACTTTAGTTTTTCTGGGAAAATACCTGTAGACATTAAAACAAAAGCATTTCCCAAAGGTTCCTGGATAAAGGGCATAAACCACCTGTCTTGGTTGTTTTTCTCTCATTGCTGAGACAAAATACCTGATGCCAAAATTAGAGGAGGAAAGGTTTATTTATCTTACGGTTTTGGAGGTTCAGTTCAAACTCATTTGGCTCCAAGGAAGGATGTTCATGGCCACCACAAACAACAAGCGTGAACAGAACAAAAAGAGGAAAGACATGCCTTTTTCCTGCCCTCACACTGTATGCTGGCTCCACGCCTGGATGGGTGCAGCACTCACACCACCCATCCTAGCACCAGACAAGTAACCAATCATAAATGCCAGACTCAGACACATCCATGGTTGCATGAGGCTTGGGGGAGCCATCTAAACACAAACCATAATACCACCTCTTGAGATACTCATTGAAATACTGTTCTTTATCATTGTCCTTAGAGATTCTGACTGTGTGGGAATTATGGGCATATTTGGAAAAAACTGCCTTAGCCAGAGTACCCTGTTCATCCTCACAACTTCTGATGTTTTTCTGTCTCCTGCCACAGGAACACAGACTGAATAGAACACTGATACAGAACACAGACTGAAAGGTCCTTATGTGCTTCACTACCCCACAGTTATTATTTGTTTTTAAGAAGTTGTACTTACAAATGCTTTTAGAAAAGTAATTATTATTAAGCAGTAAACATTATATCAAATACTTACGCTGTTTATTTATGTACTTGGTTGTTTCCAGGAGGGTTAAAGCAGTTGCTTTTTCCCTGGAGCACTATTTTTACTTGAAAGCATGGATAAAGTGTGGGTAGACAGACTTGAGTGTTTGCATAAATATTCTCATAAGTAAATGAAGTAAGTTCACCAATTTAAGGAAAATAGTTGATGGTATACGTTATTGGTAAAATTTTGAGCTTTCAAGAAAAAAATAAGTTTTGGAAAACTTGTATCTATAACTATGAACTTCACAACTTCCTAATATAATAATTGGAATTAGACTTTTTTGATGAGATTAGCAATGGTATCACTGCGTGTAATTTTTTGATATCATATGAAATATGTCAACATTTGAAAGATAAGCCCATTTTCCAGCCCAGTGCATGCTGTTACAAAATCAAATAAGGGTAAAAGTGCAAAATAGACCAGTGAGTACTTTAGTTTTTGTTTACTGACCAGTGAATTTTAATGAAATAAGATATTTAATGTAACACAAAGTTCATTGATAGCTTTCAAATTGGACATTGGATGTAACCTTTGAGAAACCATCACATGTTGAATTTTGCTATAGTATCAAAGAACGGTATCCACAATTAACTATAAAAGTTTCTGACGTATTCCTCCCTTTCCCAACTGCATAGCTGAGTGAAACCAGCTTTTCTTCATAAACTTCAACCAGAATATCATATTGCAACAGATTGGCTATAGAAGCAGACTGAGACTCCAGCTGTCATCTATTAAGCCAGACAGTAAAGACATTGGTAAAGCTGTGAGACAGTACCCCTCTTTTCAAGATATTTTGGCCAGGCATAGTGGCCTGTAGTCCCAGCACTTGGGAAGCTGTGGAGAAAGACTTTTGTTTAGGAAATTAGAATTCATTTTCCTAAAAACATGTTATTTATGTTAATATAATTGATTTTTTATTTTATCTTAAAAGTGAGTAAACATTAAAAATTTTCTGTTTTCATTTCTAGTATGTTGTATTGATAATAAACAGAAAAAAGCTCTTTGGGGCACCCCAGTGATTTGTAAGCGTGTAAGGGGGCCCTGAACTGAAAAAGTTGAACTACTAACCTCAGATGTGGCCGAGGAAGGAGAAGCATGAGAGGCCGTGTGGGCTTCCTTGAGACTTGCTCCTTCTGTTCTTCACGTCCCTCTGGAATCATGAAGAGCGGATCTGGTCTGCTGCCATGAGGACACGTGGGTCCTGCGAGGATGGACGCAATAGTTAGCATATTCTTGGCTAGGCCACACTTGGGCTTCCATATTATGAGATTTAGGAAAAAAGATGGTTAGATAGAGTTCTTAATATTTTTCCAACAGGAAGCTGTTTTTTATTTTCACAGATCCAATCATTGTCCATATAGTTCTGAGATAAAGTTTTAACATAGCTGCCAAGTCTTGTCTTTGAAGTCAGACAAGCTCACCTATTCCAAAGCTTTATGACTCTAATCTCTTAGAGCTGCTGTTTCCTGCTCATGATGTAAACTTGAATTAACAATAAGCTGGTTTAATAGTATTGTTTATACTTAGTGGATGTGTCAGTAGATTTTTTTGTTTGTTTTTGAGTAAGGGTCTCATTTTTGTGTAGGCTGGGTTTGAACTACTCTGTAGCCCAGGCTGGCCTTGAACTCAAAGTGATCTTGCCTTAGTCTCCTGAATGCTGGGCTGACAGGTGACAGTACCACGACCAGCATGTGAGTAGATTTTTCCAATTTTTTTTTTTTTTTTTTGTCTTTTTCATTTTTATCGGTACCGGGGATCGAACTCACGACCGCCTGTTTGCAAGGCAGGCGCTTATGCCGCTGAGCTAAATCCCCAGCCCCAAATTCTAGTTTTTCTTGTTCTTGGGGAAATATTTTTAGGCCTGGGAGTTTGAGGTGGCAGTTAGCTTTACTGTTGTATTTGTAAATCACAGCGGAATGACTGCAGTCTTCTGTCAAAAGAAAGCTGTTCAGCCCAAATAACAGAAATATTTGATTAAGTACATATTTTTATAATAAATCCCATCCTTCTATGCACACATACATATACAAAGGTTGCACAACAAAGCAGGTATAAAATAATCTGGCACATGATCAGTCATACCTTTTAAATTATCAGCTAATTTCTATTTGGCTCTTCAGAAATCTGATAAACACTTTGATATTATGCTAATGAGAATGAATAGCTTTCAGTGAAAGGCAGTTCCTTTGGGACCAGTTCTGTTCTTTTGAAGATATATGTGCTGTACTTTTAGATATGAGCACGTAAAGTCTAAATCATACCAGATCTTGTTCGGAACTGTCTTTATATACTAAATCATTCACCATTTGCTAATTTTAAAATGTAGTCTTTGTCTTCTCTAGTTTTTCTGAAAGCTCTTTCTGTACTGAAAAAGGAATGCCAAAAAGAAGGGACATGTCATTGCTCTGGAGTTTTATTCTGTTATTTCCTATTGCATAGAGATATCCTGTGACCTGTGGCTCCTGAAGATTTGACAGTTGTTACTGCTTGCAGATAGGGATTCCATGTACACAGATATGCATTTTCCTCAAAGGACACTCAAAATGTAAATGCTGTGAAAAGAAGTCTTAAAACATGAAGACAATGTCATATTCCAATAATCCTTGCAACATGAAGCCATCTCTGGTGTCATCAGTCGTGACCAGCTTTTCTGTGACTTGGCTCCTCACACCTCTGACTGTACCACAGAATGCTCCTCATGTTTCCTGTTTGTCTGGAGTAGACCCTGTCTTGCTTTCTTGTCTTAGTTTGTTCAGGAGACTTAACCAGTCTTAACAATTGGTTTAGGATATATTTGAACACATACGCTCTCTTTTTTGATGCTGTCATTTTTCCTTAAAAGCCTGCCTCCTCATACCAGTTTTTATTTATAACCAAGTATCCATGACTTTCAGGTGTGAAATTCAGAAAGTAGAAAGAAAAATACAGACAGGTGCCTTAGTGGCCATTGCTAAAACAAATTCTTTCTTTCCTTCTTCCCTTCTTTCTTTCCTTCCTTCCTATTTAGGGAGTTGTCATGCTTTCAGTAGGAAGAAGTATATTCTGCGTAGGAATGACATAGGTTTGAATTCTGTTTTTACTCTTCATCAAACGTATGGCTGACTCAGGTGCTTGTACAGGGGCTTTCTCATGATAGGCAGCTCAATGAGTGTTGATTTCCTCTGTGGTCTCCAGAAGTCTTTTTCATTTTGGAGAGTATTTGAGAGCATCACAGACACTTAGATACTCTGAGATCATGCAAAAATATCTGAGCATATCCAAAATACATAAAAATCTTTTAATAAATATTTTAATGTGTTTTAGCTAGCCATCCACTATAGCAAACAATATGAAGTTTTTTTGGAAATAAAAATTACTTGCATATAATTAGGGCTTAATAAAAGTAAATTTAATGATGTGGCTTTTGAATTTTTATTATTAAGTGAGCATTAGAGTTTTATTTTTTTCTTTTCAAAAAATGTTAAAACTTGAAGATGGCCGAGTGGTAAGCATCAGAGAAAGAGCCTCTCTGAGAGTTGCCATCCCACTGAAATATAGCAATGCTAGGAAAAGAAGGAGGAGGGAAGCAGGTCCCCTGGACTCAGGAAGGTTCCAAAGTGAGAATTGAAGTCCACAGAGAGAGTGAAGAGAGAAACTTCAACAAAGAAGGAGGAGGCAGCCAGTGGAGCCTTCTCCCTTGTTGCAGAAAGAACCAATATCAAACTGAATGAAAGACTTTGCATTGAATAATCTAGAAGGCAACTTTATTGAATTTATGTTGGCAGGTTTGGGGACTATAACAGAATCCAGATCACCAGCAGGGAGCCAACTTTCAGTCCGGTTTAAATTCAGTTTATAAACAGGAAGTACAAGGACAGATGGCAGGTTGTTATTATATGATTGGTTATATGAATTAAGTCATATATTGTCAGGCAAGTTAACACTAAATAGATTTACTTAAAAGGAATTGCTTACATAATATCCTGGGAATGAGGGGAGGGGGTTTAAGCAGTGCAAACAGAATTAAAAGTGTTCTTGATTGGATCACTTTGTGCCAACCAAAGTCCTTGAATGGTGGAATAGTCAGATTGGCCCAGCACATTATCAGAAGAAAAGCAGCTGAACCTAGACAGTCAAGGTTGACTGAATTTAGCAGAGTGTTTACACGATAGGGAACAGGAACATAGGCAGAAACTACTGTTTGATTTTTAACTTGCTATAACATGTCTATAAGTTAGCTGTTCTATAACTGTGCCTTTGCTACTTACATAATTTTATCCTTGCATATATTTAATGGTGCACTTACACTCTGAGTTAGGATTCACCATGTGAGAGGAGAAGTTCAAACCTGCAGACACACAGTGACTGCTGCCAACCCCAGAGGCCTCCCTAGAAAGGTGCAACAGTATAAAGGAACAGTGGACATGGAGGACTGACTACCAGGATGCTGTTTGATGCCATTGTTATTGCTGATTGTACCACATTAGCCAAAGTGACCTAATGGTTTTGGCCAGCTGTTTTTCTTGGTATACCAGGACTCAAGGTCATAGAAAATACGGTGGGGTAGTGCCAAAGAACCAGGGGCTGGCCAAACAGGCAACTTTTCATCTCCAACAAATTGCAGAGGTAGGATCTTGTAACAAACTCAAAATCCAAAAACTAGCTATAACTGAGAAGTACTCATTTCCTAAAGGTTCTAAATACTAGCAATAAAGCAACTCAATATAAGTAATTTATAAGCATAACCCAGGAATTAAACTAAAAAGAAAAAAATATGAGAAAACATTTAAAGAAGATGCAACCCTAGACATCTAGTTCACCAAAGGCAAACCCAGTGGGCATTGAGATGGACAATCTGAAAGCCACCCACTTGATCTCTCTGAAGTGATAACAACAAGACAAATGAGTAAGGCCCTAGAAAAAAATCAAACCAGAAATAATTTCCCAGATAACTACTGAGATGGTGACTACAAAAACAAAACAAAACAAAACAAAATGCATGCTAGTGAGTCTAGAGCACATACAGATTAAAAAAAAAAAATAGAGGATCTTAGGAAAATGATGGGAACCATGAGTACCCGACATAGGACAGAAATGGAATCCATAAAACAGATTGAAGCAGATATCCAGGAGACTAAGAATTCCATTGAAAGTATCAATGGCAGAATGAGCCAGTGTATGGATAGAATCTCAGGTATAGAAGATAGGTTTGTGGTCAGTGATCATGAAAAGAAAGATTTCTTAAAAATAGCAAGAGATCACTAGAAATCAATCCAACAGCTGCTAGGTGATGCAAAGAAGAATAACATAAGATTGATGAGAGTCAATGAGAAAAAAGCAGGAAATAGCATAAATGATATATAACAAAAAAACCTGTTCACAGATGTCATGGTAGAAAACTTCCCTGGCAGGGAAAAAGAATTTGATATAAACATAATTGAGGCATAGAGAACTCAAATTAGCTATGATCAAAAAGAAAAAAAAACCCTACAGCCAGGCATATCATAAGCAAGATTCCAGAAATTCAACACAGGAATAGAATATTAAAAGCTGTTAAGGAAAGGAAATAAATCACCTATAAAATTCCCACCAGCCCTCAAGTCAAAGAGAGCTTGGAGTGAAGAAAAACAGCCTCCAACCCAGACTGATGTACTCCATAAAACTGTCTTTCAAAATTGATGGAGAAATAAAATACTTCCATGACAAAGGACACCTCGGGAAATTTGTGAATATCAAACCAGCTCTCCAAAAGGTTCAGAAGGACATTCTAGAGGAAGATAATAAGGACTTCAGCTCCCTGAAACTCAACAAAAGAGATCTACCAGACAAGGCAAACAGTTTAACAGCAGGGAGGGGAAGAGAGACATCAAGAAGAAAATAATATTTGTCTGATAGGTCACATATCAGTTATAACCATCAATGTGAATGGCTTCAATTCACTATAGTCAAAAACACAGGCTAGAAGAATGGATAAAGAAGTAGGATGCAACAATATGCTGCATACAAGAAACATTTAATTCAAAAAGAAATTCATAGATTAAAATTCAAAGGTTGGAAAGCAATACTCCATGTGACAGGAACCCAGAAAAAAAATCAGGGATGAGTATTCTATTTGTATACCAAGTGAGTTTGAAGCCAAGACTACTTAAGAGAGACAAAGAAGGTCACTACAACCTTGTAAAGGGAAGATTGCACAAAGAGATACTAATCATAACTATATATGCAACAAATACCAATGCACCTAACTATGTGAAACAAATATTAACAGACAAAAAAATCAAATAAACACTAATCCAGTTGTGTTGGGATCTCAGTGCCACACTCACAAATAGATCAATTAGACAAAAAAATCAACAATGAAATATTAGAACTGAGCCAAACTTTTGAACAAATGGACTTTGTAGATGTGTACAGAGTGTTCCACCCCACAACATCAGAATACACATTCTTCTCAGCTACAAACAGGACTTTCTCCAAAATAGACCACGTACTAGCTTATAGAACATGTGTAAGTAAATACAGTGAAATTGAAATCATCCCATGTGTATCGTCAGACCATGGTGCAATGAAATTGGAAGTCAGTGGTAAAAGAAACCACAAGAACTTTATAAACACATGGAAATTAAAAATGTTAAAAAAATTTTATCCCTTTTCCATGAAGTGATTTCATGATCTCTTTATATATTATAATCACATGTATTTACCCAGAGATGATTCTTTTCTCTCCTTTCTCTAGAAACTAAACAGCATGGGGAAGAAGCATACAACTTTTTTTGCTGTTAAGATTCTGTGAAGTAAGGCTAGTATGTTTAGATCCCAAGGTGAAACCAGAAGTCTAGTTTTGTCTCAGTTTGTTCTGATTGACTTGATTAAATAGGATCTTGAGTTGTCAAAGAAATAATGTGTAGTGAGTGGTTTCTTATGCTGGAGCTCATTCTTTAGGATATTATTGGAGTAACACATTTATCTTTCATCTAGCATAATATAGAGAACTTTCAGTTTAGGAGCTATTTCATGGCTTAGAAACTGGTCTCTTTTACCAGGATGTATTAAATTCCTTTACTTTCTTTTGAGGAAATCTGTATTTACTACATCTTTCTTTTAATTTTTTGCAAAAAAAAATTGAAATAATTTCAGAAAAGGTACAAGTATAATACATCTGTCTTTTGTATTATAAAATATTGTAGAGTAAGTTGCTACATGCTGTCTATTTTAATCACTTTTCTGTTTCTGGGATAAAATACCCAGCACCCACAACTTAAAGGAGAGATTTATTTTGACTCGTGGTTTTTAGAGGATTTAGTCCATAGCTGGCTGGGTCCAAGTTAGAAAGGTACTAGTAGAATAAACTGAATGCAAGACAGTTGCTTATTCGTGGCAGCCCAGGTGCAAGAAGGAGGGAGGAGCCGGGGAAAAGAATACATGCCCCAGGTCATGCTTCCAGTGACACACTTCCAACCAGGGCCCTACAGCACAGTCAGCTGCTGATTTCACTAATGGGTGAATCTGTGGGTAAGTATCGCATCCTCTGATCTAGTCACCTCCACACATAGGAGGTTTTGGGGAGACACTTCTTTTCTAAACCATAATTCCCTCTTCTGGTCCTAAAAGGACTCACGTCCATCTTATGCAAAATGTATTTAATCCTTCTTTAAGGGTTACCAAAGTCTTAGCAGTTTTAGTAATAATGAGAAGTCAAAGTCCAAAGTTACCTCCAAGACTCAAGGTAAATCCTATGCTATGAGGACCTCTAAAAAACAGAGGTTACCACAAGGTAACATTCCCATTCCAAAATGGAGAAATAGAGGAATGCATAGGAGTAGGAGTAAGACTGATTTGCTAAGGGCAAACAGCCCTGTAGTTCCATGTCCGGCACCTGGAGCAAGTAGTCATGATATATAAACTCTAAAGGGCTTGGGCAGCTCCTATGGCCTTGCTGATTGTAATCCACATGGCCTCTTTAAGGTGGTTCCACTTCCTCAGTTTCTCTAGGAGATGTCCCGTATGCCTGACATCTTCACCTTCCTGGGGTCTTCATGCACTTTTGGTTTCACTCACAGGTTCATGCACTGCCCTCTGAGGGGCACACTGCTTATCCTCCCAGGCCTTCCTTTGAAATCTAGGGAGAAGCTTCTTTGACTACAACTCTTACATTCTGTATATGTGCAAAGCTATCACCATTTGGATGATGCTAATGTCCGCCACCTGCTAGAGCAGTAGTCAGGCCTTCTTGCATCATGGCTGCAGAAACCTCATAGTGCTTGAAAGGCTAAGTACTCTGAAAGGAATCTCAGGCAACCAGTAACCTAGGTAGCCCTTCTCAAGCAAGATTGGCCTTTTCAAGGTTAATTTCTCAGATAGCTTACAGTTTTGCACCTTTGAGCTTGCAAAAAATGGGGTCTGATTTTTGAGATGTCCTCAAGGCATTTTTTTCTATTGTCCTGATACAATTTTCTTGGCTTCTTTTTAATGGTAATATTTTAGTAACTATGCTGTTCTTTGCCTCAGTTTTACAAGTGCTTCTTTCCTGGTGAAGGTACAGACTTTTAAAAATATTTAGCTCTGCCATTTGCTCCTAATTCTCACTGCAAATCTGGCTAAAAGCAGCCAGTAGTAACCATTCTGAAACCTCAGTGTTGGACTCTTTTGAGATTTCTTCCTTCAGATTAATTAGTCCACTACCTTTAGTCTTCACTGTCCAAACATGGCCAAAAGGTAGATCCAAACACCAGTGAAATTTTTGTTTCCAACTGAAACTTCCTCAGCCCTGCCTTTACTGTCTGCATTATCAGTTAGCAGTTTGGCTTTTTGAACTGTGAGCAGTATTGCCTATCAAGCCCTGTTTACAATATTCTAGAACTGCTTTAGCTGGCATCTCCAAACCTTTCCATCTTCTCCCACAAATTCTGGACTTCTAAACCACATGATCAGGTATAGTCATGGCAGTGTTGCTGTTTCTCTGGTAATAGAATCTGTCTTAGTCCCTTTCTCATTGCTGGGACAAAATCCTCAATACCTACAACTTAAAGAGAAGTTTATTTTGGCTCATGTTTTCTTTTTCTGGTCACCTGGTTCCAAAGCAGAAAAGGCATGGTAAAGAAGGCTTGGCAGAGGACAGCCGCTTATCTTATGACAATCAGAAAGTAGAGAGAGAAGGGAGGAGTGGGGGACAGGAGTAAACCCTTCCAGATCCCTCTTCCTCAGGGACCTTACTTCCACCCAGACCCTCCCCACAGCATGTTCAGCTATCGAGCTGACCAATGGATAAATTCACTGATGAGTATAGTACCCAGATGAGCCAGTCCCCTTCCCAATGCCTGAGATGTTCTGGGGATATTTTTTATTTAAATCACAACACTGCCTTATCATCCTGATGTCCAAGGACGTTCTCCTGCATAGCCTGATATGTGTGTTAAAATAGGAAAATTAAATATGTTACTGCTGTCTAATCCTCAAGACAGGTCTTTGAAAACTCACTAAAAAAGATAATATAAGCACTGTATTATAGAATAAAGGTCATAATAATTCACAGTTGAGAGGTTTAAGGATAGTATCAGAAAAATATATATACATAATATTAGGTGAAGGACAAATGCAGAGGCAGGACGGGAAAGACGATCATGGCATGAGGCTGCTGTGCACGTGTTTGTCTAGGAATTCCAGTGTGTGTTGTGTCCAGTCTGATTCGGTGTGTGTGAGCTCTTTGGGTGGTTGGAGTCACTTGACCACTAAATAGTGCCTGCTTTTGACTTTGCATCTGGCTCTGGTTCCCTTTTTTCAGAAACAGCCATTTTGATCTTCATGGTCTTCTAGCTGCAGCCTTCAAGAATTCAGTTACTTATTGTTTGCGTACATCAGACGGATTCTTCAGTGCATGCAGCATGCAGCTGTCCACTGTACCATACAGATGATCTCACATAAATAGCCAGCCTTAAGCTTTGTGGCTGAGGAATGAGAAAATTTGCTTTCTGTGATCAAAAAAGGAATTAGTTTTTATCTTTCACTTTAGTTAGTCCAGAAAAAGTAAAGTACTTCAGATACTTGTGTTTCAGTATTAGAGTATGTTTTTGTCAAAGTGAAGCTATATTGTAAAATAGATAGCTAAGAAATGTTTCTTTAGAAAAGTAAAAATAGCCAGATGTGGTGGTGCATACCTGTAATCCTAGCACTGAAGAAGGCTGTGTCAGATGGATCGCAAATTTGACTGATATCTGAGCAGCTTAATGAGACTGCGTCTCAAAATAAAAAATCAAAAAGGGCCCTGGGGCTGTAGCTCAGTGCTAATGTGTCCATGGGTTAAGTCCTAAGTACTACGAGGTAGTACTCAGAGTACTACCAAAAAGCCTTACCGAAAAGGCTAGTTCACCAAAAGGATTATTTAGGAAAATCTTAGTTTTTATTTGTTTTCAGTTTTTTAGTTAATTGTTTATTTATTTGAGACAGGGTTTCACTGTGTAGTTCCGGCTGTCTCTGAATTCACTGTGTATCCTAGGTTGTCCTCAAACTTGTGAGGATCCTCCTGCCTCAATTTCCCACATGCTGGGCTAACAGGCATATGCCATCCTGCCATGCAGTTTTTATTGTTGTTACTATTTATCAATATTATTTTGTGTTTCTGGGGATTGAATCCAGGCCCTTCACACTGAGCTACATTGACAAAACCTTTTGAAATCTTTTATTTTGAGACAGGATCTCCCCAAATTCCCTGACTTCGCTCAGGCCTTCTGCCTCAGCCCTCACTGCAGCATATCCAGCGAACGTTTCCTTCTTTTTTTCTTTTCCTCTTTATTTACTTATTCCTTCCAGCATATAATTTGAATACAAGGCTCTTTGCCCTGAACTACATCACCAGCTCCCCCTGCTTTTTTAAAAAAATATTTCTGTAAATATTGGTTAAAGTTTTTTAAATATTTAAAGAAACTCAAGAAAAAATTCACACCATGTCAACCTGTCAAAGTTATTTCTTTATTGCTTATATATGCTTTTGTATAACTTTTACAATGGGAATTTTGTTCATATTAAAATATTACTTCACCTATGGATTCTGATAATTGTGTTCTTCAGGCCCTTGCAGACCAATTTGAAGATAAAACTACATCTGTGTTGGAACGACTAAAGATTTTCTATTGCTGTCAAGTACCACCTCACTGGGCCATCCAGGTACTTTTGTTCTTGGGTGCGGAAAAGAATTGTACTTTGTACTAGAAAGGTTAATGCATTAGAAAATAATAATTTCAACTTATATTTGAATTTTCAAATATTTCTGTGAAAATAGTAAAAGTGTCTAACTGTGAATTGAGAACCATGTTAGATTTCTGTGGGCCAGGCATATAGCTCAGTGGCACAGGGCTTGCCAGTCAGGAGCCAAGGTCCTGAGTTTGATTCCTGCTTTACAACCCCCCAAATTACTGTTTTGATTAAAGTGATATTAGAGTTTTAAAATATTTTAAAAAAGATTTAGAACTATATATATATTAGGTTGAATCCCAGAATTAAGTCATAGGAGAATCATAAATGCTTTCATTTTTAAAGTAACTTTTTATATTTAAAAGTATTTTAAGGTCTTTCTGCCAAATAATAAACCTTTTAACTAAGTTGTTTTCAAAAGTTACAAGAAAGTGTTTATGGGGCTGGGGATTTAGCTCAGCGGCATAAGCACCTGCCTTGCAACCAGGCAGTCATGAGTTTGAACCCTGGTACCGATAAAAAGGAAAAAGACAAAAAAAAAAAAAAGTGTTTATTTGATGCTTTATGATGTGAGATATATCTGGCTACTTTCTGAGGGTGTGAAGAATCCTAGTGTAAAGCCCCTGTCCCAAAGTCCACCTATAGAATAGCTATGGTTCTACTATTTTCTAGAATTTTATCCCTGAAGATTACTTATACACTTGGTCTAGTTTTTTAATTTTGTGGGAAGAAAATCGAGGCCTAGTACAGTTAACTTTCCAGTGTTTATCACAGTGCTGTACACAGATGTTTGTATATTTTTTTTGTTTTCATCCCCTATAAAGAGGCTTGCTGAAGTAAATATAAATATTTGATCATTACAGATTCCTAATTAGTAAAGGTTGAACTATAGAAATCATACATTTATTACATATGCAGCCCTTATAATGATTGTACTAGGCATGGTGGCACTTGCTTGTAATTCTAGCCCTCTGAAGTTTGGGGCCTGTGATCTCAAGGCCAGCCCAGATTACACAGCTATACTATGCCAGAAAGAGAGAGAGAGAGAGGGGGAGAGAGAGAGAGAGAGGAGGAAGGAAGGAAGGAAGGAAGGGAACAAAGAAAAAAAGAAAGAAAGAAAGAGCTGAAACAAATCTCTCATTGCATCAAGAAATATTAATTGTTTTAACTTGGGGTTTTTTGTAGCGCCAACTTGCAGGTTTGCTGTTTGAGTTGGGATGTACCAGTTCAGCCCTTCAAATATTTGAGAAGCTGGAAATGTGGGAAGATGTGGTCATTTGTTACGAAAGGGCTGGGCAACATGGGAAGGTAGGTAATAGGAAAAGCCTGGGGACTGGCGGGAGCTGACTTCCTTTGAACCTCTGCCTTTTTCTGCTTTTTAAGCCCACTTTTGCCAGTATTTACTTATATTCCTTGTTTTGCTTTGTTCCTAGAAAATGTTTTAATGTTTCTCTGAGTTCTATTGGGATGGATTATTTTAAGTCAGACAGAAATTGATATGGCATTTGACAGTTAAATGAGAATAATGGAAAACTTTGAAAATCTGGTGCATTTTACTCCCTTTCCCTTATTGACGCTTCTCCTGTCGTACAGGTCGAAAGTGAAATATTAGGAATTGTTTTAATTATTACCAGATTGCCAGATGTTCAGAGGCTGTGTTCTTAAGGCAAGTTCAGGAGAACAGCTGGGTTGGTCTGTAGAAAATTCAAAGGGTGGACCTCCCTTGGGGCCGAAGAGTTATCAAGTGTGTGATGCACATTTAATTCCACACTTAAATTGGATCAAGAGGGAGAATGCTGCAGTGTTTTCATCTGTTATTGATCTGCTATGTTTTCTCTTCATACATGAACAGAATTGTAAGAATAGGGGCTTTGCATTGTGAGTAGCCATAAAAAATGATGGATTGAAATTGTGCTGTTTGAACTAAACTTTTCTGGACATAGCAGAGTAAAACCCACAGATTCTGTCTCTGGATCTGTCTATGATGTCTATGGATTCTGTCTGTGATCAACTTTTTGCCATTACCCTAAAGATAAGAAGTAGTGACTTAAGGAGGAGGTGTTTTCTTAAATGCCTTCCTACTTACTCACATCTACTTTATTTTAATTTATTTTTTTGAGACAGTGCCTCATTATGGTTTTTAACTTATGGTAATTCTCCTGGCTCAGCCTCCACAGTACTATTTTAGACAAAATTTACATTGTTTTTCATTAATAAGTTAATGGCAGTGAAAATCTTTGAAATGTATTGGCCAAAGCAGAAACTAGCATAAAACTAAAGTTCCAGCAGTAGAAGATTATAGAATTACAGAATTACTCTGATCCTGGAA
This sequence comes from Cavia porcellus, assembly GCF_034190915.1. Classification (NCBI taxonomy): domain Eukaryota; kingdom Metazoa; phylum Chordata; class Mammalia; order Rodentia; family Caviidae; genus Cavia; species Cavia porcellus. The sequence goes on along the minus strand of NW_026947484.1, from coordinate 228,770,850 downwards.
AGGATTTCCTCTTTTTTTTGTTTTTTTTTTGACTCATGTTTACAGACCCTGGTTGGCTGGCTTCCAGGCAGAATGGCATGGTGGGAGGAGCACTGCTTAGGTCTCCACGGTCAGGAAGCAGAGCGGAAGGGAAGAGCCGGGAAGGGCGCTACTCCTTCCAGGTCATGCCCTCATGACCCACCTCTTCTGACCAGGCCCCACTTCCTTTTAAAAACATGTTTCTAGCTACACGTTTGTAGTACTTAATGATTATAGTCACTGTTAGGAGTTACTACATGTACATGACACATCTTAGTTCTTTTTACTGCCTCATCTCCCCTCCCTCCCTGACTGCCTCATTTTCAAAGAAAGAAGAGGAGTCCCTTTTGTTATGATTTGTTTCAGATCACAAAGCTAGCAGCTACTGAGAGGTAGTATGGCATGATGGCTAAAAACTTAGCTTCTGGGGCCTGGCGTTTAGCTCAGTGGCCTAAGCACCTGCTTGGCAAGTGCAAGGTTGTGAGTTTGATCTCTGGGACCAAAAAAACAAAAAAAATTAGCTTTGAGCCTACCCTGCTGGATTCAGATGCGAGCCTGGCCACATGCCAGTTTCATGATGTCGTGCAAGTTAATGTGTCTACCTTGCCTCAACAACTTCTACCTCGTTTCCAGGTTTTCATGAGCAAATATATGGTGCTCATAGTGCTTCTTAAATATCTTCTGGTATTATTGCTGTGATTCTAAGACCTGTATTTTTTCCTATTTGCGTGTCTTGAAGTTGGAATGTATGTGATTGTCAAGTGTTGTCTTCTGTTCAATAGTGGTCAATCAAGTGGTCATTCTCTGAGGTCATCAGTGCCGGTGCATGTGCAGACTTAGAGCTGCATTCAGTGTTGCTGCAGTTGAGTTATGGACGTGGTGTCAGCACTACATGTTACCTTCAATTACCCTTAAAATATATTTTCAAAAAAGATTTCAGTATGATTTGGAATAGAAGTAAAAAACTATTGAACACAGAAAAGGGCAGAACTAAAATAGAGAAATATAAATTTGGTATTGGTGATATAATATTTGCTATTAATCATATATTAATTTTTCTTTAAAAGTGACCATGAAGTTCTTTGTAGGAGCTAAGAAAGAAATACCCCAAAGTGGATGAAATTTTGTTTTGTACTGAGATGTGTGAAAAAAGTTGCCACTTACAATGTCAAGCAGTGTACTGAAGACAGGAAGGATTGCCAAATTTCCCTGAATAGATTGGAAAATAATTAAAGCTGCGAGTGATCAGTGTGGTTCATTTAGAGTATTATGTCAGAATTGAAAGCATCTTTTTCTCCTTGTTAATAGTTTGTCTTATAATCAGTGATATCTTAAATTTGATGAAGTGTAGTATTGTGTTTCTTTGGGGATTAAAATTTTTTTTTTCCTGTTTTTAGTATCTATGGTCTGGCACTACAGTAATGCTCAGATGTTTAATAAAGGAATGAACCTGGACATTGTGATACATGCCTATAATCCCACACTGTGGGAGGCTGTTGCTGGAGTGTCCTGCATTCCTGGCCAGCAATTTAGTGACTTAGTGAGACCCTGTCTCAAAATTAAAAGCACTGGGTATGCAGGTCAGTGTGAAGGCTCAGTGCTCAGTCCTTAGTACAATACCACTCCCCCAAAGATGGATGAATATCTTGATTTCTAATCTGATAGTTCTGTTGCCTTGCTTTTTACTGTTAGTCTTTTGCACTGGCTGATAGTAATGATTGTAATAAAAATACAGAAATTTAAAAATGGTACTTTTTGAAATAAGTAAGCAAGTTGGAAAACTGCAAATACTTAAGGTATATTTTCAAAGATTATGTTAATTTAATTATTTTTGAAAATATGGAAAGCTGAGATTCCTTCATTGTAAGGAGAAAGACAATATAATGCATTAATCTTCATTCGAAAAGGTACTCTGACTGTGTCCTGCTAAATAGTTGTGGTATTATTTTCTGAGATTTGCACATGACCTTGTAAGAATTTTCTTCTTATAATGTAGATATCTGTGTTCCTAAAATACTTTTGGAAATGTGCATATTTTAATTTTTAGTTTTATCTTAAATTTTTTTGTGAGTTATGGCCAAGGATTCCTCCAAAATCTTGATTTTTAATAGTTGATTTTTAGCATTTTATCATATAAAAAGCCTCCACTATCTGTTTTTCTTAGGTTGTATTTGCAGATAGAAACTAATAAGTTTTGCTTCAAGTAGGTAGTGAATGTTTATTTCTAAAATAGTTGACATTCTTTTAGAATTTGGTCAAATACCAGTAATTTTCACCACATTTTGATTTAACTAGAAATCTGTGAAATTTTAATTCTTACATTTAGTGCTTAATGGCATAATAACTTTTTAAAAGGCAAATCTAGAGAATCGTTTAGTTCTAAATATTGTGTCCTGTGCTCATGTTTATATCTTGCTGCTATTGGGGCCCAGTCTTTCTAATTTAGAAACTACCTGTAGATACTCTCAGTATTTATTAGCCAAATGTCTAAGATTAATTTAATTTGACCTTGGGATCAGAGCTAGTTCTCACCTATAGCATTTAGCTTTTTAATTAGCAGGCCTAGTTATAGGAATTTCCCTTGGCTGATGGCAGATTCCTATTTTGTTGAGCAAATTTGGTCTCTAAATAAACAACAAAGAGTGAGCTGACGTAAGCTGCCTGGGAGTTGGGGGAGAGGGAGGGGGGGGGGTGTCCCGGCCTGCAGGTAAGTCCACAGAGACCCTAGAGGGAGAGTGGAGATGAAAGGGGACAAGAGACACAAAGAATGAAGACAAGACAGAAGTCCGATTAAGTCTCGTTTATTCAAGGAAAAAGTATCAAATATATAGGGTATTGGGGAGGAGGGGGTTGGGTTCTGAGATGTCAGCAGGTAACTTAGCAATAGTAGCAAGACTGAGGGTTATAGGTTAAATCAAATTTTCCACGCATAATCCCTGAATAGGCCAAACAAGCTAGGCAAGGTGCTGCTTAACTACCAACTTAACTCCTAGAGGGAGTTAAGGTGGTTCGGCCTGCAGATATAAGGTGGCAGCCAATTACAGGGCTTCCCATAGGGTGGGTAAGAGGAGTTGGGACCTCTTGTTTCTAGAAAGCAAGACACCTGACAGTACATAATGGTATCTTTTATTATGCTATATGTACAGATTGATACTGTAACCATGGACTCTTAAAAAGTAAATATTTTATTTTTTACTCTTAAATTTTTTTTTTTAAATTTTAAAGATAGTAAAGCCCAACAACAAAAAACAAAACAAAGCCAACCAAAATAAAGCAGTAAAATTGATACAGAGTTGAGGATTTAGCTCAGCGCATAAGTGCCTGCCTGGCAAGCTCAAAGTGGTAAGTACAATCACCAGTACAAAAAAAGAAAAAAGAAAATTGATACAGAATTTCAAAGCAGGATACTAGGAAAATAACAGTAGCTACCATAGTATATCTTGTTATCTTCACAATAGTTGTCCATTCCATTAGGTACGGCAAAAACAAAACAGAATAAAACCAGTCAAAACAGAATATTAAATAAAGAAAAAACAATCAGAGCAAAGTAAAACAGTGAGAACAATACTGGATTTCAAAGACAAGATAGAAGGAAATCCCCCATATTTGCTATACTGCATATTGTCATCCTTATAAGAAATACTTGGACTGAGAGTTCCGGCCATGGAGGGATTCAGGCAGCTTATTCATCCGCCCTCTTGGTAAGTGTCTGCAACGCGGGCCAAGAGGAGAACAGAGCTCCAGAGTTCCGGCCATGGAGGTATTCAGGCAACTTATTCACCTGCCCTCTCGGTAAGCGTCTGCATCGCAGGCCAGGAGGAGAACAGAGCTCCAGAGTTCCGGCCATGGAGGGATTCAGGCAGCTTATTCACCTGCCCTCTTGATAAGCACCTGCAGTTTGGGCCTGGAGGTGAACCATTACCTGTGAGCCAACTTCCACAGGAGCTGAAAATCAAGCACCCTTCTCCCATCTGCCCCCTCCCCCCTTACCTACTGGGGATAGATATTTCAACATCTCTTGGGAGGATGACCATATGCAGTATAGCAAATATGGGGGATTTCCTTCTATCTTCTGTCTGAAGGCGTAGGTTGTTTTCACTTTTTGTTATATTTCTTTTGCTCTATTCAGTATTCTCAATTGGTTTTACAATGTTCTATTTTTGGTTTGATTTAACAATATGTAATTGACTGGATAGCTATTGTTAAATTAAAGAGATTGTACCATAGTACTTAGTACTACTATCCCAGTATCCTACTTTGAAATCCTGTACCAATTTCACAGCATTATCTCGATTGGCTTTGTTCTGTCTTATGCTGTTGCATAATTGCTACTTTCAAAATTAAAAAAAAAATACATGTTAAGACCCATGCATGTGTAGAATCTATGAACAGTTTATGAGAACTGATCTTATGACAATTGATGAAATGAACAGATACTTTGAAGAAAAGGAGACACTAAAATACCCAGTGCTGATCCTGGAGTGTCATAATGTGAAACCCAGCAACAGTGTTATTCTTTGTTCAGAGTGATATTAACCTGCTTGGGTTTATTCAAAGTCAACATAATTGAAGATATGGGTAACTACATATATGTTTAAGTGTAGAGGATTGATAACCATATTTCTAAGTTTTTGTTGGATAGTTGAACAGAACTGGTTGCAATCTCACTGTTTGAATCCCTACTCTGTATGCTCCAATTTAGTATCTTGAATAACTATTTGTAAGAAGACAAGTCTATAATCATCAACTAGTGCTTTCTTACTGTTTATTTTTCTTTGAAAGTATGTATTATTACTACCCATTTTCTGTTTTTTTAGTCTTTCTTTAAATTCAGTTTTAAAAAGAAGACACTACAGTACCCAGTGCTGATCATGGAGTGTCATGAAGTAAAATCTAGCAATACTATTATTCTTTGTTCAAAATGACTTTAACCTGCTTTAGTTTGTTTAATCTAAACATAAATGAAGATATGGATAACTGCATGTATGTTTAAATGTATAGGATTGACAACCATGTTACTAAGTTTTTGTTGGACAGTGGAATAGAACTTTTTGCAGTCTCTCTGTTTGAATTCCCACTGTACATGTTCCATTTTTGTACCTTGAACAACTATTTGTAAAACGACAACATCAACTAGTGATTTGTTACTCTTTTTTTTTTCTCTGAATGTGTGTACTATTTCTACCTATTTTCTGTTTTGTTTAAATTTAAAAAAAAAAAAAAAAGAAGAAGAAATACTTGGACTGATGGCCCCAGGCCTGCAAAATCAACCAGACAATACAAATACTTAGTTGTTTTATGTATCTAAGTTGCTGTCAACTCAGCCTGTCCTCCAACCAGTGGGTTGCTTGGCAGGGGGGGTCGGGGTGGGGAGCGTTGGAAGGTTCATGGGAGGTGCTGACTTTTTTCTTCCTGGGAGCTGCACAGTTTACAAGAAAGGCTGGCTAGTTGGCTTCTTGTTGGACCTTCCCAATCTCAGCATGGCCAATATTCGGGAGGTGCTGACTTTTCTCTTCCTGGAAAACGTTTTGTTTTTAAAACAGCAGAGTTTCTTTCATTTTTTTAAGCAGTTGCTTTGGATTTTTTTTGTTTTTCAAGATGAGTTTCTCTGTTGCTAGGATTATTTCCAAAAGATGAGAAGTATAAATAAAAAGCGGCCTTTATTCTCAGAACACGGAGAGAGATGACCAGCACCCCCACTGCTGGCGTCCGGCGATCTCTCCGGCGGACACATGGCGTGAGGGCATGTAAATAGCCTCGGTTTGGGGTGGAACCTAAGGCAGGCATTAGGGATGTACTGGTAGCCCATTGGTCCTAGGTTTGGCGCCATATGTAAATTTCCAGGGGCGGGAAGATGGCGTCACAGGTAACTTCCTAGGGGCGGGGGAGATTGGGGCTTCCTGCTTCTGGTTGAGGCTTTCCTGGCTACAGTGTCCTATCTGGGCCAAAACCCTTTCATATCCCGTCTTATGATTATTATTATAAAAAGGGGCGAAGATTTCTCTCTTTAACTACTTCCTGCTGGCAGAGGGTGCTGTACTGGAGCCTAGGGGAGTCGATGGGATGAAGGTTGATGCCCAGATAGACGCTGGTGCCAGGTGTTTTAGCCAGGACAACTTCACTGGTGAATGCACGTATGTCAGACTGGAAAAACAAAGAGACAAGATGTTATGAGGAGACATGGCACTGTCATATTTAAGGATCCAGGTGAGGTAGAGGGAAAGGTGCCTTTGATTTAGACATGTTCCACGGTAAGGCACAATTCTGAAAATTAAACATGGGGTTAGGAGGAGTGGAGTTATGAGAGGTGCTTACTCCCCCATCTGAAAGCATGAAAGTTAAGACAGTAGGCTGGTAAGGCTTGTCTCTGGTATGCATGATGTTGGAGTCTATAGGCGATACTGTTAAAGAGTCCTGCTGTAAAAATGATCATTAATAGAATGTAAGAAATTAGGAACCAAAGTGGATAACAAAACATGACTTAGCCTGTTAACTGTGGCTGCGAGGCCTTTGTGAGACGGAGATGGTAAGTGACAGAAGATGAGATGACCACTCAGAATGATCAGATTTAGGGCTGGAAGGGCACCTCTTAGCCTGAGTGATGTGAAACCAGGATGGTAGTCCAGCAACTTTGATTTAGGCATGGGTCGCTGTAACCTGGTTGTAGTCCTTGGAATGATTTGCTGTAACAGAACTTTAGTAAGTATGAGAAAGGCTTTTATGTATCCTGAACAAGTATAAACCAAGTGAGAAGACAAAAATGTATCTGTGAGTCTTGACTAGGGTTACTTGAGAAATTGGTGAATAAGAAAGGAAGGGGGTGGTCTATATCACTGAGGAAGGGTCCACCAGCAACAACAGGTAGAAGCTGTTGAGGTCTCAGTGTGTCTAAGTCAGCCTGTATAAAAGGCATTTTAAGATTTAGGACTGGGACCTGCACAAAATAGGCCCTGTTTGTAAATGGCATAGGTTGACCATCAATACCCTGTCATAGAGATTGAGGACTTAATATAGCAGCCTGAATAACTCAGGGAGAAGTCTGTATATATGGCCTCTATGTCCACAAATATAGAGAATGTCTTACCTGAGACTTTAGTGCGACTTGGAATCTGAGATGGACACCTTAAAGGGGGCTGTTGTTGCCCTGAACCCCCTCAGTCTTCAGCAGCAATTTTCTGTTGGTGATGAATCTGGCAGTGTTGACATTTCCTGTGAGGGCTAGAAGTTAGGATGGCTTACCCACTCTTTGGTGGCTAGGACAGTCAAGCAGCCCTGAAGTAAGGTCTCAAAGAATGCCAGGATGGGGCATTTTGTTGTCCAATGTCTTCTGCTGCATTTGAGCGTGGTCCATGGGGGGTCAGGCAGCTCCACCTTGTGTAGGTTTACCTGCCTCAGAACTTCAAGTGTTACAAGTGTTAAAAAAATAAAAACCATATTAAGATCTCTCTAAGGTTTGAAGGTCAAGTTTTGCCTTTTTGTTTGGGATTTGGACTATAGTAGAATTAAGTAAGTATGCAGGAATTTAATTTTGCATTTTAGATTAGAGAGCAGGCTTTATCTGGATGGCACATTGCTTTTTTTATAGGGTGACACATAAAATTAACAAAAAAAGCTTTAGTCTGCCAAACAAGGCTTTAATGGAAACATTTTGCAGTAAAGGTTTAGCAATCTTATGAATAAATCTATCAAAACTGATCTAATACTGTCAAATTCTGAACACATTTACTTTTAAAGTTGTTATTTGCAGTAGTATGAACCAAGACAAATAAAATAAAACTTTGAAGAAAACCCTTGTCTTGAAATAGAACTAGTGGTTCCTAGCAAAAAGGAATTTATAACCTTAGTTGTTAAACAGGAGATTGGTGAAGGCTTTGATTGATAAACAAGGCTGGTAAAATTATCGGGTGGCCAATAACCTTGATTAAATGGTTTGAGAATTGTGATAAAAAATAGCATCTCTTGAGCGGAGCCGAATTGTAAAAAAAGCATGCCTGAGCAGAGCCACTGAGTTGCTGTTTCGTGGCATGCCGACAGAGCATGCCCAGTGTGGGGGTGGGGTAAGGGCCGGGACGTAGTGTGCAGGGGCGGGCTGGGACTGCCCCTGGAAACGCGTAAGGTGGCAGCGGCGGCGGCGACGGCACACGGGGGAGGGAGGGGCTGGGAGATGGCCCAACGCAGTGCACGAAGCTGGAACTGCTCGTGGGGCATGAGGGTTAGAAAGCCAATTTAGGAACACAGCTGGGTTTTTATTAGCCTCTTGGATCTGTTTTAAAAGTTTGTTATAGTTAGTATACTTGTCCTGCTCTGGTACAGGTATAGGCCCAGAGTCATTATCAGCAGTGTTTACCTTATGTCTGTGATCAGCTTCTTTTTGAGCTGCTTGCCACAGCTGATTTTGTTCTTGTGAGCTGAGAGTGGTATTTAGAATCACATAAACATCCTTAAAATGTATATCATAAAAATTAGTAATAAATTTAAATTGCCTGATATAATTCTTTGGGTCAACAGAGAGGCTACCTAATTTATGGGTAATTTGAGATAGATCAGAAAGGGAAAAAGGCACATGGATGTTAACAAGTTCCTTGGGGCCAGCTTGCTCCCAAAGCGATAGCAGAGCCTGAGGAGAAGATTCTGGAGCAGAGGGTCATTGGGCAGCCATCTGTCCAGTAGGCGCGTGTGAGCAATCATCTGTAGAGGGCCTACAGAGTTGCTGCTGGTCACCCTGGGAAACACAGGCAGATAGCATTTCACTGTGTGCCTTGCAATGAGAGGATTGTTGTCGGCAGCACAATGAAGCATCATGTGCACTGCAACAGGGCAGCTGTTGCAGTTCACAAGAGGAGCCACAAGGGAGCGCCCGTTGACAGTGAGGGTCCTGGGAACATGGCGGCGCCTTGTCACGTGACCCAAAACCTGGCAGCGCCCTGTCGCCATGTGACCCTCTGGAACATGGCGGCACCATGCCATGTGGCAGAGGTTTGCAACATGGCGACTGTTCCCGGCGCAAGCTGAAACAGTTACGCGGCCTGCTGGAAGGACGTAGCAACTGAGACCTAGTATGGTGGACGGGCGGTGAGAATGCTGTAGGGAATTGAGAATTCTCAGGAGAAGAAGTAGTCAGAGACTGTGAGAAAGCACTAACAGAGGGATCAGAGCTGCTGGGAGAGTTATGGGTCCCAGGAGATGGAGGGGGAGAGGATCGCACATTGGGAGATAACTGTGACACAGAGGGATTAGAGCTGCTGGGAGAGTTATGGGTCCTGGAAGGCGGAGAGGGAGATGATTGCACAGCAGGAGGTATCTGCAACGGAGAGGGATTAGAGCTGCTGAGAGAATCAGGCATAGGGGGAGGGGAGAGCGGTTCAGCGGGAGGTAACGGCAGGGAATGAGTTTGGTGGTAGGCAGGCGGTGGCTGGGAAAACACCAGAGGGCAGGACGGAAAAGTTTGCAGCGCAGTAGACTTAGCTAAAAGTATCTGAGCGGGAGCACAAGATTTAATGAGAGATGGGCGTGTTCTCAGAATAAGAAAGGCCTGAATATAAGGAGTTCTAATAACTTGTTGCCAGCTTGACAAAAATCATACAAGTTCCTGAGAATGCAGGGATCAAATGTTCCTTCTTTGGGCCAACGCTTGCCGATAAGTGGGTAGGTTGGCCAGACCTCCTGGCAGTAAAAAGTTAATTGTTTAGTTTTTATGGTACTTTTAATTTTTAGAGTACGTAAATTGAAATTAGGCATTTTAAAGGCGTCTTTTGGGAGTTAGAAAATACATTCCCCATGACTGATTCAAGCAAGAAAAGAGCCGGAGGTCCAGAACAAGCCGTCACTTGTTTGTGGCACCACGCAGTGGCTACGGTTCCAAAAACTCGTATATTCCAGTCGTCACTGAGAGATTTACGAGTGGAGCCCGCGTGGGGTCAGTAACAGTTTTGCCCATGAAAGCGCAAGGCTTTAAGGGAAATGAGGCGTTCTTTCAGTGTGGTCGGTCCCAAAAATCTCTGCTTTGGGCTATCCGAACCCAAAGAACGTGAGAGATTTTGTGGACACAGGTTTGCCGAGAAAGAACCCTGCCCTGGGCTGTCCTAAGAACGTGAAAATGCACAGACCCACGTGAATGGGGAGAATAGTCGACTGGGGCTGTCCAGTGCCAAAAGTTCCCCGGGGAGTGCTCACCTGAAATCAATCTGGCCGATGCTGAGTGCAGGCGGCTGGTGACAGGGACGTCTCGGGAGAGGAAAAAGCTCGGGATTAATCCAGGATGTTATCTGGTTATCGGCTAGGGGACTCAACTGGGTGTGTCCCAGGAGTCAATTGCCTGCCGATCGAGTCACGGCACCAAATGCTAGGATTATTTCCAAAAGATGAGAAGTATAAATAAAAAGCGGCCTTTATTCTGAGAACACGGAGAGAGATGACCGGCACCCCCACCGCTGGCATCCGGCGATCTCTCCGGCGGACACGTGGCGTGGGGGCATGTAAATAGCCTCGGTTTGGGGTGGAACCTAATAGGGTGCGCATTAGGGATGCACAGGTAGCCCATTGGTCCTAGGTTTGGCGCCATATGTAAATTTCCAGGGGCGGGAAGATGGCGTCACAGGTAACTTCCTAGGGGCGGGGGAGATTGGGGCTTCCTGCTTCCGGTTGAGGCTTTCCTGGCTACAGTGTCCTATCTGGGCCAAAACCCTTTCATCTATATGATTTTAAAGATTTCCCTTGAGTTCTTTTGCCACACTGCAACCATCCTGTGTATCTTTCTAAAGACAAATCTGCCTGTATCATGTGAAAGCTCAGTAAATTCCCTTTGTCTCTAGGATTAAGTCTGAGTTCTGGAGAGGGAATGACTTTCAGAGACTCCTTGTGATCTGGCTCCTGCTTCTATGCCAGTGATATTTTCACCTCCAGTTTGTTTCTGTCTCATCTGCCTTCACACTTTTTCATCTAGGTTGTTCCTGAAGTTTGAATAAGTCTACTTGTTATTTCCTGGGTTTGCAGCTTTGTCTTAGTTCAGGATCTTTATACACGCTCTTGTCTGTCTGGAATGCCTGGTTTCCTTCAGTTGACCTGCATTAACCCTTCAGGTTTCTCCTTGAAAGGTTGTAGGGTTTCTTGTTTGTTTGTTTTCTTGGTACTGGTAATTGAACTCAGGACCTTGTTCTTGCCTTGCAAACATGGTATCACTGAGCTGTATCCCCAGCCTTTGGTTACAGTTTTACAGAGCCTTTCTTGACCTCTCCCAGATTTGGTGTTGCTTTCCTCCTGTGGACTCATGTAGTACCAGTACCCCCACTTGCTGGCTTAAGGGATCTACTAAACGTAAGCTGTTTAAGAAGCAGACCTAAGTCTGTATTATTTATAGTTATCTCTCCAGAACCGTATACAACAAATCCTCGGAATGCTTGCTTAATGAATGACCAGGAAGTGTTCACTGAATGATGAGTGCATTGAAGCAGATCTCCTGGTGAGACACTCCTTATAAAGGACTTTACACGTGGCAGAAGATACTTTCTAACACTGCCATATTTGTCTCTCTCCAGCAATAAATGATGCGATTTCCTCCTTCCATTTTACCTTTAGGATAGAAATAGAGCCCTTTAAGAATTTTGGTTTTGACTCTTTTGTATTTGTTTTAAGGCAGGCTTTCACTATACGGTTCAGACTAGCCTGGAATTCACTTTATATCCCAGTCTGGCCTGGAACTCATTACACTCCTTCTGGAGACTTACAAGTGCTAGGATTACAGGTGTGTACCACCATGTCCAGATAAAAATTTTGATTTTTGTTCAGTATGTGTTGAACACACTGTCATGCAATTTTTTGAGTGCCTCTATACTACACTTTAAATGTAATTATTTTGTAATTATTGAAAACTATTCATACAAGCCTATAAAATATTATAAAATATTAATTTTTTTGCCATTTTATTGATGAGTATTAGTAAATGGCAGACTGGAATCCAAACTTAGACTTCTTTCCTCTGAAGTCTACACTCCTTTCCCCACATCATGGTTATTGTTAATTTCTTTAAAATGATGTTGTATTTGTAAGTTAAAACAAGTTGAGAAAAATAGGCAAAATATGTAATTGAAAATGCACTATAACTTGGAGATGCAAATAGGAGATGATTAGCTAATTGGATAACTAGGCCTGTTTTAAATTATTCTTTTATCTTGGGCTGGAGTATTGGTGTTGGCAAATATTCTGAAAAATCAAGCCAGCACATGGTGTTGTCACATATAAATGTGAAAAGCAATTAGTGAACAGATGGCTGTAGGAGAGAGTAGCTGGTACTAGGCACAGCCACAGATGAAGTCTAGCTGGGAGTGTCCTGCTAGTGTGGTGACGTGCTCTGTACTTTTCACCTCTTTGTTGCTGCTCACTGAACAAGAATTTAGGCTGGGACTGAACGGCCCTTTTGCTAGAAGCATTGTCCTTCCTAGTAAGAGGAGAAGATGCTTCGGTGCTGTCTTTGCTCTGCTCCAGTCAGCCTTATTCCTTATGGCACCTTCCCGGGAGCCAGTTTCCCTTCTCTGACAGCCAGCCTCTACCTGGGGAAAACCAGATCCATGTTTCTTCTCTGCGTCAGGGAGAACAGGCGAACTAGACTACACCCACAGTTGTGCGAGTCACAGGCATACATACACTGCCTCACATACATATGCATGCACACACAAGGTTCTTTTTTAACTCCTAAGGCTATTTCTTAGGAGGCCAAATCTGACTAATCGTGTGGCCTTAAGTTTTTACTCTAGCTTTTTTCACCCCCTTGGAGCAACCTTTAGTTGAGCTTCTGTCATTTCTGTTTACATTGATACTATCTCTGAATGGAGGGCTTATTTTTGTCCCTTCAGTTTTTACCAGTTTTCCTACAGTTGGTGGAAGTTCCCTTCGTCAGTTCCTTTTCCTTATGTATGTTGGTCCAATGCAAAGCCAGACGAGGCCCACTCTTACTGCACATTAGCACCTTAATTCCTTCTATTAATTCACAAAGTCAAGGCACAAATCATGGAAAGGAGGGGAAGCTTGATAATTATTTTGACTCAAATATGAATAGTTTTCCTGAAGCATTTTGTCTCCCTTTTACTAGAGACCAAACTTGACTTCCACTTACAGTCTTCACCATGAGTAGAACCCAAGTCCTTGTCCCTGACAGAGTTTTTGAAGTGTTTACATAGAGTAGGGTGTCTGTTCAGATTTCAAATTTCCCACATAACAACTTGCTGAAAAACATACTATTCTAAATGTAAATGAGTCCCAGTATAGCATGTTGTTCAGCATATTAATTCCTTTGCTTGTGTATTTCTGAAATTCTGTTTGCCTCTTAACACTGGACTGTTTGATCAAAAGGTGCATCACCAGGGTGGGGAAGCCTCAGACACTCAGTCTACTTTTGAGCCATCAGTTTTGCTTTCCGTAGTTTTAGTCTCAAGAAGAGTTGCTGTCTCGATGTAATCATTTGGTTAGAAAGGCCTGTGAAACTCAGGTTTTACTGTATAACTATTCTTAGGACAAATTATTTTGATTTACCCTCATTTAGTTAAATAGTGATGCTTGGTATTGATTTCAGCCATAGTATGTCCTTCATAAAGCTGTTTTGTCTGTGATCCCAAATGGAAGGAATCTTGGAAGCCTTTCACCTGTCAATTGCGCTTCCTCCTACAGACCTTCGTCTTCATCTGTGAATTGTGCATTGTGCACTGCCGCTGGGCATCCCCCATTTCCCTTCCTCAGAAAGCACACTATACAGTAGATCTCAGCTTCAAACACACGTAAGTGGTGTGAATTTTAACATAGCTTACCAAAGGGGCAGAACCCTAGCTATATTATATCCTAGATAATCCATCGTAAGGGCATCCCCAGGGCCCTATAAATATATCCAACTAAAGACCACCAGGTGCCTCTCTTCTCCTTGAGGGCCTGCACATGTAGGCTGTTTCCACAGTGTAGCTATTATGAATTGCACTACTGTAAACATGGGTGTGAATGTGCCACTAAAGTGTGCAGACTCTAATTTGGTGGTGGTGGAGGTGTAGAATATCTGGTCAAATGCTCTTTCGGTGTTTAGTCTTTTGAGGAATAGCCATTCTGACTTCCACAGTAGTAGTACAAGTTTACATTCCCACCAGTGCTGTGGGAGGTTCCTTCCCCACGCCTACCCCACCCTCATAGCATTCAGTATGGTTTTGTTTTCTTGATATTTATTCTGATGAGGTGAGATGGAATCTCAATCTAGTCTAATTTGCATTTCTTTGACGATAAATGTTTCATATACTTTTTGGCCATTTGAATTCCTTTTGAGAAGTGCATTTAGTTAAATTGCCTACTTCTATTGGATTCATCATTTTAAGGAAGTTAATGTGTTAAGTAGTTTATAGATTCCAGTTACTCGTCCTCTTTCAGATAAGTGACTAGCAAAGATTTTCTCCCATTTAGTGGGTTGCCTCTTCATCCTGTTTGCTTTGCCATGCAAAAAGCTTTTAAATTTGATGTAGGCCCCTGTGTTGCTGTTATTTCCTGTGCTTTTGGAGGCCTGTCCAGGAAGTCTTTGCCTGGGCCTATGGCTGCAGGTGTTTCTCCTATGTTGTTTTCCAGCAATTTTAATGTTTCTGATTTTATATCTAGGTTTTTTTTTATCCATTTTGGCTTGATGGTAGTGTATGGTGAAAAATAAGTATCTATTTTCACTTTTATTCATGTGATTCTCCAGTGTTTCCAGCACTGTTTGTATAGACCCTTTTTTTTCAGCCTATGTTTTGATTCTTTTGTCAAAAAACAGATGACTATAAGCCCGGGTGTGGTGGTGTATACCATAATCCTGGCACTTTGGGAGGCTGAAACAGGAGGATTGCAAGTTCCAGTTCAGCCTGGTTAACTGAGTGACTAAGTGAGACCCTGTTTTAAAATAGAAAATAAGCTGGGTGTAGCAGTGAAACCCTATACTCCCAGCACTTGGGAGGCTGAAGTCAGAGGACCGGTGAGGCTAACCTTGGCTACCGTGAGTTCAAGACTAGCCTGAACTACATGCATCAGTGAAACCCTATCTCAGGAAACCAGTACGTGAATGAATGAACAACAAACCAAAACAAAACAGTGAATGAATGGCTGAGTATATAGTTCAGTGTGAAGACTCTGGATACCATTTCTCATACTAAAAAAAAATCAGATGGTTTTTGTACATATTTGGGTTTGTTTGTGTCTTCCACTCAGTGGTCTACGTTTCTGTTACTGTGCTAGCATCATGCTGTTCTTGTTACTGTGGCTTACCTTATATGTGGAAGGCAGTATAGTGATGCCTCGGAATTTACTGGTGTCTGTTTTAATGTCACCTTTTTCATTTTTATTTATTTATTTAGCCTTTTTGAGACGGGGTCTCGCTATGCAGTTCAGGCTGGCCTTGAGCTCACTTTGTAGCCTAGGCTGGTCTTGAACTCCCATAAGATCCTCCTGCCTCAGCCTCCCGAGTGCTGGGATTACAGGTGTGAGCCACCACGCCTGGCTCACTGTAATTTTATTAATCGTTTTTTCTTGGTAAGTTGGTTAAGGGCTTCTCAATCATATTTATCTTTTCAAAGTAGAAACTCTAGCCAGGTGTGGTGATGTACACCTGTAATCCTAGCACCCAGGAGGCCGGAGGATCGCCAAGAGTTGGAGGCTGCCTGGACTATGTAGTGAGGCCTTGTCTCAAAAAAATAAATTTAAATAAATTTCATTAATTTCCACTCCACTTTTATTTATTTCATTCTACTGGTTTCGAGTTTGATTTTTTTTTTTTTAACTTTTCTAGGACCTCAACACGCATCATTAGGTCACTTATTTGGACTTGGTCTTTTTTTCTAATGTAGATGCACATAGCTCTAAAGTTCCCTCCTAGAGTTGCTTTCATTGTGTCCCACGGATTTTATATGTAATGTTTCTAATATCATTTGATTATAGGAACTTTTAAGTTTCTTCAGTGATCCGTTGATGGTTTAAGAGTGTTATTCAAACTCCATGTGTTTTATGTAGTTTCTGTGGTTTCTTTTGCTATTGATTCTCGCTTTCCCATTATTGTGATATTGTAGGATGCATGTGATTATTTTATTTTTTAAATTATTGAGACTGAGCTTGAAATATGGTCTATTTTGGAGAAAATTGTGTGGTGTCCTGAAAAGAAAGTATATTCTGCTGCTGTTGGATAAAATACTGTATAAATATCAGTTAAGTTGGTTTGACCTATTGTATAGTTTAATAGTGATATTTCTTTGTTGATTTTTTTTTGGTCTAGTTGACTTATTTTTGATAGTGGGGTGTTGAAAGCATCTGCTATGAATGTTTTAAAATCTGTCTGTCTTTTTTTTCCTGGAGGCAACAATGGTACATACATTGCACATTGTCATCCCCAAATCATTCACCTAAAGCGCAAGACATCTGCATTCAGTTGTCCAAACAATACTGCCACAAATCTTTCTCTTCAGTGGACTCAGAGAAATCAGTAGTATAATTATCTTAACTATTTGTCTATCCTTTTGTATTGAGTAGTGCTCGTTTATGAAATTGGAGGTGGTAATGTTCAGTATAATATATATTTACAGTTGTAACCTCTTCTTGGTGAATTTTTTTCTTTAGTAATACATAGTAGCCTTCTTTATCTCTTCTGATCAGTTTTGGTTTGAAGTCTACCTTGTCAGATAGGAATACAGTTGCTTTCAGGCTCCAGGTGCTTGGAGTATTACTTTCCATTTGTTTACTTTCAGTCTGTGTTGTATGTGCCTTCCCTCCATCTCTTGGTCCCTTAAGTATTTTATGTATTAAGTATTTTATGCAATGCTAGTTTAGTGGTCATGAATTTCTCTAGTTTATACCTATCATGGAAAGTTTTGTTTCTCCTGTTTTGAAAGATAGCTTTGCTGGATATCATAGTTTAGGTTAGCAATTACTTTTTTTCAGGGCTTGGAGGACTTCATTCTAACCCATCTTGGGTATTTAGATTTCTGCTGGAAAGTCTCCTGTTATTCTGATGGGTTTGTCTTTATAAGTTATTTTGCTCTTCTCTCTGACAGCTTTTAATGTTACTTCTTTGTTCTGATTTTCTAATATTTTGGCTATGATATGTTGTGGAGAAGTTCTTTATTGATCATATTTATTTGGAAGGGTCTGGCTGGCTCCTTTACCTGGGGATCAGTCTCATGACCCAGTTTTGTCAAATTTTCTGCTATAATTTCGTGAATACATTTTTAAGCCATTAACCTGTTTATCCACATCATCTACAAGGACAGTAAACCTTCAATTATTTCTTTTAGATTTATCCAGGAACTCTTTTTTTTAAAAAAAAAATTAAGTGTATTGGAAAATCTTAGACATACTTAATGATCACATTTATCATAGAGAATTTGTACCTGCACCTGATACAACTTAGGTTTTTTTTTGTTGCTATCCAAGAACTCTTTCAAGGTCTATCAGTGCTTCATATTCTTGTTTCTTTGATCCTGTCTGAATGTTCCAGCACTTCGAGTCTGTCTTCAACTCCTGATATTCTTTTGGTTGATGTTACTGCCTAGACTTTCGGTTGAGTTTTTTGCTTGACTTATTGAGATTTGCATTTCCAGGATTTCTCTTGATTCTTTTAAAAAATATTCTATCTGACTTTCATGACAAAGAACCACTGAAGGAATTCATACCACCAAATCAACCCTACAAAGAATACTGAAGGACATTCTAGAGAGAGATAAAAATGACCATGGTTCTAGGAACAGTGGCAGAGGGCGATCACCAAGCAGGGAAAGCAGTTGGATGGCAGGAAAAAGTAGGCAGCCAAGAGCAGGAACATAGCAAGCAGAGTCGAGCCAGTGCGTGTTGGCTATACCATTAGCGTAGATGGCCTCACTTCATCAATGAAAAAGAGGCATAGGCAGAGTGGATCAGGAAACAGGATCCATCAGTCTGCTTTATACAAGAAACACATTTAACTTGAAAGGAAATTCATAGCCCAAAAGTCATTGCGAGAAAACAATGCTCTTCATGGCAGGGAACCAGAAAAAAAGTAAGGGTAGCTTGCCCATCAACTGCAGCATGGATAAGAAGGATAAGGCATTTTACACAGTGGAAAGCTACTCAGCTATAAAGCATACAACCTCAAGGCTGTTGTAGGTAAATGGATACAACCTGAGGTCATGCTTATGGGTGAAATGGTTCAAAGTTACATGGGTGAACATCATGTTGTTTCCCTAGTATAAAAAACTAAAGGAGGTATTGAATCCAAAATGCACAATAGATATGATGAAAATGAAAGAGGAAGAAATGTCTAAAAAGGGGAGGCAGTGGCCATTGTTAATCTGTTATCTTATTTTGAAGCCCTGTATTGTTTTCATTGACCTGTTTTCTTTGATTTTTTTATACTTAATGGCACTGGCAGCTATTTCAGAGGTAACAAATTATGTTATAGGAGCCATTGTTGATTTCCTATTCTCTAGTTTTAAAGTCTTTGTATTGCTTTCATTGTTTTGTTTTGATTGGTTTTATTCTTTTCTGTTTTGTTTGATTTTATTATGTGTGATGGTATGGGTATTATGGTAGCCAATGTTGATTTCTTTTTATTTTGCTTTAAAGTCCTGCATCACGTTCATTGTTTTGTTTTGATTGACTGTATTCTATTTTATTTTGTTTGGTTTTGTTCTCTGCAAAATAAAAAAAGTCAAAAAAATTCTCTCTGTTCATTGAAGTAGTCTTTGATATTTTGGATTGCCATCCTTAATTTATTTAACTTGTTTTTTCTTTGAACTCATTATTCAGTTTAGTTGATTCAGTTAGCTGCTTATTTTCCTCTTTTATCTCATTGATCATTTTAATAGTTTTAAAAATTTTTTGTCTTGAATTTTGCTTACTTTAATATTTGAGGTTAGCTGTTGGGGAGTTGTGTATATTTGGAAGCATCTTGTTGCCTTGTTTTCTCATTTTAGCTGTGTTTCTTTGTTGAGGTTTGTAGCTCATTTCAGAAAGATATTTCTTCTGCTGTGTTGCAGGAATCCTTTTGGAAGTGACTATCTTTGTGATGTACACTGGATTTTGGTTGTATCTCCATGTGACATTTCCATGAGGTCTTTTCCATGGATGCTCCTACTGGTGCTATGAAAGGAGGGAGTAACTACTTGAGAAGCTGACCAATTCATTGAGAACTAGTTTTAAAAAGATCTCTACTGCCAAATTTGGCTTCCATAGGAAAAGTCAGAAAAGAAGTAAAAGACAGTAAGCTAGAGAAAATTAAATGTTAATGATACTTAGATCAATGTTGATAATGTATATAAAGAAGAGAGGGAAAGTTATAAAGAGAGAAAAAGGTGAGAATAGAGACAGAAAAATACTGTGCTATGGTTTAGCTTCAAAACGTCTCTCAAAAGTGTCACATATTCGGAAGTAAGGCTTTCGGAAGTGATTGGATCCCAGGGACACCATACGTACCAGTGGATTGGTTTATTGATGAGTTTATGGCTGACTGTGCTGTTTAAATGTGTGGATTTATGGGGCCTGGTTAGAGGAAGGTTTGTGATCTGGAAGAGTATGTTCCTCAGCTTCCTTTCCGCCCTCTCCTTCCTGGCTGCCATGGGTTGAGTAGCTTCCCTCCCCATACCCTTCGGTCATGCTGTTTCTCCCTTGGAGCCAGCTAACCACGGACTGACTACTCTGAAACCATGAGCCAAAGGAAACTTCTTTTCCTTTAAGTTGTGAGTATTAGACATTTTGTCCAAGCAATAGGAGTAGTGGCTAATGTAGTACGTGAAGAGATATAGAGAAAGTTGGGCAAGGAAGGGGATATAGATAGAGATAAGAGAAGAAATAAGGGATTTGTATCCAATTGTTAAATGAAAATTACATATCCTTCAGAAGCCATCTTTGTATGGGAACTATTACTAAAAAAACGTAGAATGTTATGATGCTAAAGCAGAAAACTTACCATATAGTGTACATTTATATACATACATAGGAAGACCAAACCTTATATACAACAATGTCAGTATACAAAAAAAAAAGCAAAAAGTGAAAAATGGAAGAGAGAAAAAGGGTGCACATACATGCGTGCATGAATGAATAAAAAAGAGGAAAATTCTCCTGCTCTGTTGATTCGGATGACCATCCCTGCCCAGTTTGCCAGCACTGCTGACTGAAGACCACCATGTTCAGGAGCCTGTAGTATGTTCAGGGGTCATTGAGTGCAGCTGCAGCCACTGTCTCCGGCAGCCCCCAGCTTGGGGTTCCCAGATCAACCCCTCGAGCTGGCCTCTGTGACAAGCTCTGCCCCTTCCTAGGCTCACTAGGCTACCAGTAATGGTGCCTTTCCTCTACGAACTCATGATTTCAGCCTCCAGAGATTGGGAAAGAGAAAGTGTCAGCTAGTACCAATCTTGTGTCCTTTCTCTACTTTCTGTTCTCATGCAGCCCACTGTCAAGGTTCTCCAGATTCCCATCAGGCGTGTACTTCCTCTGTGCCTGGTGCAGAAGGAGGAAGAGAGCAGGACCATTTGTACTGTCTCTTACAACCTAGTGCTGCCTGTTTTTTTCTCTGCCTCAGTCCCCTGAAGTCTCTTTCTGGGTCACAGTCACCTCAGTGCCCTATGATATAGAGATGAAACTCTGAACCTAGGCTGGGTTGGTGATAGCAACTTATAGCCCCACCACAGTCCTCCATTTTTCTCTCTGACTTAAGATTCCCATAGCCACCAATGCCAAGGACCCTCCCTTGCTCAAGAGTCTCAGTCTCTGGGTACGTACCCATGACCCAGAGGATTGCCACTGGCTTCAGCCTGCCCTCAGATTTATGGTGGTTTAGGCAAGCACTAAGCTGACTTTCACTTTCTTCCATTGAAGGATTTTGGGTGATTCACAAAATAGCTCAACGGCCAAACCCAGCATGTGAGAAGTACAAAGGTAGAGTGGCCGCTTTGGTACAGGAGAAGTAAAACCCCCAACTTGCTAGATGGCAGATGTGCCAGGTTCATGTCCCCGAAAATGACAGAATGAATTCTAGGAACAATAGAGGTTAAGAGTAGGAAACGTTTATTGAGAGATAGCTCCTGAGAGACAGGAGGGATTCCAAAAGTGGGTTGCCACCGTGGCCCTTTGTTAGGGGTAATTTATACAGCAAAATTACAATATTGGTACAAGGTTGGTCAAACTGTAGTCAACCTATAGGATGATAAGTATAGCCACTTAGCCAGCATTGATCCAATAAGAAAGCGAGGGTAGCAAGGGCATATGGGTAGCATCATTAGCCTTGGCTTATCTGTGTCTTCTAAAACAGGAAGGAATGGACCCAGATGTTCTGGTCACTCATCTGGATGTCTGATGTGTATCTGTGCTTAACGGACTGAGTGCTAATTACAGTGTCATCTGAAACTTGTGTTCATCCCTTAGGGAGATGTGCTAGTCTGGCCATTATGACTGTGTCTTGAGACCTTGCCTTCATCAGATGTGCCTCTAGTCACAATTCTGCTCTCATTATCTTTCTGGTGACTTCTTTGAGAGGCCAGTTCCTTTGTGACTGTACTGTATTTTAGTTCTTTGAAATTTAGCTACCTATAATAGCTTCACTTCTTTTTCTAGCCTCCCATATTTCTATATTTCAACTCTGCTATCGTTCAGGTCATGTTCTTGTCATGGGTGGGTTGTTACTGCCTCATGAAGCCATGTGCTTACTAATCTAGGTGAATGTCCTCAGCAACCTGCAGTTGTTCTTTCTCCTACTCTGCCTGCATGGAGTTCATTTTTCTCCATTGTATTTTATATTGTCTTATTCCTAATGGGGATGGACTACTGAATTCAGTCCGTTGAGACCTCCAGATTTAGGCCTCTGGCCTGGCCCCAGTAACAATATGACACGTGCTAAGACAGAAGAATGTGCAAATTCCAAATCCTATTTAGCCCTCATATTTTTAGCTAAATAGTTCTCTGTTTCATATCCTTCTCCCAAAGCAATAGTCTACTCAATTTGTACTTTGCCTAGGCCGCTTTCTGAGATTCCTCTTGAAGTTTTCCATCCCACTTGAAAGAAAGAAAGAAAGAAAGAAAGAAAGAAAGAAAGAAAGAAAGAAGAAACAGAAACAGGAAACTGATGTTTAGTTGAAATTAGACTTACATGGGAAAATTTAGCTTTAACCATTTATCATTGGTAATTATTTTTGTCTCTGACATCACCGTATTGGTTCCTGTTGGCTCAGTTATATAATCACCTATTTGACAGTTGACAACAGCCAAATTTTCTCTCTTTTGAGAAACCATACACAGCAGACCAGTGTCATTACGTATGGAAAATTTTAGTGCTCCTGGAAACTTCCTTCTTCCTGTGAAACCCAAGGCATCTTGCTTTCCAGCCTGGCTTTCTGGGGAGATGAGGCATCTCTTGGGAGATGAGGAGGAAGACAAACATTAATTTAGGACTTTCTTTATGCCAAATGAAATGCTAGGTATACTGCACATCTAATTCTTTCAACCACTGTGAGGTAGGTGAAAAGCAAGTAGAGTTCAAAATCTCAAGGAGTAGTTTAACTAGTTCCTGTCATACATTTCGTAAGTAGAGTTTGTTCTCAGGTGAGTGTGAGAAGATTCTCCAGAGATAGGGACCTCAAATTTATATAGGAGAAATGTTATTCTCAACTGGCTAGATGTCAGACGTCCCGAGTTCATGCCCCCTGAAATTGCAGAATGAATTCCAAAGGACAAAGGAGATTAGAGTAGGAAAAAAATTTTTTTTTCTTTTGAGACAGGGTCTTACTACATTATGCAGTCCAGGCTGGCTTCAAACTTATGGTGACCTCCTACCTCAGCCTCCCAAGTGCTGGAATTACAGGTGTGCTCCACCATGCCTGGCAAGAGTAGGGAAAATGTCCTGAGGAATAGGAATAGCTCCTGAGGGACAGGAGAGGTCCTGGGTGAGTTGCCCCTGAGGGCCTTTGTCAAGGGAATTTATACAGCAGTCACAATGTGGTGTAGGAAACTAACCTGTAAGTTTGACCCTCAACCAGGGTAGGGAGTCAAGGGATGAACAACAATAAAAAACAAAAAGACATCGAAGGGGGCCAGGGGGCTCTTGCTTGTGTGGGAATCTATTTTTATCCTGTTTAATGACATTTAGATGAAAACTTTCTTGCATCCTATAAAGATGTATATCTACATTTTTTCCACAGGGAAATAGAGACTGATAGTTGGAAACTCCAAGCCCTTTACTTTCTGTAAAGATTTCTAGACACTCACATGTTGACAGAACAAAAGTGTTATTATAGGCCATGCATAGTGTCCTGGTGCTTTATTTATGTTGACTTGAGCATCTTTTGTAGTTCTTTATTTGGTAATAAATTATGTAGATTGAATGGATAAGTGGAAGAAGGAGAGAAAAAGTAGGACATTTGGAGAGAATAGAGACTAAGGAATGCAGTGTGACTAGTTTAAGAAAGCGAATTTATTGCCTGCAAGCACTTCCCTTGGGAAAGATAATTCTGTTGGCAGGAAGAAGAGGTGTAGGATCTCAAGGAGGAAGAATTAACTTACCTCACACAAAAATGTGGAATAGGAATTTGAGGGAAGAGATCAGCTTAGACCAAGTAAGGTCACTGCTCTAGGGCTTCCTACCTTCTCTAGAAAGCTGCCCCACTGTGACCCTCACCCAGAATTATTAGCATTTGGTAACAAGTACCATCCACTGTGTTCTTCCTTTTAGAAGGGTTATGGTCTGTGGGAGTTGGTGGAGGAGGTAATTCACCAAGGTGAAATCCTTCACAATTTAGTATTTCCAGATGTGAAAATTTTCCTGATTACTGTTTAATCTTTAATTTTACAGTTATTTTTGTCTTTGCAAAGGTTGTTTACATGCTAGATGTTACTCTTGTTAATCTTTAGTCTGTAATGCAAAATATTTAGAATAAAGCTGGGTGTAGCAGCTCATACCTGTAATTTTAACACATGAGGCAGGAGAATTGCCAACAGTTTGAAGCCAGACCCTACCCACCTCAAAAAAATATATTTGCGGAATGGGGTTTTGTAATCAAACATTTGCTTTTGATAGTATAATCTGATGGACTAAACCTTGCATCTTATTATTAATTTAGGTTACCTGTGGTATAGGGTACCTTTATTTGTATGAGGTTGGTAACAGTATCTCTTTTTTCATTTATGATTTTAATAATATGTGCCCAGAACCATCTTCCAGTTTATTGATTTTTTTCTAGTATTTTTCTATTTTCTCTTCCTTTTACTTATCCCCAGTTCTTTTTTTCTTACTTGTGCTTATTTTGAGTTTAATTTGCTCTTTTTTTCTACTTAACTCATATTGGAAGATTATATTATTGACTTGAGTTCTTCCTTCTTTTCAACATAAACATTAATAGCTATAAATTTTCCTCTAAGCATGCTTTTGCTGCATCCCATACGTTTTGGCATATTACTTTGTATTTTCACTCATCTCTGATGTTTTTAAATTTACTATAGTATCTTTCTCTCATTAGTTATTTAGCAGCTAAGTAGGCTGTTTAATTTTCATAAACTATTTGTGATTCTCCAAATTTCTATTTTTATGGGTTTCTAATTTAGTCTCATGATTGAAGAGCATACTTTTTTTCTTGTTTTGAGACAGGGTTTCACTCTGTACCTCAGACTGGCCTCTAATTCACTATGTAGTCCAGGCTAGCCTTAAATTTAGGATTTCCATTTCAGCCTCCAGAGTACTGGGATTACAGGTGTGCACCACCCTGCCTGGCAGAAAACATATATTGTGTGACTTCAATCCTTTCAAATTTATTGATTTATATTATGACCTAATCAGTCCTTTCAAATTTATTGACTTATATTATGATCTCACATATAGTATATCCTGGAGAATGTTTAAATGTACTTAAGAAGAATGTGTTTAGTGGAATGTCTTATAGATGTTTACTAGGTCTCGTGTTTTGGCATTATTCAGATATTTTATTTTCATCTTCTGTATAGTTATTCTGTCCATTGTTGAGGTTACATGTGAAATATTGAATTACCTATTTTCCTCTTCAGTTCTCTTGGTTTTTGTTTCATGTGATTTAAGCCTCTATTGTTAGGTATATATGTAATTCTTATGTCTTCTTAATGGGATGAACATTTTAGTGTGAAAATATGCAATTTTTTTGTCTTAAGGATAATTTATCTGTGAATGTATAGCTGCTCCAGCTCTTTTTTGGTTAGTGTTTATATGATATAATTTTTTTCCTACTAACTTATTTATGTGTGTGAATCTAAAGTATATTCCTTGTAAATTATATTTTGTATTCTCTGTAAACCTCTGCAATAATTGTATATTAAATCCCTTTACAATTAATTACTGATAATGTATAATTTATGTCTATCATTTTGGTATTTGTTTCTATAGGGCATTGTCTTTTGTTTCCCCATTATTGTGATCTTTTTGGTTAAATAGATTCTTCCTAATGTACTATTTTAATTTCCTTGTAATGCTGTTATTTACCATGTCAGACAGCTATGAAATTGTGTCTAATTGTTTTTGTCAAAGATTTTCACTGAACAAGCTCAGAGTTAGGTTAGATAAAGACAGCCTTTTAGGTGGGCTTTTCCAGGGAATCTCAAGCCTAGGCATATAATGACAGTTTTCTGAGAAGGAGGCTTTAAAGTAGCTGCAAATCCATTCTTCTCCCTCTGGTGGCTGCCATGATTGTGAGCTGTTGGTCTTCAAGTCTACTGCAGAGCTAGGGAAGAGGAAATAGGAATGGTGCAAATTAAAATGCTAAGCTTGCTGTTTTTAATTGAGATTTAGCCATTTCTGTTGAATAAGTACTTCCTGTACTATTACAGGTTTGGTACATTTCACAGTCCTTAAAAAGTTGCTTCTGCATTTTTTGGGCTAGTTTTCTGGTTGCTTTTATCAGTTTTTGGAGAAGATTTTCTTATACCTTTTTGCTGATGTCCACTTGTGACATAATGTTAAACTGGGAGACCAGTGCTTGCTTTTTTTTTTAGTATATATATATTTTTTATTTAAAGAAAAGGAAACAGAAAAATACATGGAGATAAAAAAGAGTAGAAATAATACAAAATTACAGAAAAATAAACGGTAAGAAATTGCTGGTTGATAAGTTACATATTGTCATCTTAGAAATAGCTGTTCAGGTTACAAAATTAAAGTATTTAAAATGACATTCAAAAAGTGACACTGCAAACAGTTCTGCTCAATAATCAAACAAAAACTCAGTAATATGGTTATCAGTCCTACACACTTGTTTTACATCTCAAAGAGGGTAAGATTAAACATATCAAAACAGAACAAAACAGTTAAAAAAACAATTTAAAGAAATACAGATTTCAAAGCAAGTCCACTGGAGATCTTCACTGTCTTATCTAACTGTCTCTAGTTTCTTACAAATAGTTGTCCCCATCTTCACCCACATTATATACTTATTGCATATTATAGAACTAATCAAATCATTACAGGATGATGAAGGCTTTTTAGGTCTTTAAGATCCAACATTAGGGAAGACAACAATAACTACCATCGCATCTCTCATTCTCTTTGTGGTAGCCGTCCCCATCTCTACATATGCTGAAACTGAACTCAAGAGACCAGACCAGTGTCATTCTAATCAGCGAACAATAGTATTGCTAGAATTTATATCATAATGCTACAAAATTAGCATTGGGTTTCTTAGTGTCTCTTCTTCAGAGTATCTGTTCATTACATCTTGCATTATATAATCTGTTCCTGTAAATAATTTAAAAAAAAATTCATGTGTGAATTTCTACATATATATCTATCCTCTCTGTATTATAGGGAAAAGCAAGTCATAACAAGATAGCAAAACAAATTCCTAGAAGAACATGCAATGGATAAGACATATAAGACCACAATATAGGTGATCTTCCGTAGTTACTATGTTTTCTCTTGTCATTTTCAATAGATTTGTCCACAACATCGGCTTAATATAGTTAAACATAGTATTACCTATTTTTATAAAAACACAACTTTGAAAGCATTGTAGGATTTGAGAGCTGTTAATAATTAATACCAGTATGGATATCCTTTATATCTTGTCATCTTCAGAGTACTTGCCTCTACTTTTAGGGTTGATACTAACAAGCATACCAAATTCAAGCAAAATCAGTCAAGGCCAACCCATGGTCTTATGAATCGGATTCAATTAAGATCAGTCATAGTAAGACAATGCAAGTAATACAGGATTTCAGTTTAAGTTAATAGGAAAGTAAGGAGAGTTACCATGGTATAACCAGCTATTTTTGGGTCAGATGTCTGTGCCCTCAAATCTGAGATGAGTGGACAGACCAGAACAAATTAAATTCAAACTAAATATGGCGATAAGACTACTGTGTCTTTTAAATCTTGATACACTATTAACAATGACCTCTGCCTTTTTTTTACAGTGTTTCAGAGCTGTCTATAGTAAAGACTATAGCTTACTGTCTCTGCCTCACGTCTGCTACTCCACTTTTCTGCTATAATTTGTCCACCTTATTCCCTCATTCCACTATCTGCCCTGTTCCCAGTACTTGCTTTTTAACCTAGTATCTTTTGGTTTGGGGATGACTCACCAAAATAAGGATCTAAGCTTTTATTTCCTTATCTTAAAAATAGGTATATTAGTATCACCTCAGCATCACTGGGGAGATTGAGATAATCCATTTAACAATAAATTGGATAAAAACTATTCTGCAAATCGCTGTCAAATGGGAAGATTCATAGGGAGTTTAAAAGGTAAAAAGATAAAAAATTTATATTACTCAGAGTTGTTTTACTTATAAAATCCAAAAGGGGTTTATTAAGGGAGTTAGATTTTACACAAATATGGGAAGAGCTGGAGAAATGACGGTGTGGAAGAGGGAGAGAATCATTTCCCAGTCCGCTTAAAGCATTGACACAAGGTGGGCAAATCAGGATTTACAAGCCAAGTAGCCAAATGCTTCCAGCCATTGAAATGAGACTTGTGAAAGGGAAGCTTGTGGAAAGGTCTTTGGAAAGTTTAGTATCTTGGAGGCTAATATCTTTGTGAGTCCACGGCAAGAGTCTTGGTGGCACCTGGAGTTGCTGTTGATCAGCTG
Source organism: Cavia porcellus (assembly GCF_034190915.1). Lineage (NCBI taxonomy): Eukaryota > Metazoa > Chordata > Mammalia > Rodentia > Caviidae > Cavia > Cavia porcellus. The sequence goes on along the minus strand of NW_026947484.1, from coordinate 228,742,779 downwards.
GGCCGGCACTCGGAAAGGGAAGCGTGTCGCATACAAAAGGATGAGCTAGGATTTGTAGGGTGGCTCAGTGTCTCCTGTGGCAGCAGCATATTTGACCATGAGAGCTTCACCATGTAGTTTATTGCTTCACTCTGCCTTTCAAGGCCAAACCAGGTCCTCTCTGGCCAACTCTGACGTGAAAACAGAATGAAAGCGATTTTAGGAACGGTAGTTTCCATATTAAGCAAATTGATGTAGCATAATTCAATACCTCTGAGCATGCAAGGAGTTAGCCTTTTAATTTAGATGTTCAGTATTTTGGAAAGTGACAAAGTGCTAGCAGGTAAAGTATTTTGTAGATTGTGTTATATAATTACAAAAGTTTCTCATGAGGAAATAAAAATATTTCTCAAAAAGGTCTAGATATGAAGCATTCCTAGAATATGTAAGAGTAAACATTTATTTTGTTTTTTTAATTTTTTATTTTAATGATAGTAAAATATAACAAAACAAGATGGAGCAAAGACAGTCAAGACAATGCAGTGAAATTGGTACAAAACTTCAGAGCAGGATACCGGGATAACAATAATAGGTACCATAGTATATCTTATTATCTTCACAGTACTTGTCTATTCTATCAGGTATAGCAAAATCAAACCAAAAATAGAACACTATAAAAACCAATCAAAGCGGAATATTGAGCAAAATAATCAGAACCAAAGCAAAACAGTGAAAACAATATTGGCCTTCAAAGAGAAGACAGAATGAAATCCCCATATTTGCTATATTGCGTCCTGTTATCCTCCCCAGGTCAGCAAAATCAACCAAACGATACAAGCATTTTAGTGGTTTTCTGTAGGGGAGGAGGAGAGGTGTGGGAGTGGGGGTGCGTGGGGACGGCCACAGGACGTCTGATTCTCAGCCCACGCACCAGTAGGCTCACAGGAGTCGCTGATTTATTCTTTCCCTGGCATACCCGTGGCATGTACCACTTATCAGGAAGGCTGGCTTGTCGATGTCGCTCCTGGCCGGCAGGAAGGACACACGACAAAGTCTGGCAGTGGACAACCTTTTCTTTTATTTTCCTTCTCCGTACAGCCTGCCCTGGGATCGCTCCCAGCCGAAGCCTCCTTTGGTCCGCTCCCCGCGGCTCCTTCTGGGCTTCTACTTCCGGGCTTCTTCTTCCCCCCCAGGGGTGGCACCAGTATATATACGGATACAGTGTCCAATCATGTTAAAGTAAGCAAGGCAAGCTGATTGGCTAACATCATCAGTTGCCAGGCAGACTATATTGTTGAGCGGGTTGCTTACGCGGTAAGCAGGAAACTAACGTGCTCGATGGGAGGGGTAATCTACCTCAGGCTTTACTCTTTACTACAGGCCTCACGTCCGCCAAGTGAGGCGACCGGGCTCGGGGCTGCAGCTCCCAACATCTCCCCCTTTTTTATTTTTTTTATAAATGTGCGCATCGTAGCCCCTCCTGGACTGGGTGCAGAGGCTTATGCCCTATGCGTAGGCCCACCGTAGGTCCTTGGCTTAGACCCTGGTCGGCCGTCCCATGGTCTGCCAAGGCCCTGAGGCCCTCGTCCTTTTTCTAGGGCCAGGCACAAACTGGACGGAACCTGGATGCACACAAGCTTGCACTCATTTCCTCTCCGTAAAGAAATCCCCTTGGAGAGAAATTTAGACCTGGGCAGCATCTAACAGTCCAGCGGCTTACGTGCAGGATGGGGTAGGGCCTGGCTTAGGTTGAGTCGCACCGGGGGGAGTACGCTCTTACCCGTCATTGACTCTCCTACCCAGCTATGTCATAATTTTTTAGAGGAGGAGTGTGGGAAGCTCACCACCCCTAGACTCGGTTGTAGGCTAGGCGAGCGAGCCATGCATATGCCTGAGGATCTTTTTGTCCATTTCGGGCTACCGCTATTTCTATTCATCTTGTTGGTTGGTCTGTGATGGATCTCCGGTAGGGCAGGTCTGATCTTCAGTCGAGGGCTTTGTCGCCCGTGTCAGTCTCTCCGGTACCCACAGTGGTTCTCGTCCCGATTCCTGTGGGAAAACACAAACCGCGCCTCGGTTCCAGCTGACCACTGGATCCGGGCCCATCCATTGTCCTGTCAGGACATCTTTCCACTTCACCCACCCTTTATGGTTGTGGGAAGGGTTGCAGTGCTCCACGGCTGGGGAGCAATTATCATTATTTAAATTTAAAAAATTGTGTGTGAATAGTGCCATGGATAATCGTGCCTTTGGGGCCAGGCCTTGGCCTACTCCCCCTTTGTGTTTTTTTTTTTTTTTTTTTTTTATTGGTACCAGGGATCGAACTGGCGATTGCCTGCTTACAAAGCGGGCGCTTATGCTGCTGAGCTAAATCCCCAGCCCCCATTTCCTTGACCGGCGTTTTTCTCAGCCTGCTCGGCAGAGAACTCTGCGTACCAGGCTCGCCAATCCAGGTAACTACCCGAGGGCAGACACGCCTTTGCCAGCTGAATCCAGTCCGCGGGGGTGAGGGGCCCAGAAGACAGGTTCTCCAGCATGGCAATGGTGTAAGGCGCAGTCGGCCCAAAGGTTGTAACTGCATTTTTAAGTTCTCTAATCTGCTTTATCTCAAAAGGCTCCCATGCATTACGTCCCTGGCCCATAGCTACTTGTACAGGAAATATCCCGTAGGGGCCACTATCTATCCCAGGTGGTGGATGTACCTCATGAGACAAACGTCCCCCCTGCCAAAGCCGCCTGTAAAAATACCGACCCGCCGGCGGCGGAGCATAAGACGGCGGCCATGATTGGGCAGAAAATGGGGGCCCGTGCATCACTTCCTGTTCTGGCGAAGGGGAAGGGAGCTCCCGGGCGGCCGTCTCGCGGCGAGGGATCGCCTCCGGGAACACCCCCCAAGGTGGGGCGGAAGGCTTCGCCTCCCTCTCGCGCCGGGGAGCGCTCAGGAGCTCCCTACTCCTCCGCAGACCAAGTTGAGCGGAGCGCAATTCACGGCGCAACGCTGGGAAGGAACCCTGCGACTCCTTATCGAGCGACTTAGGCTCCTGACAGCTGGTCTCTTTGGCCTCCTTGCCATTCAACTTTCCCTCGTCCTCGGAGTCAGACGACTCCGAGGCTAGAGCCCCGTCCTTCTCCTTAGCATCTTTGTTCCCCTTGACGGGCCCCTCTCGGGAGCTCCCTGACTGGGCCTGCTCAAATACCCTGCGTACTTTTGTAAGCTCTTGAGAGCTTTCTCCACAACCACCCTCGCTCTTAGTGTTGCTACCTAGCATGTTTCCCATCTTTTAATATGTTACTCACCGCGTGAGGCCCAAGGAATCCGCCACTTACGCGTGAGCCTGAGGGGAGTCTAAAAGCCCTGTAGGTGCGCGCCACCCAGAGCCCAGGCTTATCCCCAACTCACCTGTCTCGCAGCTCTGTACTGGAGCGTTGTCCGCTGTCACGTCTCGGGGGTGATCAGTCCCCGTACGGGCCACCAAATGTCGATGTCGCTCCTGGCCGGCAGGAAGGACACACGACAAAGTCTGGCAGTGGACAACCTTTTCTTTTATTTTCCTTCTCCGTACAGCCTGCCCTGGGATCGCTCCCAGCCGAAGCCTCCTTTGGTCCGCTCCCCGCGGCTCCTTCTGGGCTTCTACTTCCGGGCTTCTTCTTCCCCCCCAAGGGTGGCACCAGTATATATACGGATACAGTGTCCAATCATGTTAAAGTAAGCAAGGCAAGCTGATTGGCTAACATCATCAGTTGCCAGGCAGACTATATTGTTGAGCGGGTTGCTTACGCGGTAAGCAGGAAACTAACGTGCTCGATGGGAGGGGTAATCTACCTCAGGCTTTACTCTTTACTACAGGCCTCACGTCCGCCAAGTGAGGCGACCGGGCTCGGGGCTGCGGCTCCCAACACTGGCTTTTTGCTTTCTTGATTGGTCCCCCAAGTTTCAGCATGGCTGATTCTCAGGAGATGCTGACTTGTTCTTTCCCTGGTGCCTAAACATTTATAAAAACCATTTTTTATTTCATAGATGAGTTCCTTAGAGGTAACTGAATTTTGTATGTTGAATACTTTTCTAAGAACAAGTCAAGGTGTCAAGCTTGTGATCATTTCCAGTTGGCTTTTGGTTGATGTTGATGCACAAGTTTTGTATTTTGGTTTCTTGAATTTTATTAGCATGATATCATCAAGTTCATTGACTCATGAGGTCTTAAGGGATGGTGAGACAATTATGGTCTTTGCAGACTACATTAGAGCATAAAGTTCGTGTAATTCTGAGGCAAGATAGGACAAATGTAATTTTTATGTAGTAGTGAAACTCCACTGGATCTGGTGTTTTCTGGTTATTGAGTGGGAAAAGCACATTTTCGATATCACTACCTGCTTCCCAGTATCTGTCTCCTCAGTAAGAGATCATACCTGGAGCAGTAGTTACAATTAGAGCCACCCCTATATTAAGTTGTAATAATCTATGATGTTTTCCAGGACCCATATGTCTTCTCAGCTTAAACTAGATGAAGCCACCCAGATATCCACACACTTACACACCTACCCACGCTTCCTAGTGTATCTTCCAGAGTCTGTGTGGCTCTTATAGATATGCAGCGTTGCTTTATGTTTATTCATTCAATGGGGAGAGGAAGCTTCAGGGACTTTGTGTGGCCTCGGCTGTAGTTGCGCTCATGAGGGACATTGCTGTCTGCTTGGTAGACCTAATTCAACAGTGTATGTAAGAACTGCAGAACTGGGTGGGTTCAAACTAGGGCCACTGCAGGATGGACTGACTCCTATTAACTGCCCCACTCATCATAGTTGTGTTCTGGCTCCTAAAGGATCAGGGTTAACTAACCACTAACTATAAAAGACAGGATTTTGTTTTTCCTCAGGATGCAAATACCTGCTAAAGGTTTACATTTACTTAGGAAAAGACCTGGGAAGAAAAGTCATGTTACATAGTTGTGTTATTGTAAGGTCCTTCCTAAGTGATATTGGCTTCACTTTTTTTTTAATTTAAGAGGTCTTGAGTCTACTAAGTGCCTAAGGGGTAGCTTTTATGACAGAGACAGTGTCTTTTTTTTAAGAGGATAAAATTAAACAGAACAAAACAGGACAAAACAAATCATAAGGAAACTGTTTTAAAATCACAGATTTCAAAGCAAGTCACTGGAGATCTTCACTATCTATCATATTGTCTCTTGTTTTCTTCTAAATAGTTGTCCCCAACTTCACACACAGTGAATATAAACTGAACATTATAGTACTAAACTAATCAAAACAGGATCATGAAGGCTTGTTAGGTCTTCAAGACTGGACATTAGGGAAGTCAACAATGGCTGCCATAATGTCTCTCATTCTCTTCAAAATAGCTGTCCATATCTTTGTGAATGCTGAAATTAAACATAAGAGACTAGACTAACATCACTCTGAACAGTGAATAATAGTATTGCTAGATTTTATATCATAATGCTACATAATTAGCACTGGGTATCTTAGTGTCTCTTCTTCAGAGTATCTATCTGTTCATTACATTGTGCATTATATAATCTGTTCCCATAAACTGTTTAGAAATTCTCCACATGTGTGAATCTCTACATGTATACCTATCCTTTCTGTATTATAGGGGAAAACAGATCAAACCAAATAAATTCCTAGAAAAACAAGAAATGAAAAAGACATATAAAACCACAATATTAGATGATGTATAGTAGTTACTATGCTGTCTCTTGTTATTTTCAATAGAATTGTCTACATCATCAGATATAATATAACTGAACATAGCATTACATAGCAATTTTAATAAAAACACAACATTGGAGACATTGTAGGACTTCAAAAGCAGTTAATAATCAAACCGGAATGGGTATCTTATTACATCTTGTCATCTTCAGAGTAGTTGCCTCTGCTCTTAGGCTTGATACTATCAAGCATACCAAATTCGAATAAAATCAATCAAGACAAAACAGTGGTCTAACAAACCAGCTTCAAATAAGATCAGTCATAGTAAGACACTGTAAGTAATACAGGGCTTCAGTTTAAGTTAGTAGGGAACTAAGGATATTTACCATAGTATATCCTGCTATTTTGGGGATTGCTATCTGTGCCTTCAAATCTAGTATGAGTAGACAGATCGGAACAAAATAAAATCAAACTAAACAGAGCAATAAGACTAATGTGGCTTTTAAATCCTAATACACTATTAACAATGTCCTCTGTCTTCCTTTTTAAGGCAGTTCCTCCCCTTTCCCTTTGTATATTTTGAGTCCCACTAACCCTTTATCTATCTAAGTGGTGTTGAACCTTTTTACCCCTGGGCTTGATCTTGAGCTGTATTCCTTTACTTACTAAAGCCTAAAGGTTTTCTTTCCTTATAGCTCAGTAGTTCTCCACTGCACAAAAGTGTTATGACTTTCCAACCTATATGCAGCTGATGGACGAGTTGTCCCTATTTCTCTCTGGTCCCCTGTCACATAGAGCATCGTTTTCTCATCTTTGACTTTCAGTTTATTAACCCTCTTTCAGGCTGAGTATATTTCCTATTCAGAGCATCTTGATGGATCCTATCTCCTAATCTACTCGGCCTATGTTTCTTTTTGTTAGTGTATCAAAAGCCATCTATATTAGAGATTATAGCCAACCTTCTCTGCTTCATCTCTGCTCTTCTATTTTTCTGCTATTATTTGTCCACTTTTTTCCTTTATTCCACTGTCTGCCCCATTCATTGAGGCCTCTCTGCAACTGTTGTTGGAATCCTGGTATTTTTTTCTATCTCTCTCTAGAATGTCCTTCAGTATTTTTTGTAGGGCTGGATTGGCAGCCACGAACTCCCACAGTTCCTCCTTGTCTTGGAAACATCTTGTTTCTCCGTTAATTTTGAGAGAGAGTTTTTCAGAGTACATCAATCTGGGTTGGAGGTTATTTTGTTTCAGGGCTTGGACTACTTCACTCCAGACACTTCTTGATTTGATAGTTCGTGTTGAGAAGTCTGTCATTATTTTGATGATTTTCCTTTATAGGTGATCTGCTTCTTTTCTCTGACTGCTTTTAATATTCTGTTCTTGTGATGAATTTCTGGGATCTTGATTATTATATGTCTGGGTATAGATCTGTTTTGGTTGTAGTTGATTGGAATTCTGTATGCCTCATTTATCTGGATATCATTTCTTTTACTATGCTTGGGAAGTTTTCCTTAATTATTTCTGTGCATAGCCTTTGTAATTCATTTGTGGTTACTGCTGCTTTTTCGCTCACATTTTTTATTCTTAAGTTATAAATCCTCTTGTCGTCTTCTAGCCTTTGTATTGTTACTTCCTGATTCCTTGTTATTTTTAAGAGGTCTTTTCTTTCATGATCACACATTGCAAATCTATTTTCAAATTTTGAAAGTCTAACTTTAGTTTCTGTCAAGGCATTTTGCCAGTTTTCAATTTCTTGGTAATCTCTTTGGATCTGTTTCATGTATTCTAGATTTTGTTTATATTCTTCACCAGAGGTTTCTCTTCTTTTTCTGGGTTCCTCCATTCTTCCTTCTGTGTCTTCTTGAGAGGGGCTTAGCATTTCTTTTATTAATCTTTTTATAAAATCTTGCCTCACTTGGATTAGAACTTCAGTTTTAAGTTCGTCTATGAGGTCATGAAGGTATTTCTTTATGTCTGCTGATGTTGTGGCCAATATTGCATGATTGCTGCACTGGTTCTCTTCTGTATTTACCTCTCCAGGACTTATTTTCCCAGGGTCAGCTGCTGGAGGCTTTTTCTTATTTCTTTCTCTTGTCATGTTTCTGGTTTCTTTCAGACAGGTGTGTGGTGGAGGTCTCAGGCCCTTTCCGTATTGCCTATAGTTTTTCTGAAGCGTGCTGGCTGAGGGCTTGCTGCCCTCTCCAGTTTGCTGTTATCTGAGGTGTACACAGGGATGATGTGGGCTGGCCCCTCTCCTGTGAGCCAGTCAACCAGTGAGTGCCTTCAGCACGTTGGCCTGTGCTGTGCAGACGTCACAGGTTTGGGACAGTTTTGTCCCTGGCTATTGGGTCCCCACCAGGGGTGAGATCTGGCCCAAGCAGATTCTCTCAGTCCTCTCTGGGCCAGGGGTGCTGACTTACGCCACTGCGGTTATGGGTTCCAGCCTTGTTCTGCCCAACTCCAATGTGTCCTCCAGCCGGCCCCACCCGCCACAGGACCCAATTTCCAGCACTCACCGTGAATCAATGCAGTTCTCCACCTTGACTGTGTCCTCCTGCCAAGGGTCCTGGACTCACCATCTCCCGATTTTGGAGGCCGTGGCTTCAGTGCGACCATAAATTGTCCAACTCCACAGCGTGCCCAGCACAGTGCAGGGCCGATCCCAGTGAGTATGTCTGGCTCCAGCCTCTCATCCGCGTTTTTCCTTCCTTTCTTTCTCTCTCTTCTCAGTTTCTTCCTGGGTCAAGAGAATCCCTCTCCTTTCATCTGGTCCCCTCCATGTTGTTAAATTCTAGCATCTGAGTTGTTTTTCTCAGAGAGGCTCTCCTACCCTGCTATCTATCAAACTGCCGTCTTCAGAACTCCTCAAGAGACAGTGTCTGTATGGAGACTCAGACACCTGCTCTCCAAACCAAGGATTAAAAAAAAAAAAACATAGTTACACAGATCTAGTTTGAGCTTAGCTGGCTGCCCATATAGTTTGGCCTTAAAACTTCATGATCAGTCATTCACTTCAGATCCATGTTGGCCTAACCATTCTATTTATGACTCTAAGCATGCTTACTACAAATCATGATGCTCATCTTATTCTCAGAGCTCAATGTGGTTGGCATCCTGAGTTCTCACTGTCACCACTGCAACAGGAAGACCGCTAAACTTTTCTCCAGCTTATGCAGGACATTTACTATAGCGCTTCTCAAGTGTGCTGGTCTCTCATATACAGTATATTTCTCAAAGCCACGGTAAAGAGACTATCCCCGGGACCTGCTGGGGGATTGTTGAGGAAGTTGTAAATAATAAATTAACAGTAGCCTCTTTGTTCTCAGTTGTTGGATTCCTTTCTCCACATTTCATCAAGGAATTTCTGGTATCTCAACTTTGTTTAGTTTTAGACATATTTGAATCAGGTTTAAATCTGGCAGTTGAACAGATAATTTACAACTGTCTCCAACAGCTTGAGTAGGCATTGTCTGGTGGGTATCTAAATTCAGCCTGAGTTAAACTACAGTCCCGTTTCTTTCAGGCTTAAGTGTCCTTAGACTCTTTTACCATGTGATCTCAAAGTTTCCATCTATCAATTAACAAAATCTTGCATTTTAAAAAAGATTATTTATACATCTGGGGCAATGAGGGATGGGAAGATGTCATCATAGTATCTTCAAGCAAGATAGCATCTGCGTTATCAGGTAGAGAAGGCTGCCTCTGCCGGTATAGGATGTTCAGTAGTATTTGGGGCTTCTAATGTCCAAGTCATTCCAAATGGTCCTGTTTAAATTCTTGGGTCTTACTGTTTCATAATCAATGCCCTCTTCTACTCATGGCTGTTTGAATTTTTTTCCCTTAGAAACTGTTTTGTCAGTTCTGGTTCCATCTTTATACTTGACCTGAGGTGTTACCCATACTGTGTCACAAATACAAAAGAGCCAACGTCGAAAGACACTTTTAGAAGCATTTCCCTCTTTTAAAAGATTTCACAGGAAGTCTATGGTTTAAAAACCCAAGATCTGTCCAACCTAAAGTAAACCAAGCATATACTTTTAGACTGCCAGTTTACATACCCAAGGGACTTTAATGTCTCATTCTAGCTTAGTGAAGGGTAGCTTTCCTGGCTAGCCTAGTGTCTTTGGCAATGACAGTGCTGTTTATGTGAAGGTGCTTGTGTGTGTGAGGTTGCAAAGTGTGCAACTACACATAGTTTTTGCTGTCTTTTGAAGTTTACCAGAGTGGCAGACATGGGCAGAAGAAAGTCAAGGATGAGTGGTAACAAGTACATGATTAGCTTGAATAAGGAGGTAACTCTGAATTATTGACACACGGCAGTGTACCCAAACCAGTTAAGTGAATGGGGGACAATTTTAATTTCTAAAGTGAATGGGCTTAGCGTGTTGGTATATGCCCATAATGAATGCCCAGGCATTCAGGAGGTTGAGGCAGGAGAATCACAATGAGTTTGAGGCCAGCCTGAACTTTAGAATGGGACCCTATGTAAACACATGAATGGAGAGTCTGAAATCAGTTTTATCTGTGGGCTGAGATGTTCTTTGGTTAACAGGTACTTCTATTAGCAATGCTTATTAAATTGTATCCCACTCCTTTTATAAATTTCTCAGCCTGGGAGGCCCAGGTTCCCTAACCATAACAGTAACAACAACAAAAACACAAAAACAAAAATAAACCACAACAGCAAAACAAGGAATGAACTATCCTTTTCACTGCTGTTTGGTAGAGGTGAATTAAAGGTGCTGCTTTAAAACGTGGTCACGATGATGACAGCCAGAACAGAAAACCAGAGAGCTGCATGGGTCTGCCTGAAATCCTTTCCTTGGGGATTCTAGAAGACTGGGAAAGCAGGATTCATCTCTTCCTCTTTGTTTCTTTTACATGTACCATATTTATTTCCTTTGGGGTCTGTTTGTGGCTAATCTGTGTCCTAGCCACACGAAATAAGCAAGTAATCACAAATGTCAAAAATAAAAAGTTGAATCAGTTGGGATACAAGATGTATATGTGACAAAAAATAGTTGATAACATTAAGTACTTTTATTATTTTTGTTGTTGTTTCTAGGCAGAAGAAATTCTTAGGCAAGAGCTGGAGAAAAAAGAAACACCAAGTTTATACTGCTTGCTTGGAGATGTGCTCCGAGATCACTCCTGCTATGACAAAGCCTGGGAGTTGTCCAAGCACCGCAGTGCCAGGGCCCAGCGCTCCAAAGCCCTCCTTCATCTTCGGAACAAGGAGTTTCAAGAATGTGTGGAGTGCTTTGAACGCTCAGTGAAGATTAATCCTATGCAGGTTAGACAGTTTATAAATCCTACCTGCTCTTGGGGCTTGTGTTTTCCTTTGGATTTCTTTTTGCTAAATGAATACCCGTTTTTATCCCAATGACTGATGAGCTTGCCCTTGAGAGCTAAGAATGCGATCCCTCCTACTTCTTGCTTGTCACCAGAAGTGCACAGGCGAGGTCTTATTTTCCATTGGTTTACTTTTTCTGTTTCATTTTATTTCTTCCTCTTATCTCTCCTTATTGCTGCTGCAGCTATTAAAATCAGGCACCATCGTGAGCAGGTATGTTAGGAAGGAAATAAAGCGGTCATCACACTGCAGTCAGTATAGGACTCTGCGAGTAATTATTGAAGTCAGCAATGAAAGAAAGATCATTATAAATAGGCGTATGTATGGAATGGATTATTGATCATTTAAGGGAAAATGTGTATGTTTATATACACACGAATACATTTAAATGCTGAAAGATAGTTTTCAGATTTGAAAAGTGAATACAAAAAGTTTTTATTATCAGAAGTAATCACTTTTAACTACCTTCTCATTTCACAATCCAAAAGGCACATATAACTCCTGACAGACGTGCATTTTGACTTGGTATAATTCTAATTAATATGTTTATTTAAAATTACCTGTTAATATTTACCTATTATGAGCCAAGTCCCTCTCTGGCATTTTGCCATATTTGAATCTAGATGATTTAATGCCAGACCCAACATTCCTTTTCTAAAATTTAGTTAAAAATCACATGGCATGTACTTTACCATCTTAAACACTTTTAAGTGTACAATTCAGTAATTTTAAGTACATTTATATTGTTCAGCGGTATCCAGAATTTTTTTATCATGTAAAAGTGAAACTCAGTACCCATTAAAAAACAGCTCTTGTGACCTTCTCCCAGACCCAGGTAACCACCACTTACTTTCAGTCTATGAATTTTTCTACTCTATATATCTCATAAGCAGAATGGTATGGTATTTGTCCGTTGGTAAATGGTTTGTTTTGCTTAATTTAATGTCTTCATGGCTTATGATGTTGGAACCAATATGTATCAGAACTTCATTTTTTAAGGCTGGGTAATATTCTGTTGTGTTTACGTACTGCATTTTGTTTATTCATTAATCTGGTGAACTCCTGGATTGTTTCTCCTAATTGCTTATTGAAGATAATTCTGCTGTGAGCATGGGTGATCATTTCCTAACTGCATAGACATGGGAAGTGTCTTTTACATTGAAAAAATGAGATGTGTGAGAAGTGTGTTTGTTTTAATATTTTAAACTTGGATCTATTCATTTTCATGTATTTTGAGACAGGGTAACTTTTGTGCAGCCTAGTAAAACAGACAGACCAAACTAGCTCACAGTGTGACACATCAAGAAATACTAAGTGGGTTTTGTAAAGCACTAGTTTATACTGAGAGACCAAAAAGAACATTTCTACCTTTCATAGGCTATGAAAGCGAATAGTGCTGGATTTGTCTTTGGAAATCAAGTAGAGCTTGAATAGGTAAAGGAGGATAGTACTGAGGGCAGCTGGAAGGGGAGAGCCTGTGTAAAGTCCTAGAAGCAGAAAAGAGTAGGTGTGTGCACCTGTGTGTTGATTGTACAGAGAAGTTGGTTACCTGGGAACCAGTTACCTGGGAATACTGATTAGATTCAGGTTACAAAAAGTCTTAACTGTGAGGCTAAATCATTTGGCTTTTGTTCTTGCAGATAGGTCACCACTGCAGGGTAGTTTACTTTTGGTTCTTATTTCAAACAAAGGAATAGAGTGTGCAAAGAAGTGTTGCAGGAGTACTGTTTGGGCAACACTGCTGTGGAAGGTAGTCAATGTAGGCAGAGTTAGGAGAATGTAAGAATGGTCCAGTTTTAGTCTTGATGGTTAATAATGTGGGAGGGACTCTCGGAAGGAAGGAAGAGCTGAGCAAAGTTGTGAGAGAGGACTTGACAGGGCTTGATGGCTTCATTATAGAATTTAGAACTAATTACGTAGATAGACAAAAGAAATGACAATTGTTCAAAGCAGAGTCATAGCACAAACAGATGTTATAAGAGGATTTTTTGTAGTCTGTCATATGGATTCAATTCAGGCCAGTTGTTGTTAGCGAAGCCAAAATATGCAAGCATTTGTAGTACAGAACTCCTACAAGATGCAAACTTGCACACCATATACTTATTTTAACTTACGATCCAAGTTTGAACTATATCTGAAGGAGTGCTGCTCTGTCCTGTGTTGTCTCCTTTAAGTCCCACAGTAAAAGGAAAACAGAAAAGCAGAATTTTAAAAAATTCCATCCTCTTTTTTCTGATCTAACCAAACAGTATTAATAACAAAATTTAGATAAACACAGAGAAGTATTGAATCGAATGGCTTTGATATCAAAATAGGAGTGTTTGGTTTCTTACCAGGGGTGAGCTACAAGACTAAATGCATTGTCTATGGTGCATCTGTTAGACAACCAGAAGACACTTGCCAATGTATTTGTGCTTTTGAAATTGTCCGCTAGCATTCACTTACGCCCATCTCTTCCATTTCCCCAAATGACTCTGGGAAACTGCTAAAATTCAACCTTAGACTTCTGGGGTTTGTAGAGAGTTAGAAGCTGAAGAAAGTGGAAGGGAAGTTAAATTAAATTTCCCACACATGTTTTTACAGACATGGAACAAGAATTAAAATATCAATCCTTATCCCTGTTCTTAAGTAGCTGTTATTTCTGTTGCCCTTCACTTTTATGCAAAAAGAAAACCAAACAAATTGCTTAGATGTCAAACCAATGTATATAGTACTGACAAAGGAAAATGTTATTTCCTGTCATTTTTTCTAGCTCAACCCAACACTTTTCCTTTATTTCTGTCATTTCTCCTTCTTTTTTAAAACATTTATTTTCTTTAATTTTCCTCCTCAATCAGTTGATCATTCACCTTTGTAAGGTTGTATGATATAACTGGTGGCATTAAAAACATGCTCAGGCGTGTACAGAAGGTACACAGTCGCTGTGGCTCCATGGAGCCAGGGATGCTGGTATTAGAGATGAGGCAGGAGTCAAATGTTGAATGAACAATGGGGATTGCATTAATGTACAGGAGGAAGTCTGGCTTCCAGGATGAGACTGAGGAAAGGCATGCATTTGAGAGTTCACTAAGCATCTGTGGCAGTCTCAGTGTATGCCTGGTATCCAGCAGCCCATCCAGTTTAGTGTTTGTCCCATATTTTTTCATTTTAAAATGAACTTCTGTTCTCTAGTGGCACTGAAGGAAGATGGGATGGATTTCATAAGGATCCTTTTCTTTCTTTCATCTTCTGCCATAGTCTTCATCTAGTCTTGCAGCAGCAGAGTCCTTGCTTTATAATGTATTTAAATCTAAAGAATGACAGTAGCTGGTTCCTACCCCCCACCTTTTCTATGCACAACTCAACTCACATTTCCCTGCTAGGACAGCGTGCATGATGCTTGGTTTTATAACTAACTACATGTATGCTTCAAGTGGTTAAGTTTCAGGTCTTGGCTAATGGCAGAAATGCCAGAGTCTCTATGAACCCTTTGGTGTAAGCCAGACATTTGTGCCCACAATGTACATGAAGTTCTATGTCTCCCACTTAGCAAGAAATGTGGGAACTCAGAAACTAGATAGATGGAGAGGAGAGACAGAGCAGCCGTGCTCAGGATGAAGCACGTGAAGAATAGTCTGCCTTTACAAAAGAGCATTGGTCACTTGTATGGTCTAAATCTGTTTTTATACTGTATCACTTGGTGACTTTTTATGGTTTATATAAACTTCTTTTAGCAACAGTCACCTCAAAAAATCAAGAAAAGTAAAATTTTAGAAAATTCAAAACTCAATTTACATTTGTCGGGGGTGGGGGGGATCAATGAATTAATCTGCAGTTACAGACAATGTAGTTGGCATGTACTTTCTGCCTCATGGGCCATAGTAAGATCTCTGACAACATTAAAGCCAAAAGCCCATCTGCTGAAGAAATTTTAATATTTTCTGTAAGATAGTAGGTGTTTCTTTGTTTAAGAAAGCCATGTTCAGAGATAACAATTTATTATGCAGCTGTGGGAGAATTTTCATGTCATTAATGCTTGACTTTTTATTTATTCTAAATAAAAAGTCAAGCATTAATGCCATGCCCGCCTGCCTTGGAGCCAACTGAGTGTGAACTGAAACCTCCAAAAACTGTAAGAAATAAACCTTTCCTTTCCCAACTTGGGCTTGAAGTATTTTGTCTCAGCAATGAGTAAAAAGTAACCAAGACACTGTCTTAATTGTTGAGACAAAATACCTGACACTCAAAGGAAGAAAGGTTTATTTTTGTAGAGGTTTCCGTCCATAGCCAAATCCAAGGAAGGGCAGCATGGCAGAGTAGCATTGTAAGGCATGGAGCAGCAGTGGCAGCCACTGCCTACCTTCTTTATCCCTTTGTATTGTCCCCGGGTTGCAAGCCTTATGGTTGGTGTCATCACACCAGGATAGGTTTCTATTATCTGCACCCAGAACTATGCTAAACTAGTTTAGTTATCGTACTCCCTTAATCCTCATACCTAGTACCAAAGCATACCCTCATCCATCTACCTCTCAAAGGCTCCACCTATGAGCACATGGGGCTAAAGGGGAGGGCGGTTCTAGACATAAGTCATAACAAATCTCTTGGTTTAGGATTATTTGAGTCCACAGATGTGGGGATCTCTTCTGGTTTTGAATAAAAGAGTGATATGACAAAAATCACCTAAGAAATTTAAATAAGAAACAGATGTCACAGGTGAGTATCAGGGACTTTAGTGGTGCATGTGAAAAAGGTAGAACAGGTCTAAACTTCATTACAAAGGAATATTCTCAGGGTTTACTCCTTGGGCTAGCAGAATCGAGGGAGACCTTGGAATCAGAAAGGATACTATCTACTTGGTCTATGATAGCCATAGGAAATTTAGAAAAAAGGGGAAATGTCTTTTGCAGGGAAGATGATGTGATTTTGGACGTTGACTGTGAGGAGATGGTACTCTATTTAAGCAGAGTGGGCTGGTATCCGTAGGAATAAAAGCCTGAAAAAAGCCCAGTAGTGAGGTTAGATGTCAGCAGTAAATGGGGCTTTTGAATGGAAATGAGTTGAAGCCATGAGCTTGGCTTCAAGCTTTTTGCAGAAAACTATTTTGGAAGAGAACAGCAGGTAAGTTCCTGAATGTTGGGCATCCCCTGAAGTTAGAGGAAGGTACAAGAAATGGCACCAATGAAATGTGAATGGAGCAGAACACACCAGATCTCAACCAGAAGGAAAGACCATCCACGGAAGGGTTCATGGCAACTAAAGCAGGGACTGGTGCCAGTAAGTGATACCATACACAGTGATAAAGTCTGGAGAGGGCCCAGAGAGGCCTGGGAGGTGAGCTGTCTGGTGACTGTCAGAGACAGATTCTGAAGATGAAAGAGTAATAGAAGAAAATGAATATTGCATCTAGAGTCTGTTTGTGTTAAAGAGACAAGAATTTACATATGGAGTGTCGAACTCAGAGGAAGGGAAAGATCAAATAAAGCTTTCCAATATATTGGAGATCTTAATTTGATTGAAGACAGAAACAAAAAACTACAGTGGATAAAGGAGAGAATTAATCCAATGGAGATATGGATTATTATAGAGAAAGAAGAGGCCATAAGCAGGAAATACCAATCTAGTGGGGACTAGGATAAGGAGAGAAGATGAAGACATTAACATCAGAAACAAGAAATAATGTTTCAAGTGAGGCTGAACGGAAGATAGAAGCATTAGTATCAGAAAAGGAAATTCTATGAAGATTCTATATTCTAAGCTGATGTGTGTGAACTCTTTGTAAGCCCTTTTGATTGAAGGGAAAATAAGAATTGTTATAAGACATGGATCCTTGCTGTCCTGTCGTTTATGAGAGTTGAATAGAAAGAAGAGGCATGAATAATGTGGGATGTAACCAAAAGGCACACTTTGGGTGCCAGTGATGAATAAGGATATGAATGGTCACAAAGTCCTAATGCCGCAGGAAGTATCCGTGTGAACTGGGAGGGGTGGTTGGGGTTTGGATAGGAAGAAAAAAATTTAGAAAGTATGTTCCAGGAAATATAAATACCAGTTCTAGTTGGTGTAAATAGCAACTGTGTGGAGAACAAGTTTTCTTGATAACTGTAGGATTTGATTGTCTACATTTTATTCGGGTACAGTGATAACAGCAACTACTGCTGAGTATTTACAAGGTACCAGGTACCATTCTGTACGAGTTTACATGTGTTTTTATTCCTCAGCACAATCACTGAGACATTCATGGATTTTACCCTCACCTCACAGATGAGGAAATAGAAGGCTGAGTAATCTGTATCTGATCCCACAAGTTGTAATTGCTGCAGCTGGGGTTTCACCTGGCCATTCCTGTTCCAGAGCTGTCACCCTTAACCTCATCACTGTAAACCTCTCGATATCATGTAAGGCAGTAATGACAGGTTTGGTTGAGGCCAAGTTATGAAGTGCCCTGCATACCAGACCACCAAATTTGAACTTTTTCTTTCTTTAATGAAGAGCCATTGGGGTTTTCTTTTGAAGTGGAGAGAAGGTTTAGTAAGATTGATGTTTAGAACCATCCAGCACATGACAACAAGTGAGCCTCTTTGAGACTAGGGAATTACAGAGGAACCGCGGCCTCCCTTCCTGCTGCATTGATGTACACACACCAGACTTCTCTCGCGTAGTTCCTTGTGATTTGAATCATCCTAGGAACTTGTACCATGCTCCTCCTTAATTTGCAGGGGGTAAACATGCTCTGTCATATTAGTTTATGAAAGGAAAAAATATTTTTATTTGAAATAATTTCTTTTGTGAATCTGTAATATTTGTGATGAGGAGACTTGAAGAGGTTGGAGCTCACATTCCAGTAGAGAGGACTTGATGAACATATGTGAATAATATGTACAGGGATATTTTCTTTTTTGTTCTTTCTTTCTCATATTGATAAGCAATAAAAAAATGAGACTTTTAAGGTTTAACTTGCATAACAGCCAAGAAATATGAGCACTGTGATAACATCTGGGCTGTAGCTATGACTGAAGTATAATGGAGTGGGCAAAAGCTTTGGTACCTTAGACCTGGTTCTGACTTCTAGGAACCCACAGAGCATAATGATGAAGTCTCTTCATCTTCCTGAGCTTTTGTATAATGGAGCTCACTATCTCTGTGTCAGTTTACTGCTGAGAAAAGTTGACCAATATATGCAGAAGACCTAGCATATTTCTGGCTTATAGTAAGTTCTCACTAATAGATATTCAGTAGTGATACTTCTCTTCCCTGCCTGTTACACTGTGATAGTAACAGCCTTATTATCTGTATCCAGATAGGGAGATCTGTTTGACAAGAGAGTCTCATATGCAGATGATCTGTAAATATATTATGAATTCTCTGGAAAGAGTGGGCAAAGAACCCACTGACATATTTACGTGTTAACCAACTGTAGATAAGACTAAAGAGTAAGACATCAAACAATTAATACACCATAGTAAAAATATGTACAAAATGCAGTTGATCCTTTAAAGGAAAACAGTAAAACAGGGAAACCATTGCTTTAGCAAGAGAAACCCACAGGTTAAAATTTGTTTCCTTAGGGAGGTGGATGTAGAATTTAATACATCAGAAGTGTGGTTATGATGAGAATAGTGGTTGTGAAAGAGTTGGCAATGTACATTTAAAAATTGTGAGTTTCAAGCATCACTTTAGGAAGAGCAGCTATCAAACATTATTGGTAACAGGCTTGGATTTGGGTTGGGTCACTTCCTACACTTAACAGCTCAGCTGTGTGGGTCATGGGATGTGGACAGGAATACAGAAAGGAGAATGGGGACTACAGCATGACTTGAGGATTAGATTATAATATGTCAGCTTTTAGAGTATGTAACAGAAAAATTCAAAACAAGTGATTCTGTAAATCAGTTTAGCAAAAAGCATGAAGCTGTTGGTTATTCATTCTGTAGAAGGCCTCAGGAGAAAGAAAAACTGAGTAGTAGGCTTATAATTAAAGAAAATTATGTACAAGCAACTGATACCTTTTATAAATGCTTTGAATACTCTTGTAAAATTGACTTTGTTATTTTAAAAGTAATCTATGCATGTTATCTGTTGGTGTTTATTTTAGCTCAGAGTAACAAATTACCTTTTATGTGACGTACTTAGTTTTAATAAATATTTTAGTCATTCTCTTTATGACACATTCTGCACACCAGAAACCACTGTGTGATTTTCAGCAAACCACTTCCTCTGTAGGCCTCATTTCTACTTTGGTTTCTTTTGATTTCTAAGGACTTTAATTGAATTGATTCCTTTCCAGCTCTTTAAACCAGCTGACTATCAGTATTAATCTATTTGTTTTGTCAGTGCATTTATTTTGCCACTAGATGGCACAAGTGTAGCTTTGAACCCTGTCACCTGTGGGTTTTCAGAGTCTAGGAAGTCAGAAGAACCTTGGAATTTTAGCCTAGACCACCTCCTTCAATTAATACCTGTGAGACTGACACTGAGAAGTTAAGCGACAAGATCAAGGTCACTCAGTTACTTATGACCTCTTGAACACCTGATCTCACCAAGTTGTCCATGTGGTCTTGAATTTATGATCCTTTTACCTAAGCCTCCCAGAGTGCTGGGATTGCAGGTGTGCACCACTGTACCCAGAGATCTACCAGATTTTAAAGGGCATTGTCCACCTGTGGTGAGCTTGTATTTCTAATTTGCCCTGGAAATGAATATTGCACAAATCTCAGCCAGAGCCTTTCTATCCAACTCTTGTCTTACTGCAGCTGCTCAGTCCTTTTGATAAGAGCTTCCCCTCCAGCTCTTCTCTTCCTTCTGCTGCTGCTGCTTTGTCCACCTGCGTAGCTCAAAAGGGGAGTCCTGTGGGGAGTAAAGACTGTGCTTGTGGTTCTTAAAAACAAATCTATCTCTTGGGTGTTTCTAGCATATGGTATCTGGACTATTTTTCTTCTCTTTTTATCTGTGAGAAGGATATTGTTATTGTAAGTCATGGCTTGTGGGTGGTGGGTGGCATTTTGACTAAGAGATGTTCGGTGTCACGCTGAGGGGGCCACATCCCTCCTCTAGCCTCTTGACATCTTTCTAATAAAGGTGACACTAGCTACCTTGCACAGTTTTCCTGAAGAATGCAGAGCGTAATGTATAGAAAACTCATGGTATCAGAAGTTGGCACACATATAGCTGCTAAGTGATAATCATTTTGGTTGCTGTTGCATAGGAAGAGGAACAAGAGTGGCTGTGGTATATGAAAATTGGGAGTTCATGGGAAGGTCTCAGTCAGGGCTGCTGTCACTTGAGAAAGCAGGAAGGGTGCATAGTATTCCTGGGTTTCCATGCCAGTCTCAGAGTAATAATGTTGAACACAGCTGGCCAGTACAGTGGCCACTGACCACTAGAGTGTGTCCAGTCAAAGTTGAGACATGCGTTAACACTTTCATGATGGGGCTATAATTCGTATGTCTCACTGCCAGACAGACAGCTGTAGTACTGGCAGTGGTACATGTGTGACTATTCCATCAGGAGTCATAGGACAGTCCTGTCAGGTCATATGAGCTGCCTGATGGACAGTCAAGCATGTACCACTGGCAGTTCAAGCCAATGGGAGTATGGTAAGTATTGGATATACATCAGAGTTCAAGGACTTTGTATGAAAAAGACAAATAAAATACCTCAGTAATTCTGTATTTTAATAACATGTTGAAAGTCTCATTTTGAGTATGCAAAATTAAATATTATTAAAGTAAATTTTACCCATTTCCTTTTACTTTTTAAAAAACATAGCCACCAGAACATTTAATAAGGATGGCATTCTGTTTCTGTTTGCTCTGCTAGGTGCTAAAGATCTTGGTACTCAACTAGTTCAGCTTTATTTTGAAGACTGTGTGAGGGTTTTTGGGGGCTTCTTTTGAATTTCTTTTTAAAATTAAGCCCTATTCTTAAAAGTATGACCTTTTGAACCAAGAGGTGAGTCATTATTGGTAATTACAGTTTAATAGTTTTAAATTTAAAAAAAAGTAAAAGAGGCACCAGATATTCTCCATAGTCTCTCAGATTCTGAGAGCTTCCATTGAGAAAGAGGAATGAATAATTTATTTTTTAATTTTTTTATTTTAAAGCTAGTAAAATGCAACACTCAAAACAGAACAAAGCCAAATCGAGACAATGAAGCAAAATTGGTGCAGAATTTCAGAGTAAGATACCATACATATCTTGTTTTTTCACAACAGTTGTCCATTCAATCAGGTATAGCAAAATCAAACAAAAACAAAACACAGTGAAACCAATCAAAATAGAATATTGAATAAAGCAAAAACAATTAGAACAAAGCAAAACAGTGAAAACAGTATTGGACCTCAAATACAAGATAGAATGAAATCTCTGTATTTGCTATATTGCATACTGTCATCCTCCAGAGAGATGCTCAGACCACTGGCCCCAGGCCTGCATAATCAACCAAACAATACAGCATTTACATGCTTTATATACTTTAGCTATCCACTCTGTCTGTCCTTGGAACCATCTGGTTGCTAACAGGAGGCGGGGATGATTTTCAGCCCATGCACTGGCTGCTTACCAGGAAGGCTGGGCACGGCAGATTCTCAGGGGATGCTGGCTTTTCTCTTCCTGGCATGCATATAGCTTGCACTGCTTACCGGGAAGGCTGAATCGTTGATTTCTATTTTAAATTTTATTTTACAATTTTATTTTAAAGAGACTAAAACCAAACAAAATAACACAGAATAAAGCTAATCAAGACAAAACAGTAAAAGTGATACAGGATTTCAAAACAGAATAATAGAAAATCAGCAATGGTTACCATAATGCCTCTTTCTATCTTCAGAACTGCTGCCCATACAAAAGAGAGCAGACTAAAACCAATCAAAACCAAACATTGAAGAAAACAAAACAATCAAATGGAGCAAAACAAAACAGTGAGAGTAGTATTGAGTTTCAAAAACAACACAGAAAGAAATCCCACATAGTTGCTGTATTGCATATCATTATCCTCTAAATAGATGCTCGACTACTCTAAATAGATACTCGGGCTTTAGGCCTGCAAAATCAATCAAACAATACAAGAATTAAGTTGTCTTTGTGCTTTAGTTGCTATCAGCTCAGCCTCCGAATCAGCCAGTTGCTTGGTGGAGGGAGGCACTCTTCTTGTCTCTGAGCCCTTGCACAGGCTGGCTCATGGCAAGTGTGAATTGGCTTCTTGTTTCTCTTCCTAGCCCCATATGGCTGCTATTGGTTCATGAGAAGAGCAAATTGTTTCTCTTGCCAGAAATGAATAATTTAAAGGACAAGAACTAGGATGTATAGCTCAGTGGCATGGTACCTGCCTGGCAAGTGTAAGGTGCTCAGTTCAATTCCTGGCTCCAAAAATAAATAAGCAAACAAATAAAAGATCAACTATAAACAATTAGAAAAAGAGCCTTGCATGGTTTCCAAGAACAAAATGTGTGGAGGGGTTGTCTTCTGTCATAAGTATATATTATCAATAGATTAAATATAGTAGTTAATTGGTCATGGGCTTTTCTTGCAGTACAAATTATTAATACAACTGCAAAAATAACCTGTAGTGAAAAGAAAAGGAGAACCATAATAATACTTTATATTAGATAAGACATCAGAATAATTTTCATTAAATTTATTTTGGTTTTAAGGTACAATTACAAAATATTAACTGGCTTTTAATATTTAAAAGTAAATGAATTTTGTTTCCAGTCTTTTAGAGCTTTATGATAATTGTTAATTTAAAATCTTTGCAATTTTTATAAATCTTTTTATGTAGACTTAAAAACAAATTTCTTCATTTAGATTTTGATTTTTATCTTGGATTTTATAACACATAGGGAAGAGTATTCTTTGCTGGTTTTAGAAAGCAAGCAAGGGTCATGCATTTTCAGAACCTCGAGAGCACTTTTCACTGTTCCTAATTCAGTTCCTGAATGGGATGTTCCTGGTTCCTACTAACATTACTACCATGATTCATCATATCTAAGATGCTATCAACTGTAAGGGGTGCTTTTATTTTAAATCCACTGTCTGGGTAACAAAACGGTTGCTCTTGAAACCCTTGACAAGATGTGTCTATTTCAGAGATGTTACATGATGAAAAAGTACCGTAGGGCTGATGAAATATAACACAGGATTTGAAGCTTTCAACTTGGTTGGAAGTTAGAGGGTGTGTTTTATGTATTTTGTAAGTTAGTATCAGCCTCTGGTCTTCTCAGCCTGCATCAAGTTCAGTGAGTGCAGTTTGGTGCTTTGAAGCCTTTTCATTTCATTCTATAAATAACCAGATGAAAGCAGAGCAGTGAGCTTGGTTTTAAGTTAAAGTGCCATAATTCAGACAAGTGAACTTTTAGTCCCAACCTAGTCCTCTGCTTCCTCCTGCAACCCCCAAACTAGAGGCACACCACCCTCTTTTCAGGCATTACCTATCTCTCAAACCAAATGTTCTCCTTAAAGACTCTTGATAAGTGGTTATTTATGGCTGCTTGTGAATTCACTGCACAGTGTTAAATTGCCCAAGGGTGTTTGCTAAGTCTTATCTCTAATTATTCTGAAAATCTTTATCTGCTCAAGGAATGTTCAGGCCTCAACATGCCATATTGGAAATGTTGAAGGAGGAGGGCTGTAGAAGCAGGCTCCTTCTCTGCCTCTGAGGAAGGCTGGCAGACAGATAATACCACTTCATGTTTTTTCCCTCCAAAGTTTTCCTGTCCTTGTTTGGGCAGTAAATAAGTCACTAAGAAGGTAGACTTAACAGTTGTGCTGGCACGCCTGTAATCCCAGTATTTGGCAGTACTTGTAATCCAGTACTGGAGAGTCCAAGGCAGAAGAATCGCCTGGAGTTCGAGGTCAGTCTGGGCTACATATGAGTTGAGGGCAACCTGAACTACAAACCGCATAGTCAAATCCTGTCTTTAAAAAACAAAAGTAGACTTCTGTGTACCGCTGTATCTATTGCTGTCTGTGTTGTCTATGTCTGAAATAAATGACTCATAATATTTGAGTTTCTGGCAGGTTTAATTGAATTTTTTCTAGTTTTCTCTCTCTTTTGATAGGGTCTATTGAATTTTAAGGAAACTGTCATAAAAAATTCTTTGTAATTTGAATATTTTTCTATATTACCTGTTTTCTGAATGTTAGTGTTTCTGAATTTGATTGATTTAAGCCAGGCTTTGCATTTTGTATGACAATTTGGTAACTCAGATTCTGAGCCTGTGTTTTCCAAGTTGTTTTCAGGCATGCCAATGCAGATATGTACTAGGGTAGATTTATGGTTAAACTGTAGAAGTTATTTGTGGCCTAATTGAACATAAAAGCAGAAATTTGTCCTTTTAAGTTGGTGATACATTCATCAGTTTTGAATCTGCTGATACTTTGTGTACTGTTTTTATGTAATAGATGATCAGTAAAAAAAAGTTTGCTTAATCTCAGACTTAAAATATCAGATTCAAATATAAAGGCTTATAAAACAAAACTTTCCTTTGCATTTAAGGAATTTGTAAACAAAGAGTGCGATGTTTCTCAATGAAAGATGAGTGATGATTGTACATGCTTTCAGTGTACTACTTTGGAAATTAGGTGGGAAATTGCTCTCCATTGCTAATTTTCCTACATTTAACTAAATGTAAGGCAACTATTTACTATGTGAGGTGTCAATGAAGAACATGATGTTTACATTTTAAAAACTTATTGTAGTAAAAGACTGAAAATACTACCCCTCAGGGCCAAGGGTATAGCTCAGGAGCACGAGTGCCTGCTTCACAAGTGCAAGGTCGTGAGTTTGATCTCCAGTACCAAACCAAACCAAACCAAACAAAACAAAACAAGAACTACCCCTAGTTTTTGGTGCACATTTAACCTATTGTTCTTTCCACTTGGTGAAGAAGTTCTAGAAGTCCTTTTTCTTTCTTTCTTTCTTTCTTTTTTTTTTTTTTGTCTTTTCCCTTTTTTATTGGTACCAGGTATTGAACTCACGACTGCCTGCTTGCAAGGCAGGCGTTTATGCCACTGAACTAAATCCCCAGCCCCTAGAAGTCCTTTTTCAAGAGTGTTAGTTACACTGTCCTGCCTGCCTTGATGGATTCAAAACGTTCAAAACATTCCATGACCATTTTGACTTTAGAGAAAATCTAGAAGTCGCAGGGTTCTAGATCTTATAAGGTAAGTGAGCACACACTGTAATGTGCAATCCTTCTTTTCCATTGGATGATATTCAGTGGCAGCATTCACCGTGTTTTGATCATGTCTCGTAAAGACATTCATGAAAGAGAGCTTCCAGAACTGTTTCCGAAAGTGGTAAGAACAGTGGGATAATTGTGTTTAACATGAGGGATAGTATTTTGAGGAGGATTAATGACAATGTGTCTTCTACGATTTTAAATATTTTTAAAGCTTAAGTATTGAATATAGCTTTCGATCCTACTTTGTATAGCTCTGAATCCTTTATGGAGGTGTGTTTGTTGATAGTATCTTAAATAATCTTAGATCGTATTCTGTAAACTTGTGTCTGTGTGTTTGAATGACTTTGACTTCTGCTTTTGCAGCTCGGGGTGTGGTTTTCTCTAGGCTGTGCCTATTTGGCCTTGGAAGATTACGGAGGCTCAGCAAAGGCATTTCAGCGTTGTGTGACTCTGGAGCCTGATGTAAGTGTACTTGGCCATCCTTCCTTGTTTCAGCTCCCTTCTCTTAAGTTATCTGCATTGTACTGTGTAGGTCAGAGCAGCAATTCTTTTTGTGGCGGAAGAATGTATACATTTGATGCAAGGTTATACTTCCCAGGCATAGGATTTATAAGTCTGAAAATAAGTTTTCCTTATAATGGTTATGATTACATTTAGAAAATAATTTTGATGAAATAATTTTTCAGTTAAAAATTTGTATTGAATGATACAGCAGTGTTACGTATGCTTCGCCACTTGCTAACATATGCTTCCTATGTTAATTGTGTTATTGTGTTATAAAAGTTCTTTTAGTGTGGCATCTTTTTTATTTAACAGCTTTATTGAGATGGTAATTTATGTCCTGTTTATCCATTTAAAATGTTTAAAACGGAGTGATTTTTTAGTATAATCAGAATTTTGAAGTTGAGAAATTTTCGTTGCCCAGTGAAGAAATCCTAGTACCTACCAGAAGTCATTTTCCATTTCTCTTTACACACCTCTGTTCCTCTCCAGCCCTAGGCAAACATTAATGCACATTTTGTCTCATTTCATATAAAAAGACTTGTGTTTCAGTTGAAACTTTATGCCTTTATGTTTTTAAGGTTCATCTGTGCTATAGCAGGTACCTCATTACTTTTTACTGACAAATAATATTTCATTGTATAACCGATCACATTTATCCACTTATCAGTTAATGAACATTTAACTATTTCTACTTTTTGACTATTATGAACATTATTCCTGTTAACATTCAGTTACAAGTCTTTGGTAGACATATGTTTTCATTTCTTGCGAGTATATACCTAATGGTAAAGTGGCTAGGTCTTTTTATTAAGGTATAAGAGTTCAAGTCTCTTGTAATTTGGAAATATTTTCTTCCATCCTTTGGGTATTGTTTTTTTTTCTTCTCAATAGTATCCTTTGAAACACAAAAGTGTGTGTGTGTAGTTGTGTGTATTTTGATGCTCTCTACCTCATCTGCTTTTTTCTTGTCTCATACTTTTATTGTAATATTGCGGAATCCATCATGAAGATTTACCCTTTTCTGTTAAGAGTTTTATAGTTTTAGCTATTGCATGTAGGTCTAGAGATCATTTTAAGTGTATGGTGTACACATTTAATTTTTGTGTATGGTGTAAGATGAGTTTCATTTTTTTATGTGTGCATATACAATTTTCCCAGAATCATTTCTTTAAAAAAACCAATTGATTGTAAGTATAAGAGTTTAATTATGGATTCTCAGTTGTTGTTATGGTTGTTGTTTTTAACCACATATGTGGCTATCCATCTGCCTGGACCACGTTCTTGTTTTTTGAAGCTTTGTAGTAAACTTTTGAAAATGCCAAGTGTGAATACTTTTTTTTCTTTTTTCAAAATTGTTTATGAATATTCAGGGTTCCTTTTCATATAGAAGTTTAACTTTGTCAATTTCTGCAAAAAATACAAAGAGAATGTACATTCAATCTGTATACTGTCTTAATATTGTCTTCTAATCCATGAATGTGAATATCTTTCCATTTATGTTTGAGAATGTGTTATACTTCTTCTTCTTTTTGATGCTGTTATAAATGAAATGGTTTTGTAATTTTTTGGACTGGTTATTACTATAGAAACACATTTGGATTTTATGTTAGTCTTGTATCCCACAACCTTGTTTAACTCATTTAGTAGTTCTATTTTTTAATGAATTCTTTTAGATTTTCCATATAAAAGGTCATGTTATCTAGCAATAGAAATGGGTTTACTTGTTCCTTCCAATCCAAGAGTCTTTTGTTTTTTTGCCCAGTGATCTGTCTAGCGCTTCTCCTAGAAGAGTACAGATAATTGATGAAAGCCATCATCTTTTTCTTATCTTTGCAGCACAGCTTTCAGTTTTTCACCATTGAGTATGTATAGTATTAGCTATGGATTTTTTTGTATACACCCTAAATATTCCTAGGAAGAAATTTTCTATTTTTAGCTTGTTGAATATTTTTATCATGTTAAATTCTGTCAGATGTTTTTGCTGTGTCTATTGAGATGATTATGTGGCTTCCTTTTCTTAGTCTAGCAATACAGTATCTTACATTGGTTGATTCTGGATATTGAACCAATCTTTCATTCCTGAGATAAATTCCATTTTGTCATTGTATGTAATACTTCTAATAGCTTGCTGGATTTGCTTTGCTAGTATTTCATTGAGGATTTTTGTGTCTATATTTTACAAGGAATATTGATCAGTAGCTTTCTTGTTTGTGATGTTTTTGATTGGTTTTGGTATCACAGTATGTCTTAGTCACTTTCTTTGTTGCTGGGACAGATTGCTGACACTTGCACCTTAAAGGAGACGTTTACTTTGGTTCACAGTTTGTGGAGGTTTCAGTCCATAGTTGACTGACTCTAATGGAGAACTGTCATAATGGAAGGGCCTGGGGTGGAGAGCTGCTCCCCATATGGGCACTTGTCCTGGAAGCTGAGTGACCAAAGGAGGAGTCACACTGGGGGGAGGCAATTAACTTTTCCAGGCCACCCCCTAGTGACTCATTCTTTCAACTGTACCATACTTCCTAATAGCAAGTCAACCATAGGCCTGCATAATCCAGTCACCTTCTGAAAGCTCCACCTGTTATGCACATGAGGCTTTTGGAGGGACATAATGTATACCATAACAGAAAAATACTGGCTTTATAGAGTCAGCTACAAGTTCCATCTTCTATTGCTTGGAAGAGATTGTGAGTCTTGGTGCTAATTCATCTTTGAATATTTTGTAAAATTCACCAGTGAACCCATCTGCCCCTGGGGTTTTCTGTAGTGATTATTAAATCAATTAATTATTGCAGGTATATTCAGATTTTCTCTTTCTTAAAGGATCAGCATGATACTTTGCGTCTTTCTAGGAGATGGTCCATTTTATCTAGGCTATATAATTTGTTGGTGTAGTTACTTGTATTATAATCCATTTGTTTTTGTTAACTTGGTAACAGTGACCCCTTTTCATTCTTAATTTTAGTAACTTAGATTTTTTTTCGCTTTTCGTCTTGAGTAGTATAAAGATTTGTCAGCTAACTTCTGGTTTCATTAAGTTTCTATATTTTAATAGTCTATTTCTTCAATGACTGCTCTAATCTTTTTTATTTCTCTCTTTCTTTCCTTTTCTTTTACTTTTTTCCCTCTCAGTGTATAGATTGAATTTAGGGTCTCACACATGATATACAAGCCCTCTCTGAACTTTATCCCCGGCCCTAATATTTATTATTTCATTTCTTGTTTAGAGTATTTATATTAGAAGTCCACCAAAATTACTTTTCATGCAAGATATGAACAAAAAGTAATGATTATGATATAGAACTTTAAGGATAGATACCAATTTTGCTCCACTTTATGCTTTCCAACTTCTCAATCACATTTTTTATATACATGTACACTACTTCAATTAATTAGTGTTCATAAATGACTGAATTACTAAAATAGATTCTTTGGGGCTAGAAAAGGTTAATGAACACTTAACAGGCATTGACTTAATGAATGCTTCAATTTTTGGAATCTAGCTTTCATCTCAAAGGCAGTGGAATCCCAGTGCTACCTAATTTTTTCCCTTTCCCATCCTTTAAGTGCAGGTGAAACTATATTTTGATATATCTATATCTATATCTATATCTATATCTATATCTATATCTATATCTATATCTATATGTAGTTGAGCAGCCATATCACAATGTTGCTTAGGCTTGTCTCAGGCCTTCTGAGTGTTGGGACTACAGGCACATACCACCATGCTGAGCATAAGTGCAATATATTTTAAAGACTACTCACAAATCTTAAATGAAAAGTTTGGTCGGTTTTGACAATTGCATGCTGTTGTGTAACTCATATCCCTTTCAAAACGTGGAACCACTTCAGTCATCCCAGAAGGCACCCTCCTGACTTATGTGCCATCCCTAAGAAATGCCTTACCCCTGTGTTTCTTAACAACTATTATTCTGGACTTTTTTCTCTTTCCATTACATTGCTTTTTCTGTATTTATGTGTAAACGGACTCATAGGCTATGCGCTTTTTTTCTGATTTCTTTTACTTGATACATATTTCACATTTTCATCTGTGTCATTTGTTGTAGTAGCAGTTAATTTCTTTTTGTTGAGGCATGGTATTGCATTATATGCATATACCTAATTAGTTTATACCTCATTCCATTGATGGAGTGTTGGATTATTTCTGCTTGTCATTCTAATGCAAATGCTTGTGTGGTCATAGGTCTTCATTTTTCTTAAATAAGAACTTGAAAGTGAGATAACAGTCATGTTACTGATGCTATTATGTTATTGTTTTAAACATTATTTTCTAGTTGTACAATGATAAAGTAATAAAAAGTTCATTTTGTGCTTTAACTTTGTATTCTTTCATTGTACTTTTCCTTCTGAGCGTGAAATTGTTGCATTTAAGTCCCTTTTATCCCCCCACCATTTAATTGGTATAGTTTTCTTTTACATATCCTTTTAAAGTTTTGAGAAAGTTTTGGATTTATGGGCTTAAAGTTTCATCAGATTGGGAAATTTTGACATTATTTCTTCAGATTTTGTTTTGGTTTCTCCGCTGAGGATTAAACCCGGCCTTCAAGCATGTTAGGCAAGCACGGTGCCACTGAGGTTCAGTCCACCCTCTCTTTCTCCTTCCTTTTTGGTGCTCTGCTTTTGTAGTTCTTATTTCACCCAGTTGGTCCTTAAAGCGGTATTATTTCTTCTTATTTTGTGTGTGTGTGCTTTGGTTTTGCTCTGTGGTTTATTTTCTGTTGCAGTGTCACAGTCCTGAGATGTTCTTTTTTCTGCACTGTTTCCTATGCCGTTAAACCTGTTCATTAAGCTTATTTCAGATAATAGAATTTTCAGTTCAAGAATTTTCATTTAGTTCTTTTTTTTTTTTTTTTAACATTTTCCTGTCTCTACTAAGATTTCCCAGCCAGTTTCTCAGTGTGTTTGGGTTTCCTTTAACTCTTTGAACGTAATCTGTATAGTAGATAAAGTCCTTCATACGCTTATTCCAACACCTCTTTAATTTCCAGGTCTGTTTCCAATAATGGATCTTTCCTTTGATTCAGGATGAAAATATTCTGCTTCTTTGCATAGTTACCCTTAATTTTATTGTATCCTGTGTATTGTGGGTGCTGTGTTGGTGAGCTTCTGGATATTTTTCTTCTCTGCCTTTTTTTTTTTAATTTGGTACCAAGGATCGAACTCATAACCTCATTCATGCCTGCCAGGCGGCACTTGTGCTGCTGAGCTAAACCCCCAGCCCATTTTTCTTCTCTTAAGAAGGGTTTTTATTTTGAATTTTATTTAATTTACTTGTAGATCATCTTGATTTACACTTTAAGGTAAGCATAAAATTGGAATAAAAATCTTTCTCGCAAGGTATAACCTGTGGTTAAATTTAATGCCATGCGTAAGACTTTCCAGTCTGTTGGGTTGGAACTTCAATAACTCCTATATGACTTCCAAATTTTCATTCAGCTGCAGCTCTCTGCAGATTGTTCTTTGGAGACTTCAAGAAGTTTTGCCTTGCACCTGGATGACAGTATTTAGCCATAGATTCCGGGGGATGTTTATTGAAATTTCTAGAGCTCATTCTTGAGCCATATGTCTCTCTCCTATGGTATTTTAGTCTGCAAATTCCAGTTCCCTTTCGACCCCAAACTCTGATCCTTTTTTCTTCATCTCAGTAATACTTGCTGTGCTTTTTTGGTTTCTGCCTCTCCGTGCTGCAGTCCTGAAAATGCCTCTAAATAAGAGGCTGAGCTGGTTGTTGAGATACCTTAGCTTTGCCCTTCTCTCCAGAATCACGCTTCTGTGCTGTCTGTTGTGCAGCTTCTCCAAAATAGTTGTTTCCTATATTTTGTCCAGTTTGTAACTCTTTATGATGAGAGGGCTACTTTGACACTGTCTTTTGTCTTGTGAGGAAGGAGAGATTCAGTACTACTTAATCTTTTGAATCATAGGTATAGAATTTGAGAACTATATATTGAATATTTTATTTTGAAAGTAGAAGAAAGATGAACAAACGTAATCCACATCATTCTTGTTAACACCAACATTTTTCTAAAAAATTTTATTTTTGTATTAGATAATAGAAATAGAGAAATGTGTTTGGTTGATGAAAAACTAGTAACACTTGAGAACACTATTCAGTCTTTCTCGCCTGTCCGATGAAAAGATGATGGTAAAAGGCAAAGCCTTTGAAATGCAGAAACCAGTGTTCTACATTCCTTGGATTTGTAATAAATCTGTATGCTCTATGAGTTATGTTGTAAAATGTCAAATCTAAATGTGAAAATAAAATCTTAAGAAATTTCCAGATCAGTTCTATAATAGTTTTATCATTGCTTGACTAATATTTGAAATTTTTGTAAATTATAAAAATTAAACTTGGTTTAATTTTATGTTTTGCTTTTAAACATACCTTACTAAACATAACTTAATAAAAATTGTGATTTTTAAGACTATATATTGGACTGTTATATTTTTGGCTTCAACAATTACTTCCTAAGTGAGAATAGCCTATAACTGGGTTCTCTATCATTTCAGAATGCTGAAGCTTGGAACAATTTATCAACTTCGTATATCCGATTAAAACAAAAGTAAGTACATCAGAGAAATATGAAGAACTGTGCTTCCAAAAGCAGCGAATAATTATTTTTTCCAACTGAATATTGAGGCATTATATTTTATTGTCTTCCCCCTTTTTACCTTTACAGGAGTTAGAATAACTCACTAATATTCTTTGAATTATAAATGTGCAGCTTATGTCTTAAAAACATTTAATATATAGTAAAATAAAAAGTATCATTGAAATCTTTATTTGGTGTTTAGGTTTTACATACTAAATTTCGTTACATGATAAAAGGAAGCAAGCATGCTTTTAGTTGGCCATCTCTAATGGTAGATTTTTTATTAATTGCTTTATAGTAGACATTATGGATAATTTTAAATAAATATGAATCAGTATTTTTAGGAATTATAGGTTAAAAATAAAATAGTATGTCACATTATTTTAGAAATTGATTAGAAATATAAGCTGTATGTTGTAACTATCAAATGAGAATACAAAAGGGGACTACAGCAATAATAGATGATATTTGTAGAGCACTTATTACGTGTCAGGCATTTATTTAGGCCTGTGAGGATCTGGGGGGAGAGGAGATATGTCAACCTGGCTTAGAAATACTAATGTTGGACCCAAGCTAAATTTGAAGGATGAGAATGGAGGACAAATGAGTCTTTTAAGCCAGGGAAACAATGTGAGCAAATTTGGAGCGACAAGAAGTGAATGAATTATTTTAGAAGATAGGAGGTAGTATAGTCCAGCTAGCATATAATGTGAGTTCTGTGGTGAAAGATAAGAGTGGAAAGCTAAGTTTGGGTCAATTGCTGTGTGTTCTGGTTTTTCTAACAAGTGGATAACATCTCATTGGTAATAGCTAGAAATTTTGGCTAATTCATGAAGAAAAGTTTTTTTTAGGAAGCTTTATCTGGCAGCAGTGTGTTAGACAAACTAGAGAGGAAACTGGGGCTCGGAAACCAGTTAGGAGACAGCTGTTGTAACAGTCCAGGCATGAGATAGCTGAAGTGGAAAAAGAAAGGGTGGATCCCACAGTTTATAAAGGGGACGACTGACGGGCTTAGTGACTGGCTACAAAAAGCGGGGGAAAGGGAAGAGGCTGTTGCTTTTGCCCATTTTAATACATTAATTAAAAGATGGGTATATCTCCATTTTTATTTGGCATTATTTTCAAATTTAATTTACTTTTTCTTTGTGGAATCACAAGATATTTCTGGAGATACCATTGAAATCATGAAATGCTTCCTTTGTTATTGGATGATAATCTACATAAATAAAGTATTGTTTGTTGTAGAGTTTCTTCAGAAAATAATATTATGTTTTTGATTGAAACTGATTATATTAAACCCAGTGGCGGCCTCTGGTTTAAAGGAGTGGGTAGGAGAAATCCCTGTCATAGTTGTAGAGTGATTTCATTGAGTTTTTCTGGTTACTGAGATAATTTTGTATGTAGTAAGGCTCTTGATACGCCCTATTTTGTCTTCTAAACCACTAATCTTTGGAACTCTATGTAGACAATTCTTGCATATTATTCTTTTTTTCATACTTCCTTGCATTTCTGCTCCTTCACGAGCAAGTTTATATGTAGGATTAAAGGTGTAAGGTCAGAGGTAAATCATTACATTATTCTAGCCTTTTTACATTCATTCATTCATTCATTTATTTAGCTATTGCTCCAGACTTACTAATTTTTGGCTCATGAAATTGTTACTTCAGAGACAAACTATTACTGCTCCTCTCAAAACAGTCATATTTGTGCTCTAAAATGACCTATGTCATGATCTCATTTTTGCTTTTTACCGTAGGGTTCTTTGCTGAAGTGCTCTTTCCATTGCTGCGTCTTATTTCCCAGGCATCACTTCCCTGCCAGTCCCCTGGGAAATTGCTCGTTTCAGATACCATGTAACTATCATAATGCAGTCTCTCTACCTTACTGAGTTTGATAAATGATCCTGGCAGGAAGCTCCTAAAATAAGAAATTCTGGGGCCAGGGATTTAGCTCAGTGGCACAAGTGCTTGCCTGGCAAGTGCAAGGTTGTGAGTCTGATCCCTTGTACCAAAAAAACAAAAACAAACAAATGAAAGACATCTTCAGCAAAAACAAAAAAATAATTCATTTCAAAACCTCTGAAGCTAGGCGCTTGTGTTAAAAGGTGGGAAAACATACAAGAAAAAGGATAATCCTCATGACGCAAATTGCTGCTTGTTATTTTTCAAGAGAATAATTTCATTCCTACCCTTCTATAAATAAGAGACCTGAATGCACCACAAGTGAAGTCAGTTGCTGTTACGTATGGTACTAAGGAGTAGAGTAAGGATTTTTAAAAATTTCTATATGATTTGTATTGAATTTTGAAGAAGTATTTCATTCTTTTTTATTTCCTTTGTTTTGCAAGGGAGGATCCATTAGTAGTTCTCAGTGAAGACTGACAGCTTGATTGGCATTCAGTATGCTTAGCTATATTGTATTCTAGTTAAAATAGTTACTATTGCTCTTTTTAAAATTTGGTCTTCTAGAGTAAAAGCTTTTAGAACTTTACAAGAAGCTCTCAAGTGTAACTATGAACACTGGCAAATCTGGGAAAACTACATCCTCACGAGTACTGATGTTGGGGAATTTTCAGAAGCAATTAAAGCTTATCACCGGCTCTTGGACTTAAAAGACAAGTACAAAGATGTTCAGGTAAGATATTCATATTTTGTTATGTCAGTTTTTATTTTATATTAATCCTTGACTACATGAAATATGTATTATTTCCTTGAATATTGCATGTGCATTGTTAAACATACAGATAATTATTTTATTAGTCAAATATTCTTAGTTATGCATTATGCTGGCACTCTACTGTTTGTATGTCTGGATAGCTATAAAATGAATATTACTGTGACTTAATTATGAAAATCTGACATGTTTACATAGATACTGTCAGGTCACAGAAACTAAATAGAATTTTCTTTGCATTAATTGCTTTTGGTAAATCATTATATTGTGTGATTTGTAGTGTAGTTGAACCTTGGTTCACCAATTTAATCCTTTCCACGATTCTGGTTGCAAATCAAATTAGATGAGAACTGAATCAGAATTAGTTCATGCTGAGTTTATGAGGAAATTTGATTCTGTTCTCATCCAGTTCAATTTGCAACTAGAATCATGGAGAGAATTGAGTTTATGAACTGAAGTACCACTGCAGCTGGAATATAGTCTCAACTCATTTATCCACTCATTTGGCAAGCATTTACCTCACTCTTTCATATAATAATAACAATGTAGAAATGATGGATGATATTTTCTTTGCAATGTTTAATAGTTCTCTTTTTTTGGTGAAATGAAGTTAATCTTCAGAAAATGTGAGTCCTTTCCAGCCACTGTTTTTTATACAATGGGATTAAATAAGCAAGACTTTTCAGGTTTAATTATGAATGAAGCTAGCATACAAACACAGGATATGTAAGAGCTTGTAGGGTATAAGTTTAGAACACTGAAATTTAAATACTTTATGTCTTGATACTTGTAAGAATCAATATATGCTATTTAAAATGATGAATTTGGAATTAAGAAAAATTAGGAACAATGTCTAATACATGACAGTGCAGTGCCTCTCTGGTCTTATGGCATATCATCTGTACCCCAGTTATCCTGAGGTACAGTTTATTTGGGCATATCTTAGAGCCCTAGCCTTCGGCTTATCTATGTGCCCTTACAGGCATAGCTGTATAATTGACAGTAATGTTATCTTCCGCCTCAGGAAGTCTGTGGCTTCAAGTAGAACCATGCATCTACCTGGAGAGGCTGCACTGGCTCCTTCAATTACTTTTCTTTTTCTTTTTTCCCCACTTCCTCCTCACTTCCTCTTCTCTTTTTTTTCCTGTCATATTATTATACATTCATTTTAGAGAATGGACTTGAATTTTACAGAGTAGAAATCATTTAAAATGTGAGTGAAGGTGCAGCAGAATTTAGCATTCTGAAGAGGACGTGAGTTCTAGCAAATCCACTTGCACAGCCCCCCAGCAGTCGAGCGCTCGCCCTAGTCACATGGCTGACATTCTCCACGGACACAGTTCTGTCTCCTTCACATTTCTTCTCTCGGCACGGCACACTGATGAGGCTCCAAATAGATCTCAATGCGTTGCAGACCACCGAGGATATCACTTATTTTTTGTGTACTTCATCCTTGATTTGTCAGATGATCTGTCTTTACTAGGAAAGCTTTTGAAAGCTGTTCCTCAAATCTCAGGGGATACAATATACTCCATCTTATGCTTCAAATTTGTTCTGTTATTTTCTTTCATGTTTAAAAAAAATGTGTATGAAATGCATGCTGTACTTCTCAGTTCCAGCATTCTTTGGCATCACCAACTGTCAAGAGTGAGCGGGGGCCTTAGTAGAGTCCCCTAGAGTAAGCTGAATAAGCTTAACTCCAAATCAGAAGGAAGTATTAAGCTCTGCTTGTTCCTGATCAGACTGGAGAGGGAGATTCTCCACCGTGGCAGTCTACTTTCCTGTCCGATCGGCATTCGTGTTGGCTGTCTGGCTGTGTCATCTCTTTGTCTTGGAATTGGCTTTCTTGGTCAGTGTGATACCATTAATCTTCTGTCATGTGCCTCTAATTCCAAAGTCATCTGTTTTTCTTTGTAATGTGAGTGGAATATCTCAGGTAAAGCTGTACTTTAACCTATACTGTTTATCATATCTGTTAAGGATTAGGTACAAATAGTTCACCAATGTGACTTTTTGGATCCCAAGAAAATCCTGATCACCCTTTCATGTTTGGCGCTAAAAGGGTTAGGTTTATATAAAGAACCCAGATGGCTAAGTCTAGCCCGTCTCTTCATATGTCAGATGGACTTGTGTGGGTTGAAGTATGTAAGCGTCAAAGAAAAGGACTTCTATTTTCTCTGTCACTTACTCTTCCCTGCATTCAAGGGACATAGCACAAGTCAAAGTGGGACATGGTAAAGTGATAATATCTAACATTTTCTAAAGGTTTGCTGTGTCAGACACTATTCTAAGCCTTTTACATGTATTAACTCATTTAATTCTCACCACAACTGTGTAGCACAGATTTGTATTATCATAAGCAGGTGCGTATCTCTGTGTGCCCTTTCTTCCTGTCCTACTACTTTGTTTGTTTTAAGAGAACTAATGATTTTATGAGGAAAAATAACTCGTCAAAGGTTGTTTTGAAAAAGTGCTTCTTTTACATCATAAACAGTTGCAAAGTCACTAATATGATGTTGATTTTAGTTGGTTTAAGTATGCCAAATCTTGCTGAAAGACATATATATTCCATACAAAAGAAAACAAAATGAAACAAAGAAATCATTGCTTCCTTCAAAATGATGATTTAGAATAAAATATATTCAGCCTACATGATTCCTGTTGCTTGCAGTTGCAGTAGCTGAGAAGGTATTGGAGAATTCTACTTAAATTTCCCTTAATTTTCACATTTGAATTTATGGGGGAATAGAACTAAGAGCATAACAACTACAGCTGATTTGCTAAGATCAAACTGTCGTATTTAGTACCTCTAAAGGACTTCCTCTGATGTAGGAATAGCCACAATGAGGTAATTTGTTCATGTCTTGATATCCTGTGTGAGCCTGTCGTTAGCTCTCTTTTGAAGTGTTGTGAAACTCTGATGGCACTGTTTAGTGTCTGGCAGGTGTGTTCAGAATCTCTAATGGTTAGTTTTGTGATTCTATGATGGACAGAAAGTCTGTCTAGTGATAGGCTCAGGCATATCCAGCTTCATAGGATATGCTGTCAACATGCTTTTTAAAATTTTCTTAATCTTTTTGAGACAAGGTCTCACTGTGCAGTTCAGGCTGGCCTTGAGCTCACTTTGTAACCCATGCTGGTCTCAAACTTGCAACAATCCCCCTGCCTCAGCCTCTGAGTGCTGGGATTGCAGTTGTATACTACCACACCCAACTTTCAACATGTTTTTTGATAACTAGTAAGTGCACACAGACGATTGATTGCCTAGGATAATTTTATCTTGGTTTTAAAAAATGATTTCATCAGGCTCTATATATTTTGCCAGCTGTTTTCTTTTTGGCCTTTTTTGAGACAGGGTTTCACTGTGTAATTCAAGCTGGGCTTGAACTCACTATGTAGCACAGACTGACCTTGAATTCATGATGATCCTCCTGCCTCGGCCTCCCAGGTGCTGGAACTATAGGTATGCAGCACCAAGCCTGGATGCAGCTATTGTTTAAAAAATTCTCTGATGTTCTTAATGTTTGACACTGCCTGACTCCATTCTATTTTAATTTGCTGTAAAATTCTTTTTATCTATTCTTTTCTACTTCTTTATAGTTCTAAATTATTGTACTTTTAATTTTTTCTATTGTGAGTATATGAGAATATATAAATTCATACATAGATTAAACTTGCTGCTTGTTTTCTTAGTGTACATAATACAGGAAGGAGCAGATATGCAAACTGTATTGATTTTCTTTCTATGTCCTGAATTTTGACTAAGGTATAGATCAATAAAACTTACAAATGCTTTTGTGTGATAGGATTTTTTTTATATTCATGTCTAGGATATATACAGTACTTTTATTTATCTATCATAAAACTGATTTTCGTGGTTGTACATTAACTAGTTCATGTTTGGTTTCCCAGGTTTCTACTGTTGAAAATAATGCTGTGAAAACCCTTGTAGACACATCCTTGTGTATATCTATTATGGTTTAGATCTACAGTGCCGGGACGTGGAGGGGCGGGTCACTAAGCACATGACCTGGAAGGTGTGTTTCTTTTCTTTTCTCTTTTCTTTTTTTTTCTTTTCTTTTCTTTTCTTTTTTTTCCTTGCCCCTGTCCCTGTCTTGTCCTTTTATTGTTTGTTTGTTTGTTTTTGTCTTTTGAAGGCAGACTTCCCCTAAGCAGTTCAGATTGGCCTTGAACTCACTTGGCAGCCCAGGC
The DNA here is from genome assembly GCF_034190915.1 of Cavia porcellus. Classification (NCBI taxonomy): domain Eukaryota; kingdom Metazoa; phylum Chordata; class Mammalia; order Rodentia; family Caviidae; genus Cavia; species Cavia porcellus. Next base: position 228,703,622 of record NW_026947484.1, on the reverse strand, counting down.
CAGCTGTGAACTTGTAGCGGTCCTCCTGCCTCAGCCTCAGGAGTGCTGGGATTACAGGTGTGTGACACCACACCTGACCTTGGAAGGTGTGCTCTTGCCCTAGCTCATGCTTCCTTCTCTCTGCTTCCTGACTGCAATGAAGTGAGCTACCGTGTCCTTTTGCCACGCCATTTTGGCCTTGGTGCCAGCAGACCAGGCATGGACTAAAACCATTAGCCACAGTTACTGTCTCATCTTTAAGGTCGGTGGTGTCAGATACTGTGTCCCAGCTGTAGGAAAATGGACTAATACAGTGTCATTGCTTCTTTGCTCAGTGTAAATACTACTGTTCATTTGCTAGTTCTTTTCATTTTTGTAGTTTTTTTCTTATTCTTGATAAGTTTGCAATCATGGAAAAATAATGTATTATATTATTGACACCTGCTTTGCTGTTTACATACATAGGGATTAAGGTACATTAACTGCTTAGTATGTTCCTGCTGTATAACATGACTTGTCATTTATAGGGCATACAGTAATCTGAGATGGAAATTAAATTTTCCTCAATTAACTCAATTAGTGTAAGACCCAGAGAGCTGGCATAATTTCACCAGACGTGGTTAGTGGATAGAAATCACATGTAAACATGCCTATTTTTTTTCGCTGTGTTTTGAAGTCTGTGGGGAACTTACAGTGAATAATATATTTCCCTATCATGTATATGTGTAATAGGGTTTTAAAAAAATGAGACATTCTTGACATATAATAAAACATACAGGTTTTAAAATTTTTTATTTTATTTTTATTTAAAGAGAAAAAAGAAAGGAAATAAAAAAACAAAGCAGTAAAAGGGCACAAGTAATACAGAATTTCAAGAAAAAAATATAGTAAGAAATCACTAGTTAATAGGTTACATATTGTCATCTTAGAAACAGTTGTCCAAATTATAAAATTAAAGCATATAAAGTGGACATTCATACAGTGAGGTTGCAGACAGTTCTGTTCATTGATCCAACAAAAGCTCAGTAATATGGTTTTCTATCCTATACACTTAAAGATACTTGCAGTTATATCCTTTAGACCACTTTCTTTTCCTCTCTTTTTTACAATAACAATTACACTTTTTGGGTTTTATTACTCCCACAATTCTTATTTTTTTTAAGAGATTAAAACCAAATGTGACTAAACAAAATGGAGTCAGTTAAAACAGAAGGATGGGCATAGTACATGATGCAAAAATAGAATACCAGGTGATCAGAAATGGTTACCATTGTGCCTCTTGCTATTTTAAAAAGAGTTGCCTATATCATTAGGTATAATAGAATTGACCAAAACAGTACAGAAAAAGACCAATAAAACCTACACTGGAGACCTTATAGCACTTCAAAAGAAAATAACACTCAAACCATAATGGGCATTATAGTAAATCTTATTGCCTTCAAAGTGGTTGCCTATAGTCTCAAATTTGATGCTATCAAACAAAATAGAATATAGTAAAATCAGACAGAACAAGATGGGGACAGTAATACTGGGGTTCAAATCAGGTTAATAGGAAAACAAAAAAGTTATTATAATATATCCCGCTATTTTTTAATTTAGTTTTCTCTTAATTAAAAAAAATAAGAAAAAAATAGATTAATTTAAAAAAGGGAGAAGATTGAGATAAAAGAGGACATTGTAACAGGACAACACAGGTCAGAACCGAACAATTTAAGCATCATTGTGTTTCACCCCCAGATAACCTAACAAAATAGTAGTCAACATAGTGCCTCTTTCCTTGAATTATTTGAGTATAACTTCGTATACTATAGCATCAAGCATATCAAGACAGTGTGAAGCCATTCAAGAGAATGAAAGAATTACAGGGTATCTAGAACCAGCTAACAGAAAACGAACAATGGTTTCTATATTATCTCTTTGCCTACAAAAAATTTTGTTTATACTATCGCATATAGTAAAATATAGTAAGATACATGTTAAAACCAGTGGAAACAGATGTATAACATGTATAACATGTAATACATGTATACATGTAACAGATGTATAACATGTATTTGATGGGACTTCAAAACCAGATGATATTAAATCAGCACTAGCTTTTACGATGTCTTGTTTTCTTTTATTTATTTATTTATTTATTTATTTATTTTTTATTTAAGAGGAAAAAGAGAAAAACACAAAACAAACCAAAGCGGCGTAAGGGTACACGCAATACAGAACTACAAAACAAAACAAAACAAAACAAAACAAAACAAAAAAACATAACAGTAAGAAATCATCTGCTAGTAGATTACACACTATCTTCTTGAAAATAGTTCCTCAAATCACAGTATCAAAGAACACAAGGTGGACATTCAAACAGGGAGACTGCAAACAGCTGTGTTCAATGTTCCAAAAACATTGATAAAGTCAGCTATTTAACACCCCCAAACACACTTGCTGTTATATCCGTTAGAGCTCCTTTTCTTTTTTTTTTTTTCCCTCTCTTTTTTACAACAAAATTTACACATCTTGGATTTTATTACTCCTTAGTGCTTATTACTTTCTTTGGGGGGGGGGGGAAGAATACAGTCAAATATGGCAAAACAAAGCTGTCAGTCAATACCAAGGATAGACATAGCACATGGTGTAGAACAGAGTACAAGTTTATCAACAATGGTTATCAACGTTGTCCCTTGTTTCCTTAAAAAGAATTGTCTATCTTATTAGATATTATAAAGTTGGACAAAACAGTAGAGAACAAGACCAATAAAACTTAGGCATTGTAAACATTACAGGACTTCCAAAGAAGACAATAGTCAAACCAGAATGGGTATCTTAGTGAATCTTATTGTCTTCAAAGTAGTTGCCTATGTCTTCAAACTTGATGTCTTGTTTTCTTCAAAATAGCTATTTATACTATCACAGATACTAAAATCAAACAACCCAGGTTAAAACCATTCCAATTAATGAGTGAAAACATTATATGGCTTCAAACCAATATGATTGGGAATCATGATTACCACATACTTTTATGTGTTCTTATCATTTTTTACACTAGGGAAACTATTTGGTATTTATACATGTGAGTTTTGATTTATTTCACTTATAAGTATGGTCTCAAGCTGTGTCCACTTATTTATAATATCTCAATGTGATTATTCTTTATGGCTGAGTAGTACTCCATTGTATAAAAATACCACAACTTTTTAAATCCATTCCTCAGTTGATGGACACTTAGGTTGTTTCCAAGATCTGGCTGTTACAAATTGTGCTGCTATAAACATGGGTGCACATATGTCACTGTGGTATGATGCTTTCAGTTCTGGGAATATGCCTAGAAGTGGAATAGCTGGGTCAAATGGGGCTTCCAATCCCAGCTTTCTGAGAAATCTCCAGACTGACCTCCACAATGGTTGCACCAGTCTACACGCTCACCAACAGTGCAGGAGAGTTCCTTTTTCCCCACAGCCTCTTCAGTATTTGTTGTTGGTGATTTTCTTGATCTTGGCCATTCTTTCAGGAGTGAGATGAAATCTCAGTGTGGTTTTAATTTGCATTTCTCTAATGACTAATAATGTTGAGCATTTTTTCATGTATTTATTTGCCATTTGTATTTCTTCATCTGAAAATTGTTTATTCATCTCAGATGCCCATTTTTGGATTGGGTCTTTGAATTTTGGAGATCTGATTTTTTTTTAATTCTTTATATGTTTTAGACAGAAGTCCTTTGTGTGAGGGGCAGTTCACTAAGATTTTTTTCCCAGTTTGTGGGTTTTCTTTTCACTATGCTAGAGATTTTTTTTGACGTACAGAAACTTTTTAATAAGAGGTGATCCCAATTATTGACTCTGGGAAGTATTTCCCATGCGGTTTGAGTCCTGTTCATGAATTCTCTACCTACCCCTATGTCTTCAAGGTTTTTACCCAATTTATCTTCCAATAGATTTAGTGTTTCTGTTTTAGTATTTAGATCTTTGATCCATTTAGATTTTATTTTAGTACATGGTGATAGGCATAGGTCTAGTTTTAGTTTTCGGCATATGGAGAGCCAGTTTTTCCAACACCATTTATTAAAGAGACTGTCGATCTTTCAGTGAACATGTTTGGCTCCTTTATCAAAGATAAGGTGGTTGAGTGTATTTGTAGTTGTGGTTGTATCTTCTAATCTGTTCCACTGATCTTCGGCTCCAGTACCATGTTGATTTTACTACAGTTGCTTTGTAGTATAACTTCAAGTCAGGGATTGTGATGCCTCCTGCCTTGCCTTTGCTGCTTAGAACTGTCCTTGCTATTCTAGGTCTCTTCTTGCTCCAGATGAATTTTAGGAGTGATTTCTTGAGTTCTATGAGGTGGGTTGATGGTATTTTTATCGGGATTGCATTGAATCTGTATAAAAGTTTTGGGAAAATGGCCATTTTCACAATATTTATTCTTCCTATCCATGAGCAAGGGATATCTTTCCATTTTCTGAGATCATCTTCAGTTTCATTTTTCAGTGTATTATAATTTTCCCTGTATAGGTCTTTCACTTCTTTTGTGACAGTAATTCCTAAATATTTCATTTTTTTGGTTGCTAGTGCGAAGGGTGTGGCTTCTCTTATTTATCTCTCTGTGATTTTGTTGTTAGAGTATTTTTGAGTATTGCTTTTATATCCAGCTACATTGCTGAATTTATTTATTATATCTAGGAGTCTTTCAATGGAGTTTTGGGGATCTTCTATATCATGTCATCTGCAAATAATGTAGAGTATCATGCCATGTGCAAATAATGATAATTTAACTTCTTCTTTTCTTATCTTTATGCCTTTTATTTCTCTCCTTTGTCTAATTGCTCTGGCTAGTATTTCCAGTAGTATATTAAATAGGAGCGGTGATAAGGGACATCCTTGTCTATGCCTGATTTTAAAGTAAAAGCCTTCAATATTTGGCCATTTAGTATGATATTGGCTGTTATATTGAGGTAAAGACCATCTATTCTAATTTTTCTACAAGGTTCTTATCATAAATGAATGTTAGACCTTATCAAAAATTTTTTCTGAGGGGCTGGGGATGTAGCTCAGCGGCATAAGCGCCTGCCTTGCAAGCAGGCAGTCTTGAGTTCGATCCCTGGTACCAATAAAAAGGAAAAAGACAAAAAAAAAAACACCACTTTTTCTGCACCTATAGAAATGATCATGTGATTCTTACTTTTGGCTCTATTGATATGGTGTATTACATTTATTGATTTACGTATATTGAACCATCCCTGCATGCCTGGGATGAATCCCTCTTGGTCATGGTGTATGATCTTCTTGATGATTTCCTGCATTCTATTTGCCAATATTTTATTGACGATTTTTGCATCTGTGTTCATTAGGGAGATTGGTCTGTAGTTCTCTTTTTCAGTTGAGTCCTTCTTAGGTTTTAGTACTAGAGTAATATTTGCTTCTAGGAATGATTTAGGAAGGATTATTGCGTCCCTTTCAATTTCATTGAAGAGTTTGAGGAGTGTTGGTATTAGGTGGTCTTTGTATTTCTTGTAGAATTCTGCAGTAAATCCGTCTGGGCCTGGGCTCTTCTTTGTAGGTAAGGACGTAATTACATTTTCAATTTCATTAATAGAAATTGGGTTATTCAGCAGTTTTACATCTTCATGACCTAGCTTTGGTACTTCATATGCTTCTAGGAATCTCTTTATGTTCTCTGTGTTATCAAACCTTTGGGAGTAGAGGTTTTCAAAATAGGTGTTGATGATCTTTTGTATTTCTATAGGGTCTGTAGTGATTTCGCCTCTTTCATTCCTTATTGCATGAATTTGAGCTTTTTCTTCCCTTTTAAAAATAAAGTTGGCTAGGGGCTTGTCGATTTTATTTATTCTTTCAGAGAACCAACCCTTTGATTCATTGATTTTTTTGGATTTTTTTTTTAGTCTCTATTGCACTGATTTCTGCTCTGATTTTTATAATTTCCTCTCTTCTTTTGGCTTTGGGCTTGACTTGCTCTTCCTTTTCTAGAAACTTAAGATGCAGCATTAGGTTGTTTATTTGTGCTCATTCTGTTTTACTGATGTAAGAAATCATTGCTATATATTTCCCTCTTAAGACCACTTTCACTGTATCCCATAGTTTCCTGGTATGTTGTATCTGCATTTTCATTGAATTGTATAGTTTAATTTCATCTGAAACCCATTGGTTTTTCAGGAGGGTGTTACTTAATTTCCATGTGTTTATGTAGGTTTTGTAGTTTCCTTTGCCATTAGTTTCCGATTTTGGTGTACTGTGGTCAGATAGTTTGCATGGTATAATTTCAGTCCCTTTACATTTACTTAAGCATGTTTTGGGGCTATTATATGATTTGTTTTAGAGAATGTCCCATGCGCAGCTGAGAAGAATGTATGTTGTTGAGTGGTACACCGAGTAAACAGTAAGTCCATATGTTCACAGGTTTTATTTAGTTCTGTTCTTTTTGTCTAGTTGACCAATGTCTTTGTGACAATGGGGTATTTAGGTCCCCTGTTACTATCCTGTTATTGCATATTTGATTTTTCGTGTCTATTAGTATTTGTCATATCTAGTTAGATGCTCCCGTATTTGATGCATATATATTTATGATTGGTATCTCTTCCTCTTGAATTTTTCCCCTAACAAGTGTGTAGTGACCTTCTTTATCACTTTTGATCAGTTTTGATTTGAAGGTCATATTGTCTGCAAACAGAACAGCCACCCCTGCTTTTTTCTGGGTTTATGTCACACAGAATATTGTTTTCCATCCTTTGACTTTCAGTCTGTGAGTTTCATTTTGAGTTAAATGTATTTCTTGTATACAGCATATTGTTGGACCCTGTTTCTTGATCCATTCTGCCAATCTATTTTTTAATTGGGGAACTGAGGCCATTTACATTGGTGGTTATAATTGTTGGCTGCAGGTTTCCTTCTTTTGTTGCTCTGGGAATTGAGGTCATTTTTACCTCCATCTGGTATGTCTTTCAGTGCTCTTTCTAGGGCTCGTTTGGTGGGCATGAATTTTTTCAGTTGTTCTTTGTTCAGCTCTTTGACATGTGGACAAGTTTTATTTCTGCTTCAATGTTCAAAGATAGTTTTTCAGGGTACACCATTCTTGGTTGAAAGTTATTTTCTTTCAGGGCTTGAAGTACTTCACTCCAAGCTGTCTTGACTTGAGGGTTTGTGTTGAGAAGTTGGCCATGATGCTAATGGGTTTTCCTTGATAGAGGTGTTTCTTTTCTTTAATAACTTCTAGCATTCTGTTTTTATGCTGAATTTCTGGGATCTTGATTATTATATGTCTGGGTGTATATTTATTTTGGTTATGGCCATTTGAGTTCTATATGCCTCACTTATCTGCATATCAGAGTCTTTTCCCATGCTTGGGAAACTTTCTATTACTGCTGTGAATAGCTTTTTATGTCATTTGCATTGACTCCTGCATTTCATCAACACCTATCAGTATTATATTGTTTTTCTTTGCATCATCTTAGAGTTGTTGAATTGTTATTTCATAGTCCCTTGTTATTTTTAAGCGTTCTTTCCTTTTATGATTGCTAGCTGTGATCCTGTCTTTGAGGTCTGAGAGTTTTATCTTCAGTTTCATTCAAGCAGGTTTTCCAACTTCCCAATGGAATTTTCATCTCTTTGAATCCATTTCACATACTCTGTTTCTTTCCTATATTGTTTATTCAAGGTTTCTATCTTTTTCCCATGTTCCTGTACTTTTTTAAAAATCTGTGTCTTCTCTAGCTATGCTGAGCAATTCCTTCATTAAGGGATTTGTTTCTTTATTTCACTTGCTATCTTTTCAGAAATTTCAGGCATGTGACTTCCAATGTCCTCTATTTCGATGTCTCTTGTACTTGTTCTGGATTGACTGGGTATTTGAGGTTGCATTTGCTTTTTGTTTTGTCATTTTGACCTAGTGGGTTAATATTTTGGTCTTTTCAATTCCATTAGTCTTGACTGTCCTTTGTGTGTGTTAGGGTCCTACTGTGTGGCTGATGTTTACCCAGTTGCTGGGTCTACAGTGTAGGAGAAGGGCCAATCACCTGAATTGCTCTTGCAGGCCAGTTGTGTGAGTCCTATTGTCTTCCTAGGCTGACTATCCTAGGAGTATTGATGTGAGCCAACCCCTAGCTCATATTGTTACCATGGCTTCAGGCTGTTCCAGGACTCCAGACCCTACTGTTTCACTAGGGGTCTTACAGTCCCAGTCAGGTTTCTCGGGGTTGGGGAGGCCTGGCTGGTGTTCTTGCCATCCCACTCAGAGTTCTCTGTATGGAAGAAGAGCTCTCCTGCTGTCTTGCTTGCTTGCCAAAGTCCTCCTGGTATAGGGAGGGTTTACTAAGGCTCCTGTTAACCCACTGAGTTCTCTACTTGGGGACTCACCATGCTGTTGCCAGCCTACTGAGGTCCTCTGGGTGGGGGGAGGGGTAGCCGAGGCTCCCAGCAGCCCACTGAGGTACTGAAGATGGTAGAAGGGGTTACTGATGCTCCCGGGGGCTGCTAAAGTCATCTGGGTCAGGGGGAGGGTGGCTGAGGCACCCCTCTGCTGCTGAGGTTGTCCAGGTGTGTGGAAGGAGTGACTGAGGCTCCTCTTGGCTTCTGGGTGCAGGGGAGGGGCCCTTCCTGCATTTCTTGATTCCCTCCCATTTGAAGAAGATTTCCCTACCTGCTATTATCCATCTTCTATCTTTCTCTTTATTTATATTTCGGGTTTTTCATATAAGAGGAATAAGGTGATATTTAAGTTTTTGTGTCTGATGTATTTCATTTTATAATGTAGTCTTGAGGTGTGCCCATTTGCATATGAATCAAGCTTATCCTTTTGACGTAGCATTTCCTTATGTTCTTATAGCACATTTTCTTTATGCATTCATCTGTTAATGGGCATGTAGGCTACTTGCAAGATTTGGCTGTTATGAATTGTGCTGCTATAAACATGGATATGCATGTATCACTGTAATACAATGTCTAACTCTTTCTAGAGGATACTAAGAAGGAGAATAGCTGGGTTAAATGGAATATATAGCCTTAGTTTTTTGAGTACAAAAACATAGTGATTGTACTAATTTATATTCCTACCATCAGTGTAGAAGGATTCCTTTATCCTCACGGCTTCTCCTGCATTTGTTGTTGGTCTTAATAATAGATGTACTTTCTGGAATAAGATGAAATCTGTGTTGTTTTAATTTGCATTCTCTGAAGGCCAGGATATTGAACATTTTTAAAAAATGTATTTGTTGATCATTTTTACTTCTGAGAAGTACCTATTTACTTCACTAGCCCATTTTTTCATTGGATCTTTTATTTGTGGGCTGGGGGGAATCTAATTTTTTTTTAGTTCTTTATATATTCTAGATATTAGCCCTCAGAAGAGTACCTGGCAAAACTCTTTTTCTATTTGGTAGGTTTTCTCTTCATTGTATTGGTTTTGTTTGTTTGTTTGTTTTTTCGGTGTAGCAGCTTTCTCATCAGAATCTTTGAGGCTAGAAAGCAATAGGCTTATACATTCAAAGTGCTAAAAACATACACGCAAAATACTATCATCCAAGAATCCTGTGTCTGGCACAAGTTTCCTTCAAAAGAGAAAGAGTTGGGCTGGGAATATAACTCAGTGGCACAGTGCTTGCCTGGCAAGTGCAAGGTCCTGAGTTCAATTCCTAATACCAGAAGAAAAAAAGAAAAAAAATGAGGGAGAATCAAGGCATTCCTTGATAGAGACAAACCAAGGGAGTTCATTACTACTAAACTTACTGAGCAAGACATACTCAAAGGAATTCTGAGTTTTGAGTGAAATGAAAGAACATTGAGACAGTGTATCAAAGCTATATGAAGAAATGTAGATCTCATTGAAAATAAATATGTGGGGGCTGGGGATTTAGCTCAGCGGCATAAGCACCTGCCTTGCGAGCAGGCGGTTGTGAGTTCGATCCCTGGTACCGATAAAAATGAAAAAGACAAAAAAAAAAAAAAAAAAAAAGAAAGAAAGAAAAGAAAAGAAATATGTACGCAGTTGTAAAAACTGGTATTATAAAAAGTTTGTAATTCTATTTGTTTTCTGCCTAAAACAACTACTAATTAAAAGCTATTATTATTTTAACTATAATTTTTAATTCATTATTTGTTTTCTACATAATTTAAGGACTAAAACATTACAAAGGTATTACTATATGTTTGGGGGCACACAGCGTCTAGACATGTAATTTTGTAATATAAGCAAAGGAATGGTTTTAGAGCTGTAAAGGCAGTTGAGGCTTTGTTACTGAATTTTATCCAGAATATGACCATATCCAGAACACTTTTCCCAATACTACCAACATATACATTCTTCTGAAGTGCACATGGACATTTTCTAGGAGATATCTTAAGTTAGATCTCTGTTACGGTTTATGTCTACATGTCCTGCCAAAGCTTCATGCTTTTCAGAGGTGGCTGAATCTAGAGTGTGTGATGCTGGAATTAAGGATGTGTGATTACTAAATCAGCTCACTAGTAGGTTTGGCAAAGCACTGATTTCATTAGTCTGTAATAGACAGAAGGGCTGAAAGATGCTGTTAAGCTTCCTTGTTGCTGTTCAATACCTCTGTGGACAGCTGTTTGCTGTGCTGCCTGTCTGCCACATACCCTCCCTTGGATAGAAACCTCTACAAACTGTGAGCTAAATAAGCCTTTCCTCCTTTAACACTGCATGTTGGGTATCACACAGAATGTCTTCTCTGATTACCACAGAAAGTTCACAAAAATATGGAAATTAAACTGCATTCTTAATGAGCGATTAGAGATGAAATCAAAGGAAGAATTAGGAAATATTGAGAGATGAATGAAAAGAACACATGAGACATGACAGAACCTTAATACCAAATACCCTTAATACCAAAACATGAGACATGGCAGAAACACTGGTAAGAGAGGAATTTATAGCCAGACATGTCTGTAATAAAATACAGGAAAGATTTTAAGTCAACAGTGTAACTTAACAACTTAAGGAATTAGAAGAAGAACAAACTAACCCCACAGGTAGCAGAAGGAAGGAAATGGTATTAGACTAGAGATAAATGAAATAGAGAATAGAAAAGATGGTAGAAAATTGGTAAAGTAAAAGTTTGTTCTTCAAAAAAGATAAGATGAAGAAATCTTTAGATACATTAATAAAAGAGATAAACTAAGAATAATCAAAGTGATTATTAAAAAAATGAAAGTGGGAACATTACTGCTGATTCTACAGAAACAAAAAAGATTGTATTATGGACAATTGTTAGCTGACATGTAGCATAAGCTAGATGAAATGAGCAAATTCCTAGAAACACAAAACCTGTCGGAGGCTGGGAATTTAGCTCACTGGCGTAAGCTCTTGGCTGGCAAGCACAAGCTCCTGAGTTCAGTCTCTAGTACCAAAATGACAACAAAAACCCAAAAAAACAAAACCTGTCAGAAATCACTAGATCAGAAAATCAGAATAAATGTGTAACTAGTAAAGAGATTGAATCAGTAATCAAACTCTTCCAACAGATAAAAACCCTGGACCTGATGGCTTCATGGCTGAAATCTGTTAGACTTTTGAAGAACTTTTCCAAAAATTTAAAGAGAAAGTTTTCTGACTCACCCAGTAACACAGCAAGATTTGTCTGCTGTAATGACTGGCATATATTCATCACATGTCCTGTGTAGGTAGACTCACTTAAAACGAGAATATTGAACTCATATTTTGTATTTCTTTTTCATCTAGGATGACATTGTGTCCTCTCTTATTAAAAGTAATACAACAGCATGTCAAAAGACATTCAATCTTGTAACTAGTAAGAGATACATACTGAAATTTTCAAAAGACCCTACAATGAAGAGAATTGTAGACCAAAATTCTTTATGAACATTGATGCAAAACCCTTAACAAAATATTTGCTAACTATTTGGCAACAAATTAAAAGAATTATACACCAAGACTAAGTGGAATTTATTCCTAAAATGTGATGATGAATGTAATACATTAACAGAATGAAAGCATACATGTGTAATATATACATTAATGGAATGAAGGAAGTAAACCCACCCAGATCCTCATCTCAATGCAGAAAAAGCATTTGAAAAAATTTAACACTTTTTCCAAATAAAAACTACAACAAAGTAGAAACATGAGAAAATAAGCTCAACATAAAAGCATTTGAGAAAAAGGCACAGTGGCCATTACATTCAGTAGTGAAAGACTAAAAACCTTTTCTTGAAGATTAATGATGTCTGCATGCACTGTTATTCAATACTGTATTGGAAGTTCTAACGAGAGCAATTTAAAAAGTCGAGTAAAAGACATTCAAATTGGAAAGGAAGAGGTAAAATTCTCTGTTTACGGATGCTACCTTTTTTTCTTTCCCTTTCCCTGCCGTCTTTCTTTCCTGCTTTCCTGCCTTCCCATCCTTCTTCTATCCCTGCCTCCCTCTTTCGCTCTTTTCTTGCCCTTTCTGTTCTGGGGACTGAACCAGGGTCTTGCACATGATAGGCAAGCACTCTACAACTGAGCCCCACCCCCAGCCCCATATAATTTTCTATAGAGAGAATCCTAAAGATTCTACCAAAAAAATGTTAGCTACTAGTAGTGAATAATGCAAAATAATGGGATAGAAATTTAACACACAAAAATCAGTTGTATTTCTATACACTAACATTAACTAATCTTTAATACTTCTATTTGCAATAGCATCAAGAGTAATAAAATATTTAAGTTAACCAGGAAAGGAAAAGACTGCACAATAAAAACTACAAGACGCTGAAAAAAACTGAAGTGACACAAATAAATGGAAATAGTCTGTATTCACAGATTGGGAGACTTAATATTAAAATGCCAATATTACCCTAGTAATGTACAGATTACAATGTCATATCTTTAAAAATCCCGATACAGTTTTTACAAAAATGAAACACCTATCCTGAAATTCACCTGGAATCTCAAATAGGCAAAAATCTTGAAAAAGATTAAAACTAGGGAGCTTACACTTCCTTATTTCAAAATTTACCACAGATGATAGCAATCAAATGAGGATGGCCTTTGCATTAAGACAGACATGTAAACCAACAGAATAAAGCTTCCAGAGATAAACCCTTGACTATATAATCAAATGATTTTTGACGAGAATGTTAAGAATATTCATTAGGTAAAGGATCTTCTTTTAAATAAAGTATGCTGGTAAAATTGGATATCTATGTGCAAAAGAATAACGTTGGATCCTTAGCTAACACATATACAAAACCTGACTCAACATGGGTCAGACACCTAAAAGTAAGGGCTAAAAGTATAAGGGTCTCAGAAGAAATCAAACCAAAAGCTTAACAACATTGGATTTAGCAAAATTTGTTGATATGACACTGAAGACACAGGCAACAAAAGAAAAACAGACATATTGAATTACATGAAAATAAAATGTGCGTCAAAAGACATAATCAGTGGAGCAAAAAGGTTACTCACAGAACGAGAGAAAATATTTTCAAATCATATGTCTGATAAGGGATTAATATCCAGCATATGTACAAAACTTCTAAAATTCAATAATAGTAATAAAGTCGCAATTCATAAGTGGACACAGGACTCAAGTAGATGTTCCTCCAAAGAAAATAAATGAACAAGCACATTAAAAGATACTCAGCCTCACTGATTACTACGGAAATGCAAATCAAAACTAGAAGATGATACCCCTCAACCCATTTGAATGGCTGTAGTCAAAGAAATAAAAACGCAGAAAATAACAAGTTTGGTAAGGTTATGGAGAAATTGGAACTCTGGTGCATTGGTTAGTGGTAATGTAAAATGGTATTGATACTGTGGAAAACAGTATTAGGGGTTTTTTTTTCCCCCAAAAAACACTTTTTCAAAACAAAAAATGCTGTGTAGTCCAGAAAAGCCACTTCTGAGTACACGTCCAAAATAATTTAAAGCAGTATCTCGAACAAGTAGTTGCCTATCCATATTCATATCAGCATTTTTCACAATTGCAAAAACATGGAAGTAACCCAAGTGTCCATTGGTCAATTGGTGGGTGATTGATAAGCAAATTGGTATATAGATGTAATGGGATGTTCCTACCATTAAAGGGAGGAAATTTTGACATATGTCATAACATTAGTGAACTTTGAGGACATTGTGGTAAGTGAAATATGTCAGTCACAAAGACAAATACAGTATGATTCCAGTTATATATGAAGCACCAAGAGCAGTCTATATTAAAGACCAAAAAAGGAGAATGATGGTTAGAGCTCAGGAGAAAATGGGAGTTACTGCTTGATGAACTAGGGTATCATGTTTTGCAAGATGAAAAGAGGTATGGAGCTGGATCATAGTGATTGTTGCATACCATATGGATGAATTTAATACGACTGTACACTTAAAATGATAAATTACATGTTATGTGCATTTCACTATAATTAAATTAGAAAAAAATCTCTAAGCATCCAGGCTTTAAAGTTTTATTTAGATTATTTTATAGTACACCAAGTGAATTGTAAATGGATTCACTATATACCTAATACTTTTGTGTCACAGAAAAATTAGGAATGGAAGTAGATGCTTAGCAAAGTTCTTGAACTCTGAAGCAGAAGAAAATTGGAAGAAATTTTTATGACTGTATTAAAAAAACTCTGTGACAAAATATTTTTATATAGGAAAGACAAACAGCTAATATTATCCTTATTATATAGTTAATATGTACGACAGGAATGAAATTGAAATGTATAGATTCAAGTTGGTATGAGAATTTAGTTCATGATAGTAGGGACATTCTAAATCTGTGAGGTAAAAATAGAATATTCAGTATGTGTTAAAAGAGTTGGCCAAACATTCAGCACCAAAAGCTAAAGGTCTGCTTCACTTTCTAAACTAAAAAAAATTCAGATGGATAAAGTATTTCAATTGGAATCTCTTGAGAAGCAGAATTGTGTTGTAGGTAAGAGTGTACACTCTGGAGTTAGATAAGCTGAGTTTGCCTGCCACTTCTGCCCGTCACTCAGTAACTGGACGACCTTGGGTAAGTTGCATAATCACTTTGCCTCAGTTTCATAAAATGGGATAATGATAGTACCAGCCTTACAAGATTGTTTTAGGGATTAAATGAGTTAATATGTGTGAAATGCTTGGTACTATGCCTGGTACATACAAATGCTATTTAAATGTCACTGCTGTGGTTACCATCATCATCGTCATCATAAAAAAAAAATGAAATCAGCCAGATGTGGCACATGCTTGTGACCCTAATTACTCCCAGATACCAGGGAGACTGAGGCAGGATGCCTAAAGTTCAAGGTTATTCTCAGCAACTTAGCAAGACCGTTTCTCAAAATAAAATTTTTACAAGGGCTGAGATTTACCTCAGTGAATGAGTACTTGCAAGGCCCTAGACTCAGTTCCCAACACACACACGCAGAGGAAATAGTAATAACATAATAACAACAGATAATAGGAGGGAAGAAACCCGGCTAAGTAAATCAAGGGTAAAGTATGATAAGTATTTTATAAGCTTAGAGGAAGACACAGCATGTATTGTTGTGACACAAAAATCATATTTTACTAAGGCAGAGACCAAGGGGTTGGGTATTTAAAATTTCTTCTCATGGGGAAATCCTGATTTCTGCCCAGTGAGTGAGGTGCTAGTAGGGGTCACCAGCCTCAGAACAGACATGTTGTGATGAAGACATCTTTTACTTATTGCGTCCTGGGCTGCAACCAGAAGAGGAGTACTGGATCCAGGGGAATGCCTGCAGACGTTATTTTGATGTGTGTAAGTGTTTTCTTTAGTTACAACTGTTGTATTGGTTTCCTAGGGCCGAAACAAATTACTGCAAACTTGATACCTTAAAACAACAAGTTTTTCTTTTCTTTCAGTTTTGGAGGCCAAAAATCCAAGTGCTGACTTACCGTGGTCCCCTAAAGCCTGTAGAGAAAGCATCTTTCCTTACCTTTCCCACCTTCTAGTGGTCTCTGGCACTCCTTGGCTTGTGTAGCATTATAACTCCATCTTATCTGGGTGTCTCTTGTGTGTTTTCTTCTTGCATGAAGAAGCCACTGGAATGGCTTCTAGGCCTCCCTGAATTTAGGGCCCTCTGTAGTCCAGCATGACTCTACCCTAACTTATTATATCTGCAGAGACCCTATTTTGAAAGAAAGCCACATTTTGAGGTTTTGGGTGGACAAGAATTTTGGGAAGACATAAGCAGTCTGTCACGACTTTCATGCCCCCTTTTGAGAAGAAAGCAGCTGTAGGCCTAGTTTAGAGAACAGTGGTACTGACAGAAGTAGGCGAGCGAATCCAGCACCTCAGTGGAAGCTGTCCGTTGCAGCAGAGGTGACATAACAGAGGTACACAAGGGAAGCCCGGGTGTTTAGAATGAGTATTATGATACCATAGGGATGGTTTTGCTCTTTGCTCTTTTGTTTTCCATGACGTTAACTACTGTCTTGGTGTCCATGTGTTTGTCTTTGTAAATCTCTTGTCTCAAATCGTGATCTTTCCTGCCCTCTCTCTGCTGTAATTCTGGACATAGTTACTAATCCTTGTGCTTGCCAAATCCAGTTGTGCTCTCCTGCAGATGTCCTCTCTTTCCTTGGTTTCCGTGACATCACCATCCCCTCTTTCTGGCCACTCCTTTTTGTCCCAATAGTGGATTCCATTTATTTGCACTCCTCTCAAATGTCGTGTTCCTTAAGATTCAGTCTGTATCCTTATTACCAATAGTCCCTAGGTAACATCTGCTGTGGCCATAAATGATTCTCATCATTTATTCTTTCCATATAGAACTCTTTTCTAAGTCCAAATCCAGACCCTGGCATACAGAGAGGGACTAACAGTACAAACCGAGTATCCATCCCTTCCCATCACCTATCACTTAGGGTATCTGCATATGAACTGGGAGGAGGAAATCCTGTCTCTGTTGTACGTATAGCTCCTTTCCCCCTCTCTCTCCAGAAAGACTTTGCCTCCCTAAACTTCTCTTCACCCCCAAGTGGCACTCCAGCAAGCGCACAGGCATGTACATATCACCAAGTTTTTCCTCTCCTGGGAATATTCCAAAAAGAATCCAAAGTCTTCATACTTTAGTGACACATACATACCCATGTTTATAGCAGCACAGTTCACAATAGCTGGGCTTGTGAAACAGCCCAAATCCCAATCAGTTCGTCAAAAAAGAAAATGTGGTGTATATATAAATCGAGCTTTACCCAACCATAAGAATGAATTCATTTAAAAAAAAAAGAATGAATTCATGTCATTCATAAGAAAATGGATGGATCTTGAGCCTATAATGTTAAATGAAATATGTCAGCACAAAATGTTAAACATCACATAATTCCTCTTGCATGACAAGCCCAAAATATAAATGAAGAATAGAGAAAAAATGGTAAGAAACCGGGAGATAAACTGTTTTGTAATTGAGGGATGGGATCAGATGGCAAGGGAAGGATAAAGGAAGAAAGGAGTAAAAAATGACCAAGATATGATCTACATATGTACCAATTCCAAAAAAGGAAATGTAAATATTAATGTATCACAAACATATATCAATATGTATCACAAACATATGAAAGAGGGAAAAAGAAAAAGGTTTTCTTTTTCAAATGCCAGGAGTACAGCATTGAATTCTTAGTGGCAAAGATGGAAAGCTTTCTCTCCCCCATTGTTTCCTCAATTTGACTAAATCCCAGAAGCAGTAGTGTTTTTACTAAGTCAGTGTATTTCTTTTGTACGTGGTAGTAGCTATTTCAATAGACCATCCCCTTTCAAAACAAGTTGAAATGCTTTACAGAATGACCATTTCAAACAAGCAATATACCTTCATACTGTTTCTTTTTAAATTTTTAAAAAATTCTGTTTATTGATACAATTTAGATATGCATAACGATCACATTCATCATAGAAAATTTGTACTTGTGTGTGATAGATCTTAGTTCCCCGTTTTGTTTTTCTCCATTCCCATCCTGTCTCTTCAACCTCAGTTTCCTTCCTTATTTACAAAGTTTTGTTTCCATTTTATTGTTTTTTTCTTCTTCATACTGTTTCTTCTGCATTGTTACTTTCAGACTTAAAGCCACAAATAGATATGTAATATGAATTTTGTTACTTTTAGGTATAATACGTGGAATGGTATTTGGAGTTTACAGGCAGAGATAATGCATTACGTTCAAACAAAAAAAGAAGAAGCACAATGGAATGTTCTGACTGCTTTTGTTATGTATATAATTAGGACCATAAATCTAGGCTCACATTCTTGGGATTTTTTTTTTTTTTTTCTTCTTCTTCTTTTTTCTTTTTGTGGCCCGGGAGTGCTAGGAATCAAACTCTGGGCCTTGTGCATGCTAAGCACAAATTCTGCCACTGAGCCATACCTCAGCTCCTGAGCTCACATTCCTGAAAGTGTTTGCGTTTGTTCTCAAGGAGCCTGGATTCCTTGGCCTCACCTCATGGGTGGATGAATGTTCTATGAGGAGGCAGGCAAAGTGTCACAGAGGCAGCTTTTCTCTTAGCAGTACTTCCTGAAGAATGTATTGAGTCAGTGCTGTGTGCCAGACACTATGTTAGACACTGGTGATACAAGGTGATGTCATGCAGTCCTCTCCCTGAAGTATAAATAATTTTAAAAACAAAAGACAGTAGGAAACAGGGACCCTTTGCAAATGGGAAGGGAGACTAGAAATGGAGGGAGCAGAGAGGGTGAAGGAAGAGGAATAAAAAGAATGAAGGTCTGTTAAGGACCTGGTTCAATGTACACATTATGTACTGCAAACATCTGCTATAAATAGGTAGATTAAAAAAGAACCCACACAGCAGCCTTAGCAGAGACATGGAGAGGGAGAGGTAGTCAGTGTGCAGTTCTAGCAGTTCTAGAGAGTCTTTCAGGATGGCGTGCTTTTTATTTTATTCGTTGTCCAGGATTTTTCCCCTTGTCTCTTTCTTCTTTTTTTTTTTTTAAACTGGGAATTGAGCTCAGGGCCTTCATACTAAGCCACAGCTTCAGCCTTTTTAAAATTTTTAAATTTTAGGTAGAGTCTTGCTAAGTTGCCCAGAGTAGCCTCAAACCTGCAGTTCTCCTGCCTCAGCATCCTAGAGAGCTGGGTGTGTACCATCAAGCCAAACCTAGGATTCTGCATTTCTGAGAAGCTTCTAGAAGATACCATTGCTAGGGGTTCAAAGGTACCTCTTTGTTTTTTGTGACTATTTGGTGGTTTCTTACCCATTTCTTCTGTTTTTATTAAGGTCCTTAAAATTCTGGTCAGGGCAGTGACTGATGGAATGACTGATCGAAGTGGTGATGTTGCCACTGGCCTCAAAGGAAAGCTACAGGAATTATTTGGCAGGGTAACTTCGAGAGTGACCAATGATGGTGAGATCTGGCGGCTGTACGCCCAACTGTGTGGGAATGGGCAGAGTGCAAAGCCCGATGAGAATGAGAAGGTAAGCCCGAGCCTCCTAAGCCCGAGCCTTTTGCTCGAAACGTGTACACTGTCTGTTCATTTTGATGAGTGAAGGAAGAATTCAGTAATCTGAAAGACAAAGTTAATATGGTCAAAATCAGTTTTTTTAATTCTGTCTTTAACATAAGCACTTTAAATTATGGACAGGTTAAGATTTACAGTTTCTTGTTTTGAATTTTTATGAATTTTTTGGACATACTTGCTTTCTGTTTCCTGCAAAAGGATCTCTAACCTGTTACCCTTACTGGCTCTGCAGCAAGCAGCTGGCGCCTGTTCTTTACACCCTCTTCTGTAGCTCATTGCTAGCAGCTGAGGTAGACTGGGTACAAATACAGGGTGAGTCTTGAGGTCTGAAATAGGGGTTATGAACAAGAAAAAGGAAAAGGAGCTAGAGAAGACAGTTGAGGGACTTTGAAAACCTGAACATGTCATGCTTACAAAGGTCATGCTACTTCCTTTTTTTTTTTTTTTTTTTTTTGTCTTTTTATCGGTACCGGGGATCGAACTCACGACTACCTGCTTGCAAGGCAGGTGCTTATGCCGCTGAGCCAAGTCCCCAGCCTCCATCCTACTTTCAAATCCCAAAGACATCAGAACACCTGTTATGCTTCAGTTGCATCTCAGGTTTTGTCTCCCAACCTAAAGAAGCCCTCAGAATTTCCAAGGGTACAATAATTGTTTTGTGTTTCTTTTTAAAACATCCACAACAAATCAAACATACTTCTTGCATGGATTTGGAATTAGCCCTGGTACAGCTAATCTGTGGGATTTTTAGCAGTTTTCTCCACCTCTAGTCCACACAGCTGGCTTCTACCATTGCCTTGTCAGCCCAAGAACATGTTTCATGTGCACATGTGCACACACACCTTCTGTGTCCTGCTTCCATTCCTTTTTTTTTTTTTTTTTTTTTTGTCTTTTTCCTTTTTATCGGTACCGGGGCTCGAACTCGCGACTGCCTGCTTGCAAGGCAGGCGCTTATGCCGCTGAGCTAAATCCCCAGCCCCCTCCATTAATTATGTACTGTCTTTCAAATACACAACTAACAGTACTTTGAATTCTCTGATCTCTGTCTTCTCCCTTAAGAATGTGTAAGGATATGAAAGAGTGTTTCCAACTTCTATGCAGTTACACTCCTACCAGCAAGGCCTTAGTGTTCACCAAATTCATGCCTCATTCTTTTGGCTATAAATGCTGAGGAAATCTGTAGCCTTCTAATAAATGTCCAAGCTTCACCTTACGTTATTTGGTTATAAAGAGATGTCTGTCCAGATGCATCATCGATTTCTCATAATTACTTATTGCTAGTGTGTGTGTCCTACCCTCCTTTTATGAGAGTCACGGAGACTGTTTTCCAGCACAGATGCTGGGCTTTCAAGTCGGAATTGGTCCCTATGACTCCAGGAAAAAATTTGAAATGTGAATTGTACTTGTTGTTCTGAATGTTGCTCTTTCTCTTTCCTCAGGCGTTCCAGTGTCTCTCGAAGGCCTACAGGTGTGACACACAGAGCAGTAGTTGGGAGAAAGATATCACATCATTTAAGGACGTCGTTCAAAGAGCAGTAGGGCTTGCACATGGTACTTGTTATACGTGACGTATTTTACAGTATTTTTATTGATTAAAAAAGGTGTTAAAAAGTCAAGTTCCATTACAAATAATTTTAATTTGTCATAATGAAACAGTTATTTTTAGCTCAGAAGACATACACAATTACTGTGCAGCAGATAGTTTGGAGCAATAAGAAAGAAATGGCATAGAGGCTACAGTACTATTTGAGTCAACAATAGGAATTAGAAACTTTTAGAGATAAAACACCTTAGAACTTTGAATAATGTTCATATCACATAGTCTGTGTTGATTATGTAGTATTAAGGAAATCCGTTAACTTTTTCATGACTTATCATTCCTTTGTAAATAAAAATATTCATAAAAATACGTAGGCCTCCAGAGAATATGGCTATATAAAAGAGCTATGCCATATACAAAAGAAATACAAAGTACAGTGCAGTCACTATCTTTGGGAAATTTAGAGAATATAATCTGAAGAGGAATGCATTCACATACGAAATTGTTTGCCTTTTAGGTAAATACAGTCCAGATAAAGACAACTTTTAATTATTTATGTTGATTCAGTTAAATATATGTTTATATATTTGAATATGGGTATGTGTTGTCCTAGGACTACCGTTTGCCTGAAATAAGCAAGTCCCAGTGTTAAAAACTGAGTCACAAGGACTGTGAACCTATCCTAAAGTTCTCCTTTTACTTCGTTGCCTAATTTCTTCTTGCTACTAATGATGATAGCAAACAGAGCCAGCAAGGAGCAGAATCAGGGACACCAGTGCTCTAGGATCAGCTCCAGTCTGTGCCTCCTGTGTGAGCGAGTCAATTATTTAACTTCTTTAAGCCTTAATATAGTTTAGACAAAATGAGAATAATACCTACCCTTGATTATTGGGAAGAATAAATGAACTTATTTAAATACGTAATATTTTTCACATGGTTTAAATGTTAACTTCTCCCCCTCCCAACCCCATGCTTTGTCTTCTGAAGTCGAAGATTTGGAATATATGAAAAGAGACTCAAAACTGAAAAGAGAAAAGTTTCAGTTGCACATTAAGAAGGCACAGAACATTCCAGTAATTTAGAAATGGGCTTGGTGGTTAATGATTCTACTTACGGCTTTTGGTATCTTTGACCCAGCGCCACCTAGTCACTGGCAGGTGGTGGTGAAAAAGTGCTGAACTCTTATCCAGC
Organism: Cavia porcellus; assembly: GCF_034190915.1. Lineage (NCBI taxonomy): Eukaryota > Metazoa > Chordata > Mammalia > Rodentia > Caviidae > Cavia > Cavia porcellus. The sequence goes on along the minus strand of NW_026947484.1, from coordinate 228,681,472 downwards.
TGAAATTCCATGTAGAACAAGTTGAGGTAGTTGCTGGTTAGTGAAGGATGTTTTAGGAGTGGCTAGAATTTGTGTGACTTGTGCCCCTTTATGGAGGGTGGGATCCGAGGGGTTCAGACCGCTTGCGTTTGGCCTTTGTGTATATAGTGTATATATGTTTGGGGAAACCCACACTAAGGTGCATAATGTACATAATCAGCAAGGTGGGATTTACTTTGAAGGATTTATCTTACTTGCTTCAATTTGTGGACTCTGAACTTTTCTGTTAAGTAGGCCTGTAACTGTCAAAGCCAGGGTGTTTTCTGCAGTCACCAAGCGCTGATATTAAACCTGTCAACTGTAAGTGTGAAGATTAAGAAAATACTTCAGGAGGACTCTTTATTTTGCACCTTAAAATTCAGTTTAAACTGTTATCAGCATCAGGTTTCCATCAGGGCAACACTTAGAGGAAAACAGGGGTCTGCTATCTAAAGCTCTCCTTAGACTTTAATGAATAAACGTGTTGGTGTTCCTGCATTTGAAGCATGCTTGAGTCAATGCTCAGTTTTGGTTTCTAATGATACTTCTGATTGGTTGATTGATTATAGTGCTGGGGATTGAACCCAGGCTTTGCATATGGTAAGCAAGTGCTTTACCCCTACACTACACCCTCAGTTCCTTTTAAAATTTTGAGACAGTCTCTCACTAAGCTGCTCAGCTGAACTGAGGCTTAGAATCTTCCTGTCTCAGTTTCCTGAGGAGCTAGAATTGGAATACGTGCCACCTGATGTTTTAGATTTATAAAGGTACATAAATCCTGACCTTGTCTTTGTTGCATTTACACAGCAACATTCAGTCAAACAGTGACCTGGGTTTTCTCTTACTGTATTCTTTTTTCCCCTAATACTGTGCCTTTGCCCCACTCAGTTCTGAAAAGGAAACAGAATGCATTTAAACTCTCCCTGTTGAATTGCTATTGGTAAGAGTAGCCATGCCCTCAGCAAGTTTGAGAATTTAATGCAGTCTCAGCATAGTATTTGAGACACCTCTTTAGCAGTACTGTCATTGTATGCCCATCTGCATTGTCTGGAGGATATTTATTTACAGTTTCTGTAATGCGATTTTCTGGGAATGGTTGGACATAAGCTCTTGTTCCTTGCCATCCTAGCACTTTGGAAATTAACTGCAGAGTGTAGAGAGGAAGTACTGTCGCTTGGATTTTCTGATGATTTGGAGCAGGTTATTTCTCTTTCCCTCTCCTTTTCCCTCTTCCTCTGTCTTTAATCCCTTTTGGCAATGGAAACGAGAGAACTACCCTAAGCGTGCGTCTTTTTGTTGTATTTTCTCAACAAAAACAAAATAGTAAGAAAAGAATCACAGCTGTTTGTGGTGTAAGCTCTAGGTATCAAGCAGCCCAAATGCCTCTACAATGGTACTTCCAACTTTCGGAGAAACAAATTTCAAAATCCTCTTTATCTCTGGGCCACCGGAGCCCTCTGAAGATGGGATTGATGTTGCTAATTACCACACACCTTTTCAACCATTTTGCCACAAAATTTCCAAGTCTAATAGTTATTCAGACATGTCCAGGGAAGATATTATTAATAATAAAACTGTTTGCCAGGCACAGGCAGCCGCTGGCAGTTGATCAGATGTTTTCCATCTGTGATCTGTGGCAGTGGTTCACATGCTGTGAGCTGTTCGTTATCATTGAAAGTTCTAAAAGGTTCACCATCACTGATGTAGGGAATAAAGAGACTTTAATTACTGCTTTGTTTAGTATAATTTTGGTGATGGGAGTATTGGGGATTGAACCCTATGCTTCATCTCTTTGGGGACTTCACACTAAACTACATCTTCAATCCTTTTTTATTTTGAGGTCTCACTAAATCACAATTTCCCAGGCAGGGCTTGACTTTGCAGTTCTCCTGCCTCAGCCTCCCAGTGTGCTGGGATTACAAGTGTGCCGCCATGCCTCGCTCTTTGGTGTACTTTAAAAATGGGATCTGGTTATTGTTCTGCTTGAATTTAGTGCAAATAATTTTAGGGAACAAAAATAAACACAGATCACTGGTTTTCATTTTTACAGAACTTTTTACTTGTTCTCATAAAATATTAATGATTGAAACGTCTACTATTATAACAACTATGGAAATCAGTATGGAGATTCTTCAAAAAACTAAAACTAGAAATTCCATTCTACCCAACTATTCCCCTTCTTAGGTGTCTTCCCAAAAGAGTTAAAGACATCATAGTACAGTGATACATGCATACTCATGTTTAGAGGAACACAATTCATAGGAGCTAAATCTTGGAAGCAGACTCTGTGTCTACCAACAGATGAATAGATAAAGAGAATGTAGTATGTAAGTGGAATATTACTCTGCCATAAAGAAAACTAAATGGGTCATCAGTAGGAAAATGTATGCATCTTAGGACCATAATAATAAGTGAAATAAATGAGATGCACAAGTTTAAATATTACATGGTTTCTCCTACATGATAAATCCAAAATATAAATTAAAGAGCTTAATGAAAGACAGATAATAAGAAACAGGAAGACAGATCTTTTCAAATGGGAAGGGGACCAAGAAATGGAGGGAGGAGAAAGAAAGGGGAGGGGAAGGGAAAAGAATTAAAATGTGTTCTGTCCAGGGCCAACTGCCCATGAGGAAGTGATGATTACATACTACCAAAATGTACTAATAAAAAAATAAAAATGGGAGGAAAAATGAGAAAAATAGTTGGGCCTTTGACTAGGGAGAAGTAAGCCTCCCTGCAATTTTAGCTTTTAGGATAATGGATTCCCTGGGAGGCTGAAGGCAGAGTTGTCTACCTCTGATGCCAGGTGTGGCTCAGGAATCCTAGTGCTGGTTCTGGTCACATTCCTTGCATGAAGGCACGCAGCTTGTGGGTACCAAGTCTTCTGGAATGGTGCTGTAAGCACTGAGTGTGCCAGTGTGTTATCCGCATGGCTGGCATGTCACTTTCCTGGCTAGTGGCATCACGTCATGGACTTGGTACCATGAAAAGCCACACTGAGGTGTGCTGCATTTGGTTTTGTTCTCTGTGGGCATCTTCTTTTCAATAAGATTTTTGTGTCTTTGCCTAACTTCATTAGTGTCTGCACATGTGTGCGCACGCATGTGTGTGAGTTTGGGGTCTCTTCCTGATGATTTGCAGCTCACCAGAGACCTCTGTTTTCCCCAGATTCTCGGTAGCAGTAACCTGCCATAAGGATAAAGCGAGGCTGGGTTGTATGTAGTTTGGTGGTAAAGCACTTGCCTAGTAAGTGTAAGACACTGCGTCTCATCCCCAGCACTGGACACAGGGAGGAAGATAAAGGAAGAATTTAGGGAATAAAAACTTTCTAGGTAGAAATGTTTCTAACGTCAGTTACTATAAAATTGTAATTAAATCGTTGGTTTTTGTAGCTATAAATTATTACTAATACTTAATGGACGTTTTCCTCATATTTATTTTGCAGTGGCGATAAAATGCAGCGAAAACACACCTAATCCTCAGGAAGCTGTGCAGGCGCTCTCTTCGGTTCGACTCAACTTACGGGGTTTATTATCTAAGGCGAAGGTGAGAGCGACGTGAATTAAATAAAACGTTCAGGACAGGTTTTTAGTGCCCACAAACCTGCTGCTCTTGAGCCTTCTGTTTTCATCAGGGATAATTTTAGGCCCACATTATATTTTATATAACACCCTTCATGTGGTGGTTGTGCTGATGAGGGTGTTATTGCCCTATGGTTAAATTGTCCTAAACATGAGTCATTTAGGAGCCTTGGCACTTAATGTTGTAAACAGTGCTCTTCTATTTATTACTGTTTTTCCCAGTGTTTGACATATATGCCACCATTGGCACTTGAGAAAACTTTCGATTTTAAAATGTATTTATTTCAGTACATATTAGAAAAAGTATAATCAGCCCATCAAACCTACAATTTCGTGAATACTGTTGCTTGTTGCTCATCAACAATGATAATACAGTGTTTTCTTTTATGTAAGTAAAAAATGATTAAGATAAGATCTTAAGTAGGTGACATGAATTTGGCAACAATGCTCCGGTTGACTCGGGTTTGACAGCTGACATCCCCCAGGTGCTCAGGTAACGTCCTGTGGACGGTGCTGGCTGGGGGCAGCGTATTCACCCTGCAGCAGCCTCAAGACTGGATTCTTGGCCTTTGTTGTGACGAATGTGGCTTCAGATCTTGAGTGGAATTTAGGGAACCTGTTAGTTCAGGTAGTTGGATTTGGGTTATACTGCTGGTAGAAGAATTTGACGACGACTGTTACTTACAGCACAATTTAATACTTTCTTTTTACTTTCATCATTTAGTCCTGGATTGCAAATTAATTTTAATTCGCTTTTAAGAAAAAGTCTGTAACACGAGTCACTTCTAGACACCTTTTTATTCTATAAAAAGTTGCCATAAAATGTCATTTTTGTTAATTGTTTGATCTTTACAGATTAAGGCATCATTTTTCCTCTGTAGATAATTAGTTTTCCTTTCCATTCTTGTTTACCTGGACTGTATTTCCACCCAGCTTGATAACACAACTGTAGAATTACGTGTATCAGAAGTGTGCAAGAATTTTTTTTGAGACAGGGCCTCACTGTGTACTTCAAGCTGGCCTTGAACTCACTTTGTAGCCTAGGTTGGCCTTGACCTCTGAGCAGTCTTCCTGCTTCAGTCTCCAAAGTGGTGGGATGATAGGCATGCACCACCATGCCTGGCAAGAACTTTTTTTCTAGAAAGTGAAATCAGGAAGCTTTTTCTGTGTCTTTCCTTTCCAACTTGGGAGCTATGTTTCCTACTTTTGATTCAATCACAAAGCCACCCACAGTTGTTTATCTCTGCAGATATAATTCTCCAATTTCCTTAAATGTCTGCAAAGATTTTATTCTGTTATTATTTTCAGGTAAATGTGCACTTGTTTTATTTAAATAGTATTGTCTGTACCAGTATTGCACTCCTTCTTTTCTTTAGTAGATTCTGAAATATTAAAAATGATGGACATCATCAGAACATCACATATTTAGATTTTGTCCTCATTAAATCCTAACTGGATCATCAAAAAAAGGGTAGGGTGGGGTGGGGAATTTGCCTCCTAATGCAAAGCATCTTTTTGTAAATATTTTGGAAACTTTGGTTTTTAAGTAGATCATATACCTTTTATGTTTTTTGTATTAAATTTGCTAAACTGAATTACACTTCAAAAACTACTTTTAAAGAATAGTTTTAAAAAAGAAAATGAATTGAAATAACTGTTAAATAGCTTGCAGTAGGCTTGGTTTGCACGAATCTCTGGTATTTTCTTTCTGGGCCAAGAACTTCATGGAAATAAACTCATAGAACTAGTTTTCCCTGTTAAAGAAAAGCTTTATTAACAAGCATACATAAACCTTAAAGCTCTAAGAAATTTAAATAGACAAGCAATGCAGTCTGTGCTGTCCCAGGGCAGAGAGACTCCTCTGCCCTTAGTTAGCACCCTTTCATTGTATGAGTTTAGTGGCAAGAGGGGCTGTGAGGGCTTTGGGTGGAGGCCAGGGAGCCTGGAGACAAAACCCTGGACAGAGCTCATGAGCAGGTTTACTCCTTACACTCAGTGAATTGTTCATTCTTTCTAAGCCTCAGTTTCCTTCTGCTTCCTTTTTTCTTCATAAGGAAGGGATGCAGATTCACTGGATTTCGCAAGCACTGTCCATATTGGTTTAAAAATATACTATATGAGTTAAGGTTATTTTCCTAAAAGGTGTTTTCTCTACTGATCACATTGCAATGGGTCTTATTGTTATGCTTATCATCTAGTGAAGTCTGCAGCAGAAGACATACGGAAAGCTACATAAATTATGTAATTATGTTTCTCACTAAAACACACACACAAAATATGGTCATAAAATCTTGAAGCTGATTTTCTTGGGTACTATATTGGCTCAGAAAGCAGTTCCTAGAAAGGCTTTCCAAAATGGTTTCAGGTATGGTTAGTATTACTGAAGTATAATAATACATATATTTTATTTTATTTTGTGAAGGTTTTTACTTTTCCTAAATTGATAATCTTTGTAGTTGTTGAAGCTTATATAAAAATTACTTTTCCTAAATTGATAATCTTTGTAGTTGTTGAAGCTTATATAAAAATTAATTTTCAAATAAGGAAGAAAAAGTATGATTTATATGAATTAAAATATAAAAATATTTGTTTTGTTTGTAAACACAATAGATTTTTGTTTGAATGAGTATCGTGTTCATCCAAAATCCATTGAATAGCATTGAAATGAATAACCCAATATTTAAGCAACTGTTTGCAGAACAGAGCTAATTTCAATTTACAGGTTCAAACATGTTTTGATTCATTCAGCTTGTACATTTTTGTGAGGTGAGCAAACAAATACTGTTATTATACTATTATATTATTATGAAAAGGGCATTTTAATTCTGTTCTCTTTTATTTTAAAGGAACTTTCATTGTTTTAATGCTTATCCTTTGTTTCCAATGTTACAGCAACATTTTACAGATGTGACAAGTGGGGAAATTTCCAGTGAGTTAGCAGATGACATATCAACTATGGATGCCTTGGTAACAGAACTTCAAGACCTAAGCAACCAGTTTCGAAATCGTTATTGACCACACTAGGAATGGTTTCTGGAAAAAGTAGTTTCATCTTCTGGAATTTCTCTTATACCTGTATATGTGAAACACAAGATACTGTGTTTTTAAAATAAATTTGTTTCATGGATAACATTCTTGTTTTTGTGAGACTCTCAAATGTTTGCACTTCTTGAGGAACATTAAGTTAAAAGATCCATATTTCTTTAAGCCTAGTTATGGTTAATTCAGTATTTATATTGTTCTTGAGGTATTTCAGCACAAAGGATAAAGTATGAGTTTTCTTTTTAGCATAGAGTTTATTCTCTCTCAGCCTAACATAAATTGGATCATTCTTTGGAAAAACTTAGTCTTAACAGGGGGAAAAAAATCGTATATTACATGTTGGTAGAATCATTAGATTTGCTGTTTTATTGTCCAAGGATGATAAAAGAATGGATTTGGAGATGGAAACTCCAAATAACTTACACTTATTGAAATTTTGTGTTTGTGTCAGAAAGATACAAACTTGGCTAAATTGGAAGTATGACTGTGATTTAACTTCTAAATCAAGAAGATGCAAGAAAAAATATGACATAACCCAAATTGTGACTCAACTGTTAGCCACTAGTAACCAGTCTGCTACCTCCTCATGGCGTATACTGCCAGCCCTGAAGTTGTTTAATAAGGTTATTATGGGTGATTGAAGCTATAAATGGTGCCATATTACAAAAATGCCAAAATAAAATGCTTTCTTAGTAATGTCTATGGGAACAAATATTGGAGTCAGCAGCTGAGCTTAATAATCTTAGTATAAAAGTCACAGAGAAGAATTCGGTTATTGGCTTGGGTTGCTAAATCTTGGGTCCCATGTATAAATCACTTGACCCTTGTTTTTTTCCATGTGAATAATTCTGACTTGTAGTATCCTTGTGAGTTTCAACTGCATTTGGAAATTTAACATTTCATAATCCATAAATATAAAGCACTCTAAACATTTGAAAGATCTTCTAAAAATTCTTTCTTTAATAAATTTTGCTTATGAATGTTTTCCAGTGCTTTGTGCTCTGATCCCTTAACCATTTGCTTGTCTTTTCTATTATCATACTGAATTTAAGAAATGTTTATCTATGCCTGCAAATAGTTTCTCCTATAAAAAGGTAATACTTGTGATAAAGTCCAATAAAATCAGACAGTAGCAGGTGTTAACATTTAGGGTCTATTTAAATCTTTTATGGAATCCATTGAGAAAAAGGTCTGTGAATGAGTGATGGGCGAATGTACAGATGGATGACTGGATGGACAGATGTAAGAAACTTTTGTCTATTTGTTTTCTGAGTCAAGGTCTTATTATGTAGACCATGCTGGCCATGAACTTGGTTCTCCTGCTTCCGTCTCCTGAGTGCTAGGATTATAGGCATGCACCACCATGCCCAGGCCTGGAGAAAGTATTAAAATGAACTTCATCAGTACCAAACTGAGTAGAAAGAAACCAGTGAACAGGTACAAGGATTTCAGCAATCAAGTGGAAAACAAATGTAGCTTCAAAGTTTTGAGAATTCTGGGAAGATGGTAGAGTGAGCAGCAGAGAAAGAGCTTCTTGAGGAGTTGGAATCCAGACTGGAATACAGCGACATGAGGAAGAGGAGGAGGGAAGTGAGGCCCTGTGATCCAGGCAAGATCTGCAGTGAGAAGCCCAGGGAGAGAACACAGAGACTGAAGAAGGTGGCAGGCAGCACTTGCTGCACGGGAGGAGCAGCTTGAACCCACAGAGCCATAGGACCCCAGAGGCTTCCGCGGATAAACACCAGTGAAATGGGGGCGTGGACGGAGCAGACTGCAGTGATTGGTGAGGTATTCAGGTTCAGCTGTCCACCAGGAGAAGGCAGTGGCAGATAGCCATCTTTGAGGGGCCCAGCTAAGCTCTAAAGCTCAGAGCAGCTGCTGGCCAGCCTGTCCTAGTGGCTCCCAGTGTCAGTGTGAAGCTGCTGGGTTCCCGGTAACAACAGTTCAGGGCCACATTCAAGTCAGCAGGAGGCGCATGTACTGTTGGAAGCTGGAAAAGTCCAGTTCCAGCATCACAGCCAGAAACTTCAGTGGAACTAAGATGCAGACTTGCTGGAATTAACCATTACTCCGTCACAGACCTGTGGCCGGCTTGCTGGGATTAACCAACTCGGACTTGGACTCTGCCCATACTGTGTATTGCCTTGAAGTGGACATTTTCTTATTTTCTTTTTCCTCTTTTTTTTCTAATTCTTGTTTTTATGAGTATGAACACAATTTCTAGTTCTTTTGTTGTTGTTTGGTTTTGTTCTTATTTTTATTTCTTACTTTTCTCTTTCCCTCGTGTCTTCACTAGTTTCCCAGTTTGCCTGATCCTCCCTTGTCCTCCCGCGCTGTTCTAATCTCTTCTTCTTCTGTTTCTCTGTTCCTCCTCCAACCCTTTTAAATTTTTTCCCCTGAGAGTAAAATTGCCACTTTGAGGGACTTTGAGGGTGTGATTACTGCATATAACTTTTTAGTTCATTTTAGATTTTATTATATAAACATAAATCTAGTTCATATGGTTAAAGGTGGTAAATTAATAGTTTGTCATTTTCTAGATTGCCTTTGATGCTGTTGTTATTGCTAATTGTGCTGCTTTAGCAAAGGTGACATAATTGTTTTAATTGGTTGTTCTTCCTGCTATACCTAGACTGAGATTGCCTAAGAGTCATAAAAAATATAGGCCAGTGGTGGAACTTAGGCAGTTTATTTGCCGGCCTTCTTGGTAAGTGCCCTGGTGTGGGCCAGGAGGAGAACCAGCAGCTCTTGTGAGCCTACCACCGTGCAAGCTGAGGAACACACACACACACACACACACACACACCCATAGCAATTGGGGATAGATGTCTCAGCATCTCTTAGGAGGATGACCATATGCCATGTAGCAAATATGGGGGATTTCCTTCTATCTTCTGTTTGAAGGCAAAGGTTGTTTTCACTGTTTTGTTTTGTTATGTTTATTTTGCTCTATTCAATCCTCTCTTTCAATTGGCTTTATAATATTCTGTTTTTGGTTTGATTTCACTGTACCTAATTGGACAACTATTGTGAAGATAACGAGATGTACTATAGTTCCTATTACTACTATCCCAGTATCCTGCTGTGAAGTTCTGTACCAGTTTCACTGCATTGTCTCAATTAGCTTGTTCTATTGTATTTTTACTACCTTCAAAATATAATTTAAAAAAAAATATATATATATATAGGCCAGTGCCAGGTTGGGACAAGTAGACAGCAACTTCTCATCCCCAACAAATTGATGAGGTAGTATCTTGCAGCAGACTCAAAATGCAAAAGCAAAATGTAGATACACCTGAAAGACACCTTTGAGACATTTCCTAAGGGTTCTAAATACTAGCAATAAAGCTACTTGCCGTAAGCAATTTACAAACTACAACCCAGGAATTAAACTAAGAAAAGGAGGGGGAAGGGAGGGGACTTAAACAAGATGCAACCCCAGACTTCCAATTCACCAAAGGCAAACCCAGAGGGCAACAAGACAGAATAATCCAGAAGCCACCCACCTGGACTCTATGAAGTAATAACAGCAGAAGTTACAAAGCAGATGAATGAGGCTGTAGAAAAAAAATCAAATCAGCAATAATTTCTCAAACAACTACAGAGATGGTGACCATAATGAAAGATATGCCTAGTGACTCTAGAGTAAAGTATAAATAGAGAAGCTTAGAAAATGATGGAAATCATGAATGCCCAACATAGGAAAGAAATATAATCCATTAAACAGATTCAAACATATCCAAGAGATTAAAAATTCCATCAAAAGTATACACAGCAGAATAAGTCATTGTAAGGACAGAATATCATAAAGAAGACAGGATTGTGGATAGTGACTATAAGAAGAAATGTTTCTTAAAAATATCAAGAGACCATGAGAAATCAGTCCAGCAGCTGCTAGATGATGCAAACAAGAATAACATAAGATTGCGTGGAGTCAATTTTTAAAAAGCAAACAATAGCACAAATGACACATAAAAAGCCCTGTGCACGGAAGTAGTGGCAGAAAATTTACGAAGCAGAAAAAACAGAATATGATGTTCAGATAAATGAGGCATATAGAACTCCAAGGAGTCAGAACCAAACTTTTGTAAATTTTTAGTTTAGTTTGCTTTCAGTTGGGTTCACAGTGAAAGTTATCAGTAATTATAGCAAGTGTTTCCTCTGAGTCCTTTCAGTCTACCGTGATGGTCAAAGTTTCAGGGGGCTTTTTTGGGGGGGCAGGGAAGGTGGAGGTTATCAAACCCAAGATAAATCCTCGTCACTTTCTCATTTTTAAAATTGAGACAATCTTCCTAAGTCACTAAGTTTCCTATCCTGGGCTCAGATTTGAAATCTTTTTGCCTCGGCCTCCCACAGTGCTAGGATTACCAGTCTGCACCACCACATTCAACTTCCTGGTACCCTCTTAACTGTGGGAGCTTCTCACAAAATACAACTGTCCACGTCTTCTTTTAAAGGACCTAGAGCTATTAGTTATATTTAACAATATTATATGAATGTTTAAAATTGAAGAAAATATGTGCAGAGGAAAAGGAAGAAATAGTAGATATGTGGGGTTTTACAATCAAAACCTCAGCTCTGCCGCCTGTGCATGCTTCTGAGCTACTAGGCTTCTTCATCTTAAAATGGGTGTGGTGATAGTGGTACCTCCCTGGGTACCACTTCAGATCTCTCACACTACTTTCTCCCAGCCTCAGAGTTAGTGATGTGTATCTGTTTAAACAGCTTTTTATAACGTATATAAGGTTTTGGTGCTTTGGGTCATTCTGTTATGGCTGTTTGTATTTCCAAAAGACTTGCCTTTTATAAGTTTCACCTTTGGTTTTCTAGTATTAATACATTCAACATTATTCCATCACATTGTCAATTAGAAAAGAAAAAGGAAAGATGTGATCCTTTAACTTTATTGTGTTCCCACAACATGAGTAGTAATCATAACAATAGCTACAAATTATTGAGTTCTGATTTTGTGTCAGGCATTGCACGTAGCATTATATTTTAACCTCAGAAGAACCTTACTAGCCAGGCATGGTGGCACATGCTTGTAATCCCAGCACTTGCGAGGCTGTGACAGGACAATCACTGTGAGTCTGAGGCCAGCCTGGACTACAAAATGAGTTCAAGCCCAACCTGAATTGTATAGTGAAACCCTGTCTCAGAAAGACAAGAACGGGTTGGTGATTCAGCTCAGTGGCTCAAGTACTTGCCTGTTAAGTGCAAGGTTGTGAGTTTGATCTCCAGTAACAACAACAACAACAACAAAAAGAACTTTTATGGTTGGTTTTTTGTATCAGTGGGAAAGCAATTGTCATAAGCACTAGAAAGAGAAATAGGATTCAAGAACTGTTAAACCCTGCATTTTTTTCTACTTGCTTTGTTGAAGGTTCCAGGAGCAAGCTGATACCAGTTTTCTCTTTCTAATAATGGGATACCTGGACAGTTTGCTTGTCATTAAGAAAGGTCTTCAAGGGAAATTCTTTGAAGTATAATTAATAATAGCTGTGACTTATGATTATTACTTCGTTTAAAAAAATACTCTTGACCAGTAAACAAACCCAGTCTGGGAACCAGTACCATGCACAGACTACTGCCAGACCAGAAACAGCCAGACCCAAGCCTCTTTCCCCATGTGTGAGCGCCAATTGCAAACTGCGGGGAAAGAGAACAAGGCCACACCAGCAAGCAGTCTGGGAACCAGCGCCATGTGTGCGCTGCTGCCAGAGTGGGAACAGCCAGACCCCAGCCCCTTCCAACATGCAGGCTGACAAACAAGGAATACCAATCCTCCCTCCCCCTATACCCCTATCACATAAGTAACTGGATTATTTGGAGAACCACAGGCTGTGATGATAGCTATGGAGGTGAAATGCAATTGGATGCCTGTGGTGCTGTGGTGCTGCAATCACATTGCAAGTCTAGGGCCAGTAGTCTGATCACAGGTTCAGAGGATAACGGTACACGGTGTGGCATCTGGGGCGAACCTCTTCTGAGAGTTACAGCCATTGTTGATTCCCTCTAGTCTTGTTTTGAAGTTCCACTTGTTTTGTTGGGTTGGGTTTTATTCTCTTTTGTTTTGTTTGATTATATTAAATCCGATGGCAGGCGCAGTTATTTCAAAGATAGCAAGATACTTTATGGTAGCAATTTGAATTTACTATTGGTTTGTTTTGAAGTCCTTTATTGCATTCATTGTTTTTATTGTTCCTATTCTGTTCTGTTTGATTTTTCACTATATCCAAAGTTATCTGCAGCTACTTTGAAGACATCAAAAGGCATTATGGTAACTATTGTTGATTTCATAAGGTTGTGAAGTCCTGTATCTCTTACACTGGTTTGTTTGGATTGATTTTATTCTTTTTTATCCTCTTTAAAATAAAATTTTAAAAATATTCATAATGAGTTCCTTGTCCATCTTTTACCAAAGAGGTAGCATAGTAAATGGGTCTGTGAGTGCACAGGAATGAAAATAAACTCCAGTGGAATGAGAGATCCTTTCTTAACACCCAATTCCAAGCCTCAGGAAGCGAGTGCCAAGTTTGAGATGCAGAGCTATGAGGTGGAGGGGTTGGAGCGCAGAACTCAGAGCCCGAGGCTTAGTTTCCAGGCTTATTTTAAGTATTATAACACAAGCAGAGGCTAGCTGGGGCTATTTGTGACCATGTATTTAAGTTATGCCAGATCTACTAGGTTAAAACTGAATAAGTCTGATAAAAAGTGTTTCTTTCCCTCTCCTCGATCCTGTTTTAACATCTATATTAATCTGAATTACTATTTAGATAAAGTAACTACTGGCCAAAAAGTGGGAAATAAAATCTGGTAAGTAGATGCAGCACACTTCGTTTTGGCTTGCTCATTGAACAGACTCTATAATGAAATGGCAAAGAGCCTTTACTCAGATGGTAGGTGCCATGCTGTGGAAATGCAGGTGGATTTTTCACAAGATGCAGAAGTGCTTATAAATAGGTAGGTTTCAATCAACAAGTGGCTTATTCAGGCACTGCTCAAATATAGTAGCTGCATTCATTAGTCAGACATTTCCACTAATCCCAAGAATATACTAATAAAACAGTAATCGCTTCTGGACTTAAAGGTGGTGTTGGTTTGCTTTTATCTCTTAGAGGCTTTCACAGTCCAAAGCCTACTAATCATTGTAGCTGAATTTGGTTTTCACCAAATGAACTTAAAAAGCTGAGATTATCTTAAAATTTTCTTATTTTTTCAGATTGCAGTGGTTTAGTAAACAAAGAGGTGGTTTTTTCCTCCGGATATGTAGTTTGCAGCAAAGCCAATTTAGAAATGAATCATTTGTGTATGTTCTCATTATTCCATCATCAAGCACTTTCTCTTTTGCCCTTAGAAAGTTTCTGCTTAACCAGACTCTTGTTTTTTTCTTTGACCTTAGGACAAATGAGAAGTTAATGGTCCCTTTTGAGAATATTTGCAAGCTCTTATTGTAGGAGTTTGACTTTGTTATGTGGACATTTTCCTCCTCGGGCTGGCCTTTGTTCAATAAACTCTACTCCTGCTGTTATTCAGAGCTAGCTGTAATTAGCTTGCTTAGTACAACACCAAAAAATTTTCCCTTGCCAGTGATGTCAGATCTGCCTTCCTTTTTATTATTCTGACTTTTTATAAACTGCAGTGACCTGTGAGTCAACTTCACCATCTCTTGGCCCTGCGCCAACATTGTGATCTATGAAAGGGACTCCTGCCAAAGGCTACAGGGTGGAAAACTGGCATTATTAAAGTGGTCTTCTGAACAGTAAGTATCAGTCGTTTTTAAAAATCCTTTATGATATTCTTGCCAAAAAGAGGGGGTGCATCATGTTAATGTAGTTAAGGAACTAACCCATGCATTGCTGTTTCCGAATCAAAGGCTCAAGTGAACATAAGTATCGCTAGCTCTCTAGAATTATTATAGAGTGCTGCTCACACAAAGCCATGCTTCTTGCAGACACTACTATTGTGGGACTCAAGTCTCAACCTCTCTGAGCCTTAGGTTGCCTGTTGCCTCTGAGTGATTTACATCACGCAGTTGTTATAATAAGATCAATTGAAACAATGCATGTAAAGTATTTGAAAATAAAATTTTAATAGGTACGTAATGCAAATAAGAGTATTTTAGAAACTATTGAATGATAACATTGTCACAATCTATTTCCTACTGGGCAGGATTATGTCCCTGAGTACTGCTGGGTCATGACACCAAGCTTGTGATTCTCAGCATTTTCATTCTATAGCAACTTTTTCCATTTCTGGGCTGCAAGGGAGTATAAGAAAAAGGGTAAAGGAAAGAATATGGTGTATTTTTATGCATTGAAGGGGAAAGAGAAGCAAGCTCCTATCACCAGGATTTTGGGGAAAAAATGGCAATAGGGAAAAATAGGTAGAGAGGGAGGGATGGAGGAAGAGAGAGACAAAAAGAAAAGAAAAACAAAAGAAGAAAGGAAGAGAAACAGCGCACTGGAGGACTAACTGGAGAATGAACTCAAAGGATCCGGGAACGTTAGCTGAGGTCCCAGCCTCACCACTTCCTAGGTGTGACCACGTCTGAACCCTCTGAGACACAGCCTCCTCAGTTGTAAAGTGGAAACCAGACAGAATTTATCAGATGATGTATGTGAAGTATTTTGTGAACAACCGTGCACAATTAGTTCTTGTTATGATCTAAAGAAAGGAGCATTGTGGCGTCTCTGAGTTCCCAGGGGCCGGAGGAATCCCCGGCCGGGGGCGTCCAGCAGTTCAGCTCCAGTTTCTGTAATCTTCATGGGGTCATAACCCTGTGGTCTGAGAAACAATGGTGCGAAGTGTCTTTCAGTCTTCTGTGTGCCCTTCATCACTGCTTACTAAAACCACTCCGGCCCCCTAGATTGTCTGGTGCCAGGGCTGATAAAAGCTGGCTGGCTGTTTTTCCAGTGGTCTGGCCAGAAGACCTGCTTATGCTCCAACAATTCTTTCTCATACACGCATAGAAGGTAACAGTAATGGATCGGAGGGGTGTGTCACATACTGACTTGATTCCTCAAACCATTATCAAGAAGACATGGGGTTATTTTTTTCAGGTAAGTGTGCCCTGATTAATGTTCACTTTACCCTTTTAAAATAAGTTATACAAGTGTTTCATGTTTATCTTCAAAAATTTAGTGAAATACAAATAAAAGAATTTAAATTATCCCAAATCCTACCCCTGTAGAAGGTAATTCTGTTAATGTTTTTCTTGATAGTCTTCCAGTCTGTATTTTAGATAAATACACAGATGGTCCCTGGCTTATGATTTTTGTACCTCACAGTAGTGTGCACTCGGCAGAATTTTGAACTTCTCCTGGCTAGCAATGTATGGTATGATATTCAGGGAGTCCTAGTCAGCCAGGAGATCGATCACAGGGTAAACAGCACGGAAACTACAGTGTGTTGTGCTGCTAAGCTTTGATATGGGGTAGGTTATGTGTATTAAATGCATTTGCAATTTGATATTTCTGACTTACGGTAGGTTTATCAGTATATAATCCTAATGTAGACTGAGGATCATCTGTGCACATATCAGAAAGATTAGTCTAGCTAAGATTTTCAATGAAGTACATAAAAGCCGAATTTCCTCTGAAACTGTTGGAGGATGCGAGGTCCAGGGTATTAATGGAAACCCACATACCATATATATGAAAGTCTTAAAGTTATAAGTCAAGCAAGAAATTGTTAAAACTTGTTTTAGGTTTTGATCTTGGCAAGTATTCCTTTATCATGACTTAGAGGGGCATAATTTAATTTAGAGTTCTCAGAAGATCAGAATTGCAGACCAAAAGAGAGTGTACAAGGAGTCAGTCCTCCTCAACTTCATCCTGCCCTGCAGGGCCTTTGTGCACCAGGGCCACTGCAGCCTCAGGTCTCAGAGCTGTGCAGGCTGCCCGCAGGCAGCACCTCATGGCTACCCTCCCCAGAGCGCACTCCACCCCCAGGAGCACGCACCAGAGGAAGAAGAACACATTCCCAGACGGAGGCTCTGCAGTTTTGGGCCTCTGGTCCCTGAGCATGGTCTAGAAGATGGGAGATGATACTGGCTCTAGGTGGACTGTCCCTCTGGTCCTGTGATCAAAAGATGTCTGGAGAAGGGACAGAATGGAACTGCTGACAGAAAGGTGTGGGACACAGGCGCATCTTGTCTCAGGGTGTTAGTGATGGGGAAATGACGGTAGAAACTGGAGTTCTTGGGGAAAATACTGATTCCCCATCCCTTAATATTTAAGAGGGAGAAATGTTTCATCCCGTGTGCTAAGAATAAGAGGAACAGCTCACTGCTTTCCACTTTGCTGCATGTATTTCAAGAGAGGAGACGTGAGCCAAACCAACTCTCTTTTCTTTCCATTCTTCCTCCCTCGCTGCCCCCCAAAAAACCCCTCTGCTTTGATCCTATTAATATTTAGCTGGTAATTCTTTATCATAAAAGTCTGCTGTTTGCCAGCCTCTCTGGCTTTACCCACTAGATGTCAGTAGCACATCCCTACCACTTGTGACAACCAAAAATGTTTCCTCACATGTTGCCAAGTGCCTTCTGGGGGACAAAACCATTCTCTTTTGAGCAACAGATTAAGCAGAGCTGCAGAGGGAATTAGTGGATGGAAGCATGGTTCTGTATACAGTATCAGAAAGAAAGAAGAGAGGATACAGAGAATAGATTTCCTAGATGTGTCTAATCAGAATTCTAGGAATAATTAAAGAGCATGGTGAAGAGATATTTGAAGAGCTAATATATTTAAATTCTTCAGACTTGATCAAAATTATTCTCAAATTCAGAATATATTTTAGAATTACCTCTCAGTTTACACATATGCTTATTTTGCAGATACTTTAAAAGGAAAAAAATGATATATTCATTTATACTAGCATAAAATTTAAATACTTGGTAATGAATCTTCTTAAAGATTGGTAAAGGCAGATAATTCAAAAGAAATTGAAAATATTTGCAGAGAAATTAAAGAACTAAATACTATGCTCATGATTTGGAAAACTCATTATAGTAAAAATGTTTCTCTCCAGATGGAGCTATTAATTCAATACAGTTTTAATTAAAATTCCAGTAGTTAATAATCATTTTATGATTCTAAAATGTATATGGATTGAGAATAGCCAAAACAATCTTGAAGAACAAAGTTAAGACTTGCAGCTACCAGATTTCAAGACTTACTACACAATAATATTATGACCATGTGATACTGTAAGCGGACAAACAGATGAATGGAGCAGAATGTAGGATCGAGAAACATGTATATACAGACACTTGCTTCAGCCAAGTCCAGGATATTGGCGTCTTTAGCAGTCACCAAACAGGCAGCACAAGAGACCGAGTGATACCGACAAGTGCGGAGCTTGAAGGAGGTGAAGAACTTACATCTCAATCCTGGTGACACTTACTGCACTGGAATTTTCAAAAAAGTTTTGAAAGCAATTTCAATCACTTTCAGGGGAAAAAGGAGAATCTTTTTAATATAAGGAACCAGATCATTTAGATGTCCTTGTTAGAAAAAAGTGTTGTCAACCTAAATGCGAAATAGTCAAGTGTTAAGATAAATAGGAAAATACTTACTAACATCAGAGGAGATAAAGATTCCTTGAACACAAAACTGACCTGATGGGAAAAAAAATGCTTAAATATTGGACTGAATTAAAGTTAGAAGCTTCTGTTTATTATAAAACATGCCAAAGAGATTGAGAAGCCAAACTAAAAAGACAGAAGCTATTTTTGATACACATAACCTAAAAAGGATGTGTATTCAAAATATTTTTAAAAACTATAACTCAGTAGGAAAACAGCCAAACTAAAATAAAATGAGCATTTTATAAAAGAGGTTAGCCAAATAAAAATGTGAAAGTGTGCTCAGACTCAGTCATCAGATACGCAAATTAAAATCATGAAATAAGATAACATACTCAAAGAATGACTACTTTTTAAAAAATACTGCAGTGTGTGTATGTGGTACAGTTCAGTGTGATATCTGCATACATACACTCAGCGTGCACTGACTGCAGCTGCCCTTCCCACTCTCTCCTTCTGCCTTTTCTGATCCCTAATATACTCTTCTCCTTTGAATTCCATTTTTTAAAAGCTTTCCTCTGAGAGAATGTGCAGTGCTTGTCTTACTGTGTCTGGCTTACAGTAATACTTTGGGGAACAATTCAGTTGGCAAACAGACGTGTTGGGCAAAATTTTTCTTCTGTTTGTGAACTCTACATCAAGTGACAACACAACCCTGGCCCTTGTCCCCAACATGGTGGGACAAACCTAGTTTGTGCGCCGAGGTACCACTGTGTTTCACTTAAACAATGTCCCGTAGTTCTATTAATTTTGCTGCACATGATAGGGTTTCATTCCTGCTTGTGGCCAAATGATATACATCACATTTTCTTTACTCATTCATCCGCTGATGGGAGCCCAACCAGATGCCATCTTAGCTGTTGTGAATAATACCACAATAAACATGAATCTGTAGATCAGTATCTCTTTGGTATGGATTTCATTTTCTTCGGATATATATCCAGAAGTGGGATGCTGGGTAATATGGTCCTTTAAATTTTTTTTGAGGAACTCTCATACCGTTCTCCAAAAATGTGTTTACTAATTACATTCCCATCAACAGTGTTTGAGTTCCCTTTTCTCCCCATCTGTATCAGCAGTTGTTATTTTTTGTTTTTGCTTTTGGTGTTAGCTATGGTTAATGTTAAAATGGCTGGTATATGTTAGGATGTAGAGTAGCAGGACTCTTAAACATTGCTCAAGGAGGTATAACCTGATACAGACTTTCTGGAAATCAGTAACTTTCCAGATGCAACTCAACAATTTTGCTCCAAGGTATACACGTGTACACAAGCACAAATGAACACATGTGCATCAAAACTCTCTTACAACACTGTTTACAACAACTTTATCCTTCATAGCC
Source organism: Cavia porcellus (assembly GCF_034190915.1). Classification (NCBI taxonomy): domain Eukaryota; kingdom Metazoa; phylum Chordata; class Mammalia; order Rodentia; family Caviidae; genus Cavia; species Cavia porcellus. Next base: position 228,661,899 of record NW_026947484.1, on the reverse strand, counting down.
CCCAAATGGAGACAACCCCAGTGTCTACCACAGTAGAGCGGACGTGTAAATGGCGGGGTAGCCATGCAATGGAATAGTCTATGGTAATAATTTTCTACAGCTGCCCCACCACTAGTGGATCTTCTAAATATATTGACCAAAGGAAGCTGGAGATGAAAAAAATGCACGAGATATGTTTTTGTGTACATAAAAATTCAAAATGCACGTGAAATTAACGATGTCATTGAGGAATGTATGCATGGTGATTAAACTAAAGAAAAACAAGGAAATATTATCACAGAAGGTGGGATAGTGGTTATTCTTGTGGGTATAAGTGGGTGATGGTTGGGAGGTGCTTAAATGATTTTAGGGAGTGGCAAAGTACCCTTGATTAACTTGTTGAACTTTATTAAGATACTGATATCTCTTACCTGCCATGGCTCATTGAATTGAACGTCTTTGTGCTTTTCCCCAAATGTGGTATATTTCCAGTAGAAAACTCTAAAATATTAGGAACAGCGCAGTCACTCTTAATGTAGACCCCAATCCTCTCTCACCTCTGACGTTTTGTAATTTTCCATCCTCTTTGTCCTTTGCTTGTTTTTGAAGAGACTGATCCTCCTCCTCAAGTAATTTTCCTTGCAAGTTATAAAATTGGCTTTTGAGAAGGTTCACTGCTTTTTGAGGTAAAATCTGACACACAAATCCAAACCTCAACTTTAACTTCCCAGCTGTCCCCCTTACCAAACACCCACTAACCAAAAGATAGCAACATTCTACAACTCTGAGGTGCTTTTACTCTAAGGCAAATACGCGGATTATTTGACATTATACTCCGCATTCTTCATTTCTTTAACACAAGTTAAGGTCCTGTACCTTCCATTTTGCACATGAACAGAGGAGTGCTATCCTAAGGAAGCTTGGGCCAGCCATGAATCATTGATCCAGTGAGGTCATCTTGATGCCCAAAGCCGCTTCTCGCATTTTTTCTTGAAAAGCATGGTATTGATATGTCTACTATCCTGTGGCATTTCCTCCAGGCTCAATCATCTGACGGGGAAAGTCCCTGTTAATATCTGAAGACCAAACTGAATAGCGAGGCTTTGAGACCCTCCATTCACAGCTCTGGCTGGGGTGGCATTTCTCTCTAAATTGTAATAGAAATACTGGCAGTCACATCTTGGCAGAATCCAATCAGCAGTTAGAGGGAAAGCATTTATGTGTGCTAGGTGATTTTTGAACAAATAAAAGTGAAATCTCTCCTTGACTTCCTAGAGAATGATAAATCAAAACCCAGCACACTACAAAAAGGGAACCTGCAGGGCTGAAGCTTTTCTGGAAGAATTCCAAAAATGTATGTTTCAGGGGAATGTCTCAGGGCAACCCTAAATAAACTGGTGACTTGCAGATCAAAGACGTTGTGTTTTATGAGCTGTCTCCTGACTTGGCAGGCCCGCTGTCCTTCCCTACCTACTGTACCCATCCAGTTAGACCCTCCCATCTGTCTCCTTTCTTCCTCGAAGAATTACAAATCAGGCCTGACAACATTTGGTTTCTCATCTTCAGGAATGTAGCTGGCACATTCTTTGTATGAAAGAGGCAGTCCCAGGAAGGGGTCTGAACCAGACAGAATGAAGAGTATCCTGTTTCATCTGCACAGAACAAAAGAGGGGCTTTCCTTTACCAGAGTCTGTGCGCGTCTGAGAACGTGAATTTTGAAAGCAGACCAGCTGAGCTTAGTTCCGAGCACAGATATGCAGCTGGCAGGACAGAGGGGTTCACTGGAATAAAGAGGGGGCTCATTTTCCGTCCTCTGTGATTGCTCTTATAACAGAGTCCCATCTGGCTAAGGGGGCAATGTTTGATACAGGGTTATTTATTGTTAACTGTAATATTCCACCAAATAAACTGCTTCCCTGCATGATCCCAGGTTCTATAGGTTCCTCTGGGGTGTATATATTATGAGTCTCTCTGTCCTAAAAATTTTGTGACGTGTAGATACAGCAGGTAGCCTGTAAGATGGTGCTCAGTGAAGCCTGCCACATGTATTCACAGAACTATGAAATCCCCTTCTGCGAGTACCCTGCCTCTACAATGAAATATTGGCAGCATTAAACAGATGTTATTTCCTTGATGAAGCGATACAAGCTCGTGACTTCTGTCTTATTGTCAGACTTTCTTCCTTTTGCTAAAGCAAGACCCATATTGGAGAAGATCTGTGGTCAGGAATTGAGGGTAACCTTGTGCCACCGCCCTCCAAAGCACCCGAAGGAAGCGTTCAATCCTGAAAAAACTGACTCTGAGCAAACATTTCCCCAGTTAAGATGATGCCTTAGTTACTTCTTTCTCATTGCTGAGACAAAATACCTGACATCCAAAGGTAATAGGGGAAAGGCTTATTTAACTCAGAGTTTGTAGAGGTTTCCGTCCATAATCAGCTGGATCCAAGGCAGGATGGCACATGGCAGAGGACAACGGTTCCTGGTGGTGGAAGACAGCAAAATCAACATCTTTCTGCACCTTTTATGCTCTATCCAGGCTGCTGGGATTAGGGCAGGGCCAGTTCAATCAGTGGACTGATCCAGCAATCACCACCCTTAATCCCAGCAACGCACCACCAATCAATCACCACTCAGCTCCAAAAAAGCCACCTCCAAAAAAGGATCCATCTAAAACTGTGTGAGGGGGCTGGGGATTTAGCTCAGTGGCATAAGCACCTGCCTGGCAAGCACGAGGTCATGAGTTCAAAACAAAAAGACACAAAACAAAACAAAACCCAACACCTGCATGAGATTTTAGGGGGACATCTAGAGACAAATAGTAACAGACATCTAGTGAGACCCTAGTCCTGACTGACGCTTTGGTTGTAGCTTTTTGAATGACTTAAAAAACCATATGGCTCTTATCTCTCAAAAGCTGAAATAATAAATGTGTTATAGGGGCTGGGGATTTAGCTCAGTGGCATACGCGCCTGCCTGGCAAGCATGAGATTGTTAGTTTGATCGTCAGTACCAAAAAAAAAAAAAAAAAAAAAAGTATAGTTTTAAATTGCTGTCTTGGTTACTTTTTTTTTTTTTTTTTTTGTCTTTTTCATTTTTATCGGTACCAGGGATCGAACTCACGACTGCCTGCTTGCAAGGCAGGCGCTTATGCCGCTGAACTAAATCCCCAGCCCCTTGTCTTGGTTACTTTTCTCTCGTTGCTGAAACAAAATTCCCGACACCCCAAATTAAGAAAGGAAACATTTATTTAGCTCACAATTTGTGAAGGTTTCAGTCCATAATCAGCTGGCTTCAAGGCAGGGTGGCGTGGCACAGGGGCAAGAGTTCATGACAGCAGAAGATAACAATGCAGCAAGAGCCAAAGAGCAGGGTTTTTTCCTTCCTTATTTGTAAGCAGGCTACACCCTTTGTGTGGGTGTAACACTCACACCATCTCCATGCCTCCTCCTCCTCCTCCTCCTCCTCCTCCTCCTCCTTCTTCTTAGGCTGGTCTTGAGCTCACTTTGTAGTACAGGCTGGTCTCAAACTTGCAATGATCCTCCTGCCTCCTGAATGCCAGGATTACAGGCATGCGCCACCACACCAGGCAGTGACCTCCTCTTGCACAGTCTGAGGATGCTTACCAAGTAAGGACCTTGGCCCCCTGGTGAGTCACTTAAACTTCTGACCTTCTGAAATTGACTTAGTAGACAGTATCCCAGAGAGGTAAGCATGTCCTTTACACTCAGGGAGGAGAGCTGCTCAGTTATTTAGTTAAACTTCTAAACCTCTCCAGTTGACACAATGTATCAGTCATAAAAGTTGCTAAATTTATCTTAGCAATGTGTTATAAGGCAATAGATAACAAAAACAATAGATTTTATCTGTCACCTTTCCCAGTAAAACATATCCTTACTAGTCATTAACAACTTATAAGCTATAACATCTTTGGGTAGATTTTGTGTATATTGTTTCAAAGATGGTAGACTGATAAAGAAGTTGAACTCAATATGCTTTCATTGCATATTGTATTGCATTAAAATTAGTCATTTGTGAGAGTTACTTATAATAGCATTAAGTAGATTCAGTGGCCTAAAATATGACTAGTTCTAATGTCACTTTGCTGTACATTCATCATGTGATTCTAAATGAATTTTCCAAGCTTTCTCCACATTATACCACAATCTGCTGCCCCTCATACTTCAGCTACAGAAATGATGGTAGCTACATTCTCCAAAGCTCAGCCTGACCTTTTCCACATCCAACCTCTCTCGTCTAACCTATAAAAAAATATGAAAGTTGTCAGAATGAAAATGGAATAATTTTCCTGAGAGCAGGCAGTCCTAGAAGACTGATAGAACCACAAGTTGGCCCAAAGACCACCTTTATACCCTGATATTGCATCTATGGGGAGTGGCTGAAGCCAGAGATCAGTCACATGTGCAGACCTGGAGCAGGGCCAGTCCCGAGAACAAAGAGCACCCAAGGTGAGCCACATGAACAAGCTGCTTCAGTCCAGAGAACGCCAAGCGCCTGAGGCAAGCCAAGCAAACAGATTGCTAGGCAGAGGTGTCGTATGACACCAACCTGCCGAATGTGTAAATAAGTGCATGACAGTCATTGAGCAGTTCCTTTTCTCCCATCCTAAGAGAAGGCCCCTCCTGGGCTCAGCTTTCTGTTTTCTGAATATGGACTTTATTTCTTCATCCTGAGAATTTTGAGAGCTGTGTTGGATGCTGCACCTGTCTGTCAGCTAGGGCAGTGGGAGGCATCAGTTGAGACCTTCATCCTAGAGAAGAAGGGGATGTTGGGGAGGGGGTTGGCTCAAAGATGCAGAAGAGCTGGCCTGTAGGTAAAAGTGGAAAACAAAATTGGAAACATTTTTGTTACTATCTGCCAGCAACTCTGTCTGCTAGGTCCCAGGGCCTCTGAGATGAAGGAGATCCACTCCCTTCCTGCCAAGACTGTTGCTGAGATGTCAGGGCAGAGGTCAAGTGAGGCCCAAAGGAACTGCGTAATGGAGATGGAAAACCCAAGGTCTGTGTGAGAGATTCCAAGTACAGGTCACACTTTCAATCTTAATTTAAAATAATAATTACTTCCTTCTTTTCTAAAAAAAAAAATAGCTACCGTCACTCCACTGGAGATCTTAAACTTGAAGATCTAAACTGTGAACTAAATTTTTTTGTGGTCACTGGTCATCCAATCCCTGCCATAAATATCACCTCCTTGTTTCTCTTCTCTGGATTGATCGCTCCAACACAAACATCAGAAGAAAAGAAAAGAAAAAGAGCTTGCTTTCGATGACTCCCTGCTACAATTCCTTTGGAAGGAATGGGAAGGGGATTGTCTAAGCCCGGAATCTACGTGCTTGGCTGGACGAATCCCAGATTCTGCAGCCAGGGGTCCTGTGGTAGCTTCCTCATTCTGGCACTTTTTGGTGTGCTTGTGGCACTTTTGCTAAGGCTCTGAGTAGGTTTAGCTCGTCCTCAAGACAGGATAAGAAGGTATCATCTGGGCTGTGTACAGGTGATTGCTTCTGTGCCTGGCACTATCTGAACAAAGGCTGTGCTTTGTGAATGCCAATCCTCCACTGCTTTTCCTTAAATTGAAGAAGCACATTCATCTTGTGTATAACAACATTTAATTTCCAGCTTAGGCATCAGGACCATTTACTGTCACTTTTAAAGTTGGATTTTTCTCCATTAGTCCTGGCTCTGGGTAAGCCATTCCCTTCTCCCTGTAAGTACCATTGTGATAGCGATTGGGGTAATTTGGTCATTGTATTTGTGCCTAAGGCAGATTCTCTGAGAATGTTACATCCTTGGAGAAGTCGACCTCCTTGTTTTCTCTCAGTTACCTAGAAAAAGATGAGGGAATTGATATTTATATTGGCATCAGGGCTGAGAGAGCATAAAAATGGGTGGAACATACAGTCAATGATGGATGGAGATGTGCACATTTTTGGCTTGAAAATCAGTTTTCTTTTGCTATTATTCTTGGGCCCAGGAAGCCCCACTACTCCAGGTCTTTCCTGGAATAATTAATTCACCTGAAATGCCTTCCTCTCCGCCCTTCCTGTGGCTCCCTCCAGTAACTTGTTTATCTTCATTCAAAGAACCTTTGCAGAGGGAGGGCCTACCGTAGACAGAGCTGTGCAGGGACAGGGCTGCCAGACAAAGACCACAGGGCTATAGGAAATGGGGCAGCACACGTGCCCCTGTACCCTCCGCCCTTGTCCGAGTTGGATGTGTGGGTCATAGGTGGCTCTTTGAAGTGGCCACAGGGAGAGAAAGAGGAAAAAAGGAAAAGGAGGCGCCCTGGGCGCAGGATCTGGAGGGGAGTGGGTGAGCACAGGCCCCAAGAGACGTGGCATGTGACAGAGGACCCAGGACAGAGGCAGTGTCACCAGACAGGGCCCAGAGAAGTTCTGCAAAGAGATGGAGCCTCCGTGTCAAATCTTGGTACAGAAAAGCATTTCAGAATCTGAGAAGAACTGGCAGATTTATTGAGCAGAATCAAAGAAGTACAAACTCAGGAGTGTGGGGGCTAGAGGGTGAGGAGCGTAATGGCCTAGGGTTGAAGGTGTTTATGTGGTCTAGTGGTCCTCAAGATAGATGACCTGGACTATATTCCTAGTGTCTGTAGTTATCCCATCGTGGGCAGAACAAAATGTAAACCATCTGCATATGTTTACAGTTCAGAGACTGGTACCCAGTTGATAGTGCTCTTTCCTTGAGTTTGTGGATCTATAATTTCAAAAGAAAACATAGGCCCAACTTACAGACTTGTTGTGTCTTTAGGATAACAAGCTTAGGAATTTTGGAGCAAGAAAAATCTAAGACCTGCAAGCCTGTAATCCCAACACTTGGAAGACTCAGGCAGGAGGAGTGTCGTGAATTGGAGGACAGCCTGGCTTACATAGCTACACCTTGTCTCAAAAAACTAGAAGAAAAGAGACATAAAAGAAAGCTGAAAGAAAAACAGGCCTGGGAGCCAGCAAGACACTGTAACTGTGGATAACTTTGATTGTATCTTGAGGTTCAGTTTTCTTCAAGGTGCAATTTTAACATTGCAATGTCCTTGACTTTTTTCTACCAGTCTATTTCTTCTGACCTATGTCAGCAGGCCCAGCATGGATGCTGGCCCTGGGGACACTGGGTGGCATCAAAGAAGCAGCCCAGGTTAGCAGGGCAGACCTGGAAGAGTGTACAATAGGTCCGACCCCTTTCTGGATCACGTTACTTCAGGATAAGGAGGAGCTATGAATTCATTCAGGAAAGCACCATCTAGCGTGGGGCCTGTTGGGGGACAGGGCTGAAGTCACAGATAGGCCCCATTATATAGTTTAGAGCGTGGTGCTGTACTTCCTAATCAGAGGTGTGCATTACAATGACCTCAGGGAGTTTTAAAAACATGCACTATCCGGAGATTCTGATTCAGCAAAACAGGGCGGGGCTGCCATTTCCCGCTGGAGGAAAATAGGCTGATGAAAAATCGGGTGAGCAGAGGGGAGGTCAGCTCTGCCGCTTGCAGGCACTGTGCTGCGTGCTTTGTGTGGGAGGAGGTAAGTCTCGAAGCGGCAGTGTGCTGGAGCAGGCTCAGACCAGTCCGCAAGAGTTCATGACTTGCATTCCTCTACCTGACACGCGGTGGCCTCGCATCAGTGCTCTGAAATCAGCCAGGGTGGGAATATGTGCCGCCCTCCCACCGTGAAAGCCAGTTTTTAAATCCTTCGTAGAATACCACTGTCTATGTGTATATGAATTATCATGTCATTTAATCTTCCTCATAAGCCCAGAGTTTATGCATGGGAGAAATACTTGACAGCTTTCAAATCACCGTCAATGTCTTAATTTATTCTCAAATATTTCGTGAGAATAGACAGAGCAGGGATCATTAAGCTTATTTCAAAGGAGATTACACTGTCAGGAAGAGGCAGAGCCTCTGAGCTCTCCCTGTGATAGAAGCCAATGCCCTAGTCGTTGGATGTCTGGTTCTGAGCCAGTAACCTGGTCACGAGGGCAGGAGAGACTCGACCTGACCCCATTCTCAGATGCTTGCTAACAGGAAGTTTCCCCAACCCTGGGAGGCTTCGTTTAATGAATGACCTTCCTGCTCATATTTTTGTACACTGAGTATTCTCAGGTTAAGTTCAGGGCCTAAATAGGTAGGCTCCAGAGGCCTCCAATCCGGAGGGTTTATATTTTGAAGGGGGCATGATGTTGTGCCAGGGAAATGTGTCCTTAGCTGGCATGGAAAGAAGGGAATCAGAACTTTTAAAAACGCACCCCATGAAGGCCTTGGCCAAGGCCATGGGAATTTCCAGATATTCACTTGTTCTAATTGTGGCAGCAATGAGTACACTTTGCTAGTATGAACCTTAGAGATTTATGTCACCGTGGAAAATCCCCAGCAGTGCGGAGCTGGTACTACAATGGTGAAAACAGCAACAAAACTCAACTAGCGCTCACAAATACTGACTCCTGTGGAAACAGAGTCACGAGGAAGAAGGCCAAAAGAAAATGCTAAGTCCCAGAGTGAAAAACCTTATGGTTTTGTCAGGACCTGGCTGGTATCTGTCAGGAAAAATAACTGAGTGAAAAGCTGGTTATGTCACGGGAAAATCACCGGGAAAGATTTTTTTTGAGATGGAATTTTCTTTTGTATCTGAGGTTTGAGAGGCTAATGTTCCACTCCAACTGCAAAAACACACTGCCGTGGTTCCAATGTGTCCCCGAAGTTTATGTGTGGGACATTTAATCCCCAGGGCGACTCTTTAAGAGGTGATTAAGTTGTAAGAACTCTGATCTCATGGAAAGGTGGATGCTGTTATCATTGGACTGGGTGAGTTATCAGCAGAGCAAGGTTCTTGATAGAGGAAGGAGTTTTCCCCTCTTTTCTCTCTGTGGGGGTCCACTCATTCACAATGGCTAGTTTTGCATACTTCCCAAGAGACATACAATGGAGGCTTGGGATGTCAGTACCTCCCATCTGAGCTGCCCCACTGACTTCTCACCATCTGATCATCTACACCCTCTTGAGTTATCCCAGGATTATACTCCAGGACAAGATCCTTAGCATATGATCATCTATCCTTCCTGAGTGTGAGTCTTCTGAGGAATTGTAATCCTTTGCTACCCCCCCCCATCACTGTGTACCCCTAAGAAACAGTGGCTGCTTTGGGAGTGGTGGAGGGCCCATCTGGAGACACTGACTTCCCAGCCATGGATGCAATACTATTCTGGTCTCTGTGTTTTATTTTTCTTGCCATACTCTTAAGGCAGACAATTGGGACTCTTGGCTGAGCTCCGATATTCTCTCAGGGGTATCTCTTGCCCTTTTGCCTTCTGTCATGGATGGTGTATCAAAATGCCCTACCCAGATCCCAGCTCCTGGATCTTGGGGCTTCCTAGCTTCCAGAACTGTGAGAAATCTCCATTCTTTGTAAATTACCACTTCTGTGGTTTTCTTTACAGCACCACAAAACAGACTAAGACACACACCTGATCTGTACTGCTGCACTCACAATTCTGTTTGTCTATCATATTCTCTGCTTCCTACCTGAGAATTTCTATAGATGATGTTCAAGTGGAACATCCTTTACTTTCTGAAGGATATCCTGTGTATTTGTCTAGTTTTTGTTGCTGTAATGAAATGCCTGAGGCAGGCTACATATGAAGAAAAGGTGATTAATGAAGTCAGATTTTGGAGGCTGAAAGTCCAGGCAGTGTGAAACCAGCTCCGGCAAAGGCCCAGTGTTGGATGGTAGCGTACATAGAGAAGGATCATTTCTTGAAACAGGAAGAGGGGCCGAGGTGCCATCATCTCTTCTGAGATGATTCCCCCGACTGACCTTGACCTCCACAAGCTCATCTGTTAAAGGTCCTGCTACTTCTCACACTGTTAGGCTGCAGACCGAGCTCCCAACACACAAAAGTATTGGAAGTAAGAACAAGGCAACGAACAGCACCCAAACCTGGCTTCCTGGTGGTGTTTTGTGGAAAACTTGAGCACGTAGTGATAGAGTTAGTTGGCAACAAAGCAACCGGCCTGGGAATGGAAGAACTCATATTATCCCCGAGGCTTGCTGCTGGGAGGTAGGTATCTCTCACCAGCTGCCCCTCCACACCTCACATACTTCCTGCCATGCCCAGTGCATGGCTCCAAAGCAAACATTTCTCCTGAGTCCTAATTGCAAGTGTCCCTTGTGAAGTGTTTCAGACAAGTGAGATCAGTCACAAGCCCAGCTGTGTGTGCAGCACCTGGCGGTGTTGAGGCTGGAGACTGGCACAGCTGTGGCTGAGCACTCCCAGGTGGGGCCACCTGCGCTCCACTGGGACCCACCTAGGAGCTCTGATGCTGCAATGCACCATTCACATGAACTCATGACTTGTGGGGCCATCACAGGTGACTCGTGTAGCCATCTCAGAGAGGTGCAGAAGGAACTAAAACCTCAGGCTGGAATTCTCAAAAACACCACAGAATGGTCCAGTACCAGCAGCAGCAGCATCACTTGGGAGCCTGTTCGAATGTACAGGTTCCAGCCTTGTCCTGACCTACAGACTCAGCGTGCACAAATGAACGAGAGTCCCTGGGATTCCTGTGCTTGAATGGCCCACTTTGAATGAAGCTGAGCCTTTGCCAGCCCCTCTAGATCTCCGTGCAAGGTCAAGGACACGTCCGTGGGCTGCAGTATTACACAAAAAGCAGATGCTCACAAAATAGGATGAAGGGCAGGGATTGTGGGTCTCCCTTTTTATCTCCTATTTCTTTCTCAGTTTGTCTAACACACACACACACACACACACACACACACACACTCACACACACACTCACACCACAAATGAACTAGACTCAGAAGAGATTTAAGTTTCCCACCTGGATTTTGTCATTTAATGTTTGTGGTATCTCAGCCAAGTCATTGGCTTCTCCAGACACAGTATTTCTAAAAAAGGGAGTTAGATCATTCCCCCGAGCTGAGCTCTCACAGGTAGCTATAAATGTTTTATATGTGTTCACTCATTTAATCCTCGAAATGCCCCATGTGATGCAGGTGTTCTTACTACTCCCATTTTACGGGCGAGGACTTGGAAGTCCTGCCAGTAACCTGCTTCCAGGGGTGATACTGTCACAGGTGGCACAGTAGGGTTGGGAAGCCAGATGCTCCAGAATCGAGCTATCCACAGCCACGCTGGGCCTCAGAGGGATAGCATCAGGAGAGTGGTCACGCAGATCATGTGCAGTGACAGACACAGACCATCCTCCCAGCGCCTGACCCGACCTGGGCCCTCGATGAGTGATTCTGACCCCTGTGTGTATCACAGTCAGGGAAGATGCTCTCCTTTGTAAGTATTCACGCTGATTTGTCTAAGATGACGGAAATCTTGGTGCCTTTGCTTTTTCTTACCTGTATTTACTCGAAATCAACGTGTTCTGTTGGTAAGTAATATAAGAAAACCTTCCCGCTTACCTGACTTGTTCATGTGGATTCAATTCCAGCACGAAGGAGGGAAGGAGAGGAAGACAGAAGCCTCCAGAACCTGAGCCCAGCTCCTGGCTGCAGAAGCACAGAGGACGCTCACTCACGTCTAAGAAGCAGCCCACCCCCTGCACCAGCCCTCCAGAAGCCACTGCAAGTGACCTTCCAGGGGCAGTGTGTGCCGCTCACACCAGGGACCAGCACCTCTAGGTGCGGAGATGTTTCCACGCCCCCCTGGTGCAAAGGTATCAAAATGCACATTCTCAATGACAGCCCTTTCCATGGGCAACAAAAGGGCATGGAAAGATGTGTGGATCAAAGATTTGGGGCTAGTAACTTTCTAAGTGTGGAAAAATTTACCCCAAAGCACTTCTAAATATAGAGAACTCATGGAATAAATGATGAAGGCTCAGAGATGTTGGTGGCAGCAGGAGCAGGGTTCAAATGAGGTAGGAGGAAAAATTCTAATTTTCCTTTCTGTAAAGGAAGTGTCTTCCAGGCTGCCAGCAGCTTTATCACCTTGCCTACTCAGGGGTTCTTTAGATCCAGAGAAGCATCGTATAACTTGTTTTAAAAGTTACTGGTAGGAATGGTGGTGCACAGCTGAAATCCTGGTCCTTGTGAGGCTGAGGCAAGAGGATTGCCGTGAGTTTGAGGCCAGCCCGTGCTACATAGTTCAAGGCCAGCCAGAACTACAGAGTGAGACCTTGTCTCAAAACAAACAGAATAAAACAAAAAACAGTTACTGACAAAGACCCTGAAGTCTTTTTTGGACGAGGCTATTTGGGAGGTCAGTCCTCTGCTTTTCTCTTGTGTCTGGAAATGGGCCTGTGGCCCTCTGTGGGTTGATGGTTATCATATACAGGCCTTGGACACTCTTAACCTCCTCGTAGCCAATTAGACTCAACAAGCAGACTAAATCAGCCCTGATTTTCCATGACTACACTTACAAGATAAAGCATTATGATTGTCAGTTTGCTGCCTAAGCCAAAGGTGACACTGACCTTCCCTCTGGATAGAGGAGATCATTTGAGATGCACAGAACAAGAGGACTTGGGAAACCTGAATTTCATTAATGATTCCCAAACCTTCCTTACCAGAGGCAAGAAAATCTCTGGCCTTGGCCCAGAAAGAAAAATCAGACATAAAAATGACGTCCAAAATGCATACCTGACAGGCAGTGGTGGGGTATTCCTTTCATCCTAGCTATTCAAGAGGCTGAGGCAGGAAGGTCTTAAGTTTAAGGTAAGCCTGGGTAACTTGGTGAGACCCTGTCTCAGAAAAGGGAGGAGGCAGTGATGGAAGTGTAGCTCAGTGAAATAGCACTTGCCTAACATGTTCAAGGTCCTGCGTTTGATCCCTGCCCTGGGGGTGGAGGACCAAGTAAATGGGAGTAATGAGCTAATTTGTATAAGATCACAGCTTCTGACAGGTGAATTCCAAACCTAGATAGTCCTCAAAACATGAGGGACCCTTTGGAGGCTCCCAACATATGATCTCAAATTCTTCTGAGAAGCCCCAGTGGAACTCTGGGCCTTAAGCGAACCTCCAGAACAACGGCAGGATTTTCCGATACCTTGTTGAGTATCAGAGACATGAGGATTGCACTGGGCATGGCTGGTGACTGTGGTCTGCTGGATTCTCCCTTTAGTGACCATTTTATAAACACGATAGCCCTCTCCTAAGAGACTACCAGAGAGCCCAGGCACATGTTTTGACTCTGAAAGCCCTGGGAGGGTAGAGAAAGGTCATCATGTTATTTTAAATACAAATTTGATACTTAGATGTATTAATGGCCTGGCATACAAAAGCTGAGAAATAACTCCCCACTCCCCTCATCCACGTGTCACTTTGACATTTGGGCTCTACATTTTGAGAAAGTTTACCGTACCAGTGATCCCAAAAAAGATAAGTGATATAAAGAGAAAGGATGGAGATCAAGTCTAAGCAGAAAGCTTAAATGGGTCGTGATTCCTGAGCTTGGGAAGGAAGTCCATAGGATGATGGTATCTCTGTGTTTAGGTTCAAAGAAGGTTGATTATATGAAGGCTGCTGATCTGTTTTGTCAGCTAATTAAGTGACTTTAGTGGCATGTTTCCCCTGAGGATCTACCCTGGGCGGTGCAGGCATTGGATAGAAATCCGAGGGAAGACCCTGAGAGTCCAGTCTGGGGACAGAAGCTGCGGGACAGATGTACTCCTCACAGCCCATGCACACAAGGGCTTTTCAGGCTTCCATGGAACTTTATGGGCCTACTGGTAACCTCAGGTGATAAAGAATCAGGGTTCCGTTCCAGAGATTAAGCTTGAAAGATGTACTGGTTGAGAGAAAAATACAAAAAATTGCATCTTCAGGTTAATTAGCTATGAATAAAGGCTCCAAAAGAAAAACTGGATTTCTTTCCCTGGGAATTTTAAGAATGAAAATTGTTTAAATATATTTTTTGCCTAGAGGGAGACAGTTATACCAGATATTCTGTAAAAAGCCTACCTATTTTTATGCATCTATGAAATATTAGAACTCCGAGAACAGAAATCTAACTGTGGCTAGCTTGGTCAAAGGCACAGATGTTCAAGATTCACACAGCCAGTCTTCAAGGCAGTAAGGTGTGTGTTCTGGGACCACCTAGAACCCAGGAGTGGCGTGCCACTGACACACACACTCTCTCTCTCTTGCCTCCAGATTTTTGTTTTTATCTTTCACAAAACAGAAACAAAGTCATCAAGAAACCTGGCTTTACATCTCACTCTTTACTATTAAAAAAGAGCTGTGTCTGTTTCCCTAGATCCAAGTCAAAGCATTCCCAAGAAGGGCTAGGTCAGTGGCATTTGGCCAGGGATCTTACTGGAACCTGGTAGTTGAATCAGAGGGAGAATCAGATGCCAAGAAGGAGGAAGAGTAGATACAGCCATGAATGGCCACCATGGCACCAAACAAGACGTATGAGGTGGCCAAGGAGCTGAAGGAGCAAAAAGAAACAATCAGAAAAACCGCGGAGGTGGAGGTGGGGAAAGGCCAGCGAGGGCGGGGAGTAGGGTCATTCTAAGCACAGGCAAGCAAGCTGAAAGGCCCTTCAGTTCTACTCTGGAACAAAGATGCCCCAGGCAAGATATATTTCTTGCCAATCTCCTTTCAACCTTAACTAATAACTTTTCCTCTTCAAATTCTGTCGAGTGAGTTGGCAAACAGTTTTTGAACACTTTGTTTATTTGTGCTTGGTATCATTAGGAAGTCCTATGAAGTTTCCTGCCCTCATCATTTTCTGTAGGTTTTTACAAACCCTTTCTTTATAGCATATCTGGGAAACGTGAGATGTAAAAATATTTATTAGTAGCAGCTATGTCTTTCTACTTGGTAGACCATGCCTTCCAGCCATCAGCTTTCGCTGTGGGTGTGATACATGCATATTTGCAAGTGAAGGTGGGTACTAGCTGGGACCTAGCTTTATCAGAAAAGATCGCCAGCTTGACGGTGGTAGAAGCCAGAAAGACTAGAATTTGAACCCAGGCTGTGAAATGAATGAAGTATAATGGGGGTCGTGACACATTAGATCGCTCTTCTCCACACAACGTTCTTTCTGGCAGTTGCCAAGGGTATGGCCTGCTGACCTATCTCCCCCCAAATTTCACTTCTCTCTATTCTGGCGAGGTCGATGCAGGGGTTCCAAAGCCCAGAGCTCTTACTGCAGTTCAGGGCGATTCTGAAGGTGATCCAGCCTGGCGGCCTTACAGGATCTGCGGTGGCCTTTGTTGTGATGGCAGCAGCTCACCCTCCACCTCATCCTTCTTCCTGGCTCTCCAGGTTTCAGTGAGCACTCCCAGCAAGCTTCCCACATGCAAATCTCTACCTCAACGTCTAAGCTAGACAGGACCGTTTGGACTTTTCCCATTGGGATTAAAGCCAATGTGTTTTAATCAGTTAGTTGCTCAGTTAATTGTTGTAATGCCTTGAAAGCCATGATCCAAAGAGTTCAGTCCCAGAGTTAGATCACAACTAAATAAAGTGCAGTCTGTCTAATCAGAATATTGTTATATTGTTATGTCCTCTTTTATCTCAATCTCTCCCTTATTCATTAAAAAATTATTTAGTTATTTTTTATGTTTTTTTAATTAAGGGGAAAAATTAAAAAAAATTAGCAGTATATAAAATAGTAACTTTTTTTGATTTTCTATTAACTTGTTTTGAAGTCCTGTAATACTCCCACTATCTTGTTTTGACTGATTAGACTCTGTTCCATTCTGTATGATAGTATCAAGTTTGAGGGTATAGGCAACTACTTTGAAGGCAATAAGATTCACTAAGATGCCCATTCTGGTTTGACTATTGTCTCCTTTGGAAGTCCTGTAATGTTTACAATGCCTAAGTTTTATTGGTCTTGTTCTCTACTGTTTTGTTCAACTTTATAATACCTAATGAGATAGACAATTCTTTTTAAGGAAGCAAGAGACATTATGGTAACCATTGTTGATAACCCTGTACTCTGTTTTTACATCATGTGCTATGTCTATCCTTGGTTTTGACTGACAGCTTTGTTTTGCCATATTTGACTTTATTCTCTCCCCCCCCCAAAAGAAATAAGAACTAAGGAGTAATAAAACCCAAAATGTGTAAATTTTGTTGTAAAAAAGAGAAGGAAAAAAAGTGCTCTAAAGGATACAACAGCAAGTGTGTTTAGGTGTGTTAAATAGCTGACCATATTAATGTTTTTGGTTGGATCATTGAACACAACTCTTTGCAGTCTCACTGTTTGAGTGTCCACTTTGTATGCTTTGATACTGTGACTTGAGCAACTATCTCTAAGATGATAATATGTAATCTATTAACTGGTGATTTCTTACTGGTTTTTTTTTTTTTTTGTAGTTCTGTATTACTTGTACCCTTACACTGCTTTGTTTTGTTTTGTTTTTTCTCTTTTTCCTTTTAAATAAAATTTTTAAAAAAAGAATAATTTCAAAATAACTCCAGTTCTTTATTTTACTACCTTTTCTATTAAGACTGTTAGTTGCAAGTTATAGGAAAGGCAACTATGATTTGCTTAAAGAATGGAAAAAATGTCTATGTTTACATACGGTTGGTGGAAAAGTTCATGGATCTATAACATTCAGGAGTAGGTTTTTATGTACATCTGGACCCAAGGCATAAAAGCTACAGCCAGAGTCGTCTGAAGTTCAACAAGGACAATCTCTCTCGGTCTGTTTCATTCTCTGTGTAGTATCAGGGTCTTTTTTTCCCTCGTGGCCTAGCAACCTAGCTAGGCATCAGGTACGATAGCCCAGGATGTCTAAAAGTCAGTAATCACTAATATGCAGGGACATGCAGCGTCTATAGTGTTCCACGCCATTTTAATATTTGGCTTATAAGTATGGTGATGCTTCAGTTCATGAACTTAGCTCATCCCACAGTTCTGCGGAAGATGGCCACAATCATGGTAGTCACCAGATGTGAAGCTCCTGAGGGGAGCCAAAATTTTGCTGAACACTTCTGTTTTAGTGAACCTAATTGTTCGAGAAAAGAAGCGTTCATGAAGCAAGGTTTTACTGTACTACAATGTCACTTCTAACACCTTTTGTATTAAGGTTCTTCAGACAAACAGGATCAATAGGACGTTTATTAAAAGGAAGTAGATCACATTACTGTTGAGGCTGAGAAATCCTCAGGTTTCTACAAGTAGCAAGCTGGAGACCCAGGGAAGTCAGTGTTGTAATTCCTGTCTGAGCCTCAAAGACTGAGGGCAGGAGAGCCAGATGTGTTAAGTCAACAGTCATGAGACAGAAAGAGCTGTCTGTATTGCAGTTCATGTCCAAAGACAGAAAAATGCCAAAGTCCCACTCAAGCACTCGGACAGGAGACTTCCTTCCAACTTAGCTGCTTTTGTTCTATTTCATGTCTTCAGATTCTCTGTTGATTGAATCAAAACCTGAGCCAGAGAAACACTACAGAAGACCAGTGTAGAAGTGGAAGACTTGAACCATACTGAACACCTTTTGCGTAACATACATCTATAGAACACTCCACTTTACAAAAGAGGAATCATTGTTTTCAAATACACATGGAGCATTCTCCAGGCTAACTCATATGGCAAGCCATAAATCCTCAAATTGATTAAAAGAATTGGAATCTTACCAAATATCTTCTCCAAAGATAATGGAATTAATACAGAAACCAGTAACAGAAATATATTTGGAAAATTCACAGATATGTGGAAATTAAACAACATACTCCTAAGTAACCAATGAGTAAGAAAGGAAATTATAAAGTACTTCAACATGAACAAAGATGAACATTTCATATAACAGAGCTACAAAATGTAGCTAAAGCTGTACACAAATATATATTTATAAATGCTTATGTTAAAAATTTCAAGTCATTAATATAATGTTGTACCTTGAGATATATAAAAAGAGCAAACTAAAGTTAGAGTAAGTAGGAAAAAAATGCTAAAGACTTGAGCAGAAATTAATGAAATATAGACTAGAAAAGCAATAGAATTAACTAAACAAAAAGTTGGTTCTTTGAAAAGAACAATGAAATGAACATATCTTTAGCTAAATTGACCAAGAAAAAGCAAGAAAGCTAAAATAAATAAAATCAAGGAATAAGCAGGGAATATTAATGTCAACTTTACAGAAATAAAAGGTATTATAAAGAAGTATATGAATGTCTATGTGTCAATGTTTTGTAGAGCTTAGATAAAATGAATTCCTAAAAAGATATAAATTACTGAAACTGACAAGTAGAAATAGAAAATCTGACTATACTGATAACAAATAGAGATTGAATTAGTAGTGATTAGGATCTTCCTAGTCCTAGATGGCTTCACTGTGAAATATGGCATGTTTAAGAATTAATACCAGCTCTTTACGGATTTTTCCAAATCGCAGGCCAGTCCTGGGCACTACAGAAGATGTTTACTGGGGGTCATCTGAGATTCTAGGCAAACACTTAGCTGTGAACCTCTGTAAGAATAAAAAATGTTATATGATTCCAAGAAAGGAGAATGTCACAAGGTAAAAATTCCTATTCCAAAAGGGAGGAATGGATAGTATAAAAGAGTCAGATCAAAGAAAGACCAAAAACCAGTAGGGCCAACAGCAAATCCTGTCCATCCAGGGTAAATGTGAGTACCAGGTCGCATGCAGGGTAAAATGTGGTGAAATGTGAGTTCTAAAGGGCACGGGCAGTCCCGCCTCTACGGTCATGCTGGTTACAGTCCATATGGCCTCTCTCTTGGGCTTCCTCCACTCGAGTCTTGCAGTTTCCTGGACTGATGTTCCACACTCCTGTCATGTCCACCTTCCTTTGGTCTCCACTTACCTTTGGCTTGTTTTCTACAATTTTATGCACTACCTTTTCAGGAGCCTTTGGTTGGCTTCCCAAGAACTTCCTCTGAATTCTGCATGGAAGCCTGACTGATCCCACAAATTTTGCATTTTGCATGTCAGCAGAAACCACCATCCATGTGTGGATGACACCAAGTTTGCTGTCAGTGGAAGCAATGGCTAGGTCTCCTTGGAGCATTACAGCAGCAGTTTCAAGGTACCTAAATGACTGAGTGCAGTGAAATGAATTCAAGGTAACTCATTCCCTAGGAGAGTCTTCTTGAGCAGAGGTCCTGGGAACTCTTTTCTCAAATGAAAGGTTTTTTGTTCCCTTGAACCTGTGCTGAGTGCAGTCTTGCTGATTTCTGAGATGTACTCAAGGTATCCTCTTGCCTCTGTACAAGGTTCTTAATTTCTTTTCAATGGTGCTAATCTTTTTAGCAGTCACATCTCCTTTACCCCAACTTTTTACATGGTTCTTTCTGGGCTGAAATTTAAATTTTCAAATTTTCTGATTTCATTTTTGCCCCTGGTTCTCACTATAAATCTGGCTAAAATCAGTCAGCAGTACTCATGGCACAGCCTGAGTCTTAAAATTTCCTCTACCAGATTCATTAATCTACCACCCGTAATCTTAGTCTCCTGTAAAAATCTCATTACATGGGTAACATGAAAACAAATTTTCTGCCACAGTGTAATATGCATGGCCTCTAGTCTAATTGGCAGTGGAGTCCTTGTTCCAAAGTAAAACCTTCTGAGCCTGGCCTTTGCTGTTCACATTTCTATCCGCATTCTGGTCTTCTGAGATCTGATCAGCATAAAGCTCAGCTCACAGCTTTCTAGGGCTTCTCTAGCCTGCATCTCCAAACCTTTCCAAACTCCTGAAGACCAGTCCAAAAAGTTTCTAAATCACATGGTCAGGTACAGTCACAGCAATAACCTCACCCTTGGTACCAGTTTTCTCTTGTAGCTTCCCCATTTCTGCAAACAATACCCAAC
The DNA here is from genome assembly GCF_034190915.1 of Cavia porcellus. Classification (NCBI taxonomy): domain Eukaryota; kingdom Metazoa; phylum Chordata; class Mammalia; order Rodentia; family Caviidae; genus Cavia; species Cavia porcellus. The sequence continues at coordinate 228,642,139 of NW_026947484.1, read as the reverse complement.
ACTCAGAACGAAAGAAGGAAAGGTTTAATTTAGTTCATGACTTGGGAGGTTTCCAATAGTCATCTGAACAACATGGCAGACATTGTGGTGGAGCAAAGCTGCTTAGTTTATAGCAGCTGGGGAGCATAGCAGGGGAAGAATGCCAGAGATGAACAAGCAAGGGATGTCAGAGTGGCTGAGCTAGTGATCTTCAAGTGTGCAGAGCTGAGAGCACTAGAGGAATGCCCTGAGGGCATGGAACGCCCCAGAGGAACAGGTGTTCCAGCCTGGAAACCCAGGATGTGAGAGGGGAGCTAGCAAAGGGGTGTCACATGACATCAAACTGCCAATTGTATAGGCAAAGATGTCCTGCAGTGGTTAAGTAGTTCCTTTCCTCCTGTCTTAGAGAGAGGGCTCCACCTGACCTCAGCTCTTGCCATTATCTCTTATGTTTATTTCTACATCCTCTGGCCATCCTTCCCCCTGGGAAACTTTGAGAACTGCATAGGACATGGCACATTGCATAGTATCCTAGGCCATCCGGACAGTCCCAGGAGTGTGCTGTACTAATCTGCTAGGGATTCCTTAATCCAGGGAAGTTGACATATCAGGAATAACAGTCACAAGGGGCAATTGTTTTGGGAAATGGATCATCTTGGAGTCATACACATGACAGGCTATCATGACATATTAGATGTATTTGTATATAAACTAATGAAGTAAATGTTTACTGCCTCTTTTCTAAACTGGAGAATGTGACAGCTGAACATATGTCTACTTTATTATTTGGGTGACTCTCCAGTATTAGCTATAAATCAAGAATTTTATATGATTTAGCTTATTTCATAGTTTTAAATACTGAGATTTAGATTTTTGATTCCCGAGTCAGGACTTTGTTGGTAATTTATGTTTCACAGTAAAATGAAAATTTGACTCTGGTTTCCCTATAGTAATTATTTTAATTTAAAGAGAAAAAGATGTACTTTTATTCTTCCTCTTTATTTTGAAGGAACAATTGATTTTTCTCCATGCGTAATAATTGTGAAGACATTTTTTTACTCAATAATTGTACTGCTGACTAGTAATTAGTCTTATTTAGACAAACTAAAAGAATAAAGTACAATATAACAGCATTTAAGACCTAATTGAGGAACTATTCTGTTTGCCCTGGGGCTTTGACTGTAATATACCTTGGATTTGAAGTAAAGGATGGTTCTGATTAGTAATTGTGTCACTGATTCACACTTAGAGATAGTGAATTGCTGCTTATCACTTAAAATGCTAGGACTTAGTTTATAGAGCTTTGTAGTAGACAGGGGAAATAATTAGCTACTGAATATTTTAATCCATTTTGTGCACTTTTGAAATACTACAGGTGTTAAGTGAATACTACCAAAAGAAATTGCAAAGTGGCCATCTGTCCTCCAGATGTTTCAGGGAGAGGGTGCTATACCATTTTTATAGTAGCATTTGAAAGTTTAAAAATTCATATAAAAGTACATGTTTAAATTATTGAAAAAATATTCTGAGTGGTTTTATTTCCCTTCACAGAACAGATCAGTTGCTTAGGCCAATCCACATTATAACAGAAGCTTTTCTTTTAGGGCACTTATATTCTAGAACTTTAAATGTTTTATTTTTTTCAGTTTATATGGTATGTGCTATAGCTTCTTTGACAACCATCTGACACCTACGTAAATACTGATACAACTTTTATCTAGCTAACTTTGCCTATTCCCTGTATTTGTATGTCACTGTGTTTGTTATCCAATGATGAGTTATTCAGTCTCATTCTGAGTTGACTTTGTCTATGAGATGTTAATGTTTTTCTTTTTAGAAAATGTAGGTGCAAGAGTAAAAACTCAGGGTCCTTAGAAAATGATTTTGAACTCTGGATTTAAATCTTTGTTATTACCAACATGAAACAAATGACAAATAAACAAAGCCCTAGGACTCAGAGATTGGGGTAGTGCAGGCTGGCTGGCAAGGTCAGATTCAGAAACTTCCCATACCCATTTTTTAGATTTCTGTACTGCTAAGCTTGGTAAGTCTTTCACAGAACTATAACCAAGTATCTCTGCTTGAGAGGTTCTTTCATAGGAATCTCAGCCCCATCCAAAACCACGAAGCTGTAATAACCCCAATTCAGACAGGTACCAGCAGGAAACGTATGGGTTTAGGGCCGTCAGAGCCTTCCTGGAACCCCCAATCACAGATTAGCTCCGCAATGTCGTCTGCTAACAGCCTCCTAGTGAACTCAAGCTATTCGAGGAATGAGTCTATCTTTTTCCCTGAAGATAATGGTCCTCTTAGAAATCAGAAGACTCCAGAGCCCTTGGGAACTGCTGTGTAGCTATTGAAATCACTGTTATTTTGACCTCAGTAACCCAAAGCTGCTAACCATAGCAGAAGAACCAAAGGTCCAGCTGAACAGTTTTTCTCTTTTATTTCAGAAGGCAAATGATTCTTTAAGTGTGTTGGGAATGCAAATCATACACAAAAATATGTTGATTTCCTCTGTGTGGAGGTTTTGTAAGCTCCATATTTCAAGTCTTACCTGTAACTGGCACAGCCTTGGGCAAGAAATGTTTCATCAAATCAATTAATATTTTAAAGTAGCTTGCTTAACTTTTTTTTTCTTCTTGCGTAAATTCAGTTAAATACTTCTGTTAGCAGAGACTGTTGGTGGTTTAAGAAAAAAATGGAGGAGTTCATCTCTGGCAGAGATTCCTAATTTGTGATGGTGGTGGATTCTGCACCCAAGGTTTCCAACTTAATTAGAAACATTGGAGTGTAATTTCACTGTGGCTGTTTCTCTGGCTGTTAATTTAGCTGATTTGAATCTATTAAGGCTTAATGGAAACAATTTCACACTAATTAGCTAGCTCAGGTCCATTTGCTAGCAGTTGGTTTCAGGTAGGATGGGCTAGGTCTTTCTCTATGGGGCGTCTTCAAGAAACCTCTGCAAAGGCACCCTCGTTGGGCTGTGGTGGGCATCTAAGACTGTGTTTCAAAACTGTGTTTATAATCAAAACCAGAGTCTAGCCGGTGACTGAATACTAAAGTTGCTTAGGTTTTGGTTTTCCAGATGCATTTCCAATGACAAAATACCAAAGACATTTTGTTTATTGGTTATTTCCAGGAGAACTGCCACTAAGCTAAGACAAAAGCTTTACAATATTGTTTAGCATCTTAAGAACTTTTTTCTAGGGTGAAGCAAGTACTTTCCATTTCATTATTTTATTAAGACATTGGTGACTTAAACAATCTGATATTTGGGTCTGCTAACTCTTGGAGACTTTCTGTGGTTTTCTATTTTCCACAGGACTGTTCAAGCTGATCAGGCAACCCCTTGATCCAAGGCACGGATAATGATCCATCTCAGTCCTTCCCCAAGTCAAGCGGTGGGGCTTAGTCCAGTGAGGGGGGCAGACCTGAACCCCCATTATCCTTACTCTCAGGGGGTCTAGCAGTTCCCTTCCTCCGTGCATTGACAACTACAAAAGCTTCCTCTACAGCTTCATGGTAAAAGCTCACTGTAAGCTGCAAACCAGCCGAATGGCAAATTCAGCTGAAGGGAAGGCAGGGACCCTACCACAGAGAACTTGATGATTGCTCTGCCTGTGTCTTCTCCGCTCCCCTCCTCTGTAGCTCTGCCCCCTGGAACTTCCTCCCCATCAGTAAGAACAACTTCCACTGCTTATCCGTTGTCCGCTTTGAGGGGTGACTCAGATGCTGGCAGAGCTTTCATCAGCCCACAAAGTGGACTCATGACTCAGCTTGTTCCCTGCAGAGGTGTGCGGGGATGTGTGCCCACGTGGCAACAAAGGGGATCCAGCAGACGTCACTTCACTGTCACATCACGTGGTTTCCTCGAGGTAGGAGCTTCCCTTCCCAGTTCTGCTTTCACTAGGCCGTTAGTCTTAAACGACATGCTTGTCTCATTTCAAAATTCAGTGTTTACCTCGTGTAGAGTGGCATACTGCGCTCCACTGTGCTGCCAAAAATTAATTCTCATTTACTCAACAACTGTTTATTCAATAGAAAAGAATCAATAAACAAATATTTATTCAATATAAAAGAATTAAATGGACTAGACTTTCCAAGATAACCCCATTTGAAGAAATTTTGTTATTTTCCATAAGGCAATTTGTTAGCCATATTAGGTATGGTCTTAATAGCTGTGGTTCTTATACAACTTAGGAAAACAAGGAGGAGCACGTTATGCTTTCCATGTGCTCACATGACCTGTGGTTGGAATCTTTGTTGGGAACAGTGATGATGAAGTGTGATTCTTGCTCCAAACATGTTTATTGTAGCTAGCATTAGGAGCTATATACACGGCAACTCTAATGGAGGCTGTAAAGAAACAAAGATACAAGGAGGAAAGTGGGGGCACTTCAGAAATTTCTTCGAGCTGGACGTGTTACCCAGAGTAAGCTTTTCACCGAGTGCCAAAGGATATGGAGGGCTTTGTATAAATAGCGGAGGTCTGTGGTAGGGTGTTGGAGGCAGCCAAAATGTGTAAGCCAACATCTGCATAGGAGGGTGGGGAGCTGAGGTCATGTGGGGCAACACAGCGCGGTGAACAGGGAATGGCACAGTGGTCAGTACTCCGGGAGCCTGGACATAATGCAGGAGACAGTGGTGAGAGAGGGGGAAACTGAAGGTAATTAAGGTGGGGGTCACGATCAAGCTAGGAAGAGCTCCCACAAGTAGAAGGGCGGAGGTACGGGGAAGACAGTGGGAATTCAGGAAACTAGAAGGCAGGGGGGCCTTCGGTGGTACCCAGGAAATTGTCAGGCCTCCTGAGCAGGAGCCAGAGAACCTCCAGTGTTCATCGATGGCCTCTAGGAGTTCTTGCATCTGTCAAAATGTACGGTATTGCTTGGGGCAACATAAAGGCCAAGCAAAAGGAACTCTGGGTGAGTTAGAGCAACCCTTCTCAAACTTTAGTATGCATACAAAACACTCGGGTTCTTGTAAAAATCAAATTCTGCACTTGTAAGTCTGGGCAGGGCCTGAGATTAAAACTCCCAGGTGAGGCCCATGTGCTGGCTTAGAGACTACACTCATTGGCCTGGTGCTAAGCCTACTTCCATTTACTAATTTTAGGCAGTGATTCGTAACAGCTGAAGAATCTTATGAGCCAGTGATCCAATTGTTTCTAAGTGTTTTTATTTCTTTAAATCTCATTCTGAATGTGGCAAGAAGCTAGTGCAGGGTTAAAATGGTATTTGTGTGTTTAGGTTCTAACTTCACTGCTGGACACCAGGACCCTCTTCCCAGGAGAGTGTGTGAACAGGCTGTCTGGGTGTCAAAGGTGACGGGACCATGCAACACAGCATCCTTTGCTTGGGATGGGTGAGTGGGGGGATATCAGGAGGGGAAGTGTATCACTTGACTTCTAGAAGACTCCGATCTGTGTTAGGGGTGTAGGAGAGTGGTTTTGGGGCATTGAGGATGTCAAGGAAGGAAGGATACTTTTCCAGGGGTGGCAGATCCTTCAGCTCCTCCTGCCATGGCTTCTGGAATCAGCCTGCAGCCTGGAAGAGCCTAGGTTGATGACCAAGATGGCGGCAGGAGAGCAGGCAGTTGTTAGGGCTTTGCAGGGTATGGCCTCTCTGGCTCTGAAGCTACTCTCCACAGATCCAAAAGTATCATCTGTTTGTTGCTTGTTAATCCATGAGGCCCTTTGTTTCTGGGGACACCAGCTGGTTCTTCATACCTGCTCTCCTGGTAATAGGACCTGTGACCTTTGTGTGAACCAGCAAAGCAGGACTTTTCAAGTGTGCTAACTTTTTTTTCTTTTTCTTTTGGTACTGGGGATCAAACTCATGACCTCACACTTGCCAGGCAGATGCTTACATCACTGAGCTAAATTCCCAGCCCAAAAGCAGGACTTTTGCTCCTCTTCATGGAGCCGGACAAGGAAATCCACACGTTCCTTAGTACACTTGGAGTTATCTATACATACAGGACAACTGTTTGTCCTTCATCATCATTGGCCAGATCTGTGTTAGTGGTCGAATTAGTAGGACTTGGGTTGGTGGTTTATAAATCTCAGTGGCACAAGAGCTGCCTGGCAAGCTCAAGGTCATGAGGTCGTATATATATAAAAATAAAATTACTAGGACTTGATCCGCCATTGACCTACTAAGGACATTTTGGGTTACCCTTTACTCTCACAGGACAGCCATGGCTGCTTATTGCTTAACCTCGTCGCTGGTCTTCCTAGCCCCACGTGTGAGGTCAGAGCTCTGGAGATAGCATATTAACCTGGAGAAGGATTGATTATTATCCTGGGCAGTTGGGCCTCAGGCCCCAGACACAGCGCATACCCAGTATTGCCTGGCCTGACGTTACAGGTTGCCAGGACCTAGAGATCCAGGTGCTGGAGTCTTGCTGTACATGGAATTCCTGTGGTTTGCATAATGAGGCTGAGAGGCCCTCACTAGACAGCAGAGGCTTCTCACAGTGGAGGTGGAAATGGACAATAGGTGGCTATCTCACTTTCTGTGTTATTCAATTTTACTTTGTTATCACAAAATGCCCAATAATAATTTAAATGGGAAAAATTCATTTGAGCTTATGATTGTAGAGGCTTCACTCCATGGTTAGTTGATTTGTTGCTTATAGTCCTGTGGTGAGATAGAAGCACAATGACAACTGAATCCCACATCCTGAATTTCTACCGCCATCTAACCATGAATTCATCAATGTATGCGCTGAGTGATGAGGTTAGAGCCTTCACAAGCCAGTATCTTCCAAAATCCTATCTCCGACCACGGCTGAATGGTGGACTAAGCCTTGAACACATGAGCCTTGGAAGGACAGTGAGTACTGCACCACACCACGCCACACCATCCACCAAGCCCCCTGCTGCTGCAGCCTTGTGGGCTTCATGCATGTGGACTGCTGAAAGGCAAGCAGCCTCACTGCCCAGAGACCCCATCACAGCTCGCCAAGGACACCTGAGGCCCTGGCCTTAGAACTGGCCTGTCTGGCCATTTTCTCAAATAATGAGTTCCTTTTTCTCTTCAAAAACCTTGCATTGTTAGTAATACAGGTTTAACGTAAACAGTGATTGGATGGGACGTTGATACATGTATGTGACAGCCCTTAATTCTTTTTTATATTCCTTCCACTCCCTGCCTTCCCTCCTTCTCATGGTCAACTTCCCGCTTGTAACACATCTATCTTGCTGTTTTCTGTTGTCTGTCTTTTATTTTGCTCCTTAATTATTTATGCTTTGGATTTCTCATCTAAGAGAAAACATGTGATAGTTAAGCTTGCGTGTCTGATTTATTTCACTTACCATTAGGGTTTTGAGGTGCATCTGTTTCCCTACAAATGACTCAAATTTAGCCTTCTTTAAAGCAGAGCAGATCTCCATTGTGTACAAATACCACATTTTCTTTATCCATTCATCAGTTGATGGGCCGCTTCCAAAACTTAGCTATTATGGTCAGTTCTTTCTTTCTTTTTTTCTTTCCTGCTTTCTTTTTTTTTTTTTTTTTTTGTGCCGGAATTGAACTCAGGGCCTTGTACTTGCCAGGCAGGTACTTATGCCACTGAGCTATACCCCTGGTCCCAGTATACCTATTATGAATTGTGTTGCTAACCACATGAGTATGCATGTATCGCTGTAATATGATGTCTTTAACTCTCTTGGGAAGATGCTTAAAAGGGAAATAGCTGAGTCAAAAGGATTTCTAGTTTGTTTTTTGAGGAATCGGCATACAGATATTGATGGTGGTAACGCAAGTTTATTCCGGCTAAAAATGTGAAGTGTTCCTTTTTCCTTGAAGTCTCTCCAGCATTTGTTATTATTTGTTATCTTAATGTTAGGCATTCTTTATGGCATATGATGACATTTCACTGTTATTTTATTTTTATTTTTCTAATTGCCAGATGTGTTGAACAAGTTTTCATGTATTTATTGGTCATTAATATTTCTTCTTACACTTGCCATTTATATTTATTTTTGTCTATAAAATTGAAATGTCTATTCCTTTCAATTGCTCATATTTTGGCTGTTATTTTGGGGTATCTACATTTTTACTTTATATATTCTGGATATTAGTACTGTGCTGTAAGTGTGGCCAGCAAAACCTTTTTCCCTCTGGGTTGTTTTCTTACCCTGCAATGCAAAAGTTTTTAAATTGAACATAATCATACTTGTTGGTTCTTGATGTCATTTGTTGTGTAACTAGGGTTTTGTTCAGAAAGTCTTCGTCTCTAGCTATGTCTTTGAGAAGTTTGCCTATTTTATATTTCAGCTGATTATGTGTTTCTGTTTTAATGTTTAGTTCTTTAATTCATTTTGACTGTAGTACATGGTGATATGGGTCTAGATTCACTCTGTTGCATGTGGATACTCAGTTTTCCCAGCACTGCTTATTAAAGGGAATATTTTTCCCCAGTAAATGTTTTTGGTCCCTTTTCAAAGATCAGACCTCTGAACAAGCCCAGGGTTGTTTCTGTACTGTTTATTCTGTTCTACTGACCCACATGTCTGTTTTTGTGGCAGTACCATGCTGTTTTTATCAGTTGCTTTGTAATATTACTTAAATCCAAATTGTGGTGGTTTCTGCTTTGCTCTAGCTTCCCAGGATTGCTTTTCCCCTTCTGGGTCTCTTTTTATTCTGCATGAATTTTAGAATTGTTTCCCATAGTTCTATGAGGAATGCTGTCGGTAGCTTGATTGGGATTACACTAAATGTTCCTGAGGTCTGGCACTTTGATTACACTGTATTAGTTCTGCCCATCCAGGAATGGGCAATATCTGACACTGTCTATTTTCAGATGTCCTCTTTGATCTCCATTTATTGTGGTCCTCATTGAGAGGTCTTTTGCTTTCTTTGTTAGGTTAATTCTTAAAGTAATTTTTCTTGATGTATTGAGTGATACTGACTTCCTAATTTCTTATTTGGTGAGTTTATTAGGATGATATTGATTTTTGTATGTTGATTTTGTATCCCAATACATGGATGGATTTGTTTAGTAATTCTAGGAGGCTTTTAATGGAATGTTTAAGATCTTTGATGTAAAGGTCATATCATCTGAAAATAATGATAACTTGACTTCTTCCTTTCCTGTGTGAATCCCTTTTATTTCTTTTGCCTGATTGCTCTGGCTAATGTTTCAAATCCTATATTGGACAGTGAACGCCATTGTCTTGTTCCTGATTTTACAGGGAAATCTGTCAGCTTTTCCATTCAATATGATGTTGGCAGTAGATTTGTCATGAATGACTTTAATCAGATTGTGATAATGTCTTTCCATACCTATTTTCTTTAGAGTTTTTATTGTGAATGGATGTTGGGTTTTGTCAAAGGCTTTGTCTGCATCTATTGAGATGATCCATGTTTGTTGCCTTGCTTTTGTTTGTGGTATATTACATTTATTGATATGCGTATGCTAAACTGCATCTCTAGGAAAGAGCCTACCTGGTGGTGATATATGGTCTTTCTGATTATCTGTTGCATCCTATTACCAGTATCTTATTGAGAGTTTTTGCATCTCTGTTCATTAAAGAGATTGGCCATTAGTTCTCTCTTTTTTTTTTTTTTTCTAAAATTGGGCCCTTGTCTGGTTTTGGAGTCTGATTTTGAGGGTAATGCTAGCCTCAGGAATGATTTTGGAAGTACTTCTTTCCTTTCAACTTCATTTCAGTTTGAGGAGTGTTGGCGTTGTATCTTTTCTGAAGGTCTTGTAGACTTTAGCGGTGAATGCATCAGGCCCTATTCTTTCTTAGTTGGTAGAATTTTCATTACCCGTTATTGGATTGTTCAGAGTTTTCACGTTTTCTTTATTCAGTTTTGATAATTTTCATGTGTCTAGCAACCTTTCCATTTCTTCAAGATTCTACATATTCTCACATTAGTTACTGATGATCTCCTGGATTGCAGAAGTATGAATTTTGCATGTTTCGTTTCTTTTCTTTCCTTCTTTTGGGAAATTTGTCTAAGGGTTTGTCTTTTTTTTTTTTGGTTTGTTTTTAATTCTTCAAAGTACCAGTACTCCAATTCATTGATTCTTTGTGTGTGTGTGTGTGTGTGTGTTTCCAGCCTCAGTGTTATTAATTTCCCCTGATCTTTATGATTTCCTTCCTTGTACTGGGCTGGGTTCAGACTTCTTTTGTTTCTCTCTTTTAACAGCTAACTTACTTTGTGACTCAAAACCATTTTTTCTATTTTGTGTTGGGCTCTACTCACTCAGACTGGTGCTCAGACTGGCAGGAGTGCTGGCTGGGACCCATTCACAGGTTTGTAAGTATCTCATTGAGGGTAATCCCCAAGTGAGACTAACGAGGTAGGTCACCATCAGCACCACTGATATTACTATCGAGCATGGTCTCAAAGTCCTCAAGAGATATCTTGGGTACTTGGTTAACTCAAGAAGGGGCCCATAGTATTGTTCCAGACAGCATATCCTCTGCATGTTGCAATACCGTACTTAGGGCCTCCTGGATAGGAGCCAGCGCTCCCCCCAACTTGCTCCACGTCACGCAAGAGGCCAGTCACCTGGGCTAAAACAGGTTTTCATGATCAGGTCAATTCCAGTGCAGTGTTGTATTTCACTATTAGTGGTATGAACACTACCGTGGTCCTCCCTAGGGTACCCATTAAAGTGCTGACATAAGCCTTGATACTCATGAAGCCATTCTGGAGTCTCCTGTCCACTATAAGATAAATGGGGTTAGGGTTTGTACTACTCATGGATCAGCAGAGTCTTCTGTGATGTCGTGGTTTGTGGCAGATCAGCCCAGGATAAGCTCATTTGGAGAGATGTTTGTGAACTTCATACATGTTCTTAGCAAATTCCTTGTCAATGCTGCCCCATCTTCTGATTCATTGTGTGGCACTGAAAAGCAATAGATGTCTTCCAGTAGTGTTTACCAACAATTCCCAGTGAGGTTCCCATAACTCAGTCTGTATCCTTCTGTGTCACCCCTAGCTGTCCATGATGGAAGCCAAAATGACAGGGTAGTAGCCTGACCTTGCAGACTCAGGGACGGCTCCTGGGAGAGCTGACTTGATAGGGCACTGGCTCCGAACTAGGGCTTGCACCCAAGGCCCAAGACTGGCGTGGAACTATTAGTTTGGCTGCTGCCTCTGGTCTAAAGATGAGGCCGATGCTGGAGCTGGTGCGGGAAGAGGGATTGGGACTGGGGTCAAGATGGGACTGGAGAGATGTGGGCAGTGCACAGCCATGTTGAAGAGCTTTTCTAGTATTTGAGATGCATCACTAGGTTATTTATTTGAACTTGCTGTTTTTCTAATGTGAATATTCACAGCTGTAAACTTCCCTCTTAAAACTGTAAATTTTCCTGTTAAAACTGATTTCACTGCATCTCAAATGCAGTGTTATACTGGCATAACTGTTTGATTCTAGGAATTAATATTTTCCTTTATTACTTTCATAACCCACTGAGTGCTCAGAAATGTCTTATTTAATGTCTAGGTGTTTGTGTAGTGATGTATTGATTGTTATCTTTAATTTGTGTTTGAATACTGAGAGTAAGTTTGATAACTGAAGATATGTGTGTGTGTGTGTGTGTGTGTGTTTAATGGTTGATACGCTGTGTTAACTTGAGAAGTTTAACTAAGCAGCTCAGCAGGGGGCCAAGGTCCTCACTTTGTAAACATCCTCACCCTGTGCAAAAGAAGGGCACCGAGATTATGTGAGTGCTGTACCCATCCTGGGGGACGGTAGCCTGCTTACAATACAAGCGAGGATAAGAGGTTTGCTCTGCCCCCATTTTGCTCTTGTTGCTGTTGCTTTCTTCTGCTCCCTTGAGCTGTTGCCCCTCTGCTGTGCCACCCTGCTTTGAAGCCAGCTGATTATGGACTGAAACCTCCAAAAACTGAGCTAAATAAACATTTCCCTCTTTAACTTTGGGTGTTGAGTATTTTGTCACAGCGACAAAAGAAAAGTAACCAACACAGAATTTGGTATCAGGAGTAGGGTCATCGCTGTGACTGTACTGGCGTATTCAAGAGCTTTGGGAATGGCTTGTGGGAAGAGCAGGCTGAAAAAGCAGAGCTGGAACACCGTAGGTTGTACTGCATGGGAGAGTCTTGTCAGAGCTCAGAAGCCTGGAAGGCTGGTAGAAACCCTTCCAGTAAAGACTAGGCTCAGGAGGTTTCTGCTTGGAAGAAGGACTGTATGGATTTCTGGAGTCCAGACAATGTGTGTTATGGCTCAGCAGAAAACTTATCTGTGTTTGTTCATGTCCAGAGACTTTGCTTGAGACTCAAATGAAGGGTGGTAGACTAATTAATCCAGTTGAACATAATTCAAGGCAGTCAAATGTTAAGGCAATTGTTGAGGGCTTTCAGCCAGATCTATGTTGAGAATCAAGGGCAAAGAGCCCCACAGGATGATTTAAAATGTTGTGAGTTTGGCCAGAAAGGAAGCTCTAGTAAAACTGTGGTCTGCAAAAATAGAGCAGAGGAGATCTTGATCACTGAGAAAGAACAGAAGAATAGCAAAAATGGCCTGCGGGCATCACAAGAAGTAGCAAGTCTTACCCTTTGCAGCCTCAAGACTGCAAAAGTGAAAGACTTTGCTTCGAGGAGAAAACCACCAAGCACCATGGTCCAGAATGCCTGTAACATACAAAATTTGTTCTTCAAAATTGCATTCAGAGTGCTCAGTGATCCATACACTCAACTTGTACAACCAAGAGAGAGGGAAGCCTGGCTATTGCTCCAGGTGGCAGCAGACCTTGGCATCATCAACATGGTGCTGGTTTTAGGTACATACAGAAAACAAGAGTTATGGAGTTAAAAAGGCTTCCACCTTGATTTCAGACAGCCTGGGAGGTCAGGCAGAGTGCTTCTCAGAGGACAATATGTGAAGCAGTGCGTGTGAAGCTGAAGGTGCAACAGAGCCCCCAGATGTTTGGAAAAGCCACAAATATGGATCATCCAAGAAAAGCTGCAAGGAGGGAACAAAGTATACCTAAGGGAAAAACCATGGGAGCTGTAACCACCAGAAGTACCATAGAATTGGGGTCACTTAAGCCCTTGGGAGCTCACAGCTTGTCATCGATTGCTTCAGATGGTGAACATGGAACTAGAGGACTTAATGTTTGCCCTGCTGGATTTTGGACTTGCTTTCATCCCCGCTCTTTGTATTCCCCTGCTTGTAACTTTTGGAATGAAAATGTTCATTTTGTGCCATTAAAAGTTGGAAGTGTCTAACTTCATTTGTACGGGGACTTGCAACTAAGGGTTTGCCTTACATCTTGGAGAAGACTTGGGACTTGGACGTTTTAGCAACGCTGAACCTGTTAGGATTCTGGCACTGCTTTCAGATGGACTAAATGCTTTTTACATGAAGAGATATACATGAGTCTTTGGGGGGGCCAAGGATGGAAAGTTACAGATCTAACGTAATATAATGTTGATAGACAATACTGGTTCTTAAGAATTGTTAAACCTGTTTTATAATGTTCATGTTATGAAATGATAAGGATAAGCATGTCTTTGAGACCAGTTTAAAGAAATGTGTCTGGTTGCCAAGTTGACAAGGAGTGGATTGGAATGCTTGATACATTGTGTCAACTTGAGAAGTTTAGTTTAACTAAGGGACTCAGCAGGGGACCAAGGTCCTCACTTTGTAAACATCCTCATCCTGTGCAAAAGAAGGGCACAGAGATTATGTGAGTGCTGTACCCACCCCAGGGGCGGTAGCCTGCTTATACTATAAGCGAGGATAAGAGGTTTGTTCTGCCCCCATGTTGCTCTTGTTGCTTTTGCTTTCTTCTGCTGATTTGAGTTATTTCCCCTCTGCCACGCCACCGTTCTTGGAGTCAGTTGATTACAGTCTGAAACCTTCACAAACTGTGAGCTAAATAAATCTTTCCTACCTTAATTTGGGGCCTCTGTCCCAAAAATGAGAGAAAAGTAGTTAAAATATATCAATATATATGTTTTTTGGAGACAAGATCTTGCTATATATTCCAGGCTGCCCTTGAACTTGTGACCTTTCTGCCACAGCCTCCTGAGTGCTGGGATTACAGACATATTCCACCTGGCTATTTTTCCTGTTAGAAATAATCGAAAACCAAGTATTTGGCTCTGAGGCACAATTTGCACTTATGAATTCATTTTTGCAGGACTTTGACAAATCTTGCAATGATTTCTTTCTTTTCACAATGATTTCTATCATGTCTCTCAACAATTTCCTCTTAGCTTTACTGTTTAGCTATTACTAACTTTCTTTGGAGCCATGGTTACAATATTTTAAGCAAATAAAGCACACACACAGAAAAAGCACAGTGACAAATATTTTAATGTGCTAACATAAGCACTGTACACTGTTTGGGCAAGAGCAGCACTTAGACTGAATTCTTTTGTCACTTCTTTAAGTCTGTGGTGAGATGCAACACATGACTCACTCTTGGTCCATAGAGTTTTTCCAGGTTGGATTTTCAATTTAGCTATTGAGCAAAGTTACAAACACAGAACAAAAGTTATTCAAAGTTTGCTATTTAAGTAGTGGAAAGTTCAAGCTTGGAGCTGTTGAGCAACTGAGGTACCAGTGTGTATAGTTTCTTTCTTTCTTTTTTTTTTCTTTTTTTTTTTTTTTGTCTTTTTCATTTTTATCGGTACCAGGGATCGAACTCACAACTGCCTGCTTGCAAGACAGGCACTTATGCCGCTGAGCTAAATCCCCAGCCCCATAGTTTCTTTTTCAATTGATTTCTAGCATGAGTGCCTGGTTTGATAGAATTCCTAGGATAGTGTGAATTCTTTTGTATTTATTTAATCAGACTTTATGGTCTATTTTGCAGAAAGTTCTGCATGGTACTAAAAAGAATGTGCATTCTGCTGTAGTAAGATAGAACACTGTTGATTGCTGCTAGGTCTGTTTGTTTGAAGTGTGGTTCAGCGCTGATTTTTCCTTGATAATATTTTCTTTAGTTTATCTCTCTATTTGTGAATGTGGAATGCCGAGACCACCCACTATAATTGTATTAATGTTTATTTGACCTTTTATGTTCAGTAGTGTTTGTTTTCTGAGGTTGGGCACACTGATATTCAGTGTGTGTATATTTACAATTATTATCTCTTCCTGTTCAATTGTTCTCTTAACTACTACGTGGAGACCTTCTTTGCCTCTTTTTTTTTTTTTTTATCAGTTTTAGCTTAAAGTTGCTAAAAGAATAAAATTGTTATCCTTGTTTGCTTTCAGGGTTGAGGTGCATGGAACGTTGTTTTCCAGCTTTTGATTTTTAGCCTATGAATTTCTTTTTGGATTAGATGAGTCTCTTGAGTGCAGCTGGCCCTTGAGTTTTGTTTTTAATCTAGTCTGCCAATCTGTGTTTATCAATTGGGGAACCAAAGCCATTTACATTGATTGTTATTACTGAAAGGTATTGATTTAGTCCTGTCATTGCCTGGACTATCGTTGACTCATTTATTTTCTCTTTCTGTTTCCTTACCTGGATTTCTGTATCCATTTCACCTACTTTTGGGCTTTACTGGCTTTACTCTTTCTCTATTGTTGGGTATTTTTTGGTGCACTGTTTTAATAATGTTCACCAATTTTTTAAGGTGTTCTTTGTCATGGCATGTTCTTATTTCTCCATGGAATGTTCTTATTTCTCCATGGAATGTTTGTATTTCTTTTTCATGGAATGTTCTTACTTCCCCATCAATTTTGAATGATAATTTTGCAGGCTGTATCAGTCTGGTTGGATGTTGTTTTCTTTTGGAGCTAAGCTCTTCACTCTTAGGTCTCTGACCTTAAAGTTTGTGTTGAAAAGTCTCCTATAATCCCAATGGGTTTACATCTATAAGTGATTTTTTGCTTTTCCCTAGGCTGTTAAGATTTTGTCTTTGTGTTGGCATCCCTGGAATTTGGCTATGATGTGTCATAGGATGCTTCTTTTTTATTTTTTTGGCATTCTGTAAACCTCACTTATTTGCATGTTGAATTCTTTCTCCATAATTAGAAAGTTTTCTGCTATGATTTCTATGAACAGATTTTTTATTCCATATGTGTTGTTCTCTAACCTATAGCTTCTGTTAGCCTTAGTCTTCTTAGCTCTATCTAGTAACTGGTAGAGGAATTTGCTATGCTCTCTCGTGATTTTTAAGGTTTCCTTTACTATGTCATCATGTGACTTGGATTTGTCCTCAATACCTGACAGCTTTTCCTCACAATAGTCATGTCTGCTGTTTATGTATCCAATAGAATCTTTTATCTTTGGTATTTCTATTTGCCACCCTTTTGTAGAATCCATTTCAGTTGTAAATTTGTTATTAATGCTTTGAACACTTTTTGTCAGCTCTTTTATAAACCTCGCTTCCAAATTTTTTGTTTCTTCCATAATCATATCGATTGGGGCCAGGGATTTAACTCAGTGGCACAAGTGCCTGCTTGACAAGTACAAGGTCATCAGTTCAATCCCTGGTACTCCCACCCCCGGCCCCCCCTAAGAAATGAGCAGTCGTAATCACATTGATCAGTTTGTTAGTTCGACTGTCTTGTGTTATATCATCTTTGAGCTCATTGAGGTTTTTTGCTACCTCTTATGTAATTCTGCACAGCTCAGATGCCTGATGTTTGATTTCCTCTCCATCAGTGTCCCCTTGATTTGCTTTGAAAGCTGGGATTTTCTGGAGGCATTTTATTGCCTTGTTTTCCTGGGTTCCTATTTGTGTGTGTGTGGACATGTGTACGCTAAGGGTAGAGGTCAGATAGAGGGCAGGCAATTTGTTGTTGGTATGAAGATCTCTTTAGTTAGGTTCTGTTTCCAGCTGCATCCTTGGCTTTATTTGTTAAGAAATATTGTTTATCACTTCAGCCTATTCAATTTAATTGGGTTGGAACCTGTCATGTGTTTTGAGGAACGAAATTCTGCTGGTTATAACAGCATCAACTGATCCAATCATACATAATTTCTCACTCTTTAAAAATTATCTCTTACAGAACATATTATATTTCTATTTGCAGCTCATCTGGGATGTTGAGCATATGAGGAGGAAAGGGAAGGGCTGTATCAGTGGGAAAATCAAGAGAGGTCAAAAGCTGAAAAACAGTAGCAGTTGGACTCTGTTGGATTATTTTGTAACTCTGGTAAAGCCAGTGTTGAGGAGTTCTGAGAAAGTATTTTTTAGGTGAAAGAAAGTTTGTAAGTGGATAGAATTGTGTTTAGAGATTAAAGGAGCCCGAGATTGTTAGGACCTGTTAATACACTTGCAGATTGTTTTGTTTGGATCATCTGAACCAAGGATTGCTGTGACATGTCCTTAAACAGTGCTGTTTACATTGTGACACTGGTTGATTCTTATTCCTAGTGTATAAAGGCCGTGTTATATAGTACACATGTACTATATAGTATACATCTACATATAGTAGGTTAGATAAATGGAGAGGAAGAGGAGGAAGGCAGGAAACTGACAAAGAGAGGAGAAAAAAGAATAGGGAAGAAAGAAAGTAAACAATAAAAGAGAGACACTAAGTGGGGAGGGAGCAGGTCAAAGGGGAAAACCCTAAAGAATAAAATAAAGTAAGATAACAAAACAATACCAATAAAGGAATGGAAACCAGGAGGGAAAAAAAAGATACAGAAAAAATGAAAACAGAAAAAAAAAAAAAAAAAAACCAGCAACCAGAATGACCTAAATCAAACCATCCAGCAAAGAAACCACAGACAAACAAATGAACCCTCACACGGTCATCACAGCACTGCCCAGAGCGTCTGCACAGCTCCATCTGCGCTGGAGTCACTAGCTGGGGGCCAGCAGCCAAGTGCTGCCTGCCCAGAGCGGCAAGGACTGTCACTCCGTCCAATCCTGTGTCCTGGCCGCAAGATCCAATTGTATCAGTCCACCTTGGGGATGCAAATGTGGTATAGCTGGCCCAACTCCTGGCTGTCCAGTTCTCCGGAATCTGCTAGGGACCTCAGTCTCTTCCTTCACCACCTGGCAGGTATCATGGTCATCCCCAGAATCTTCTCTCCGGGTTGCCTAGCCTCGTGTATGGCCAGAAGACCTCTGGCCCAGCGCTGCCTGCTGGCTTTGTCTACCCAGGAGTCTGTCTGTCTCATCTCTGCTTGTAGAATCTACAGCTGACACCAGAGTTCACCAGTTCAGAGCAGTGAGCAGGACCTCACATGGTCTCAGGCTTTTCCTGTGACTGGGGAATCATAAGCAAGTGTCTGTTCTGTGCAGGCTCTGCCAAGCTGCCCTCTGATCTGGGCGCCGATCCCTGTCTCTTCCTGGCTCTCCTCTGCTCTGCTCTTTACTCCATGTCCTTGTGGTAGATCTTGTTTCCCTGCTTCCTGCAGTCCCTGGTGAGGAGGTGCTGGCCCCTCTGGGAGCCTGCTGGCCATCACGGGAAGCGTGCTGACTGCCTCACGAGCTCAGCTGTCCCACCGTATGTGCAGCAATGGGCAGCTTGTTTTTGTCCTGTAGTGGGAAAGCCTTCTTCCCCCCACCCACAGGTCACACCACCCACAGGTACGCCCCTGCTTTCAGGATATCGGCGCATGGCATTTTTGTCCTGCACCATTCTCCTGTTTTGGACTTCTCTGAATCCCCAGCTTGCATGTGTCTCGTTTGCTGTGCTTGAGAGAGAAGTTGGAGTGATACTGAGTCTTCCATCAGCCAAGCGGTCACTGAAGGGCTAGCTCTCTCCATCCCTGGGTCTGATCCTCACCCAGATCCTGTGTGCAGCAAGCTGGGGTGGGGTGGGGTGCCCCGATCCAGGGGCGTTCCAGTTTCCTCTCACAAACCCCTAGATGCTGGATTTCAGCCTAGCTGGACTCTCTTCATTTACCCTCCTGGGTCAGACTTTTATCTTCTGCCCCCACCTCTGGATACTGGCTTTTTTCTGGTACCAATTTGGAGACATCCTTGCCCTCCTCCCTGACCCCATTCAGCCATTTTCTCTCCTTGTGAGACTCTTTGTGTGTGTGTGTGTGTGTGTGTGTGTGTGTGTGTGTGTGTCTCATTTTCATCCATTGATCAGGAGCAGGAGCCAAGCAACCCGAAACCTTGTTCTGCCCTGTGCAGTCTTGGAGCAGGTTATACAATTGCTGGAGCCTGGGCTCCTTGGCGATAAAGTAGGGATGGTGAGACTCCCAACAAAGTTGTAAGATGTAAGTTATGGCACACACAGAGGGCGTCTTGCACTGCGTGTGGCACAGAGAAAGGTACCCAATAAATCTTACCTATCACCGTGGAATGATACCTACCTAATAAGTAAGGAGTTGTAGGGTTTATTGGAAACAAACTAATTCTGCTTGCTTCCTGGTCCTCTTCCCCCTGGGAAGTCAGACCATGAGCTCATAAATGCCAAGAGCACGGCATCCACCTGGTGGCCACATCCCCAAATCTCTCATCAAAAACCTGGAGGAAATGAAAAGGCTTGTAATATTTAAACCAAGATCCTCCTGGGGGCCGAGGCGCGCAGGGTGCGCACACTTTCAGGAACCTGCAAACAAAGCAGCACTTTATCCTGTGGCTGGGCTGTGCTTTTTGTCATAATATTTAATTAATTTTGAGATTTCAAATAACATTAGAGAAATGTGTGAGATATTTACATCTAGTAAGAAGTGAGCACGGGTTAAAAGGTTGAGAAATCATCTATAACCCATAAAATGCAGCAAAGCTCACAGGAATGTGGCAGGTACAGCCAGGAGGTGTGGGCCCAGCTCTCCGCTCCCCCTGCCGAGGGCCCGCCCATCCCCAAGGTGGCCGAGAGCTGCTGGACCCGGGCAGCCCGCAGAGCCTGCCTAATTGGAAAAAGCTGGCCTGCACACAGGGCACTTCTGTGTCCCAGACCCTTCCTGTTGCTTTATAATGCTAATGAGTGAAACTTGAACAAACGTTCATTAAAAGCATTTGAAACACAATGCCCTTCATCCCTGGGTTTCCATTATTAGTCTAGTTTTCCCTCAGGAGGTGAGGCACAAACCCTGTATTCATGGCTGAGAAATACCTTTGCCAGTAGGGCTAAATAAAACTCCTTGGATGAATCTGTTTTTTTCTATTTTTAATTTTTTATACTACGGACTTAATAAAAATTAAAAAGTAAATAAAAATGGAAACTATATTCTGTAGGAGGCTGCACACATGCAGGCTTCTTGGATTGTTCCAAAGTGACTTTGACAGGTCTCCCCCTGTCCCTCCCTCTCTCCTTAATGCTAACCACCCCTAGCTCACTCTCTTGTAACTAGTGAGTCCTTTTGCTTGGTTTTAAACTTTACATACATGAAATCACACAGGCTGTGCTCTTACACAGGAGGCGGTACGTTGGGAGGCTTTGATCATGTTTTTGGACACTGTTGTAGACCTTTTATTCTTCGTGCTGTGTGGTATTCAGTGAGCGGTTCTTTGGGACTGGAGACCTCCACAGAGAATGTGGGCCTGTATCCCCTTCCAGACTGGTCCTAACGATGGATGAGCACCTAGATTGGCCAACTGAGCTTTCCAACGGGAAAGCCAGCACCAATCTCCTTCCATCTGGGGGAGCATTACCTCAGCTGAGCGGCTGGGATGTTGACTCCTTTTGGTGCCACTGGCTGCCTGTGGGGATCTGGGATGAGTTAGTCGGACCTCTTTATTTCTTGTTTTGATTTCTTCATGTGTAAAAGGAGATGATAATAATGGCATCGACTCCATAGGACTACATCAAAGATTAAATGAATGCTTAGAACTCTACCAGCTACGGATTGAACGCTGAGCAGATGTCACTCACGCCTGGACTGTGACCTGTGGACGCATGAGGCTGGGTGGAGGTTTGCTGTACGAAGGTGCAATGGTTTGAGTTTCTCTGTGCACACTGGGTCTGTCACACTTCTGAGCCTTTGCACACGCTGTGCTGTCTGCCAAGCCTATCAGTGTCCCCTTTCTTCCCCAGGAAAATCCAGCTGTCTTCAGGTCACAGCCCACAGGGACTCTGCTGTCCTCTGGGCAGCCTCCCCCCTGTACCAGGGCAGCTCTCCTGGCCTGCCCGGGGGACAGTGGAGCAGGGCACAGGAGCGCTGCCATTCATGTACAGCTTGAGTGTCTCTGATCCAAAATGTTTGGGAACAGAAATGTTTCCAGTTCCACAGGTTTTGGATTTCAGAATTCTTCATCAAAACATGTTCACTGGAGAGAGGGAGGGAGGAAGGAGAGAAGGAAGGAAGGAAGGAAGGAAGGAAGGAAGGAAGGAAAGACAGGCCGCTGTCACTGAAGATGCCCTTGGTGGGAAAAGGAACGTTTGTTCGCTCAGGAAATGGAAAAAATGCAGAAAGACACCTCTTGGACATGCTGGACACTATAGTGTAGACCTGGATTGTGCCCCGAAGCCCACGTGTTGAAGGCTTAGCTCCCAGTCTGTGGTGCTTTGGGAGGCGGGACCTAATGTCAGGACTTGCGGTCAGCAGGGGCTGCCCTCGCAGAGGACAGCAGAGACCCTGGCCACTCTCCCCTGTTTCATAGTCCAGCCAGGCAAGCAGGTCTTCGTGTCTGCTGTGCAGCTTCTGTCCCGCCTTCCCCAGCAAAGGCCTACAAGCAATGTGGCTGCTTGATCATGGCCTGGATCCTTTAAAACTTTGAGATTAAAATAAGCCTTTTCCCTTTATAAGTTGATTTATCTCAGGATATGCATTAGGGTGACAGAAAGCTGCCCAGTACCTGAAGACAAGGTAGCTGTGTCAGGGAGCAGCCCCTGTGGGAAGGCACTGCACGCTGGATGAGCTGCCCTTTTTCACAGAATACTTTTATACTTGATGGGACAAGCGACAGACCGTGACTGTTTTCACACAGGTATTTGGCAGCTATTTTCTTGAAAGAGAACAAAGAGAGCTGTCATGTCAAGGAAAATAACTGTCAATACTTGCTGTCATGGTTTATGTCTGTGTCCCCCAGGACTCATGAGTTTGCATTGTTTATTTGTGATAGTTTATTGTATAGTGCTTGGATTGATGGTGTCAGTGCTCCACCCACTTAGGGGTGGAGCCAGGATGTGATGTAATGGCAGGAAGAAGGTGTGTCTTGCTCTTTGCTGGTTCGAGCTTGATGTCAGCGGCTGCCATGAACAGCGGTCCAGCCATGCCCACCTGTCTTGGAGCCAACGGAGTGTGGACTGAAACCTCCAAAAACTGTAAGAAATAAACCTTTCCTTTCCCAACTTTGGGCTTCAGGTATTTTGTCTCAGCGACGAGTAAAAAGTAACTAAGACACTTGCCAAAGCTAACATTTAAACTTTCAAGTAAAAAGACTTTTCCAAATAAGTAAAAGCCACCAGAACTTGACGGCATCCAACTACCTGTGACTTTTCTGGTGACGTCACTGGAGTATTTTTTTTGGGGGGGGGGGCTGATTATGAGACAAGGGTGGAGATATTAATGAATATAACTGAATCAGATTCTTATGGCCCAATCTTTTAAATAATTAAACTAGTAATAGTGTATATTTATGAAGTACAATGTGACATTTTAATGTTATATTTATACATGGTAGAAAGATTAAGTTAATTATATCCCTATCATCTTAAATTTTTTTAGTGAGAACATTGAGAATCTTTTTTTCTTTTTTATTTTTTTATTTATATATAGTGATCATACATGTTGATCACATTCATTATTGTGAATTTGTACTTGTGCATAATATCTGTTTTTTTTTTTCCAGTACTGGGAATTGAGCTCGTGACCTTATACTCGCCAGGCAGGCTCTGTGCCACTGAGCTATATTATGTACAGGACTCCTGTCCATAATATCTTGATTCTTCTCTTTTCCCCTTCCTTCAACCATCCTTGCCTTCCCCATTTATAAAAACTTTGCCTCCATTTTTTCCTTTTATCCTCCTTTTTTCTTTTCTCTACCTCCCCTCGCTTGCTCCACTTCTTATCTGAATATATTCTTCCTCTTTCCCAATATCTGCCCTCCATCGTGCTCCTTATTTACTCTTTGAGTTTCTCACGCAAGAGAAATGATACGATACTAACACCTGTGTGTCCAGTTTATTTCAGTTAAGATTATAGTCAGAAGACGCATCTGTTTTCCTACATAGGACTCCAGTTTATCCTTTTATGGCAGACTAGTACAATACTTTATAAAATTGCCTCTCTCTTTATCCATTCCACTGTGGATGGCCATAATAGACAGGCTGTATCCAAGACTTAGCTATTATACATTATGCTGCCATAAACATGAGTATCCATAAATCACTGCGGTATGATGTTTTTAAGTCTTTTAGGAGATACTTAAGAGGGGAACAGCTAGGCCAGATGGAATCTCTAATTTTAGTTTTCTGAGGAATCTCTATACTGATTTCCATAGTAGCTGTACAAGTTTACACTCCCACCAGCAATGGAGAAGGATTCTTTGTCCCACAGAGTTACCAGCATTTGTTATTCATTGGTTTCTTGATGATAGCCTTTCTCTCGGGAGTAAAACACAATCCCAGTATTGTTAATTTGCATCTCTTAAAAAGGTTAGACATTTTTCATATATTTATTTACTGTTTGTACTTCTTCATCTGAGAAATGACTATTCATTTCAGATGCCCATTTTTAGATTGAGTCTTTAAATTTGGAAGACTACAACCCAAACATGGGCATCTGAGAACATGCACTTCTCAGATGAAATACAAACAACAAATAAATATATGAAAAAATGTTCAACGTCACTGGTCATTTGAGAGATGCAAATTAAAACAATACTAAGATTCTACCTCACCCTGGAAGGAATGGCTATTATCAAGAAATCAACCAATAACAAATGCTGGAGATACTGTAGGAGATACTGTGGGGAGATACACTCCACTGTTGGTGGGAGTGTAGAATGGTGCAATCACTGTGGAAATTATTGTAGACTTAGAAATCAATCTATATGTTGAAAAGCTATACATTGAAGATTACAGTACTCTGAAAAAAGAGATCAAAGGGGATATCAGAAAATACAAAGATATCTTCTGTTCTTGGATAGGCAAAACTAGTATAGTGAAAATAACTATACTCCCAAAACTGTTATACAGATTTAATGCAAACTCAATAAAAATACCAATAGCATACCACACGGAACTAGAGAAAACAACCCTAAAATTCATATGGAACCAGAAGAGGCCTAGAATAGCAAAAGCAGTTCTGGGCAACAAAGGCAAGGCAGTGGGCATCATAATCTCCAATTTGAAGTTATGGTACAAAGCTACCATGATAAAAACAGCTTGGTACTGGAAAGGAAAAAAAAAAAACCCAGATCTAAGAATCCAAGGAATACAATAGAAGATGCAGAAACAACCCCAGTCACATTCAGCTACCTTATCTCTGACAAAGTGGCCAAACACCTTTACTGGAAGAAAAGTAGCCCCTTTAATAAATAGTTCTGGGGAAACTGGCTTTCCATGTTCTGAAAATTGAACCTAGATGCATATCTCTTATCATGCACTAAACTAAAATTGAAATGGATCAAAGATCTAAATATAAAAACAGAAACACTTAATCTCCTGGAAGATAGACTAGGTAAAACTCTAGAAGACATAGATTTAGGCAAAGAGTTCTAGGAGTCTTGGTAGAGTTTTTGGGGTCTCCTATGTGGAGCATCATGTCATCTGCAAATAATGACAGTTTAACTTGCTTTACTGTCTATATTCCTTTTATGTCTCTCTTATCTAATTGCTCTGGCTAATGTTTCCAGAACTATGTTGAACAGGAGTGGTGACAGTGGACATCCTTGTCTTGCTCCTGATGTTAGAGTAAGAGCTTTCTAGGTTTGACCATTTAGTATGACGTTGGCTGTTGGTTTGTCATTTAGTGGCTTTTATGAGATTGATGTAAAGATCTTCTATTCCAATTTTCTTTAGTTTTTTTTTTTTTTTATCATGAATAGGTGTCGAGCTTTGTCAAATGTAAAAAGTTAGGCATCTGTTGAGCTGATCACGTGCTTTTTGCCCTTGGTTCTGTTGATATAGTATATCACATTTTTGATTTGCATACATTGAACCATTCCTGCATCCCTAGGATGAATCCTATTTGGTCAGGTGTATAATCTTTTTGAAAATTTCCTGCTTTCTGTTTGCCAATATCTTAACAATTCTTGTGGCTAAGAAGATACACGACACCCAAATTGAAAGGTGGGAAGGCTTATTTGGCTCTCAATTTGTAGAGGTTTCACTTCATACTTTGTTGGTGCCAAAGCAGGATGGCATGGCAGAAGGGCCTCCCAGGGGGAAACAGTTCATAGTGGACAATAAAGCAGCAAATCAGTGAAGAAACAAGAAAATAGCAGACGTCAAGCTATGACAACAGCAGCCCTCTTTCTTTCTCTTACATTTTATTCTGTCCTTATTTGTTGGGGGTTGCTCGAGCCGCTCCCCTAAGGTGGCGCCCGTTTCCTGCTTCTGGGTCCCTGTTGCCGCGCAAACAACCCTGCCAAAATGAGTGTCTACCTAGCTACCGGTGACTGTGGCCTATCAGCATGCGACTTCTGCTTCATATTGATTGGTTACTCAGATCCTATATAAGTGTGTGTTTCTGCCCCCAACGGGCGGAAGAGGAAGAAACTTGAGGGTGGCGGATCTTATCAGATCCAGCTTCGCTGTACACAATAAATATTGAGAGCTGATCCAAACACAGTTACGTCTTTTGTTGCCCGCGGCACCGTATACTTATTCCTATAATTGCACCATGATCAACCCCAGAATCACGCCCTTGACCCAGCCATCTATATCCAGCCATCTCTGAAAAGCCCCACCCATGACCACATGAGGCTTTGGGGGACGTCTAGATATAAGCCATAACAGCTAGTATGTTATTGAGGATTTTTACATGTGCATTCATTAAGAAAACTGGGGGATAGTTTTCTTTTGCTTTTGGATCCTCTTCTGGTTTTGGTATCAAGGTAATGCTTGCTTCCAGAAATGACTTTGGGAGTATTGTTTCCCTTTCAATTTCATTAAAGTTTGAGGAGTAGTGACATTTGATATCTAAATTTATTATAGAATTCAAGAGTAAATTCATCAGGACTTGGGCTTTTCTTTGTTGGTAGTGTCTTTTTATTACTTCTTTGATTTTATTGACTGCAACTGGATTATACAGAATTTTTATATATTCTTCATTTAGCTTTCATGATTCACATGTGTCTAGGAATCTGTCCATTTCTTCTGCATTTTCTATTTTATTAGAGTTCAGGTTCTCAAAGTAGATATTGATGGTCTTCTGGGTTTCTGTAGTAGCCATTGATTTTGCCTTTTTCATTTCTATTTGCGTGGATTTGAGCCTTATAAAATAAGATTGACTAAGAGTTTGTCTTTTTTATTTAATCTTTCAAAGAATCAACCCATTTTTGAGTTGCTTCTTTGTACTGTTAGTCTCATTGCATTAATTTCTGCTCTGATCTTTATAATTTCCTCTTTCATACATGCTTTGGGTTTAACTTGCTCTTCTTTGTCTAAATTCTACAGGTTCAACATTAGGTTATTTAGTTGAGTTTGCTCTATTTTTCTGGAAGGGAACTCACTGCTATAAATTTCCCCTGTAGAACTGTTTTATGTCCCGTAAGTTCTGCTATGTTGTATTAGCATAATTGTTTCATTGTAAAAACTGTCTACTTTCTTATCAGTTTCATCCATGACCTATTGGTTGTTCAGGAAGGTGTTAATTTCCATGTGTTTATGCAGTTTTTGTAATTTCTTTTGCCATTGAGTTCCAATTTCATTGTATTATAATTAGATAATATGCATGCAATAATGTCAATTCTTTTGCATTTACTTAAATTCTATGAACTAGTATGTGGCCTATGCTGGAAAAGTCTCATGTGCTGCTAAGAAGAATGTGTGTTTTGTTTTTGGGTGGAACATTCTGTAGATATCTACGATGTCCACTGGTTATAAGTTTGGTTCAGCTCTCTTATTTCTTTGTTAATTTTTTTTTGCTAATTGGTCTGTTTGTGACTGTGGAATTTTGAAGTCCCTGATTATAATTGTATTAGTGTGTATCCAACTTTTCATATCCATTAATGTCTGTTTTATATAGCTGGATGCACTGGTTTTTGGCACATAGTATTTATGAGTATTATCTCTTCCTCTTGGGTCGTAACTGTAACTAGTGACATTCTTTGTCACTTTTGAGCAGTCTTGGCTTGAAAACCACTTTGTCTGCAAATAGGATAGCTACCCCCACTTTCCTCGGGGTTCCTGTCACATGGAGTATTGTTTCTCATCCTTTCACTGTCAGTCTATGAATTTCTTTTTTGTTAAATGTGTTTCTCTTGTGGAGCATATTGTTGGACCTTGTTTCTTAATCCGTTCTGGCCACTCTATTTTTTTTGATTTGTGAGTTGAGACCATTCACATTAGTGGTTATAGCTGATGTGTACTGACTTATCTTTGTCATATTATTTTCCTGTTGTTGGTTCTCTTTCTTTCCCTTCTATTTAATTGTCTGCCTTGCCTACTGGATCCATTCTACTGGAATTCAAGGAATTGTCATCACCATTGTCTGTCTCTAGGATGTCCTCCAGAACACTTTGGAGTGCTGGTTTGGTGGTCATGAATTTCTCCAGGTGTTCTTTACCATGGAAGTATCTCATTTTTCTTCAATTTTGAAAGATAGTTTTTCAGGGCACATTAATCTGAGTTGGAAGTTATTTTCTTTCAAGCCTTGAAATACTTCAAGCTCTCTTTTACTTAAGGTTTCGGTGAGAAATCTGATGCTTCTGATGGGTTTTTCTTTATAGGTGATTTATTTGTTTTCTCTAACAGCTTTTAGTATCCCATTCATGTGCTACATTTCTGGAGTGTTGACTATTATACATCTTGGTTTGACTTTTTTTTATCATGACATTTTGAACTTCTCTGTGCCTCACTTATCTGTATCTCAGACTCTACAGTTACGCCTGCTCCTCACGTCCCCCTAATCCTCTCCAGGCTGTGGCAGCTCCATTCCCAGTGCCAGTGCCTGCCACCCTTCACCATCTAGCCACTGTCCTCCACTTCATCCCTGGCCTTATGTGGGATTATTCACTGACAGATGAAATTACCAGGGAGAGTGATGCAGGCTGCTTCCAGGACAGCTGCTTCTGGACCATGGCCTTGGCAGACAGCATCTGCTTGATCCCTTTGCTTTGAGTCCCAAAGGAATTTGGACTCTACTAATGGGAAGCTGAGCCCAGCCCAGGAGAGGGGAAGCCAGTGCTTTGGAAGCTGGCAGGAGAGACTGGTGGGGAAGGTTTGCATTACACGGCCCCTGTACGTATGTCCTTGCTTCTGTCTAAAACAATCACTTCTACTTTTTTGGGGAGAGGGTCAGAGTTATTGTTGAGCATACTGTTTTTGTTTGAAGCTTCAATTATTACAATTTAGGGCCCACCATAATCTCCCATCTTTTTTTCCCCCCAGTACTGTCCATGAACCTAGGAATTTCTCACTGAACTACATCTCAAGGGTCCCCTCCCTCTTTTTTAAATTTTGAGACAAGGTCTCTGTAAGTAATTAAGTTATCCAGGCTGGACTTGAACTCTCAATCCTCCTCCTGCCTTGGTCTCCCAGAGCACTGGGATTGTACTCATATGGGATGGTGGGTGCCTTGTGTCACTCCCAACTGTAGTCTCAAATCATAATCTGTAGGAAAAAAGGACTCTGAACTGGTAGTAAGTTAAAGAAGTAAATTATTATTGAAAGTTAATGTTATTCTTAAGCAAATACTGTGAAATGCTTTTTCTATTACTTTTTGAAGGTTATTTTTCTTAAAACATCAGAATTTCTTATATCTCATTCTTGTTATTTTTTATTCTTTTTGCTTTAAAAATTTTAAACATACTATTCTTTTTTTTTTTTTTTGTCTTTTTCGTTTTTTATCGGTACTAGGGATCAAACTCACGACTGCCAGCTTGCAAGGCAGATGCTTAAACATACTATTCTGAAATGTAATTTTGTACTCCAGAAAAGATGCAAAAATAACATAGTGAATATATCCCTCCATACCTACCTCCTAACTTCCCCAGCAATAATGTTATACATAATCATAACGCATTATCAAAACCAGGAAACAGACATTAATGCAATAATATTAACACTCTGCAGACTTTATTTTATTGCTACAAGAAGCTTCCTCATGCCACCACTCCATTCATATTTAAAATACAGTATTTAATGAAAGTTATACTTCATAGAAATACCTATGCTAAGGCTGATGAGCTAAAGAAGCCTTTTGTGACTGGTAACTTAAGATCTTAAGAAAAGAACATGGCCTCTCAGAGCTTTGATTTGGTCACATACAAAATGCAGTTAATGATGCTCACCGCAGAGATGCTGCATGGCTTGGAGACGGAGCACTGGAAGTGTTTGATGCGTCACAGGTGTTCTGGCAGTGGTCAGTGTCTTAGCCAGGCTGCCCAGGCAGCAGACTCTGCACTGGAGATCTCATCAGCTAGGTGCTCAGGAATCAGCGCAAGCGAGCTGGGAGGGACACGGGGCTAGAGAGATGGTGACCTTGAATAGTGATGCAGTTACAACACGAGGCTGGGACATCCCACAGGGAGAGGGAATAGGACAACGCGTCTCTGCCAATGGGCAGCTCTCAGGAGCGGCATCACACTGGCCAAGGCGGCTCCCCTGATCACACAGCAAGGTCTCGCCCCTGATCACACGGCAAGGTCTCGAACAGACTCAGCTGTCTGCTGTAGCAGCTAATGCTCTGGCAGCACAGACCAGGCACCTCCATCCCGAGGGGGAGTCTGGGTAGTGCTTCACAGCGTCTGTTATAGCCACTATTATTACAGTGGCTTTGGAGAAGACAGACATCAAAGGGAGAGACAATTAATCTTGAGTTTTTCAACTTCCCCTCATGTTGGCCGCATTAAACTCAGGCATACATGAATGGTATAGTATTCCAGAAAAAAACGGCTTCCTTTTCTGTGTTATGGTGCTGGAGAGGATCTGTTTACATCCCCAGAATAAGCTAATTTGGTTTGTACACTGGTGGGGAAGGGGGCAGATCCACTTTTCTTTATAGTTGCTAAAGGGACTTTCCTAAAATTCTCCTTGCTAGCTCCATAAAAGAATTCCATCTTGTACAATCCTGCCCTGTATGAGAATTGCCTTGAAGTGAGTTATGCAGTTTTGTTACTTTTTAAGAAATCCCTTCTCAGGCTGCCAAGGACAAGTTGCTATCAGTAATGTAAAGAAGCCGAGTTTGTTTTGTAATAGCCAAAAGCCTCCGAGCCAGGGCCCATGGGGGATTCCTAAGAAGAGATGCCAGTTCTCCAGCTAGAAAGGTCTCCTTGCCTCCTCCCCATGCAGAGCCCCCTCAGAGATAGACTAAGTGATGGGATTCTGAAAGCACCCGCTGAAGTCCCGTGACGTGCTCCGAGTACCTACAGCTATCCATGAACACCTGCAGACTGAGTAAGGCTGGTGGCTCATCTGTAAACAGGATTTCGTGTAGTTTGATTTATAAATATCGTGATGTCATCTCCATCTTTATAGAAAAGATACCAAGGTAAGCACATCTATTCTGTGCAACACCATGAGTTTGAGATGAACTAACTTTTTGTGAGTCTTCTTGATCAGTTAGTCTCTTTGAGCCAATTTCTTTGGGTAGTTTTTCAAGCAACTCTTTGCCTTTGCTCATTTCTAATAAAGATACAGCCCCCGGCACACGATAGAGAAATAACATTGAGAATTTTCATAAATTGAGGGGATTTTTTTGTTCCTGCTGGAAAGCCTGATAAGCACTTTTTGTTTTTCTGTAACATCCATGCTTAAGTTTTTGGCAGTGTCTTCGCTAGCACATAGTGTTCATCTGGGACAGAGGAGCAAGCCCTCGCACTGCTCAGAGCCGGGAAGGTTTAGAGCAGCTCCACAGGTCGCTCCTCTGCCTCTCCCTTTCAGGTCCCCCTGCAGGGAAGTGGCCCTGAAGGGACAGGAAGGTGATGGACTACGGCCGCCACTGCCACCACTACCTGGGAGCTTAAATGGCAGAGGCGCCCTCTGCCTCCTTACTTCTGAGAGTCTGGGGAGAGGGAGCCAGATCTGAGGTCCCTTTTTATCCCCCACAGTCCTCATGGAGACACAGTTAGGGATCTAGTCATTCTCTTACGCCTTATTAAAGAGCCAGAAAGCAAAGGTAGGAGCTAAGCAGCTGTGATGAACACCACCAGTCAGCCATGTAGGAGGCAGTAGGCTTTTGGTGGTTACATCAGAGATCTGGATTCTTTCTAAAAAATGTTATACCGGACCATTTTGTTTTTAGAATCAGACTGGTGGATTCATGCAATGGATAGGTTAAAGTGTCCTGGTCTGGGAGCCAGGTGAGGTCTGTGTTTGGATCCTTTTAAAAGCAGTGCCAGGTGACCTCAGAGACTTGGCTAGATCACCCTGAGTCACGGTGTCCTCAGCAGATACATTGCCTGAGAGGGACACTGACTCTTTCATACATTTTGCTTGCTGGGTCAGATGTCAGCGGAGTGCTGGGCTCACACCAAGTGCTTAATGTGGACGCTCCTTGACTTAATGACACGTTATGTCCTCATCATAAGTGGAACATGAGTTAAAAGTGCCCTGAGAACTCCAGACTCTCTGTGCATCGTAGCCTAGCAACACAGCGCACTGCAGAGCGCCTTTGGCTTCCCCAAGACCATGTGGCCAGTGGGAGCTGCCGGTCTGTTGCTGTCCAGCATCCGGGAAAGGAGAGTGCTACCCCAGGAGGAGACCAAGGCTCAAAACCTGAAGTCTGATCTCTGCTAAATGCATATCATTTCCTTGCTCTTGGGAAGCTGAGCCATCAAGAGTCAGGACTTAGTTACTAATACCATTCCTAGGGTAACCACGTAATCCAACATCCAAATCGAGACATTCAGACCATGAAGGTGGACATAAAAATGATTAGAATGATACATTTCCTGAAAGATTCACCAGGAAACTGATTTTCCAAAACACCAGAGAAACTATGAAATGTTTGTATTCAGAACACTATCTTAAAATACAAAGCTCTCATGAAGAAATGAAATAGCCTATATCTGCGTACACTAAAACAAATTTGAAATTTTTCTTTGTGTTTCCTATAAAATATTAAAACAGACCAGGTAGAATAATTATCCTTGATATATAATTATGTACTGACATCAATTTCTTGCTCTGTTGTTTTTTTTTTCTGGAAATTATCTTTTCTCACTAGTTTTATGTTTTTAAAAAACCTTCTTTCAGGCCAGGGATGTAGCTCAGTGGCACTGTGTCTGCCTGGAACATGGGAGGCCTGGGTTTGATTCCCGGTACCAAAAGAAAAAAAAGAAACCTTCCTTCACAAAATTGTCTGACTTTGGGAAGTTAATAAGTTTGAAGTTACTGATATTTCAATTGACCTTTCTCTGGGGACCACATATACTTAATGGAGGAAATATAGATGTGGAGGTCTCTTTTGAACTGAGACCAGTTCTGTAAAATAAAGGCTACTTTCAATTTTAATCTTGAAATGTATGAATAATTCAGCTTAAGTTTCTACTTAGGAAGTTTTGGCTTTGATTCAGAGTGCCTTTCTTTGACAAAAATGTCTATGGTACAACCTGCCAATAAGCTGGGTCTATTTTTAATTCTTTTGAAAGGTTTGCCCAATTTAGATAATTCAAATGGTAGGAATTCTCAATACCATTGTATTCTGGGGAAGAATTGAAATTTATCTTAGATAAATTTAATAGGAATAGCACCAAATACTCTGCTTACAGGTTGGGTTGTCCAGGAAACAATTGTGGAACTTCAGAATTAAATCTTGTGCTTCATGATGGCTCTCCCAGGCCCTCTCTGGCATTACTTTGGTGAGATAAATGTCACTGTCCTCACACAGAGCCCATCACCACTGAGGAGGCCCCGCACCCCGCTCTACTGTCCCTCTCAGGACAGCTTTTCTTCCTCTTTTCTTTTTTTGTTTTGTTGCATTTTTTTCCTCTTCTTCCTCTTCCTCACTTCTGTTCCTCCTCCTCCGCCGCCACCTTTTCAGTACTAGGGATTGAACCCGCAGCCTTCTCACCGAGCTACATCTCCTGTCCCGGGCTTTTATTTCTTGCTCAGTTGCCCAAGCTGGAGTTGACCTTGCAAACCTTTTGCCTCAGCCTCCCAGGCATGTGTCACCAGGCCAAACCAGCCATCTTGAAAGGCTTTCTTTTTTCAGTGTTGGGGATTGAAGCCAGGGCCTCAAGCATACTTGGCAAGTGCTCTGCTATGGGGCTGTGCCGCCAGCCCCCATCTTGAAATTCTTAATCTTTGAGTAAAGGACCCTCATTTTGTACTAGGTCCTACCAATTGTGTAGCTGGTCTTACCTATTTGTCGATTTTATTTTGGATGGTAGCAATTCTCTGAAAGTTCCAAACTCAAGAATTGAAATTTTTTAAAAATTGAATTTATTTTTAAATGATAAAGACATTACAGTTGTATATATTTATAGGGTACCATGTGGTGTTTTGATATATGTGTACATTGTACAGTGTTTAGATCAAGTTAAACATCTGTCTCCTCAAACATTTATCCTTGTTACTCTAGTCCAAGTACATTTCTGCTCCATATGTTCTAATTTAGTAAAATGATTGTTTCCATTAGGATTCTGCCCACCAAAATTTATTATCTCGAAAACAAACTTTCTTCTTCGATGATGAAGCCTTTGCATTTGTAGTAACAATCAGAATTATGTCAGATTTTTTGCCATTGAAAGAAGAAGTTTCCAAAGTTTTAATTTTATTCCTTGAATTTAGTTTTGAAAGCAGTGAATCAATATTAAAATGATCTGGTGTGTCAGTGGAAGCATCTGATGACCCTGATATAGAAGTTGTATAGTATCCATGAGGTGGCTGTTACAGGAAAGATAAAAGATAAACAGCGATGCGGCTGTGGGGAAGAGGGACGCTTGCATGCTGTTGGTGGGTGAGAATTACTGCAGCCGTGATGAAGGTTCCTCAGAGAATTCAAGGTAGGAAAGTCCTATGAGCCAGCAATCCCTCCAGGTACTGACCCAAAGGAATAAAGGCTGGTGCTTTCTAGATTGCTACACTCCCGTGGTCACTGCAGTATTGTTCACAATGGCCAACACATGGACTCCACCTACACGTCTATTTAGGGGTGAATGGATAGAGAAATCGTATATGCAGGCATAATGGATTATTATTTAGCTTTTTATAAAAAAGGAATCCTGGGACTAGGTTATATAGCTCCACTGTAGCATGCCTAGCATATGTAAGGCCTTGGATTTGGTCTCTGGCATTAAAGAAAAAAAAAACCAGAAGATGCCCTGCCATTTGTGACAATATTGGTCAATCTGCAAGACATTCTGCTAAGTTAAGTAAGCTAGGTGCAGAAAGAAAAATACTGCATAGACTCTTACATGTGGAATCTAAAACATACATTTAAAAGTTGAATACACAGAAACAGAGCATAGATGGGTGGTTATCAGGGTGGGGTAGGGGAAGGTTATGGGATAGGAGATTGTAGGTCAAAAGATTCAAGGTTGCAGTTATGTGGAATGAATAATCTAGGGACCTAAGCACAGCATGGATAGTTGAGTATAATAAATACTTTATTATGCACTGGAAAGTTTCCTAGGATGATAGATTTTTTTTTTATTTAAGGAGAAAAGAAAAGAAAAAAAAACAGCGAAGGGGTACAAGTTATACAGATTTAAAGAAGAAAAAAATGTGCAGTAGGAAATCACTAGTTAATGGATTACATATTGCCATCTTAGAAATAATTGTTCAAGTCACAAAATTAAAGCTTGTAGAGTGGACATTCCAACAATGATACTGCAAACAGTTCTGTTCACTGATCCAATAAAACTCTGTGATATCATTTTCTATCTTATACATTTAAATATACATGCAGTTATATAGTTTAGAGCACTTTCTTTTCCTCTCTTTTGTACAGTGACTATTACACATTTTGGGTTTCATTGCTCCCACAGTTCTTATTGCTTTTTTGGAAGAGAGTAAAACCAAATGTGACATAACAGAACTGAATCGGTCAAGTCAAAAGGGTGGATATAATAGATAACATAAAAACATAATACAAGGTGATCAACAATGGTTACCATAATGCCTCCCGCTATTTCTAATAGAATTGCCTATATCATTGGTTGTAATACAATTGAACAAAACAGTAAAGAATAAAACCGACAAAACCAAAACATTGGAGATATTGTAGGTCTTCAAAAGTAGATAAAAGTCAACGAGAATGGGCATTATAATGAATCTCATTATCTTCTCAGCTGATGCCTAAACTTTCGAACCTGATACTATCCAGCAAAACAGAATAGAGGAACCTCAGTCAAAAACAAGATGGTGAGAGTAATACAGGGCTTCAAATCGAGATAATAGAAAGTCAAAGTGGGTTACTATATTATATCCTGCTATTTTTTCCCTTTAAACGGATAAAAATAAAAAAGTAAATAATGGAGTGGAGATTGAGAAAAAAAGAGGGCATAACAGCGAAACAGGGCAGATCAAAACATAACCATTTAAGCAGAATAGTGTTTCACCACCAGATATTTCCGACCCAAAAGTAGTTACCATATTGACTCTTTCCTTGAAGTCCTTGAGTACAACTTCGTATACTGTAGCATTAAGTATATCAAAACAATGTAAAACCATTTAAGAGAATGACAGTATTATAGAGTATTTAGAATCGACTAACAGAAAATGAACAATGGTTTCTGTATAATCTCCTTGTCTTTAAAAGGTTTTTGCTTATACTATCGTACATAATAAAATCCAATAAGATACAACCTGTTTAGACCATTGGAGACAGAAGAACAAAAGCTAGATGAGACTTCAAAACAAGATGGTACTAAATCAGTATTACCTATTAAGATGTCATTTTCTCCAAAATAGCTGTTCCTATCATCCAATCGTCTCTGTCTCATTTCTGTTGAGCTCTTTTTCTGTCAGTAGCTGTCAGTTTGTCTTCTTCATTTTGTTCTCTGCTCCATTCATTGTAGCCTCCCCGCCACTATTTCTGGGATCTTTGTATTTTTCTTTTTTTAGAATATCCTGCAATACTTTCTGTAGGGTTGAATTGGTGGTTGCAAATTCCCCCAGTTCCTCTTTATCCTGGAAGCACCTCATTTTTCCATCAATTTCCAGGGACAGTTGTGCAGGATATCTCAGTCTTGGCTGGAGATTATTATCTTTCAAAGCTTGAATTATTTCCCCCCATGCTCTTCATGATTTGATGGTTTGTGAAGAGAAATCTGCTGCAATTCTGATGGGTGTTCCCTTGTAAGTAGTCTGTTTCTTGTCTCTTACAGCTTTTAATATTCTGTTCTTGTATTGAATTTCTGGAATTTTTATTATTATATGCCTGGGTGTTTCTCTGTTAGGGTTGTAGGTAGCTGGGGTCCTGTATGCCTCATACATCTGAGTATCTTTACCTTTTGCTAGATTAGGAAAATTCTCCTGGATTATTTCTGTGAGTAGCTTTTGTAGTTCACTTGTTTGTGTCCCTACTTCTTCCTTTATGTTCTTAATCCTTAAGTTATGGCTCCTCTTATCATCTTCTTGTCTTTGTATTATTGCTGTTTGTTTCTTTGTTATTTTTAAGAAGTTTTTCATTTCATTCTCCCATATTACAAGTCTGCCCTCCAGTTCAGATAGTCTGTCCTTAGTTTCTTTCAAGCTGTTATGCCAGTCTTGGATAGACTTCTTAATTTCTTGATAGTCCCTTTGAACCTGCTTCACATACTCAATGTTTTCTCTGTTTTCTCCATCAAGCAATTCTCCCCTCTTTTTCTGTTCTTCCATTCCACCATCTGTTTTTTCCTGGGTGGTGCTTAGCATTTCTCTAACTATTCTGCATACTTCTAGCTTCAGGTCATTGATAACTTCATTCCTGAATTGGTCTATGAGGCTCTCTAGATGGCGCTTAATGTATATTGGTGCGGTGTCCACTATTGTCTGTTTCTCAGGATTGGGGGCCGAGGAGCCTTTTTTGTTGCTTCCCTTCCCCATATTTTCTGTTCCTTATAAAATGCAAGCTTACATAGGAGGCCCGGCTTCCCTGCCTGTCAGCCACAGCCTGATCAAATTGCGCTGGTTAGTTGTTCCCGCCCACCGCTGCGCACCAGGGAGTTGCGGAGGAGGCAGCCTACGCGGGAGTCAGTCGCTCCTCCGGGCCACCGTCAGGCTCTGGGATCTGGGTTAGGCCAGCTTAGGGAGTCCGCTAGCAGCGTCACTCAGGCCAGGCACTTTTCACCAATCCCGTCCGAGAGGGGAATGTGTGGCTGGAGTTGCCATCGCGCCCTGCTCTTACAGGACTGCCCGAGCCCAGAAAGTCCTCCGCTGGAGTCAAACTGTGGTAGGGGGTCAGTTTCTCACTCACCTCGCCACCAGTCAGTTTTCGTGTACGCCTCCTTGTCTATCCTGTTTTCGACTCCGTTTGCAGACTCCCGTTCCCAGAGCTTTGCGCGTCTCTCCTTGCCGAGCCGCTGTGGAGACAGCCAGCCGCCGGGCGGCGGGAAACCCAAATCGCGGTTTCCAATGGCACGGGGTCGAGCCTCTACACCGAGTCTTTTCTGTTCCTATTTTAGTGCCAGGACTGTATTTTAAGTTGGTTTCTCTCAGCCCAGTTCATTCCTGAGTCAGCAGAGCATATCTCTACTGGTTCGTGTCTCCTTAGTCCGCATCATTCCTGGCCTCTGAGCCGAGCCTTTCAGAGAGCCTTCGGTAGTTGCTGTTGTCTGTCCGCCATGTTCTCCTCGCCCCTCAGGATGATAGATTTTAGGTCCCTTACGACACAGAGAAGGGTAAGTATGGGAGATGATGAGTGTGTTACTTGGCTTGACTGAAGTTATAATTTCATGGTATGTATATATATATCAAAACATCATATTGTATAATTTAAATATAAAAACTAAAACTTGTGCCATTTTATTGTCTATGCAGTTTTACTGTCTGCAAAGACTCATTAGTAGTTAATACTTAAAAATTTTTTTTGGTCTTTTTGAGACAAGATTTCATTAAGTAGTCCAGGCTGGCCTTGAACTTAGTTTGTAGCCCAGGCTGGCCTCAAATTCACAGAGATCTTCCTGCCTTAGCTTCCTGAATGCTGAGTTACAGGTGTGCTAATACTTAACTTTTCAGAACCATACAGGAAAATTTGGATTCGAACTTGAGAAAATTACTTCATTATGAAACTATCATTAATCATTGTGATATTCTGTAGTGGATGCTCAGTGTCAGTAGAAATTTTGTGCAAGTTAGACAATAAGACCCTCTACATAAAAGACCCAAAATTTCCATCAAGATCCCTAGAATTAATAACTATATTTAGTAATGTGTCAGGATACAAAATTAATACACCAAAAGCAATAGCATTACTGTCCACTAATAATGAATTCACTGAGAAAGAAATTGGGAAAGCAGTATTATCCATAATAGCATCGAGAATGATTAAATACTTAGGAATTAACTGAACCAAGGAAATAAAAGACTTCTACAATGAAAACTACAGCACTCTGAAAGAGGAGATCTAAGTGGATACTGAAACAGAAAGATGTCCCCTTTTCCTGAATTGGCAGGATCAACCTAGTCAAAATAGCCATTCTTCCAAAACTGATACACAGATTTAGCACAATCCCAAAGTACTAACCGCATTCTTCATAGAACTAGAAAAAGCAATCCTAAAATTCATATGGAACAACAAGAAACTCAGAAGAGCAAAAGTAACCCTGGGAAAAAGGAGAAAAGAGACATTATAACCTGGATTTCAAGTTATATTACAAAGCCACAGTGATAAAAATAGCATGGTACTGGCCCAGGCACAAATGACCCTGGGTCAATGGAACAACACAGAGGATGCGGAAACAACCCAAAACACATTCATCTAGCTGATCTTTGAAAAGATGGATCAAAAATATTCACTGGGAAAGATAACCTCTTTAATAATAAATGGTAGTGGGAAAACTGGCAGACATGCACAGGAGTGAATCTAGACTTGCATCTCTCACCATCCAAGAACTAAATGTTAAACCAGAAACACTTACTCTGCTGGAAGATAAAGGAGGCAAGAAATTTTTGAATAGAACAATAATTGCTCAACAAATCAGCAAATGGGGTCATATTAAATAAAAAAGCTTTTTCACAGCAAATGAAACAACCAACAAAGTTAAAAGACAACATGTAGAAAGGGAAATCTCAACTATTTTGAAGAAAAGAGACATTACGGTAGCTACTGTTGCTGTCCAGTTGTCTGGTTGTGAAGTGCTGTGTTGCTTGCATGGTTCTGTTCTGATTTCCTTTGTTCTGTTCTCTTTTGTTTTAGTCTCTTTAAGATTAAAAATTAAAAAAAAGGAAATCAAACAATGACAAATGCTGGTCAGGCTGCAGGAAAAAAAAGGAGTCCTTCTACATGTTGGTGGGAAGGTAAACTAGTACAGCCTCCACGGAAATCGGCAGGGAGAGCCTTAAAAAACGGAGACAAGAAATTCCATTCAACCCAGCTATTTCCCTTACAGTGACACTTCATACCTTTGTTTATAGCAGCACAGTTCATAATAGCTAAGTATTGGACGTGGCCTATATGTTCATCAACAGATGATACACCAAAATCAATAGCATTATCGTACATTTGAATTTTTATGTGATGGAGTACTACTCTGCTATAAAAAAGAATAAACTTGAGCACTTGCAAGGAAATGGATGCACCTCAAGACTATAACGTTAAGTGAGGTAAATCAGGTACATGATGCCTCTTATATAAGAAACCCAAAATATAAGGAGCAAAATAAAAGACGGTTGATAGGAAACAAGGACCTAGGACTTTCTCAAATGGGGAGGGGATCAAGAGATGGAGGAAGGTGAAAGAAAGGGCTAAGATGGGTTTCGTACAAGCAGAAATGCCTCATGAGGACTGTAATCATTGTGTACTGCAAACATGGACAAATAAAAAATAATAAAAACTGAAAAAAATTTAGGCAAGTTAATAGTTACCTATGATTCTGATATTTTACTCCTCACTGAAAATGACTTTTCAGGTTGATTGCTGCTAAAATGACTTAGTGCAGGAGACACCCAAACCATGTATTAAAGAAACTGCAGATTATCAAACAATGTAAAGAGGAGGCTATGGATAAACCACTCGTATAAAGGATAAAACAGGTGTAAGGAGAATACTTAGGCTCCCGTCTGCATGCGCTGTACGAGCTGGTGAGCTTTGTTTTCTGCACACGGCTCTCTTAACGGACCTCTGCCTCTCCACTTCCCACTGACCCTGCTGACTCGTTTGTGGCTGAGCCGCTGCCTGGACTCCCTCCTGGACCACAGCGGGGAGGAGCAAGGCAGTGGACAGCAGGGTGAATACGTCCACCACCACCGAGGTCCCACGCGCTGCATTTTGTATGTTTGTGTTTTAAATTAAGTGTATTGGTGCATTTTAGATTTACATAATGTTCAAATTCATCATAGGGAATTTGTACCTGTACGTGATAAATTTTGATTCCTCTTTTTATTCCAATCCCCTCTCCTTTGACCGTGCTTCCCCTCCCTACTTACAAAGCTTAGTTTCCATTTTATTCTTTTTTATTGTTTTTTTCCTTTTTTCTTCCTTCCTTTCCCTTCCCCCACCCTAAAAACATAGAAATGGTATCACAGGTATGATTTCACAATATCTGTTGTACATTTTTATTTATTCTTTTAATTTCTGACTTCAGGAAAAATGTGAGTCCAATTTATGTCACTTAACAGATGTGAGTCCAATTTATTTCACTTAAGAGTATGGTCTTGGCATGGGCCTTTGTGGGGAGAACCAGATGTCAGCCCTTTCTGGCACACAGAAAGGCACGCTTTGCAGGTCTAAGGCTGATAATCGGATCATCTATTCAGAGGATAACAGTACGCAATGTGGCATCTATGGTGGGGGATCTCCCTCTGAAGGTGGTAACCATTGCTCATTCCCTCTATCTTTGAAGTCCTGTATCATTTACATTGTTTGGTTTTATTCTTGTTTTGTCTTGTTTGATTTTATTATATCTACTGGCATGGGCAGCTATTTCAAAGATAACGAGATATATTATGGTAGCCATTTTGGATTTACTATTATCTTGTCTTGAAGTCCTTTATTGCATTCATTGTTTTGTTTGTATTGGTTCTATTTTGTTCTGTTTTGTTTGATTTTTTACTATGTCTGAAGGTATGGGCAGTTTTGAAGTCAAGAGGCACTATGGTAACCACTGTTGATTTCCTATTATCTTGTTTTGAAGTCCTGTGTCACACTGTTTTGTTTTCATTGGCTTTGTTCTGTTTTATTTTGCTTGGTTTTATTCTCTTTAAAATAAAAATTACAAAAAAAGAAGAGAGAGAGAGAGCATAGTCTCAAGTTGCATCCCTTTACCTATAGATGTCTGCAAATTTATCTTTCTTTATGGCAGAGTAGTACTCCATTGTATAAAAAACCCACATCTTCTGTATCCATTCCATAAATGATGGACATTTGGGTTGTTTCCAACATTTAGATATTACAATTATAAACATGGGTGCACATATATTGCTGTGGCACAGTGTTTTTAATTCTTCCAGGAAGATACTCAGAATGGGCATAGTTGGCTCAAATGAGACCACTAATCCTAGTTTTTAAAGAATCTCCTTGCTGATTTTCACAGTGGTTGCACCAGTCTATGCTCCCACTAACAGTGGAGAAGCTTCTTTTTCCCCACAGCCTCTCCAGCATTTGTTATTGGCCCTTTTTAATTTATTATTATTCTTTCTGGAGTGAGTTGGAATCTCAGCATTGTTTTAATTTTCTTCTGTCTAATATCCAGTGATACCAAACATTTTTTCATATATTTATTTGCTGTTAGTATTTCTATCTGAGAAATGTGTGTTTATCTCAGATGCCTATTTTTGGATTGGGTCTTTAAATTTGGGGGATCTGATTTTGTTTCAGTTCTAGAATATGTCTATGTTCTAGACATAGCTTGTTCGGACAGACAACAGCAAAACGGACGGATAGACATAGCTTGTTTATCTGAAGGACAATTGGCTAAAATTTTTTTTCCACTGTTGATTGTCTTTTTACTGTGTTAGTGATTTCTTTTTCTGTGCAAAAGCTTTTTAATAGACTGAGATTCTAGTTATTGATTCTTTGTATTATTTCTTGTGCATTTGGGGTTTTGTTTATGAAATCTTTGTCTATAACTCTGTCTTCAGAAGTTCCAGACACTGCATTTCATCATGCTGTCCTTTAAAGGAATGTTCATTGCTCCTTCTTAGGAAACAATCGGAGAAATAGATAAGTATACAGTGAGGCATCCTTCAGATTGTATCGGGGTAGCAGTGAGAACTCAGTTTAATGCATACATCTCACCTCTACTATTGTCCAAGACTAGTAATGGAGGCCAGAACGCTAAGTAGAGATCTATCAGATCATCCTACCTTGTTGAGTTCCACTGTTATTTATAATGTTTTGTTTTGTTTAAAAATTAAGGATTTGATATAATGGTGACTGCCTGGGACAGTTCGATACAATCACCCCAATTACCATCCATTATGTTGGTTATCTACTGATGTCCTAGTGAAACCTAGTGTTATACTAACTTTATAACACAACAAAAATGATCATGCATTGACAATGATCATTCAGATACCACAATTCTCCTCTCCTGGATGCCAAACCCAAAGGACCATCATACTTCTGATCATTTTTTTAATGACCTGAGTATATTGCCAGTTAAAGCAGACAGTTCTGGAGGGGAAAAGGGACGCAGGATAATTTATCTTATTCCTGCTTCAAGAGTCCAGGATCTGTGTAAGTTTGGACCCACAGTACTAAAATCCCCTTATACTTGTGTCCTAGTTTAGCATCAGGAAACCGCTGCTGGTGTTGGTGGGGGAAGAGGGTGTTACAAGTATTGGAGACCAGCTATACACAAGTCATGTAAACTTTATTGTCTGGGGCCTTCGTCACCTGTAAAATGGCCCTCCTGGCATGGGTTGCCAGCACATCTGGGTCAGAACAGCTGGGAATAGTTTTTAGTTGGAAAATAACTTATGTGGAAAGGAGCATAAACTTTCATCATATACTGGCTGGTTGTAAACTTCGGCCACGTCCAGGAGAAACTCTAATGGCCTGTTTTTCTATTTGGTTGTAGTCACACATTTCTAGGGCACAGAAAGCACACATTTCCCAGGTGGCAGGTCCCTATAATAAAATGAAATGGGTCACCTTATTAGCTTTCTTGAGTCTTTTACTAGTGAATTTGGAGAAACAGATGCTAAACATTTAACAAAACTTATAGACAGCCTTGTTAGGGGTTTTTTTTCCAGTTACCCTATCTAAACAATGTGCCAGTTGAAAAAACATTTCAAATGAACATGTATGATGGAACAGAGATTAATACTGTGTTTATTAACCTCAGTCAATGTTATGTGGGCTCAGGTGACCAGATAACTGTGATGCAGATGTCCGGTTATGAGAAGACAGCAGACAGACCTGTCCAGAAACAGAGTAAAACCATATTTTAAATTTGGAACCTTTTATAGGTTCAATCATCAGATATCCTGCTCTTTTTCTAGTTGAGAAACGAAAGAGGATGAGTGGGCCTTGGGCCATGGAGTGTTTGAGAAATAGAATTACACATGGTTCTTATAAATGTTATCTTGTCAACTCTCAAAGTGCTTTCTGTTTGTCCAAAATCCACGATAAAAGATTCGTTTTTAAAATTTTCATTTGAACTATTTATTAAATATTTGACTTCTAATTTTCAAATTTTTTATTGTGATAAATATATATATGTATAACATAAAATTTACCATATTAACCATTTTGAAATGTATGATTCAGTTGTAGCAGGTACATTTACAGTGTTGTGCACCCAATGCCATTGTTCATGTTTGGAACCTGATTTCTAATCTTCTAATGAGGGGGAATAGATGAGGTTTGCTGAGATCAAGCAATTATTTGCTTTCTTCCTGCCAGGGAAGGTAGACTCTTCCTGAGACTGGCTTGCTAGTCTGTGTCTGTCCACATATTTCTCTGCTTTGAAATTTTCTTTTATTCTAGAAGAGAAAGGCTAGAACATCTGTAAGTCCAACAGGACTATACATCTGGCTGGCACGGGTGCTCTGGGAACATTCTGATATTCATATTTGGGAGAAAGTTGTTCAGACCCTGCAATGAGGTGATGGAAAGGGTACATCAATTCAATAGGGAG
The DNA here is from genome assembly GCF_034190915.1 of Cavia porcellus. Classification (NCBI taxonomy): domain Eukaryota; kingdom Metazoa; phylum Chordata; class Mammalia; order Rodentia; family Caviidae; genus Cavia; species Cavia porcellus. The sequence continues at coordinate 228,598,028 of NW_026947484.1, read as the reverse complement.
TGGACAGGTGTTTATTTCTAAACTTCTTCAAGTCAGATTGTATACTGATATTATATAAAAGGAAAATCCTCATAAAGTCTTGGAAGATGTGTGCACTTAAAGGAAATCAACAAAACACAGACTCGAGTAACTTTACATTTTTTGCCTTTTTAGGAGTTGTAATGTCCAGATCTAGCCAGTTTGGTGCCTACAGAGCATCCATTTCTCCTGATGTCCCAAACGACATCCCATTGTGTTCTAAGCAGCTATATCGTGACCTAGGAGCTGTGAAGCTTAAGGTTCCATTGGGAGAATTTGTGGTCTATTCTTAGCCCCAACTCTCCCTCAGTTGCAAAAGACCTAGAATTGGAAGGTTTAGTTGTAAATAACCCTTAAAGAGAAAAATAGAGATGAGACTGTTGATTTAATTTATGAGTCAAGAGTCGATCTCTGTCATTATAATTATATGCATTTTAAAATATGGCAATACGTTGGCATTTATTAAGTCATTATGGTCACTGTGTGGTTGTTGGTTTTATTCTTTATACTTTTTGCAATTGGCAATGCTTTATAGTCTCAAGCAGTTGTATCTACATATCTTTTGCAAAACACTTAATCGTTGCCTCTGAGCTCACACTGGTCCAAGGCACTACAGCTTACAGTGAACGAACATTTTCAGCAACTTCTAAAGATTGTCCCCCACGTTGTCTGGTTTGGAAACTATAGCATGTGAATTCAGAAAATAAATTGTTCTGATTCTTCAGAGCTCAAAGCTTTGAACACCATAATGAATATGCCTTAGTCATTAACATGTCTTGTTTGTTTTTAGCTCTTTTGAATGTAATCAAGGAAGGGAACAGAAAAGAAAGAAATGCTCAGGAGGCCCCCAGAAGCACTTTGGCACTCACCAATGCAGCCTGGAGGTAAATGACCCAGTGGAAGTAAATGGCTAAGTGAGTCCTAGTTGCATGTTATTCAACAACACTAGGAAACGTGCCTTAGTTCAAAGCATTGTTTCTCTTCAAGGGCCTCCAGTCTGTATCTTACAGCTTTACAAAATGCTTTTGGTAATGCTAGAATGATTTCGATGTACCAAGCATCTTTGAGTAGTTTTCTAAGGGGATAAATCTCAGGCAAAGAAGAGGGCAGACAGAGGGCATCTAACCACAAAGACTCTGAATTTCATTGGTTTGTGGAAGAATTTCTTGGCTGGTACCTCTGGGAAAAGGGGTGGCTTGCAGCAAAGATTCCCAGGCAGAGACATCCTTAATGACAAAGAGGTCTTGGGCTTTAACACTAGAGAGGATGCTTTTAGCTGCAAGTAATCAGAGGCTCAGCTCAGGATGGTGTCAGCCGTGAGGGAATTTGTTATCTCGTATAACAAATCCTGAAGCGGCCTCGCTCCAGAGCCTACCAGTGTGCTGACTCCACAGCTCTGTGGCTTTCAGGGTTGTCTTTTTCTCTTTGCTGGCTCCATCCTGCAGCACCCCTGAACATCCCATCTGTTCACAACAGTATCCAGTGGTCTGTTTAGCCGCAGCCTTGGCGAGACAAGTGTGCATTCATTAGGGCGTTCTAATTCAGGAAGATTCAGGAATCTTTCCAACAGGGAGGTGCAGGAACAGCTCTTACAGAGGACAACTGAGGTTGAAAAGATGGTGAGGCACTAGAAAACTCAGAAAGAGTTGTGTCTGTGGAATCCTCTCTGCACTTCAGCTTTCTCTTCTGTGTGATAGACCTGCTTCAGCAGGTTGTGAGAAATAAGCAAATTGCTATCTGTAGAATGCTTATATATCAGTGGCAGGCCCATGGTAAGCCCCCAGGAAATGTAACTATTTATGATCATCTTTACCATTTACTAAGTCCTTCTTTGTAAAATGAGGACTGTAAAAAAAAATTGGAAGATTAAATGAGAGATGTTTTGTATTGGTGAGTTTTCTTATCACTGAACTAATACTTGATACTTGCAGCTCAAAGGAGGAGAAATTTAATGTGGCTCATGGCTTTAAGTCCCTGGTATCTGGCTCTGAGGCAGAGACGTGGTGGAAGGATAATGTGCAAAGCAAGTCCCGGTGGCTGGGAAACAGCAGACCCAAAATCCATGCCTTCATGATCCACCCAGACACATGCAGATGTGTGCACCTCAAGCCGCCAGGCAGACCCCAGTGCTGAGCAAGTGACGCTCCGCCCTCCCTGCCATGTGCAGTCCATTTTTGTGCCATCAGGCCTGGCTCAGGAGCTCAGTCAGGGTTTCCATTCTAAGTCATTTTTCAAAGCTATTTTTATTGCCATAATATATTTGATACCTGCAGCAGCCTACTGAGAGGATATTATACTTTTTATTAATTAGTGGGAAAATTGAGACACAAAACAACTAAATGTGTCCGCTAAGACTACTGCAGAGGCCAGTGGTAAAGTCAGAAGTCAACACTACAGTTATCTGGTGCTTTCTATTGTAGATCTTCTGTATTTTCAGCATTTAGGCAAACATGGCTGCAGAGGAACTTCATTGAACAAAGCCACGATATCGGCTCAGAAATGGAGACTTTGGTGAAACAGTCCTAAGTGAGAGGATTAGGGCAGGGGTCTCCAGCCCTCTGAGCCATAGGCTGGTACAGATCTGCAAATGGAAGACTGGCACGAATGTGGCTAAACAGTAGGAGCTGAGTGGTGGGCAGCAAGGAAGCTTCACCCACTGTGCAGCCGCATCCTACCCTGTGCATCACCACCTGAGCCTGCTCCCGTCAGGTCAGCTGCAGTGTTAGTCTCCTGGAGCAGGACCCTGCCATGAAGTGTGTGAGGGATTATAGGTGGCTGCTTATGAGACTTGAATCCCAAAACCATCGCCACCCCTCCCCAGGAAAAAATCGTCTTCCGTGAAACCAGCCCCTGGTGCCAGAAAGGTTGGGGGCTGATGTAGAGGAAAGGGGAAAGGAAATGGCCAGGGCAGGAAGTTACTTTTCAAAATGTTCTCCCAAGGGAAGAAGGTCAGATGACTCATGTGTACTGGATTAGAGTTAGAGATGTCACTATGAACTCATGTTTCATTAATATAACTACAGATGGTTACAGCTTGAACTATTTGCTGATATATGTAAATGTGCAAGGTAACATACCACAGGCATCTCCTTGCTGAGAGAAGAGGGCTTAGAAGCAACCACACCCTAGTTGTAATGAGCATGCCTGGCACTCAAGATTTTGGTTTCTACAGATAGATCACTTTAGTTTAAAGCCTTGTACTCTGTGTGTATGTGTGTGTGTGTATACATGTGTGAATGCATACATGTGCGCGAGTGTTACAGATTGAATCAGGGCCTTATGCATGCTAAGCAAGTACCTTAGTGCTGAGTTAGATCTCTTGGCCCCAGATCTTAGTTTCTAATACCATTCTCTAATTAAAGAAACCAGAGCAAACAGCTGATTGGAGAATATAACATACAAAAAGATTTTGTAGTTCTAGAAAGTAAGGATTTGTTTTAATGGGAGAGGGGAGTTATGATGTCAAAGGATGTAGAGCCAGCTACAGGGCTCCAATGGCTGAAGCTGGAACAACTTGGAGAACAGAATAGTCAACAGCACTGAATTATAACCTCAAGTACAAAATAGATTAAGTCCATATTAACAGAAACAATTGAGTAAAAAAATAAACAAGGGAAAAGAGACAAATCTCGCCTGCAGAAGAATTCCAGATAATTTCCGTACATGAACAATTTCTGGTCCCTCAAGTACTGGCTGCATGTATGACTTCCTTCCAGAGTCTGGAATGAAAAGAGAAAAAAGGTAACTGTACCACGCAGAAGCCTGACCAACACTCCCTCTGCCAATGGTAGAAACGAGCGTCAACAGGTAAATCATTTGGTAGCAGGCACCCTCCTGTGATGCCAGGGGATGACACTGCCAGATTCTCCCTCTGAAACCCAGAAGCCCAGTTGTACTCATGAATACATGAGAAATGTATCCAATAAACTCAAATTGAAAAACACTCTATAATGTACCTGACAGAAGTTCTTCAAAACTGTCAAGGTCAGGCTGGGTGTGGTGGCACCACTTGTAATCCCAGCACTTTGGAGGTTGAAGCAGGAGGATCATTGCGTGCTTGTGGCCAGCGTGTGCTACATAGAAATCTCAAGGGCAACCTGAACTACATGTGAGACCCTGTTTCAGTAAACAAACAAGGGCTGGGAGTATGGCCCAGTGGTAGAATTCTTCCCTTGCTCGCACAAGGCCTTGAGTTTGATCCCCAGAACCACAAAAAATAAACAAACCAAAACCAAAAGCTGTCAAGGTCTCCTTAACCCAGGGAAGTCTGAGAAACCAATGTAGCCAATAGAAGCATAAGGAGACACAAAGCAAGATGTAATGTGGTGTCCTGGATGGGATGCTAGGACAGAAAAGAGATGTTAGGTTAAAACTAATAAATCAAGACAGACTAAGAATCTTAACAGCAATGTCCCTGGGCTACTTTATTAGTTGTGATGAATGTACCATATAGATGCAAGATATTAACAACAAAACAAATGGGGGGAGTACATGAGAGCTTTCTGTACTAGCTTTGTAACTTGTCTGTAAATCTAGAGTTTATCCAAAGTAAAGCCATCAGTCTAGTGTGATAGTGACAGCAATGAAAAAGTTCTAGGAAGAAAACAGCAAGGGCAAATGGGAAAGTACAAAACCAGCAGCAAGATGACTGAAGTACACCCAGCCATATAATTATGTCATTGTAAGTGGTTTAATACTCCAATTAAAGTACTATAAGATCAGATGAAATAAAAACCAAGATCCATCCTTGTGCCGGGCATGGATTTTACTGTGCCCGCCACATGTCAGTCCAGAGAGCTGTACTGCCAGCCCGCTGCCCTTGGTGACCCTCCCCACCTCCTGGACCAAGTATTACTGTTGATGTTTGGCTCCCACTTGACTCCCAGTACCTTGAACTACGGTGGATTAACCATGCTGGGTTGATGGGAGACCCAGTAACTCCTCATCCAAACAGAAGACCTCAGCAGTCTCCAGTCAGTATGGTGAGTTTGTCACTAAAACAGAGGTCTTCAGAGGGCAAATAGGAGCAGTAGCAAAACTCCCCCAGCTGTAAGACCTTGGAGAGCTTGACAAGGGTGTAGGTGACCCCTTCCTCACATAGATAACAGGTAGAGGAGTGTGCCAATAAGGGCTCCCCCAAATTGAAGAAAATTAAAAGAGCCTATGAGATACCCAGTGACATAGTAGGGTCTCAGCCGAGACAAACACTATAGACAGGGAGATCTGGTGACCTGTAATAACCTGAAGACACAGCAGCCACAGGAACTAAGGGTTGGCTTACATCACTACTCCTAGGCTAGTCAGCTCAAGAAGAATATAGGACTCACCCAACAGGACCCGCAGGAGAAATTCAGGTGACTGGCCCACCTCTTCATTGTGGTAATTAATAATCAGACAAACATCAACCACACAGTAGGTTGATAAGATATACATTACCGACAGTTGTGGCTATTGGGATTGAAAAACTAAATATTAGCCAAAAGGTGAAAATGACAAAACAAAAAAGCCAAATGCAATCTCAAACATCTAGTCCATCAGGAACAAGAACAGGTGACAATGAAATATAAACTTTAAAAATCATACCCCAGAAACCTCCAAAAAGATAGCAAATAAAATAAAGAAACAAATTCATGAGGAAATCAAATTAGAAATAGTTTCTCAGGTAAAGACAGAAATAACAACCTTAGTAAACGAGTTGCTCAGCATAGCTAGAGAAAAAATAGATTTTTAAAAATACAGGAGTATGGGAAATTGATTAAAATCTTGAATGAACAATATAGAAAACAAGCAGAATCCATGAAACAAATTCACAGAGATTCCAAGAAAGTAAAATTCTACTGAAAGGTGGCAAAACCATTTAAATGAGAGGATAGATTTTGGACCTTGAGGACAGGATCACAGACAGCGAATGTGAAAGGGTAGAACTTTTAAAAACAACAAAGCAGCATGAAATGACAATCCAGAAGCTTCAAAATGATGCCAAGAGAAACAATGTAAGACATCTAGGCATCAACGAAGGTGCAGGAGTCAGTGTGAATGAGATTGGTAAACTATTCACAGAAGAAGTAGCAGAAAATTTCCCAAACATGGGGAAAAAATCTGATATGCTGATAACTGAGGCATATAGAATGCCAAAAAGTAACAACCAACATAAATGCACACCCAGACATTTAATAAGATCCCAGACATGCAGCATAAAAACAGATACAAAAAGCTGTTAGAGAAAAGACACAACTCACCTATCAAGGAAAGCCTATTAGAATCATGGCAGACTTTTCAGCACAAACCTTCAAGTTAAGATGAGCTTGGAGTGAAGTACTTCAAGCCCTAAAAGAAAACAACGTTCATCCCAGACTGATGTACCCAGAAAAATTTTCACATTTAATGGAGAAACAAGATACTTCCAGGACAAAGAACAACTGAAGAAATTCATGTCCACCAAACTAACCCTAGAAAGAGCACTGAAAGACATGCTAGATAAAGGTAAAAATGACCTCAGTCTTCAGAAAAGCAACAGACAGAAACCACCAGGCAGGACAAGAAATTAAACAACGGAAAAAAGCAGAAAATAAACAACAGGAACATAACATGACAAAAATTGAGCCAGTACATATTATTTATATCCATAAATGTCAATGGCCTTAATTCATCTGTCAAAAGAAACAGGTTGAAAGAATGGATCGAGAAACAGGATCCCACAATATGCTGTATACAAGAAACACATCTGACTCAAAAGGAAACTCATAGATTAAAAGTCAAAGGATGGAAAACAGTATTGCATGCAACAGTAACCCAGAAAAAAGCAGGGGTAGTATTCTGTTTGTAGACAAAGTGAACTTCAAACCTAAAATGATTAAAAGAGATAAATAAGGCCACTATATACTTGTTAGTGAAAAACTTCAAGAAGAAGAACTAGCAGTAATAAATATATATGCATCAAATACTGGAGCACCCAATAATATAAGACAAATACTAATGGACATAAAAAACCAAATACACAAGAACACAGTTGTAATAGGGAACCTTAACACTCCACTGTCACAGAGAGATAAATCAACTAGACAAAAAGCAAAGAAATAACAGAACTGAATCATATCTGTGAGCAAATGGACTTAGTGGATATTTACAGAGTGTTCCATCCAACCACAACAGAATACATATTCTTCTCAGCTGCACATGGGCATTCTCCAAAATAGACTACATATTAACCCATAAAATATTCTAAAGCAAAGGGGTTGAAATTATCCCATGTATAATATATGACTATAGAGCACTGAAATTGAAAATCAATTGCAAAACCTGCATAAATACATGGAAATTAAATAACAACCTCTGAACAACCATTGGTCTACAGGGGAAATTAAAGAAGAAATAAAACAATACCTACAATTCAATGAAAATACAGATGCAACATACTGTAACCTGTGGGACACAATGAAAGCAGTCCTAAGAGGGAAATGCATAGCAATAAATTGTCATATCAAGAAGATGGCATGAGCACAAATAAACAACTTAATGCTACAGCTCAAGTTTCTAGGAAAGGAAGAGCAAGTTAAACCCAAAGGTCACAGAAGAGAGGACATTGTAAAGATCAGAGTGGAAATTAATGCAATTGAAACTAAAAAAACAATAAAAAGAATTAATGAATCAGAGCTGTTTTGTGAGAGAATAAACAAAATTGATAAACCTCTAGCCAACCTTATCAAGAAAAAGAAAGAAAACTCAAATCTGTGCAATAAAGACTGAAAAGAGGGACATTACTACAGAGCCCATGAAAATTCAAAAGATCATGAATACCACTTTGAAAATCTCTACTCACATAGGGTGGAAAACACAGAGGAAATGGACAGATTTCTAGAAATGTAAGAACTACCAAAGCTCAGTCAGGAAGATATAACAATTTTGAACAAACTAATATCAGCTACAGAAATTGAAAACGTGATTAAAAACTTACCAACAAAGAAAATCCCGGGTCCTGATGGATTCACTGCTGAATTCTATAAGAAATTTAGAGAAGATTTGATGCCAATACTCTTTAAACTCTTCAATGGAATTGAAAGAGAAGCAGTCCTCCCTAACTCATTTCTGATGGCAAATATCATGATGATACCAAAACCAGAGAAAGACCCAACTAAACAGGGGAACTATAGGCCAATCTCACTAATGAACACTGATGCAAAGATTCTCAATAAAATACTGGCAAATAGAATGCAGCAAATCATCAAGAAGATTATATACCATGACCAAGTGGGATTTATTCCAGACATTCAGGGATGGTTTAACCCATGCAAATCAATAAACGTAAAATGCCACATCAACAGAGCCAAAAATAAAAATCACATGGTCATCTCAATAGACACAGAAAAAACCTTTGTTAAAGTCCAACACCTGTTCATGATAAAAGCCTGCAGAAACTCGAAAGAGATGGTATCTACTTCAATCTCATAAAGGCCATTTATGACAAACCAACAGCTAACATTATACTAAATGGACAAAAACTGAAAGCCTTCACTCTAAAATCAGGAACAAGACAAGGATGCCCACTATCATCACTTCTATTCAATATAGTTATGGAAATATTAGCCAGAGCAATCAGACAAGAGAAAGAAATAAAAGTAATAAAAATAGGAAAAGAAGAAGTAAAGCTATCATTATTTGCAGATGACATGATACTTTATAAAAAAGACCCAAAAACTCCATTAAGGGGGCTGGGGATTTAGCTCAGTGGCATAAGCGCCCGCCTTGCAAGTATGTGGTCATGAGTTCGATCCCCGGTACCGATAAAAAAGAAAAAGACAAAACAAAAAAAACCTCCATTAAAAGACTACTAGAGGTAATAGACAAATTCAGCAGTGTAGCTGGATACAAAATCAACACTCAAAAATCAATAGCATTCCTGTACACAAACAAAAAACTCACTGAGAGGGAAATTATGGAAATATCACGTTTCACAATAACATCTAAAAAAATTAAATACTTAGGAATCAACCTAACAAAAAATGTAAGAGTAATATGCTAAAAATTATACTACTCTAAAAAAGGAGATTGAAGAGGATATTAGAAAATGCAAGGATATTCCCTGCTCTTGGTTAACAAGAACCAACATTGTGAAAATGGCCATACTCGCAAAACTGTTATACAGATTTAATGCAATCCCCATCAAAATAACATTAACATACCATACAGATCTAGAGAAAATATTCCTAAACCAGAATAGCAAAGGTGATTCTGGGCAACAAAGACAAGGCAGGAGGCATCTCAATTCCAGATTGGAAACTATACTACAAAGCCACAGTGATAAAATCAGCCTGGTGCTGGCAAAGAAATAGACCTGAGGATCAATGGAACAGATTAAAAGATGCAAACACAACTACAACGACCTATTTGACAAAGGTGCTAAACATGTTCACTGGAAGGATAGCCTCTTTAGTAAATGGTGTTAGAAAAATTGGCTCTCCACATGCCAAAAACTAAAACTAGACTCGTGCCTATCCCCATGCACAAAACTAAAGTCAAAATGGATCAAGGATCTAAACATTAAAACAGAAACACTAGAGCTACTGGAAGACAAGGTAAGTAGAAATCTTGGAGACACAGGGGTAGGCAGAGAATTTATGAAAAAAAAAAACACAGACCATATGGGAAATACATCAAAGAATCAACAACTGGGATCTTATATTACTAAAAAGTTTTTGCACTTCAAAAGAAATCACCAACAAGGTGAAAAGAAAACCCACAGAATGGGAAAGAATTTTAGCCAGCAATCTCTCAGTCAAAGGACTTATATCCAGAACATATAAAGAATTGAAAAACTTCAAGTCCCCCAAATTCAAAGACCCTCTCCAAAAATGGGCATCAGAGATGAACACACATTTCTCAGATGAAGATATACAAATGGAAAATAAATATATGAAGAAGTGTTCACCATCACTGGTCACTCGAGAAATGCAAATTTAAACAACACTGAGATTTCATCTTATTCCGGAAAGAATGGCTGCCATCAAGAAATCAACTGATAACAAATGTTGGCGAGGCTGCAGGGAAAAAGGAGCACTTCTCCACTGTTGGTGTGAGTGTACATTGGTGCAGCTGCTGTGGAAATCAGTATAGAGATTCCTCAACAAACTATGATTGGAAGTTCCATTCAATCCAGCTATTGCCCTCCTGGATATTTTCCCAGAAAAATTGAAAAGGTCATGTCACAGTGATATATGTGCACCCATGTTTACAGAAGTACAATTTATAATAGCTAAATCTTGGAAACAACCAAGAGGCCCATCAACCGTAGAGTGGATGGAAAAGATGTGGTATTTTTGTGCAATGGAATACTACTGAGCTATAAAAAAGGATGATCTTGAGGCCTTCATAGGTAAATGGGGGCAATTGGAGACTATCTTCTTAAGTGAAATAAACAAGACTCACATTAGTAAATATCACACTGTCTCTCTAGTGTAAAAAATAAGAAAACCTGAAAAAGTAATAAGATCCAAAATATATAATAGATATTGTAAACATGAAAGGGAAGGCAAGTGCTCTAAAGGATATAACTATGTATAAGTGTGTAAGATAGATGACCATATTACTAAATTTTTGTTGAATCCTTAGACATAATGGTCTAAGGATTTAGACATAATGTCAGTGTTTGAATATCTATCCACTTTTCATGCTTTGATTTGTAAGTTGAACAACTGTTTCTAAGATGACAATATGTAATATATACCAATGGAAATGGCAAAAAAATGTTCATTTTTAGGTTTTCCGCATCCTGTAAGATGTTGACAACCATCGCCCAAGTGACATCCAAACAGCTATACTAATAGCATCAGTGGGATGGAAATACGCCTTTCCCTGTGACTCGCCAACCCCAGATAGCATCTCTGCCTTAGCGCTGGCACATCCACCAGTGAAACATTACTGATGTCTTACTTACACTTCCCTAATTTTTAGTGAGGTTGGACATCTTTGCAATGTTTATTGGTCACTAATACCCAGGAACTTTTCCCCTTGGGACTTGAGCTTGTCTTTTTTGTTATTTTTTCTGCTTATCTTAATTATTTTTGTATTCCTTTTATCTATTTTACTGATTTTTGGCTATGCCTTTTTGCTTTATTTTTTTTAACAGTGACTCTAATAATTTCAATGTGCACCCTTAATTTATTGTCTACCATGAATAAATGCCATCCACTTTAGGGACAGTATAATAGCTTGAAACACTAGAAAGCCTTTATCTCCTTCATCCCTTTGTGCTATCTGGTTATATATTCTATTTCTATATGTCTGTAGTACATCACACAGTTACTGCTGTTATTTTTGTTGTTGTTATTTTGGTTTGTTGTTTCTGTAGTTCAGGCTGGCATTGAACTCACTATAGTCTAAGCTGGCCTTGAACTCGTGGCAATCCTCCTGCCTCAGCCTCCTGACTGCTGGATTACAAATTTGTGCCACCATGCCTGGTTAAACATAATTGAAAAGCTAAAGAAAAATAGCATCTTACATTTACCCACATATTTATGTTTTCTAGTGCTTTCTATAGACTTAGGCTTCCATCTGAGAAAACTTCTCTTTAATTTATAAAACTTCCAAAGATTGTAGTGGGGTTATCAAAATGGCCCATTTCTTATCATTTGAATCTGCTGGGGACATATTGTTTCAGGTTTGATTAGTTAAATGTGTCTTAACTTGTTTCTCATATTGAACTATATTTTCATCAGAGGTAGAATTCTAGCTTGACTTTTTCTTTGCACTTTAATAATGTTATTTCATCTTCTGGGTTTTATTATTTCTGACGAGCGAGGACGGTCACCCAGGCCCCTCCACACTCCCCAGCCACCTCCTCCACTAAGCAATGCCTTTTTCTTTTTAACTTCTTCTATGATTCCCTCGCTCTGTCTTTGGTTTTTAGTGACTATGACATACCGAGGAGCAATTCTCCTCTTGTTGGATTTTGCTGATGATTTGATGAGCTTTACTAACTTTGGAAAATTTTTTGACAATTATGTCTTTACTCTTTTGATAATTAATCTCTTTTGCCCATTTTATCTCTCCTAGCCTTCCAATATGCCAATTGCATGTGTATTGGACAATTATTCTCTAAGTTTCTAATATATGCATTTTTAATATTTTCTCTATCCTTTGGTTTTGATAATTTCTACTGACCAGCTTTCAACTTTTCCAATCTCCTTTCTCTTTCAATCCAGTGTTAAAAATGAATATTTCTGGGAAATACCACCAAATACCAGCCAGCGTCTAAGATACTAAAATATTCCTTTGGTGACCCTGATGCAGGAGTGCCCTAGCACCCTTGGGGAAACGTGTTACAAGCTGAAGTCAGAAGTCAGCATTTAAAAATGCAATCCAGCTTCAGTGGAGAACTCAGGACGACCACCAACAAAGATATCAGATCACTTTACCAAAGTCAGCTTTTAAAATAAAAACCAACTAATAGCCATTATGGAAAACAGTATGGTGGTTAATTAAAAAAAATTAAAAATAGAACTGCTACATGGTCCATCAGTCCCTTTCCTGGGTATGTATCTAAAAGAATTGAAATCAATATCTTTCAGAAGTATCTGCACTCCCGCATTCGTACCAGCATTGTTCATAATCACCAATACGAAATCATCTGAGATATTCATCGATGAATAAACAAAGAAACTGTGCATGCATTCGGAGTGGAATACCATTCAGCCTATAGGAAGGAGGGAGTGTTATCCTTTGAGACCACATGCTTGAACCTTGAGGACTTTCATCTAAGCAAAATAAGCCAGGCACAGTAAGACAGGAACAATATTATCTCACTTACACATGAAATCTAAAAATGTTGAGGCCATGGAAGCAGAGAATAGAACGTTAGTTACCAGGGACTGTGGTGTAGGATGGTGGGGGGTGAGAGTAAAGAGATGCTGATCAATAGGTAAAAGGGTTATTCAGGATGAAAAGATTTTGAAAATGTATGGAGTACGTAGATCTATGGAGTACGACACTGTGATAGTCAGGTTTCTGCTACTGTGACAAATACCTGAGACACTCAGCATACAAAGAGAAAAAGTTGATTTGTAGCTTATGTGTTCAGAAATTTAAGTGCATGGTCAAATGGCTTGGTTGCTTTATGGCCTGTGGTGAGGAAGCAGTCATACTGGCGGGCGCACAAGCAGGCTGCTCTCTGTACAGCAGCCAGGAAACAAGAGAGAGCAAAAGCAGAAGGTGAGGGGTCCTGCCATCCCTTCAAGGGCACCCTCCCCACGCTCAAAGACCTCCCACCGGATTCCAGCTGCTGAAGGCTCTATCACTTCCCTAGAGCACCGTCTAGGGACAAAGCCTTTGAGCCCATGTCTAATCTAGCCAGCAGCAAGCATGCTGATCATAGTTATTAATGTATTCTATACCTGAAGGTTTTTTTTTTATTTTAAAGAGAGTAAAACTAAACATAATGAAACAAAATAAAGCAGATCAGAAGAAAACAATAGAAGTGACACAGATTTCAAAGTGAGACAATGGGAAATCTGCAGTGGCTACCATAATGTCTCTTGTTTTCTTCTAAGTGGTTGTCTATATCTTCACACACAATTAATTCATACAAAACAAAATAGTATTAAACTGATCAGAACAGAGTGATGAAGGCATGACAGGCCTTCAAAACCAGACAATAGGGAAATCAACAATGGCTGCTGTTCGTACCTTCATGTATGTTGAAATTAAACAATACAAAACAGACTAAAATCACTCTGAACAAAGAATAATAGCATTACTGCATTTCCCAGCATGACGATACGGAATCTTCAATGGACACCACAATGTCTCTTTTTCTTCAAAGTAGCTGTTCATTTCATTGCGCATAATATAATTGATTCTCATAAACTGTTTAGGAGAAGTTCTAGGCATGTATAAGCCTCTACATATATACCTGTCCTTTCTGCGTTAGAGGAAAAAAAATTACTAGAAAACATGAAACAAAACAGACAAATAAATAACAATAGCAAAGAGCCCAAAAGAATGACAATATAAGCCTTCAAAACAAGGAATTCCTGAAGTTTCTAAGTGATTAAGATATTAGTGTTCTCACCACACACACACACACACACACACAACTGTTTAGGGTGATGGATATGTTAATTAGTTTGGTAAATCATTTGACTCTTTCTTTCTATATATCTCATCATACCATGCGTTATATGTAATTTTCATGTCAGTTTTATCCCAACAAAGCATGGATAGGGCAATTTAAACTTATGCATATAGAAACAGACGTGGCTTAAGTGTGCTAAAAAGCCACTTTAGCGGCTCCTTGCTAAGCCAGCTGAAGGCATAATTAGACTATCTGGAGCGAGAGGAGTATCTTTAGTACAGATCCTCCATATGGCAAGGCAGGCTTGTATAATTCTTTAGAGTCTCCAAAGAGGGGTATAAATGATTGGGAATGTTGAGATCTGCTATTTCCCAATCAATCCTAAGCTTCCATGGCCTGGAACAAAGATCAAAGCTAAAGACTTTAACTGACATATTATGGAGCTACCTAGAAAGCACTCACTACCCCAGAAATTATGCATTCAAATAAGTGCTTCTCTTTTCAACGTGGTATAATACAAAGGGAAAAATAAACTGAATGTCAACCCTGCATCATTGGTTTGGCTCCCAGAAGAGCTGGATTGGAGATTCTGAGGCCGAATTTAACTCAGCAAGAAAGAGCCTTATCTACTGACAAGCAGGGTCATGACCATGGTTGGGGACCATGGGAGCATAAATGCTGTGTAACTGCTCTTCCTGCATTACTGGTAAGAACTCTGGGTTTGGAGACTGAGGGCTTGAATCTTGGCTTTGTCATTTACTTACTGTGAGATCTTGTGAAAACATTTGCTGAGTTTTAACTTTTTTAATGATAAATTTTCATAGGAATATTCCCACTTTGTATTTCACAGATGTGAATGTGATAGTGCCCTTTGTAACCCCTAAGCACTAATAAGTTATTCTTCGAGGAAGTTACTTAGTAGTCAGTGATCTTGTTCATGATAATTCAGTGTGGCTAATACTTTCAGAGTCCACTTATAGACAGAGTGAATGACTTGAGAAATGCACTTTGTACCTCATAGAATGATTAATTTTATGCATCAACTTGATTCGGATAGAAGATGACCAGGTAGCTGGTAAATCATTATTTCTGGGTGTGTCTGAGGATGCTTATAGACTGAATAAAGAAGCTTCCCCCTCACTGATGTGGTAAGGCACCATCCGGTCTGTTGAGGACCCACGTATAACAAAACTGTGTAGGAAGGAGGAGTGTTCTTTCTTTTTCTTGAATGGAGAGGTCTGCATTCTTCTGCCCTCGGATACCAGAGCTCCGATCCCCGCCCTTTGGGACTCTGGCATTTATTCCATGGGCTTCAGACTAGAAATTGCACCATTTGTTTATGTGGTTATTAGGCCTTGGACTTCAACTGAATCAAATCCTGATTCTCCAGCTTACTGACAGTGTATCCTGGAACTCTTGATGTCTATAATCATGTCAGTCAGTTCTCACAATAAGCCACTACTTACATATCTATTTATCCTACTGATTCTGTTTCTCTGGAGTATACTGAATAAAACACTGTCAGCTAGTCACCTACAAGGATAATATTATTCTTCCCCCAAATTGAAATCAATGGATGAAAATTTGCTACTGTTGAGTTATTCAATGCCTGTGGCATTGATTTGTGATAATTCTTTCTAAACAGGAATTCCAAAAAGTATATGTACAGTCATAGCCTTGCTGTAAGCAACAGTGCTGTCTTGGAATTCCCGTGATAATACCCGGGTAGCTCAGATGACTGGGAGCTCAGGTGACCGGGGAGGGAATTGATGCTGATTGATAATATATTAATCTCCAAGCAACCAACAACCGGTAATTCTGGAATTATGAAATATAGATTTAATACATCTGTGCAAAACCTGTCAGCCCATTGGTGAATATAGTTTAGAAAAAACAAATAACCCTGGAAGGCGAGCGCCTGAGGAAGCTCGGAGAGTCTTTTAGCACAGGAGTCTGTGTTGTGTGAAGAGGGCGCTGATATAGCTCCAATCCTGAGCTTCTGTGGAGGGGAGAGCACCTCTTTTGGACTGGGTTTGAAAGGTCCCTGCCCTTTGCCCTTGGTGTGTGTGTGTGTAGGGGGCTGGGGGGAACACTGAGAATTGAACCCAGGACCTTCACACTAAGGTATATCCCTAGCCCTTTATTTATTTTTTTAAAATGCTAAGTGTCTCACTAAATTGCAAAATTGCCCCATGTTAGGCTCAAACTTATGATCTTCCTGCCTCAGCCCCACAGTGTGCTGGGATTACAGGCACACACCATTATACCTGAGCTATTTTGGGGGGTAACCGGGATTCAAACTCAGGACCTTGCACTTGCCAGGCAGGCATTGTGCCATTGAGCCATATCTCCATCCCTGCTCTGAGCTTTTAAAAGGTCATTCTCTGGCCCTCTGCTCCCCACAAAGACTGGAATTCATCAGTGAGAGTGAGGAAGAGAATCACACAGACCTAACGAGCTAGCAAAGTCAATCAATGTGCTGAAGCAAAAGGGCGTTGCCTCAAAATAACTGAAGGAATTGTGGCTGGGACCATAGCATCCAGCGCTGATCCCCAGCTGACATGTATGATGGATGAGTCCCTGGCATAGCTCAGCTAACAGTCAGAGGATGCACAGGACCAGCACATCTGCGAGGGATTGTGCTTCCGAGACTACACAGAAATTAAAAGTTGAAACTAAGCAGAGGAAATCTCAGGGAGGAGTTTAGGGCCCCACTGGTCGTGACCTGAATGTCAGAGCACAGAAGCAGCTTCTGGTCAGTGAGGTGGGTCCTCTGTGCAGCCCTGGGCTCATGCTCAGCCTGGGACCAAGCTCACTTGGGCAGGGTCTTGGTGTCCGTGTTGGGCTTGGGTTGCTGCTTGTTTTGGCTCTTTTTTTGACAGAAGGGGTGTTTTTTCGCAGAATTAGACTTTGCACACATAATGCTCTCCACACAGCTGCAAAATCACCTCTAATTTCTGAATGGATTTACATCAGAATAATGGCTGCTGAGCAGACAGGTTACTACCCCAAACCCGTCCACCTCCACGACCTGCCCCAGAATGTAGCATGTGCTGGATGAGAGGGATAGTGATCTCCCCTGAGAGGGGAATGAATTCGCCCTGCAGAAATACTGTTTGTGTCCTGTGGTGTTTCTATGTTTGGCTAGAGACTTATGCCTGTTTGTATTTCTCCTTGCACTGGAAGGAAAGGGACACATCTTCCTCATTTACATATTTCTCCCCCTTGCTGCTCCCCACTAAAGCAACTGCCTCAGTCAGGCACTCAGTCCACTGCGTGAATGGAAGCTTTAATGGAGTGATTTAATGAATTGGCCCCAGAGGGATCCATCGTGTTAGCACCCAGCCATTTGCTGTGCTTTTGAATGAACTGTCTTATTTTGTCTCTCTGCTGTGCCTCTGAACTCAAAATAACCACTAGTAAAAGTTCCACTGGACACATTAAGAAAAAAATCCAAGGACTTTGTGGCTTAGGAAAAGACCACACTATAATTGATTGGCAGAGGTTATCTCAGAAGCCACAGCCTGCTCCACCGTGGCGCTTCTGTCCCTCGAGTTGACCTGTGGAGATGCGAGAGGCTCTGTCACTTTTTCTATGGTGAGACTGGGAGGGACCCCGGACATCTGAGCTCCAGCCTGAGGGTGGCATGGGGAGGACCCGGCTTCCTGGCAGCACAAGCCTGGTGTTGTTAGAGGTGATGGGGAACAGCGCACCAGGGCACCCTCAGGAGAACGTCAGGGACAGGAAGAGGATCCCCAGGAGGTGGCGAGAGTAACTAGGAAACACTAGTAGGCATTTGCAAAATGCAAAATGATAGTTAAGGGGTTCAGCAACTTCCTCAGTGTGGGCAGCATAGCAGTAGTGGGAGGAAGGCTGGAAAAGACCCTGATCTTGCAGCAGTGTTATAAAACACGTCCTCTCTTTCTCTTGTTCTGTACTGGGTGATGACTCAGAGCTCAGCCCCTGTGTCCTCTCATGCTCATAAGCAGCCTGTGAGGGATGCTGTCATTCTCTCCTCCTCTTTTCAAAGAGGTGGGAAAATGGTGGCTTCAAAAGTTCAGCTGCTTGTCCCAGATTCCACGCTGCACAGCTCACGGGAAATGAATCTGCAGTCTGATTGCTGATACTTGGCCTTCAGAGGCCAGACCCTGAGCCGCTGGGCTGACAGAGACCAGGAGAAGCCTTGACTTTACAGTGCATCCACAGACACATGGTATGTGGCCAATACTGAGGAGCCCAGAGCAGGGCAGCTGACACTCAGTGACCCCAGCAGGCAGCGCCCCGTCCCTCAGCCTTCCGGATTGAACCCAGGGCCATGACGATGAGCCACCTCCTCAACCATCTTTTTATCCTCTTAATTGAAAAAAAGAATATAGGGGACTGGGGATTTAGCTCAGTGGCATAAGCGCCTGCCTTGCAAGCAGGCAGTCGTGAGTTCGATCCCCGGTACCGATAAAAAGGAAAAAGGAAAAAGACAAAAAAAAAAAAAGAAAAAAAGAAAAAAAAAAAAAGAAAAAAAGAATATAGACAATGATTCTATTTTAATTTAAATTAATTGACAATGATTCTATTTTAATTTAAATTAATTGACATTAAATAAAATTTCAGATTTAGTTACTCAAACTGGCCACATCTCATACAGGAAGCCATCCCACGTGGCTAGGTACTGTGGTATGGAACAAGGTAGTATGGATCTTCCATGTGCTTTTTTTAAAAAAAATTATATTTTAAAACACCTAGATTGTTTGCTTGTTAACTCTAAACTTTTTGTGTTATAACAGACCTGTGTCTAAATCTCATAATCTTCACCACTGTGTCTCAGAAGTTGGGAGAGAGGATCTAGAACCTTCTCTGGGTAACATTAGAGAAATCTGTGATGGTGGTGGTTAGGATGTTCTTGGTTTATGTTTCGGTTAAAACCTTTCAGTGGCATGAGCCCACTTCAGGCTGATTCTTTCCTGTGGAGATGAAGAATTAGTGGCTCTTTTGGGCCAGGAGTGATTGATATCCACAGTTTAAGGTCATTCCCAAGCAGACTGCTTGTCAGGGGGTCACGCTCTTCTGACCTCTCTCCAGGAGAGTGATTTTCAAAAGGATGAAGAAAGGCCAACTCCAGAGGAAGGATTTCATGGTGAAGCTCAGGCTGAAGCTGAGGAAGGGAGGGGCGTGAAGGATCCAGATGTGATCAAAGCTGGTTCCAAGACAGGGGAAAAGAAAGTCAGGCAGAAAAATTGAAATACACCGGAGCACCAAACTCCAGGCTTACTACTATGAAGTAAGTACTTCTAGGACCTCTCTGCTATTGCAGAATATTTTAATACTTTTGACGCATTTAGCACATACTACCTGCAGCTCTCATGGCTGGCATTGTTTGTCATCAAACCTAATGCCAAGGTTTGCCATGTGATTAAGTATCCTATGAAGGAAAATCTAAAAATATACCTTTTCCACCTCTAAATCAGTCAACCTTACAAGTGGAGCTACAACCATGACATCATTGCCTATTTTGTTTCTCTCGCAGAGATTAGATAATAATATTACATTCCTCATCTCATATTAGTCTATTTGCACTTTGCTTGAAACTCAAAGAATGTGTTTATAAATTAAAGTTATGCTGATTTTTACCTCATGCAAAGTAGCTGTGCATGTATAGGCTCGTGGTGTCTCAGTGTTTCTGGCTTAAAAGAAACACATTTCCAAGTTGCATTTCTTCAGCTGAAGTCATTTCCATCTCAGAATTTCTCTAGGGCTGTTTCTGTGACAGAGGATAAAAGGACATTGGACCCACGGCTGCCCAAAGTCAGCATCTCTGGAAAGGCAGGCCTCACTTCCCGGTCTGTTTTGTCCTGTGACGGAGGCAGCTGTGCAATCAAGGAGGGCAGGATGTGGAGGGCGGGAGAAGCGGCTGCTTTGTCTGAGTTTTCCCTTTGCTCAGTGTGACTGCGGCTGCAGGGACTTTGGGGCTCATCCTCAGAAAATCAGTGAAGACAGAAAAGATCCTTGCAACCGAAGCTGTGGTCTGAAAGCAGCTGTGCGAGTCGTGACTCTCAGAGAACTGTGCAAGGCTTCCCGGCATCGGCATCGTTCGTGATGCCTTTTGCATTTCTGAACCATTCTTTAAAACCTTTGCTGTCTATAGCTTAGTGAAGTACATGTATCAGGAACATCAACAACAACAACAAAAAGGCTGAAATATTGCAGGATCAATTTTTTTTTTCATTTTCTTTTTTGTCTTTTTCGGTACCAGGGATCAAACTCACGACTGCCTGCTTGCAAGGGAGGTGCTTATGCTGCTGAGCTAAATCCCCAGCCCCCTGCAGGATCAATTTACAGAGAGAAACCTATCTCTAGTTTTTCAGTATCTTCAAGTCATATAAGTAAAACGTGACCTTGCTGAGTCTGTGGCTGTAAGATGCTGTAGGTGTGAAGGATGCTTGTTTACGTACTTTATTTCTGCTTGGTTTCAAGTTTTAAAAAGGAAACAACCAACTTATTTTCAGAAATAAAAAAAAAAAAGTCACCTTTGACTTAAAACCTTCTGTACCTGATTTTCTTCCGGCTCTCACTTGGTAGTGGCTGTGTGTGCTTCTTTCTTTCTCCACAAAGAGTTAAACTTCTTCTATAAGAGCAGCAAACGGAAAGCATTGGCCAGAGGCCTAAACTTGTTCTTTAGGAGGAATACAAGCCTCTAAGGGACGCCAGCCTTTTGCAGTCAGCACAAGATTTAATCAGGAAGTGTGGCATTGTGGAAAGGACCATAGGTGCTTTCAGCATGTTCATGTGAGCATAGATTCCTGGCTTTACAGATAGAGAAGTGTAAGTCTGTGGGGACGAAGGGGCAGGGGAGAGGTTGATTGAGAGATTGACTGAGGGATTTTACACTTTAAGATCAAGTTGCACAGCCAAGTCGGAGAACTGAGAATATAAAAGTGAATGTCTTACGACATAATCATTTATTTTCTCTAGAATGCATCTGAGAGAGAATACGATTCCCCTAAGTGAATGGAAGGTATATGAAATGTTTTAAACCCCAAATAGCCCAAACAATCCTGAGAAAACAAAATTGGAGACTTACAATTTCTATTTTCAAAACCTACTAGAAAATAACCAAGACGGTGTGGTGTAGACCATAGGAAAGGAACGGAGGGTCCACAAATAGGTCCATACATACGGTTATGCTAAGCTCATCCAACAAGCGTAAGTTTTGTTTTGTTTTTTAAATAAATGATG
Organism: Cavia porcellus; assembly: GCF_034190915.1. Lineage (NCBI taxonomy): Eukaryota > Metazoa > Chordata > Mammalia > Rodentia > Caviidae > Cavia > Cavia porcellus. Next base: position 228,576,715 of record NW_026947484.1, on the reverse strand, counting down.
CCAGTACAACTGCTTATCCCCATGCAAACAAATGGATTTGGAGCCTTCTCTCATACCATATACCAAAATTAAAATGTAATAAAGACTTAAATGAGAAAGCTAAAAGTATAAACTCTTAAAATGTATTTGTAAATCTCTGGAACTTTGCACTGGACAATAGTGTCCCATATAGGACTTTAAAATTACAAAAAGAAAAGGAAAAACATAAATCAGCTTCATTAAATCAAAATTTTTTGTTTGCCAAATGATATGAATGTGTTTGTTTCTACAGAATAGGAGAAAATTTGTGAAGTCCTATATCCAGTAAGGGTCTAGTATCTAAAATGACAAACCAATTCAAAAATGGGTAGAGGCTGGGAAAAGACATTTCCCAACATAGTTGGTCAATAAACACTTGGGAGTATTTTCTGCACCATAGGCTATTAAGGAAATACAAATCAAGCTGCATTATATACCACTTTGCACCCACCAGGAACTCTATAATAAAAATTTTTTAACATAAAATAACAAATATTGGCATGGGTATGGAAAAATGGAACCCTCTGATATTGCTGGTGGGAATATAAAATGGCACAGCAACTTTGGAAAATAGTTTGGCAGCTTCTCAAAAAGTTAAACATAAAGTTAATCATATGACCAAGCAATTCTACTCCTACGGTCTAAAGTCACACAACAGGGGTTGGGTATTTAGCTCAATGGTATAGATGCCTGCCTGGCAAGTGCACGGTCATGAATTCGATCCCCGGTACCAAAAATAAATAAAATAAAATCACACGACATACAATACCTTTTATGTCTGGTTTTGTGTGCGTCCGTGTTTGTGTGTGTGTGTGTGTGTGTGCATGTGTGTTCTTTCACTAGCATACTGTTTTTAAGGTTTATCCATCTTACTGAGTGTATCATGACTTCATTTTTATTATTAAAGAACATTATAGATTTCCCATATTTGGTTTACTAATTCATCAGTAAATAGACGTTTGGGTTGTTCCAGCTTTTGGCAGACCATTATGTTTGTTTTTTTTGAGACAAGGTCTTACTATGCAATTTAGGCTGGCCTTGCACTCACTTTGTGGCCCAGGCTGGCCTCAAACTTGCAGCAATCCTCCTGCTTCAGTCTCCCGAGGGCTAGGTGCCACCATACCCAGCTGGGGGTCTGTAATGAAGAATGTTACTACATGCATTCATGTACAAATTTTATGTGGTCATATGTTTTCATTTTTCTTGGGGTTTTGCAGACATTTTTTTGCATACATTTAAAAGACTGTAATAATTCATTTCTTAGCATGTAAAGCTTTTTCATCAAAAGGCAGAAAGTGGATTCCGTTTTGTCCAACATCAATGTCCATAGAACATTTAGAGCTCAAAGCAGCCTAAGCGATCTGCTGGGTGATATTCTGATTCTACTGAGGCAGCCTGGAGAGGTGAGGGACAGCTCTCAGTCACCCAGCCAGTGAGTGACTGAGACAGACAGTCATTGGCGGTGTTCTGCCAGCTCCCACATCCAGATGCACACCATGAATTCTTAGCCTTGTGAATATTTACCCAAACTGAGAAGTTAGTTCTGCAAGTATTGGAGACAGGAGTGGGTGAAGGAGAAGGTGACTTCCCAGGGCTGGGGGTGGGGGAGAAGGCCTCCCCATCTTCCCCAAATGGTCTCGACATCGCTTGTAATTCTGTTAGCAGCCAATCCCTTGGCTGATGGAGTACCCCCAAAGAGGTGGCTTGTGGGGGCCACAGGGCAATGAAAAAGTGAACCAGGCATGCTGGGAAGCTGGGAAGCACATGCCCCACATCAAAGAGCTCAGCACAAAAGCTGCAGGAACTGTGTCCATCAAAGTCTTAGAGGCCTGGCATCCAGAGACTAGCTTTTGGGTCCAGGATGCAAGACTGGGCCTGTGGACCAAGCTTTCATGATTCGGGGAACCCTTAGCAGATATGGACCTACTATCCCATGTGGGGATTAGAAGCCTTCATCATTTGGGCTATGATACTGTATGCAAAGCCACGCAGGCCTGGGGGATTTAGGACTCATGTCTAAAACCATATTTCAGCAACACATAGGATATTTTATAATCTGCATGGGCCAATCACCTCTTGGCATCTGTTAGTGAGATGCTATTATCTTAGGAAGCATAAATCTCGACTCCGATTGCTTTGGTCACGTCACACAACTCACTGGGGCCTCAGAATACTGTTCCTCGGTCTTGCTTGGAGCTTCACTATGAACACACGAATGTGCAGATGACAAGAGCAGATGTCAGAGCCCCCAGGAGATCAAAGTGCTGGCGCTGCCTTAGAAAGTCTGCTGTGCCACAGCGCTCTCTAAATCTGCAGGAAGGCCGTTGTAAATATTCAATACATATTTGTTCAATTGAATGAACTCTAAAGCAAACACATATTGTTCACCCCTCCTCTGGAAGCCTAAAGCTGGTGTCCAGGCGACCATGACAAATGAAGGAGGAGAACTTCGAGATGCAGTTGTCACTGCCGGTTGCCTACCCTTTAGCGTTTGTCTCTTTCCCCGGTATCTTAATTTGCTGCAAGAAAACAATCTTTCCCTTTTGCATTAGAACCATGCTAAGATTGTTTTCACGGTAATTTTTTTTTTCCAAAGCTGAAAATAAGGACGAGCTGTTTTTAGCACTGTGGACAGTGATTCTAGACAAGGAAAAACCAGAGGGTTTTATGATTTAGGAAGAGAGCCCTGGGAGGCCCAGGTTGGGCTGTTTGTCTTCCATGCTTCCCTTTGTCATTCTCTGAGTTTCTCCTTGATTTTTAAGAAGTTTCTCAGCTTATCTCCCCCCACCCCACTTCTCTCCCTCCTGATTTTTGACCCTCCACTGGTTGCCCGGTGTCTCCTCAGCCCTCCGCGGCCTCTCCCTGTCGGCTGGCCCATTTTAATTTTTTTGCCTGGACTTCACCCTAAGATTGACTCGGAAGCTTCTAAGTATTTTTCTCCAGTGAATAAAAATGAACAGAAGCTACAGTGTGACTTTTAAAAAAGAGAGGCTTCCCAGTTGCCCACTCTGGACCGAGTGGAGTTTGTTTTGCAAGAGCTCGCTTCATTTATAAGACATCGTTTGCAGGATTTTATTCAACAGACTCCCTCTTTTATCCTCTAACTTGTGCCTTTTTCTATAAAGATGTTTCACCAGCACAGCTGGATAGAACAAATGTTGAGTGGGAAAAAAATCAAAAGGAGATATTTTTAAGACCTATCTGAACATCATTCAGATTATCTCTGCCAAAACCGGCATCTGGTACTAAAATCTTTCTTTTTCAAACACTGTTTTCGCCAAAGGGTCATTCAAAAGCTACTGTCTGAAAGTGCCTTCAGCTATTTATATTTGGTGGTTTCTAACCAGCGTGTCCTCCAGGCAGACTGTGACCTGAAAGTTTGTCATTCATTACTCAATGGGCACAGAATTCTGATGGGTTCATGACATTTGGTCTAAGAAATGACCTGCAGCCAAAGATTATAATTGACAAGACTACCACATTTTACCATGTGGTATGTGCTATCTCTGTCCTGCGAATAGGCAGTTCTTACACTATGACAAATTGTTTATGGGACAACCCATGTTATAGCCAGACAGCTAGACAAAACACCCCTCTGGAGCTGAAACCACAGACTAGGTCTCTGAATAAGAAATATGCAAAATCACACCTGCTGGCTAACATTACTGCTTGTATTTTTCTTCTTTCCCCCCGATTCCCACAAAGAAAATTCAATGGAAAACGAATTTAATGTTGAGGAAAGGACCCAGAGTGAGGTTCCCACATACTTAACTCATTGATATTTTTTGTGTCCTGACAATAGACAGCTTGAGTGGTGCGGTTAAGTTTAAGCTGTTGGTAATTTGGAGTTGAAACTCCAGTGTTTAATTGTTGTGAGATTGTAGGGGTGCACGAGAGCTGCCACACCACGGATTCGTTCTTAACAGTTCTCTGTGTTTGGGGTCTGGCCAGCCTTCTAAGATCAGTATATGCTAACAAAAAAAATCTTTGCCGCAGCTCAATTCTCATGCGTTCTGCTATTACCAATATTTATGATGCTTGAAGCCAGTCATATTTGTATAGTTAGGTGAGATTATTTGGAGTAAAATAGGGCTGGAAGGTGGGCTCATTTTTGGAATTCATTCTGACATGAAAGCGTCCTAAGGTTATTAAATTTCAAAAACTTTTCAAAGGATGTTTTTTTTTCCTGATGACATTGCAAGCTAAGAATGCTATTGTGCTGTCTTTAGTTGACTTTGTGGTATTTGTGTCTGTTGGGTATTAATGTGTGTTATGGGTTTTGGAAGCATGGATATCTTTTATAGTATAAGCTATGAGAAAATGTCTACACTTTTATAAGCTAGATGCACATGTAATTCATGCAAATAGATTCATGTGGCAAAATATACATATGCAATTTTACTAATTTTCCTGTTGTTTTTCACTGGAGCATTGTGAGTTTCTATTAAAATAAAATCTGGATGTACATGACAAAATTTAGAATTGCTTGCATCTTAAGAATTGTGCCAAACCCAAAGCCTATTTTCTGGGCTTTCTGGTAGACCTCAGCCTGAAGGCAGTACTCAATTGCTTACAGCCTCAGGTTTTCCAATCCACCCTGTCAGTTTTAGTTCCATTTTATAGTGTCCTTTCTGTTAGCCCCTCGATGCCTATCACCCAAGGCTTTTGGGGGTCACTCTGGTCAGTTTTTGGTCCTATCTTTCAAGCTGCTTATTCAATCCATCAGTAAATCTGGTCTGTCTTGCTTCAAAAGTACTTCAAGTGAACTTCTCTCCAACTGGATTCCTCACCCTCAACTGATACTTCTGCGTCTCTCATCCAGACAGTACAGTAGCTGCCCGCTGGCCCTCACTGATCCATTGAGGAGCAGTTACGGGGCTCCTCAAAACACAGGCATCTGCTTTCATGGCTTTCTGTGTCAAAACTTTCAGTGCCTTCTCTTAGAATATATTCTAAATTCCTGATAGTGGCAATTTCTCAGTTCTTCGCTTATTGATTGTTTATTGTTTGTTTCCCCCATAAGATTGTAAATCCCATGAAAATATGGAAAACCTTTATTTATCATGTCTCCTCGGTGCTTCAGAACAATGTGTGTCACAAAGAAAATGCCCAGTGATCATTGTTGAATGAATGAACAGAACATCCCTTTGAATATTAGGGGCAAATGTGCTCACTCTTGGCTCTGGTGCCTTCTAAAGCATCTCGAAATAGTTCTCTAGTTTCACGTACACAGTCGTATTTCAGACATTTAATGTCATTCTTTGGCATCTCATTTTTTTGCTGTGTACTTCTCTCAGTGTGTTCTTTGCTATGGTAAGGCCTTTTCATCATGTAATTACTCCTTTGGAAGACTCTAATTTGACAACAACCACCATTTAAAAAATCAGATGTGCTATGACCACAGGGCCTTTGGATGGATAGTTCCCAGAACCTGTTATTTTTCTCCCTAACATATTGCAAAGCAGAAGATTTCCCAAGGCTTCTGACTCCTTTCTTGTTGCTCACAATTTCCCAAGCTCATAGCTAGTGGCTCTGGGATTACATCTTCAAGTTCCTTTCAGACTCTAGATCCAGGGTTTTGAAATCATTGTTATGCTTAGATTTTTCCTTATTTCATAATTTACTGTGGGCCTTTTCTGTTCTCTTTTGCTGTACATTTAGAATTTAGAAATTGTTATCCTCGATCCAGAGGATAGAAGTTGAGCTTTTTTCACCTGCTAACATTACAACATCTTCTTGGACCTACCACGCCTCTGTTCTCCTGCTGTTGTGCATGTCTTCTCCCTTCTTTCCTTCTGTAGTTTTTCTTCCTATGTTCTCTCCTCTGTCATTTTTTCCAGTCCTTCATATTTTTCTTGTCTCCTGCCTCTGCTGTCTCTCTGTCTCTCTGTCCGTCTCTCTATCTCTGACTTTTTGTCTCTCTGTCTTTCAGCTGAATCTATCACAGAGCACCTTGTTAATCTCACTTGCTTCTTGGATCTTCCATTAGCTGAAATTTTAGGCTTCCTCTTTTTTTTTTTTTTTGTACTGGTTTTTGGATATATGTCCCTCATTACTGCTCTTAAAACATACCCTTAAAGAAAACCGTGAGTTCATGAGAATGTCGTCTGCGTGACCACACTGGCTTATGAGTTACAGGTCCTCTCTCTTGCACAGAGATTCTTCGTTATTATTCTGCCTCGGGATTTCTGTAATTCTCCCTTTCCCTGCTGATGTGGACTCCCTAGAGACACACTCCCACTCTCCCAAGGTCCCTATAATTTCTATACTGAAACCAGCTCTTTCTTGTTGGGTACGATTTTTTCCAGAAAATAAAATTTATCCAGAATTCCAGTTTCTCCTTTTCCAGAGAGCTGAAATGGTTAGTTAAGCATGTGAAACAGTTTATTTTGCCAGTATTGGCAAAATGTGACCTCCGACAGATAGTTCCTGACGCCTATTACTGCTTGCCTGTAGTTAGAGTTACGTGGCTGCCTTCAAAAAGCCCTGGCCATTCCTGGGCGTCCACGGTAAACCCTCACCCCGGAAGGTCTCTCGGCTTGCGGGCTGCCCGAGGTGCTAGCCGGCGGGACTTCTGGCCGGAAGCATGCTATCTCTCTCGCATCCCTTTTCACATATGAGACTACTTCTTCCTGTCTCTTTTGAAATAACTACTCCTTCTATTCCAAGAGTCTACCTCACCTATGTGAGAATGCTGTGCTTCTTACATTAACAGTCCAACTTTTTCCTGGCGTCTTGTCCACTGTGATTCAGTGTCAGAGATATTTTAGTGCATAAGGGGTTTTTCTTGTGCTCTAAAATAAACTGAGTTCCTCTCAGTTTCAACTAAGAATAACATGAGGGACAGCCCACGCCTGCCCAGTGATTTCTCCAGATGGCCTGATTCTCAATTTGACATTCTTTTTCCTTTTTTTCTTTGATACACTTTCCCTTCTAGTTTCTTAGCGTTCTGTTCTTCTAAAGCATTGATTGATTCATTCATTCATTCATTTTGCTAATAATCAAAGACATGAAAAGACCTTCTTAGATTTTGCCTGCTCTTCTGCTAGCAAATTACCAGCACACTGGTGATCATTTCAGAAACAATATAGAGTGCCTCTGGCACAAGCTGGCAGGGAAAAGATGTGATGATCTTGACTGGTGGTGTGATTTGGGTCAAGAAACCCACTAGCACAGGTACGGGAAGAAATGACCCAGCTCAGAGTGCACCGTGGCTCTCTCTGGGAACACAGAAAGAAGAATTCACTTTGACCTGGGAGGAAAGAAAGTGGCCTTGAGTAGTGGAGAGCAGATCCTAGGAAGAGGGTGGGGTTAGTGGAGAGATAATGAGCCATGGAGCAGGGACAGGCCTGGGGTTTGCCCATTACATAAGCCTCAGTGTCCCTCTGACTCCTGAGGGGCCAGGCTGGAAAGCCTTTGCTCTTGCTCAAACACTGCCATCCCTCTTCCTATGGAGAGTGGGTCCCCATTTTGCACATCTCATGTCCACTCTGCCTGCCTTAACTCTACACTGCACCTCCTCATTGAATCAGATATGATCTGTTTTCTGTTTTTAAATGCCAAAGTTAACTTGTCCTGTTCCTAATTCTTCCTTTCTTCCTCTCATACATTATTATTTGGCAGAGCCAAATAGTAAGGGGGTTCTCTGGCTTCAAAATATGCAAGCTGCTTCACCTGCCAGTTGTCCAGGCCTGGGGTCCCTACCCTGGCACTCCCACCCTGTCTCCTTGGCTCCTGGGGAATTGTCTCTAACACCATGTGCCTCCCACCTTGCCTCATGTACTACCTATGCACTTATACCTCGGGGTGGCAGGTTAACTTTGAGGTTCACTGAAAGGCCCCTTTGTAGGTAGTGTGGTATAGGCAGTCAGAACTAGATTCAGATCATCTCCAAATTTTGCTACTTTTCAATGGGTTATTTAGTTATTCTGAGTCTTGGGGCCTCTGTGCATAAAATATGGATCATAATCCTAACTCTACATGGAAAAGACACCCATACACTTCCTGGCATTTAATAGATGCTCAGCTGGGGCCAGGGATTTAGCTTAGTGGTGTCAGCGCCTGCCTGGCAAGCGTGAGGTCATGAGTTCGATCCCTGATACCAAAAAAATAAAAAATAAAAATAATAAATAATATATGCTCCGCTGATGGATGTATCATCATGGACAAAATAGCATCTAGTTCTTCCATTTATTTCAAGGGAAGATAAATGAGCTAGAAGAATACAATAAAGCATACCCATAATTAGCAGTTATTATGGGGAGGCATTTGGGCTACAGGTTAGAGTTATTCTAACCTGTAGGTTAGAGTAACTCTAAAGACAGATTAAGGCTGAGAGCTATTCTGCCACTAACTAGTTGTGTGAGGTGGGCAAAGAACTTTACTTTTCCAAATCTTGTTTTCCCCAATTATACAGTGGCCCATGTATAAAACCCACATTGTAAGACAGTTGTAGTCCGGATACAGAATCCACGTGCAGCGTCCAATCCCGTGTCTGATACCCAGCAAGTGACTCAGAGTTGTTGCTCGTACTGTAACCAGTCCTGTGTGCCATTCTCTTCTCTCTGCTGCTCTGCCCAGTGCCAGCCCAGGAGGGGTGTTGGCCCCTGGCGGGGCAGGGAGGACAGTGAACAGAGGCACCCAGAAGGCAGGAGAGGAAGAGTGGACAGTAGGGGCGTATGGAAAGGACCCGGCTGGAGAGGATGCGGCTTTAGGCAGGGTGAGCACGTGGCAGCCGTGGCATTTATTCCTGTTTGAAGCCTTTCTCATCACTTTTATGGGCTGGCCTGCAGGCATTTGTTGAAAAGGTTATTCCACCTGGATCTCATTGAAATTTTGCCTTTGCTGAATGTTTTTCTATCCCAATAACGATATAAATGTTCCATTTGTGATGTAATTGTTCTGTTTCAGATTTTCTTTCCTAAACTAAAACTAGAGTTATCCAAAACATTCGAGACAATGGCTCGAATATAACACTTCGACGGGGTTTTTATTTCCTATGGTTTACATTTCTTTTTCCTATTTAGTCGTCTGTTCTCTGGCTCTAGGTGGAGGCTTCAAAGGGCATCGGCTACATTGGGAAGAGATTAGACAGATGCAGAAAATTACTTTTCTTGCAAGACTTTTCCACTTTCTAGGCACAGGGCAAAGCATAAGCTAAACAGTGGCGGCTTTTACTTATTTGGAAATACAATCAGGATCCTTATTTTGGTTGCTTAAAATTTCTACAGAAAACAACAAGCTCCTGCCAAAGTTACTTATGGCCGTGACATATTTTGAAGCCAGAGAACCCCCTTACTATTTAGCTCTGCCAAATAATAATGTATGAGAGGGAGAAAGGAAGAATTAGGAACAGGACAAGTTAACTTTGGCATTTAAAAACAGAAAACAGATCATATCTGATTCAACAAGGAGGTGCTGTATAGAGTTATTTATTTGTGTTAAAACAAAGGGAGGAATGGTTCCCAAGCCAAAGCCTGAGTCAGGCCCCGTGTCTCATAGTCGATTGTTTTTATGAGGTGTAAATCTCAGTGTTCTTGACCATAAGATGGGAAGATAATGTGATCTAGTAGGGCTGGCGGAGGCTTGGCAGAAAGCAGACGTAAACATAACTGACTCTTCTGACTCTTCTGTCGAGCTATTTTATGACTGTGATAATATATATGAGCATTTTCCTTTTTTGGGTGGAAGAGAAGGAGGCTTTCTGGATATCTGTGCATGCAGGAGGCTTGGAGCTAAGAGGACAGTGGAAGGGCAGGATGGCACCTGTGCTCCATGCCCTTATTCCCCCTCTTGTACATGTTTCTTTGTTCCCGAGCTGCCACCCAAATTAGTGAAGTAGGTTTAGAGTAGCACATTGCTTTGGGCTCCAGCTGATAAAACTCTCGACAAAACAGATCTGAACCACTACTCTCCATCCCACCAGAAAGACTCAGCACAAACACCAGCAGTACTGGTCCAAGTTGTTGGAGGGTGCTGAAGCTGAATATATGTGCAGGGCTGTGGCGTGGCCCGGGCATGATTGATCTGCTTTGTTATGTCCTCTTTTGTCTTAATCTCTTTAAAATAAAAAAAAATTAAAAAAAAAAAAAGAGAATGAGGAGACATCTCAGGAAGCAAGATAGGCCACAGCTGAGGTCACCCGGAGACTTTGTGTATAGTTTTCCTTAATTAGCATCCTCTGTTGCTCTCAGGGGTCCTTGAACCCCACCCAAGATCCTGCTCAGGTTTCCTCCATTGTCCACTCAACTCTTTGCTTGTTCTGATTAAATACGGCTGCCTAGCATCAGTTGGCTGGCCGACCAGCAGAGTTACCGGCTCTGCTGAGGATTTCACTCGTCCTGCAGCCCTAAAGACCACGCTGTTTGTCTCATTCCTTTGAGCCTTCAAGGTGCGCCCATTTGGGGGTTGAGGGTCTAGGCACAGACCCCGACACTAAGTGACCTGTGAGCCATGGATACATCATGATAAAGACAGGACAGCAGAGGAGTGTGGTTCATGGGTAATGGGAGACCCAGAAGGGCCTGGTGGAGACTTTATGTGGTGAGCTTGGCGGGTGACAGTGGTGAATCAGAGCTCTTGAGGGCTTATAGACCTGTAGATGTAACCTTATTTTAATAAGACTTCATAATTTAGTGGTGTTGGGTAACATTTCAGGTCCCTGTCTTCTTACAGGGTTTCCATGTAGATGAAAGGAAAGAAAGATCATGTAAAAAGCCTTTTGCACAGTTTAATGTGCCCAAGTGAGGGGTTGGTATTTTGGCCAAGACTTTCTAGAAGTCAGTGCCACACACTGTTAGGGACCAGTGGTGACGCTGCTGAGGCCAGACACAAATTGGAGGCAGCAGGTCACTGGGACACAGGAACACCACCCAGGAAACCCAAGGGAGTTTCTCTGAATGCGTGCCACATCCTAAGATTTCTATCGTTTAGATTTCAAAGATGAATCATTGTCAGTCTCTGCTCTTCAATATTTCCCAATCCAAATAGAGATTTTCTTTCCATACCCTATATTCTAAGGCAGCTCCAGAATGAAAGGTGCTGTGAGACCTCCCACAGCCTCCCCGGGGCCTCCAACCTTGCCAGGGCTGGGCCATGAAGAGCTCCCTGAGCTGGAGTAGTCAAGGCTGGAGGGGTCCCATGACCCACTGAGTTTTAAGCAAAACCTCCATCCCCATCGCCAGAAAGCAGGGGATATTATGGGTTGTGTTTAGATGTCCTCAAAGAGGGGGCTTTTCAGAGGTGGCTGAATCTAGGGTGTGTGATATTGGGATGAGGGTGTGGTACTAAATTAGTCCACTGATTGGAATTAGCATAGTTCTGTGTGTGGCTGAATGGATTTACTGAAGACGGACGCCCCACTCGGCTGCAGGTGACACCACCCAAAAGGTTTGTATCTTGGACGGGCTACAGGCAGGCTCACTGCTGCTTCTTCTCTGCTTCCTGACTCACACGCCATCGCCTGCTTCTCTGCCTTGGAGCTGGTGGACAATGGACTGAAACCTCTACAAAACGTGAGCTGAAATCTTTTCTCCCTGAACTTCGGGTGTCAGGTGTTTTGTCTCAGCAATGAGAGAGTAACTAAGACATGAAACGTGACAGCTGAGTTGATAGCCACGGAAGGGCCCACTCCCCGTTGACTCCAGTAGCTAGCATGTCTCCTTGCTTCAGGGCTTTATTTTGACTGTTTAAACTTTTCCAGAGAACAAACAGCATCTGCCAAAATTAGTCCTCAAAATTAATTCACTAGGACAGCGAGTTGTCTAGCAGATATTTATTGAGAAACTCTCAGCGGGCAGTCAAGATAAGTCATGTGCCATTCTTCCAGCTCAGCACACGTAGAGATGGTGACTGATTTCAACAGCCAGCAAGGGTGACTGGGATTGTCACCCCAAAGCAGAGGCACCACAGGATCATGTCAGCTGGGTGCTATGAGCCAAGGTTACTGTAGAAGGACCTCTGCCCTGAAGAAGGAGGCACCTGGAAGGTTCCTTTGGATGGGAAGAATGGTTCTGTGTTGCCACAATCGCCACCATGAGAAGGCCTCACAGCAAGGCATTCAGACCAAATCTACAGACATAGCGAGCAGTAAGGTGCCCTGGGTGGGTGTGGGTAGATCAAAGGAGAAATACACAGCTTCTGCAGTCAAGAACTCAGCCTGCTACAGCAGTCAGCAAACTTGTGGCTTGTGGGCCCCTCTGGCTTACCACCTATGGGTGTAAGTAACACTCCATAGGAATGCAGGTTGACCTATTTGTTTATGTTGTTTTTACCTGCTTGGTATCAATCATAAAGCAATTTGAGTAGTTTTGAACTGGTAGCCCACAGAGCCTATTTATTGTTATCTACAGAGTATTTACTGACTCTGTAGAAAAAGTTGGTCACCATTGGTCTTCTGCAGAGACCCAGCCATGCCTAGTTAACTCATTCCCATCTGAAACACTTTGAACAGGATCAGATATCAATACTGGTGAGTGGTCAGTCGGCTGGATGCTGCCCAGGACATTGCTATGATGGGCAGACCAGTCATCAGTTATGTCAGCCCAGAAACGGGACTTGTAAGTTCACCTGGACATAACAGAAGTGTTCGTGATGGATTGACAGGTGCCCAAAATCACAATGTATGAACCAGAAAAGGGCAGGTGCTGTGGGGTAGCCCTTCAGGGAATGGAATGAGTCCTACAGGGCCACTGTTTCTGTACAGGACCACACGTATCCCTGTGTCTGGTTCTCTCTAGGTCGGCTGAGGAGTATAACAGACATGGACCTTTGGGAGAGTTAGTTCTGCTCCCAGTGAGACCAGAGGACAAACTTGCCCTGCTCTTTTCTGGATGACACTGCTCCAGTGCCTGGAGCTGAAGGTCCCCATCAGGGTTAATGTTTGCTTGAATTCTGCAAGTGCAGCACTGATGGGATGATTTTTCCCAAGCTTTGAGTTTGTTAGAGAATATTAATTCTGCTCCTAGGTCTTTCTCATTTGTTTCTCCACATTGACTTCTTTTCTTAGGTTTATTAATGTATCAGAGTTTTTTTGATGTATTAATTTGTATGAATTTGCAGGAAGTGATCTTTTTGGCTTGTTGGAAAACTTCATTTGACTTATGTGGTTTTTTTTTTTTCTATTATTTGACTCTGAAACACTTGGTGCTTGTGTTTTAAGTGTATTAGTTATAAGAAAAATATGGTTGAATTAAATAATAGCCATCTTTGAACTGGTGAGTTTAACTCTTTTATTTATTGTGATCACTGATATGCTATATTTGGATTTACTGTTGTTTTTTCATATTTTCTACTTGTCCTGTTGAGTCCTTTTCTTATTCATTTTTCTCTACTATTTTAGACCTTGTAGATTCTAAGTTTTTTGGTTGAAGTTATCTCCTTTCTCCTAAGAGTCAGTGACTTTTAGCTTAACAGGCTATTACTGTATAATATTTTATTCCTATAAAATGTTCTCTGAAGTATATCACATACAGAAGGATACATGTGTGCATGTCTGTGCATGCATGTGCACACACACACATGCACATTCATGTGCTCACACCCACTCTCATGTCTACTAGTTTGAGAAACAGAATATGGCCTCATAATTCACAATTTCCTAAATTAAATGTTACTATTAGCGTTGATATTTGTTCAGCTTTATCCACATGGTTGCCGTCTTCTTTGATTACATTACTGTCTTTCTTACATCTTGGGGCCCTTTGCCTTATTTCTGAAGTATATGTCCTTCATAAGGATCTACTGATGCTAAATTGTATTTTTTATCCGAAAACATTCTGTATTTCACACTTAGTTCTTCAAAGGTATATTTTGTTGACTATGCAATTAGCAATTACTTTCTTTCACTGTTTTGAAGACATTTTTTATTCTTTTGGCTTCTAATATTGAAGATAAAAAGTCAGATATTGAGCAGGGAGGGGCTGGGGGTTTAGCTCAGCGGCATAAGCCCTGCCTTGCAAGCAGGCGGTCGTGAGTTCAATCCCTGGTACCGATAAAAATGAAGAAGACAAAAAAAAAAAAAAAAGATATTGAGCAGGGTAAATTATTTTCTTTTTTATTTTTAACTACCTGGTTTGGAATGTTTCTTGAGGTTTTGTAGTTTCATGAGGATAAGTCTGGAGGCAAATATATTTTGGAATATTTTAGGATCCATAATATTTTTTAAATATTGTTTCTATCCAATCTCTTTAGTCACTTTCTCTGATCCATTTTGGATGAATCTTTAAAGTGCTCAAACTTCCATATCAATAAACCTCCCTTTCATGGTTTTTCTCTTTACCTCTCTAAGTGTATTCCAAGTAGTTTTGTTATACCCCTGTGCTAATTTATTCCATTTTTCAGTTCTCTAGTGAGAGCATGTCGTTAACACATGCCAGTCCCTTCACCGTCTACCATCTACCATCACTCACTAGCACAACAAAGCTGAGTTTTTTTTGACAGAGCCTGTGTGGCTTGCAAAGCCTGAAGCCTACGTGTCTGACCCTGGGGAGAAGAGTCTGCCAAGCTCTGCTATGAGAGATCATCCCAGTACCCTCATGTGTCTGATTCAGCTGCTTGCTGCTTGATTCTTTTGCTAACTCTGATGGTGTTTTCCTCCATGTGAGGCTTGCGATTCTGTGTGTGTGTGTGTGTGTGGTTCTGGGGATGGAACTCAGGGCCTCTTGCATGAGAAGCAAGTGTTCTACCACTGAGCCGCATTTTATTTTTTACTTAGAGGTGAATTTCACTGGGTCGCCCAGGCTAGGCTTGAACTTGCAATCCTCCTGCTACAGCCTCCCAAGTAGTTAGGATTGTAGTTGTGCCGCATGGCCCTCAGCTGATACTAATTTTTTCTTATTACGAGTTCATCTTTGTTGAAACATTATCTGGGAGGCTTTTATAAGGCTTGAATTAAGAGAATGCCTCTTCTATTTGTGTCTATTTTTGCAAGGTTCCCAGCCATTTTAATTTTATTATTACTACTGAATATAGTTGCAAAATAGATTCATTTCAATCCAGACTTGAAGCCTGAATTGTGATTATTTATTTACTCGTTTTACCTCTCGTAGAGGATAGGGACTGTTATTTTTCCTTTCAATCAAAAATCAGCTTTGAGACACAGAAGTTTTCTTTGCATGGCAGTTATTTTCCAGTTCACCCTTTTACTGGGAATATGGGCCTTTGGGGACTCATTCCGGTCTCCATGTTGGCACTGCGCTGCCTTGTGGACGGCCTCCCCTGTCTCCCTTAGACCCCTAGACACCATTAAAACTAAAAGCTCTAATTTAGAAAACACTAGCAAATGACCTTAAGGTCCTCTGCCTGCTTGAGGGCCCGTTTACTATACTCCTTTGGATTTTGGCTTCCACTTCATTTTTGACCCCTGGAAATTAGCTGTGTTCATTAGTTATTAAGATACCTTATTCATTCTATCTAACTTTTTAGGAAGAAATGTCGGGAATCTTGCACTGCTGGAAATGAATGTCAGCTTGTAGTAGAGTGCTTACTGAACATATGCAAGGTCCTGAATTCAATTCCCCAGTACTGCAACCAATCAATTGATTTATTAGTAGGTCAATCAATCCCTAGTACTACTAGGAAAATGGAAATGAAAGTTTCTTTTTTTAAAATTTTATTTTGAAAGTCGTAAAATACAACAGAACAAGACAGAATAAAGCCAACTAAGATCGTATAGTGAAATTGGTACAGAACTTCACAGCAGGTTACTGGGATAACTGTAATAGTTATCACAGTATATTTCATTATCTTTATAATAGTTGTTCTTTCAATCACGTATATCAAAATAAAATGAGATACAGAATGTTGGGAGCCGCAGCCCCGAGCCCGGTCGCCTCACTTGGCAGACGTGAGGCCTGTAGTAAAGAGTGAAGCCTGAGGTAGATTACCCCTCCCATCGAGCACGTTAGTTTCCTGCTTACCGCGTAAGCAACCCGCTCAACAATATAGTCTGCCTGGCAACTGATGATGTTAGCCAATCAGCTTGCCTTGCTCACTTTAACATGATTGGACACTGTATCCGTGTATATATACCGGTGCCACCCCTGGGGGGAAGTAGAAGCCCGGTAGAAGCCCGGAAGTAGAAGCCCAAAAGGAGCCGCAGAGAGCGGACCGGTAGAGGCTTCGGAGCGAAGCCCAGAAGGAGCCGCGGGGAGCGGACCAGAGGAGGCTTCGGCTGGGAGCGATCCCAGGGCAGGCTGTACGGAGAAGAAAAATAAAAGAAAAGGTTGTCCACTGCCAGACTTTGTCGTGTGTCCTTCCTGCCGGCCGGGAGCGGACATCGACATTTGGAGGCCCGCCCGGGGACTGATCACCCCCGAGACGTGACAGCGGACAACGCTCCAGTACAGAGCTGCGAGACAGGTGAGTTGGGGATAAGCCTGGGCTCTGGGTGGCGCGCACCTACAGGGCTTTTAGACTCCCCTCAGGCTCACGCGTAAGTGGCGGATTCCTTGGGCCTCACGCGGTGAGTAACATATTAAAAAATGGGAAACATGCTAGGTAGCAACACTAAGAGCGAGGGTGGTTGTGGAGAAAGCTCTCAAGAGCTTACAAAAGTACGCAGGGTATCTGAGCAGGCCCAGTCAGGGAGCTCCCGAGAGGGGCCCGTCAAGGGGAACAAAGATGCTAAGGAGGAGGATGGGGCTCTAGCCTCGGAGTCGTCTGACTCCGAGGACGAGGGAAAGTTGAATGGCAAGGAGGCCAAAGAGACCAGCTGTCAGGAGCCCAAGTCGCTCGATAAGGAGTCACAGGGTTCTTTTCCAGCGTTGCGCCGCGAATTGCGCTCTGCTCAACCTGGTCTGCGGAGGAGTAGAGAGCTCCTGAGCGCTCCCCGGCGCGAGAGGGAGGCGATCCCTCGCCACGAGGCGGCCGCCTGGGAGCTCCCTCCCCTTTCGCCAGAACAGGAAGTGATGCACGGGCCCCCATTTTCCGCCCAATCACGGCCGCCGTCTTATGCTCCGCCGCCGGCGGGTCGGTATTTTTACAGGCGGCTTTGGCAGGGGGGACGCTTGTCTCATGAGGTACATCCACCTGGGATAGATAGTGGCCCCTACGGGATATTTCCTGTACAAGTAGCTATGGGCCAGGGACGCAATGCATGAGAGCCTTTTGAGATAAAGCAGATTAGAGAACTTAAAAATGCAGTTACAACCTTTGGGCCGACTGCGCCTTACACCATTGCCATGCTGGAGAATCTGTCTTCTGGGCCCCTCACCCCCGCGGACTGGATTCAGCTGGCAAAGGCGTGTCTGCCCTCGGGCAGTTACCTGGATTGGCGAGCCTGGTACGCAGAGTTCTCTGCAGAGCAGGCTGAGAGAAACGCCAATCGGGGAAACCGGGGGTGGAACAAGGAAATGCTTATGGGAGAAGGTCGGCACGCTGATGATCAGACTCAGTTCCCCGGCGCTGTCTATGAACAAATCAATGCCATAGGGCTCCGCGCCTGGAAGCAGATAAGTGGTGCCGGAACAGCCTCCTTGTGTCTTTCAAAAATAATTCAGGGTACCACAGAGCCATTTGTTGACTTTGTGGCCCGAATGCAAGATGCTGCCGATAAGATATTTTCTGATCCGGGAGTGGCTCGACCGCTGGTAAGGCAGCTGATTTTTGAGCAATGTACAAAGGAGTGCAAGGCAGCGATAGCTCCTCATAAGAACAAGGACCTCAACGCCTGGATTAGGATATGCAGAGAGATAGGGGGGCCGCTCTCCAACTCGGGAGTGGCTGCTCTCCTGGCCGCGGCTGTACAGCAGAGGGGACCTCGCGGGTTAGAAGGGGAATGTAAGGCTAAAAGGTGTTTTGCCTGCGGGGAGCCAGGACACATTAAACGTCATTGCCCAAACAATGCAGATGCTAGGCCTCGCCCTAGGAATGAAGAACCATATGTTTGTGGGCG
This sequence comes from Cavia porcellus, assembly GCF_034190915.1. Taxonomy (NCBI): domain Eukaryota; kingdom Metazoa; phylum Chordata; class Mammalia; order Rodentia; family Caviidae; genus Cavia; species Cavia porcellus. The sequence continues at coordinate 228,558,804 of NW_026947484.1, read as the reverse complement.
ATGCAAGAGGGGATCACACAAAGCTGAGGAGTGTAGGTCGGTCTTTGATGCTCAGGGCAACCGTATTTGTGGACGAGATGCTAGAGGGCCAAAAAACGGCCAGAGGGGGCCCCCTTCACAGGCGGGCCCCCGCCCCAGAGACAGGACAGCTCAGGATGGCAGCCTTCAACAAGGGCCACCCCTGGGTCAGCAGGTGTGGACCTCAGTGTCGCCTCCAGACTTATACAGAAGGTCACCATTAGGATGGATGGCGTTAGGACCCTAAATGACATGCAAAAACTATTGGGAGACATTAATTGGATTAGGCCATATTTACATATACCAAATTCAGATCTCAAACCCCTGTTCGACCTTCTGAAGGGAGACCCAGATATAGCCTCCCACAGGAGGCTCACTCCTGAGGCAAGAGCTGCCTTACAGAGAGTGGAAAAAGCCTTAGGTGGGGCTACCTTATACAGAATTGAACCAGGGCGACCCTTTGATGTCTGTTTGCTACAGACTAGTCTACAGCCCACAGCGGTGATTTGGCAGAAAGGACCATTACTGTGGATACACCATAAGGTCTTCACCACGCACATAAGAGCACATACATCCCTGCCAGGGCCTATGGCACAGGGGAATGCGGCTGCTGATACTGCCACTCGCCCGTTATGGATTTTTACCTTACTAACACCAATCGAGCGAGCCCGTGCCTTCCATGATAAGTTTCATGTCAATGCCAGGACACTAGCAAACCATTTCCATGTTTCCAGAGCAGATGCACGAGATATCGTGCGACTATGTGACTCCTGTGCCACATACAAACCTGCCATACCGATGGGAGTAAACCCTCGAGGTTTGATCCCTGGTGATGTTTGGCAGATGGACATCACACATATACAGGAGTTTGGGACTCTTAAATATGTTCATGTTTCCACAGACACCTGTTCTCACGTCATATTTGCAACAGCAGAAACAGGTAAAAAAGTGTCTAATGTGATCAATCATTGCCTGGCGGCTTGGGCCGCATGGGGCAAACCAAAAATATTAAAAACTGATAATGGACCAGCCTATATAGGCAAAGCCTTCAATGAGTTCTGCAAAATGATGGAGGTTCAATTAAAACATGGTATCCCATACAATCCCCAAGGTCAAGGAATCATTGAGAGGGCTCATAGAAGCCTCAAAGAAATTTTACAAAAACAAAAAGGGGGAGTAGGCCAAGGCCTGGCCCCAAAGGCACGATTATCCATGGCACTATTCACACACAATTTTTTAAATTTAAATAATGATAATCGCTCCCCAGCCGTGGAGCACTGCAACCCTTCCCCCAACCATAAAGGGTGGGTGAAGTGGAAAGATGTCCTGACAGGACAATGGATGGGCCCGGATCCAGTGGTCAGCTGGAACCGAGGCGCGGTTTGTGTTTTCCCACAGGAACCGGGACGAGAACCACTGTGGATACCGGAGAGACTGACACGGGCAACAAAGCCCTCGACTGAAGATCAGACCTGCCCTACCGGAGATCCATCACAGACCAACCAACAAGATGAATAGAAATAGCGGTAGCCCGAAATGGACAAGAAGATCCTCAGGCATATGCATGGCTCGCTCGCCTAGCCTATGACCGAGTCTAGGGACGGTGAGCTTCCCACACTCCTCCTCTAAAAAATTATGACATAGCTGGGTAGGAGAGTCAATGATGGGTAAGAGCGTACTCCCCCGGTGCGACTCAACCTAAGCCAGGCCCTACCCCATCCTGCACGTAAGCCGCTGGACTGTTAGATGCTGCCCAGGTCTAAATTTCTCTCCGAGGGGATTTCTTTACGGAGAGGAAATGAGTGCAAGCTTGTGTGCATCCAGGTTCCGTCCAGTTTGTGCCTGGCCCTAGAAAAAGGACGAGGGCCTCAGGGCCTTGGCAGACCATGGGACGGCCGACCAGGGTCTAAGCCAAGGACCTACGGTGGGCCTACACATAGGGCATAAGCCTCTGCACCCAGTCCAGAAAGGGCTACGATGCGCACATTCATAAAAAAATAAAAAAGGGGGAGATGTTGGGAGCCGCAGCCCCGAGCCCGGTCGCCTCACTTGGCAGACGTGAGGCCTGTAGTAAAGAGTGAAGCCTGAGGTAGATTACCCCTCCCATCGAGCACGTTAGTTTCCTGCTTACCGCGTAAGCAACCCGCTCAACAATATAGTCTGCCTGGCAACTGATGATGTTAGCCAATCAGCTTGCCTTGCTCACTTTAACATGATTGGACACTGTATCCGTATATATACCGGTGCCACCCCTGGGGGGAAGTAGAAGCCCGGTAGAAGCCCGGAAGTAGAAGCCCAAAAGGAGCCGCGGAGAGCGGACCGGTAGAGGCTTCGGAGCGAAGCCCAGAAGGAGCCTCGGGGAGCGGACCAGAGGAGGCTTCGGCTGGGAGCGATCCCAGGGCAGGCTGTACGGAGAAGAAAAATAAAAGAAAAGGTTGTCCACTGCCAGACTTTGTCGTGTGTCCTTCCTGCTGGCCGGGAGCGGACATCGACAACAGAACATTAGAAAACTTATCAGAACAGTACCATTAATCAGAATAGAGCAAAACAGTAATAAAAATATTTGCCTTCAAAGAGATGGTAGAAGGAAATCCCCCTTATTTGCTATGGTCAGCCTCCCAGGAGATGCTCAGATTTCTGGTTTCCATTTGCTAACGGCGGGGGGGGGGGGGGACACAGAAGAAGGGGAGTAGGGGAAGTGGGATGTTTGACTTTAGGCCATGAACCAGTAGGTTCACTATTTCTTAGCAGGCTGATTGCTTGGTTTCCCAGCTTCGTAAGTTCCAATATGATGTGGATCTCAGAAGGCACTGGTGGTTCTCCTCCTGGAGAGGCCATAGTCTGCCACACCACAGCCCCTTACCAGGGACGGGAGCTGCTTGCTTGGTTTCCCAGCATCCTAAGTTCCAACATGGCGCAGATCTCAGGAGCTGCTGGTGGTTCTCCCTCTGGAAGGGCCACAGTCTGCCACACCACAGCCACTTACCAGGGAGGGGAGGTGAAAGTTTCATGATAAGAGGGAAACTTACAGCTGTGAAGCCCACATCATAAAAACAGAATGAACCCATATAAATAACCTAGGATCCCGTCTCAAAGTCATAGGAAAAATAAGAACAATCCAATTATAAAACTAGTACAAGGAAAGAAATGTTAGAAATCAGTGAAGGTGACACCCCCCCCCCAAAAAAAAAGAAAAGAAATGAAAAGAAAAAAGAACTGCTTTTATTGAGTTCCATAAATCCTGATATGTTGTACTGGCATTATTATTTTTTCTAGAACTGTTTTATTTCCTCCTTGATTCTCTCTGTAACTCATTATTTATGAGTGTGGATAGTTTCCATACATTTGCATGATTTGTGTTTTCGTTAGTCACTGATTTCTCATTATGCTGCACTATGATCTGATAATATGCACAGTACCATTTCAGTTCTTTTGAATATACTTAGGCTTGCTTCAGTGGAGAGTATGTAATCTGTTTTAGAGAAAGTTCTATGTGCCATTAAGAAAGATGCATTATCTGTTGCTGGTGGGTGGGAACACTGTAGATACCTATTAAATTCACTCATTCAAAGGTTTTGTTCAACTCTGAAATTTCTTTGTTGATTTTTTTTTGTCTAGTTATCTATTTGTGATGACAAAGTATTGCAGTTCTCCACTATAATTGTGCTTATGTTCATTTGATCTTTTATGTCCAGTAGTATACTTGTTTTATGAAGATGAGTGTGTTTTGTTCACTGCATATGTATTAATAATTGTTAGCTCTTCCAAAAGAATTGTTCCCTTAACCAATAGTAGTGACTATCTTTTGTCTCTTTTGATTAGTTTGGCTTAAAGTCCACTTCGCCTAAATATAATAAGATAGCTACATCTGCTTTTTCAGGGGTGGTTCCTGTTGTGTGGAAAAATGTTTCCATTCTTTGAGTTTTATTCTGTGAGTCGCTTTGTGGGTTGAATGTGCTATTTGTATACAGCTACCGTTGAATTTAATTTCTTGATCCATTGTGCCAGTTGTGACTTTTGGTGGGGAAAGTGAAATTTCACACTGATGGTTTTTATTGATAGGTATTGACTGATTCTTGTCATTGCCTTATTTCCCTGTTGCTGATTCTCTATTTTTCCCTCCTGTTTAACCACTCACCCTACCTACCATATTCATTCTATTAAAATTTTTGACATAGTTTCATTCTCTTTCTAAGATTTCCTTGGAATTTTTTGTAATGCTGGTTTGGTTTGGTGGGCGTGGACTTGTTGAGATGCTCTTTATTATGGAAATATCTTATTTCTCCATCAATTTTAAAAGGTAGTTTTGTAAAATATGTCAGTCTGGCTTGGAAATTGTTTTTCTTTTAGGATTTGAGACACTCCAAGCTCTTCAGGCCTTTAAGGCTTGTGTTGAGAAGTCTGTAGTAATTTAATTCTAATGGGTCACCTTTAGAAGTGATTGGTTACCTTTCCCTAATCACTTTAAAAAATGTTCTTGTGTTGGATTTCTTGTCTTGGGGAGATTCTTTTCTGCTCATGGTTATTTGGGGTTCTCTATGATGTTAAATTCTTTTTCCTTATTTGGAAAGTTTTCATTTATTATTTCAGTAAACTGGTTTTTTATGCCATTTGTGCTGTCTTCTGATTTTTCACTAATTCCAGTTAATCTTTTTTTTTTTTGCATCATTTAAGAGCAGTTAGTCTTTCATGTTTTCTTGGTATCTCTCATTTGTTGGTCACTGACCTCAACCCTGTCCTGTAGTTTTGACACTGTCCTGACACTGGCCATTTCTGCTGTCAATACTTTTGATAGAATTTTTTTAAGCTCCTGAATTTCTATTTGGAATCTTCATATGAACTCTGAATTTTTTCTGTGCTGATCATTCATGTTTTACCTCATTTGGTTTAGGTTTTCTAGCTTTCTATTAGTGTCTTCTGGAGATTTGGTTTTGTTTATTGGGCCCATTATTAGTTTACTTATATTCTGTGAGCTTGCCAAATGCTTTAATTTGTTTTGTTATCTCTGCTGATACAATTTTGAATAATTTGGCTGCGTGATTTTAATCATTTTCTCTTTGAAGTCTCATTGATCAGCTTTGGGGGAGTTGGGAGTTTTGGGAGGCATTTTTGTTGCTATTTCTTCTCACATTTTTGTTTTTTGTTTGTTGGTTTGTTTTGTGTTGAGGCTTCCAGGTTGATTATAGTGGAATGATTGGTTGCTAGTATGGAGAGTTCTTTAGTTAATGTCTACTTTCCAGTGATGTCCTTCAAGTGGTGCTAACTTGGCCTTCGCCTGTCTCAGGATCCAAGCACCTCTGTTTCCTTGGATGGGAGGTTGCAGCAGGTTGGCTCAGTACCTGGTTCTCTAGGGATGGGCTGCAGTACTGTTAATGACCCCAAGACAATCCTAATGCTGGTATCCCGAGAAAGCCAGTTAACAGCAACAATGATGTCATCTTGGCTATAGTAATAAAATCTGCATCAAAGACAAAATGAACATTGACAAACCCTCAGAACTAATCTATCACCCTTAACCATAAGAACACTAAGACAGACCATACATTTGATATAAGGGAAATACAAATCTACACCTGCTAAATGTCCAGTATGAGTCTGTGTTCTCTAAAATCAAAGAATAAATTCTCGCAACAATGGAGATTAAGAGCAGAATATATCTATTGGGGGAAAGAAAGCTATATTTACTGGGGAAGGAAAGCTTCTGTCTAAGAGAGACAAAAGGGGTCCTGAGTGGGTTGACAAGGACCCCACTATTCAAGGGAATTTTATAGAGCCAAACCACAAGATGAGGCAGGTCTAAGGTAGGAAAAACTATAATCAACTAATAAGACTAGGAATACAGTCACTTAGGTAACATTGATCCAGTGGGAAATTACAAGGTGGGTATGAAAAGGGACAAAACAATGATCAACCAATAAGATTATAATTGCCTAGGTAATATTGATTAAATGGAGACCAAAAGGGGGAGCAAGTCACGTAATAAGCATGGACTGGAACAGGGGCTTTTCCTGGAAGGGGTGGGTCATTAGCCCTTCCTGGCCCCCCACCCAAGGTGATGGATACCTTTTTAGAATGCCAATCACTACTGTCCACTCTAGGGTGAGTATGTGGGTATAGTCATTCTGTCTTTTGTCCTGAGGTCCAACGTCCACAACAGTTGCTGTGGATTCTCATCTACACTGACTCTTTTTTTTTTTTTTCCTTTTTATCTGTACCAGGGATCAAACTCACGACCGCCTGCTTGCAAGGCAGGTGCTTATGCCGCTGAACTAAATCCCCAGCCCTCTACACTGACTCTTGAGGGCCCATCCCTGTCTACCTATAATATTTCTACCTAACTTTCTATAGTATTGACATACTATTGACCTATAGTACATATTTACTACGTTAAATAACTGAATCTCTAATACTCTGTCTTTAATACTCTATATCTCTAATATTAGAGATACAACTGTATCTCTAATAATAATGGAACAGTGTCCAACAGTAATTGCGTAAGTTTAATTTGCCATCTAGAAACTACTGAAGCTTAGTACTAGAACTGGAGAATGAAAAATGTTAAAAATTTGAAATTAATCAAAGGGATATGCTAATGAGGAAAGCCAAGCAAGATGGGGTTTCTCTTGAGAAGTAAAAAAGAATTAACAATGTTAGATAACAGTTACAAGAAAAAATAAATAAAAGAAAAAAGATTCCAAGATGATATTATGTAATCTATTAACAGGTGATTTCTTACTGTTATGTTTTTTTTTTTTGTAGTTCTGTATTATGTGTAACCTTACACTGCTTTGTTTTGTCTTGTGTTTTTCTCTTTTTCCTCTTAAATAAAAAAAAAAAAAGAAAAAGAAAAAAGATACCAAAATACAAGCAATAAAATAAAGATAAGGAGAAAAAAGTTCAAAAATTAAAAAAGGAGAGAAAATAAATTAAATGAGAGAAATAGAAAGGGAGGGAGAAAACACCCCCCCCAAACTGCAATGAAAGAATGATAAAAATAAATTATAAAATTGAAAAAAGATTAAATCAAAGAAAAAATTTCTGTGATTTTGAATGAGTGGTTTCTTTCCAAGATCTGTAGTCTTGGGATCCAGCCAGTTAAATTTTCTCTGCCTAGCTTTAGAGTGTATGGGTTTTTGAGGTGTCTGCCCTGCCCCTGTGTCCCTCACCCCAGACCATGGCTGCCACCCAAGCCGAGCTTGCCTTTGCTTACACTGGTAGCCAGGAAAAGTGATCAGCCTCTGTCTCTGCCTGCTGCAGGCCTCCGGGTGGGTTTTCAGGTGGGCTCATGGGGTCTGGTTCCCCCCACCCCCACCCCAGGGCTGCACCTGTGTCCTCCCAAATGTGAATTTACCCTTCTCTAGGAGGGTCTAGGTCTGGCCTCTTCCTCTTTGCAGTGGGGTCTCCCACACAGTCGCATTGGGAGAGTCATATTGGAGTCCCTGGAATTGCTAATCAAGTCTGTTCTCTTGGGCCAGAAATATAGCTCAGCCGCACAAGCGCCTGCCTGCCTGGCAAGGTGCGAGGTTGTGAGTTCCATTCCCAGTACCAAAAGAAAAAAAAAGTTTGTGCTTTCTTCTTGGGTCTGCTGGCTTTCCTGGCTTGCCTTTCTCCCTGGGCATTGTTCTTGTCTAGGTTCAGTTTTGTTGGTTAGTTCCTCGCCTGCTGCCCTGTGCCAAGAGGAAGCATAATGCAGAGCCGGTCTAGAGCTGGATGGTTGTGCTGTGCAGCCAGTGTGGGCCTGTTTGTTTGCATCAGGGCTGCGCTCCATGCCAGCGTGGGCCTGTGCGCTTGCAGTGAGGCAGGGAGAGGGTGCCACACCACCTGTGTGGCCTGGTTGCTTGCATTGGGCCCATTGTTTCCATTACATGTGGTGTATGGCTAATTTTATGCTACCTCTGCAAAGATGAATAGTTGTGACAGAGTCTGTATGGCTCGCATATGTAAAATATGTACTATTTATTTTTTTCAGGAAATTTGCTGAAACATGAGTGTGGTGGCACATGCCTGTAATCTCGGCACTTGGCAGGCTGAGACAGGAGGATCACTGTGACTTTCAGGCCGGCCTGGGCTACACAAGCAAGTTCAGGGCCAGCTTGTACTACATCGTGAGACCCTGTCTGAAAAAAAAAGAAAGAAAAGAAAAAAAATTTTAAAAGTTTGCTGAATCCTGTATTAGATCTTATTTCCATTGCCCTGATAAGAAAATAGAAGCTTAAGAGGTACCTGGTTTATGAAGTCACTGAATGCTATTTTTTGGTCATAAAAGCAAATGTCTACAGCAAAGTTTCCTTCTCTGGTGGCAGGCGCAGAACCTCTGTTATGCCCCAGGCTATTTATGAGCTTTTATAAGTGCTCAATGGAAGAATAAGATGATTTTCTTCCTTGAGGACCCCCCTTTTAAAAATCAAAACCTCCTCCTCCACCTTTTTAGTAGATGTGCACCCCTCTCCCCCCACCTTTCACTGTTTCCTAGCCTGGCTTTGTCCTCCACAGCATGGGTGTCCGCAGCAGCTGTGATCCTTTGGCTTCTCCAAGTGAAGAACATCAGAGGCTCATCCAATTTTGGTGTGTCTGACTATAAAACTCCTAGAAAAGGCTCCCCTTTTTTTCAGAAATGTCTTTCTCCTAATGGTTAGGGCAATAATTTTGTTGCCGCTGAGCTGGCTACCAGGAAACCCTTCGATTGCTGCGAAATTATTCTGTGTACTGAACCATAACGTGATAAAATAAAATGACAGCCCGACGGGCCTCTTAGAATCTAAAGCTGAGATTATCTGTTCTTAACTACTTCCATCTGAAAAGCGGTTCCCAGGACAGCCCCCAGGAACACAAAAACATTCCCTCATAAAAGTGATTGCTCAAGAGGGATTCAGAGTTTAGTTTCTAAATGCCCATCCAGCTGCTTCCTAGATTTATCAGAGCGTGGGCCTTATGCCCTCCTCGTGCATTCCCATACGCAGGAAGCAAACTGGGAACTTAGCCCAGGTTGTCTGGCATCAAAGTCTGTGCTTTTAACCACACATTCTGCTCCCTCCCAGTACACAGATACTCAGGGTTACATTACGTATTCACGTCCTACAGATGTTGCTCTACGTGCCTCGGTAGATTTTCAGGCAATGATTTTCTGGCAGTTAGCTGCAAGCAGGCTCTAGAGAGATTCCATCTGTCCATCTCTTTCTCCCATGCCTTATAATTTCTGAAACTTTGAGAATCCCTGAAGATTAGCAGAAATATTAGCTCCATAAGCAAAAAATGTGCATGAGTCTTTCTTTGTCCTTAAGTAAAAAAAAAAAAAAAATTGGCTTTCAAAATCAGCTAGTGATGGACACACACACCTGGATAGAGGATCCAATGAATGAATGAATGAGACAATGCATAATCGGTCAAGCAATCAATCAATCTTCAGACTCCTGGCAACTTGCAGATCCTGGGGCAAGGTTTGTATTTATAATGAGAAAGCAGGGAATTCGTAGGTTTCTTATTTGCTGACTGCAGTCTTCAGGGACAGAATTGTTCATTTAACACAATCTGAGCGTTTACTATGAGTTGCACCCTGTGTTGCGCTGGCAGGAATGAAGCTGAGGTGTGAAAATCTTTGTGGGTGCAGGCAGCTTCACCTGGAACTTTGGCCAGTTACTCACACATAAGGTACCAAGTACAGAGGAAAATATGAAGATGAAGATGCCCTTTCTGAAAGAGAAATGCAAGGTAACATCCAGGTGGAAGGCTGGAAAGGGTTAAATGTAAAGCTCTGGGTAACTGGCAGTGGTAACCCGATCCCTCTCAGCAGGAGCTTTTTAAACCTAGGCTTTAAAACCTGGAAACCTAGAGGGATCGCAGACTCAGACACAGGGCTGGTTTTACTGGTCTGGCTTCTGTTTAGAAAGCCAAGCCTTTCCTCACCGAGCTGGGTGTCTTTGGTGGAGTGAGTTATTTCTGTGTACAACTCACTTTCTGGGTATAACTCGCTGCTTGGTGCAATCCATTAGGTCAAGTCGTGTTTTAAGAGTGCATCATAGTCTCCAATGGCAAGGAGAAAGAACAGTGAAGGATGTTCTAAGAGCAGGGATTGTTTTAATAGATCATTTTGTCAACATGACAGTGTTCTAACACGAATATAATGTGGTTCTTTCTATAGAACTTTTCAAATGATGAATCAAGGGAAGGGAACTTTCCCTCTACTCTACGAGAGCTAGTGCTTGATTTAGTTGAAGCAAATTACTTTAGGTTGGGTGAGAATTTGGGAAAATCCCATTGCTCAGCAGAACCCTGAATGCAACTGGCTAAAGACAAAGCAGAATGTCCTAACCAAACCTCAACTGCCATTCATCATGGCCTTCCCTAATTCTGGACCAAGATTATAAAAAAAAAAAAAAAAAAATCCTTCATCTGTAAGAAGTGTTCTGTTGGGGCTGGGGATTTAGCTCAGTGGCATAAGCGCCTGCCTTGCAAGCAGGCAGTCTTGAGTTCCGATCCCTGATACTGATAAAAAGGAAAAGGAAGTGTTCTGTTGCAAAGCATACGTTATACGTCCAGTGCCTGGGGTAGAAGTATGTACTGTAAAAATTAAGAAGAGCTTTGCAGCAGTAAGAGATCTTGAACTCTATTTTGAAGGAAGAGGAGCTGGTCCAGAAGATAAGGGTCTGAGCAGAATGACAGGCAAGATTTGGAAGCAGGAGCTTGGGTACCCTTGTTTCTCCAGACTAACAGCTATAGTTTCGTTTGTTTGCTTGCTTATGTTTTAAACAGGGTCTTGCTATGCAGCTCAGGCTGGCCTCAAACCTGCTACATAGGCCAAGCTGGCCACAAATTCATGGCAATCCTCCTGCCTCAGTCTCCCAAGTGCTGGGATTGCAGACATGTGCCACCACACCCAGGCCATGATTTTTTTTTTTTTTTTTTTCAAAGAGACAGAAGAAAGGTAAGTGAATGGGTATATAGCAGTGAGATCAGATTTCTTTGGGGGAGTAGCCCAAGATTAGGTTGAAAGAGTAAAGAGACTGTGCAGGGTCTTGGGCCTTTGCAAAGCAGCAAGGCTAGAAAGCTGTGCTACCTACTACCTCCACAATCTGTTTCTACACTGCTCAGTCTCTGCACGGTGTCCTCATTGATGCGATGGGAGGCAGAGAGTACATTTTGAAAAATAAAATCAGTATCCAGTGGTAAACTCAGGCAGCATCTTGTTCTCCTGCTATTGGATAAAAATTCTGATGTAGGTTAAAAAATAAATACATTAAAAATAAATAATTCTAATTACTAATTTCCTGAAATTTAAATTAAGGAGGTAGTGTTAACAACTCAACCACCCTGAAAGTCTGGAAGCCAAAGGGGAGCAGGAGACTCTTTTTAAACCTGGATCACAGTTTGAAGTAGCTGTGTCTGAGCAGAGTCCATCATCTGTCTAGCAAAAGTCCTGTCCTTGAGTTAATTTTGAGAGGGAAACCAAGAGAATCTCATCCACTGAGAATCTCATCCACTGACTCAAAGAGGTGTTTAACATTAAGAGACAAAATGAGAGTCACCTGGGGGGCTTTTTGTGCTGAACAGATGGTGTTTCATAGGTTTGTTCCTTGAAGCCTGCCTGGGGTTTGCGTACCTCTGGTGTTTTGTACAATGCAAACTCCTCAAAGGAGGAACAAATTTCTTTAAGACTGCTTTGCCCAGTGAGTTTAGAGGGTGTGAATGACAAGTGTAAATAAACTTGTATGGACAGCTATTTAATGATCATGTAGTTTCATTCTTATTTTTATTGGTGCATGTTTGCAGTTCATAATGTTTACTTTCCTTGTGTGGAGCTGGATGTGTGCATAACATCTTGATTCCTTTGCATCCCCTTCCCCTCCTCTCCTGCCCCTCACTCCATCCCTTGATCCCCTTCCCATTTGAAAAAGATCTATCTTCCTTTTATCTTTTATTTTGCTCATTTCTAACTTGAATTTCTCATATAAGAGAAATCACGCAATATAGTTTCACGTGTAATGTTCAAAAGCTCTAAATGTTAGAGTATTCTGATGCAACAGAGAAGCAAAAAGTATAAAACAGGTTTATAGAGTTGAAGACGTGGAAAGGAGCACACAAGCCATAGTGGTTGGGCTGTCTCCTTTGACCAGATACAGTGAGGCGGAGGGTTATATGACATCTGACCGGAAGTGACGCATGGGGCAGATGTTGATGACGTGTGAGGAGCTGATTGGAATTCTCTGTGTGTGCAAACCGGAAGGGGAGTTGCAATTAGGGCTGAAGCAGCAGCAGGAAGTGGTAAGCATTTCCACTCTGACCTTCTGCCGCTTTAGACCACCGCCATAATTTTACAGCAGTTTATACTAGGGCAAGAATCCTTCACTAAATAAATTGGTATAAGAAAAAAAATCTAAGTGAAAGCTACATTAATTAGCATATTTTCAGCCAGCTACAGGTGGAGTGATTTTTGTGGTCTTCAGCAGCCCTGTTCTGTGCTGCTTACCATTGGTTATATGAAAGGCAAGGGAGAATAATCAGAAATGAGGACGAATGTGCCTGAAACTATTTTTAGTGAGTTCCGTTTTTGCCGGTTGGCTCTTCTAAATTTGTAGGAAGATGGGCCATGTGCCTCGGCCTTTTAGTCACATGGATCTTGCTTCCCACTCAGTAGTCTTTATCAGTATTTGCAACACAAATATTTACCTGTTCAGAGTCCACACACCAGTGAAGACGGGAGGTGCCTCATGGACCCGGGCCTATTTCCCAGGGTCAGCACGGAGGGCCAGCACAAACGTATCCACTGGCTGAGGGCAATTTTGAGCTGCAATCCAACAGCACATTTAACTTCTCCACTTAAAGTGGAAGCCTGTAAGGCTCTGCGTAGGCTAGCTAGCTGAAGGACCTGTAATTGTTCAACAAATGTTTGTTGAATGATAAAGATGCCTTAAGGGAAGGGAAACGGGAGACTCTCAGTTCTATTCATTTTTCCTGCAAAGCAGACTGTTAGCTCAGCAGACAGACACCAGCATCTTCACCAGACACTGGCCTCTTCATCTCTGCTTTCATTCTTTATTTCTAAAGCATCACATTACTTCTCCTGAAAGTCAGTCCAGGTAAGAGGTCACATGCTTCTAATCTCTCTCACCTCATTTTTTTATGAAGTAGTTGAAAATGCAAGACAGGACTGTCTCAAGCTACAAAGTCCATCTTCGGCCTACTAATAGTGCAGCTTCCCAGATCCACTGCTTTGAGATGCAGGCTGGCCAGCCACACTGTACCGTCATGGGCTTCATTCTAGTCCAGACCTGGACAAGCTGATGTCCAGGTCAGAAGCAGTTGATGTTTAGAAAAGGCTGCCAGGATCCTAAGGAGCAGGCTGAGAAAATGCAGCTACAGGTCCTTTCTAAAGCAGCTTTCCCTACATTTCATTCCCTTTCCTTTCCTCCTCCTCCTCTCTCTGCCTTTTTTTCATCCACTGACTTCTCCTTTTCTGCTATTCCAATTCATCTCTTATTTACACCTACTCATTTCTGCCCCTCCTGCCAGTGTACAGCTATTTCTTTCAAATCACCTTTCCTGCTTTTTCCCTTGTATTAAGAAAACTTTCTGCCATTAATGAAATACTTGAGGCACTCAGTTTATTAGAGGAAAGGTTTATTTAGCTCATGGGTTTGGAGGTTCTAGTTCATGATCAAATTGCCCCATTTCTTGGGCCCCTGAGAGGCAGCACAGCAGGGAAGGAGCCTGTGGTGGAGCTAACTGCCCCCTTATATGAGCCAGGAAGCAAAAACAACAGGAAGAGGCCAGGATCCCATGATCCCCTTGGAGGGCACACTGCCAGTGATCTGAGGACCTCCCATAAAACCCTTTCTCTATAGTGCCCACCTTCCCAACAGTGCCATGCTGGGAACTAAGCCTTTACCACATGGACCCTTTTAGTTTTTTAAGACAAGGTCACTCTGTAATTCGGTCTGGTCTTGAACTCATTGTGTAGCCCAGACTGACCTCAACTTGTGGCAATCCTCCATGCTCTGTCTTCCAAGTGCTAGACTGACAGCCATGTACCACCATGCTGGGCACCACCACATGGACCTTTGGGGGACCCATAGCACTTTGCCTTCCATTGCACAGCGTCACCTCCTTTCTTTGCTCTTCCCTTTGTGTTTCACTTCCTGTTTTGTTTTGTTTTGTTTTTTTCCTCTCCTCTTTCTCTTTCTAAGAATTTCTTGATGAAACTTGCAAAGACCAAAAGGGGTTCCATGAAATCCTGGGCTGGCAGAAAACATGGGTGAAAGCAGTTCTGATCATACGCAGTCACTAAATTTGATTTGTAGCTGATCTTAAATGTAGGAAAAGATTTTCAGTTACAAAACTCATAAAGTGTAAAGATGAGGGAACCTGGCTACGTTTTGAATTTGACTAATGGTCTCAAAGTGCTTTAAAATGGTTTGGCATTTGCCAGCCTTTCTTTCTCCTCCTAATCCTCAAACCCATGAGTTTTTATGAGAAACATAATCTTCTTTTCTGATTCATTTACACTTAGCTCATCTGAGTATTGTTTTGTAAAAACCATCTGAAGTCCAAGAAGTTTTATGAGATCTTTAAAGACTTGGTTTTTGAACCAGGAAGTTGTGTATTGCCAATATAAATGGACCTTGAACCCTAAGGGGGTTTAGGTCCAAGATCCATGGCATTAAAATGGGTCTAGACTTGGCAAAGCTGGTCCCCAAGCCTGACAGAAACTGGGCTTTCACTTTTGGAATAATAGATGAGCAGCCATCTCATATGATAGCACACAGGGAGCACAGTACATTTTTCAAGGATTATCTTGCTAGCTATGCAAATAGCAAGAGACTTATGTGGAAAACTGTGCCTGTACTGTAGGAGAGAATGGATGCACATGCTCATGGTATTTCCCTGTTAATGGCTGTGGGTATATACATGCACTCAACTCTGTATGCTTTTAAAAGGGCAGGATTAACATTCACATATGGTGGTCTCTCCACATCTGTCATACAGTAGCTTGTAACTGGGTTGAAGACTGGCCTGAAATAACCATCCCAGAAGGAATGATTGCATTATATATTTTTAAAGGTAGAATCTTTTTTTTTGCAAGAGTCATAAAGCATGGCAAAGATCATTTATTTTCAAATGCAAGGATATCAGGGAGGTTCCCAGGCTGTCTAGAAACAGGCTCAGAAAGATGACAAGACTTACTCAAGTTCCCACGGGAAGTAAAGCCACGTGGGCTCCTCATTCCCGGACTGTGCCTTCATACACACCTGCCTCTGCTCTGATGAATGCCATCCACCCTCCAGTGCCCTAGGAGTGACCCACAAGGTAAGCCTACTTACCGTTGAAGACTAGTATAGGCCATTCTGGCTGGTGATCCTGTCCTTTACTAGTTCCTGAACTTTCACCTGCCTGAGGCCTCTCCTCCTCTCCTGGCTCTGCAGAATGCTGGCTGCTGTTAGACACCCCACTGTACTCCTTATCCACTTAAACTCCTGTTATATCATCCCTTGTTGAGAGGTAAAATTTTCATGGGCTGATTTGAGTTACAGGTAGCAAAGATTTTCCCAGCAGGTTGTGGACTATGTGTACACTGATAAAGAATTATGGGCTATACTATGGTATAGAAATCAGGTCCTGCCTTGTGAGAGTTCTAGTACCCTCCTGATGTGTTGCTTAATTATCTTTTTTAAGCTTTGGATCTTGCCTTTCTCACCAGACAGCTTCCTCAAAGACAAAGGCATTGTACCTCTAGAAGGTCCTGCTCTTGTGCCTTCTTCGGAGCATGCATATGGTGTTTATTAGTTTGCCGACATTTTTCATACAGAACCTCGTGAGAGGCAGCTTCTTGCTCAGTTTTCTCCCTCAGTTTTCTCGGTTGGTTTACTTTGGCCTTGCTCAGAGGGGTCCTGTCCAGAGGGACCCTGCGTGTGCACAGAGCCACAGACTTTTAGGACTGAAAAAGACTTTTAATGCAGCTCCTCTAGGTGATGGAGAAGATGGAGGTTCAGAGAAAGAGGGCTGGACTGCCCTAACATGCAGCAGTGTTAGGCTGGAACAGATCTCTTCCCTCCAGGTTAGTGCTATTTGTTCTAAGACAGCAGTTGTTAGACTGTGTTCTCACAGGAAGCCGGTGCTCAGACAGATGGGATGGGGTCCTCTCCTGCCAAGTCAAGTATCATATGCTAGAAATGAAGATGCCACTATTAATTGGTTTCCTGAAACATCCAGCCATCTCCTGTCATACGATCTTGGGTAATCTACAGGCTGGGTGACCTTTCATGTCGGGGGTCTGATCTAACTTAAAAAATAGTTAACTAACAATGTCTTGGGGTTGTCCCAGATCCTCCTCTTCCTAACCCTGAAGGATCAGGGCTGCCTCTGTGGGAGTGTCCTGCTGTTTTTCTCTATCTACGGAGCGCCCCCTGCTGCCCGCCTTGCACGCTCGTATCTGCCAAGCAAGGAGTAGGGTACCAAAGACTGCAGACTCAAGTCACAGGGAAAAACCAGTCTCAAAGAAATACATCCAAACGTTTTCCGCTGGAGAACTCCCCCCTTTCCCCCCACAGCCCAGTCCCTTCCGGGGCGCGATTTGGGATTTTAAACCAACCCCTGCTGCAAGCGTTCGAGCAGAGCCGGATAAGAAAGCGCGCGGACTCGGAAACAGTATCAAATCTTACAGGGCTTCTGGAAGAAAAGGACCGTGCGTAACCTCGCTCGGCCCTCCGTGCTCTCCCGGGGCAGGCGCCAGGGCAGCGGGGACCTCCACCTCTCCGACCCCCAGTCCTCGGCTCCGTGGATGTGGAGGGTGGCGGCGCGTTCTCAGGCTCCTAGCGCGCTTTCCCCAATTAGGATTTACTGCCTGACGTCACGTCTGCCGGAGATTGGCTGTTCAGAGCTGACACTCGCTTCCACGGGACAGAAACTTTTTAAAGGTTTTGCAGCGGGGCAGCCTGCGAGCGTCCCGGGCGGCCGCCGCCCCTCACCTTGCGCTGCCGCGGCCTCGCCCCTCCCCGCGCTCCCCACCCCCTCGCCCGCCCCCTGCTCCGCGCCGCTCTCGGCCGGGGTCCCGGGCCGCTCGGCCTCCCGCAGCAGCACTTCCTCGCTCGCGCCCGGCCCGGCCCGGCCGCCTGCCCGCCTCGCCCGGCTCTCGGCGGTGCTCGTGCTCCGGGAAGCCCAGGCGCGCAGGGAAGCGCGAGCCGCGCGGCCGGGGGCGGGGGCGGGGGCCGGACGCGCGCGGCGGCCCGCGATGATGGCGGGGCCCTGGCTCAGGTGGGGGCTGCTGCTCTGGGCAGCGCTGCTGGCGTCCTGCGCGCACGGCCGGGTGCGCAGGATCACGTACGTGGTGCGCCCGGGCCCCGGCCTGCCGGCGGGCGCCCTGCCCCTCAGCGGGCCCCCGCGCCCGCGGACCTTCAACGTCGCCCTCAACGCCAGGTACAGCCGCGGCTCGGCCGGCGCCCCCTCGGAGCGGACCCGGCGCACCAGCAAGCCGGGCGGCAGCGCGGCCCTGCAGGGGCTTCGGCCGCCGCCGCCGCCGCCTCCGCCGGAGCCCGCGCGTCCCGGGAGCCCCGGCGGCCACCCGGCGCCCGCCCCGTTCGCCAGGCAGGGCAGGCAAGGCGTGCGCTCCAAAGTGCCGCAGGAGACGCAGAGCGGCGCCGCCTCGAGGCTGCAGGTTCACCCGAAGCAGCAGCTGCAGGGGTAAGCGCGCCCCTCCCCGCGGCCCGCCCGTCCGTCCGTCCGTCCGCGCTGCGCGCCGGGACCGGCAGGGCCGCCGGAGACCCGCGGGGGTCGGGGCGCCGAGCGCCGGGGGCGGCGTCCTCCTCCGGCCGGCCGCTCCCGGGGATGCCCGGCGCTTTCCTGAGGTGGAACGCGGAGTGCATTGTTACCCAGCTGCGGGTAAACACAAAAGGCTTCGCTGCCCGGGGCGTAACCTCCCGTGCGCGCACCGAACTACTTCCAGAGGATGGGCGTAAACATGAAGTCACTGCAGTTTAATCCCACAGCATCAATTAAACTTTCCTTTGCAACTCAGTTTTAATCTTGGTTTAGCTAGTGAAGAAATTGTTTCGAGGGCTGGCTGTGAACATCCGGCCCTGGTTCCCTGGCCTAGCACTTACAGCCGCTGGGAAATTGTGGGCTTCAGCTTCCCTGCACCTGCGGGGTCTGCTGTCCCGGGATGGGGCGGTGTCGTAGCCTACATAGAGTTCTGGGTTGTGAAGTTTGTGTAATTGGGCGCTGGTAAGCACCTTCCCTGCACCGCCCTCCTCCCTGTTAATCACAAGTTGGGATGTGGGGAAAACTTATTTTGTTTGTTTATTTTGTTTTTCTTCAGCTGGTGTGACCTCACTTTTTTAGGCACATCTCTCTGAAACTCAGATTTAGTCCAGATAGTGTACTTTAATTTGGGCTTTATATCGACTCTTTGAACCTTGCCGTCTCCTTTTTGCTA
This sequence comes from Cavia porcellus, assembly GCF_034190915.1. Taxonomy (NCBI): domain Eukaryota; kingdom Metazoa; phylum Chordata; class Mammalia; order Rodentia; family Caviidae; genus Cavia; species Cavia porcellus. The sequence goes on along the minus strand of NW_026947484.1, from coordinate 228,540,365 downwards.
TGGCTTATGCATCTTTCCCCATAAAGGCTTCTTTCTACACAGACAACTTTGAGTTGGACATCCTGGGTAGCCCTTGGGATTTTCTTGAATAGAGAGGCATGTGGAAGCAGGAGGCTGGGCTTTTAGGAACTTGCAGGAAGCTTGGAGAGCTTCGCCTTTGCAGGACTCAAGAGTCTTGTTTTGTTTTAGGGTCAATATCTGTGGAGGGCAGTGCTGCCATGGCTGGAGTAAGGCCCCTGGCTCCCAGAGATGCACCAAACGTAAGTCGCCCGGTCTGAACTACTGTCCACCTATCAGCTGCAGCTTTTCTTCCCACCCACAAAGGGCTAGGTCAGGACAATGACAGTGTCCGTGCCAGGGGCAGTGTGTTGCACAGAACCAGGCACTGCATTCCAGATTCCCCTATACTCACTTGTGACCCCTGCGAATCAGGAGCTGGGGAAAGAGAATTCTCATTTGTAAATGTGCTCTATGATAGAACCAGTACAAGCTCTTTATTTATTTATTTTTTGGTACCAGGAATCAAACACATGACCATGCCCTTGCCAGACAGGTGCTGTGCTGCTGAGCTGTATCCCAGCCCCTAAGCACTTTAATCATGGTACCAAGGAACGAAAAATGCTGTTTAAGATGGTGCTGAGGAATGGGACATAGGAGTCCTGTTCTAGAAGAAGGCATTAAAGTTTTCTGGAAACTACCACCTGTACCCTCTTACCTTTAAGATCTGTTTTCCAGAATGCTCCTGAGGACTGGGATTTCCAGCCAAGCTTACCTAGTTAATATGCATGCCTAGCAGGGTTTTAGAAAAATGTATGAGTGATGCATATAGGTTTGAGAACAGAAAATGTTTCTCCTCTACATTGTGAAATTAAGGTTAAATTAAAATGTAACTGAAGCTACTCTGAAAAATTTAATGCTAAGTCTAGTGCTGATTAGAAATGGTCTTATATATCCTCCAATGAAGTTAAGCACTTGTAGGTATTTACTGGAGCGAGCTCGAGGTATTACCACGTGGTTGGTATCCTCTAAATTTTCAGCTGTTTGTTAGTATTTAGCATAATAAGTAACATTTAATAATCACCTAATGTGTTTGGATGTTAAGATACTTGTGGGTGAATTAAAAGAATTTCACATACTGTCACTCTAGGGATATTGTCTGGTGGAAAATGCCTCAGTCTGAAGGAAACAGCGGCTTTGGCATCGGGGCTCTCATGTTGTAAAAGGTTCTCAGGTTTTATGAATTGACTGTAATCAAGGAGTAATGACGGATATAAACAGCTTCCTGATTACCAGCTCAAACCACTGGTTCTGGAATACTCAGAGCAGTAGGCCTTTTAGATCAAATCACCATTTTTGAATCACACTTGACAGAAATGTGTCAGCATTTTCCTGAATTTAGGCTTGCTCAGGTCAGGTGGTGTTTCCTCTCCTCAGCCCAGTAACTCCAGCTGCTCAGAACTCTATCCACCATGGTGCGCCTGCAGTACGGGGAGAGCCCATCTGTGACAGCACGGGGTGGGGGAGAGGGGAGATGCTGCGGGGTCAGGGTTAAACACACAGGGCAGGGTTTTATAGGTGAGTGGATGCTCTTCCCTGCTGGCTGGAGAGAGTGCTCTAAGGCTTGGCAAGTGATGTCATTGAGCCCTCTCTGAAAAGAAGCCTGTTCTTTAGTCTTCAGTTATCTGAGGACCTGGGGATCCAGAGATGTTCTGGAGGATCCAAGGCTGACCTAGAAAGAGAACATTGTGAGTGTAAGGATTCATTTCATCGTTTTCTGCTTCTCTAGGCATGGGAGGCAAAGCCTGGGGGTGCCTGGGTTTGCCCCTAGTGGTTCACACAGAGAAGGGCTCCAGAGGATTGTTGGCTATAGGAGGTAGAGCTGTGCAGTTACTGCAGGGCGCAGAGGTTGTGGGTTAGTCTCACAACACCTACAGCAGATGTCTCTGGTTTGAATTTCCTTTCCAGCTCCTTGGATGTACCTTGCAAAGTGCACTGGGGTGTAGGCAATGCAGGGTCACTTTCCTTCTCTGGTTTTAGCATTCAAATGATGAGCCATTCTGACAAATGAATTAAGGCTGTTAAGGCTTGTTTTCTGTGTGTCTGGTAGATGCAGGGAGATAGAGGAGCTGCTATCTTCGGATAGGACCTCTGGGGCTGCTGTTGATGTCCGGCAGCGTGTGTATGGCTGAGCAGTGCAATGCCAGGAAAGATCCCTGGATGCAGATTCCAAAGATAGGTGTTCAAATGCTGGATTGTTCCTTGGCTGTGTGGCCTTGGGGAGTGTGGTCGACCTCTCTGACCTATTTTCCATTCCAGAGATGATTCTGCTAAAAACCTGCCTCCTTTGTGGGATTGTTGAAGGTATCACGGTAGAAAAGAATGGGGTGAAAGCCTTGACAACACCAGAAATTTTCCTAGGTTTACATTGGAGCCAACCAAGTAAATCCTGTCTCATCTTTCTCTGTTACTTGGTTTTCGTATTTTTTTTTTCTTATTTGTATATTTATGTGAGTAACTTTGTGATAGAGTGATTGTGCCTTTTCTAAGATTCATGGGGCTGGAAGTATTTGGGTTTTGACGTCTTTAAAATTTTAGAATATTTGCATGTGCACATACACATGCAAATAAAATGAGATATCTTGAGGACGGAGCCCAAATCCAAGCATGAAGTTCATTTGTTTCCTGTGTTCATTATACACAAAGCCTGAAAGTGATTTTACACAGTATTTTTATTGTGCCAGAGTTCTGCCTGTGATCTTTCACATGAGGTCAGGGGTGTAATTTTCTGCTTGTGGTGTCTTCTTGGCACTCAAACATTGCAGATTTGGGGCTATTTTGGCTTTTGGATTTCCAGATTAGGTACGCTCAATTTGTGTATCTTTAGTTTTTTTTTTTAATTTAACCTTGAATGACTTACTGTAAATGAGCTATAAAAGAGGCTAAATATATGTTTCTTGTTTTTTTTTTAAACATAGGAGCTCGTTGCTTAGGGAGCACCTCTAGTATTTATAACTGAAATGAAAAACATCCCATCACTAGTTTTTGTCACTGTAACTACTTTGGTAAATACTGTCGCAATAATATTTAGGTTGCAGAATAAATAGATATGCGTTGTCCTTCCTTTCTCGTATCCTTGAGATGCAAAGATTAAACAATTGCACTGGATGTGATGTATTACATGTGAGAATATAAAAACCAATGTGAAGTTCCCTTTAAGATAATAGTCATAAGATGCAAATGTAGCTTTCAGTGTGTATAACTCAGGATATTTAATAATAATGATGATAGTTTATAGTAATAGCTATTATTTTAATATGAGGTCTCATCATGTTACCCACACTGGCCTCAGATTCTCTTGTCTCAGCCTCCCAGTAGTTGGAATTTCAATTGTGTTTAGCCACTCCAAGCTTTAGTGATTGTTATACTAATTCTGTGTATGTGTGTTTGAGACAGGTTTCATGTGTAGTTCAGGCTGGCCTTGAACTTTATAGCCCAGGTTGCTTTGAATATAAAATGATCCTCTTGCTTCAGCCTCCTGAATGCTGGGATTATCGGCATGCCCCAGCACATCCCACTTTAAGAGCTAATTTAAAGGGTTCAGCTGAAGAATTTCAATTTGCATAGGTTGGGTACAATTATTGCAAAAACTATTCATAAGAGGTTGCATATGTTCATGTTGTTCAGTGTTTGACTGGTCCAGTGAAGAAAATAACGTGACCCTTTGAGCCAGTGTGGATTGTTTTGAGCTGATGGAAAGTTAACTTGATGTGCCATGGGCAAATATTTTTGAGGACTGGAGATTTAGTGGACCTTAAATTGCAAATCAGAGATGGGAAGGAAGCAGACTGCAGACCCACACAGGGGCAAAGAATTTCTGTGGGCATCCTCCAAGGTGGTCTCGGGCTCCAGGCATCTGGGCCTCAGGTAGAGATGCTCAGCTGCCTATCAGTGTTCCTTTTCAGGCACCCTTTGTGTGTGGATCTCTGAGGTGGACATCATAGCACAGGATATGGCTTTCTAATTATTAATGTTGCCAAGCTGTTGATGGCAACACCCATTTGGGCAAAAGAGGTGGCACCATTTTCCTTTCCAGAACAGTAGCATGTGTCGCTCGGAGGGTTTTGTGGCTTAGGGACTATCTTCTGAGTGGGGCATTACCCCCACTGTTAGCATTTTTGCCTCTCCCCTTTCTCCCTCTGTCCCAAGTGACCTCACTCTTCCCCAGTGGTTTTTTCCAATCTCTTTGTCCCCCTTTCGCGGTGAGTGTGGTCCAGAGAGAGACAGTCCAGTGGGCTCAGCTCTGAGAGGAGACTGGACTTGGGGGCAGAAAACAAAAGAACCAAAGAGAGGACAGTGAAACTAGGTGGACAGGGGCGGCCGAGGGAAGCTGAGAGCTGGTGGACAGGACACCCCCGCGAGCGCCTGGCATGCTGCAGACCCTCTGTAAATGCATGCATGGTTCTTTCATTTATTTAACGGATATCTGTTTAGCTTTTACCATGTGCCAGGTTCTATGAATAGGGGAGAAGCACAGCCAGCTGTAGGGAGCGCGGGCTCTGTTTTTACTCACGTAACTCATGGCACATCAAATGACTTGTTCTCTCCTTAGCAGGGAACAGAAAATCGATATTCCATTGCTTTTCCACTGGCACTCAGCCCACACTGCTTTGGAAAAAAAAAAAAAAAACAAAAACAAAAGCTAACCCTGGAAATGTTCCTGAAACTACGCGGAGGAGACCTGGTCATATGCACTCTGGATGCTGGAGATGCTGCCACGGGGAGCACTAGCTGGGGGGCTGCGGCATGGCTGGGGTCCGAGTGACCGAGAGGACGCTCTCAGGCCGTCTCCTGGCCCTTTTGGCTCAGTGTCCTGTTAGCCAGGCTTGGCGGGGAGGCCCAGGGTGATTACACATTCTTCGTGGGCCTGCAATGGCCATTGACAGCTGCTTTGCCAATAGATCTGTGGTGAGGTTTACCATGGCAGCTGCCGGGAGGGCCGCTCCAGGCTGGCCCAGCGCTGGGATCAGCAGTAGGGGGGTCAGCTGGAAAATCTTGTCATGTAGCACAGACAGCCCGGCAAAGGGAACGGGACCCAGAGGTCAAGTTCACAGTGGTCAAATATGTGTTCTCAACGCTAGTTAAAACAAACATTTAGGAACCATAAATTCTGTGTTGCGATAATACTTAAACCTTCATCGTGCAGCCCTCCTCCAGCCAGGGCTGGCCTGCACATACCACCTCCCAGCCTGCTCAGTTTTTTTCAAGGTTTTGCTGCCTCCAGAAGCCCGGGCCCTTTGGAAGCCTGACTTGGTGGAAGGACCTTTGGCTACCACCAGGTTTTGCTGTTTCTGGTCCGTTTTGTTGTTGTTTTGGTTATTCCAAACATATTCAACCGTGTTTGGGAATTTGAATTAAATTTTCCTAAAATCTAGATTTTGCTTGCAAGTACTTCCTAGCAAGAGTGGGGTGACTGAGAGTGAGGGCTGAGTCACCCCTCTTAGCCCTGACCCAACACAGGAAAGAGCTGCTGGTGGGGAAATGGGTGTGCATGGAGGGTCCAGAGCCCCAGGGAGCAGTTTCTGTATCTTCATGCCCAGGGTGGGTAATGGAGGCAGGAATGATCCTCTGCTTAGGCCCCACACGGGTCTCAGCTCTTGCTGCCGCCTTGGGCTGTTCTTGTCTCAAGGTCTTGGTCTTAACTTTCCTGATAGTCTTAGCTTTGCTCGACTGACTTCACTGCATAAGTTCGTGTCGAGATTTTCCAAGCTGTGTTAGTATGCTGGGGTGGAGTAATATCATAAAAAAGGATCACAAGCAAGATGCCTTGGAACAACGGAAATGTATTGTCTCACAGTGCTGGAGGCCAGAGCCCCAATCCAAGTGTTGACAGAGTTGGCTCCTCCTGAGGGTCATGGGGGACAGATCTTCAGGCCTCTGTCGTTACTTCGTAGAAGGCCACCTCCTCCCTGTGTCTCTTCACATCGCTTCCACTCTGTGCTCATCGTGTCCACGTTCCCTCTTTTTATAAGGATGCTGCTCCTGCCGAATTAAGGCCTATCCTGATGAGCTCGCTTTGACTTGATTTTCTCTCTAAAGACCCCCTCTTCTGAAAGGTCGCGTGCTGAGGTCGTGGAGGAGCCCATAAAGCAAACACATGGGTGCTGTGCATGCCGGCTGCTGGAGTACGCAGAGGAGGCCTAGCCCAGGGGCTCTTGGGAGTTAATTCCCTGTCAGTGACCTGAGCCTGGGACTTGATGCGTGCCTTTGCCACACAGGCTGCCACTGTGCCTTTGGCTTGGCTTCTCCCCTGCCTCGGGAGCTCTGGCTGCCTTGGTGAACGTTAGGAGAGATGGCGACTTGGGCATTGGTGGATTCGCTTATGTCTCTGGACATATTTATCTAGCCTGATCTCTGGATCCTTAGAGGTATGTTTCTAGCAGAATCTCAGGAAGAGCTTGTTAAAGTGCTTTATTGAATCAGTATCTCCGGAGGACCCTAATGAATACCCCAGTTACACTGATGGAAGTGGCCTATATTTGAGACACTGATCCAGAAGGATTCTAGTCCTGGGCAATATTTATGATACTCTGTGTGGGAAATTAAAGGCCAATGTCAAGCCATAAAGAAAATCCTAAGAGGGGAGCCCAGTAAACAGTAGATTAGTTCAGTATTGAATAATACAGTCAAAGACTGTTGTATATGTTTTTTTAAAATCATGCTTTTCTTTATTCAATCACATATTTGGGGTGTGTGTGTGTGTATATATATATATATATATATATATATATATATGTAATTTTTAAGCGGCTAAAACCAAGGAAAATAAAACCAGTGTCAATGACTTCAAAATAAAACGAAATCAACAGTGGTTACCATAATGCCTCTTGTTGTCTTTAAAATAGTTGTAGATACCTTCAGACATAATAAAAATCAGAACAGAACAGAATAGAACCAATAAAAACAAAACAATGAATGCAATAAAGGACTTCAAGATAATAGTAAATCCAAAATGGCTACCATAATATATCTTGTTATCTTCAAAATAGCTGCTCGTGCCATCAGATGCAACAAAATCAAATAAAACAAAACTCCACCAGTGAAACAATGAAAATGATATAGGCCTTCAAAACCATAGGAAGTCAACAATGGCTGCCAGCCTCAGAAGGAGATCCACTCTAGATGCCACACTGCATACCACGATCCTCTGAATAGATGATCAGACCACCGGCCCTTGACCTGCAAGGTCAGTGAAGCACCAAGCACCACAAGCATCCAATCGCATTTCCTCTCCATAGCTATCATCGCAGCCTGTGTTTCTCCAGATCAGCCAGTTGCTTACGAGGGTGTGAGGGTAGACGGGATTGGCTCTTGTTTGCCAGCCCATGTGCCTGAAGGGCCTGGTGTCTGGCTGTCACCCTGCTGGCAGTGGCCCGTGTGTGGCACTGGTTCTCAGGGAAGCCTTGCTTCCTGATGAATCCTTGTTCTGTCCCCCTGCAGTCTGCAAATGGCACTGACTCACAGGGAAAGGCTTGGGTCTGGCTGTCCCCCCACCACCGGCGGCCCAGACATGGCACTGGTTCACAGGGAGGGCCTCTGTATATTTTTCTAAGAGTGTTAAATTTGTAAAATTTTTAATGATGCGTGGATGATTAAGTAGTTTGTTTCAGAGGTTTAAGCACTTCGTAACACTTGGGCGTTCTTCCCATCAGACATTTACCTAAACAAAATTTGAAATAATGCAAAAACATAGAAAATAATATGTCTAACAGCTACTCATTGGGATTATGTTTTTTAAATAGCTCCCTTAATCGGGGATATAGCTCAGCGGCATAAGTACCTGCCTAGCAAGTGCAAGGTCATGAGTTAGATCCTGGTACCAAAAAAAAAAAAGCTCCTCTATGTGATAACTAAGTACAATGATTTAAATGATTTACAGATGAGTGAAAAAGGATAGTTTTTTTTGCTGTAAAGGTATGTTTTATTAATCATGGTTCCTGCCTTTTTTTGCAAAGAAAATAGTATATAGTTTGCTACAAATTGGTTGCTTTGGTGCTTATGGAATGAGACATCGTATTAATTTCCCCTACTTATTAAGAATTGAACATTTCATGTAGCTATAATTAATTGTATACTGAGACTCTTTATGTATTTTTTTTTTGGAGACAGGGTTTCACTTTGTAGCTCAGGCTGCCCTTAAATTTCTTCTTGCCTCAGCCTCCCAAGGGATGGGATTGTAGGTGTTTCCCACCACATTTGGCCACATGTTGTCATTTAGATACCATACTATTTAGTTGTGAGAAGGAAATGCTACCCTAGCACCAAACTTACCTGCCTTTGTTACCTTCTGCTGCTTCCTCCCCTTACTTTGTTCCAGTTTGGTCTAAACCAGGATGACCCAGTGCAGTCAGTCTTTGGAGTTAGATTACAAGGTTCCTTTTTTTGGAGACATGGTCTCATTGTGTAATTCAGACTGGTCTTGAACACACGATGTAGCCCAGGCTGGCCTGGAACCCAAGGTGTTCCTCCTGCCACAGCTTCCAAGGTGCTGGGATTACAAACATGCACCACCACTCCCAGCTACAAGGCTTCTGTCCTGACCCTAACATATTCTCTCTATTTGACTTCAGTGGACTTTGTTGACAAAATAGATTTGGTTACCTGGACCAGCATTCAGAATCCTGTTGACTGCACACGGTAACCCATGACAAGCCCTTGGAGAGCAGGGCCCTGTTAAACTATACTCTGCCCAGCTGACTGTCAGGGCTCCTCAAGGCTTGGAACCACCCCCTCCTGTGTATCTCTGCAGCTCACGCATCCTCAGAGCCCCTGCCGAAAGTCCTGTTCTCCCCAGGCTTCCCAGCTCCTCTGTTTCCTTTCAGCCCTCTGGGTTCTGAGAACGGCTGGCCAGGCAGAAGAGGCATCTCTCCTCAGTGCTGAGCTCCTGGGTTTTGTCTAAAGTGCCTGGATCCCTTGCGTAGCCATAGCGTGAATGCTGGTTGAGCTGAATCGAGTTGAACTGAGCTAGCGTCTCTGGTTCTGGAGTGTTGTAAGTGCTGACCTCCGAATACTATATAAAGAATTCTGCTTTTGTCTGTTGACTCTCACCTTCGACAGTAATTTCCATGTTTTTGTAGTCCACATTTTCTTTGTGTGCCCATTCTGGTCCCCTCTGGCCCACACTGCTTTCAGGGGTGTCCACCTTGTCCTGTTGTTCCTTTTGCCTTCTCTCTGTGAGGCTGGCCTGGCATGGCCCAAACTCTAAGACGACTTTTCCTTTCTTCCTGCCAATTTTAGAGTCTTTCTGCTCAACATCATCTGATAGAGATTTGGGACTAAGTAAAATGAATGTTGTATGATTTTCCCTGTAATTTTAGATCCCCAAGTACTACTTTTGGCCAGCAACACTATTCCCTGTGGCTTTTTCGCTCCACCACTGTTGAGTAATATTGTTGGCATGCACGTAAGTAAACAGTTTGTGAAATGTTGTGTTTTGTAAATTAGAAGATGGACAGGCTGGGTTTTTAATACATGCTCTTGGTTCTACTGGGACAGAGAAAAGATAAGCTTGGTCAGTGGATGGGAAGGTGGAGTGGAGGGGGAGGTACTGCTGTCCCGAGCTGATGGGGGTGAACTACTGAACTGATCATGATTTATAAGGGCAAGCTGTGGCTGGAGGGAACCATCAGAGGGACTTTGGTGATGAGTTAAGGAGGAATCCTTGTGGAGGAGATAGAATGCAGCCCCCAGAGAATAGTCACCAGAGGAAAATATAACTTGCAAAGTAGGGAAAATGGAACAGTAAATGTCATTTGTCTCTCTAGACTTAGAAATATTTAATTTCTTACAAGATTACCAAACTTTCCAACTTGACTTTCAATCCTACATGAACGTCATTTTATTACTGTTTTTAATTAAAAGGTAAAGGTTATATATATACTTACCGCTTTAGCACCGCATCAAGTGGGTAGTTAAAAGTTGTTATCTTTAAATTTTTTGGAAAACTACAAAGATCAGCCATGATGTCACTTCCCCTTGATAAATCATTTGCTGCGCTGACTCAGTAGTGAGGGAGCTGCCGACTCTTCATCACTGTGAACTTGAGCAGAGCAATGAACTCCACATCTTGCCCTCATTCCAGTGGGGAGAATGCCATCCACTGCCCGGCCCCAGTGGAGTCATGGTTGTACCTATCGGGCACACAGATCTCTTTCTCTCCTCATACTTTCTGTATTGTGTCACGGTCGTCTGTGTATTCCTTTGGCTTCTCAGCTGCAGTGTGAGCTCAGTGAGGCTCAAGCTCCTACCACAGCCGTCTTTTATCTTTGGTCCCTTTTTATCCTTGTTCCTAAAGGACGGAGCAAATGAGTGAGGGGACGGATGCATTTGTTGCACGTTGCTGAGCTGCTGGGTACTAGGCGCTTGGGCAACCAGGATGTTAAATGTTGCGGAGAGAATAAAACAGGGTGAGGCCCAGGAGATGGGGTATCCTAGAGGCACCAGGGAAAGCCTCTGTCTGGAAGTAACTCGCAACTCCTCCTGAAAAAGGAGCATTTTAGGCCAGGAGAACAGTTAGGACGAAGGCCAGGCAGGGGGTAGGAATAGACCTGGCCCATGGCAGGCTGCAGGCAGTGCAGGGTATCGGTGAGGGCTGTAAGGGAATCAAAATAGGCAATAAGATAATGTAGGAAAAACTGTTGCATCTCAAAAAAAGTAAAAGGAATGAGAATCCTCACATGATACCAAATAGGAGCCAAATCTTTTAAAAACTAATGATTAAAAGAACTCTCATTTTGATGATCACAGAAAATTCACAGAGAGCAAAATAGGATGGGTAAAATTATATATTTTGGGATATATTTGAATATTGTTGTGAAGTTTATTCATGCCCCCAATATATAATTTACAGGATAGACATTGGCTTTGCCTCCCATTTTCTGAGGGAGATCAAATAAAATGAGATCCATGAAAATGTTTCACAAAACATTGAATCACAGAAACATGCAATTGTATTACTAATAAGGTATTAATTACTAATAAGGTTTTAGTGATTTTTGCACATTGTCGTGGATTTCTTGTCTTGAAATTAACATGTGCCCATTTTCAGTGGATTTTTGATGATTACATAGCTCATGTGTATTCCCCTACTCTGGAGATTTGCTTTATTCTGCTAAAAGGGTGCAGGAAAAGATAGGCGCCTTTCTGAGAAAGGCTTGTTTCTTGCTTTCTTTTTTGTGGCAGTGAAAAGGTTCAGTTAATCCAAAATTTCTTAGTAACTGGAGATGAAATAATGCAGACGATAAGTAAATTACCGGCAGGGACTGTGTTTTGATTTCCTTTTTTATGCATGAGGACGTTGGCTACCCAGCTGTTCTGTATATATATAAGCACTGCAAGTCATGTTTGAGTGGAAGGCCAGCTGAAATTCATTTAAATCAGTGCATACTGAGCTTATGTCCTTCAGCAGTTCTCTTTGTTACAAGCAAATGTAGGTACGTTACAGCAAACTTCCCGGTACAGCAGTTTGAAGTGCTCAGTTTTGAGCATTAGGAGTTCTTTCAGTGTGGAAATTTCTTCCTTTTTTCCTACAGTGCAGACTGCTTGACTGCACTTCAGACCTTTCAGCCTTGTGATTCTCCGAGGGTGGACCCTGGGCCAGGGACAGCAGCTTTCCTGGGGGCTTGTTAGAGATGCAAATTCCTGGGGCCAGGAAGCGTAGCTCTGTGTAGCTCAGGGGTAGAGCCGGTATCAGCATGTGCAAGGTCCTGTGTTCCATCCCCAGCATACCCAAAGCCCCTCCCCACTTTCAAAAGAGAGAAAAAATGCAAATTCTGTAACCCTGCCCCTGGGGTGCTAGTGGCCTTCTAGGAGGGCCTGGCACAGTGCTGGCTCTTCGGTCACTGTCTAGCTGGACTTTCTCCTTTTCCACGTTCCCTGTTCCTTCCATGATCACTTGTTGTGATGGGACAAGGAACTTGGCTTCTTTGGGGTACAGGCCTTGGGACTAAAGGCTTATTTCTGCTAAAGATGAATGTGTATGGTACAAGGCCCAGTGGGCTGCATGAGATTTCCTAGTCTCCGATAGGAACCTTGGAGCTGAGCAGGTGTAGCCACACACTTTTACCCTGTAAAATATGTTCAGTGGAGTATGTCACATCCAGCCAGTGTACCTGTAAATACATTTTATGCCTTTACTTCTTCCTGGTTCATATCTTCTAGTTTGGAAGATGCTTAAAGCACACTTGCTAATACTCTTTAAAGCTGTATTTATCAAACTGTGGGCCCCAAGTGTCCCCAGTAGGATGGGTACCAAATGCAGGTTGTGGGGCCCTGTCACAGATCCACCAGATTGCAGCCTCCGGGGTAGATTTCATGGCCTTGTCTTTACAAGCTCCCAGCTGACTGACCCCTGCTGGGTTTAAAGCCTGGAGTAAAAGATGTCAAAGGCAAGGAATGAGGAGACAGATATTATGAAATTCATAAAACAAAGGAGAGATTGTCACACTTTATTTTAAGGCAGGTGCCATTACTTGTTTCTAAGTGACTGAAAGGAGAAATGAAGAGCAAGCTCTTGCCCAGAGCATGCCCTCAACATTGGCAGGGACCGAGCTTCCTTATGTCAAGATCAGACAGTTCAGACCGAGAGGGGTGAGGCGGTGCTTCCCGACTGTTCCTTGGGGTTATGCTAGCTCAGTCCTGGAAGTCACTGGAGGAATGCATCAGATGTTTGAAAGAGGCCCAGTTAAGAATTGCAGCAATGACAAATACTTTTATTAAATGTGTGTTTCAGAAAGGGATTGCCTATCCTAAGGCTAGGGCCCCTTGTATTAAGAGCTGAAGAAGGCCTAGGTTTGCTTCTGCTGTGAAATAGAGACTCTTCCTCACTATGTATCACTTTCTCCTGTCTGCAAAATAAATGCCCAGATGTATTTGCCTGTATGTTGGAGAAAAGTTAGGACTTTTTTTTTTTTTTGGTATTAGAGATCAAACTCGACCTCACACTTGCCAGGTGGTGCTATGTCACTGAGCTATATCCACAGCCTAAAGTTATGGCTTTTTAAAAATGTCCTTTTCTAAATAGGTATTTTGGAAGAAAGCTTATATAAGTCAGTTACTGTAATAAAAGTAATACTTCACTAAAAGTATTTTATCTAGTTTCTAGAGCTGGTAGCAAGCATATACCTGTTTCTAAACACATGCATATTACTTTTGATAAGGCATTCAGGTGTTTAAATATCATGTTAAGGCCAAATTCTGGAAAATAGTGCTAAAATTTTGAAAACCCAAATGTGAAGAATTACTTAAAATATAGGTTAAAATTCTTTAATTTTCAGTGTGGAAAAACAGTGGAATGATAAGACAAAATTATGACTCACAGAAGTATGCATTTGGCAGAAGTGGGTACCTGAAATTTTATTTTTCATCTTTTACTTTAAAATATACTTATTTTTGAGAGCAATTTTAAGTTCAGAGTAAAATTAGCAAAAAGTAGAGCTCTCATAGATTCTCTGCCCCTACACACACAGTCACACCCATCATGAAAATACTGCATCAGAATGGTACATTTGTTACAGTTGATGAACCTATACCGATCCATTAGTGTCACCCATGGCTGGGAGTTTATACTACAGTTCACTCCTGATGGGTTTGGACAAGTGTATGATATGTAACTCCCCATCATGGTATCATACAGGATAATTTCACTGCCCTAGAAAATCATGTTCTGGCTCTTTATCTCTTCTTCCTAGTCCCTGACAGCCATGGATTCTTTCACTGTTTGCATAGCTTTAACTTTTCCAGAATGTTATATAGTTAGGAGCAAACAGTACTGCTATGTAGCCTTTCCAGTTTGATTACTTTCACTTACTGTACATTTGTCCTTCTATATCTTTTCATGCTTCTGTCCAGATACACCACAGTTTCTTTACCCATTCACCTACTGAATGACATCTTAGCTGCTTCTAAGTTTTTTTTTTTTTTTGTCTTTTTCGTTTTTATTGTATCAGGGATCGAACTCACGACTGCCTGCTTGCAAGGCAGGCGCTTATGCCGCTGAGCTAAATCCCCAGCTCCTGCTTCTAAGTTTTGACAAATATAAATCAAGCTACTGCCAGAAGCTTTGTGTGTGATTTTGTGTAGATGTACGTTTTCCACTCATTTAGATAAATAACCAAAGTACATGATTGCTGAATCATACGGTAAGACTATAATTCCTTTTTTAAGAAATTGGCCCTGGCCGGGATTTTAGCTCAGTGGCATAAGCGCCTGCCTGGCAAGTGTGAGGTCGTGAGTTCTATCCTTGGTAGCAATGCCAACAGCAATAAATTAGAGTTTCTGTTGCTCCACATCCTTGCCAGCATCAGATGTGTCTGTGTTTTGGATTTTTGGCCATTCTAATGCATATGTATGCCATTCAGTGCCTATCTCATTGTTTTAATTTGCAATTCTCTAAAGAAATATAATGTTGAACATTTTTTAGAAATGTATTTACCTTCTGTATACTTTGGTAAGATAACTGTTTAGTACTTTTGCTTCTTAAAATTTTTTTTTTTGAGTTGGGTTTTAAAGCTGTTTCTACATTTTAGATAATAGTTCTTTATAAGACATGTGACTTTTTTGCAAATATTTTCTTCTAGTCTGTAGTTTCTCTTTTCATTCTTGACAGTGTCTTTTGTTTAAAATTTTTTTTAAATTTTAGCAAATTCCAGCTTATCAATTCTTTTTTCGTGGTTAATGTCTTTGATGTTTAACTTACAAGGTCATTGGCATATGAAGGTCACCTAGATTTTTCTCCTATGCTATCTTTCTAGGAGTTTATAGTTTTGCATTTGACATTTAGGCATTTTGAATTAATTTTGTGAGGGGTGTAATGTCTGTGTCTAGACTTTTTTTGGCACATAAGATGTCTACTTTAGCATCATCTGTTAAAAAGATGTTGTTTGTTTCATTGTAATGTCTGGAGTCTTGAAGTCAGGTAGCATTACTCATCTGACTTGTTCGTCTGTGTAACTGCTGTGTCACTTTGAGACTTCTGTCTACAGATCAACTTTAGAATCCGTTTGTTAAGGGAGATAGATCTTTTGCAAAAGGGACAGGACTGAAGGTGGAGGCAGGTGGGAGGGACGGGGGCAAGGGGAGGAAAAAGAATGGTATCCTGCAGCCTTGCTGCCATTGCTTACGGGTGCAGGAGCTTTTCTGTTGGTTCTCACATTTTCTATGTAGATAATTATGTCATCTGGAAACGACGTTGTAATTCTTTCTTCTCAGTCTCTATTCTATCCCTTTTATTTCATTGTTTTCTTACATTAGCTAGCACTGCTGAATATTTGAGCTGCATATGTTTTATGAATTTCCTTTATCAAGTTTGGTTTGCTGAGCATTTTTATTACAATGGGTGTTGGATTTGATCAAATACCTTTTCTGTGTCTATTAATGTAATCATGGGATTTTTTTCCCTGGTCTCCTTCCTCTTTGCTTTCCTGATGTGAAAGTTTCCATTAACATACCTTCAGGCGTAGAGATTCTTTCCTCCATCGTGTTCAGTCTGTTAATGAACTTGTCAGTCATTCTTCATTCTGATCTGTAACATTTTTCTTGGTTCTGAGAATTTCTGTCTGCTTATATTGTCCACTTGTTTTTACATGCCATCTCTGCATTGTCTTGAGTTTTTGGCATATTAATCAGAGTTGTTTTAAATGTTTGGTTTGATAGTTGCAGTTTGGTTTGATGTCTGAGTATGGATGTGTGCTTGTTCTGTCTCCCCAAGCTGCTTTTTGCATTTGACTTTGCCCGATAGTTTTTCTCGATAGCCAGGCATTACATACTTGATACTGGTTTCTTTTTTAAATCTTTTTTTTTTTTTTTTTACCGGTACCAGGGATCGAACTCATGACTGCGTGCTTGCAAAGCAGGCTCTTATGCCGCTGAGCTAAATCCCCAGCCTCGATACTGGTTTCTATGGAAGTTTCTACTTTAGTAAATTGTTCTTCCTGTATTTGCCAGCCAGTCTCTTCAGTATCAGGGACAGCATTTTGTTCAGTGGCCTTACTTTTTTATTGGATTTAGGAAGAACTGTTGATTTTTCAAATTTTGTTCAGTTTTTTACTTGTTAGAATGATATGATGACTTCCAGACTTTTTATATACTGGAGATGGGAAGCTGATTTATTTTAGGAATAAAAGTACGAGTTTAATACTTTGAAACATCCTCTGCTAACCCTTTGTTTTTAAGGCCTAAAGTGGATCACAAAACCAGATTATCAAAACAATCATGAATAATTTTCTTCTAAGACACTTGATTTATGGAGGGGGATTTAGGATTATGAAGACACTGCTTTACATTTGTGACACTTAGATTTTGAGGGCACTCAGGGGAGGTCTCCCAGGACCTTGGTTAAGAATCTTATTTACAGAAAGCACTTGCATTTGGGCACGCGGGCCATAGGTTCCCCACCATGGCTTTGTACCCTCAGAGGTCTGATACGTGTCAGGAGGTGGAAGACCAGTGTGTTTCTTGGGCCGGATGAAACTGGAAAGGTGTAATGTTGTTTTTATCTTATTTGCTAGTGATCATCATATTCTACTGATACTGCAAGTGATTTTGGCCGAGTCTGTCTCATTGTTAGGTTCTTTCATTTGTTTGGTGGTGGTAGTGTTGGGGGTCAAACCTGAGGCCCTGCATGCCTGAGGCAAGCCCTCATCTGAGAGGCCCAGCCCCAGTCCCCTTCTTTCTCTTTTGGATCTGAATATATTTCAGGTTCTCTTTCATCTTCCCTTCTGACATTTGTTATCGTTTAGCTTGATAGAAAAAACAAAGCAGAGCCGAAGCAGGTCTTTGAAGGACCTCTTCTCTGTGAACCCTCCTTCCCTGATGGATTTCCTTCCGAACAGGAGAGGAGCCCGTCGGGTATGAGCTCAGCAGCACCTACAGCAGTGAGCTCAAACTGTGGACTTGGGGGGTTCAGGCGAGAAAATGCAAGAGTTCTCTTGTTTTCTCAGCCTCCATTCTGTGGAGGAAAAGAAGAAGGATTGAAGGAAGAGAAGCGCCCCTCCAGGCTCTTTGAAATGTGTTCATCTCTCTCTATGAAAAGCCTAAAAAATTCTTCTCACTATTTCCTTTGCTTTTGATAATAACATGTAAGACACATTTTCAGTGTAAGTGAAAGAAAAATGCTATGTTAATATGGACCATAGTCTTATCGTGTGGTACCTCGGTTCATGGACTTAATTTGTTTTATGATTTTGGGGAAGGTGACTGAGGTTGTGTTTGTTATCTGATATGGAAGTTGCAAAATTTTGCTGAATGCTTTTGTTTGGGAGTCAAATTGTAAACAGAACTGTAAGTGAACTGACATTTTAACTGTATTTTGGATGAGGTGTTTCCATTTTGTCAAGCTAGCATCAGTATAAGTAATATTATTAAAAATGTAGGAAGACGGAATTATTATCTGGAGCAACAGGTGTCTCCCAAGGGTTCTCATCAGCTGTGGCTTGGACCCCGGGGCCCTTGATGTGCCAGGGTAGCTTTGCTAGTGCTTCACATGCCTTATTTCAGGTATGCCCATGGTACGCCCACGATTAACCACGACCATAATATGTTTTATAGAGGAGCAAACTCAGGTGTTAACTTGATGGTGGGGATAACCTCTCACAGCACGATTCAGACCTAGACCTAGCCTGTTTTCATCTCTGCACTCCATGGTCTCACTGGGTCAGGGCAGGGGCCACCATTGATGCTTGCCGTACTGAGACCCCAACTGCCTTGCCTGGAAATATTTCTAATGGGAAACTAAGCTTTCAGTTCTCATTTTGGGATTCCACTTGAGAGAATACCTATTACATATTTTATTCCTTATTTACACCTTTGGTTTTTCACACCAGAGAACCAATGTGGTATTTATACATGTGTATCTAATTTATTTCACTTGAGAGTATGGACTCAGGGTCCTAGAAATGTCTTGAGCATATCCTTCTTTATGGCAGAGTACTACTTCATTGTATTATCCATTCACCAGTTGATGGGCACTTGAGTTGTTTGCAAGATTTGGCTACTACAAACTGTGCTGCTATAAGGATAGGTGTGCATATATCCCAGTGGTATGATGCTTTTATTCTTTTGGGAAGATACCTAGGAGCAGAATGGCTGGGTCAAATGGAACCTCTAGTTCTAACTTTTTCAGAAATCTCCACACTGGTTTCCACAATGGTTGCACTTTCCCCCCATAGACCCTCCAGCATTTGTTATTAGTGATTTCTTGATAACAGCGATTCTTTCCAGGGTGAGGTGGAATCTCAGTGTTATTTTAATTTGCATCTCTCAAATGACCAGTGATGTTGAACGTTTTTCCATGTATTTATTTGCTGTTTGTATCTCATCTGAGGCATGTGTATTTATTTCAGGTGCCCATTTTTGTATCGGGTCTTTGATTTTGGGAAGTCTGATTTTTAAAAAAATTTTTTTGTGTGTTCTTTATATGTTCTTGATAATAATTCTTTGTTTTAGGAATAGCGTTCAAACATTTTTTCCCCACACTGTGGTTTGTCTCTTCATTCTGTTGGTGGTTTCTTTTGCTGTGTGAAAGCTTTTTAATAAGATGAGATCCTATTTGTTGATTCTTTGTGATAGTTTCTGTGTAAGCGGGGTTTTATTCATAATGTCTTTGCCTACACCAGTGTCTTCAAGGGTTTTACCTGTTCTGTCTTCCAGAAGATTTAATGTTTCTGTTTTAATGTTTAGATCTTTTGATCCATTTTTGACTTTAGTTTCATATATAGTGACAGATTTGGGTCCAGTTTTAATATTTGGCATGTGCAAAGCCAGTTTTTCCAACACTATTTATTAAAGAGCCTTTCTTACAGTGAATGTGTTTGGCACGTTTGTAAAGAAATGGTGGCTAAATATGTCTGGAATTGTTTTTACATATTCTAATCTGTTCCATTGATCCTCAGGTCTGCGTTTTTTCTTTCCAGTACCACACTGTCTTTATCATAGTAGCATTATAGTATCATTTAAGGATTGTGATGCTCCCTGTTTGCCTTCATGGATTAGAATTGCTTTTCCTAGTCTAGCTTTTTACTGACTATAAATGAATTTTAGGTTTGTTTTCTCTAATTCTGTGAGATATGCTGTTGGAATTTTGATTGGAATTGCAAAAAATGCATGTAAGTGTTTTGGAAGTGTGATCATTATCACTGTATTGGTCTTCCTTCCCAAGAGCAAAGGATATCTTTCCATTTTCTGGTATCCTCTTCAATCTCCTTTTTCTGAGTACTGTGATTTTCAGTGTAGAGGTGTTTTACTTCCTTTGTTAGATTCAAATAATTCATTTTTCATGCTATTGTGAAAGGTATATTTTCCCCAATTTTTCTCTCTGAGTTTGTTATTTGTGTACAGGAAGGCTATTGATTTTTGAGTGTTGACTTCATATCCAGCTATGCTACTGAATTTGTTTATTAAATCTAACTCTCTTTTAGTGGAGTTTTTGGGGATTTCTTTGTAGAGTATCTTGTCATTTGTGAATAGTAATAATTTAACTTCTTTCTTGTTGTTATTACTTTCTCTTTTTCTGTGTTTATTTTTTATTTTAAAAAGAATAAAATCAAGCCAAAACCAAACCAAACCTAACCAAAGCATAGTAAAGCCAATCAAAACAGACCAGTTTAAATGACACAGGACTTCAAAACAATATAAAATTAACAGCGGTTACCATAATGCCTCTTGTCTTCAAAATAGCTGCAGATACCTTCAGACACAGTAAAAATCAAACAAAATAGGAACAGAATATAACCAATAAAAACAAAACAATGCAGTAAAGGACTTTAAAACAAGATAAAAGTAATTCGAAAATGGCTATCATAAAATATCTTATCTTTGAAATAGCTGCCTATGCCATTGGATATAACAAAATCAAAGAAAACAATAAAACCCAACCCAACAAAACAATGCAAGTGATACAGGACTTCAAAACAAGATAAATAGGGAATTAACAGTGGCTACCACCTTTAGAAGGGGATTCCCCCATAGATGCTACATTGCATATTGTTGTCCTCTGAATAGATGATCAGACTACAAGCTTTAGACCTGCAAAGTCAGTGAAACACTTCACACTCCAAGCATTAAATTGTATTTTACCTCAGTAGCCATCATCACAGTCTCTGTTTCTCTGGATCAGCCACTCACTTACAGTGAGGTGTGGGGATGCAGGTGGTGGCTCTCTCTTGTTTCCCAGCCTGCACACCGGAAGGGGCTGGCATCTGGCTGTCCCCCCAGTGGCTTGTGCATGGTGCTGATTCACAGGGAGGGCTTGCTTCTTGGTGACTTCTTGTTCTCGTCCCCTGCAGTCTCTGTTTCTTTCTCTTTTCATTGCTGTGGCTAAAGTTTCCAGAACTATATTGAGTAAGAGTGGTAGACATCTTGTCTTGAGTTTTGGCTTTTATCAGATTAGGAGAAAGACCATCTATTCCAATTTTCTGTAGGTTTTTTTTTTTTTAATCATGAATGGGTATTGGAATTTGTCAAAACCCTTTTCTGCATTTATTGAGATAATCATATGGTTTTTATCCTTGGCTCTGTTAATATGGTGTATTATACTTCTGATTTACGTGTGTTGAGCCATCCCTGCATCTCTGGAGTGAATTCTATTTGGTCGTGATGTATAATCTTCTTCATAATTTGCTATTTTTGTTTGCTATTATGGTATTGAGGATTTTTGCATCTATGTTCAATAGGGACATTGGCTTGTAGTTCTCTTTCTTAGTTGGGTCTTTTCTTGGTTTTGGTATCGGGGTAATGCTTGCATCCAGGAATGAATTTGGGAGTACTGCTTGCCTTTCATTTTCATTAAAGAGTTTGAGAAGATATTAGATCTTGCCTAAATTTCTTGTGGAATTCAGCAGTGAATCTGTCAGAGTCTGGGTTTTTGTTTGTTGGTAGGTTTTCAGTTTCATCTTCAATTTCATTGACTGATGTTGGTTTATTTAAAGTTCTTGATTCAGCTTTGGTAATTCATATTATCTAGGAATCTATTTCCTCTGCATTTTCTAACTTATTAGAATGCAAGTTCTCAAAGTATGTATAAGTGATCTGGATTTCTGTAGGGTTATTTGTGATTTCATGCTTTTTGTTCCTTCTTGCATGGATTTGAGTATTTTCTTTCCTCTTTTTTGATAAGGTTGGCTAAGGATTTGTCAGTTTAATCTTTCAGGGAACCAGCTCTTTGATTCATTGATGCTTTGTGTTGTTTTTTTAGTCTCCAATGCACTAATTTCTGCTCTGATGTTTATAATTTCCTCCGTCATATGAGTTTCGAGCTTGGCCTGCTGTTCTTTTTCTAGAAGTTTTCTAGAAGTTGAGGTTCAGTATTGTTTATTTGAACTTGCTCTGTTTTCTTTCCTTTTCTTCTTTCTTTCTATGTTGCTTTCTTCCTTTTTTTTTTTTTTTTTTTTTGGGACAAGGTTTCATTATGCAGTTGAGACTGACTTTAAACTCATTTTGTAGTCCAGGCTGGCCTTGAATTTGCAGTAATCCTCCTGCCTCAGCCTCCCCAGTGTTGAAATTACAGGCATGCACCATCATACCTGGCTCTGTTTTCTTGATGTGGGTATTCACTGCTATAAATTTTCCTGTAGGACTGTTTTCACTGAGTCTCATGGTATGTTGTATTGTCATTGTCATTTAATTGTAGAAAGTAATTTCTTTTGTAATGTGGAACCCATTGGTTGTTCAAGAGGGTGTTATTTAATTTCCATGTGTTTATGAAGGTCTTGTGGTTTCTTTTACCATTGATTTCTAGTTTCATTGCACTATGGTCTGATAACGAATAATTTCAGTTCCTCTGCATTTACTTAAACATGTTCTATGAGCTAGTGTATAGTCTATTTTGGAGACTGTCTTGTGTGTAGCTGACAAGAATGTGTATTCTGATGTGGGATGGAATACTCTAGACATCTACTGAGCCCATTTGTTCAAAGCTTTGGTTCAGTTCTGATATTTCATTGTTGATGTTTTGTCTAGCTGGTCTTCCTTTTCGTGACAGTGGAGTATTGAGATCCCCCAAGACAGTTGTATTAGTGCTTATTTGATTTTCCATGTCTGTTAATATTTATTTTTATAGTTGGGTGCACTGGTATTTGTTGCATTTATATTTATGATTATTATCTCTTCCTCTTGAATTGTTCCCTTTATTAGGATGTAGTGACCTTCTTTATGTCTCTTAATCAGTCTTGGCTTGAAATTCACTTTGTCTTGAAATAGAATAGCTACCCCTGCTTTTTTCTGGGTTCCTACTGCTTGGAGTATTTTCTATCCTTTGAGTTTCAGTCTATGAATTTCTTTTACATATGATTTGTTTCTTGTTTGCAGCATATTGTTGAATCTTGCTTCTTGATCCATTCTGCTAGTCTGTGTCTTCTGATTGTTGAATTTAGACCATGAACATTGATGGTTATAACTGATATGTATTGATTTATCCTTACATGTTATTTTCCTGTTGTTAGTTTCCCTTTTCCTCCTATCCCTGTTTGTTTGCCTTGCCTGGTGGTCTCCCTTCTTTTGGGGTTCATGGAGTTGTCATCCTTGTTATCTCTTTCTAGGATGTCCTTCAGAACATTTTGTCATGCTGGTTTGGAGGTCATAAATTTCCTCAACTGTTCTTTGTCATAGAAGTATCTTATTTCTCCATCAATTTTGAAAGATAGTTTTGTGGGGTGCATCAATCTGAATTGGAGATTGTTTTCATTTAAAGCTTCACATATCTCACTCCAAGCTCTCCTTGACTTGAGGTTTGTGCTGAGAAGTCAGCTGTGATTCTGATCAGTTTTCCTTTATAGGTAATTTATTTCTTTGTTTAACAGCTGTTAATATTCTATTCTTGTGTTGAATTTCTGGAATCTTGTTTATGATATGCTTGGCTGTAGATTTTTTTGATCAAGACTAATACAAGTTCTCTGTGCCTTACTTATCTGTATTCTGTATGTCAAATTCTTTTTCTCTGCCAGGGAATTTTTCTGCAATGATGTCTGTGACCAGGTTTCTTTTTTTTTTTTTTTCTTTTGCTATTTCCTGCCTTTTCATAGACTCTAGTCAATCTTACGTTTCTTTTCTTTGCATCATCTAGCAGCTGCTGGGTTGATTTCTCATGGTCCCTTCCTATTTTTAAGAAATCTTTCTTTTCACAATCACTAACTGCAAGCTTGTCTACTGTATCTGAGATTCTGTCTTTGTATTGGCTCAGTCTGCTGTGGATACTTTTTTATTCTCCTATACATCTGCTTGAATCTGTTTTATAGATTCTATTTCTTTTCTGCTTTGGGTTCCTGACTTTCACTGTTGTAAGCTCTTTTTTTTTAAAATCCGTGTCTGCTCTGGAGTTCACTAGGCATCGTTTTTACTGTGGACAGTATCTTAGAGGTTATCTGAGAAATTATTTCTGACTTGACTTTTTTCCAGAGCCTCGTTTTGTTACCACTTCAGAGAGGCCAGGTGGGTGGCTTTCAGATTGCCACACCTTTTTTCCCCCTGGGTTTGCTTTTGTGAACTGGATGTCTAGGGTTGTGTATTGTGTGCCTTCTCATTTTTTTAAAAATTTAATTTCAGGGTTGATATGCATAAATTGCCTATGGTGAGTTGCTTTATTGCTAGTATTTAGAACCCTTAGGAAATGACTACTTTCCTGAGGTGTCTCCCAGGCATAGCTGGTTTTTGGGTTTTGAGTCTGTTGCATGCATGATCTTACGTCATCTGTTTGTTGGGGCTGAGGGGGCTGCTGTCTGGTTCTTTGACACTGATCCACAGTATTTTCTGTGACCCACAGTCAATCTCAGTCTTGAAATACCAGGAAGAACAGCTGTTTAGAATAATTACGTCACTTTTGGATATAGTGGTGCCATCAGCAATGACAGCAGCATCAAACACAGCCTAGAAAACGACAAACCGATGTAACCATTATTTTGCCACCTTTAACCATATGAGCTAGATTTGTGGTTCTATAAGAAAATCTAAAAGAAACCAGAAAATGATGTGTATTAAATCCTTAATATGTCAGTTTTACCCTCAGGGGTGAAAATTTAAAAGGGATCGGGGGAAAATGGAGAAGCAGAAGAGGAAGAAGAGATTAGAAGCAAGGCTGAAGGACCACGGAAAATACACAGACTTTGGGAAGCTGGTGCAGAAGACAAGAGGGAAAGAGAAGGAAGAAATAAAAGGAAAAGCAGAACAGAAACCACAAAGAAGCTAGAAATCAAGTTCATACTCATGAAAACAGGATCAAACAAGAAAAACAGCAAAAACAAAGCAACAACGAAAGAGAGAAAAAGTAAAAATAAAGAATCCACTTCCAGGTCTGACTCTGTTGTCTTTTCACAACTTTTTTTTTTTTTTCTTTCTGGTACCAGGGATCAAACTCGCAACCTTGTGTTTGCAGGCAGCTGTTGTCCCTGAGCTACCTCTCCAGACCCTCCTGACACTTCTGAGTATCTCCAGCCTGTGTGGTTTTGGAGGAGGGACCTAGTGAATACGAGGCTTTTGAAAGGTCTCTTACACTGTTAGTTGCAGTTGCAGAATGGTTTCTTTTATGTCCCTTCTGCTTAGGGTGTGGTAGCTACTCAAAAAATATTTTTCATGAGTGCTGAGTCTCTCATGTCTTCTGACCCTGTTGGGTCAGTCAGGTGTATTTTATAAGCATAGACAATTGAATTAGATTTTTACATACTCTGCAGGAAATCAAAATACTTAACCAGCAAGACAGAGGACTATACCGGACTTTTAAGATAATGTTGGTGGGAAACAGATTGGCTGAAGGTTCATACAGTGCTGGCCAGGGCTGAGATCAGTGGCTGTCTGCGGGTCTGGTGGGATGAGCTGAACTCAGAGGCTGTCATACACAGACCCAGGGTTGTGAATGAGTGATTCATACACATGCTGGTTTAAAGAAAAGAAGCTCCTTGTTACTAGATAATGAGGAGTCCTAGGGTTTATGCTGACTTCAGGTATAGTTAGATCCAGGAGTTCGAATGGTATCAGGAGCAGAATCAGCTGCATCGTAGGAGGGCTAAGTGCAAGCCATGTAACCCTTGTAAAAATACTGTGAATTTCAAGGTTTTGGCAACCATCAAGCACAGGATAGACTGCAAATCTATGTAGCTGGTTCTAATCAGGACCACGTGTCTTTCAGTAAATCTCAACTGCCAATCTCTTTTTATTTTTTAAATTTTATTTTAGAAAAAACAAAAACCAAGCAAAATAAAACAGAATGAAGCCAATCAAAATAGAACAGTGTAAGTGACGCAGGGTTTCAAAACAAGGATAATGGGAAATCAACAATGTCTACCATAATGCCTTTTAGTGTCTTCAAAATAGCTGCTCATACCTTCAGACACAGTAAAATCAAACAAAACAGGAACAGAAAAGAACCAATAAAAGCAAAACAAAGAATGCAATAAAGGACTTTAAAATAAGATACAAGGTAAGATTAAAATAAAAATGGTAACTGTAATACATTTTATCTTTGAAATAGCTGCCCATGCCATCAGACACAACAAAATCAAACAAAATCAAACAGAATAAAACCCAACCAAGCAAAACAATGAGAATGGTACAGAATTTCAAAACAAGGTAATAGGGATTAACAGTGGCCACCACATTCAGAAGGTGATCCCCCGTATGTGCTATGTCATGTATTGTTATTCTCTGAATAGATGAACTGGTTTTAGGCCTACAAGATCAGTGAAACACTAAACACTACATGCATTAGTTGTACTTTGCCTCATTAGCTATCATCACAGCTTGTGTTTCTCCTGATCAGTTGGTTGCTTATGGGATGGTTGTGGGGAATGCTGGCCCTTCTTGTCTGCCTGCCCTTGCCTGGCATGTGGCTCTCCCACAGTCAGCCTGCACATGGTGCCAACTCACAGGAGGTCTTAGATTCCTTGTCTTCTTGCTTAGATTCTTGTCTTCCTCCTTTGCAGTCCACGAATGGCGCCCTCTGCCAGTCTCTTATGGTTTTCATTTTCAGAGAGGCCTTCTCCAGTGACACCGAAATGACACCCCCAACCTCCAGCCTGCATTGCCCTTAGGCCTAATGCTCTCAGAGGAAGACAGCTCTGTTGTAAGAGAAATATGATGGGTGATTTTCCAGGAGTGCATCCCATTTTCAGCTGTGAACTAATCATGTGCCCAGGCTCTGAGTGGTTGGAGTTGTCCTGGGCATGAGGTAGGGAAACAGGGCCAGACTCATGTAGTTTTTAAGGATCAAATAGGAACATCTGAGGGTAGGGGAAAAGTCTCTCAAGGAAGGGATGCTGAATGGGCCAACAATGAGGTCAGCTCTAGCTGGGAATGGGAGACCTTCTGTTGCCTCACATCATCATCCATCCTGTGACCAGAGTGACGGGTACCGTACATCAGGACCAGACTGGCGTAGACTGGCGACGGGTGTAGACTGACAAGGATGTGGGTCTGGAAAGAGGGAAAAGAGAAGGGGAGGAAACCCTAGGATGGAGTCAGGAAGGAAAGGTGGGAAGAGAGGTTTCTTAGATTTGTGGCCTGTACATCCTCAGATCCTGGCTGTCGTTCCCATGAGGTGTTGCATCTGTTGGGCCACTCTGTTGTCACCTAGGCCAGGCCTTAGGAATTCTTGTAAATAGTGAGGATGAAAATTAGGCAGGTCGCCTTTACTTTTCCTCTGGGAGATGGAAAGAGCTCTGGAGTCATGTTCTGCCACTTAACTTTGTGATGTTGGGCTAATAATATTCACCAAAACTAAGCCTCAGTTTGTTTCATCATCTGTAAAACAGGGATCTTGCTATTTCCCAAGTAGCTGCTGGGAAGTAGTAACATGCCTACTTGAGACATTTGAAAAGTTGAGGCTTATGAAATACTATTATTACTAGTCCTCATCTCAGGGCTTTCACATCTGTCTGTTATATACTCCTCCTTTGGCCGTGTCTGCAATGGGAAGACGTATTCCTCTTGTGTTACACAGAATAATGATCCCTTTGGAGATACCAGGTCCTAATCCCCAGAGCCTGCGAGTGATAACTTAGATGGCAAAGACTTTGTAGACACGATTAAATGAAAGGACCTGATTCTCCTGGATTTCCAGATGGGCCTGAAATACCACCACAAGTGTTCTTACATGACAGGAACAGAGAGGAAGAGTCTACATAGGTGGAGG
Organism: Cavia porcellus; assembly: GCF_034190915.1. Lineage (NCBI taxonomy): Eukaryota > Metazoa > Chordata > Mammalia > Rodentia > Caviidae > Cavia > Cavia porcellus. The sequence goes on along the minus strand of NW_026947484.1, from coordinate 228,513,199 downwards.
TAGGGCACAGGTTGTAATGTTGCAGCCACAAGCCAAAGAATGCTGGCAGCCTGTATCTGGAGGAGGAAAGGAGTAGATTGTCTTGAGGGACGTTTAGAGGGATCCTGGCCCTGCTGACACCTTGATATTCCCCCCTCCCCCCACCCCTGTCATATGATTTTAAACTAAAAGAACCATGAGAAAATACATTGCTGTTGTTTTAAGCCAATCAATTATGGTAGTTTATTAAAACATCCATAGAAAACAGTACATTCTTTTTCTATGGTCCTTGATTTTTTTTCTTCAGTTCCTTTGCTGATTTACATTGTGGGGAATCAGGCAAGACTGCTTAATGGTGGCAGACGCCTACATCATTTCTACCACAGTGGGGTCCTACAGAGTCCCAGCAATCTGGGGACCCTGTGTGCAGAGATCCAGCTTTTTTTGACTTCGAGATGGTGATTAGCGGTGCAGTAACTACTTGAGATGATTTTATTGAACGTTATTTACTGTGGAGGCTGGAAATCAAGTGAGGGACAGATGCCCTTGGAATTTTAGAGAAGCAGAAAGTAATCTATACTTGTAGTTGACATTTTCTGGACTCTGTCAGTTGCGTATGAGTTACAGAGATGTAATTTATAATTCCCCTGACTGCCCAGGGTGTGGAGGTGTGAACACTCATATAGCTCCTGCTTCTCTCACCTCAGAGTGGGAAATCCATGCAGCAGTGGTGCACCCCCGCTTCTGAGTAATTGCTACAGTGTGTTTACTCTGCCCTTCCTAAGAAGAATGTAATTAAAGTTGCAGGGTTTAAGAGTAAACAAAATGGCACTTGAGTCCTTGGACTTCCTTTTTTTAAAAATCTTTTTCAGAGTAGAATTTGACACTTCTGTGTCACCATCAAACTTTGAATTTTAAAATAATAGCACAATTTTGGCCCAAGATTAGATAGTAAGGTGATTTCAGAAAAATGGTGTTAAATTTGGTGGCAGTTATAGCTTTGAAACACTGCTGTAATTGAGCTCCTGTTAAACTGTAGATTGCTTTTCTTCCCATAAATCTGTGTTAAAGATGATTTTAAGCAAGAAGGTATAAATATGACTCAAACAGATATAAAATCAATGTGCATCAGAGATTTTACTTAACATACTAACGAATGCGTGAGCCAGTGAGATGTTAAAACTGGTTCCGTGGAATGCTGGAATGAATTTGTAAATAGATGCAAAATGCTCCTACCCACAAGGCACTAATCACATTTCACAGACGTCATTGTTTTGTGTTTTTATGGTACTGCGTCATCCGGAATACCCCAGGTCCCTCTGTATCTTAGAGTGTTCTATAATTTATAGGGTTGTAAATTGTTAGAAAGCAAGGAGCAGTAAAGGTATCCTGAAAGAGGGCCTTTGACTGGATAGTCAGTAATATTTTGGAGAGGGAGAGACCTTTTCACAGTCTTCTTTAGTTTTTCCTAACAGATGAATACTCTCTCTGACTTCTGGATCAAGTCGTACTTAGAATAGCACTGTGGTAACATGGGTGAGGGAGAAGCCAGGGACAGAGTGTGCCAGCCACAGAGGTGTCTGGTGAACAAGTCCCCTTTTCCTCTAAGTACTGGGAGTTTCCAGTTGCCTAGGTTCTGCATGACCAGTGGCTGTGTAGACCTGCCCCCAGGGAAATGTGGTTCCTTTTGAAAGGTTGAACAGTGAACTGGCCAGGGGGCAAACTTGGCTTTGCATTCTGGTCCTGCAGTTACTTGCTACATGTCCTGGGTGCCTTAGTGTCTTTTATGGGCAAATGGGGTAATAGCAGCAGCAGCCTCCTAGGGTGGCGGATACTGGGTGAGAAACTGAATATTCATTCTTCAGCATAGGTGACCGTTAGCGTCTCTGAGGGAACAGATGGTTCCTGGCACGCGTCTGGCTCTAGGTAGTGGTTGGCAATTACTAATTTCCAAGCAAGAACAGCAACCACTAAGGGTAGGTTCTCCATTTTACCATTTTCGAACTGTGTTTAATCCAGCGCTTATCATGCCTCACTGATACTCTGTGCATGAGCAACAGACACAGGTCTCTGGCCAATAAGCTCACAAGTTCTCTGGGTATTGTCCTGATCTCTGGTCCGTCTGGGAGACTGTAATGTAGTCGGTCTTGTGTATCCATGGTTCTGCATCTCCAGATTCCACCAATCTTAGACTGAAAATAGTTAGGGGTGTATTTAGTACATAGCTCAGAGGTAGAGCACTTGCCTAGCATATGTAACAAAATGGAAAATAATTCCTTCTGAAAAGACTGAGCAGGTCTTTTTTTCTTGTCCTTACCTCCTACATAATACAACATAACAATGTTTATACAGCCTTTACATTGTATTACGTCTTACAGGTAACTTAGTGGTAAAGTATACAAGAGGATGTACCCAGATTATATACAGATTCAGTGCCATTTATACAGAGTGTCAAGGGTTTAGTTATCTGTGGCAGTCCTGGAATCTCACTTTTGCAAACATCAAAGAACCACTGTACTTTTAGAGCTCACATTTAGTTTTCAAGTTTTAATCTAGTGAGGATTGTTTGTATCATTTCATATCATATGGAGATAGAGTGTGGGTATTCAAAATTGTTGTATTAGTTCGGGGCGGTGGCTGGGGCTGTAAAGCTCAGCTACCTGGGAGGCTGAGGCTGGAGAATCACCTGTGCTTGAGAGTTTAGGGCCAGCCTAGGTAACATGTGAGACCCTGATATTAGTTTCTATAAAGCACTAAGGGAGTTCTGTTTAAAAATTTACTTGGATGCTGGTCGTGCTGTTGCATGTAATCCTAGTTACTTGGGAGGTTGAGGCAGGAGACTCACAAATTCAAACCTATTTGGGTAATTTAGTGAAACCTTGTCTCAAAAGAAGGGCTAGAGAAATAGCTTAGTGTTAAGATTCTGGGTTCAGTTCCCAGGACATGAAAAAGAAATTCACTTAGAAGCTGGATGTGGTGTTAGATACCTGTAAGCCCAGCTACGTGGGAGGCTGAGGTAGAAAGATCTAAAGTTCAAGCCCAGTCCAGGCAATTTATTGAGAACCTATCTTAAAAAAGAGGGCAGAAGACTGTGATGGAGCTCAGTGGTTGCCTAGCATGTGTGAGGCCCTGGGTTTAATCCCTAGTTCTGAGAAAAAAATATTTATTTACCATTACACTGGGGGAGTTTACCAAAGCCTTTGACTCGTGGATGCCGGTCCTGGTATTCTTTACTTACGCTGTTTACATGAAAACTGATTGTAGAGAATGATGGTATCTGGACCTCATTTTCTTAAAATTTGATGCTTTTCATGTACTTTCCTCAAAGACTCTGTTTGCTCTTTTGATGACTGCTCCATAAAAACCATTGAATAAATGAATGTGTGTCGGGAGGGATCTTCATATTACCTTGTGATTCATGGCACCACATGCAAAGCAGTGGTGGGGAAAAAAGTTATGTTTTTATTAGTAATTTGTATGACTCAGCTTGATGTTATGAGTCTACCTGTCTGCACAGCATTTTCATCCGAGTGGGAGACAATTTAAATTATGTGTGAGTGACCCATAAAGGAGGATGTAAAGTTTTCCACAGAAATGACTCCTTAACTGTGTCGGCTTTGGGGCTGCTTGCTCGCTCGAGAAACATGTGGCATTGGTTCCTAGTGGGTAGTTCCCCTCACATAGCTAAGTAGTGGACTTTCAAAGATTATACTAGGTGTTATCCCTGGTCCAAAATAGGATTATGCAGTTAATAAAGATAGCTGTAGCAAATCTTTGAAAGTGATGACAAGGTTTTGACTTGAAAAAAAGAATGTGCTTTTCTTTTTCTTGAGTTTATTACTTGCTTCGTTTTTTTTTCCTATCACAGAACTTGTTGCTAAAAGTTACAGAGTGAAACTATGATCTCATATTACCTTATCTTTCTCCTTTCATATTTGCCCACATAAATACTTGCAGCTACAGAGGATTCAAGCCAGTATTTTAAAAAACGGATCTTAGTTGCCCAGAATTGGATTAATCATGCTTTTTGGCTTCTTATTTGCACATAAACTTGAGCCTTTTTTCTTGAATTATAGTTGTATGATTTTTGGAGGGGTATGTTTTGCAGAGTAATTGCCACATGAGATGCTTTTTGTCAGTTTGGGAAATATTTTAAAATCATACATAGACTTTCATGATGGCAGTAATGGTCTGGGATCAGAGGATGAAGTCATCGGCTTCTTTGACTTTCGATTGTTGTGCAACTTCGGGGTTAAGTGATGCGCTGTGCTGTTTAAGTGACATGCGTTGAGGTTTCAGTAAATTGGTTTCAGTTATATGCAAGATGCGCTTGTCCTCAGTCCGCAGTGGGCGTCTTTGCAGCACGAAACCGACGGCCTTAGCATCCGACCTGGAGTGACCTGGGAAGTCAGTCCTCTGTCTTCCAGCCAGGAATCCTCTGGGTACCTCGCCACAGGCCACCTGGACTTACATCCTTCAAGGCACAAGAAACTCGCTCACTGATGGCCAGTCCTTTTGTTTCACTGAATTAAAGTCAGGTTTTTCTTGTGTTCCAACATGCTTTCTTAAAACTTTCCCTCCTTCTCTATCATCGTCGCTCTTATTTCTAGATGATAAAACAAAGTCCTCGAGCTCATAACCAGTTCTTTCAACTTTTGGTAGAATAGGATGATTCCATCTGGTTTTTGATTCTGCACCTTCTCAGTGTGTTTCCCCTGGATAAATCTTACCATGTTAGCTCAAGACAGCAGGTATTTGTGGGGTGTAAATCACATGCAAGGTGCCCGCCCCTGTGCTGGGTGAATGAAGTGGTTCGTGTTGTACAGCAGTGCGCTGCAGTGAAAAAGGCACAGAGATCAATGCAAGAGCCATAGCAAGTGCCGTTGGGGTCCAAAGGAGAGGGAGGGACACTAGGCTCAGCGGTGCTGGAAACATTCCAGAATCAGCAGGCAGCTGAGACAGGTAGGCAGTTTTTAATTTTTTCTTTTTTTGCAGATTGAGACTGGGAGAGAGACCTTCTGGGCAGAGACCAGTGTGGACAAAAGCCCAGGGATGGGAAGTATGAATCGTGTCCAGAGTGGGGGAGTGTCCCGTTTGCTCGGCCTCTGGGATGTGTGTAGGGGAGGGTGATGATGAGAGTGAGATGGCAGGGTGTGCCAAGAGTTCAGGCAGACTCCATCCTTGCCTCTGCTGTTTGCCCAGCAGCACTGTGATTCTACTGCAGAGCTCAGCCCTGGGTTTCCGCCTGAGTGCTGCCGTGGAGCCTCTGCTGCCTCATCTGCAGAAGGAGATTTGTGTTCATCCCAAGTGTTGCAGGGTTTGTAGGTAAGGACTCTGCCCCCTGCCTGGCATCCATCAGTGGCGTGGTAATCGACAGGTGTCCTGAATCTGGATCAGAGAAGCAGGGAGCCATGGGACCAGCTCCCAGTGTGGGGTGCAGGATAACTGTGAAGAGGCCTTGGCAGCTCCTACTCCAAGAGTAACAGAAGGCTAAAGTGACAGCAGCCATCGATTGAGGGGACAACAGCAGAACGGGAAGCAGAGTTAATGTCTGGAGGTAGAAAAGGAAAGACATCAGGATGTTGTGGAGGGAGGAAGACTTGTTAAAAATGGTGAGTTTGATGCTGGCCATGCTGAGGTGGTGGTGTTGGTGGACCCTCCCCACAGAGCCTGCAGAATCTGCAGGTTGGAGGCTGGGCCTCAGGAGTGAGCTGTGCAGGCAGGAATGCTGGTCCCGAAGAGGATCTAAGACTCAGGCTCTGTGCTAGGAAGCGGGGTAGGGGAAAGTGAGGGAGACCTGGAATGACGCTGAGCCTGCGTGTGTGTGTGTGTGTGTGTGTGTGTGTGTGTGTGTGTGTGTGTAAAAGTAGCCAGTACTAAACCAAAACTGAAGGAGTGAATTCTGAGACACAGTCAAAGGACAGTCGGTAGAGATCACCCAAGAAATGATTCCTGGTATCGTAATTTTCAGGGGAGAAAAAAAAAATCTCACTTTGTTTTTGTTCATACACATACACTCATATTTACAAGGTCAGTGCAGACACTGCCATTCAGGCCTGTAGTTTTATCACAGAAAACCTTCAGGAAACCCCTTGCTTGCCCAGGGAATCTGTCTATATTTAGAAGATTTGAGAGAAAGCCTGTTGTTAAACTTTAGTTTGTTAAATGATCGCTAGGAACCCGTGGAATTGTAACCCAGACCTTGGTTGTACTGAGTGGGGTTTTTGTTCTATTGAAGATCGTGAGGTAAAAACATGGCTGCACCCGTGAGGGCACCTCTTCCTGGCTCTATGACCACAGGAACCCCGGAAGGGAAGCATGCAACCAGTCTGACCTCCTTGCATAATGGATGAGGAAACCGAGGCCCAGAGCATTGGGATTGCTCAGTGTCACACAGCTTCTTAGAAGCAGAGCTCGCGTCTTGAAGTGACCCTTTGATCCCAGGCCAGGCCCTCCAGGCTTGTACACAAATGGAGGGCCGAACAAAGAGAAGGCTTCAACTTGGAGTGTGTGTATGTGTCCGGGATTATTCATAGACCATCTGACCACAGAGTGTGGCAAAGAGCTGTGGAACCTGACTCTTTAGCATGGTGCCCTTGTGACTCATCAGCAGAGCTTTCTGACAAGCATCCTACAGAGGAAAGTACTCAAACACGAGGGGGGAAGCCTTTGTCAGTGAAGAAGTTTGTAGAATCTCAGTATCCTCCTGCTTACCATAGTTGATATTCACCAAGGACAGCTGAGTGCCTGGTCCAAAGAGTGTGTTTTTTTATGGATAATGTCTTTCTTCATCCCTAGGGTTGATATGAGATCCCTGCTTACTATACCAACATTATATATGAGGAGACTCTGGCACCAAGAGGTTAAGCAGTTTGCCCCAAATACATAGCCAGAAAGGGCCCGTTCATTTACCCTGGAGCCTCTGCACATTTATTTTATGCCAATGACTCTCAACCTTTCTTGATATAAAAACAAAAGCAACTCAGTCCTCAGGCTACACCAAACCATTTGAATCAGCGTCCCTGGATTCAGGCCTTCCATTAATATTCTTTCCAAGCTTTTCAGCCAGATGATTCCAGCTTCCAGCAAGGCCATGGACCACTGATGTGCACCACGGCTAGTGCAGGTGTAGCAGGTGGTGCTCCTCGGACTGACGTGCCTAGGAATCTGCTCGGGGTCATGGTAAGGTGTACATTCTCATCCCAAAGATGTGGATGGAGCCAAATCTGCATTTTTCACAAGTGCTTCAGTGATGCTGTGCTACTGGGTTTGGCCCATGGGGATTGACATCTAATATTTGCGGTCCCTTCCAACTCTAAGGTTTTATGTACTACTGATATTTATAGGAATTGGCATGTGCTAAGAATGGTACATACAGTATTTTCTCTCCTTTCAGTAACCTCCAAAGGGAGGGATCATTTCCTCCCTTTTGCAAATGAGGAAATTAGGGTTTAATGAGTTCAGCCAGAATCCTAGCCTAAGGCCTCTGAATCTAACAGATGTGGGTTAACTGCTGTGCTGTGTTGCTTTCCTGTACACACATAGGTATTATTCCCAAGAACATTGTGTATGGCCTTGTGTTTTCTTTTTCTTCTTTTTTTGGTCTTGTGTTTTGTAACCCCATGAATTAAGCACAGAACCAGACCTCATAGGAGGCTGTAACAAAATTGCATACACTAGGGGCTTCGCTACAGCAGAAATTCATTTTCACAGTTTTGGAGGCTGAAAGTCTGAGATTAAGGCACCAGTGGTGAGTCCTCTTCCTAGGTGGCTGGCTTACATGGTGGAGGAGCTCGGGGTTTCTTTGGGGTTTTTTTCACTAGGGCTGTAATCCCATTCGTGAGGGCTCCACCCTCATGACCTAACCATGTCCATCCCAAAGATCCCAGTCTCCTAATACCATCACCGTGGGGATTAGGATTTCAACATAAGAATTTGGAAGGGACACAAACATTCAGACCACAACAGGGACCCTAGATGCAGGAAACTTAGCTGTTCTTTGGAACTTTCCGCTTTCCAAGTGTCTTTATTCTCCTCATGCTGGAGTTGGTAGTGGCCTGTGAAGCACTTCAGGATTGTGATGGCAACATTTTATGAAGGACATTTATGATAATCAGACTTCGTTTCCAGTAAAACTTGCTTTGTTTCCGGTAAAGTTTGCCTGTTCTACGTTTGAGTGTGGTCCCTGGATCACTAGCCACATTGGTCCCTTGAGAAGCTTGCTGAGTTATAATTCTTGGGCTTCTTCCCAGATCCAGTAATTATATGGATTAGGCCTGGTGACCTCTGTTTTTGAAAACTCCCCAAACTGTTTAAATGTGCACTAATATTTAGAAACCATGGTGCCTTTGTTCTCTGTCTCTCTCTTTTTCTTTCTTTCTCATACACACACTCCAAAATATTTATTTTCCATGTGGTGGAGTATTTATTAGATGATGAGGGTTTGGGGGAGCCTAGGATTAGATTAGATCCTGAGAGTGTGTGCTCTGGATGGGAGTAGCAGAGGATGGCTGGAGAGCTTGCCTCCATTTCTGATCCCAAAGAATGGATGGAGCTGACATTCTGTACTTCTTACAAGCACCCAGTTGTGATGCTACTGGGCTTTGGGTTTTCTGTTGGGGTGGAAGGCTAATCCACAAGGTCACACAGTGGATGTTGGCTGTCTTCAGCCCCGAAGAGAGCCCCTCACTGGGACCTGACTGGACTGCTGCCCTGATCTCAGACTTCAGCCTCCAGAGCAGTGAAAAATGTCTGTTGTTTATAAGCCACTCAGTTTACTATTGCAGAAAAGTGTGGTTCCTGGATCATTAGTATCAGCTCCTTGAAGAACTTTAAATGATGGGCCCTGGCCCAGTGATGTTGCACTGAGACATGGAATGGGCCCAGGTATCTATGATAACAAGCCCTCAAGGTGATTCTGATGTGTGCTGACATTGGGGAGCCAGTGATTAGATGCTTCCTGCTCAGAATGGAATTGGTGGACCAGTGCTGTCCGTGTCATTGTGGAGATGTGTCCTAGCCACCTGCGCTTGCTGCCTCAGAATCTGCTTGCCACGGAGATCTGTGCATGTCCACAGCTGAGAAACTACATGTCAACCCAAGGAACCTTAAAAAACCTGCAGTACTCTCACGCTACCCAGGGCGATGATGTGAGTGAGTGAGTTCCCACAGTGCCTAGACAGCTAGTTGTAAAAGTTCCCCAGGTGATTCGAACTGAGTGACCTGTGTTGAGACCCCTGGTGTAAAGTGGGGTATCTGGTTCTTGGTGGAAGGGTTCAGGGCATTGAGAAGTGTCGGGTGCTTTTGCTTTCCTACCTCCCATCCTCCACATCCCAAAAGGTGGACTGAAAGATCAGGAGAAACATACCTGTCTCTTCTTGATCATTTTTACTCCCCTTCCGTCCTCCCCAGTACGAATTCCTCAAAATGAATGTAAATATTATGAACCTAAATATATTAGTAAAAATCAATTAATAAAGATCAGGAGGGATAAATCCTTTTCTGTTTTCAGAGGTGTATGTGCTTCAGGAGAGCCCGAGGGGAGAACACAGTTTTGGGGTGAGAGGAGGTGTGGGAATTGGAGGGGCGGAGTCTATTACCGGGCCTCAGGCTGCATGCTTGTCACCTGACTTAAAACTGGTGCCACCTCAACAATGCATATTCTGGGGCTCTGCTCCAGAGAGTGATATCCGTGGGCCTTGGGAGGGGCCCAGGAATTTGTATTCTTTACACACTCTCTGTATGATCCTGGTGTAAAATTGAGGGTCCTAATTTGAGGCAAGCACAAGGTAGCTTATGATCTGGCTATTAGAAGCACCTGAGAGAACTAAAAGTGTGGGCCCCAGGTCCTGTGCCCAGCTCCTCTATGTCCAGAGGCCCAGGAGTCAGCATATTTGATGTGTGGCTGCAGCCTTTTGGACTGTTCTCTCAAGAACTCTGTGGCTTCCATAGTATTTATTTGGGACTTCCAAGGGTGGAGGGGATGGAACACTCCAGCTTTACCTGCTGTTTATTTTAAGCTTCAGTGGAAATTGCGTTTGAAGAGAGGATTCTATCCTAGAAAAATGTTGCAAACAAATCATGGCTTTCCACTGATACAGGACTTCTCCAAAGTTGGCAGTGTTTTTACCTTTTGAGCCACAGTTTTGAGGACAGATTCTCTGCTTTGTGACCACCCATTCTTATTCATATGTTAATCTTAATCCCTGAAATACCTGGAACCCAGTGTATGTTACAAACAATTCTGAAAGCCCTGACCCCACCCACATGAGATTTCCTGATTTTGCCTTTTGCCCCAAGGACAGAATTACTTGCAGCTGACACAATGCTGGTCACTCCAGGAATGCCTGTACACAAATCATAGTATTGTAGGATAGTGACTCTCAAATGTGACCATGGCTCTGAAAACTTTTTTTAGCATCAGGATCATTGGAAATGCTGGGCCCCAATCTCAGGGTTTCTGTTTTCTGTCTCTGATGTGGGGCATGAGAATTTGTGCTGTGCTTTTTTTTGGTGGTGGAGGGGTTGGAACTCATGGCCTCATGCATGCTAGGCCCTGACCTACACTTCTGGCCCACTGAGAATTTGTACTTCTAGTAAGATCTTAGTAGATCTTAATGCTGATGATGCAAGGACCACACGTAGAACCACTTCTGTAAGGTTACATAATGTTGGATATACCTAGGGTCAGATTCTTCTGCTAGAGATATTTTTCCAGCAGGCAGAACTTCTTTGGTGATAAACTGGTTAGATTAGAGGAAATGCTGTCCTGAAAATGTTACCTGGAAAGAAGAAATCAGAGTAAAATAGGATTGTGACTTTGTCCATCAGACAGACCTTAGGTCTGGCTGCTGCTCTGCCCCCAAAACTCACAACTGTTTATGGCAGTGTTTTAGTAGGAAAGCAGATATGCTTCCCTATTGCATATCACACAGAACATACCAGTATAGATTGTGGGAGTGACAAAATTTGGCTCTGTGCTGGGCATGGTGGTGCACACCTGTAATCCCAGCACTTGAGAGGCGGAGGCAGGAGGATTGCTGCAAGTTTGAAGCCAGCCTGGGCTACATAGTGAATTAATTGCCAGCCTGAACTACATAGTGAGACCTTGTCTCAAAAAATAATAACAAACACCAAAACCAAACTCCCAAAACAAAAAAGAATTTGGGTTTGGCTTTTTACTGTCTGGAACTTGGTCAGAATGTGGTGAACCAACCCTGAGTATCAGTCAGCAGGAAGGCAAACATTTGCTCTTCCCTGATGTAAGTACTAAATACAAATACTGAAAGGATTAAAGTGTTCTAGATTAACTGGTCTTTTTGAGGGCTTTCCTCCTCATTCTCACTCCCTTGCATGGTGGCAAGGCAGAAGTGTCCTCCCTGTCCAGACACAGGCTCATGGTAGTTGCTGTCAGAGTTGGGGCCATCAAAGGTTTAATTAGGAGCTGTCACTGGCAGGAAGTCCTCTGGACTCTTCCTGAGAGTTGTTGAATGTTTTGACCAGGCAAATGACTGTAATTATTTACATTTAAAAAAATAGCCAGAGGCTTGCTTCTTGCGGGTACCAGTGCAGGCAGGGACTTGCAGCCAGGTCTGCCCCTGCTTGCCTGACCACTGCCATTGGAAGGCTTGCTTCCTGCGGGCAGCCAGCATGGGTGGAAAAACACAGCCAGATACTCCCAGTGTGCCTGCAGGCTGCCATTGGAGACCCCTTATTCCTTTAGGCTGCCAGCACGCACTGAGAAAATCAGACAGACACACCCCTGTGTGTGCCTGCTGCCATCAGAGGGTACCAGTGTAGATATGCAGGCTGTGTAGAGAAGCAGCCCCTGCCACCACACATCCCTGGCCAGTGGGGAAGCCTCAGTATAGCTGCGTGGATCTGGAGAAGCCCACCCCGCTACCTCCCTGGAAGCCTGGGATCAGAGAAACCAGGTGTCTGCCCCATTTCCCGACCCCATAGGGGGGCAGCCAATGTTGGAATTGCCTGGGATCTCACAACCAGCTTATTGGGAGGAGCTCAGGAAAATGGCAAGATGAAGGAGCAAAAGGCAAACTGAGACCTCCAGCCCACATAAAACAAGTTTGGGAGGTGTAGACAAGGAAGAAAATGGACGCCACACACCTGAAATCTCTGAGAGGATAACAACTACCTGAAACTATAAAAGTAATCAGATCAGAAATAATGTCTTGGATAAAAGAAGAAATCATAAACATAATGAAAGAATTGCTGAGCATATATAAAGAAGACATAGATAATAAATAAGAGCATAGGAGAACGATGGAAATCTTGAATGAACAATATAGAAAGGAATTACAATGCATGAAACAGACTCAGAGATACCCAGGAAATTAAAAATTCAGTTGAAAACTGACAAAACTACTTGAAAGAGACTGAAGATAGAATTTTAGATCTTGAAGACAGGATGGCAGCTAGCAAATATGAAAGGAAAGATATCTTAAAAATAACAAGGAACCAGGAAATAACAATTCAATGGTTGCAAGACAATGCAAAGAAAAATAATTTAAGAATGATGGGTATCAGAGAAAAAACAGGGGTCAACACAAATGAAATAAAAAGGTTGTTTACAGAAATGATAGCAGAAAACTTCCCAAACATGGGAAAAGGATCTGGCATACAGATAAGTGAGGCATATAGAACTCCAAATAGTATAACCAAAATAAATTACACCCAGACATACAATAATCAAGATCCCAGGAATTCAGCACAAGAACAGAATATTAAAAGATGTTAGAAAAAAACCAAACCTGATCACCTATAAAGGAAAACCAGTCAGAATCATAGCAGACTTGTCAACACAAACCATCAAGTCAAGAAGAGTTTGGAATGAAGGGTTTCAAACTATGAAAGCAGCTTCCAACCAGATGGATACACTTTGCAAAACTATCTTTTCAGATTGATGGAAAAATAAGATACTTCCATGATAAAGAACAACTGAAGGAATTAATGACTACCAAACCAACCCTACAGAGAGTGCTAAAGGATATTCTAGAGAGATAGATGACCATAGTTCCAGGAACAGGACCAGAGGAGAATCGCTAAACAGGGCAGGCAACTGAAGGAAGGGGAAAAGTAGAGGGCCAACAACAAGAGGATACCATGGCAGAGATGAACCAGTGCATTCCAGGTGTACCCAAATGTAGATGGATGGCTTCAGTTCACCAGTAAAAAGAAACAGGGAGAGAGGATCAAGAAAGAAGATCCATCAATACACTGTATACAAGAAACACATTTAATTGGAAAGGAAATTCATAGACTGAAAATCAAAGGAGAGAAAACAATTGTTCCATGTGACAGGAGACCAGAAAAAAGCAAGGGTAACTTGCCTATCAACTGCAGAATGTATAAGAAACAGGGTATTTTCATGCAATGGAAAGCTGTCCGGCTATAAAGTAGGATAATCTCAAAGCTTTTGTACGTAAATGGATGTAACTGGAGATCATGCTCATGGGTGAAATGGTTTGGACTCATACAGGTGAACACTGAGTTATCTCTGTAGCATAAAAAAACTGAAGGGGTTAGTGGGATCCAAACAGCACAACAGATATTATGAAAGTGATAGAGGGGAAAACGCCTAAAAAGTGAAAGTGGTGACCATTGTTAATTTCCTATTATCTTGTTTTGAATTCTTGTATTGTTTACAATTTTGTTAAGTTTGTTTTATTCTGTCTTGTCTTGTTAGATTTTACTGTGTCTGATGGTATGGGCAGCTATTTTGAAGATAACAGGATGTATTATGGTAACCATTGTTGATTTCCTGTTATCTTGTTTTTAAGTCCTATAATGCTTTATTTTGTTTTGGTTGGTTTTATTTTGTTTTGTTTGATTTTATTATGTGTGATGGTATGGACAGCTATTTTGAAAAAAATGAGACATTATGATAGCCATGTTGATTTCCTATCATCTTGAAGTCCTATAATGGTTTCATTCTTTTGTCTTGATTAGTTTTATTCTGTTTTGTTTTTATTTGATTTTATTATGTGTGATAGTGTGGACAACTATTTTGAAGAAAACAAGAGACATCATAGTAGGCATTGTTCATTTTTTATTATCTTGTTTTGAAGTCCCGTAATGCTTTCATTCTTTTGATTGGTTTTGTTCTGTTTTCTTTGATTTTATTATGTGTGATGGTATGGACAGCTATTTTGAAGAAAATGAGAGACATTATGGTAGTCATTGTTGATTTCCTGTTGCCTTGTTTTGAAGTTCTATATCACTTGCATTCTTCTGTCCTGATTTGCTTTATTCTGTTTTGTTTTGTTTTATTCTCTTTAAAAAAAAAAATAGCCAGCCCACCTTAGTGGTTCATCTGTGCGGGAGAATATATTTAATTTCAGTTTTCCACACCTTCAGTGACTGTCCTTGAACAAATGCAGAGGTTTTGGTAATGAGATAATTATGCTTGTTCACATGAGGGGCAGGCATCTGTGGGATAGTGAAAAGAAAATGTAGGTATTTAATATTTGGAGGGGTGGGGCCAGGCAGAACCACTTCCTCCTTGTCTGCCTGTGAGGCTGGGCCCTGAGCTAAGAATTAGAGTAAACACTTTCAGGTGAGTGTGAATGGGGTTGCACGTAGCAGTGTTGGGGAGTATCTGGGGGTTAGACTTGGGCTTCTCCATTGTGCTCTTGTGGGTGGCTCTTCCAGCTCTCTTTATTTTGCCTCCTGGAGGAAGTAGCAGACAATTGGATATATAAAAGATCTGTGAATGACATCTTTAAACACCCATTCCCAGCACTGTCCCACTTGAAGTTCTGCTCCACTCCACTCTGGGCTCACCACTTTAGAACACATGCTAGACCCTGTCCTTTCCTTCCAATGGGTAGGATGGTAAGAACTAGAAGTTGGGGTAGCCTGCTTGGGCTCCCCATCCTGTGTTAGTTACCATGGAGATGATTCTGTTGTCATAGAGTTGGATCACAAATGCGTTGAATGGGATTGAATTATTTACATGTGTCAGAAAAAGATATTGAGATTGTGCTTGAACAAAGAAACTGTGTAGAAAGACATTTTGAGAGTCAGTGTGTTAGTAAGTAGATTGTGAGAGTAATTTTTTAGGTTTTAAAAAATTTTGATTTATTAGTAATTTTTGCAGTATAAAATGATTGCATGTATCATGAGAAGTTGGTCCATGTACATAACACACCTTTCATGCCCTTCCACTCCCTCCATCTCTTGGTCCCCTTCTGTTTTGCAAAAAGTGTATCTCCTTGTTTCCTATTATCTGTCTTTATTTTCCTCTTTATTCAAACTTTGGGTTTCTAGTGGAAGACAAATAATGTGATGTTTAAGCATATGTGTCTGATTTATTTCAGATAACATTGTGGATTCAAGGTGCATCCACTTTTTTCTACAAATGACTCAAATCTATCTTTATGGCTGAGTAGTCTCTATTGTGTATAAATACCTGTCTTGATTACTTTTGTCTTGTTGCTGAGACAAAAATACCTGATGCCCAACATTAGGGAAGGAAAAGTTTATTTAGCTTACAGTTTTTTAAAGAGGTTTCTGTTCATACTCAGCTGGCTCCAAGGCTGATGGGGGTGACTGAGGGGCAGCCTTTTATGGTATGGTGGTTGCACATGACAAGAGGGAACTGGGAAATTAAAAAGGGAAGCACGCCTCCTTCTCTCCCTTACATTCTATGCTGGCTACCTGCCCTTGGGCAGGTGCAATACTCTCACTGCCAATCCCAGTGCTAGACAATGAACCAATCACAGATGCTAGATTCAGCCACTTCCGTGACTGCATGAGGGTTGGGGGACCATTCAAACATAAAGCATAACAATACCATATTTTCTTTCTTTTTTTATTTTAAAGAGAATAAAACTCAACTAAACAGAGTAAAGCCAATCAAAATAAAGCAGTGAAAGTGGTACAGAACTTTGAAGCAGGATACTAGAAAATCAACAATGGCTACCCTAAGATATCTTGTTATCTCCATGATATTTGCCCATTCCGTCAGACATAGTAAGACATGTAAGACATAACAGAATAAAGAGCAAAACAAACATTGAATAAAACAAAACAATATGGTGGATCAAAATAAACAGAACAATATTGAATTTCAAAAACAAGACAGATGGAAACCTCCCATATTTGCTATATTACATACTGTTATCCTCCTAATAGATGCTCAGACTACCGGCCTTAGGCTTGCAAAGTCAATCAAACAATGTTTTTGTACCTCAGTTGCTATCAACCTAAGCTGTCCTCTGAACCAGCCAGTTGCTTCAGAGGAAGTAGCTCTTAATTCTTAGCCTGCGCATTGCTGCATGGAGAGACTGGTCTGGCTTCCCTCTTCCTAGGCCCTGCATGGTTTGTGCAGCTTACTGGAACTGGCTTCTTGGTGGGGTCCTCCCAGACCCAGCATGGCTTCTGCTGACTCACAGGGAGGATGATCTCCACATTTTTTTTGTACATTCATTGGTTGATGTACATATAGGCTGCTAAGATTTAGCTATTATGAATTGTGCTTCTATAAACTTGTATGTATGCATGCATCACTGTAAAATGATGTCTAACTCTTTCAGAAAGATATCTAGAGGGGAACAGCGAGGTCAAACGGATTTGCAATTTAATTTTTCTGAGGCATCTCCATATTGATTTTCAGAGGGGTTGTGCTAGTTATTCCCACCACCAATGTAGAAAGGTTTCCTTTTCCCTGCAGCCATGCCAGTGTTTGTAATTGTTTACTTTCTTGATAAGGGCTGTCAGTCTTCCTGGAGTAAGATGGAACCTCAGTGTTGTTTTAATTTGCATTCCTCTCATGGCCATTGATGTTGAATATTTTTGTAGTATTGGCCTTTTGTCTTCTGAGAAGTGTATGTTGATTATATTTACCACTTTTGGATTGGGTCTTTTATTTTGAGCTGCACAAATTTGTTTGCACCTGTGCTCATAAATTTCCTTGAGCTAATTAAGCTCTTTGATGGATTCATCTTACATGGGCACGATGATTTAAAAAAAAAATTAGCGGGGCTGGGGATTTAGCTCAGTGGCATAAGTGCCTGCCTTGCAAGCAGGCAGTCGTGAGTTCGATTCCTGGTACTGATAAAAACGAAAAAGACCAAAAAAAAAAAAAAAAAAATAGCTTCATTGAGATGTAATTCACAGACCATACAGTTAATTTGTCATGTACAGTTCAATTTTTTGTGTGTCAAAGTTGAGATATATCCATATATCCGCATTTGGAAAATAGTGTTCAGCTGGGTTAGTGTTACCAAAAATGAGCACTTTTGTGTACCATATAACTTGGCCAGGAAATTATTAGAAAGCTTTATATGAAATCATATTCAGTGTTTGAAAAGTGCAGAAATAAAGACACCTGTTTTCTCTGCTTAACAGAATTCTTGAGGTTGTTACTCATCTATGCTAATTTTTATTTTAAACACGTGGTTCTACAACCTAGCATGTTGTTGCAGGGGCTTACTGTGATGGGATTAGCAGGAGCGCTGAGATGAAGTACAGTGATTCTTCTCTGGGAGGACCAGTTATCTATTTCTGCAAAACAACCACCTTGACATGTAGTGTTTTAAAAACAAATGCAGTCATTCTGTTAGCTCCTGATTTTGTGATTTGGCCAGGATTCAATAGAATGGCTTGCCTCTATTCCATGGGGTGTCAGCCTGGGTGGCTTGACAGGGAGGGGAAGATGGACTTCTAAGGTAACATACTCTAGTGGAGGACAAGGTGGTGCTGGCTACTTGTTGGGAACCCATCTGGGGCTCTTGGCTGGGGGCCTCAGTTCCCAGAAGGAAGAAGCGTTGCTGTCTCACGTGAATGCCTGGGCTTACGGGTTTCTGAATGGCACTTGGACATTTCATTAGTTGAAGGTCCAGCTCAGGCTCAAGTGGGAGGGAATGTGAACTCTGTTGTCTTTCCATGGAAAGTGCCACATAAAGCTGTATTTCAGGTCCTCTTAGAGGCTGGCACTGCAATCATCTGTTTTTACTTCCTTCTTTATGCCTACTCCATAGACACCTCTTCCTAATCATGCAGTGAATGTAGTGATCACAAATAATGGAAAAAATCTCAAGAAAAAGTGGTCACTAGGCGTGCATAGGGGTCTTCAGGGGATTGTGGATTGCAAGTAGATTTTTGCATAGTCTGTGAGGCAGTCATGAGATTTGTGGCTATTGATGTGTTTTTCATGACTTTACTAAAATTGTTACTTACAGATTTATTGTACAGAGTTTCCTTATTTCTTCTTTATGATTTCCTTATTAGGGAAAGTTTATTTATGTATAAGAAAACAAAGACAAAATTACTAATAAAATAAATTAGTTGTTCACTTATTTTGAACAATAACAAGATTAGATTCATCCTTTAATAAGTTCTATTTTCTTATAAAACATAAAAACATGAAAAATTTAAAAGATAGTAACACCTAATGATGATGATGATGACCCACTGTTTAACGAGAAGTTTCCCCTAATGTTTTAAAAGAATATAGTTCTTTTAAATTTGGCAACTCCCAACAGATAATTAATAATTGTTAATTTTTGGCCTTGACTATTTAAATTTCTGTTTCCGTATTGGTTACATTTCATTTCCGAAATGATCAGAGCTTATAGAAAGAAGAATCTCAGAGATTAATTTAGAAAACTTGAATGCATACAAAAATCTAGGATAAACACTATTTTCTCCATGCCAGTAGGCTGTATTCACAAGCCCTAAGAGCAATATTTAAAATTCCCATGTTTACAATAATAATTTTGCCATTCAGGAGGATGTCAGGAATGAGAATGCCTGTTTTAAACATTTTAAATTTTACGTATTATTGGTTGGAAAGTAGAGCTTTGCTTGTTCCTTTCAGCTGTTTTCTCATGGGTTCTTGAAGCCCAGAGTTGTATTTCAGCTAATTTTTTTTAGTACTGGAAACTGAACACAGGATATTGCACTTGCCAGGCAGGTGCTTGTGCCACTGAGCTGTATCCCCGGCCCTTCAACTTAATTTTTGAAAATGACTATATCACATTTGCATAGCAAGAGAGCTAGTGGCCAGAGGTTGGTTGTTTGTGGATGCATCATCTGCTGGTCAGTGTCCTTCCTCTTAGCGGAGTGGTCTCATATTTCAGTGCGGCTTCAACTGTAGAGCTCTCTTTAGCGTGTAAGAGTCTGCTGTAGCGAGAGCTGTGTCCACAGTACATTTATGTTCTATTATGGAGCACAGGCAGCAGGGAAATTTGAAGGCATTTTTATTTTAGCAAGAAGAGCTTTGGCAGGGTTTGTATTGAATTTCTTTCAGAGTTCTTTTTCCTGAGTCACAGAATGCTATTAATGTACCTTAAGGAATGTTGTCAAAATAAATCAAGGGGTTATTTAAAAAGGCTCCATCTCACTTACTTAGTTATTATCCTTCATTCAGTTATGAAAATGAGCTTGGAAATATGAGTCTTTAGTATGGGAGTGATTGTGTAATGTTTTATTTTAATTTAGTGATGCTCTGTCATTCTGCAGCTGTCACAGTTTTACTTTGAATGAGTTAAGTGTGGGAAGGAAAGAAAAAGTGGTAACTAATTATGTTTGATTCAATGAGTAAGGTTGTTTTAGTGTATAATTCCAGTGGTAGAAATAAAATTCTGTCTGAGATAGAAATGTGACCTGCTTCTCTAAAGCTTCCTTGAAAGCTATTTTGATGTGCATGGATAAATTCAGTGCGTGGGGTGGTAATACTTGACACCTGACTGGTGGTTTGGTACTGTCTTAGATACTTTTCTCTCGTTGCTGAGACAAAATCTTTGACACTTCAAGTCAAAGAGGAAAGGTTTTGTTTAGTTCAAACCTTTGTAGAGGTTTGAGTCCATTATGAGCTGGCTCCAAGGCAGGGTGGCAAGGCAGATAGGCATCACCGAGGAGAAATAGTTTGTGATGGGCAGAAGGTGACAAAGCAATAAGGGATGATTGGACACAGGTCTTTTTATCGCTTATATTTATCAAGGCTGCTTCAGGAGGGTAGCACGCACACTCTTAATCCTAGTGCCCTTGAGCCTAGCATTGCACTGTGAATCAATCCCAGTGTCACACACTCTAGATCCAGCCACCTCTGAAAAAGCCCCACCTAGGACCACCCGGGGCTTTGGGGAGACATCTATAAATGCAAACCATAACTGGTATGCTGGACCAGGGTCTATCCTAAGTGTTTTGCATGTATTAATCTACGTACAAGCTCTCTTATCATTCCCATTTTATAGAAGGAAACACTGCAAAGGCAATAGAAACATGTCTGAGGTCATGTAGCTAGTCAGCGCCCGAGTGCTGGCTTGGTTTTGGCTACCTGGCTTCAGTGGACTCGTTTGTGTGTGTGTGTGTGTGTGTGTGTGTGTGTGTGTGCGCGCATGCGTGCCAGGGATTAAACTCATGTCCTCGCTCTTGCCAGGCAGGCACTTACGCTACTAAGTGAAATCCCCTAGACCCTGGTTTTAATCACTGTATGTCACAGTCTAGTCAGAGTCAGTTATGTTTTCAAACTTAGTCTTTTTTCCATTTATCTTTTTTGTTTATTTGCTTTGAGACAGGGTCGCACTATGTAGTTCAGACTGGCCTTGAACTCCTGGCAGTCCACCTGCCTCAGCCTCCCGAGTGCTGGGATTATAGGTGTGCACTACCGTGTCTGGTTTTTTCTCTTTATTTTAAACAAAGGTTCAGGTACTTAAGTCTCAGATTGGCAGTCATTTTAATCTAATAAAGCTTATTTTTTTATTGCTCCAGTTTTCATAAAAGCTTTTCTTGTTCAGCATTTCTGGTTGATGAAAATAAAAAGCCAGCTTTTCATTGAGCATGTTAAAAATAGTGCTAGGCATATGAATCAGGCATAGTAGGTTGAGAATAAGTTTCAAAGTAAAAATAATACAAATTCAGTATAGTATAGCTATCATAGAGTCTGACATAATACTCTGTCTCACATATTGTCACATTGTAGAAGTAACAGCCCTTAAAACTGTAAATATATTTAAAGTAGTCCTGTGAGCTAACATTTCTTTTCAGCAAAGTGTTGGTGATTTTCGCCATACAGTAAAACTAGTAACAGGGCATTTTAAAAAATGTGGAAAATACAACATGAACAAAATTTAATCACTTGCATGATTCCACCACTTGTAGGTAAATAATTGTCATTTAAATCTGTTTTTCTTTCCGTATGCATTTATTCCTTCCTCAGTTACTCACTGATCGGCTTCTAGGAGCCAAATGGTGTTTTAGACCCAAAAGCAAAAGCCATCCTCATCTTTCTCCCTGTGGAGCTTATACTTCAGCAAGAGAAGCAGAAAGTCACTGGATAAATGTAACACACAGGGATGGTGAGAAACCAGGCAGGTAGAGGGTTGGAGGCACAGAGGCTGCTGCGGTGCTGGGGATGGTCCTGAAAGAGCGAGGGAGCTCATGAGAACCTGGCGAAGGATGGCACAGGCTGGCAGCAGCCAGCGTGAGAGCCCAGTGGAAGCAAGCTTGGTGTTCCAGGGAGTGGCAAGGGAGCCAGTGTGGCGAAGTGGGGTACTCAGGGGCGTGCTGGTAGATGACAGGAGAAGTGGCGGAAGCTCACAGGCTGTAGAAATGAGGGTTTTGCATTTCAGTGGAGTGGGGGGCGGGTTGGAGCAGAGGAGTGGTGGTATCTGGCCCTGGGTCTAGAGGATCCCTCTGGCTTCCCTGGTGAGCGCAGACTGTCAAAGCCAGGTGGTGGGGAGGAGGAGCGGGTGGAAGGTGGTGAGAACAGCGACTCCAGGCATATTTAAAATACATAGTGGGATTTGGAGATGGATTGCAGCTCATGAGAAAAAGAGAAGAGGCAAACATGATGACTTGGTATTGTTTGTTGAAATATTGTTCCCTTTTTAGATGCTGAAGTCCTAACCCCCAGCACCTTAGAAGTTTGGAAACAAGGTTAATGCAGTGGTAGTTAAAACGACTGTATGTGTGTGCACGTGTGTGTGTCTGCCTGTCTGTGTGTCTCAGGATGACGGATGTCCTTGGGGATAGTGGACTTAGACATAGGCATAGATAGAAGGAAGTGCACAGACACAGGACGAGCAAGCCTGGTGACCAGAAATAGGGTGAGGGGAAGGGATGGATTCTTTTTCACAGCCCTCAGGAGGAACCATTCCACTGGAGTCTTGATTTCAGAATTCTGGCCTCCAGAACTTTGTGACAGTAATTCCTATTATTTAAGCCAACCATTTTGTGGCTTTGTTACCATAGCCAGAATGTGCTCATTAATGTGTTGGGTGAGACACACATTAGAGAGATGAATGCTAGCAAGGAGTGGGTCTTAGAGTTTGGGCTGAGGCTAGGGACAAAAGCTGTGCTGAGTTTGGCCAGCCTGTTAGATATTCATATGGTGTCCAGTTGGATATGGAAATCTAGAGTTTTGGAGGTCAAGGCCAGATATCTGAATTTGGGCACAGCCTAGATAGAAATCAAAGCCATAGGACTGCATGTACTCATCAGGGAAGGTGTTCATGGAGCAGGCAGTCCCTAGGACACTGCAGGACTTAGAGGCCGGGGAGAGGAGAGGTGACTGAGCAGGGAGGGGTTGGTGGCAAGCTAGGAAGGAGATGGCTGTGTGTGACATCTCAATAGCCAAGGGAGAGCGCGATGAGGAGGGAGATGACAGATCTGCGGCCTGTGCTGCTGGTGGTTGTCAAGAAGGGAGAGAATGGAGAACTCCATGGATTTATGAACCTAAAGGTCCTGGTTGTCCTGGGGTTAGATTCAAGGAAAATGTGGAAGTCCAAGGCTCACTGGAGTTGGTTCAAGAAAAAGTGGGATTTTTTTTTAAACTTGGCTGTACTTCATAAGCATTATTTCTTATCATTGAATGTCATTTTTAGACATTTTTAATGACAGTATTACACAATTTTTATCTGTCCCTTTATTGTTTTTGTGGGTAGGATATTTCTAGTTTTTATTCCTACATTGATTGTAATACTGCAGTAGACTATTTGTGTGTAAAATTTACAACAGTGAGACATATGACAATGTTTGTATTTAGGGCTAGATGTTTTTGGTGCCATCTAAAAAGGGGCCAGTGTTTCACAGAAAGTCTGTGCCAGTGTGCACGGCCCGCTTCCGCGGTGTGGCAGCAGGATTGCTTCAGCACATTGCTTTCCCACATGTTACTGAGTTGAGACCATCATGAAGGTACAGAAGTGATGGCACGTGTTATGGGCTAACTTATGTTTTCCCATAATTCACATGCTGAAATCTATTTGTTTTTCATTGTCGTAACCAATACATGAGGCTTGGAAATGCATAAAGAAAAGAGGTTTATTTAGCTCACAGTGCTCAACAGTGTTGGAGGCTGAAAGTCCAAGATTAGTGGCTCCCTTTCTTTAGCCTCAGGTCAGAGCCTTGTGGGGGCAGTGAGTGCAAGAGGGATCCCATGGCATCATAGGAACCTAGAGAACCGGAAGGGGCCAGTCTTGCTCTTCTGTCACAACTCACTTTTGTGGGAGCTACATTCCCAAGAGAGCTGCTTAATCTCCTCTGAGCCAATTACCTAGTTACCTAGTACCAGAACTGATGACCTAGTACTAGACTGCACCTCTTAAAGATTCGTCCATTTTCTGACATGGCCTCACTGAGGGGCAGGCTTCCAGCATGGGGTCAGGCATGGAATTTTCCATTATGGTTTCTTGTTGGCACTCAGAAATTTTTGGATTTTGGAGTGCTTTGGATTTTGGATTGGAGATGTTCAACCTGTACTTAGTACTGTTAGTTAAGTAAGGACTCAGGTATGCAGACCAAGTTTAGTTTAATGTTAGAGAATGTGCTTAAGGAATGAATACGGGAAGAATGAAATAACATTGTGCTTGTATTCATGTTAATATTATTCCACACTTTATTCAGATTTTGAATGGTTGCATAATATTTGTATTGCATAGTATTTGGCCCAAACTTTATGGTCCTTTCGAGATTTCTGTTGGTACAAATAGCACTGCTGTGGATACCCAGACACATGTACACATGTAGTTATTGCCTCTTTTGATCATTAGGGTGCATTTCTTAAAATTAGGCTATTGAAATAGTTAACACATTGTTAAACTGCTTTATACAAGGCTTGTACTATTTTACTTCCTTCTTTGTAGCACTCTTTGTATTAACATTTTTTACATTTTGTTAAAAATTAAAACTGGGCAGGTGGCACATGCCTGTAATCCCAGCACTTGGGAGCCTGAGGCAGGAGAACTGTCATAAGTTTGAGGCCAGGCTACATAATGAGTTCTGGGCCAGCATGATGCTCAAAGCCCTCCCTCCCCTGCAATTAAGTTGGCATGGTATATCTTGATTTTTAGTTTGCATTTCTTTTGATAGCTTCATTAATTCAGGCACTATCCTGCATTTATTTATTAATTGAATTTCTTTTGTGTTAATTATTATCTTTGTCCTTTAAAATTATTTGGTTTTGGTATTTCTTAAAACAATTTTCTCTATATAATGACATTTTCTAAAAATATTTTTTCTGAATTATTTTTCCCTTTTGCTACTTTTAATTCATGTAAATGTTCATATAGTCTTTAAGTTGTGCATCTTGAACTTTGTTCCTTTTATTGTTAAGGTTCTGCAAGTGTAAAAAACAAAAAAACACCAGGGTCATATAACAGCAGTAATAAAACAAAGTCCCAGAAAACTGCTGGTTGTTTTTCATTACATGACATGATGTAATTAGGTTACATTCTGTGAGTGATTTTGCAGTTATTGATGGCATCGGGAGTGGTGTGCTTGGCTCCAGACGACTGCCTGTTTTAACATCCAATCACATGGTAGCAGCCACTCCTGCTGAGCTCAGCTTAGAGGACTTCAGCCTTCTAGAATGCAGCCTGTGAGCAAGTAGGTAGATGGGGTGACATCTGGGCATCGGGCTCCTGAATAGAACAGATGCCGCTCACAGCCTTTGTGCCTTTCGCCTGTGTGATTTATGCTGTGCTCATCTGTCAGCTCAGTGACATTACCTGAGAGTAGATTAGAGGAGCAAACGATATAGGAAAGTGGCAGAAAGCCCCTGCTGCCTGACAAGTCTGGTTTTGTGGGAGGTGGAACGGTGAAAACGCACACACACACCTGTCCTCAAGTATTTCAGGTGGATTTTCATGATGCTCAGAGCCCTCCGAGGTTCATGTATGGGTGCTTTGTGGGATGTGGTTCACTCATCTAGAAAATTCAGCTCTGGGGGAATACTTCGTCATCGCAGAAGGCTGCATGGAAGAGGCATTGGGATGCTGTGCTAATATTTCTTCCTCTGTAGGGATTTTGGAGGCGGCTGACCTAGAGAGCCAGTTAGCACAGTGAGAATGGCGCAGTTATTTGGGTTTGCTATAAGGAGAGACAGAGGAGCCGCAAATGCGTGACCTCACGGTATGCTCCCTGTGATCTGAGGCCGCTTCTTGTTACTGACTCACTTCAAAGGGCAGCTGGGCATGGCCGTGAAGACGTACGCGGCAGAGCCTTTGCTCACCTGCTGTCTCTGATCACAGAGCGCACAGCGCGACTCGCATTTCTCCCCAGGACACATGCAGTGGACAAGCTGCGACTTGTTTGGAGAGGAAGGCGAGGAGCAGAGTCACACTGTTTGTGCTGAGTGGCTGGGACAAGTTTTAAATATATCCAGGGTTACGTTTTTAGAACGAAAAGCAGTGAAGGCTGGGCTCGAGGGCATGGGTTGCTTCCTAAAAATACAGTCACTGAACTTTTAAAGAACTTGAGGATCAGCATGTCAAACCGGAGTAGAGTCAAATGGGCAAGAAATCCGAGACTATTTACCGTTCAGACCAAGAATGGAAAGCTCGCTCCCTTGATTTCGGCTGTTTCAGATGATGAAAGCGTGTTTTCACAGGATCAGGCTGGTCGTATGGGAGGAGGAGGATTTTGCTGCCTGACCTGCCTTCCCCAAGCTCAGTGCTGTGGTTTTGTGCGAGCCTGGTGCGAGCATCCTTGGCTTGGTGGCAGTTTCCTCCCTTGTGACTGGCCCTACTTCATCCCCCCTCCACCCTGTGATGAAGGAGCAGGTTTTTAACTACCCTCCCTTCTCAGGGACTTCTCGTTAGCTTGCTGAAAAAGCTGATTTTGAAAAGTTGAAAAGTGCAAGAGAGAGAATAGTCGTAGTTACTATATGTATACTTGTCATGTTTGCTACCCATGCTTTTATTTAGTTTACTGCCCATCTGTTAAAGGAAAAAATATTCCTGTAAAATGACTTTATTTCTATCATTTATTTATTTATTTGTTTGTTGGTTTGTTTTTGGTGCCGGGAATTGAACTCATGACCTCAAAGCTTGCCAGGCAGGCGCTGTGCCGCTGAGCTATATCATTGGCCTTTTATTTCTATCTTTAAAAATATTTTTTTCAAAAAAGCAGTAAGAACTAAGGGGTAATAAAACCCAAAATGTATAAATTTTGCTGTAAAAAAGAGAGGGGAAAAAAGTGCTGTAAAGGTTACAACAGCAAGTGTGTTTAGGGGAGTTTAGATAACCATATTACTGAGTTTTTGTTGGATCACTGAACACAACTGTTTGCAATCTCACTGTTTGAATGTCCACTTTGTATGCTTTAATCCTGTAACTTGGACAACTATTTCTAAGATGACAATATGTAATCTATTACTAGTGATTTCTTACCATTTTTTTGTAATTCTGTATTACTTGTACCTTTATACTTTTTTCTTCTTTTTTTCCTTTAAAAATTTTAAAAAATATTTTTTCTCTTTTCTACTTTCTTCGCAGAAACGATTCTGTTATAACTTTAGTGAATTTCAGATATATTTTATACTTTTCTTAATCTCATATGTATCCATGAGTACATGAGACTGTTTTAAAATTTATGTAGATAGTGATAAAAACAGCTTTGTAGAATAGCACCTTTAAGTGTTTTTCTTCAGCCATCATTTTCAGAACTCTCCATGTTGCTTGATACAGATCTAGGTCATGATTTTAACTACCGTACAGTGTGCCATTGTATGAACGTACCACAGTTTGTTCATAGTTTCATTGGTCAGTGCCAGTGTCTGTAATTAACACACAGTGATTGTTTCTGTGTATGTCTTCGTGTTTTTGTGGCAGCCTAGAAGTCAAGTTGCTGAGTGAGAGGGTCCTCACATTACCACTGTATCAGGTCTTGCAGATTGCTTTTCACAGAATGTGATATAATACCTGCTGCCACCCCCTAAGCAGTGTGTAGTTGTTCCCTTTGCCCGGTCTCTGGGGACACTCCATGGCTAAAGTTTTTGCCACTTTATTGCAGGTGGCATCTGATCTTATTTGATTTGCAGGTCTCAGGTGATTTAACACTGAGTATGTTTTCATGTTCACTTGCTGCATTTTGAATTTCTTCATCTATGAATAGTTGGTTTCTATCCTGCGTCTGTTTTTCTTTGTTTACTGTTTTCTCACTGATTTATCTGCGTTTTGAGTGATGAAGGTAGATTTTGTTTCAAAAACCTAGAATGTGTATTCTTAGGTGAGGCAGAATATGTTGCATAAGCCACTTAAGTGACCTCACTGCTGATGGTCTGGCTGGGAACTGTAAAAAGCTGACTGTGTGGCAGCACTCAGGAGCTGTGCAGTGAGTGATGAAAAAGGACCAGAGCTCAGATGGTGCGAAGGTCCCCGTGAGGTGGGCAGGCCTTTGGGACAGACACAGAGAAGGAAAGACAGATTATTTCAGTTACCTTAGAACGCCTGATCGTTTCTTTTCGAACACCATTTATTAAGTCTGCTGTTTCCCTGCTGACTTGCTGTGGTCTGTCTCCTCCATTGTATTCCCAAGCTGCTGTTCATCGAATAAACAAACCTCTTTATAGGCTTCCTATGAAATTTTGCTAACTTGTTTTTCTGTCTCTGAACCAGTATCTCATTGTCTTAATTATTTGAGCCTTAGTAATATCTGATTGAGCAGATGTTCCCATGATGTTTTTTTTGAAGCATTGTTTTGATTATTCTTTAATGTCCCACTGTTAATTTCAGAATTGCCTCGTCAGTTTCTCTGAAAAACTGCTGTAAGATTTTGATTTGACTGATATTGAACTTACAGAAATATTTGGAGAGAATACTGTTTATTTGAATTAAATTTTATAATACATGTATGTGATGTACCTTGATATATATATTCTGGGGTTTGCTTTGTCTTTAAATGCTTTGTAACTTCCTTCAAAAGTCTTTCATATTTTTTGTTATATTTATGTAGGATGCTTTATAATTAACCTAGCCATAGTGAATGGTAATTTTTAACATTACATTTGTATAGTTACATATCATTACAGGAGTACTGTCTGCTTTTCTGGACAGGTATAGAATAGTGGTGGCAAATCTATGGCACACATGCGAACAGCAGGCATTTGTATCATTGAAAGCTCTGAAAGGTTCGCCATCACTGCTATACTTGAGGAGAACTTTGCTGACTTTTCTTTCAATTAAAATATTTTGTAGAACTTTCATATGTACAAAACTAGGAAAATTACAAATAATGGTATTTATTTCTTGGTTTATGGTAGTTAGATCTTTTACTTGTCTGGGCCCTGGGGTGCAACACTGTCAGAGATTATTGTGGACACTTAGATTTATTTCCAGTTTTGTTAACAATGTTTGTATGTTTTCCCTATATTTGCTGTAGGTCTTTGTTTGCTGTTTTTTGTGGATTTGCTCTAAACATTGTTAACTAGAGTGAGAAAAGCCCTTTGTATTTGTTACAATGAATAAGTGATGAATTTTATTGGAAACATTTCTATACTGCTTGAGTTAAATTGTTATCTAATTTTTAACATATGAGGAATTATACTAATAGATCTGCTAACATTAGAGCCATCCTTGTATTTCTGGAATTAGTTCTGCTTTCTTTTCTGGTTCTGCAATACTGGTGTGTTTGATTTACTAATGTTTTATTTAAGTATTTTGTGTCTGTACTTATAATTGTGATTTATTGTTCATTTTTTGTTTCAGTACTGTTCTTATCTGATTTTGAATAATGGAGATTATATTGTCTTTTTCAAAGGAGTGCAGTTCTGGGGTCTCAACTAAGTGTCCTGACTGTGGCAGCTCAGCACAGGGTCTGTGCCCTAGGGGAGCTCTGGGACTTCGCAGCCTGAGTGGGGCTTACCTGCCCTCACCTCGTGCCTGTGCAGAGACTCATGATGCCTGGTCTATTTGTCCTCTCCCGGCTGTGGTCCACTGAGTGCTCTCTGCAGAGGATCGCTCGTCCTCGGGCACTTCTTACTGATGGCTTGGGAATCACAGCTGCTTGCTGCTGGTTGTTCAGTGTTGCAAAAACAGTTGTTTTACGTCTTACATCCAGCCTTCCAGTTGTTTATGACAAAAAGCCTTGTTTGGTAACAGTTGTTCCATCACGAGTCGGTAGAAATGATTTTTTTTAAATGTAAAAATATATTTTTTTAAATAAATATTTTGTGTTTGGAATGAAGAGGGAGGCAAGAGGGTTAATAACTCATTGTACTTTCTTGAGCAACAGTCTTTTTTGCAATGTTATCCTCTTTATCAATTGCTGTTTTCCCCACTTCCTTTTAAATTCATTGCCACATACTGAGGGCTCTCAGAAGCTCTTACTTTCTGCTGTTCCGGAATGTCTTAGGCGAACTCCTTTAATGGGCTTTTGTATTGGAAATTTACTAACCAGTCACAACTTCTTTGAGTGTGATAGTTTCTCTTTGTTCTTGACTAGTGCCCATCCCCCCTCTTTTTTTTTTTTTTTTCAGTTTCTCCCTTTGGACTTTTTCTGGAACATACTGTGCTGCTCAAACATTTCCTATGAGTAACCATCATATACTTTTAAAGACTTTATATGCACAGTGCAAGTATATTTGAATATTAGTTTTGATGGAAAAACATTTGCTTTGAAGGACTGGAGACTGAGTAGACTATAAACCAAGCCCAGTGATGCAGTCATAGACTTATCTCTTTTTAGAGATGCCCTTAAATCCCAGCATCATTTAGAAGGTAGTGACTCTGCATCTGTATTACTCCTTTAAGCAAGATGAAGTCTTGTCCTCTGGAACAGAATGTGTTGCACAAACCACTTAACTGACCTCACTGCTGATGGTCTAGCTGGCGAGTAGGAGAGAACTATAAAAAGCTGACTGTGTGGCAGCACTCAGGAGCTGTGCAGTGAGTGATGAAAAAGGACCGGCGCTCAGATGGTGCTAAGGTCCTGGTGAGGTGGGCAGGCCTTTGGGAGAGACACACACAAGGAAGGACTGAAGGACCAGAAGTTTCTCTTGCACTTACAGAAGTGAGGGGCTGTGTTTTTGGTCTGGGCACCTGTGTGCAGACCCAAGGAGGTGACGGTCTCAAGGCTGGGGGAGCTTCTGCAGTGACATCCTGGGGAATTGGGGCCAGATGGACAGGGTCTTCAGATTATGCCATGGGCAACAAAATGGTGCTAAAAGTTTTTGAATGAAGAGGAGAAAAAATGATTCAAAGAGCAGCATTTTAGGAGGACCTGTCTGGCAGTAAGTTTGGATTAGAGTTTTGTCCTCTTCCTGCTCCTCAGATGTGACTGCTCATTTTGTAGTGGCCTGATGCAGTTGCCTAGGATTTAAGAGTACTAATACCTGTGGCCCCTTCCTGGAGATGCTAATATAATCAGGCTGGAGTTAGGCTTTTATTTTTGGAGTTTTAAAATCTCCCCAGGTGATGTGCACTTTGAAGCTTGGGGACTGCTGCCCAGGTGCTGATTAGATCTCGATCTTTGCTCATTGCTCAGAAACACAGTGGCCAGGTGTAGACAGGATCAACAGGTAGGAAAAACTAGTTTTTAAAATAGTTCTGTAATGTTATTTATAATATCCCACATAGTTAAACACCTCAGTTAGAATAAGTTTTCTGGTGAATACTCACAAGTTTTTGCATTGGTCATGAAGAAGACAATGACAGATGAATGGACTTTTGGAAGGGACCAGTAGAGATCCTGAGAATTTGTACACAGGGAAAATATTCCTTCTTTTGCTTTAAAAATAAAAGAGCGGGGTATTGGTCCTCTGTCTCAGTTCAAGTCAGTTCCTCCTCTTCTGTATGCTGTGGAGCAAGGCGTTCCTGCCTGGTAGGGTAGGTGAAAGAGAATATGGTCTTCTCATTCTCCTTTAAAAACGGACTGCAGGAGGATGGTACTGTATGTAGTCATTCTATTAGAGAGCATGCTTTGCTTTTCTTTCAGTAGAAAATAACTATATTAGTAAATTTTTACTATGTTTTATTTTTATTACCTCCTCCCTGTTCCCTGTACTCCATGCAAAATTTCCATAGTTAAACCAAAGAGTTCCCCTTTTATACTTCTAATCCATTTATGTCTTCATAAAGACAGTCTCTTGTGGCACGTTGAGTGGTATTTTGGATGATTTCAGTCCTTGGCTTTCGCAAGCTGCTTCCTGGTAGTAGACTTTTGCAGTACACCTTGGGAGGGAGGAGAAGCGGAAATCGTTCTCAGATGTTAAGCTGAAATGTGTTTCTAATTGAAAGCATGCAGAGAACTTATACATGAAAGTGCCAGGGGTGAGCTCTGGTAGAGGCCGAGTGTTGAAAGCTTAGTCTGGTCCTCACTCCTGGCCCCTTCTGTTCCCATTCTTGTGACATTCAGTTAGGAGAATGCTGAAGTGTTAGCATCCTGCATTCTGGAAGCCCATAGCTTTTTGAATTCTGATTCTGCAAGCCTAATATGGGAGCAACCCTTGGGGACCATTTTAGAACAGGCAGCCGCTGTGCTCTTGATGCCCCAAACACCTTGGGGATTGAAGCTATGGCCTTGTGCATGCTAGGTAAGGGCTCTTCCACTGAGCTGCTCTTCCTTTCTAATTTTGCGAAAATTTATCATTCTGCTGCTTTGGGGCAATTTCTTATTTGCTATCACTAAAAAATAACATTGTACTAAGATGAGAAAAATGCCTTCTCCTTTTGTAGGAAATGAATAGCTTTCAGAGCTGTCAGGCCTTGGTAATTTGGCTCTTAACAATAGAATTTCCTATGGCTTACATCCCTCATCTGGATTGTAATTATTTTGTGGACTATATCTGGCATTGAATTTTATGGGACTTCTGATAGTGTGATCTCAGGATCAAGAATTTAAGTCAGGTGGACTGACATAAGGGGAGCATAATACATATATTTGAACAAATAAAGGAATGCAGGGACCTGTGGTGTTACCTAATAAAACTTAAGTCCACAATCTAAACTCACAGAGCACCTTGCCTATGACCAAATCCACTAAATGTTGCCCCTGACCCAGAATGCTGCTAACTTGATAACCTTTCTTGGCTACAACTCTGGTGATTCAAAGTTTAGGTGCCCTAGCAATTTTGGTTTTGGTTGCTTTTCATTGTACTGTTAGTGCTCTGAATTTGTATACAAAGTAATAAGTATATATTGGGTGACTTTCAACTTTTGTGCCCTTGGTTTTCTCATGTGTAAAAATTGTTGATTGGACTAAATTTTAAAACAGTCTCTCCAAGCTCTGATATCCTGTGCAGATCTCTAGGGAAATACTTCCTGGGGTTGGGGATTGTGTTTTTGCCAAGTTTTGGAAAAAACCAAAAAAACTAAAGTTTTAAATTAAACAAGATACAGAATACAATTTTTAAAAAATCCAGCAGAACATTTTTAAAAGTCTCTCTCTCTCTCTCTGCTGCATTTCTGGGAGGGAGGTTTAGTAAAGTACCTGAGAATGATGGCTTTGCAACTAGCTCACTAAGTTTGAATCCTGGTCTTCTATTTGTTAATCATTGTGTGACCTTTGGCAAATAAGTTTGCCTTTCTGTCTGTTTCTTCATGAGGAAAAATAAAATATGTACTAAATGTAGTTTCTGGGGGACTGAATTTACTGATACACATTAGAACAGTGCCTGTCACATAGGCAGCGATTAGTAGATGCTGGCTGCCATCATCTTCATGACCACTCACCATGATTGTGAATGCTGAAGTATGGTTTGATTTTTATTGGAGAATTGAGATGCTACTGTTATCCCTTTGGAAGAATTAATGAAGTGTCTACTGTGCTTTTCTTCAAAGCTTTGCTTCTGTTATCTTTTTGCAGCAAGCTGTGTTCCACCGTGCCAGAATGGAGGGATGTGTCTCCGACCTCAGCTCTGTGTGTGCAAACCAGGGACCAAAGGCAAAGCCTGTGAGACAACAGTTGCCCAGGACACCTTGTCAACGGCCTTTGGAGGGAATCCTGGGGCTGCCCCTTCTTGGGGCCCTTCTGAGCAAGCAGCAAAGCACACTTCATCTAAGAAGGCAGAGACTCTACCGAGAGTCAGTCCTGTGGCCCAGATGACCTTGACCCTCAAGCCAAAGCCTGCAGTAGGACTCTCCCAGCAGATACGTTCTCAGTGAGTCTTTTGTACTTGTTACTGAGGAGCACCTTCAGCACTCGTGGGCGCATCACTTTAAACCTGTCTCCTTTTCCTGCACAATTTGCAGAGATTACTTGGATAATGATATCTTTCATTTCTTTCCTCAAGGGTTTACACACCATACTTACATAGCAAGTTTTTAAAAAGTGCTTGATAGGTGCTTTTACCCTCTGCAGGGTAAATTTACCAGAAGGATAAACCATAGCAATAGCCAGGATTATAGGGATCAAGATGGGAAGGGAATAATAAAGGTAGTTATTTGACTGTGGTGGAGTAGTGAGTTTTAAAGATTCTTTCTTTAAGAGGGAGAGGCGTTGCTCAGGTCTAGAGTTTTGAAATAATCAGAAAGAACAGTGAGTATAAGTTTTAAACAAAATAGAAAAGGCAGGAACTCAGCTTTGCACAGAGAAGGTATTCAAATGAAAGCAAGTCCTGAGAAGGAGACACTTTTTCATCCTTAGTAGCAAATCAAGTGTATGTTTTAGCACCACGTTTACGCTGTGGCTGGCATGTGGATCCATTTATGGTGAGTGAGCTTGGCCTCTATTTATGGAACTTGGGCTTTTCTTTGTGTTAGGGAGTAAGTGCGAAGCTGGTACATTGAGCGCTGAGAGATAAGGAAGAGTATCTCTGACCTCCTCCGAGTTGGGCAGGAAACAGTCCTTTATACATACTGGGGCCTGACACAAATCGTCTCCTCTTAATGAGCTGTTCTACGTGGTTAGTAAGATGTAGGATTTAGTGCAAGTATCACTTGTTGAGGAATGTAAAATACAGGAAGTCCTCAGTTTAAACATGGACTTGACCCAGCAGTTCATTTGTAAGTCACTCGATTGGAATTTAGGATGCTTTTCCCCCCCCGTAGAGACAATTCCCACGTGATGATTAGTAATCAGTGAACCCACAGAAGTTATTTAATGAAATTACCCTAATTTATACTTCCCCTGTGATCTGACCACCTACTGTTTTTGCTGAGCGGGGTCTGTATAACGTCTGCCCTTTCTGGTACCCTCCTTAATCGTTCTTCTGTTTTATTTATTTATTTCTTTGGTCATTTTTTTTTTTTCTTGTCTCATAATACTTTAGTTCTACCATGATAGATAGATTTGGGGGCTAGTTTGAAGTCTTACCACTTTGTGAGGTTTTCAGTTGGGAAACAATTTGAAGCTGTTGATAATGAGGCGGAGTAGTAGGTATAATTAATCATAGTGATTGTATGCTAGTTACTGTTTTAAATGTTCCATATGTGTTAGTTTACAAATCATAGTGGTCCTGTAAGGTAGGTATTTTATTCCTTTACAGCAGAGAAAACTGAAGTTCAGAGTGGTTCAGTAATTCGTTCAAGTCCACACAGTTCATCAGTTGGTCACAGTGTTAAGGTTTAAACAGAGGTTATTGGGTCCCAGTATCCATGTTGTGAGGAAAGAGGGCAGGAGCACCTTCTATAAAGGGCATAAAAGTGTGTCCAGCTCGGAGGCCATGTGGCTTCTGTTGACCTTACCCAGCACAAACACAGCCAAAGACAGTACAAAAATGTATTCCATAACTCTTTATTTATGGACACTGAAATTTGAGTTTTATATATGTTATTTTTCTTTTGCTTGTTTGCTTGATAATTTAAAAATATAAAAATCATTCTTCACTTTCAGGCCATATAAAAACAGATTGTGGGATGGCTTTGGCCTGTAAATTCTAGTTTGCTCACCCTTCTCTTTAGGATAACAGTTCTTTTTTGGCATGAATGTAAATGTGTCCTTGGAATGGTATAAAACTTTGATTATATCATGCAGCCAGGCACTTTCCTTCCAGCCTTGTTCTGGTCTTAAAAACAAAGAACAATTCTGAGCTGAATTGTGCCTTAGTGATCAACAGTCACATTATTTTGTATTGCAGTTTTTTTTTTTTGTAATATTACTTAAATAAACTGAAGTAATTTATAAGCAACATTAATAATCTTGAACATCACCATCCACTGTTAGAATTTAACCCTTTAAGATGTGTATGTAGAGTCTATGGACTTAGTAAGAACCGTTTGTCAGATAGAGGATCAACCTCTTCTTTTGTTAGCAGCGTTGTAGTTTAGACAAGAATGTTGTGAGTCAAGGAGGATGCTAAGGTTTCAGCTCTGACTTGGCTTTGCTAAAATAAAAGTTGTTAGTAATTCGCTCTGGAGACTTCATCTAATGAATCAAGATACTTTTTCAATGGTAGTATTGTTGTAGGAAGAAATGTTGTATATAGATAGTGGTGACTGCTGTGTGCTTTGGGTAGGGAGAGGGACTAGTCTAAGATGCTGTCAATTCTGATATTTGCTTAATAAACATTCATAGATTACAGGTCCTTATGTGGTCCCTGAAGGGATTAAGAGGTACAAGATCCAGTCTTGCCCTTCAGGAGATTTTGAAATGATAAATGAGCCACAAGTTGAGGAGGGTATAAAGGAAGGGCACATTTGGTCATTCATCAAATTAAATAGTGACATAGTAACTTCAAAAAATACTTAATTGAGCTGCTAACGAAGTACCAGATAGTAGCTCATTTTGGCTACTTTTCCTTAAATTGTCTTTTTAAAAACATTGCCTTTTTAAGGCTGTTTCAAGGTCTTATTTTGTTTTTAGTGAGGGAGATTGATTAGGCTTCCTTACCATTGATTAAGGCCTAAAGTGGCAGAGTGTTTAGTATTGCATCCATTGTGTGGAGTATGAAATGCTTCAGTCTTAAACATCATCTCAGCAAGTTTTTACTGGGCATTGACTCTGTAGTGGGTGGTACACTGGGTACCTGTACTCTGAGGGGGTGGTACCACTGGGTACCTGGACGGAACACATCACGCTTTCCTGGAACTTACAGTCTGGAGAGGACAAGGCAGCTGATGGATGTATCATGAAGTGCAAATCAGGTGAGTACTATGGAGAAGACAAAGGCAGTAGTGGTGGGATGGTAGGTGTGAGGGGGAGACGGAGCCATGCTTCACATGTCGTGCTGCTGGGCAGCTTGAGCCAGTGGTGGTAGTGCGTGGCTGTTTTGTGCACAACTGTACCACTTCTGTCACCAGTGTGATAGTATAGGCTGTCTGCGGGGACAGTCATGTATGCACCATTGGTGGGCCACGCTGGCAGGAATGTGTTGAAATAGGTTTTTAGGAGAGGGCCCCATGAACAGAAGGGCTGTAGGTCAAGGCCCAGGCAGATGAGGGCAGGAATCAGCGTTCCTGGGTTATCTGAGAAACAGTTTGGTTTGGTGAAACTGTATGGTTAAATGACATTTCAGGCAGGTAAACATTAGATGGGTTGATTTTGTCTTTAACTGAATTGGGTTCAGGGAGTAAGGGGAGCTTGACTTAGGAGCAGATGCCAACAGAGTTCTTTAGGGACTCCAGAAGTACTTGTCTCCAAGTTGTTGGAGAGCTGGGAAGTGGAGGGCTCAGGAGAGCTCTCTGGAGAAGGTGTCTGGGAGCTTGAAAAGGCAGTGGAGTTTGGACCTACTGAACTGGAAACGAAGGGTGTTCTCAGATATGAGGCCAGGTAGTGTTGTGTGTTGGCTGTTTATTTATAGCTTTGGTTGTATTTTATTGGGTAACAGATCACCTCAGAATTTAGCTCCCTTAACAATAAGCATTTATTGATTGACAGTCCGTGTGTGTCAGGAGTCTGGGATGCAGTTAGCTGAAGCTGTGCAGTGTTGGCTGAGGTGACAGTCAAGCGGTCAGCGGGGGTGGCTCTCGTCTGAAGGCTGCCAGGTCAGCTACTCTGATGGTCACTGAGGGGAGGCCTCAGCTCCAACACTGGCCAGTGAGAGAAAGCTTCTCCTCCTCCACACAGACGGACATCTCTGTGAGCTGCCTGAGTGGCCTCACAACGTGGTTGCTCCCAAAGTGAGAGATCCCAGACGCAGGAGATCACGGAGATAGCCACAGGCCTTGGTGTCCGAGGCCTTTCACACCTTGCTTCCTGCCTCTTCTGCCCGCCAGAAGCAGGTCACTAAGCCTCGTGGGTAGCCAGTGGGAGTGGAAGTAAACTGCATTGTATGAAGGGAGAAATATGAAGGAATTTGTGGACATTTAAAAATACTCGTGATATGATTTGAATAGAGACCAGTGATAAGTGTATATGAATGAAGCCTAGTGATAAAGTAGCCATTAAACGTTGGTTGAACACCATTCAAATGAAAACCATTCAACAAAATAATGCCTTTAAAGAGAAAACAAACAGAAAAAAAAGTAAGGTTGAGAAAACACTCGCTAACCAGTCACAGAAGCTGGACTACATTTTTATCCTGGTTCAGACACACTGCCCATAAATGGAAAGATAAGCAGTGAGGGTTTACTGGGCAGTTCTGAGAAGGACAACGTTGATGAGAAGCTTGGTGACCTGGGAGGATGACTGTTGATAGCCGGGCTGTGATGATGGCACTGCAGCTGTTTGCAGGAGCAGAATCTTACTAAAGTACTCACCGAGGAGAGCGCATGTCTGACAGCCGAGTCACAGTGGCTTGAGATGTGGTGGTAAGAATATTGGCTGTGAGATGATAATTATTGAAGCTGGGTAATGGATACATGGAGGCTTCTTTTTAAATTTTTTTAAAAAAAGCTTTTACATTTTTTAAAAGCTTTTTAAAAATTATTGTGTGTTTTCAGATAATTGTATAATAAATTCATTCCTCACGGAGGGTTGGTAATACACATATCACATCTTGATCCTTTCTACTTCTTCTTTTTCTACTCTTCCTTCTATTTTCCTCTATCATTAGATCTCCTTCTCATTTCCACAAAGCATCCCACACTGTTTATCTTTTATCTTGCTTTTTAGGTTAATTGTATTTTGAGTTTCTCTTATAAGTGAACCTGTGGGATATTTAGCTTTCTGTGTCTGTTTATTTAGCTTAGCATTATGCTCTCAAAGTTACACATTCTCCTACCTAAATACTCCATCGTCTCTCTGTGTGTGCGTGTGTGTGCTGTGTGTATTACATTTTCTTTACTTATCTGTTTTTGTTTTTTGTTTTTTGGACACCAAGGATTGAACTCACGATCTCATGCCTGCCAGGCAGGTGCTTATGCCACTGAGCTAAATCCCCGACCCTTTACTTACCAGTTGATGGATGTACAAGGTGCTTTTGAGATTAAGCTATTATGAATTGTGCTGTTAGAGCTCTATAAGGGTTTCTTTCAAAATTCTCTATTTTTAAAATTTTTCTTTAATAAAGAGTTATTAAAAAACGCATAAAAGTTTCAAGTAGAAGGGTGCTGCATTTCCCCCTGTGGTGGAATCTTGCTGTGGTGTCTGCAGTAGAGCAGAGCCGGGTGGTAACTGGAGGGTGGCTCTGTGACAGGTAGAGGGGTGACTGCAGTGCAGGGAAGGAAGCAGCTCTGGAGTTGTCGGGAGAGACGTTGGTGCCTCATTGAACCATGGAAAGCGAGCCAGGTGTGGCCTGGCTTGGGACTGGGAGAAGGGATGAAGGGGCAGTCAGCCTTTCCATCCTGCTGATTTGTCTTTTTTTTTTTTTGTATGGGGAATCAAACTCTCAACCTCATGCTTGCCAGGCAGGTGCTTACGCTGCGGCCCCTTCCTTCTTTAGTGAAGTCCTGGATCTTTGTGCCCTTTGCAGGCGTGTGATACTTGGCCAGTGAGCTGGCCTCTGACACAGACCATCCCCAGACCCCTGTGAGAGACTAAAATAATATCAGTCATATAAAGGTGGCTGCTTGGTCAGAGTTGGGCTTGTGTCTAGATGCGTCCGGAACACAGCCTCATGAGGGTCCTAGGTGGGGCTTTCAGAGGTGGCCGGATGTAGGGTGTGTGACACTGGGATTAGGGGTGTGATGCTGGGCTCAGGGATGTGTGATTACTGAGTTAGTCCCCTGACGGGTTGGGCCTGGCTCTGGGCGTGGCTAAGGGGAGACCTTCCCTGGGTGTGAGTGCTGCCCCTCCTGAGAGCCTGTGGCCTTAGAGCGAGCAGAAATAGGGCTGCTGTGGTTGCTTGCCCTAACCCTAACCCTAACCCTAACCCTAACCCTAACCCTAACCCTAACCCTAACCCTTTTGCTGCTTTCTGCCTGCCATGAACAGCTTCTCCTCTGTGATGCCCCTCTGCGGTGTCACCCTGCCTAGGAGCCAGCCGCTATGAACTAAAACCTCCACAAACTACAATAAACATTTCCTCCTTTAGCGTTGGGTACTGGGTGTTTTGTCTTAGCACTGAGGAATGTAACTAAGGCAGTCAGGTGTTGGTCTGAGAAGACTCTGGCTGGTGCTTTCTGGAGGTAGTCAGCAGCGCTACAGGTAGTAATTTTGCTTCATGCTTTTTTATTGAAGTTTCTTACTGTATTATTTTTCCAGACTTTTGGACCAATCATGGACATCCCATGAACTGAAGAAAGACCAAATGAGATTTTACCTTCTGCTATATCGACACTGGCAGTTTCTTTGCGGATTCCTTAAACTCTTTATTTCCCCCTGTAATACCGGAGTCTTTCGAGAGCCTGTATTAACACCTGAGGTTGCTATCATACTTGCATCCTGCAGCGGTTATCTAAGTAGCTGGGGGCGTGGTCATCCGAGATTGGCCTCTGGGATTGCAGGTGCATGCCAGGGTCTGTCTTGGGTTTTGTAGAAAAAAGTGCCTGTGTCAGAAGAATTCACAAAGGAGAAAAATTTAAAACTGTTTAGCTTTCTAGAGCTTTTTCATCCTGTCATTGTCTTCATTCGTATGTGCTTTGACATTCTTCATAAAAGTTTGTTTTTAATCCTCAGTGCTGGCAAAAGAAGTTATGTAGACTTGTCCATTTTTATTCCTATTCGTCGTGATGGGTGTTATAAGTACTGATCATGAAAGTCCAAAGCAGAGGTCATAAGGGACATTCTTTAGCTACTGATGGCTTTTAGTTGTTTATGGAACCTTATTGCGAGGGCAAGGACCACTGCTTTGCCAAGTGGGGAGCTGTTATCTGCACTGTATGAGGAGGAAGCACTTTTATGGGAGACACTGTGCCCAGTCCCCGCCTCTTGAGCTTGAGCAGGAAGTCTGGTTTTACTCAGAATCCGGATGTCAGATCTGTCTAGAGAGCTCACTCATATCCTGTCCTTTTTTCTTCCCTGGTGATGGACATTTCCATCTTGTGGTGTCCCGATGTGAGAAAGGAGGTGGCTTGTTGCTCTGGAAAAACTAGTTCTTTCTGTCTCGAACTAATTGTGTGTGTGCGGGGGATAAACTTATCTAATGATACTGGTTATTTCTGTTTAGTACCATCCTCTTCCCAGGTTAAGGTTAAAAAAAGGGTAGAAAATGTTCATTTAACACATAGGAACAATTAAAGTGTGTTGTATTATAGAATGTGTCTTCAGTATTCCAGGGATTCTCCAGCTACACAGATAATGGGTTCAACTTTTAAAGTCCTTGAGAAATGAGTACTTACCATATATCTTGGGTCAGTTGATAGGACAGTTAAGTGATGTCTATGCTGCACAAGTTCTTGTCTTCCTGTCACTGTGGCTGTGAGTCTTCAAAAAGACCTGGATGCCTTGCTACCTACAAGCATGGGAGACCTTGTGGAATGTGCTTTGAGAAGTCTGCTCTCCTGAGTAACAATAGCAGAAGCTACGTTCATTCCCTTTATTTAAAAACCTTTTTTTTTTTTTTTTTTTGATGTTTTGGTTTTTAGAGACAGTGTAGCTCAGGCTGGCCTAGAAATTGCAGCAATCCTCCTGCCTCAGCCTCCCAAGTACTTGTGCCACTGTTGTAGTCAGGGATTTGCAAGGGAAACAATTTAATCTAGGACACATAATTGATAGAATTATTTTATAATAGTCACCCAAAGAGTCAAACACAAAAAGTGCAGGAAATCTTTCCACTTAAAGACCTTCAAAAATCCAGCTGAGGGCCTGGATCCCATGGCAACATCCTGCGTGGGTTCAGCTCATGCAGTGTCTCATGCAAGTCTGTTTCATGTGCTGGGAAGGCCCAAAGGTCAGTTGTGGTGCTAGAAAGTCTGTGCCAGTAAGCCGAGGGTTCTGCCCCGGATCCAGGAAGCAATACTCAAAGTGAGGACCAGAGCTCCCCTGAAAAGTACTGTAGCCATCTCAGTGACAGTGAGGTCCTGAGCTCCTCTGAAGGTGAGAACAACCGAATTCATATCAGGAAGCCAGAGTGACAAGCTTCTCCAGGAGACTGAACAGCACACATCTTCCCCTCTGGAACCAGGAAGGGATGCTCAAAGTAAGGCCCAGAGCTCCCCCAAAGTGAACCACAGCTACTCTCAGTGACTCCAAAGTCCTGAACTCCTTGGACAATGAGAGCAGCCAAGTTCAAGTCAGGAAAGAAACTCGACAAGCTCCTCCAGGAGAGCCAACAACAACAGGAGAACCAATAACACTATTTCTTCCTCTCCAGCCGTCCTTTCCATGTTGCTCAGGGCTCAGGCGGGCCATCCACACTCAGCACCAGGCTGATTTGTTCAGCTGGTGTTACAAGCTGACTCCTAGTTGTCAGTCTCCCACAGCCACCATGCCCAGACTTCTTTCCTTTTATCTGGACTTTCTTAGGCCTCTTTTTTTTTTTTTTTTTTTTTTTCCAGAGAAGAAAAAAGAAAACCTGTTATAAAACTACAGGCAAAGTGTAGGGGAGGGTTCATAGTGGCTTTCTTTTTCTTTTTTCAGTACTAATAGTTGATGTTGGGATTGCGAGTAAACTTTTTAAAGCAGCCAAAGAATTAGTCATCAAATGGACAGTGTTCCCAAATTATGTCTCCAGCTACGAAAGGGACCCTGCTCTATGCTGACCCCTTTCCTGGTTCCCTAGTCCTCTCCAGTTCCTTCCTGTTTGTGCCCTTGTACTTACTGTGATCACAGTGCTGACTGCGCTGTCTCTTCTTGACTTGTCCACAGAGGTATACAGAAGGACTTCAATAAATGCTTAACTTTTAAAGGTTTTCTTTGGAGGAAAAGGTATCAGCAGTGTCTAAATCCCCGTCTGTGTGTTGCTCTAGGATACTAATGACGCAGGAGTGTTTTTCCCTTGGAATGATGGCCTCTCCTTCGTACAGTCCTGAACATTTTGCAGACTCCTTTGCATTGCTTATTGTGTTTGATCTGCTCAACAAACCTGTGTGGTAGGTGAGGGTTCTGATCTGCACTTCACAATGCAGCACAAGAGGCAAAGCTTTAGAGAACTGAAGAAAAGGATTTCAGGCCTCGTTTCATGATACCTTCCCAGCGTGGGAGGAGCTACCAGCTTGGGTCAGTGACTGAGTTTTCATTCACGCATTCATTTTTAAATTAAAAAAAAAAATCAAATTAAATGGATTTTCAAGCAGGAAAGCAAGCATCCAAAGTGCACACAGACTAATGATTATCCAAGTGACATCATATTCATGTGAGTATCATCCATGGGGAAGAACGGGCCATAACGATGGATGTTACCAGCGCTGCACAGCGCTCGTCCCTCAACTCTAGCCTCTTCCTTGTCCCTAGAGGGAGGAACTTTCCTGACTTCTAACACCAGAGATCAGAACTGTCTGTCCTTGAACTGTATGTAGCTGAATGCAGTGTGTATTTTTCCACCGTGTATTATGTCTATGTTCATCTGTGTAGTTTTGGGGGCTGTAGTTAGTTCCTTTACATTGCCAGAGATTGTTTCATTATGTGAGTATATCATGATTTACTTACTGTGCTCTGCTTAGATGTTTGAAAATTTTCCAGCTTCTGACTTTTAAAAGTCTCCATCTATACTAAATACTTTTTAAAAATTTGTCTCTATTTGCAGCATGCAGTATGATGTTTCCCCATGCCTGCACATTGTAAAGTGATCGCCACCATCAAACTAACGTATCCATCACTTTGCCTCATTACCAT
Organism: Cavia porcellus; assembly: GCF_034190915.1. NCBI lineage: Eukaryota > Metazoa > Chordata > Mammalia > Rodentia > Caviidae > Cavia > Cavia porcellus. Next base: position 228,470,011 of record NW_026947484.1, on the reverse strand, counting down.
ATTCTTTGTGAGTCATAAGAACATTTAAGATCTGCTCTTAATAGTGTACTCTTTAGTATCACTAACTGTTAATACACTAAGCTGATTGTTAGATCTCTGTAATTTATTCATTATGTGTACCTGAAATGTTGTCCCTTTGGCCAAGTTTGGGCTCTCAGGAGTTCTAACTTAGCAGAAATCCAAGCCCACCTTGGATACAAAAATGTCACGGTTTGAGGAGGGCTTTATAAACTTGCGAACCTCACATAGAATTTGATCACATTGCTGTTAGTGATATGAAAAAACAGCCTCGTGGGGAAAGACACATGTTATAAGTAGTTGAGTAACAAAGAAACTCTTAATTTTTTCTTCCAAGACATACATAAAAGGGAGAGTAAGCATTGTTCTGAGGACACTTTGAGTATTATCTCATTTAATCCTTTCCAAAGAATGGTTAGATACTATTTGTCTTATTTTGTGTCTCCATAACAAAATACTTCAGTCTGGATAATTAATATGAAAAAGAGGCTTGCTTAGTTTCCAGCTTTGAAGATTGTCCAAGATTGGGTAGTTGTGTCTGTCACGGGTCTCCTGCTGCATTGTAACATAGCGGATGGAGTCAGTGGTGAGTGGAAGGAGAGAATGGGGAGATGCATTTGCTCTCACGGAAGAAACGAGGCAGAGTTTGTCTGAAGGACACTAAAGCTGCTTTGTAGCAGCCCATGCTGTTAGTACCCAGCCCAGTTTCTAGACATCTTCCCATTTCTGCAGATAAACATGAATCTGTTACTGAGGGCAGATCCCTCATGATCCGGATGCTTCCTAAAGGCCTGACCAGCTCAGTGCTGCAGAATTACGCTGAGGAACTAATCCTTAACGTGACAAATCACATTCAAATCCTAGCCCTATTTTTGTCATTCGCATTTTACATAATGAAGCTACTCAGGTGTGGAGTGATTAATTTGCCTAAGTTCACTGAGCCAGTAAATCAAGATTCAAATGTAGGCAGTCTGTAAAGTTAACCCCTCTAAATTATATATTACTTTCTTTGTTTCGTTTTGTGTTTTTGAGACAGGGTTTCACTATGCAGTTCAGGCATGATTTGAACCGTGCATAGTGTCTGTACTAAAAATTGCCAGAGATCTTACTGAAAAATGACAATAGAATGGGGCTTGGCACTCATGTGACTGCTCACAGCCATAGCAGTGTGGCTGACACGGGAGTCAGGACCTTGATGCCGTGTCTGCAGGGTTGGCACCATGCATGGTTGACACCAAACATGAGAATGATTTTTAGAGCTTAGTGTCCAGTATTGTGAAGATTGGAGTAAACATTTCTCCCTCCGTTTGAATGTGCATTGGTTTATAGGGACAGTGCCCATGAAGCTCTTCAAGGTGCTTCTGAGATTGCATTAAATGTTTTCTTCTTGTTTCCCTTGGAACAGGGTTTAAGCAATGCCTAGACTACACTTTAAGACTGAATTTTCGCAGCAGTGTGGTGTCCCAGAGTTGCTAGAATGAGCATCAAGAACTTAAAAGGTGTCTTTTGTGAGAGAGGTGAGAAGTGCACCTCTAGTTACACGAAGTATGTACCAGTTAGGAAATAAAAGACAGAGTTGTATAACTTACATAGTAAAAAGTGCAGGTTTTTCAAGCTGCATATATGTTTTACCTATTTATCTGTTCCTCAGAGGTGTAGACGTGATCTGGCAGAGATGGTGGATCGATGGCCCCAGAGTCAAGAACCGCTTAGTGGGGAGACTGTCTGCTTAAGCTTTATGGAGAAGAGTAGCTGGGGATTTGCTAAGACAGGGAAGAATACCTGTCACTATTCAGTGCTGCTGTTTTTGGACAAGATGTATATGTATATATGTGTGTGTGTGTGTGTGTGCATGCATGCGTGTGTGAGAGTGAGAAGAATCAGAAAAGCCAGGGGAGTTACACAGCCGCCCAAACTGTGTTGCTAACTCCCACGGGAGTTAGGTGGACTTTCCCACGGGTGGGGGCGGGGCGAGGGCTGGGCTCTAACTTTCTCCTGTATCCCTAACGCTTGGGGTTTTTATGAAAAATGACCATCTTTAATCTAAACTCGTGCCTATAACTAGAAAGACCTTCTCAAAACATCAGTCTTCGCTTGTCCTGCTTCAGCGTCTTCATGGGCTTTGAGTGCTCTGAGGATGAAGATCCGGATTCTCCACATGGGTCAGCACGGACTGTCTGGTTCTGCCTTGTACCCTTTTTTCCTGGGTTGTCACCACGCAGCCGGAACTGTCCTGTGACCTGCCTAGCTCCTACCTGACACACGCCTTTGCCAGGGCATTTTCTCCATCTGTAATCTGCCCCTCTGCTGATCTCATTTCCTACGGAGAAGCCGTCCCCAGCACTTCATTTACAACCTGAAAACTGCTCTCACCACACCACACCACACCACACCACACCACACCACACCACGTGCTTTCTCTTCTTTGTGCACTCATTGCAGTCTGTAATTTACTCTGCTGGCCACAGGACGTGCTTTTTGAGTGAATATGTGATGGTAATGGTGTATTATGACTTCTGTGACCCCCACAGCAGGCGTATAATAGGTAAACGAGAATGCAGATGTGAACCTATTTCCTAGGTGGCCTTGGTTTCCCCAAAATAATACAGACCGATCCAAAGGAATCATTCATATAGCAGGAGATTGCTCAGCCCTTCACTGCCTGTCCTGGAGGAGCAGTAGTTGAGCCGTAGCACGTCTGGTGATGAGGGACCCGTTCATGCTTACCTCTGGTGTTGTCAGGGTTCTCATAGATCACGCTGTATGTGTTTCCCTGCATCTTTCTTTCTTGACCTTGAAGGCCGACTTGTTGCACTTCTTAGGCTCTCTCTGAAAGATGAAGGCATATTAATAATTAAAGGCTGACAGCAAAGCCAGGCAGCCGTTCTCTGGGGGAAAATGCCTGATGCTGACACTATAAATCCAGTTTATGAGCTTGAAACTTCCTGCTCATGAGTATTAAATTACATATTGATTTGAACCTTGACACATCTGGCTCAGATGCTCACGCAGAGCTAACAGGGATGTTCAGTCAAACTTTATTTTTCACTCGGAGTTCATATAATTTCAGAATTATGTGGCTTGATGGAGTTGGCTTGCACTAGAATGTGGCATAAACATTTTATCCTTATTAGTGTCTTTCAGTAGAATTAATCCTCACTTGTTTCTTTGAAAGTTTGCACTTGAGCATAATGGTAAATAGTAGAATAATTAAATTTTTTCATCATTTTACCATAATTTTTTGCTGATGCAAATGATTGAATTTTATACTTGAAGGAGACTGAATGCCCTACACTTGGTCACTCAGAAGTGTGTTTATAGAGCTCTGGCTTCCGTGTACTACTGGCTTTAATTTTGTTTCATTTTATTTACTTATTTATTCATACATACACATCCTGGGGAGTGAACTTACTGGCCTATGTTCCCAACCCTTGAAAAAATTAATTATTTTTATATTTTTGAGAAAGGATCTTGGTACTTTGCGCAGGGTGGGCTTGAACTGTGATCTTTCTGCTTCATCCTTCCAAGTAGCTGGAGTTGCCGGCATGTCCACCACACCTGCGTCTCCTGAATTTTCTGTCGTTGTCCAACTCCTTCTACCTGGAATAATGAAAAAACACACTGAATAAAAATTTGAAATCCAAAGTACAAATAAAAAGTGTAAAGAAGTAAAACATTTTAGTTGTTTTATGAATCTGAAATTTTGACAGATGTTTTACCTTCACCGTTTGACAAAAAGCTGATTATTTTTAAAAGTTTGATTCACTTAAAAATGTATTCTTGTGGAGAAAATGTGGCAACTTTTTATTATAGTAAGTTGCCAATGTAGAAAGCTGTTCTCATATCTTTAAAAATCAGTTGGACTGTGTGCCACTGATACAGAATTTATTTTTGAAAAAATTCTCATTGTAGGGCTTTCTTTGACAAAAGCATCACTTTCGTTGTTTTCAGAGTGCAGCCTTTTGTTTCTTTGCCTGATGCTGGTGTTTTGCTAATTGCTGATATTTAAGATTTGATGGATAGAATCTAAAGTGAGACATCGTTGGTTCTTAATTTGTTCAAAGCCTCTGCCTGCAGCAGCTAATCCTTCCTCATTATGTTTCTGAGAAGGATGTTCTTAACTCAGGCAGGAAGATGGCATGGACACGTTGAGATCAGGACACTGAAATGTGAAAGGAAATACTCTTTCCTGCCCATTTCTGGCTCCCAGCACGCAGCCCTTTCTCCCTGCCCCTTTCTGAGGTTTTCTTTTTCTCTTTCCCGTTCATTCCTCTTCCACTGATCTCTTGGCTGAACTAAGGTAATTCGAAAGTGAAAAAAAAAAATCCTAGAAAACCCATTTCTCCACCGTGAGGCAGACATTATCACATGTTAACCCTCTTACTGTTTCGAAAGGTGATCAGCAGATCTAACAACTAGAAAATTTCGTGCAGATGTTAAAAGTACTGTAATGTTGACACACTTCACAATTTCCTTGATTAATTTCTTCGGTACTAATGTTGCTTTATATGTAAATTTAACAGTGATTTTTATGTGAATGTAAATGTATTTTTGAGATCATTAATATTTTAAACTCGGTGTGGGTACTGTCAAATAAAACTTAAATGGGTCTTAATGGTTTGAATATTGCGAGATAAGATTTTATTATCTTGCTTATGGAATAGTTTTAGTTTATTTTAAATTGAGCTTCTTAGATTATTTCACTGAAGATAAACATTTTTCATATTTTGAAAGCCTTTTATGTGACTAATCAATTAGCATTTTTCATACCATTTTATGTTCCACGATGGATTGTATGTAAAGAATGTTATTAGTACTTAGTGAATTTTTTATCCCCAAATTTGGAAGAAAATTCTTAAGTTGGATTTTTTTTTTGGTACCAGGAATTGAACTCACGACCTCATGCTTGCAGGGCAGGCACTTACACTGCTGAGTTAAACCCCTGGTCCCTTAGGTTGGATTTTTTTTTGGCTTTTTGAGACATGGTTTCGTTATGTAGTTCAGGCCTTGAAGTTGCTTTATAGCCCAGGCTCGTCTCCAACTAGTGGCAATCTTCCTGCCTCAGCCCCTCCATGTGCTGGGATTATAGGTGCGCACCACCACCCAGCTTTAAATTGAATTTTTGAAAGTCACCACTTGCCCACAAGGACTACAGTGTAATCTGCTACTAATTGACTGTGTGTGTCTACTTTCTGTTGTTGTGACAAAATACCTGCACAAATTGACTTATGGAGAAAAGATTTTGGCTCACAGTTTCAGTCCATGGTCACTCGGCTTTATTGTCTCTGGGCCTGTGGTGAGAAACAGCATCATGGTACAGAGCATGTGCTGGAGCAGAGCTGCTCATCTCATGGTGACCTGGAAGCAGAAAGATTAAGAAAGGGGCCAAGAAGAAAACATAGCCTTCAAGGCCACACCCTCAGGTTCCTCTGATGAGGACCCTCCTTCACACTTTCTGCCCAGTAGCCTGTTAAGATGACTCCATAAAGCATGGACCCAGTGATGAGGCTGGGGTCCCCCTGCTGCAGTCACTGTTCAAAGACCACCATCCCTGAGCACTGCTGAGCTGAGGATCAAGCCTTCAGCACACAAGTTTCTGTGCAGTATTTCAGATCCAAGCCATAAAACTGGGCAATTTATTTCAGAATTCCTCTGCCTTATTAGGGGTGCAGTATATTGATTTACACAGACACAAATCTTCATGTGTGGCTGACCCATCTGTAACTTTCCACGTTTAGGTAGATCGCAGTGCATTTCTAATTGGTTGCCACATCTCTGGTTCAGTGCAACAAAAATGAAATCTCAGTTGGCCTCATCTGCCCAGTGCACATTTTTAGTTTACAGTGGTTGATTCATTCCACTGGGAAATACTTACTGGCTGCCAACTCCGTGGCAGGTTCTGTTCTAGGTACTCTACTGGAGGGAGCAAGATAACATGAGATACGCATAGTGATTAATACTGCACACTGCCCAGTTAATCACTACATCATGTGATATCTGTTATAAATTCTAGTGGACAATAAAGAAAGGCAGGGGCACTAGTTAGCACAAGAGAAATGGAATAAAGAAATACTTAGAATCTGCAGGATTTGAGACGGGAAGGAGAGGCTGACCTTCAAGTGATCAGCACAATGCATGGTGTATGGTGGAAGCAAGTCTCCTGCATAGAACTGTTGAGAGTTGATCTCTTTAGGGGGAAGGAAGATAGGAGGAAATGAGATTGGGTGGGGAGGTCTGGATTGTGGACAGGCAGGCAGAGGTTCTCTGGGTGGGGCTGTGAGAAAGAGAAAGGCGGGCCCAACAGCCACTGAAGAAATGCCAGCCTGTTCTCTGTGAAGCCAGGTCAGGCGGGCTGTGAGAAGGGAGAGAGGAAGGCCCAGGCGGTTGATGGGCGTGGAGAGGGTACATGAAGGAGCTGATGCATAGCCCATTCTCAGGAATCTCATGAGAGGAGAGGAAATCTCATTTCCTTTAAAACAGGATTCAGGTGCCCATTTAAGAAACAGACCCTCAGAATCCAGGTTAAGAAATTACGTGCGGTCTAATGTTTAAAGGTTCAGGAATCCAGTGTTCCTTTTCTAGATAAGTGAATCAGAATGGGAAAATAGGGGCTGCCTTTGAGGTTCTCCTTTTCCTTGTTCCTTGAATTATCCCTGAATTCAAATTCACCAATCCAAAATCAAAACCAAACCTGCTTCCTTTTGTGTTGATTAGCTAATCATTCTCGAAAGATGGCTGGCAGCAGTTCCTCATGCTCAACGGGAGATTCAAGGTCTCTTCCTTTTCAGATGTTCATCAGACTTTGATTTTCTACCTTTCTTGATCTTTGCTGGCTTTGCAGCTTTTTCCATTAACCATTTCATGTTTCCTGTGTCTTTATGCTAAGCTAGCAGTGCTTTGGTAGTATATGCCGCCTCCTGGAGGGGACGGAAAGCTTACCTTTTTTTGGTGATGTCTTTGCTAGTCATCTGGAAATGAACCTGGGAGAATCACAACCGTGTACACACAAGAGTGTAATATTCGGGCTGGGGAGTTGGCTCAGCGGCACAAGTGCCTGCCTGGCAAGTGGGAGGTTGTCAGTTCAATCCCTGGTACCAAAAAAAGGGTAGTATCCCACATATCGTCAGTCTCTAAATGTCTGTCTATTCGGTATTACTTAATATAAACAGTAATTAAAAACCTGAAACAGAAATTGAATATTTATTGTGATATTAAATCTACTTTTTGTTTTAGACTTTATTATGTGATTTAGCATTTAAGGTCTCAGGTTGCGAGGAAAGGATTTTATGGTTTGCTCTGTGAAGTACTCAGTCCAGTGTCATGTGGTATGACAGAACTATTGATACTGCCTTTCATAGAATTGGAAATATTTTCTAGACCCGGTAAAGACCTGCTTCTAAAATATAAAAATCCCAAAAAACTCATGTATCATCTTTGTATTCAAATTAATTTGGATGATCAAAAGAAGTAGTTTGGGACTTTTCATCTCACATGTATTCATCTGCTCTGTGCCAGGTACTGTGCTAGCAGCTCATGTAAATATTTAGTTTTCAAGGAATAAGCCATAACTGGAATAGGTTTTCCCTGCCTCCCGTTTTTTGGTTGCAGGGCTGCAGGTTGAACCCAGGGCCTCACGTACCCTAGAGGAGCACTCTGCCAGCCCAAGCCCCAGCCCTTTCCCTTCTTTTCATACCTTTTCTAGAATGAGTTGTTAAATAATTTCTTTGTTTCTTTGGTAAGGAGCTGAATTTTGACAGGAGAAAATGTGTGTAATGTTATTCTCTCTATTGATAAGTGAATTCTCTCTATTCATAATGTTATAGAGAGAATAGTGTTATTCTCTCTATTGATAATAAGTGAATTATTTGACCTGTTCAGGTAACAGCCCAGCTCTGTTGTCAGTGGGCCTGGAATGCATCGGTTAAATCAGCTGCTTACCATACTGTTACATGTGTACCAGGCACTATTGTAGAGATAGCCTTTAGAAAGAATTATCTGGACTCTAGCCTTCGAAACTCCGGGTGCTCTAGATACCTTGGTGCAGGCAGTCAGGTGAGAGAAAGAAAGATTTTGCTTGATCAGAAACACTGGTGCATGAAAGAGTGCTGCTGTAGATTTTTTGAAGAAAAGGTTGAGCCAACCATGGGGAGAGGGGAGACTTTTAAAAATGTCTGTGACGTTTCCCAGGAATAGCAGTGTCTGAAGGCAAACCGTCCACAGCTGGATGGGCTTCCTTTTGTATGAAGACGCTGCCTCTAGTGTTAGAAAAAATGCACATCAGAAAATAGCACAACATTATGGTGCCATCTGTCTTGGAAATGAATTATTTTTTATTGTATGCTTTATAGTAGCTCCCAGATGACTTTAAGTTTCAACAGGCTTTGGTGCTATTTTGCATATGGGCAAAACCAGCAGGCAAAAGCCTTTTAAGTTGTATTTCAAAGGGCCTTAGGAGTTATCAGCGGGGCGTGATGAGGCTGCTCCCCGTAAGTCTCAAAGCTGCGTGCCTGAGGACTGCTGAGCATGTGGAGCTTGCATCTTCACTTTGCCGTCAGGTCTGTGGTCTGCTTCAGGACCTCTCTGCAGATGGCACTTCTTCAGTGCACCATTGTACTTTCCCCTTAACGGCAGTCTGACTTGATTCTGAGGGGTTGACAGCGCAGATTCATAACAGCACAAGTCTACAGTATCATTAGAAGAATGAGATAATATTTGAGACATTGTTTGAAAGGTAATTACTGTTTTTATAAAGGCTAAATAAAAGGCATTTATTTTTCAGCTCGGAATAAAATAAATGAATACTGGACATATTGAAAACTTCGGAAAAGCCTTGCCAGTATTAACATGTTTAAAATATTTGAAAATTTACATGTTTAAAGCTAACAGTTAACACAATAGTAAGATCATGGAATTTTCTGTTATTTGCTGGGTTGCTACTTAAAGTTTTGTAATATGAATACAAACTAGCTTAATACAGTTAAGCTATTAATGTTTGCCTTCTAAAGTCTGAGAAAATCACTTAGAATTCCATATCATTTTAGAATGATGACAGGCCTTGGAAGATTAAGACAATGCTGGCACATTTTCAAAGGAATTCCTCTCTGGTCTGCATACTATACTAAACACAACTGCAGTTTGGTCAATTTATTATATATACAGTATATACAAGTGGGTTTTTTTTTTCTTTGTTAGAAGCACACTGATTATAGCTACTTAGGATTCGAAATGTCATGTGACTAAAACCTTGGAGGTTAACATTTTCTCTCAAAAGAAAAAAAACTGGTGAGTACTAATGCATAAATACACATTATGCAAACATCCATACCAGTCAGTGTAGAGAGGGCTTGCATTGAAAAATGTGGAACACGGTTTGAACATTTACGATTATGCCATTGGGCAGCAGGTGGCAAGCTTCGCTTTTCAATGTTCTTTGGTTTTATTTTTGTACCATGGAACGCCAAAATTTGAAGAGGGTGGTTTGAGTCCACTGGAATATGTCATTTCTTGGCAATGCAGCCTCAAACCACCTCCTCTGCTCATGGTGGATAATTGCCTTTCTTTGGATGTGGCAGCCAGCCCTCCGCTCCCCTTTTTGCAGATGGATAGGAATTAACTCACATGAACGATGCTTTATTCTCTTGTGATTTTAACAACATGTTCCTAATGGAGAAGATAAATGAGAAACAAATGAGCTTCTTAAGGCAGTCCCTGTATGATTTTATACAGGTTTTGCTAAGCTGTTTCATTTCATGCTAAGCAGTACGTGTATTTTTTTCACTTCAAGGTTTTTATTTTCAAGTCAGTTATGGCTAAATAACTTGATATAGAGATATATAGCAAAATTGAACAGAGTCCCATGAAAACATTTCGAAACATTAGAGAAGAAAAATGCAGTTCAAGGCCAGAATTGAAAATCACTTTTGCCCTTTAGGCTATACTGTATGTGATCAGGATTTGAATTTTAAAAAAATCATGTTTGTGATGCCATAGATCAAACCCAGGTCACCTACTGTACCCCTGGATTATCCCCTAGCTCTGGGATTTGAATTTGAAGTTAGGAAAAGAGATTAAGTTTGAAGAGGAGGGCAGTGCTTAGGTGGCCACCAGATTATTTTATAGGCAATTTATTCATACTTTCTGTTTAAAAACTTATTTTTAGATTATTGTAGTATGCATTGTGGAAAACAGAGACAACAGGGAAAAATGCAAAAACATATCACTGTAAATATTTAATGGTCTAAAAATACTCAGCTCTTGCTATATACTTAGTTATTTCCTGTAGGCCTTTCATTAGACTTGAGTTCATGTGGAGAATTATTTTAATTTTATTTATTTTCAAAAGAATAAAACCAAGGAAAATAAAACAATAAAACCAATCAAAACAAACCAGTTGTAAGTGACGCAGGACTTCAATAGGAAATCAACAGGAGTTACCATAATGCCTCTTGCTGTCCTCCAAAATAGCTGCAGATACCCTCAGACAGTGAAAATCAAACAGAACAGAACAGAGCCAACAAAAACAAAGCAATGAATACAATAAAGGACTTCAAAACCAGACAACAGTGAATCCAAAGTGGCTACCATAACATATTTTGCTATCTTTGAAATAGCTGCTCTTGCCTTGGAATATGACAAAAGCAAACAAAACAAAATAACAAACCCCAACAAAACAATGAAAATGATACATGACTTCAAAACAAGACAATAGGGAATTAACAACGGCCACATCCTCAGAAGGAGATTCCCTCTTGATGCCACCCTGTGTACCACCATCATCTGAGTAGATGATCAGACACCAGCCCTACACCTGCAAGGTCAGTGAAACACCAAAGCACCGCAAGCATCAAATTGCACTTCACCTCAATAGCTATGCTCGCAGCCTGTGTTTCTCCGGATCAGCTGGTCACTTACAGGGGTTTGGCTCTTTGTTTACTAGCCTGTGTGCTGGAAGGGGCTGGGCTGGCTGTTGCACTGGTTCTTGCAGGGAGGGCTTGCTTCTTGGTGAGGCCTTGTTCTCTCCTCCTGCTGTCCATGAATGGCTCTGATTCATGGGGAAAGGCTTAGGTCTGGCTGTCCCCACTCTGGCAGTGGTCCGCGCATGATGCTGGTTCATAGGGAGAGATTCATGGGGTATTATTTTATAGTCATAATTTTTATGTTGTCAACTTTTTTCTATTTCAGCTCTGCATATTTATTTTTCTTGTTTGAAAATACATCATTTAGGGGCTGGGGATTTAGCTCAGGGGCATAAGGACCTGCCTTGCAAGCAGGCGGTCGTGAGTTCAATCCCCGGTACCAATAAAAAAGAAAAAGACAAAAAAAAAAAAAAAAAAAAAAGAAAATACATCATTTATAAAAAACATACATAACATAACACAGAGATAATTAAAGAATAGTAATAAAATCCTGAATTCTTAGCTCTCACCTGAGGACATAAACTAGTCATTAATTACCTTCCTCGCTTTTGATGTGGTATTTTCCAATTTCATTATTCTTTCTCTCTCCTTCAAAGTCATTTGTATCAGTTGTTTCCTGCTTTTCTTTATAGCTTTACCATTATTTTGGGGTATTTCAGAACATTGCTACAGTATTTTGTTAGCAAATTTTTGGCTTTTAAGTAAATATACTGTTTGTTTATTCGGAGACTCCTTTTTCTTGCTTATGATAGTTTAGGTTTTCATCTATGGTAGTGGCTCTCAAACTTGAACTTGAGGGTTTGCAAAATCTCGACTTGCTGCGCCCCATTTGGGGTTCTGATTCTGTGGGACTGCAGAGGTGCTGTGTGTCTGTCCTAATAGACCGTAAGTGGTGCCATGCTGCCGAGATGGGAGCTACACTTTGAGAACCACTTTGGATCATGATGTGTCTGGGAGGGATTCACTTGCTGTAACATCGCTGTCTCAGTGAACCACAGTGTATTGTCCTTTCTTCTATGTTTCCAGTGCTTGTTGTTGCAACAGTGTTAACGATGAACATTTTTGTACAAGTCTTCTGTTAATATTCTTAAAAGTTTTTATACAATGGGATAAAATAACAATCTTTCATTCATATTAAGGGTTAGGGTTTATTGTGTTTGGTGAAATTTTGGTTTAGAAACATACACTTTGCTATGTAAAGATTCCTTGCCTATATTGAGCTGTTGTCAACAGTGTTTAAATGCCCCCTGTCTAGGATAATTAAATTGAACATGTTCTCTTTATAAGTGGTGGTGTTTCAGAAATCTTTCCCTGTCTGGTTTTTCCCCTTGTATCTTCTAGAAGCATTTTCTTTCACATTTGTTTTATTGTACTTGGAATTGCTTTTGAATATCATGTAAGTTTATTTTCACATTGTAAATTACTGCTTTAATACTATTAAAAAGACTATCCCTAAAAAAAATAACCCTCAAATCCTGAAGATATTTTAGTTACATTCATGGTTCTCGGTTTATGTCTGCTTTGGGGTTTTTATCCTGTCATGCTGGTCTTTACCATCAAGTTAACATCATGCTATCTTAAATTCTATAATCGTGTAGATGTTGGTAGGAAATCTTTCCTTTTTCCTTTTTCCTGCATTTCTTTATTGTTGTAGCATCAATTTGTCAGATTGTTTTTGTTGCTTTTGGTTTTTTGTAAGAGGCCCACTTGGAATTTTGACTGGAATTGCTCTGAATCAGCATATAGTATATGCCAGTAACCGCAGCACTCAGGAGGCTGAGGCAGGAGGATCCCCATGAGTCTGAGGCCAGCCTGCGCTACATAGTCCAGGCTAGCCTGAACTACATAGTGGACTTTTTCAAAAGAAAAAAAAAAGTCAACATATGGTTTTGGGGTATATTTTTGATATTGGCCCTTTTTGTCTATAAATGTATATAAATCTTCCCATCTATTTAGGTTTTTGGTGTCTTTCAATACATTTTAATAAATTCTTCATTAAGATTTTGCACATCTGTTATGGGATCTATTGGCCTAGTATTCCTGGTTGGATTTGTAATGGAATCTTTTCTGATATTTCATTTTTCAAGCATGCTTGCTTAGAGCAGTGTTTTTCATGGTCTGAAACTTCACTGAAATCACTTATTAATTCTAACTCACTGCATATTCTTTTGGATTTTCTGTAGAGAATTATGTCATGCATGAGGAAGAGAGATTTTTTTTTTTAATCTTTACGTCTTTAATCATTTTGTGCCTTGTTGTGTTGGTGGGGGCCTCTAATTCAGTGTGAAACAGGAGACTTAACAAGGTTTTGAAGCATTGCTTGGTGCAGCCTGGGCTTATTTACAATCTCCCACATCTTTACCATTTTGGGGGTTCATTGTTCTTACTTGCATTTGAAACATTTTCTCTGGGGAAGTTTGTCTTAAAGTCTTTGGAAATTCCTGTGGTATCTTTTGCTATCTTCATTTGGTTGAATTTTTTTTGGGTGTGTAACTGTAACTTGACAGTTATTTTTTTCAAAATAGTTTGAAGCTATTGTTCTCTTGTCTTCTGGCTTCTCTTGTTCCTTTATTGACAGATGGACTTGTTTTCCCTTTGAAGGTAAATTATCTGGTCTAATCCTCGTTCTCTTAAGTTAATCTGTTTTAAAAATTTATCCCGCTGCCTGTAATTTATTGGGTTCCTAATGTTTTATGCTTTTGGAAAATTCTCAGCCATTTTATTTCCTTGAAGTATTGACTTGTCCCACTTTCTAGAAGTGTGATTAGACAGTATACCTTGTTATTCTGCTCTCTGCGTCTTTTAATCCCTTCCTCGTTGCTGTGTGTTGCTTTCAGATCGATTTCGTATGTGCTACCAATTCTTCAGCTCTGTTACAGATGTTGTCATCCTTTGGGCTGCCCATTTCCAAGAGGAATTTTCATTTTTATTTCTTTTTCAGATTGTTGTATTCTATATTAATAGTTTCTTTTTATACTAACTTTCAACCTCTATACATATTACAAATAGTTATATTCTGTATCTTATGGTTATAGTTTAATAATTTGCAGTTGTTAGTGCCAGATTCTGCAGTTTTATTTTTCTGTTAAGTTTAGCTTGTTTTATGATTGCTGGTCATTAGTATTCATTGTATTCATTCATTAGTACTCATTGAAATTTGCACGCTAGGATTCCTGAAGAGCTAGTTTTAAGGTGGGTTTCTCTACAATTTGTGGATTGTCTTGGTTACTTTTCTCTCATTGCTGAGAAGAAATACCCAATGCCCAAAATTAAGGAAGGAGAGGTTTGTTGAGCTCACAGTTTGTGGAATTTTCAGTCCATAGTCAGCTGGCTCCAAGGCAGGTGACATAGTAGAGGAGCAACAGTTCATGGTGGCAGAAGACAGAAAAAGCAACAAGAGGAAAAAGAGGGGAGGATCACAAGGGGAAGAGAATAGAGACAAGATTCATTCTGTCACTTACAGTGTGTATATCCACATCCACCATAGGGTGGGTGTAGTACTCACACCCATAATCCCAGTGTTGGAACATGAATTGATCACAGATTCTAGAAGCCTGCCCCCATGATTGCATGAGGCCTTTGAGGGACATCCAGACACAAACCATAACATGTACACTTTTAGTAAGTTTGTGGGCAGGGTGGTACATTAATTGTTTGAACTGTTGATTTTTTTTGGCAGATTCAGGTATTTTTAGCTTGAAGGCCAGATTGGCCCAAAGGTGGACTTGTCATTAGAAATCCTCACCTGAGAGTCATATTGTTGGTGTTTTCTTGTTCATCCAAGGCCAAAGTGGAGGTGGGCATAGCTTGTCATGTTTTCCACAGTGAGTTGATTTTTATTATTGTTGTTACTTACTGAAAATCCTGTGTGGTGGTCTCTGAGCTAATCTTTTATCTCTTGTCACTAGGCTTGGTCCCTGTGCCTCATGTAGCCCACTAAAACCTATAATGTAGGTATCCAGAGATGGCAGGTGCCCCTTCAGATAAGACTCCTCTTCTGCTGTTGACTCCTTTGCCTGGAGTCACGATCTCTGGCTGTTCCTGGGTTCTGATGGCCTCTCTTACTCTCCTGCCAGCTCACGCCGTATTTTTATGTTGTCCAGCAATCTTAGTTGTTTTATTCTGGCAAAATATCTCTGGACATCTAATTCTCTGTTTTGTTAAAAAGTAGAGATCCTAGTCCATTTATTTGAAAAAAACTTATTTCTGAGAAATAGAAAATATTTGGAAGATAAACCATAGAGTTTCTTGTACTGCAGGGAACTCATCTTGCAGATGAGTTGAATAACTATTTGGAGTCTGCAAGATCGAGGCATTCTTTTCCATGTCACTATGACGGAAGAAGTCTTTTGAAAGCCTCTTTTTTTGAGGGGAGTCATCCAACCAAGAAGCCAGCAAGCCTATCAGGTGCTAGGGTCTCCCGGGGCAGCTTCTCCCTGTCTACCCTTGGCACCCTACTGGAGACCCTGTGCTTGGGCTGCCCAACTGTTTCCAGTCCTCTGTCTTCTTATCCCCAGCCTCATTCTTTAAACCTTTGTCCTGATTCTTTGTCTTGCTCAGTAGTCTCTTAGGCAGACTCTAGCCAGCATGTATTTTCTGAGCGCTGATCAATGTGCCCAGAGGTTAAGCTGGCCATTCTGTGTTGTGATCCCTCTCTTCTCAATGAGGTTTCAGTGAGAGGAAACTGAAGTTCTGTTCATTATTACTCTGGGAGGAGAAGGAGAATAGTAATTTGGGAGCAGGGAAAGGAAACATATAGTTACTTCCTACCTCGGTCACGCTGATGGGGAAAAAACTCTCCCTTGTAAGGGAGAGTTGATGGAGAGGGAAGCCATATGGATAGGCCATGAATACTTAGTTTATTTTGGTACAGTTTTCTGTGTAAATGGATAATCTTGTATTCC
Organism: Cavia porcellus; assembly: GCF_034190915.1. NCBI lineage: Eukaryota > Metazoa > Chordata > Mammalia > Rodentia > Caviidae > Cavia > Cavia porcellus. Next base: position 228,454,173 of record NW_026947484.1, on the reverse strand, counting down.
TTTAGAAAGTGCTTCTTCCCTCTTGTTTCTAAGTTTGTGATCATCCTTTCACATTCGCTTTAGGTTCACCTCTTAAAATGTAACTTGAGGCCTGCAGAGCATTGCCAGATATATCAGGACACTAAGTAAAATATCTTTTCTAACCAACGTTGGACTCAAGTACGGTATATTTTTGGCTGACCAATACTAATCCTGGACTTTGTATAAATTATTGAGAAATTATATGTTATGTTTGTGGGGGGCTGTGATAATATAATCATAGGCAATTAAGTTAAATTGAGGAAGTGAATGAAATTAAGTATTTTTTGGTTCCATATTAGTTCTTTTCCAGGAGTCTGAGTTGGAATTTGATAGCCAGCACTTAATTATATCAGGGTAAATTCCAGGGTGGTAGTAGGTTTGAGTGGAGGCAGGTCCCGGGCAAGGGAAAGCTGATAATGGTTACTTCGAGTTGAGGTTTTAGATGATGAAGGTTTGGTTTCACATGTGATTTAGAGTAGGCTTGAAAACAAGGCGAAGGAGAACAGGTGTAGAATTCTTTAGGGTAGAGGAGGAATCAAAGAAGTCAGATGGGAGAGGTCTGTGGGACCTGAGAGAGTTTGGCAAAGACCAGATGAGCAGGGGTGGGCATTCATGGACATTCAAGAATGGGCCTGCATCCAGATCTCTGGCTCTCTGAGTGTTGGCTGCTCCAGCTTCAGAGAGAGCTGGCTCCCAGTAACTCTGCTAGAGTCTCTTGCTTGCTGTTAGGGAGTGCACCGTTCAGTAGAAGGTACATGTACATGCATACAGTCATAAAGATGCTGAGAGAAGCTTTGTAGCAGGAGATCTGGGAAGTTCGTGCTCAGTCAAGCTTATTTCAAGGCTCTCTGTGCTGTGAACCCATCTGCTGCAAATTCCATGATGTGTTTCACTACCATCCCACCCATACCTTATTCCCTGACACCGCCCCACATGCCTTTCCTACTCTATACTTTGTGTTCTCTTTGCTTCTGTCACCTGTCCCTTGAATTATGAGGTATAATTCAGCTCAGTAGTTTCCCTGAACTTTTCACAGGAGCCAACATCTAATGAGAGTATACCATGTTACAACCTGTGTGATCTTGTAATTGGAGATGTTCAATTTATTACCACTATAGAGTAGTTGGAACAGAGCTAGTCTCCATCCTGAGTTACCTGCTGTCCTGGAAGTTACTTTTTTAGTGCTGGTACTGAATGGTAGGGAGCGCTCAGGTGGGTGGTGGCCCTAGGGGACTCTTCAGTACAGTGTGTCCTATGGGAGAGGTGGGACAGCTTTCCAGTGATAATACTGTGATGGTACGTACAGCTGACTGTGAGGCTGCCTCAGATCCTATTGCCAGTATCCTCAAAAAGGTAAATAGTCTGTCCAACTGACAGCTGAAAACTAAGGGCCAGACGGTGCACCCAGGCCTGCCTGTCCTGGGAGAAGGCCTGGAGCTCTTCACCACACTGCGCTGCATTGCACAGCCAGCAGTCAGAGTCTGTGTTGCTGCTGCTCTCTGAATGTTTCTCGAGTTCAGTGTCTCTGTAAAGATGCAGACCATGTCTTTCCTGTATCCCCAGTGCCTTGACCAAAGTGCACCACTGATGAGCGTTACTCATTCTTTTATTTATTCTGCAAACTTAGTGAACACCTACTGTGTGTCAGGCTTTGTATTGGAGCATAAAGAGGCAACTAAGATGGAAGGGGGACCCTTCAAGCCAGTTGTTGTGGCATAATTTCAGCACCGTGGGAGGCTGAGGCAGGAAGATTGCAAGGCTTAGCACAAGCTGGGAAGTTTGTGAGACTCAGTATAAAAGTAGAATTCCTAAACAAGGCTGGCGATGTGTGTAGTTTGCTGCAAAGGCTCTGAGTTCAGTTAATCAGCCCTCAGTTTCCTGGAAGTCCGTTTCCTTCCCTTTCTCACTTACACAGGTGATCGTGAGGAAGTGTAACATATGTCCTGACAGAAACTCACACCAAGTGAATCTCTGTAAAGATGTCAGGATAAAATGCTACAAAGCTGCCTCCCATAATGACTATATTGGTTTTTAAAATGTTATTTTAAAGAGAATGAAATAAAACCAATCAAAACAAAACAGTGAAAGTGGGATAGAACTGCAAAACAGAACAGTAGGAAATCAACAATGGCTATCGTAATGCCTCTTGTCATCTTCAAAATTTACTGCCTATACCATCAGACGTAATAAAATCAAACAAAACAATAGAATAAAACCAATCAAAATAGAACATTGAGTAAAACAAAACAATAAAATGGAATAAAACAAAACAGTACAATATTGGATTTCAAAAACAAGACAGAAGGAAATCCCGCACAGTTGCTATATTGCATATTGTTATCTTCCTAATAGATGCTCAGATGCTCAGATCACTGGCTTTAGACCTGCAAAATCAATCAAACAATACAAGCATTAAGTTGTTTTTGTATCTCAGTTACTATCAGCTCAGCCTGTGTTCCTCTGAATCAATGGTTAGTTACAGGGAGGAGAGGTGTTCTTGTCTCCCAGCCAGCGCACAGGCTGACTCACAGAAAGGGCAAATTGGTTTCTTGTTTCTCTTCCTGGGCCCCACATAGCTTGCACTGGCTCACCAGAAGAGTATATTATTACTATTATTTAAAAAAATTTTTTGAGGTAGGATCTTGCTATGTAGTTCAGGCTGGCCTGAACTTACTATGTAACCATAACCCAGGCAGGTCTCAAACTCTTGGTGATTCTCTTGCCTCAGCTTCCTGAATGCTGGGATCCCCAGTGTGCATCGCTATATTGAGTTATTTTATGTTCTTACCAGCAGAGTCTGAGAGTTCTACCTGTTGGATATCCTCACTAACATTTATATTGCCTATCTCTGGTACCTATCTCTGATTAGTGCCATTCCCATAGGTGTATAGTGGGAGTTCTTATGTGAATTCCTGTAATGATTCATCTTTTCAGAGGCTTGCTTGCTCTCTGTATGTCTTATTTTGTGAAGAGTCTGTTTTGATTTTGTTTAATTGGACCTCTTTTTTATTTGTTGGCGTGACTGACTTTTAACAGAATGTCCTTTTCAAGAATTTGTTTGATTTCCAGCGTATTTGATAAAGTGAATTTGAAGATTGTGCTCTGGGAGTGGTTGGCAAGGAAACCTAGCTGGGGTGAGGCAGGTGAGGATGGGGCTCAGTGTGTACTTTTCTGTCCTGCAGACTGCGAACAGAGAACTCAGAACCAGGGCGCACAGTGAGGGGGCGGGAGGAAGTGGAGGAAGCTGGCTTTGCTCTTCAGTGTCAAAAGGAAAACGAGGTTTCTGTTGGTTGCTGGTGGAAGATAGAGGGGTTAGAAATGCTGAGGAATGGTTTATTCTGATGAGAAAAGCAGTTGGCAAGAAGATGGGTAGCAGGGCTTAAAAATGCTCAGTCTAGCTTGGCACAGTGGCACAGTCTACTAGAACTGGGGGAGGCGGAGGCAGGAGTTTAAGCCAGCCTGGCGCGTAGCAAGACTATCTCAACATTAAAAAAAATCAATAAATAAAAGAGCTGAGGCTGGAGCTCAGTGCGAAGGCCCCAGGTTTAGTTCCCAATACTCTCTCTTTTCAAAAAGCTAAAAACCAAAACAACAAAACATATCCTTTTCAGCTCAAAATTAAAACAAGTGAAACCAATGGGTGGCCCCTACTACAGGGGAAGGAAGTCACATGTTTTTGTGACTCTAGAGCGATCAGGTAGATAGTAAATATTTTTAGGAAGAGTAAGAATGCCTCAACTTACGCTTTATAATATGCATGTATTTTTAACATCTCAATATGTAAGCAGGCTGGTCTTTTTTTTTTTCTAAAGAAAACATTCGGCTGATTATGTGAAAAATTGATTTTGAGGCAGGAGGTCTGTCTGAGGCTAAAACACTCCCTTCCTTTCTGTCACCTGACTTGAAGGCCCTATGGCTCTGGAGAGAAAAAGTCAGACTTCTTACAAGTTTGTGGTCTTCTGCGCATTTGACCCTGGCACCCTCTGCACAGTTTTGTGTAGATCCATATCTACATAGCTCTCCTTATTTTCAAAGAGGCCCAGAACCTCCCAGTGTTGGCTGATGGCACAGCTCACGTTCTACGTCCCAGTTTGGAAACATGGTGGCAGGAAATACTGGGTAAGAGAAATTATGTTTATATTAAAATGGTGGGACTGAGCCCAGAGACTTTTCAGCTTGTGAACACACACCTTTGACCATTGTCTTCCTAACAATTGCCCAAGAAAGCTATTTTTAAAAAATCTTTAAAGGTGAATTATTCTAATAATGTGTGTGTCCTGCTTATGTTTCTATAAGATCTATGGTGTTTTGTTTAATAAATATATGAATGTAAGTTATAGGATAGTACATACTTATGCAGTGCCATGCTGTGTGTATCAGAGAAGATCAAAGAGTGTCAGATATGATCCAGGAAGGACAAAAGCCGTAGACACAGGGCTTGAAGACCAAAGAAGAGCGGTGGAGGGAAGGAGGGCTGCAGCGGGGGCTGGTGGCTTCTGCCTGGTGTGGACACGCAGTACCTGGTAGGTGAGAAGTGGCGGGAATGACACTTTAATTGGAAGACAGCGTGTGAGTGATTGCTCGAGGTAGAACTGGGCAGGACATGGGAGCGAGCATGCTCCATGTGCAGTGACCCTTTAGGGCCACCGATGTGATGAGGGTGAGGCTGCCTCCTAGGCGAGATGACGGTGTGGAAATAATCTGGTGGCCAAAGTGTTGTGGAGAAGGAAAGGAGCTAGAATGAGAGGTGGTATTCAGGTGGTTGAAACAAGTCATCCAGCCATTAAAGGGAAAGGACTTCAAAAGAAAAGGACGAGGGGCTGCTGGCTGGGACAGCCCTTGGGGGAGTGGCGGGGGCCGTTGAGTTTTAAAATTTTGTAGGTTTTTTTAGGGGGGTACTAGGGACCAAACTCACAACCTCATGTTTGCCAGGTAGATGCTTATGCTGCTGAGCTAAGTCTCCGGCACAATTTCTAATTTTTAAGTGTTTCACAATGTATAGTACATTAACATGCATGTTTTTATGATATATTAATATAGTAGAACATGTATATAATTTATGAAAATCTATTGGAAGTCAGCTTTTAATTCTTGACAAATATAATGCATGTGGGCTACAGAAGGAAATTTACTGAGAAGTTTTTACAGTGTTCTATTTTCCATGTTGGGTTGGTGGCAGCAGTGATGGAGGAGGAAGAGGTCGCAGCACGCTGGTGGATGAGGTTGGGACCTGGCCCTTTCTGAGTGTCCTTAGGGACACTGTATGGGCTCAGTGGGGGAGGGGAGCTTTCTGAAGGAGGCAGGACTGTGCCCTTCTGGTGAGAATTGGGCAGCCTGGGGTGGGTGGGGGAGGAAAAGTCTACAGAGGTTCCGCCCAGTGTGTCATGGTTTCAGCCTCAGTTAAACAAGTTTTCATTGTGAATTTTTGTCTTTAGAGCAATATTGTACAAACCATGTAACCCACATAGGTATTTTAGATTTTTAGTGGTGTTATTAAAATGGTAAAAAAAGCCAGGTAGAATTGTTCATACCATGCATCCAAAATATTATCAGTGAGTCATGTAATCAATATAAATAGTGTGTTATTCTTTTCTCCCCCGTGGTAGATCTTCAGAACCAATGTATAGTTTATCCCTAGAACGTATGCCCATTGGGGCTCTAGACACAGGTGGTTGCCTAGGTAAACAGTGGAGCTTTAGAACTCCAAGCTGCAAAGCTGGAAAGGAGCTAGAGATCAGCTGATCCATGCATTTTCACAGCTCACTGGGTGGCCCCCTGAGGTTGGTGGCAGTGGCAGAAGAGGAAGAATAAAGTGGCTTTGAGGCACACCTCTCCACCCCCTTCCAAAGCCATTTTCCTTTGCCTCCTTCATGTTTGTATTCTGCCTAAGGTGGTATTTTAAAAGTGATTCTGAACAGTTTTGTTTCCAGACGTTAAAATCTAATATACTGGCTTCATATTACAAATGAGAAAATAGAAGTCCCTTAAGTTAAATCATTTGGCCCGTGGCACTGTCATTAACTAGAAGCACTCGTACACCTAAGTTACACATTTATACTTAAGGACCTCCTCCTCCTCCTCTTTTTTTTGTGTGTGTGTGTGTGGCACTAAGAAATGAATCTAGGGTCTTTGAGCTGAGCTACATCCTCGGCTTTTTATTTATTAATATTTTTTAGTTTTGAGACAGCTTCTTGCTAAATTGCTCAGGCTAGACTCAACTTGTGAGCCTCCTGCCTCAGCTTACCCTAGTTCTGGGAATCAAACCCAGGGCCTTCCAGATGCTAGGCAAATGCTCTACTTCCACAGTACGTTACTAGCACCCCCTTGTTTTGGTTTTATTTTTAAAAATGGGTTCTGTATGTATTTTAAGGCAATATAATAGTTAACTGAAGAGCTCTTTTTTGGTAGCCAGCATGGAGACAAGATGTGCACTGATTCTTGGGATCTCAGCATTTTCTCTGTGTGGAGAAAGATTCAGATGGTACTTTCCATCTTTTATATCCACTCAGAAGTGAAGTTGTCTACAGATGAGGTCATGGGATACCTTTGAACATATATTGTTACCATGTGCTGTAGATGATGTGTAACAGCTCTGGTTTAGGGGGGGAAGTCCTGGATTTTGAAATGGAACACTTGGGTTCACATTTCTACCTTGCTGTATCCTGACTTTACAATCTTAACAAATCACTGAACCTCTTGATTAGGTTTGGTCAGCTAGAAAATGAGCACAGTCATTCATCACAACATGATTTCTAAGCTCAGTGACCTAAGGAGGAGGGAAATGTCATGGAAACTACAGCGCTCTAGAGCCTCAGGGAGGAGTGACTGGGAGTTGAGGCCCTTGGGCAGCCCCATTCATCCTCACTGGTGGCCCTGCCCTGAGCCTGCAGAGTCTCTAGATGTATCTGTTAAATATTTGAGGTGTCCCAGAGCACCATCCAGGCTGGGTTGTGTTTCAGATAGCTCAGCTGCCCTTGGGTTTCCATGGTCCTGTTGCCACATTGTGTGGCGTGTGCGAAGCTGCTGTAGGTTTGCAGCACTGGCTTCCTGTGTGGTGTGTAGAGGGCCTTGAGATGATGGTGGCTTAAAATCAAAAGCCACTTTATTTCTGCTCCCACATTTTGCTCAATCTGCTGCACTTAAACTATCTAAATCCTAGAAGGTCTATGAGCTCTCCCCAGGAAATGCAGAACCCAAAGACACAGGCATATACTTCCATTTCCTTTTCAAGTAAACACAGTCTCCTTAAAAGTTTTATTTGAATAACGATCCATGGTTTGCACAAACTGTTTGAATTTTAAACAGATGTGTGTGCAATGCGGGGCATAAACTTTCATGTCTCGGTTCAGTTTTACAGTCACTGATTTATGGGGGTACAGGCTGGTCTTATACCTGTGCATAAGGCCAACACGGCCGTGACAGCTTTCTGGTACTTTTCTGTCCAGAACTAGAACAGGGTAACGTTCTGGGTGTCCAGTGGAGGGTCACTGTAAGTTGACCATTGATAATGGCAAGTACTCATGAGCTCTCATGTTCCAAGCCAAATCCAAAGGTACATGGTATTTGGAAAGTTTAGTGAAAAAATATTCTTTGGAAGGAGTGTCTTCTTAATGTTCACTTCTCTTAATTGCGAGCCAATTTTAATAATGTTTATAGTTCGCTAAGATTGAGTTAGGTTACTTAAAACATTTAAACAGTGTCTATGCAAGAGTGAGTGGGAAAATATTAGATGAAATAAACAAAACCTTTATTATTGAAAGTTGGGGAAATGGATTACTTAAAATTCCAAGTAGTTAATGTCTACTATTATATGTGAGTGAGTCTAGGGACTTGATTTGCTGTTTGGAACTGTGTCCTCATTGGCAATGAATTTATATTGTCTTTAAAAAAGTCCATGTACAGCCAAGAAAAGGACAAATCAAAGGAAAATGTGATACTAAGGAACTCTGGAAAATTGAAAGGATATTAACAAGAAACGGTTTTATTATAATCACCCTTTTGTAATTATTCCATGTTAAAATCTGTTATCTTGGTCAGATTCCATGATTTTGGTGCTCCACTCCTTTTGAAGCTACAGTTTCGTATTAGATAAGGAATTTCCCCCTCTTTATTACTCTTAACTGTTGAGAAGGGAGGGTTTGGGGGAGTACAGTGAAGAAGTGGTATGTGAGTAACTCTACCACTCTTTTGGGTCGGGGCAGGAATGTTAAGGTGTAACTCTCCACTGGTGGCATCTGTGCAAGGCGACTTTGGTAGGATGTTAGTGAGAAGGCTCAGGCTGCTTTACTGTTCATTGGAATGGGCTGAACTGTTACGGCAGCATAATTCAGAGGCTTTGCACACATTCACAGGTGGCAGCTCACCTTCAATAGCCAGTCAAAGACTGCAGGTGCTTCCACACCGTAACCCTTCATCTGATGGTCCATCAGTTCCAAATCTAGATTTAGGAGAGAAAGAAATGAAGCTGGTTGGTCGCTCAGTCTGTTTCTCTGTCTTTTGCTCTCTTATTGGCTATAGCTTTTTTTTTTTTTTCCCCAAGGTATACTGTCATTAAAGTGCCATACACTCACCCATTTAGATCGTGCAGTTCACTGGCTTAGTATATTTACAGAGTTGTCTCCTGCTCATGCTTATTTGTCTGTGGCTTGGAATAGCAAGTTGCTTCTCTGAACATTCCGCTGGGGAGAGCTTAGTTATATGGTCCTAACCTAACATCAAGGAAGGCGGGGAGATGTCCTGCTCCTCTGTGCCTAAGAAGGAAAAAAAACCCCACTCACTTCCTGCACTGTCTGCCTGACTCAGGAAGGTCGCTGGTCTTGGAGAGAGGCTGCTTCTCACTGTCCGTGCATTCATCCTGCCATGGTGCTCTGGTTTCCTGCCCTGCTGTCTTAGATAGGTGTGGGATTGAGATGGGAGAGGCACATAACTAAAGCCACTGCCAAAGGGCTCCTCTGCCTGGAGAACACATGAAACCTCTTCTCTCTTTTTTTTTTTTTTTTTTTTTTGGTCTTTTTCCTTTTTATCGGTACTGGGGATCGAACTCACGACCGCCTGCTTGCAAGGCAGCGGCTATGCCGCTGAGCTAAATCCCCAGCCCCAAAACCTCTTCTCTTGAGGGGACGTCCCCTGTTCCACAAGGGCTTCTCTCAGAGCGCCTTCCTTTGCTTCAGCCGGGTGAGGGACGGCTGTCCGTGAGCTCAGATTCAAGACTCTATTGCTTTCCTTCTCTCATTCTCCTAACCCTTTGGCCTGAGCTTGTAGGTGACAGGAGGCCAAGTACCTTATGGGTATCACTTGTATGGCTGAGGATTTTCTTCTATGGAAATTTTTTCTTTATAATTTCATAACAATGACTTACTACGAAATAAGAGTTTAAAATTATGAGTGTATCATTAGCAATCATTTTTCTCTTTTTTTTGGTCTTTTTCATTTTTATCGGTACCGAGGATTGAATTCATGACCGCCTGCTTGCAAGGCAGGTGCTTATGCCACTGAGCTAAATCCCCAGCCCCAGCAATCATTTTTCTATTGGGAACACCAATAGAATTCTAAAATACTAGTTTTATTGAACATGTACCAAAATTTCTTGGATTATTGGCATTTGTTTTATGCCATTGAGTTAATGGGTTTCAGAGATATATTCTATATATTTAAATGAGATATATTCTAAATATTTAAAATTTAGATTTGATTGATTAATATTACTATATTAATAAGTTTTATTTTGAAATAACTTTAGATTGACAAAACATTTATCAAAGCTAATACTAGGAGTTCCAATATACTTGTTATAGAATTGATCCTGATCTTACCATCACACATTGCCACACTGGTCAAAATTAAGAAATTAATTTTGCATGACATAGTGACTAACCACAAATTTTGCTTTGATCTCACTGGTAACTGTTAAATGGGACGACTTTATAATCTTTCTAAAGTTGTTGTAGACCAATAATAACTATATGGAATAATAGAAATCTGTCAATACTTACAAAATTAACAAACAGTTGGAAATGAAGTCACATGAATATTTAGCATCAAAATTCAATAGTTAACAGTTAAGCCATTGTATTACTTCTTTTGTTTTGCAGATTATAGATAAATATAGTAATACGTTTAGCTTCTAAAGTTTCTTTATAAATAAGAAACTAAGAAACTTACAAAGTTTAAATGGTCTGCCTGAGCAAAGCCAGGATAAAACTTATCTGGTTTTCATAAATGAAGCAGTTAAGTTAGCTTTGCTGTTTTACTTTCTTTTTTTCTGTTTCTTTTTTTGTTTTTTTTGTACAGAGGAATATTCTGAAATATTTTCTAAATATGGAAGCATATTTATTAGTGAAAAAAGAAGCATGATCAGTTTAATGTATTTTCTTTTTACATTTGCATTTCAGGTTTATAATTTATATTAATAGCACTTAAAGCCCTTTATGGAATTTCTTGTTTTATGGCTTTTCACACAGAACTGTGGTTTCTCTTGAGCTTTTGCTTATATTTTTGATTCCAGAAATTCTGTTTCAGTGGCACTGATTCAGTTGCTTTCATTTTAATTTTGAGAATGGCAGCTTAATATTGTAGCAGGAGGGAAAAGCACTGCATTTAAACTCATGTAAGTATTGTGTATGACAGTGCTACAAACAGAAGATGGAAAGTGCGCGGTGCCCTTGCTTGATTTCGACGAGGGTTGATCCTGTTGTGGATATTTATCTCACTGTTTTCACAGTGACATATTTGGTGCTCCTTGGGGTTATCCTTCTGAGAGATCATCAGCCTTGCAGGAGTAGAAGGAACAGAAAGGTGTAAATTTCACCCTTTTAAAAGTCCAGATTAGGTTGAGTAACATGTAAGAGATATTTTGCCTGAGCCTTGGAAGAGCTACACCATTATGTTGACGGATTTGCTACCTTGTATCAGGCAAATCCCTCAACATAATGGTATAGCTCTTGTATCCTAAGTATAAAATGTGAACATATATTTTGGATTCCAGGGTATTTTCTGCTTTGTTGAGCCCACTGGTGCTTAAAACGATGATTTGAATTACTGTTAATGTAGTTGGGTAATCAGGCATATAGTGCTTTGAAGCCACTAACCAAGGAAAAGAAGAGAACATTTCGGCTTTCCCCGGTAATGAGACCCATAAATCAGAAGAATGAACGTGGAAACTTCAAGTGAGCCTTGGGCTCTAATTTCAAACACCTTAAAGGGACTCCTTTTTTGGTTCAGTTTTGCTGTGACCGTGCTGCCAGTGTGAGAGCTAAACTGAGAAATTTAGATATAAAACAGAAAACCTCTATAGGACTTAAACAAATGAGCCAAGCTCTCCCTCTTAGCTTTCAGATTTACAAACTTGTGGTTAGAAAACCTCAGTCTGAAGAGGAGGAAGCGCATGGAAATATGTTCAGTTAGAGGTATATACATGTTCAGATACCAAATACATGTTACTTAGGGCAATCGTAAGATGAACAGAGAGAGAGAGAGAAAGAGAACGTTTTCCACTTAACATGTAATTACAATGAACTTTTTGGACTAACTCTTAACAATAAATTTTTTTGCGTAAATGTTTTCAACTGACAGAGCAACAGCGTGAATTTCTGGGGGAAAAATCAGACACAGGTCAGAAGACAGAACCGTTCTCTGGACCTCACATAAATGTATAGCAAAGAGGAAGACAAAGTATTTCTAAAACTTTGGCGGGCAGACTAGACTTTCACTCACTTCTGAAAAAAAAATAGAGGAATAAAATAGGCAGAAGAAGCGTAGAATACAAGATCCAAGTTTTTCTAGATGTTGGTTCAGGCAAAGTCAAACATTCTTCACCGCTCCTCTCTTGCAGGCTGGCTTTGGACTGTGCACATGGGCCTATTTTTAAACTGCAGACTCCTTTCACTCCCACATATTTCACCCTTCTACTGTTAGTGCTAAAAGCAGGGATTATTGAAGTTAGTTTACACCCTGTTATGAGCTGGGATGAGACGCTAGGATTGTGCGACTCTGTAAGAAGGGGTTGAGAGGAAATGAATCCGAGAGGCTGAAGGACAGAGGTGATAGGGACCGTCCCTCTTAATTTCCTTTCCTTCCTTTAAGATTCCTGGAGTCCTATAGCATGCAAAGGTATTTCATTCTAAATCGGTAGGAATATTTGCATGTAGGGTAATTTTATTTTGATTTTAGTGATGTGTTGCTTTCGAGTAATAGTTGGGGGTAACTTAACCATGGGGTACAATTATTTTAAACCATTCAGGGCTGTGCTTCAATCATCTTGGATGTGTGGGTATGAGCCGGGGTGGAGAGACAGAAAAACTTCAAAATGCTGTTGGCTACACTGAATTTAAAATTTGTATGTGGAAAGAAACACATTTACAATGGCTAAATATTTTCTAGTCTTTAACAGCAAAGGGATGAGAGTGCATAGTATTCAAAAGAGAACTAGAGGGGTCTGAAAGGCTGCTGGCTAACTAGTATAATTCTTACTCTTTAAAACATGGTCTTTTATGGCAGCTGGAATTTTCTTTTCCTGCAGCCTTTTAAAAATTAAAATTTGCGATTTTCATAAAATCGTTTGTGAAGTAGGGAGCTCTTACAGACAGCTGACCAGATCAAAACTGAAACTAACCGCAGCCATGTACTTGATTGTTCAGGATCAGATCATGGAACACTAATGAAGCTGTTTGGCCTGATACTAAATGTGAATGTGGAGAAGGCACATGCTTCTTACTATGGGAGCTGATTAGGGTAAAGATGATACAAGTCATTATGATACGATTTAGTCTGTATTCATGACACATTTTATTTTTAACCAAATACGGTGATTTTCTTGCAGCTACAGTGTCCATTGAATCTGCTGGATGCTTTTCAAACTGATAAACACACTGATCGTCAGTCAGTGTTCACTCAGACACGTTAGCATGTGTAGCATTAACTAGGGCAGTACTGTGTTCACTTAGCACTGTTTTTTTGAAAGTGGATTTTTTAATACACTGAAATGCATAGATGTTATGCGTATCCTTTGAGTTTTGAGAAATGGAGGTACTGTGTAATGCAAAGTCTGTTGAGCTAGAAAATGTTTAAAAAAATTCTTGCATGGCTTTTCCCAGTCAGTTCTACCCAGGAGACAGCCTCTATTCTGATTTTTTTTTTAAACCTTAGCTTTCACTATTTTAGAACTTCATATAATTGTAATTATACTTACACACTGTGGAAGGTTTCTTTTATTTATCGTATTATTTCTTTGAATTTGTTCACACTATTGCATGATTCATTCCTTTGCATTTTGTGTTCTGTTGTATGAATACATGGCAGCTTATTCATCTGTTGATGAATACCTGAGTTGTCTCCAATTTGGTCTAATATGTAAAAGTGGCTATGAACATACTTGTACAAGTTTTTCTGTGGATATAGGCTTTTAATTCTGTTGGCTACTAGGGAATGGAATTTCTGTGTCACAAGATGGGTGTAGAGTTAGTTTTGTAAGAAACTGCCAGATCTTTTTCTAAAATTGTTTTAGTATTTAACATTACCATTAAGAATGGATAAGATTTCTGATTGCTTGATATCTGTGCCAACAATACACTATTTTCAGCCTTTTTAATACTAGCCATTCTGAGCACATAATGGTGTTTCACTGCTTTTAATTTACATTTCCCTAAAGGCTACTGATGAAGCTTTTTTTGGTGGGAGGAGGTTGCCATAATAGGGACTAAATGCAGGTCCTCACACACAATGGACAAGTGTCCTGTCACTGAACTACATCTTCAGCCTCTTTAAAATTTGACATGGAGTCTCACTAAATAGCCTTTAAACTTCTAACCCTCCTGTCTTCAGCCTCCCAAGTAGCTGGCGTTACAGATGTGCACCTCTGTGCCCAGCATGCCAGCAGTTAAAGTCATGGTCACTGTTTGTGTATTTTCCTTTGTGAAATGTCTGTTCCAATTTTTTGCTTTTCTTATTGCATTATAAATCTTTACATACTGTATTATACTAGGTTTTATGCACATACCACTATTTTTCTCCAACTCTGTGACTAGTCTGTTAATTATCTCTTTAGCAGTCTTGGTAAAGCAGAAGTTAATAATTTTGGTAAATTCTAATGTGTTGGTATTCAATTCAATTGTGATTGGTAAGTCTTTCTACTTGCAGATAATGAAGATTTTCATATTTATTTGAAAAGCTTTGCAGTTTTGGCTTTTACATTTTTGTAATTGACTTTGAGTTATATTTGATTATAATGTAGGTAAAGATGTAGATTTAATTTTTTTTTTTTTTTTTTTTTTTTTTTGGTACTGGAGATTGAACTCACGAACACGTGCTTGCAAGGCAGGCACTTATTGCCGCTGAGCTAAATTTCCAGCCCTGAAATTTTTATATTAGCATAATTTGTTGAAAAAATTTTCCCATTAGAGTACTTTAGCACCTTTTGTCAAAAATCAATTGATTATATATTTGTTAGTTTAACTGGTAGTTTGTGGTCTATTCTGTGAATGCATTCCTTGGTTATTCAAGTACATTGTTGTCTTGAATACTATAGCATCATCAATAAGTCTTTTAACTGATGTTAGGTGGCTTTCTGTTTCTGTTCTTCATTTTCCAAATTGCTTTTTAAAAATATCTATGGGCCTTTGTATTTTATATAAATTACAGAATCAACTTGCCTGTAAAAAGTTGAAAAAAATTAAAAAAAAAATTCTTGTGGAATTACAGTTTGTAATGCCGTGACTGTGAAACTCCATGTCAAAACTGTTTTCAGACTAAAACTACTAAGGCATTACTTGCTTTTACATTCTTGCTCTTCCAAGAGTGCACCGTAGGGTTCCCCAGAGGCTACATAATGTGCGATACTGCAGCAAACTGAATGCAGAAGAACTTCCAATTCAGCTGTCATGGCAGCTATTCATAATATTTGAAAAAAATGTAAATCTCAATAAGTTTTATTTTTTAGGAAGCATTTCATAACAGTAATGTTACTATTTAATGAGGGTGTTAATATTAAATGAAATAATATAACATTTTCATCTTTCTTGTGTAGCAATTTTGATAGCTATGACCTACATAATTCAATTATTTTTAGGGTAGTTAAGAGTTCTGGGAACAAAGTGTTTGACAAATGCTCCTGCTGATTATTTTAGGAACAATTGACACCTTAATGATGTTCATTCTTCCAATCATGAGCATCATATATATCTACATTTATTTGTTTTACAGTTCTCAATATAGAGTTTTGAAGATTTTTTGTGGACTAAGTATTACATGCTTGTTGATGCTATGTAAACACAACACATTTTAAACTGCATCTTCTCATTGTTTGCTGTTAATACATAGAAATATATATGTTTAGTTTATATTTAATGATCACACATCACTCTGGCAGTTTTATGTCAAGAACTCCACAGTGGTTTGAGATGTTACCCTGCTGGTAAGATAGCACGTTTAGCCTACTGCAGTTTTACCCATGCTTACAGAGAAGAATCCTGTGTCACAGACGGTGGGCTTTATTATTATTCATGGCAGAGCTGTGGCAAAAGGTTCTCATTTATAATGATCCTCATAGTCCTAAGTCCCACAGCGAAATCCAGAGTAGTCGTGGTAAATGGTGTTCATGCAGTAGGCTGTGTTACAGCTGAGGAACCCTGGGCTTAGGAACTGCATTCTTTAAAAGGGAGATTTAGCAAACCTTGCCTAACTAGTGCCTCTGAGGGGGATGCCACTTTCATTTTTCTGTGTAGCAAGCTAATCTTCCCTTTGTTTGAGAGAGAGAAAAATTTACCTTTGTGGTTTTAGACTGTGTGCTATTCAAACATTGTTTAGAAGGTAGTTCACCATGAGAGCTTCTAAACACAGGCAGAAACATAGGAGGCATGTGGAGACTTTTCCTGAAGCTTGTTTTGCTGGAAGTATCTTCCTAATCGTGTCACATAGATTACAGTCAGTGATTTACTTTCATACGTACATCCCCTGTTGTTTGCCTTGTTGAACCAGTTAGGATCTGTAGTATAGCGGAGAATAGAAGTGTAAGAATGGACATCTTTGCTTTTTTTCTCCTTGATCTTTTTGCTAAAATAATGGAAACTTTCATAGTATCAGTGTGATATATAAATTACAGATTTTTCTAAGAGGAGAGAATATTTTACATTTCTAACAACCATTTTAAGCATGTATGTTTGTTGCATTTTGTAAAACGCTTTTTTACATATGACATGATCATAATATATTACATTGCTTTATTCTATTAATATGGTTAATTTCATTGGCTAATTTTCAAATGTTAAACTAGCCTTGTATTTCTGGGATAAATCATCTAAGAGGATGTGAATCTTACCAGACTTTTTATATAGTAAGACTATTAATGCTTTTTTTAAGGATTTAAGGATTTAAGACTAATAAACCTATGTTTTTGGTATTTTCCTTAGTTTTCTCTTTTTAAACAATTTTGTTTATACATATTTGTCATGCAGGATAATTTAATGTGTATGCAGTCTTATCTATTATTTTTTTCCTCATATAATCTTGACTTTGGTGTCTTGTATAAAGTCTTTTTTTTTTTTGTCTTTTTCGTTTTTATTGGTACCAGGGATCGAACTCACGACTGCTAGCTTGCAAGGCAGGCGCTTATGCCGCTGAGCTAAATCCCCAGCCCCTTGTATAAAGTCTTAACATCAATTGTTTATAAGTAATGTTTAATTTCCTTCTTTTATGGACTTTTTTTACATTTTTTATACTTTATTACATATTTAATGAAACTTAGGGTATAAGATCTGTGGTATAAGATCTTCCTTAAATTTTATCAAATTGTTGGGTATTTTTAGTTTCATTGTATGATTCATTTTCCTGTAGGGGGCTGAGGATTTAGCTCAGCGGATATGCACTTGCCTTGCAAGCGCGAAGTCTTGAGTTCAATCCCCGGTACCAAAAAAAAAAAAAAAAAAAAAAATAGAATTCTGGTTATGCCACACATTTTCCTATAGATTTGATAGTCTATCTTTACTACATCCTTAATTATTTTGTATATTCTTGAGTCTTTTATTAATCCATTAATGCTAGTCCCAGTATGTTTAGTTACTGTGCATGCATTTTCATATATGTAATTGATGTTTTCGACACAGGCTGTATGCTCAAGGAGATTATGATTGAAAAGGATCTTACAATTAAAAAGGAGATAAGACAAGTTATGCTTAATGCCATGTGGCCTCAAAGAGTAGTTTGGGACCAGGTTTTTTAATTCGAGTCAACCTCATCACTGTTACAGTAACCAGTGAATTCCACACGCACATGTATAGTCGTGCTTCCTTACAGTGATGCTTGAGGTAGCATAGATACTTCATCTCGAGCTCAGATTCCAGTCAGTGCGAATTGTCTAGTTGGAGTGCTGTGTGGAAACAGCCCAACAGGGAAGAATGTGGTGTTGATGAACTGCTCTCTGCCACGGATTCTGGATGGTGATATGTTTGCTGTGTGTTGTGCCTACTGTATTTTACAAGGATCCAGGTTGCATTTGTCTTGTTCTTGTAGGTTTGCTGGCCTCTGAGGTCTGCTCCTTTGTTGTTACTTGGATATTTCTTTGCCCTGTTACTGTAGTCTGATATTTTCTAAAATCTAATTCTGTTGATATTTACAAGGGAAATGTAAACAACTCATTTTGTTAAATAGCAGCCTTATGTTTAGTCCAGTCCCGAGTCAGGTCATAGCTCTGTCATGACGCTTCCTTTTTTTTCCTCTCAAAAATGTGAGAGCTGAAATAGTTGTTACTTGTGACTAATTCTGGATTGATAACTTCCTAGCATCCTTAAAATTTTTTTGCAGGACCAGGGTTGTGGCTCAGCAGCACAAGCAGCTGCCAGGCAAGTGCGAAGTCCTGAGTTTGACTCCTGGTACAAAAAAGTTTTTTTTTTTTTAAAAATAGCCCCAAGATATCACCTATAATTTTAACTTCAGCTGCTTTAAAATGGATCTCATGGTCTCCCCCTAAAAGTCAGCTTTAGTTCTCAGAGGTCCATTACTTTTAGACTAAAAAATAAATTTTCAAATCACTTTTCCGTGTACCTTTTCTTCACGTAGGAATTAAGCCAGTTTGCAGCTGTCTGTCTGTCTGTCTGCCTTTGCTTCCTTCTACTCCTCATTTCTGCCTTCATGAAACAGAGCAAATCTTAAGTCTCCTTCTCTTACCATTGTAGGTTCTTTTCTGATTTCCCTGCTTCTCACCGCTTTGTTTATCGTTTATATAGATACTTAGATTAGCTCTCCACGCCTTTTAAAAACATCATTTCTCTCCTGATTGGGAGCTCATTTCCTCGACTGCCTTAGCTTTTGCTCTGCTTTTGTTCTGTTCCTCACTTTTTATACTTTCCATCAGGTACCCCAAGAGCTTAGCCCTATCCGTGACTCTTCTTGGGGACATTCTGTTCCCTGGCTTGAACACTTAGCATGATGGTCTCTGTCCTTTCTGCCTCTCTAGATTTTGCCTCTTTTCAAACACAGAAGAAGCTCCCATTTCTTTTATAGATTTCCTCATCCCGTGTGCTTTCCCATAACTGTTACTATTTTCCTTTCTAACTCCAGGGGCATGGGTTGATAGTCGTACATCAATTGCAGATACTTAGTTGTAGAATATTGAGGGAATTCCACTGGAGTGGAAGACGTGTTAGCCGTTGGGGGCTGCTTTTGGCAGACAATACTGCCATGATGTTTTCTACCTGTTTTTATTTGTTTGTTTTATTCTGTCTTCCCAAATAATATATGACCACGTAGAGGAAACCATTTTAAAATACCTTGTATTCCCGGTGTATCAACTGAAGCTCCTGGCATAGTATGGGGACTTAATAACTGATACTGTACAGAATTTCATTGATGAATCTATTAAGAGAATCTTTATGTCTTGATGATTTCTAAAACTGAATTATTTGGGAGTGTGATTTTGTCTATATGATGTATGAAACTTTAAAATCACCTTTTACTGAAATTCTTACGCTGGACTGTTGGCATTAAGCATACTTCTGAAAGGGCTCTAGATAACAGACTTTATATGCCCACTGAGGGAAGCGAGCAGGTCTCTGTTGTCTTTTGTCTTTAGTAAAATATAGGTGATAGCAGTTATCTATCTAATCCAAAAATATTAACAGGCTTTTAAGCATTTGGGAAGTGCTAGGCTAGGAGATACACTGGAATTCAGCAGTTCTGTTAACTAATAGATTTATTTATGAGTTCACAGGTAGTGGAGTTTTTGAAGGAAGGGGGTAAGTGAACATGTAGTTGGGGAGCTCTTTGCAAAGTTTTGGTGTTTCAGTGGGACCAGAAATTTGGGTGACAGTGTGGCCAGCTAGTTAATACTAGGTATCAGTGGCCAGTAATGATTTGTGATGAACATATCTTGAGAAGTTCTGGCATTCTCACCAAGGTTTCCTTCACTCATTCAGAGACAGCTGGCAGACTGGAGCCTCCTTATATGCAAGCTCTAAGGCTTCCTGTGAGTGGAACCTTGCTGTTCAGGAGTGGATGGCAGAGGGGACTGGTTGGGTAAACGCTTTCCCTTCCCAACTCCTGCCTCCTCCTCCTCTGGAGTAGACACGCAGGAAGGATAGAAGTCAGTGCTCTTCGAAAGTCAAGTGCCTACAAACTTGCCACACTTGTAGCAGGAAAGTAAGGCGACAAAAGTACCCTGTTTTGTACCTGCTCTTTTCAGAGGCTGTGATGGGCTTACAGAGAATTTGAGTTCTTTCTTTCTGAACCATGTTTGCCTTTCATAAGCCTTAGTCTTGAGTGAAGAGGATGATCCTCCCAGGTAGAAAGGGCATTCTTTGGTGAAAGAAGTATTTCTGCTGGCCTTACTTCCTGTTCTTTGGAGGACATTTCTAAGATGGCCCAATGTCTTCCCCGGACCACGTGTGTAGGGCAGTGGGTGAGGATCCATACATACCTGGATTGAATGCCTGCTCTGCTATTCATCAGAAGTAGGACTATAGGAAAGAACATAACCAGTGTCTGAACTTTACTTTTTCTCACCAGGGAAGAATAATGCTGACGTCCACATGTTAGGGAAGAGATTAAATGTAAGGTTCTAAGGACATAGCATAGAAGGGATTATTTCACACGGGGAGGCTGTTATAGTAACAGCCAGTCCTGTGGTCGGGGGTCAGGGAATTATCATCCATGATATTCTCTGATGGTAAACAGATTTGATCTAGGCAGAATTATGAGATGGGCAACAGTTATCAGAGGCACCTTGAACTTTTCTCTTCTTTGTTCTCTGTTGACATTTCTTCACCATCTTCATGGACCCGTCTGCTTTCTGTCCCTCTCAACAAATGGAAAGGGTAATGCCTCTGGTAATGGCATTGTTGTACTGATGGAAACAAGCCTTTAGTTGAGGGGCCAGTAAATAACCGGTGGTAGCCTGGTTTGATATGGCCCCTGAACTAAGATTTTTACTGTTTGACATTATTAAATGATTGAAACAAAAGCATTTTTGTGACATCTAATGTGAAAATAATATAGAACTTCACATTTCAAGGCTATAAATAAAGTTTTATTAGTACACAGTAAAAAGCTTTTCTACATGTTAATCTCAACTCTTAGACTTGGTCAATTCTGTTGTGCATTTTAATTAAAAATAGAAGTTTTCTTTCTATCAGAGCAGAGTTAAGCAGTTAGGACAGTAGCCGATCCAGGTCTTTCATCACATTGCTCCACTCCTGGGCACACTACAGAGCACAGTGGTGTGGTTATAACTGGACCGTGATATGAGCGCCTTGTCTGCTCCTGACATTTGCTTATTTTTTTATAATTATTGCCTATTCTTGGTGACAGAATGAGAGAACTAGACTTCAGATATTCTGCTTTAAAGGCACAGTGCAGCATTATTTTGATTTCTAATTAGATGGGAAAGCATTACATTTATTATGTAGATTATGACTGTATCAAAAGAAATATACTGTACATTAAATTACAAACATCAAACTACATACATAGCATGCCTGCAAAATACGGTGAATATTTTAAAAATGTTTTTACAGTAAATGACATATTGCTGTTAGTCCCCGTCAGTGGACCCCCTCATGTTGAACACACTTATCTCTGTGTGTGTGTGTGTGTGTGTGTGTGTGTGTGTGTACACGCCACTTTCCGAAGCGGCTCTGGAAGATGTCTCTTGTGAGTCTTTTGAGTGTCTTGAGTTGTGCTGTCACAGCTGCCTTGATATCTTTAATCGGTTTAAAACATTCACCTTTCCTGTTTATTTTGACTTAGGAGAAGAAACAGAAGTCACACGGTGTCAGATCTGGTGAATAAGGTGGATGAGGACTCATTGCAGTGTTTTCATTGACAGAAATTGCCAGAAACATTTTGATGAACTGATTCAGGAAGAGGCAGCCTAAACGATGCAACTGAAAACACAAAAGAGGACTGACAGAACTGCTTTAAAAACAGGGGCAGGGATGATGGGATGTGTGTGTTTGAAGTGAGAGAGTGAGTGTGTGAGGGGGATTAATGATAGTGTCATTTATTGTAATTAATTATTTATTTATATACATGCACCTTGTTTTTAGACCACACCTCATACCAACTCACAGGAACTAATGGTAAAAAGTTAGAACGTTTAGGACTGAGTGTCTTGCTAGACAAGGATTTCTGGACAGAGAGTAAGAATGAAAATGAAATTGTAATTAAGTTGTTTTTCAGTGACTCTTTTGCTAGCCAAACCAGAAAAGTTATTAATTGATGATGAATTGATCAAGTCATATATGATGCCAACAACTGAAGAAACATACAGGAAATGCAAAATTAAGTAGGTCACAGTTTTTAGTAGGTAACAGTTGCTCAAGGAGGTGAGGGCATTAGGTAAGCTCTATCATCAGTCTCATAAAACAAATACTTTTTGAGTGGCTTTCTTTGATTATTGATGAATCAGTATTACTAGTAGACACCTACTTGTTAATATTACTGATATTACTAATAATGATCAGCTGTTGTTTTCTTGGGGGATTAATGTAAGTTTGAAATGACTGAAGAGTTTGTTTATGCAAATATTTTGTCTAGAAGATCTATGGCTGGGATAGTTTCAAAGAAATTTCAAAAGCATAAATTTAACACAGTCTGAAGTGGCGTCTAATAAGGTGTTTCACAACTATTGGTGTCACAGATGTGTGGTGCAGAAAACGGCTCGGTCAGTTAACTGTACAAAGCTTGTGAAAATGCAGTGGATTTAAAACTGATAGCTATTTTTTATGTTACCACCAAGTACTTTGCAGTTATTTGTTTGCTTTACGTTATTGAACATTAATGCCAGTGATGAATTTCATTGTTTAGGTTTAGAGTAGTCAGTTCTAAGTATTTTTGTCAGGAATAGAAGCTGAATGTCCTGACTTGTCTCATCACACAGCAGTCTGATGACTTAGCAAAAGTGAAAGTCTTTTCTTTTTTCCCTTTAGCTTGAGGTCAGGATTAACAAAGGTTCTGAATAGGATAAGCGCCTTTAGTCACTATTACTGAATACTAACCGACCCTAGAAATTAGCTTTTACTGAATGTTTGATAATGTATTGAACATGAAACTGTAGGGAATAAACAGTGATTAGATGCAAAATTTAACAGAATAATTTATATACGGGCATTGTTTGAATCACTAGTCAGGCTGTTTAATATACTTCCTGTGCTGTCAGAAGTTAAAGTATTGAGGCGGGGATGTAGCTCAGTGATGTAAGCACCTGTCTAGCAAGCACAAGGTCCTTTGCAAAAGAAGTATTTCGAGCTCTATTCCCAAACCAATCTGTGGCTGAGATAATATATTTTCTTAGCTCAAATGAAGTACTAGCAGTGCTTTTTGGAAATAATGATGCACAGAGTTAATTTTCATATCCCAAAATCCATTTAACTGTGTAATTGAGGAATTTCTACCTATCTTTAATTGTAAGGGAAGAATCTGAAACACAGTAACATGATAAAAGGAAACTATCTAGAAAAATATCTAATAGGAAATTCTTAAATGCTATTCAAGTGACGAATATGTTTCATTAAAAGCATATGCTCATGTATATCAGTATTGGTATTTTTTGTGTGAAAACACATTTTGAAAGAAATGCTTAAAATCTCATTACTGATTAGTATTAACAGAGGAGCATTTTTGATTTTTCCCCTTTGTGTACATGTATAAATTTGTTTTCATTTCTTTCAAAGACGTGTCCAGGAATACAGTTGTGAGGTCATATGGTAGGTGTGTGTGTATTATTTTTTAAATTAAACTTTATTTTTTAAATCTAACTTTAGGTTCATAGCGTAGATTGAGAAGAAAGGTAAGAAATAGCCAATATATTTTCAGTGCCTTTACATATATAGAATCCCTCATTATCAGCATCCCCCACCAGACTGGTACATTTGATAAACCTAGTTGACAGATCATGATCATACAAAGAGCATATGTTATGTTAGGGTTTACTCTCGATATTGTATGTTTTTATGGATTTAGAAAAATCCCCGGTACCAATAAAAAGTTAAAAAAATAAAAAGAAAAAAATAAAAAAATTTGGGGGTGGGGATTTAGCTTAGCGGCATAAGCACCTGCCTTGCAAACAAGTGGTCATGAGTTTGATCCCCGATACCGATAAAAATGTGTAGGATAGAGATCCATATTGCTGAGTTTTTCTTGGATCATTGAACAGAACTGACTGCAGTTTCACTGTATTAATCGCCACTTTGTGTGCTTTAATTTTGTAATCTGGACAACTGTTTCTAAGATGACAATATGTGATCTATTAACTGGTAAATTCTTACTGTATATTTTTTCTCTTGAAATTCTGTATTACTTCTAGCCTTTTACTGTTTTGCTTTGTTTAGTTTTGTTTTTCTCTTTAAATAAAAAAAAAAGGTTAGTCTCATACTTAAGTTGTGTATTATCTGAGAGACAGAATTGAACAAAAAACAAGATAGTTGATTAGTATTTCTGGTACCCCGAGTGGACAGCTGTACTCCGGCTGGATCTCTGAGATCTTAGACTAAAGAGGAGACGAGAGGGAGATGCCCTGGCTCTGTGCATGGATTTCCATCCTCACCCTTCAGTCTGCACCTTTCTTCCGTTCACGGTCATATCTGTCACCCTTCAATTTCTAGGCCTCTGCAGATGAAGCACCATGCTTGTCTTTCTCTCTGGGCAGTATCTTTTGGTGTAGAAGACAGTGTTTTCTTCTAAGAAAGCAGTAGGGAAAGCGGACCGCTTGCCACAGAATTGTGCTGTTCCGTAAAGCCTGCCTGAGAAGAGGAGGAGGAATCTGGTGACAGTGGTCCTCCTGCTGGCTCTGCATGTGCACATGGACACACATGACCTGGAAATGCTGGGCTGGAGTTGTTCTCAAGTCATGGGTATAGGTTCATTCCTAGCACAGACCAGTTTTCTACTCACGAAACTTAACAGTTGCCGAGAACAAGAATGAATACAGTAATGTTTCAGTTATTGCCTCCTCTTAACTTTTTCCCCGTCCACAAATGCCCATTGTCCTTACTCTTTGGTGCAGTCTTAATTTCCTTGGGTTATTTTTGGAGGATATATGGGTAAAGTGCTTCTCACTGTTCTAAGAGCTCTCAGTAGCTTGCAGTCCAAAGAAAGCCCTGTGAGTACCTGGTCTGTGGATCCTGTTGAAAAGTGAGCATAGCATGTGGGAAAGAAAATGACTCACGGGTCTGAATTCACCGTTGCCCTTATTTTAAACTTCTTACAGTGGAAGCGTAACCCAATTCTGACAAAGGTTTTCAGCCAGGGCTGGGCCTGTCTTTGACTCAGTGATGTGTCACATTCTCTTTGCCAGAAACGCGCATTCTTAACACCAGTCATCATGGTCCTGGCAAGAAACCGTTTGGAGAGGTGCTGGTATTTGGTGGATTTATTTTTTTTTCCAGCTGCCCATGAAAAACAAACTCAGAAAGATCTATGTTTTTTTTCTTCTTCTTCTTCTTCTTCTTTCCTTTGAAAAGCGTGGTGGAATCATTTGTCATTTCTCCATCTGGAGTTGTTTGTTGCTGTTCTGCCAAGGGTAGTTTGGTTAAGGCCATGGCAAGGTGACTGTGGCCCTGAGTGCAGGGTAAAATAAACTGGGCAGCATGCCTGTCTGGGATGCTGAAACCTCTGAGCTGGTGTTAGGCCGTGGGTGGCTAGCCATGACTGGTAGCCACAGGTCCTTGCTTCAAGTGTGGCTGAGATTTGCATAAAGCAATCCTTTGAGTTCTTTAAGTGATCCCTGCCCAGCTACTCACCCAAGCGGGTAACTCTCGCACTGTGCAGCGGTTTTGTGCCAAGGCTGCCAGCCCACACGGGGAGCTTCCCAGAAGCATAAGGGCCACAGCTCTAAATGAGAACCAGAACCCCTATTCTGTTCTGTGGTTTATCCTTCTAGCTGATGGGAGAGACATGTTCTAACAGGCTTCTTTGCTTATAATTTGCAGACCTAGCGCAGGTATTTTTTAAAGCAGGGCTGTGACTTCTCAGATGTTTCCCCTTAGTGTTTTGTGCAGAGGAGACCCCAGAGGAGAGGGATTGTGGGGGTGGGAATAAGGCCTGTCTAGTAGTCAGGGCACCAGTTGGCTGTTAGCTGTGAGATCTTGGTCCAGACACTTCATTTCTTTGATCATCACCTCATGAGCTAATCTCTACCTCATGAGATTCTTGAAGCAATGTTTTTTACACTTACTATGGGCCAGAAACACCTGTGGGATTTTTATGTTCAAACCCATGCTTGGGTCCCATCCTCAAGGAGGAGTACGCAGGCCTGAGCGGAGATGAGGGAGTGAGGATTTTTTCCAGTGTTTCTTATGGCTAAGGTTGAGGATCGCTAATGTCCAACCTTTCCTTTCTGAGCTTTATGAATATACAGTGGTACCTCAGTTCATGAAGCTAATTCTTTCTGCCATTCTGATCACAGAATTTGATACATGATTTGGGTCACAACCAAATTAAGTTTGTGAACCCAGATACCACTGTGTTTGACCACTGGCCAGATATGCAATATGGGCAAAGACCAGAAAATCAAGTTCAGTCCCAAGCTCATTCACATGGGTTTGGGTAGGCCCTAGTTCCTTGCCAGGCTGTTTGGGTGATGGCTTCATTTGTACCTTGGCACCTACACCTTTCCGTAGGGTAACTATGAAGCAGTTTTCCCTCAGTGTGAACAAGAGCTTGGACAAAATGAAAGCTGCACTCTCAGAAGCAACATGCCATCACATTTGCTGTATTCTGTCCACTGGAAATGAGCTGTTGGCCTGCCTACCACTTGTGTTTAGGATAATACAAGAACCTTAAATACCAGGAAATAGGGACCCTTGAAAAGATCCCTAGCACAGCATCTAAATGGTCAGCGAAGAATGGCCTAAAGTAGGAGTAGGACTAAAGGGAAGACAAGGACAGAATCAGAAATTAAAGTTGGATAGAATTCATGTATGGAGTAATTACTGGTGTGGTTATAACTCATAATCTGTGGGGCTTAGAGTAACAAAGATTTATGTCTTCATGGTGCAGATATTCATTTTAGGTGGTTGTAGGCGTTGTATGACATACTTACCCTTGTGGCATGTCCATTGCTGGGTATTTGGGGATTATTCTCGGGACATGAGTGGACAGAATAACCATGATCTGAAACATACCAAGCTGCAGTGGCAGAGGGCAGAAGTTGTGAGAAGCATGTATTAGCTTTTAACTTCCAAATTCAGCCCATGTTATTTGCTTGCACATTTCATTGGCCAAGTCTTGTCATGAGGCCTACCCCCTTGGGAGGGGATGATGGTGTGAACATCTACCCTTGTCCCTGGAGTAGAAATCCAGAGATGATGTAAACAGTGTTAACGACCACCCTGGGGAAGCAGTCAGTATGTCACCTTGCACGGTGCAGTGTGACTACTGAATGTGGCGTTGGGATTGGGAATGGTGTGGTCATTTGGTCTGGGCTGGGGCAGTAGGTGTGGAGAGAGGGCATATTCTCTGATTGCAGGAGGCTGAGGGGCGCATGCGGGGTGGGAAGGTAGAGAGCTAGGAGGAAAAACATCATAGCATTTCTTTAGCAGGCGGAAAGAGGTTCGAATCACAGTCTTTCCTCATTCTTTTTTTATGTAATCATTGAGTAGTTTTATGGTGGTTTGTTTTTTTTTTTATTTTTTGTTGTGTACCAAGTGTGGCTCCGAAGTCTTGTTTAATTGTGAAGCACTTACCTTTATGCTTTGATGATAGTCTCAGAAACGTGTGCTCTTTCAGGATTACATTTGAATAAGAAATCACTTCTTTTTAACTTTGCTTCTTCTGCCAACCTAAATCAGGGTACTATGAGAAAAAAGCATTTTAAAAAATTTATTATACACTCATCCTTTTGTCTGTCTTTATTAACTATTCTTGTTTTTAAATTTGGAAATAATTAAATCTGATTCAGTCTCTACTGCTCTGAAACCTCAGCTTTGCATTTTTTCTGAGTTCAGTATTGCGGGCATGATGTGTGAAGGTGGCAACTGTAAATCTCTATAGAAAGGTCAGTTTTCACCACTTCCCGCCCCCCTCATTTCAAGGGGTGATGTTGTACGCATTTTATTTGTGAGGTAATTGGAAATCAAGGGTTGAAACTGGACGGTGTAGACAATGATTATGTTTGATTTCACAGACTTTTAAAATAGATTTCATGTATTATGTATTGTCTTGAGCTGCATATTAAATAAGCTGGTCCTTCATTAGCATTGAAGAATCGACAGAGAATAAATACCATGGCACACCAGCGCCAATTTACACAAGTGCAGCAGTAGTGATTATTTTTGTCAGCAGTTTTTTCTTAGTGGTCTCTCATTTCTTGTCGCAGCTTGTTCTGCTTCCTCCTCTGGGAGTTTCAATGTTCATCTACTTCCTCCAGGCTCTGCCAGTTAGATAGAAAGGAAAGAGTTGATATTACCTGTCTTCAGAAGATAGATGCAGTGCCAGGGGTCTTCGAAATAATAGGGAAAAAGAAGAGCTGATTTCTGAGCATCCCTAAGTTTTTATTTTTAATTTTCAAAGGAGGCACAGATGCCTTCCACAGACTGCCTTAAGATATCAAGGAGAATTAGCTTTGATTCAAGGATTTTTCTTTTTCTTTTTTTTGATTCAAGGATTTTGAAATGTTTCCCACACTATAGGTTTTTGGTAACCTGTGCATAATTAAGATGTATGAATGATTAACAAATTTGCGGTTGGTAAAATTTTCTCTCTTTTTTTTTTTTTTGGTCTTTTTGAGACAGGGTCTTACTCTGCAGTTCAGGCTGGCCTTCAGCTCACTTTGTGGCCCAGGCTGGTCTCAAACTTGCAACAATCCTCCTGCCTTAGCCTCCTGAGTGCTGGCTGTAGTGATAAACATTTTTGAAAATTTAATATTGAGGAGACATTTTGATTTGCTACTAACTTAGCATTGCAATATTTAACCTCCAAAGTTTAAAATTAATTGATTATTATTATTATTTAACAAGGCTTTTTGAGATAGCTAAAATAAATATTTCATTGTTGGTCCTATCAAAGAAGTCGACTTGACTCAGCTATCAGAGTTACGGTGGATTATGTTTATGAAAGAGTGCTTTCATAAGGACTTGCTTGGCAGGATGCAAGAATGATGGGCTGTAAACTCGAACCTTTTAAATGACCATATATGTGTTTGAATCAACAGATGCCTTTGAAGTTATCTAACAGCATGTTACCAATTTACCTGTTTTACTGGGTGTTTCTTTTTTCAATGGGATTATTAAATCTAGTACTCTGAGCAAGTAATACAATCCATACCTCTTAGAACACAGTATCCAGATAAAAATTCACTTCCGGGTGTTTTTGAGAGAAGTACTTAGGCAGGCAAATCCTTCTAAAGCTTTTCTCCTCCCTAATTAATACAACTTTCTTTTCTCTCTAGGCATTGAATCTTACTATTACCATATATGTTGCTAAACTATTGTATTATTTGCATGCAGAAATAGATAACTGAAGCTTTTTAATTTCCTTGTATTAAGCTCTTTGAGTTGTTGAAATAATTATTGCTGTGTAGAATAATTAAAAAACAAAAGCCTGCCAAGGATATGTTTGGGGTTGTGTATTTCAGCTGTGAGTGGTTGGGTGGCATATCTTTCTGTGTTTTCCTCCTCTGCTAGAGGACATGTACTCTGAGGGCCAGGGAGGTGGTCTGGCTCCCTGTCACACGTGGAAGACAGGCTGTGAATCCCGAGGGAGGCCACAGTCAGCCATGGTAGTGTAGGACGCCTTGTGGCTGAGGTCAGTGTTCCACATAAGCAGTCCATGGCCTGGGTTCTGTTCTTCTTTCTACTGGGAAAATCGTTGCCCTGCCAGATTAAATTCTTTCCTTGAGCCCAGCTATAACTTAGACTGAAGAATTACTAGGGGTGATACAAAGCTTCCTCTGTTCACTGATTTGCTTTTGGAAAATCATTATTCTTATTCCTTAGTTTTATTTAAAAACAAAGTCAACTCTGAAAGGTTGTATTATGACAGAAAAATCCTTTTGAAATTGTAGGGTAGCAGTATTGATAAATTACATTCTTTTAGGACTAGTTTACTTCAGCATCATTTTGGTAGAGGTGGGCAGTAGGTTGGGGTCCCTGAAAAGGAGAACCCATTAGGAGGAGAAGCTGTAGAATTCAGGGTTGGTGGAGTTTGAGGTTGAGTGCCCTCGGATGTTCGCCCAGGTGGAGATGCCAGGCTGCAGTTGCAAATCCACAGAGCGTGGAGGGTGTGTAAATTTTGGAGACATTTATTTGTAACTGAAGCCTTGGAGGGTGTTGAGACTGCCCATTAATCATGAAATGTGATAACCAGTGTTGTAATGGCATTAACTTTGTGTTAATCAGCCCCAACCATATACATTAAGCCATATTAAGTAGTGGGAAAGCAACCAGCATTTTCTCCCAAGGAAATGGAAGGCTGAATCTTTGACCTCACAAGTATTTCAGAGGGTGGAATTGACAGACTGTTTTAGTGAAGCAACCATGCAGCTAGTTGCACGGAGTTATAGATTTGAAGTTTGAAGCAATTAGACCTCGCCGAAAATTAACCATGCTGTTAGAAGAGGAAATTATAATGCATCAGAATTACTGATGTGTAAGGAAGTGTATTTTGATTTGTGTATCCTTATGTGAGAGGAATAATTATGAGAATAATTGTGAGGAAAAAAGAGGAGCAATGAATCTTTATAGGAATGATTATTAAAAGCAAAATTATACAATATAGTTAATTATAACCTAATCATTAGACTGTCACAAATGGAAGTTGGAGTTAATTTTAATGAGATTCTTTAGTACAAACTTGTTTTTAAAAGTAGAAACTGAAGAGCTCCAGCCCACTATGTTCAGCCAGGTGATTATTTTTGCCTATCTGTGGTATTGAGATAGAACAAAAAAAAATTTTTTTTTTTGGTTTTTGCATTGTATCCTGTGAATTTTATTTTTATTGGTTTTGCCATTCTTAGAGTCTGGTGAATGTTGTAACACTGCTTATTCAACATTTGTTGTATACTTACTTTGCATCAAGCATGTGATATTCAAAGATGGAGGGAGGTTTTCAGCCTTAAGGATGATACATTTTGTGGAGAAACAAATGATTAGCCAGAATTGCAAGAAGGTAAACGGGAGCACAGATACAGGGATGAAGAAAGCTTCTGGAGGTTACCAGCTACATTAACTAAAAGAATCAAACCACCAGGTGAGAATATCGCAGTTCATGTATCCAAGCTGATCGATCATAAAATAGGCAGTTTGGAGAACTGATACATCATTAATATTGCATTGAGTAACCCAGTGTTAATGGAAAGGATATTTGTAAGTAGTGGTGGTTATTTGGGCATTTACTTTACCAGGTAATGCAGCTGGACCTTTAGCATGAAGCTTGTGGTAGTGATGGAAATCTGGCCCGAGTCAGGAGGATCTCACTCCAAGGGCTGCCCTCCCCATTCAGGGGATTGACTCCAGATCTTTAGTATGTGCTGAACTACACCCCTGGCCCCTGTTAAATTTTGCTTTGTTTTGAGATGGTGTCACACTAAATTGATAAGTTGCCCAGGCTGTGCTGTAACATGTGATCCTCCTGACTCACACCCTACAAAGATCCATTTTGGAAATAATTAATTGCATGCTGTTTTCTGTCTTGCTGCAGACATACACATCCAGTTCTAGTCTCATTCCCTCTAAAGGCAACCGCATTGACCTCGGCTTATGGTGCTACCTGTCGCAGAGAATGTGCCATCTATACTGTTCCTCCCCTCCCTTCCTGTCCTCTCCCTTCCCCTCCCCTCCCCTGCTCCTGTCCCCTCCCCTAACCCCCTCCCCTAGAAGTTCTACTTAAAAATCTCTCCTTTGCTATTCATCTTTTCTTTTTTTCTAGTACCATAGTACCAAAAAGGTACTAGCTAGTACCAAAAAGATCCTAGGGATCAAACTCACGACCTGGCCCCTGCTTATGCTGCTGAGCTAAATCCCAGCCCCTCTTCTTTATCTATTTAAATCTAGTGCTGTTTTAATAATATCAGTGTTCAAATATAAAAAGAATCTAATATTCATTTCTATTGTTTTTTGAATAAAAGCTTTCAAAAAGTATACATTTACATTATTATACTGTTTTTCTGTGAAAGCCTTTTCTGTAAAAGACTGTTCTGTCTTAAATAACTGACAAGTTGAATTATGAAAGAACTCTGTTATACCTGAGAGTAAACGGCTCTTTACATTAATCTATCCACTTATTTTCTCTTTATTCACTGA
Source organism: Cavia porcellus (assembly GCF_034190915.1). Lineage (NCBI taxonomy): Eukaryota > Metazoa > Chordata > Mammalia > Rodentia > Caviidae > Cavia > Cavia porcellus. The sequence continues at coordinate 228,422,434 of NW_026947484.1, read as the reverse complement.
AAATTCTTGAGGAACCATTTACTGCCCTCTCAGCTGACAGTCATGCCACATGCCCTTAAAGAATTCGTTGTGGAGTAGGTATGCAGTTCAGCATGCTTGCCTAGCATGTGGGAGGGCCTGGGTCCAGTCCTCAGCATCACACACACACACACACACACACACACACACACACACGCACACACGCACACTCACAGAATCTGCCTTGGGGTGAATCTGACACATGAATGTGATTGCACACGCTGTTCATTTACTTTACACACACACATAAATGTGTGCTTTAGTATATGATCATACCTACACCAGATGGCGTATCTTCACACACACACACACACACACACACACACACACACACACGCGCGTGCACACATACCTCTCTTTTCCTCACTGCTCCTCCGAGTAGTGTTGGAGCTTGAAATTAAAGGGCGACTAAGAGTCAGTGGGAGAGGTTGTGGGAATGGCATTCTCTGTGGAGGCACTGCCATGCGCAAGTGTACCAGGGTACAAAATCTTATGGTTTATAATGTCAGAAGAACCTGCATTTGTTAACAGATTTGGTTCTAAGCAAGAGATTAGTACAAAAGAGAGGGTAGAAAGGTGATATAGTGGAAAGTAATCAGTGCGCAGAGTTGATAGCGGCAGAAATATAACTGTGTTTTTAAAAATAACTTTGTTTCAAGCTCATTTCTTTTCTCCTTTTTAAAATTTTTTTTGTCTTTTTTTTGAGACAAGGTCTCACTATATAGTTCAGACTGACCTTGAACTCACTCTGTAACCCAGGCTGATCTCGAATTCTCAGCGATCCTCCTGCTTCAGCCTCCCAGTGCTGGAATTACAGGCCTGCTACCATGCCCGGCTCAAGCTCATTTCTAACCATGCCATGGGAAACATCTGCTTTCTCTCCCCTTTACCTCACATGTAGTTTTGGAATCTTCCATTTGCCAAGTCATTGGGTGGGCACCTGACGTTTATTGCAGGAAAGTTGCTATTGAGACATAAAACATCCCAGGCCTTCTGGTCTACTGTTCTCTGCTGCGTGAGAATCTGTGTGAGGCTTTTGGCTACTCGGACTCACCACAAAACCTTTCTTTGTTTGGATTTTGTCTTTTTCCCAGAAGTTCCACTTGTGAACCCAGAACTGCTGCCTCCCATTTTCTCTGTACTGCCTGACGGAGTCTCTTGGTGGACCTGGTAGAGCTTGGCAGTAACTTACTTCACATGTGAGAACCACCTCCCCTCTGTGGTTTTGACTCCTGGAAGTCAAGTCAGGAACTCGGAGGCTCTGCCTCTTTCTAGCCTTCTCCCTGTCCAAAGATTGTGGACATAAAGGACCTATTCTTAGCTTAAATACAGAAGAAGAGGGGGAGGAAGGGAGTGGTGTACCCGACCCTTCTGCCCAAATTGGTTTATGTCTGAAAAATACTCTGTCTTCTCCTCTTATGCTATAGATTGGGTCACAGTTGAAGAATCTTCACTTTCAAATTTAGGGTTCTGAACTCAGTGGGGGGTGGGTAACAAGGAGCTCTGAATGGCTCTGAACCAGGGAGGGACACATGGTGGGACTCATGTTTTGGGAGGATTCACCTGGTGCCAGTAGGAGGAATTCAGTAGAGGGAGGACTCTGGATTTAGGGCGTCCCCTGAGGAGATTCCAGTTGTGCTCTTCTGGGGTACCATGGTGGTGATTTCCATGCTGCAGAGAGGTCAGTTAGTTCAGTTCATGTCTTGTGGGCCTGATCCAAGGGTCTGCCTAATGCTTATCTGTGCATTACCTCAGGCAGAGCTGTTCTTACTGAAGAATGTCAGGAGCTGGGAAGCTTTGAGGTCAAGAATGGATTAGTCACTGGCCAAGAAAGTTACACGAGGTCATCTAGGGAGGGAACATTCTTTCATTTCATGACTGCCTGATGCGTTGTCAGTGAAAGCTAAGATGTCTAATGGGCTTCTTAACCTGAAAGGAAACTGGATACTCCAGAAGAGGAAGCTGCTCTAATAAGGTTGGGGCCTCCCCAGTAGGTAATAGTTCATTAACTTGGGAAGACCTTGCGAGGTCGAGTTTGCATTACAGGTGAAGGAATCTGATGTCTGTAAATGCTTTCTCATTTTATTCAAAGGGTGAGCTGTGGATCTCCAAGGCCCTGTAATAGCAGACAAAGAAGGCTTTTGTAGGCTACAGAAACATGGAAAATTTCTTAGTGAAATCTGATGATTCCACATTTGCAGCACATGCATGTATCAGATTTTTTCGTGTGTGCCCAGATAGGCATTTATGCTTTTAAATTTTTGGCCACGTCTGATTACCCAATTAGTTTGCATTGGCTTCTTCCGGAGAGACAGGCAGGAGAGAGGCTTTGAAGTGGTGAAAGGGACCGTGAAGCAGACAAGCCTCTGGAGCCCAGGAAGGGGCTGCCGGCAGGAGGTGTCTTGAATGCTTCCACCTTTATTCTTAGGGTGCTTCGTGTAGAGGACCTCTCAGGGACCCCAGGCAATAGCAGTCATCTGGCTGCTCTGTAATCTAGCGAACTGTGTTGGGTAGCCCGCAGGCAAATCAGTAAAAATAGCGAACTCTTGAGAAGGATTTAGTGTAGAGCTGACTCACCACCCTTGACAGCCTCCCAGCGTGCCTTGTGCCTTCCTTTGCCGTAAGCTCTGTGCAGTTCAGCTCCTCTTACAGCTGCCATGGGGGGGGGGGGAGGGGTCCACAGTTCTTTAACTTGTTTTCTGTGACAAATACCTCATCTTTTTCTGGTTTCCAGTCATTAGCAGATTGAATGGTATGTCTCCCCAAAGATACGCCCACATATGAACCTCCAAACCTGTGGATGGAACCTTATTGGAAAAATAACGAAGTTCTGAAGAAGAGATCATCCTAGTCTCGATGGCCCTGACTCTGGTGGCGAGTATTTTTGTACGATGTGAGAAGACATTGAAAGGAAGAGGCTGTGTGAAGGTAGAGACAGGGACGGAGTGAGGCAGCCACAGCCAGCGAGTTCTTGAAGTCCTTAGAGTTGGCAGAGACAGGGAAGGGTTCCCTCTCAGAGCCGGTGGAGGAAACACCATTCTGCGGTCACCTGGATTTCAGGTTTCTGGTCTCTGTGACTGTTAGAGAATGATTTTCTCTTGTTTTAAGTCGCCTGGTGACTTTATGGTGACTGTTACAGTGTCCCCAGGGAACCAGTACATTGCCCAGGCTCTTATTAGTGAGCATCTTCCTTGTGTTAGGAAAGATTATTTCTCCAGACACAGCTGTCATCTCCTCTGAAGGTCATCTCAGGACACACTTCTGGAAAGGAATCGTGGTTCTAAGTCTTGGTGATCTTACTCCAACATGTTACATGCATCCTTGTTTTAGGAGTCACAGTAGTGATGCCACCAACAGTTGCAGTGGCTGCGGATCAATGGTGTTTTGTGCCAAGAATCATGCCTACACTATCTTATTTATTCCTCAAAAAAGTCTTTTTACTGCTAGTGTCTGGGTTCTACAAGGAGGTTATTACCTTACACTGCTGATGGAAAACTGAGGGTTAGAATCCTGGGGTTGGGGATTTGGCTCAGTGGTATAAGCGCCTACCTTGCAAGCAGGCAGTCGTGAGTTCGATCCCCAGTACTGATAAAAAGGAAAAAAAGACAAAAAAAAAAAAAAAAATCTTAAGAATCTTGTAGGCACTTGCACGTGATCATATGCTTACATAGGCAGGACCAGGATTCAGACCAGCTTCTAACTCATTCCAAGTTCTGTGTTCTTTGCTATGATTCTGAGCTGAGTTTTAGACTTTCTGGTTCTGTGTTAGATAGGCATGGCTTGGCCTGCCCTGCCGTGGCTCGTGGGTGGTGGGTTCTTCTCGTACTTACAAGAAGATACATAATCAGGGAGACAGAATGTGGGACTCATAGGGCACCACACATACGATCCATCTTTGAGTAATGGGATCCTGATAAATGTCCTGAAAAGTCAGCAGTTAGAACATCAGCGCTCATAACAATAACCCCCAGTCGTTACTTGCTCTTACTGTGCGTCCCACGTTGTTCCACGCGTCTTACATGCATTTGCCTGTTGTGAAGCAAGTGCTCTGTTGGCCTGGAAGGGAACTGTCTGTCAATAGTGGGGTATAATTGCTTGACAATCACATAAGTTCCTGAGGGAGGAGACGGCAAAAATGAGGGGGTTCAGTTTCCAGCAACAGAAACACGTTACCAGAAAAAAGGTTATCAGCTCTGGCTTTCTGTCGGGTGTCCAGAGTGGGATTTGATGCTGGAAATCTCATTGCAGGAAAGAGGCAGAAGTCCAGGTGCTGACGCTTTGGTCTGTATCTAGAGGTCAGTGTGCCCTGGGGCTGACTAATGTTTGGCACCTGCCGTGAGGAGCTTTGGGAATAGTAGCTGGTGTTGGGGAGAAGAAAGGGCTTGACCTTCGAGTTCACAGGGCTACCTTGTCATTGTGGTGACATGAATGAACCTGATGCTTAGGTGAATAAGTTCTTGATGTTTTTGTATTGTGTTGTCATTTATTTCTCCAGTACAAGTATTTAGCTTTGTGATTAAGAGAATTAGTTTCTTTACTGGCTTTATTGATATCTTCTACTTCTTAAGATAAGTTTCAGGCTGGGGATGTGGCTTAGTGATAGAACAGGTGCTAGTATATGCAAGACCCTTGGTTTGATCCTGATCCCAACCTCCATGTTGCTATTGGTTCAGTACCAAAGTAATTTTCACTTCCTTATATCATTAGGCCCTGTGCCATTTCTTGTTAACTTTTGACAAAGGAAAATGGAGTATTATGCTCCCCCTTTTGTGATTGCATGATATTATACAATCTAATTTTATTTAATTTATTTTTTTGGTGCTGGGAATCGAACTCAGTGACCACACTCTTGCTAGGCAGTTGCTGTGCCAAAGAGCTATATCCCCAATCCCTGGTGTTATACATTCTATAGCTGCAAATAGAAACTTGGCAGATTTGAGACTTCTGTGGCCTCTGATTTTATTGTCATATTGCCTTCTGGACATATAGATGCTGGACATTCTTGCTGATGCTGCATTTACCTCCACTTTTTTAGGATTTTTTAAATTATTATTTAAAGAGGAAAAAAGAAAGGAAATAAAAAAAAAACAAAGCAGTAAAAGGGTACAAATAATACAGAATTTCAAGGAAAAAAATATAGTAAAATATCACTAGTTAATAGGTTACATATTGTCATCTTTGAAATAGTTGTCCAAATTATAAAATTAAAGCATGCAAAGTGAACATTCATACAATGAGATTGCACACAATGCCGATCAATGATCCAACAAAAGTTCAGTAATATGATTTCCATCCTACACACTCAAACATACATGCAGTTATATCCCTTAGACCATCTTCCTCTCCTCTCTTTTTAATAACAGTTACACTTTTTGGATTTTTTACTCCCACAATTCTTACTAATTTTTGGAGACAATAAAACCTAATGTGGCTAAACAAAACAGAGTCAGTTAGAATGAAAGGGTGGGCATAGTACATGATGTAAAAATAGAGTATCAGGTGATCTAAAATGGTTACCATTGTGCCTCTTGCTATTTTTTTTTTTTTAAAAGTTGCCTATATCGTCAGGTATAATAGAATTGATCAAAACAGTACAGAACAAGACCAGTAAAACCTACACTGGAAACCTTACAGGACATCAAAAAAAGATAATAGTCAAACCATAATGGGCATCATAGTAAATCTTATTGCCTTCAAAGTGGTTGCCTATACCCTCAAACTTGATAATATCAAACAAAACAGAATATAGAATAATCAGACAGAACAAGATGGGGAGAGCAATACTGGTGTTCAAATCAGGTTAATAGGAACACAAAAAAGTTACTATAATATGTCCCGCTATTTTTTAATTTAGTTTTCCCTTAATTGAAAAAAATGTAAGAAAAAAATAGATTAATTTTTAAAAAAGGATGGGATTGAGGTAAAAGAGGACATTATATTAGAACAACACAGGTCAGAACCGAACTATTTAAGCATCATTGTGTTTCATCCCCAGATAATCTAACATAATAGTAGTCACCATCGTGCCTCCTTTCTTGAATTATTTGAGTATAACTTCATATACTATAGCATAAAGCATATCAAGTCAGTCTGAAGCTATTCAGGAGAATGAAGAAATTACAGGGTATTTAGAAGCAGTTAAAAGTAAATGAACAATGGTTTCTATATTATCTCTTTGCCTATAAAAAATTTTGTTTATAGTATCGCATATAGTAAAATATAGTAAGATACCACGTGTTAAAACCAGTGGAAACAGATGTACAACAGCTTGATGGGACTTCAAAACAAGATGATATTAAATCAGCACTAGCTTTTATGATGTGTTGTTTTCTTCAGAATAGCTATTCATACTATTATCGATACGAAAATTGAACAACCCAGGTTAAAACCATTGCAATTAATGAGTGATAATATTATATAGATTAAAACCAATATGATTGGGAATCATGTTTACCATATAATTTTATGTATTCTTATCATTTCTTACACTAGGGAAACTATTTGGTATTTATACATGTGAGTTTGATTTATTTCACTTACGAATATGGTCTCAAGCTGCGCCCATTTATGTATAAATATCTCAATGAGATCATTCTTTATAGCTGAGTAGTACTCCATTGTATAAAAATAACACAACTTTTTTATCTATTCCTCAGTTGATGGACAATTAGGTTGTTTCCAAGATCTGGCTATTACAAATTGTGCTGCTATAAACATGGGTGCACATATATCACTGTGTATGATGCTTTCAGTTCTTCTGGGAATATGCCTAGAAGTGGAATAGCTGGGTCAAATGGGACTTCCAGTCCCAGCTTTTTGAGAAATCTCCAGACTGACCTCCACAATGGTTGTACTAGTCTACACTCCCACCATCAGTGTAGGAGAGTTCCTTTTTCCCCACAGCCTCTTCAGCATTTGTTGTTGGTGGTTTTCTTGATCTTGGCCATTCTTTCAGGAGTGAGATGAAATCTCAGTGTGGTTTTAGTTTGCATTTCTCTAATGACCAGGGATGGTGAACATTTTTTCATGTATTTATTTGCCGTTTGAATTTCTTCATCTGAAAATCTCAGATGCCCATTTTTGGAATGAGTCTTTGAATTTTGGGGGTCTGATTTTTAAAAATTCTTTATATGTTTTAGACAGAAGTCCTTTGTCTGAGGGGCAGTTCACTAAGATTTTTTCCCAGTTTGTGGGTTTTTTTTTCAACTATGTTAGAGATTTCTTTTGACGTGCAGAAACTTTTTAATAAGAGGCAATCCCAGTTATTGACTCTGGGAAGTATTTCCTGTGCGGTTTGAGTCCTGTTCATGAATTCTTTACCTACTCCTATGTCTTCAAGGTTTTTACCCAATTTGTCTTCCAATAGATTTAATGTTTCTGTTTTAATATTAAGATCTTTGATCCATTTAGATTTTATTTTAGTACATGGTGATAGGCATGGGTCTAGTTTTAGTTTTTGGTATATGGAGAGCCAGTTTTTCCAACACCATTTATTAAAGAGACTGTCGTTCTTCCAGTGAACATGTTTGGCCCCTTTATCAAAGATAAGGTGGTTGAGTATGTTTGTAGTTGTGGTTGTATCTTCTAATCTATTCCAGTGATCTTTGGCTCTGTTTTGGTTCCAGTACCATGTTGATTTTACTATAGTTGCCTTGTAATATAAATTCAAGTCAGGGATTGTGATGCCTCCTGCCTTGCCTTTGCTGCTTAGAACTGTTCTTGCTATTCTAGGTCTCTTCTCATTCCAGATGAATTTTAGGAGTGATTTTTCGAGTTCTATGAGGTACGTTGATGGTATTTTTATTGGGATTGTTTTGAATCTGTATAAAAGTTTTGGGAGAATGGCCATTTTCACGATACTTATTCTTCCTATCTATGAGCAAGGGATGTTTTTCCATTTTATGAGATCATCTTCAATTTCATTTTTCAGTGTATTATAATTTTCCCTGTATAGGTCTTTCACTTCTTTTGTGACAATAATTCCTAAATATTTCATTTTTTTGGTTGCTAGTGTGAAGGGTGTTGCCTCTCTTATTTCTCTCTCTGTGACTTTGTTGTTAGTGTATAGGAATGCTATTGATTTTTGAGTATTGATTCTGTATCCAGCTATATTACTGAATTTATTATATTTAGGAGTCTTTCAATGGAATTTTGGGGATCTTCTATATAGAGTATCATGTCATCTGCAAATAATGATAATTTGACTTCTTCTTTTCCTGTCTTTACGCCTTTTATTTCTCTCTCTTGTCTACTTGCTCTGGCCAGTATTTCCAGTACTGTATTAAATAGGAGTGGTGATAAGGAACATCCTTGTCGTGTGCCTGATTTTAAAGTAAAGGCCTTCAATTTTTGGCCATTTAGTATGATATTGGCTGTTGGTTTGTCATACATGGCCTTAATTATATTGAGGTAAAGGCCATCTATTCCAATTTTCTGTAAGGTTCTTATGAATGAATGCTGGACCTTATCAAAGGCTTTTTCTGCATCTATAGAAATGATCATGTGATTCTTACTTTTGGCTTTTTTGATATGGTGGCTTACACTTATTGATTTACGTATGTTGAACCATCCCTGCATGCCTGGGATGAATCCCACTTGGTCGGGGTGTATGATCTTCTTGATGATTTGCTGCATCCTATTTGCTGATATTTCACTGAGGATTTTTGCATCTGTGTTCATTAGGGAGATTGTTCTGTAGTTCTCCTTTTCAGTTGGGTCCTTCTCTGATTTTGGTACTAGAGTAATATTTGCTTCTAGGAATGATTTAGGAAGGATTGCTTCCCTTTCAATTTCATTGAAGAGTTTGAGGAGTGTTGGCATTAGGTCATCTTTGTATTTCTTGTAGAATTCTGCAGTGAATCTGTCTGGGCCTGGGCTCTTCTTTGTAGGTAAAGATTCAATTACGTTTTCCATTTCATTAATAGAAATTGGGTTATTCAGTAGTTTTACATCTTCATGACCTAGCTTTGGTACTTCGTATGCTTGTAGAGATCTGTCTATTTCCACTGTGTTATCAAACCTTTGAGAGTAGAGGTTTTCGAAATAGGTGTTGGTGATCTTCTGTATTTTTATAGGTTCTATAGTAATTTCACCTGTTTCACTCCTTTTTGCATGAATTTGAGCTTTTTCTTCTCTTTTTAAAAATAAGGTTGGCTAGGGGTTTGTCGATTTTTATTTATTCTTTCAAAGAACCAGCTCTTTGATTCGTTGATTTTTTTTTTTTGGATTGTTCTTTTGGTCTCTATTGCATTGATTTCTGCTCTGATTTTTATAATTTCCTCTCTTCTTTTGGCTTTGGGCTTGACTTGTTCTTCTTTTTCTAGATGTTTGAGGTATAACATCAGATTATTTATTTGTATTCATTCTGTTTTCCTAATGTGGGAACTCAGTGCAATAAATTTTCTTCTGAGGACAGCTTTCATTGCATCGCACAGATTCCGGTAAGTTTTATTTGTGTTTTCATTTGTTTGTAGGTATTGTTTAATTTCTTTTTTAATTTCCTCTGTGACCCACTGATTATTCAAGAGTGTGTTATTCAGTTTCCATGTGTTTGTGGGATTTTTACAGTAATTTTTATCATTAATTTCTAATTTCACAGCGCTATGGTCCGATAGCATACAAGGGATAATTTTGACTCTTTTGCATTTATTTAAATATGTTCTGTGAATTAATATATGATCTATTTTAGAGAAGGACCCATGTACTGCTGAGAAGAATGTGTATTCTGTTGTTGTTGGGTGATATACTCTGTATATGTCTATTAAGTCCATTTGTTCACAGGTGCGATTCAGTTTTTTTATTTCTTTGTTGATTTTCTGTCTGGTTGATCTGTCCATTGGTGTCAGTGGTGTGTTAAGATCTCCTGTTAGAATTGTGTTACTGCTAGTTTGGTTTTTCATTTCTGTTAGTACTTGTTTTATATAACAGGGTGCTCTGGAGTTTGGTGCATATATATTTAAGATAGTTATCTCTTCCTCTTGAAGTTATCCCCTATCCAGTATGTAGTGTCCTTCTTTATTCCTTCTGATCATTATTGGTTTGAAATTCAGGTTATCTGCAAACAGAATAGCTACCCCCGCTTTTTTTTGGGGTTCCTGTTGCATGAAGTATTGTTTTCCATCCTTTGACTTTTAGTCTGTGAGTATCCCTTTGGGTTAGATGGGTTTCTTGTAGACAGCATATGGTTGGATTCTGTTTCTTGATCCATTCTGCCAGTCTGTTTCTTTTAATTGGTGCATTGAGACCATTTACATTAATGGTTATAACTGTTATATATTGGTTTGTTGTTGACATGTTATCTTTTTGCTGTTGTATTTTTATCTTTTTGCTCTGTTTAATTGTCTGCTTTGTTTAGTGGTTTTTTCCTAAATGTATCTAGCTTGTCTTTCAGTATTCTTTGCAGTGTTGGCTTGGTGATCATTAAGTTTTTCAGCTGTTCTTTGTCATGGAAGTATCTTATTTCTCCATCGATTTTTGAAGGACAGTTTTGCAGGGTACATTAGCCTAGGTTGGAAATCATTTTGCTTTAGGATCTGGAATACTTCACTCCATGTTCTTCTTGACTTTATTGTTTGTGCTGAGAAGTCTGCTGTGTTTCTGATAGGTTTTCCTTTATAGGTGATCTGTCTTTTCTCTCTGACAGCTTTTAATATTCTATTCTTTTGTTCAATTTCTGGGATGTTCATTATTATATGTCTGGGTATAGATTTATTTTGGTTATGGCTATTTGGAGTTCTGTCTCCTTCATTGATCTTGATCTCAGTTTCTAATCTCGTTTTTGGGAAATTTTCAGCTATTACTTCTCTAAATATCCTCTTGACATCCTTTATGTTGTCTCCTTCTTTTTCATTTATCCCTATCAAACTTATGTTGTTCTGCTTTGCATCGTCTTGCAGATGTTGAATTGTTATTTCCTGATTTCTTGTTATTTTTAAAAGATCTTTCCTTTTTTGTTCGCTAGCTGCAATCTTGTCTTCAAGGTCTGAGATTCTATCTTCACATTCATTGAGGTGGTTTTTACAACTTTCAATGGAGTTTTTGATTTCCTGTATGTCTCTTTGCATCTACTTTATGTATTCTGTTTGTTTCTTATATTGTTCATCCAGGGATTCTATCTTTTTGTTTATCTCCTCCAATTTTTTAACTGTGTCTTCTTTAGATATGTTCAGCATCTTCTTCATTTCTTTTATCATTTCTTCTTTTACCTGAGAGATTATTTCTAGTTTGAATTCCTTTAAGGTTTCCCATAGTTGCTTACTATTATTTCAGGTATTTCAGGTATGTGGAATGTGTTTTCTTCTATGCATGTGGTTGCTAGGCTTTCTTGGGATGGGCTGTATGTTTAGTGTTGCATTTTGGTCTTTCGTTGTCATTTTCCTATTTTTTTGAGCTTCAAGTGTTGTTCCAAGTGAGGGAGAGAGTTCCCCCAGACCATGTATAGGCCCAGCAGGCTGAGCACAGCACACTGGACCCCAGGTGACAAAGAAAGTTCCCCTACACTTAGGGCGGGATTCCGTGCCTACCCAAGTGTTGATCCCGGCAGGAAACCCCACTTTTAGGATTTTTTAAGTTCTCTCAAAATGGTGGTTTCTTTTGCTCCCCCATGTAGTCTTATGAAACATGCTCTGCATTTTATTTGAAAATGAGAGCATTAATTTTAATTTTAAGATGAGGGAATTTAATCAGTATTAGATCCAAGCACAGAAATTAGATTCCTTTGCTGTAAGGACACTTAGTACCTTCATCCTTATCGCCATGCTCTGCCTACAACAGAATGTAGGTGAGAGCAATGTCCCAAACCATCTTTCAGAGAACTGACCTAGTCACTTGGCAAAATGCCAGTGGGGTTTATCCAAACAGAATTTGCTTTGACTTGTTAGTACATTTCTCCGCTTTGCACAACTTGAATTACGTTTACTTTATATTTTGATTACTGCTAGTATTTTGAGAAATGAGGGACTTCTATGTAGGAGAACAGATTAAGACTTATTTTTAAATAAGTGAAACTTAAAATTCAAGAATTGGGGACTTGTATGTCATTTAAACATAACTGTGAATAGTAAATTCATGACCCAATGCATATAGCTTAAAGCTTGGAGCTTGAAAGACTGCTCTGTGGCCAGCTCTTACGTGAAGATGGACTACTGTTGTGAGGCTGGAGATGGTGCATGTGGAGCACCTGCGGTATCAGAGTCTCTGGCATATAATAGCAGTGTAAAACAGTTATTTCTACTGCTTCAGATAAAACAGAGAAACAGTCATGTCCTTACATCAGTGTTCTCAGGCAGGGTGATTCGTTTCCCTCCAGGTGATGTTTGACAATTCTAGGACATTGTTGACTATGGTGACATGGGGCAGGTACTACTAGCATGTAGTGGACAGAGACCATGAGAGCTGCTAAGGACCTTAAAATGCACATAAGACAGTCTACACAATGAAAAATGATCAGGCAAAGGTATCAATATCACTGATACTGAGAATCTTTGTCTAGGACCCCTATGAAGATACTCAGGGGCTGGGGGTAACTCAGAAAGCAGTAAAGAAGTAGTTAGCATATGTGAGTTCTGGATTTAATTCACAGCCCTGCCAAACCAAAATGTATGGAAAGGTAAAAATCTGAAAAGTGTGTGTCATTGTGTATATCTTATTTTGAACTAACTATTTCTAACTAAAGTCTGTTAATAACATAGTAAATGAGTTTTCTTATCTCAGTATATTGTTTTTAACTGGTGGTTGCTATAAGTATCAGAGATTCCTTTCATGGACATGTTTATCTGTTTTAAAAAGCTATTATTTGCTCTACAAACAACACTAAGCACATACCTAATAAATCCTTGCTGAGCCCAGCAAATAATTACTGGTTGGTGTAGTTACAGCCATACAAGAATAGAACTCTTTAAACTTGCTTGATCAAAATAAGCTCAATTCACTGACTTTTGAAATGAAATTTAGTTCTCATTACTTGTCTCATATAAATTTAACCTGAGTTCTAGATCTGGTAGGCTTTTTTCCCTATTAATAAAATTTCTGTTTCCTATGAGAAAATATGAATTTCTGTGGCTGGAGAGAATTGGAAAGTTAGGGTAATTCCATTGTTTCTCTTACCCTGTCTTTTTGTGTGAAGTATGTCATGTTTCAATAATTCTCTGGAGTAGAAAAGACCTTGGATACCCTTGGTGCTCATTGTCTTTGTCATTGGCTTGAAAGTTAACCCTTATCCCTTGACAGTTGATGACACATCAGTAACTCACTCTATGGGACCACAGATGTTACCTTCCGTGTTCTGAAGTTTCCTATTATGAGGATCTGATATACACCAAATCTTTCCTCCTGCCTGTGGTGTTGTTCTTGGCTCTTCCTGCTGTGTTAAGGGAGTTTCTTTGGTGAAGATTGATGGCTGTTTACTGAGTGCTTAGTTTTTGTCAGTCACTGTACTAGATACTCTTTATTCATATTATCCTCATCACAGTATTGGGAGGTGGCTACTATTTTGACTTCCATTTCAGAGCTTGGAAGCACAGGCTTAGAAAGGGTAAGTGACTTGCTCAAGGCTGTGTGACCTAGTGGGTGGGGAGATCAGAGTTGGTCCAAGGACTCTGCTTTTCATCTTTGCTGTCTTCAAAGGAGGAGTCGAGGTGCAGGTGGTGTTTTGAGTGGGTTCACACGCAGAGAGATACCTGATTTCAGCTCTAAATTCTGGCACTGAAATATAACTCAGTATAATTTCTTAATAGTTCTGTGAAGAGAAAAAAGGTCCTGCTGAAGAGATGGGATTTAAAAAGAATTACTTATTTAAGTCAGTTTTTCTTTCCCTTTGCTGACGCCTGGCGCAGAATATGGAAATATGGACTTGCAAGCAATAACACCTATCCTTTGAGAAGAAGCTGCTTGACAGATCTCCCTGTGCTGTGTGTCCGCTCTAGTTGTGCCTGACAAATGTCTCGGAGTGTTGAATGTCTGTACAGTAGCAGTTTTTATGGAGACGCTCTGTCCTCACTCAGGAACCTGTGTGAATTGCCTTCCCATTGACCTACTGAGTAGAGTGCAAATTTCTATGTGCACTTGGTGTACTTAGAACTCTGGCCCTGTTGGGACTGTAACTAGTGAATTGTTCCTAATCTCCTCTGGTCTGGGAGTAATTTAAGAATAGACACTGTGTATGCTAATTCGAGTTTTGTTGCTGTGAAAAAAAAAACACCTGACATTATCATCTTAATAAGACAAACGGTTTATTTTAGCTCATAGTTTTGAGGTTTGAGTCAACATCTGAGCCTCTTTTATCTTTGGTACCTGGTCATCAATAAATAGCAATTGAATGAATATTGCTTTTATACTCTTCTGGGTGGAAGCAAAGTGCTCCTTTTATCTTAGTATAATACAGAGTTATAAGATATACAGTGATAGTGGCAAGATAGTTCCTTGGTATTTGGGTGGTCAGAAGGAAACCTCTGTCTTCAGGGCTTCTGCCCTGTGTGTGTCCTTTGGGTCTGAGTTTTTCAGTCTTCAGTCCAATTTCACAGTTTTCCTGTTGAATGCTTCCAGGAAAACTTTGTGATCGCTCCTTGATGCTGTTGGGCTTTCACTTTCAGTATGATTTTTCCTGCTGACAGTCTCAGAAAGAGGCCTTCTCTGTTGCCTTTGGAAGGAGGTGCTTGCCCTGTCCCATTTCTAAGGGACATCACTGACCAGGCATTGGCACTCCTAAATTGTATGACCATGAAGAGTGTTTGGACTTTAGGCATTTTGAGTTTCTTAGCCCCAGTGTGAAGGATTTGAAGTAATAAGCAACCTAGTTCTTTAGTTCTTTGGCAGGTTTTTAAAATTGTGCACCCCTGGAAAAGTTTGCTAAAAGCACATAATACACACACACACACACACACACACACACACACACACAAATGCACACGTGCGTGAATGATTTCAAAGGACTCAAAGATCTCCGCTGCACGAAGTACCTATCCTATACACAAAGGTTATATTCTTTAGTGGGTTTTACCTGTCTTTGACAGGCTATAGTATGTCATGATAATTTTTTTAATTACCAAATTTATTTGAAAATATAGCTTTATGTTAAAAGTTATACAATCCATGAACTTTTCAGGCTGGGTTTTGAAACAATAAAGAGAGGTTTAGAATTCTGGGGTAAGCTTTCATAAACTTGTTGTCGACTATGCCAGACATGAATTCTTTTGGATTACTCCTTACTCCCTGCCATCTGACTTTTTACTCCTCGCTCTAATTGTTTCTGTCTGTCTGTCTCTCTCTCATCTCTGTTTGTTAGGAATAATCAGGTGAATGTTTTTTTTCCTTGGAGGAATCAATAGAGGGATGTCTCAAAGGAGAAATGTAGAGGGAGCTTCACTGTAGATAATGTTAATGGAAAAAGTATTTGAGGCACTCGGGTTCCACAGAAAAACTCTTTTTCAATTGCTTATGAATTGCATGTAGCAACCATCTCCAGAGAGTCTCTGTACCTGTGACCTAACTTCTCAATCCCTGTTACCATCTTTCTCCCCACTGTCCTAATCTACCTGCATCTGTTTCTGCCAGTGTGTTTTGTGTGTGTGTGTGTGTGTGTGTGTGTGTGTGTGTGTGTTTGTGTGTGTGTGTGTGAGTGTGTGTATGATGCTGGGGTTTGAAACCAGGGCCTTGCACGTGCTGGGCCAGTATTCTACTATGGCACAACATTCCTAACCCTTACATTTTGCTGTTTATTGTACGCATCCTAACTTCCCCAGACTGTTTCCTCTTGGGGCTCTAGATAGAGGGCAGAATACTCCAGGCCTGGTACAAGTACCCCACCCCCACCCCAGTGTCGGATGTTGGAAGACATGTGGTACCCACACCAACTCTAGTAGACATTCTCTGGAGTGGAACACAGCTTTCAGCAAACACATGTTTTGTTCATAATATTCTAGCCAGTCCTTGGAATATTTGAATCAAGGCTTTGTTTCATATACATGTATTTTCAAAGGGAAATAAGTGAGTAAAATCAAATATTTGATTTACAGCAGTTAAGATGGTTAAATGCAAACGTTTCTGGCCTGCTCCTCTTCCCCCCACCATCGCCTGTTGCCCCTGCCCTCCTTCCCATTCAGTGAGATAGCCTGTTGCTCAAGGACTCCATTGGGACTTTATTTACTGCCTAGTGGAACAGTTGAAAAAAATTACTCAGAACAATCCAAGCATTTTGAAACATTTACTTGGCAACACCCCCCTCCCCCCCAGTTGGCAGCTAGGATACTTACTCAAAACATTTTTTTTTTTTATGTTTTACCTTCATGGGCTCTGCATTTGCCAATAAAAATGTTTGCAAATTATTCTCTTGATTTCATTCTTAAGACCTTATACAATGACTGTGATACGTAGTGTATGTATCTCCCATATATATGTAAACAAACTATCTTTGTTTTAAAAATGTGATTATCTCCTTCAAGGACAAATAATGATGGTGAATCTTAGAATCTGGCTAGTTGAATTACATTTAATTATATAAAGTAATGATGGAGACATACAGATGCTCTCATAGGACTTGTTTTGGCTTTAATGGAAAATGTCACAGTAGTATTACATTATAGAGATAAGAAAATGACCATTTTTAAAAAATTTTCTTTTTAACATTTCAACCAGTGAGTTGGGACCCACAGTTTAGCATCTCTTGGGGCCCATGTGGGTGTTTAATGTGGAACTGAACAATAAGAAGAGATTTTAAAAGAACACAGGTGTTCTGACCATGTAAAGTAGCAGATTAGTAAGGCATGTAAAGTTTAGTAGAGTTTTTATAGTTTTTCATATGCAGACTATTTCCATTTTTATTAATTGTTCAAAAATCACTTCTTTTGGAATAGCTCTTTCTCCACCTCAATATTATAGGATGATTAAATGTGAGTCATGCCAAGCAGAATTTATGGGTTTTTTGTGTTTCCTAAAGACTTTTGTCTTTGATACATTAAAATAATTCTTTTTATTTTCTTTACTGGATCTGTGAGGGCTGGTGTAAGATATTGGAACAAGCATTTGGCTGTAGACTTGTTTCTGCTAATGTTGACAACTACTTAATTTTTTGATACTGAATAAACTTAATTGGTTTAGTTTACTCATCTCTAGAAGGAAGTGATTAGATCAGATTGTATCCTAAGTCCATGAGCACTGCTCTACTGTTAATTTTTTTAAGTATTAGTATGTGTTTGTGATGCATAATTAGATTCATCTTGGGGCATGTCACATCATCATTTACTGGCCTCTGTCACTATACTTTCCTTTTCTCCTGAGCTCAGATTCCCTTCTCATTTCCACAGAGTCTACCTTCCTATTTCCTACCATCTCACTTTTTATTTTGCTCTTTAAATTGTTCATATTTTGGGTCTCTCATTTAAGAGAAACCATATAATATTTAAACTTCTGTACCTTAGCTTCATGGTCTTACAGTGCATCTATTTTACTACATGTGACTCAAGTCTATCCTTCTTTATGGTTAGCCACTTTAATTTAGTTATTTGTGAGTTGTGAGCACTGCTTTTCGTCAGTGAACTTACAGCTGGCCTCTTTGGAGAATGTAAAGTATCAGACCAGTGTCACATGAATTACAGAGTAAGGTGGAGCGTTATATAAAGCTATGTACTGTAATTGGCTTTTAGTATATATTCTATGAGCACTGTATAATAATATTGTTTTATTGTTCAGTGAGTTAGAGCTTGCATATTTCCCAGTTGCCAGAAATGTGATGAATCTCTTTGGCCTTGGCCAGCATATGACTTTCACGAGTTCCACTGCACGTGGTTATAAACCCCGTGAACTTCTGAGCTAATATATGAGGTAATGCCATCTCCCAATGAAAAAAAAGTACATGTACTTGTTCCTCCAAAGAGAACATATTTTCTCCCACTTATAAAATAATTCCGTTACCAAATGTAAACATACATAATAACGTGGAACCATTTCAAAATTTATGCCCTATATTTTTGTGTAAGGAAATAGTTGCTATGAAACTGAAAACTAACACATCTAACTTTGTTATTTCTTAGGTAATCTAAATAGTTAAAAATTAACAAAGAATGTTTCTGTTTTATCGTCTTTAAGTAAATGTCAATGTAAAATACTTATCTGGAAAGAAAAATACTTTTAAAATGTAGATGGGGAAAGTTCTCATCAAACCAGTTTTATTGTAGATAACAGTTGCGAACTCTGGGCAAAATTCTGAGAAATATTCTGAGAAATATTATGAGAAATATTGTTGGTCAGCTGAAAACAAACATCTGTATTTAAACTCCATTCAGAGTCTTGGTTCTTGGTTCTTCCTTGGGAAGCTCCACAATCCTCACTGAGAGCAGTAAGTGAAAAGCCGAAATAACTGGGCAGTTTCGGGTATCACATATAATAGGGTAACAGAATTTTGAATTTGAGTGCAGTCTATAAACTGCCTGGTGCAACACACAGTCTTTTAGAAGAAGACCCAGAGTGCCCTCAAGATAATACACACAGTGTTCTGTGCATCATAACAATTGTGAGAAGGAAGGAA
This sequence comes from Cavia porcellus, assembly GCF_034190915.1. Lineage (NCBI taxonomy): Eukaryota > Metazoa > Chordata > Mammalia > Rodentia > Caviidae > Cavia > Cavia porcellus. Next base: position 228,403,899 of record NW_026947484.1, on the reverse strand, counting down.
ATGTGACTCATCAAGAGATTAAGCAATTAAAAGAAAACAACTGAGACGAGCAATTGGAATTAGCACACAAGGATTTAATCACAGTTATTATAAATGTGAAAAACTTAATGGTCTTCATAAGCTTCCAACAGTTTAGTGTATGTGTGTAACAAAACTTCCTGTCAAAATAGATGGAAAAATAAAGACATTCCATGAAAATGAACAGCTCAAGAGATTTATGGACACCAAGTTAACACTCTGGAAAATACCCGAGAATATCCTAAACAGAGACAGCAAAGCCAAAAATCCAAAACAAAACAAAATGAAAAGGACTCATCAACAGAAAAAGACTGGCACTTCTCAGAGATTACTTTCAATTGCAATGACTTCAATTCCCCAGTCAAAAGACACATACTGGCACACTGGATGTAAACACAGAATCTGACAGTCTCTTGCTTTCAAGAAACTCATTTAACCCCAAAAGATACTCATAGACTAAAAATCAAAGAACAGAAAATAGTATTGTTTGCACCTGGAACCTGAAAAGCCAGGGTAACAATTTAACTCTTAGACAAAGTAAACATCAAATTAAAACTGAGCCAGAGAGGCAAAAAAGGTCACTACTAGTTAAGGTATTAATCCAACAAAAAGAGATAACACTTATAAATATATATGGACCAACTACTGGAGCACCTATCTTTATAAAACAAATATTTCTAGACATAAGAGATCAAACAAACACAGAATGATAGTGTATGACCTCAGCACCCCATTTTTACAACCAAACAAAAGGTTGCATAATATCAGAGCTGAACCACTCTCAAACATATGGGCTTAATATCTACAGAATCTTCTACTTTACTACAACAGAGTATACATTATTTTTTAGCAGAAAATGAAACTTTCTTCATAATAGACCACATGAGTCCACAAATACTGCTTACATAAATATAAAAGAACTGAATTCACCCTATGTTTATTATCAGATCATTGTGCAGTGAAGCTAAAAATCAGAAGAAACCACAGAAAAATTAGAAACATCTGAAAACAACACACTCCTAAACTCTCAGTGGATCACAGAAGAATCAAGACAAAAATTTATAATTTCTGGAAGCAAACAGCAATGCCAATACAATACACAACAACCTATGGGACACAAGGAAAGCAGTCCTACGAGGGAGGGTTGTTGCAATCCTCACATTGGGAAAACAGTGAAATAAATAACCTAGTGAGGAACCTTGACATATTCAAAATGATGACAGTCCAACCCCAAACTGAAATTAAGGAGAGAAATGATAAAAATTAGAACAGAATTACTGAAATTGAGACTTAAAAAAAAGAATTGAACTGATTCTAGCTGGACGTACCAAAATAAGATTGAAAGACTTTCATCAGTGCAATTAGAGAAAAAAGAACATCACACCAGACACTGTTGAAATCCAGAAGGTAGTAATCATTTGGAAAAATTGTATTCCAACAAATTGAAAATCTTAAGAAATGAAGGTTAGGGCTGGTGATTTAGCTCAGCGGCATAAGTGCCTGCCTTGCAAGCGCGTAGTCGTGAGTTCGATGCCTGGCACCAAAAAGGAAAAAAAAAAAGAAATGAAAGGTTGCTAGACTCATCCAAATCAGCAAGAAGACATGAAACTTTTGAACAGTGCAAAAACAAGCAATGAAATGAGGCAGTAATAAAAAAGTCTATCACCTGGAAAAGCCCAGGACCTAATGTGTGTTTTCATTTTTTACATTTTTTCCTGCTTCAGTTTAGTTGGTGTTTTTTTTTTCCTCTGCTTCTTTCTCACCTCGCTGTCTCATTTATGCAAAAAAAGCCCACGACTTTCTGGATTCATTGCTGAATTTTACAAAACCTTTGAGGATATTGTATCACCAATATTCCTGAAGCTGTACAATGAAATTGAAAGGGAATGAGTACTTCCAAACTCATTCGTGGAAGTCAGCATCACTCTGATGCCAAAACTAGACAAAAATCCAACTAAATAGGAAAACTACAGGCCAGTTAATGAACATAGATTCATTATTAGCTAATAGAATGCAACACATTAAAAAGAACCATATATCATGACCAGGTAGGTTTCATCACAAGGTCGCATCATATGCAAATCTGTAAATGTAATGCCCCGTGTAAATTAGAAGAAAGGACAAAAACCATATGATCATATCAATAGATGCTGAACAAGTTTTTGACAAAATCCGATGACTCTTCATGATAAAAATGCACCCCCCAAAATGTAGAAGGACCTTGCCTGAATTTGATACAAGCCATTTATGACCAACATATTGATCGCCAGCGTCATATTAAATGGGGAAAAACTGAAAACTTACCCTTTAAAATCAGAAACAAGGCAAGATGTCCACTATCACCACTTCTGTTCAACATAGTACCCAAAACATTAGCCATAGTAATTAGGCAAGAGAAAGAGCTAAAAGGGATATGTATATAAGTCAAAATCCTATTTACAGATGACATGATCCTCTACATAAAGACCCAAAGAATTCCACCAAAACTTTTATAATTAGTAACTAATTTCATGAATTAGTTTAGCAGGATACAAAATCACCACAAAAATCAGTAGTGATTATGTATACTATAAAGGACTCACTGAAAAAGACATTAGGAAAAATAATTCACAATAGCAACAAGAAAAGTACCCAGTGATTAACCTAACCTAAAAAGTGAAAGACTTCTGCAACAAAAAATACAGTACTCTCAAAAAGGACGTTGAAGAGGACATCAGAAAATAGAAAAATGAACCCTGTTCTTGGATAGGCAGCACCAATACTACCAACATGGCCAGATCCCCAAAACTGACAGATAAAATTCAACACAGTGCCAACGTATCAACAGCATTCCTCATAAATGTAGAGAAAGAGCCCTAAAATTCATGTAGAACAAGAATACCAGAATAACAAATGCAATCCTGGGCAACAGGGGCAAAGCAAAAGGTTCACAGTACCTGAGTTCATTACACTAACAAGCTAAAGTGATAAAAAAAAAAAAATCCCAGCATGTTATTGGCATAAAAACAGAGATGTAGATCAATGGGACAGAATAGAGGATACAGGTACAACTGTAGACACATCCAGCTAATTTATCTTTGACAAAGGGACCAAAATATGCATTGAAGGAAAGATAACCTCTTCGGCAAATGGTGTGGAGAAAACTGGCTATCTAAATGCAGAAAACTGAAGCTGGACCTGAATCTTTCACTGTGTTCTAAACTAAAATCATGGTGGATCACAGATGTAAATGTTAAAATAGGAACACTCAACGTGCCAGAAGATAAAGCACCTCTTGAAATCAGAGTTGTAGTCAAGGACGTTCTGAGAAGTAACAGCAAGAATCAGCAAATGGAATTATATCCATTTTAAAAAGTTCTGTACAGCAAAGAAAACAATCAACAGAGTGAAGAAACAACCTACAGAGTATGTAAAAAAATTTGCCAGCTTTTCCTTAGAGGACTAATAGCTTGACTGTGTGTATAAAGAACTAAAAAAAAAAAAAAAAAAAAAAAACAAAACAAAAAAACACACTTCACAATAAAAGACCCATTGAAAAAATGGGCAATGAATATGTGAAATGAATAGACACTTTTCAGAAGAGAAAGTATAAGTTGCCAGTAAACGTATAAAACAATCCACGCTCTCTAGGCATGAGAGAAGTGCAGGTTAAAACAACTAAGAAACAATGGCTGTGAGCAAGACATCAGGTAAAAAATGCGGGCAAGGCTGCCGTGAAATGAAAGGAACACATTGCTGTTGTTGGTGGGAACATAAACTAGTACAACCATTATGGAAATTGGTATGGAGCTTTCTTGAAGAATTAAAAATAGAAATTACATTTGATGCAGCTGTTACCCTTCTAGGTCTCTTCCCAAAAGAGTTAAAAACACCACGGTGCAGTAATACATGCACACTGGTGTTCATGGTCCAAAATCCGTAACAGCTAAATCCTGGAAGCAGCCTGTGTGGTCATCAGACAAATGGAAAGAGTATGTGGTGTCTGTCGTAATGGAATGATACCTGACTCTAAAGAGGGATAAATTTGAGACATTTGCAGGAAGCCAGGTGGGAAATATAATGTTAAACAGCCACAGAAGCTTCAGTACTATGTGATATCTCTCATTGTAGATTTAAAATGTGTCATGGGTATGTACCAAATACCCACAGTGAGTGTGAACATTATCTGTCAAAATATGAACTAATAATATTGATGAAAATGAGGAAAGGGATTAAAGATGGGGGGAGACAGGTGCGTAGGGAGGTGAAAGGGACTAAAAAAAGAATCAAGATGTCTGTTATGTACACCTGCCTGCTCCCTAAGTTGTAAACTGCATGTATTACAAATTAATAAAAAGAAAACTAGAAAGTAAAAAATAAGCTGGAAAAGATAAGTGAACTTGAAGATAAATCAATAGAAGTTATCTGGAGAACAAAGCGAAAATTCTTAAAAATGTTCAAAATTTTGTATCCAGAGAAAAATTAGGAATCAAGGTTTAAATAAGGCCTTTTCAGAAAAATGAAAGTGGAGACAGTTTTTTCTGTTGTTGTTTTGCTTTTTAATAACAGATCTGTACAGTAGAAAATTCTGAAGGAAGTATTTTTGGCTTAAGAAAAATGACCCCAGATTGGTAAGTGTGGGCTTATGGTATTTGTTGATGTAAGAATTTTCAGCACACACTGTAGCGATCACAAGGTGGTGAAATCTGTCAGTACAGAGCTGTTCTTACAAGAAAGACAAGAGTATTAGGGTTTTCTGGTGCAACAGAGAAGCAAAAGGAAAGAGAAAGGGGCCTTTATTGAGGACACAGAGAGGCGCACACAGCCTGTGGGAGTTTGGCTTTCTCCGCTGACCAGATACAGAGGGGCAGAGGGTTATATGACCTCTGATCAGAAGCTGCACATGAGGTAGGCACTGATGATGGAGCAAGGAACTGATTGGAATTTTCTTCACACGCACGGGAAAGCAAGTCACAATCAGGGCTGACGGGGAAGGAGAGGAGGAGAAGTGGTCATCAGGGTAAGTGCTTTTGCCATGGCCTTCCGCCATGTTAGACCACAGCCACAGTGCACAGTAATTTATACTATGGTAAGAATCTTTCAAAGTGGATCATTGGTGGCAATTTGGTGGTGTTTTACAGTTTTTAGAGTGTTTAGAAAATGTGTATTGGTTCCTTTTCAGAGTTATTCTCTCAAGGTTATTTGTGAGGGGTGGTAGCTGATGCGGAAATCAGATTGTAAGTGAATGAAGAGGAAAGGATGATGATTGTGGATCAGTTGTGTACTGGAGGGAAGGAAGTAGTCGCAAGAGCAAGTAAGTTTTTATATTAATTTTAAGAGCTCCTTCTTGTCGTAACTTGCTGACTCTGGTAGCCTCAAAGGAAAGGAAAAGAGGAAGATGCTAATAACCCCGTCCTCGTGAGAGGAGATCTTGGAGCTCTTGTTTGGCATTGGTGGTGGTTTCTATAAAATCATCTACGCCTAGTGATTTTACAGAACCAGATAGCAGATTGCTTACCATCTGCAGGCAATGAGGTGATCAAGACTTTATTTTATACTAAATGTAATTTTTCTCAAAATCAGAATTGAATGATTTGGATAGAAATCCCAGGAAATTGAAGGGTAAGTGATTTCCAGGCCAGGCTCAGCTATTGTGTGGGAACGCACAGGAAGTTCTGCCTTGCCCTGGCCTCCGGATAGGCCAAAGTCAGGCTCTGAGCTCTGCAGTCCTGGTGTAGGAAGAGCCAATGAGGGAAGGTTTCCTTGCTGCTTGTATAGTTTGGTACTCACCATGCCCTAGACATACTGAAATAAGCCAGGGTTTCTTCCCAGCTCTATTGGCTTTAGGAGAAAATCTAGTTTTTCCCCAGTGTTACTGAACCTTGCAGGTCCTCTAGGGCAGCGGTATTTTGTTTCAGCTGGATCAGGCCCTAAAGGAGGATTGGAACAGATGTTTGAATTTGGCTAAATGCTTTCAATATTTATTACTTAGGTGACCTAGTTTAGAGGCAATTGTAATAGGAAAAAACAAGGACATTTGAGAAAAACAGAGTTTATTGCATTCACCTTGAAAAATAAAAAGAATTTTTCTTTTTTTGATTAGTCTATTTTATGTAGCTTGAATGTGAGAAAAAAAAACCCTTGAGGGATTCTGTTTCTACATCAAACAGATATCTGCATGAGATTACATTTTAAAATGTTCTTCCTTATGGAATATTTTTTAGTGGGACTGGGGAATAGATTGGGAACTGACGTTCTTGATGTGCTGATTTTGAAAGCCGAGGGACTTTAGAGGCCACGTCCTAGAGACCTACACTTCTTAAGTGAAGACGCTGAGACTTCGACGGACTTGCTAATGTTTGAGGCAGGCCTACAGGGATTCACTGACGCAGGCGGAAGTCTGACTTGAGCTTCTCAGATCCTGCTCAGAGCTGTTCATTCTGCTTTATCTTGAGCTCTGTGTGCCACTTGGATGCGCTGTCATGGAGAAGTGGGCACTTTGTTGGATAATTGATGTGTGCACACTTGACGTTTTGGGTAACTTCGTGTTGCTTTGTGTAAGGAAGATGATTGCTTCTCTGTTCTTCCGGTTTACAGAGAATGAGGGGGGAATGGCTAGAGTTACCATGAAAAACCTGGATCCATACACATCTCGTCATCTAACAAATAGGATGCTCATTCCTTACAGCCAGTGGTCAAGGAAAGACAGTGTGGCAGAGCTGTAGAACCTGAATTTGATTCAAGGGCTGACAAAGTGGAGAGGATTAAAGGGCAGAGAGCTAAAATGTGGAAGCGATTATAGGACAGGTAGAGCTCCATCCTCTTCTACTGCAGAATTGGCATCTCAAACCACAGGGAACAAGGTGATGAAATAGATTTGAAATTTATGGAAATGACAACACCTTACATTGTATCATCCAAAAATACTAACAATTGGAAATAGGGAAGCGAGGAAGCTACCTTCTTTCTCCATTTTTACTGTGGTGCTTGGTTTATTTTTCTGTAAAAATTACATTTTAATTGGTACATCAAAACTAGATATATTCTAGATTACTGCATGATGTTTAAATATATGTATACACTGTGTAGTATTCAAATCAGGGTAAGTATATCTGTCTCCTCAAACATTTGCCATGTCTTTATTTTGAAAATATTCCAAATCTTTCTCCTAGATTTTTTTTTTTTTGTTTTAAATCTGGGTCTAATTATTTAAAAAAAATTGCAGGAAAGGATAACAAAAATTTCCATTTTAATGACTTTAAATATATAATTCACTGGCATTAATTAATTCATGCTGTTGTCCATTCATCATAATTTCCAAAAAACTTTTATTACCCCCAAAGAATCTCCATTTTAAAATAACAATTCTATCTCCTTAACCCTTGGTAATAACCTGCCTTGTGTTTTCTGTCTCTATAAGTTCATCAGATTTTTGGACTTCATCTAAGTGGAATCATACAATATCCATCATTTTCTGTCTGTTATTTCACTTAGCATACTGTTTTCAGGGTTCATGCATGTTGTGCCATGTATCAGAGTTTTGTTCCTTTTTATGGTTGAGTAATATTCCATACATTTTATCCATTCATTCATCTATTTGGGTTATTTCCACCATTAGGATATTATGAATAATACTGTAGTGAACAATGGAGTATAAGTATATTGAGCAGGTAATTTTGAAAACTAAAATTAGGAGCAAAAAGGGTTTACAGTGGCCATATGTGCCGGCTGGTTGTCTCTTTCCTTTTTTCATAAGTAATGTTACTATACACTGTGCTTTTGTAATGTTTACTACTTTTCAAAATACTTTTAAGTATATGATCTCATTTACTACAGCTTGAAAAATAGTAAAAGATACTATGTATGATAGTTTATTTTGTGAATTCTTATAGGATAGTTGAAAAATAAGGAGGGTAGAGAAATTGTTAGATACTCCAAAGTAACCATCTTGCATTTTAAAAAAGATCTATACATTGAACTTATTAATATTTTTAAATGTATTTTTTATTAATGCCTATTAATTTTATAAAATGCTGGGTTTCACTGTAGTATTTTCATACATGCATGTAACAGATTTCAGTCATATATATCTATTTCTCCATTAACCCCCCCCCCATTCCTTTCCTGGTGTTCAAATGTAATAGTCTCCTTTCTACCTATTTTCATGTCTTTTTTTTTTTTTTTAAGATTCCACATATTGGAAATAACATTTGATTCTTGTGTTTCTGAATCTGGCACATTTCGCCTAACGTGATCTCCAGTTCCTGCAAATGACATACTTTTGTTATTCTTTATGAATGAGGCACACACACACACACACACACACACACACGCACGCACGCGTGCGCACGCACACACACACACACACACACATTACATTACATTTTCTTTATCCAGTCAATCACTTATGGGTGCTGTTTTTGTTACTATAGCTCCGTAGTATAATTTGAGATTGGATATTATGATACTTTTAACTTGGTGCTTTTTGCTTAGGATTGCTTTGGCTGCTCTGGGTCTTATTTTTCCATATGAATTTTTATGTTTTTTTCTAATTAGATGAAGAATGTCACTGAAATGTTGATAAATTCAATCAGTAGAGCACTTTTGTTAATAGACGATTTTGACAATAGTCTATTAATCCATGAATGTCAGAAGTCTTTCCATCTTCTGTCTTTAATTTCCTTTTTTAGTGTTCTGAAATTTTCATTGTAGAGGTCTTTTACCTTCTATCTTTTTTGAAAACTTATGCATGCAATTGTTTCTTTCTCATCTAGTTCATTACTGGTATATAGAAAACAAGTTAATTTTTTAAGAGGTTAAAAGAAAGCAAAACAATAAAAACAAAATAGTAGAAATGATATGGGGGTTCAAAACAAGCTGATAGGAAATTAACAGTAGTCACTGTATTGCATATTGTTATCTTCAAAATAATTGCTCAGATTATAAGATACAGGATGCAGAACAGATATAAACAATATAATCAATCATAGTTTCTTTTCCTGAACTGTTAGGATCAATAGTACAATTATCTTAGCTATCTTATGTGCACATATATATATTTCCCCCTTTCTTCTTCTCTGTTTTTCCCACTGTTGAGTTTTTAAATGTTGGTTTTGTATCCTGGCCATTTGTATCTTATATAATTCTCAGTTCATATCCAGTTGTATTTCATTGACATAAAAACCTGCTTCTCACCTCTTGAGATTATTTTGCAGCTAGTCTACACATATTTCAGCATGTGTTGATGAAAGATTAGGGCTGTTAATAAATAAGTTCAAGGCCATCATCCCACTTAAAACAACAATACTTAATATTGTTAAAAATGAGAATTCAAATTCCCAAGACACTTAAGCAATTTTTAACAGCTTATTTGTTTAAATCAGTATCAAAATAGTGTTCATTCATTAATAGGTTGGTATGCCTCTTAAACCTCTTGTAAGATATTTCTTCTTCTTTCTTTTTTGGGGGCATTTCTTCACAGATTTTGCTGATTACATGCCTGAAATACTGATATGTCTTTATATCCTGAATCGCTTATAAATAGGATAAAGATCTAGGACTTGAGCAGATTCATGTTGATTTTTGGCTGGACTGTTTCATAAATGTTGTATTTTTTTTTAATTAAAGGACACACAGTGTCAGTTTTTTGAGATGTTGACAGTCTTTGATGATCACTGTCATGATCTCTTTGGGTTCAATTAAAGGTATGATGGTTTGATAATTCTGCATATGTATTTTTGAACTGTCCTTATCCCTGTACTAGTGGTCTTTGCCCTGGTCTTTGCCCTGAACTGTATCCTCAGCCTCTTTTTTATTTTGCTAAAGGGTCTCACTGAGTCACTTAATTGCTCAGGTTGGACTGGAGCGTGCTGCCTTCCTGCCTAGCTTCACCAAATGCTGGGATTACAGGGCTGTGCCACCACCCCTGGATTATTAGCTAGTTCTTAAAATAATGAATTATATGAACAATATGTGTCATAAGCTAAAAATAATAAGAATAAAATGGGGAAAGAGGATTTGGAGACACAGGTGGATAGGAAGGGAATTAAAAAAGAATCAGTCATGTGTTCTTACACGCACCTATTCCCTAAAATGAATGTAAACTTCATGTACGATGAACGTGTACTAATCAAATAAAAAATAGGATAAACCCTCAAACAAATAAATAGTAATGAATTATCTAATACCGTCCAATGGTGCTTATCCTTTTTAAATGAAAAGAGTAATTTAAACATGTTAGAAAAGCCAGCCCCGCACAGTTACTCTTGTTTGTCCCGCCTTTGTCTGGAGAGAGTATCTTCGGGTTGGTCCACTAACCCTTCCAGGGCTCTGGGTCTTCTGGAGCTCATTGTTCTCCTTCCCAGTACTTTTTCATACCAGTCTAGCTAGCGATGTGTCAATTTGTTAATCTCAAAGAAACAGCCTTTGGTTTTAGTGAGTTTTTTTTCTGGTTTGTTTGTATCGTGTATTTTATGAGTTTCTATTTTTATTTTTATTAATATTTCTCCTTATTTTGAGTTTTACTCTTGTCCTCCCCCAATTTGACATGCAAGTTGATGCTGTTTACTTAAGACCTTTCTTCTTTTTCTTTTCTTTTTTTTTTTTTAATTTTGAAGGGAATAAAACAATAAAATGGAACAAAACAAAACAGCAAAAACAATACTGGATTTGAAAAACAAGGAAGAAGGAAACCTCCCATAGTTGCTAGAGTGCATATTATCATTCTCTAAAGATGCTCAGACTGCCAGCCTGCAAAGTCAGTCAGTCAATACAAGCATTAAATTGGGCTCATACCTCAGCTGCTATCATCCCAGTCTGTGCTCCCCTGCACCAGCTGGTTTTCTACATGGCAGCGGTGGTGGGGTGGTGGGCTGTGGGGAGGGCTCTTCCTGTCCCCCCACCTGCGCACCTGCTGGACGTGGGAAGCTGGGCTGACTGCTTGGTTCTCTTCTCGGCCCACAACTACCCTGGCTCATGGCAAGGGCAGGTCAGCTTCTTGGTTCTGTTGCTTCTTTTCTCATACAGACTTTTAGCACTACCGATTCATTCTTTGTTACTGATTAATGGCATCTCATAAAGTTTTATATATTGTGTTTTAAGTTTTGTTCAATCCAGAATAATTTCTACTTTCCAGTGTGATTTCTTTCCTAATTCATTAGTTATTCTAGCGTCATATTTAGCTTCCAAATGTAGTATATGAAGATCTCTCAGAGAACTTTGTTGCTATTCCAGATAAATTCCATTATGGCCTGAAAACATGCTGTCTGATTCAAATCCTTGAAAATTCATTGAAATTTGTTGTATATTGCAATATATGGTCTATATTGATAAAAATATTTTGTATGTACTTGAAAAGAAATACTGCTATTGATAGGTATAGGTGCTGTAAAAATGTCAGTCTCATGAAGTTGGTTGATAGTGTTAAAACTTCTTTATCTACGTTGATTTTTTTACTTGTCTCTCAGTTATTGTGAGGAGAATATTGCAACTACAACTAAAACAAAGATTTAAAAAAATTCCCTGAGGACTCTCTACTTGTTTTATTTTCAGCTTTTTAAAAACATATTTTGATGCTGTGTTACTAGGTGCACAACAGTTTATGATTTTTATGTCCTCTTGATGAATTAACTCATTTCCTTATGAGTGATCTTTTTTATCCTTGGCAATATACTTTGCTGTTTCCTATTTGTAATCTGATTTTTCCAGCTTTGATTCCTACTAATACAGTTTTTCCATTCTTTATTTTTATTGTGGGTTTTTAATAAACAGTTTGTAGTTTTGGTCTTGCTGTGTATAATCTCACTACCTGTGTCTTTTAATGAAATTATTTAGACAATTCACATTTCTTATGCACTTGAAAAAAATGAAATGATCTTCCCCCAGATGTTAATGTTTTATTAATCTTCAAAGAAGAGACTTTCATGTGTTAGCCTTTCATTATTATGGGAAAATACCTGGAGAAATGCACTTCACTGAGGGAAGATTTGTTTGGCTCACAGTTTCAGAGGTTTAAGTCCATCATCAGCTGTCTCCCTGTTTTCTGATTCTGTTTCGAGGCAGAGCATCACAGTGGAAAAACATGGCAGAGGGCAGGTGTTCAGCTTGTGACCTCCAGGAAGCAGAGTGCTTGGCAAGAGGGCAAAGGGCCAGGGACAAGGCATATGCTTTGGGGCACGCCCTGGTAGCCTGCTTTCTCCCGCTGACCTTCCAAAGCCCTTGCAGCTCTGAGCATTGTACCCTGGTGATCTAATCACCTCTTCAGGCCCCATTACTGCACACTGCTGAATTGGAGACCAGCCTCCAATCTAGGGGTCTTTGGGGACATATTTAAACTTGTGCTTTCTATAGAGTTCTCTCCATTCTCACTTTAACAATTTGCTAAAAGAAACGTAAGTGTGGTAACCTACAGATAACATGGGCTTTTCACTCTTGTATCTATTAGAATTGTTCGGTGATAGTGGCCCCTGTTTAGGCAGGATTTTACAGCCCTGGCACTGCTGATACTTTGAGACTGTACTTCTTTCTTGTAGAGTGTTGTCCTGTGTATTACAGAATATTTAGTAGTATCTTTCATTCCCATCTACTAGATGCCTTTTCACCACCTTTAAGTCTTGTTATTTAAAAAATATCTATAGGCCAGAGTCTTCTCTGTAGGCTTGCAAGCCATCATAGGATTGTTCCAGCAGCATAAGATAACAGTTGTTTTTCTAAAACACCTCGGTATCCAGTTTAGTTGCAGTGTTGGAACTTTGCAATAAATAAGTGGGTTTTGGGTTGCAGTTTGGACACTCAGTCTCCAAAAGGCTCACCATCACTGCTAAAGATATTGCTGAATACCCTGGGATGGAGCACAAACTCCCTATCTTGCAAAAGTAAAGGAAAACTGGTTCTAAAACTGTGTGGTTGTGTTGCCTGTGTGCTAATGATGACTATGAAGATTCCTTTATTTTCCATGTTTTCATCTGTTCCAGATATCTGCCCTCCTTACTTTTAACTTCTCAGTCTTTTTCATCTCATTCGATGTCTACCACAGAAATTACACTGGATTATCTCCTACATTTATATTTTTGGTGTAATCTTTCCTCCTGTTCTCATGGCTTTGTGTTTGCTTGTTTCATTTTTCAGAGTGTTTTTTCTGGCGCCCTCCAGTTCTCCACACTCTCACTGGCAGCCAGTGTGTGCTGTGCTTTCGTCTCTCCATCAGCAACTCTTTACTTCCTAAATTCTCATTGTCTGATTGGTGATCCCACATGAGTGGGGTTACAGAGCGTAAATCCTTGTTTCCCTTTATGTGTATCTGTGTGTTGCGTTTCTCTGTGGCATCTTCCCAGTGGTTTTGTTTTTTGCTTAACATTCCTTTGCTTATTTGTCCTTGGTACTCCATGGAAAAGAGCTTCTCTCCTTCTTGTCAAATGTCATATCATTGCTGACACTTTTTATCTGCTCTACTGCCCGTATTTCTCCTTCACTCATACTTCCTAACAGTTTAAAAACTATGAGGTCCCACAATTACCTGAATTTTATAGAGAATCTGGTCTTGAGGACCTCAAGTCTCCCTACGCCTTCTGTGCATTACTCTTTCCTCCTCTGCCTTTGCTAACTCCTGACTTCAAATCGGAGGATGCTCAAGATAGGGGAAAAGATCAGATCGTGTCACACTGCCTTCTGTGCGAAGCTTTTATGGCCTGTTGGAGGCTCCCTTCTGTGAGGTCCAAAGCGCTTGGCCGAAGTGGAAAAGATTGTGTTTTGTCAGATCCTCCCAGCCTCTCACAGGTCAAATAATGGGTTTAGTAGAAGTATGGAAATGTTTAGTTGGTCTGTGTGCCAGAAGTTGCCACTAGGAAGGCAGCAGTGTAAACAGTATGTGACTAATCCTCTCTTAGAAGGAAGACATTTTAATGCAGTCGTTTCCTCTCTGTTTACAGGGTGCAGTATCCATAGATCATATCTTCAGGGGGCCCCATATAGCCCTCATTTCTGTCCTGTTTCTTTCTCCTGTGTGACCAGCATCTCCCCCACTAAGTTACTGTGTGTGGTTACATTTCAACCCCTACTACTTGTGTTGCTCTGTTCATGTTGTCCGTGACCTACTACGAAATTCACTGGTTTTTTCCTAGGTTCTTACGTCTCTGTCTTTTTCTGCACCCTTTTGTGTGTGACCCTCTCGTACTTCTTCCTAGAAACTTGTTTTCACTCATCGTTTCTTGATCTATATTTTCCTTGTTTTGTTTGTTTGTTTTCTTTTCTGAGTCCCCTCCCCAACCTTTATTCTCTTTATGGCCACTATTGAGGGTGAACATCTTTGAAGACTATGTGGGTGTATCCTTTCTGTTTCCTGAAATGTTTTTGCCTTTGCAGATACTGGACCACTTAGAACTGTGATGTTCCTAAACTCAGAGGCTTTTCCTAACCCCTCTGTGGAGATCTGCCCACATTGCTGTCTCTAAAACCGCGCAGTCATCTCCCCACAGACTGGCCCTTGCTTCTGGTGGGTGTGACTCAGCATACCTCGTCGCTTTCACTCTGCCACTAGACCTCGACTCAGACATACTCAGACATTCGCTTCTACCCGACCAGGCTTCAGCGCTTTCAGTTTTGATTCATGTAATCAAGTCCTGTAGTTCTTCTGGTAGTTACCTCTGCACGGCCACTTCATGGCTCATTCACTTTAGATATTGCTTAAAGATTTCTTATCATGGTAGGGAAGGGTGAGCTTATTTATCTCATGCCTTATCATCAGCCTTCTTCCTAGTCGTTATTTGGTATGTATCATTTTCCTGTCTCTTCAAAGTCAAATGGCACATGTAAACCTTGATGTACTCTTCCATAAAGTGTCTTCTGTCAGAGTCATGACTGTTACCTTCTGACTGTTCCTTTGAAAAGATGAAGCTTTTCACTTCTCTTTCATTTTTGGACTTTTTCAGTTTCCTTCCAGCTAATTCTGACCTTTGTATCTCCAGAGTTGGTAACATGGGTGCTTCCAACACAATGTTTTTCATATTTTGTGTATGGATAGACAGAGCGCTCAGAGTAAAGCAAGTAGGCTGTCGGGGTGTCTTCTTCCCAGTGGCCTGTTGTCAGGATTCCTGTGCCTGCCAAAGGAGAAGGTTCCTAGTGTCACCCGGTGTGGTTTCATATGGGTGTGTCTCTGAACTATGGAATCACATTCTCCACTGCAGTGAGTCCCCTTTCTTGCCCTTTCCTCCAGACCCTTCTCCTCTTACTCCCAGTCCAACTTACCTTTGGGGAAACGAATGGCAAACCAGTCTTTATGCTGGCAAAACTAAAAGTCCCAGCAGGAGAGGACTGTATTGTTGAGGAGAGGGGTATGTGTTGTGCTTCACTGCAGGTCGTTTCATTCTTTTAGAAAGGAGTACTAAGGCTTTTTACCTGAAGGAGATAAAAATTTCACTCCTGAATGGTCTGTTTGCTGAACTGAGGAGGACAGTTGTCTTCATTTATAAATTTTCAGTGAAGACACCAGCATTCAGCTCTGCTTCTCATTATCATCTCTTCCCTTCTTGGCTTCGGCATCAGACTCCTGTGGCCCTTTGGAAGGCACCTCCTCTGTGTCTGTACTCGCATGGATATCTTTCAGCTACTGGATACAACCTATTAGGAAGTCATGAAGTCGTTAAATAGATACAGTGTGGTTCAAGACTGTTTAAAAAATAGGTTATAGGAGAAAATATCAAGATATCCTGTACACAGAGCCTAAATAATATTTTGTGAAATTCATTTGGATTATATAAAAAACACACATACAGATAAAGGTGTGTGCTGCATGTGCATGTACAGTGTGCACTGAGGTAAAGAGCAGAAAAATGTTTTGCAGCCCAGGGCTTCCTGTCTCCTGCTACAGCAGCCAGTGTTTTTTGTTGTACCTTGGATCTCTTACAGATTTGTTACATGGTTCTCAGTCCTGCTTAGTAGCCTGTTTGCAGGAGGTCTTGACCAACCAGAATGGAGCTGGGTCTCTGGCTGGCCAAATGTTAACTGAGTAGGTTCAGGATTGAGGGACTGGTTTGCGGGGGCATAGGTAGGCTAGGGAGGTCACCAGTGGGGAGACATTGAGGAATTTGGGATAGTTGCTTTTTATCAATACAGTGTATTAAATATTTTAGTGCACTCGCTTGGTTGTACTATAGTGCAGAGCGAAGTATCAATTCAATTTATATTTTGTTTTCCCTTACCTACAATTTTCAGCATATGTTTGAAGAAAAGGGAATATATGGGTGTCTCAAAACAATTTTGAACCTGAGGCCTACAGTTTTCACTTTTAACCTTCGGTTCTTTTGAAAAATTTAGCCTCCTATCCCTTAAAATTATAGTTATATTGTTAGGACAAATCCTATGTTCACTACTGATAGTATATTCTGGTAGTGGAGGAAGGAAAAAGAAGTCCCAATTTTTATTATTTTTATTATTATTATTATTATTACTTTGAGACAGGGTCTCATATATAGTTCAGGCTGGCCTTGAACTCTGAGTGATCCTCCTTCCTCAGCCTCCTGAGTGCTGGGATTACAGGTATGTACCACCAGCCTAGAAATCCCAATTTAAATGAAGAGAGAGATTTCTTTCTCCTGAAATAATTGGATAAAAAGAAAGAAGAGTTTGCATGTGTGCCTATAAGGATGAGAAATGGTGCAAAATAATTGTGACAGGTGACACTGGAAGAGAAGGTGGACTCAGGCCACCAAGGAAGAAGGTGTGTCGCCTCATCAGTGTGTGCGGGGTGAGTTTGCCCCACACCTTCTTGGACTGTGAAGCAGAATGGCCTCAGCCTTATGACTGCAGGTGCTATGTACTTTTGCCCTGTTTCTGGGGAAAGGAGAAGGTGATAGATGAATGGGGTCACCTATGTGTAGCTGCATATTATGTATCTTTTTTTCTTTTTGTATGTCTTTTTGAGACAGGGTTTCATTATGCAGTTCAGGCTGGTCTTAAGCTCATTTTGTAGCTTAGGCTGGCCTTGAACTAGCAGAAATACGCTTGTCTCAGCTTCCTGAATGCTGAGATTACAGGCATGTGCCACCATGTCTGACTAGTAGTTCCATATTTGCAATGTGTTAGTAACTTGGGGAATAATTGCCCAGTGTAGGGTTCAAGTCTCAATTTCCTTGGGTTAGTGCCGGCTAACACTTGTTACTGAAATTCAAGACCTGGAACACCTTGATCTCACTTTTACCTGTTTGTGACTTTCCTGTTGTGTTCAGGGGAAAGGAGTCCACATGTACATAGCCTTTTAGTTCACTTCTTGCTGCCCATATGTCTTTGTTTCAGAGGGCAGAGAAGGAGGTACTCATGTGGAAGGCAGACCCAAAGGCTCTCCTTCCTGGTGCGGCTCAGGACAGGAGCGTGTGGCAGCCCAGGTCTCCCGGGGTGTTGGGCGCTCCTGTTCTGAACAGAAGCTAATCTGTATGTCTGTCACCTGATTACAGCCCACAGCGACTGGCTGGCCGCGCAGCTTCTGAGCTACAGAAGAGCTTCTCCTTCTCCCTGTGGCTCATGGAATGGACTTGTGACCGCCAAATGTGTCCAGCTGTTTCACCGTGTCTTCTTTCCCAAACAGACTTACTTAAAGATCAAAACAACACTTACATCATCAAGACAGTGTTTGCAGTGCTAGCCCTTGGGCTTTTAGTAATGTTCTGAGTCGTCTTGTGAGGAAAGGAATGCCTTTAAGGTGCTATTATGTCTGGGAAAATCCAGGCCCAAGGTAGATTTTACCAGGGTTACTGAGACTACAGACTTTAAAGAGACGGCTTGAGAGCCCTGGTTAAGAGGAAGCATCCTAATTCCAGCCTTTTCTGTTTCTTTATCTCTGTCCTGCAGAATAACTCCTTCCTCAGCTCCAACTAGAATCAGTCCCATAGAGTGAGTTATGTAGAATTCTGCTTCCATCATGAGACACTGTGGTGATATTTTTGGTGGCCTGGTAATTTACTCTCTACATTGAGCTGCCATGATGTCATTTCCTCCCTTTGGATATTGTCACCTTTGGAGAGGCAGCCCTTTGGGCCAGATCACACGGAGAGCCAGTTCCCTCCTGAAGGCTGTGTGTTCCTAAAATGGGCCATTCTAATGATTTTAGTAAAGAATTTGTATATCCTAGAATTCATATAGCATCTGTATATTATTACTACTTACTAGCCTTACTCAACTAATAGTTTAATTTATCTTCCTGTAGGAATGCTTCAATATGGGCAAAGGCTTATTATTTTAAAGTATATATTGCATGCAGTGGAAGGGAATTGTTACAGAATATAAAGAGTTGGGTCAGGAAGGTGAAAACATCACAATTTTGTTCAGAAGTCCCAGAGGTTTTCATTTGTTATCACTGAAAAATAAAATGGCAAGACTGGTTATTTTCATTATTCTTGAGAACCAGCAATTATAAAACATTTAACTCAGTATAGTATAGTTTGTATCATTATGAGGTACAGCATGGAAATTGTTTTCCTAACAGTATCATAATTCATATTTCAAAAAGGTAACTCAAATTACTTTTTTTTTTCAGTTTTATTGTGTTCAAAATTTTTGGGAGGAGGGAGGCAGAAGTTTAATCCAGGGCTTTTTGCACTGAGCTACATCTCTAGCCCTTTATTTATTTATTTATTTTTTTTTGAGACAGGGACTTAGTTGCTAAAGTTGCTTAGGCTGATCTCAAAATTGCTATCTTCCTGTATCAGCCTCCCAGAGTGCTAGATTTACAGACATGCATGAAGCAGGCTTTCTGCTCAGGCCTGTTTGGCAAGGACGGTATGTTCCTACCGTTAGGGGAACTGAGACTTAAAGGAGCTGACCAACTAACCTGCTGTTACTAGGTCGCTTGGCAAGGTCCCTCTGAACTATACTGGATCTAGTCCTCAAAGCTGATTTTATTTCATTAATCAAGCAGGGAATTTCTTGCATATGCTCCTTGTATACCTTTTTGTTTTCTTTCCACTCTTTGCTTTGCCAGAGCTGCCAATTTATATGTGTATCCATTTATGTCTATGTCTTTGCATTTTTAACTATTAATGCCACTGTTTTGCATGAAGCATTACAGTAGAGGGTCCATGCTGTGGACCCTCTGATAAAATCCATTTGTGATAACCTGTTTAGCTTATGCTTCTTGAGTAGATAGGCAGAGTCCCTTTCATGCTGGAGGTTTCTAAGGGTAAGTGGTGAGTTTCTGCCTATACACCATGCATGGTCAGCCACTATTTTTGAAGGAGCAAATGAACCTTGCATGGAATTTCCGCTCTTTTTTAAGTTTAACTAGTTCTTCCCTCTTTTGTTGACTTTTAAAAGCCCATTATTTATTTTTTGATTCTCACTTTGTTTCTTCCCAGAGTAACACCCCTTTCCTCCCAGAATGTGGTGATTCATCATGCCCAGGCCCAGGAATATGTGCTCAGGCCCAAGTACTTTCCAGCCCAGAAGGTGATTTCAGGAGAGCAATCAACAGAAGGCTCATTCCCACTAAGATACGGGCAGGACCACGTGGCAGCACCTTTTCAGTGTGAGTATGGCTCAGTTAACCATTTTCTCAAGTTGTAGTATCATAGTTTGGACACTTTATTTGGTTTAGGTGACTTAAGTATGTCACAGTAGATAAAATTCAAGCATCATTAAAAGACCCCCATTGATTCCTGAAACAACCAGGCAGCAGATGTTTAGCATAGTTTCCTAATTCTGAGGAAAGGCAGCTTTCCTGGATTTGAGAAATAAATCTGAAGTGATCTGTCTGTGATTCCATTTCTGCAAGACGTCTGCATTTCAGAGACATAGTTGCTGTAATTTTAGGTATAGTTGTACCGCACGCCTGCCATGTTTACATTGATGGAATGTTTTCTTTAGCAAGCTAGCCAAGATTCATTCCCTGTGAAAAGTCTGAAGTGTCCTGCGTTAGTCTCTCAGCCTCACCTACAGTGGATATTTTTGTGCTTAAGGTCCACCTACTTTTTGGTCTGTTAAGCAGATGGCGTGGCAGACTCCTCCAAATTTGTAAAGGACTATTGTATCAGTGGCCAACTTGGTCAGTATCTCGCTCTGGGGGAAGCTCAAGGACGCAGTCCCTGGCTCGAAGGGTGGGGAATGTGATGATTTGTGGTTTAGGTATTACCGAGTGTCTGCTGGCGGCATCTGCAGAAAATGTTCAGGAGTGAGACACAGACCACTGAAAGGCAAGAAGAGCTAGACGTGTGCTCCTTCCAGCAGCATCCTGCTCCATCGCATCTGGACTGATTCCTGCACCATAAGCTTTGGAAAAGAATGCCAGTTGTGGGGTTGTATGGAACTATATTTCACTGCCACAGATTGTCTGAATAGCTGAGATGGCGTCTTGCTACTGTTTGACACTTAAGTATGTAGCTGCCGCAGACTTGGTTCTCTATTGCTGTCTCTGCTTTCCAGTTTCTGTACCAAACCTAAAGTGATTGATGCTTCCCTCAGACTTCCCTTTCACTCTGAAGCTGGAGGTCTTAGGGAAAATTATAAAAATCATTTGTGTCGTGTCTTGGCAGTTAGGCAAAATTACTTCCAAGTCATTTGCAAAGGGAGAGATGTACCCATCCACTTTGAAAGATTTTTTAATTTACTATTTAATAGTTTGTTCCTGAGGTGAATATGCCTTGAATGTGTAATAGTTTTCTGATTGTAATTTTTCCATGGAGTCTTAAATAGATAGAATTTTAGAAGCATCCCCAAGTTACAATGTGATGGGAAGAGAATTTTGAAAGTTTATGGTTATATTGATAAAGAAAACAATTTCTGAGCAGGGAGTTGTCTAAAAAAGATGGCTTGGGAATCACTGGTTTTAAGGTCGACTGCAGTTTTAATTAATATTGATTTATTATAGGAATGGAATTCTTACTATGTGGATGCATTTTAAATGCTCAAACTTTGGTTGAAGTATTTTCTGGAAGATAAAATGGTATGTTAGAAGAATGTGAAGTTTCTTAACTGTATCAGCTCAAACTTTCTCCCTGTCCTGTTTAAAGCTATTTTTATGTAGTAGCGAGCTGGTTAAAGGATATGGATTGACACATTGTCACAGGGATGGAGTCCTCTGGTCTAGGTCTTCAACAGATAGCTCTTGTTCAGAAAGAAGTTCAGGAATTGACTGAGACATTTTTGGTGTATGGGACGGACAGGAAGGGAGATGTGGCTATTTTTTGCTGAGGCCAGAGCTCCAGTGAGAGTTGGAGGTCTAATTGGAAAGTTTTAAAAAGAGGTAATTTGGCAAGACCATGGAGAATGTGGAAATAGGAAAACTGGGTAAGACTAGGAAGCCTGAAGCTGGAATAAAGGCCTTCGAAAAGGAGGAAGAACCTAATGCGCTCTGTCTCCCGGACTCTCACTCTGTGCCAAGGAAAAGAGGGAAACCCCAAATGGAGCAAAAAGGAAGGAAAAGTTAACAGCAAAAATCTGAGGAAAAGCAGAAACTTTTTTTAAAAGAGTAGGAAGAATTTATTGAAAGGAAGAAAAGCTTCAGTCAAAGAGAGACAGAAAAGTGGGTTGCCTGTAGGAGCGTCTTTTAGTATCTTCATTTGCATTTTTATGCAAAAGATCAAGTGGGACAGATTAAATTGTCATTATCCTGAAAGGTTGGGAGTGTAGACAGAAGTAGATAATTCTGATTCTTCAGAAAAAGAGAAGAGATTAAGGTCATTTGGCATGCTGTACATTGGGGTACAGTTGAAGAATTGGTGTGGCTCATTGCAGTCCGGTGCCATTACTTTTGAGAAGTGAGTAGGACCAGAGAAGACGTTTAGTTGGGCAAAGAACAAGTATTGTTTCCCCCCTTTGAAGGGGAAATTTTTTTTAAAAAAGAAGGCGGTCTGTCGTAATTAACTACCACTTGCTAGATTTAATATTGAGACCTCATAACCAGCAGTAATGATACAAACCTAGGTAGAGCCCTAAGCCTTGTGTACCTTAATCCGCTTACACTAGGAGGAGGTGGTGGTTCCACCAGCCCAAGTGACTAAGGATTTGTTTGCTGGGAAGAGAAAAACATGTTGTTCAGAATAAGCAGGAAAGAGATAAGGATGGGGCTGGTGCATTCACTAAAGTCAAATATATTAGTGTGTCAAAGGTAGCCGTCTCCAGAAGAAACACGACTGGGGTAGCAAACCTTCAGGTTGCTAGTGACCTGTGTGCTCTCCTGGGAGCTTCCGCACTTCGCAGTTTCACGTAGCTTGCCATCACTGTCCAGTGTGTACACGGTTGCTTTCCTATTTTTGTGTTTACCAGCCTTTTGAGTCATTTCCTAGGTAACTTGGTGTCCTAGATTGAGAGTTTAATAGCGTGGTGCCCTTTTTATTAACTAGTCTTAAAAGAATTTAGCTTGTATGTGTATCATCAAGGGCAGAGGTCAGAAAAGCTTTTCTTAAAGGACCTGTAGAAAATGTTTTATGTGTTGTGAGCTAAGAGGAACAATAGGGATTTTATGTAAGTACTTTCATAGCTTTTTACAATGTTGTTATGTATTGAAGAGTGTCAGAATAATTCTTATCTTGCAGATTGTAAAAATTATGGGTGGAGGAGGGCTGGGTGTGGCTCATGGGCTGTGGTTTGCTAATCCCTGATTTAGATGTTCACAGTATCCATCCACTAAACATGAGCAGATTTTGCACCTGATAGGCCAATAGGCTGGCCTTGCCACGTAAATCCTGTAACTAATTCTTTTATTGTCAGTGTCCCTGTCAACCAGCCTCCCCACAGTGTAATTCTCAGGTAGCGCTTAGTTTGGAGGTAGCAGAAAAGCATGTGCTACTAGGAAACTACTTCTGTCTGAGAAGTCTAGCTTCTGTTAATGGTAGAGTGACAGGCCACAGGGAAACTGGGGAAATAATGTATGTCACGGAAACTCTTTTCATATTAGTGGGAATAACATTTTAATTGGGCGAGATAATAATGGTTGTAGACTCAGATATATAATATTAATATGCCACCTGAATGCCTAGAGAAAGTTAAATTTATTTAACTTTAGAGTTATTCTCTACCTAGTAATTTCAGCACCTAGGTGTATACCCAAGAGAACTGGAAACATTTCACACAGAGATTTGCATGTAAGTATGTTCACAGCAGCATTTCTCATAACATCCAGTGAAAACATGCTAAATGCTCATCAGTTGATGAGTGAAAAGCTAAACACAGTATTTCTCTACAGTGTCATATTTACCATAAAAAGGACTGAGGAACTGATACTCGCTATAACCTTGAATACAGGCTGAGTGAAATAAACCAGACACAGGATCTGTGCTACATATCATGATTCCCTGTGTATAAAAGGTCTAGAATAGACAATGCCATACAGAGCTTAGATTAGTGGTTACCACAGGGGCTGCTGAGAGGGAGAATAGACAATGACTATAGTTTTCTTTTCAGGTGATGAAAGTATTCTGGAATTAGTCATGATGGTTGTACAACTCTGTGAATATACTAACAAGCGCTGTACTATACACTTAGAGTATATATCTCAGTTAACTATATCTCAGTTTAAAAAAAAAGGTGACCTTCACCTTTGATATGCTAGTTGTATCTCAGTTGAAAGATACTCGTAAGTGTGATTGCCAGTGGTGACTTCTAAAAGACTAACATCAGTTCCAAGGCCGAAGTTTTAGCTCTCCAGAGCTCCTGTTCTCACAGCAGCAGCTTTGTTGTTTGAGCCCCTCCATCCTAGCTGTGGCCTGACCCCATCCGGTAGTCCTAGACTATCAGGATGCTTTGGTTACATGAGACCTCTTATGGTACTTTTAGTGATACTGCGGTCAATTGCACATCTGGTAGTGTTAACGTTCAGGCTGATATGAGAAGCATACATGAAAACATCTCAGAGTGTGACAAGCAGCTGTATCTCCCCTTGAAAACAGAAAATCCTGTGTCAGGAAAGTAGATTCCCTGTGGTTTCAGACTGGTTCAGTAGAGAGGTCACCAGTGATGCTGTCTGGGTCTTCCTAGTTGTCCTAAGGGAGAAGAGATGGGTTCTGCAGAGCTTAGAGGGAACAGCCAAAATTGTGGGCTTTTGCCAAGACAAATCTGAACAGGAAAAGATGGACAGTGTTTGTCCGGATAAGTTTGCTAATACCAACCACTTCACGGAATGGGCCAGGACATTGGATAAAGGCTGCAGACACCACTGCTAGTCACACAGGGCTTGTCGGGAGTTGTCTGTGGTACAGCAGAGTACCGTGAACGGGAGACAAAGTGGGGGCTTCAGAGCATGGAACACCAAGTTTATCCTCTACCTATTGGCCCTTTGCAAAAGTAAGAATAACCCTTAGGGTAGCCACTGGATGAAGACCACTCGCAAAAAAGAAGTAATTGGAACCAGATTTTTATACATAGGATAAATTACCATGTGTAGATTTTCAGAGGAGCTGCATTTGACAGTGATAGTGAGGGTGATCCTGGCCCCGAGAACCACTGTAGCCTCAGTCACACTTCATGTGAAGGAGGAAAAGAAGCAGCGGGAGAACCTAGTGTGTTCCCAGAGACCTGTAGGGCAGGCTTTTGCAGGTGCATCAAGTCAGTACTTGGAACAGAAGTCTTCAGAGAGGCACACTGCAGCTTTGGAAGCCTTCCCTGCCTGAAGGTACCTTTAGCTTGTATGCAAATAAGTGTTTCTTTGGTACTGGCCAGATAGCCACCCCAATGGTACTAAATGGCAGTGGAATTTGGACCAAAGAAGAGGTTGAAAGCCCACAAAAAATGAATAAACCTTTAAGAAGATTGCTGTGTGTGAAAACTGACTGCTTTAAAGAAGAAATGATAAAGCTTTATACTTTTCCCTTGCAAAATCAAGTTCCTGAAACTACTTGGCTCACCTGTGCACAATTTTGTTTGGAATTAGGAGCCTTGAGCCACTTTCCTGGTCATACGGCAGTGAAAATGGCCAGAAAAAAAAGCACCCACTCTTTGAGGGTTTCTGGCATACTCTTTAAAAGCTTAGACAGTAAGATGTTATTCTCTGTGGAGACTGACACATGGAAAAAGCACTCTGGTGATTATGAATGGACAGTTTTGCCTGCTGTTATTTTTGAAAATCCAGATTTCTCTGAAGGGCAGGCCAGAACCTATTGCAGAGACAGTCTTGCCATAGTTGTACCTCTGTGGGGTGTAGGGTTGTGGTATGCTTGGTCCAGAAATCGTTTGATCACATCCTTGTCCGGGAAGACGTGTGAACACGACTCTTCTCTGCCTGCTGATTGGTTATTGGTTACACAAAGTTAGAAATAAACCTGGATTAGGAGATGGTAGACATGGATTGATTATAGAGACTCCCAAGAAGCTTAGCCAGCAATGTGGAAATAGGGATGGAGGAAAATCTTCCTGAGTAAGGAATTATGTAGTTTAAATTCCTCCCTGGGCAGTCTTTAGTGCTGGAAAAAAGTTTTTATTCCAGTGGCCTAAGATGTTGAAACTTGAGTTCAAGATATTGAGAAGTCAATACTTAGTAATATTCCAGTAATATTCTGGAATCAAACTGTGATTACCACCCCCCTTAGGGAAAAATAACATTAATGAATTTACAGTTTACAAGAGGGAAACCACCAAACAGTGTTTTAGAAGATTTATGTTTGAAACAGAAATGAGATGGTGACTACTTAGCCCTTGCATTTCTTTGCCAGAAATCTAAACTTTGCTTGATTTTTATTTCTGAAGGGAACAATAGTTTCTAGGAAATCAACATTATTGGAATTGAAGTGATAGTTTTGATTAAAAATAAACTAGACTGTACAAAATACTGCTTATGAGATATTATGAGTTATTCTCTGTGAAAGACCTCCATACCATTGCTGTGAGATCATCCTCACTTTGAAGTAAACATCAATCTCTTTCATATATTTTTATGTTTCTTTAAAACTTTGTGTTACGATTTTTCCATGATTTAGTTCTAGGTCTTCTTTCCCCCTAAGAGGTCATTGCAATCTGGTTAAATTGACTAGTTCTTATGACAGGCAAACTTTAAAACATGAAATATGTGTATATATGTATGATGTAAATATATGTATATATTAAAAATTTTATATATATATATATATATATATATATATATATATATATGTATGTTTCTTTTAAGCTTTTCAATGTTATTTATAAAGCAAGTGGCCAGGTTTTTAGTAAACTTCTATAACTGTAACTGAGCTTACAAGTTGGCTTTTTCAAGGTCCTAGTTTATTTCTATGTATGTATTTATAGACAGGGTCTGGCTGTGTAGTGCAGGCTTACCTTGAATTCACTGTAAGGCCCAGGTTGGCCTCAAACTCATGGAAGTCCTCCTGCCTCAGCCTCCTAGATCCAAATTTTTTTAATTAAATGAAAATATTCTAAACAGACAGGGATGCTTTTGTCGAAAATATAATTATTTTAAAATCTCTCTGCCTAGAAACAGATTGAGAAACTTTGGCGAAAGAGAGAGAAACATCTGTAGAGCAGGTGAGAGGGCTGTGGCCGGGGTTGTGCCGGCCTCTGGGCGTCTTGTGTGGGATTGAGTGCTCTCCCCAGCGAGGCTGGACACACACGCCCGGGACAGCTGTGCTCCTTGTTTAATGAAGGGCCTTGGCTACAGGTGCATCTCAGGCTTGCAACCGTTTGAGTCGGATCCAGCAGAAACCAGAGCGCTTCCTCCCACGCTTCAGCTCGCATTCCACAGAGAAGCCAGCGGGAGCAGGCGTCTGCTTTACTTTAGAGAGGATTAGGGAATAATCCTCCCCAAACAAAATCTCTTGATTTATATTTTTTCCTTTATTCATCAATCAAATATATTATATCCACCTTTGTAGTTCAGTTGGGTAGATAATTTCTGGCCCAAAACTTGATTTTTTTTTTCTTGATAACTGTAAATATTTAATGAAGATGAAGAAGTATTCAAGTTTGCTTTGATAGAGAGAGAAGGTAGTGTATTTATTTTTGTTACAAATGATTCTCTGACCTATTTAACTTCCCTCCCCAACATTTTATTCACCCCAGAATAATGGGTGGGTCATTTTAGTTATGCATAATTCTTTCTTACCTTTCTTTTTTTTTTTGCTGTGGCTTCTTTGTGGGTATGGTGACCTTTTCCGCCCCTCCTGCCCTTGACTTTGGGCTTGGCCATCTGACTTGCTTTGAGCATTCAGGAGTAGGAGGACTGAGAGCCAGCTCTGAGCAGCAGCTTAAGAGCATTGCATTCTTCCTCCTTTTATCATGGAAAGGGCATGGATCTGCGCTGCTGACTGCCAACTCCCTTGAAAGCTGCTATTTTTCTTAGATCACTGCTTCAGCAGGGCAGAAGATTGACTGGAACAATCTGGACAAATCAATTGTGACTCTCAGCAAAGCAGATGATGCTGTTATAATCAGACAGGATACCTCCAGGTGTAAAAGCGCCGTCATCTTCTGGCCACAGTGGACTGGAAAACAGATAGGCATTTGACCCAAGAAAAACCAGTCGGAGGCTGGCCAGCTGCCTGTCAAGTGTCCTGGCAGAGAGGCTTTCCCAGCCAGGGACAGTGCTCCTAAATGAATCAGAATCTCTCCTAAGGCATGTGTCAGCGTTGAACGGTGAAGAACTAGAACAGAGGTGGAATACCAAAAGGAAGCAGACGCAGCCAGACAGGAGCTCCCTGCCACATCAGCGTTGGGTGCAAAACTGGTGTTCATCAGTGTTTTAGCAAAGGGGTGGGGATGGGGCCACATATAATGGGGCTGCTGAAAGTGCTGTGGTTTCTTAAGATCTTCTCAGTTTCTGAAATCAGTTCCAGGCTCTGTGAGATTTGGCTTACAAGGCGGAGTGTTCTTGAGACTTCCATCTCCCTCTGGCTGCACATGGCATGACCAAAACATCTTGCAGCTGTACAGCCCCCTCATGGTTTGAAGACAAAGATCCCAGTTAACACGAGTTCTATTTCTACCCTGCACTCTAACAGCTGCATGTCTGGATTATTCAGAGCACCCAAGATTGCCTTCTCAAAACCCAGCTGCTTCAAGTTCTTTTCTTTACTCCTTTGATAGCACTTATTCCTGTCTGCACCCTCCACTCCAAAGAAAGCTTGGGATGGGTTGGTTCTGTCAGTTCCCTAATCCTAACCCCTGGACCACTTGGAGAACTGCTTTACTGGGTCTTGAAGTCAGGAGGGACTGAAGAGTTATATTTGTGTCTGCATAGCTATTTGGATTTTTAACAGAACTGTGCTCAGAGCTCAGGCATTCTGTTCACATGGAATAGAGGGCATCTGCTTGTAGTTTGTTAGTAAGTATGGCTTGGGGGAGCTTTTCAGTCAGACTTCTGAAATCCTGTTGTGCCTCCTATCCATTCATCTTTTTTGGTATGGGTTTTCTGGCAGTCACAATGCGGTATGTGTGTAAATACCCATCAGGCATGCTGTGCCATGTCTTAGACATAGAAATAGAGTAAAATTAGATGCCTCCCTCTGATGGATCTTTTCAAAGTCTGTTAGTGGAGAAAGTGATTCATAACGTTTCTTGTCTGAGATCCCAGTTTCCAAACCACACCTTAATATACCTTGAGAAAAGATCCAAAAACCTCCTAAAGGTATTGTGAATTATACTCTTAGTCACTAAGAATTAGGTAGTTAGAAAATTTGGACATAGATTCTTATTCATCTAGTTAGTACTTCCTTTGTGTTATCTACTGTACTAAACATTCTGTGTACAGTCATTTAATATATCATCATACACTTATGCACTATTACCAATGGTGGGATATTTTGAGAAATGCATCATGAGGTGATGGCATCACTAGGGTGTGATCATAGAGTGTGTTTGTCACAGATTACATCATTTGAGGTTGCCTCTTGATGTAGTCAAGAGATGCAGTAAACACAGTGTATATGTAAGGTGCTGGTAGTAGAACACAGCTGAATATTTTTATAGTAAATTCTTTAACTAGAGGTCGGTCGATCTTTCTTTCTCTTTATTGTAAAGGAAATAAAACAGTAAAATGGAACCAAACAAAACAGTGAGAGCAGTATTTGATCTCAAAAATAAGACAGAAAGAAATCACCCATAGTTGCTATATTTCGTATTGCTTAGATGCTTGGACTACTGGCTTTAGGCCTGCAAAGTCAGTCAAACAATGCAAGCGTTAAGTTGTTTTTTCCCTTCAGTAGCTATCATCTCAGCCTCTGTTCCTCTGAATCAGCAGGTTGCTTATGGCGGTGTGTGTGTGTCCCTGTGTGCCTGTGTGCGCTGTGGGGGGCTCTTGTCTCCTAACCTGCGTGCCAGTTGGTTCTCAGGAGGGGGTTGACTTCTTGGTTCTCCTCCTGGCTCACGACTCAGGAATACACTTTAAAAGAATAAAATGTTTATAGTATCATAAATATGTAAACCTGTAACCTAATTGTTTATTGTCATTATCAAGCATTTCATACGGTACTTGATTGTATGTACTACACTTTTATGACTTATGACACAAAGTAGGTGTGTGTATACTAATCACAGACATGAATAAAGAGTTGCACTATAATGTAATGATGTCACTAGGACATATAAATTCTTTAGCTTCATTATAATCTTAAGAGGTCATCATATACAAGGTCTGTTTTTGACTAAAATGTCATATTGAGTACATATTTGACCACCTAAAACGTATCCTGCATGTTATTCATTTAAGTTAGGAACCAAAATATCAGCTAAATGTTGCCAAAGGAAATCTTATTTATTGGGGAAAAAAAAGCCACTCTAGCTCTTTGGGTAAGTTACTTTTTAGGTGAGTTACACGTTCATAATTCTATTATATTTAAACTTTCTGTAAGTTATATGTAGGTCTTTCAAGACAATAACATGTTTTAAAAATTGTCTGATGCAGAGAAAATGACAATAACTTTTAACAAATTATTTAAATGTAAAATAAATCTTTATAATCAGTAGGTTCCTACTGCTGATTTAAATCCATTTTGATGTCTTTCAAACAAAATCAAACAATATAGTTATATCCAGAAATTATGCCCTTTGCTTTATTCTGTTGTATTGAACAATAAAAATGACCAGTGAAAGCAAATATCTTAAGATGAAAATTTTTTGGTTTTGAAATACTTGTAGATTTTGCTCAATAATATATCATAGCTTAAGTGTCACTGATGGTTTCAATTTTTCTCATAGCTGCTCCATTGAGAGCTGACTATGTATACTAATATCCTCTTTTATTTGCCTAATAATGTCCATATAGATGGTTTCATATGGCTCTTGTCACAATCTCGTGAAGTAGGCAGGTGGCTGACGTTGTTCTGTGTATATCTCTTTCTACTCTAGATTTCAAATTTTTGGTGGAGGGAGCTTATGAGAAGTTTTCCTGTATTCTCCCCCTTAACCCATGATGGTCATTTCATGCCAAATAAAGCCTCAACACTTTCTCCTCCGGACCACTGTGACAGTAAAGCAATGTATTCTGTTCCTTAACCTATGACAATCAGTTTCTTGTCAGATAAAAATCTTAACACTTACAACTATGAGCATGCAGTTCATGAAATATCTAAAATATCTACTGTGCTGCCAAAAACATTCCCAAGTTAAATGAGTGCTCGGCCCATGTTCGTTCCCTTCCCCATCTCAGCCTTTCCAAATGCTAGGTGTCACATGATTTTCATGGGATGCTGTTTACAAGTATAAGAGAGGCACAGAGGTAGTAAAGAAAGAACAAACAGCACAGTGCTTACCATTTGTGTAAAATGCGTTTGGCCAGTGCTCTTGTGACTAGCTGTGGTTTCCTTGTCTGTAAAATGGTTCTGATGATAGCTGACATAATTGCGGTGTGTATTTGAGCTCTGGAGCTTAGCATGCATCTGCCACCTACATACTTCTTGCAGATAGTGCTATTATTATGCACGGTGCTTTGTGTTTTGGAAGATCCATAATTTCTTTGTTTGTGTTCTCAAAATCTTGCCCCTCACTCCAAAAAAGCACAAATTGAGAGAGTCTGCACACTGCATGCAGTGTACACATGCATATGTACACATCTCTTGTGTAACAAATTCCTCTAAACCTTAGCATTTAAAGCAACAAACATTATCTCCTGGTTTCTGTGAGTCAGAAATTTGGACAAACTTAGTCTGTTTGTCCTGGTTTGGGTTCTTCCATGAAGTTTCCATCAGAGTATCAGTAAGAGCTGCAGTCCTCCAAAGGCTTCACTGGAGCTGAAGATTTGCTTTCAAGATGCTTCTCTCACATGGCCATTGGCAGGAAGCTGGGGTCTCTGTCACATGGGCCTTTCCATAAGATCAAGGCAGCATCATTTGCATTTTATTCTATATTCTGGGGATACTGGGACTTGAACTCGGGACCTCACACTTGCCAGGCAGGCACTGTACCACTGTGCTAAATCCCTGGCCCCTGTTCTGTTCTTTAGATTTCACCTCTGGAAGAGAAAATCATCAAGGAATTTGTGGACCTATTTTAAAACTGTTACTGTGTTCAACAGAAAAAAGAGGAAGTTGAAAACTAGTAACCTACAAAGAATAAGCTGATAGACAGCTGGAAAATTCACAGTGTGTAATTACACATCAGTAATCCACTTTTTATTGGCAAGTAATCATTTTAAAACTTCATTTATCACATGATACTGCAGCATATCTAGATATAATACGACTTTGAGAAAAAGGAAATCTTTTCTAATGATGAGATCTATTGAATTTGGCAGTAATCCCTTGAGGGGACTAACTGGGGCCATTTGATGGAATTATTTAAAAGCTGAGCCAGAGATTTGTATTGAAAAAAACAATGAAGTAAATGATGGCATTGGTATTCTGCAATCCTGATTTGTGATGCTATATAATTCTAAAATAATTCAGATTTTAAGATGCCAATTTTCTGTATAACTAATTGCTTCAGCAGATTTTTCTTTGTGTTTAATCCATTGAACAAGAGTCATTGTGGCACTTGCCAAAATGTTCATATCTTTATCTTTCTTAATGCTTCTTAAAATGCCTTTAAATTATAACTTTACTTTTATATGCTGTGGATTATTGTTGCCTGCATGAAAGAGTTGGAATCCTTCAGAGGCACATTAAGGCATCTACTTCTGGCCTGGTAGTTCCAGTGACTCACAATGTCTGTTCAGACCCCAGGGGCCTTTGGTTTCCTTTTCTGCCCTGACATTTGACATTTTTTTCTTCTAAGCAGAAATTAGATTTTGTAAAGTATAGTAAGTCACATCCTTCCTTGTATCTGCCCTCGATATCAGAAGAAAATTTCCAAGAAGATAATAGAAGTATTCAACTCCTCTAAAATTTTGTGGCTTCCATTATTAGCTGCTGGCGTCACAGTCACTTCTCTGTCCTTTCCCCTGTCTGTCTGTGCAAGGCTTCTTGCCTCACTTTGTCACTTTTGATCACTGACCTTCATTTCCCACTCCTGCATTCTCTTCCTGTGTCAGATAGGATGTGTATTAAGTAGAAAAAAGGGATAAGAATGCAAACTATCTTCTTGGACTTGATGGAAGCCAAAAGAATGTGAGGAAAGGAGAGAAACATGCATAGATAGCAGTGTATGCACAGTCACCGGTAGGTGGTAGAAGCCGGGGAGGCCTTAGACAGATCACAGTGGGGAGATAGAGGCAGGGGCTCAGGGAAAAGGAACTGCATGTGAAGGAAAGACCAGGACCTGGCACACTTGGGCCTGGCCAATTCTCTGGCTTTTATGTAGATGTGGCTGCAGAGGAGGCTAGGTTGGGTCTAAATAATAAGGATCTGAATTTCCTTTTAAGAAATCTGATTTTGTAAGAAATACCGTAACAGTAGAGCTGTGTAGAATGCTAATTCTTGATGTGTGTGGTAGGAGTAATCTGGAGCCTTTTGGACAATGGCCTGTAGTTATGCTTGTTAATAAGCTGTGAAATGTGTTCCTTGGTCAACAGAGGCCTGTAGTGCTCTCTGTTTACTCAGACTTGCTTCTCTTCATACAATCAACCAAATGTTATTTATGGAAATGGTGAGTGATTGTCTGTAGCAAATGCCTCCATTTCCTTACCCTTTGAAAAACAACAAATGTGAGGATAAATAAAACCTAATTCCATTCCAAAATTAAGAGACAGAAAATTTGAGTCGTATGAAGTATATCTACTATTTCTGTAGGGAGTGCCTCAGGCTGGCCAAACTGTGTGAGGGTGAGACGTGGAAGACAGGTAGGTGCAGACTGCACCTCCTCTCCTGCTGCACCTCATGGCAGCAGTGAGGTCACGTGCACATGCTCACTTCCTCGCGGTGGCCATCTGGTGAGGTCCAGTGCCACAGCACTGCAGGCACTGGTACAGGGACGTGGAGGGAGGCAGAGGTGTTTTTAGATGAAAAAAAAAAAGTCTTTTAAATGGTTTTCTCTTTGGGAGGGAGCCTGTAGGAGCCATAATGCCTCTCATCTCCCACCCCCACGCCCCCAAATCCCTGGACAGACTCATATAATCCTCGCAAAGTGTGGTTCTCATCCCAGTCTCCTCTGGATTCTAGATGGTGGCTGTGGATTACACTCTCCAGAGTTGAGAAACTGGTTGCGGTGAGCTCTTTGTCTCCTTCTCTTCCTTCCTTTTAAAAATGAACTAAATGAAAAGCTGTCCGCTGAGACAAGGATGGGGATGTGTTTCTTTGCCTCTTGAACTCCAGCATCTTAGCATCTTCTCCTGTTCTGGCTGGGACACATTGGTGGGCACTCTGGCAGCCAGGATTGGGAGCAAAGGAAGGATTTCATTATCTGGTCCAGACAGCTGCATTCTAGAGGTCACTTTGGAAGGAAGAGCTCAGATTGGCCCTGTGTGACCTTGGGACTCCAGTACCGAGGCATGTGTCCTGTGTCTGCTTCTAGTTAGTGGAGGGAGGGGACAAGAGGTCAGCAACTGCTGTGGTCTGCTTCTGGACAGTGGTCTAAGCCTGCCCTGAACTTCCCTGGTATTCCTTATCCCTAAACTGAAGGAGGATGTCTGGACTGTTGAAACCCTTCAGGGTTTGAGGGGCTAAAGGAAAGTATTGTCCAAAAAAAAAAAAAAAAAAAAAATCATAAGATGACAGTGCCAAAAGCCAATAGTTTGCTTTGCTAGTTCTCTATTTTTATAACCAGCTCTCATTTCTTTCCCCAAATCCCGGGTCAGATCCTGCTAGATGGGTAAATTAGTTGTGGAGTAAGTCTTTTGTCTGTAAAATATACCTTCAAAATACTGGATTTCATTTGGAGATAAAAATAGGACTTTATAGAGAAGAGATTGATATTAAAAAGGTGAAGAAAACTCCAGAGAGAAAAAGGAAAGATGAAAACAAAGCCAGAGC
The DNA here is from genome assembly GCF_034190915.1 of Cavia porcellus. Lineage (NCBI taxonomy): Eukaryota > Metazoa > Chordata > Mammalia > Rodentia > Caviidae > Cavia > Cavia porcellus. The sequence goes on along the minus strand of NW_026947484.1, from coordinate 228,369,658 downwards.
CTCTAGATGTGCTTTTTATAGTCCCATTGGGGGCGGAGAAGTCTGCCTGGCAGGACAGGATCGATGGTGAGAGAACGTGGGATTCTGGGGCAAATCATAGTCCTTAATTAAATCTTGAGTTAAGGTAAAATGGGCAGGATAAGAAATTATTAGATCTGGCTCCTGAAATAAATTGAAACTGCGGATGAAATCTACCATCTTTACTGCTGGAGCTTTGCTGAGTCCCTTGGCCATTCTCCCTGAGCTGGGAACCAAAATGCATTTCTCTCTGTGGGTGAATTTTGTAGTTTAGTGGTAATTTCCTTCAGTGTTGCCACATCTGTGCAGATGGTTTGTTCATAATTGTTTTCTACCTAACAATTATGTAGTAAACCAGAAATGTTAAAAGCTTAAGACTTTATGCATCATTATAAATTTTTATCATTAAAGGAAATTTCCATCGTGTGTCTCTATGATTTTTGCATAAAATGTTGTGAAATTTTGGTAGCAAGTAATTGTTTTTCTTTTGAAAAAGGGCTTGAGAAATTGCTATTTCCTGTTGCTTAGTCCTTTATTCTGTTTGACCTATTTAATTTTAAAATTGTTTTACTCTTTAAAAGCATCATTGGCCATTTTTGGTAATATTTTATTTTTTATTTAGAGAAAAAAATCAAAACAGAAAAAAGGGTAGAAATAACACAGAATTTCAAAAAACATTAAGAAATTGCTAGTTGATAAATTACATATTGTAATCTTAGAAGTAGTTGTTCAAGTTACAAAATCGAAGCATAAAAAGTGTTCAATCAAACAATGACAGTACTACTTATTTTGTTTGATGAACTAACAAAAACTTAGTAGTATGGTTATCTATCTTGCACACTTCAATATACATACAGGTATATCCTTTAGAGCACTTTCTTTCCCTTTCATTATTACAATATCTGTTAGCATTTTGGATCTTACTACTCTTTCAGTTTTTTACTTTTTTACTAGAGAGACAGTATGACATTTTAATTACTTCAGGAAAAATGTGTTTTGTAATAACTGTAGGTTTCCCAAGCTGTAACAACTTACACATTCCCAGGATCTGAGATGTTAGTGATTAAAATGCTCCTCTCTAACAGATATCATATGTAACAAATATGTTTTGAGGCTAAAGATTTTATAAGTATGTTCTTTAAACAGGACTGCCAGTTACCCAAGAGATAATATGAATATTTACTTAGTGTTCTGTCAGGTAAATGCATTAATTCTATTATTACGATTATTATTTTTTCAAGGCTAGGTTTTGCTGTGTATTTCCGGCTGGTGTCAGACTTGCCACGTAGCCCAGACTGGTCTCTACTGGGGCAATCTTCCTTCCTCAGTCTACCCAAGCCAATTGATGGGGCTCCCTGTGAGGATGTTGCCTTGTGTCTTGGTTGAAAGGGGAAGCCATGGAGCAGAGGAGGGCCATGATCTGACTTCCATACATGAGAAAGTATGTGTTGAGTGCTAGGAGCAGAATAAATTGTTAGAGGGTGTGAGCAGAAGCAGGAAGTCTAGGTAGTAGACTGCTGAAATAATCTTAGGCAGAAGGTGATCAGTGCACCAGTGCATTTGCCAGGGAGGTGGTGAAAAGTTGTTGCCTTCTGGAAAAGAACCAGCAGAATTTGCTATTGAACTGTTTGTCAGATGATGAAAAAAAGGTGCAAATATAGACTTGCAAAAGTGTTGAAGAGGATACCTAGATGTGGATAAAGGGAGAAATCAAAGTTTAATTTTGAATTTATTTTCTTTGAGATGTTCGTTAAACATCTGCCTGGTGAAGTTCCATAAGCAGCTGCATTGTTGCCTCTGTGTGTGTGTGTGTGTGTGTGTGTGTGTACATGTGTATCTAAATACATACACATATGTGCACATAGAGTGTCTGCAGTGTTACAGGTGGACAGATGCATATATGCAAGGCAGACGTGATTCAGGCTAGATGTATGTATTCACTGTACAGAAGTCTGTAGATGGTTTATAAATCCACAAGGTAGGAGAGGATGGTGTCATCTAGGAAGTCTGTGTAGAGAAAGAAGGGCTAAAAAGATTGAGCTCTGGGACTTCTCTTGGGTCGGATCATGAGAAGAGAGGCTAGTGAGCGAGGAATGAACAAGTTTAGAGTGACCCAGGAGCCAGTCAAAGAGAACATCATGGAGCACTACTATGTCAGATACGCCAAAAATCTGAGTAAGAGAGAACCGGAAAGTTAGTCATTAGATTTGGCCACCCGGAGTCCTCTGGTGACCTTCAGAAGGGCAGTTGTAGTGAAGTGATGGCGGCAAAATCCTGGCTGCAGCAGGCATAAGAGAACGTTAGTGGGCGGACTGGAGCTGGCCTATGTGGATAGCTCTTTTGAGGAGTTTGGTCCTAAGAAGAGCAGAGCAGTGTAACGTCTCCCACAGTGGAGTGGAATCAGAGGTGTTCTTGAAGATGGAAAGTGCGTAGCAAGTCTGTATGCTCATAGGAATGAAGTCTTTGAGCAAGCAAGAGAGGAGGCACCCTGGGCCTGGTAGGGGTTCGGCCCAGGTAGGCCCATGTCCATCATCAGGGGGAAGGCAGGTCAACTACAGCTGCAGGTCAGTTGACAGATGCAGATCCTACAACTTGTGTTTTTTTCAGTTACATAAGGAAGATCAGACTTGATATTTTGGGGACTGTATTTGATGGTACACGTTTGATCCTGGCTTTTTAATGAGCAATAAGCAATTCTTTAAGAAACTCAGAATCTATCCAGAAATTTATTCTTGTCTGCAATGATTTAACGTACTTCCCTTTGCCTCTCTATAAGCCTGTCTCCTGAAATATATGTAAATGAGAGGAAATCGTTCGTGTGTGTGTGTGTGTGTGTGTGTGTGTGTGCGTGTGTGTGGCGGGAGTGGTGCTGACATAAGGTTGTCTCTAGTGACTACAGTATTAAGGGAGAGTTGAAAGGGAGGGAAAGCTCAGTTGTCTGTGGCTTAGATTTCTGTCACCTGTGTGGCTCTTTTTCTGGACCTCTTCAGTTGCTCCCACCTGAACACAAGACATAGAGTTATCTTGAGATCTCATTTGAGATTCCCTCTTGCAGGGTTTTCTCCAGGGTTGACGTGGCCAATGAAGTAATCGATTTGATAGTGCTTTTTACTTACATGCCACCTTTCTTCAGGAACACAGAGCACATTCTGGACATTATTTTAATAGTCCAGGAGGAGTTAAACAAGTCTAGAGAGCTGAACAATAAAAGTCATGTTATTTTAAGCATTATTTAAAACTTCTGTGATTTGTCCTTAAAAGAATTCTTGCCCTTGGGGCAAGCAGTGGACGACAAGTGAAAGCACAAGTTGTTGGTTCAGTTTCCCTCACAGCCAGAAGAATATGTGTGCCCTGGTCTCTTTGTTCAATCCCCAGTTAATGTGCAGGGTGGTGGCTTTCACCATGGAGAGGCTGACTCTCCTCAGGGGACATTACCTGGCTGGGTGGTGCCTGCTGTGTAAGCTGGGGAACGCTAATGTGCTGTCACAGCAATCTGCGTGAATGCTGAGGAGACTGTTGATTGATGACACGTGATGCGAGTCTTGTTCTATTTGTTTCTTTGGCTGCCTTTGCTTTGGTCATGTCTTGGTCTAATGACTGAAAGATGGGAGCTATACTCTTTTCTAGACTGAAATGTATTTGTCAAGAATAATTTTCACATTTTTGAAATTTTTGTTAATGATGGTGCAGAAGAAATGAAAGTATTTACTTTTAAATCCGGGGTTGGTATCAGCTTTAGTCCCATCCCTTTCTCCATTCGCTCTGAACATCTGAGGTTTGTTGTAAGCCGTGTGCCAATGCCTCTTCTTGGAGGTATAAAGTCACACAGGACCTGGCAGTAGCTGCAGACAGGATGTTGACTCGAGTGTCTTTGACTAGGAGGCCTGGTGGAGGTGCTGCGTGGTTCTAGGCAATCTCTGTTTCTAGCCAGGGCCTCTAAAGCCCAAGGTTTATAAGTGTTCGCTTGAGATTTCTAGGACTGATTTGCCTATGAGGATCTAAAAATTACACTTTCTTCTTTCAGGGAGACCAAACATAAGAAACTGTCCAGTGCTTTCCCTATTAACTCTTGAGCGGCCCAGCTTTTGTGTCTCAAATTTGTTATTCCTGAGCAGCAAGGAAGGGCCTCTCAGTGATCCTTTCCTGCCACTTACTAGTCTTTGGTTGATTCCTTACTGGTGAATCTGAACCCTAGGTGACAATACTCTGCAGCGTGCCGTGACTCCTGGATCTCTGTGAGGTTCGGCGGTCACCCCCATCTCAGAGACACTTCCTGCTCATGTCTTTTACTCCATGCTTACTGGGCACTGTATACAAGACCCCAGAGTTCCTCAGGTATTAACTCATTCCAAGTCCTTTGAGGAAGATGCTTCAGCCTGTCACTTGTGAGGAATTTGAAGCTCACAGTGGTGGACCTTAGTGTTTTTGTACAGTATTCTAAAATGTCAGCTTTCTTACTCCAGATAAATTGAAATGATTTTATGAAGTAGGAAAAATGTTCTTTCTAATTCATTCAATATTTATGGAAATCTCATTAGAGCTCCGAATGACAGTTTTGTGTCAACATAGTTTTTCATTGATTTTGAAAAGACTGATGTGGAAACCTTTGTGTCAACATAGTTTTTCATTGATTTTGAAAAGACTGATGTGGAAACCTAAAGCTAGTTATCAAGACCGAAATACTTCATCAAGAGACAAGAAGACCTTTTGGAAAAACGGTTGTCTGTTTTAGAATGAAATTATTGTATAGTAGACTGCTTGTAAAACACTAGGGAAAATGTAAAATAAAATATATCTTCTGCTTTCAAGAAAATGGGAACATTGTAAAAATCAGAATTAGAATTAAGCCACATAAAACTGTCTCTGCCTTTTAAAAATCCAGATGATTCTAGGCCAAGGCCAAAAAAAATTTTTTTGGCAAAGAAATATAAGATTTAAAAACAATAGACCTGGAGAAACTCAAGTGCCTATAAAGTGACTACTGTAGCTGCTAGATGAAATGGGAATCATGATTAAGTGCTTGCTTTCCTTGGATGTCTCCATCTGCCTAAGTGAGCATAATTTAGGTGACTGGGCATTTGCCTGGCAGCTGCTGGTACTACATGTTAATGCCAGAGAAGACAAAATAGTTGGCACACGGTTTCTAATTTCATTATTGTACTAAGAGCCAGCAGAAATAGTTATATTCTTCTGAAGTAAGAAGATGTTGTCTCTTTTTTTTCCTCTTGGTGTTCCCACATTTGCACACATCAGGCATCCTCTAGATATTCGTTAAATGTGGTCTGGCAACAGTGACTACACGATTTGTTTGTGCTACTGTGCAGATAATAAGGTAAATTGTGTGCCCTTGTGAAAGCAGTCAATATTGTATCTTTTGGAATTTCTAAAGTAGACATCTAGATCATTCAAAATAGCATACAAGCATCTAAAGCAGCGGGCAGCAAATCCTTTTCTAAATTTCATTGGAGTGTAGTCACGCCCATCACTTGCATGTTGTTTTTGATAAACTGCTTTCCAGTTACCATAGCAGGGTTGAATGGTTTCACTGGTGGCCTTTTGGCCTGAAATCCTAGAATATTTATCATATTACCCTTTCTAGAAAAGCTTTGGGAACCTGTGACGTAGAGTTTTGGTAGTATCTTCTTAGTGGTTGTCATTTTGCAAGGTGCGAGAAGGCTGGCTTGGCCATTTGAATCCTGTACCCTCCACCTCACTTAGCTGGTCTTCATCTCCATTCTAAGAGCTGCTGGGAGAACATGCACGGCCCTGCGTTCAGTCCTCAGTACCATCAAAAACAAAAACAAAGACATAGAAAAAATCACTGGGGCTTGGAGAAACTTACTTGAAAAAACAGGTGCTTTTCTTCTGGAAGAATCATTTTAAGAGGGCCAACCAGTTGCTGGCTTCAAAGTCCTTCTAGCTTTAACATTGTTTGATTATGTGGCTCGTGTTTTTCATGTTTGAAAGGCCGTCGTGTGAGAGAAGCATTAGATTGTGAGGCTGGGTGGGGGTCTGCTTTAAGGTTAATGGGCCCAAGTTACTGTGAGAACAGATTTCAGCTTCAGGCAGAATGTGTTTGTTAGGAGCTGCCCACTCCTAAAATTTATGTACTGGTAATGAGTTCCCTGACATGAGAGATGTGCAAATAAAGGTTAGCTGACTGCTTGATACCTGGGATGCAAGCATTGGGTGAAAGGTGGTCATGTAGCAAAACCTCAAGGTACTGACCTCGAAATTCTAATGACTTCTTTGGTTAATTCTAAAGTTTTGTTTCTAAGCTCAGATTTTGACTATATTTTAATTCGTTGCTAGATGCATCCTGGATGATTTTCTGAAAATACTAATTAAACAAGAACACTGCAGAGGGGAGGAGCTTTTCTGGTGGGCATAGATGGCAGGAAAAAGGCTGACCTGGGGCCTCTGTCCCCTTTGGCCACTGCCATTAACAGTGGAGCAAGCTAAGGCCTGGGGGTTTAGCTCAGCGGCATAAGCACCTGCCTTGCAAGCAGGCAGTTGTGAGTTCAATACCCGATACCGATAAAAAGAAAAAAAAAAAAAAAAAATCCCAGCAGTGGAGCAAGCTGAGCACTGCTTCTCACCAGACTTCAAGGCTTGTAAACAAACTTTCTCTCTTTAGCTGCTGCTCCCATCTTTACCTTCTTCCTGGGTTCCAGGAAAGAGGAAAGACCTGGCCCTGGGTGTCTCTTATATAGAAGTCAAATCAGGGGTTCTGTACTGCTGTCTGCCAGAGTTTAAGTTGGGAGTTGGCTTTGAACAGCGGGTCTGAGTGATTTCCTAGGACCCCTGTGCAACCCTGCTATGGTGTCACAGCACAAAAACAGAGACAATGTGTAAATGATGCGTGTGACTCTGTTTCAATAAAACTTTATTAAAAGAAACAAGCAGTGGTCCAGGTTTGGCTTTTGGGCTGTAGCTTGCTGACCCTTCAGAGAGACTTTGAAAGTTACAACTGAAAACATTAGCTCTAGTTCTCTGATGTTTTGGACAAATGTGAAGTGACATTCCCAAAGTCACCCCAGAGTTTAGCCAGAATTGTAAGCCATAGTATATTTTTAGTTTAGTTCCCATTTGATGATTCTCGGCTGCCTTCCCTAGGTAGTCAGATTATAGCATTTGGTTTTTAGAAGAGAATCTTGTGAATGAAGGCAACACCTGCCTCAGGTGCTCTGTGAATAGCAATCATGAGCGCTCCAGGATGGTATTTTGTCAGAGGTAACCCTTCATTCCTGTGATCCTGGCCCTCTGCACGGTAAAACAAAATATATGTTGCATAGGTTCCTATGGAGAAATAATGCCCTGGAGTCGTGAAAAAGAATTGGGCTCCTGCAGCTGCGTCACAGGATTTGATCACTTCAGCTGAGAGTGCCAGGAGATTTGAGACAGATGTTTTCAGACATGCCGCATGCCTAAAACATTTCCAGGGGTCGGGCTGCAAATAGTGACTTAATAAGTGGAGAAACAAGGAAAGTATGCAAGTTGAGGACACAAGAGTTTATTCACCACTAGGTGCGTGGCCAACCTCTTTGCATTACATCTGCCTGTCAGGGTTGGCTCTTTAATCTGTCGTGCCCTCCGTGTTGCTCTTTGTCTGCCCGTGAATAAAGTGCAGCATTGTGGTTAGTAATCCCACTCCAGTGACTCGACTTCAAATGTGGTTTTGGAGTGCATCCCAGAGTTCTGTTTGCTGAGCTTCCCACTCCTGTTTCAGAGACGCCACTGGATACAGAGCAGCAAGCACTAAAGACTTCCCTCTTCCTTAAACCTGTCGGGCTGTGGGCTCTCTCCTTCCCCTTCTTGCTCTTTTCCTTTCCTTTCTTTGCTTTTTTCATTTTTTTTTTCTTTGAAACCTTCCAGGACAAGTTCATGGATACTAAGCTGATGTGTTTGTTGTTCTTTTTCTCTCTGCCTCCGCTCCTAGTGAGTAACCACACTGGTCGCATCAAGGTGGTCTTTACTCCGAGCATCTGTAAAGTGACCTGCACGAAAGGCAGCTGTCAGAACAGCTGCGAGAAGGGGAACACCACCACTCTCATTAGTGAGAATGGTCATGCTGCTGACACCCTGACAGCCACGAACTTCCGAGTGGGTGAGTTCCTCCACGGTCCCTCACTGTCCTTACGGAGTAGAGCTTTGTAGCACTGAGGCACCCTTCCATTCACACTGCTCTCTGCTTGAATGGGTCTCTGTCTGTGAGTACAAATATGCTTCTCTCAAGACATCTTTTAAGTGACTTTCAGAATAATTTTTAAAACCTGTTTTAGTTTCTTAGGGAAATGGCAACTAGAATATTTCCCCTTATTGCTTAGCATTTCCTCAGCCGTGGTGGGGGAATGCATTATAGTAGGACAGGAGAGAGTCAATTTTAGGGGAGACTCTTCTGCATATATTGCCCTGGTCAGCTTCTGATTTGATCAGCCCACACTGATGTATAACATTTGCATTAGATTTAACTGACGTTATACAGTTTGGAAGGCTGTGATGAAATTTAAAACTTCACTTTGTAAATAACCAGAATCTTTACATAGAATCTCATAAAACTTGTCAAAAAACCTGTGCTTTGGTTGTAGAAAGGGATTACAGACTTGCATCTTTTCTCACATTTCTGTTCTGTATCCTGAGGCTGAATTATAAATTGATATACAAGATGAGTTTAGGGGAAGATAGGCTGGTGGGTTATTGTAAGCTTTTAAAACTTTAAATATGAACAAGTAGTTCTGACTGCACAAGAAGGCTTTCTGCTTCTTTTTCAATTTTTTGTTTCTTTTTTACATTTTTGTAAATGGAGAAAGTATTGTGGTCTACTGCAAGCTCTCATAGTGCCATGTTGTCATGCAATACAGTATTTTTGTCACCGAAAAAAATGCCTTTATTATTTTTTGACCAATTATGGCTTGCCATGCGTACTCAAATAATCACAGACACCCACGTTACTTTATGAGTTACTCACAAGAATAACCCAAATGTCAGACAGATAATAACACTGGCTAGATCTGGTCTTTTTATGGAATATTGCTGTTTAGTCTTGGGAGTGTGTGTCTAAGGGGGAGTATAGGAAAGAGCGTGTCTATTTCAGACTGATTTCCATCAGGACAAACTAAAAGGGCAGCTTGGAGTCCTTTTTAGCTCTCTGGTTATTTTATTGTGACTCCCAACCCTTATGAGGTTGAAGCAGTAATCTTAATTGTCTGTATTTGGGGAAAAAAACCCAGCATGTGTTCATAGATACAATTTAAAAGTATCGTAACTTTCCTGGCTATGATAGGGGTTCTTTGGGCATATTTTAAGAAGAATTTTAGTAGTTTGGTGCCAAATGGCACATTACACATAGCAGGGCAGGGAGCCGAGTCTAATGGGAAGTGTGTTGAACTGAGGATCAGGAAACTGGTCTCAGGTCCCAGCCCTGCTCCTTAGCTAGTAATCCACAGGCCATGCCAGCTAGTGTCTCTGGGCCTCGACTTTTCCCATCCATAAAATAAATGGGTTTATGTAGTGATACTTAAAATTAAATACACCTCTAAAATTATGTAACTTTTTATCAGCAATAAGTATTTTTTTTTTCTGACTTTTTTTTTGAGGACTGTAGACAAGAAGGGGAAAGAAAGGGAACAGGTTTCAATACATTCTGGGCTTCGTGGCTTTTCCTGCTTTTCTTTTCTTGGGTGCCTCCCTCAGCACTGCTTTCCTTCCTTTGCATCTACAGTAAGGTCACTCCTCCTGTTGGCATTTATGGTAAATCTTTACAGTAGCAACGATAAAGTAATCAAATGGGTGGTAATTTTTTGGCTTACAGTGAATTCATTTTGAAACTAAATATTTGAAGGCTTTGAGAAACAGGAAGTCTGCTTGTTAAAACACGCTGTACACTTTCCTTTCTGGCAATTAACCAGATGTTTAGGAACAAAACACATATCGCCTATTCAAAATACAAAGTGGAACAAAATTATTCACAAAAGCATTTCAAAATCAGAACCCAACCCTGCACAAAAGAACTGGAAGAGTAGTTTAAAATTTAAAAGCTTAAGCATTTTAAAAATTAAACAAGTCTGTAGTCGGTAGTTGCACACTGGAAATCATGGGAAATAATTCATTTATGTCCTGAGCTGTTTTCCTCTCCTATTTATACTTTAGTTCAAATATTAGAATAATTTGAGGGATAAGTTTTATAATTGTCTTTATTGAGAAATGATGATTTTGAAGAAATTAGATGGTGAATCTTCAAAATTACAAAAAGTAATACAGTTCAGTTACATACATATATGTTTTTTGGACTTCAGTATCATTTTATTACTTACAAGGGTAGTTTTCTAATTTATTTTCTCTATATATTTGTACTATAGTAAATCTTTTGAAAAATAAGATGTATACGGAAAATATTGTAATTCGAGGAAAATTCAAATTGTCATGACTTGCTGGCAGATAGACGTCTTTGGCCTCTGGCCTCTGTTATTGAAGACTTCTGCAAGGCAGAGGCTGCCAGCTGTGTTTGGTAATGAAGCGGAGAGCTGACACACTGGACTTCGAGGGCCCTGTTCTGTTACAGAGCCTGGCCTCTGTTGTCACAGTGTCAGTCAGAGACAGGAAGCACAAGACGGGGGGCTCTGAGCTGCCAGAGTGGTCCCTGGGCTACACATGACTTGAGTTCTGCAGTTTGTGGACTGGTGCTCTGATGAGTCAGAGTAATATCAGAAAGCCATGTGCATTTCATAAGTAAGGCACCTTAATGGTCCATTTAGATAATAGAACACTGGAAATAATTTTGAATATTTGCATGGTGATTTACATTTTTTTTTGAAGGAATATCAATAAGGAAATTTAGGCACAGAGGGTAAGTGAACTGGTTCTAGTTACACAGTGAGTCACTTAGCTAAGATGAAACCTTAGATTTCCTTGGGTCATCTGTGCACTTAGCCCTCTGGACTCTGGCATGTGTAGGTGGGTTGTGAGCGGCCTCGTGGAGCTGAGCCTTCTAAAAAGGCCGGGTGATAGAGAGAGGGATACAGATAATGACACTAAGTCCGTGTGGGCTTGAATCCTGATTTCATTATGCCCATCGGGCAGGCGTGGCTCCGTGCCCTCCCTGGGCCCAGGTCGTCTGGTCCACTGCGTGGAGGTAGAAATAAACACACAGAGAGTGGTTCTGCAGCAGGCGCTGGGCCGCATCCCCCAGTCCTCCGCGCTGCTTCTCTGTTGTTGCTCTGCTCTGTCAGATATGAGGGGGCCGACGATGCTTCTTCTGGGGTACTAAGCCGAGCAATCACTATTCTTGAGTTCATTGGTAGAAAATAGTAAATAGAATTTCCATTTAATGAGGCTGTGTATATAAGGCCCCAGTGAAAGTGATATCTAAGGAAATCATTCTTCTAGAGTAAGCTTATTTTTATGAATAATGATACCAATACGGCATCCAGACTATATTGAGTGGAGTTGCCTTTGTAACAGATTTCTAACTATAATGACTTTTCTTTCCCCCCAGCAGTCTGCACTCTGCCTTCCTGTTTCCTCTGACCCCTGCCTTTTGCCAAAAAAAAAAAAAAAAAAAAAAAAAGAAAGAAAGAAACATCCCTTGGTGGTTGGGCCAGCAGGTTCACCACTGTTGTAATGGATTCTTAACATTTCCTAGTGAGAAAATAAAATGACCTTCTGGGAGTTTTGTTCATGAAGTCCAAATTTCCTTTAACAAAAACATAAGAATTCATGTTGTCACAACTAGAAAAATGCAAAGACAATAATCCTGTCACTGGATAACCTTTTGGTAGAGACACTGGAAAGTAGTCATGCCTGCTGACATAACACACTTGGCTTCTAAGATGCTGCTTTCTCTGAGGGAGCTGTGAAGTACTCATGTTCCCTGAGTACCAACTGAGTAATTGCAGAAATATATTTGACAGTTTACAAACTGTGTTTTCGTGTGTTACTTCCTTTGATGAGAGAGGTCAGTGGTAGTGTTTATAATTTACAAATGTGACATCTGGGGCTTCCAGGGCTTGATTAAAGGTGACAATAAGCTTTTCTTATTTTAGTGTCATGGCTCTTCAGCTGTCCCATGATACTGTCAATGAATAGATACTCACGTTAAGTGATAATGTGTAATTGAGATATTTATAAATAAATGGACGCAACTTGAGACCATACTCATAAGCGAAACAAATCAAACTCACATGTATAAATACCATATAGTCTCCCTAGTGTAAGAAATGGTAAGAGTACATAAGATTTTATGGTAATCATGATTCCCCATTATGTTGCTTTGAAGCCTTATAATGTCTTCATTCATTAGTTGGAATGGTTTTATTTTTTGTTCGATTTTATTATATGTAATGGTATGAACAGCTATTTTGAAGAAAACAAGACATTATGGCAGCCATTGCTGATTTAATATCATCTTGCTTTGAAGTCCTACCATGCTTTTGTTCTTCTGTTTCCATTGGTTCTATTATGTTGTGTCTTCACCTGTCCGACATGCTGTTCCACCTCCTAAGCTTGATGTTCCCTTCCAAGTAGATGCGCACTGGCTGGTTGTTGACTGGCAGTAGAACTGAAATATGGAAGATCCCAAAATAGAGACAGATAAGGGAAAAGGGAGGTGAAAATTATATGGGGGAGGAGAATTAACCTGATAGAGGTGGACATGGAATCAAGGAAACAAGTGGTTCCTGGAAACTGGGCGTGGTTTCACTTAACAATAGATGGCAATTTGGGGGCATAGACTGGGGCGGGCTGCACAGCACTTTGACTTTTGGGCTTAGAAATTTGGATTTTACTCTGTTAGGCCCTGCTAGTAAAGTTCTCTGAGAGAGAGAGATGTAGCTATCAGTCATTTTTAGGAAGACGGATATTCTCTTGTGTTTTAGGTGGGGAAGGGCTGTTTTCAGAAGCTAAGTATCTGAAAGGATGGTGACCTACACTTTCCTTCCAAGCTCTGAGATTCGCCTGATGCTCTGCACTGGAAATCTCCCGCTCTGTTTGCCAAAACCAGCTTACTGTCCTGGCTAAGCTCATTTCTTAGGTTCTCACCGGGAGGGAAAAAATTGCCTCTCTGTGAGGCATTAAATAGACTAACGTTGAACAGCTCAAGGCAGGGCGAGCTTTTAGGTTTTTGTTTTTTGGTGACTTGATTCATGAAATTCTGCCAGTTGTGATTGTTTGGGCCCTTGATGGTTATACAGCATGGAAATCAATGAAAATGCCAGTGGCTCACTAATTAGATGGTGACTGTATTTCCTCCCTCCGTTTATTTTATAGATACCATTTATATTTCTAAATAATTCAATATAAAGTACTAAAGAAAGTGGTTGCCTTTGATTTGGGCAATTTAGAATGCCCAAAAACTTGTCAAAGAAATTGCCTCCAAGTATTTTTAGTCTTTGCAAGTTATTTTCTAATACTGACTAGGTGTCATAATGTTTTAATTTTAATTTTATTTAAACTATAGAACACTGCTAAAGAACTGACATTAGATGATTCATTCACTTAGCACAGTTATGGAGCCACCTCTATGATTTAGGCACTAGAGTTACAGGGGTGAGCAAAACAGAAGTCTTTGCCTTCGTGCAATATTTAAAAAATATATCTACAAAGTAGATGAACTTTACCAGACACAAGAAGACAAACATTGTACGATTTTATTTCTGTGAGGTACCTAGTGAAATTCATGGAGATATAAAGCAGAATGGTGCTTGCTGGGGCTTGGAGGACAGAAGAGGGGGTGTGGTGTAATGGAACGGGTTCCAATTTTGCAAGATGAAAAATTTAGGGAGACTGGATGCACAGCAGTATGAATGTACTTGTTGCTAACAGATTGTATACTTACAGGTGGTTAAGATCATCAACCTTTGTTAAATGTATTTAATCATAATTAGAAATAAAGAAATTTAGAACTATATAGCATGTATATATACAATATCAAATATATTGTGTAAAAAATATACTGTGAGAAGCATACATGAAGTAATGTCCAGTAGTGATAAATGCCCTGAAGGGAAATAAAATGGACAGAGTGGATAAGAAATGGGAAGTGTGGGGGGAGGAAGCCTGGTTTGCTACTTTGACAGCCCAAGGAGGCCTCTGGTGAGCAGACTTTCAAGCAGAGACCTGGATGATTCGAGGAGGGAACTCGGTGTGGGAGCATCAAGAATGCCAGCATCTGATGTGACTTTTTATTCTTTAAACTGTGGAGTCATGAAGGCTGGTAGCATTCATTCAGACTTGTCCAGGACTGGGTTTCATCCACCTGTCTTGTGTCAGGGAATTGAATTAATAATATATTTGGAGAAGAGCCTTGTTCCAGAGGATAGAGGCAAGCTAGTCTTATCCTCTGGGTGGAAATCGGTGGTTCTGGAATCACTGCAGGAGGCGTCTTGGTGATTTAGAATAAAAGGTAAAAGAGTTTCAGCATAAAAAATTTACCAAAACTCTGTCACCTCTTTCTCTAACCTTCTTTTATTAAGATAGATGATGTGACTTCGGTATGGAACTTGCTTTCCCTAAGATAAGATGGTTTCACGGGGCTAATTCAGGGTGATTCTAAGAATTAAAACGCGGACAGAATGAGGACTACTTGGTGCAGGAGGAAAATGCCTGTGGGGCACCCGAGTGTAGTAGGAGAAGATACCTTGGCAGCCAGGACAGTTCTTCAAAGAGTGATCTTAGGTAAGAGAGAGTTCAGCAGTTCGCTAGGCTGTGAGAGAGGCACATGTGATGGATGGCTTCTCCTAGGGCAGGCCTGGCCTATCTCACGGGGGTTGTGCTGGGCTGCTGGGTATAAATAACCTTTCAGATTTCCTAGGAGTCTGTAACATAGTATCACAGAGTGTGTATTCTGTCCTGGCCTGTCAGCTTGAGAGTATGGAATGCTCTTTGGGAAAGTCCAGACTGCCTTGTGTAGCGTCTGACGCCTTCCAGGATTCTGCTGCTGCCTGACTCCTGCCTTTACTTTGGTTGTGCCCCTTCCGCCATCCCTGTAATTCTCTACTTCTGCCAAGCTGCGCTTTGGAGGTGCCAGAGATCCCCGATCCCTGGGCCCTCCGTGCCTCTACTCACGGTGCTTCCTCTCCCTGTAGCGGTCTCTTTCCCCACCCAGCCGGCCTGGGCTGTCAGCCACTTCATTTTCAGGCCTGAGCCAAGTGACGATTGTGCTATAAAGCTTCATTCCCCTTATTTGTTGCTGTGCCCGCGTCTTCACTGTATTCTAAAGTGCTTGGGGACAAGAACCTGCCTCCTGTATCTTGGTGTCCCTTGATCTACCACAGTGCTCATTTTGGAGATGCTTGATGTGGTCTTTTGACAGCAAGTTGTGTGTGCTGACCCCTGTGTCACGGGACATGCAGGGATCTCTCCTATAGAGACCATTAATTCTCAGGTAAGTAAAATGATGGAAATGAAGTAACTGTGAAGTCTCTTTAGAGTTTATGGGCATAGGAAAGAGGATCTTTCACTCACCACAAGATGCATGAAAAAAGGTTTGCTATACCACTTCATGTGGTAGTAGGTACTTTCTACTCCGGGAGAAGCAGTTAGATTTCCATACCCTTAGTACAGCTCTTTCTGCAACATGGGGTTCCTGCTTCCCTCTTCTGCATCAGTTGAGATACTGGCCATCTTTTAAGGAAGCCGTGCTGTGTTTTCCTCTTCTTTCCTACCTCCAGCCATGCCCGTGTCATTTGGCCCCTGGTGGTCTGGCTCAGCTGTACTGTGGACCAGCTGCGGGAGCCATGCTGGCAATTTCACTTCTTGAGTTCTCAGCTTCTATGGTGGTAAAAGAAAAATGGGATAAGCGCTAACTTCCTTGGAGGGCTGTCCTGGGGCTTCCCAGAGAGAGCAGGCTGACAGTGGTTAGGGCTTCTTGTGTTGCTTTGGTACCCTTTGTCTTTTTCTGAACATGATAAATCCTCCTAATTCACAAGCTGTATCTCTGGTTCTATGTAGTGGAGGTTTGGTGCACAGCTTATAGCTTGTGCAGGCGGGGATAGGTGTCTGTACTGTGTGTCCCCCAGAGACAATGGCACCTGCAGGTGCCAATTCCAAGAAGATGACAACATCAAGAGAGGCAGGAGGATGTTTCTGCCCCTCCTTTACTTTGGTCTTCTCGTAGGAGTGCAAGTGCACAGAAGGCTCTTTACTTTTAGGCTTGCCCTGGGCAGGTTTGACTTTGCACAGAATGCTGTCCAGAATCCCAGTGAGGTGGCCAAAATGACAGTATTGTGTCATGCCTTCTTTACTATGGATTATTCTCCTCCCAAGGTGCTTATTTGCTTATACAGAAAGCTCTTGCACTTAGCTGGAGCTTGCTGGCAAGGGAGACAGTATTTACAGTATAGCATTTTGGAACCCAAAGCTGAGGTCAGAAGGAAAAGTAATCTGCCTGAACAGATGGGGGCATCTCTAGTGACGTATGATAATGACATTTGGTCCTGCTTTGTGCTCTTCACTCTGCTGTCAGTCCGGTAACTTACTTCTGGGCTCCTGGGTTAGAGTAAATTTAAGGAAGCTGAATATAAAGCAGATTGTGTAATCACATTTCTGAGATATAATATATCTCAGAATATTTATTTATTGGCATAGGAGTTGGGCTGAATTTTGCATCTGTTATTAGGTAGGTCAAACTTTTGTACCAACATTTAACTCTCAAGGTATAGAGAGATTTTTCCAAGTGGAGAAGAAATAATGAATTTGTGGATTGTTGGAAAAACCTCCTGGAACTGACATCACAGCTGATGTGAAAATGTTTTTGAGGGCAGCCACACAATTGTCTTCCTGTGAACCAGTCCAGGAAAATAAAATAACTACCAAATGGAGAAGGGATAGAGTGAGTGAGGAAGCTTCATTCTCCAGATTATATCACAGATAGAGCAGAAGAGCCAGCTAGCCTTCCGTTTGCCAATTTAGTGTGATGCCGTTACTGATGCACTTACTGAAACTTGATTTGCTGCTTAGTTGAGGGTGCAGGTTTAAGAAATGGCTTACAGCTCAACTTCATTATCTTGGATTTAGACTTTTGCAGTAATTACTAAAAAAATCTGCAGCTGCAATGTTGGCTTCTTGCAGGACAGGGCGGGGTGGTGGGGGCAGTGGACAACAACTTTATGCCATAGTGCGACGTGGTTTCATTCTAGACCAAACTTCAGCTGCCCATCAGATTCTGTAAGAATTTGTTCTGGATGATGGGGACTTTCTGAGTTCTCCTCGTACAAGAACTCATCCTAACTTTGACCGTATTTTCCCTAGAGGAGGTAAGAGGGGAATGAAAGAGGACCATTGCCCCTTTCTTGGGAAATTAGGAAATGTACTAGAATGTTCTTAGCTAAAAATCTTATTTAGCAAGATTAAAATATGTCGCTTTTTGCCACTGCATTGTCCCTTTCTGAAGAAAGGGTGATTTATGAGCCCTCGGGATCGTCTTGTGGTATTAATAATGTCTCGAGCCAGCTGTTTTATTGGGTGTACACAGAGGGTAATTAGAAACATCTGAGAATCCCATAATGTGCCCAGAAAACCATGACATTGTGTGGAAAAGAAAGAAATAAAATAACATTCAAGCTAAAGTCGTGTACTTGGTAAATAGATAAATTTGTATTAAACAAAATTTACTTATTATATACGATTTTCCAAAAAGAAGCAAAACTCCTTCAGGCTGAAAATATCCTTTTATTAAAATACTCTCACTGTAAAAATCATAACCTTATTTGGTAAAGGACTTGTGACTCTGCTGTTCATATGGTAATTATCATTTTCCTTCTGTCAAACTCCATCATATTGTAGACTGTTTTCTGCCAGGAGAAGTATTTCTTTTACCTGGCAGTTACTTGACAATTTTGGAATTCTGAGGGGCCTCATTTGAGGAAATTAACTCTTAAAACATGCTGCACCAGGGACTCATAGTGTCCAATTCGCTTCATAGTTAATCCTAGAAGTCGGCTTGGATGCCGTACTGTGGCCTCTGTTCTAGTGGGTTATTTGGAATTTGATCTGCTGTGATGGTGGCTTGCTGGAAGTATTTGGGTGTTCAGCAATAACAGCAGCTAAGTCAAGGTCTGATTTAAATCAAGCCCTTCTCTTCCCTCAAGACAGAATCTAGACAAGAAAACCTAACAATCCGGTGGTGGCTGGTGAATGGTTCCTTTCATCTTCGTTCACAAAGAACAAGCCCTTTTGAGAAGCCAGCACTGAGTCAAACTGACACAGCCCAGGTGAACATGGCCAGGGTTCAAGTTGGAGGGCTCTAGCATCTTTTCAACTATGTGTGTCCTCTCAGGGATCTTTATGGATCAAGAAGAGGAAGTTGTGGCCACTTGTGTGCCTTTACTGAAGGATATCAGTGAAGTGAGTTTACCTGTTGAAGGTTTGCAGGGTGGGGCGGTGGGTAGGATCTCTGACTCTAATGCCTGCCTTTTTCAATCCCCGCATTAGAGGTTCCTACCCCTTGTCATATCACAGAATAGCATTGCTTAAAAGGCACAGGTGCCCAATGTATACCCTTGTCCCTTCAGTCACAATTTCTGGGCATCCTTTGAATATGTGTAATTTGAAAACCAACATTACAGCAACTGTCACACAAAGTTCTAATGGAAACCTGGAGTCCTAGTGCTCCTCACCGTTCAGTGTCCATAGGAGTCACTGCAGCACTGACTGCAGATTCTGATTCAGAAGCACTGTGTGGGGTCTACATTTTTGGAATCTGTTACTCTGAAATAGCCCGTTCACACCCATAGTGCAAATGTGAAGCATAAAAATTGTCTATACAATAACAATTCTGAATCCAGGGAAGTTCTGCTCTCTCCCTCATAGGAGAAGCATTTGCAAATTGATTTTTGGTTGTCCAGACTAGGGCAAGGGAAGACGGGAGTGGGTAGATGCCAAAGATATAAACATGTTACATCTTTTCACAGAGTGTCTCCTACTGTGAAAAATTACTTTGGCTGAAAATATGATTGCCAAAGTTGAGAAATTCTGCTCTAAGGAATTCCTTTTTTTTTTTTTTGTAGACCCTTATCTTAGACCTTACATCTTAGACTCTTTTCCTCACATTTTGTCACAGATCTGCTTCTGTGATGATGCTGGGCTTCAAGCTCCCAGCTTGCCTTCAGCTTTGCTGTGCATGTAACTAGTCCCCTG
The DNA here is from genome assembly GCF_034190915.1 of Cavia porcellus. Classification (NCBI taxonomy): domain Eukaryota; kingdom Metazoa; phylum Chordata; class Mammalia; order Rodentia; family Caviidae; genus Cavia; species Cavia porcellus. The sequence goes on along the minus strand of NW_026947484.1, from coordinate 228,350,509 downwards.
GGCCTGGGCTCCTGGAGACTTGATTTGCATTTGCCAACGTCCTTGAGACTGTCACATTTGATTTCAGAGCGAGAAAGAGGTGAGATGTTTAGGAATATCTAAGGGTGACCAGTAAGTCGTCTCAACTGGCCTTTATTTGGGGGACTCTGTGGAAACTGAAGTAAATAATGAATGAGAAAACTTTTAAGGCGGGAAACACCTTTTGGAGGTCTCAGAAGTTCTGTGTAACAGAAACAGCTTTCAGCTTTAACCATGGCTACAGTGGACACTCAATGTGCAGTGTGTCTGTGCCATAGCTGTTGCAAAAGGAGAGAGGCTGAGTGTGTTTATTTGAATGACAGCACTGTCTCGTGTTCAGATAGATACAGCGCCTTGGGGAGGAAGCCGATTTGTTGTTTCAAACCCAAACATCTTCACACGTGCTGTAGTCCGACTTTGAACTTGAATAAGGAAGAACCTCACCTCTTTGTGGCCAGAACACTCTAGGTTAGCTGGTAGTGATGTTGTTACAGCATTTGCTTTTAGGCTGAGAATCTGCCCTCAAGAGCAAAGAAAAGACATTGTCTTCACCTACTCACAACTTCTTAGAGCAATTTTCCTTTGTGTTTTGGTTGTCTTGTTTGGGAAACAAGATTTTCAAAATTGTTTCTTTTGTGCTTTTTATTGAATAAAATCTCTATTCTCAATTCCATAAATATGGGGGAAATTTTATTGCTTATCTTCCTAAGAAGATATAATTCACAGTGCTGTTTCTTCCCAGTTATCTTTTCAAGTTGATTAAATATATATAATATAAAGTTTATCATATGCATTTCAGTCAGTGGTTTTGTGTACATTCTCAATGTTGTACAGCCGTCATGACCATCCATTTATAGAATTTTTCATCATTCAAATTAGAATCTGTGCTCATGATCAACTAAATCTCCACTCTTCTCTCCTTCAGTCCTTGGTAACCTCTCTTCTACTTTCTATTTCTTAGTAATTTCGGTATTCTGAGTGCTTTATAGAAATAGGATCATACAATATTTATCTTTTCGTAGCTAACCTATTTGACTTAGCATATCTGGTGTTTTCAAGATTCATTTATGCTTTATCATGAACAGTCTTTTTCTAATTTTGAAGACTGAATAATCTGCTGTATGAATATATTTCTGTCTGTTCATCTCTTGATGGACATTTGGGTTGTTGCCACCTTTTGACTATTATAAATAATACTGCTGTGATTATTGATACACAAATATGAGTCCCTCCTTTGAAATTTTTTAGGTATAAACAGGTGGAGCTTCTCTAACGTGACGCACGCCACAATCTGACATTTCTTGAGCACCTATGTGACAAAAATCTTTAGGTTTTGGAACATTTCAGATTTTTGGATTAGGAATGGATGCTCAGTTGATAAAATCTACACATCCATTCCCAAATCAAAAAGCTTTCTCATCTGAAATACTTCCCATGCATTTCACATAAGGGGTAGTCAAACCTGTGCTAACAAGTGGAGTTGCTGGGTCATGTGGTAATTCTGTGTTTACCTGTGTGAGGAGCTTCCAAACTGTATCCACAGGGGCTCCTCTATTTTACCTTCTTGTTGGCTTTGTTCTGGGGTTCCAGTTTCTCCACATCCTGGACAACCCTTATTTTCCTTCCTTTAATTTTTTTTTAAATCAATAGCTCTCCTAGCGGGTGTGCGTAGTATTATGTCTCATAGCTTTGATTTGGATTTAACGATTGATGCTGTTTGACCTCTCTGTTTATCTTCAGAGAAATGTCTTTCAGGCTCCTTTGTTCATTTTTTAATTGGTTTGATATGGTTGACTTTTTAAGAACTGGAATGTCCATTCACCAAGCTAAGTACTTAATTACAGCATTGTCTATAGCTGATATTGATTGTGAATCTTTAGTTCTGGTCCTGGGTCTGTCTCTTTGCTAACACTTGTTTTAAGTCTTTCTTTCATCTGTGAAAGGGAGATCAGAGGGTAGATTTGAAGATCTCCTGGCAACCCTAAATTCTATTCTCATGTTAATATAAAGCCTGTCTAGGAAGAGCACAATCAAGTGTAAATGGGATTAAGCTATCTTTACTATTTAGTGGTCCGAAAATGTTTACTGTGATTTCCAAGTGTGTTCAGTATGTCTCCTTTTGTACTTTTATTTTGGCTCTGCTTTCCACTTTGAATCAAAGGACGATTTTATATGACTCACTCCTGTGATGTATTGTGTGGGGTTGTGTCACTAGCCTGACAAGTTTGATCAGAACACTGGAGGCCTTGAAACACTGGACAAACTTACAAACGACTGTACTTTCCTTGCTTAGTTTTAAAAATCCAAGTTCTCGTAAGAATTTGGCCAGAAACAGAATAACTCCATGGTGGCCTGAAGGAAGCACAGCTTGCTAGGAACAGGATAAAAGGATGAAGTTAGGTTGGAACAGTACCGTTGGAGAGTGCTGAGGTTTTGTTTTATTTTTCAAAGAAAATTGAAATGAGAACCTGCATGCCACAGAATATTCAGGGGCCTTGTTATAAACTACAGCATTGCAGGGTTTGGAATTTCAAATTTGAGTTGTAGGATTTAAATCATCTCACTGGGAGAAGAAACTCAAAAGCCAATTTTAAACTTAAGGAAAATAGTTTTTATAGTAATTGAAGAGGTAGTTTTCCTAATACATATTCGAGCTCATTTATCTCTTGCCAATTCCCAGGGTTATCTTCATTTGCTTAGTTTAACACGGCTTTCTTGAGTTATTTTTTCGTGTGCTAAAGGAAAAACCAGACACACGAGTGTTCTTCAATGGCCAAAATGCAGTAATTACCAGTGCTGTGTGGAAAGCCACCCTGTCTGTCCCCAGAGGCACCAGGGGCACCCCGTTTCTGTAGGACATTGAAGAATAGCGGGAGAAAGGTTGGGTTTTTATTTGCCCAGCTCCCTCCTGCAGGGGCCCAAGGTCCTTTCTGCTCTGTACCTAAAGCCACAGGCCCTGTCATGAGCTTCTCCCTGCCAGTCCGGTGCTTTTGCCACCCCAGGGTTCCTAGACTCTGCTTTTACCTTTTTAAGAGCTTCTGTTTTAAAATGTCTTATATTTTGGCTCATTTAAATGCATCTCTCTTTCCTGGCCCTTGACTGACATCAAAGTAAGGGTTCAGTAGCTCTAAAGGTAGATTTTTTTTTTTTTTTTAAAGTTGATTCGTATAGCATCTTTTCAAAGTTACAGCTTTTGGGAATATGTAACAAATGGTACAAGATTTAAAAGACGAAAAGGGCCTAGTGCAGTGTGAACGGTAAGTTTTCTTCCCATTTCCACCTTCTTAACACTCAGTTCTCTTAGGGACAGACACTCGTTTCCATTTCTATACTTTCCTCCATAATCCAAATGTGCTGGCATACATGTAAATATATTGAGGAAGCAAGTAATATATTTTATTTACTGTATTATACTCATTCATTTAATAGTCCGTATCAGTGCAAATGTAAATCTGCCTTGTTCTTTTAAAAGCTGTGTAATATTTCATTCTGGCATATATTATAAGCACACTGAAGCGTTGGGCATGTAACTTTTGCCATCCTCCAAACAACAGTGACTAGTAAATATCTTAGCATATATTTGTTAACATCTGAGGATAAATTCATAGAAACAAAATTGCTGCACCAAAGGGAATATGCTTATTTAAATAGATACTTACCAAGTCACTTTAGAAGTTGAACTAATTTACATTCTAAACTGTATACGAGGCTGTCTCTATCACTATTTTCTTTGCAATACAGATTATTAGATATTTTGAACTCTGTCACTGTGGGAGGCTGGAGTTTTAATTTGCATTTTTGTGTGTCCATGAGATTGAATGTCTTTCATGTGTCTACAACAGGGTGTCTTGGTCTCAGCATCATTAACTGTGGGTGGATAATTCTGTTAAGGGGGCACCCTGTGGATGGCAGGATGTTTGAAGCACCCTGAGCTCTATCCTTTAGACCCAGTATCACCTTCCAAGTTGTGGCAACCAGGACCATCTCCCGCCATTGCCAAGTGCATCCTGGGGAAGAATAACCTCTGGTTGGGCACCCCTGGCCTAAAGGATTTCTTTTTTGTCTGTGTTTCTTCTTTATTAAATTGCTGGTATTGTGTATAGCAGTTTTGCTATTTATTTGCTGTTTTCTTTTAAGGGCATGTAAAATTTTGGATTTTTATGTGGTCAGATTCGTCTGCTTCTTTTCACTTATACACTATTGATACAGAAATTGACTTGTGATAGAATTTTGTTAAATAAAAGCACAAAATTCTTTTTCCTGAAGTTATCTATTATATATGTTCAGTTATAGACGATAAATTCCTATTGAAAAATGAGGTTAAACCTTGAATTTTAACTAACAGTATATAGATAGAGAATACATATAGATAGAGAATATTAGAAAAAATTCTGTAACAACCAACACTACTATGTACCTTATATCCCCCCAACACTGTGTCACATACCTTGTATGTGTTATCACTTAGCCTTGTAGCATCACCCTGAATGATCAGGTGCATGCTTATAGTCATTTTATAGATGAGGAAACTAAACCAGAAAGTTAAGTAATTTGTTTCATCCGCAGAGTAAGCAGTTAGCACGGTTAGGTTCCACACGGATGTCTCAGCATCCCAGGGTCATGCTCTACCTTGTGCGCGATGTTGTCATATCCACGTCTCTGTGGTGAAGTTGACGAGCATTTTCAGGAGAAAGAGCACAATTAATGTTGCGATGCATCATCTTTCTCTGTGACTGGGAAGACTCACCGAGTACTTCATTCTGTTGCCTCTAACTCAAGCCGTTCAGTGCTTCCTGGGTCTTGTTCTGAGCTCTCTCATATGTGTGGGAACTGTTTATGCCTCTCTGGGATGGGAAGGGTTCTTCTTACTTCATGGAGTTGTTGCGAGGTTAAATGAAAGCATAGTTGCAGAAATGCTATTTCATCAGCACAGCAATTTCTGTATCCTAGGTGTTTTCTTAACTGTTTGATTACTATGATCACACATTTGATTACCTCAAAATTAAAATTTATTCAGCCACAATATTGAGTGTACTATAAAAGATTGGTATTAACAAATGTATGTACTTACTTTCTAGTATACATTAAACTTATAACATTTCACAAAATCTCATAAACAGGTAGCATTGCCTTATATGTTGTTATTTTTATGCTTTTTAGCTACAATTTTAGGCATGATTCAGAGTTTGACTTGCACAATATGTAGTTTTAATAGATTTTTAAAGAAAATCTGAATAAATTTGATTCCACTTAATTCCGTATTTGGAGTTTTCATCAAGAATTTTAAAATTTGACAGTTTTGTAGGTAACGGGTTTTGTGTAGTTGGTAGCCATTTCATTGGTGACCAGGGAGCAGAGGTTTTATTTGGACTCAAGACATGCTTGGAAAATGAGTGGAGTTTTTTGATATTTAACATTTAATTGAGCCTTAAAATCTAATTTTAAGAAGCTGAAAAGTGTGTAGGTCAAAACAGCAAAGATGTTGAGTTGCTGGAGGTTCGGTGATGTCTGGGACTAAGAAAGAGGTTGTTGGTCCAAGTGGAATTGAAATGTGGCTAATTTGTGGATAGGAGTGAAGAGCTGTGCAGAAGGGAGGCAGCTTTTCAGCTGTGGATTATTTCCCACACTGATGTGTTCCCAAAAAGCTGATGATCATAGAACTGTGCCAAATTTGCAAGAGGTATGATCATTTTTCATGGAAACCCCATTGAGAATTTTTGAGAAGTGAATGAGAGACTCATGCAGCTAGAAGTACCTAATTCTCCTTCTCATTTTATAGATGAAAAAGTCAAGATCCTGGAAGGAACGCTACTGCTTCAGTGTCACAGTTGATGGCAAAGCTCAGATTTGGACTCAGTTTTCTAATTCCTGTTGAGCTGTCTAATTGGATTGTATTCGTGAGGTTTTTATATTTAGGGCTTTAAGAGTGTTTCTTGTAGGAGGATGTGACTGTGAGATTTCTGATGCAGTTTGCATGTGTGAAAGAAGTGTCAGAGAGGAATTCTCTCCCTGCTGCTGAAATGCTGTATCTTTTCTTCATTCCCATCCAAAGAAGGTCAAAGTAGGAGTCATTAGGAGACTGGGAAAAACTAGGATGACCACATTGAAGAATAGAAAATAGAATAGGCATCAGTATAAACCTTTGTTCAACAAGAGAATGAGTAGATTATGTTCTGTGAGTCTCAGCTAGAGATTGAAGGGTAGAATATCAAACCCAGACATGCAGGGATGTAGAATTTAAAATGCAGGTAGTCAAGCTAAAGAAATATTCTGGGGTCTTGCAGCCAGGCCCTCCTGACCCAGCTGCAGAGGGTACTTAATGGCTGACAGTGGCTTCCCCAGGGTCTGGGAGGAGTGGCCACTGGGTGCTATGCCATTTCTGCATTAACACGGAGGAGGAATTGAGACTGGAGATTCTGGGTGTGTCCATGTTGGGGAAACTTACTTTTCCCCCTTTTTTCCTGGTGGAAGTCCTGAGTAAGGTTTTCTTCAAAAGTGGACAGAAAGTAGACCATTAAAGTACCCATGCTTCAGCTACATTTTGGTTACTGAAGGAGTCAACTTTCTAGCTAGATTTCTTTCCAGTGATTCACATGTATTACCCAGAACATTCAACTTCCTGGAATTTAAAATATAAACTCAGGTCTCTTGGCATGAGCTTTTAGACATGGCAAATCAATGAATTTTCCCCTCCGGTCTCCTCTTCTCCCTTCCTCTCTAACCCTGATCCTTCAAACAGATTGTGGTGTAAAATAGCTGTGATGACCAAGAAAAAGAAGAAAACTAAACCTACTGGTCTTCAAAGTGGTAAAAACACAATATATGTCCCTCCTCCCTGCCCCAACAGTGCCCCAACACTGGTGACACATTCTCATAGTAGCACATTATATGATGAAACAGGACACATTTTCTTTGGCGAGCTCAGCTAAGGTGAGATGAAAATGTCTCTTATGCTTCTTTGTCTCTTGGCCAGACAGAATGCAATGGGATGGGAATGTAGGGGGCTTAGGGTCTGCTTAATCCACTCTAAGTATACTTCTGTGAGCACAAAGCATCAGCCAGGGGGGAGCTGCTTGTGACAGCTGCATGTGGCTTGTCTCTCTCTCTTTGCCCCAGACTGAGTCCTGCCTGCATCTCAGAGGTGAGCAGTTTGCTTGACTCTAAGGTCTCACAATTCAAGGCCGTTCTTTCATAAGTAATGAAAATATGGGGTCTTTCAGGCTGTTGCTAAATTAATATCATGAGCCCCTTTTTTCTTGATGTAAAGTCAAGGAACAGCTGGCCAGCAACCTTTTAATAATGCTGTTGAGTTTGATTTAACAAAAGGCTGTCACTTTATCCTTTGCCAGAAAAAGAAATTCTCTACATCTTCTCTCCACCCCATCTCTTTTTTTGGAGACAGAATAGACAGACTCTTGGTTTATAGTTCATAAACTGACTGTTCAGCCCAGGTTGGCCTCAGACTCATGGCAATCCTCCCTTTTCAGCCTCCCAAGTGCAGGGATTACATGGATATAGCACCATGCCTACCACCTCTATTTTGTATTCTTTGTGACTGGTCAGTCAGCTCTTTAATGATACTTTTGTATAATAGAAAGAGAGGAGCTCCAGGAGTTTTACACAGGCCTCCACTGACCTCCTGAAGCTACTTACTGCCTTACTCTGCCTTTTGGGTTGATGAGCTGGTTTACTTTAGTGTTCTTTAGTTCTTCTATAATAATCTTTGCAATTGTTAGAGAAGAAGAATTCTCAGAATAAATCTATCTCAGAGCTAGAAGGAGATGAAAACTTACATATACACTGAATACTTCTGTGTACCTAGGCTAGTGTTTCACTTTAAACACTGGCATGTTGTTTCTGTTTACTGATTATGAAACTGAGGCCTACTAGATTTGAGTGGAACTCAATCTAGAGAAAGAACCCAACTATAAAAATAACTGTTGGAGACAATTTTCATTTCTGTAGCCAAATAGAGAAAATTTATTAGGGTCTTGTGGAGACTTATCCTTTTAATTGTTGGGAGATAAACAGCAAAACTTGAATTAATGGAATCCAAGTGGCTTGGAATGACTTTGAGCAGGTCATTCATGTGGTCAGGACAGTGCTGCTTCCAAGCGCGTGTTTTGATTGATTGTGTCAGCGTCCTTGGGTGGCCCTCCCGAGAGCTTGAATGCCTCAGTTTGGTTTCCTTTAGCAGCTTTTAAACTTTTACAGATGAAGCATCATGTCTCTGTTTTGTTCCATAAGAGTGATCAGGATAATACATTTAACCATGTGAGAGTTCAGTCTAGATTAGTTGCCTTTCATAGAAATGGGATTTTTCAGCTTTATTGAGTGACTAGATATTGTGGACAGGAATACTACTTACTAGGTGCAGTATTTGGCCCTTGTGATTATTAGCTGTGTTTCAGCCTCATTATTGTATATCGGTCATTGTGGTACCTAATTCAGGGATAAGAAATAGACTTTTATTTTTGTACCAACTCTGTCTGTGGCTGACCAGCACGGTTAGTAATTTTTGTTAGAGGAGAGTACAGCACCTGTGCCATAGCTGTGAACCCTGGAGTATTCGTCATCCCATTGAAAACTTGTCCTTTCTGTCCCCTCCTGGCTCTCTGAGAGTTACAAGGACCATGTGAACCCCTTTGGAGACTGTGGGAGACACTGTCGAGCATGCAATATAATAACGGTGTGGTTTGCGAAGAGCACTACCTGTCTCCAAGCATCAATCCTCTCCTGTAACTACGCACAGGATTGCTGGAAGAGCAGGTCAAATTCTAAAACTTCATTGCCCTTGCTTGCTGTGAAAAAATATTTTCATGCTGGAGATGTAGCTCAGCAGCACAAGCACTTGCCTGTCAAGTGTGAGGTCATGAATTTGATCACTGGTACCAAAAAAAACAAAAATAAAAACAAAAACATCCCCACAGAAACAGAAAAAATATTTTCATGTAAATCAGTGGACAATGTAAATACTGGATTTATAGCATTTATAGATATCCTTCCTTCACATTTATTAGATGTATTAGTTGCAAAGGTTTAATATATTAATAAGAAAGTAGAAACCTTTCAGCAGGTTCTTTTTGGGCGTATTAAACAAATTGCATTTTATTTATTGGTATCGGGGTTGAACTCACAATCTCATGGTTGCTGGGCAGGCGCTTGTGTTGCTGAGCTGTATCTCCAGCCCCAGAAATTACATTGTAGACTAAACATTCAGACGATAGCTTTCACTGGCAATAAATTTTTGAAATTATGAATTATTGGTGTGTAAATAATTCCTTCTGTACTTTTATGCAGTTCTCATTTAACTTTTACTTGCCACGGCTTTTAAATTGCATCTTTGGAGGAGAATGGAGCAAATTGCTGAATGTGAACATTGTCGCTTGTGTTTCCTTGATAGCATCACAGGAGTCTGAGAACCACGTGCTTAGAAATCCATTTGATAGACATTATTTTTAGCATAGAGTAAGAGCCAAGGTCATGGTATTTATCTTGCTCAAAAGGGCAAATTTGGAGAAAGATGATTATATTGTCCTATCTGCCTTTGTGACAAAAGTGTTAAAATGCCAGAAAACTGAGTAAGTTTTGTCAGTTCTTTACATGTATTTAATACATTTGCACTTGCTTATTTATGTGTCAATAACTTTATATGAAAACCGAACATAAACATATAGTCAAACAACATCTTAAAAAAATCAAAATTAGTTCTTCAATGATTTCCTTTAGGAATTCTGACTAGCTACCATGGCCATATATTTCTAGTAATTATTCGGAAATTTTATCAATCTCTGGTTTTTCCCTTTTCCATGGATTTCTGAGCTATGAAAACCAGAATTTTCCATTTTAATCGTAAGAACGCTTAACAGTTTTATAGTAATGGTAAAAGCAGACATTTTGTTCATTTTCAAATCAAGTTGAAGCTTTCTAATCTAAAACATACTGATTACACATACACTTGACAAGTAAAATTGACAGTCTTTCATCTGTCTGCTAAACTCGATCAGCTTGCTAGCAGCTGGAAGGTCTAATTGTAAGTCACTAATGAAGACTATAAGCTATAAGTTCATCTATAGGTAATAGCTTTTCTACTGCACTGATAGGAATTAGTTATATAATTTTATTATTGGTTCATTTTTTTTCTAAAAAGGAATAATATAAATGAGCAGTTAATTAAATTTTATGTCAGTGCTTACTAGAGAAATAGATTTAATGCATGATACACACATATATAAGGATTTACAAGATTGGCTTCCAGTGGCCATTTAGAGAGTTGAGTGTGGAAAAGTGCAAAAGGTCTGTCTGCATGTAGATCAGAAGGATCCAGCTGAAGGCCTGCGGTTCACTGTAGTGTACTGTGGAAGTCCACATTAGGAGCTAAAAGGTCTATACAGAGTCAGTGCTGAAGCCAGAAGACAACATCCAAGGTGAGGGTGAAGACTGAGCTCCTCTGGGGACACAGAAGCAAGCCTTCCTTTTTAGTTTCTCTTTATTCCTTCAAGCAACAAGCCTATTAGTTTGTGCCACATACTGCCAAGGTGGGTCTTCTGTCTGCAGTGAATCCTGTCAGCTACACCCAGAACGATGCTGATCCAATTGAATTGGACATTTCCTAGTCTGGTTAACATAATCGGTTAAGTATCACGAAGAGTTTAGAAGAAATCTGTGAGATACAGACAGGAACTGTTTTATCACTAGGCCTACGGCCAAGAGAAGTGGCACAATTTTGTGTTGGTAGCAAAGGCAAAGTCTTAGAATTGAGAGAGTGTCTTTTTAGATCTAAGGAATTGGAAACTTTGAGACACTTTAAATTGGCCCTTGCTTTGGGAAATACCTCAGTAATCTAAAAATAATGCAAGGATTATAAAATATGGTTTAAAAAGTATTCTGGATATAGTATTAGATGTATAAAGAACTTGTCACTGAGATTGCAGGTTTGTCAGCAAGGTTGCAGAGCTGTTGAGTCTTGTGAGGATTGAGTCTTTCAGTGGAAAAGGCACTGGAAACAACTACTGTGGAACACTAGTTGAAAACTGTCACTTCACTTGAGTATTGTTATCTCACTTTTATGTCATTTAAAGTTAAAAAATAGCATAAAAAGCAATACTGGGAAAAATTAATTGGTCCATGTACATAAACCTAGAGTCTTTGGGTCTTCTGACCTCTGTCATAGGCTGGAGATTGGAACCACTAAAGTTCATTCAGAACACTGACATTTATTTGGCCCTGCTTAGGGTATTCCAGGCAGTTTTCTAGACATTGTGGGAACATCTGTACCTTTGAAGTTTGTATGCAAACACTTTCTAAATAATATATAATTATACAATAGGTGCATTGAGGGAGCAGAGGGCCTCACTTAATGGAAATACTTGGTGTGGTGATGGGACCCAAAAGCTGGAGTTGAGAGAGAATTCTTCCAGATTCCAGGCAGTAGGGATGACATGTACATAGTTGTGCATTCCATTCGGAAGTGTGGTATGTCCCAGGAATTACAAGTAGTTCAGGGTCATGGTTTAAAACACCCAGAGCAGGATGTGGTGGAGAGAAGATTACATGGGGGATAGTTGTAAGGGTGGAGTAAAAACAGCTTACCTGGTATTTCATAAAAGAGTATGGTGAACCAAGTCTAATTTCAACCATAAACACTGTCAGGCAGAGGCTGGTCCCCAAGTTCTTTTAAGAAAAAAGGTGATGGAGAGTGCTAGAAAAATTGTATAGGGAATTGGACCAATTGTTGAGCAAATATGTCAGGAAGTCCTTTCTGTAAATGGTCTGGAGACAGTGTATGGTGGGAAGGAAGTAAGAGAAGAGACTGGGAGACGTTGATGAGGCTTTGCCAAGCCTATGAATGGTACAGTAACCAGCTTGGACAAAGATATTGGGGAGTGCAGAGAAAGAAACGGGAGACAAGAAAAAAAGTGGGTAGTCCTCAGGTATCCCAAGGTCAGCTTGTAGGAGATGGGAGAAGCTGGGCACCGCTGTTTATGATCCTGAAAGAATATTCTTTAAACTGAATAGGTTATTGGACCATAAAAACATAGCATTGAGGAGGAATTTATGTATCAGGAAGGTCTATCTTTTTACCACTTAGAAAACCGAATTCAGAGAGCTGAGCTGAAATGCTCAAGGCGTTCCCATGTAGCGCAGACCGGCCACTGGAACTGAGATGTGGCTCCCAGTGGCGGAGCTTCTGACACTAGATTTTAAGCTTAACAGTAAAGAAAATCTTCGGAGTACAGGTGATTTTATTATATCCAGAATTAATTATTAACAGATTGGGTCTCTTTCTTGAGTAAAGTCATGAACTAGAATCTGTGAATCCTGTGCTTAAGTTTGCGTAATGCATCAGTTCCATGACCATAGTGATAGAATTTATTTTTTATTTTTTATCTTTTTGGTTCCAGTAATTGAACTCAGGACTTGGCACTTGCCAGGCAGGCAGTGTGTCACTGAGCTATATCCTTGGCCTTTCCAAGTAGGTGCTGTTCTGCTGAGCTGTCTCCAGTGGTAATGTGGCCCACTGAGAATCCTCTACTCCAAATGGCTTGTGAAAATACTGACAGGTTTGAAAGCCGCAGGTTTCAGGCTTTGATGGTATGAGCCTGTTTATAAAAGTTGGAAAATGCCACCTTCTTTTCCCATTAGCTGTTTCAAGTTACTACTTCAGTTCTGGAAACTACCTTTTCCACAAAAACCTAACTGTAAAAGTAGATGCACATCCCTCTATGAGTAATGTATGGATTTTTTTTTTCTTGAATCAAAACTGGCCTGAATTATACAACTGCATGTCAAAATCAATTTTGTATGAATCATGGAAATGATTATAGATTGTAATAGAAGTCCTTTTAATATCAGTAAAAAATACCATAGTATGTACATTTTAATTCTAAATTAAAATATCTTTACATAATTGCCTTAACTTCAGTGTCTAGACATAAAAGGAAAAGAGAAAGTGGTCAGAGGAATACTAGGGAAAAGTTTCTGAAAATGTGTTTTGTAATTTCTCTGATGATAGTTGGTTTATGTAGGAATGTTGCCAGAAAGATTTGGAAATTTTTCTAGTCCTGATTAATGATGGTAGTTTTAATTTACTTCTCTTCCGTGTCTCTGATTCTTATCCTATGCAGGATCTAGACCTCTGATTGTTTTATTGTGGTAACTATTATTGTATACACTAGGATATTTCCATAGTCATCTTATTCTAAGTCTGAACTCCATTGCTAGGGAGTTAATTAGAAACATACTTACCAGCCAATACTGAGGATTAGAAGGAATTATCTCCAGGAAGTCAGTTTTGATACATATTGTCTTGATTTAGTGGAATGTTCCAGGTTCAGGAAGTATATATCGAGCCTTGAGGAATGAATAGGCGTATTTTAATAACCTGAACTTGACATATCAAGTTATTTAAGTTAAATGGAAGGAGACATCTTGGCTCATCTCATCATCACTAATGAATCACATGGCTTTGAATAGCTTTCACATTTGAAAGGGAAAATTCTGCTGTGCTCAGTAGAAGCTTTAAAGTTGTCTCTCTATGAACGACTTACATTGCCAGGGTGTGGCAAATACTTATAGTTGATATAGTCCTGGGTTCACCTCATGTATTACACCTCTCAGGTCTGAGCTGTGTTCCCACCAGAGTCAGTTCTTATGTTCTTGGTCTGAAATTTCATTATTTAATTAAATGTTTTATAAACTAGTAAAAAACGAGTACAAAAAAACCAAGCATTTCTATGAAAATTAATGTGAATAATTTGAAAAGATTCAATAAAAGTGACCCACTAATGGAATATTAACGACTCATTTAGTGTTAGGCAAGAAAGGCAGTAGAAGACAAATTATAAGAAATTTGGAATTTGGCATTCAAATCACTATCCAGTTTAAGAAAGGTTCAGTAAAAAGTTCCTTGATCCATTTGCTCATTCTAAAATATTCATTTGGTACCTGCTATATAGCATGCATTTTGTTAAACTGGAGGGATAGGCATCGGGAAAAGGCGAAGTTCTGAAGACACAGCTTCTTTCCTCCCAGAGCTCACGACCTTCCTGAGGACTCAGACACACCTGGGCAATGGCAGTATGATGCTGTCTCCTCTTGCTCTGCGAGCATGTGGACAGGTTGGGAGCTGCCAGCCTTGCCCTGGTATCATCAATAAAGACCTTGGTGAGGATGTAATGCCGGTGCACAGGCTTTGGCTTAGGTAGCAGAGTAGAGTGGTGGGTTGGGAGCAAGAGGAAAGAGCCTTTGTGGCCCCTCACATTGTGGGTGGTCAGAAGGGACCAAGTGGTGGGCATGACTGGAACTGAAGAGCCTGTGGTAGCCACAGCTGGAGACGCAGCTGGACAGGAAGCAAGAACGAGATCAGGAAGAGCTCTTCCGTCATTTAGCTTCAGCCTCTTCCACTGGTGATGCAGAGATTCTCAGAAATTGGAAATTGATGTGTTTGACGCAACTTCAGCGCAACTAAATCCACATCTCAGAAGGAACGATCCAATTGGAAAGTACTCAGCAGCTGCTTTGCTCTCTGAGTTATGGTGCTCGCTATCAATCACCTTTTGGTTCCAGTCAGACATTTCCATCATTGTGTGTGTGTAGTTACAGGAGTGGAAAGTGGGTGCTGGGGATGACAAGTGATCTGGATTGTTAAAAAAAAAAATCTAACAGTTTGTGGAAATAAAAGTCCTATAAACTTTTAATATTTTATAATTATTGAAAGCCATTCTTTTACTTCTGACTTTAATTTCTTCAAGTAAGGCCTGTAAATATGAAGGCAAAGAAATGGAAATTGATTTTTTAAAACAACTAACGTGGAAACCAACATCTAAATCGTGGCAATAGTTCTAAGTGGGCTGTGCAGCCCACTCCTGAGCAGGTTATATCTCTGTCTAGAGCTTATTTTAATATCCTGTACCCTATGTGTAGAACTTTGAAACCATCACTGTTTGAGATAATGCATCTGTCAACCTAGACAGTCTAGACAAGTGTTTCCTTTGGGCATTTTGTGTTCCGTCGAGAATTAAAGGCCACAGTCACCCTGGGACCTGGTTTCTGGCCTAAGGATTTTTCAGTTCAGCTATCTAAAAAGATCTTAGACCAGTCTCAAATATCTGTCACTCTGGCAACTACACAGCAGTTTGATGTCCTTAGGGATGAATACTTCCCAACTTGTGGTAATTCTGGCACCTTGCACTGCATCCGAGCAGCACCCGCCTACCTGCTGCTTAGTGCTCAAGTAGACAGGACTGGAGGGGACCCCTGCCCTTTCAAAGAAATGGAAATTTAGGATGGAGCAAAAGGCCTCCACTGTGGTAGCACGGTTAGGTAGGAGCCATGGGAAAGTAATGATCCTTGGAGAGTGAGAATAAAAAGAAGCTGTAGACGGGCCATGCAGATTTTTGTTTATAGTGGTGGTTCCCAAACATTGTCCTCCCAGAATTTATTCCTTTTGGCATCTGACTGAATCTCACAGACCCCATTTCGTTTTATTACCCAGTGTGTTTCTTCTTTCATCTCCCATAGGGAATGTTTCTCTGCATTTGTGTTAATCCTAGGTTTCTCAGTAATTTTTTGTCCTGCATTCTTGCTCTGATCTTCTGTCCCGAATTCCACTCTAAACAGGCAAATTTTCTCTTTTCTACCATTTTATGTCTCCATCTGTCCTCTGACACCTTCTGTTCAAAATGACTGCGTAGCTTTTAAAAAATGGGAAAGGAAGTTTTATTTAATAACTAATACTAAGATATTTAGACAACACTTTGAAGCAAAAGTAGTTGTAATCCATATTTATACACTGGGTAAAGACTCCAGATGGAATGAGTTAAATAAGCAGAAAGAGATGATAGTAAACGAATGCTACCATGAAATAGATTATTTATCCGATACTTGGAGAGGTAATGGTTTTTAAAGGATCGAAACAATAGAACATATTATAGAGAAAAGAACTCATAATCTTAATTATGTAAAAACAAATAAAATATACATTTGTATATCCGAGACAAGTTAAAATGATAGAAATATCAGTAGGACTAATAAAACCTTGGAAATCTGTTATCCATGAAAACCATCGTGAAAAGAATTTAAAAAAATCATCAAGGCTAAAAGGCAGAATTGTCAGGTAAAAGATACTGGGTATGATCCAAAAATATGGCACATATTTAAAGTAAACATTGTTCTGTTATAATGAAAGGCCTATTGCCACTAATCCTCCTCGGAATACGCTCCCTCACTTGTAATACAGTTACTGTCTCTTTGTCACTTTCTGAGTCAGTTCCGGAATTCTCTCTTGTATCTCTGCTTGCACTGTTGTGGTTGCTTTGATGTCTTGAATTGATTCAAAATGTTAACTTTTCATGCATCTGGACTTGATGTAGAATCAGAAGTCACAGTGTTAGAGCCAGTGGGTAAGGTGGATGAAAATAAACGAAATGTTTTTATTTGATAGAAATTGCTGTAAACATTTTGAATTGATTCAGGGCATCGAAGCAGTCACAGAAAACACAAAAGAGGACTCTCAGAACTGCTTCAGAAAGAGGCCGTAACAGCGGGAGAAGTGTGTTCAAAGCAAGGAGCAGTATTTTGAGAGAGATTAATGGCGATGTATCTTTTACGCTAATAATTACGCTAATAATTTTATTTAAACATGTAAATTTTCACCATTTTTGATCACACTAGCATTCAAAGAAATAAAAGCAGTGTGGAAATATGCAAAGAAATGTTAATCTTTTGTAAATAAGTGTGAAATCAGCATTGTAATAATACAATCAGATGATGGATAAAATATTTACAGCTCAGAAGTATCATTTTGAAACTTACAAGTTAGTGGAAATGAAAAATCAAGTTTAACAAGGTACATGTGAATGTGATATGCTTGAGAAGTTAATACTATTGATATACTATTGATACTCTTAATTGTAACGTTTTGAAGATTCATCTACTGATACTTTAGTGCTTTAGCAGTGCCATGTTCAGGTCTGAAAGTGCCCAGAACATGAGTGACCTGCCGAGCTGTAGGCTGTGCCTGTCCCTTGCTGGCCAGTGTGGTCGTTTGGTCTCCCCCTTTACAGGTTCCCGTTGCACCTGCTGTGGCAGTCACAAGGGGGATGAGGATGGCAGTGCTTGCTGAGTGCTTACCAGCCACCAAGGTCTAAGTGACTTGTGAATATAAACTCTTTCAAACCACAACCACCCACATAAATCAGTGTCCTCATTTAATAGAAGTAGGGCAGAAAAATGTTAGCATTCCAAGGTTCTAGCACTATTAAATAATGAAATTAGAATACAACTCTTTACATTCTGGATCTCAGCCCTTGCCCTTTATATTTATGGTCTGTGTCCTTCCTATGAATGAGATAGTTACAGCAGACTAATGGACCTAATGGACTCATGTATGTTTTTCTTGTTCTCCATCACTTGCATATACCAAGTGCAGTGCTCATGAACCTGTGGCATGTGCCCTACAGCAGGCTATTGGTATCATTGAAAGCTCTAAATGGTTCACCACTACTGACCCAATGTACACTAAAAAATCAGTATTAGTTGAATGTGTGAGGAGATAATTATTAAGAAAGATAAAACTGTATGTTTGAGGATGTACCTTGAAGCATAGTCTATAGTAGTTAAAGAGGAGAAATACAGATAGTCTCAGCAAACAATAGAAGAATGTTTTTGAAATCTATGTTCCACTCACTTAGGGGAATATTATGTAGCTGCTAAAAATATCTGTGATTAAGTTTCCTTAACAACACATAAACCATAGCAGTTGGAAGGCCACGTAGTTACGAAAGAATGCAAATGTAAACTGTGGCAAGTGTAATTGTAACTCAGACATTCCTGTGGCTTTAATGGTTTGTGGGGATTGATAATAAACCAAATGATCCCCAAATTATGTTTGCTTACCTATATCCCCTATAACTGATTGTGAGGCTCTGCAAAGGGTGCTCCTAACTTTGCACCCATGCTGTTGATAGAATTTTTGGCACTGCTTAAAAGATAGAAATATGAATAAAAGTGGCCTTTATTTTAAGAATGTGGAGAGAAAATCCGCCCCCCCCCCAACCACTGAGGTCTGGCTTTCTCTCTGCCGGACATGTGGTGTGGGGGGCATACATATAGCTTAGGTTTGGGGTGGTACCTAAGGGGCATTACTGATCACAAGTAGCCCATTGGAATTCGTTTCGCGGCACAAGTAAATTGCTTAGGAGTGGGGAAGGTGACCTCAAGATAGAGCCCCTTGGTTCCACCTCCCAGCTTCCCACTGCAGTATCATCCCATTTAGGGCAAAATCCTTTCACTGGTGAGCTACAGTAACACATAGCATCCACCTAGGTCTTCTAAGACCCTCAGCGGTTACCTGCAGATGGGTCCCTCGAGAGCCCTGCCACTGCCATGGAAGGTCCCCTCTCCAGAGCACTGGTCTTCCTGCACTTTACCTGGTATCTCTTCTCACTCTCTGGAAGTGCCAGAGATTCCTGCTCTTTGATTCCTGGGCTCCAGAGCAATACTGCTTGCGCCAAGAGTCTCACAGATGGTAAGAAACAGAAGCTAAGGCGGGCAGCAAGTTATGTCTATTTCATTGGCTGATATTTGCCAAGGGTTAGGATAATATGTGACCCACAGCAGAGAGACATCGAAGTAGTCTTTGAATGAATGAATACTACTGTTGCAACTTTAGACATCAGTTCTTACCTAACTAGAACCAAAGGGGATGAGCGATGCACCACCAGTGTCCTGCAGAATCTTCCTCAGTGGCTGGAAGTGTTTTCTGTCTACACTCATTCGCTTGTATTTCCTGTCTCATTTTATTGTTCTTGATCTTATTCCTCCCTGAGTGTCTGTGCCCCAGAGTATTCCTTCATCTTTCTGTTAATAAAAAGCTCTACGGTAGACCAACTCCTGTGTTTTGATCCCTGAGTCGACCTGATAAGCAGCTTGCCATCTCTCATCTCAGTTGAGATTTCATTATCCTGCCTTCTCCTCTGTTATGACAAGCACAGGTACCTGTGGAAGACTGAGAAAGCTCTTGCACAGGACTGTATAAGGCTTCAAGAGTGCCAGGAACCCCCCGTGTCATGAGAAAGAAGTGTGGAGGAGAGAGCGCCCTGAAACAGGATTGAGAGACCTGGGTCTCACCCTGTTTCTTTTACTACACAATCATAACATCCTAAGTGCATACAACTCCTGTGCCTCACCCTTGATTTCTATCAGAAGATGGTTGAATTTGATGATTTAACAAGTCCCTTAAACACCTCTGTGGAAACCACAGCACTTTATGGAAATAGTATGAAAACCACTGCTCTGGTGTGCACATATCTTAGTCCATGATTATGGTTTATATGTCAGTGTCCTCCCAAAACCTCAAGTGCTCATAGCTTTGAAGAGGGATTGGGTCACAGAGGTGCATATGCATTCATGGGTTAGTCCCCTGATGAGTTAGTTTATAGCTAAAGGTGATGTTGGGAGGTGGGTCACCTGGGAATTAGTGAGGCAGAGTGTATCTTCCCCCCATGCCCTTTGATCTTGCCCTCTTCTTCCTGTGTGCCCTGCCATAGCAAGCTTCCTATGCCATGCTGCATGCCATGCCATCCTGCCTTGGGGCCAGCCTACTATGGACTGAAACCTCTACACTCTGTAGCTAACGTTAACCTTTCCTTCTTAGAGTGACAGGTGTTGGGTGTTGTGTCCCAGGGATGTAAAAGTGACTAGCATACCCATCTTCTGTTGCTGTAACTGAATATCAGAGGGAATTTAGAAAAGGGTTTATGTACCTCATGATTCTGGAAGAATCTAAGAGCATGGTACTGGCCTCTGCTTGGCATCTGATGAAGGCATTCTTGCTGGTAGGGACTCCATAATTCAGAAGTGTTTGGTCTGTGTCTAGATTTTCCCCCAAGGCCTCCTGCACTTTTAGGTGGAGCTTCTTTAGAGGAAGCTGAATTTGTAATTTGTAATTGATCCATGGCTAGGACTAAGAATGCTGGAATTAAGGGTGGGTGATGGCTGGACAGTCCACTGATTGGATTGGTGCCACCTAATCCCAGTAGACTTAATGCAGTATAAGGGACAGAAAGAGGATCATCTTCTCTCTCTCCTCCCGTGCTACTTTTTCTGTCTTCTGCTGCCATGAACACTTGTCTCTCTGCCATGTGCCACCTGTCTTAAAGCAGCCAATCATAGACTGAAACCTCGACAAACTATGAGCAGCGTAAACCTTCCCCATTTAACTTTGAATATTGAATGTTATGTCTCAACAAGGAGAGGAAAGTAACTAGGACAAGAGGTGATGCAGTATGTCACATGGCAAGTCAAAGCAAGCTCAATGTGTGTGTCTTCCTTATTGTATAGAGCCATTCATACAGTCATGGAAGATCCACTTTCAAGACCTCATCTAACCCTAGTCCCCCATCTCAGAATACTATTCACATAGCACATATCTCTGCAGGTTAAATTTGACATGAGTTTTGGAGGCACAAACAACCAGGCTATAGTAGCTTACATTTTGCCAGGAAAAAAAAAATGATAAAAAGTGTAGATACATGGTACATTTTTTCCACCTGCAATGTTTGGGGCATTCAATGCCAGTAAATTTTGTGGAGCTCCTATTTATAAAATGCTGTATTATGAAGTAAGGGAGGTACAAACTTAAAACAGCAGAGCTTCTTTCCTACTTATTCAAAATACAGAAGGAGAAAAAAGGAAACAGTAAGAAGACAGCTTTGACCAGTGATACAGAAATGATGCTAGATGTCCTGCCCAAATTTGCAGATGTCTTTAGGATTCTTTCTTATTTTATTCTTTTTTTCTTGTCTTCTTTCCTTCTTTGAAAGCAAGTTTCTTGTTTGGAGCCCATATTTGGAGCAGAGTTTAAGGCTACAAGAATTTAACTGGCTATGATGTCAGAGGATTTTATTGCAGTGTTGTGCCCTTAAGTTAGATATGTGTGTTGAGGTTTTGACTTTGCAAATATTTAAAAATTCTAAATTTAGGGCTATCTCAAGTCTTTTTCTGAAGCTCAGGAATAAATAAATACCAAGCAGATATAATGACCTTAGTGGGAGTAGGAATTTAGTCTCTGGAGGCAACACAACAGACAGCGTTTACAAATGGTAGCAGTAAAACAAATTTTAAAAGGTTTAAGCTTATTTTTAATATTACTGTATATAGCCTAGGCTTAAGTGGTATTACTTGGTTTTTGAGAAAGCATTTTGCAAGGATGCTAGAATGCCAAGCTGCTGTGACTAAAACGGCAGTGTGTCCTTTTAGATGATCGTGGCAAGAACACATAAGTGGTGGGATTTGGAGGGAAGAAATGTCCACATTTTTATGAAATGTTTCATTATTTATTATTGTGTAGCATTACCATTTTCCCAGTTTATATTTATATCCATCCTCAAAGTAGTGAGCCTTTTCCATATCCACTGAGCATTTTGTTAACTACTTTGTCAGTAAGACTAAAAGTTAAATTTAAACCAGTGTCTTATTCTACATTAAAAATGAAAATAAAGCATACCACTCAACCTGTTAACTCTGGTACCTTTGATGCAGAATGCAGATGGGTGGATCTCTTGTGGGTCTCGTGTATAATCTCTTTAAAATAGTTTTTTAAAATGTTATTAGGACATGTTTGCAATATATGAAGTTACATTCATCTTGATTCTTTATTTCCCTTCTCATTCCCACCAGTCCACTCCCCACTGTTCAGAGATCTCCTTTCCTCATTTTCAATATTATTTTTACTTCATATTTATGACACACTGTGCTTAAATTCATTGTGGGCATTTGGTATATGTACATGACACATCTTAAATTGTTTCCCTCATCCACCTCTCCCCTTACCCTTGGTCTCTTGGAACCTTTCCTGTTTGCAAAAGATCTATTTCCCTGTTTCCTTCTATGAGACTTTTATTTTGCTCTTGATTCATATTTTTCCTTGCTCAAAGGAGAGATACCACGCAATAAAACTTAACCCCTGCCCTCATATTTGCTAATCTGGTTAAAATTTGAGAACCAGAAATTTTGGGATTAAAAAAAAAAGAACCTGTGGATTATATCACTCAGCATTTTGTGAGGAGACTGAATTTACAAAGTAAGAACCCTTGTCCCAGATTGTTTCCAATGAAGACCCCAAATTTAAGGTACCTGGGATTTTCACATTTATTACACTAGAAAGTTTGCAAATGTGGCTACATTTTTCCTAAAGATAAAAGAGACTTGAGGTTTGGGGATGATGAGGCCATAGCAGTGATGGCCTTCATCTGTGACGAAGAATGTGAAGTGGAATTTGGTGACATACTTCCTGTACTGAGTTCCTTAGGTTATGTAGAGTATAAAGTCAGCTCAAGTTAAATTAGGCTGCAGCTGTGATGAGGTTGATGCTAGACGAACAGAAAACTGTAAACAAATTTGAGATGATGCACGACTGAGTCCCACTCAGAACCTTTGGTGTGCATGGTAAGGCTTCCTAGCTCCTGGCTGACAAACAGAATGCAGTACTGACACATTTACTAGTGCCATCAGCATTGAAAATTAACGATGTTCCTGGAACTTTTGTTTGTGTTAAGGGTGATGACACTTGCTAAAATTTGTATTTGCTTTAGATTGTCCTTAGCATTTGATATGGAAAGATGGAAGGAAAGTGGTTGTCTTAATTTTTAAAGCAGGTAAAACACCAAGATGTGTTCTGTTTAATCAAATGAAAGAAACCAGTGAGTAAAGGCGATCTTGAAACACTCTTACCTCATCCGCGTGTTGATTTATGAAGAGAATAGCCCTGGAGTCCTGTGGGCAGGACCGCCTTCATCCCAATACTTTTGTAGACTTTAGAACATTCCTACATCTTCTAAAATGCCTTTTTTACTTTTTAAAAAGTTAGTCTTCCCTGCATGTTTTTTTGTTGTTGATACCAGGGATCAAACTTACAACCTTGCACCTGCCAGGCAGAGGCACTTGTGCCACTGAACTAAATCCCTGGCCCCCTCTATAGTTTAAAATAACTAGTTATTATGAATATTTGTGTTGTCCTTTTGTCCTTGGAAGATGCAAAATATAGAATACTTTTTATTATGATGCAGCAAAACTGTAATGTATTTTCACAGCTGGTGTGTAACGAATGCAGGTATCTTTAGAAGGTACCTGGGGAGAAGCAAAGAGATGCTCATTGGCAGGAAGAGTATAGTAGGTGGCTTTTTACCCAAAGCATTTTTCTTTTCCTCCCAAATCTTTTTGCAACTCTATTTTCACCTTTGCATATGCTATGAAGAATACTAGTTTCCTCTCACATATTTTTAGAAGTTGTCTTTCCTTCAGGATGATTATGTATGTTCAGTGAGTTTTAAATGAAGGCTTCCAAAAATTGAACTTGAATCTTGCTAAGTAGTCAATCTAAAATGCAAAAAGGTCCAGGAACTCAAACTGAATTTATGGTGCTCACCTTCTCCCTCTTCTTTGTCTTCCTTGGCTTTCATTGTCTGCTCTGTTTTGCCCCACCCTGGTCTTCAGTGTTAACTTCTCATTCCTGTCTCACTGTACCTACTGGTGTGGACTGCCGTATGTCCCTGCGGACAGAAGGGGAACCTGGCCCGTGTCTTTACCCTCCTTTATCTCCTTTCCTCATAGCCTCCTCCTCCAGGCACAGCAGCCTCCTCTCCTCCTGGCCTTTCTAATCTGTCGCCCTCACCAACAGTGCATTTTACGTGTTCTCCTGTAAGCACTCTTCTGCCAGCTTCTCACATTACTGAATCTTTCTCCCTCTTAGGTTTGGTTCAGTTGTCACCTCCTTGACGGGTTGCTCCAGATTACCTTGTTCATGTGTATTTTTGACTGAGTCTTGGAGTTGATATAAATTAGCAGGCAGGTAGTGAGGAGTTGATGGGAGGAGGTTTCAGCACACAATAGTTGCCATCTTCTGCGTTCCATGAGAAGAAAACCAGTCTTCACAGTTCTCCCCTCCGCTCGTATCTGGGCCGAGACCTTTCCAGTCTGGTGTTCCGTTCATTCTCTTGGGGAAGGTGATGCATACTGAATTGAAAGGCAGGCATGTTGTTTTGTTTAGCTATATAAAGTGAGCGGTAGTTTACCGAAGTATTTTTTGTTTTTGCTTTTCGTGCAGTGGTGGTGATCAAGCCCAGAGTCTGGCATATGCTAGCAAGTGCTGTGCGCCTGAGGTACACCCCAGACTAGCATTTAATTATTACTAACGTATGTGTTACCTGAAAGCATTTACCCAGTTTCTGAACCAATGTTGGGAGAAATAGTGATAACTTTTACTTTGTAAAAATATTACACTGCCCCTGCCCCCACCTCCAGGAAATATTAGCCAAAGTGCTGAAGGTCTTTCAGTGGACACTGTGCTTCTAGTCAGAACACTGAAGCAGCTTTTGAGATCAAAATCATGTGTGCATTTTGTGAAATGACAGATGTAGGTTTCCATTAGCTGGAAGCCAGCTTTCTCCTTCCCGCCTTTGCCACAGTATCTGGTAACAGTGTGTCTGCTGGTGTGGAAAGCTGGGGTGGTGGAGTCTCCAGGACATCCTTCAGAGGACTAAGAATCTTTCTAGAGTGTCTTTTATGAACTAGTAGCTGAAGTATTTTAGTTTTAAGAGAATAAAATGTAACAATAAAATGAAACAAAGCAATGAGAACCTGATACTGGATTTCAAAAATAAGATAGGAGGGAATCTACCATAGTTACTATATTGCATGTTGTTATTCCTATAAATAGTTGCTCAGACTACAGGCTTTAGACCTGCAAAATCAATCAAATGATACAAACTTTAGGTTGTTTCTTTACTTCAGTTGTTATCATCTCAGTCTGTGTTCCTCCGAATCAGCTGGTTGCATGTGTATTGGGTGGGGGATGTTCTCTCCTGGTCCAAGGGCCGCTGGCTCATGGTGGAGAGGTGGAGCATGGCTTCCATACTGGCTCTGCTCCTGGCCTGCACAGCCTCTGGTTTGTGGTATTTTTATAGTCAGTTCATATAACAGAACAGAAAGGGTTAGATTATATCCTTTATTAGTGTAAATTTATAGAAACTTCAGTGTGCTCATATTTGAGCGTGTCATTAATATTTATTATTTAAATTTGTGATCTCCAGTGTGAATACTCATGAGTTCAACTTCTTTTTTCTTTTTTTTAGTATAACAACAGTTGGTTTATTTGGAGATAAAAGAGTGAAAAGAAAGAGGATAGATAGCTATTGTGTGGTGGTCGGGGGCTTCAGAGCTGAACACCCTTCAGCCCAATTTCTTCAGCACCACAAGGTATTTCGAAGACTAGAGTGAAGGGAGAAACACAATTGAAACACTTAATATTTACAACTTCCA
This sequence comes from Cavia porcellus, assembly GCF_034190915.1. NCBI lineage: Eukaryota > Metazoa > Chordata > Mammalia > Rodentia > Caviidae > Cavia > Cavia porcellus. The sequence goes on along the minus strand of NW_026947484.1, from coordinate 228,325,171 downwards.
ATGTCTTGTTTTCCTAGCCAGGATATTTCTGCTTATTTTGACCTTGTATTAAGGCACTCTGAGATACTTTGAGTGGTGGTCATGAAAATACACTTTGGGAATAACAGACTGAAGGCCCACATACCTCTTGTTATTTGTGGTAGTTCCCTGATGACCCAGTGAAGCCATATAGTTAATCACAGTGACGGCCAGTGAAATGTCATGCTGACAAGGAATGAGATTTCTCAGCCAATATTCTATGTTGCAACTTCTAGTTAGGTTTTCTAAAATACATACGGCATAGCTGACTTACAGATAGCATACAAGCTTCTCAAATCAACCTGAAAGATAACCTATTTTTTTTCTATTTATGTTCTGAAAAGGTTTTACAAAACTTGGTGACATAGATGATACATCATTCAGTGATGTTTTGAGAGGGGTATGAACTTAAGAGAAAGAAACTATTTATTGCTAAATCTTAAAGGTTTGTAGGTGAGTTTTAAATTTTTTTCTTTGATGTAAACACTACTTAGGTGTAAAAAGATAACCATAAAGAACTCAACATGTGGTTACTGAGATGAGGCAAACAGCTTTATTATGTAGTTGAGATTTATGAAAAAAATGCTGTAATGAAAGAATAGATTTGTTGAAATCATTTTATTGGTTGAAATAAGTTTAGCAGAAATTGTTTCCTTAATACCTAGAAAGACAGGGTTTTTGGAGTTCAGAGGTGATTTTTAAAAAAATTTAAACAGGAAAAAGTAAAAAAACCAATAAACAGAGTTCCAAAACATGCTAGTTACTAGTGAGGCAGTAACAATAATCAGTGCATTGTATACTATTATATTCATAGTAGTTTTTCAGCGTATAAGATATAGGCATGAAATATTGTTCAAAAGTATTAGCATAAAGCTTCCTTTTCAATGAATTAAGAGGAAATAGCTGTATAACTATCTTAACTATATTGTGTGTATATGTTTTTCTTTTCCCTTCCTTCCTTTCTCCATCATAACTTTTAATTTTGAACAGTTTCTTCCCCATTCACAATATCTGTTGTATATTTTGGATCTTATTTATTTATTCTTTCAGTTTCTCAACTAGTGAGGTGATACGATGTTTACACATGTGGGGTCTGATTTCACTTTTGTATCCTTCTACCTATAAAAGTCTCAAGTTTATTCTTCTGTATGGCTGAGTAGTATTCCATTATTTTAAAAACACTTCTTTTTATCTATTCCTCTCTTGATGGGTATTTGAATTGTTTCCAAGGTTTATCTATTACACATTGTGTTGCTATAAACATGGGTGCATATACCCAGAAAGTGCATACCTGGGTTGAATAGTACTTCTAATCCTAGAGTTTTAAGGACTCTCCACACTGATTTCCACAGTGGTTGCACCACTCTGCATTCCCACCAATAGTGGAAAAGGGTTTTTCCCCATCGCCTCTCCAGCATTTGTTATTGGTTGATTTCTTAATACTAGCCATTCTGTTTGGGGTGAGGTGAAATCTCAGTGTTGTTCTAATTTCCCACCTCTTGAATGGCCAGTGCTGTTGGACACCTTTTCACGTATATATTGTTTGTACTTCTTCATCTGAGAAGTATGTGTTCATCTCAGAGGCCCATTTTTGGATTGAGTCTTTAATCTGGGAGGACTGATTTTTTGAGTTCTTTGGATGTTCCAGATAATAATCCTTTATCCGAGGGACAGCTGGCAAACATTTTTTCCCCTGGGTTGTGTCTTCACTCTGTTGGTGGTTTCTCTTGCTGTGCAAAAGCGTTTCAATAGGATGAGATCCCATTTGTTGATTCTTTGTGATAAGTCCTGTGCACTCTGGGTTTTATTCATAAAGTCTTTCCCTACACCAGTGTCTTCAAGAATTTTACCTATTCTGCCTTTCAGCAGATTTAACGTTTTTGTTTTAATATTAAGATATTAACCCATTCTGATTTTAGCTTAGGACAAGGTGAAAGACATGGGTCCAGTTTTAATTTTCAGAATGTGGAAAGCCAGTTTTTCCAACAGCATTTATTAAAGAGACTATCTCTCTTCTAATGGATGTATTTGGCACTTTTGTCAAAGATAAGGTAGCTTAGTGTGTCTGCAGTTATTTCTGTATCTTCTAATTTCTTCCATTGACCTTCAGGGATTTTTTTTTTTTTTTTTTTGCCAGTTACTCATTGTTTTTTATCCCGGTACCTTTAAAGTATTATTTCAAGCCAGGGTTTGTGATGCCCCCTCTCTTATCTTTGTTTCCCAGGATCACTTTTCCTATTCTAGGTTTCTTCTGATTCCAGATGAATTTTAGGATTGTTTCCTTTAATTTGTAAGATATGCAATTTGAATTTTGATTGGAATTGCATTGAATCTGTATAACAGTTTTGGAAGTATGGCAATTTTCACTATATTGGTTCTTCCTACTCAAGAGCATGAGATATGTCTCCATTATCTAACATCATCAGCCTCCTTTTTCAGAGTACTGTAGTTTTCACTGTAGAGCTCTTTTACATCTTTTGTTAGATTGATTCCTAGGTATTTCTTTATCTTTTCTTTTTCTTTTTTTGGATGCTATTGTAAAAGGTATAGTTTCCCTGATTTCTCCTTCAGTGAGTTTGGTATTCGTATACAAGAAGGCTATTGATTTTTGAGTGTTGACCAGCTATATTACTAAACCTGCTTACAAATTCTAGAAGTCTTTTGGTGGAGTCTTTGGTGTCTTCTAAGTAGAGCATCATGTCATCAGCAAATCATGATAATTTAACTTCTTTCTTTCCTATCTTTATTCCTTTTCTTTCTTGTGTCTAATTGCTGTAAAGTTTTCAAAAGTATATTGAATAGGCGTGGAGATAGTGGACATCCTTGTCTAGTTCCTGATTTTAGAGTGAATGGCTTTAATTTTTGTCCATTTAGTATGGTATCCAGCACCATTTATAAAAGAGACCATCTTCCTTCCAGTGAATGTATTTGGCTCCTTTATTGAAGATAAGGTGGTTTAGTGTGTTTGGAATTTCTCTTCTGTTCCACTGATCTTTAGGTCTGTTTTTTGCTAATACCATGCTGATTTTATCACAATAACTTTGTATTATAATTTGAAGTCAGGGTTTGTTATGCCCCATAACTTACCTTTGTTGCCAAGGATTGCTTTTGTTATTGTAGGTCTCTTCTGGTTCCACATAAATTTTAAGAATGTTTTCTCTAGATCTGTCAGGTATACCAATGGTATTTTGATTGGAATTGCATTAAATCTGTGTAACAGTTTTGCCATTAGTGCGATTTTTGCTATGTTGGTTCTTCCTATCCATGAGCAAGGGATATATTTACATTTTCTGATATGTTTTTTGATTTCCTTTCTCAGAGTACTGTAGTTTTCAGTGTTTAGATCTTTTACTTTTCTTGTTAGATTGAGTCCTTGTTAGATTTGGATACTATTGTAAAGGGTGTGGTTTCCCTAATTTGTCTTTCAGTGAGCTTGTTGCTTGTGTGCAGAAATGCTATTGATTTTTGAGTGTTGAGTATCAAGGTGCACTACTGAATTTGGTTATTAAATCTACAGATCTATTGGTGGAGCCTTTGGGATCCCCTGTGTAGAGTATCATGTCATCTGCAAATAATGATAATCTAACTTTTTTCTTTCCTATCCTTTTTCCTTTTATTTCTAATTGCTCTGACTAATGTTTCCAGAACTGCATTGAATAGGAGAAGTGATAGTGCTCATCCTTGTCTTGTGCCTAATTTCAAAATGAAAGCTTTCAGTTTTTTCTCATTTAGTATGATGTTAGCTGTTGATTTGTCATAGATAACTTTAACCAGATTAAGATAAAGACCTTCTATTCCTTTTCTGTGGGTTTTTTTAAAATCATGAATGAGTGTTGGACTTTGTCAAATGCTTTTTCTGCATCTCTTGAGGTGATCATGTGATTTTTGTCTTTGTTCTATTAATATAGTGTATTACATTTATTGATTTGTATATATTGAAAACTGCATCCCTAGGATGGATCCTAATTGGTTATGGTGTATAACCATTTCTTTATGATTTGCTACATTCTCTTTGCCAGTATCTATTGAGTATTTTGTATCTGTGTTCATTAGGGACATTGGTTGTAGTTTTCTTTTTTGGTAGGATTCTTGTCTGGTTTTGGAATCAGGGTAATATTTACCTCTAGAAATGATTTTGGAAGTGTTTTTCTCTAAATTTCTTTTGGACTTCAACAGTGAATCTGTCAGGGTCTGTGCTTTTTTATGTTGGTAGATTTTTAATTACTTTCTCAATTTCATTGGCTAATATCAGGTTATTTAGAATTTTTATGTCTTCTAGGTTTAGTTTTGGCAATTCAACCCAGTTGTATCTAGGAATCTTTCCATTGTTTCTGTGTTTTCCATCTTACTAGAACATAGTTCTTGAGTAGCTATTGATGATCTTCTGAATTTCTATAGGATCTATTGTGATTTCTTCTTTTATTCCTAATTGCTTGAATTTGTGTTTTTTCTTTCTTCTTTTTGATGAGATTGACCAGTGGGTTTATCAATATTATTCTTTCAAAGAATCAACTTTAAAAAAACCCCAACTTACTGATTCATTGATTCTTTGTATTTTCTTGGTCTCAATTGTATTTCTGCTCTTATCTTTATAATTTCCTCCCATGCATGAGCTTTAGGTTTGATTTCTTTTTGTTTTTCTAGAAGTTTGAGGTTCAACATTAGGCTGTTTGCTTGTGCTTGTTCTGTTTTCCTGATGTGAGAATGTATCACTATAAATTTCCCTCTTAGGATGGCTTTCGTGCATCCCATAAGTTTTGCTATGTTGAGGTGGCATTATTGTTTAATTGTATGTTCTGTTTAATTTTTTCTTTAATTTTCTCTGTGGCCTATTGGTTGTTCAGAAGTGTTTTGTTTAATTTCTGTGTGTTTATATAGTTTTTGTGATGTCTGTTCCTGTTGGTTTCCAGTTTCATTGCACTATGGTCAGTACACATGGAATGATTTAAGTTCCTCTACATATACTTAAACATGTTTCGTGGGCTAATATGTGGTCTGTTTTGGAGAATGGACCATACGCAGCCAAGAGGAATGAGTTTTCTGATGTTTTGGTGTGGAATACTTTATAGACATCTACCAAGTCCATTTATTCACGGGTGTGGTTTAATTCTGATAGTTCTTTGTTGATTTATCTAATTGATCTATTTGTAAGAGTGGATTACTGAGGTCCCCCTCTACAATTGTGTTAGTGTTTATTTGGTGTTCCATGTCTGTTAATGTTCTTTTTTATGTAGTTGGGTATACCTGTGTTTGGTGCATATATATTTAGATTGTTATCTCCTCCTAGAGTTTGTATGTAGTGACCTTCTTTGTCTCTTTTGAACAGTTTTGATTTAAAGTTCATATTGTCTGCAAATAGAATAGCTACTCCTGCTTTTTTCTGGGTTTCTATGGCATGGAGACTTTTAGGACTTGAAATATCTTCAAGCTGTCTTTGATTCGAGGGTTTATTTTGAGAAGTAATTGATTATAGTGAGTTTTCCTTTATAGGTGATATGTTTCTTTTCTTTATCTGCTTTTAATATTTTTTTCTTGTGTTGAGTTTCTAAAATATTGATTATTATATGCCTTGGTGTAGATTTATTTTTGTCTTGGCTACTTGCAGTTCTATATGATTCATGTATGTGTGTGTAAAATTCTTTATCCATGATTGGGAAGTTTTTTGCCATTATTTCTGTGAAGAGGTTTTTAATGGCTTTTGCACTGTCTCTAGCTTTCTCACTGATACCAATAAATCATATGCCGTTCTTTGCTTCATCTTGTAGCTGCTGGATTGATTTTTTTTTTTTTTGTGGTCTTTGCTATTTTTAAGATATCTTTTTTTCCCTAATTGTTAGCTACATTTTTGTTTTCTAGGTCTGATATTCAGTCTTCACCTTCATTCAGTCTGTTGTATATACTTTCAGTGGAGTTTTTAATCTCCTGGATAGCAACTCCACATATCTTCTGTTTGCATCTGTTTAATCGATTCCATTTCTTGTCTGTGTTGGACAGTCATAGATTATAAATGCAAAAAGAAATGAAAAATAATACATCTCCATATTTACTCAGTGCTTTACAGTTTAAACATTAGAAACTGAGAATTAGATGCTTTGTTGGTATAAAAACTAATCAAGAATAATTTGAATATTATTTGCATTCTTCTCACTGTACAACTTGGACTACCTTTTCTTCTTAGTGAACTGTCATTGCGGTATGCTTTCTTGAATTTGAACAGAATGTTGGAATCTGATCCAAAATTGTGAAGTATGCAACACAATCACTTTCTGTTGACCAAGGAGCTTGCTGTGATTACTCAGTCACATAATGTAGTCACTGAAAATTTATGCATATTGGAGCCATACAAAATGATGAATGCCTATATTCCAATTATAAATTACTCATAGTACATTTAAATCTTGTCCTGGCCCCCTTTGCTTTTACCCTGATATTCACTGAGCCCATCTAGTGTAACCAACCTATAACATAGAAATTCAGTTAAGAATTGGACTTGTAGTTATAAAGTCATTGACTTGACCTTGAAGTTAGCTTTGACTTCTTTTCTAAGACCTTACACAGTAGACCAGCACCAGTGAAAGGATTTCCAGTCCCTACTGAGCACAAATCGTTTTGAGTTGATGTGCTACACTGGCATTGAACAGTTTTTGAGGTTGTCACTTTGGTAGTTTTTCCCCTGCTCTTTCTTTCCTCTTGCATGTTTTCCACTCTTCCTTGCCCTATCCTTTTTTTCCTGTGTTTCATCCCTAGATTCTACTTGTCTCCTTTCTAGCATTGTATTACATCATGTTCTTTTCAGTGCGTATTGGCATCATCCTAATCGGTCCATTTTTCAATGTGTCTTACAATTATCCTAATAGTTTCCTGACTTTCTTATCTTGTCACCCCCCTTTTCAACAAATCCTGTTTGCTATCACCAGAGTAATGTTCTTGGAGCACACCTCTGACCTTGCTTAATCCTTTCCTTGGAGCCTCTAAAATGAGTCATTGATTACAGAATAAAACCTAGACCACCTACTGGGGTTTTAATGACTTGCATTGTCTTTCTCATTTGCCTTATTTCAGTTTCTCATCTGATCCCTTCCTTCCCTCCAGAGCTTAGAATTTCAGCAAGATGGATTTGCTCATCACCTCGCAGATAGGCCACCTCTCCTCCTTTATGCAGCGTCTCACTAGAATGTACTCATCATTCTGAATATTGCCCCATTTTAAATGCTTATTCTAAATGTTCTTTTCTATGAAGTACTTCTTTTCTTTGTAGAAATGGCTTTTCTCCTTTCTGAAGCTCTGATGGGTTTATTTCATGTTTTCCAGTAGACACTTATTTGTTGATCTGTATTTTTAGTCGTAATGTATGATTTAATCTCACCAGTTAGCTTTTAAATTCTCAAGGAGCAGGAGCTAAGACTCTTAGGGCTATTTAGAATAGTATTTGAGAAAGTGGTAGCCACAAGTCTGTTATCCCTCCATTCAGGATTCACTTGAGCCTTCTGCATATCTTCTAGATTCTGAGTGATATAAAATAGTTAAAGTATAACAGGATAAATTTGTTGACCTCACAGAGCTCTAGCTGTGTGAAGTATACAAGTAAGTATTCAGGTTGCTGTTATGAGCAAGATGTGTGAATAACAATGAGCTTCTGTGGAAGCATGGAGAAGCCACTGCAAATGCTTCCAGCAGAAGCAAGTATTAAACAGAGTCTTCAAGAGAAGTAGAGAGTCATGTAGACACAGGGGGCCAGACCGAGAGTATGTTCCAGGAAGAGGACCAGCCAGGACAAAGCTCTAGACTAGACAGAGAGTACTGAATGAAGTCAAATGTTATTAATACCCTGGGAAATGAGATGTGATTCTTAAAGGATTGTGAAAGGAACAAGGGGGCTCTGTGTTGGGGAAGAAGTGGATGTGTAGCAGAGTGGACTTCTAGGACTAGATGTTTGGATAGGTGAAGTGAGAGACTGAGGCATGCCTTTTTTGGGGAATGGGGTGGGCAGAAGTCTTGGAGGTGGCATATGAGTTCAGTTTTAGGCATTTTGAGCTTGAGGTGCCTGTGGAATGTCTGCATAGAGATAAACAAGAATAGTCTGAAGCTCAGCAGAACATTTTGGGCAGGAAATATAAATTTGGGTCACTTCATCATAATGACAGGATGAAATCATAGCAGAGTATGTAGAGTTAGTGAAGATGATTTCAAAGCCAAACCATAAAGCACCTCGGTATTTAAAGGAAAAGCAAAAAGTATAGTCTGCAAAGACTATTAAAATAAAATGGGCAGAGAGAAAGGAATGAAATAAGTGAGTGAGAAATAGTGGAAATGAAGAGATTGAAATCTGTCCATTGAATTTAGCGACATGGAGACAGTTAATTATTTTAGTAAGAAAGTTTCTATGTAGAAGGTGGTTCGGGAAAGGAGTGTTATTCTGGTGTGGGACTGATTGTAGTACATTGAAAAGTGAACACATTTTCTTCTGGGAAATGTTATGCGCAAGAGGATTTAAAGAAGGCAGAAGATAGAAGGAAATAGAATTTTGGGGCTTTTTTTAAGTAGGTGGAGATCTGATGTTTAAAGGCTGATAGGAAAAGTTCATTCGTGAAGAAGAGGTTGACTCTACACTGAATTTAGCCAGTTAAAACGCTTCTTAAAAGTCTCCATCCAGTGTGTCCTCTCGTCTTTTGATACTGTAAACAAGGTGACTCCAAAGTGAGACTCACTCTGCTACTTGTAGGTTTTAGTGGACTCTGAGATTGCAAATTCCTATAAAGTGTGTCTGAAGCTGTCCTACACCTTAGTTGTGAGTATTACTTCATCTGTTATTTTATATAGAATAAAATTTGAGCAGATAATATTTTCATCATTTTTCCATTCTATTAGCAAATACTTATTTACTGTGCACTGTATATTGGACTTGGTTGTAGGTACTAAAGATGTGATGATTATTAAGTAGAAATTTCTGTCATTCCCAAGAAGTTTATAATTTAGGGAGACAGCTAATAAGCTTGCATGAAATTAAGAAACAAAGTAGATGCAGATTGCAAAAGGTACTTAAAAATGACTATGGTAACAAGCTTCAGGGGCCACTTGATAGTCTTTTTCTTTGAAACTCTTCTATCATTGGAGGGAAACCATCATAAATCCCTAGAGAATTAAACGACTTAAAATGGAAAGAAAAAAATAATAATAGGGTCTTTTGAGCATAGTATTTACTCCTTAGCTTATCATTTCTTTAGTTAGTGGAAATATAATAATTATAATGGGTTGTATATTTGCGGTCTTCGTTGATAACCTTTGAGAAAGACATCAACTGTTCACATTTTCTCTTTTCCATTTCAGTAATTTGTCATCTTCCTTGTATGAATGGTGGCCAGTGCAGTTCAAGGGACAAATGTCAATGCCCTCCAAATTTCACAGGAAAGCTTTGTCAGATTCCAGTCCATGGTGCCAGTCTACCTAAACTTTATCAGCATTCCCAGCAGCCAGGCAAGGCACTGGGGACACATCTTATCCATTCTACACATACTTTGCCTCTGACCATGACCAGTCAGCAAGGAGTCAAAGGTAAGCTCTTCATTGTCCTTTGGTCCATTCATCCGACCTCTGTTTATCTGTCAGATCCATATGGAAGCCGCCTCTCTGCAGATGGCCTGGGCTGGTATTGAAACAGAAAGGAATATGTGAACTGTGGGCTGAGAATGGATGTAGAGGCAAACAGTGGATCCTGCTATGTCACTGCAGGATTTTCTAGGCAAGAGAGAATTGGCATCTAGGACATAAGAAAATAAAAAGCAGCATATTCTTGTTTTGAGAGCTGATTAACATGAGTGATACTGTTTTGACAAGATCTAGGACACAAGAAGAAGGGCAGATCAGTTTTCTGGCCCTCATAGTTTTAGTGAATGAGTGGGTTACATAGTACTCACTAAAGAATTCTGTATTTGAAGAGTGTGTGGTTTTTGTTCTAAGCAGTCATCTAACCTCTCTGGGTTTGTTTGTTCGTATATAGGGCAAGATAAACTAGGTCTCTTGGAGTTCAAAATTTTTTTGACTAATTCATACTTTTAAATCTGGCATCTATATAAATGCTTAAGTTTTAAAGGGAGGTCAGAGTAGTGTTATTAGCTCTTATTCTTTAAAACTGGAATCTTTACAACAGGATATAAGATTTTGTTTTAAGGGGGCAGAAAGTAAATCTTGTTACAAATACAAAAATAACATGCGATGATGGATTTTGTGTGTGTGTGTATATCAGAAGCATAAAATACACGCATACTATGTTAAGAGAATTATACCTTATGAAACTGGATTTATACTTTCAGTAGAAAAACTATAAATCCTAAAATTTTGACAATAGAAAATTTATTTTTTATTTTAAAGAGAATAAAACAAAACAGAACAAAGCCAGATCAGAGCAAAACGATGCAAACAACACAGGAATTCAAAACAAGACAACAGAAAATCAACAGTGCTACCTTAATGTCTCTTGTTTTCTTCAAAATAGTTGTCCATACCTTCACACAAAATAAGCTAATACAAAACAGAATAGTACAAAAGCAATCAAAACAAAAGAATCAGAACCTTAATGGGCCTTCAAAACTAGGCAATAGGAAATCCATAATGTCTCTCATTTTCTCAAAATAGCTGTTCATACCTTCACACATATTGAAATCAAATAATTAAAAACAATAAAACCAATCAAAACCAAGAATAAAAGCACTATTGGACTTAAAAACAAAATGATAGCAAAGGCTACCATGATGTTTCTTCATTGTAGTTGTTCAGACCATCACACATAATAAAATCAGTTCTTGTAAACTTCTTAGGTGAAGTTCTAGGAATATATAGGCCTATACATATATCATGTCTTTTCTGTATTAGAGGGAAAAACAAAGTATAAGAAAAACAAGAAATGACTCAAATAAAAAACTGACAAATGTAGGCTTTCAAAACAAGGTGGTAGGAACATAACAAATTTTGTTATTTTGTATAGTTATCTTTAAAAGTCTTACTCAAATTACCAGATACAGTCATGCAACATCCTACGGAGGTAAACTGGTTTGCCCTAAGAACTAATAGAATTAGTAGTACAATCATCTTAGTAATCTTAAGTGTATATGTGCAAATTTATATTTTTTTCTTTTCCTTCTTTTCTCCGGGTTATTTTTTCTCTTTGAGCAGTTTTTTAACCTTTCACAATATTTATTGAAGATTTTATATCTTATTTAATCTTTCAGTTTCTTTTTTCATTTTTATCGGTACCAGGGATCAAACTCACGATTGCCTGCTTGCAAGGCAGGCACTTATGCCGCTGAGCTAAATCCCCAGCCCCCAGTTTCTTATACTAGGGAGACAATAGAAATTTTATGAGAAAACAAAAAGTAATTAAATCTTGATCTTTATTATCTTTTGGTAAATTATACCCACCAATGCAACAAATGGTATGAATGTCATAGTTTTTATCATCATACTAAAAAGAATATTTTTTGTCATAAATATGTTACTGTATGTTTTTATAATTGCAATTTTATACTTTAAAATTATAAATGTAGGTTTGTCATTTTGGGTGTACCTTTTGATTTTCAAGAATTCTGCTAACTGCAGCACAAAGTAGTGTACACATTAAATAAGTTATTCTGTGTGCGATGTATATGCATATAAATGTGTGCATAAAATTTACTTGCACCTTTAAAAATCATGCCTTTTAGTTATCCACAACTAACAAGTTTTCCTTCCAATCTGTTTTAGTGAAATTTCCTCCCAACATAGTCAATATCCATGTGAAGCATCCTCCTGAGGCATCTGTCCAGATACATCAGGTTTCAAGAATTGATGGCCCATCGGGCCAAAAAGTAAAAGATGCTCAACCAGGCCAAACGCAAGTTTCATACCAAGGGCTTCCCATGCAGAAGACGCAGACCATACATTCCACGTACTCCCACCAGCAGGTCATCCCGCATGTCTATCCTGTGGCTGCTAAAACGCAGCTTGGCCGGTGCTTCCAGGAAACTATTGGTTCTCAGGTAAGCAGCAATGCCTAGCCTGTTTGGTAGTGTGTTCTAGATATGATGCCATTCCAGTAAGAGAAGGCAGAGAAGTGATTTTTTGTGGAAGAGATTATCCAGTTATGGCCAGCAGACCTGTTTTTATAAGCAAAATATCATTGGGAAAGTCATATTCATGTACATATTGTCTGTGCCCACTTGTGTCCTATGATAACTGTACTAAAATGGTTCTGATGAGATCAAATGGCCTGCAGAACTGAAAATATTTACTATGTGGCCCTTTAGAGAAGGAACTTGCTCATCCGTGGTGTTGAATAATTTTAAGTAATGTAGTGAAATCCAGAAATGTTGCTACAAGTCCATGAGACACTTGTTTATATTTTTTTCAATTAGGATGATTTGTATATGAAAATGTGTCAGGCATGAGATACTCTACAAAGACGTTTAAAAATACTTGTCATTGATAATTTACAAGTTAGTAGACATAGTTGAGTTTTGAACCCATTTTGCCATAATAATTCATTGTCATCTTCAATTTTCTTATAAAAATGCATAACTAAAATGTCACACCATTAACTTTTGAAGTACATGAAATATCACTAACTTTAGACCTGAATTTATATCAGAAAGACTAAATTTTGTTTAAAACTCAATATTGAATATGCATAGTGAAGGCATCCTAAGAGTTTTAGTTCTGTACTCCAGCCATTTTGAGATTATGTGATAATGATACAGGGTTTATCTTATGATTCTCCTTCTGCCCTTTGGTTGTGATTTATTCACTCTATACAAAAATGAGACATATTCTAAAATATTCAGAAAGAGAGGGAAAGAAGGCAGGAGGGATGGACTGTGGGTGGGGTGGGCATAGAGACCCCCCCAAATCCTACAAAAACAAACAAACAAACAAAAAAAAAAGAGCTTGGAGGTAGTAGAATCCATTATTACTGCTTTAAAAACCTGAAAAACACTTTTCAGTACTATGTCAATGTAGGATTATTCCATTTCTCTTAGGACAGTGATGGAGAACCTCCTAGAGCTTTCAATGATAACAGCCAGCCTGTTGAAAGCACGTGTACCATAGGTTCACCTTGTGTTCTAGCACAAGGGAAAACTGGTTTGTGAATCTGAATGGAAGTCCGTGGGCAGGAATGGAAAAAGAATGATGCAGAATTAGGAGACCTTAGTTAAAGCCTGTGGCCCAGCCCTTAGTGGCAGGGAACCCACTTTCTAATCTGCAAAGTCGAGACAAAACTGGATTTTGTTAAGAGTAAAGAGAGTTGTATGCAAATGTCATACAGTTGTATGCAAATATTAGAGGATACTGATAATATAGTCAGACTTAAAATAGTCAAATTAATCGATTATTTGTCATGTAACTTCAGTAATACCAAGAAACCCTGCATATTCCACATACAAACTTTTTTTTTTTTGGTACTGGAGATCGAGCTCTCAACCTTGCATTTGCCAGACAGGTGCTTGCGCTGCAGAGCTATATCCTCAGCTCCACATCCAACCTTTATCTGCCTGTGAATACCTGAAATGCTGGCAGCAGGGCAGCTGATAGAGCTTTTCATTCATCTACTGAAGTTCAAATTAGCAAATCTTTTGGAAAAAGGAGCATTGTCAATTTAAATTAAATTAGAAATAAAGATTGGATTTCTGTGATGAGAGCTTGCTTTAATAGGAAAAGTGAGGCTGATGATAGACTTCATACATTTGATAGTTTTGCCCCAAACCAGCCTTGGAGAGGAAGATGTATTTAGAGCCTTTTGCATCATTCCAGCCTAACTTGGTCATGGAGAAAGGAAAAAGCAGATCCTTTTAAAACTGTGTGCCCAGTCCCTTTCTCCTCAGTTTCCAACTTGGAATACAGATGATAAAATGCTAGAAAATGAGACATAACAAACTTACTTTTCTATAATATTAGACAGATGATGGCTAAGTAGAAAAGATGGGAGGAACTTGTTTACTTATAATTCTAAACAGGACTGTACAATTGACATGAATTGGGGAATTGGTGGAGTTACTCAAGTAATAATCCAAACTCGGTGGAATACTTTTGCCTTATCTGGATACTTCTCTAACTTTTGGTCTGAATGATCCAGACAGTGATCTCAATACTTAATTCATTTTGCATGTGGAGTCGCCAACACCACAGCTTCAAAATAAGACCTATTTTCAGAAAATATTCTCAGCATGTCCTTGTATCCTGTTCATGAGAAATGCTGCTGGGTGCTCACTTAATTAGTGCAATCAGGATGTCCCAAGCATTTAAAAAATTCATTGTTGGCAGATAATCAATATTATGTAGATGTGTTCTACAGAGAGGGTTGAAAACATCTGTGCTTTGCTGCTGTGATTGAAGACAGTCAAAGCCAGGAGCTAGAGGCAGATTTTAAAAGAAAGGTGGAAGCAAACAACAGAAGTGCATGTGTGCTATCTATTGATCTGCTCACTGGGAGCACTCTAATTAGTTGGAATGTTCATCTACTGAGGCTTGAAATCAAATAGTTACCAGTGGGTACCGACGTTCACATGTTGTCAGGAGAAATAATGTAAAAAATAAATTTGACAGAAATAGTACTTGCTTCTATGGCACATTCTAGTAAGTTGGCCATCAACTTAGAATTGAAAATCCTACATGATCTTTGATCAGTGTATTTAAATTTGGGGAAACTGTGTAAATGCAATTTTAGAGTTTTTTGGATGATAGAGTAAAATGGACAATTTGGTTAGTAAAATTAACTCACAGAACAAAAGGAGAATTGAATAGCAAAGAGAGCATTGCAAGAAATGGAAGCAGAAGAAATGTCAGAAGAGACCAAAGAAGTGAGATTCTTGGGACTCAGACTTTTACACACATACTAAGCCTCTTTTAAATTTTTACTACTTGTATATGTTTGCAGTGCATAATAATTAATTCATCTTGGTGAACAGATATACAATGCATACCACGTTGCTCATGTTTACCCCCTCCTTTCTGCCCCCTTCCCATGCCCTCATCTTACCTGCATAAAGTCTGCCTCCCGTTTCCTACTATCTTTTTTTGATTTTAATCTTTAAATCATTTATATTTTGGGTTTCTATTATAAGAGAAACCATGTGATGTTTATCCTTCTGTGTCTGATTTATGTCACATAACATCATAGTCAAAGACCCATTCATAGTCGTTCAAAGATCCATTCAGAGTCATGCACATGACTCAGATTTATCGTTCTTCATTGAGTAGTAGTGCTTGTGGGTGTACGTGTATGTGTGTGTGTTCACGTTCATGGCATGTGCATGTACCAGATTTTCTTATATTCATCTTCTGATGGGTATATAGGCTGCGATGGGTATATAACAATAATTTAGTTATTGTGAGCCATGTTGTTGTAAACACAGGTATGGATGGACCCCTGAAATAGGACTTCAGCTCTTTCAGGAAGATACCTAGAAGGCAAAACTGACTCAAATGGAGTGTCTGTGTTTAATTTTTTGAGGCACCTCCATACTGATTACCATAGTGGGGTGGTTATACAATTTTTGTATTCCTCCCAACATTGCAGAAGGATTCCTTTTCCCTACAACCTTGTCTGAATTTGTAATTTTTTGAGTCTTTCATGATGGGTGTTATATGGGGTAAGATGAAATCCCTGTGTTATAGGCATAGTGTAGTAGAAAGGACTTAGTGGGAAAGCCAAAATATGAAGTCCCCTTGATC
Source organism: Cavia porcellus (assembly GCF_034190915.1). Lineage (NCBI taxonomy): Eukaryota > Metazoa > Chordata > Mammalia > Rodentia > Caviidae > Cavia > Cavia porcellus. The sequence goes on along the minus strand of NW_026947484.1, from coordinate 228,309,454 downwards.
AAGAAATCCATCTCATCATCAGTTTTTGTTTTATGAAAACATAAAATGTTATAACAAATAGTAGAATGACAATAATAAATACATTGTCTATTGTTACCTTCAAAGTAGTTATTCAAAGTGTAAGACATAAACCACAGAGTCTTGCTGTGCAGCTGGCCTTGAGCTCAACTGCGTAGCCTAGGCTGACCCCAACTTGTAGTGCTCCTCCTGCTTCAGCCTCCTGAGTGCTAGAGTTACAGGTGTACACCATCCCGCCTGGCCAAAGATTTCTATACAAATAAAACAAGTAATACCACAAAAGTTTCTTTTCAGTAAGGTAAACTGATACTATAAATGAAATAAATTAGTATATCTTAAAATATTTTTTGAACAAAATTTGTAATTTGTAGAAGTATTTGAACTTTTTGCTAATTCCTGTTTATCTCTCTTCTATTTTGTTCTTTATAGTATTTTTACATTTATTTTGTGTTTCTCATATAAGAAAAACAATGCAGTATTTGAGCCCATGTGTCTGATTTATTTCACTTAACATTATGTTCTTAAGATCCATCCATTTACTTATGAATACCTCAAATTTATCATATTTCTCTTTTTTGGCTAGAAGCTCTGTGTTGTGAATAAATGCTACCTTTTCTTACCCATTTATTTGTTGATGGACATCTAAGGCTGTTTCCAGGATCTACCTTTTACAAGTGCTGTTATAAATACATGGGTATGGATGTACCCCTTAATCCTGTATGATCATCCCTGTGTGATGATTTTTAATTCTTGGGACGAGATCTAGAAGAAATATAGTTGGGTCAAAAGGAATGTCACGCTTTAATTTTTTTGAGGAATCTTCACACTGATTTCCATAGTGGTTGTACTAGTTTACATTCCCACCAACGATGCAGAAGAGTTCCTTTTCCCCCACATCTTTGGCTGCGTTTGTTGTTATTAGACTGTTGGATGACAGCCATGTTTTCTGGCGTCAGATGGTATTTCCATAGTTTTAATTTGCATTTCTCTGATGGCCGGAGATGAGAAGCATTTTTCATGTATTTCTTGGCCATTTGTACTTCACTTCCTGAGAAATGCCTGTTCATTTCAGTTGCCCAGTTTTCATTGGGTCTTTTATTTTGAGGGCTCTGATGTTTTTTAGTTCTTCACATATTCTTGATATCAGTCCTCTGTCCGAGGAGTAGCTGGCAGATTTTTTTCCCCAGCTTGTATGTTGTGTCATCGTGTTGTTGGTTATTTCCTTTGCTGTGCAGTAGCTGCTTAACCTGATATGATCATGTTTGTCGATTCTTGGTATTACTTCTTGTGCTATTAGGATTCTGTTCAGAAAGTCTTTGCTTATGCCTGTGTATTCAAGAGTTGTGCTTATTTTATTTTCCAGCATATTAATCGTTTCTGTTTTAACATAGATCTTTGATCTATTTTGATTTTAGCACATGACAGGGTGTATGTGTCTAGACTTACTCTTTTGTATGTGGATATCCAATTTTCCCAGCATTATTTATTAAGATGCTATCGTTTCTCTCAGTTTATGCTTTGGGCTCTTTCATGAAAGACCAAATACCTCTGTGTGCCTGAAGTTCTTTCTAATCCTTGTATTTTGTTCCATTGGCCCACTTGCCTGTTTTTGTGCCAGTACCAGGCTATTGTAATCACTGTAGCTTTGTAACTTCCCATCTGGGATTATTGTGCCACTTTAATTTTGTTACCCAGGATTGCTTTTACTATTCTAGGAAACTTTTGATTCTATATAAATTTTAGGATTGTTTTTTCTAGCTCTGTGAGAAATGTGTTAATATTTTGACTGGGATTGCATTGAATCTGTATATTTGTTTTGGAATTGTCGCCATTTTGGTTGTATTTATTCTGCATATTCAGGAGCAGTGATATCTTTTCATTTTATTTAGAGTCAGGGTCTCACCGTGTATTGCAGGCTGACCTTGAATTCATGGCAGTCCTCCTGCTTCGGCCTCCTGAGTGCTGGAATTACAGGTGTGCACCACCATGCCTAGCACCTCAGTTCATTTTCTGATGTCCTCCTTAATTTCCTTTTTTCAGAGTAATGTAATTTTCATTGTAGAGGTTTTTCTCTTCTTCAACCAGGGTTAATTCCCGTGTATTAAATTTTTGTCGATGGTATTGTAAGTGGTGTTACTCTCCTACTTTCTCTCTGAGTTCATTATGAGTTTATAGGACCACTTTTGATTATTTTATATTTATTTGTATCCTGCTATATTGCTGAATTTGGTTATTTTCAGTCTTTTGCTGGAGGTTTTGTTTCTCATAAGAAAAGGATCAAGTCACTGGCAGATAATGATATTTTGACTTATCCTTTCCTATACATATCCCTTTTATTTTTCTTCTTGCCTGATTACTCCTGGTGATGATTTGAGGACTGTATCATCAGGTGGGGTGATAATGGACATGTTTGTCTTGTTCCTGATTTCAGAGCAAAGGATTTAGTTTTCCCCATTTAATGTGATGTCATCAGTATGTTGGTCATAAGTAGCTTTTATCATGTTGAGATAAATACCTTCTATACCTATTTTCAGAGTTTTTATCATAAATGAATATTGGATTTGGTCAGAGGTTTTTTCTGAATCTATTGAGATGATTATGTGTCTCAGTTACTTATTGCTGAGACAAAATACCTGATTCTCAAAGTTAAGGAAGGACAGATTTATTTCACAGTTTCGGTCCATAATCAGCTGGCTCTAAGACAGGGTTGTTTGGCAGAGAACAGTTCATGATGGGCAGAATGTAGCAAAGCACAAAGGACCTTAACAGGATCTTTCTGCCCCTTTTATATTGTATCTTGGTTTCTGGGTTTAGGGTAATGTCAAACCAGTCATTCTGCTGATTTAGTAATTATATACCTTCAGTCCAAGCATCACACACTGTAGATCCAGCTACCTCTGAAAAAGCCCCACCTATGACCGCATGAGGCTTTGGGGGGGGGGGGGCGACATCTAGACCCAAACCATGATATCATGTGACTTTTGTTCTTGCTTCTGTTTATGTGATGAATTACATAATCCTTGTATCCCTGGAATGAAGCTTAATTTGTGGTGGTTTGTAATTTGTCTCATTCTGTTTGCTAATATCTTGTTAAGGATTTTTTCATCTATGGGCTTTAGAGAAATTTGTCCTATAGTTCTCTTTCTTGGTTGGATCCTTGTTTGGTTTTGGAATCAGGGTAGTCTACAGCCATACCACCCTGAACGCGCCCGATCTCGTCTGGAATCAGGGTAATGTTAACCTCTGATAATGATTTTTGGAAGTACTTTTTCCCTCTCAATTTCAATAAATTTTGAGAAGCATCGGGTGGTAGATGGTCTCTGGATTTCTTGTAGATTTCAGCTGTGAATCTTTAGGTTTGGGGCTTTTCTTAGTTGGTAGATTTTGTTTTGTTTTGTTTGTTTTTGTGCTTCAGTTTCATTGCCTGCTACTGGATTGTGCAAGATTTTTAAGACCTCTTGGTTTAGTTTTGGTACTTCATGTATATATTTAGGAATCTCTTTATTTCTTTTGAATTCTGTAAATATTTGCCACATGTGTTTGTCAAGATGATTGCTGTTTTCTAGATTACAGCAGTATCCATTATAATTTCACCATTTCATTCATTTTTAACTGCATTAATTTGGATTTTTTTCCCACTTTTTTTGTAAGATTGGCTAAGGGTTTGCCTATGTAGTTTATTCTTTCAAAGAACCACTTCTTTGATTCATTCATTCTATTATTTTTTTTAGTCTGCATTTCATTTATTTCTGCTCTGTGATCTTTATAGTTTTTTTCCTTGTACAGGTCTGGGTTTGTATTTTTCTTTCCTTGTTTTCCCTTAAGACCTTGAGATACATCATTAGATTGTTTATTTGTGCTCATTCTGTATTCCTGATGTAATGTTTACCACTATGTACTTCTCTCTTAGGACTGCATTTATTATGTGCCATAGGTTCTATTGTGTTGTACTGGCATTATCATTTAATTCTAGGAAGTGTCTTATTTCTTCCTTAATGTCCTGTGACATTATCAACTATGATAATTCAAGATTTTGTTGTTTCATTTCTATATTTTTTCATAACTTCTGTGGTTTGTTTTACTGTTGGTTTCTAGTTTCATTGCACAGTGATCTGATTATATGCATGGTAAAATTTTGATTCTTTTACATTTATTTAACTATGCTTTATTAGTAGGTGGTCTGTTTCTTAAAAGTACTATGTGCTGCTAAAATGACTGTGTATTCTGCTACTATTAGATGGAACATTTATATATATCTATTAAGTCCATTTGTTCAAAGGTTTGATTTAACTCTGATATTCCTTTGTTGATTTCTTTGTTTAGTTGGTCTATTATGATAGTGGGTATTGAGACTCCCTACTATAATTGTATTGATGTGGCCTTTTATGTCTGTTAGTTTGTTTTATGAAGTTAGGTGAAATGTGGTTTGGTGCAAACATGTTTATAATTGTTATCTGTTCCTATTGACCAGTTTCATTAACCAATATACAGTATCCTTCTTTACCTCTTTTATTCATCTTTGCCTTTAAATCCACTTTGTCTGAAAAGAGGATAGCTATTCCTGCTTGCTTTGGGGTTCTTATTGCATGGAATATTGTTTTGCAGCTTTGATTTTTAGTTGTGTGTATTTCTTTTTCCATTAAGTGTATTTCGTGTATACAGTATACATAGGATTTTGTTTCTTGATCCATTTTGCTAATCATTGTCTTTTGATTGGTAAGTTGAGTCCATTTACATTGGTAACTATAACTGTGGGATATTAACTTATTCCTGTTACTGTATCAATTTCCTGTTGCGATTTTGCTTTGTTTTCCTTGTACTTAATTGTTAGCTCTAACTGATGTAATCATTTTTTGGACCTTTTGTCTTCATTAGCTTTATTGACTCCTCCTAGGAGGTCTTTGAGAAGTTTCTGGAGTATTGATTGGTTGTCATGAATTTTTTTGTTTTCTTTATGATGGAATTATTTTACATCACTATCAATTTTGGAAGACAGTTTTCCAGGATATAACAGTCTGTGTTTGAAGTTGTTTAATAGCTTGAAACACTTAATTCCTTGCTCACCTTCCCTTTAAGGTTTGTCTTGAAAAATCTGTTGTAGTTCAAGTGCATTTTCCTTTATAGATGATTTGTTGCTTTTCTCTAGCAGCCTTTAATATCTGTTCTGACATTGTATGTCTGTGACATAAAGTGTTTTGTTTTTTCCATCCTTATTGCTATTTGGGATTCTATAAATTCACTTCTCTGTATTTTAAAATTCCTTTTCAGTGTCTGAAAACTTTTATTGCTTGTTTAGATTGTTTTTAATCCCCTTTGTTCTGTCTTCTGATTTTTTTTTACTAGTTTCATTTATTCCTGTATTAGTCCTTTTTGAGTCATCTAGCAATGGTTGGGTCCATTCTTCATGTACTCTTGTTATTTTTAAAGTATCTCTTATTAATTGATCATTGATCACAGCCCTGTCCTCTTCTCTGACGGTCTTCACTTTGGCCACTGCTCCTATCCATATTTTCAGTCATGTGTTGATCTCCTGGATTTCTGTTTGGACCTACCTTTCTTGTGGCCTCTCATCTTTTCTGAGCTGGGTGTTCATGTTTTGCATTTCTCTCTTTAGCTCCATTAGCTGTTTATTGGTGGCTTCTCTCTCTAGACTTGGTGATCATTGGTTTCATTAGGGTCATTATCTGATTAATTACTTCTTCTTTAAATTCTCTAGGAACCTTATTGAACTGTTTTACCTCCATTGGTACCATTTCATACCTATCACATCTGTCTGTTGTATAATTTATGATTTCCTCACCTTGGTGCCCCAGGAACCAGTTTTGGGGGAGTTGGGATTTTTGGGGTACATTTTGATGTCTTACCTTTTCATGTTTTGTTTTTATTTTTGTGCTGGGGTCTGAACATTCTTTGGCCCCAGTGCCTGTTTTTTTGGGAGTGAACCACTGTATTATTTATAACCTCCAGGAAATCCAGATTTTGTCATAGAGAGAAAACCATTTCAGCCTCAATTGCGTTACCTTGTCTGTAGTAGTAAATTCAGTGATAACAATGGCGTCAAACTTCAACTGGATATTGACAAACCCTAGGAACACTCATGAGCAGCTCTTAATCTAAACAAAGAGTACTGTGATTTAAGTCAATACAGTCTGGCCACCCTTATATTAACCTATAGTAGTTAACACTGCTAATTTCTGCTGGGTTTAGGCAATAATGCCAGAGCACAAACATACCACTGTTAATGTTAAATACCTTCTTTAGGACCACCCTGGACTATGTTCCCACTGAACCTGGCCTCCCACAACAGAATGTAAGCCCGACATCTTCCTGGTCTAAGCCTGGCCTCCAGGAGATACCTTTTAGCCATCACCCTCTCTGGCCCTAGCTCTCCAAGTGGTCTCCTATCCTGTCTTCGTGGTTGGGTATCATATAGACCTAAAGTAAAACTGTCCTCCTGAGTATTGGTCTGCTTATGACCTCTGTTGCCTTGTGCTGTGGAGAACCCAGAGTATTGGGTCTTGTGTCTAGATGTCCCCCAAGGCCTCATGAAGTCATAAATGGGGCTTTTTCAGAAGTGACTAGATCTACAGTATGTGTTGCTGGGATTGATTCGTGGTGCTTCAGGTAGGCTTCAGCCTCACGTGTGGGTGGGGTGCTCAGTTTCCAGGTCCCCCAGCATGACCTGGCACCTGGGAGCGGGGAAGGGGTAGCAGTGTCAACATCTTTAGTACTGAGACAACTAGATGTTATGTGCCTACTGACTTGAACAGTGTGAAGTTTATAGTGCTATGCTAACCTGAATATCTTTAAACTGTTACACCTAACCTTCAACTGATAGGAACTAGTGCAAAGTGAGGATTTAAAAGTGTCACTTAAGAACAGAACAAAATGGACAGATTCACAATGTAGAGCGTTGTTGCGTAGTTTCTTAAAAAAAAAATCATAGCGTGAAAGAAAGAAACTAAAGGGATGTAACAATGATGGAATTAATAGACCTTAATTAAATCTATTTGAAAAGAACCAGCTATAAAATATACCTTGAGAACAATTGGAGACATTTAAACACAAATTATTACTAATTTTCTTAGATATGACAACAATCTTGGGGTTATGTAAAATGTCCTTGTTCTTCACATAAAATGCTAGAACTTTAGAAGTAAAATGCTGTAGGGTCTTTAGTCTACTTCCAAATGTATTTCACACATACATTTGTCAAAGTTGTGGTAGTTGCTGACTGAGAGGTCCATATGTAGATGATCATCACTTTAGTCTTTATGTGTCTCAGCGTATTTGAAAATGTTTTGATAAGAAGGTCAAATACTGAAATTCTCTAGGCTTGTAAATTGAATAACATACTTTTTAGGTGAACTTTAAAAAGTTACAACTTTATATTTAATACATTTTAAAAGAAGAATTTTAACGATTTTAACATTTGAGTGTGGTGGATGTGAGAATGGTATCCAAGATGAGCCCGTGGAATTGAAGCTGGTCTTGTTTCAAGCACGAAATGACCAGTGGTCAGTATGATAAGTAAAGTTGAAAATAAAGAGGTAAATACAGGGCATTTTGTGAAGACTCAAGCAGCAGCATTTGATTGTAGGTTAATGTGAGCAACGACAAAAATCATGAATAGTTCTGAACTTCTTTACTTCCTAAATCAGATAAATGCTTACTATGACTGACTAGCTGACCACCCAGGGGATCAAGAAGGGGAGATGAGCTGTTAACGAGCTGCCCTATTCTTGGCTGATGTTAAGGACTAGATGGAGAGCCCATTGCTGTTTTGTAGTCTGATAGAGACTTAATGGTGACAGTTTAGTGGTGAACAGATCTATTACTGATGATAGTTAAATTCATGAAGGGAGGGCATTTCTTTGGTTTCTATTATAAACAGAAAGGTGCAAGAAAAATATCTGCAGTGTTTTTCACCTTGACAGGAAATGCCAAGATGTAGAGGGAAAAATCACTTCTACTGTTTCACTATTACTGAAAGTGATGTTTAATCTTTCAGGGTCCAAAAAAGTTTTCTTGCGTTAAGACCACATAAAGTGAGCATATCCAGCCTGAGCTCTTAGGCTGTGCACCTAATAAAGTGACCCAAAAGATTATAAACTTCTGACATGATTGAGTGATTTTCAGTAATATTTTCCATGACTCAGTTATATGGTGGTTGATTGTAGACTGCCTGGGTGTTGTAACAGTGCTGACTCTGCTTCTGTGCCCGCCAGGCTCAGTCACATTGGAACCCTTGTGTGTCAGGGTGCCATGCGTGAGTGAAACAGTTACTGTCAACATTAGTATTTCAACCTGCCTACATGTAGGTATTCCTGGGAAGACAAGTATTTTATTTTTATTAATTAGACAAGTAACTTTTCTCATTTGTTAAACTTGAAATTAATTGTATCATTTCATAAAATACTAAGTCACAAGTTTAAATAGTGTTTAGCAGCTGTGGTGTAGGAAGCATAAAAAGATATTAGTGTTTTTGCTCATTATTGTTGTGTATAACATTGTTAATTCTAGAAATGTTATAACAAAGAAGATATATGTGGACTAGGGGCTGGGGTTATAGCTCCGTGGCAGAGCACCTGCCTGGCAAGTGTGAGGTCATAAGTTTGATTCCTGGTACAAAATATTGTGTGTGTGAGTGTGTGTGTGTGTGTGTGCGTATTTGTATATGAGATATATATGATATATATGAGAGATTTGTTATATATATGTATTAACTATATCGTGTATTGTGTATTTTGTTTTGTAACACAAGATTATTCCCCTTGATTTATTGTGACCCAAGTAACCCAAAAGATTGGACACTCATGCTATAAAATACTAATCTCTGTATGAATCAGGCAGGAATATAGACATCACTAGATATAACTTATTCAAAGAATAGAAATAAATAGCACATAAAGGCTGTCTAAAAAGAATAGGTTTCGTGAATATAAATCAAATTTGCAGTAACTGGCAAGTCATGATTTTGGAAGACTTAGCCTTCTGTATTACTAAAATATAATACTCCATAGATATCTGAAAGCATTTGCTAAAGTTTGTTTGCTGGCTGATGAGGTTAGAGTTATAACTCCATTAGTTACAATTATCAGGTCCTTTCAGGACAATCTCATGTTTTATGAGTTTAAAACCTGAACATTTCCACACTATTTTCATCTCTAGAGGAGAGGCCTGGTTTCAGAAAATACTTTTCAGGTCTGTTATTGCAGCACGGGGACCTTTTTTATTGTACAAGGGTGTCCTTTGTTTTCTCTTAATGGAGACCTAAATGCGAACCTTACTTAGCATCTGAAATTTTGGTTGTTTCAAACATGTTTTACTTAGTGCACAGTTATTGGAAACAAACGCTTTACAGTGACCTAATGGTGCCACGTGGGTTGAAAAGGCCTTGTGTTTTTAGAATCACATTGTAAAGCTCAAGTTGAGCTTCTGCGCTGGGTCTGCCATTGCCTGGTTGCTCAACCATGAATTCTTTGTTGGATGCAGAAACTTACCCTGTAATTAGATACAGGCATTACAGAGGAGACAAAAAAATTCAAATCCATCAAGATCTTCCTACTGCAGTTGCTGAAAGAGCAGAAAATTTTACATATAAACGACTGAGTTGAGTAAACGCAGAAATACTGAATGCCTGGAGTAGATGTGAAGAGATCATGTTCTTAGTACTATATTCTGAAAGTAGATAATCAAATAAAACACAAACCCATTTTCATAGTTTATAGCTATAAAATCCTCATAAAGATTAACTATAAGAAACAAATGCTAAGATTAAGGTCTCTGGTTTATATTCTAGAGAAGAAAATAAAAGTTACATAAATCAGAAAAAATAGTTTTTGATGTGAATCTAAAAGTCGTAAAAACCTTTCTTTTTAAAAAGCATTTATCATATAAATAATAAGACGGCAGAATTGAATTAAAGCAACACAAGAGCTGTTTGGGATTCTCTTTAGAGGTGTTAGAAGTTGTTCCAGGGTTTCTCTTTGGACAGGAGTATGAAAACAGAAAGGACCAGTGGAGAAAAGGGTGAATTGGAGATGTGTCTTTATATGTTCAGTAACATCCTCTAGCTCTAAACCTTAGCCCTGAGACACAAACGCCCCAATTTCAAAGGCCAAATAGAGGCACTACTTTGTTATAAAAAATGGATGTCATTGAGAAGTTAATAGGAAAGTGTGAACTCATTAAAATGAAAAGTATTCTAATTCCATGGCTAAGAGTACTTTTTCAAAAAACATCTCAATACATCTATCGCAGGACTTTGAAGAAAAACTATTTCTTGGTTTCCATTGCATAGAGGCTGATGAGAAACTGGAGAAATAAATTTCACATCCTTTGGATGGATGGATGGATGGATGGATGGATGGATGGATGGATGGACGGATGGATAGACACAGGTAGATGTAGAAGAGTTAGACTACAGACTTTAAAAATCTTTCCTCAGTGATGGGAAATGAATTTATTGTTTAATGAAGAGAGCTGGAGTGTTAAATTCTTTTCAGAAGTCTACTCTTAAATTTCCACAGAATCTCTTTTGTCTGACTATATGGGTTGAAACCTAAGTTATAATGAAAAATTAGTTTTATTCTGGCAGGAGTCATGTTGGAATTATTGTAACACTTTTACTGATTATTTCTCTAACCTGAATCCATCAGCTACATAAATAATTAGAAATATGAAGAAAATGCTTATAAAACACTGTATGGAGGGGCTGGGGATTTAGCTCAGCGGCATAAGCGCCTGCCTTGCAAGCAGGCAGTTGTGAGTTCGATCCCTGGTACCGATAAAAAAGAAAAAGACAAAAAAAACCACAAACAAATAAAAAAAAAAAGCCACTGTAGGAAGGGTTTTTCATCCACCACTCACTCAGTGGTAGTAGGGGCATCTGGCCCTCTGACCCTGCCTGTGGCCTGAGGCCCTATGCTTTTAGGGCCAGGGACCTCTCTGGAGAGGTGACCTTGGGCCAGTGCAGTGTTGTTTGTCTTTCAGAGGTGCTGCTGGGCAGTGACTGGAGAAGGCAGACCCAGGTCTCGCAGCATCTGCCTTCTCTATGAGCGGAGAGCTCTGTTGGGCTGATGGCATTTGCAGACGTTTGGCAGCCTTTAGGGCCAATAAGTTGTTGACACCGGGTACTTCCTATGCCATCTGGGTTTTCCTTGAGTGTCTCTCTAAAGTACTCCTTTGGCATCGTCTAAGAGCCATTTGAGTGTCAGTCAGTCTGGTTGTCTTTAGTGGCTTTAACATGGCCTCTATGTGTCGCTGCCCTTGCCAGTCCTTTCCTTGTCTACAGCAGAGGCATCCCTGAAGGTGTTCAGCACACAGATGCTGGAGCTGTTTAACTATCTGCTGGTCTTTTTCTAGCAACTTCTGCCAGAATGACTTGGTGCAGGAGCCCCTTTTCCTGGAGTCAAGAAAGATCAGCAGACAAGGCTAGGATCCAGAAGGGAAAAATACTGCATGTGAAAGAGAACATGTGTGCATGTCATTGGGCTGCTGCCAGTGGAGAGGAGCTGCTAGTCTTACTTGAATTAGGAATGTGAGACTGAGACTTCAGGGTCATTAAAATATAGATTCCTAGAATTGGAATAGACTATTTCAGGGGAGGAGTGGGATCCACGCGTTTCCTTTACTGTAAGTGAAGGCCCAATCTTCACCTAGGGAGAAGTTCCCTGGGAACCCAAGGGTGTTGCCTTCAGGTGTCCACTCTCCCTTATCTGTTTGTTCATGGCTTTCCCCACCCTCTTTTCTCCAATGTGTTTCCATTTTATTGGCAATACAGTGCCTTTATCATGATGCAGAGTATCAAATTTCCATATTTTATACCTCTAGGGCTCTCTAAAATAGTACATCTAATACTTACTAGAGTCTTCTTTTTACATAAGTGTAGGCATTAAAAACAATTTTGGGAACTTGTTAAGCTACTGTAGACATTGGCACAGGGGCAGGATTTTATGGTCATTATTGGAGGATGGCAATTCGAAGCATGTTGAAGGTAGTTTCAAGAGACCATGGCTTCAGTCGAAGGCTGATTTATGTTCTATACATTATAAGAAATGTTTAAAGATTCACAGGTACTATTTCTAGGACTCATGTTGTTTTTAACACTGTGTGATCCCTTGGAATTGAGATTTGCTAAGTTTAAGAGGAGTCATCTGGTTTACCAGTGCTCTGGAGTCTGCCCCACAAAGTTAAGGGAGAGAAGCACGTTGCCTGTGCTGAGAGGTAGCACATCCTCAGCCTCCTGTTGACCCCCCACTTTCCCCAACATGATGATACAACTTTCTCTTTTTTGTTCATCCTTTCATTTTTTTCCTTTTCTTCCATCTGCAGACACTATGGAGTGTTTGGTTTCCATGAGGTCACTTTAGGAATTTGCATTCCCTCTAGTCATACTGCCATTGTGCAGTGTCAGGATGTCTGCTCTAAAGGAATTGTTTCAGGGCCAGAAAAATTGTGTTTTGTTGACCTTCAGCTTACTCATTTGCTGTATTTTAATGAACCTGAAGGCTCCCCGTGGTCAGGTCAACTCCAGTCCACAAGGATTTGCCACCACTGAGAATATTTAAAACAGACCTCCAGGTCTGAAGGGAATTCTGACATTTGAACACAGGAGTTCTAAGTATTTTGAACAGAAGCAGCAGCACCTCCCAGATGACCAGTCTACCAAGGCTAGTTTAGAGTGGGAAAGCTTTATTGAAGCTAAGAATATGGCTGTAAGACTCTGTGGTTTCAAACAGTGCATTTTTAGAAAATTGATAGATAGCAGAGAGCTTTTACATGTATGATCACATTTATCCTTTAGGTATCTTTCCAAAAGAGCTAAAGATACTGTGTCACAGTGATACATACATACCTGTGTTTATAGCAGCACAATTCATAGTAGCTAAATCTTGGAAGCTGCCTATATGTCCACTAGCAGGGAAATGGATAAAGAAAATATATTTACACACAGTGATACTCTTCTGTCATAAAGGATGATAAACTTGAGTTATTTGTAGGAAAATGAATGCACCTCAAGACCATATTAAGTGACATAAATCAGATATACAAGCTTAAATATAACATGGTTTTTCTTGTGAGAAATTCAAATTATAAATAAAGAGCAAAATAAAAGGTAGATAGTAGGAGTTAGATCTTTCTCAAATGTTACAGGGATCAAGAGGTGGAGGGAGGTGGCATGGAAGAGAGGAAAGGGGGGATGGACAAAAATGAAGATGTGTTATATACATGTATGAATTCCACACAGGGAATGCACATATAGTACAAATATGTATTAATAAAAATATGAAAAAAACCAAAGTAATGTGGGAGATAGGGAAGTAGATATGCTTGTCTTCCATATGTTTAATGAAACTGGAGGCTCAGACAAGTTGGGACTAGATTGTACTGGGATAGCCAAGTCCATGATTCTCATTCCATGTTAGCAAACTCGCCGCATTGCTGACCTCAGTTTCTTCATTTTTCACATAACTGGCTTGTCTCGAACCACCAAAGCATCTTTGAGGCCTGATGTCCTCTGACCATGATGATTTTGACACCTTTCCTCTTTTCTATAGTTTTAGGCACCAATGATACTAATATGTGGACAGGACAACGGGCAGAGAAATCTGTACAAACATCAAGTACAGTGATTACCTGTCCTGATGGCAAATCCATTTGGACTTGAGAGGCTTTTCTCAGGTATCACCAAAACAGTGTCCAGTATTTCTCTACCTCTTATTTCTCTCTCTTCCCCGAATTTTTGCATCAGAGTCTATTCAGACTATTTTAAATTAAATTATCTTAATGTTGTTACCTTTGTATCTTTTGTTCCTCTTCATAAACTTGTGACTTTGATAAGCACAGTCACCTATGAACTGAACTCAGGGACAGGTATGGATGAATCATTGGTATCCTGTGAGTCAGGTCAGAATATGATGCGCTGCAGTAACAAATAAACACAACAAAAGTTTACTGGCTGGGGATTTAGCTCAGTGGCATAAGCGCCTGTCTTGCAAGCAGGCAGTCGTGAGTTCGATCCCTGGTACCGATAAAAAAGGAAAAAGACAAAAAACAAAAAAAAAGTTTTCATTTTGCTTGTACCTCTGACTATGCCAGGCAGCTGATAAGGAAGCAGAAGGCTGTGATTTACATACATTTTAGGGACTTGGGATGAAGGTATTCTGTTATGTTATGACTGGGCTGTACAAAATACTTAATTTCCTCAATTTCTCCAGTAGAAGAGAGGTGCTTCCACAACACTCATAGCCCGTTATTCAGAGCAGGTCACGTGGCCCGTGTGTGTGTGTGTGTGTGTGTGTGTGTGTGTGTGTGTGTGTGTGTGTAAGTTTGTCCCATTCATGTATTCAAACCTTAGCCCCAGTGCAAATGAGTTTGGAGGTAAAGCCCAAAGGGAGATAATAAAAGTTAAATAAAATCATAAAGGTAGAGCCTTTACATGATGGGATTAGTGTCCTTAGAAGAAGGGACACCAGAGAGCCTGCCCTGTCTGACTTTCTTCCTGCACACTCATAAAGATGAGGTCATGTGAACTCACAGCACACAGCTGCTGCCTCCAAGCCAGGAACTGGTATGCTGGTACCTTGGTCTTAGGAAATAAATGTCTACTGTTGAAGCCACCCCGTTTACGGTATTTTGTTATGACAGCCTGAGCTGAGACCATTAGGGAGTTATGAAATGTGGGGAAACAAGTGGTTCTTTGGTGAGCAATAATTTTTCTTGCCACAAGTGATAGGGCAGTGGACAAGACAGTCATGGTTCCAGCTCTCCAGGATATAAATGAACCTGTTACTTTTATTTGTGGCTTTCAGTTTTTCTACATGACTTGCAACCAAACCACAGGTAATTAGTAGTTTTGAGTTCTGTGTACTTGGTTGAGACAGAAAAACTGAAAGCTTAACCAAATGAAAGGCATGTGTTATAATTTCACAGAATGCTGTGAGGCCTAAAATGTTTTTTGTTCCTTTCATTATCTTTATATAGACAGAAAGGGAACTGGCAAGCAATAAAGCTAAACAGAAAAGTTCTCTCAATGTGGTTCTAGAAATAAGCCTTGGGGAAAGGAGGCCTTTATAATATTCATCATTTTGGGGGTGATCTTTTGCCATAGTAATGATAGCTGTGCCTAGATGCCCATCTTTATTTCTACTGTCAACATGAATCTTTCTTTTTAGACACCCCTTGTGATAGAAGTTGAAATAAATTTGTTGTGCTCATCAGCTACTACTAAAATTTGTGATGTGATTTATATTGTTTTGCCTTAAAAAGAAAGATTAGTGAGAATTACATCAGAATATAATTACAATGTACTTAATTACTTTTGTCGCAATATAGGAAGAACAAAGTAGGCGTGGAAGGCTTGACATTGCAGGGCCCGCATTGCTGTGGAGGTGGAGAAGACGGGCAGCCCAAACTTTATTTCTTTAGAAAAGATACGAAGTAGAAGCCTAAGTTTCATACCTAAGAATTTTTTTCTTTTGTAGGTTAACTTTAAAAACCATTTTTGCCTTAGCGTAACTTTAAAAATACCATTTCATAAACGAGAGTAGTCGTCTGGAATTCCTTGAAACCCATGCTTTGGCTTCAGCAAGCTTTAGAAAAATACACTGTCAGAAATTGATGTGGATACATTTTCAGCAGTTAATACCCTAGTCATAGTAGATACCTTATAAAATCAATACCCAGAAATATCAGAGGATTATGGTTGTATCAGATACACCAAATGCCTAACATTGTTTTAATTACTCTAATAGAAGAAAGCTGGGTGGACTAAAAAACAAATCTTTGCCTATAAAGAATGTTCTGCTGAAGCCAAAGAAAATTTTTTACAAGTTCTTTTAGAAAATCTGGAAGTATTTAAGCATTTTCCTTTTCTTTTTATGAGACAATGCCTGTGACCCTGCCAGGGCTGCATTGTACAGAATTCTCCTTTATGACATGGACCTGCAGGACAAGTTGATCAGATACGTTGCTCCCGTGGCATTAGTGATAAGAGTTCAGAGATTTGGACCTTTGTCTTGTTGGCACCCAGAAATAAACATATTTAATGTTCTAGTACAGGGACACCGAAGGACTCTCAGGAAGGTTTCCAGGGTAATTTGGAGCCATAGTTGATGCAGAGGCTAGAAGAGCGCCATTTTACTTAGAACGTGGGCAGAGTCACTTTGCCAAAGTGGAGATGTGTTTCTGTGGTAGGGAAGAGACGATGATAAGCGTGGTGAAGGGTTGAGACAGAAGTTTAAATTAACTTATTCCCTTACATGCAGTCAGTGCTTCCCCATATCGGATCTCATTCCTAAGAAAAGGATTCTAAAATTTCTAAAAATGGGATTTACATCCTTCATCTAGATTCATAGTATGTGATGAAGGTGTGCATTTTTTTTAATTTTAAAGAGAATAAAACAAAACAGGACATAACAAAACAGGACAAAGAAGTTCAGAACAGAACAATGCAAGCAACACAGGACTTCAAAACAAGACAACAGGAAATCAACAGTGGCTACCAGGGTGTCTCTTGTTTTCTTCGAAATGGTTGTCCATACCTTCACCCACAATAAATTCAAACATAACAACATAGTATAAAATCAGTCAGAAGAGTGAAAGCATGATGGGCCTTCACAACCAGAAAGGTGTAGATTTTGTTTGCCAGAATACCTCCAGGTTTTGTGTCAAGATGTTGAAATAATGAGCTTCTGGCTGGGGATTTAGCTCAGCGGCATAAGCGCCTGCCTTGCAAGCAGGCAGTCGTGAGTTCGATCCCTGGTACCGATAAAAATGAAAAAAGACCCAAAAAAAAAAAAAAAAGGAAATAATGAGCTTCTGAATGTGGATGGAGGTGAGGATGCATCTGTGTGTGCAGGATTTATAGGATATACTGGTGCAGTGTGGGCAGGGGGAACATGATGTGACTTTGCATAGATGTTACAAACCTTCCACAGAATTTATGCATTAGACGTGTGTTCTTTACTAGCCAGAGAGTACTTTTACATTTTTTTTTAAATTTTAAAATTTTTAATCCTAATGCTTTATTGTCTCTTAATTATCCATGTTTAATTTTCTCATTTTTATTTTGTGAAAAAATAAAATTTCATAATCAAGTAAGAAATAACAATAGTTATTACATTACATGTTATTGTCTTCAATGTCATTACTCAGAGTACAGGACATACACCAAAAATATTCTTACAAAAAAGAAAACACTTTTGAAAAAACTGAAAATTTTTATTATGACCTTAAAACTATCTTCTTTTGTTTATTTCTATATCTAATTTTAATGTTTGTTTTTATGTATTTACCTCTCCATAAGCTGAATCTGGGACATTGTATATTGAGTGAATATTAGATTACTTGTTCCTTTTAAATTAAGCCTAGTTTTTAAAGGAGAGACCTAGGAAAAGGAGTCCAGTGCTTATTGTGAGTCTAGTGGTGCTTGCCATGTGACTTTCTCACGTGGACATTCTTAATCCACCTCGTGGATCAGTATACAGGCAGGGAGAGGTTGAGAGTTTTGCCCCTGATCATACAGGTGATCATTGGTACAGTCGGGATTTGAACCATGTTTGTCTGTCTTTAAAAGCTGGGCTTCTGCTCTTGACTTAGTTCCAGGCCATTCTCAGCTTGCTTTTTCTGGGTCCTCAAAGATGGAACTTGTCGAGAGGTCAGTTTCCCATTCATAGTGTGCTGACGCTGGCAGGCAGGCAGACGTCTGGGGGTCTGCCTGGTGTTAGATTCTGCCTCTGTACTGCGGTTTCCCAGCACTGGTTGGGAAGGAGCGTGTACATACTGAGCTAAAATTTAAAAACTCCTGCTGTCTATTTGAGAAGTATAACTAACAGCCTTTGATCTAATTTCATATTTTGTTCTCTGATTATTCCTGATCGTATTCATCTTAAATGTAAATTCTTCTCTTTTTTTCCTCTATGAATGATATACTGTCTCCTGGCTAATTCTTTTTTTACATTTAAGCCTATTAGACATAGACAAGCTGTACCTGCATAAGACACTTAATCTCTTTCTTCCTCCTGATCCATCAGTATCTCTGCATTTACCATTGTTTAAAAGATCCCAGTTACTTAGTTAAAGCCAATCTGAAGCTTTATTTCTTTGGGAAAGGAATGTATGACATTGCCTGGTCCCTGTCTCCTGGCTGAGTCTCATATCCGAGGAGACATCTCATCCCACAGCTGGGAAGCGGTCTGTGGGTTGGGGCACCCTGTTCCCTGATTTTCCGCATTCACCGTCTTTGCCCTCGTTCTGGTGTTGGGGCTGCCTTCCTCGGTCCTTAGCTCCATGCTCTCAGTTGGAGGTTGGTCTTGTGCTTTGTTAGAGCTTTTCCATCAGCTCTAGCTGGAATCTCTTTCCCCAGCGGTGCCACTGAGTCACTTCCTTGTTTCAGCTCTTGGCTAAACACAGCCCTGCTTACTTTTGCAAAGGTTACAGTGAATCATTCTTCTATTTTATTTCTTGTTTCCCCTCAGTACAATCTCTTGAGTATTTTGAAGAATCTGTATTATTTTAACATTTTAAGTTTTGTTTATTTACTCCATTGGCTCAGTGCCTTATTCTCCTTTGAGAAAATGTTCTTCATTCAAGCCTAAGGTGTGTTAGCTGTTGTTACATAATGGTTTCTGATAACAAAACGAGTTAGATACTGTGATAATATTGTAGGATCATCCCTTGTAAATGTCTTACCCAGTGAGACTACTTTTAGTCTCCTTGTTATTACCCCTGTCATCATGGAACAGCCCTTTTTTATGGTTAAATATCTGAACACCTCAATGCATATATCCCGAGAGCCTATCAGATGGCCAGGGCTGTAACTCTTGTTACAGGTTTTACCTGAAGGGCACAAGCTGAGGAGGGTGAGTGGGCCCCGGGAACCAAGACCAGAATCCTTTCACAAAACTCTGCACAGGATGTATTGGCACATGCCTGTAATCCTAGCCCTGGGGAGGCTGAGATGGGAGGATCACCCTGAGTTCAAGGCTCCCCGGGGTTACACAGTGAGTTCAAGCCCAGCAAAACCCTGTCTCAAAAAAAAAGCCAAAAAATAAAAATAAAAACCAATGAGCAAATAAGAAACTCGGTGCTGTAGCAGTATCCCAAAGCGTTACCTTTCTCTAATCCTGCACCTGCTTAGATGTGCATCATTCATTCTCAAAAGCCTTTGACTCTTGTGTCATTATCCCATTGTCTGATTACTGACCAGAGAGTCAACGCAGTGACTAGGAGGAGAGCCAGAATTTTGACCATGGTCTAATGATTTTAGTCTAGCACTCCTTTCTTTCTTTCACTGCTGAATTTTCCTTCCCTAGGACTCCACACAGTGCAGCCAGTACTCTTAGAATGAGGCTGTTGTCAGCAATAAAAGATACGGAAACTAAATCATACTAAGCTGTACTCTATTATCGCAGCCATTTCAGCTCACTGGTCACCTCTGAAGCAATACTGGTGGGGAATTTTTAATTGACAGTAATTTAAGCCACGGGCAGCAGGTTATAAACTTTTGATTGTCATTCTACTCATATTTATAGGAAATTCTAAAAGCAACTATAATTGTAGCTTAATTTGGGGGAATCAAGAAAGTGCTATGGTATTACCCAAAACTGAGATAAAAGTCTGAAAATGCATTCTCAATTATGTCAATGTTTTTAAAAGTTCATTCCTTAAATGAACTTTCATCTCTGTTAATTTTTGACAATCAGGTTTAAATTTTTAGAACTTTACACCATTGCTTGTGATTATTTGGTGTAATAGAGGCTTTAGTGTGGATATGTGTGGCGTAATTGTAATGTTTTCAGTGACCTGACCTTCTGAAGCACAGTAGGAAAAGCCAGAATTGTTTTCATTCACTATTTTCCAAGAGTTGTGCAGAACCAGGGCCAGGAATAGTTCCCTGTTTTTTTTTTTGCTTCCATTTTGTTTGCATACATCTACTAGGCAGAGGCTGCGATCAGTCTGGCAATGTGGGACTGAGAGAGGACTAGGAGGAGGTGGTTAGGAGCACCTGTGCCAGCCTCAGTTCTCTTCCAGCCAGGGGAGCAACACGTACTAGAATTTGGCTCTAGTGGGCAGGAACCTGTTTGCGCTGACTGGAGCATTGTGCCCCCTTATGATGCCAGATCTTTGCCTGGCAGACCATAGAGTCATTTGCATTATGTCATGCACTTAAACTCCCAATGGAGATGTCACAGTGTCTTCCATTGCTGAGGGTTACTAACTGTTGAAATATCTTCTACTTCATGAGCTGTGTGACTTGAATCCTGTCTTCCTGTGGTTTGTAGTCCTGCTAGTGACCCCTTCCTCACGCAGCAAGCTTCGTGGTGCCCAGTGTGTCTCAACATTGCTATTGTTATACACAGTCTTACTATCTCTCCATTCAGCATTTGGTCTTCATAGGAGCTGGTTGCAAGACTGTCATTGTTTTCCTTGCTCCTTTCCAGCTGGGTCATGCATTGGCTGAATCCTAGGAAGGCCATGTAGGGTTACAGTGTCCCTTAATCTATAGACCAAGGTTGCTTGAGCTTTTTGAGAGTTTATAGCGCATTGTTTGTGTTTGTTTTGCAATACTAGAACTTGAACCCAAGGAGTGCTGAGCTACACCTCTAGCCATTTTGTTTTATTTTGTTGGTTTTTGTTGTGGTTGTTTTGTTTCTTTTTAATTTTTGAGATGGAGTAATAAATTATCCAAGGCTAGCTTTGAGCGTGTGACGCTTCTCCTTCAGCCTCCTGAGTACCTAAGATTCTAGGGGTGGACTGAAGCCAGCGCTACACATTACTCATGTGACAGTATAAACTTTAGTTTTTGACTTGATGTAGCTAAGTATTGCGTTGTAAATTTAACTCATGTTTTTCCTGGGTTGTTTATATACAGAAATAAAAGGCTTTCTCTGAAAGTGGGAATAACTGACATAGGAGAAATATCATTTGTGTTTTTACCTTGTGAAAATCACCTTGACCTACACACAGAGATGCAGCTAACCTGAGTCTGTATCCACATCATCATGTGTCACTGAGAACATGCTCTCCCAGGCTTAGAGAAGGAACTTCTGAATGCTAGCCTCTTCTTGTTTTGTGTGTTCTCCCCACATTTGGTGTGAGAGAGAGAAGCTCTGTAACCCTTTCTCTCTGAGTGCTTCCGACATCCAGGTGAGACCTGGTAGCATTCAGTGTCCTCGTGGGGACAGCTCCAGTGATGGCCACAGAGATCTCAGGTGACGTTTCTGGCTGTACATAGAAGCCTCTTCATACTTATATACACGAAGGGACTTACATAAAATGTTGTGCCTTTATCGTAACCATGACTGCATCCTTCGTAGCTCATTCTTAGGCTGTGCAGCCCCAGGCTTGAGATGAACACACACTGTCATGGTACCACCTACACTGCCATTTATTCCACCAGTTCGGTTGGCCTGTGCTGCTCTTGGCTCTGGACCCGCAAAAACAAAGCCATGGCATAAAGCAGCCTGAATCATGTAATGAAAACTTTGTACCTTGTGGAAGCTTGGTAAAGAGAAATGATTTATTTTTGCCTTACCAAATAAAACATTCTAGGAATCCAAGGTGAAAATTGGATTTTAACTGCTACTAACATTTTAAGCATATAAAATCAGCAAGTGTTGAGTGTTTTGCTTAAGGGAAGAATCTAAAGAGTTTGGTGCAAGAAAGATCCGCATGTGATGTGGACTGATGTCTCACATAAACCTGACTGATTTATAAAATTGGAATAAATATAAAGCACACTTTGGCAGCAGGATTGCAATAGTGGGAATCTCTGTGTTTTTATTTTGTTCCTGGTCTTATAAGCTGATCCTCCTTCCTCCTTTCTCCTTTGAGTTTACAAGTGTAGGTCTTCTGTGATGAAGCTTCAAGTGTCTGGAACTACCTGGAGTCAGGATATTTGTTTTCATGTTGATTCTCCCCCATCCTCTCCCTTTTTTGCCTTGTATGCTCTGTGTGTTTCTCCCTCTGATGTCCTGTCTGCCTCTTCAGCACATTGTTCTGTCCTGACTTCCTGCCAAGCCCAAGCCTGTTCCTCGGTGCTACTGGTGCGGGAGCTCTCATAGAGGCAAGTGCCCACACCAGACTAGGAGCTGTCTGCAGACAGACTTCCCTGTGGCAGTGAGTTAGTGTTTGCGTGCAGCTCTCCCTGGGCGAGTGTTTATCTACCTGTGGTTTTGCAGGAGAAACTCCTGGTTTCCTTCAATGAAAGCATGCCACCAAACTGCACATGTGCCCAGGCTTCGGTCTTACTAACTTCCTGTCAAGATGTCCTTAACACTGACTGTTACTTCAGGGAAATTCATTTGTCCTATAGAGCCATTTCCCATCAATGTGGTACTTTCTAGCAGGCAGATAGATGATTCTCTTTGACAGATAGAGCACCCACAACTCATTCAACTCATTGGACTGCTCTCCCAAAGGATCTGGCAGACAGCACAGAACTTACACAGAGAATCTGGAATACCTCTAACAAGAATAATAACAGTGATGATAGCTTAGCATTTACGTATGTCAGGCATAATGTTCAGTATTGTACATGCCTGTCCCTTTCAATTTTTAAGGTTCCCTAAGAAAGATCCTATTACACATTGTGTTATGAATAAGAAACTCTTCAGGTACTGCACGTATGAAGTCCCACATAGTTGAAATTTGTACCTATCCCTCTGTATTTCATGAGTCATTTTTTATCCACTATTATATATGCCTTTTGGAGCACACATAGCATCTTGCAGAGATCATTAAAAATCATGAAAAGCTAAAGACATCAAAGCTATAATGTAAGTAGGGTTCTATTAACTGAGCTTGGTGTGATGTTTGTTTTATGATTTGGGTGTGTAGTTGCTTGAAATTGCAGTCAGATTACTGTAGTCCTGAGCCTGGCAGGAAGATGTGTTCCTGGAAGGTTAGGGTTATGGTTAGGGTTAGGGTTAGGGTTAGTGTTAGGGTTAGGGTGGGGCCTGATGCTGAGGCCAGCTATGAGTCCTGCTGACTATCTGCCTGCCTTCTTCAGGGTTACACCTGCCTGAATTGTGTCACTGTGTACTGTTCTCTAGCCTGGGGCCCGAGTGCTGACTTCCACTGGCCTTTCACGTAGCAGTTGCTCTCATGAATAGACTACAGTTAATTTAGTCCTTAAGTCGTATCACTCATCCATTCATTCTTTTATTTATTGAGCATTTGCAAAGTGTCTTGTTTATTAGGGAATAAGATAGGTAAGTTACAGATGCATGTAACTAAAAGGCATTGCAGAGGTAGTGACCTTATAGAAAGAACCGTGAAGTAGAGAGGAGATAATAATCCTGGGAATTAACGAGCTGAGGTGCTCTTAGATCTGGGACTCCTGTGATAAAGTTTGTCCTGGAAGGAAAAAAGGGGGAGGATGTTGTAAAGGAGATAAAGTCCCAGCTTTTTCTGACTCTGAGCACTTCTTTGGTATAGATAGAGAGAAGAAGGAGGAGGACAAGAGATCCGCCGAGGCACAGAGGGACCCCTGGATCGTGGTGGTGGAGTGTGTAGTGTTCAGATAAGGAAGAGTCACTGGAGGTGTTTGTTTAGTTGATTGATGTTGTCAGATTTGTCTTTGAAAAGATGACTGAAAACTCTTTGGAGGATTTTGTAGAGGTGAATCAAGACAGAAAGACCCTTAGTTGCATTTGTGTACAGCATGAAGATGTGTGCTGTGGGCTCAGCCTGCCTGCTAGGGATGGAGACTCAGGTATGCTCCCTGGCGCACTGGCCTTCAGATGGGTTCCCAGAGCAGCGTGGGTTGCCTAGGCCCTTCCCTACTCCACTAATTTGGTGTTACTTGAGGCTCCTCCTTCTCAGCCTCGTCTGACCTCTTCTGGCTGACTGGAAATCTTTCCTGGGCTTGATAGCATCTGACAGGAGAGTTGTTGCAATAGTTCTAAGCCTCAGTCCTCTGCCAGCTCAGGCTGGTCTTGCTTGAACCTGCCAGCACCTTTCTAGCTTGGCTGACCTCCCTGCTCAGACTTGTGCTTGGCTCTCTGCAACCTTGGACTTGGCCAGAGCTGGCTGGTTCAGCTGATGACCATTTCTAATATTGTCCTCTCCTGTCCCGTCTCTACTCAGGCCTGGGGGTTATGAGACCAGAAGCCTCTCTTAGGTGGGACCTGTGCCATTTTCCAGTTTTGTACATCCCACACCCTTACAGCTCTGTTCCTTGAAGATCTACAAGAGAGATTTAAACAGACAGCTAGAGCCTAAATTTAAAGTGTGTATTGAGGCCTGGGGATACAGCTCAGGGGTGGGGCACTTGCCTGGCATAGGGGTAAGGTCCTGGGTTCAGACCCCAGCCCTGAAAAAGAGCATGTATTGATCTTTTAAATTATGAGATTGTTGTGTGGGAGGGTGTCGGAGGCTGCAGTTTTTATAAACTGGTCTGAGCAGTGACCAATTTTCATAAGACTTTATAAATGCTGAAGTGCGCTTACTTGGGATTTTGCTTTTCATATCAGTGTTGTATTGATCCTGCCCTGCTATTTTGCTTCAGAGTTTTATAATCATGTTTTTTTCTTTGTCGGTGTGTGGATAAGGAGGGAATGGTTTTATAATGTGACTGTAAGATACAGCAGTGCTCTCCCGCAGAGGGTCCTGCACTCAATTAACCTTCCTGTTCCACACCTCCTCACTGCAGTGTGGCAAAGCGCTCCCTGGCCTTTCAAAGAAAGAGGACTGCTGCGGGACTGTGGGCACCTCCTGGGGCTTTAACAAGTGCCAGAAATGCCCCAAGAAGCCAGGTAAGTCACCCTTCCTCATTCCTCGCAGGCAATTGGGGCATGTCTGTTTTCTTGATGGTTACTCTTTCAGTGAGGAGGCAGCATTAAACTTTCAAAGCACTCCCTTAATTGTATTTTAGAACACAGTGCTATAATGTGCCTTTTCAGAGACCTTCCAGTCTGATAAAGTTTTTGTATCAGTTCGCTTTTGTTTTGTTTTTAAATCAGCATGCTTATCAGTTGCCTTCTCCAGTTAAATTACTAGTTAGAGGTGATAAGCTAAAATAGGCTCCTTCCTCTCAGATGAAAAAGTACAATACTCTAAATGGTAAACAAGTGTTGTAAAGTCTGAGAAGTCAATGCAGAAACTGCTTCTTAGGTTAAGTCCCTTATATGAAAGTTTTGTTAATATCCACAGTTTATTGAATATTATAGGATTAGGATTATATAGGATTTTAAATTTCATAGAAAGGCTAGAATGGGTAATGATTGGTTCCTGATTTGTTAAAAAAGAACTTCCTAATTTCTGGGACACAGTGCTCTCCCCCTTTTTTCTTAGCACTGCTTTTACATTGTCAGTTTTCAGTAATGTCAATCAGTGCTAGCACCTCTGCCATGACTGTGTTTAAAGTGTTGCACGGACAAAGTTGATTTGAGTAAATCCAGGTTTATATTTTTTTACTAATTTCTTCCCAATAGTCGTTTGTATTTTTAGTTTTTGAATGTAGTGTTGACTTTGGATAACTGATTTCTAAGGAATACCTCTTAGAAAGTCAGTTTTAAATTGTACTTTCTTACACTTATTGTATTTATACCAAAAGGGCAAGTGATATTTTTTCTTAGTCATCTCCTTTTAATATTGATAAGATTTTTATAATTGCTCTTTATTCTTTATGCTAACAAATTTTTCAGTTGCCTCAATAGAATAATTTTTGTCTTCTTAAATTGATTTGATATTCTCAACTGCCTTTTAAACCTCTGTTCAGTCTGAAATCTGTATCTTAGAATAACCACTTTATATCTCTTGCTTGAATATTGGTTGGTTCTTCTATCATAATAATCAATTTTAAATAGTTGTCTCTCATCTGGACTTCCATATTTAATTTATAGTTTCTATATTCCTAAGGAAAATAGAGAAACTTCTATTTCTCTATTCATTTATCAATATCACTTTTGATTTCTTTTAGGAAAAAAATTGATTTCTCTTAGAAGAGTAGTTTGTTAAAATAACCACTGCAGTTTCAGAAAATTAATGAACTCTTTACTTAGGAAAAATTCACATAAAGATATTCAGTAATGAAAGAATATCTCAAGTAGTCTTTCTAAGCCAACTGGATATTGATTAGCATCATAGATTTCCCAGTAGGTAGCTGACTGGTGATGGCTTTTTGAAACGTATATCTAGGGTCCATTTGGAGCGATTTAAAGAGTGTAGGGTTTAGATTTAGGGTCGTCTGAATTAACTTCCAGCTCTGTCATTTACTGTTGAGTCTTATGAGGCATTAAACAGAAATCTCTATGTAAGATACTGAAAAATCATTGTCTTTAATCATTGACTCCTTCCTGTTCACTAACTTGTGTGTTTATGTGTCAGAATACTATGGAGTGTGATATTTCCCAGTGTGAGGTTTAAACACAGGATGAGAGAAGTTAGATTTTTCTAGCTCTGAGGATTAAGTGAACATTTCCTAATTCTTTCTTCATCTTCTGTCTTACTTTTTATTTGTTCCCTTTGTTATTTATCTTTTGTTTATCTGCTTATCTTTACTCTTTTGAAACCCAGAGTAGTAGAAACTGACAGTTCTTAAGGGTAAAGGAATTTAAATCATCCTTTTTTCCCCATTTTAATCCTTACCTTCTATTCCTGACCTTTTGTCATTTTTATCTAGAATTGCATCATCTGAAGGTGAATTCACTGCATTATGTGATTTTATTAACAGTATATTTTAATCTTGATAATGATTTTGGTTGAATGTGAAAGTACAGAATTGCTGTTACTTTTAACTAAGTGTTGATGGACGAAAATTCATATATTGGCTCATGTAATGTATAAAATTGAAGAGAATAACTTTCAGGGAGGGCAGTGTGGATTATGAACAAACTTAATTTCTGGACATTTATTTTGCCTGTGCCATCTTAAGTGACTCAACCCCAAGAAACGCACTTGTGCTCATAGCCTGTGTCATTTAAAAAACAAGACAAAACAATGCAATCTTTTCTTCCCTACTTTGTAGAACATACTCATTTTGGAAGCGAGTAGACCTTCCTTAGCTTTATATGCTATGGTTTTTGTTTTCTGTGCCTTTTTATTTCATTTTACTTTATTTCTCATAGTAATTCAAACTTCAGTTTGAAGTGGCTTTTATTTAATATTTGAAATTTTTGTTGGGCCATATACAGAAAGACCTTTCACTGTTGATCATTTGTTGCTGTGAAAATTTAATTTTAAATGTGCAAATGATTTCATTAATACATCTGTAATCTTTTAGAAATGTGCTTAGTGTGAACAAATCATTTGTCCTTTAAACAGTTTTAGAAGAGAATTAACATGGAATCCTAAGCTAGGGGGACTTCCCAGAGATCATCTGATTTGGCTCTTTGCCTTGAAGTAGACAACTGCTAAAACTCCTAAAATGCACTATTATCTCTTTTATTTTGGGAGAATTCACAGACAAGAAATCCCACAGTCTCTATAGACAACCTGTTTCAGGACCTTCATTCTGTGTGGCAGGACAGCAGGAGCCCAGAGGGCTGGGTTGGGTGGCGCCCACAGGCTGAATCTGCCCTCTTAATTAATGAATGCATCATTCCCTGAAGCAGATCTGGGAGCAATAGAATCCTGGGTGATAGAAATATTTAGCCACTACGTGGCAGAAAATATAAACGGGCTTATGATTCACTTAACATAATAATGATTTGCTGGCAACTTACTAGGATGCTGTCCATTGCTAAACAGGAAGTGTACTGAAAAAAACAAGCACTGTGTGAAAGAAATTGTGGAATTTTACATTGCTATTGGTGTCTTAGAAATGAGTAAGTTCACTGGTACCTTAAATGTCCTTGGGTACTGTAGAACTGCAAGAATTTAAACTAAACATGTAACAAAGAATTGCTTCTTTCCTTTTAGCTTATCATGGATATAATCAAATGATGGAATGCCTGCAAGGTTATAAGCGGGTTAACAACACCTTTTGTCAAGGTAAGGTTAATCGACCCCGGTGGGAAGGACTCAGCTGTGGTTTTCTCTCTATAAGTTTGGGTTGTTTTGCCATGTGCTGCTCCTGAGCCCAGCATGTGAGGGCCACACAGTGAACTACCTCCGCCTCAGTCCATTTAGCTAAGGGAGCATGGCTGTTAAGTGCATGGTTGCTGGATTGCCTCACTACTGTTGAAACTTAATAATGAAACCCTTTAATCTTCCATTACTCTGTGATAAAATCTGCAAGTGTTAGGGGAAGTGCCGTCACTTTGTATTGGTGCACAGGTATTGGTACATGCATGTACCTAGTAGTACGCTGCTTTCCTGACACATGGTAGGCCAACAGAGTTCCCTCTTCTCTTTCATCAGAGTATTTCTGGTCACTTTGAAGTATGTAGATACTGTATATCAGGGTGAATACCCTTTTCCCAGGTGAAAGAAAAGCTATAAAATTAAATATGAAATGTCTCAAATACTTCAGCATATATATTTTGAATACTACAGTGGAACTGTAAAAAAAGGGACCCCTGAGAATTCATCTCACCTTGTGTTTATACTTTATAAATGAAATTAAAGTCCAGAGAGGTTAAATCACTTCCCTGTGGTTGCATAGAACTGAGTGTAACTCAGATTTACCAGTGCCTAGGTTAGTACCCATAATATCAGTTTTGGTTTCAGTGACTTTGAGATATATCCAATTAATTAATGTTCCTAATTTTTCTTGACATGTGTCAGGTAAAGACATTGTTAATAACTTGGGTGTAAGTGCAGGAACATAGCGCGTGTCTTCTGACTTGTGGCCTGGGGCCCTGTATCCTCCTTGTCCAGTTTGTGTTGATGGGAGTAGAGAAAATTGTCATAGTGTAGTTTAACCTGCTACTAAAATGGCCTGTTTCATTAGTATAACTATTATGACAATCAGTATGGAGATTTCTCAAAAGCTTAAAGATAGAAATTTCATTAGATCCAGCTATTCCTTTTCTAGATAGCTTCTTGAATGAGTTAAAGACATCATATTACAGTGATGCATGCATATCCGTTTTTATAGCAGCACAATGCATCATAGCTAAATCTTTAAAGCAATCTGTATGTCCCTCAGCAGATGAATGGATTAAAAAATATGATATTTATATATAGTGGAGTACTAGCTTCCAGAAAGAAGAATAAACTTGAGTTTTTGGTAGGACATTGGATATATTTTAGGACTGAAATGTTGAGTGAAATAAACCAAACACATAAGCTTAAATATCCCTTGGTTTCTCTCATATAAATAAATATATAAAAATAATAAGGAAAAGGAATACCTCTTTTACAAAAGGGAAGAGGACCAAGAAATAGAGGGGAGAGGGTCAGAGGAGAGGAGCGGTGGTGATGGGAAAAAGAATTCAGATGTTTCAGGCACATGTGCCCACTCTCCACAGGGGATGTAATCATTATGACCTGTGAACATGTAATAAAAAATAAAAATTTAAATATAAAATAGTCTGTATCAAAGGAATATCTTAGTTACTGTAGAATTTTCTTGAGCAGATTGTTGATCCAGTAGTCCATCTGTGTGACTCCATAGAGACTCTCTGCTGACTTAAAGAAATGCACGCAAGTAAATCGGGCCATTTATTTATAAATGTGACAATCGTTCATCGTATGTGACAGAAAAGGGAGCATTAACTCATTAGCTGAGGGAGAGGGCACTCCATAATGCTTTCTGAGAAACATTTGCAGGCTTTAGTAACAAGGGAGTGATAACTACATTACTTAGAATCACTTGACTTTAAGAAATCATTGAATGACGTAAAACAGAGGTTATATTAATGACTAGATGGCCTGAATGGATAAATCCAGGTTACTGTTTAATAGATTTAGATAAAAACCTGGATAAGGAACCTGAGCATGTTTGTTTGGCTTGGTTTGGTTTGGTACTGGGAATTGAACTCAGGACCTCAGCCTTGCTAGGCAGACACAGTGCTGCTGAGCTATATCTCTCCCCCGCTCCTCCAGCACATTTCTAAGACATGTTAGTGGAGACCTAATGAAAGGGTAGTGGAACTCGCAGCCTTATTTTCTGTGTTCCTCAGGTGGCGTTTGGGGTTTGGGTGTTCCGTGTTCATTATTTTTTGATTAATAAGGTCAGTAAAGCTTGTGAGAGACCTGCAAACACGTGCGTTAGCCTGGAGAGGTGCAGACTGAAAAGCAGCACGGTGGCTGCCGCATAACCACAACTCTGTATGCATGCTTCTACATGCATTAGATGTCCTGCAGAACAAGACCTTTTATGAGTTTTTTCAGAAGCCAAAGTCAATAAGATGGAGTTATGTGGAGGCACATTTACAAGATCTACAAGAGAGCGTCTTTTGTGGAATCGAGTTCCCCAACTCCATAATGAAAAGTACTGAGTTTCCTGCCCACAGAGATGATCTAACAGATGCTCCGCAGCTCTTGGCCAGTGAAGCTGTCTGGTGCCAGTGAAGCCTGTGCAGGATAGAGGCTAGAAGATCCCGTGGCGCATTCCGATTCTGCCTTGCTGTTTTTATATTTTGTGCCAGAGGCTGCGCCTAAGAAAGGACAGCTGGTGCACAAGTTTTCGCTCCTGAGTGCTTGCTTGCGGAGGTGGCTCCTGTGCCTCACTGTCTCGCTTTGTACCATTAGACTGGAGGACTCTAGGGGGTCCTTTCCCTTCACTGTTGTGCTCCTGTGTGGTCCTGAGTGCGTTCTCCAGGGTGTCAGGTGCTCCGAAATTCTCTCACTGCCAGGTGGTAGAGGATGTCCATATGTTGTTTTGCTAGGCTGTGTTTCTATGTGTTTGTTTCTCATTTGTTGCCCTCTACAGAAAGACACAAAGTCTGTTCTTTCTTAAATTGGTCATGTTATGAGCTGTAATCCCAGCACACTGCAGGTCAGGTAGGAGGATGGTAGGTTTGAACCTAGCCTGAGCTATATGAGTGTGAGGTCAGCCTGGCCAGCATAATGAGACCCAATTTTCTTTTCTTTTTTTCTTTTAATCCTAGGCTTAGGCCCAGGGCCTTGTGAATGGTAGGCAAGCTCTGTGCTGGTGAGCTATATTTCTAGACCAAACTTATCTCAGAAAAATAAAGATTAAAAAAAAATTTTTTTAAAAGTCCTGCTGTTTGTTAAAGTGTTTTATAGTGTTGTCTATCCCTTATGTATTTGGAATAATTCACTGAAGGAGGCATTTGGTCTTGAAGTTTCCTTTGTGTAAAGTGTTTTAATTATGCAAATAATTTCTGTAATAGCTATAGTATTATTCATGTTTTTCATTACCTGTCGGTGTCAGTGTTGATAACATTGTTTTTGCTTTAGAAAATGCTCATTTCATCTAAGAATTTCAGTTTCAGTCATATGAAGTTTGTGGTGAATGTGCTTTTTCTGTCTTTAATTGTTTTGATTTTTAAAAGGCAAAACAGAAAAAAGGATAGAAATAATACAGAATTTCAAAAAGCAGAAATCAACATTAGTTAACATATTGCATATTGTTATCTTAGAAGTAGCTGTTCAGGTTACAAGATCTAAGCATAAAAAAATGATCACACAATGACAGCACAAACTCCTTTTGGGTAACAGAGAATTAGTAGTATAGTCATCTGTGCTATATAAGTGACCCTTCTCCCCTTTACTTATGATACTGATGTTTTTGTGCCTCTGACCTCCTGTTTTGCCTGTCTGTCTGTCTTCCCCTCATGCTTCCTAGTAATCACTTTTAACAGTTTTTTAAAATGCTCTTTTGTCTTTGCTGAAAATATTTGTTAGCTGTTTCTCTACTTTCTGTTCTTTTTTTTTTTTAATCTCTTCTCTGTTCAGTCCACTGCTGTTTCTTGATTTCTTCTGGTGTGTATCTTGGATTGTTGGTATCAGCCTTTCTCATTTTCTATTATATAAGTTAAAAATTTTAAATTTGGTCAGTCTAGGTTCTGACTTTATATACTTCAATTTTGTGTCATTTTAAAAATCATCTTGAAGTTCAATTATCTCAAAATTTGGATTTCTTTTCTGACATGAGTTATTTAGAAAAATATTGCAAAATATCTGAATATTTGTGAAATTTTTCTTGCTGGTTGTAAGAAAATATAGTCTAACTTTTTTCCTTTTATATCTGGAAAACTTGAATCTCTGGGTTAACATTTACAATATATCTCTTGTAGACAACATATACTTGAGGTTTGCTTCCCCCCTTTTATGTTCTGATGTTTAAGCCTCTAAGAGTGTTTATTACATTAAAAATCTAATATAATCATTGATATGATTGGATTTTGTCTCCCTGAAATTTTTTGTTCTTCTCTTTCTTCTTTGTGCTTTCTTTTGAATTACTTGAACAATTTTTTTAGAATTCCATTTTATCTAGCTTTTTTAACTTAACATTTTTTGCATTATTTTAAAGGAGTTTTTCTCAGAATTATAGTACAACATCTTTAACTTTTGACAGATTGCTTAGAGTTAGCATAATACCACTTCACAAAAATAAAGAAACCTTACTACCAAACAGGTCCTCATCTTGATCTCGGGACAGGGCATATCCATGCCATAACCTGTGGATGCCGCTGGGAGAGTCTTACAGACAGTGTTGGGATCTCTTCTTTGTACTGAGATTGTTGGTTTATATTGTATACTAGCCTTTATTTACATCTCTCATTTCTTGAAAGACTATGACGTCTCAAAGGTCAAGGATCTAGCCTTACATTTGTGAACTCAGAGCCCAGATCTCATAATAGATTAAAATTAAAATACTTCATGCGAATTAAGAAATAGTTCATGTCTCATTGATGAGAAACTTACTATAATTTTAATTGGTCAAGTATCAATGACCTACAAATATAACCAAGATTTTTTAGTAATTCATGATCAACTAAGTTTCTAAGCTAAAAGTCCATCAATTTGTAGTCGTAGATAAGGGAACTTCTTTATCTTCATGTTAAATTAGCTAGAATTTAATAGCTAAGTTTATTATATACCAGATACTTCACCTTATAAACACTTTGTATCAGTTATCTCCATTAATCCTTTTTTAAGTATGTATTACTGTCACCATTTTGCAGCTGGACAGACTGAAGCCTAGAGAAGTTACATAGCATGTACTATAGTCAGGAGTACTGAAAGATGTAGGATTCAAATACAGGTAGACGGCCAGAATTAAAGTATTGACCATCTGATTATAGGAAACTGTCTTTATTGCTTATTTTCTATTTTATTTTGTCCGTATGCGTATGTACTTCCTTTAATCTTCAGAGTGATCCTACAGATATGGGCATTAATTCCAACTAGAAACTGAAACGCAGAGTACATGACTGTCCCACAGTCATACAGGTAATAAGCCTAAATGGGGCTTGGGGGTTTAGTTCAGTGGCACAAGCACCTGCCTGGCAAACATGAGCTCATGAGTTCAATCTCCGGTATCTCACACTACCAAAAAAAAATCGCAAACAGGATTTTACTCTGACCAGTATGTTTTATCTACAGCATGGCAGCTTTTACCAAATACATATGTGTGCATGTATATGTATATGTGCATATATATGTAGTATGCATATATATAATCTGTATATCTGTATTTGTATATATGTGTGTATTTTAAAGTATTGCTGATGAAGATACTAGATGATTAGAATGGAAGATGTGCCATCTGATGTGAGAGCCAGTGTAAATTCAAGTAATTCTTACTGATTTTAACTTAAAAAATACTACTTATGGCTGGTTCAAGGTTCATAATAACCTTGGTCATATGTATAAACATGTCCACTTAGAAGTAGAAATTAAAATATGTAAGTAATGACTTCTCATTTCACTTAGCAAAAAAGAATGGAGAAGTCTTCAGGAAATGCGTGGGGTTTTTGTGTTTTCCTCTGTTGGTGTGGCCAAATGACCTTCAGCAAGTTTTGTTCATGCTGAGCAATCACATGGTTACCCCTTGGTCATTCCACTGATGGTCGGTCGGTCAGCAACACCGAATCCTGGCACATGCTGGTCTCAAGAGGACATCTACAAAGCAGCGTTATACTTTTTTTGGCAAGAACTCTAGAGTGAAATATCATAGAAAATTCTGTTTCATGGTGCCTCAAGAAAGCATCGCTAAATTACACTGTTCAGAAGTTTTGACTCATAATATGATTTCATTCAACATAACCTATTAAAATTGCTATGGAGAGCAGGGCTTAATTTCACTCCTTTGTAATATTATTGGTTGGTAAAATGAAATAGAACATTCTCACATTACTTATGTACCCTTAGTTTCCAAAAGCCCTGAAGCTTTTTGATTTTGTTATCCTTAATAGAAATTTTCAAAAGAGACCCATTAAGCATCTAATTACTTGTGCATTCCACATTGTTCTTACAGCCTAGCATCTTCTCAGTTTACGAAGCACATTTAAAATGAAAGTGATTATAACTAGAACTACATTATTCCTTCAGTAAAATGAACCAATATCCTGAAGCAACTTTTACTAATGTGCTCTCAGTAACAAAGAACCAACTGTGCACAAGTTAATTTGAGGAGCTTTCAAATAACTACCCTGAAAGTTGGGTTTCTTTCTCTTCTCTAGTGGAGCAGCAATTATCTTTTGAAAGGAGTGATTTATTACATATACTCACATGGAGCTCTAAACCCTGCCTCCTTAATCTCAACATTATAGGATTGTTATAACTTGTTTCATTTATCATAACAAACAATGCAGTGACATTTCCTGGTGAAGCTAGAGTGACATTCATCATTTGTCATTTGATTATTATGCTAAGAGTTTCATGGAGAACTTGAAGTAAATGAAATGCACCTTGGGAGATGACAGTAAGAACTCCCATTCCCTTTGGCTTACTCGGAAGCTCAGTCCCTGCTTTGTCTATAAACTGCCACAATACAAATGCATTCTCAAAATGTTAGTTGTAAATCCAAGTTTCAAAAATACAACTTGGTTCTAAAAGGAAATGCAGACTAGTCTGTTTAATGAAAATTCTTATTAAAGACAAATAGCCCTTGACATACTAAAATAACTTACCTGTTTTATATCTTTACAGCTGTACACTCAACTCACTATTATTTCCTATATTTTTAGTATGTGCTCAGGTGCTGCAGGCAATGCCAAACTAAGAGGATGTCTGCACTTTTATCATTGACTCTGTGTATCACTGTATGTTAGTTTTTCATGGGTAATCTTAACATTTTAGTGATTCAACACACTGTAAATATTAATTGACATGGTACTTCAAAGCTATAAAAATAATATGATGAGTAATGAGTAAGACATTGTGCACGCCCTTATAATTTAGTGTAATTAAAACAGAATCAGCAGGATGCCATTTGCTTTGTTCACTTTCCCAATTGTAACTGAATTTTAGCTGAGGCCAAATGAGCATTTTTAAAGGAATATGAAAGAGCTGTCCACATAGCTTTTTTGGACTTCTTTATAATACTGGTTGTTTTTGCCATAATGAAATAAATGAAGAAAACTGACGTGTTACGGCACGGTATTATTTACTGCCAAGACTTTGACTGGAAGGCTCTTTGAGCCAGAAAACCCCGCAAAGTACATCTGAAATCAAACTTTTATTTGGGCAAAGAAAAAAAAAAAAAAAAAAAAAAAAGCCTGTGCATCTCTCTGTTACTCAATGAGATCTATCAGTCTTGATCAGTTGTCCGCACAAGTAACAGTACACAAGAGCTTTTGGTTATATGGAGCTTGTGTACACTATTGCTTGCACTTCAGTCACCAAAAAACTAATGAATGTGGACTGCAATATGGTGAGCAGGTGGAGGAGGGCTGACCTTTGGGTGCTTTGAGAAAACTGGGTGAATGAAGGATAGAAAGTGTAGATCCTCAGAGTTGCTGCAGCTGGAGAAAAGAATGTGGCCTATAGCATAGCCCTGGGTTAGAACAGACAGGATGGGGCGGTTGAAAATTTGAAGACACTCTTCTAATTAAATGCACAATTGCATGAATTGTTTATAATTAATTATGGATTCTGTGATACGTGCCGAGAGAAAAATTAAAAAATTTATGATCATTTTAACACCGTGTTAAAAAAAAAAAAACAACGCATGTTTGTTCCGGACTAGTAAGGCAGTGCTCACAGCACCAGCACACATACTGAGGTTGGAACGATGCAGAAAAAGTAGCATGGCTCTGGGTAAGGATGACATGCAAACTTGTGAAGTGTCCCATATTTTTTAAACATCTCATTGTTCCCTAGAAATATATATACTTCAGTATCAATTAAAAAGTAAAAATCACAAAAAGAACAGTAAGGTAAACTGCATTCAAGAGACTCTTGCAATAAGTAGATGGAACACAGCTGTAATGAAAATGTATAGTCAACAGGTAAGGATTTGGGTGTCACGGGATAGAATAAGAGGTGGCGTAAGGGATAAGAGAGGCCAGGGGGGCCTCCAAGTGTTATTGTTGAAGACAGATGAGGTGGCCGGGCATCACCTGGGAGATGGTGGACAGTGAGAGTGGAGAGTGGAGAGTTCTGGCTAAATCGACTCAGCAGGATTCTTGCTGGAATTGGGCAATGCAGAAATAAACACAGAAACCCGAAGGCAGGACCCAAAGTTGAGAACAGAATAAACAGCCTGCTCGGAGTTTGGTCAGGGAAAGAGGCTTTGTCAGTGGAACAGTCCAAAGACCATTATGACAGCTTCCTGCATATTTGAAAGAAAATGGATTTCTGACTTAGCCTAGAGTCATCGTTTTGTAATAATTTTCAGGCTTCTAGTTAATGGAAATACAGAAGGCCTTGTTCCCCATACAGTTGGTAGTTCAGTGTACGTATGCATTGTTTACAGATTTTGGCAGTCAGCCTTGTTTCTTTTATCTGCTTGCTTTCTGCATTCCTGTCTTTTTTTGAAGAGGGTTTCCAGATAAAGCAGAGACTGTTCAGTTGAATCTCAGTTTCAGATAAACAGCAAATTGTTTGGGAAATACATTAAAAAGTATTTGTTTATCAGAAATTCAAGTTTAACTAGGCATTCTGTATTTTCACTTGGTAAAGTTTTGTTTTGAGATTGTATCTCTCAACAGTGCTTTTTTGAAATGAGGGTTCCTGGGGAGCACACATTTTATATGTCTGGCAGCAGCTTTATTTTCATTCTTACTATAACTAGACTAGTCCTGCACATTTCTGGGTTAACACTGGTTTTCCAAAAGCACTTGGACTGTACTGTACAGTGCCTTCTTACTTCTGTTTGCTGCCTCTTTCTCTGTAGGTAATCTCTGTCTTTTGAAAGCTTCTCCTAATTCTTTGTGTTCTATAGTTTTATTGTGCTATTTCTGCATTAGGACTTACCTTTATTTTACTCAGAGGAAGGTGGTAGAAATCCACAAATCATGTCTTTCCTCAACCTTGGAAAATGTTCACCAAATACCCTCCACCATGCTTTTCTGTGGAATATGTTATTAGACAAATTCATAGCCTGTTTTTCGTGTCTCTAAAAATCTCTTTGGGCTTTTATTTGCCGGTTGTTTTTGCTGTACTTTAAGTGTAGATCTCAATTCCATTTTTATAATTCCTGCTTTACTGTTGCCCTCAGAGGGTTTCCTCTCTATTCTTTTTAACTTTAAGGTTTAACTACCCACTTTTATTTCAGATTTTTAAGTATTCATTCATTTTTCATAGTTACCTGTTCTTGTTTGAAATTTTTAGGTGTTCATTTAACTTTTAAAGCATGCTAGAAATCTTAATTTTTGTTAGACTATTTCATAAAATTATTCTTATCTGAAGGATAATTTTGTTCAGATCATTGATGTTGATTGCTTCTTCAGCGAACAAGAATTACAGTTGTACTGTCTCATGTTGTTTTTTGTGCTGGAGATTGAACTCAGGGACTTACACAGGCCAGGCACACACCTGTGATCGAGTTATACTCCAAGCCGTGCAAGCATTAAAACTCCTGTTAGCTCTTGACCCATGGGGCTTTTTATTCTTGCATTGCTATTTCCATAAGACTAACGATAACTTTCCCTTTGTAAATGTCAGTAAATTTACTCTTTGCCCATTATTACCGATATGCATTTTTAAAAAAAAAAAAAAACAAAACCTTACATATATGGTACTTGCATATTTTGCCTACTTTAACTGCAGGCTTATTTAGGGGAGTCCTTGTTTTGGATGCTTTGGACACAACCTTGTGAATTAAGTAGTTCATTTGTTCTCTCACTTTCTCTTTCTTTCTTGTTCTTAAACTGACAATGAAACTGAGTAGCAAGGCTCAAAGATATGAAGCAATGCAGGATCTAAACAGTAGCCCTTAGGGTAACACTAGGCACTGTATGAAACTTTCACTATCTATGTTTAACTCTTGGTTATCTTACTTTAGTAATATGCTTTAAAAGTGAACTCCAAATTTCATTGTTTATAGCAAATTTGCTAATTTTAAATATCTACTTTGTAGTTAAAATGATTTTCCTCTTTCGTTATTAACGTCACTATCATGATTATTCCCTCAGTTTTATCCCAAAGTCATTAACAAGTAGAATATTTATGGTCTTGGATCAGTTCTGTCTTTTGTGACATCTCAAATCAAGTATTTGTTCTTTTATGTCTGGCTTCTTTCACTCAATAGTATGTGGCTAATACAATTTCTTTTGTTTTTCTATACTGGGAAGTGGACCCAGGGCCTTTGCATTGAGTTACATTTGCAGTTTGTTTTATTTATTTATTTATTTTTTGACTCAGAATCTTTGTAAATCACTAGTACCCTAGGCTGGGCTCGCACTTGCAATCCTTTGGCCTTAGACTCCCAGAGTGGTGAGATTATAAGTGTGTTGGCAGTCCATTTTTAATGCTCAGAATTCCAGAAATGATAATATCCATTGAATTTTTAAAATTTAATTTTATTTTGAGACAGGGTCTCATTCTGTAGTCCAGGATGTCCTCAAACTCATGGCAATCCTCCTGCCTCAGCCTCTCAAATGCTGGGATTACAGACCTGTGCCACCACACCTGGCTTTTCATTGATCTTTTTTAAATGCTTTTTCCCTTCCTTCATCATTTTCTTCTCTGACCTGTCTTTATATAGCTTTATTCTGTGTTTAGATCTTTTTCTCTAAAAGTTCCTTTCAGTTGCGTTATCAACAGGGAATTCTTTTATTTACTTCTAGAAAGAATAATATCTACAAGAGTAATATGAATATAAAGATGAAATTTAGAATCAGTTGTTCTCGCTGTATATTTGGGAAATAGTAGTAAAGAATCAATAGATACAACTAAGACTAGAGCCACCCACACTTGATAATTCAGTTCTTCAAAACATGTAAGAACATTCAGTGTTCTTTTTGTCTGGCCTACCACAGATTCATCATCATCTCCTGCTGTGTTGAGTGAGTTAATTCAAGAAACCATGAAATATTTATTGTGTTTCATCATACTTTATAGTAATCAGTGGGCCACAGGAAATTGATAGGTATTTTCCTAATTTGAAAGTACTGTTTTCTGTCTTTGGCATTCTTTTAGAATTACCACTGCAGTTTCTAGTTTAAATCACACAGATTTTTTTGATGTGAATTTAAAAATTTTGGTCTGAACCTGAGCATCATTTTTCAGATTTACAAATCAATTGGAGTCCATCCCTGTGCATTTTAGAATTGTGTTTCGTGTATCCTCTTATTATGCTCATATCACTGGGATTGGATTCAAAAGGAAATGTCTGTTTATTTTATTCACATTTTTTCAGGAAAGACAGTGGTGAAGTGAGCTATTAGCACGTTGTATTTTCCAATACCTCATTGACCTTAATCTCTGGGGCTGTGAAATCAATCGGAAGATGCCTGTTTGTATCTGAGTGATGAGGAGAGTCCATGATGAATTCATGTCACTGTGAATGTTTCACAGAGAAGTTAATGTGGTGTCTATAGAATGTAAGTTAGAAGCCCAAGACAAATGGAGTAAATGTGTGTTATTAGCGGCATCTTCCATGTGTGCCACATATGTATCAAGAAATAAATACAAGCTGTTCTCTGGTCTCTGATAGTACTTTTATCATGTTACCCTGAAGACAGGAATTGGAAGGAAAGCAAGTTGCTTCCACCGTGGTTTGACTCCTTTCAGTGAGTCTGGTGATTGAGTTCCTCCTAGGGTAGATTATCACTGTAGAGTGGTGGGGCGGTTATAGGTTGGGGGCTAGGCTTTGGCAGCAGTGAAGCCTACATGGAAGCAAACATAACCACATCATTGTAACCCATACAATAGTTTTTGGGGCCAACCGCAGGCAGCAGGATTTCACAAAGCATACTCCACAGACCACCAGTTCAGAGGGATGTTAATAGATTGTGTGTGAAAAAGGGCTCCACAGCCAAACATGTAGAAAACACCAAGTTAAACAGAAAAGCAGGAGCGCTTGCCAAAGGACCTTTGGGGTCTTTAATGTGCTATGTGCTGTATATAGAATATGCAATTTCCCCAAACATGTTTGGCCAGAAAGCCTCTCCTTTTGCAGAGGCCTCCCAAATCTTTGTATTTTGTAACCTCGGGTAAAGTTGCTCTAGAATATTAATCTTCAAGCTTTATTTTTCTCATTTGTTTAATGAAATATTTTAGAGAAACTCACGCATGTTAAGACTAACATGTGTATTTCAAAAGTAAGCCAAATGATAAAAGATTCATTTTGGCATATTTATGTTAGATACTGTGCGAAGGATTTTCTGCAGAACCTTGGAGCTGCAGAGTTGCTCCACTGAGTTCATGAACGCTGCCTGCCATCTCATTTAATGGGCAAAGTCGGGCCTCCCTGTGGAACAGACCAGACATCACTTTTTCTGTGGCTCTTCTTTGGGATGAGCATATATATGAATTGCTCATGTCCTTGGTACTTGTGACAATTCTGCATTGCAGGATACTGTACCTGGAAAGTCTAGAAGAGTCTGAGAATGGCTAAAAGGTTGCAAGAAGAAGCTGATGAGGAAAGGGGGCAATAGAAAAAAAAGATTGGCAGATGTGTCCTTGAGAGCTTCAAACAGAAACATTTGAAGGCTGAAGATGCAGAGGCTGATTCTTTGAAAAACGTTTGCACCTGTGTGTACCTGATGAACTATCTTCATGTGCCTTCAGTGATCCATGTGCCCAGAGTAAGCCTGCTTCTTTGGAAATTATGTCCTCTTAAAGAGCAGTCTTCTCTACCTAAAGTAAACAGTCCTTTGTAAATAGCCAATAGTGTGGCTGGGAAAAGTATTTATTTTAGAGTCATTTTTTGGTGTTTTTAAAATTTTTTCTGCTTTTGAGAGGCAGTCATATTGCTGATGGAATTCTAGACTAAACTTTCTACCTATCAGCAAAAACTGAAGATACACAGCTGCATCTTCTTAAAGCCTCAAGATTTTATACAGAATAAAGATCTTCATGTACTGTTCTCTTTGTACCTAATTCCTGTTACTAAACATGCCTCATTTCCTGTATAAACTGGAGTCACTGAAAAGGCAGTACAGTATTATTCATTTTGTTAAACATATTTTCCTCTGTTAGAATAGATGCATTGCACATAAGGGCACTTATACTATTCACAATATATCATGCATTGAATGTCATACTTTTTTCTTGGCATTTTCTACTCTGGTAACTAGCAGTTTGTTTTGAAGTCAAAGAATAATTAAGCTACAAGTCAGCTTGGGAATAATCTGCATCAGCTCTTCCATATTACTGGAGAAGAACCGAGATCAAGAGAAATTAAGTGAAATGCCTTACTAGCAAGATTTAATATTTATTTAGACCAAAAGTTACCTCTTATGGGGATATATCTCCAGTTATTTTGCCCACTTTCTTAGTCCTTTTTAAAAATATAATATTGAACAATATTATCTCTATGAAATGGTAATTGATTTTGTGCATTGAGAATTATTATGAAGTTCCACTGAGATAAGGGATTCTGTACAAGTAAATATAGAGGTGGAGGAAGAAGAGCTTCATCTCATTGTGCTGGATTATTGAATTATTC
Organism: Cavia porcellus; assembly: GCF_034190915.1. NCBI lineage: Eukaryota > Metazoa > Chordata > Mammalia > Rodentia > Caviidae > Cavia > Cavia porcellus. The sequence goes on along the minus strand of NW_026947484.1, from coordinate 228,267,570 downwards.
CCCAGAATATTCCTCTCTTTAGGATGTGTTTTGATAGGTTGTTTAAAGAGGGTCTTAGTTGCTTTTCTCTCATTGCTGAGACAAAATACTCAACACACAAAATTAAGGAAGGGAAGGTTTATTTAGCATACAGTTTATGGAAGTTTCAATTCATAATTAGCTGACTGCAAAGCAGGGTGGCATGACACAGGGGCAACACTTCAAGGTGGCAGAAGACAGCAAAAGCAACAAAAATCTAAAGGGGAGCAGAGCAAGCCTCTTTTCCTCTCTTACATTATAAGCAGGCTATGTTTTCCCCCAGCGTGGGTGTAGCACTTGCACCCTCTCCCTCCTCTTGCATAGCATGAGAATGTTTACAGAATGAAGGCTCTGGCCCCCTGCTGAGTTGCTTAAACTTCTAAACTTCTCAAGTTGACACAATGTGTCAACCATTACAATCCACCCCTTGTCAACTTAACCAGACACATTTCTTTAATAGGTTTCCAGATATAAAGACATGCTTATTCTTATTATTCCACAACTTGAAACATTACAACACAGGTTTAACAATCCTTAAGAACCAGTATTAAGTCTATCAACATTATATTACATTAGAACCCTAACATTTCACCCTGGTCTGCAAAGACTCATACACATCCCTTTATATAAAAACCACTCAGTCCATTTGTAAATGTTGCCAAACTCCTAACAGTTTCAGCATTGCTGAAAAGTGCAAGTCCCAAGTTTCCTCTGAGATGTAAGTTAAACTCTTAGCTGTACCCCTGTACAAATGAAAAGTTAGTTAAACACTCCCAACATTCAGTGGCACAAGATAAACATTTTCATTCTGAAATTTACAAATGGGAATACAATGAATCATAATAAAAGCAAGTCCAAAATCCAGCAGGGCATTAAGTCCTATAGTTTCATGTGTAGCATCTAAGGCAATTTGTGAAAAAATGTGAGCCCCAAACGCCTTGGAGGACTCCACCCCTGTTATGGTTTAGGTCAGATCCCCTGTCCCCCATCTTGTGCAGTCATGGACATGGCTGAGTCTAGCATTTGTGGTTGGTAATATAAGTGCTACACCAGCCCAGGGGTGGAGCCAGCATACAGTGTAACAGCAAGAAGAAGGTGCGTCGTCTTTTTCTTTTGTCCAATTCAGGCTTTGCTACAGGGGTGGTCATGAACCGCTGCCCCTCAGCTATGTCATTTTGCCTTGGAGCCAAACTGAGTATGGACTGAAACCTCTAACCTGTAAGAAATAAACCTTCTCTGCCCTAACTTTGGGCATCAGATATTTTTTCTCAACACCTACAGAAAAAAGTAATTAAAACAACCCCTACTATATTTCTGATGGTAGTTCCTGTGGCTTCTTTCTTGGGCTGGTTTTGCACCCACCTTGCCGATTTCCTCAGATGATCCATGTTCCTGGCTTTTCCAAACTTCTGGGGTCTCCATTACACCTTTGGCTTCATCCTCACAGATTCACATACTGCCTTTTCAGGGGCATGCTGGCTGGCCTCCAAGGCTTTCTGATATTGGGGTAGAAGCTTTCTTAACACCATAACTATTGCATTCCACATCCACCAAAACCCAACACCATGTGGTTGATGCCCAGGTCTGCTACCGGCTGGAGCAGTAACCAGGCTTTCTTCTGTCTTGTTTGTATCGGTTGAGTGCCTGGATTGCTGAGTACTTGAAATCCACTTCTGAAGAACAAAGTTTCTGTGTTGTTGCATGTCCATTCTGGGACACGATGCAGCTGTTGTAATTCTGGAACACGGTGTTCTGCAGCTTTCTCCTCAAAGCAAAGTCTTTCACCTTTGCAGTTTTGAGACTTTCGGCTTCTTGTGATGCCCCCAGGCCATTTTTTTTATATTCTCCTGGTTCTTCTTAGCAGTCAAGATCTTCTCATCTCTATCTTTGTAGTCCATAACTTTACTGGAGGGTTTTTTTTTCCTGGCCAAACTTAAAACATTTTAAATCATCCTGCTAGGCCCCTTGCTCTTGATTCTCAACATAGATTGGCTAAAAGCCCCCAACAATAACTATACCACTCCCTCAACATTAAACTGCCTTAACATTTCTTCTGCTAGATTTATTAGTCTATTGCCTTTTATCTCAGTCTCAAGCAAATTCTCTAGACACAGCAAAATGCAGACAAACTTTCTGCCAAGCCATAACACACATTGTCTGGATTCCAACAGCCGTTGCTTTCCTTCTTCCCAGAAGAAATTTCCTGGGCCTAGTCTTTGTTGGCAGGATTTCTATCTGGTCTTCTGAGTTCTGACCCGAGTCTCCTATACAGTATAGTCTAAGGCATCCTAACTTTGCTCTTTCACCTGGGCAGCTCCAAACCTTTCCAAACTCTTCCCACAAACTATTCCTAACGGTTTTGAACCACATAATCAGGTATAGTCTTAGCAACAACCCCACTCCTGGTACCAAATTCTGTGTTGGTTACTTTTCTCTCATTGCTGTGACAAAATACCCAACACCCAAAGTTAAAGTGAGAAAGGTTTATTTAGTTCACAATTTGTGGAGGTTTCAGTTCATAATTAGTTGGTTTCAAAGCAGGATGGCAATACTTCAAGGTGGCAGAAGACAGCAAAAGCAACAAGAGCAAAAGAGGGATCAGGGAAAACCTCTTTTCCTCTCAAATTTTATGTAAGCTACTCCCCCAGGGTGGATGTAGCCCTCACATCATTTTCTTGCCCTCCTCTTGCACAGGATGAGAAAGTTTACAAAGTGAGGACACTGACCCTGCTGAGTTTCTTAGTTTAACTTGTAAACTTCTTAAGTTGATACAGTGCATCAAGCATTACAAAGAGTTGCTTATTTTACATATTTTTGACTCTTCTGCCTGGTTGCTTCCTTGTGCTGATTCACTGGCTTGCTCTCTGTAGTACTAAGGATTAAAGCCAGGGTCTTTGCACTAAGCTATGTCCCTAGACCCTTTTTATTTTTATTTTAAGAGAGGATTTCAATAAATTGTCCATCCTGAAATTATATAGATGTCCACTGTTCTGTATTATGCTACAAAGTGGTTAATAGAAAATTATCTTAGTTCTGTTTTATTAGGTAGAACCATATTATCTGGCCAGTATTTGACCATATAGACTTATAAGGAGAACAGTTTTGCATTCTTAAAATATAACATGAGGCATTTGCTAAGCTATAGAGAAATACCTGTGACTGTGTTCAGTAAGTGGAGAAGGATGTGAATGTCCCTAATAGTTGCTATAGTGCTGCCAGCTTAGCCTGGTATAGAAAAGCACCTGGGTCAGGATGACCCTTTCTCCTTGTTTCTGCTTCTGTAAATCTGTAGATGGCCCTGTAAGAGATCCTAGAAGGAAAGCAGGAGGGTGGCTGGCTCCAGGAGGGTGAGCACCTTCAGCCCCCCCCCCTTTTTTTTTACCCTCAGAAGCAGTGCTGGGAGCTGGGTCATCCCAGCACCAACTTCCCAGAGAAACCCAGGAGGCTCCAGAGAAAGAACAATGAATAATTCATTTGTTTGACCACTTATTTTTTAAAACTAAGTACTGAAGTACTTTTCGTCAGAATACGTTAAGTAACATTGGTTGACCCCATTAAATATGAGACTCCTGAAATTCTTATTGTGTTTGGCAAATGTAAGTTACTTACAAAATTATAAATAACCAACTTAGAAAAATTTCTTTTTCTTTTTGTGGTGCTGAGAGAAATTTCTTTTAAATAAGAGGAAATAGCCTGGGGAATTGAAATCTAAAAGGAATTGTAGCTCGTAATTTGTTCATCATGTTTCATGCAATTGTTAAAGTTTGGACATGTATGTATCTTATTTTTTATTTTCATTTAACACAAAGGATATAGACCCACAGCCTTTCAAAAACAAAGCAGGGTGTGCAATAATGTAGTGGCAGAAAATAAAAACAAACAAAAACACTTTTGTAATTTTTATGTGTACAAATTTGTCTGTACATGAAGACAATAGGATGTTTTCAAATTTTAATTTATGAGTTGTTGGAAACATGATTTGCCAACAGAAATAATACAGACTGGTAATACTTTAAAAAAATTTTTTTAAACAATTCTCATTGTATTGTAGGACCTCAGAATTTCCATCAGGAGTTTCTTGCAGCAGCTGTGTAGGTGTCCTGGCCCCCGGATAAGTCTGTGGGTCATTTTTGGGTGTGGCAAATCCTGTCGGGATCCCTGTCTAATGTGTTAGTATTAGATTTTGCTGATCATATACTACACAACCTGGACCCAGCAACTTGGTGGGCCCAGCAGCTGTTTGGCTTCTAGTTTATCCTGAGGCGAAGGCAGTCTCCCAGAGTGCAGGGAAGCATGCAACTGTAGGAGACACAGACACTAAATCACAGTTTCTTGTCTGCGTTTCCATTTCAATCCTGTATTAGCAGAGAGACGGCCTTGCTTCAGAATGGATCCTTTTGCACTTACAAGCTCATACTTTAATCACATCTGTATGAGTCTCTCAGTGTGACTTTATTGATGTATTGGACTGAACAGAACTTTGTCAAGGACTCCCACACTGTCAGAATGTTTAGCACTCCTGGTGTCCTTCTGCCGTGTGTATCCCAGTCCTGTGACAACCCCAAAATCCCCCTAGACAAGAATACCCCACTGTCTTTGTCAGAGTCATAGACTGATCTTTGGTAAATGCTTAATTCTTGTTTAATGATCCTGTGGCACCATGGTCAAAACTTTGAGCAGTATTGAGGGATGGCAAAGCAGAAGCCTTGCAGGAGGGCACAATGCAGTGGTTCTGTGTAAATCACTTATGAACTAGAGGCAAATCCTCCATGTTTAGCTGGTTCCAGCTTCAAGGCTGGATTGGTACTGTCATAGAAACCCGTTAACAAGGGGAAACTCTGGGTCCCGACAAGTAATCATGGAATGTGTGATGGCATAACCAGTGGACATGGAACAGTCCATTCAGGAGAAGAAGGAGCCTAATAATCATACCCTTGTGGGATGGCGGGGAAGTAGAAGAATAGAGATTTTGTCCAGTCTTTTGACCACAGCTGGCTGGTTACCCAGACTTGAGGTTTTGCTTGGGATATGTGATAGGGGGCTTCGCTGATACTATGTGAACTCCATCTGGACCTGGCACTTTTCCTTCTTGGTGATTTCTTAGAAGCATGAGTTATGGAGTAATATTTTCAGTTACATGCTGTGCATAAATGTGCATTACAGCATAACACACAGTCTGATAAAGAGTGAGATGATCAGGTGCTAGACCAGGTGGCTGTACCAGGTATAATCTAGCTATCTCAGTTTCTAGCTGCATCCAAGTTGGAGCAGCATAAAATGTGTGCAACAAATATGTATTAACTTACCATTCAGATGTCATAGAAGATGTATTTTATCACTAAGCCTAAAAACTGCATGGTTTGGATAAAACATACATACAAATAGCTATGACTTCTTAGAACCTAAATCATGTTTAATTAATGCTAATGTTTACTTAAATAATGGTTTATTGCTCTTTATGTGATGATTCTGCCAACAATATTTTGCAATTATTAGTCCAATTTTAGTTTAGATGTTTCATAAAAGTTTGTAGAAAAATTAATGGTGAAAGGACATATGTATTATTTGAAATAAAAAGTGCTAACAGCCAAAGTCTGTTGAATATTAAGCGTCGAAGGCCATACTGGATAAAACATAAATGGCTACTTATTTTTCCTTTTATCACATTCTTTTTCAATTTTAATTCATTACCTTTACAAGTGACTGGGTAAACTTTCTTTTAAAAATTATTATACTTTACTTTTCTTTCCTGTCTCAAATTATTTTAATTTTCCCTGGGTCTCATGTGCAGAGGATTTTAAGTCTATTTCCAGTTACGATTTCCCATTTCGCTTTATTCTGTTGCTGTCGCTGGATGTTTCTGCTTGGATATCCCAGCGTGGCCTTGAACTATAAATCTGAACTCTTCATCTTCCGCCATTCTTTCCTTCCACAAAACCAGCAGTGTGTTTTCCCTCTGCAGATTAGAAGCCTCCCAGGCATCTCCGACTCCTTTTCTTTACTTATGAGTGTTGGGTTGAAAGTAGAGCATGGTGCATTGTCCATCGTTCTTTGGGGAAAAATTAAAAACAAAGGAGAAGAAACATGGTTTGCCAACAGAAATAATACAGACTGGTAATATTTAAAAAAATTTTTTTTTAACAATTCCCATCGTATTGTAGGACCTCAGAATTTCCATCAGGACTTTCTTGCAGCAGCTGTTTAGGTGTCCTGGCCCCCGGACAGGTCTGTGGGTCATTCACTCCTTATCTTCCTGGTTGTTGTCATTGTTACCAACCTGCTTCGTCACTAGCTTCCTTCTTGCACTACTTCTTCAGTGATGAAATTTGAAATCTCTTCTCACCAAGCCCTGTGCTACCCCGGTGAATTTTCCTAGAGTCTGTTTTTTGTTTGCATCTTTCTCATGCTTGGAAACCTTTGGTATAGTTGCCTGTTGTTTATAAAATTGAATCCAGCCTCGCCTGGCATTTATTAGCTCTGTTTCCAACTATTTACCTCCTTGAAATTTTTTTTCCCAAGCCAGTGGTTTGACTCCCCACTTCCTGAGCCCCTTCCTCAGGCTCGTCTCTGTGCTACCTATACAAATATTCTTCCTGTCCCTCACCTACCCGTCCATCCCACCCTCACCATGCACCCCCAGTCTTTAGCACCTGGTGAGTGTCTTTGCTTCCTGAGTGTTGCCTCTGCTTCCTTTAGAGGCCCTTAGCATCCATTAGGCAGCTTCGTAATTGAACATCTTTAAGTTGTGACAGTTCTAATTGTAGTAGCTTGTACTGCTTCTTACTTCTCTAGATTTTCATATATTTGCACACGGCTAAGCTCTCAGTGGCTCCTGCATGAGAACCTTTGCCTTCCCTGTGTGCTCCATAATACCTAACATACATTGAAACTAACATGTAGGTTCTGGGAATGCTGGAAGTGTTTGTCAGTTTTCACTATTAAATCCTTAGTACGTAAAAGAGAATTGGGGATACAGTGGATGCATAGGAAGTATTTGTTGTATAAATAGCAGATGTTCTGTAAATATTCATAGATCTGATTCTAGGTAATTTGAGTGTGCTGTACCTCCTCTTGTTTTACTATGAGAGCAACACGTTCTGGGAAGTGTGCAGCCCAGTGATAAGAACAGGTACTTCATGTATGCAGACCCTGTGGTTCAGTCCCTAACACCCTAGCATAATAGTGAACAATTATTATAATGAAAAAGAAAATGACTGCAATTTACAGCCAACATCTGTCCATTAGGACTTGAGTCTTCCTTTCACAAGACTTTTGTTTTCCTGCAGATATTAATGAATGCCAGCTACAAGGTGTATGCCCTAATGGTGAGTGTTTGAATACCATGGGCAGCTATAGATGTACCTGCAAAATAGGATTCGGGCCGGACCCTACCTTTTCAAGTTGTGTTCGTAAGTATGATCACTTTTCGTTTCTATTTTTACATCAGTTGTCTTTGATGTTTACCCAAAAGAAGGGAAATACTCAGTGGGCCAACTGCGTATTATAAATATTCATGAAAACTGCATTAATTAAAATGGTAAGAGGGCAGAAAATCATGCAGTAAAATAAACCTATATTATGGAAACTTTTGCAAAGTGCATTTTAAGAAAAATGTAATAGCCCAACTCAGAATGGTAAATAAACACATTGAGGAAATAGACTTTGGTGAAAAAAAAAGTTAATTGAATGAGCATATCAACCATTTGTGGTACTTGAGAGATACAAATAGATTTTTCCCTCATAAATTGTTAAGTCTTCTTTAGAATGAATTCAACTTTGTATCAGCTCTTGCCTTTATTTCAAATCCTCAATCACTGGAATCTGATTTTATGAGGATTCCCCCTACTTTGTCAGAAAACTATAAAGATAGTTACCAAGGCTGTGAATTTCAGATTTTCATGTTTATTCTGATTTCACATCTTCTCTCCCATTGCCCTCCAAAACCACCCAGATGCCTCCAAAGTTGTATTGTTCTTATTTTACAGCATCTCTGGGATTTTCTTTTTCCCCACAGTAATAGTAAAAATCCCCCTTCCATATATTTTAATACAGTTTCACCAAAGAGGCAAACTAATGGAAAATTAATCCAGTGTAGTCACTTATAGATCATCCATCCAATTAGAGATGAATACATTTTAGTTAAAATGTCCTCCAATGCAGAATTTATAACTATTGATTATTACAAAAGTAGGTAAAAACTGCAGATTTCTAAAAGATACATACTGTTGAGGTTCAGAAACTTTAAGAGCAGGATAGGATTAATTTTAAAAATGATTTATGTTATTTTGATTTTGCTAAGTTATTTTTATTTATTTAATTTGGCTTTGGTTTATGCTTACCGGGATCCTTCTTGTCCCTAGTTTTTAAATTACTGCTTCATATCAGGATACCATTATTCATTTTTAGTTAAGATTATTTGTCTGTATTCTGTCCCCTAAGTTGTGATGTGTAGAGATGAAATAAAGACAAATGTAATAAAATAATAATGGCAATCTCATTTATTGCTTTTTAGATGGGCTTGTTGAGTCTTTTGAAATACGTTTACTAATCACTACTATTTTCCTTTAAAAACTGTCAAATGCAGATTAGGAAATTTTGCACGTAAGTCCTTTTTCCATGTTGTTTTGCAGACATATCTGATCATGAAGCAGGTGGAGACCTAATTATTTGGCTTTTTCAAAGGGGAGGTGGTAAAATTAAACTGTAAAATTGTTTGTAGACAGTATACATTTGAAAAATGATGTTGGAATTTGGAAAATCCAGGCCAAAAATCACATTGTTGATAATATCCAGATAATGTAGGGATAATTTCTGGGTGATTTAAGTTATGTAAGTTTTTAAGTAGTTTTCTCATTTAAGCATAAAAAGATTGTGAAGAATTTGGATATAAATTTATTAGTGTTTTGTTTTCCTCTTAAGTAATTTATCTTATAGTCTGGTTATAATTCTTATATTGAATGTTGCAGATTAGGTAAACTTGGAGAACTTTTATGAAACTTTCACTAGATTTCATGTCTAGAGTTAAGGGCAGACATCCAGGTTTTAACGAGATTACAGAAACCTGCCAGTGAGAATTTTGAAACACTTGCACATTTCCTTAGCATTTATTTTTCCCTGTCATTGCCCAAATAATCCAGAACTTATTAAACAATCATCCTTTCTTATTTGAAAAATAAATAATTCAATTTTATGGTTCAGCTACAACAGTTGAAATGATAAGTATTAAGAGACATTTGTTGTTAGTTAAATGTTCCAGTGCAGAGTTAGGAGTTACAACCTGGATCCTTGAGCTGTATTGAGCCAATAGCTACATTTCTCTCTCTTCTGAATTTACTACATATAATATCACAGCGATATGTAGGGCTCCATTAGGATTTGTGATTTGGATCAATCCAAGCTTTTTTCTTGGTGGACTTTATGAAGAAATTGATAGGGAACTCTGAAGACAGTTGGGAAGAATTTGGGAATAAGGTTATGTTTACAGAGTAAGGGAAGAAACATTGGAAAGATGGTGGAGTGTTTCACAGTCGTGGAGAAGTAGCAGATTGGGCACACACACACACACATACACATACACACACACACACACACACACACACACACCCAGAACAGAACTGTTGCTTGTGGTTTGTACTGCTTGTTCTTGAGAGGTATAAAACTAGTCAGACGCAGAACCTGCAAACAGACTGTGGAGACAGACAGCAGTTGCTCAGGCAGTGTGAAATTAGGGCAGATCCAGGTCATGAAGGTGTGGCTGCCTCCGTGACCTCCCAGAGACGCACTTGACAGCTGTTGAGGAGCCACAGGAAACTCTGCAAGTTCTTGAATGCACTGAGCTGAACAACCTCAAAAATCCCTGGCTGCAGCCAAACGCCACCACTGTCTCTGTCGCTATCTTTCCTTGTCCTCTCTGCCCTTGACTTCATCAAGCTTAAAAGAGGAAAGAAGAAGGATGCTGACCTCTGCTGCCTGTGCTGTGTGTTCTGTGGTTTAGGATGCTGAAGTAGCCCTCACCAAACCAGCCTCTGCCTGTCTCATGGGGAAAGATGAAAATTTTAGGCCTTATCAGAGCAATCCAAGAAAAATAGAGTAACCTCAAACTCATCAGAAAAGCATCACATGCTCCCCATACCTGCGTCCTAACACTCATTCCTATAGAAATGTTAAGCTCGAAAGGGATGAAATTGATACAGAATGTGGAATTTCATTTAAGAAATGAATGAAGATATTAGAGGGCTGAGTGGGAGTATTGAAAACCTAGGAGGCATAGCTGGGCCCTTGCTGGTTTTTGAAGTCTTCTCTAGTTTTCAGATTCTTAAAGTACCAGATTTATATCTTCTTAGTGATATTTATCGTTCACATTTTAGTTCTTCAGAGTAGCAAGGCTTTGAAAGTAAAATGGAAATTTATTGAACAGCCCTCTAATTAGGGCTATCATTAAGTACAAGTTTCTTCCCATTTTGGGGGGTGATGGGGCTGGGATTAAAGTTCTAGTCTCATGCATGTTAGGCATGTTCTTTGCTACTGAACTACAACCTCAGGTATAAGTACAGCTTTCTTAATACACCACTAAAGAACCCAAATAAAGAGCTACATAGCATTTTACCTTTTTGCTTTGTTTTGTAATTGAGTTGTGGCTGACAGTAGAGATATGGTTAGAGTCAGTAGTTTGCTTGGGTATGGAGATATGTGTTCCATATGTATTTACTACCCTTTTGAAGATTTATCTCTAGCAGAGAGCAAAATATTATTTTCCTGACAGGTGTGGCAATTCCAGTAGGTTTTGTGCATTCAAATGCTTTCCCCTTGAGATAGAACATGAACTTTTTACCCTAATTTTAGAAACATATCCTGCAAAAATATAGCCTTGCAAAACCCTGTTTTAGTGCACACATCATGAGAATCTACACACACCCCTTTGTTACTGCTCCAGGCCTGTACCACCCAGAACCATTTCCACCTATTCTTCAGAAATCTTTTGGCAATTCTGATTAAAACACACACACACTCTCACACACACACACACACACACACACACACACACACAGTATAAAAGCCACTGACTCAGGGAGATATGTAACTGTGTATACTGTATTTGACATAATATAGTAGACTAATGAATTATCCTTTATAACCAGCTTTTCCAAACTAAAAAGTTAAAAGGTTAAAAACATCCACAGCAAACACCAATTTTGTAGGTTCTGGGTTGCATATTGTCCTTGGGTGTATGTGTCATGTTGTCTAAAATGTGACAATGTTTCACATGTTTTTAAAAAATGGATTGACATTGCAGGTCATTTGAAACAAAAGATGATCAAAACTAATTTAGGTATTACCCTGTTAAAGCCTAAGCACCATAGAAAGCCTTTTCATCTATGTAGTTGTAGATTTAAAAAAAAAATGTGAGTCTTTGGAACCTTAGATATATATGTAAGCCAGACCTTTTTAAGAGTTTCCTTCTTTCCCATATACATATTTGAAGGCATAGTTTTAGTATTAGCTACTTTTTCTTACGTGCATTTGGAGTAGGTCAGAATGTTTAATTAGAACATGAACCAACACTGCCTGACTCATCAACAATTAACTTATTGATGACTCTACAGGCAAGTGACTCTTTTTTTTTCTTTTTCCTTTTTATTTACTCTCGTAAAGAACTGAACTGGAACTGCTCTAAAAACTATCATGGGAAAAAAGTAACACTTTCCTAGAATACTGAGACATTACATAGAATATTTGGTTAGGAAGTAATGGGAAGGGAAAACCCTATAAATCCAATATGTGTTAGGGTAAGATGTTTAGAAAGAATTAGCTCACTTGACCTATACCTTTATACTGAAATTTTACACTTTTCTTTATGCAGTGTTTGAGATTTTGATAACCAGAGATTTGCTTTAATTAATGATGTCTTACAGTTAGCACACATACATAACTGTCAAAGTAGTATAACTCATTTAAATTTTGGGCTTAATTTAGAGCAAACCTGGCATTTCACACCAAAACTGAGTACTTCGGTAGGGGGTTAGGGTAAGTGTAACAGGCTTGGTCCCTAAGACAGTACCAGTACCCTACAAATACAGGCAAGGTTGGTATCAGCAAGTGACTATAGAAAATTAAATGGGAGGAAGTTCATATCTGTTTGTCTCTGGGGGGTATTTGAGAAAACTGCTCTGAAAACTCTTGTCCTTGGAACATACAGCTAACACTAATATGATTAATTTTATAAGGCCCATCATATGTAAATAGGCTCTATGAGATGACCTGACATTGTTTCTATGGATGTAAATATTGTAAGGTCCATACAGTCAAGTTGAGGAAAACTTTGGAATAAAATCTTTTGTGAGCTATCCCATAACTCTGTGTGTGTGTGTGAGTGTGTGTGTGTGTGTGTGAATATATTCATTCTAAAGATTATATAATTTACAGACACATGCAGACACCCACATCCACCCCACACACACTGAATGATGTTCAGTCATTCAGGGATTTACTATCTTTCAGGATAATAACCATGATCTCAAGCCTTCCTTTTTTTGGGAGAGAGGACAGTATCTGTGCCCTTTGCTTTTTCATAGCTTAAAAGTAAAAATAAAGAAGGTAAGCTTCCCTTGGCTGTATTTCTAGCAAGCAGTAGATCTATAATTTGAAGCGAAAATCTTTTGCTTTTTCTTGTGTACTGTAGTACCTTAATTGAACCAGGTTATTTCTTACAACACCTAGCTAAGACCTCAATCCTATTGGAAGAATAAAAATTAGATCTAAGCATGAAGGGATGGAAGATTAGCTGATTGGGGAGCACCAGATTCTAGAGCAGCTGGCTAAGGGAAAGACACATTGGAAAGCCTCATTTGGACTGTGACAGGACAGAGGAAAGCTTCTCGGGGTGGAGAATGGACGGAGGGGACACCACACTTGGTCAGGTTCAGCAGTTTTGAGTTGTCTGTACTGGTCCTCACCTTGTGGAACATACTCCATTCACATGTACCTTAGAATAGAAATAATAGAATAGAAATTTAAGAATAAAGGCACGGTTCTTTCCTTACTTACCCTCGTGTTTGCCCTGGGGGCCTGGTAAACAGTTGGACCATTCAACTGGTGAATTTATATCTACTAAATATAGAGTGGACAATCAGGAGTAGGACATAGGAACTCTGTGACAGCAGCCCAGTGTGCTTTCAGTGTTTCCAAGGAGTTGATCATAGTATTTGCTCCTCCTTTGCTATCTTGTCTGGCTAGACTGGGGCTTTGTGTGGCACTAAAGATCAGAAGCCACTTCCTGCCTCCTGCTCGTGTTCCCTGGCCTAAGGAGAGCCATGACAGGGGCCTGCCAACCCTGTCTTAATGCTTCCGAGTAGGCAGGGAAGCTGTTGATTTGCAGAATGAGCTGTGCTCCTGATTTTCTGGGTGCATGGTCAGTTATCAAGCTCTGTCCTAGAACTGCCTCTCACTCCCTATGGGAATCTCACAGTGGTGATGTTGACTGTAGAAGATTAGATTACTTTGGCCAGGTGGGATTCAGTTGAAATTGTTTATTTTGCTTGTGCATACATTTGTAATTTAATGCTTGCCCAAAAGGGGACACAGGTCCCATAAGGAATGGGGACAGTCACTAATCGTGACACTCACTTAAAACTCACTTGATAAATGGACTCATAATTAAGAAAGGTGATGCCCTAACTTTCGATGGAATTTTTGTGAGTGTGGTTGCTCATATACCTTAAGATTCATTTTACTATGTCTTGAAATGCTGATCTGGTTTTTGTTTCCTGCGTGACGCCAGGCTTTTTCTCTCTGCTGCAGCGGACCCTCCTGTGATTGCAGAAGAGAAAGGGCCCTGTTACCGGCTTGTCAGTTCCAGCAGGCAGTGTCTGCACCCTCTGTCTGTGCACCTCACCAAGCAGCTCTGCTGTTGTAGTGTGGGCAAGGCCTGGGGTCCACACTGTGAGAAATGTCCTCTCCCAGGCACAGGTAAGGCACGCCCAGGTGTGCACCCACGAACATTCCTAGCCGCACAAGTAGGCAGGATGCCTTTGGCAGCTTGGGTCATTTTTGATCCTCAGTTTAGTTTTTAACAGTTCTGTGTTTATATCACTTTTGTAGAAATCATAGACATACAAAGTTAAATCAGTGGAAAAAATTATATGCAAAGAAATTTCTCACTATTTTCTGGGTAATGTTAGACTTCTGTTTGTGTATTAAGAAAAGCCATTATATTTTACTCCCACTTACCAACACTCTTAAATCTAATATTTAAGTATAGAGACCAGAAAGTTTTTTAGGTCTGTGTATTCTCCTGATTTGCCACTCACCATTTCTCATTAACTAGACCCTCCATGGGGTGATTGGCTCACTCAGTGATTGAACATTGAACTTAATTTCTTTAATTGGAAATGGAGAGAATTATATTCATGGTTGAACTGTGCAATGATGCTTAATAACTCCAGAGCAGATCCTGCCAAAACTCCTATGAATTTTCAGGGAGCTAAGTATTAAGAAGTTGATTCTTCTTTATTTTTGAATTTGGTACAGAATTGCTTAATGCCTTGCAAGATTAAATTTATCTTAAGTATCTTACTTCCCACCAAGAAATCACAGACTTCTGAAGCAGGATCCCATAGAGTTAAACAGTAGAAAAGAAAACATAACTTGTAAACACCGGACATACAATCAAGGATGGAGTGGTCTCTATTTCACTGGGTGGGGTTGGTGTAAAGCAGCCTACTAAATTACTTATATGATAAGTTAGTTATGTAAGTTAGCACAGCTACCAGGAGGAAGAGTGCATTAAATCTCTCAGGGCCATGTGTGTCTTTAAGATGAGACTTATATCCCTGACAAGTTTTAGATACATATTTATCACCTTTTTTGGTGGTTAGAATAAGGAATATAAACTAAGGCAAAAAATACTACAAAGGACAGTTAACTGACAGTGTAGACGACACCTTCAACAAGTCTACTGTCTTCCTGTTTTCATTCAACACATGCATTGTTTTAAAATAACACGCAAAAAAGTTTTATAATGTAGCCGGCAGTTTAGGTCAGCAGCATAAGTGCCTGCCTGGCAAACGCAAAGTCGTGAGTTCAAGCCCCAGTACCCCACACAAAAAAAGTTTTATAATGTCTAGACACAATTCTTTCTAAGTTCAGTTTTGATAGCTTTAAATCCTTACATGAAACATAAATAAAGATGGTGAATGCAACTCTGGGAAACCCCTCCATAGTGTAAAAACTAAAGTTGAAAATAACAAAGGTAAATTTTTCCACTTAACTGATTTTTGGACGCGTGGTGGTTTTTAAAAACATATTTAATTCATCAATACTTGAAAATTTGACAGAAAAACATGTTTTCTTCTGAAAACCATTTTCAAGTAAGAATTCTGTTTTCTAGTTAAACATAAGCATGAGGCTCCACCTTTTAGTGTATGATCCTTAGAAAAACTGTATTTTATTGTGCTTTAAAGGCATGTTTTAGTTTCCTTTTATTGAGAACTAATTTTAGGTCCAGACCAGTCGATAGAAGAACTGTTGTTCAGTAGAAGTGAGAAATGACTTATTTTACTTTCAATTTTAGAAGTAGAAATGTAAAAAGTGGCCATAAGCCCCTCAGTGTCTGCATTTGGTAATTTTTCTCCAACACCAACAGCAAAGGGATTAGGTGGATTTTTCCTCCTCAGGCCACACACGGCTGCCAGCCTTGTCTTTCCCCTTTACTTATTCGAGGGGATTATGCAGTGGAGGTTAGCAAATCACACATGCCAAGCTGACTCTTAAAAGCACACAGACACATCGTGGTTCCAGAGCCGCAGACTGCCTCCTAGTTCTCTGTGTAATTAAGTCAGCTGCTCCTGGCTAGGCGTTCACCCAGTCGTAAGGCCTTTGCTTGAAAACAGCAGCCTAGTTTGCATTGTCTTTCTCTCTCGGTTTCTATTTGTCATCTTTACATCTGTAGCATGTGTCACTTCATGGGGTCTCTTCTCACTGTCCTGAGAAGCTGTCTTCTGGGCTGCTCCCCACTTCAGTGGTAACCAGCACCCAGCCAGCAAAGCCACTCCATTCTGGCTGAGCCCTGTGGGTTCCTCGCCAGGGGACCAATCCTGAGCCTTTCACACCTCATTTTCCTGCCTTCTTTTTCTTTGCCTTCTTGTTCATGATCTAACTTAATGAGATGTCACTGAGTTCTTGAATAATAACTAATAAGATTATACCAAAGTGAGAGAAAAGAAAGACTAAAGCTTGCTGATACTACACATATGTATGAGTTATACAGTATATAATGTCTTTTATATGTAAATGTCTCCTAATGTACATATATTTTATATGTGATATCTAATATTACATATATAATGTGATACAAATAGTATCTCCTAATTGGTTGCTGATTATATTTGTATAATACATGCTAAATATGTAAAGTGGTAAATATATAAAAAATATATGTATATATCCTGATTGGATAGTTTAAGGAGCTAACAGGTTGATACATGTTTATTTAAAAAAAAGTGTGAAGTTTTTCTTGTAAATATGCAATTTTGTCAGAAATTTAAGCAATGTGCATACATTTTGCATCTGTTTTTGAAGTTTTTGAATGTACCTGTATTACTGATTTATTAAGAGATATTCATCATGATATTTTCCTCTGTATAAGTTTGCACTGTTAGATTTTTAAAAGGAATATTTTCCCATCCCAAATCTAGCTGCTTTTAAGGAAATCTGTCCTGGTGGAATGGGTTATACGGTTTCTGGCGTTCATAGACGCAGGCCAATCCATCACCATGTAGGTAAAGGACCTGTATTTGTCAAGCCAAAGAACACTCAACCTGTTGCTAAAAGTACTCATCCTCCACCTCTCCCAGCCAAGGAAGAGCCAGTGGAGGCCCTGACCTTCTCCCAGGAACACGGGCCAGGAGCGGCGGAGTCAGAAGGTGAGAGTGGAGGTCAGGTGTGCGCTCTAGCCACGTGTCTGTATATATTACTTGGGTTTCCAGGTTTATACCTGTCTAGAACTAGAATGCTTAGCTTCAGCACTATTGACATTTTAAGATGGACACTTCATCGACAGGTGGCGAGGCCACCTGTATTGTAGGGCTGTTGAGTGGCCTCTGGGGCCTTTGATGTCCAGATGCTAATCCATCCCCTTCCCCCACCCCATGGTGGTTACAACCCAAAAAGGTATCTGATCATTGCACATGTTCACAGTTGAGGGATGCAAATTCATCCCTGATTGAGAATCGCTGCTATTGAATAATATGTACCTAGTAGGGTAATAAATTCTATGGTAATTTGAAAATACTGTCTTGCTTTTGGGAGGCTACTTTTGCTAATGATTATTCATAGAGACTGGGTTAGATTCTTTGTGAGAACAGTGCTACTTCATTTCTGTGTCTAGAGCGCCCTTCGGTAAATATTTATCTTCCAAGTGGAATCCCCAGCTTTAAAAATGTTAAAGCATCTTCTGAGCTTCCATAAAATAATGTAACAGGCAGTCGGAGATAATGGAGGGAGAAATGCAGGAAAGTAAGAGACAGTTGACGTGAAAGGATCTGAAAGACCACCCAGTACAGTTATTTACCTTCTAAGCAACCCGAGACCTCAAGAGGGGGCATGACTTGCCATGTGTCATACACAGACTATTAGCAGGACTTGTGACCAAGGAGAACATTTTCTGGTTAAGACCTTACACTCGAGAGGGAGTTGATTTCCAGTCTCTCTGGTACTCAGGAAAGGGGATTCATTCATGTTCTTTCTCTCTCTCTCTGTCTCTCAGCCAGCATTTGCAGTATTTTGAATGTCTCCATGGCCACACAAATTCTCACTCCATATAGAAAGCGTAGAAATTTAAGGTTTACATGGAGTATTATGTGTTTAGTCTAATCAGGCTGCTCATGGCCTTTCATAGTTGATCAGGATTCAGAGTGCCTGTTCAGGGATCTCATGAGGAAGTACAGGGTGCTCAGGGTGGTGAAGGGTTAGGAACTTGGTGCAAGCTGCTGCTGGGAGGCTGGTGTTTTCCTGAGCTCTGAGCATTTGTGTGTTTGGCCTGTTGTGTTCCCTCTTTCACTCCCCACACTTCTTCCTTGGTGAGGCAGAGCAGGGAGAACCTCCCTTGCAGTTGACTGACTTTACAGTCGTTCTTCCCTTACACAGGCAGAGAGAAATAGGTTCTGGTCCAAATTGTACCTCAAGACTTTCTTGATGATGTATTTGGCAGGACAGGAAGTCCTGTCCGTCCATAAAAATACTGAAGCGATGATTTTAATGTAGCTGGTGCCCTAATTGCTTTTAGAAATAAAGGCCACCTACCTAGTTTATTTCTTAGAGATTATGGAGATACTGATTCTGGAAAAAAAATCCCAGTGAATGTTGACCTGACGCTTGAGAACTGATTCCTGAAAATCAAGTCTTTCAAAATACAAAGGCATTGCTTTTACCAGAATAATGTTAATAATTGTTTAAGATGTGATTTGCTGACTATATGGATGCTAATTTCTTACGGCTCTTACTGGCTTGTGAGGATTTATTGTCACCAGTTAGTTCGCATGTCTTCCTGCAGATGTTTGTAGGACTTCATTAAAGACTGGACTCACTCACGAATACAGCACCTATTCTCATGTCTCTGAAATAAATGGAATTCTTTTTTAACACTGACAACAGAAAACATTTCAAATGTCTCTACTAGGTTAAGTATTTGGCCCATTAATGAAAATGTTTGTTTTCAAGACAGGAAATTCCATAAAATTTGGATTAGGGATAAATTAACCTATCATAAAGTTGATTTATCTAACTTTTTACTTTAATAATCTTAATTTTAAATAAGAGACTTCAAAAGACTTATATTTCAACTCTCTGAGCTCCTATAGTTTAAAAATGAAATAATACAGAAAGTTCTCTCTGTCATGTATAAAATTCTCTAAAATGGAAGATGACCACAGTTCTGCATTTGATTTAGTTTAGTTCTTAATCCTTTTGGAGCAGAATACTAGACTTTTATTGATTTTTAAAAATTGTAATAAATGAGTTGTCTTAAATTATACTAATGCCCTTATTTCTTTTCTGGTTTTAGTCGCAACTGCACCCCCTGAGAAGGTAATGTTTTCATTGTTTACAAGTCTTTTTTTTTGCAACATTCAGATGTTTTTTATAGAAAATGTGGCATTTTACAACTTAAGTGCACTCAGATGTACATTATGCCTTGTTTACGAAAATATAGCATTCAGTCAAATACTTTTTGCAAAATGACTCAGCAGTGTCCTCAGTGCCAGGAAAATAATAGCCATCAAATCAGACAAAACTCCCTTTTCTTAAGGAACATGGCTTCTAGTGAGAAGAGAATGGTGGCAAGTAATGGGAATCAAGGACTTAAACAGAATTTATAGTCAGCTAATTTCTGGGACTACCTATGTGAAGAAAGGTTTTCACATGTCTGTATACTTGTATATAGTTAAGTGCATATAAAGTAACTGAGGTGCTTCTGAATTCAACCAAAATGTAACATGAATATTTGAACTGATTTGGAGTAAAACCAGAACTTACTCTTGAAAGCTTCAATCAAATACTTGAGCATTGTTTCTCAGTTTGTGGATTTTTCTTATTAATCTTTAGTTTGGGGGCATGAAATGAGACTGCGAATTGTGAGACTATTAGTAGGGAATGTAGACATCTGCTAGATTAAATTTAATACTGGATCTTCTCTGGATCTTGCTTGACTGATGATAACATAAAAATAGATAATTATTAAATGTTTATATATTTGTTACTCAGTTGCAAGAGAGCCTTAAGTATTAGAATTTAGATGAGGAGATGCATAAACTATTAGAAATAGTTTTAAAAATTGTTAGCCTATAAATACAAGTTGGTATATGTGAAGACTCAGGTAGCTTGCAAGTGGGCCAGTCAGCTGCCTGACAACCACATCCTAAGTCAGTTTTCTTCTCTGTTTGTGATTGAGTTGATGGTAACTCTCATTAGGAATCTAAAAGAGATCTTGAAATTTTCCTGTGTAATTTTAATTGCATTTTGTTTTCAGAAGGGGAGTAGGAAAATGCGCCTGTAGTCTTTGTGGTCTTGAGACTCTGCAGAGATCTCACCTTATTCATAATGGATGCAGAGAAAGCAGGGTCCAGGGGAAGGAACTGTATGTGTGTGGTAAAAGGACAACAAGGTTTATGAGAGACTTGGTTTGAAAGGAAATTTGGGGCTGCCTTTGCAAAGCTTAGAATACCAAACTGTAGTTGTGATCAGTGAGGCAGTACCCTGTCCCCACCCCCCCCCCGCAGCTGGACCCACCTGCCAAGGGGACAATGGTGTTGACTAGGAGGTTTATTGCATTTTGTGGGTCGGGGAGAGCTTCTCTGTGGACTGCAGGAGTGGGTTAACATGTGCCCATGGCTTGCTCTTCATTGGCATGGGCTGCAGGGAATGGGGTATAGTTCAGACTGACTGAGTTTGTCTCCAGTAGATGATAGGAAGCCAGTCTACATTATTAAGAATAGGCAGGCATGTGGGAAAATATAATAAATTCTAAGTGTTTCTAGAAAACAAATCCTAGCTAACCAAAATAGAGAGCTGGACGTAGCCTGAGAGGCTAATTTGATTATTTCAGTAAACTAAGCATGAGAATCCAACCGCATTGGTGGGACTTGGGGTATGGAAAGGGAAAATAGCTATAATGAATGTGCCAGTGGAGGAGGTTTGCAATGATGAATACAGGAGGACTGGAAAGTACTTTAAATGGAATGGGTTAATGACTATACTGTGGCTGTGGCAGAAATGATCATCTTGGAATGACAGCCTGGTTGGTTTTGTGTGGAGGTGAATTTGAAGAATCTGGAATATCTATAAACAGAGTTTCTCCAAAGCATTTATGCTTACAAAATGGGGTCTTCAATGAAATATTACACAGGCTGTCTATTTTAGAAGCAGAAAGGTGATAATTGAAGCTGGAAAAGAGAATAATAGGCCAACAGAGGCTAGGGAGTTGAGCTTTCTGGAAGATGACAGTGCTTTAAATATCAGGGAATATGCAGGGGAATGGTCAGCAGGTAACTTGATGAATACTTTTAATGAAGTTTTGTTATGAGTTCTCTGGCC
Organism: Cavia porcellus; assembly: GCF_034190915.1. Lineage (NCBI taxonomy): Eukaryota > Metazoa > Chordata > Mammalia > Rodentia > Caviidae > Cavia > Cavia porcellus. The sequence continues at coordinate 228,246,468 of NW_026947484.1, read as the reverse complement.
CCTTGCTGGTGTGGATGAAGGCGCAGATCCTTCACCGGACAAATTGTTCAGTTGGCACAAGCCCTAAGGAGCTATAACTGGAAATAGAGCTCTGGCGATGGATTGTTTCTTTGCTTAAGGTCCAGGGGACAGCCGTGGGTGACAGAATATGTTAGGAGGCTCTAAGTGTTTCTCCAAGATCACAGTTCTGTTGCTGTGGCACTAATACTGTTGAGAGTTACCAGGTTATTAGATGTGAGGTTAGCGGAAGCCACCATGACTCACTGTTTAAAATACTTTAACTTAGCTTGTGTGGTTTTTTTTTTTTTTTAATGATCCAGATGCTAAACCCATTTAACCTGCAGAGAAAGTGACCAGTCATCTAGTGCAACAGAATCACATGTAAATAAGATGTAGGTTTAGTCCTCATTGTGGTTAGTATTGCCCTGTCGGAGACCAAATGTGGGCTCCTGGGCTGAGATCACTGCTTTAAAGGTCTGACTTTGAGCCCTGTGGAAAGGGTGAGCACGATCTGTGGTTAGCACTGCTGCTAATTAAGAGCTTGCCATGGAAACAGCACAGTAGGTTGGGGTTTTTAGAGGGGTGTCACATAATCATAGCAGTTTATATCTAATTTTCTGTGATTTTTTTTTGCCTTTCCAAGAATATAATTAATTAAATAAAAATAGCGCTATGTCTGTCTCTCTCTGTCTCTGTGTCTGAAATACAACCACCCAGGAAATACCTTCATTGGATCAAGAAAAAATCAAACTCGAGCCTGGCCAACCCCAGCTCTCACCAGGCATTTCAACTTTTAATTTGCACCCCCAGTTTCCAGGTAATCTGTGTTGATTTGTACTCTTTATCTATATAAAAGCATGAGATAGGAAGTTTTGTTTTTAATATTAAAATTGAATTTAAATGTGAAAGTACACACTTAAGTATGATCATATGCTTAGATAATGCTAATACAAGTACTGTACTTCAAGTAGTACAGGGGGAAAGGTAGCTTTTGCCCTGTCTTCTGTGATTGACAGCAGTATACATCATGTGATTATTGAAAGTCATTATTTGACCTGTGGTCATTTTTCTTCTGAATTGCTCTCAGATACTGCTGCTAAATATTGAAACCAGAGCTCTGCATTAACGCCATGAGCTTTCAGGATCTATAATAGTTCTTTATATCCAAGAACTGTTCTGATATAGTATTAGACTCATGCTTGCATTTTGAAATGGGATCTCGGTGCTCATAACAGGCTTCACTTTTTTCTCTTCCCTCCACTTCCTCATGCAGTAGTAATTGAGAAAACCTCCCCCCCTGGGCCCGTGGAAGTAGCTCCTGAAGCTTCCACATCCAGTGCCAGCCAAGTGATTGCACCTACTCAAGTAACAGGTCAGTGCAGTATTTGCTGTGTTATGTATTACGTGGAAACGTGGTCCTGGGCTGTGTTTAAAACGTCATATCGGATTGCTTGTGACAATCATAACAGCAGATATTTGGAAGTAATGTGAATATTACTCAGAGAGGGGTATGCCTAAATCACACATATGCACAGAAACATAGGATGGTTGTTAATGTCTTAAAAGAATAATGCCGTGAAGAAATGTTTGTCTTAACATTTATTAAGAAGTACAGAGGAGGATGTAATTACTCCAATTTTACTTTTTAAATGTCTACAAAAACAGACAAGGTGACAGAAAATACTTTAGTGTGCCGCATTTTTCATCTTTGTTCTTTAGTATAACTTCATGTGTTTTTAAAATTCTTTATAATATATTTTAGTTACTAGTTTAAAATTATAAAGATATATTCTTTGTAAACAAATGCAAAAACTGAGACAAACTGACCGTGAAATTAACCATTGCAAAGTGTAAACTGGATCAGGGTTTCTGGAAAGCTCAGGATTGAGTAAATGTTGAGAACTTTTTTTGTATGTACTGAGGATTGAACCCAGGGGGCACTGAGTTACATTTCTCACGATTTTACTATCTCAAGACAGTCTTGGTAAGTTACACAAGCTAGCCTTGAACTTGGAAGCTTCCTGCCTCAGTTTCCCACTGCTGAAATAACACGTGCATGCCATCATGCCTGGCTATGTTCAGAACTTTTAACCCAGTAATCCTACGTTTCAGCAGATAATATGCCTAAAAATGTGAGATTAGTTTTTATACATGGTTATGTATCACAATACAGTATACAGTTGAGGAAAAAATAAAAATAACCTATACATTCAACCATACAGAAATAGATACTTGTATGTATGTATTGGAACATTATGCTGCCACTTTAAAGAATTTTTTGGAGTGTGTCAGGAAATGGCCATGCAATATGCATACATTTAGGATGGATATAAAAAACGAAATATGTAGAATATTATACCCATTATATACTTAAATATAATTCAGGGTGAATATATACCAGATAATAAGGTTTTTTTTTAATGAGATCTGAGAGGTTTAGATTATATTTTGTTTTTAGAAAGTTTTATATTTTCTATTTATTAAGTGGACATGTATTTTTAGAGTCAGAAGAAAGGGCCACCACAATATTCACATTGGAGGAATAAATACTGGAGGTCTATTATTCAATATGGTAACTAGATACTTAGAGTATAAAGTGTTCATAAAGAACACCTCAGGATCTGGGTGTCATGGGACATGCACATATAATCCCAGCACTCAGAAGGCAGCGGCAGGAGGATTGCCACAAATTTGAGGCCAGCCAGGGCTACGTACGTAGTGAGTTCAAAGCCAGCCTGGACTACATAGGGAAACTCTGTCTCAGAAAACAAACAAAGGACCAAGTAAGTGAACAAACAGCACCTCTTTCTAAGAGGGAACAGCAGGTGACTTGGAGAGCAGAGGCACAGAGTGGGCTCAACGGTGCCTTTTCAGCTACATCAGGGACAGAGCCAAGGCCCCTCTGCACTCAGTGCCTCTCCCCAAATGCATGATTTCATGGCAAGCACTCTTTGGTTTTACATCTAATACGGAGTAAAGTTCTATAGAAATATGAGCCATTCTCTAAATGTAGAGTGATACTGAAATGTTAGTGATTTTTAAAAAATGATCACAACTGAATTGCTTATTCTGTTTTTCTGGAGTCATAAACGTGTACACTGTCTATCAAATACATCTGTAAAAGTCTGCTCCTGCAAGATACTAAGCATGTAGTGTGCTGTCTTGATTAGCAAGGATCCTCTGTTTCTCTCAGTGTTAAGAACTGCAGTATGACAATACAGTTCACTAGTTCTTTCTCCAGTAAGCACCGTATTTCTGTTTTCCAGTGTGAGGATGAATTTAGTTTTGAATGAGTATTGCTGACTTCATTGGTCAAGCTTCTTGCAATCTAGCTTTGTAGAGGTTCAGTGTGGCCAGATCGATGTGGTTTCCTCATTCAAATACTGTGGTGTGAGGGATACAAATGGAAATTTCTGGGCTTCTACTGAACTGCAGAGCTGTATGAAAAAAAAAAAAAAATGAAAATAGCCCTGCTGCACAAGGTTGCCAGAAGATAGTTTAATTTGAACTTGGCAGCAGTGCTGGGGTAACACGGCCATCACACATTTGAGGCACAAGTATTTCCCTCCAGGAAACAAGTGACGCTGGATCCTTTTTTGCATGTCGCAGTTAGGGATACTTCCCCTTCCTCTAGAGTGAATCTGTCTAAAAGAATCTATGGGAAGAAAGCTATAAATAGAGATTCTTGGAACTGGAATGATTACACATTTAGAGCTACACCATGAACAGAGATCTACATTAACATAGAATACTCTTCTGTATCAATTGAAAGCAGAGTCAGCTGTGCCCATTGGTTTACTAAGGCCCAAACACACAGATTTAAGGAGCAGTCTGATCAGTTCTCTCAGGAATATTATATAGTTTCCCCTGTAAAATAAAAAAAGAAGTAAATTTTCCTTGTCACTGTTATTTTTCACCCATATTTGAAAAAAGAGGTAATATCAATAAATTTTAAATAATAAAGTCAGCTCTACATTGTTTAGCGATGATATCTTTATGATGGTGAGATTGCAAGTAGCCTTTTTAGGTTTAGCCAGACACATTTTGACACGCAGTAATTATGAAGTGAGCTGTGTATTTGCAGGAAGTAAGTGTGGTACTTTCCAGTTGACTTGGTGGCTTGAACATTATTGGCCTACTCTTCAAATAAATTATACAGTTCAGCATATAAATTCTTGGTTTAATATAGTATCTTAATAGCTGAAGGATAGTCTGGAAAATCAAGCCTCCATTTCTCTGGCAAATACAAAGTGGAAACATCTGTTCCAATTGTTGTGGGACAATTTCTGCTCATCGTGGGGCATTTAGGAAGCCAGGGCATTTTTGTAAACCTTTCCATGAGTTAACATTCGATGCCTTGCTCCGGCAGCTTTCCCCCAGCTGCTCCATAGCCCTGCGGACCAGCCCAAAATTATACTTTGTCTTCCATGACTGCCTTACAGGAACCTCTGTAATTATCATAGCCCAAACATTTAAAAACTGTTTGCTCCTCTGATTTTTCTAGCTCTCATAATTGACCCTTTTCAAAGACTTGTCCCCGAAACATATTCCTAGTATCATCAACAGTTTCCAAAAGCTATGTATTATGGCAGAAAATGAGCTTTAAAAAAATGTGAAATTATCCTGTTTTAATATTTCCAGACTCCATTTTTATGCATGCATTCATTCATGGGTTCATTCGTTCATTGACTGGATTCATCGCTTGAGGAAGATGTACAGCCTAAAAGTCAGTATATTCCTTTGGGCCACATTTTGCCCAAAGGTTTCTTTTTTATGTTATTGTAGAAAATAAAGTTACCAAGCTATTAAATCTGTCATTCGCCATGTCATTGGGATACGTAGAGAACATTTGACTTCTAAATTCTAAGTGATCTCTAATAAAAGAAATAATGGAGTGAGGCTGTCAGCCCAGGGAAGGCTAGGTTGTTTCAGGGGACAAACAGGAGGAAAGAGAGCTGTTTATGAGCCCACCTCTGGGTAAGCATTATGAAGGACTCTGGAAAAAACCCAGTGTGGGCGCGGGGCATGCCTGTCCTCTACAGGAAGCCAGGCCTACTGAAGACAAGGGAAGATGTTCTCATCCTAGGCTTATCCCGAGTCCAGGAATTAGTGCTGCCTGTGGGAGCTGTGCCCCTGCAGTGTGTCAGAGCCTTGTCTTCAGACCTTATGTGGAGAGTTTGCTGATTGAGTGTGTGCTTCCCTGTGAACAGACCCATCATGTGGAGACAGGTTCATAAGACTAAGTATGAGTGACTCCTAGAAAAATAGAAAGCATATTGTCTTTGCCCTAAAACAGGAAAAGCAGAAAACTTTCCTTGTTCTTCAAGATAGCAAGAACTCACTATGGCCGCGGACCTCACTCTGTTCCTTTTGTTAGAGTTCACTTAGAATTTAGAAGCCAAATTGTTCTCTGTGTATCCCAACACTGTGGATGTGCTTGAGAATGAAAAGAAGAAGAAAAGAGAGGAATCTGGGGAGAGATAGCAGCAGACAGATATTAGGCATTTCAAGATGTGTTTCATTCTTTCTTTTATTTTCTTAAGAAGAAAACCCGTGATGCTGACTGTGTGCTGACAGGTTAATAGACGACAGTGTTTAGAAGGGTGTCGCTCTTTCTGTCTACCTAGATGAGTGGAATCCTGCCTCATAAATGAGCAAAAGGGAGCACTGCAGTCAAAATGTTGAGAGTTACAGTAATCAGGTAAAAATGGGACAGTTAGTGTAGAAATCAAGTATGTTGTTGAAATGTCCCTTTCTTCCCCGGATGTGTCTCCTAGTACCCTCTAGTGGTGTCAAAGTGGCATTTTCATGGATAGGTTTAATGCTTGCCAGGCAGGACCAACATTTTTAGCTTGTATCTCTGTGTACTTACCTGGAGATAACCAAATACAATTCCTCAACATTCTTTATCAATATAATTTCAACTTCATAATTTCTATTTAAGCTGCTGGCCATGAGGGAAAGGTTATTGTTACTCATTTTATTTCCTGCAAGTAAAGTGTTAGAATTTTTAGTAAAATTCTACCTTAAAGCTAACTTGAGAAGATTTTGAGTTCAGATCAACTTGGGCTGCCTAGCAATTTCAAGGCCACCTGAACTCCATAGTGAGACCTTGTCTCAAAAAACAAGAAATTAGTTATGTGTGGGAGTGAGGTAGTGACTGCTGATGACACCTTTCAAACAGACTCAAGATTTGCAGCCTTTTACTATTTTCTGAATCCTAGCCCCAAGTACTGTATTTTAGTTTGCCTTCTATGGAATTCATTTTCTTTCATACACAAGATCAACATTTCTTTCCCATTTTAAGAAAATGGCAGTGGAGAGCACAGAGGACAGTTAGTAATTGCAAAGAAAACCAAGAAATCTAAATAGGAACTCTTATAATGTATACCTATAATATAGAAAAGACAGGTGTATTTCTTATATTGTTTAATGAAGAAATTTCTACAGAGAAGAGCGTTCTTATCTAAAGGTCTATAAGTATAACCTAGTGGAGTCAACCTTATACCTTCAGATTTTTGTAGCATATAAAAATACTTTTTTAAGGAAAACTTTTCCAATTATGAAAGTAGTATACTAACATGTGCTCATGGTATAAAGTGAACAAGAAATATCAGTCCCCAAGTAATAAAATATTTTCTTCCAATCTTATTTTTTGTAATTTAGAGTAGTTTAGTAATGTGTTAGAGTATTGCGTTATATTACAGTGTTTGTGCCTGTATTTTTAAGAAGTGTTTCCTTGTTCTGCTAATGAGTATATATTCTATGATATATACCTATCAAAATTTGGTTTGTGTTATTGCTGATTGTTGAAGCATTCATATTAATCAATTTGTATTAATAGGTTTAGCCTTTTGGATTTTCTTTTTCTAAAATTTGATAGCATATTGTCTCCGAACAAGTTTATTTTCTGATGGCTAATTGGCATAAATTAACTCATAAAAGATACCTGTAATTTTGAAATACACAGCTTTTTATGCATTTCTCATACATTCATGTTTCTCATGTAACTTACATGTGTAGTTGTAAAGTCACGATACATTGAACACTTTATGAAAATGAAGAATGTGGTTGCAGTTTGGGAGAGCAACCTGAACCCCTATTTTAGACCATTTCACTTGTGAATCTGGGGTAAAGCACTGTTTTTTCACATCCTTTTTCTGCAGAATTTATAGCGAGTTATTAGTGACAGTAATACACCTGCCTTCTCATTCAAACCACAATACCCTGTCGCACAGCAGTGCCTTCAGTGTATCATGCTCAGAGGTGCCAGTCTGCTCATGGTATCACCGACATAAGTGTGTTATTTCCTTATTATATATTTGAAAATGATTTCAATATAAACAGCAGCAACAGTGACAAGAACGACTTTCAGTCCGTGTAATGTGCCGGGAATTAGGCTACATGCATTATTTAGTTTTTCTCTTTGCAGCCTGATACTTTGAAGTTGGAACTCTGATTGTTTCCATTTTATACTTATAGAAAAGTGATATTTAGGTCGGCTAAGTAGCTTTAAAGGGCAACAGGATTTGTACCAGCTCCTCTCAGAAGGCCACTTGTGAGTCCTGCATCCTGCTCGTGCTGGGGCTCCTCCTGTGGGCTCTGTGAGCCTGCCTTCTTTGTGGCGTGTGTCTGAGTGGTGTGAGCTTACACAGGTTACCTGTCCACACTCTAGGGAAGAAGCAATCTCCAGGCATCAGCAGGAGCGTAAGGAAGGGATTTGGAAGAGGGATCTACTTTACCGATCTAAATAAATTCTTATTTTTATCAAAGGAAGAAGGTATTTGAAGGGGGCTAGTAAGAAGTTTTGGAGGAGTTTGGGAATAGTTGTTGCAGTGGAGATTTTGCCTGCTAATGCAGAAAATTCTGCATTTCTTATCAGGAGAAATCACATGTTGGTTCAAACTCCATCATCTAAAATGAAGCATGGAGAGAACCTCCAAGCAGCTGTATTGGGGTTTTGTTTAGAATCGATCTCCTTGTGACTTTCAGCTTAGCTTCTGAGTTCCCGCCCACTCTAGTTCCTCCTACACATTGTTTCTTGTGACTGTTGATGACCTTGAATGGGGCAAGTCAATACAAAGCCATCCCAGGAATCTATGCTGGATTTCAGAAGTCAGCTTGAAGTGCATACCTGGCAACTTTAAAAAAAGTTTTTTTATAGCTACTGAAGAAACACAAAATAATGGCTTGCAAGTAGCAATTAAATCTTTGTGTACGTCTGTGCTTTCCTCACACTACTTTGTTTACTTTTATCTTTAAAGAAATCAATGAATGTACTGTGAATCCGGATATCTGTGGAGCAGGACACTGCATTAACCTGCCAGTGAGGTACACGTGCATATGCTACGAAGGCTACAAGTTCAGCGAGCAGCAGAGGAAATGTGTTGGTAAGAGATGCTTTAGTAGACATAATTAGTACATGCCAAACATTTGCACAGTTCGCACATTCTTTTCTTGAACAGGATCTTGAGAAAATATTACTGTAATTTTTAAAATGCTGCAGCTAAGGGACTCAAAGAAAATGTTGCCAAACTTCTGGGATTCTCTTCTTTTTCAGTGCTATCAACCTTGCCAAATATAATACATTTACATAAAGGTAGAATAATTTACAGAAATTTGTCAGATAAATAAAATAAGAGCTTTAGAAATAGCTGCCCACAAACATATTTAAGAAAAGCTGGTTAATATATGGTGTAATAAAATTCTCATTAAGTACTTAAAATCTGATTTCCAAAGCAGATTTCTAAATTGAAGATCCATCTGTGCTGGCGTGAAAGTGTTAACGCATTTATACAGAAGAGATCTCATATGTGTTTCTTTGGAATGAAAGGTATCTCAGTTATAATAAAGTTAGGTAAATTATTTTAATGTTAACTCTAAATATAATTTCTTTTCTTAAAAAAGGAAAACTCAGCTCTAAGTTATAGAGCATTGGCAAAGTAAACCCAGCAAGAAAGGTACATATCTAGTAGTACTTCAGTATCAGCAACTTCTGTGTGTACATACGGGATCTAAATGGAGTCATCTGTCAGCTTAGTAATGTGGTCCTTTTCTTCTCATTTGCCTACTTTGTGTAAATTCACCTTTAGAACCTAAAATATTAAGGAGAAAAATCAATTGAGCTCCCCTAATCCAGGTCCACCCTACACCTGATGGAGTCTGGCTGTCATTATGACAGTGGAGTCCAGGGCCTGGTGACCCTAGGTTGTCCACAGTGTCTCTGAGTGTTGACCTGCAGTCTGTCTCTCTGAAGCACCAATGCCATGGTTTTTAGCCTCAGCCTTTGAAACAATATGTAGTAAGCTGCTTGCCTCTTCCCATTCATCATCCTTCAAGGACTTGGGATGAAAAGCCAGATCTCTTTCCACTGTTCTGTTCAGTTCCAAAGGTTTGTGGTCCCACGGAATAGTGTGCTGGAGACACAGCGCTAATCTTCGTACATGTGTTTTTGTTTTGTTTTGTTTTTTAACAGACATTGATGAATGTACTCAGGCCCAACACCTCTGCTCCCAGGGACGCTGTGAAAACACGGAGGGAAGTTTCCTGTGTATTTGTCCAGCAGGCTTTATGGCCAGTGAGGAGGGAACTAACTGCATAGGTAATGATGGTGTTTTTGATGTATGTATCTGGGGTTTTAGGCTACTCATCCCTTCGTTGGGACCCATGCTTAATCAGATAATCTAGAGTTTATTAAACACACATTATGACATGCAATCTGCTAGGCACTGGGAAAGATAAAACAGATTTTTTTCCTCCAAGGAGGAGTATCAGAGATGTGCTAGACAGTGTGATTTTGGAGCAGTCAAATCAAAGGGATGAGAACAGAAACCAGTTACTTTTGTGTTTACATCTGAACTATGCTAGGAGAGGTATGAACTGATACTTTGGAAAAGAAATCTTGATAGTGCTTTCTTCTTGGAGTAGATGTGGACGAGTGCCTGAGGCCAGATGTATGTGGCGATGGCCACTGTGTCAACACCATGGGTGCCTTCCGGTGTGAATACTGCGACAGTGGGTACCGCATGACCCGGAGAGGCCGTTGTGAGGGTGAGTTGGCCGAGAGGCATGGGACACTGTGGCCTTGCTCATGCCGAGCACATTGGTGGTAAAATTCAGGGCTGGTCCAGGCCCTGGGCGGGCAGGCATCCCACCTGGATCATGTTTTCCTCTCCTCTCTGCATGACACTGGCATCTCCCACCTTCTGCTCTCTGGAGTCAGTGCCTGGCCTCGCTGCAGTGATTCCATCTGGTTTATTTTCCTTCTTGATGTTCTCTTTATTTTTCACCTCAGTATCTACCTTCCCTGGTATTTGGAGTAAGATCACTTTATAACAATTAATTGCAGAGTATCCTAGCCCAAATCCAGATATAATTAGAGTGTCTGGCTCGTTCATCTAGAAACATGTTGCAGGTGTGACTGGTGTTGATTTTTCGTTTCTGGCCTTTTCACCTTGGTGCATTCCTGGTCTCCACTGCCTCCTTTTGCACACGTTCTGCGACTCACTTCAGCAGCACTGTCTGCCCAGCTCGGGGTCAGATTCCAACAGTGCTAGATAAAAGTCTTCGTTCTCACCACTGGCATGCGTTAGTGCTTATTAGAAAAATGTTTTGGGAACTGCGGATCACACATCAGAATTCTTTTCCAATTAAAATTTCTGTTCATGGAAGTGTCCAGGTGACACATGTTCTTTTTGAAACCACCATGGTTTTTTTCTTTTTCCTGAAGAAATTCCTGAGCTGCTGCTGCTATGATCCTGCATGAACATGTGACGGCTGAGGCTCAGGGTTCTCTGGACTAGTGTTTGCAGAGCTTGGATATGGGTGTGTTGCTTGGTCATGGCTGCTGGCAGATCCACCTCTTGTCTGATGTGGCTAGATTCGTAAGAGTTAGGGTGGGACAGATTGGGTGGACCAGTCTGTGTCAGGTGTCCCCTGGGTTCAGCATGTTGGTTTTCTCCACAGCTCCAATGACCAAAAATTGGAGTGAGCACTAATGACACATTTTTTAGCAGCTCACATCTGTGTCTTCTGCTAGTCTCTTGCCTCAGCCCCTTGGACAAGAGAGAGAGAGAGAGAGAGAGAGAGAGAGAGAGAGACAGACAGACAGACAGACAGACACACACACACACACACTAACACATAGAAACAGAGGCAGAGGAACGGAGTGAGAGGGAGAGGGAGAGGAGAGAAAGAAAGGATACAACCATGCATCCATAGATGAAGGACTGTGGGACGGGTGCCAGCGCATCCACAATGTCCTCGTCCAAGGAATTCTCCCTCTGCTACAGAGAGGCAGCTCAGGAATGGGAAGGAGTAGGGACTAGAAATAACACACCATTCCCACCTGTGGTGCCTGCTCATCCTGAGCCAGTTACTCAGAACTTGTGGAACTTAGTTGATCACCTATAAAATGGGAGTTTTGACTCGAACTTGTCATGACTAAAGTGTGTGTGGCATTGTCTGGTATGGCACTTGTCACTCCATGAATTCTCAACGTTTAATTTCTTTAAATCTCTCTTCCTTGGCTCCTTCAATATATGCCCAGTCTTCTCATTGCCTCTAACTATGAGGTGCGCTAAGAAAAATGAGGGATGGGTTTATTTGCCAAGCTTTTATGTGCAAAGCAGCACTGAACAGTGAAGCCAAATACTCACCCTTAACATTCCACATATGTCCACAGAATGAAGAGAAAAAATGCTTAAGCAATAGGGATAGAAAAGGGTAGACACAAAATATGAAGATTGTGTAACTAAATCGAAAGCTATTGACTATTCAGTAATACTCAATATATGGTAATTATTTAACAGAAATATTACCAGGCTCCCTGAGTAAATAATAGATCATTCTATCCTCATCAAAAGGCTGGAAAGGAGACGAAGCCAAACAATGAGGCTGTTTTCTAATTTCGTTGTGGACCAGAACCAGAGGTCCCTGGGCTTCTGGCTCACTGAAGATTTTCTCAGCTGTCACTAACGAAGCTGCTTTCAAACAGCACCAGTCTCCAAGAGGCCTATTGTGGTGTGCAGACATTATCTCATTCATTCTTGCTGTGTTCTGTTGAAGTATTTCAAGGCAGGTATCCCCTAATTTATAGAGGGTACAAGTGAACAGTGAGAAGAGCAGCAGGAGAGGCAGGAATGTTTCTCTGTGATGCGCACCATTGCCCCTTATTTATTGGACCAGCCTGTATCAGTGACATTCTCTGATATAACAGTTATGTTTCTATGTGTGAAAATTTCATCCAAAGGAGAATGTAATTCTGTTTGGAAAATGAAACTGGCAAGCATCATATTTTTTACAGAACAAAAAGTCCCAGAACATCTGACCTTGTACGAGAGAGGGAGAGAGAGTGGGAGGGCGAGAGGGAGGGAGGCAGGAAAGCAGAGAGAGACAGAGAGAGAGAGAGAGAGAGAGACAGAGAGACGGAGACAGAGAGGCTGTGTGCCATTGTGTATTGGCAAAAGTTTTTCACAAATGTTACAGCACAGATAAACTGATATGTATTTTGTTTATATCATCTTCCACATTTTCACTCTAAGCATCTTTCCACAAATGTGTAAGGTTGTGTAGTGAGAAAAGTTTTATAAATCGGCTGGAACAAACACATCACATATTCCTGATTATTTATTTAGTGAACTAGTTGTGTATTTCTCCCCTTAATTTCTCAGCTTTTGTTCTAAAAATCTGTGTATATATTAAGTATGTTTAGATGTCCTGTAAACTGTACATTTTTGTATAGAGACACATAGATATTAAATCTGTTCACCTGAATGAAAAATCTGCTTCCAAAAAGAAGCACTTCTTTCAAATGGGGCGTTTCTTTCACTCATTTTTAAGCCCTTGACTTTTATTTTAAAAAATCCCTAAAGTTATATTAGTAGTTAACTCTACCATAACAATAGCCATATAAGGCAATTTTTCCCAATATTAGAAAAATTTATAATTAATAACTAATTAGCAATGAAAATGAATGTAACGTACATTTTTCCCAAACAATACCACCATGTTTCCTAGAAAACCTTGAAAGTATATGGTGAGTTCACTTTCAGTGTTTGTTTTCTACCTCCAAGGAATTCCAGTCATTTGAAAGCTTTAAATTAGCCAAAGCTAGGCTGTTCCTGAGTCCATAAAAGCAAAGAGAGGGTTTTGCTAGAGTTGTGATGGCAAACCTTTTAGAGGCATGCCAGTGGTTTACCACCACTGCCCTAGATCATCCAGTGTTGAGAGAAAATCTCCAGCCAATGGGAGATGTGCAGTCCCATCTCCTCATTTCTTGTATTTCTTTCTGACAAGATGTCCTGTGACTTGAAAAATTATGATGTCCAGAAATGGCCCCAGGTAGAGTCTTGTATATTGAACTCTCAACCTGGGTTTGCCAGTTGAAGAATTCAGACCACGTTCTTCCTTGAGGTGTGTGAAGATACTTTAATCCAGGTATACCTGACCAGACATTATTGCTGTGTGTTTTGGCTAGACCCAGGATCTCACCCAAGTATCGTGCTAAAATGTAGCTGTCACATGCTTTTTCCCACAAAAGCAAAACTTCACCTTGGTATTCTGATAAAATGTCTGTGATCTAGTTTTTTTTTTTTTTTTCCTTCAGATATTGATGAATGTTTGACTCCAAGTACTTGTCCAGATGAGCAGTGCGTGAACTCTCCTGGATCTTACCAGTGTGTGCCCTGCACAGAGGGGTTCCGAGGCTGGAATGGACAGTGCCTTGGTAGGTGCGCTAGCATCCTTGCCTGAATGTGTGCTTCTTCTGTGTGGCCCATTTTCTGATAGTGGTATAGTGCCCATTTAGCCTTCCTCTGAAATGGAGGGGGTGGGGGAGAGTTTTCATTATTCTCAGAATTTTAAGTAATTTTTAACCACAGAGAGAAGAAGCAAAAGGATTGACATCAAGGATGTGAAATTCTAGGTGGAATAAATTCTGATTGAAATAAGCTGAATGAACAACAAACTGTGGTCCCTAATCTGACAACCGAAATAAAATAATAAGCACTGCAGGGAAGAGAGAGATGAGAAAAATGCTTTAAAAAGAGAAGAGGCCTAGAAGAAGGGAGAAGGGACAGGAGACATGCACACAAATTTGCCGTAGAAGTAGCAAGTGTGGTGCCTTCGCCTCCGAGGAAGACGAAGTGATGAGTTTGCTGCGGGTTTTCTTTTCCTCTGTGTATCTGTGCACCACATAATTTTTTTTTCCCTTAAAAGTCCAGCTTTTTTCCAAACCGTGCCAGGACTCTGAATATGTGAGTTAATATTTTCACCCATTCCTTTTTTGCTTTCTTCCCCGACTTGTTAAGAACTTTGTATGTACCCCAGAGTTGTAGTAGGTTCTAGAATAGATGGAGGGGCAAAGCCAGATGGGACTCCTTCCTCATAGGCCTTACCTTTCATCTCACAAATAAACGAATAGCTCAAGCACTAAGCAGGAAGGAGAGGTCTGTGATAGATTGAGCTGCCTGCAGAATGGTGGTTGTGTTGAGATTTAACGGGGATGGGGAGGACATTGTGGGCTTGGAAAACGCATATGCAAGGGGCTTTGGGAAGGGGAGCAGGTCTTGTTACAGAGGGCCAGCGTAGCTAAAGACGGAAACAAGGGAAGACGTGCTGCAGCGTGTGGTAGGGGACCGTGTAAAGCCCTTACCTCCCGATTAAGTGTCACTCTTTATTCTGATAACTCTGGGAAGCCATTTCCGTATTTTAGAAGTGTGGGGATAAGCAGGTGGTAGAAACATCCTCAGATTCAAAGCTCAGCAGCATCCGCTCAGCCCTGGTAGCTGGTGTAGGTGGCCCCCTGTCCTGAGCCCCAGACACATCCATAGAGCGTCTGCTATGGGATTGTGAGGTGTAGATCTTTGAGGAATAAAGAAAATATTTTTATTCATTAGTTGTTTATTTGATAAGCATTTGTTTATATAATTGGTGCTAGCCAGAAAGTATATTTGATTTTAATTTTCCCATTTGGCATACATTTTGTAGTTGGTCGTCCAAGTCCTATTTGTGCTCTCATGCTCACATGCCGATGCGTAATGCAAGACAGGTGCCTTCACTTTACATTGAATGAACTGTGACTTACAATACAGTAGTACACGGTAACTCTGATTTTAGTGGAATGTGACTGACCAAAGTGGCAGGTGATTGATCTTCTATGTAAATAATACTAGTTGAATTATTATACTGTGGTGTGCATATACATATACAAATGTTTGCATATACGTGTGTGTGTGTATATTGGAGCACTTTAATCCATTTCAGTGACAGAAATGTAGCACCTCATTTAAAAGCAGTTTTACTTTTGCCAACCAGATGAGTGGACTCATAAGCAGATATATTAGGTCACTGTGTTGCTCAACTCCACCAACGTGACACATTCAGTCCCTTGTTCCAAGCAATCACTTTTGTTCCTGACTTGCTGAGGTCTTGAATTTCTTGTTACTCAGAGTAGGCAGTGTACTTTTTCCTTCTGCGTTGGGTAAGATTTTGGGCTGTATGTAATCTATGGATCGAATCACTCTTCCATGATAGAATTGCTGCTGCATCCCTTGTTCAAATGGAGCTTGTGCAGTTGCTGAATCTCTCATGAGGGCTTTTGCAGATTATACTGAAACAGATTTTCCATCTTAACTTTTTTTGTGGTAATAGAGCTTTCAAGTGTTGAAAACCTGAGTGTGACCAAGAGCAGATACTGCAGCACGTCTTCCTTCTCCTACTGAGCCAATGAGTGGACTGAATTTTTCCCCAAAATGCTGATGAATTCTTAGCCCTGTCTTCTTGTGCCTCTATGTGTATTAGTCTCTCCACCTTTGTACTTTAGCGCTCTACAGTACTTTTCAGAAGGTACAGTCTTAAGCCCATCTTAGAGCTGAGCCAACTGATAGCACAACCTGACATGTGGTTATTTGCTCATTTAATAAGTATGCTGAGGTTTACAATTGAGAGTGAACTGAGGAGGCGTCCCTGATTGGACACACATGCTAGTGCTTGAAGCTTAATAAGTAAGCAAGGAAAACAAATGGCATGTCAGATGTAGTGAACAGTGAGAGAAAAATGATAAAGCTGTCTGTGGGACGCAGATAGGGGTTGCTGGAGACCATCTGGTAGCCAGGATGGCCAAATGATATGTTATAATTAAGGTATTCCTAACAGTCACGTGTGACCCTTTTTTTTTTTTTTTGTTTTTTGATATCCTTTTAGTGCAGATAATTTAGGATATAGTGATATTTTTCTCATTGGTGTAATGTAAGAACATAAAAGCTTTGAAAATTTCCTAAAACCATGCTTTGTGGAAAAAACCCTACATTTGGCATTTGTTAGTTACTATCTGTAGAAATGACAGTCTCTACCTCCTAGAGCTGTGGCGTTTCAGATATCTGAGTTTCTTTTTCTAGGACTCTCTCACTGGCCATGTCAAACAATGTTTTACATAATTACATAAACTTGTCATAATACTTACTTTTTTCTTTAAACTTGTCTATGTTCATGTCAGTTGACTTTGACTGTTTTCTCTTAAAAGGCTTCATTAAGAATTGCTGTTTTTCATAAGTGAAATGAATCCGACTGTCATGTGTGGACATCATACTGTCTCCCTGATGTGAGAAACTGAAAAAGTAAACAAGGTCTAGAATGCACAACAGGTATTATGAAATGGCAGTAATTGTTTGAAAGGAAAAAGGAACTAGGATAAGAGGACAGGAGAAAAGAAAAGGGGGAAAAACACAAGGTAGCTATGCTACTGCGTCCTAGTTCACTGAAAAGGAAGGTTTGTGCTAATATTGAGTGGTGATTTTTTTATGCCCATATCTTGTATTCTGAGTAACTACTTCGAAGGTAACAATATGCACTGTGTTACTATTGCTATTCTCCTATTTTGTTACGAAATTGTTTTACTTTTTTTCAGTAAAACTAAAAAAAATGAAAGAATTACTGTTTTAGGGGCTGGAGATTTAGCTCAGCGGCATAAGCGCCTGCCTTGCAAGCAGGCAGTCGTGAGTTTGATCCCCGGTACTGATAAAAAGGAAAAAGACAAAAAAAAAAAAAAAAAGAATTACTGTTTTGACCCCTATATTCTGCAGGTTTTGGTGTGAGTTACACTTTTTCATTCATAGAGTGAAAAATGAAATTGGTGAACTATTAGTGGACCCATTGTATTCATGTCATATACGATGGATCTTTTGTTTTGTTGTGGTGGTGGTGATGGTTTGAAGACAGAGGCTCACTATATTACAGTCCAAGCTGGCCTCAAACTCTCAATCGTCCTGTCTCAGCCTCTTGAGCACCGTGATTGCAAGTATATGCTGCCACACAAGGCTTATAAAATGGATCTTACTGATTGATGCCTCTCTTAATTTATGAATTACAATAGAAATTTTGTCTTTAGAAATTGCATGGAAATACGTAAAATGTTAACAGGTGTTTCATGGAAACTGCATTTTCTCCCTAGTGTTTAGTTCAGGGTATATGTTAGCAATCATTTTTGTCCACTTCAGATATCTATAATTTTCAGACTCCACCTAACACATCACCCCATAATGCTTTTTGGCAACTCTTGTTGGCTCTTGTGCTAATGTAGCTGCTTCTTTCAAGTTGAGAGTGCAGTCTCCTCTCAGGAGCCCCTTTCATTTGTCAACACTGCAGTGCTTGGACCTCATAGCCAGCGTGGACTTGTTGCCCACTTGATGACCCCTGTGCTTAATGACTGCTTCATTGCAGTGGGTTCTGGCTGATTCCCATCGGCTGCTGCGCCCAGAACCTCTCCTAAGGGAAGCCAGCCTGTCAGGTACTCAATTTACAGGTTCTCTTCACGCATAGAAGAGAAGACAGCTGGCACCGTTCAAACCTGATGAAAGCCATCCCCAAGGAAATGCGCTCATATTTCATCATTTAAGGATAACATTTGGTGTCTCTGATAGAGGGTCTCAGTTCACTAAAATTAGATGTACTTTGGTTTATGCAATTTTTCTGGAGCTTCATTTAGAATACTGAAAAAAATTGAAATATCTTTTTGTAGGGTTTATTACCAGAATTAAACAAATGTTAGAATCCTTGTTCTCCCAACCATAGCACTGTTCTCTTTATTGCCTTTGTCATAAAATATAAGACATATGGTAATAACTGATACCTGTTAAGGTAAACTATATGCCACATTTCTCTGTTCTGTTCAGTATACTGTCTAACCGTATTTATTCTCTTTGGCTTTTTTTTTTTTAACTTGTGTCATAGAGTTTTTAACTCTTCCTATGAAATAGAAGTTTTCTTTTATGAATAAAAATAATTTTATGGTTTCTTTTTGACTTAGCATTTTTTTTACATAGGTAGAATATAATTTTGGGGAATCAATTTTCTATGGGGTCATTAATAATTCTTTATATATAATTAAGCTTCTACACTAATGATGCTATTTCCACTTTTCATTTTATATTTTCTGTCCTTCACAAGACAGAACATTTGTACTCTGGATAGCAGCCAGTGCTTTGTGGAGCCCGTGGTGACCATATGACATGTAACACACATGTCTAACATTTTATCAGCATTCTTTCTTTGTTAATCTCTAAGTAAAAGATCGCTTTCTGAATTCCGTGTAAGCCTTCAACGTATTAGTCCTTAGAATTTTTTTTTTTTTTTTTTTGGTACCAGGGATCAAACTTACAACCTTGTGTTTTCCAGGCCCATGCTAGTGCTGCTGAGCTAAACCCCCAGCAGTTCTTAGCATTTGCAGAAACTAATATTGTTCAATCCAGTTAAGAACTGGTTAGCTACACTCTTAACCAAACCCAGACCAGAGAACTGGCAGGATAAAGATAGAGAGCTCATTGTTCTAGATATTCTTTTTACAGTTTAATAGGTTTATTTTCAAGGTTCAAGCTACCCTTTGGAATTTATGAATATTCATAGACTTCTATAACTTTTGTTCATTATTTATTTATTTATTTATTTATTTATTTATTTATTTATTTTTGGTGCCAGGGATTGAACTCACCTCGTACTTGCCAGGCAGGTGCTTATCCTGCTAAGCTAAATTCCTGGCCCCACTACGTTTATTTTTATATAACCTAGCATCAGAGCATATATACTTTTTGCAAATTGTATAGACTGTGCAAATGTCAGTCTTAAATTGCTATATATGAAAGAAGTCTTTCAACTAATCACTAGGTTATTAATTAAGCAATTGACCATATGTCTATTAAATGCCAGAAAAGATTTGAAGTTATAGAAACAACGGTGACAGTACCTTATGTTTAGAGGCAGGGAAGGCAGGGACCATGCTCATATGGGAAGAATACTTACTGTAATAAATACTGCTAATTATGTAGCTTACAAAGGACTTAATTG
Organism: Cavia porcellus; assembly: GCF_034190915.1. Taxonomy (NCBI): domain Eukaryota; kingdom Metazoa; phylum Chordata; class Mammalia; order Rodentia; family Caviidae; genus Cavia; species Cavia porcellus. The sequence continues at coordinate 228,227,130 of NW_026947484.1, read as the reverse complement.
GGTTGTTTTATTTGATCCTTACAGTAATCATCCCTGTAGGACAGATGTGAAAATTGATGCTCAAAGAGGTTAATAGACTTACTCAAACGGGCAATAAACGGCCAAACCAGGCCAGAACCCCAGGTCTCTTGTCCATAAATCCAGTGTTCATTTTTGCATCACATCTCATACACCTCTTCTGTATAAAAGTTCATAAAGAGAAGGAATGCTTGTGGGTGGCAGTCAAACCGTGTAAGCAGTGGCAATAATGGCTCAAGGATTCCAGAGTTTGAAATGGCAGGTCTGCACCACAGGTACTGCAGCTGTTTTTCTGAAAGATGGAATGTTCTTTGGGAAGGTGAGTTAAGAAGCTAGTAATTTTGTGGAATTAGTGGATTGATTTTTCTGAGGTCATCCTTGGCTCTTTATATAGGATGCTCACAGCCTTGGCTCTTTTCCAGTTCTGAAAAGCAGCGATGATTCTTCAAGAATTGTGTAACAGATTTTTGTCAGCAGCTCTGCTACTGCGTATTTTAACTTCATCAGAATTGACAAAGGGGCCTGAGACCTGGGGCTTAACTGTATGTCACATGTGCTCAGAGTTGCCTCATCACACTGACCTGATCAGCGTCTGTCTCTTTTTTCAAGCTTGTTTTCTGTCACATATGTTCTCCCATCCTCTTTAGGATAAAGTACTGTGCGTGGAGAGTAGTTGGGGAATCACTGAAGTGGTGGCACATTGTGGTGGCCAGTAATCCTGTGTTTTTGTGTCACTATAGTGCTGGCGTGAATTCAGATGGTGCACGTTCATCGAAAATGACCTCAAAGAAATGATTGGTTCCCATTGATAAAAGATTCTTCTTGAATCCTGAAAGCAGAGGAAGTGATGCATGTAAATAATTGCTTTGGAACAAATTCTAGCTGACACCAAGGAACGGATAGGTGGGATGTGAGAGGCGGTCCATACAACGTCAGGAGAGCCTGAGCATGACTGGCAGAGTCAGCATCTGAAGATCCCTCTCTGCCTAGCAGGTAGCCTGACAGGGAGAGACTTGAAGCAGTCTGGTGTGTTCCTGGGATATTAGGAAGGTAGATGCAGAAAAGTTCCTGACCCAGATGAGTGACATCCCAAGGCAAGAAAAGAATGAGCAAAGCGGGCTGCTGGCCAGAGGAGAGAAGTGGTTGTGACATTGTGGTGAATGGAGAGTCGTTAGAGAGTTAGAGGTTAGTGTCTTTATTTCTGCTCGAATTGTTAACTGCTGATCTTCATGCTGATGATCACAATGAGTTGAAGCGTCTTAAAAGGAAGAAATGATTCTAACAATCAGTCAGGGTTCTGTAAGGATAAATGATGCCAGATTATCCTGTCTTTTTTGGTGAGGGTGTTGGATGGATAGCTCAGGAAGCCCAGGGCCTGGCATTTTAGAATGTCTTGGAGTAGATGAGAAGGATCAATTTAGACTGAGTGATTGCAGAGTAAGATAGATGCATAAACTTTAGAGCTATAATATCTACAAAGTCTCACCTTGTAAATCTTGGGCAAGTTTCTTACTCTAGAAGGCTCAACAAATGTTGAATTATGGTGTCCTCTCAGCCCACTGGTAAATTGTTTGGCACTTAAAACCCATTTTTCTACAGAGCAGTATACATTTTAAGTTTCCCGCCTGAGATAGAACATTAAGGTCTTTTGTATTCATTGTATAAATGCAGTGAGATACTTGGGTAATGTGAATATTCTGTAAGGCCATACACTATCTTGGAGTAAGATGGGGTTTGAGCTCTAATACGGAAAACTAAATATTTAATTTTCTCCCTCTGCTATAGTGGTGACTTCAGGAGTATGTACAGTGGCCTGGTAGAGACCTTACTTCCCAAGTAATGAGCAGTACTATTGATTAGATTTGTGTTTTAGACAGTTTACTCTGGCTGCATGATAGATAATTAGGCTTAGGAAAACAAATTACAAGATTATGGCAGTAGTCTAGGTCAGAGGAAAGGGCAGTAGTAGGAATTAAATGAAGTAGGTGATTTAAGAGATACTTGGAAGGTAGATTGATGAAAGGTTGACTCCTAGTTTTTGATTGTGAGGGAATAGTTGTACCCCTATATTGATATGGTAAACAACATAAAAGGCAGGGGAGGGATCAGTTTTAGCTTTGAAAACCCAGACACTTACGGGATATCATGGGATATCCAGTGCCAGCTGGGTCCTGGATATGCATTTTAGGAGGGAAGTTTGGACTGGTGTTTTCATTTGTGACCATTCTCTAGACCCCTTTATTCTTTGCAGAAATTCTTTATTGAGGTTATACTTTTAGAGTTATTTCTTCCAGGGAATAATCTCCATTAAGACCATATACTCATTCAATTTAAACTGCTCTCTCGACATATAAATGCTTGTTTTGAAATGATTCTGGTTCCATACAATTTTGTCTATAATGAGTAAAGAGAAGAGTCAACGTATCAGACTACCTAGATATTTCACAGCATTCTGCTTCATCATTTATCATAGTAGTAGCTGAAAACTAGCCTTTATAAGTATGTTAAAAATGATCATCTGCAGAGTCTGTTAACTTACTTTAGAGCAAAATACGGTCTTAGAAATTGATTTTTCTGTTACATTTTGCAGCCCTCTAAGTCACTTTCTCTGATGCATGCATAATTAAAGAGAGAAATCTATACATTTCTGAACTTGTTAACATTTTTGAAACCAAACCAGATACTAGACATGACATTTTCCCGTTGCCGTCTGGAATTTCCATGCCTAGTGTCTAGGCTCGTTCTGTTCCATTATTTATTTTGGCTCCAGTGCTTGGCTTCTTCTTTCAAGTTGTTTGCTTTTAGCTTTTACAAAAGTGGATTCCCACAACCAAAGAAATGAGTCAGTCTGGAAGTACTATTTTTGTTGTCCTGGACCGGGATCAGTTCACCATAATTAGTGATATTTTGTGAAAGCAACTTGAAATACCTAGGCAATGCCAATTCCTGGCCTCTTCTGATTATGTGAACAAATGAATACTTGCATTGATATCCCTTTGGCATATTTTAGTACAAGTATTTCTGAATTCTATTGAAAGAAAGATAGAATCATTTTAAATATAGTGTAAGTGAATGCAGTCTGAACTCTGGGTTGCTGAATTAAGATCAGATCTATGTTGTCTGTGTGCCTGTGATTCTCTGACTTAAAGGAAAGCTTTATTATTTTCATAGTGAGCATTAAAAAATGAAATTTATGCATGCAAGAGCCTTTTCCTCTTCATTTTTTGTCTGTTTTATGATTAAGATGTTTTAATTTACAGACTCATATAAAGCTTAGCCTAAATTGTGATGTGGCCTGGGATGTTTTACCATTTGGTGGTTAACTTTTTCCTAAATTTTGGAATATTGATGCTACATTAATGTCTCTCATTGAAACATACAGTGGACTTACCCCAGGGCATCCAGATAGAGTAGCAAATACAAAATTTTCTTTTTGAATGATAATATTTGGTAAAAACTTACTGAATTTTGTTGAATGAAATCCATGAAGATTTATTTAAATCTTCAGTATGAACACTGTGCTAACAAATAATAAAAAGAAACATAAACTCATGCATTCCTCTCTCTAGTCTTTGCCTCTGATGAAAACTTGTTGCCAGATTAGAAGAATGCACTTTGGATTTAAATCTCATAACTACTGTTTCCCAACTCTGCCTGTGGGCTTAAGCAAGTTATTGGACTTTGCTAAGTCTTAGCTGTTTCCTCTATAAAATGATAAGCCTATTTAAATTTTGTTATAATTAAATGAGATAATGTCTATAAAGCCTTTGTATTTACATTCAGTAAGCACATGACAAACATTAATAATTGTTACTATTGGTCTTATTACGTCTGCTTCTTTGGTCTACACCTTACTTTCAAACTGTCCAAAAGACATATTGTTGACTGCTAGGTTGATTTTTATGATACAGAGTTGCAGCTGTCGTACAGTGTGGAGCTGAAATCTCCCCCTCCCCCTTGCCTGTGGTCTCTCTGGGTGATGAGCTGTAGCCTTGCTCCTGAGGACTCACCCATCCTGCTGAATTCATTGATTCCCTGCATGAACCCCTACCCATTTAGATTATCAGAAAAGTTTTATTTTGTATCGGGTGTTGCTCTAAGCTCCCCTTCCTTCCCCTTCTCCCTGCCGCAGACCACGCTTCATCTTTATTCAGTAGTCTGAGGCCCTGGCAGACAGTGAACTGAGGTGTAGACCCATCGTGCAGCTCCCAGCAGAGCTCCTTCTCCTCCGCCAGGCCGGTGCAAGAGTTGGAGAATCTGCTTTCTTTTCTGGAGGTCTACTATCTCTTTTCCAACCAAACCTGTCCTTAATCATGTGTTCTCTCTCTCTCCTTTTTCCTTTCCATTATGCAACATCCCCTAAGACATAGACGAATGCCTGGAACCAAACGTCTGCGCCAATGGTTCCTGTTCCAACCTCGAAGGCTCCTACATGTGCTCCTGCCACAAGGGCTACAGCCCTACGCCAGACCACAGACACTGTCAAGGTAAATGCTGTGACCAGATTTATTTCCCACTTTACTTGAACTTCATTAAAAAAACAGATTAAAGCAGCTGTCCTTAGAAAAGGGGCCCATGGTCACTACTTGCATCTGGTGTTTTTTAATCTTTTTTAGTTTTGAGCCAGGCAATGTCTCACTATGCAGTTCAGGCTGGCCTTGAACTCACTTTGTAGCCCAGGTTGGTCTGGAACTCTGCAAGGATCTTCCAGCCTCAGCCTCCCAAGGGCGGGGATTGCAGGTGTGTACCACCATGCTGGGCTCCTGTGTCTGTTTTGATTGAGCCACTTGGAGCTATTTTGTTTGGTGTTCTTGAAAGTGGCTTCTTCTTCTGGTCAAATACAGAGTGGCTGTATATTCCTAAATGGAAATAATGTGTTTTTTAGAGAATATAAACCACCAATGTATTTATTTAAATTTTTCTGATTATAAAAGTAATACACATAATTACACAAACTCAGTATATTAAAAACCATTTATTTGTAAAAACTTTTGAGTAGGAAAATCATATGACACATGAATAATAAAAGTTCTGTTAAAAAACTAGCATACAGCTGGGGATTTAGCTCAGCAGCATAAGTGCCTGCCTAGCAAGCAGGCGGTCACAAATTCAACGCCCGGTATCAAAGAAAAAAAACAAAAATAACTGACACACACTCATTGTATAAAATTAGGCAAATGTAGAAAGATTAAAAAAGAGATACCATTTGTACTATTCCTAAGTATTTATATCTGACAATAGTATAATGCCATGTACAGTTTTTATCTCCTACTTTATGTCAGTTATATGTCATAAGCACTTTATATCCCATTTATAACTCTTCAAATAATATTTTAATGGTTGTGTAATATCACAGTGAATTGCTGTCATACTATTTTTTGCTGTTCATTAGGTGTTGAACATACTTTTTCAATTATCATGAAAAAAATTATAGCAGACTTTTTAAAAACTAATTTTAGAATCGTTTCATTATTCATAAAAGTGAAATTATTTTAATAACTTTTGCCATTTTAATAAAACATTAATTTCCAATTTTGAAATGTACATTTCTTTTCATTCTAAAAAGATTTAATATTTATTTTATATGCTCATTTCCTCTAATAATTCCCCAAACACTGGTTTTATATATTAAACACTGGCTTTATATATTTGCTATTTATATTCTTTTGTAAATTTGTCTTAATATCTTGTTTTATTGCGAAGATTTTTCATTTTTCCAATCAATGTATATGATCTCTTTATACATGATTATATGTTATTGTATTATACTATTATATGTATTATATATAATCATATAGCATATCTTCAATATACTTTTTGGCTGTTTTTTGTTGTAATTTATCCAAGGTTTCCCTGATTTTTAAAATAATTTATTTTATTCATTCATTCATTATGTATGTTGTACTAAGGATTAAACCCCAGGTCTCACAATTCTTTGTTTTTAAGCTCTGTAATACTTTTTTTTTAAGTTCAAATTTTTCCTATGATAAAATTCTAAGTTGTTTCCTTTCTGCATTCTTCTACTGCTTTTATATTTAAAAACATGTTTTTTTTTTCTAAAGGCGAAAAAGAATAAGTAGAATTTTCTTCTTTCTTATGTAAATACCTCGTTCTAAGTGAAGGAGCTAAAGTGATCATTTCTCACTGGAGTAGGTCTTACAAGAATGGAAGCATCTACTACTGGTTGGAAAGAATTAAAAGACACCTGAGCTTGGCTTGTTCCTTTCTTGCAGTACCAGCTATTATAATAGGCACATCTCTGTTCTCTCCTGGGCATTTCTCTCCTGGCCCATGTCCACAGTTTTCTTACTAAGTCAAATCATACATCTCCTCAGGCCAAATTAGAAATGCAAATAGTCAACAAGGTATTATTTCTTCCCCATACCTCAGGTTATGGTGAATGATTTCAAGCCTTACAAGTCTTGTTTATCTTTATTATCTTTATTTAATTTTTATAATTGCAAATCTTCATTACTTTTAAAAGATCTTTATGGCCATCTCTTTTCATTTTACCTTCTTTCTTCTCTGTGCACTTGGTTCTTTTCTGCTGGTGGATACGGATGCTTATGATCTGTTCCTATTCTTCATATTTCAAGTTTGCCACTACTGTATCTTTAGCTTGCATTCTTGGTGGGCAAAGAAAGGAATACATGTCAAAGCTTAGAGGTGGAAATAGGTCATTGTCTCCACTTGAAATTAACCTTGACCTCTGCTCAGATCCTAGCAATGTCTCTTCTCACTGCAGTCTGAGATAGGATAAGGCAAGACCTCCATCTTCTGCTTTGGAAACCTACCTGTGCACTAAGTATTTCTCTAAACCTTTCCTGTCTACAGTGGTGCCATCTCTTTCTTTACTTGTCTCATAATAATATCCCAAACCACCACATCTCATGGTTATCAAACTTATCCCAGATCATCAGTCTCTCCCTGTTCCAGTATCCCAGCAACTCTGTCTTCCCCTGTTAGTAGTTCTAGTGTTGACTTTGACTTCATTTTCACGTCATTAAATGTACTGACAACTTTTTTCAAATTGTAAGTACGTTATGTAATAAATTAATTGAGTACTGATGTCTCTTAATGTGATTGTATCTATGCATGTTAACACCTTGTGTCCTAGATTTCCACATACTTTGATATAGTCTGTTTTTACTGTGAGCTGAATTTGTTACAGAAATATGTGTAAAATTTCCTTAAAGTAATACTTCTTATGGAAGTCAGTGTTTTCTGTTTATCTCTTGGCACAAAAGGAAGAAGACATTTGTCCTGCATGCCTATTTTATTAGAAATATTTCTTTTGTCTCGGGAATCCTGTCCCTCTTTGGAAAAGAAAAATGTTTTCTAGAAATAAATTGCCTCTGTTCCACTTAGTCATTTTAGAGACCTTTAGGTCTCCTTGGTCAAGATAACCGCATAGCCTCAAGTATGCCAAGTGTGTATGTGTGTGTGTTAGTACTTACAGTGAATTTCCTCTGACAGTCTTCTCAACAGACATGAGCAACTTACGTAAGAAGTCTGGCATGCGCAGACACTGCTTGGAATGAAGGGTCCATCCTTGCTGCACACGTCTTCACATGGGAATACTTAACTTGTCATCTTCTAAGAGAAAGTCTAAAAGAGTCCAAAACACTAAAACTGTTGTCAGACATCATGTGAAAGCCAGCCAGTTACAAGAGCTGTTGTTGGTCTTAAGGTTGTGAGCTGACATGGCAAATGTTTTATAAGGTGTGCTAAAAGAAAAGATAATGTAGCTGCCATTCTCAAAGCTTTACTGACTTAGACTGTGCAAAGGTATATAATAATTCTTAAGATGAAATTTGGTTTAATTGTTAAATTTCTCTGTGGAAGGTCAGTGGTTGGCAGCCAGGAATTATTTACATGTAAAGGGGACCAGTACCACCAGCACTGAAACAAAAGTTCTTAACTTAGGCAAATGTTGTGAAAAGTTAACAAGCAAATTCCTGAATTCTGATTATACTAGTTTTTACAGGTTATTCCATGTAATGCGAAATAATTAATGAGTGTTCCTGGCAAAAACCTCCAGAGGCATTTTAAATAAGATATTTTACAAGAAAATAACAGTCATACAGTGATCTTGAGGACATGGTCTTTGAAACACACTGTGTTCATTTTAGGTATGATTCCACTTAGACAGGTGTGGGCAGAAGTGTATTTTGCATTCTCTGCTCTAATCCTCACAAAAAAAATCTTTGGGACAGGTGGTAAAGCGTGATTGTACCATGTTGTAGTAACTGTCAAGTGCGATGAATTGACTAGTTATTTTAGTGGAACATGCTACCACTGTCTCTGCATTACAAGACAAGACTGCATTGTCTAATTAGAGAGACCAGCAGAATAGAATAATGAAGACATTTGATAAACCAAACTCGCCTCCTGCCAGAAGGGTTCACATTGTTGGTGAAGCCAGTTCTTTTCCAGTTGTGTAACTCGTATACATGACATTTCTTAGCACACTTATTAAGGGTTATTTTCTTTCTCGGTCAGTCGCTTTATCTTCAGTCAAGGCACTTTAAAAATCCTCGCTTATCACCTTTTCCTTCGGCATTCTTTCCAGCAGCCCTCACAGTGCTAACTTTCCTCTTGGTACTTGGAAAGAGCTCCGTGTTCTTTACTGTGACTTTTTAACCTTCCAGTTCAGCTTCTTCTAAATAAAGGTCTCTAGAGATGTCAGTTTCCTTCTGTAACTGCCTACATTTTGATTTGTTTTTAAAACTAATTCTATTTTTTGAATTTTTAATGCAACTCAGCAAGTCTACAAACTCTCCATTGCTTTATGCTTCAGGTTCCATTTTCAAATCTAATCTATTTCATACTATGTATCTTCTTTATCTAGAGTATGAGGGAGGGGTGGTGAGTTACATCAGTTTTTTGTAAAAGTTTATCTATTTGTAAGAGTTTCTGTTCCGTAGTTCAGCATATTGTGGTTGACAGAAGAAAGAGAAATAGTCTGGTGTGTACTCTAGTTTATCTTCTTCACAGAAGATCTTAATGATAGAACCCCAGGAAGGACTGTGGAGAGCCCTGCATTCTTTTGGGTCGTCTCCTAAAACCATGATCATTTGTGTTAACAGATATTGATGAATGTCAGCAAGGGAATCTGTGTATAAATGGGCAATGCAAGAACACAGAAGGCTCCTTCCGGTGTACCTGTGGCCAGGGGTATCAGCTGTCAGCAGCAAAAGATCAATGTGAAGGTAAGGGTGTTGCCAGCATGGACTACTGCTGTCAGCAGCAAAAGATCAATGTGAAGGTAAGGGTGTTGCCAGCACGGACTACTACTACTTCATGATGTTGAAGATAGTATGATGTCACCTATGAGAAGCACAAGTATCCATAGTGAAAAGAAACTTTTCTTATTTAAGAACAGAATTCACAGGGTGTGCAATTCTTAGAAAATGAATCATAGCCATATGAATATTAATCTTTAATTGCAAAAATCTGAGATAGTGTTTCAAAAGTGAGAATATATAATGGCAACTACAAAGACATCTACCCAGGTATCACTTTTTAAAACATAAAATGTTTACAACCACATCTAATCTAGAAGTAGAGAATGATAAGACACACAAACACAAAAAAATTAAGCATCTTGTTCTAGACTTTCTGAATCCCTTTCAAAGTTCTTATCTTTAGGACTCCTGATCCTGGTTACATCAGTATTTAGTGAATACCTACCACTGTGCATAAAGAACTACAAATGAATGGATGAGAAATTTTTACATGACGGAATATGTTGTTTCTTTGGAAAAGCCTGTGGTGCTACTATCAATGATAAGTTAGATATAGCCAAAACCATCTATTGAGATTATCAATAGAGGAAAACCATTTTAGGTTCCAGATGGCTGTGACAGATACACTAATGCTGTGGCCATAGTCGGGGAGCAAGGATTTAGGGTTTGCATGGGAGCAAACCCTACACATTTACTGATGTGTATGGTAAATCTTACAGAGGCACATTGATAGAAATAGATTGATGCTCTCAAATGGTACATGATCCTCCAACAAACAGCAGGGCTGGACGGACTCCTCAGTCACTGCCAAATGTTAGGTTATCTAAGGAGTAATAAAGAATGTGGTAGACATAGCCATTGTCCTTAGGAAACCTGTTAGTAAAATCTAATAAAGGAGGTAAAATTATTTGATATAGGCACACCATTCTGTGGGTGTGATATATGTGCATGAGTGAGCCTGAACTCAGGATTATGCAAACAGAACAAGTGATGTCTAAGCTGAGGACGTGTGTGTATGTGAAGAGTGACTCGGGGGCAATGTGGGGTATCAGGTGGCCTGAGAGAAGGGAAGGGTTTTTAATTTGGTGAGAAGATATTGTTGTGATAGATACAGATGAATGAATGAATAGGGAAGCCTGACTGTTAAGGGAACAAAGCATAAATTAGTGAACAAGAACTGAAGACGTACTGTGACATTTAAATAAGGGGTTGACAAACTTTTTCAGCAAATGGCTAGATAGGGAATAATACAGTGCCATTTTCCAAACAAATTTATTAATAATAAGCAGTGGGCTGACCCTTGCTTTAGACTGTTAGAAGCCTGTATTTTTTTTTTATAGTGGAGTCTATGAAAGATCTAAGAAGCTTGAGTGAGGTTTATGGATTAGAGTAAAATATTTGCCACCCATGGGTGAATAATGAGATTAATGCATACAGGTTCCTGGCTTATTGATTAAATGTTTTAGTTCACCTGGATTCTCCCTACTGGTCAGTTGAAGTGAAAACTCTAGTTTATTAACAAGGAGTTTATAGACCTTCCTTGTGTGAATGAGTGCCCAAGTGTTTGAAGCACCACTCTGCATTCCTTTGTGCTGTCTTGCTCACAGATATTGATGAATGCCAGCACCACCATCTCTGCACTCATGGCCAGTGCCGGAACACAGAGGGCTCCTTCCAGTGCGTGTGTGACCACGGCTATCGAGCATCTGCACTTGGAGACCACTGTGAAGGTGAGAACTGTTCCCGTCACAAAGTGCCGAAATCCAAGGTCACTCTGCGTATCATCTCTACCTCTGTCCCTCATCTCAGCTTTTGGCTTCTAAGTTGAGGGTGCAAAGGAAGGAGTAGAGTACAGATTTGCTTTGCCCTGTTTGGAGTTGTTCTTTAGAATTTTGCCAGCTAAATGAGTAACGAATCATTTTACCTTTACTAGCTAAAAGTTTATCCTGGGTGCGTAGTTCTGAGCTCTGACTCCCATTCATACCAAACTGACTTCTATATATTCCAAATAAGTAAAATCAACTTCTTTTGCCAGACAACTGGAAGGTTTTAAAGAGCCGGGCTTTGAGTATAAAATGTTTCTATGTGATAGATGCCGCATAGGTGCGGCAGGGTGCAGTCATCAACTACTTTTTTGTCTGCCTTGGTCTGGGTACAGCCCTCTTGTGGGGAGAGGTAACCTATTCTCCATGTGTATATATATATATATATAAATGAAGCCCCCTTCTGTTAAAGTCAGGACTGATTTGCCTAAAGTGCTAGGTTATAAATAGGGCTGGAGTCCTTGGGAGTTCTGAACTCCCAAGGAAACTAACTTTATTAGCACTTCAGCTTGCTAATTCCCACCTGGTCTTGTGTCCTCTCCCCTCAAAAGGGTATTTTCCCATAATTAACTTAGCCGTATCTGCTCACATCTCTCACAGCTGCGGGAGGAAGAGACGTCTTCCTTGTTGGCTTTTCTGTTTCCATGTATAACTTCCCTCTAGTAATGCTGGTGAGGGCTTTGCTTTCTGAGGGCATTACCCTACCATCCTGCTGGCCTCCTCTCAGAGTCAGAAGCCCACGGTGTGCTGCTTGCTCCACCAAGCACAGTCTCAGAAGATGGGTCACCTGGGTTACCCCAGTTCCTGGGAGTCTGGGCCTCTCAGACGCCACAGTTTCTGCGCATGGCTGGTCTCCCATTCACGCAGGTCTCTCATCCCTCCTCTGCCTTGGTCCTTCCCCTCGCTGTGTGCAGAGCTGGACAAGATGACTCCTCACTCACTTTTGGTCATCAAAAACAATGTGGAAAAGTCATAGCAGAATCTTTCACATGTTCATTTGTGTGTTTGTTCAGTAAATATTTAGTGCTGAATTTGTATCGGGTATTCTAGGCGCAGGGCACAAACCAAACAGAAAGGAATTCCTGCTTTCCTAGAGCTGACGTTCTGCATAACAGTAAACATGATAAAAAAGTAAAATGAGCAGTTCGCTAAATGGCAGTAAGTGTTATTTAATGAAGTGGGAATGTACAGGGAGTGCTGAGAGGGGGCGGTGACTTTAGAAACAAAGCAAACCCAGACTTCCTGATTCAGTAACCTTTCATTGTTAATGGGACAAACATTACTTTCAGAAGAATGACAGATACAGAGGCCCCAAGGGGCAGGCGTCCTGGAAGAGGTTAGGAGCTTCACAAGGCATGTTCAGTTTTCAGTGCCTACGATGAGTACTCAAGTGGAAATAACGGAATCAGTGCATTTGGGATCAAGGATGAGTCCCGGCTGGGAGTTCTCTGCACATGAGAAAAGGAGCGGGTGAAGGCATGAGGTTGGATGGAATCACCTGAAAAGTGAGGAATTTAAAACAAGAAGAGGTCCTGGGCTTTCTGACACTTAGAAAGAAATGAGTAGGAATCTCCAGAGGAAACTGAGGATGAATTAACAAGCAAAAGAGGAGAAAAACCAGAATCCAAGAGAAGAGAGTTTCAGGGAGGGAAGATGGTGATGAACTACGTCAAACATTATGGCTACTTCAGAGGAGAACCAAAAACTGACTGCTGACCTTGGCAAACCAGAGGAGTGATTAGGATTCAGTGTTGCTTTTTTAAAAGCTATTCCTAAGTTCCGGTGATGATCTGTGTTTTCGCATCATGCCACGTTGGTCCTCTTGATGTTCCACCTACTTTTTTTGCTCTGAAAGTATTGCAAAGCATTTTTAGATTAGACTGACTCTGACCACAGTTTTTAAGTATATAAAATAACTTAAAAACATTTAAAACGATGCCGTTTTCTCCACACACTTACCATTTCCCTTAGATTTGGGGAAATGAATACAGGTTGCATTGTTTTAAAAATAGTTCGCACAGAACTGCCTGCTTCTGTTTAGCTGAGGCAGATGTTTAAGCCATGCAGCATTTTGCTTGTTGCTGAAATTTGTATTCTCAGGATTCTCCTTGATTGTCTCTCTCGATCTTATATGCCAGTGATCCCTGTGCCTCTTTATCTTATTTCCTAAGTGGTAAAGAAAGAAAGGTTAATCTGCAAACTTGTTGCCTACTGTGCGCCTTTCAAGAGAGCTGTTAGATTTAACATGCCAGTGGGGGTGCAAATTTTTATACCTACTTTAGAAAACAATTTTTTTTTCAAAAATTAAGCATGCTTGGTAAGTGATCTACCATTGAGCCACATCTCCAAATTCCATATGACCCAGCTGTATCTCGTCTGGGTATCTTCCTGAAAGAATTAGACATCATATTACAGTGACACATGCACATATTATCTCAGATAAATCTTGGAAGCAGCCAATTTGCACGTATATGTGCGTGTCACTTCTAGGTGTACATCATGCCACATCATGCCACATCATGCCACTGCATTCCTGGAACATGCAGTTTCTGGGATCCTGCTGGGGTCCTAAACTCTCAGCGGCAGTAATAAATTAAAGAGGCAGAATTTGAAATAAAAGAAGATAGTTATTTTTTAAAAAATTGAAAAAAGGGTGGCAGGAGGGAAATAGGCATCTACCCCGAGAAGGCAGGAGGCGTTAGAAAGGAGTGCACATGGACTTTTTCCTAGCACTCCTGGCTTCTTCCATCCCCATGTGGGCACCTAGAAGCTCTCGCCACCTGATTGGCTGTTCGGCTGTGTTTGGTCATCACATGGACACCTTTGTCAGCATTTCTGTCTGGTTCTTTGGTTTCTTTCTGTCCCTTGGGATGGATGTGTGTGTGTGTGTGTGTGTGTGTGTGTGTGTAACAGAGTTAATGATTAAGGGGACATACATACTTTACATATTAAATAAGAGTCCTTAAGTATCTGTTTCTTATCTCCTTTGCATTTTTTCAGAGGTGGATGACCTAGGCTGGTTTCCCTGGCCTTTCGTGTTCTGGCTCCTTCCCTGTGTTGCCATTAACCCCGCCTCTGAATTCTTATGCTAATTGTGTTACCTGGCTGTCCTCAGGTCTGGTTTCCCATGCTCCATGCTCACCTCTCCTCTCCGGATTTTTCTTTCTGTCTCCCTGCCTGCTCTCTGTCTTTCTGTCTCTGTCTCTATCTCTGTCTGTCCCTCTATCTCTTCCTGTCTTTGTCTTTCTTACTGTCTCCCTCTCTTTCTCTCTCTCTCCCTTTGTCTTCTATTTGTTGGAGTCTAACTACAGAGGTAAAAAGCTGCCTTTAGTACCATTTTCCTATTAATTTATTTAATGAAGCTTAATGAGATCCCATTTTATCCTTTTTTCTGCCTGTCACCCCTGTCTCTACCTACATTTCAGCCATAAAGGATAAATTTGGTCATTTGTGGGAAGATGGATTCACCTCGAACCCATGATACTAAATGAAATAAATGAGATATAGAAAGTTAAATGTAAATATTGGATGGTTTCTCTTATATGAGAATTTAAAGAGCAAAATAAAAGAAGGATAATAGGAAACAGAAAGGTGGACTTTATGGAGATGGGAAGAGGCTCTGGGTGAGGGTGGGAGGGGGAGGGAGGAGAGGAGGAAATAAGAAGGATCAGAATGTGGTATGCGTAAGGACCAATGCCCTGTGGTGAATATTACGTGTCAGAAACATACTAATGCGTTTTTTAATTGGGCACAAACCTGTTGTAGGACTGAGCCATTTTGTTCCCATATATTTGCTCAAAGACAGTGAAAGTATAGGTTTACACAAAGACATGCTTATAAAATTATTACTCAGAGTAGCCAAGAAGCAAGTCAAATGCTCATCAAAAGGTGAAACAAACAAATCGTGGTATATTCATACAGTGAAATACTACTCACCAATAAAGAAGGGAGAGCTTTTGATCTTCCAAGTCTATTTAACAATCAGAAGCCAAACACCAAGGAAGGGCACCCAGGACTCTGTTAAGAGTGATGTACATGCCTCTACCTTCTCTGTACATGGTGGTCAGGAAGATGTGCACACAGTTGTTGAAATTCACTTAACTGGACTCTGAATTGCATTTATTCTAGGTAAATTTTACATCAGTGAAAGTGGAAATACACAGCAAAGCAAAGGCAGTAACTCACTACCATGTCAGCTGATTTTTTTGTGTTAGGATCAGTGCTGAGAACATTTTCAACCTGGGTGACCACGCATCTACTACCTTGTTTTTGTCTTGACAGAATGAAAGGACAAAGCTCCCTCTGATCTTCTTGTTTGCCTGTGAAAGCCACTTAATTAGTTGATTAGGCTCAGTGAGGACAGTTCAGTTCAGTGTTCGCATTCTTGAACCAGATGGCAGGCAGAGTGGAGGCTGCCAGCAGTCTCCACGTTCACATCTTCCTGGAACCTGCATGTCTTTTAGCAGTAATCGTAATTATTGTAAGAAATGTCATGAGATGCCAAATTCTGAGAAAACAAGGAAGTTTTGTTCCTCAGCTTTCTGCAATACGAATTATTTAAACTCTGCACAGACATACATTAGAACAGGGACTCTTAGAGGGCATCAGGAGTCATGGGCTCTGAGCAGGAGTCCGTGTGGCTGTAAACAGCCCTTGAGATGCCTGATCTCTGAGTATTAATTGTCTCACACATCCACGGTCAAGGCTCAGTGTTGGTTGCGTAAGTAGCTTTGAGTTGCACATGTGCTGTAAGAATGTGTACTAAATGTGTAGGCATGTAGCCAGGCCACGGCTACAGGAACCCCTTTGTGGTAGCTGGAGAGTGACCTCGGCGAGGCTTTTGGTCTTGCTGGTTTCCCTTCATCCCAGAACCCCACTTCTTTGCCCTCTTTTGTGTTCTGGAGGGTTAGCAAGCCTCCCATTCTTGTAGGTACAGAAAGTCTTTCTTTGACTATTAAGATATCTTTTGTCGACATTCATTTGATCCCCAAACTTAGTACCATTTTTTGGTCAAATAATTATATTTTGTAACAGTTCTTTATTTTTTATTGATTTATTTTTTGGAACCAGGAATCAAACTCAGTTTTTCTTGCTTGCCAGGCAGGCACCATGCTGCTGAGCTCCATCCCCAGCCCTGTAACAGTTCTGAAGTTAACTTGTTTTGTATTTATAAAACAATTTAAGATTTTGTGTGCTTGTTTTTATTAATGCATACAGTACAATTTGTGTTTTTTGAACAAATATTTCTCTTTGTAGATAGGGGCCTTGCCAAGTACTGTAAAGTTTTTTCTGTAAGGCTTAATACAGGATCAACTGCAAATAGATCAATTATGTTAGGTATGTTCAAAATACAGTTAGCAATATGTTTTTTAAAAATATTTTGTCACTAAAAACATGTTATTACCAGAAGTTAGACTTTCCTAGTTATTTGCATTTGTTGTTTATAACATCTGTGTATTGATTAAAGCTAAAAATCCTTTAAAAACACTTCATTCTTTAAAAATTCAAAGTTACACGGCTGTCACTTAAAAACATGCATTGTCAGTTGTACAAAGTACTGCATACTTACATGACTTTGTGTGTGTAAATGTAAGTTAATTTTCTTATCATTTATTTGTCTTTAAAATTTTTTAAATTGATTTGTAGATATCAATGAGTGCTTGGAGGACAAGAGTGCATGCCAGGGAGGAGACTGCATTAATACTGATGGGTCATATGATTGTACTTGTCCAGATGGATTCCAGCTAAATGACCACAAAGGATGTGAAGGTACTTGGCTTTCCCTCAGTCACTGTTTACATTGTTCTTAAATTCTGCAGTTTCCCACTTGCTATCTGTCTATATATATAAAAACGATGCCAGTTGATCTTATTAAAATGTCTTTCTTGGATCTGCTTCAGATGCAGGAAGGTGTTGCTTTGTACTGTAGTTTGTAGACCAAACTCACAACAGTCTGGCTGTGTCTCAGAGCTACTCAGGCTGGGCGCATGCCTGTGATCCTCCTCCTTCAGGCTTCCAGAGTGTTGGGATTGCAGGTGTGTGCTGCCGCACCCATCTGCCTTGCACATAGGATGATATCTCCTGTCCATGTTCCAGTTCCAGTGCTCGTCCAGGAGAGAGTGCAGTTTAGTCGCTGGGGTGTATTGTGGGACTAGTGTGCTTTCCATCTTCGTCGCTGTTGCTGTCCAGATGTGTGTCATAGAGAAATGAAAGATCTTTGTGCCAAGGTCTTTTAGCAATAGTTCCCTTACTAATCCTAGTATTTAAGTATACTGGACTGTGTGCTTCATGTGATACTGTATATGATTTGCAGCCACTATAAAATTAGTGAATTTAATTGTTTTAATATTCCCAATACTGATGTTAAATATGCTTGGATTTGATACAGGAGAGGAGTAATCAATCCTACATTTATGCAACTATTTTCATTTGGGAACTTTAAACCAAACAAGCATTAATTATATGAAAAGTGAGGTGGAAACAAAAAACCTGAATCCTGCCTTTTATCACAAGTTTTTTGGCTTATAAGTGGTATTTTCCTTTTAATTCACTTCTGTCAAATAGAAGCCACACAAAATCAGTATAAATTGGCTAAAATGTCCTATCACAAATTCTGTGGTTTAACTAATAGAATTAAATCACCTAGAACTAATTGCTCTGTTTCAGTGTAATACATTTATGTCTGTGATTTAATATCAACTCTCAAATATGTGCCTGCTTCAGATGAATGAGATTTGATTGACTATCAATCATGACTAAATTGATTTCATTCTGTCACATTTATTTCCTGTTTTCCAGAATAAATTAATGTCTTCCTGGAAAGTGTAGGTTAAAACAAACGATAGAAAATTGTGGTCTTAGTCCTGTTTAAAGAATGATTGTATGAATTTGTATCATTACATACTTTCTTATATCACAGGCTATTTTTATAGCCCTTGCCTGCTTAGCTTGATTTGAATGATCACAATTTAATCTATCACTGGAGGCAGCTTTGATCTTTCATTGTGTCTGAACCTGCCATTCTTTAATCTGTTAATCATGTCAGCATTTTATAGATAGATTTTGTAGACAGAGTTCCAAATTTGTTGTAAGGCTGAATTGATGGCAGTGCTAAAAATCATGGGTTATATTTGAGTAACTGAATGATGGGCATCCGCTTTAAATTTTACCTAATATTCTGAAGGTGCATATTTAGCCAGGCATTTTCATTTGGAAGTATGCTTTAAGATTCTCCTCACCCTGCAAAACTAATGATGATATGCAGATAGTGTGGAAACGCCATGTTAATAGTCTCTTAGGAATGTGGCAGGATATGTTTGAGATTCAGAACACATTTCAGTTTCACATTTTGAATTACACATGCCAAATTGTGAATTTCTGTGGAATCTCAGATTCATGAAAGAAACCCATCTTAAATATAGTCTGGCTTTCAGCTCAGAGTTACTAGCAGCATAGTTTAGAAATGCCTCAATAAGTACAATCCAAATTGAATGCATATGTTTCTCTAGTTCCAGATAGTCATGATGTTGTTCTTAGCAGTTTCCTGGAAAAAAGTCTGGGAATTTGTCTTCAGATCCTGTCATCAAACTTTTTAGACCATTATTTGTTAATAAATGACTTCTTTTGAAGCATGAACGTTGTGTTCAGTTGTGCAGAGTTGTAAAGCAGGTAGCTTTTAGAGGTAGCCACACTGAGGTGTTCAGTAAAATATGAAAGAAATTTTGGGAAGAAACCAGGGTTGATGAGATGGCTGTGGAAACAGGCCGGACCTCAGGCCGTGGAACTGTATGGCACCCTTTGACCAACTAGGAACAACACGGGGCAGCAGACTGAAAGCAAAGGTTATGAGGTTATCAGAAGTCAGATGCCCACCTAGTATATTACCAACAGGCAGAAAATAAAAACACAGAGATACATGACTTTATAATAAAAGAGAAGAATTTCAGATTGAAATCATCTGGAGAAATAGGTAGAATAGTATCCATTGCTTTTCCTTAAAATATCGGAAACTTAGTGACAATAACAAAAATGGGAGGATTGTTGGAGAAATACGATAAATTCCTGCTTGATTTCTTATTTGGGGCTTTAGCAGTTGATAGGCCAGAAATAGTCTGAATTATATGGCAGGCTGAAGAGTTCAGGACAAGGGAAGAAAGTGGAATAAATCAGTAATTCCCAGGATTTCTGTTGGCACAGTGAAGTCAGCAGGGTAAAGAGAGCCTTGTGGAATCCTGGATGCACAGGAAGGGATTGACTTCCTGAGGGAGAGAACCACAGGGCCTGTGGCTCAGTCAGTGCTGGAAGTCGCTAAGAAAAACTCACAATCGGTCTGCTTTTCCTGTTCTTACTAAACTTTGTGATTATTCATGTGCCTCCCCCATTCTGTTGTAAACTTCATCCTGGCAAAGGTCCTGTCCTCTTCACAGAGAGCATTTTAATTAAAGTTACAGATGAACTGTTAGAGGATCTATTGAGGACTTCAGAGAGACTTCAGGAAGACAGGAAAATGATCTTAATGGAGCTACTGCTTGGGTGATGGTGAAGACCTGTGATTTATGTATTTGTATGAGCTCTGTTAACAAAGGGAACCTTAACCAGTCATTGTTAAGCTAGTAGAGCATAACTGACAGATTTTGTGGCGCAGATATTTATGAAACACTACCAGTGTACAGTACCAAGGAATAGGAATTCAGAGGTAAAGCCTGCAGTCTTCCGTCTCAGGGAGCAAACCAAATAATGAGGCGCTCAGATTAGTAAATGAGCAGTTAAATCAGTGTGGCCAGGCAGTTGCCTGCATCAGGACCACTGTGAGCAGGTGAGCCATCTTCTAGATTTCTGTGCGGTCATCTTGGATGCTGTGTGTCAAGCGGCTGGAACTGCATTTCTCCCACAGTGAGCACTGCATGTGTTACCTTGTTATGTTGAGCGGTGCCTCGTCTCCCTGGTCATGGGAAGCATATTTCATTGAGGACAAGCAGAGCATAGGTTGCTCAAGTTTATCTAGGGCATGATCTGTCCATTCATGAGTCTTCATAATAATAGCTACCACTTTTTGATCTTTAATGGTGTGTTAATTACTATGCTAAATACTACCTCATTTGTTAATTTCACCATCATAAAACCATGCAAATAAGAACTTCCACAGCTTAAAAGACCTTCTTTTTCTTGTCTTTGATTTCTATTATCGATTTCTAGTGAAATATAGATTACTATCAGTATCATTTATGTATTAGACATTTATGAAGCGACATTTATGAGGCAAATATTACATGTAAGACACACATCCAACCTTGCCCTCAAGCAGCCCACATAGCAGGGGTGAAGACACAGTGTGTGACAGGCTATGACAGCATTGTCACTGGAACACTCAGAGAGGGCAGAGGTGAACACGGCATGCTGACTGAGAAGGAACATTTCTCAGAGCTGTTTATTAGTGTTCTGCAAGCCTCCAATATTGTGACACCTAAGATAAGGATAATTTGAATTGAAACTTAAACTTCTTTTTGTTGGTTGAGATATTTGGACAATGACTTTTTCGTATAGGTTACCCAAGTAATTTCTTTCTCATGACAGTTGTACTTGTCCTGTGGACTCTTATATGGACAAATGATACAATTGGGCCAAAAAAAATACATATTAACAGTCACTGTAAGAGATTTTCTTATGCCTGATACTGTATGAAAGCAGAACAGTCTTTTGCAAATATCTGAAGCTCTGGGGCTGGGGATTTAGCTCAGCGGCATAAGCGCCTGCCTTGTAAGCAGGCAGTCATGAGTTCGATCCCTAGTACCGATAAAAACGAAAAAGACAAAAAAAAAAAAAAAAAAAAAAAAAATATCTGAAGCTCTGTTTCAAATTCCAGATATTAATGAGTGTGAGCAGCCAGGGCTCTGTGGTCCTCATGGGGAATGTCTAAATACAGACGGCTCTTTCCACTGTGTCTGTGAACAAGGTTTCTCCATCTCTGCAGACGGCCGCACTTGTGAAGGTAAGATAAATCATAGGAAATCAAAGCTTTATTGTGCAGTACAGCGAAGAGGAGATTGCATTCTACTTGAACAGACAAAGACAATAAGTTGCTCAGAGGTACTCATAATTCATGACTTCAAAGATTGTATGTGTCAAGCTGATGCATGCCAGAAAGCATAGCTCAGGGGTTGCCAGGATTTACAAATCAGATAACCCAGGTCATGATGATGAAAACATTCACAGGGAGTTCCAGTGCTGATAGTAATTAATAAGCCAACATGTGGAGGGGTGACGATTTCAGGTGCATCTTAGAAACCTTAAAGGTAAACTGTGGCTCCTTCTTGGAGTGACTGGAGAGCCTCCTTGTTTGGGTTGTATTTCATCATTTTGATCATTCTGTTCATAAATAATGAAGTCTTGCCTGATTTCTTTTGTACCACTGGGAACACAGATTTCCTAGACTTACTCCTCTGACATCTACACCTCTATGCCTGGTGTATTTATGGGCAAGTTATAAAATGCTAAGGTAACACTGTTTGCTTCCTGTGTGCAGTTTCTCTCTGCTGCAGAGATGCTCGTTATTTTCACAAGATTTCTGTTCTTGATGACTTTTTGTAGTTTGGTAAATTGAGGAGTAATTCATCTGAACTTTATGTGAAGCAAACCAGGATCCCCACAGTCATAATTTCATCCCATCTTGAGAGTCTAGGTTATCGAAACATGTCATATTTTAAAGACGTGCATTGCAAACATTCTGTTCAGGCCTAAGACAGTACCCAGATTCTTTGTTTCTAAAAAATTCTGCAACAGGAAATATCTGCTCTCCTTGCTATGACCATAATGGAACCTCGCCGATGACAGCGACCAGGTTCAGCTGAAACCAATTATGATGTTGGGAGGAATAATCTGATCTTATAAAAAGCAGGAGATTGCTGAAATTGCTCTCCTGCTGAGCAGACAAAACATGGAGGCCAGATTTGGCTTCAAGTGGGAGAGAGCGTTCTGGGTGGAGTCCGAGCAAACAGATTGAGGGGTTTGGATGGAATCAGAAGTTGAGAAATGGTGGAAGGCATCATAATAATGTGGGTGATGAGAGATTTACAAGGAATCCATGCTTCCCTGGTTCTCTTTATGTTAAATTTATACTTAGAGCTTAGAGACTAGAGCTTGTAGAAAAGACAGCGCCTGAACGTACACATTCTCCTAGAAAGCACTTTTCCAAGCCGAGAGAGGGTGCTGGCCAGTCCAAGTCACCCGTAAAACACATTTGCAAACGCCCCACATTCCAGACACATGCAGGTTTGCTTCCTCACCAAGCTCTAAATCATGATGCGTAGTAAAGGCTTCCTTCACTTAGAAATGGCCCCAGTTACAAGTGCTGTTGCTTATGATAGGCAAAGCTATATTGAGAAAAAACATGCCCTCTCGAGTGCTTACTGATCAAAGCTATTGTTCCAGAACAATATTCCCAAAATAAACATGCTCACATTTTCCTTGCCTTTTGTGTTTACTAATTTTTGTAAATTCTGTACCTTTTGAAACATGATTTATGTGACTTGAGAGTTATGCAATCACTGTAATTTAGTGCAGCTCTGATTTTGTTGGTTATTGGCAAAGACTTGAATATCAAAGTATATGCTTAGAAACCTTTTCATCCTTTATAAAGTACCTTCCTCACTGAGTATAGTATCACTTTGATACTTGCTCCATACATTCAGATTCCAAAGACTGGACATTTTATAAGTAATAGAATGAGTGATTTAGAATATTGTCTTAATATATGGTAGAATAACTAGAAAGCTCCCTAAATGTTAGGTGCAGTATTCTCTTAAATTCTGCAAGGACTTCATTTCAGGGTGGAGGGCTTAGTCCAATATCATAAATAGTTCCACATTTTCTTTCGTTGGATTTAGTCTGAAACTTACAGCAATCGTGCTATATCTTGATGCTGCGCCTGGCTGTGGTGCAGGACAAAACCATTTCAGTGGTCAGGATTCAGCCAGGATGCTGATGTGCCCAGTGCTGGCGCCAATGTTGAGAAGGGCTGGCACACAATCTGCTGAGCTTCAGCTGAAGCCAAGTTGGTGGGGGGCTCCAAGAAGGGTTCAGTCCAACGTAACTGGGGGAGAGGATGCTTCACTGATTCTTGTGGCTTGGACAGGCTGTCAGCATTGTAGTTACTAAACTACAGTAAGAAGGTGCAGTTTATAAAGGAATGATACGAAGGGGCACAGAGGATTCTATAGGACTCAAAGAGGGTACCACCAGGTCCTTCCTTTCAGTTACCTGGAGCTGGGGGAGGAGAAACCAGGTTCTCTCCCATGAGATAAGGAACAGTGTTAGGCGGGGTGTGGTAGCACTTAGCAACGTGAGAGGCTGAGCAGGAGGATCACAAATTTAAGGCCAGCAGGTAGTTTGGTGGGACTCTGTCTCAGAACAAAAGCAGGCTGAGGTTATAGCTTAGTGCTTCCGGGATGTAATCCTTTCTCGTACTAAGAGAAGGGGTGATTTTTGAAGTGTCAGTGGTGTGGGAAGGAGAAGTAGATGGTGTGCAGGTATTTGTCATTTACTCATTCACTGTAATATTTACGGTCTCTGTGGTGCCAGGCGTTATGCCCAGGGGAGAACACACAATTCTTGTCCACATGGAGCCTAAATTTCACAAGGGAGTCCAGGGTATATAAGTAAACAGTATCCCTAAGATTCATACATAAGATTCATTATTGTTTATTTAATATGGCATAGTCGGGTTTTATAGATATATCTGAGTGCAGCTGTGACGTGCCAGCTACCCTAATATAGTTCTCAGGTTATTTCCTCAAATCCAGGAATTGGGTGCTGGAAAACCACAGGGGACGGGATTCTACCCGGCTGACTTTGTGTTCTGTGGCTGCCAAGCTCAGCTCCTCTTACCCCACCTTCTTCTCAGCTAGGGGTTCTGTCTTGTGTATACAAATACAGGTGACACTAGCTGGGGTGATCAGAATTGGCTCTTCTGCCTCGATAGGTAGGTTTATGAAGAATTACTAAAATTGTGTTTCTGAGTTTAAAAATGAGGTTATTTCAATTGCCTCTCTTTTCAAACTGGTCTTCACTGGCTAAGGGAGCAGATAGGCAAGGGGGTGCAAGATGGCCGCTTGAGGGCCTTTCCAGCACTGCCGTGGCAGATTCTGTTGTTCACACAGGACATTTATAGTGAGACTGAAGCTTGAAGTCATCTGTGAGCTTTGGTTGAATATTTGGTAATAAATGAAGCGCTGTGGTGTGGGTTATTGGTAGTGGGAGAAGCTAAGGGGCAGGGTTAGGGGAGCGGAAGGCACATGGAAACTTTTCGTCGGGAACTTAATGCACTCTCAAAAATCAGACACATTTCTGGCATTACCTAATTTTGGCTGAAAAGGAAAAATCAAAACCTTTTATTTTGATTCTACTTTTCACTCCTAGATGATTTTATTTTTGTGTCTCACATTTCAACATAATGTCCTAGACAGAGGATGCAATGAACAGTGGCTATTGCTTTTCAAAACAGTTCTAAAATTGAAAATTTGAGAACTACAAGATTGAGAGGGGATTTCTTGTAAGGTCTACCCTGAATTCTGATTCCTGCAGTACTTTACCCTAACTAGTCACAGAACTAGGTCCTGTTGTCAGAGACCTATAGAAATTCTAATCCTGAAGCCTCTTCGGGTATTTACTGTGAGCTACTGTTTGCTAATGCATGCATCCAAAAGGAAAAACCTGCCAGGGCACTTTTATTGACTTGGTGAAGACAGCCACCTTCTTACTGCTTACTAAGGCAGGAGGATCAGTCTGATAAAAAGAAGGTAACTTGGAGGCCAGATTTGCTTCAAACACAGTGAGGCCAACTTTGCCAAATGAAAGAAATAACTAATTGGACTCAAGTGTGGTTTGTGTTCAGAGCTTTAGGTATATTTTCTGCAGCATAGAAAGTATAAAACCATCACTGATGATACTCCAGGCAGTTGGTGGTTTTGCGGCATGGGCATAGAACTTTATATCCATCCCCAAAGAGAAAATATTTTTGCAAGTGATTTAGCCAAGTAGGACACTGAAGTTCCCTGACACAGTAATATATTACATCTGACTGCTTGGCCCAAACAGTTTTAGATTTTTAGTAGTTTTAGGGTCTGAAAGGAAACAGCCTACTAAGAGAATACTACTTGAGTATGATTTATCTTTCTAAATTCACTTTAACAGCAGAACCCAGCGTTGCCCGTACGTTTTAAAAAAATGGAATCAGTAACATTTCAGGTAAAGGAAGTAGCCCCAGCCCCAGCTCCCGTTCACACTCACTGCTTTTGCGAATGTGCCTCTGCAGGAATGAGTAAAATGAATGTTTAAATCATTAGGGAGAGAGCTGAGGAAATTTTGCTGGAGTTAGGTTGCTTTTGGATGTGGAATGCAGTTTTTCCATGCATTGCTAGATTGTCTTTCATATATCAACATTGGTATGGAGAAACTCAATAAAAGCAAAAGACTGCATAACTGTTCCTACGCCTTTTTATCACCACTGACCTTTTTCAACCTTAGAGCTATGGAAAATCATCCCCCTGCAGAAGGACAAGTAAACACTTTGCTTGCAGCCAGAAAACAGACATCAGAGACTGCCCAGAGGTAGAAGCAGTGGTGAACAGGCGAGCTAGACCTGCGCGCCTTACACCGGTGCCTGCTGGTGCGACAGGCACGGGCTTTCTGCAGCTCTTTGGGTGAATCTTTGGATGTCATCAACAAATAGAGCTTTTATTAGCTCACAGAAAGCTGTGGTGAGTGGTATTTTCATACTTTAGACATAAATTGTAGTGCTGCACTGTGTGTCAGCTTCAGGAACAGTTACTTATTAGACAACCGATACAGATGCTCTGTGGTTATCCTGGATTCCTAGTGTGAGTGAACGATGGATAGTTTGTGTATCTGACTTTATTAAAATAGTGGCAATAGTATTAATAGCATCTGTGCAGCTCTTGTTAGGAGTCAGGCACTATGCTAGTGCATTTTACCTGTTTTCTCATTCAATCTTTGTAACAGACCTGTAGGCAGGCTAAGTACTGACAGGCTTTGGACTGCCATAAAAAGCTTAAAATGAAGACGTTTGTCACACCACGTGCAGAGATCCTCCCCTGTCACCTGCTGTAGGTCTGTGTTTAAACCCTGCCTTCTCAGTGAGCCCTCTTCTGAGCACTTTTCTCGTATTCCCTCATCTGAAAAGAATTCATTTGCTTGCTGTTTCTCTGTTTTTTAAAAAGTTATCACCCTATTCTACTTTGTTTTTGGCTTATTTTTAGACTCCACTGCGAGGTTTCAAAGCAAGGGAGACAGGGATCATTTGGAGCTCGGTATGTCATTGGGATTGGTGAAGGCAGAGCGAACATTGGTGAATGGATGAAGGGGAAAAGGGTTCATCTTGAACTGTTCGTACATCTGCAATACGATTACTCCCAGCCGAGAATACACTTCTAAAGCCTCCCCTGAGTTTTGTTTCGTTTGGTTTCTTTGTAGTATCTTGGGAACTGAACCTGCAGCTTCACCCAGTGTAGCAAATACCGTACCACTGAGCTACCTTACCCCTAATTAAAGTTTTTTAAAAAAATTTTTAGAAATGGGATCTTATTGAATTATCCAAAATTTTCCTGCTTCAGCCTTCCCATTCCTGGTTAGGATTACAGCTGTGTACCCCAGATGCCCAATTTTTCTCAATTCTGTAAAGCACACTGGAAAACCGCTGGGCACAACAGTGGTTACAGAGTAGAGGTTTGGAATTTGATGACATGAACTCGAGCTCTTAGCTCAGCGTTTCTAAGCTGTGAGAACTTGGGCAGGCTATTGAATCTCAGTGCTTCATCTGCCCAGCTGCACGGGGAGGATAAGAAGTTCCCCACCGGGGACTGATGGTGCTTGTGTCACCCTGGCGTGGAGGCTGGCAGTTGAATGCACTCAGGGATCCTTCTTACCCTGGTGCCTTAGTCACTGTCATTTGTTTGCTTGGTGTGTGGGCACTTAAAAGGAAGGAGCATTGTATCCACACCTATTTTTATATTACCGGGGCTTACAAAACATTGAACACACGGCTAATTAAACATCTGTGAAGGAAACCGTCTAGTAGCATCGTCTGAGTCCAGGTCTAGATATTGGTAAATGAATATACTCTATGTATTTTTAAACATAAAATGCATTTAAAATCGTGTGTAATGTATAACAATTCATTTACATATAACTTGCTTCTTTCTTTTTAAAATTTTACTTTATTACTACATGTTTGCAGTGCATGAAGCTTACTTACCTTCACTTTACGGACGAGGTATACGTACATAACAGCTCTTCATTCTTTTTTAATCCCTTTCCCCTCCCCACCCACCGCCCTCCGGCCATCTCTAGATCCACTTTTCTCATTTTCATTATTATTGCTTTAGTTCATGTTAGTAGTGTATGTTTACATACAGTGTAGGCATTTGTTACGTGTACAAGTCAAACCTTAAATCATTTCGCGTCCCACCCCCTGGTCTCCGAGCCACTTTCCATCTGTGAAAGCTGTCTCCGTGTTTCCTTGTGTCTTGCTTGTTACCCTTTATTTGTGTGTTGGATGGCTCAGCCATACAGTATTCCCGTTGTGTGTCTAATTCACTTCACTGTGTTCCAGATGGATCCATTTTCATAGAAATGCCTTGAATTTCTCCTTCCGTATAGCCACGTAGCACAGCACTCTATGTAGATACCACACTTTCTTCATCCATTGTCTGCTGAGTAAAACTGGTATCCGTGTACCCCTACAAGGTGATGTCATTAACTCTTGTGAGAACATATCTAGAAGGGGAATAGCTGGGTCAAATGAAATTTATTTTTGTTTTGTTGGTGGTTGTTATTGTTGTTATTAGTACAATTTTGATATATAATGATCACATTCATCCTAGAGAACTTGTACAGAGTATATCTTAGTTCCTCTTTCTTTCCCCAGTCTCCTCCCCTCCTTTCAAACCCTCTTACCCTCCTTACAGAGCTTTGTTTTCATTTTATCCTTTTTTCTCTTTTTCCACCCCCTAATCCCCTTTCTTTTTAAGTAATTGCTTCCTATTTCATAGTATCTATCACTTATTTTGGTTCTTATTTATGCTTTCAGTTTCTCACACCAGAGAGACAATGTGATATGTATGTGAGTTCAATTTATTTCACTTGAATATGGTCCCAAGGTCCATCCATTTAGCTATAAATGTCTTGGGTTTATCTTCTTTATTGCTGAGTAGTATTCCACTGTATAAAAAACTACATCTTTTTCTTTATTCATACATCAATTCATAGGCATTTGTGTCATTTCCAAGATTCAGAAAACTGGCTGTTGGGGTCTGGGGATTTAGCTCAGCGGCATAAGCACCTGCCTTGCAATCAGGCGATAGTGAGTTCGATCCCCGGTACCGATAAAAAGATAAAAAAAAAACATCTGGCTGCCATAAACGTGAATGCATATATATCATTGTGGTATAATGCTTTTAATTTGGGGGGAAGATACCAAGAAACAAAATAGCTGGGTCAGGCCAGGGATTTAGCTCAGCGACCTAAGTACCTGCCTGGCAAGCACAAGGTTGTGAGTTTGATCCCTGGTACAAAAAAAAAAAAAAAAAAAAAAAAAATCACAAACAAAATAGCTGGGTCAAATGGGACTTTAGTCCTAATTTCTTGAGGAATCTCCACACTGATTTCCACAATGGTTGCATTAGTCTGTACTCCGTCCAGCAGTAGAGAAGCATTCATATTTCCCCACAACCTTTCCAGCATTTGTTACTGGTTGATTTCTTGTTGATAGCCATTCTTTCTGGAGTGAAATGAAATCACAGTTTTGTATTAATTTACATCTCATTTTCTCTTTCTTTGGGGAGGGGTACTGGGAATTGAACTCAGGACTTTGCACTTGCCAGACAGTCACTGTGCCGCTGAGCTATATCCATAGGCTTGGTGTCTCTCAAATGGCCAGTGATGTGGAACATTTTTTCATATATTTATTTGCCATTTCTACTTCATCTGAGAAGTGTCTATTCATTTTAGGTGCCCATTTTAGGATGGAGTTTTTAAAGTTTTGTGTCCCTGTTGAATTCATTGTATGTTCTAGAACCTTGTCTGAAAAACAACTGGCCAAAAATGTTTTTTCCCACCCAGTGGGTTGTCTTTTCACTCTGTTGATTTCTTTTCCTGTGCAAAAGCTTTTTATTAAAATGAAACCCAAGTTGTTGAGTCTTTGTAAATATTTTCCATGCTATCAGCGTTTTTATTGTGAAGTCTTTTTCTAAACTTGTGGCTTCAAGATTTCTACCTGTTCTTCCAGCAGTTTTAGGGTTTCTGTTTTAATATTTAGATCCTTGATCCGTTTTGATTTTAGTTTAGTGCACTGTGATAGACATGAGTCTAGGTTCAGCATTCAGCATGTAGAAAGCCAGCTTTTTCCACGCCCAAATGAAATTTCTGCTACTTTACATTCCCACCAGCAACACAGAGGAGTTTCCCCGCCTCTGACCAGTATTCATTACTATTAGGTTTCCTGATGACAGCCATTCTTTCTGATATCACATGAAATCTGAGTGTGTTTTAAGTTGCATCTCTCTAATGATCAGAGATGCTGGATATTTCTTTATTTATTAGCTATTTGTACTTCTTCATCTGTGAATTGACTATTCATTTTGGTTGCCCAATTTTTGATTGGATCTTATATTTTGGGAGTCTGTTTTTTCTACATTTTTATGTATTCTGGATGATAGCCCCCTAAGGAATAACTGAAAATTTTTTTGCCATTCTGTTTACCTTATTCTTTACCCTTCATTTTGCCTGAATTTTACGTAACTGACTTTCCCCCTTACCCAGGCGGCATTTCAGTTTCTGTATCAATTACTAGCAAACCACCAGCCACGGCTGAGGCTCATTTGTGTGCATTGGAGCTGTCATTGCTAGAGGTACACCATTTTCTGTGGTTTCATAACTGACCTTTCTTGGCTCCCTATTTGAATATAGAAAGAGAAAAATTAGAATAGTGAAAAAACAGAATTTTTTGGGCTGATTTGATGTTGCCTCTGGGGCCTACATGTCAAAAAGATGAATCTGAGATTTGAGGTCTTTGGCTCGGGCTTGGGCTTCTCTCCCAGTCCTCACTGGCAGCAGTGCTTAGCATCAGGAAGACTGAGAAGAGAGAATGCAAAGGCTGGTCCTCCACTTAGAATAGAATGTTTATTGTTTTAAACCCAGGTATAAAAAATGTAAAGCTGTGCATTTATACAGAGGCAGTCTAAGTGGTTATTAAAATCTGCTCAACGAAAATAACTGTGTACTCTTAAAAACTTATAATAGTATAAAAATATGTATTTCATGTATATTTTATGAGTAATTTTGATAAGGATATACAGTTGAAAATCACGATCTTCAGTTTCTAAAGAACTTTTTTCTGAATGGCATGGAATTTATAATGGAACTAAACATCACAGTTTCGTGATCATTCATTGTACAATGATAAATGGTGAACAAGAAAAAAAATTTGGCCTTTTATTGAAACAGTTTTGTAAAGTCCCCTCCCCCATCTTTTCAGTAAGTATTTCTTTTCTGTGGCAAATTTAAATTGTTCCCATATACTCTTCTAGCTTTCATATAATACTCCGTCAGCCCTTGGTGAGAAGAAACAGGAAGAAAATATCTTTAAATGCAGCTCAGGTGACCTGTTATGTGTCCTGGTTTTGCTTTTGTGAAAAGAAAATCAAAGAGTTTTGCTACATTTTGTTAAAAACATGCTAGTTGTGTAATTCAGAATTTTTTTTCTTTAAATGTTGGAGACACACAGCTCTGGATTTCACCGTGTTTTACTTACCCACGCAGCCCCCTCGGACCCACCCTGCCCATCTGCTTTCTAGCACCTACATCTTTCAGAGTTATGTCATGACACAAATAACCTTTCCAGGTGTAAAACCTGAGCTTCGTGAGCTCCCTCAGAAGCAGCCCTGTTTGAGCCACATCACTTCATCCACTTTCTCGGTCATTCGTGGGGTGAGCTTGTCAGTACAGTCCAAAATGTGAAACCCGACGAGGTCTGGATTTTTTACTTTTACCTCTAATCTAGCATGATCTCGCACGTGAGGACTTTCATTGTTGACCTTAGTTTGATTGCGACAGAATCCTCTTCTGTATATTTATCTCTCTTCTCTGTCTTCAAATGCCTTTTAGAAATGATAACTAGGGATATAATTCAAATACATAAATTTTAGGACTATTCGGGTGTTCAAAAGATCTCAAAGTTAAAAATAACTCATTAAGGAGCTGAAGATTTAGCTCAGCGGCATAAGCGCCTGACTTGCAAGCAGGCAGTCGTGAGTTCGATCCCGGTACGGATAAAAAGGAAAAAGACAAAAAAAAAAAAAAAAAAAACTCATTAAATTTATATTCTACCCATAGGTAAAAGCATTAATCACTAAATGTGATTATCTGTGGGTGTACGTAAGACCTCATGGATTGGGGAAGGCAGCAGACTGATGCCCTTCTCAGTGGCACCTGGGGACTCGAGAAGCGGGGGAGGACCTCGGAGCTCTGCCATAGGGGGACCTAATGCATCTAGCTCTAGTGATAAACCAAGCGATTGCTTTAAAGTATCAGGAATGTGATTTGGGTGTGTGAAAACAAGAGTCGCCTAAAATATCCCTGTGGGTGTGTCAGGTGGTGATTGAATCATGTTAGGTCTCGTGTTCTGAATTGAAGACTGGCACTAGAAACGGAATTATTAGATATAGATGGTATTTGAAGATTCATTAGAGTGGATGAGGATGCTACAAAAGATCATTAAGTGAGAAGAAAAGAACCTAAAACTGAGCTTCAAGGAGCTTCAGTATTTTGGATTCAAGTAAGAGGGAAAGATTGAAGCATGGACAGCTCCGAGGCCGTGTGGCAGTGGCCCTCATACCGTTATCTGTGGCAGAGAGTATTCTGACTGGAGTGTTTCAGTAGGTAAATTTCATCCTTATGGGTGGTGAATTTGGGGCCCAATGAGTGACCGAAAGAAAAAAACCCAGTTAGGAGGCTATTGCAAGAGTTTAGCACTAAGTTTAGAGCCTAGGAGCAAGGTTGGAAACATAAGACACAAAAGCAGAAGGATTCAGTGATTTATTTATTTATTATTTTTTTTATCAGTACCGGGGATCGAACTCATGACCGCCTGCTTGCAAGGCAGGTGCTTATGCCACTGAGCTAAATCCCCAGCCCCTGGATTCAGTGATTTACTGTGGAGAGATAATCAATGATGTCTCGTATATTTTTGAATAACATAACTAAGATATTCTCGTATTTTTTGGATTGGTTTTCAATGCAGTGTCTTTAAAAAAGAGGAATGTATTGTTTTCCTAGTGGTTGATAAAAATCAGCAAAGTTTTGGTTTCATTTCTCTGGAAGGACAGCTATTTATGGAAATCATATGAGAGGTTTGTCTCAGTAATTTTAAAAGAATAAACCTCTGAAGGTGTTACGTTTTAAGGCTGAGGCGGTATGTTTCACTTGGTGGCCTTGTTTTCTAGAACTTACAGCTAGCAGTCAGATTTTAAATAACGTGATGCCTCTGTCATTTCTTCTTGGGTATTTTAGGCTGCTGTCTTTCAAGAGGCTTGTGACCGCCCAGATCCCTGGACGTCTTCTGCCCTTCTCTGTAAGCAGGCCCAGGGGTCAGATTCTGCATGAGGGCATCAGTCCTTACTGTTTTCTGGCTTGTCCCCATTTCCCAGAACTAAATTATTTCTTTAACACATAAGAACTATATTTTCCAGCCTTGACAGTGTTGCCAGACCTCACTGGACCTTTTTACAAAGGTTCTACAATATCTTATTGTATTTTCTGGATGATCTCCAAGTTCAATTTTTAATTTCCTATTGGTTCAATTTAACTTTTTTCTTCAGTCCATGTGTTCATCTTCCCCTCGGTGCTGGCTCCCCTTCCAATGCTGTGAGGAGACCATAATGTCTTTTGGGCCAGCAGCCATGCCATTTTAAAATTCCTTGGGGCGTGAGTCAGCTGGTTTATCTCTCAATCCCACTTCTTGGCTGGGGTTTCCTGTCTCCTGGTTGGCCTCTGTTCCTCTCAGGGAGGAGGGAAGGGAGGGTGAGAGCTGCCTTTCTCTTGAGCAGGAGCCCTACCTCCCTTCCAATATAAGGCTCTGTTTTCTTAAGATCCTGCCGTCCAATATTTAACCTACTGTAGTTGGTGAGGAAACTCTCAGCCGAAATAGTGGGTCTTTTCATTTCATGGAAGAGTTGCAAGAGCAGCATTGTGGCTGTGAACCGCACTGTTCTCGAGGCTGGCTTGCCATTTCTTCCGAGAGTCCTAGGAAAACATCTTCTTCGAGTCGAATAGCACTTCTGGTATTTAGAGTCAAGTAAGATGATGTTCTTGTTTTAAGGACAAAGATGTCAAGGTCTTATTTAATGGCAAAAAAAGTACCTGACTAAACCTCAAGTCAGTAACAGTGTGTTCTGACTTGGTAGTAAACAGGTCCAAGACGCCTGTTGGGTTCACAGTGTGGTTCATTCTCTTCCCCACACAGGAGCAACCTTCTAAGCCATCACTATGGTAATAGGCAAGCAGACAGGTTGGACGGGCAGAAGATTGTTCCTTAACAAAGTACCGTTCCTTTGCTAGCTCTACCACAAACTGCTTGTGTGGCATTGATGCTAGTCACTTCCTCTGTTCAGGCCTCAATTTTTTGGTTCTTAAAGAGGCTGACCTGGATAACCCTCAAATTCCCCCATAGGTCTGTATGGGCCGTATGTTCATTTAAAGTGTTCTGACAGAGGGAAGGCTGTGTCTTCCCAACTGTGCAGCAGGCATGGAGACTTTACTGTGAATGATCCTTACCGCAGCCATTCCCACCATGCACCTCTGCAGATGTCTTGGAGGCCAAGGGAAACCCCTTAGTGATGTGCAGGGAAGTCATGTCAGAATGGGGAAGAGAAAACCCACAAAACATTTCACAGACGAAGAAAACCAAGCGCTTTCTTTCTTAACTCAAAAAAAGAAACCTGAAGAATGTGTCTGAAAAAAGACCAAATTACTTTATTAACAAAGTAGAAACAAATACCTGTTTCTCAGGACATACACAGAGTTTTCTGAATATAATACAGAAAACACAATGGAATCATCAGTGTTTGTTTACTGAGCAAGACTGTGTTAAAGGTCCTTAACAAGGAAATTCAGAACAAAGTTTACCTGGCCCAGCTCCTTTTAGAAATCATGCCTCATTTCCATATTTTGTTCTAATTTCATAGTTTGCCTAAGGGAGAGGATAATGCCTGGTCTTAACTTTTAAGAACTGAAGATTCGGTTTATCTTGGAATCCTCTTCTAATATGTAGGATTCCTGATAACATTCAGTAGGTTCTGAAAAATGTTCAGTCTCTATGGACATTGGGGAATGCACATCGGTGATCCACCTCCTGGCTCTGCAAAATTCTTTTTTGACTTCATTTCCTTTGTAATATCAGTATTTCTGCCTTTTTAAATAAAATTCAAATAGCAAACATGTGCACGAGAAATCAGGACCTCTTAGGATAGCGTACCTGACTGTCTTGGTTGACAACACAAAGATCACTAGACCCAGGCTGGAATTTAGCTCAGCAGCATAAGCACCTGCCTGGCAAATGTGAGGTCCTAAGTGTGATCCCCGGGACCAAAAAGAAAAAAAAGATTACTAGACAATCACTCCTCCAGATCCCTCACCTATTAAGCAGAATTACTAGTGCTAGTATCATACGTGGTTCTTATAGACCCTTAAACAAAATTGATTCAGTAATTTTCACACTAAGCAAAAAGAAAACACATGGTATTAGATAATTCAAAATTTATTTTCATGTTCCAAATTTAACTTAACAGAGTGGCTTTCATTTGTCCAGACTAACAATGGAAAAATATCTGAGCACTCACATCATCAGAGAAAATTCTAATGAAACAATGTTTTTATATGTCATTAGAGAAGTGAAACAAATGCTGTCCTCTTATTAAACTGTTACCTCAGCTCACTGTTGAAAAAAATGAAATGGTGGAGAGTGACATTATACCATTTTTATAAAATATTATTTGTTGAGGATCTCTAGTCTCTAGCAGGCACTTCACATTAGTTTTTCTTGCTCATTCACTTCCAAAGTATTGCTCATCTAAACTTTTC
The DNA here is from genome assembly GCF_034190915.1 of Cavia porcellus. NCBI lineage: Eukaryota > Metazoa > Chordata > Mammalia > Rodentia > Caviidae > Cavia > Cavia porcellus. The sequence goes on along the minus strand of NW_026947484.1, from coordinate 228,191,894 downwards.
TGGTTAATAACTGTTACAGTAAGTGTCAGTCTGCAAGGTGCCCAGTAATTCATACCCAGCTGGGGGCTCGTTCACCTTCAGGTCACATACGCAGTTCCTGTGCTGGCAAAAGGGAATAAGAAATCATCCGCTATAACCATGTGGAATTAATAAAGCAAGAATTAGCAAGATATTTTACTTTAAAAATGTGGACTGAAAAGCCGGCAGATTTTTCCAGTAGCTTCCTGCCCTCTCTTCTCCCATCGTAGTGGAGAACTGAGTTGCCCGTAGGGTTAGCTAAGGCTCCCAACTCTTACAGCTGTGATAAACATAGCAGTGGCAGAAAATGCTCTGCAAGCAGAGAGGAGAGTCCCTGAGTAAGGGAATGGATTGCCCTTTGGAAAGTGCACCTACTGGACTTGCATTTTTTGGAAATCCACCTACTGGACTGCATTTTGTAAAGAGCTCTTTGGCAGGGGTTAGGTGGAGAACAGATTCAAGGGAGAGGCAAGACTGCAGATAAGGGAAGCCAAGTGGGATACAGGGACTAATGGGGAAGACAGAGGCAGGCCCTGAGGAGAGGGGTGGGCGGTGGAGAGAGGGAGGGATGACTTCAAGATTTCTGGCTGGGTGACTGGTTGGATTCTCTGATAAGGGGAATATAGGAGAAATGGAGACGAGGTGAGGAGAGGAGACGACTGATAATAGGTCCATTTATTACAGACACGTCCAGTAGCTTTCAGATAAAAGGTTCTAAAGGACAGAGGTCAAGCCTTGAGAGAGACTGGGGCATCATTAGCGTATAAATGGGAATGAAAGCATGGCCAGGTTTCCAATCCTTACATCTTGTGAATCAGAGTCACATAGCTCTTACACAAATGCTCATTTCAGGAAGTGTGAAGTTCTCAGTGACCTATGTTAAGTGATCCTGTAGCATCACACAGTTCCTCCTTCTGATTATAATCAGAAAATTAGTTGTAGGGCCAGCCTCACACTGATAGTCAAAATCAGTCAGATCATATTTTATTTGTCTCATTTCATTTGATTCATTTGTTTAGGTGTTTAAAGAATTAAAATGTTTAAGTAATTTCACTGAGAATTTAACTTTGGAAGGTAAGATGAAAGCAAACAAAAGGAAGAACAGAAGTGAAAGAAACTGTGAGTTTACGTAGTATAGCTTAACAGGAAGACAGTGAATTCAGCTCTAGGCTTGAGAAAGTTTGATATCACAGCAGAAGATCAGATAGAATAATTAAAAATAAGAGGATAAAATGTGGTATCTATAATGGAATACTACTCTGTTTTTAAGAATGACAGATTAGAGACATTTGTAGGAAAATGGGTGTACCTGGAATATATAATGTTGAGTGAAATAAATCAGACAACATACCATATGGTACCTGTCACCTGAGTGAGGCAAGTACAAAGAAAGAGAATGATAAAGGATGGAGAGAAGGGGACGGGATGGATCTGTTGTGATAATAGAAGGCCACGGGAGCAGGGTGAGGGGGGGAGACAGAGGCAGGGGAGAGTAAGAATAAAGACATGCCATTACAGGGGCTGGGGATTTAGCTCAGCTGCCTTGCAAGCAGGCAGTCGTGAGTTCGATCCCCAGTACCAATAAAAAGTTAAAAAAAAAAAAAAAAAGATATGCCATGTACAGGAACCTGGTAACCTCAGTTAGTGTGAACACTGTACACCATAGCATGAGCTGAAATTCCAATACTAGTAAGAATGAAAAATGTGATCTGGGAATTGGAGGGAGGGAGAGAAGGAAGGGGGAAATGATTAAAAAGAAATTAAGGCATAGTCATTGTACAAAAGAGAGGAAAAGAAAGTGCTCTAAACTATATAACTGCATGTATATTTAAGTGTATAAGATAGAAAATGATATCACAGAGTTTTATTGGATCATTGAACAGAACTGTTTGCAGTATCATTGTTGGAATGTCCACTCTACAAGCTTTAATTTTGTGACTTGAACAATTATTTCTAAGATGGCAATATGTAATCCATTAACTAATGATTTCCTACTGTTCATTTTTTTCTTCTGTAAATCTGTATAACTTGTACCCTTTCACTGTTTTTTTTTTCTTTTCTCCTTAAATAAAAAAAAAAAAAGAAAGAAATTAAGGCACAAGCTGCTGTGTGTGCATATAACCACTCCACTCCCCAAGGTGACTGTAAACTGCATGAATTACAAACATGTACTTTAAAAAAGAATAAGACATGTACTTAGGAGAAGGATCCTGGCTGAGGACAGGGTTTGGGATTCATCCCGAGGATTGCGGTTGGTCGTTGCAGCTCGCATCGAGGAAGGGTTGGAGAGCAGAGGCCGTCAGTCTTGGCGGACCCTCACTTGTGGGCTGTGAATGGGCTGGGACCAGCCGAAGTGGCCAAAGTAGAAAAAGAATAATGCTAACATTCTGCTGCTAAACATGAGAAGAAAGTGCTCAGGGTGCTCACTAGACTTAGAGGTCAAGAGTGGCCAACCAGAAAATAATTGTCAGGTAGAGTTTCAGTGGCCTACAGAGGTAGGGAGATAGTATTAGACTTTTCCTATACTGCGTGCTGTGAAGTACTTTGTGGGTGTTATTTTGTTTAATCTTCACTGTCATTGGAGACGCATACCAATTCACTCGTGGTATACAAGCTGCACGATTATTTGTGCACTATACATGAGAGGTATCCTCAGTCTGCTATATGCACAAGTTTGAGAAACCATAGATCAAAACTATTCAGGAAAAAAAAATGTATCTGTGTTGAAGGTGTTTCGGTTTTGTTTTCTTGTCACCATTCCCTAAACAAGGGGGCAGAAGAGACCAGGCAAAATAAGAGAAAGGGGCCAGCCCTGAAATCGGGGGCGGAGGGGGGGTTGAGTTGAGAAAATTAAAAAACTTTGATGTAGTTAACTCCTATGTTGTAATTCAGTAGAGAGAAAGTCTAAATTTTACCTATTTCTGCTGTTAGCCCACAATTCTTCTTGGAAACTAACAGTAGAAAACATTTGGGGATAGTGAGCATGACAATTGCAGCAGTTTGAAAACATTTTCTGAGAAACAAAAAGAGTTTTCTCAGAGAAGTCAACATTTTGGCTGTTAAACCATTTCCATCAAAACAGTTTATGAGTAAGTAAAATATTTTCTCTGTATAAACATGATCATCTCATACTAATTGGGCTGTGTGAAGTGCTTCTGTTTATCCATTAGTATCTGGTGTTTTGTCAGCCTGTTTGTGTTTTGTGTCTGATGTTACACGTCTCTCTTACAGATATTGATGAATGTGTAAACAACACTGTGTGTGACAGGCACGGGTTTTGTGACAATACAGCTGGCTCCTTCCGCTGCCTCTGTTATCAGGGCTTCCAAGCCCCCCAGGACGGGCAAGGGTGTGTGGGTGAGTTACTAGAATCTTCCCAACATGTTTCATGTCTGTTTTGAAAAGAGGTAAAAGTCATCCACAGTAGGAGGAAACTTGGGCAAAATTCCATCATAATTTGATTTTATCGTATAATTTGACGTTGTACAAATTATATGTCTCGTGACTTCTGAAATGGATAGGGATACTGGGAAACACAGAAGCCCAACACTAAATGTCTTTGTGCAAGGAGGGCTGTGTAAATTCTCAGCTGAGTGGGAGGGCTCTGTAGTCCTTCCCACACAGGAAATATTTTGCTGCCTGGTACCCGTGTACAGCACCTTCTGCAGCAGAGCATGTGAAGAAAAGCTGGGTAAGAGTTTGGTTTCCAAGAGTGACACCAGTAAAATGTTGCTTTGGATCACCCAACTGTATTTCTTCAGTCTGCTCTGGGACCGAGCAGACCAGAAAGAATCTTGACTGTTGTTGGAGGTTCCAGAGTATTCTTCACCTCATACTCATAGCAAAGAAGATAGTTTGAATTTCATTTTCTGATCAGCTGCAATGTCTTCAAACTAGTTTCATTACAAAACATTCTGGCAGTTAGAGCAATTTCATGGAAATACAAGAAATGGTATAAAACTCAAGACTTCACAAATACTAGGGCTTTTTCTTTATTCTTCTTAATGAAGAAAAATAGGTGTGTTGACAACAAGGCACATGGCACTGGAAGGACATCAATAATTATTTTTGAAGATGTACAAGTAAACCATGAGTTCCTTAGCTACCCAGTTAAAACCCAAGAAAACCCAAAATCTGTTCAGAGGTTTGATGATAATATTTGAATTATTGCTTGTATGGGATTAATTATGAAATTTCTAGTCACAAAAATGGTGCATAAATTAGCAGTGTAGCTTTCAGCATAAATATTAGCTAGTCCGAAACCGAAGAATAAGACCTCATCACAATGCATAACTGCTTAGTGATGCAGGTAAGACTGTCTTAATCTCCAGCACCAACTCCTGCAGTAGTTCCCTGCCTGCCAAAATACAAGTGATTCAAATTGTGTAACATTTATTTATATTTCAACTAAATAAATTCTGTGATTTGGCCCCTGCTTATTTACCTAACCTCTCCACTCCCTCCCTCACAGCACAGGTAGTTGGTTGTCGCTTGCACCTTCTGCTAGGAATCCTCCCTGCCTCCCCTCTGCTTCCTGAGCCTGGCTCCATCTCACTGATTCCTGAAGTGTGAAGCCTGGGGCCTCTGCCCGTCTGCCCTGGCTCTTTCATTGCTCTCAAGCTGAGATACGGCCTTTCTTCTGCTTCCAGGGCACCTCCAGCAAGTTCTAGTGTAGTGTTTGTAATCTTCGGGGAAATAATTTAACCCTGTGTGCTGCCTGCAGCCCTCTTCACAGGGCTGTGATCTCCCCTGAGGGGCAACAATCTGAATTGCTCTTTGCCTCTCTGTCTCTGTCTCTGCCTCCCCGGCCCCTCTCCCTCCTAGCTGGGTACAATCATTGGTCTATTGTAGGCACTCAGTAAGTTTTCTCTAACTGTTCACTGTGGAGGTTTGAGATGTTGAGGCATCATGGACTCTGCATGGCACCTGAGCTTCTGCTTGGTGTTCAGTTCTAACCAGCTGAATGCACACACGCACACACGATGGCATTTGTGTTGGGCACACGAAACACCATCCTTAGAGAAAGGAAGTTTGTCGTCATCATGGTGAACATATTAACTGATAATGACTGGAAGTGTAGCTCAGTGGTAGAGCATTTTCCTGATATGTTCAAGGTCCTGGGTTCCATCCCCAACTTCGCAAAAACAACAATAATAATAAACTGAGCACTTCCTAAATGTCCTTCGTCACCCTGGGTGAGGAATCAGCTTTGGCTGTGCCATGTCCTCTGCACTTCTCTGTATTACCTGCTCATCCCTCGGGTGTGGGCTCAAATACTAATGCTAAATGCACAAAAGGACCATTTCTCATGCTTCCACAGAACCCGGTACTCCTTAATCCTAGTGTTCGTGACAGCCTGGGAATTTCCCTGACTTGATTCTAAGCTGCAGGAAGGCAGGAGCTGTGTCTGCCTGTCACTGTTTCCCCACGTATAAGGCCAAATGGGCCCCATCCTACAAGAAACCTAGAGACTGGATTAAATGAGTGCAGTCTACTGGTGAAATCTCAGTAGCTATGTAAATGAGCTGGAAAGTAAGTTTCAAATGTTTAAAAGTGAACTGGCAAATTTATAAAGTCAGCTTTTCTTTTCTGTTCTACATGATTGTCTATACTGACTAAATGTTCCAATTCTGCTTTACTGTCTATTACAATATCTTTTTTATAAGTGAAACCCAGCATGTTGGGTTTATATCTATTTATATACAAAGTGAAAATGGGAAACTGAGGTAATTATCTCAATAAGTCACAAGCAGTGTACTTTTTGTCCTCTAAATTGGATATAGGAGGTTAAAATAGGATGTTTTTCCTTAAATGAGTTGGATAATTGCTCAGAATTTCAACTTCATATAAGGCATTGCAGAGTGTGCTCATAAAAGCTGATGTTTTATGTACATATTTAATGTATAAGGCTCAAAAGAATTTCAGATGCCAGCTACTTTGCTCACAGGGCAGTCACTAATTAAACTTTTTAAGAAGAGAAAAAATAAAAAGTACTATTGGGCAAACTCAAATGTACAATTAACCTTTAGGGCTGTGTCTTGTGTTTGCATGATGTTGAATAAGTCACAATCATCAGTGAGCTGCCTTGACTGTGTTTAATACTTACACATGAGGAAAACACCGAGCACAGTAACAGTTACACTGTGAATAGCAACAGAACTTGAAAAGGTACAGTGGGTGGCTGTTGCCAGTTTGGTTCACCTGAATGATTAATGTACCTGATGAATACTTATAGCAATCCTGCCTTTATGTCCTAAAATTCTACTTTATAAATGTTGGGACTGATGGAAAACTGTATTTTTGGACACTTAAGTAGGTTAAGGAAATGTAAAGATTCTGTGGTTGCTGACGTGCTCATGCTTCTATTTTTTCTGAAGAGCTGAGTGCTGGTTCACGTATGACTTCACTATGCTGAAAACTCAGGGAAGGCATAGCTAGACGTTAGAGGGTGCGTACTGTGCTTCCATAATCCCAGAGAGTTCCTTAAAACTAGCCTGGGAATTCAGGATCTTTGCCTTACATTTGCATGGTTCTCTCATATGGGCCAAATGGTGCAGTTTGCCCACAGAGACCCCTTCCCTAAAAGAGTGAGAGGGCTTTGATTGCTCCCCGAGGAGCGCCTCATTTCCAGCAGACGCTCCTGGCCTTGGCACAGCTGGTAAAATAAAGAGCTGTCAGGAACGAGGCGCATGTTTCACTTGATCTGTGTTCCCTTTTCCAGATGTGAACGAATGTGAACTGCTCAGTGGCGTATGTGGGGAAGCCTTCTGTGAAAACGTGGAGGGGTCCTTCCTGTGCGTGTGTGCTGATGAAAACCAGGAGTACAGCCCCATGACCGGCCAGTGCCGCTCCCGCTCCTCCAGAGGTGAGTCCAGGTGGCGTCCTGCAGGGGGTGGACCTGCATGGCGTGGGCTAACTCTGTGAGCGAAATAAGAAACAGCCTTCTCGAAGCTTCCTTGTTCTTCCTGTGCCTGCCTTATCAGTGGACTTCAAATGTGAGCAATGGCTCTTTGGGCCTCTAATAAGGTTTCCAACTGAAACACCAGGAGTCTAGCTCCAGGATGATGGGAACTTCTGCTGGGGAGTGGACACAGCTACCAGCCAGGGTTTACTGCGGCACTGTCTCATTCAATTGCATCATTCTTTCTTCTCCCCTGGAGGAATGTGTGTTAGCACTTCTCTCAATTAAAAGCAACCTTCTGAGGATCTACAAAGACTTCCACGAAGAATTCTTAAGCTGTTTTCTTCTTTTCTTCAGAATTTGGCTAGAGAGTGGCCACGTTTGTGTTCATTTACAATTCGATTTTGTCACTGTACAAGTTGAAAGGGAAAACTGGTGGTTTTGCAGATAAACTATCAACTTCCAGGTCACAGATAACTCTTTGAGTCCCTGCTGTGTAACTATCACTTGAATTTTGAGAAAACCAAAAGACCAAGCAATCCTTTGAAAGCCAAATAAAATGAAACATAGGCTATTTTAGCTATGCTTCTCTAATAACTTTTTCTATTCCTTATTAGGGAACATTTATTCTGTATTTCGTAACTATTTTTATAAGTTCTGGGGACAAAAAGTATAAAGTAGTTTCATCCATACATTGTTTTCCAGTTAGCAAATTTAGAGGGGCACGAGGTACATAATTAAATGGATAGATAGTAATTTGAACACCGTGTAGTGGGGAAGAGGCAGGTTTATTCAGGTGGTCGCCACAGTGATGCATATGACGTAAAAAAGACTTTAACTTAGTCATCCTTATAATAGCTAAAACAAACCAGGGATCTAGTTGGCATTAAGTAACTGCCAAAGTTAAGTAACTGCTCTTTTCTTATTCATCCTTGGCTCCATAGGGTAACACCTCATTTGAAGTATTATTTTAAGTGAATTAATTCATATATCATAATTTTGTCAAATCATTAAATGATCTGTATGAAGATCAGGTAGTCAAGATCCAGCTAAGTTATATGATATGATGTTAAATGAAAATATCCCACTGATCATACTCTACAGAGGGAAGAAGTGTAAGAATGCAAATAAAGGTGATTGTAGGAGGTCATGCAAATTTAGATTTTCCCAGACTTCTTGTAATAGGGCATGGTGATGTATGCCTAAAATCTCAGCACTCTGGGAGGCTGAGGCAGGAGGATCACAAGTTTGAATGTACCCTAGGGAATTTAGTAAGACACCCTAAGTTTATTTTAAATAAAGTATGTGTGTAGGGGATGGAATGTTGTTCAGTACGAAAAGGCCCTGAGTTCAATCCCCAGTGCTGATTTTTTTTTAAAGAATGACCAATACCTTGGTCTACTCACTTTTTTAGATGTGTAAATGTAGGCAGCTTGAGTTTTACTTCACAGTGTTTCATGTTTTAATGAAATCATATACGAAAAGTATTTGTTAATTGCAAAGTACAGTATGAAGTATACAGTAAGCCATTCCACAGACATATCAAGAATATATATGTCTCATCTTGTGTTGTCTTTAGAATTGATAGATCTTATAACTACGGTTTTTTCTGGTAACATATTTTGATTGCATGAAGAAATGGTTCATCCAAGTCCCATAGCATGAGTAGGGAGCATGTCTGAGATCCTGAAGTTGGGTCTCCTGTCTGTTTTTAAGAGACTAATAATTCCTTAATGGGACCATAAGACAATCAGAATCACTTTTGCTGCACAAAACTGGCTCGCTGGAAACTGTACTGTCCGACTTTATGCCACCCCTTGCTGTGATCCTTGCTCCTCATCGCCTGCCTTTTAAGTTTTTCCATAACTGAGTTCCTAACACCTGCTTTGCTTTGTTTCTCCTCTTGCCTAATTGCTGTCCAATTTGACTTCTGGTGTACCTCAGTTTGCATCGTTCTTAGCAAACTTAGGTTACGTGGAGTTCCAAGACTACCCCTGGTGGTCATCATGTTAAACAGTTCTCTAGTAATTAAGCAATGTTGCAACCAGAATCTTCTATCTGACTTTATCAGATTAGTTCTTGGAAAGTGATTACAACTGGAAATCATAAAAAAGACCAATCTTTGAAATTTTTCATTTAAAGCATAAAAATGTACGTTCATTCAGCACTCTTTAAGGAAACAACAAAGTCTTTGAGTAGAGGCCCCATCTTGGCATTCCATGTGGTTTGTACACTGCCTACTTTAAAAAGAGTTAAGAATTTAAAGACCTTTATAAAGCAAATGAGTGCAAAATTCCCCTAGATTTTTTTATACACTTGAATCATCTCTACCTAATTTGGCAGCATTTGTTTTACTGTTACCCTTATCTAATTTTTCTAAAACACTTGCTTAGTAATATAACACATCTTTAGGGTGCTCAAGCTTTATTGGTTTGATGACTGTTTAATTAAATTGTATAAGTACAGTCATCAGCACTGGCACAGAACACGTGAGAGGAAACACAGCCGAGCGTGGCTGGAGCACAGCTCACCTGACGGCAGAGGCCTGGATCTGTGTGAGAGGCTCCGGCTGGCTGTGCTAGGGTGCCAGCCAGGACGTTTCTCAGAAGCAAGAGAACATCTTTAACCCAGCAAGCTGGTTAAATGGAGAAAAGAGTTTGTATCATACCGCAGTCAAAAAATCTGCTCTTACACAGGCCACCGTCTTGGGTACCAAGTTGAAACAAGTGTTTAACTAGGATTCATATTAATTTCATTACAGATGTGATACACTCTCAGCCCTCATTCTCCTCCTTCCTGGAAAGTGTTAGGAAAGGGAAGAGAAACGATACTCAGCTGTGTGCAGTTTCCCCGTGATAATCCGCCCTGCAGCAATGAGCAGCCTAGAAACATCTGTCAGATCCCACTGAGGACAGAACTGTGGCTCATGGATGTGTGATGCCAGGGAAGCAGATTTCGGATCAGTATCTAGAAGGCCTTCCTAGTCACTACAGAGGGGTAGGTTAGCAAATAACTGTGTGCCACAGTAGTGAATGTTTTTCCTAAGGTATCCAAGCACTAGCGGGGCGGGCTACCAGTAAAAGGATTTTGTGCCAGCAACCTTTAAGGTACTTTTGAACGCTTAATATCTTAGGATTTATTTTTTTCTAAACTACTGCCTGGCTCCCACATAACTGTTCTTTTTGGTCTAGTCTAATATATTTCACTGCCTGGGCCTCTGACCATTAATTTACATGGCTGTACATAGCTTGCAAAAAGCATCTGAAGCAGAAATAACTTTAAAAAAAACTGTCCATACCAAGCCATTCATCACATCCGCGAGGGCATGGATATGAAATACAGTCTGATGCTTTTATGCCTTTATTTCCTTAGTGCCTGTGATAATTGCTCAATAAAACTTTATGTCTTTGGGCACTCTAAAGGAAGCAGTAAATATTTAGTCTTGGCAACTGCCGCCATCAAATCTTACCCACAAAATGCTGTTCTCTTCCTTCATGGGTGAGCAGAGGGGATTCAGTGGTAGAAACTGAATCTGATTTTTGAAACAGAAGGTGTGATGGAAAGGATGTTGAAAAAGATACTTATTTTTAACTGATGTCATCTAAGAAAAGCAAGTAAAACCAGAAATTATAAGGCATATAGATGGAGGTAATTATATTGCAAAATGTTTGTTTGCTTTACACAACTTTTTATTAGAAAGTATCTTTAAATACAGATTTTCTCTAATTCATTTGAGAGCTGATTGTTGCATTTTGAACTATATCCTAGACTTCTACATTTAGAGACCACTTTAATGGTTTTCCAGCCTGGTCCTCTATTTGTAGGTAAAGAGATTGAGGGCCAAACTGAAGTCATAAATATTATTCTTGGGGTCAGACAGCTCATGAATGGCAGAACTGGTACAGGAACTCTGCTTGGGGAATTGCCCACTTCATTATTTCTACTTCTTAGAGCTGAGGACCCCAGACACCAAATTCTTGACTTCCTTTTCACTGTTACTAAAATAATACACATTTATCGTAAAAGATGGCAAACATAAAAACATAACAATAAAAATTTTTTGTAGTGTCACAATCCAGGGATCACCCCATCACCATATTGACCTTCCTGCTGGGAAGGGACCCCGTATGCCTCGAACCTCCACAGGAGCATCGTCCGATTGCTCCTTGTGCACTGCCATCAGGCCCCGACCCTTCTTCTAAGGGAATGTGCTTTCTCTTGGGTAGCGAGTGAGCTTCCTGTGCTAAAGCCACCGATCCCATTGCAGACTCCAAACTCTGGAACATTTGACGGTGGCTTCTCTTCTCCCCTCTTCTTGTCCACGTGACTGATTTCAGAACATTTACTTCTCCTGTGTCCTTGGACTGCTCTTCTCTCGCCTCATTCATTCCTAGGCTCGTCTGCTCTTTCACATCCCTTGCAATATCCCAGAGAGTTGCCTGCTTAATGCTCTTGTTACTCAGGTTCCTCTTTTGGGACATTTTATCTGAGTTAATGCACCACTTAGCATGCAGTGCCCACTAAGTATCTTCTGCCCCACTTGTTGCCCGAGTGCCATGCTCCTGTTTCCAGTTGCTTGTTGGGCCTTTCTTTCAGGGTATATTATAAGCATCTCTGGCTGACAGTTGCCCAAAACCAAATGAATTACGTCCTTCCTCCCGTGTGCATGCGTTAATTGCCAGACATCAGTATTGGAAATCCAGAGTTGTACTTTGAAGTTTGCCCCATCCTATCAAGGACTGCATCCAAGCCGCCATTGTATCCTGCCAGTCTCACCTCCAGAGTGTCCTTCAGATGGCTCCCTTCCCCGTGACTGCTGCCTTCGGCCAGTCCTTCAGCATGACCACAACCGCTGCGGTAGCTTTAAGATTTCTCGCCCTGCCCCTGTCATCAGTTCTTGCTCTGTACACTGCTCGATAATGTTATCCAAACAAATCTGGTTTTATATCCTCCTTTAATCTTTCATCTGCTTAATACTGCTTAGAGCATTAAGTCCAAATCCATCAGTGGGCAGCAGGAGCCTTTGGTGCTCTGTAATGTAAACACCCTTCACAGAGTCATCTCCCACACGCCGCCCCGTATCTTCTCTGCGCCAAGCCCTTCCGTGCTCACGTCTCCCCTTCAAATATTCATTCTTTCCCAAGACTCTGCTTTTGCCCCATTAATTCTCCTGCCCACCATGTTCTCCCTTGTAACCCTGCTTTCTTAAAAATCTTGCTCAAGTCTTTTAAAAAGTCTGCAGCTGTTCCAAGTTGTCAGGTCTTCACCATGTCACCAAAGTGGAATTACTAGATTCTGCCTCTTGGCTCTCACAGTGCCTGATATACAGGAGACACCACATGGCCACTGAGTGAAATTGACTGTCTATACTTTAGTTTGTAACCCTTCCATACTACCTCCTTCTTTGCCCAGCTAGTGTTGCAAAAAATAAATTTATCCGAGGTGTAATAGGGGTACACTTAAATGATAAACTATACTTACACTTCCTGCGTGGTTTGGCTTAATTATTAGAGTAGTGAAAGAAATAGTATTTCTCTGATACATAACTCACCTTCCTTGTTCTGAAACTGAACCTCAAATGGCATTCCTGATTTTTTTTCTGGAGTAGCACATTATGGTCTTGTGTGTGTATGTATATTTTTAAAGACAGGAAACTACATGTAACATCAGTGAACTATTAGATCTGGCAGAGCTGGGGATTTTTAAAAATGTGTTTAGTTAATCTGCAAGATAAATTAACTTGGAAAGTTTTTTTTTAAAGACCTTTGGTAGGGAAAAAAAATCAAAGATGGTGAGACCACAGAGTGTAGAATACAAACACTGTAAAATGCCATAAAACTCCTGAGGTCTTATTGTGTGTTTATAGTGGATCTAATATCATAAATGTAGGTGAGGCAGAAGAAAATATGCTCATTTATTTAAAAAAGAAATCAGGGTTGAGTTTCTTCCCACATCCAAAAATGAGAAAATTTTACTAATTACCACATTTTTTATTTCTATAGAAATTTCCTGCTTGTTACATAGTGTATTTAAAATAATATCTGAGTTTTGGATACAGGCTTGTTAATATTTTGATGAGCTAACATATCAAAGTGATAGCCTCACACTACCTGTGTAAACTCTATTCTCAGTACTGCAAGGTGCACCCACACTGTTGCACTGGAAATGCATCTGGGATCTTGGAATTTGCTACAGGTTAGGTCTGGAGAGAAAGGTGCATTTCCTCTCAAGCCCTTTGAGAAGCTTTGCCTGCTCTTCAGCTGTGGCCTTGAGCTGACCGTGTGAGCTGTGTTTCAGGGCAAGGCTTGTGTTACCGAGAGCTCTGCTCCTTCCTCCACCTCGTCCTCCTCATGTGAGCATCTCGTCCTCGGTCCTCTCTGTGTGCTCTTCTCCCTTTCTCCTTTGCAGCACTTTGATTTTCTTTCAGGAATCCCATCTTTCACCTATTTCTGCCTATTTTTCTCCTCCCCACTTTAACAGGTTCTAGTAACATGGCCAGCGCTGTGTTTTGCTGCCTCCTCAGCCAACGCCTACGCCAGGCTCACTTCTCTGTGAAGCTTCCCCAGTAAAAACACACTGTGCACTGGAAGGTCCAAGTCCATTAGCAGGACATCAAAGCCCTTTGTTCTCTGTAATGTCACCAACTTTTTTAGTGTCATTTCCCCATTCTTACCCAAGGCCTTCACAGAAACAAAGAAAAACCCCATTCATTCTGATGGGTGTTGCATTCTTTTTAAGTACAAGGCCCTGAGCACGAGCCCTTTCTGTGCAGAGACTGACGCTCCTGTCTTCCCAGGCCTAGGTCACAGAGGCCTGTGCCGCCGTCCTGCTCCAAGTCACCCATTCACAGTCTGAGGGATGCCTGACCAGGCCCTTAGTTGGTGCCCCACCCATCTCCTGACTCAGGACTCCCCGCATGGGGCGCCCCTCCACTCACCCCGCACTACCCCCATGATCTTAGTGCAGCTGTACCTTTTGATGTTCCTCACCCCTCTCACACCTCACTAGTTGACCCTTTTTTCCCTTAATTCATTTTTCAAAACCTTGGTTCAGGTATCACCTCTGCCCCGCCGCCATCCCTGATAGCTCTGTCCTTCCCTTGTGTGTTGTGCTTAGGTGTTCATGTCCAGGAGTGGATTCTGTAGCCCAGGTAAGGACAGGGTGATGCCTGACCCCTGCCCAGCTGAGCTTAGAACAGGAACTCAGTAGGGCTTTTTTGTAAGGAGCTTTCACTCCTGTGCTTTGCTTTCTAAGCTTCCTTTTGAGGTTTCCCATCTTCTGTATTTGAAATCACCCTTTTGTGGTCTTCCTTTTTCTTGGCCTGCCTTCACTAACTCCTCCTGTTGTCAAGGCCTCCTGGAACTCACCAGTGGCTTTATCCATCAGGAGTCATCCCATTTTAAATGGCAAATAACCCAGTTCGCTTCATTGTGCAAGTTCTTACATGAAAACTAGAAAAATATATATACATGTGTCGATGTCGCTCCCGGCCGGCAGGAAGGACACATGACAAAGTCTGGCAGTGGACAACCTTTTCTTTTATTTTCCTTCTCCGTACAGCCTGCCCTGGGATCGCTCCCAGCCGAAGCCTCCTTTGGTCCGCTCCCCGCGGCTCCTTTTGGGCTTCTACTTCCGGGCTTCTTCTTCCCCCCCAGGGGTGGCACCAGTATATAAACGGATACAGTGTCCAATCATGTTAAAGTAAGCAAGGCAAGCTGATTGGCTAACATCATCAGTTGCCAGGCAGACTATATTGTTGAGCGGGTTGCTTACGCGGTAAGCAGGAAACTAACGTGCTCGATGGGAGGGGTAATTTACCTCAGGCTTTACTCTTTACTACAGGCCTCACGTCCGCCAAGTGAGGCGACCGGGCTCGGGGCTGCGGCTCCCAACATCTCCCCCTTTTTTATTTTTTATGAATGTGCGCATCGTAGCCCTTCCTGGACTGGGTGCAGAGGCTTATGCCCTATGCGTAGGCCCACCGTAGGTCCTTGGCTTAGACCCTGGTCGGCCGTCCCATGGTCTGCCAAGGCCCTGAGGCCCTCGTCCTTTTTCTAGGGCCAGGCACAAACTGGACGGAACCTGGATGCACACAAGCTTGCACTCATTTCCTCTCCGTAAAGAAATCCCCTCGGAGAGAAATTTAGACCTGGGCAGCATCTAACAGTCCAGCGGCTTACGTGCAGGATGGGGTAGGGCCTGTCTTAGGTTGAGTCATGCTGGGGAGGCATGCTCTTACCCGTCATTGACTCATCTACCCTGCTATATCATAATTTTTTAGAGGAGGAGTGTGGGAAGCTCACCACCCCTAGACTCGGTCGTAGGCTAGGCGAGCGAGCCATGCATATGCCTGAGGATCTTCTTGTCCATTTCGGGCTACCGCTACTTCTATTCATCTTGTTGGTTGGTCTGTGATGGATCTCCGGTAGGGCAGGTCTGATCTTCAGTCGAGGGCTTTGTCGCCCGTGTCAGTCTCTCCGGTACCCACAGTGGTTCTCGTCCCGATTCCTGTGGGAAAACACAAACCGCGCCTCGGTTCCAGCTGACCACTGGATCCGGGCCCATCCATTGTCCTGTCAGGACATCTTTCCACTTCACCCACCCTTTATGGTTGGGGGAAGGGTTGCAGTGCTCCACGGCTGGGGAGCAATTATCATTATTTAAATTTAAAAAATTGTGTGTGAATAGTGCCATGGATAATCGTGCCTTTGGGGCCAGGCCTTGGCCTACTCCCCCTTTTTGTTTTTGTAAAATTTCTTTGAGGCTTCTATGAGCCCTCTCAATGATTCCTTGACCTTGGGGATTGTATGGGATACCATGTTTTAATTGAACCTCCATCATTTTGCAGAACTCATTGAAGGCTTTGCCTATATAGGCTGGTCCATTATCAGTTTTTAATATTTTTGGTTTGCCCCATGTGGCCCAAGCCGCCAGGCAATGATTGATCACATTAGACACTTTTTCACCTGTTTCTGCTGTTGCGAATATGACGTGAGAACAGGTGTCTGTGGAAACATGAACATATTTAAGAGTCCCAAACTCCTGTATATGTGTGATGTCCATCTGCCAAACATCACCAGGGATCAAACCTCGAGGGTTTACTCCCATCGGTATGGCAGGTTTGTATGTGGCACAGGAGTCACATAGTCGCACGATATCTCGTGCATCTGCTCTGGAAACATGGAAATGGTTTGCTAGTGTCCTGGCATTGACATGAAACTTATCATGGAAGGCACGGGCTCGCTCGATTGGTGTTAGTAAGGTAAAAATCCATAACGGGCGAGTGGCAGTATCAGCAGCCGCATTCCCCTGTGCCATGGGCCCCGGCAGGGATGTATGTGCTCTTATGTGGGTGGTGAAGACCTTATGGTGTCTGTTCTGAAGCAATGTCTGGATAGACAGGAACAGCCCAGCCACTGTGGAAGTGGATCTAATTAAACCGGCAGTCTCAAGCACTTGCATAGCATTGACCACATACCTAGAATCGGAGACAATATTAATGGCTTCTGAGAACCGTTCAAGAATCATTTTAACGATCTGCAGTTCCACCACCTGAGGCTGATCAGGTTCAAATTGTATGGTAACCGGGGGCTTGCCTAGGATCACATAGGCGCCTATCTCCGTCTTGGAGCCATCTGTATATATTGTAGTTGCTGGGACTAATGGCTCAGAGGCAGTAACCTTTGGAAAAATTATAGGGTGCTGAGTGACAAATGACAAGATAGGGTCTTTAGGGTATTGATTGTTTATATCCCCATGGAAAACACATCTCAGAATGGCCCATGTATCTATGCAGGCAGCCAGGGTCTTGATCTGGCTGGCGGTATAGGGTACTCGGATGGCTTGTGGTCCTGAGCCAAAATGTTGGACAGCTCTATCATGCGCTTCAAGGGCCAATGAAGCGACTGCCTCCGGGTAATGCTCTATGACTTTTGCAGGTGAGACCTTAGGGTGTATCCACAGTAATGGTCCTTTCTGCCAAATCACCGCTGTGGGCTGTAGACTAGTCTGTAGCAAACAGACATCAAAGGGTCGCCCTGGTTCAATTCTGTGTAAGGTAGCCCCACCTAAGGCTTTTTCCACTCTCTGTAAGGCAGCTCTTGCCTCAGGAGTGAGCCTCCTGTGGGAGGCTATATCTGGGTCTCCCTTCAGAAGGTCGAACAGGGGTTTGAGATCTGAATTTGGTATATGTAAATATGGCCTAATCCAATTAATGTCTCCCAATAGCTTTTGCATGTCATTTAGGGTCCTAACGCCATCCGTCCTAATGGTGACCTTCTGTGGAGAGACTAGCATAGGGGAGATTTTTGCGCCTAAGTAGGTCACCATTTCTCCTCCCTGAATCTTGTCGGGGGCAACATGCAGATTAGCTTGTCTCAGGGCCTCGACCAACTGGCCGAGCATATTATTTAGCATGTCTGGGTCCCTGCCGCTGAGCAAAAGGTTGTCCATGTAATGCACACATCTTATCTTGGGAAAGGATTTCCGTAGGGGGGCCAGTAGGGAATCAAGGTAAATCTGACACATAGTGGGACTGTTGGCCATACCTTGGGGCAGCGTTATCCACTCGTATCTGAGATCAGGGCTTTCTTGGTTAATGGTGGGTAAAGTAAAGGCGAACCTATGAGTGTCCTCTGGATGCAGGGGGATTGAGAAGAAACAGTCTCTAAGATCTATAACATAAACTGGCCAGGACTGAGGGATGGCTGAGAGAGCTGGCAGCCCCCTCTGGACCGCCCCCAGGGACTGCATCTGCGCGTTGACCGCCCTTAGATCATGGAGCAGCCTCCACTTGCCAGACTTTTTCTTAATTATAAAAATGGGGGTGTTCCATGGGGAGGTTGACGGCTTAATGTGTCCTAATCTAAGTTGTGTACTGACTATTTCTGACAAGGCTAATAGCTTCTCCTTAGGCAGGGGCCACTGAGGTACCCAAACCGGATCATTTGACCTCCAGGTGATTTTGATCAAAGTGGGTAGGAGAGCTTCTTCAGCGGCCCCTAAGAAAAACCCAGCCCTTGCCTACCTTTTTTGTTCTCTACTGGTATTGGGGATGTCCGACCCTGTAGGGCATTGCCCAAGCCTTTGCCGGGGGTATATCCCTGGTTCCTGAGTATATCCTTAGCCTGGGGGGAGCAGTTTGACGTAAGCGTGACATCCATCTGAGTGAGGATGTCCCTTCCCCATAGAGACACTGGCAACTGCAACACAAATGGTTGGAAATGGCCCTGATGACCCTCCTCATCGCACCAGAGCAGGGTTGAAGCACTAACCTGAGGAGCTGACACCATCCCCAGGCCCTGCAGCGTGTTATCTGCAGTGTTGGTGGGCCAGTTGGAGGGCCAATCCTTTCTAGAGATAATGGAACGGTCAGCTCCTGTATCTAGGAGCCCTGTTATACTCTTGCCGTTGACCTTAAGTGAGAGCATGGGCCTTTTATCAAGTATTATATGGAGTCCCTCGAAGACTTCCCCTGAGGAACCGAAACCTTGACTTTCTCTAATTTTCTGCTTTGAGGGAAATCTCCTGTGGAGACTGGAGAGCAGCAAGAGCTGCGCTATCTTGTCTCCTTTATTGATTACCATAGTACCCACAAGAGATTGAACCATAATTTTAATGTGTCCTGTGTAGTCTGAGTCTATGACCTCCGGGACTACTGTGAGACCCCGAAGGGCCGTGGAGGATCTCCCGATCACCAGACCCACGGAATTTTCGGGTAACGGTCCCTTAAAGGTGGTTTCAACCACTTGAACACCCATATCAGGCACTAATATAAGTCTGGAGGCGACACTGAGGTCCACACCTGCTGACCCAGGGGTGGCCCTTGTTGAAGGCTGCCATCCTGAGCTGTCCTGTCTCTGGGGCGGGGGCCCGCCTGTGAAGGGGGCCCCCTCTGGCCGTTTTTTGGCCCTCTAACATCTCGTCCACAAATACGGTTGCCCTGAGCATCAAAGACCGACCTACACTCCTCAGCTTTGTGTGATCCCCTCTTGCATCGCCCACAAACATATGGTTCTTCATTCTTAGGGCGAGGCCTAGCATCTGCATTGTTTGGGCAATGACGTTTAATGTGTCCTGGCTCCCCGCAGGCAAAACACCCTTTAGCCTTACATTCCCCTTCTAACCCACGAGGTCCCCTCTGCTGTACAGCCGCGGCCAGGAGAGCAGCCACTCCCGAGTTGGAGAGCGGCCCCCCTATCTCTCTGCATATCCTAATCCAGGCGTTGAGGTCCTTGTTCTTATGAGGAGCTATCGCTGCCTTGCACTCCTTTGTACATTGCTCAAAAATCAGCTGCCTTACCAGCGGTCGAGCCACTCCCGGATCAGAAAATATCTTATCGGCAGCATCTTGCATTCGGGCCACAAAGTCAACAAATGGCTCTGTGGTACCCTGAATTATTTTTGAAAGACACAAGGAGGCTGTTCCGGCACCACTTACCTGCTTCCAGGCGCGGAGCCCTATGGCATTGATTTGTTCATAGACAGCGCCGGGGAACTGAGTCTGATCATCAGCGTGCCGACCTTCTCCCATAAGCATTTCCTTGTTCCACCCCCGGTTTCCCCGATTGGCGTTTCTCTCAGCCTGCTCTGCAGAGAACTCTGCGTACCAGGCTCCCCAATCCAGGTAACTACCCGAGGGCAGACACGCCTTTGCCAGCTGAATCCAGTCCGCGGGGGTGAGGGGCCCAGAAGACAGGTTCTCCAGCATGGCAATGGTGTAAGGCGCAGTCGGCCCAAAGGTTGTAACTGCATTTTTAAGTTCTCTAATCTGCTTTATCTCAAAAGGCTCCCATGCATTACGTCCCTGGCCCATAGCTACTTGTACAGGAAATATCCCGTAGGGGCCACTATCTATCCCAGGTGGTGGATGTACCTCATGAGACAAACGTCCCCCCTGCCAAAGCCGCCTGTAAAAATACTGACCCGCCGGCGGCGGAGCATAAGACGGCGGCCGTGATTGGGCGGAAAATGGGGGCCCGTGCATCACTTCCTGTTCTGGCGAAGGGGAAGGGAGCTCCCGGGCGGCCGCCTCGTGGCAAGGGATCGCTTCCGGGAACAGCCCCCAAGGTGGGGCGGAAGGCTTCGCCTCCCTCTCGCGCCGGGGAGCGCTCAGGAGCTCTCTACTCCTCCGCAGACCAAGTTGAGCGGAGCGCAATTCACGACGCAACGCTGGGAAAGAACCCTGCGACTCCTTATCGAGCGACTTAGGCTCCTGACAGCTGGTCTCTTTGGCCTCCTTGCCATTCAACTTTCCCTCGTCCTCGGAGTCAGACGACTCCGAGGCTAGAGCCCCGTCCTTCTCCTTAGCATCTTTGTTCCCTTTGACGGGCCCCTCTCGGGAGCTCCCCGACTGGGCCTGCTCAAATACCCTGCGTACTTTTGTAAGCTCTTGAGAGCTTTCTCCACAACCACCCTCGCTCTTAGTGTTGCTACCTAGCATGTTTCCCATCTTTTAATATGTTACTCACCGCGTGAGGCCCAAGGAATCCGCCACTTACGCGTGAGCCTGAGGGGAGTCTAAAAGCCCTGTAGGTGCGCGCCACCCAGAGCCCAGGCTTATCCCCAACTCACCTGTCTCGCAGCTCTGTACTGGAGCGTTGTCCGCTGTCACGTCTCGGGGGTGATCAGTCCCCGTGCGGGCCTCCAAATGTCGATGTCGCTCCCGGCCGGCAGGAAGGACACACGACAAAGTCTGGCAGTGGACAACCTTTTCTTTTATTTTCCTTCTCCGTACAGCCTGCCCTGGGATCGCTCCCAGCCGAAGCCTCCTTTGGTCCGCTCCCCGCGGCTCCTTTTGGGCTTCTACTTCCGGGCTTCTTCTTCCCCCCCAGGGGTGGCACCAGTATATATACGGATACAGTGTCCAATCATGTTAAAGTAAGCAAGGCAAGCTGATTGGCTAACATCATCAGTTGCCAGGCAGACTATATTGTTGAGCGGGTTGCTTACGCGGTAAGCAGGAAACTAACGTGCTCGATGGGAGGGGTAATCTACCTCAGGCTTTACTCTTTACTACAGGCCTCACGTCCGCCAAGTGAGGCGACCGGGCTCGGGGCTGCGGCTCCCAACATACATGAATTTTAAGTTCTCTTTGGTTTCTTCTTGAAATGTCACTCTAGAATTCCCTCTCTTGAGAAAGCATGAAGTGATATAAAACATCAGTTTGTGTTGAAATTTTAAAAATAGAGAATAAAGGTTCCTGCATAGTTCTACTGAAACTTACTGAACATTTCCATACTCAGCGTCATAAATGGACCTCTTGTTAAGACTTAGATGGGTGTTTCATGGGGATCACTCCTGCCTCCTTGCGTTGTTACCTTTTGGTCATTATAACAATCGTGCCTGTGCCCAAAGGAGCAGGAGAGGATGAGCTCAAAGACCTTTCAGAACACATTGCAAGTGCAGTGGGAAAATGGAGGAGAAGGCCCATTTTACCTGCCCACTTTAACCAGAAAATTCATTTTCTCACACTAACAGCAGTCTCTGAGGTCTGGATTATCTGAGATAGAGCAGAGCAGCAGACAGTCCTACATGTTAATACTACATCCTCTCCAGTCTGACAGCCGGGAAAAGCAGTCCTGGAAAGTCCGTCTGTGGGCAGCACCTGCAGCTCGGAGCCCCTCTTTTCTGTTCTGAGCTCGGGGACTTGCTCTCACCCTATGTGGCCTGGTGGCTGACTCTCTCTCCTCATTTGTCTGAGAGGAGAACCTGCATGCCACTCCACGTGCTAAGATGCAATGACTAAATAAGGCGTCTGGGGAAGGCAGAGGGGAGCATGGGGAACCACGGCTAGCTTCTCCTTCAGGGAGAGGAGAAGTCACCTTTCCCATCTGTTCCTTGTACTTCCTCTGTGTCACACAGAGAAGGCCTCCATACAGTTCCTTCAGAAAAAGACAATGGAGGACAGGATGTGGCTCATTGAGCTAGCATGCATGAGACCCTGGGTTTGATCCGCAGCTCCCATAACAAAAGGAAATCTCTATGAAAAAAAATCATGCATGAAATGTCCCAAAGCTCACTTTGCTGTGTTACCACTGCCATACCCTATAATTAAAATACACAAATTGATGTTTATACACTGATGTTAAGCCAGCCTCTTCATACAAATGGAAAAATCCAATCCGAAAGTGAGGGAGGAGAAATAGTACATTTCTTAGAAGTCTGATGTGGCTGATCTTATTCATAAAATCTTCAGGAAAATAATTTTCATACTTTTTCATGCTAAACACTTCCCATAACCATTGATTTGATCTTTTCAAATTATCTTTCAGTAGAAATCCTCCACCTCTGGCAGCAGGGATCTAGACCCACATAAATCCTTCCAAGAAATTGTATTACTTATATTTACTATCAGTGCTTTTAACCCAGTGGAAAAATGCTCAAGGAACGTAATTATTTAAAGATTAGGAAGATAGGGAAATTGTAGTTTTTCCCAGAATGACCTTTGTGGACTGGTTTCTAAAAAAGAATTTGGGTCCTTTTCCAAGCACAGATGAGGGCCTGCCTAATCCTCCCTTTCAGCTGTGTAAACATTGACTGTTGAAGCAGTTTGGAAAGAAAATAAGAATAAAACTTGTAAAAACTAATGTAACACCTGAATAATGCAATTATATTATTGATTATTTCCCTTAAATAATAGGTGTTTTCTTCCAAAGAAAAGGCAGAAAAACAAAGACGATTTTCTTAATTTCTGTAATGTGATTATAGCAAACATCATAGGAAATAAAGCAATATTTACATACATAAAATATTTATGTGTGCACATGTGTATATAATTTTGCCATATTTTGATTTAGAAAGATGCTGTGGCTGCTGATTACCTATGAAAAGAGCAGTCTTCACTAAGGCCTTTCCACCTAGAATTTCATTTTGTAATTAATACCAGACACACTCACAACTGTGTACATGAGGAAACAATTATTGATCCTCTTTTAGCACAGACCATAACGTAAACCTCATTTGCAGACGTCTGTGTTGCTTTCTTGATATATATTTCTGAACATGTCCATTAATAGCTGGCTGCATTTTTAGGGCAACTGCATAAAATAATTGAAGAGAATTAATCATAATAGGTCCTCAAATTTATTTACAGTATTGAGGGGAAGTCCGTAAAATTTTCTGTAAGGTTTTGTGTGATTGATTTAATCACAAATTTTGAACAACCTTCGTTTTCCCAAATAATTCCACAGCTGAGGTTTGCCCCCTGGGCAAAGATGCCTTCCACTGACTGGAGTGGGCCAGGTGAATGTCTGTCCCGTGCACATATGAAGGAAGCTAGATCATATCAGGAAGGTGGCTGATTTTACCCAGTTTTGCATACAAGATGATTTAAAACCACTTCATATATTGTTGCATAGAAATCAGCATTTTACTTTTTCCCCAGATACTTGTTCTGAGTTTGAATTTGTCATCAGTTGTTAACAATGACTTTGAGTCCAAGCCAAAAATCTATCAAAGACAAAGAATGGGCTACAATAAAATGTATGAGGGAATCTTTGATATTCTCATTGACACTTATCTCCTGAGAGTAATACAAACTTACAAGGTTTGTTTACAGTTTGCCTGTTTCTAATGCCATAAGAAAGGGCAGTAGTTTTTTTCTTCTAACATTTTTTTTCTTCATAAACTTTTTAAAAATGAGTTTACTATTTAATCGAGTTTCCATAGTCAGTTTGGCCCTGCCAAAAGAAAGATACAGGAAACCATTGTAAAAATAATTCATTAAATTTTCCTAGTATAATGACCTACCTTCAAAAGAAAGTAATTTAGCATTGAGATTAAAGTCTTATCTTCATCCTCACTAGTAATGTTTTCCTTTTGTCCCAATAGTTTCTTTGAGTGTAAGAATCTGGAAATAGCGTTCTAATGAAAACATTTCATAGGAATTGAGAAATTGTGATGACATTAGTTTCTTTTTTAATACAGCATAAAAGTTAATTGGATCATGGGCAGTAATTTGGACTCTCACATTTGGTAGAAAGGAAATTACTTTCTAAGGCTAGCTAGAAAATACTGATCAAAGACCTGTTCAAAGGCAACAAATCTGTTTCAGTTTACTCATTTGTATTATCTAAAAGTGGGTATGTTTTATTCTCATCATTTGTATTTTTCTGTATCAATTTTCTTTGTATTTTTTTCACACAGACACTGAGTCTGTTAGACTATGTTTTCCTCTGACACACACGTGTTGAAATCAGCACCCAGACTTGAATTCTGCACTGAGTTAACCGACACTCATTATTTCATTCGAAGTCATATATTTGCAGCAATTTAAGTAGTTAGGTTTTCCGTGATGAAAGATTATTTTATAAGTTTGAAGTTATTCTAGTATTTTTCTGCTGCTGCTTTCTGTTGTTCAGAAAAGACGGGGCATGATTCATTCAAGTAACCTCTTAAGGGTTAATTAAATATTACACATGGCCCCAGATCTCTGGTCAAGTGCTGGAGTAAAATTGTCATTTATTTAAGTAGGTGTTACAGCTCCACAAAGAATGGCCCTACGTTTGGCAAGAGAGCAGATATGGAAACTGCTCACAGCCAAATTTACAAGAATAAAGTAATTGGTTAACATAAAAGTAAATGGCTTTGACAGATTTACACTCTTTGAGTGTGTTAGAAATCCACCAAAATTCACGATTATCTTGAAGTGAAAGAATCTGACACTGAGAGAGGGATGCAGTTCTTTGTAAGGGCAATGCCGTGGACCCATCCTGTCACTTTTTTTGCGTTCTGTCCCCTCCTCTGTGGTGCTGTAGGTAGATCAGAGGTGTCCATTCAACACTAACTTTTTCCACTCTGTTTAGTTTTAGATGCAGGTCCGCCCAAAGAAGAAAAGAAAGAATGCTACTATAATCTCAATGATGCCAGTCTCTGTGACAATGTGTTGGCTCCCAATGTCACCAAACAAGAATGCTGCTGCACATCAGGTGCCGGCTGGGGAGATAACTGTGAGATCTTCCCTTGCCCAGTGCTGGGGACCGGTAAGTATCACCCAAGTGTTACGGTGACACTTGTGTTTAATTATGTGGTGTGCATCAGTGGTGCACGGGCTCAGTTTGCTTATCACACTGAGGCCCTGTAATGATGTCCTTTGTAATTGGCTTTATGTGATATTGACAGTTTTATTCAGGGCTGAAGCCATCACACTCTGCCCACATCAACTTGAATTCTTAAACCTCTCTCTGTCAGAGAGCACACCATTAACAGCTCTGTATGATACTCTGGCAGAAAATTCAATTTTACTACATTTTAAAATTAAGATGAATCTTCTTTGATAGCAGTGCTATAGCCTTCTCCATAAATAGAGCTTGTGTATCTAAGCTAAAATTTTGCTTGATGGGCCCTTTAAATAATAGATTCTGCAGCAGTACAAAAAGTCATAATATCAAATAAAACATGAGTGAATTAAGAAGGTTTTTGAAAAACATACAGTTAAACTTATGGCATCATTTGACATATTTCCATCTAATCCATAACTTTTGGCTATTGTGTTGAATTTATTTGCCTGACATTCTGTTAAAAAAAGTTGCTGAATCTGAGAAAGCAAAACTGAAATTAAAATATGCAATCAAGGAAGACATTAATTCTTTTTCAACTTATCTCTCTTTTGGTTTTGTCTCCCCTAAAATCAGCTGAGTTCACAGAAATGTGTCCTAGAGGGAAAGGTTTTGTCCCCACTGGAGGATCCTCCTATGACATTGGTGGTGAGAACTATAAAGGTCAGAATCAAATGGAAATGAATCTGTAACAAATGCCAGACATTTGAGTAAAAGCTTGGTGTGGGTTACTCAGAATTAGACTTCTGTTGAGCCATGCAAACTGATTACAAAGTTCGTAATTCTGCCACTGAAGGAAGGTCTCTGTGACCTCAGGTTACAAGGATGCAGCGAGGAATGTGCACAACTACTTAGCACAAAAATCTATACTCAATAGATACTTAGTCATTTTGTTATGCTAGAGGTGTCTTAGAAATCACATACACTATGACTATATAGATTTGATTATCATGATGTTTGTCTTTGTGCACATAACTCACTTCATCCTCCTTGTAACCTCTGAAACATTATTCTGTCTCAGAGATGAAGACACAGAAGCTCAGATTAAGTGACCTGTCTTGCCAAGGCCACACAGCTCTACATATTTTGATCTAAGCCACAACTCTGTCTGAGGCCTCAGAGACCTTCCTTCAGTGGAACCAAAAGAAACATGGAATATTTCCACAAGTAGGATATCTTATCCAGCTGCTCAGTTATTCCTTATTAAACACCAGCTTTCAAAAAATGGATGGACAAGAAAAATATTTTTGTAGTCTCTTTACAATCCACTTAGCAGTTCTCAATATTAAACTGAAGAGGAATAAAAGTCTCTGCATGGAAAAGTCAAAAGTGAGTGGTGAGGAAATATTCATATATGCATTCACCAAAATTAAGTGGCTGCACACTGATGTTAGAACTATACAGTAACAGCATTAAATATTTAAAACATCTATTTTAGTTTTGTTTTCCATTCTTCATTATTCATTATGAATCTGTGGCTATTAGTAAAAGCTTCTAGAAGTACAGTAGTTAAGTTATAAAAAAGCAAGTACCTTAGCTTTGTCAATGACCGTTTCTATTTGTGTCTTTAAAATACATCTATGCTTTAGTTCAACAAATAACAAGACCTGGTTTGTAATATGCATTGAATGGTTTTCAAATTCACAGACATCACATTGTATATTTTTGCAGGAATGTAGTTAAATTTCACCTCATATGATGGAGAAAAAACAATGTCACTCTAAATTCACTCTTTTATATAAAAGTAAATTCCTCTTCTCTCCCCGTAAGTGGGTTCAAGTCCAAACAGCTATGCGCTATGTGCATGGCTCTGCCATTTTCTGTCCATGTGAATTTGAATAGTCTTCTGTGAGTCTCTTAGCTTCAAATTGAGCACTAGATAACTTTCAGAAGTTAGAAGTGATGCTAATAAAAGCAATAAATAAGATTTGATCATCTGCCTGTGTCAAAGAGTGTCTTGAGTCCTCCACATGAATTATATTATTAATCTGTTAAGTCTTATTTGGTTGGTATTCCTGTTATCTCCAGTTTATCATGGAGTAAACTGTGATAAGCTGTCTTAGTTACTTTTTTTTTTTTTTTTTTGTATTTTTCTTTTTTATCAGTACTGGGATGGAACTCTCGACCGCCTGCTTGCAAGGCAGGTGTTTATGCCGCTGAGCTAAATCCCCAGCCCTGTCTTAGTTACTTTTTACTCGTCGCTGAGACAAAATACCTGATGCCCAAGTTAGGAAAGGAAAGGTTTATTTCTTACAGTTTTTGGAGGTTTCAATCCATGCTCAGTTGGCTCCCAGGCAGGGGGGCATGGCGGGCCCACCTTTCATGGCGGCTGCAAACAGCAAGCTTGAATCAGCAAGGAGCAAGACACATCTTCTTCCTGCCATTACATCACATCCTGGCTCCACCCCTATGTGGGTGAAGCACTGACACCATCAATCCAAGCGCTAAACAATGAGCCAATCACAAATGCACAATGCAAACTCATGAGGCCTGGGGGACACAGACATAAACCATGACATAGCGTTCTTCATTCTGTGAGGGGATGTGCATGCCAACCTCCATAGGAAGTTGTGACTTCACCAGCCTCTGTTATCAGCAAGAAAATCTTTCGTCAAGTTCTCTCAGACTCTTACTGGCATCCCTGTACATATCAACTAGTGAAGGAGCCAGGGTATACATTCATAGAAAGGCATATTACTTCAAATTTAGAGAATGTTTTTTGTGCTACTGTGTTATGGTGCCACTTCGTTCACTGTAGGTAGCATCTGAGAAACCTTTGTAGTCGCGTGGTAGCATATGCCTGTAATTCCTGCATTTGGGATGCTGATGCTGGCAGATTGAGAGTTCGAGCCCTGTCTGAGATACAAAGCAAATTCAAGGCTTGCTTGGACTACATTTTGAGACCCTATCTCAGAAAGAAAAAAGAAAAAAAAAAGGTGATGAAGATGATGATAGAAGAGGAGGAAGAGAAAAAGAAAACCATTGTCTTAGTTACTTTTCTCCTTGATAAGACAAAAAGGAAGAAAGGTTTATAGGATTTCAGCTCACAGTTTGCAGAGGTTTCAGTCTGTAGGCAACTGGTTCCAAGGCAAAGCAGCATGGCAGGCAAGAGACAGCCAGCCTGCCTTTCCCTTTTACCTGATCCAGGCTACCAGTCTTTCTGAGTGATGCCACCCAGAACTATGCTAATTCCATTCAGTGGACTAATTTAGTGCCATACACCTGTAATCCCAGTATCACAAGGCCTGCTCCAGAATGCCCCACCTATGAGCGCATGAGGCTTTGGAAGGGCCTAGCTACAAAGCCAAACAATCATCTTTACAAATACACCTTTTCTGATAATGTTGGAACTGTTGCTCCACAGACAAACCACGTCTGACTGTGTTTCTCCATCTGTCATTTAGGGCTAATTTTAAGAACGCTATATTGCTGTGTCTGTTAAGAGTTAACTTGAAGCTCAATATTAATTCGCTTCCTGTTCTTAACAGGAAGATCAAAACTGTCTCCTCTGTGTATTTTCTCAATCTTTCCCCCTATAGATGCTGACGAATGCCTACTTTTTGGACAAGAAATTTGCAAAAATGGTTTCTGTTTGAACACTCAGCCTGGTTATGAATGCTACTGTAAGCAAGGGACATACTATGATCCTGTCAAACTGCAGTGCTTTGGTAAGTTTCGAGAGGATCTAGAATGGTGTGCTATGAAAATACACAGATGGAAAAAAATAAGTAATGCTATAAAAAAAATGTCTTTAAATTGGGTGCTGAAGAGTTATGTGAATGTTTTATGGGTATCTTTCTTGAGCAATGTTTTAGAAAAAGTTCCCCTCCTCCTATTTGAGTGGATTTCAAACAGTGAGTTAATATTCAATGTGGAATTGTAATTCAGGTCGTTGGTATAACTGAAGAGTTCTATGGGTGTGTGGAACCTTCTGTTTCATCACTCATATCATACAAGTCAAAGTCATTTTTCAATACTGCCAGACTTTAATACTTAAGCAGAAAACCATATACACTAGGCAGGAAAGGAAGTAATTTTAAAAGCATCATAAAAAAGCATTTTATCTTAAATTTTCTAAGTGTATCCTGTTCATAGGTGTTTTCTTTCCATATTTAATAGCAGTGATAGCAGTAGAAGTGTTGTTTTTCCAATTAGAGACTTTTTTTTTTTTTTTTTTTTTTTTGGTACTGGGGATCACAACTGACATTTTCTAAGAGTCAGCACTGTTCTCTTTTGGATGATGTAGAATTCATTAAAATGTGGCAGCACCTGGAATGTGTTAACTTTGCTAAGAGTAGGAGGTACAACTAATTGCTGAATTTCTTTAATCATTTTTTTCTTTGAAGATATGGATGAATGTCAAGACCCCAGTAGTTGTATTGATGGCCAGTGTGTTAATACGGAAGGCTCTTACAACTGCTTCTGTACCCACCCAATGGTCCTGGATGCATCAGAAAAAAGATGCATACAGCCAACTGAGTCAAATGGTATGTTTGGATAGAAGATGCAAACGTATGTCCCAGTAAATATAAATGTCATAAGGCTTTCCTGTTGACTAAAATGTGAACAACTGAAAAGTAGGAAAGAGTTCCTTGGGTATATTGAAATAAGATACTAAGAGAAATAATATGATGCATGTGATCAAGATGTAGATTTAATATCCAGAAATGTACTCATGAAATAGACAGTGAGGCAGGGCAGATGGCAGAGCTGCTCTGTGCCTGAGGGCTCATCACACTTGACCTTCAGAGGCATCTGAGGAAGGTCCAAGTTCAAAGGAGGAGACTGAGGTGTCCTTCACCTGGTGTGCAAGGGATAGATGAGGCTGGACAGAACATAAGGTGCAGTTAAGCAAGGTACACAGCCCTGAAGTCCATGGAGAGATCCCTGTTCACCTCGATGACTGGCATGACTTTGACATTGGTATAACCAGTCATTCCACTGAGGAGATCACTCTGGGTGAGGTCCATTCAAAAGTGCAAAGGTTAGAATAGAACTGAGAATTCTAGAATGCAGTGTCACCAGTCTTGGGCTTTGGCAAATGAAAGAAAGATGAATCAAACAATGCTATATAAAAAGCAAAGGTAGGATCTGACAGAGAAGTAAAGATGAAAAGTGAAGGTAAGAATTAGAAGGACAGAAAAGCTAGTGGGGCCTTCTAAGTAATGCTGGGAAACCTTGCGGGAAGAGTATGGCTGGAACACGATGGGCTGGTTGAATTCCATCAGATGGAATGGCGTGCTCAGCTGAAGCTGACGGGTTTTATCTGTGGGAGGACCAGGCTGCATTCAGAGTTGTTCTTGGAAGTCCCTCTTAGAAATGGATGGAAACTATTTTCATCACTGGGTTCTACCACCATGTTGATGAAGTAGGAATAGCAAAATAGCAATGCGATTGTCATGGAACTGTGTCTTTCTTTTAGAACAAATAGAAGAAACTGACGTCTACCAAGATCTGTGCTGGGAGCATCTGAGTGAAGAATACGTGTGTAGCCGTCCTCTTGTGGGCAAGCAGACCACATATACCGAGTGCTGCTGTTTGTACGGAGAGGCCTGGGGCATGCAGTGTGCCCTCTGCCCCATGAAGGACTCAGGTGAGCCGGCATCTAATTTCTTCTGCAGAAGGCCAGTGGGACAAATTGTTTTAGAGCCTGACATTTCATAAATATCTTTACTTCTTATATCTTATTTTATTACAGGTGTGGGTATATGGAGGGTGGAGAGGAGACGATCAGGATTGTATAAACATATGGTTTCTGGTCTGCCTCCAAGCCAGACCCTGTTATTAATTTTTGAAACCATCATTCTATTTCCCCAAAGAATGATTAATGACCCGAAGAAACATAACTCAGCCATCAGTGGCATAGGTCTTTAGAGTTTATATTTCCAGATACTTCATTTTTAAAAATATTCCTAAAAATTTCTGAATAGAGTAAAAAATACTAGGCCATAGAAAATCATTGTAGGTCAAAGTCCAGATTTTTATGTCTGTCTCTATTGGAGAAATCTTTCTTTTCGTGTTCGCGAACCACAATCCTCTCTTTTAGGGCTGGTGCTCTGTCAGTGGAATTTTTAATCTCCTGGTTATCTGTTGGAATCTGTTTCATGGATTCCATTTGTTTTCCAGTGTTGGGCATTAATGGTTTCCATCAGTTTTCTAAGCTCCTCTATTTTATTATCTGTGTCTACTCTAGGCAGATCCTTTATCTTAATCATCTCTTTTTTTATCCAAGAGATTATTTATAATCTGATATTCTCTATGGCCTCATTCACCTGGTTTTTACTTCTGCAGTTATTTTTCAGCAAGTTCTGGTGGGTAGCTTCTGATTTCCTCTGTCTCATTGTCCCCTGCACTTATCCTGAGTGGGTTGGAGATGGGATTGCACTTTGCTTCTATGTCTTGTCATTTTCTATTCTTTTAAATTTTAATTTGTTTTCTGTGTTGATGTTTGTAACTTGCCTATGGTAGATAGCGTAATCACTTGTATCAAGGCTTCCCTAGGAAATGTCTATTCCTCAGAGATGTCTTCTCTGTGTAGCTGGCTCTTGGTCTGTGTGTCTGTTCCAAAGTCCTTCCTTCCAATTTTGGGCTGTGTAGTTGCTGTCTACCTGGCTCAGCACCCAGTCCTTTAGTACTGGACTGTGGTGATGGTTATGACCCCATCACCACAACCACAGTGTTGGCATACAAGAGAGAACAACTGATTACAACAGGTATGACACCCTGGCTAAGTAATGGAATAAGCAATAATAGTAGCATCAAGCACAACCTAGAAATGAACAAACTGTGTTTAAGGTTTTAAACCATAGGAACAAATTTACAGTTATAAAATCCTTCAGAAACCAGGAACTTGTATGCAGTAAGTTTCCCCTTAGTCAAGCAATTTTACTCTGTTGGGGGAGATAGAGGGCTAGAGGACAAAAGGCTGGAGAACAAAGGATGAGCACATAAGTTTTGGGAACCTGGAGAAGAAGACAGGAAGGAATTAATGGAGGAGAAAGTAAAAGACTAGAGATAATGTTCGCTCAGTTGAAAATATCAAAAAAATCAAGAACATGGAAGGAAGAGAGAGCAGAGGCAAGCAAAACAAACAAGCATGGTCCACAGCCACTGTGGCACCAGGGAAAACAGCTCCATCTGTGTTGCTCATGTGTGGATGGGCACATGTATCCCTATCGTACTGGATTGTTGTGGGTATATAAAGAGCAGGTTATTAGCACCAGCCTTACTGTTGACTTGGGCCCTGGAGGAAAATGCTACAGGGAGAAAACAGTGAAATCAGTAAGGAAATGAGTGCAGTTAGTTGTTACAGCACACACCTGTAATCCTAGCACTGTGGGAGGCTGAGGCAGGAGGGTCACAAATTGAAGAAAGCCTCGACAATTTAGTGAGAGCCTGCCTCAAAATAGAAAAAGGGGAGAGGATACAGCTCAGTGCAAAGACCCTCCGTTCAGTCCCTGTACTGGAGGGAAAAAAATGTGTAAGTCCAGTTAGAGAACTCCAGTTAGAGATGGCTCCACCGAATATTTTGATTCTTGTTTTACTTATGCAGCATTTTCACTGCTTAGTTTTTTCAAAATGAATATATATTTTGAAAGAATTAGAATAGTCTCAGATATTGTGCCCCATGCCACCTGCTCCAGCATAGTAGAACTGTGCTCCTTAAAGATGCACACTTTCAAACAGCTTGATTTTTTTCCTACACAGTAAACATTTAAATATTGTAAATCAGTGTTTAAAACTGGAATCAGTATCGCTGATGTAAATCACACTTGATTGTTGTCTTGAATCTCAACATCTCCAAGAGTGGAGTCCCTTGATAATCGATGGTAACTGCCGTGACGATAGTCACTTTTCTGTCACATTTTAAGGGCTGTTATATGAGGGTACATTATACAACCTGCAGTATCTTAGAGTTGATGACAGACTGTCACTTTTAAATTGCTTCCTAGGTGTTTTATAGGTGCACCATGATTTACTGAGCCACACCTCATGTTGGCTAAGTTCCTCCCCCAGCCTTTCCCTGCAGTGCTCAGATTTCCCCCATAAACCGTGTTGCATTGTGCTGCCCTATACGTACTGGAGGGAGGCCTCAGTAAGAAGATGTCTGTAAATAAAGATACTGGATTATTAACTATTATTTCCTAAAAACATTGTAAAAATTTAAACTTTCATTGGAAGTGCCCAGAAATACCCCTTTGCTCTTAGCCTTCTACTAGTGGATGGTCCCAGTCTTTACGTTTTTTGTCTTGGTTTTTGGTACCCGAGATTGAACTGGGGCTTTCTGCATGCCAACCACAGAATCTACCACTGAGTTTCACCCCCACTCCTTTTTTATTTTATTTGTTTTTACTTCTTTGTGTTTTTGAGACAGGGTTTCACTATGCACTTCAGGCTGGCCTTGAGCTCACTTTGTAGCCCAGGCTAGCCTCAAATTCACAGTGATCCTCCTGCCTCAGACTCCCTGTGCTGGGATTACAGGCATGTACCACCACACCCAGCCCCACGCCTTTAAAATAGTTTCTGTCTGCCTTACGTGCATTTCCATTTATTTCTATGGAATTTGAGAATCTTTCCATGTTTGCAGGGGATTTGTATTTGTCAGTGATGTATACCCTTTATCCATTTTTGTTGCTTTCTGTCTTATTTGTAGATGTTTTGTGCATGTTCTGCTTACAGTGGTGATAACAGGTTATGGAAACTGCTTTCTGAAGGGGTTTGTGTATATTTGCATTTTGGTCTCTGATCATGTGATAATACTGCCTTAGACTCTGACAAGCTAGTGCTTTTGATAATCAGACTTGATTTTTTAAAAAATTAAACTAGGTGTCTGCCATAAAATACATTTTCTTTTTTTTTAATTTTATTTAAGGAGAAAAAAGAAAAAAAACAGAAAAAGGGTACAAGTTATACAGAATTTCAGAAAAAATAAACAGTAGGAAATCACTAGTTAATTACATATTGTCATCTTAGAAATAGTTGTTGAAGTTACAAAATTAAAGAATATAGAGGGGACTTTCAAACAGTGAGACTGCAACATCAAATACATTTTCAAATGAAACTAAAATCCAAAGATCTTTTAAAACATTGTTACTTTATAGCATCTAAGCATGAATTAAAGACTGAAAAATGCAGAAATTCTCAATCTAAGAATTTCTCCTCAAACCATTGCCTCATAAACATTAATGAGCATATCAATTATCTAGGGATCTTTTTTTAAAAAAATTACTTCATTAGAGAAAAGTTATCATCTTAACAAATGATGCTAGGAAAACTGAAGATTGTAGAAGATTGAAATCAAGCCCCTGTCTCACACCCTGTGTGATAATAAAATGGGTCATGGAAGACTTAAGCATAAAACCTGAAACCTTGAAATTGCTAAAAGATAGCGTAGGCGGCAGGTCCTAAGGGCACATGTCTGTATCTCCCACTTGGGAGGCTTAAGCAGGAGGATTGCCTTCAGTTCAAGCCAGCCTAAGGTACATGATGAAACCCTGTCACAAAGAAAGGAAGAACAGAACAGAACAAGAAAAGAAAGAAAGGCAGAGGGGAAATAAAGCTACAGGAAAATTTCCCAAATAGGGCTCCAGTAGAACCAAGAAACAAACAAAAATAAATAAATAAACAAATGAACTACATCAAATTAAAGAGTTATTGCACAATAAGAGAAACAAGAAATAGAATAAAGACAGAGCCTACGGATGGGAGAAAATTTTTACCAACTACTCTTCTGACAGAAGATTAGTATGTAGAATATATTAGGAATTTTTTTGAAAAATAAGAAGAGCCTGATCAGTAAGTGGGCAAATGAATTGAACAGATGCTTCTCAAAATGAATACAGCCAGTATATACGTGAAAAAGTTTCAGCATCTTTAGCCCTTATAATGGTGTAAATTAAAACCTACTGAGATTATATCTCACCCTAGTCAGAATGGCTACATCAAGAATTCATATATGCTGGTGAAAATTTGGAGGAAAAAAGAATGCTTCCTCCCTGCTAGTAGGAATCTAAATTAGTACATCCATGGAAATCATTATGGATTCCTCCAAAAACTAAAAGCAGACCTACTACTTGACCCAGCTGTACACTCCTTGCTACGTCCCCAAAGCAGTGAAAGTCTGCACACTGTAAGGGAAGACCTGCGAGCCCTTGTTTCTGTGACACGGTTCACTGCAGCCAAGATACGGAACCGGTCCACGTGCGCATCAGCAGGTGGGTGGATGAGGCAAACGCAGTGTGTGTGTACCCAGGGGAGCACTGTATTTGGCTACAAAGAAGAATGCAGCTCTGTCATTTGCAGGAGAATAAATGGATCTTAAGACTGTCAGGTTGAACAAAAGAAGCCAGACTCGGGAAGAAAAAGAACACATCTTCTCCCTGATAACGTGGAATCTGAAAAACATGATAAAGCTGAGAGGAGACTATTTATTAGACAAGAAGGACAGTAAAAGGGACAAGCAGAGGCACGAGGGTGCTTATAAGTGGGTACATAAGAATAAATTACACGCACAGAAATCCTCCCAACAAAATAAAATGAGGGGGGAGGCCACAAGATGGAGGGTGAAAATGACTAGAGCATGTTATGTGCATGCATGAATCCTTCAAAATGAAACTTGTTATTCGTAAAAAAAGACCGAAAACATATTTAGAGAAAAATGAAATGCCAGTTCCTGGGTTGACGGGTGTGAGGATTCTGCATTTCTGATGAACACAGCACCAAGCTGCTGCTAGCCCTTGCGTCCCACTGCAGTGTCTGTCTGTCCATCTAAACCGAGACCAGTCTGAGCCTGTTCAACACGCACACCACCCCACCCCCGGCTTCCCTAGCTGTGCAGCCGTTTGGGGGAACAGTTACTGATGGAAACAGTGCTGGAGGAATTTGAGGAATAAATCGCACCACTTGTCATCAGTTTTGAGCATTAAAGTTCAGTGTAAAGTAAAGCTCTGGCTCGGGACCAAGCTTTCACACCTCTGGTCCAATAGGTCATGGGCACTAATTCTTGCTAAAGCAGCGACTATGGCCGAGAATACTGGTCGGTTGAGGAGGAGGGCGGGACTCCCTAAATGGTGCTTTCTAAGTTAAACGGCAGCTGCGGGTTGGTACCACATGCAAGGGAAATGAGTGGAGGGTGATGGATGGTGTCCGGGTGTCTGTCTTTCCATGAGGAGAATTGCATGACTGTATATTTTGGGAGTCATTCAGGATCTCATTTCAGGGCTCAGCTACAGTCACAGTGGCCCAACGGCAGGCTAAATGAGCAGGCTGTTTCAGGTTGTTGGTGGTGGCTCTGCAGGTGTGTCAGCAGGCAAGCTCGGTTTGGTGGTCATAGAGTGACCTCTTTCTAGAGCCCTGGATGCATCCTCTTCTTCTCTTCCTGCCTTGACAGTGTCCTCTGATCTGCCACGGCTAGAATGATTTAGTGGCTGAATGACTTTGGGAAGACCCTCAGATTTGATGCCTTTATTGCAGCATCATACAAAGACCAAGCTTTTAGGAAAACCAGCTCAAGAAGAACAACACCCTGTGACGTGGACATAGCATACAGCTTGGGGCTGGAGGGTCATTGTTTGATCTTGCTGGGAATTTTTAGTGCTGAAGGAAATAGGTTACCACAGTTTTGAGGTTGTTGGTGAATATGGAGCATATTGGAATATGAATTTCATAATTGATTTTCTGTATCTCAGCTACTAATTTATATATATATATATGAGAGAGAGAGAGAGATACAGACAGAGAGACACATACACAGAGCCAGGTGCTGTTCATAGTACTTCCTGTTAAAATATTGAATTCTCCAAGCTGCCTTATGTCTCCAATTACCTTCTTTTTCCAGAAGAGGAGCCAAGGCCCAGAGAAGTTAGGTTACCTGTGCCACAGGTACATCGTGTTTAGAAACAGTCAAATCCAGGCATCCTGGGACGAAATCTGTGTTATAACTGCTTCACTGTTAGCTGTGGTCTCTTTATTCCCAAGGTCTCAAAGCACATCTTTTTTGTTTGTTTGTTTTGTTTTTTGTCTTTCTCGTTTTTATCGGTACCAGGGATCAAACTCACAATGGCCTGCTTGCAAGGCTGGCACTTATGCCGCTGAGCTAAATCCCCAGCCCCTCAAAGCACATCTTAAATAAATGGTATTTCTTAGAATACAAAGTAGAGAATTAAAACTGAGATTCTTAAATTTTCTCAATTGTTCACTAACTGTACAGCTGAGTTAGAGTCATTGTGCCATCAAACCTGTATCACCAGATTCATTGGAGGGCATAATATTTGTTTAATGAATTACAGTGTCAGCTAACCTTACTAAATAAAACTGTTGATACTTACTAATTTCAATGCTTTATTTTATTGGTATTCTTAAAGAGCTAAACTTAAATCTCCTGGAAAACATACTTATAAATTACAAAATATATAGTGTTCCGTTATCTTAGGGAATAAAAATATTTTGCTACGCAAATGAAAGAAAATTCAAAACATTTGAACAGTGGAATCAAAAGTATCCAGGGATCCTATTGCCTGTGGTTACATTAAAATAATTACATTTGTTATCAGTAAATTGTTGAAATAGTCTTGATTTATAGCTTTGAGGTTCAGGAATTTTTTAAACAGGACAATACTGTGTTGAAAGAGTGCCACCTGTTGGTAGTTTGGGATACTACAAAATAGGTGTCAACCCCAAAAGAACTCTCAGTAAATGACTTCAGGTGCAGCAGCTGAGAGAGGGTTTTTAAATGTCCCAAAGGAAACACAAGTGGCACACTATAGAGGCATGAACATGAACCCCCTATTATAAGAACAGTTTGAAGATGCAGATATCAAATAATCTGATTCAGAAAGTCTAATTCTGTGAACTCACCCTATGTATGAGTTCCAGGAAGAAAAATGTTACAGCATAACATGGGCAAACTGGAATTAATTCTGTCAAGAATTGGTTGATTAGTTATAAGGCATTTACACTGTGGAAAATTCTATACAGCCTTTTTTAAAAAAAATAAAAGAGGCATGTCTGTATGCCCTAAAATACAATGATATTTAAGCCATATTTTTAAAGAGATAGAACATTTAGTAAACTTCACTGTGTGGAAAATGAAGGGGTGAACACATCCGGCTGGGCTGGTGACTGCCGCTAACGCTCCATCTGCTTGAATGGGTACGAAGTGAGCTCTCGGGAAGAAGTGAGCCCACCCGCTCCCCTCCCAGCATTGCTCCTGGTCACCCCCCACCAGCGGCACAGCCTCTCTGTCACTTGTTTGCCTTAGTAGAAATTGAGAGAAGGTTCTAAGTAGGGATAAGTCTGAGGGCTGGGATTATGTGTAGTTTGGCCATCACCCTCCTCCTGTAAGTGTTGGCTAAATGATTAATAAAAGAACAAATAGATTCTGTGTAAAGTCTACTAAAAGCACAATGGTGTAAAGACATTCGAAGATGCACTTAGTGTCTATTAAAGAAAGTGGGTCTGTTTCCTACTCTGGTTTAGATAGGCTGTGCTCTGCGGAAATGAAAGCTGTTTGTAAGACTTACTCATACTTGTCTTAATACTAAAAAGAATGAGTATTACTTCATACAATTTATATGCATCTTGCCGTTTACAAGATAGGTAGTTAAAATCTAAGTTACTACTTATTTGCATTTTAAATTTACATATTCTTTCCTTGATTTCATTATTTACTGAACATGACCTGCTGTACAGACTTTTTTATTTACAGAGAAAGAAACAAAAAAAATGGAGAAAAAAAGGGTAGAAATAATATAGAATTACAGAAAAATAAACAGTAAGAAATCACCAGTTGATAAGTTACAAATTGTCATCTTAGAAAAAGTTGTTTAGGTTACAAAATTACGTAAAGGGACATTCAAATAGTGACACTGCCAACAATTCTGCTCAGTGATCCAACAAAAACTTAGTAATATGGTTATCAGTCCTACACACTTGTTTTTAAACATTCAAAACAGAACAAAACAGAAAAAAACAAAGACTTTTGGAAAATATGTACAGTTTGCATTCATAAGGTGCAATGATACCAGAGTTAGGATATCTTCTCCTAAGTGTTATGTCCCTTAAATGTACGTGATATGACTAAATTTTTAATACATCTTGATAGCTAGTCTAACCCAGTTTTTTCATATAGTTTTGCAAAACAAAGAATATAAAATCTGCCTGAAAACAAATTGTACCAGTGACTTTTTTTTCCAAATCTGTGCATGTGTCTTACACATTCCTGAAGACATCAGTGTAAGAAATTTCATAATAGCCTTGGAGGTGTGAAGGATGACAGAGATTTCACTCGTTGAACTAACGATGAAAAAGTATTGTAACTGGGCAATAGTTGCAAAAGACCTTTCAGCAGTCATGGTTTAAAGGCTTTTCCAAGAAGTGTTTCCAAAGAATGGTAACAACTGCAAC
Organism: Cavia porcellus; assembly: GCF_034190915.1. Classification (NCBI taxonomy): domain Eukaryota; kingdom Metazoa; phylum Chordata; class Mammalia; order Rodentia; family Caviidae; genus Cavia; species Cavia porcellus. The sequence continues at coordinate 228,152,516 of NW_026947484.1, read as the reverse complement.
ACCCTACGTGTGACATGCAGGGAATGGTCACCCTGTCCGTTTAGGCATCCAAAGATCTTGTTTTGACTTTGGCATTGTGTCCCTTGCACTGGACCAGATACTTAGATCTCCTCTATCCAAAACTGAGGCCTTCTTGTCGGGCTATGATAATTAATACTGTCTTAATATGAGAACATTTAGCCGTCTGGAGCACTATGACTCAGGATGGAATAGCTGTGAACCAATTGTAATGGAAAATTACAGTTCAAGTAGGAAAGGCCTAAGTTAACTGGTTACCATGTGTCTGCAGATTGTGTGCACTTTGGGTCAAAACAGGCAAAGTGAGCCAGTCCTTTGGGACTGAGTTTTTTGGTATCCATAGAAATAGGCTGAAATTGGATACTACATGGAATGGCCAGTAAGCCATTTGTGTTGTTTTTTATTGAAAAGATTATTTTAAAAACTTCCTCTCACCCCTCTCAGAAGAGGTGTGAAAATACTTTTCCTTCTATAAGGAGATCATTGCAAAATAAAATTCAGTAGGAAGTGTATGCATATAGCTTTTCAGTATGGCACAAACCTTCTGACTGCCCCCTTGTGTAACGTGGCTGTACCAACACCTGCATCGGGCTGCTGGAGGGTTAAACTCAGGTAAGAGGTTGGCACACAGTTAATGCTCCTAAGTGGGAGTGATTGGGACCTAACCCTATTCCAGGAAATGCTGAGCTAATGCTTAGTCTGCATGGCTGCCTTGTCATGCAGGGCGGGAGGTCTTTTGGAAGGGGGCAGAGTCAAAAGCAGAGGGACAGCAGAGGGTGCTCAGGCAGCCGGGGCAGCCGCAGAGACTGCTGGGTGCTGTGGTCTTATTTTGGAAGTTCTGTGTTTCCATTGTTTTGTTGGGTTGGTTTTTATTCTCTTTTTTTTTTTTTATTATGTCAAATCCAATGGCAGGAGCAGCTGTTTCAAAGATAGCAAGATACAGTAGCAATTTTGGATTTACTGTAGACTTGTTTTGAAGTCCTTTATTGCATTTATTGTCTTGCTTTTATTGTTTCTAGTCTGTTGTTTGATTTTTTTACTATGTCTGAAGTTATCTGCAGCTATTTTGAAGACATCAAAAAGCATTATGGTAACTGTTGTTGATTTCATAGTGTTTTGAAGTCCTGTGTCTTTTATACTGGTTTGTTTTGATTGGTTTTATGGTTTTATCCTCTTTAAAAAATGATAGACATCACAAAAAGAAAGAAACTTCTCTAAAACTTAGCAGGGAAGTGTTAATACTCTAACCTGAATTTTCTTCATTGTTTCTATAGTGAATTGCCACCTTAGGCCCACTGAGTTTACTGGGTGGAGAAATTCAAGACTGATTCAGTCAGTTACTAAAGAATCAAGCTGGCAGGACTCTCCCTGGCCACAGAGTGATGCAGAGCACACTTTTTTCATTCCTATCAGGACACCCAAGCGGTTCTCGTGTATACTATTTATTATCACCAGTATCTTCCATTGCAGTGTCTCTCAAACCTGTTCTCCAGCTCCCAGTCCCTTCCTCCAGAGTCGGTTCAGGTCTCCCAACAGGACAGGGGTCTATTACTGAACCCTGAAGAGATGCTCATCCTGGAAAGGAATTGGGTAACAGGAAGAGAGGTGGGAAAGCCAGGGACCAAAGTGGGGACAGTAGGTAAGAGGAAAAATACTAAAAATTAACCTGAAATGGGTTGGGCTTTTTTTTTTTTTTTAAACCTGTAAACTGTGCATTAGAGGATGAGAAAGCAGGGGACAAGGAAGTGACTTTCTGGTAGGATCATGTGGTAGCCACTGAGGAAGAACATTTTAGGAGAAAGGGAAACGTGGTTGCCTCGGAATGTAAAGGTAACCTAAGAAAACAAACCCTGGCAGAGAGGGAAGTGCAGGCCTGTTTCCTGCCATGCTGCTGAGGACCAAGCACAGGGGGTACCCTGGAGCAGGCTGTGATCCCTACCCCCCAGCTCATTCTCTGGAGCAGGGGCCAGCGACTCTGTGGAACTCCAGCTTGGAAAGACCCAGGGGGGCTCTGGACTGGGGACTGGGCACAAACTGTTGGAAACTGTTTGAAGCCTTTGTTGCTGATCAGCAGACACAGTAGTTCAGCATGGGAAGAGCGTGATTAGCAGATTTCCCTGGGTGACAGGAGCACTTCTGAAATGTTGACTCTTACACGGCTTGGACTTGGGAATGTGCATGTTATTTGTGTTCATTTTCCTAAACACTGTGCTGCATGGAAGGGCTAGGAAAGCTTTGCCCACTATCTGTTACAACATTCTCAGTAGGAAATAGTCATGATTAGTCCCACTGATGTCACGTTAAGGATCTAATTTAGAACCTGAAAAGGGAAATTAAGATATGCATGTAAGATAATATGATCACAAAAATAACTTCTAATTTTAATTATCAAGCAACCTAATTTACCCCAAAGCTATAGCCTTAGCAGTTCTCCTTGGATATGGGAGGCTATGAATAGGTATTCCATTTTTCTAGAAATGCCCTTTCACTGTTACCTTGTACAGTACCAAATGATTTCACTGTTAGTAGATTTTACTTTCATGCACATAATTGTTTAAAGTCCTGTTCTATTTTGAGGTTTTGAATTCAAGAGTGTTTATTTATAGCCCTTTTTATTAGCTTTTTATAAGCTAGGCAACCACTCTGCTTTAACTATAACTATCTGCTTGTGGCCAGAGCAGGCTACCTCACAAAGAATGATGGAGTTTCTTTACCCTCCCTTCCTGCAGCAGAGACTTTGTCCCCCTTATGATGGCGAGAAAAGCACCCCGCAAGTGCTCAGAAAATTCTTGGATTTGCATGAATTTGCCAGATGGAGAGACTAGAAAGATAATTGTTTGGCTCAGCATCAATGGCCAATGCCTTAAGAAGAAAGTGAGTTATATAAAGAGTAACTCATTGGGATGATTCCTGACCCAGTGAAGGCTTTCTATGCTTCAAGTCCTCGGGGACAGGCAAAGCCATTGTGAGCAGTTGTGCTATTGCACACTCCTCAACTCTAGAAAGTGCCATTCGCGTGATGCCTGGGAGCCCTTCCCAAGGACAGCGCAAGAAATCACCACCCAATGCAGGGGCTGCTAGTGAGGTAGCTGATTGTGAACGGAAGCAGAGGAGGAGGAGACTCGGCTTGAATTAAGGTAAACAGCAACACGTAAAGAAACCATAAAATCAGGTCAGAGATCTTAAAATAATACGGGGGTTTTTGACTTAACAGTGACTTTTCTGTAGCTGAATGAGCTCTGTGTCATGGGTAATAGTGCGGACTGTGCTTGGTGAATTACAGGATTGCATTACTTAAGAACTTGGCTGCAAATGATGGTAGTGAATGTAGCGGTAGAGCTTTGTTGTTTCAGGACCATGAAGTCTGTGCTTCCAGATGTTGACAAGGGAGGTGAACAAATATTAGAAGAGTTTTCTCTACCATAAAACCTTTTAAAATGAGCAGTGTTAAAATGTACTTTACATCTTAATTCCTTTGTTTGATCCACATTCCCTTCCTGCCCTCCCCTCCCCAGCCATCTCATTAAAGATGTTATTACGTGCATTCCTCACAAGGAATGTAAACATTATACTAATAAAGCTAATATAACTGCAAGCATATACTAATAAAGGGGAAAATGTAAATCCAAAAAAAGATACTTTACAATATAACTTTACTTACATAGCTTTTGAGTTAAAACTGAGGATTTAACCTGGTTTGACTTTTGGAATACGATTATATTTTTCTAAACCTCTGTTTTTTGATGATGGGTATGGGCCTTGCTAAAGTGTTAAAGTCCTTGGTGACTGCTCACATCCAGTGGGCAGCACCTGGAGGGAACAGTGCCTCCTGGGGGTGAGTACCTCATACTGCAGTCTCAAGTTGCCGCGAATTACTATACCTTGCTGCCTTTTCCAGCCCAGTAGTAAGAAGGTTTATAAGATTTGAAAGTCTAGAAGGGACCCTGAAGATCTTTTAGTCTTGCTTCTTCATCTTACAGTTGAAGTTACATGAATTCCAGATTTAATACTCAAAAATTTCATTCTCCCTTATATTTTTTGTCTCGACTGTTAGTTGAAGTAAAATTAACGTAACATTTTTAAGTGATCAGTGCAGGGGCACTTAGCATATTCAGTATGCTAGAACCTCCCCTTAATTCTCAGGCTCATTCTTGTTTTTAATTCTTAGTTGGCTAATGAAGACTGAAATAGTCCTTACATAGTACACTCATTTTCCCCAGTTGTCAGCTTCTCATGGTAAATTGGCATCTGAGAGCAGGAAAAGGAGAGTGAAATGGCTTACCCGCCCTCCTGGTTACCTCTGGGGGCCAGTTTTATTTCCTAGCAAATGTTAGACGTTACCACGTTCCTAATTTTCTGTGAGACTGCCTTGAATGTCAGGCTTATTGATGCATTTCCAGCCTCGTAGATACTTAGAAAACCCTTCATGCCCATCTCAATAAGAAGCTCAGGAATTAGTAGTCATCCCTGTAAAGCTGTCCTTGTGACATCATTTAGCACCATTGCAAGGATATGAATGTGGGGATCTGGGTTTGCAAGGGGACAGCACATGAGGAGCGTCCACCTGATAGATCTCTTTTTGGCTGACTCGGGAACCATCTGCTGGAAAATGCTGGGCATGACTGACCTTGACGGGCGATGTTAGATGGGGGTTGGGAGAGGGGGGAACTTGACTGGTGCATGGCGCTGGGGTTCCACAGAATATAAACTCTGCCAAGACTTTAGACTTCATTACTTCCCTGTCCTTACCAAGTGCAATTTAATTGAACACTAAGCAATTTGATCTCTTTCGCTTAATAAATCTAACAAATTCAATAAACATAAACCCTGCTAATGATGGAGCTGACCCTTGCAGAGCTGAGCTCATCAGCTCTCATGGGTTTGACTCTGCTGGCTAACATGTGGAGACAGATGCTTACTGCTGATCGATTTGTCTACCTGATGCTGAGAAGCCAAGGAGTACAGTTACCAATTTTCTGAGGGTGTCAGAAGGGCAGCCATAGATTGGCAGATAAACCACTTTCGGTTCAAAGCCCTCACCTGGTTTTGGTTAAATTATTCTATAACCTTCATGTTCTTAGGAAAACAAAAGGAGTTGATTACAAGGATTTCGGGGGTGGTTCTAGGATTTACATGACAGTGTGGAGAAAAGTACATGGGACCTGGCACATAGCTTAAGGCCTAAAGACAGCCGGAAGTTCTGGAGAACTTCAGTTTGGAAATGAGCGCCAGAAAAAGAAAGAAAACAGAGAGTTGGTCACAGCCACGAGCCACCCCACACACCTCATCGGAGCTTCCTGGAGCCTCCTATCCTCCCTCTTCCCCAGCCTTCACCTATTCACACCATTCTCAGGCTCAGGGTGACCACACGGGTCAATCGACTTGTTAGTCATTGAACGAAATGACGAAGGGGTTACTTCTAGCACAGTTAAGAGAACTATAATCCTGTTTAGAAGATGGATAATAAAGAGAAACATGTCCTGACTGAGGAGCTAGGACGTAGAATAGCTCAGAATAGAACCCAAGTAGTTTGATTCCAAATCCTTTCTCTCTGTAGAGTGAACATTTTCTGTTACAGATCCGCACATTTTAATTTCAGGGATGCAGATCTCTACCTCTTCTGCAGGGGCTGTGACTAAGACTGTTTTCTGAAAAAGTGGTGTAAGTGACACTCAGATGTCCAAGTCCCCAGAGTCCTGTTCATGCTAACCAAGGCTCTCTGTCAACTCTTTTGCCCAGTATGGGATGGACAGACTGTTCTGTAAATGCTAAATATTTTCTTTATGCCAAAGCTTTTGCTAAGTACTGTTTAAGAAAAATGCCTAGGACAACACTCACTCAGCCCCAGCCCACTCCGTCCTGTGTGTCCTCCCTGGGTCCTACTTGATGTTTTCTCCAATAGACATGTGGGAAAAGACCTGTTGGAAAAATTTAAGTATGACCCACACTTCTTACCTTCCTTAATTTGGGTCCTTGTTTCTCCTATAAATGCAGTTCAGACTTTATAGAAAAATAGAATCTGTCCTTGACGTGTGGAGGCTGAAATGTAGCCTCTGCGTGGTTTCTAAGAGCAGCTGAATTTAATCTGCTGCAGACAGCGCAAAGCTTCACCTCCTGGTTTTCTCACATGCCAGAGTGGCACTGTGACGTGTGACTGTCCAGACCAGCCCTGCAGATGTGTCCGTCGTCAAGAATGGAGATTTCCTGCCAGGATATTGTAATGTGCTTCCCACCGCTGCTGACAGTGGGGGCCCCAGACCTGCTGGCTCCGGGGGGTAATTAAAAATTTTTCTTTCCATTTAAAATGAAAATCAAAGCAGCACCATCTGTGGTATGAATCCACCGTGTCAGAGAAATTAGTGTGATCTGTGGGCTGGCTCTTGTTTAGACCACTCAGGGTTGGTGTCCTGCCCCATCCCCTGTGTCCTTCCACAGCTGTGATCCAAAGCTGAGCATTTGTGCTTGGGGACATGAGCAGTGGGGGCGGGTACTTTGAGGGGTCAGTATTTTCATTTCCTGTTCATTTAACATTTGCGTTTGGCTAGATCCCCAAGGGGCACATTGTACGGGGTCTCAGAAATGGCCTTGCCTTGCAAGGTACAGCTCCCAGGACAAGCAAAGCCTGTCCTCTGCACTGAGTTACAGACAACAAGGTGACTGTTGACACATGCAAGTAAAGGGGCAGGGTGTGCCTCCTCACGTTCACATGCTGAGCTGCTTACCAGTTCTCCTGGGAAGCTGTGGAAATAGTTCCGGGATCTGCTGTTGGGCTTTGAACCTGTAGCAGCCACAGTTTACTGCTGTCTCCTCAGCTAGACTCCTGCACTGACCCTAGGAATAACCAAGCTCAGTCACCCCAAGCTGGAGTGGGTTCTACGTGTGCCCTGGGACTTCAGAGGTCCCACCCATGCCAGACAGGTGCCTGTTCAAGATCCTCAAGAAGACATTGTATCCAAGAATATCACAATATTCTATGCTACTCCTTTTTCTCCCCTGAAAGGTACATAAACCTACTCTCAATTTATGTATACACACAGGAGGCTGAGGCAGGAAGATTGCTGCAAGTTTGAGGCCAGCCTGAACTGCATAGCAAAACCTTATCTCAAAAAAAAAAAAAGAATTACCATGTTCTTTTCCATTTGAAAACTTTCCTTTAGTTTGAACATTAAAATTGCGGTTAGTCACTTATTCTAATACTGTCTTTGAAATCTGTTTCCAGATTTTTAGTATGGACAGTGATTTCACTTAGAAGAAAAAATTATAAATATCAAAGCACCGAGGTAAAGGAGCTTATAAACAATTCCAGAACACCATAATTTTTCCTACATCAGTGAGCCAGAGGTAGACAGTTATTATCCTTGTCTGACAAACGTGGAAACTGAGGTTTGCCCAGAATTACTAAGCTGGAAAGGAGTGCACTTCAGACACGAGCCCCTGCTTCTGTCTCCAAAGCCCACATTCTTTCCATTAACCCCGAGCTCACTTCGCCCCCGACCTTGGCCAAGCATCAGAGCAGAGGTAACAGGAAAGGCACCATGGACAGATTAGGAGGACCCGCCCATACGCCCAGCAAAGTCACCCAGAATGCCATCCCCTAATGAGGATGGGATGGGGCCACCTTCCGGGATGAGAAAGTACTTGCGGAAGTTATGTTTTCAGAGCTGACCAAAGAGGTCTTGAAGCCTGGCATGTGAACACGTTCGAGAAAGGAACACAGCTACCAAGGGCGGTAAGGTTCAGGATCTCAAGAGGAAACACGTGCCTGCTTCCACAGGTGCCACCTCCCACGTTTCTGCTGCCCCTCGCCGGCCTGGGTCACGCCGTGAGCTGCCTTTGGAACAGCCCGGTAGTTCCCAGCCTCAAGTTTCCTTTTTTCTGGCCTTTTCCCTCCCTGAACTGCCCAAGCCCACACCCTGTCATCTCTGAGTTTGTTTTACAAATTAATTCTTTTATCCATTCTCAATTACACTGTGGCTTGGATATAAAATCCTGAACAAGTCTCCTCGTCAAATGTACAAATGTATATACAGTCATTCGAAGTGACTTCAGCTCTCAAAAACTTTCAAGCATCTGAGCAGTTTTGCTGTGGAATGGGAATCCTTAATTCTTTTTCAGAGTTCAGCCGGAACCAAGGGCCGCTGGTGCTTTCTCGGTTTGAAGTTGTACCTTTTTTTCCCCAAAGGTTTTCTTCCATGTCCACCTTACTCCTTAATGAAACTAGCATTTCTTATGGAATGGTTTCCCCAGAGCCTTAGGGACTCTTGGGTTTGGCTGTCGTTGGTGGAATGCTTCCACTTAAAGAGAATTTCAGGAAGGGACACCCAGAATCCTGCCTATTCAGTGGTCCAAAGTCTTTTCTGCCTGTAGGCTTCCCTCATGCGTCTCTTGGAGTGGGTGTGCATACCTGTGCACACACACAGCCCTTTCAACATCCCCCCTCTCGGTAATTTAGAGGGATGGAAGGCGGCTTCAGAGTTCACACTGTTGCCTAGCGTTTCTCTTTATTTTGTATAAGTGGAAAACTCCAGGAAAGCATGACTGTTGTCCGTGTGCCCCAAGATTGGCCATCTAATCCTGGGGTTTGCTGGCCTGCCTGCCTGTGCTGGCAGGTCTGCCACCCTTGAGGAAATCCCAGAATTTGCACCACCTGCTCGAGGCACGCCTGGACAGCATACTTTCTGTCATATGCACACTCTTCGTATGAAGCTATCTGTTCTGCAGCTTTCCAACCTAGATTTCTAAATAACTGATGTGTTGGGTGGGTCCTGTAGGAGCCAGTCAGCTGGGGGCCAGTCCCGCTTACAATGGACAGGTGGCTTCAGTGGTGACTGCAAGTGACTCTGGCTGGGGTACAAAGCAGGTAGTGACAGCAGTGGAGCCAGTCTCGCTGCAGGAGAGACAGTGTTTTGGGTCAGTTCCCCTGTGCTTCATTCCTAACTAGAACTGGTGATGCTGCTGGTATTTAACCTGTCTGGGCTTTTTTTTCCCATGATAGTGAGATCCAGGACCTCTTCACAGCATGGCAGGTGTTGTCCGGAGTTGGCATTGTGTCACGTGCTTAGAATACACCTGACACAGGCAGACGGTGTGCAACCACTAGCCATTATCTTTGCTGCTGCTTCCATGACACTCACCCTTGTTATTATGACCGTGATCCCTGTCATGTCGTGTCGTGCTGCTCCTGAGGACCTCTGTGCTCTGGTCGACTCTCGGGGTTGTGGCTGATCAGTTACTCTGGGGAGCCAGCAGCAACCTGGCTTGCTGGTGCGTCACTACTGAACACCAGCAATGCAGTGTTCTGTTTCCAGGGAGGGAAGAAAATCGCTGTCAGTCCAAATGGCTACTTCACACCTTAAAAATGTTTTTTCATCACGTCCAACAGGTTTGTATAAAGCCATTCTTCCAGCAGGTCTGAGGCACTCTCGGATTTTTCTTTTTGTTTCTCTCCTGTCTTGGGATGTGTTCTACCTGTGGTTCTGGAGCTGGTTTTGGCCTGCAGCATTCCTTGGGCATGCGTGTATGGAGTTCCCACAGAAATGTCTTCAGGCCCATTTGGGGTGCCCTGCGTGCGGGTGGAGGGGGCACCGGCCCCAGCCGCTCTGAGCTGTGAGCACGCCAGCGGGCGGTGGTGAGTCTCATGCTGCTGCGTCTCCTTCCCTTCTCAGACGACTACGCCCAGCTGTGCAACATCCCTGTGACAGGACGCCGGCGGCCGTATGGACGAGACGCCCTGGTGGACTTTAGTGAACAGTACTCCCCAGAAGCGGACCCCTACTTCATCCAGGACCGTAAGCAACGTTGTTCAGTTACTCGGAAACTCAATTGTGGTTATAAGTTCCTCAGTGGTTCTCAAAATGGGACTGTAGGAATTTGTTCAAGGTGCAGATTTGTGTGGGCCCTGGGCTGACCTTCCACACTAGGGCTGAGGATGGCTCCGTCCCGTGATCCGGCTTGCTGATGGGCCGCTGTTCACCTACCTTACAGAACCAAGAGTGACCCTGTTGTCGTGGCTGCCACGGCAAAGCTATTTCTCCCCATATGAAGCAGTGGCCAGGCTTCCCGAAGGGCCTGGGTGTACTGGAGACTTCTTTCAGACAGGGAAATGACACCTGTTCACTGTGCTGCGGTGCTCTCTACTAGGATCCTAGAGTGGGAGGTTGAGCAGCTCGCAGTGACAAAGTGCTCAGAATCCACCTGTGCAGAGTTTATTACGTAAGAAATGTGCCGCGGCTCTTCCTGGCCTTACGAGAGAAGCGCTTCCCTGCAGCAGGTGACAGTGTGTGCGTGCAAACACTGCAGTGTCCCCTGTAGGAAGGAAATGGCCTGAACAGTACTGCCAGCGTGCCCTGCCTGAGGAGACACGTCTCACGCACGCACACACACACACACACGGGGGTGGTTTCCTCAGGGCTGCAGAGCTTTTGCATACAGAATAAGGAGTCAGAGTCACAGTGCAGGGTTCAGATGAGAGGTCTGGGAGCAGGAGGGGAAGGACCAGTCTAGAGCCGTCCTCCTCTCCTCACGGAGGGCCTCCCACCTGTCGCCCCATTCCCAAACAGGAAGTCCCAGCGGCCCCCCATGTTAAAGAGGCTGCTGCATTTATCACACAGAAGCCTTTTCCTTTGGGCCCTGCCACCTGCTAACCAAGGGGCCTGCCCCTGCCTGGCCCCTGCCTAGCCCCAGCCACTGTGCAGTTATATCCCAGGCTGTTTCTTATCTGAGTCAAGAAAGCTTTTCCTTCCTCTCTTCCTGTTTGCTTTCTCTTCTTTCTCCTCCCTTCGGGTTTTTAAGTTTAGGAGAGAAATCCCTTCTCTCCTCCCTTAGTCCTTAGTGGGTCGCCATCTGGGTCTGAGAAACCCAATTAATTCAAGTGCTTATGAAGGAGAGAAAATGTCAGAGTTCTGTTAAATTGTGTGTACCTGACGTCTTCACAAGAGAGAAATCCAAAGAAATTTTTTATACTTTTTAGACAAAGAACAATGAATTTGTGAAGGAATGACAGGAGAAATAGATGCCTGCATAGATAGCTAAGTTCCAGGGCTGTTGCCAAGAGCCCGGGCAGAGGCCGGCCCACCTACAGTTGAGTTACAAGTGGTTTCTCCACCTCATAGCCCCCGGCACCCATGTCTCCTGATGAAGGGCGCCCCTCCCAAGGAGTCTTTCTAGCTGGCTGAGTGTGGAGGAAAGAGACCTAGTGGCCCATTCAGAAGGCACAGTTCCTCAAGTGACTTCAGCCAGAAAGCTTCGGAATACCCACGTGGCGATTTTTCAGATGGGGCACCCTTAACTCCTTTCAAGGGTGTTTCATCCAGTCACCCACAGAGTTCCCAGTGCTCTGGGGTTAGCACACGCCAGGAACCCTCACCCAGGCCCAGGACTCTGTCAGCGTGCAGGGGGCCCTTCCGACCCTTTCCCAAGGCACCCTGCATCCTGACTTCATACATCACAGGTTGGCAACAACAGCCCTAATGCCCTGTAAGTGCAGAAACACTGGGTTTGGCCTCTATTCAAACAGTGAGTGTGTGTGTCCTGTCATAAATACAGGCTGCAGGAGTTTTAAGATTGAAATTTTATGGTTTATGGGCATTTTCTATGTCTTATTGCTAACGTTATTCTAAAGCTTTTTAAAATTCATTACAACTCTTAAGAAATAAACATGTTGGTGTCACATCAAGCTCCTTTTTAGCAGATCCGGAAGTTGACATGTGGTTCCTAGACCTCCAGCTCTGACTTGGTAAGGACCTTTAAACATGGCACAAGTTACAGGGGCTCCTCCCTGCCCACCCAGCGAGCTCACTGCCACAGAGCAGGGCTCTTGGGGCTGCTGCAGAAACCATCTTGCTGCACAGCAGGTAACAGGCGGCTGTGAGATTTTGGCGCCCTTTATGCTTTACCCTCTGTTACCTTCTGTCTGATGCTGTTTCTCTAAGTGGGATTCACTGAAGCAGGCACTGCTGTGTTCTTCTCTAAAAGGCCCGAGTGTAGCAGACAATGACTGTTACACTGTAGTCTGCATCTCTGTTTTAGAATCCTGAAGTTTTCTGGTGAATCTCCTGGATGAGTACAGGAGTTTGAGTTTTAATTTCATGCCTTAATTTCTGAATAAAAAAATAATTTTACTTACTGCCAAGTCAAAATGATGTTGCCGTGATCCATGGAATTTTAAGATATTTTCATTCAGAACTTATTGTATGAAATGAGTATTTTTAAACTTGACTTTGAGTACCTTCTGCCATTGTCTTGATGGCCTTTAATATTGCTTTCCCCTGCAAATTTTTGAAAAGGCCCCATCACGGATGTGCTACTGGATTTTTAAAATCAAGTTAGGCCTTATGGCCTTGTGTAGCAATGAGGCTTTGCTGCCTTTTGCAGCTCCACTGGAGAATTGCTGCAAAGCCAGAGGAGCAGAAAATCAAGGCCCTTGGTTTCCTTGAAGCTAATCTGAAGTGTGGTTTGGGTACGGAGAGAGGCCATGTGACTATTTTGGGTCCTTATGGATTTGTATTTACAATTTCCCTCCTTAGAGGACTAAATGCTTTTGATGTCTGGTTCAGTTGTTTTTCTAATACTGAAACACTTTCTTTAGACTGATTGAAAACTAGATTTTTAAACTATAAGAAGAACCAAATAGAAATTCATTTCCTTTTTTAAAGAAAGCCTTTTGGTTTTCTAAATGCAACTGTGATGTATTTTCTCATTTATCAAGATGCTCTGAGTCTCTTACAACCTTTATCCGTTGATCCCTGTGTAGGGCCGGTTCCAAAGCCAGAACAAACTCTAGTTGAAAAAGCACCACTCAGCCTCTTCTGTGTCTTAACAGATTCCTATGAGCTCTGATTATGAATTCATTGGCTCCATCCCAAAAGGTTTTCTAACATTAACTTTACTGAAAACTGAGGAAATGTGGAATTTCCAGTGCACACTTTTTCTTATTTAAGAGCAAACCAAAAACCAGCTGGGCATGGTGGCACAGGCCTATAATCCCAGCACTTGGCAGCCTGAGGCAAGAGGATCGCCGTAAGATCAAGGCCAGCATGAACTACATAGCAAGACTGTGTCTCAAAACTAAACCAAAGCTGTACTTGCATTTTATGTGTGATTTTAATGTAAAAATATCAGAATTCAAAATATGAGGATAATCCATACATCAGATACAACATCTTAAATATTTTATGTTTAATATTATTCACAGATATATTCCATATTAAATTCTAACGTTTTCAGGTATCTGAAATCTGTATAAAATGGACCATAACCGTAATAGCCAAACAGTACAGGAGTATGAAAATGTCTAACGGGACTCCTCCATTTTCCTTTCCAGGATTTCTGAATAGCTTTGAGGAGTTACAGGCAGAGGAATGTGGTATTCTCAATGGGTGTGAAAATGGCCGGTGCGTGCGGGTCCAGGAAGGTTACACCTGTGACTGCTTTGATGGGTACCACCTGGACATGGCCAGGATGACGTGCGTGGGTAAGAACGAGTGACCTGTGGGACACTCTATTCCTGAGACCCCCCGGGGCCAGGTGACAGTCGGTGGCATCTGTGGAGTTTCAGCTTTGGAAGATGAGTAAAGGAATGAACATGTCTGTAAAGCACAGACATACTTGGTGCTGCTGAGCACTTACAGTGGTCAACCTTGTGCTGCTTTTTCCCCCACAATTAAAAGTTAAAGCTGACCCATTGTTTTAAAAATCCATCATGTTAGAGAAATATGAAGGAAAGGCCAGGATGTCCCAGGTCCTTTAACTTTTAAATTTAGTTTTTTATTGTGCAACAATGATTTCTCTGAATACTTGACACAAGCATAAAGGATTTAGACTCTGAAAAATACACAGCTTCCCTAGCAATCATTTTGGATAAAACTTCTCCTAAAACTACCTTTACTGTTGCCCTCCTCCCATCTTGCGGGTGAACAGTACACATACATTTCACCTGCTCTGTGTGACTCGGTCCTGTTTGCCTCTGTGCTGAGAGACACTTGATTTTGAAGGAAAGTATTTCTGCTGTTTTTCCTCTGCCTCTGCAGCAAGCAGTCCCTCTGCCCACTTCTATTTTGTGACTCTTCATCTGTGGGGGGTTTGGAATATAGGCAGTGTGAGCTTGTGCAGGTGTTTGCAGCTTGGGAGAGCCTACAAGTGTCTTGCATGGAAGCAAATAACCTCAGGATGCGACCGAAGCCCTGCAAGAGGCTGCTCTGAGAGCTCTCTGCTTAGTTCCTCTTTGCAAATCTAGCATTTTATGTATGATTTGGGAGGGAACTGAGAAGTAATACAATTTCTTCAAGTTTGAGGCTTGACACTGTGGTGTCAAGCTGGCAAAATATTCACGAAGTGTTGGAGAATAAGGAGAGAAATTCTAGAACCGTACTGATAACGTGCAGTAAGCTCCAAAGTGACTTTTATATTGCATGTGATTGGAGACACACAGTGTGGGTGGGGGTCGGGAATGGAGGGCAGGGCCCGGGCTGGTTGCTCACAAGGGTAGAGTAATGTTGCAGACTGCTCACCTGCATGGGTTGGCTTATTGCAGATGTCAATGAGTGTGATGAATTGAACAACCGGATGTCTCTCTGCAAGAATGCCAAGTGCATTAACACCGAAGGTTCCTACAAATGTTTGTGTCTGCCAGGCTACGTACCTTCTGACAAGCCCAACTACTGCACCCCACTCAACACCGCCTTGAATTTAGAAAAAGACAGCGACCTGGAGTAAATGAGTCCACATAACCTAAGCCCATGTATTCTGCACTGTGTAAAGGAAAAGGGAGAAATATATTATACTTGAGACATCGCACCTAAGCCAGAACGTTGCAGATTTGGAAACAGCCTGGAGTTGCACGTCCTCCAAAGACAGTGAGAAGATTTAGTAGCGTCTGACTGGTGAAACAGACCAAATGGACAGTTTTCTAAAAATCCAGTATATATAGTCTGTTCATATGTAAAATTCAGTGGAAAAGAGGCAGAACAGTGCTGTTATTTTAAACAGAAGGCTGTATTATTATGTTGTTTTGTTTTATTATTTTTTTTTACTATTGCTTAAATTTGGCATTTAAATAGTGTTGGAAATGTTTTATGTATGATTTTCTTTCTTTGGTTGTGCAGTTCCTTGGCTACTGTTTTTCCTTTTTCTTCAGATTGTTATTAAACTCTCCAATGCAAAAGTCTTTCGTTAAATATTGTTAAGCTGTATGATGTTTTGTGACTCAGGATTTTGCTATTCCTGGTCTAGAGCATTTTAAAAATTAAAATTGTCTGTCCTGTGGAGCAGGCAGTGATTTTGTTTCAAAACTTTTATACACATTTGGAGAAAAAGCTTTATATTTTCCATGCATTGTCTGATTTTCATGTCCATTCTTAGCCAAGCAGATGTCAGTTGGATCTTTTTTCCTTCATTGACATGGAAGAATTTATGAGCTTACACTAGTCTTGTAAGATGTAAAGTAAGCCCAGCAAATTTAAAAAACAATCCCCAAATATTTACTATTGTATGTTAAAGCAAAATAAATCACCATTTTTGTAGAAAAAAACATCTACTTGACTGATTCTCAGCACGTGCACACCACAAGTCGCGTCCTGCCAGCTGCGCTGCCCTTTCCTTAACCCGAGGTCCTCTGAAAGTCGACTCGTCTTGCAAGGGAACCATGAGTTCCATGTTGGGGCCTAAATTGTTTCTCTAAAATTCATATGTTAAAGTTCTGAGGCCCGTTACTTCAAAAGAGGTCTGTATTTGGAGACCGGATCTAGAAAGAGGAAATTAAAGTTACACAAAGTCAGTGGGGGTGAGCCATAGTCCAACCCAGCTGGTGTCCGTCCGTCTGTACAGCATAGATCAGGACACACAACAGAGGCTGTGTGAAGACCAGGAGAAGATGGCAAACACACGAGAGGGGTTTGGAGATAAACCAAGACGAGGAATCAACCCTGTGAAAACCTTCATCTGGAACATTTAGCTTCCAAAATTGTAAGGAAATAAAGTTCTATTGTTTAAATCACCCAGTCTGAGGCACTTTGTTATGGCAACTCGTAGGAAATGAACACAGATGGGGATCACAGCAACAGTGAGCAGTAGCTTTCAGAGTTCAGTCCATGCCTACTCACTACACACCCACAGTAAGGCAGTTGTTCCATGACTTAAACTGAAATTCAGAAAAAAGCATCTGATTTTCTATTTTGTTTGTACTAGGAATGGAACTCAGGACTTTGCGCTTGCCAGGCAGGCATTGTGCCACTGAGCTATATCCCTGACCGAGCATCTGAATTTTAAAAAACAAACTATATGCAGTCTAGGCATACCCAGCAGAAACATCTCCCCATTTAACATTTTCCTGGAAGACCAGTCTTTTGTAGCAAAGTGGAAATAAAGTTTCAGATAAAATTATAAACCAGCTGGCCTTAAAGGAGGGAGACTATCCTGCATTAACTGGGTGCATCCTGTGTAATCACAAGGGTCCTTACAAGGAAGAAGACCTCAGAAATGTAAGAATCGGGGGGCGGTGTAACATGAAGGAAGTCCGAGGCAATGGGAAGTGTTTCAGTGGCCACTGCTAATTGTAAAGACAGAGCAAATAGGAAGGAGCCAAGACATGGGCTGTGCCTGGAATCTGGAAAAGGCAAGAAAATGGCTTCCCCAGAGCCTTCAGGAGAAACGCATCTCATCACCCTAACCACCATCCAGTGATACCTCAGTCTCTAAAACTGTACAGCATTGAGATGCGTGTGTATTGTTTGACACTACTAAATTTATGGCGATACAGAGCTAATACAGTATCAAACCTTCATGGAAGCTTACGATTTTACAGCCTTTAATTGATGCCTATATATGCGAACTTTATGACCACTTTCCAACCCAGTCAGAGACGATTTGAATATCTTACTTACTAATATCATGGTTTTATTGCATTTCAGTTGCATTTTCAGGAAACTAGGAGACTTGGGTTGAAGTTATCAAATTCTGTTAGCCTTCTCATACAGAATATTTAATCAGGAAATGCCTAACCATGTAATGAAGACACATAGTGTTTACTATAACTTTGTAAAGTATTGTCACACAAATTATTTTAGAGCCACAGATAAAGATTTATGGTTAGGGTATGAAGGATTCTTTTGGGTGCTTTTGGTTTAGTTCTTTCACTGATAACATCTCCAAATTATATTAAAGCAAGAGTATAAAGCTTGAAACAAAAATCACAACAATAATTTTTTTACTGTACCCTTGTGCATACCCAAGATTTGGGTGGCAGTGGCAGTGGTCATGATTCATTAGCCAGGAAGAGACAGACACAGTAAAGTGCATTCCAGTCATTTGCTAAGCCTGCATTTTTTGGCTGTTTCTAAGCACCGCCACCTTAGGCCCAACTAAGAGCCAGGGCTCCTCTGTCTACTCACCGAACCATTTCTGAACCTTAAAACACTATCAATAATACTTCATCCTTTTTTCATAAAATCAAACCATGTTACAGAAGCAAATTTGACTAGCAAACTTAAACCTCTGGTTTAAAATTATACTTTTGAAATCTGCCATATTAAAATGATCACTGTACAAATACAGCAAGTTAAATCTTTAATTATGTAAAAGGTTTTTGTACTTTTTCGTAGATCTCTAAGGAAATGTTCAACTTCATTAACATTTCTCTTAAAGTTTGACTTAATGTCATAATTCAGCTTTAGTATTTTTACATACAAAAAGACTACTTTCAACTTGAATATGTTCTACATGTCAGGAATGTTGTTATGAATAAGACATGAGGCTTGTCTTAGTTACTTTTTACTCGTTGCTGAGACAAAATACCTGAAGCCCAAAGTTGGGAAAGGAAAGGTTTATTTCTTACAGTTTTTGGAGGTTTCAGTCCACACTCAGTTGACTCCACGGCAGGCAGGCATGGCTGGACTTTATGGCGGCTGCAAACAGCAAGCTCGACTCAGCAAAGAGAAAGACACACCTTCTTCCTGCCATTACATCACATCCTGGCTCCACCCCTATGTGGGTGGAGCACTGACACCATCAATCCAAGCACTAGACAATGAACGAATAACAAATGCACAATTCAAACTCTTGAGGGCTGGGGGACACAGACATAAACCATGACAAGGCTCATGAACACTTTGAGTAGATAGCTCAAGAAGTTAACATTTCAATCAGTGTACATGGACTACCACATAGTACACATGGACATTCTACACACACCACCCTCCAAGACAGCAGAGCCCAGCACTCATTTCTTCCTTTGGGAAGAACCAAAGCAATAAGGATACAGATAGTTGAATTTTGAGAAGAGCAACCATCGAGGAACACCAGAGGTCTGAGAGACAGAAGGATGGACATACAGACATAATGCCTTTGAAATCTTGTAAGATTCAGAGACCCAGAACAGTCACATTCCAAGAGAAACAACATTCCAGCACCTGGAAGCCAGGCTGCAGAGTTCTTAACATGGGTAGAGAGGAAAGAGAGAGTCCCAATAGACTGCCAGAGTAGAAGGTGGCAATATTAGTTACTGGCAAGTTTCTTTCACAGTTCTCACTGGCTTGCAATTCACATAGAAAAGTAACTTGAAGTCTGCACAACAGCCTTACTTCAGAAAAAGAACCCGCATCATTTTCCAGTGAACATTTAAGTGGTATAGCCAGGAACCATCTTGAAAAGCGAGTTAATGTCTCATACTGGATTCCCTCAAGAGTCAGAAATCCTTGCATATTCCCATCTCTAGGATTTCATAATCCTTCCACTGCACTAGCATGGGGATAGATAGTTACAGCTTGAACTCAACTCGTCTCAGCAGAATACCTGACCTAAACCCACTGGATGCCCAGTACTATAGAAGTGTTGCAACCTGAAGGGAAATGGAGGTCATTGTCCCTCAAGATGGACAGGAGGGTCCTTGCAGTCTGAGACCAAGGTGACAGTAGCTATTGTGGGTCACACCAGTACCAGACTGAAGACAGGCACCTGCGTGGTTTCTGCTGCCTCCTCCCACTACATCAGTTACTGACAAGACAGAGAAAGAACACCGTGGATCCTCGAACCGCCCCATCCCTAAGGGTGTGCTAAGGAGGCCTTTGCCAACTCCATGGATACATCCATCTGTCACCTTGACCCTGAACACACCACAAGTTGAAGGAATAGGATTTTGGGTACAAAAACTCCAGCTCCAGCCATTGTGTTGCTCTTAACAGTCATTTAAAGAGACCCAGAAGGACTTGCCCTCAGTTTTGCTCCTGGGTGTGCACTGCCACTGGCAAAGAGGAACATGAAAGTTTGCTGCCATGCTGCCATCCCACCTATGCAGTTCTCGGCACAGCTCACCTTATCTCTACCTGACCAGGAACTGCTGTCAGCTGGAGGGTGAGTGCCACCAAAAAAAAGGTGCAGCTTTGCCACTCCTTTTCCCTGTGCAGCCTCTGGGCCCACAGCAGCAACTGATTATAGGTCAAGTGCTGCAGGTTCTCCATCACTGCTGTGGCAGCCAGTACTAGGAGCTGTTTCTAAGAGCAGACTCCCAGTGCCTGAGGGAATGCTTTCATGATCCAATAGAGACCACTGCCCCACTTACAGGAGCAGTCACACAGTGAGTGCCCCTACACACTGCAGTCTGCATCACACCTTCCTCAGCTGCTAGAATATCCATACTTTTTCATGGCTGACAGAGACAGTGAGCCTCTCCAACTCTGCTATGATATGTGCTATACCCAAAGTCATTAATTACATCCAAACACGCTGTAGGGAGAATATAATGCTTAGGTGGAAATATAACCAGTATTGCATTATGAAGCAAGAACTCAAGACATCTTCGGGTGAAAGCCTGTTATTAAGAAGGCCAACTGCAAAAATTAAGAGAAGTGCTTGGTCTACCACATATGTAAAGTTCAATATCAGGATCACAAGAAATATCAAAAAACAAAGTAATATGATGCCCCAAAGAACACAAGTCTCTGGTAGCAGATCCCAAAGAGGTCAGTAAGGAGGAAATGGCTGATAAAGAACTTTTAAGCTGATTTTTTAAAAAGTGTAGTGAGATCCAAGAGAACAGATAATCAGATAAGTGAAATAACTATCAATGTAAATGGAATTAACCTGCCAATCAAAGGGGACAGATTAGAATGATGGATTAAGAAGCAAAACCTAATTTGTCTGCAAGAAACACATTTAACACAATAATTCATAGACAGTAATCAAAGGATGGAAGTCTATTCCATGCCATGGGAACCAAGCAACAAGCAGAAATAGCTATCCTACTTTCAGAGAAAGAAGGTATCAAGCCAAAGCTGATTAAAAAAGACATAGTCATTACATACTGGTTAATAGAGGTATTAGAAGAGATAATATAAACACATGCATCAAACCATGGTGCACTCAACATTATTAAACTCAGAAAAAGATGAGCTAAACATCAATACAATTATAGTGGGTGATCTCAATACCCTATCACAAGCATCAAGTCAACAACAACAACAACAACAACCCTCAAACCAAATACGGGGGACTTCCTTCTACCATTTCTTTGAAGGCAAATATTTTTATTACTGTTTTGCTCTTTTCTGATTAATGGTACTGCTCTATTCAATATCATGTTTTGATAAGTTCTATAGTATTCTATATTTCATCTCATTTTGATATACAGGATTGAAAGAACAACTATTATAAAGATAACAAAATATACTGTGATACCTATTCCTGTTATCCTGGTAACCTGCTGTGAAGTTCTCTACCAATTTCACTGTACGATCTTAGTTGGCTTTATTCTGACTTGTTCTGTTGTATACTTTCAAAATAAAAATTAAAAAAAAATACAAAAACCCTTCAAAGACAGAGTTTGCACAAGAATGAAAATTATAAAGATCAGAGTAAAAATTAGTGAAATGACTAAAAATCAATACAAAATAATCAAAAGACCTGGTTCTTTGAAAAAATAAATAAAAGACAAACCTTCAACCAATCTTACCAAAAGAAAAAAGAAAAAAAATCCCACAAATTAATGCATTAGAAATGAAAAACGTGAGATTATAACAGACAGTATGGGAATCCAGAAAATTATTAGGAAGAAGTGAAGGGATTCCTAGATACATATAAATTACCAAAACTTAACTGAAAAAAGACTTTAAAATCTTGAACAATCTTGTGACAGGCAATGAGATTAAAGCAGTAATAAAAATAAAAACTATCAACTAAGAAAAGAACAGGACATGATGGACTCAAAGCCAAATTCTGTAAGAATTTCAAGGGAGATCTAATACCAGTACGTTTTAATGAATTTGAGAAGGAAGGGGTACATCTAAAATCATTCTCAGAAGGTAACATCATCCTGATCCTAAAACCAGAAAAGGACCTAACCAAAATGAGAACTATAGCCCAATTTCTATAATGGACATAAATGCAAACCCCCTAAGATATTGGCAAACTGAGTGTGGCAAATCATCTAAAAGATCATGTACCATGACCAAGTAGGCTCTGACCCCAGGATACAAGGATGGTTCAACACTTAGAAATCAATAAGTGTAATTGATCACATGAACAGAAGCAAAAGCAAATCACACGATCATCTCAATATATGCCCCAAATCCTTGACAAAATCCAACATCCACTCCTAATACAAAAAAATTCTGGAAAAATAGGTATAGAAAGACTTAGCCCAACATGATAAAAGCCACTTATGGTCAACATCTCATAAAGCGAGGAAAAATTAAAAGCCTTTGTCTGAAATCAGGAACACTACAAAGATTCCATTATCACCAGTACTAATTAGCATACTCAACAAAACATTGACCAGATCAAGTAAGAGAAAGAAATTAAAAGGTTATAGGAAAGGATAAACTCAAAATATATTATTTGCAGAAGATATAATCTTTTACTTATAAGACCCAAAAGTCTCCATCAAAAGACTCTAGAATTGATAACAAAATCCAGCAATGTAGCAGAATACAAAACAAACACAAAAATCAATAGTATTCCTATATAGCCACAATGAACTCACATACAAAAGAATTAGGAAAACAATAACATTAAAAATAGCATTGAGGAAAATGTGAATACTTAGTCTTCTACAGTAAAAGTTACATCAGACTCAAAAAGGAAATTGAGGAAAATATCACAAAAGAGGGTAGAAGAAACCTGCTCTTCTTGGTTAGGCAGAAACAATATAATCAAAATGGCAATACTTCCAAAACTGATGTACAGCTTTAATGTGAACAAACAAAACACCAACATTATTTTCTACAGGGCTAGAGAAAACAATTCTAAAATTTACATGGACTCAGAAGAGGCTCAGAATAGCAAAAACAATCAGTAACAAAAGCAAAGCAGGTGGCACCACAATCCAAGACTTGAAGTTACATTATAAAGCTACACTGATTAAAACAGAGTTGCACTGGCACAAAAACTGATACGTGGATCAGTGGGAACAGAGTGGAAGCTGAAATGACCACAAGCACATAGAGCTATTTGATCTTTGACAAAGGAGCCAAAAACATAGACTTGAGGAAAGGTAGCCTCATTAATAAATGGTGCTTTAATAAACTGAATATCCATATGCAGATTGAGTCTAAACCCCTGTATCTCACCATGTATTAAACTACCATCAAAATGGGTCAAAGTTCTAAACATTATAACAGGAACAATTTCCTGGAAAGTAAAATAGGTATAATTCTTGAAAATATAGCTGTAGGTAAAGACTTTTTGAACAGAAAGCAGTAGCACAAGAAATACTGAGAAATGGGGATCAGTGACTGTAGCAGTGGTGGCTGGGAGTCCCGCCCAACCTACGGGAACTTTCTTCCTGACCTGGGGACCAGGCCCGTTCCCTACTGGACCAGAGGCCGGGCTGGTGAGTGTAACAGCAGCAGCTGAGAGTCCAGCCCAGCC
This sequence comes from Cavia porcellus, assembly GCF_034190915.1. NCBI lineage: Eukaryota > Metazoa > Chordata > Mammalia > Rodentia > Caviidae > Cavia > Cavia porcellus. The sequence goes on along the minus strand of NW_026947484.1, from coordinate 228,129,644 downwards.
TGCGGGAACTTTCTCCCTGACCTGAGGACCAGGCTGGTTTCCTACCGGTCCAGGGACCAGGCTGGACCTGGGGAGTGTAGCAGCAGCGGGAGTCCCGCCCAGCCTGCGGGAACTCTCTCCCTGACCTGGGACCAGGCCGGTTCCCCACCTGACCGGGGACCAGGCCAGATCAGTGACTGTAGCAGCAGCAGCTGGGAATCCTGCCCAGCCTGAGGAGACACTCTTCCTGGCCTGAGGACCAGGCTGTGGTTCCCTGCCCAGTCCAGTGAGTGGGGCCATCCCAGGGAACCCCATCCCAGGCTGGTGGAACTCTCTCCCACACCTGGAACAACACCTGAAGCTCCAAAATACAGGAAAATGACAAAACAAAAGACCAAAATGCAATCTCAAACATCCAGCCCATCCCAAGAAAGCCCAGGAGCCATGTGCATAGAAGAAAACACATGCCACATAAATCAAATACCTGAAATAATGGTAACTGAAATAAAGAAGCAAATATGGGAAGCCTTAAAGGAATTCAAACTAGAAATAATCTCAGATAAAGGAAGAATTGATAAAAGAAATGAAGCAGATGCTAAACATAGCTAAAGAAGATGCAGTTAAAAAATTGGAGGAACTAAACAAAAGGATAGAATCCCTGGATGAACAATATAAGAAACAAACAGAATACATAAAACAGATGCAAAGAGATATACAGGAAATCAAAAACTCCACTGAAAGTTGTAAAAACCGCCTCAATGAATGTGAAGATAGAATCTCAGACCTCGAAGACAAGATTGCAGCCAATGAACAGAAAAGAAAAGATCTTTTAAAAATAACAAATCAGGAAATAACAATTCAACACCCACAGGATGACGCAAAGAGAAACAACATAAGGTTGATAGGGATAAATGAAAAAGAAGGGGACAACATAAAGGATGTCAAGAGGATATTTAGAGAAGTAATAGCTGAACACTAAACAAAACAGACAGAGCAGAAAGATAAACATGCAACAGCAGAAAGATAATATGTCAACAATAAACCAATATATAACAGTTCTAACTATTAATGTAAATGGTGTCAATACATCAATTAAAAGAAACAGACTGGCAGAATGGATCGAGAAACAAAATCCAACCATATGCTGTCTACAAGAAACCCATCTAACCCAAAAGGATACTCACAGACTGAAAGTCAAAGGATGGAAAACAATACTTCATGCAACAGGAACCCCCCCCCCCAAAAAAAGCAGAGGTAGCTATTCTGTTTGCAGACAAAGTCAACTTCAAGCCAATAATGATCAGAAGGGATAAAGAAGGTCAATACATACTGGTTAGGGGAAAACTCCAAGAGGAAGAGATAACTATCTTAAATATATATGCACCAAACTCCAGAGAACCCAGTTATATAAAACAAGTACTAACAGAAATGAAAAACCAAATCAGCAGTAACACAATTCTAACAGGAGATCTTAACAAACGATTGACACCAATGGACAGATCAACCAAACAGAAAATCAACAAGAAATAAAAGAACTGAATTGCACTTGTGAACAAATGGACTTAATAGACATGTACAGAGTATTCCATACAACAACAACAGAATACACATTCTTCTCAGCAGTACATGGGTCATTCTCTAAAACAGACCATATATTAACTCACAGAACATATTTAAATAAATGCAAAAGAGTTGAAATTATCCCTCGCATGCTATCGGACCATAGCACTATGAAATTAGTAATTAACAATAAAAGATACTGCAAAAATCCCACAAACACGTGGAAACTGAATAACACACTCTTGAGTAATCAGTGGGTCACAGAGGAAATTAAAAAAGAAATTAAGCAATACCTACAAACAAATGAAAATACAGATACAACTTACCGGAATCTATGGGATGCAATGAAAGCCATCCTCAGAGGAAAATTTATTGCACTGAGTTCCCACATCAGGAAAACAGAACGAATACAAATAAACAACACGATGCTACACATTAAACAGCTAGAAAGAGAAGAACAAGTCAAGCCCAAAGCCAAAAGAAGAGAGGAAATTATAAAAATCAGAGCAGAAATCAACACAATAGAGACTAAGAAAACAATCCAAAGAATCAATGAATCAAAAAGTTGGTTCTTTGAAAGAATAAATAAAATTGATAAGCCCCTAACCAACCTTATTTAAAAAAGGAAAGAAAGAGCTCAAATTCATGCAATAAGAAATGAAAAAGGTGAAGTCACTACAGACTCAATAGAAATACAGAAGATCATCAACACCTATTTCGAAAACCTCTACTCTCAAAGGTTTGATAACACAGAAGAAATAGACAGATTCTTAGAAACATATGAAGTACCAAAGCTAGATCAAGAGGACGTAAAACTGCTGAATAACCCAATCTCTATCAATGAAATTGTACATGTAATTAATTCCTTACCTACAAAAAAGAGCCCAGGCCCAGACGGATTCACTGCAGAACTCTACAAGAAATACAAAGAAGACCTAATACCGACACTCCTCAAACTCTTCAATGAAATTGAAAGGGAAGCAATCCTTCCCAAGCCATTCCTGGAAGCAAATATTACTCTAGTACCAAAACCTGAGAAAGACCCAACTGAAAAAGAGAACTACAGACCAATCTCCCTAATGAACACAGATGCAAAAAGACTCAATAAAATATTGGCAAATAGGATGCAGCAAATCATCAAGAAGATTATACACCATGACCAAGTGGGATTCATCCCAGGCATGCCGGGATGTAAATCAATAAATGTAATCCACCATATCAATAAAGCCAAAAGTAAGAATCACATGATCATTTCCATAGACGCAGAGAAAGCCTTCAATAAGGTCCAACATTCATTCATGATAAGAACTTTACAGAAAATTGGAATAGATGGTCTTTACTTCAATATAATAAAGGCCGTCTATGACAAACCAACAGCCAGTATCATACTAAATGGCCAAAAATTGAAAGCCTTTACTTTAAAATCAGGCACAAGACAAGGATGTCCTTTATCATCTCTCCTATTTAATATAGTACTGCAAGTACAAGCCAGAGCAATTAGACAAGGGAGAAAAATAAAAGGGGTAAATATAGGAAAAGAAGTTAAATTGTCAATGTTTGCAGATGACATGATACTCTACATAGAAGACCCCCTAGACTACATTGAAAGACTGTTAGATATAATAAATAAATTCAGTAATGTAGCTGGATACAAAATCAATACTAGGAAATCAATAGCATTCTTATACACTAACAACAAAATCACAGAGAGAGAAATAAGAGAAGCCACACCCTTCACACTAGCAAGCAAAAAAAAAAAAAAAAAAAAAAAAAAAAAGAAATATTTAGGAATTACTCTTACGAAAGAAGTGAAAGACCTATACAGGGAAAATTATAATACACTGAAAGAAGAAATTGAAGATGATCTCAGAAAATGGAAAGACATCCCATGTTCATGGATAGGAAGAATAAACATTGTGAAAATGGCCATTCTCCCAAAACTGTTATACAGATTCAATGCAATCCCAATAAAAATACCATCAACATACCTTATAGATCTAGAGAATTCACTCCTAAAATTCATCTGGAACCAGAAGAGACCTAGAATATCAAAGGCAATTCTAAGCAGCAAAGGCAAGGCAGGAGGCATCACAATCCCTGACTTGAAGTTACACTACAAAGCAATAGTAGTAAAATCAACATACGGGAATCAAAACAGAGCAGAGGATCAATGGAATAGACTAGAAGATACAACTACAACTACAAACACACTCAACCACCTTATCTTCGATAAAGGAGCCAAGCAGGTTCACTGGAAGAACGACAGTCTTTTTAATAAATGGTGTTGGGAAAACTGGCTCTCCATTTGCCGAAAACTAAAACTCAACCCAAGCCTATCACCATGTACTAAATTAAAATCTAAATGGATTAAAGATCTGAATATTAAAACAGAAACACTAAATCTATTGGAAGACAAATTAGGTAGAAACCTTGAAGAAATAGGGGTAGGTAGAGAATTCATGAACAGGACTCAAACTGCACGGGAAATACTTCCCAGAATCAATAACTGTCACTACCTCTTATTAAAAAGTTTCCATAAGTCAAAAAAAAATCTCCAGCATAGTGAAAAGAAAGCCCACAAACTGGGAAAAGATCTTAGTGAACTCCCCCTCAGACAAAGGACTTTTGTCTAAAATATATAAAGAATTAAAAAAACTCAGACCCCCAAAGTTCAAAGACCCATTCCAAAAATGGGCATCTGAGATGAATACACACTTCTCAGAGGTAGAAATACAAATGGCAAAAAAATACATGAAAAAATGTTCATCATCATTGGTTATTAGGGAAATGCAAATTAAAACCACACTGAGATACCATCTCACTCCTGAAAGAATGGCCAGGATCAAGAAAACCAACAACAACAAATGCTGGAGAGGCTGTGGGAAAAAGGAACTCTCCTACAGTGTTGGTGGGAGTGTAGATTGGTACAGCCTTTGTGGAGGTCAGTCTGGAGATTTCTCAAAAAGCTGGGATTGGAAGTCCCATTTGTTCCTGCTATTCCACTACTAGGCATCTTCCCAGAAGAACTGAAAGCATCATACCACAGTGATATATGCGCACCTATGTTTATAGCAGCACAATTTGTAATTGCTAGATCATGGAAACAACCCAAATGTCCATCAACCGAGGAATGGATAAAAAAGCTGACTTCTGGAAGAACATGGTGGACAGATAGCAGCAGCTATGGAGGCTCTCTGAAAGACTCGGCTTAGAATTCAGGAATGGTGTGGACTAAGGAGACATAAGCAGGTGGAAATATGCTCTGCTGACTCAGGAACGAACTGGGCTGAGAGAAACCAACTTGGAATGCTGTCCTGGTGCTAGAACAGGAACAGAGGGGCCTCAGTGTGGAGGCTGGAGCCCGCGCCATTGGAAGCTGCGATTTGGGTTTCCCGCTGCGTGTCGCCTGCGTCTACATCGGCTCGGCAGGGAGACAGACGCGTGGAAGCTCTGAGAAGGGAATCAGCGAACGGAGTTGAAAACAGGATGGGCGGGGAGCTGTGCATTGACTTGTGGTGAGGTGAGTGAGAGAAACTGACACTCTTCCCATGGTTTGGGAGACTCCAACAGAGGACATTCTGGGACTGGGCAGACTTGCGGGAGCGGGGCGCTGCAGCGACCTCAGCCACGTATCCCTCTCTCAAGCGGGATTGGTGAGAAGTGCCTAGCCTATGTGATGCTGCTGGCGGAGACCCAGTAGGCTGGCCCAACCCAGATCCCAGAGCCTGAGGGTGACCTGGAGGGGTGGGCCCCGCACAGGCTGCCTGGTCTACAATTTCCTGGTGTGCTGCGGTGGGCAGGAACACCTAGCCAGCGCAATTCAATCAGGCTGTGGCTGACAGGGAGGGAAGCTGGGCCTCCTATATAAGCTTGCATATATAAGGAACAAAGAATATGGGAAGAGGGAGCAACAAGAAAGGGTCCTCGGCCCCCAATCCTGAGAAACAGGCAATAGCGGACACCGCACCAATAGACATAAAGCGCCATCTAGAGAGCCTCATAGATCAGTTCAGGAATGAAGTTATTAATGACCTTAAGCTAGAAATAAGCAGAATAGTTAGAGAAATGCTAAGCACCACCCAAGAAAAAACAGATGGTGGAATGGAAGAACAGAAAAAGAGGGGAGAATTGTTTGATGGAGAAAATAGAGAAAGCATAGAATACGTGAAGCAGGTTCAAAGAGACTACCAGGAAACTAAAAACTCTATTGAAAACTGGCATAACAGCTTGAAAGAAACTAAGGACAGACTATCTGAACTGGAGGGCAGATTTGTAATATGGGAGAATGAAATGAAAAACTTCTTAAAAGTAACAAAGAAACAAACAGCAATAATACAAAGACTAGAAGATGATAAGAGGATCCATAACTTAAGAATTAAGAACATAAAAGATGAAGTAGGGACATAAACAAATGAGCTACAAAAGCTACTCACAGAAATAATCCAGGAGAATTTTCCTAATTTAGCAAAAGGTAAAGATACTCAGATGTATGAGGCATACAGGACCCCAGCCACCTACAACCCAAACAGAGCAACACCCAGGCATATAATAATAAAAATTCCAGAAATTCAATACAAGAACAGAATATTAAAAGCTGTCAGAGACAAGAAACAGACCACTTACAAGGGAAGACCCATCAGAATTACAGCAGATTTCTCTGCACAAACCATCAAATCACGAAGAGCATGGGGGGAAATAATTCAAGCTTTGAAAGATAATCTCCAGCCAAGATTGATATATCCTGCACAACTATCCCTGGAAATTGCTGGAAAAACAAGGTGCTTCCAGATAAAGAGGAACTAGGGGAATTTGCAACCACCAGTTTAACTCTACAGAGAATACTGCAGGATATTCTAAAAAAGAAAAATACGAAGAATCCAGAAATAGTGGCAGAGAGGCCACAATGCATGGAGCAGAAAACAAATTGAAGAAGACAAACTGACAACTAATGACAGAAAAAGAGCTCAACAGAAATGAGGCAGAGAAGATTGGATGAGTCTCTATGCAGATGCTAGAAGACAAGAAGGAGGGAGGTGGGTCCCTTGGACCCAGGAAGAATCTGAAGAGCACACTGAAGCCCATGGAGAGTGAAAAGACAATCTTCCATGAAGAAAAAAAGAGATACCCCTTGTGCCTCCTCCCTGAGATGGGGCTCACTGCACAAAAGTGATTCAAACCTATGGATGCACAGTGATTGCTGGTGACCCCAGAGGCCTCCACAGGGAGTGCTGTAGTGGAGGACAGCAGTGGATGTGAGGGACTGCACTAGCTGGATGTGAGTGCTGAGAGCTCCGTCCTCCCATGTGAGAGAGCAATTGGCTGGGGAGCCATCAAAAGCTCCCTTAGTCTGTAAGAGACGCCTGTGTCTTGTTCCTGAGGTAGGAACAGAGGTGGTGTTGGGGGTTCCTTCTCAGTCCTAACAAGAAAATCTCCTTATCCTACTGAGGTCTGTTTCCCCTCCGGCTGGTTTTCCTTACCTTTCATCTGGTGCCCTGACTTGGATCAAGAGCTGAAGGGAAAAAGCCTTTTTGAATGAATGAATGAATGATTCTGGTCTGGACTTTTCTTTTTTGAAGAGAATAAAACTAAATGAGAAAACAAAATGGGGTCAGTCAAAACAAAAGGATGGACATAGTACATGACTTATAACCAAAACACAAGGTGATCAATAATAGTTACCATAATGTGTCTTGCTATCTTCAGTAGAATTGCCCATATCATGCATAATAAAATTGAACATAACACTACAGAACAAAATCAATAAAAACAAAACATTGGAGACATTATAGGACTTCAAAAGAAGATAATAGTCCAACCAGAATGAGTATCATAGTGAAGTCTTCAGAGTAGTTGCCTATACTCTCAGACTTGATACTATCAAACAAAACAGATTCAAATAAAATCAGTCAAAACAAGACAGTGATCAAACAAGACAAATTCAAGTAAAATCAGTCAAGACAAGACAGTGAAAGCAATACAGGGTTTCAGATTAACAGGAGATTAAAAATATTTACCATAGTATATCATGCTGTCTTTGTAATAGCTGTCCATGCTATCAAATCTAGTACAAGTAGACAAACTGGAACAGAATACAACCAAGCTAAAGAGAACGATGAGAACAACATGGGTTTAAAATCATGATACAAGATTTACAGTGTCCTCTGCCTTCCCCTTTTAGACAATTCCTCCCCTTTCACTTTCACAGGGTGCATTGTACATTTTGTACCCCACTAACTCCTTTAGTTTATAGATTAGGGAGGCAACCCACTATGTACCTAGGTGGTTCTGAACCTTTTTACCCCTGAGCTTGATCTCAGGTTGTATCAATTTACCTACAAGAGCCTCAAGGATTTCCTTCCTTATAGCTGAGTAGTTCTTCATTGTTTAAAAGTGTTTTGTCTTTCCAACCAATCTGCAGCTCATGGGTGATCTACTCCCACTTTTTTCTGGTTCCCTGTCCCATAAAATATTATTTTCTCATTTTTGACTTTCAGTCCATAAACCCTCTTTCAGGTTAATTATATTTCTTGTATAGAGCATTTTGATGGACCCCATCTCCTAATCCACTCTGCCTGTTTATTAGTGTAGCAAGGCCATCTATGTTAGTGATTATGGCCAACCTTCTCTGCCTCATCTCTGCCATGTTATTTTTCTGTCATTGGTTGTCTATTTTTCCCTTAATTCCACTGTCTTCCCCGTTCAGTGAGCCCCCTCTGCTGCTATTCCTGAAACCATGGTCTTTTTTTCTCTCTCTCTAGAATGTCTCTCAGTATTTTTTGTAGGGTTGGATTGGTGGTCATGAACTCCCCCAGTTTGTCATGGAAGCATCTTGTTTCTCCATTAATTTTGGGAGATAGTTTTTCAGGGTACATCAATCTGGATTGGAGGTTATTTTCTTTCAGGACTTAGAATACTTCACACTTTTCCTGATTTGATGGTTTGTATTGAGAAGTCTGTTGTGATTCTGATGAGTTTTCCTTTATAGGTGATATGTTTCCTTCCTCTGACAGCTTTTAATATTCTGTTCTTGTGTTGAATTTCTGGGATCTTTGTTATTATATGTCTGGGTATAGATTTATTTTGGTTATAGCTGGTGGGAGCTCTGTATGTTTCAGTTATCTGCATGTCATTTCTTTTTCCTATACTTGGGAAGTTTTCTTTATTACTGTAAATAGCCTTTGTATTTCATTTGTATTTACCCCTGCTTTTTACTCATGCTTTTTATTTTACTTCTTCATGTCATCCTCTAGCCTTGTTATTTTTAAGAGATAGTTCCCTTCATAATCACAAGTTGCAAACCTGCCTTCAAGGTTTGATACTCCATCTTTATTTTCTCTCAAGCAGTTTTGCCAGCTTTCAATGGAGTTTATAATTTCCTAGTAATCTCTTTCAGTCTGTTTCATGTATTCTAAATTTTTTTTATATTCTTCATCAAAGGTTTCCCTCCTTTTTCTGTGCTCCTCTATTCTTCCATTTGTGTCTTGTTCAGAGGTGCTTAGCCATTTCTTTTATTATTTTTCTTATATCTTCCTTTACTTGTATTAATATTTCTGTATTAAGTTCTTTTATAGTTTCACAAAGTTGTTTCTTTATGTCAGATGCTGTTGCTTCAGAAACTACAGGTGTGCAACTCCTGATTTCTTCTGTGTTTACCTCTCCTGGGCCAGTACTGCTTGGGTTAGAGGCCAGAGACTGCCTTTTGTTTCTTCCAGACAAGTGGGTAGTTGGGTCCCTGGCATTTTCTGTATTGGTTATAATTACTCTGAAGCGTGCTGGGTAGAGATTGCTGCTTTCCCCAATCTGCTGGAGTATAAGCAGGGGCGGGGCAGGCTGGTCCCTCCCTTCTGAGCTGGTTAACCACTTGGGAGTCTTCACTACATTAGTGTGTGCCATGCAGTTGGGGTTGTTTAGGGATAGCTTTAGGGAAACCTTGGCCTTGGCTATTGGACCACACACAGGGGTGGGACTCAGTCCAAGCAGTTTTCACCAATCTGCTCTGCACTAGGAGTGGCTAAATGAACCTGACTACAGTTCTGGTTCCACACTTATCCTGCCCGACTCCAAAATGCCACCTGGCCAATCGCCCACTCCCACAGGAGGACTGAGCCCCCACATTCACTGTGAGCGGTGCAGTTCTCAGGTTGACTGTTCCCCTCTGTGACCACATCTCCCCAGAGAGGCCATCAGGCTTGCCAACCTCCAACTTCACTGTGACTGTGCATCTCTGGATTCTAATGATGCTTCACACACTGTGGGATTGGCTCCGATGACAGCGTATCTGGCTACTGCCTTCTAAGTTTTTCTTTTCTTTTCTCATTTCTCTTGTCTTCTCCTTTCTTTCTCTCTCTCTTTTTCACTTTAGGTTCTTCCTGGGTCAAGAGGATCCATTTCTTTCCTTTTGGTCTTCTTCCAGCATCTGGGCTGTTTCTCTTAGAGAGGCTTTTCACTTCGCTGCTTATTGTTCTGCTCTCTTCCCAGAATCTGGGCAGTGTTCTGCTAGACTAAAAATCTATGCATCCAACGCTGGCCATTCATATGTTGCCACTACTGGAGGGTAAGCCTCTGGCCTCTTCAATTTTCTCCTGGCAACTAGAGGAAGGTTGACCTGACACCACTTTCCTTTCCTTTCCTTTCCCTTCCTTTCTCTACTTGACAATACTGTAAAAGGGAAGGACGCTCCTGTACTTGGACTAGGAAAGGACACTGCCTTTCAGGATTTGGTAAAATCTCATCACCTCCAGGAGCTTACATATTCTGGTTAGGAAAGGAATCACAAGGAGATGTCCCAACAACCTGATTCCTACTCTAAGCAGCTCTTCTTACCCCTTCACCATGCTGATAAACTCTCCCTCAAAAATATTTGGGAGACACACCCCTCATGATATCCTTTTGCAATCTTTCTAAATTGGGCCTTAAGGGAGACATTAAACTTTAAAAATTGATCTTTTTTTCCACTTCCATGTGGCCCCTTTACAAACTGGACAGTGGGCCATGGTGGCCAGATGAGGGTACTTTTCATTTCCAAATTCTCCAAGACCTTGATAATTTCTTCCAGAGGACTTGCAAATGGTCAGAGACACCCTTATCCAGGCCTTCTGCACTCTCCCTGAACAACAACCCTCTGAACAAAAGTCCACTCAAACCTTGACCACAACCCTCCACAGCTCTTTATCACCAAACAATCCCTTACCCTGCTGCTGTAATTCTGTGCATTCTGTGCATTTATCCCTTTCTTCCCTCCCTTGCAATAGTCCTAACAAAGCCCACGTTACTCTGCTCCTTTGGAACACGCCTCCCCATCCTGTTTAACTTCCCCTGGTGTCCCTGCCCTTTTCAAACCCACCTCTTCCCCACACCCACCTTTTCTCCACCCCAAGCATGCTCCTGCATTGCTGCTCTACACTCTTAACTGTATCTCACCTGATCCTGCCCATCTGTGTGGTAGCAGGTATTGAAGACCTCAATCTTATTCGTGTTTCCTTTTCAATTAATGATCTAGAATATACTGAACAAAAATAGGGTCCTTTCAGAAAACGCCAACAATTTCAGAAAGTAACTCCTCCCTGCTACTCAAATGTACAAGCTCATTTTGCGGGGGACCTTTACCTTATTCTTACACCCAGGCTTAAAAATAATAGGAGGGAATTCATTTGGCATGTGACTGAAAATCATGCGGATATTTTGCCATCAGCGGTACAGCTTGAGTGGTCCCTAGGGCTGAGCCCCAAAGTGGATATACCAATTTGTGAACCTGGCAGGGCAGGTCACAGTCACACGATCATTTATCTCATAACAGGAATGGAAAAAATAGGAAGAAACAGATCAACTGTAAGCACCTCAGAGAAATTGCCCAGGGGGCAGATGAAAACCCAGCTTTTCTTTACGAACCACTGTTCTAAACTTCCACTTCATCTCCCAGTCTTAGCCAGATATTCATAGAAAGCTCCAAAAATGATCAAATAGACCCCAAACACCCCAAAAGAATTTGTAGAGCTTGCCTTTAAGGTTTTTTAACACCTGGATGAGATTCTGGCCTCCTGGTTCAACATCCTCCTGATAACCCTGGAAAGGCCCCGCCTCATATTCATCCAGCAGCTGTTTAAGTGGGACAATCCAGGTCACTGGGTGAGAGCTTCCAGAGTCCTTGGCCTTCTACAAAGTTGTGCCCTCTAGAGTCACTGGAACATGGATTACCCTCTAGAGAAGTTAGCTTCTCTCTTGAGTTTTGTCCTTTCCAGGTGACCAGACATGTTGGGAACCACAAATGATAAATTGACATAGTATGTCCTAGGCACTCCTGGCCTGCCTTTTGGACTGGTTTTAGAATGCAGAAATCACCTTCCTTTTGGTCATTGGGATTAGCACCCAGGTGTGGGGACGGACCTTGACTTGTTCCCTTTATGGTATTAAACTCCTCCATTCTACCACTGCCTCCTCACTGTTCCAGGAGAAGCACCCTATTCCTCTCCTACACTGGCTAATAAAATGCTAGCCAGCTGGAGATACAGGGGCTTTTACTCCTAGAGAGCAGCTGATGGCCCCAGATCCCTACCACATATTCCTCTACTTTGTCTCTTGCTTTTTCTTTCCTTCCTTGCTGTGTATTATAACCCAGGCAGGAGACTGGAACTCACTTCTGGGGTCTCTAATAACTGGCACTATGGGAAGCATCACTAATAGTTGGTGCCCTGAATTGGGTGCTAATTACCAAAACCCCTGCTGAAGTTCTCAGTCTAACCCATCCAACATGATGGATCACAAATTCAAAAGAAAAACAAGAGGAAAAAGTTCTGCCATTGAGGGAGAAATGGGGTGACTCAGTGCTCGATAGGGAACAAAAGGCCTCATCTCCAAAAGCTCATGGCTTTTACTGGTATCAGTCAGGAAGGTGAGGAGTGGGGGGCACAGCACACTGCTAGGGAAAAAAACTGTGGCTGTCCTAGGCACAGAGGCCTTCAATTAGCAAAGCACAGATAGTTTTGATGTATGCATGTTTGTGGTCCCCAACATGTCTGGTCACCTGGAAGGGACAGAACTCACGAGAGGTGTGATTGTTTCTGAGTCCCATGGCTTCAGCTGAGATGTTATCCCATGTCTCACGTTGGACTCTCAGAGGCTCCATTCCAAGCAGGAGCACAGAGGCCGCTCTCACCTGAGTGTGATCACTTTGTTACTAATGAAACCACTGGTGTCTCAGCAAGATTCAATCACATTCTTTTAGCCAATTAAGGCACATTTGTTTCAGTATGACCTGCTTTGCCTATCTCAGTGAACAGGGGAAGGAAAGATCAGGGACAGGGGACTTCTGGGAGAACATGGCGGACAGATAACAGCAACTACCGGAGGCTCTCTAAAAACTAGGCTCAGAAGCCAGGTATAGTGCGGACTAAAGAGACATAAGCAGGTGGAGTTATGCTCTGCTGACTCAGGAACAAACTCGGCTGAGAGTAACCAACTTGGAATGCAGTCCTGGTGCTAAAACAGGAACAGAAAAGCCTCGCTGCTGAGGCTGGACCCCACGCCATTTGGGTTTCCCGCCGCGCGGTGGCTGGCTGCCTCTACATCGGCTCGGCAAGGAGAGAGACGCACAGAAACTCTGAGAACGGGAGTCTGCGAACGGAGTCGAAAACAGGACGGGCAGGGAGGCATGTTCTGACTTGTGGCGAGGTGAGTGAGAGAAACTGACACTCCACCACAGTTTGACTCCAGCGGACTTTCTGGGCCCGAGCAGTCCTGTGGGAGCAGGGCGCGGTGGGGACTCCAGCCACACATCCCCCTCTCGGGCGGGATTGGTGAAAAGTGCCTGGCCTGCGTGACGCTGCCGGCGGACCCCGTAGGCTGGCCCAACCCAGATCCCAGAGCCCGACGGAGGCCGGGAGGGGCGGGCCCCGCGTAGGCTGCCTGGTGCGCAGCGGTGAGTGGGAACACCTAACCGGCGCAATTCGATCAGGCTGTGGCTGACAGGGAGAGAAGCTGGGCCTCTCATATAAGCTTGCATATATAAGGAACAGAGAATATGGGAAGAGGCAGCAACAAGAAAGGCTCCTCAGCCCCCAATTCTGAGAAACAGGCAACAGCAAACACTGCACCATTACACATAAGGCGCCACATAGAGAGCCTCATAGACCAATTCAGGAATGAAGTTATCAACGACCTGAAGCTAGAAGTATGCAAAATAGTTAGAGAAATGCTAAGCACCACCCAAGAAAAAACAGATGGTGGAATGGAAGAACAGAAAAAGAGGGGAGAATTGTTTGATGGAGAAAACAGAGAAAGCATAGAATACGTGAAGCAGGTTCAAAGGGACTACCAAGAAACTAAGAAGTCTATCGAAGCCTGGCATAACAGCTTGAAAGAAACTAAGGACAGACTATCTGAACTGGAGGGCAGAATTGTAATATGGGAGAATGAAATGAAAAACTTCTTAAAAATAACAAAGAAACAAACAGCAATAATACAAAGACAAGAAGATGATAAGAGGATCCATAACTTAAGGATTAAGAACATAAAAGAAGAAGTAGGGACACAAACAAATGAACTACAAAAGCTACTCACAGAAATAATCCAGGAGAATTTTCCTAATTTAGCAAAAGGTAAAGATACTCAGATGTATGAGGCATACAGGACCCCAGCTACCTACAACCCAAACAGAGCAACACCCAGGCATATAATAATAAAAATTCCAGAAATTCAATACAAGAACAGAATATTAAAAGCTGTCAGAGACAAGAAACAGACCACTTACAAGGGAGCACCCATCAGAATTACAGCAGATTTCTCTGCACAAACCATCAAATCACGAAGAGCGTGGGGGGAAATAATTCAAGCTTTGAAAGATAATAATCTCCAGCCAAGATTGAGATATCCTGCACAACTATCCCTGGAAATTGATGGAAAAACAAGGTGCTTCCAGGATAAAGAGGAACTGGGGGAATTTGCAACCACCAATTCAACTCTACAGAGAGTATTGCAGGATATTCTAAAAAAAGAAAAATACAAAGAGTCCTGAAATAATGGAGGCCACAACGAATGGAGCAGAGAACAAAGTGAAGAAGACAAACTGACAGCTACTGACAGAATAAGAGCTCAACAGAAATGAGGCAGAGAAGATTGGATGATAGGAACAGCTATTTTGGAGAAAATGACATCTTAATAGGTAATACTGATTTAGTATCATCTTGTTTTGAAGTCTCATCTAGCTTTTGTCCTTCTGTCTCCAATGGTCCAAATAGGTTGTATCTTACTGGATTTTATTATGTACGATAGTATAAGCAAAAACCTTTTAAAGACAAGGAGATTATACAGAAACCATTGTTCATTTTCTGTTAGTCGATTCTAAATACTCTGTAATGCTGTCATTCTCTTAAATGGTTTTACATTGTTTTGATATACTTAATCCTGCAGTATACGAAGTTGTACTCAAGGATTTCAAGGAAAGAGATAATATGGTAACTACTTTTAGGTCAGGATTATCTGGTGGTGAAACACTATTCTGCTTAAATGGTTATGTTTTGATCTGTGCTGTTTCGTTGTTATGCCCTCTTTTATCTCAATCTCCACTCCATTATTTACTTTTTTATTTTTATCCTTTTAATTAAAGGAAAAAAATAGCAGGATATATTATAGTAACCCACTTTGACTTTCTATTATCTCGATTTGAAGCCCTGTATTACTCTCACCATCTTGTTTTTGACTGAGGTTCCCCTATTCTGTTTTGCTGGATAGTATCAGGTTCGAAAATTTAGGCGTCAGCTGTGAAGATAATGAGATTCATTATAACGCCCATTCTCGTTGACTTTTATCTATTTTTGAAGACCTACAATGTCTCCAGTGTTTTGGTTTTGTCGGTTTTATTCTTTACTGTTTTGTTCAATTGTATTATAACTAATGGTATAGGCAATTCTATTAGAGATAGCGGGAGGCATTATGGTAACGATTGTTGATCACCTTGTATTATGTTTTCACATTATCTATTATGTCCACCCTTTTGACTTGACCGATTCTGTTATGTCACATTTGGTTTTACTCTCTTCCAAAAAAGTAATAAGAACCATGGGAGCAATGAAACCCAAAATGTGTAATTGTTATTGTACAAAAGAGAGGAAAAGAAAGTGCTCTATACTATATAACTGCATGTATGTTTAAGTGTATAGGATGGAAAATGATATCACAGAGTTTTATTGGATCATTGAACAGAACTGTTTGCAGTATCATTGATGGAATGTCCACTTTACAAGCTTTAATTTTGTGACTTGAACAATTATTTCTAAGATGACAATATGTAATCCATTAACTAGTGATTTCCTACTGTTCATTTTTTTTCTGCAAATCTGTATAACTTGTACCCTTTCTTTGCTTTTTTTTTCTTTTCTCCTTAAATAAAATTTAAAAAAAAAAAAAAAAAGAAAGATCAGGGACAGGTCTTGGCAAAGGCTTTGCTTCTCAGGAGAAAGCCCTTTGGTGACCTGACAACTTGGAAGTGACCTTGGAGAACCTGACAACTTAGGGTTAGGGTTAGGGTTACGGTTAGGGTTACTTTATCTTCAGCAACAGGTTGATGTGGCCCAGATCACACATCCCTCTAACATGACAACAACACAGATCCAAGGGAACAATGGTGGTGGCCAGAAGGCAAGTTTCTTTCCTCGAAGACTCAGGCCAGTCACTGTGCTTACTAAGAATTTGGGATATCTTCTCTCCTCTTGTTGGAGTAAAATGCTTGGGAGAAACACCAGCCCAAACTCACCCCTAACAATGTTCTAGCAGTCAGGTTACCATCATTAACGCCTGTCTGTTAATTCCCCATTGCCCCACTCTCCTCATGGGGACATTCCTACACATCCTTGAACTTTCCTTAGTCTTCCCTCATTCTTCCAATTATACTATCTAAGGAGATCCTCCCCTAGCTTTGCATCTGGGCTTTAGATGAGGCCACCTTGAGAGGTCAGCTGAGAGCTCTGCAGATGGAGAGTTGTGTGGCTTGGGGGGGGGCAGTCATAGCCTTGCAGCCTGGATACAAATTGCTAGATGTGGTCATCCTGATGGACCAGCTGGGAACTCTGCAGATGGAGTGTAGCAGGACTTGGAGGGAGACCACAGCATTCTAACTCATATGTAAGCCAATTTTCTGTGCTGTACCGAGCATTCCTAGGCCTATTGGCCTATCAGCCAGTTACCAGTACAGTCAACTCAAATGGAACATGTATCTTTTGAATTCCTTTCTCATAGAATGCCTTTTGTTCTCATTTAATATAGAACACCTTTGTTCTTATTATGTATTTAAGACAGTGTGCTCTTTGAATCATGAGTCTTCTTTGTGAGTCACAAGTCACTGAACATCAGTGCCATCACCCCCAATATTGACCGTGGAACCTCAATATTAATTTAGAAACTATAACCTTCTATAGCCCCCCTAACATCAACCTCTCAAAATTTCCCTGGAAAAACCCTACTCAGTCTGTAGCAATTAACCAATACTCCCTTAGCCTCAATAGCCATCTTGTCTTCCAGCCCATCAACCCATTTTTAAAGCCCAAATCCTCATCCTTACCACTCCCTCTACAATACTGCAATCATTCTGATAAGGAACCTGGTAACTCCTGCTGATTAGTCCATGATCTCCAAAATACTAACAAGGTAGCTATTCCCACCCACCCAGTAGTCCCCCTAACACCTATACCCTCCTGCTCTCCCGTATGCCCCCTAGTACTCAATATTTCACTGTCCTAGCTCTCAAAGACACCTTTTCTCCTATTCCCCTCAGTCCTAATTCCCCAATACCTCTTGGCTTCATCTGGATAGACTCCATGTCTGAATTCTCTCAACAACTCAAATGGACACTCTTTCCCAGGGATTTTGAGACAGCTGCTACTTCTTTGACCAAGCACTACCAAAAGACCTCCAATTCCTTTACCTCACTCCTAGCACCTGTTTCAAGCTGTCAATTACCTCTTGGTTTGCAGTCCCTCAAAAAAAATGACTCTATCCCACACAATCTCCCTCCTTACCTTCTGGGGGAAAAGGGGGATACCATGTCTCAGAACACAAAACTCAACTGGCACAGAAAAAGTCACTTTCCTCAACCTTTACCTCACCTCATCAATTGATTTTAATTTTTTGGTTATGTTTAGTTCTTGTTTTTGCCTTTTCCTTCATTTCCTTTCTGTCTTCTTCAGTTTCAAGAAACTCAACCTTCGTTTGTTCCTAGCCTTGCTTCTAATCTCCTTCTCTTTTTCTATCTCTTGGTTTTTCCTTTTCCTTTTAAATCTTTTAAATTTTCTCCTCTGAGGGTAAAATCACTGTGTTGAGGGGAATTTACTATATATAATTTTCTGATTTTAGATTTTGTTATATAACTATAATTTTATATCTGTTATTTAAAGTGGCAAATTAAGTTACCACAGTTTGTCATTTTCTAGACTGTTCTTGATACTACTGTTATTCTTTTTTTTGTCTTTTTCATTTTTATCGGTACCAGGGATCGAACTTAGGACTGCCTGCTTGCAAGGCAGGCGCTTATGCCGCTGAGCTAAATCCCCAGCCCCTGATACTACTGTTATTCTTCATTGTATTACTTTGACCAGTGTGACCCAGTGGTTAGTTCTTCCTTGTGTACTAATACTGAAATTGTCCAGGATCATAAACAATACCATAGTCCAGAATCAAAAACTTGGGTGCAAGGCCAAATGATAGCAACTTCGCATCCTTAATAAATTGAAGAGGTAGGATCTTGGGATAGACTAATTCAGGTACATCTAGAAGGCATCTCTGAAAAATAGTAATTTCCTACAGAGAACCTGATAATAGTAACAAAAGAAAGCTACCTACCAAAAGTAATTTATAAGCATCAGTGCAGAAAATGAATTTTAAAAAATAGGAAATAAGAAAACATGGAAGCAAGATGCAGCCCCAGCTCCATCTTGCCCAAGGAAAATCAAGGGGGAATGGAAATAAAAGACAAAAAAAATCAAAAGCCACCCACCTGAACTTTCTGAAATTGCAGTAAGTAGTAGAAGCAACAACGCAGATAAATGAGGCTCTAGAAAAAAATCAAACCAGAAGTAATTACAGATAACTAAAGAGATAATAAAGGACATGATTAATGAATCTAGAGTAGATATAGATTAAAAAAAAGATGAGCTTAGGAAAGTGATGGATCCAGTGAAAGCCTGACATAGGAAAGAACTGGATTCTACAAAACACATTCAAATAGATTTCCAAGAGATTGTAAATATATGCAGCAGAATCAACCAATGTGAGGACAGAATATCAGATATATAAGACAGATTTGTAGTTATCAATCATCAAATGAAAGACTTAAGACTAGTCAGGGACAATGAAAAATCAATCCAATTACTGCTAGATGATGCTAAGAAGAATAGCATAACATTGATAGAAATCAATGAGCAAAATCAGAAGATAGAACAAAGGTTATAAAAAACCTGTTCATGGAAGTAACGGCAAAAAACTTATCAAGCATGGAAAAAGAAATTGACATACAGATGGGTGACGCATATACATCTACAATTATCTGTGATAAGCAAAAAACTATACCAAGGCATATAAATAGTATAGATTCCAGGAGTTCAACAAAAAAACAGAATATTAAAAGCTGTTAGATAAAAGAAACAAGTCAGCTATAAAGGAAAGCCCATCAGAATCACAGCAGACTTCTCAACACAAAACCTCAAGTCAAGGGGAGCTAGGAGAAAATTACTTCAAGCCCTTAGGGAACCTCCAAACAAAAATCAATGTACCTTGCAAGATTTGTTTCAAAACTGATGAAGAAATAAGATACTTCCATGATAAAGAACACCTGAAGAAATTCATGAACACTAAACCAGCACTCTAAAATGTTCTGAAGGACATTCTAGAAAGAAATAACAAGGATTACAACTCAACCCCAACAGGATGAATCCACCAGGCAAGGCAAACAATTAAATAGAAGGGGAAAAAAAAAGGAATAGAGCAACAGGAAAATAACATGACCAGGATAATCTATAGATATCAGCTATAACCATCAATTGTTAATGGTCTCAATTCACCAATCAAAAGACACAGACTGGCAGAATAGCTCAAGAAACAAAATCCAGCAATATGCTGCATTCGAGAAACACATGTAACTCAAAAGAAGTTCACAGACTAAAAGTCATAGGATGTGATACAATATTCCAAGTGACAGGAACCCAGAAAAAAAGGGTATTTATATTTGTAGACAAAATGAATTTTAAGCCAAGAATGATCAGAAGAGACAAAAAAGGTTACTACAGACTTGTTAAAGGAATAATTCAACAAGAAGAGATAACAATTGTAAATATATATGCAATAACACCAGTGTACCTAACCACATATTAGATATTAGACATTAGGTCCATAAATATTAGTGGACACAAAAAATCAAATAAGCACTAATACAATTATACTGAGGGTCCCAATACCCCACTGTCAAATAGACCAATGAAACAAAAACTAACAAAATATTAGAACTAAACCAAACTTTTGAACAAATAGATTTAGTAGATGTCTACAGAGTGTTCTACTCCTCGATATCAGAATACACAATCTTCTCAACTGCATTTAGGATGTTCTCTAAAAGAGACCACATACTAGTTTTTAGAACATATTTAAATAAATGCAAAGGAATTTAAGTTATCTCATGCATATTACTAGACCATAGTGCAATGAAATTGGAACTCAATAGCAAAACAAACCACAATAACTTCATAAACACATGGAAAATAATAGCATCCCCCTGAACAACTAATGGGTCACAGATGAAATGAAAGAAGAAGTTAGTTTTTACAATTGAATGATAATGACAGTGCAACATACTGGGACATATGGGACACAATGAAAACAGTCCTAAGAGTGACATTTATAACAGTAAATACTCATAGCATAACAGCAGAACAAGAAAAACAAACAACTTAATGGTATCTCAAACTTGTAGAAAAGAGCAAACTAAGCCAAAAGCTCATAAAAGGAGGAAATTATAAAGATTAGAGCATAAATTAACACATTGCAGATTAAAAACATACAAAATGCATTGAAGAGTTGGCTTTTTGAAAGATTAAATAAAATTGGCAGACTCTTAGCAAACCTTATGTAAAAATAAAAGACTCAAATCCACAGAAATAGGAATGAAAAGGATGAAATCACAACAGATTCTGCAGAAATCCAGATCATCTATACCTAACTTGAAAACCTGTATTCTAATAAGATGGAAAATGCAGAAGAAATGGACGGATTCCTAGATACATATGGATTACCAAAGCTGATTCGAGAAGATATAAAAATCTTAAATTAACCAATACCAATGAAATTGATGATGTAATTAAACCTACAAAAAAAGATAGCCCAGACCCTGATGGATTCACTGCTGAATTCCATGAGAAATTTAGAGAAAACCTAATACCACTACTTCTCAATCTCTTTAGTGACGTTTAACAGGAAGCAATACTCCCAAATTCAATTCATTTTAGAAGCAAGCATTACCCTGCTAACCAAACCCAAAAAAGGATGCAACTAAAAAAGTGAACTACAGGCCAATCTACCAAAAGAACATTGATGCAAAAATCCTTGATAGGATATTGGTAAACAGAATGTAGCAAATCATAAAATATACACCATAAGCTAGCAGGATTCATCCTAGGGATACAGAGATGGTTCAACATGCATAAGTTAATGAACATAATGTACTATATTACGAAGACAAAAATCATTGATCATATCAATACATGCAGAAAAAGCATTTGATAAAAGCCAGCACCAATTCATGATAAAAAAAAATCCTACAGAAAACTGAAACAGAGGATCTTTATCTCAATTTGATAATAGCCTTCTATGACAAACCTATGGTCCATATCATAGTAAATGGACAAAAACTGAAAGCTATCACTCTAAAATCAGGAACAAGATAAGAATATCCACTGTCACCACTCTTACTCAATATAGTTCTGGCAAAATTAGCTAGAGCAATTAGACAAGAGAAAGAAATAAAAGGAGGATAAGAAAAGAAGTTAAAATATCTTTTTTCACTGATGAGATGACCTCTAAAACTCCACCGAAGGGCTTCTTGATTTAATGACCAAATTCAGTAGTGTAGCTGAGTACAAAGTCAACACTCAAGAATCTTCCTGTACTCATTGAAAGAAAAATCAGGAAAACACCATTTGCAATAGCATCAAAAACAAAACAAAACAAAACAAAACAACAAAAACCTAGGCATCAATCTTGAAAGGGTTTTGGCCCAGACAGGACACTGTAGCCAGGAAAGCCTCAGCCGGAAGCAGGAAGCACCAATCTCCCCCACCCCTAGAAATTTACCTGTGATGCCATCTTCCCGCCCCTGGAAATTTACATATGGTGCCAAACCTAGGACCAAGGGGCTACCTGTGCATCCCTAATGCCCGCCCTAGGTTCCATCCCAAACTGAGGCTATTTACATAACCCCGGTGGGGGGATGCCGGTCATCTCTCTCCGTGTTCTCAGAATAAAGGCCGCTTTTTATTTTATACTTCTCATCTTTTGGAAATATTTTTCATCTTTTGGAAATAATCCTAGCAAATCTAACATAGGAAGTAAACCTTCTACCCTGAAAACTACAGTAATCGAAAAAGGAAACTGAAGAGGAGACCAGAAAATCAAAAGATATTCCTTGCTCTTACATAGAAAGAACCAACATGGTGAAAATGGCCATACTTCCAAAACTGTTACACAGATTTAATGCAATTCTGATCAAAATTCCAATAGCATGTCTCACAGAATTAGAGAAAACAATCCTAAAATACATTTGGAACCAGAAGAGACCTAGAATAGTAAAGGCAATTCGGGGCCACAGAGTCAAGACAAGGGTATCACAATCTCTGACTTGAAATTAAACTATAAAAGCTACTGTGATAGAAATAATGTGGTACTGGCAAAAATAGACAGACCTGAGGATCAATGGAACAGATTAGAAGATGCAGAGACAACTCTAGACACACTAAGCCACCTTATCTTTGACAAAGGTGTCAAACACATTCATTGGAAGAAAGATAGCCTCTTTAATAAATAGTGCTAGAAAAACTGGTGATGCACATGCCAAAATTTGAAATTGGACCCATATCCTTTAGTATGCACTAAAGTTGAAATGGATCAAAGATCTAACTATTTAAACAGAAACACTAAATCTGCTGGAAGGTCGAATTAGGTAAAACCCTTGTAGACTGTGGTGTATGCTAAGACTTTATGAATAAAACCCTAATTGCACAAGAGCCATCACAAAGAATCAACAACTGGAATCTAATCTTATTAAAAAGCTTTTATACAGCAAGAGAAACCATCAACAGACTGAAGAGATAACCCATCATGTAAGAAAAAATGTTGGCCAGCTGTTCTTCAAAGGATTACTGTCTAAAATGTATAAAGAACTAAAAAAAATCCAGACTTCCCAAATTTATTTATATATTTTTTATTTGAAAGAGGATAAAAAGAATAAAACCAATCAAAACAAACCAGTGTAAGAGAAACAGGCCTAAAAATATTACAAAATCAACAGTAGTTACGATAATACCTTTTGATGTCTTCAAAATAGCTGCAGATAACTTTGGATATAACAAAGAGCAAACAGAACAGAACAGAATAGAAACAATAAAAACAAAAACAATGAATGCAATAAAGGACTTCAAAACAAGCCTATAGTAAATCCAAAATTGGTATCATAATATATCTTGTTATCTTTGAAACAGCTGCTCCTGCCATCGGATTTAACATAATCAAACAAAAGAGATTAAAACCCAACCCAACAAAACAATGGAAACAAAACAAGACCATAGAGAATCAACAATGGCTGCAACCTTTCAAAAGGAGATCCCCTCAAAAGGAATCCCCTCTAGATGTCACACTGCATACCGCTATCCTCTGAACCTATGATCAGGCCACTGGACCTAGACCTGCAATGTCACAGAAACATGAGAGCACCACAGGCATCCAATTGCATTTCACCTCCATGGCTCTCATCACACCTGTGTTTCTCTTGATAAGCCAGTTGCTCACAGCATGTGTGTATGTGGGAGGACCCTGAGGGGAACCCTCCCAAATTTAAAGACACAATCCAAAAATGGGCATCTGAAATGAACAGACACTTCTCAGAAGCACAAATGGCAAATAAACATTTGAAGAGCTGTTCAACATCACTGGTCATTTGAGAGATGCAAATGAAAACAATGCCAAGATTCCATCTCACTCTAGAAAGAATAACAATTATTTAAAAAAACCCAACAATTAATAAACCCTGGCAGGATGTGGGGGAAAGGACTCCTTTTCCACTGGTGGCAGTGTAGAATGGTACAACTATTGGAAGTCAATGTGGAGATTCCTCAAAAAAACTAGGACTAGAGGTTCCACTTGATCTGAGTGTTTGCCTTCTTGGTATCTTCTTGAAAGAATTAAAAGCATCATAACCCAGCAACATATGTATACCTATGTTATAATGGTACAGTTTGTAATGTTCAAATCTTTGTAACAGCCCTAATGGCCATCAATTGGTGAATGGATAAATAAGATGTGGTCTTTTTATACAACAGTACTACTCTGCTGTAAAGAATGATGAGCTTGAGACACTTCTAGGAAAATGAATGCACCTTGAGACCAGGCTCTTAGGTTTGAAATAAATCAGACATTCATGTATAAATACTGCATTGTTTCTCTGATGTGAGAAACCAAAAAGTGTAAATAAGGACCAAAATATATAGTGGGTATTGTGAAGTAGGAAAAAATGTTCCAATGCTGAGGGGAACAAGGGAGAGAGTGGGGGGAAAGGAAAGAAGGAGAAAATGGGAGGGGAGGAAAGAGAGGGAGGGGGAGGGGAGGGGGAAGGGGGAGGGGAGGGGGAAGGGGGGGAGGGGAGGGGAAGAGGGAGAGAAACTAACTACCAACAAAGAAAAGCCCAGGTGCTGATGGGTTCACTGCTGAATTCTATAGGAAATTTAGAGAAGATCTAATGCTACAACTCCTCAAACACCTTAATGAAGTTGAAAGGAAAGCAGTACTGTCAAACTGATTCCTGCAAGGAAGCATTACTCTGCTACTAAAACTAGGGAAGTGTCCACCCCCAAAAGAGAACTATAGGCCAATTTCTTCAGTGAACATAGATACAAAAATCCTCAATAAGATATGGTAATACAACAAATCACCCAGAAGATTATACACCATTGGGGCTGGGGATTTAGCTCAGCGGCATAAGCACCTGCCTTCCAAGCAGGCGGTCGTGAGTTCGATCCCCGGTACCGATAAAAATGAAAAAGACCAAAAAAAAAAAAAAAAAAAAAAAAGATTACACACCATGACCAAGTATGATTCATCTCAGGCGTGCAGGATGGTTCAACATATGCACACACAACATATGCACCACAGAGTGAACGGGAAAACCCATATGATCATCTCAATAGCTGTAGAAAAAGCACTTGACGAATTTCAACATGCATTCAAGATATAAAGCCTTCAGAAAATTGAAGATGCCCATTTTTTGATTGGGTCTTTAAATTTGGGGGGGGTGATTTTTTTGAGTTACTTATATATCCTAGATAGTAATCCTTTATCTGAGAAACAGATGGCAAGATGTTTTTCCCCACACTGTGGATTGTCTTCATTCTGTTGCTTCTTTTGCTGTATAAAAGCATTTTAACAAGATGAGATCCCAGATATTTATTCTTTGTGATATTTCATGCACAGTTGTGGTTTCATTCATTCAGTCTTTACATCAATATCTTTAAGAGTTCCCCCTATTCTATCTTCCAGCAGATTTAATGTTTCTACTTTAATATTTAGATTTTGATCCATTTCAACTTTAGTTTCATATACGGTGAAAGATATGGGTCTAATTTTAATCTTTGACATGTGGAAAGCCAGATTTCTGTCACCATTTATTAAAGAGACTTTCTTCAGTGAAGGCATTTGGCATCTTTGTCAAAAATGAGGCAGATGAGCATGTCAAGAATTGTTTTTACATCTAATCTGTTCCGTTGATCCTCAGGTCTGTTATTTTTGCCAGTCCCATGGTGTCATATCACAGTAGCTTTGTAATATAATTTCAGGTCAGAGACTGTGATGCCCTTTGCTTTGCCTTTGTGGCTAGAATGACCTTTGCTATTCTAGGTCTCATCTTGTTAAAACGCTTTTGTACAGCAAAAGAAACCAACAGAGTGAAGAGACAATCCACATTGGGGGGAAAAAACATCTTGCCAGCTGTTTCTCAGACAAAGGATTACTATCTAGTACATATAAATAACTAAAAAAAAAATCACCCCCTCAAATTTAAAGACCCAATCCAAAATTGGGCATCTCCAATTTCTGAAGGGTTTCAAATATATTTTAGGATTGTTTTTGCTAATCTGTGAGATATACTTTTAGTATTTTGATCAAATTGCATTAAATCTACATAACAATTCTGAAGGTATGGCTATTTTGACAATATTGGTTCTCTTACCCAAGTACAAAGGATATCTTTCCATTTTCTGATATCCTATTCAATCTCCCTCTTCAGAGTACTGTAGTTTTCAATGTAAATGTCTTTTACTTCCTTTGTTAGATTGATTTTGATATTTCATTTCTTGTATGCTATTGTGAAAGAAGTTGTTTCCCTAATTTTTCTCTCGGTGAGTGTATAGGAATGCTATTTACTTTTGAGTGTCGACTTTGTATTCAGCTATGCTACTGAATTTGGTTATTAAATCTAGGAGTTTTTGGTGGTGCTTTGGGGATTTCTATGTAGAGTATCTTATCATGTGAAAATAATGATAACTTCTTTCTTTCCTATCCTTATTTATTTCTTTCTCTTGCCTAATTGTTCTGGCTAATGTTTCCAGAATTATAGTGTATAAAAGTGACAGGCTAATTTTATGTAGGGCTTATCATAAATGGGTTAACTTTGTGAAACTGGAAAATTGGAATAGAAAGTCTTTATCTCAATCTAATAAAAACCACGTATGACAAACCAACTGGACAAAACTGCAAGCTTTCACTCTGAAATCAGGAACAAGACAAAGATGTTCACTTTCATCATTCTTATTTAATATAGTGCAAAGAAATCAGAAGTCAAGAGTAAAAGACAACACAGAAACTATGCAAACACATGGAAATTAAATAGTAACTTCTTGAATAATCAGTGGATCACAGATAAAATTAAAGAATTTAGACACTTTCCACAGTCAAACAATAATGCTAGTAAGATACACTGAACACACAAATAGTGCTAATAAGTCACACAAAGCAATCTTAAGAGGGAAGTTTATAGCAGGCAATTCCCACATCAGGAAAACAGAGCAAACTCAAACAAATAACCTAACGATGCATCTCAAGTTCACAACAACAACAAAAACCACCTAAACTAAAAGTTAGTATGAGGAAAGAAATTATAAAGGTAAAAGCAGAAATTATTGAGTTGAGACTAAAAAAAAATACAAAGACTCAATTAATTAAAGGGTTGGTTCTTTGAAAGATTAAACAAAATTGACAAATCTTTAGCTTCTTTTATCAAAATAAGGAAAGACCCAGATCCATGCAATTAGAGGCAGAAAAAGGTGTAATCATATGGATTTTGCCAAAATCCAGAAGTTCATCATTAACTACTTTGAGAATCTGAACTCTAATTAAGTGGAAAATTCAGAAAAAAATGGATAAATTTCTAGTTATACAAGAGTTACTAAGGCTGAATCAAGATGGTATAAAAATCTTGAATAATCCAGTATCAGTCTTTGACACTGAAGTAGTACTAATTAAAAAAAAACAAGTACCAACTGAGGAAAAGTTGAGATCTGGGTGGATTCACTGCCAAATTCTACAAGAACTTTAGGAAGATCTAACAGCAGTTGTCCTCAAACACTTTGATGAAATCAGAAGGGTAGCAGTCCTAACGTCATTCCTGGAAGCAAGCATTGCCTTGATTCCAAAACCAGAAAAGGACCTAATCAATAAAGAGAATTATAGGCCAATGTCATAGTGATGCAAAAATCCTTGATAAGGTACTGGCAAACAGAATGCAGCAAATCATGAAAAAGATAAAATTTGCACATCAGAAAAATAGAGCAAATAATAACTTAGTGATGCATCATGACCAAGTAGGATTCATTCCAGGTATGATTCAACATATGCAAATCAATAAATAAAACATACATGTATCAGGACAGAAATCACATGATCATCTCAATAGACACAGAAAAAGCATTTGATAAAGCCCAACAGCCCAGCATTCATGACGATGAAAATACTGCAGAAAATGGGAATACAGTAAGTACCAAAATACAAACAAGTTCTATTCTGGAAAAACATTTGTAAGTCAGATTCATTTGAAAGTCATACAGAATCTTATACATCTTTGACACAAATATACTATGTAAGGCATCTTGGCCTCTGAACACAATACTCTGCATACTATTGCACTTACAGTAAAGCACACACCAGCACAACTGTGACCACATATGGAAAATACATGAGCTACTTCCCTGATTCTTTCCCAACTGTCATGGACTTGCTGTAGAAAGCATTTATCATAACTCAGTAATTGTCATCTATGACAGACCAACAGTCAACAATCATACTAAATAGAAGCTAAAAGCTCTTTCTCTAAAATCAGTAAAAAGACAAGAATGTTCTCCAACACTACTTCTGTTTAATACAGTTCTTGAAACATTAGCTAAAGCAATAAGAGGAAGACATAAAAGGATATGAATAGAGAAAGAAAAAGTTAAATTATCATTCTTTGCTGATGATACAACCCTTTACCTAGAAGACAGGAATCAACTCATGAGCTTGCACTTACCAGGCAAGCACTTGTGCCACTGAGCTAATTCCCCATCCAAACACTCTTAATACCTGAATTTGGTAGTGTAGAAAGATGCAAAATCAATACTCAAAATCAATAGCATTCTTATACACTAATAACAAACTCAATAAGAGAGAAATTAAGGAAATAATACCCTTCACAAAAGCATCAAGGAAATGAAATACTTAGGAATTAACCTAACCAATGAAATTAAAGACCTCTGCAATGCAAACTACAGTCCTCTGAAAGAGGCCACTGAAGAGGATATGAAAAAAATGGAAGGATATGCCCTGTTCCTGGGTAGGCATAACCAATATAGGCAATATGCAACAGTTCCAAAAACTATTATACAGATTTAATGCAATTGCAATTAAAATACTAGTAACATTACTTACAGAACTGAAGAAAGCAATCCTAAAATTCACATGGAACCAGAAGAGATCTAAAATACTCTGTTCTGAAAAACAAAGGCAAGGAAAGAGGGATCAAAATCCCAGATCTGAAGTTAACTACACAATGCTACAGCGATAAAAACGACATGGTATTGGGGAAAAAACAAACTTAAGGAAAAATGGAACAGAAGCTGGCTATCTACATACTGAAGGTTAAACCTGGACCCTATCTCTCATCATGCACTAACACTAAAAATCAAAATGGCTCAAAGATCTAAACATTAAAACAGAAACACTTGGGGCTGGGGATTTAGCTCAGCGGCATAAGCTCCTGCTTTCCAAGCAGGCAGTCGTGAGTTCAATCCATGGTACCAATAAAAACGAAAAAGACCGAAAAAAAAACCAAACCAAACCAAAACAAAACAAAAAAAAACCAACCCCAAAACAACAACAACAACAACAACAACAAAAAACAGAAACACTTAATCAACTGGATAAATAGGTAAACCTCTTAAAGACATAGATGTCGACAAAGATTTTCTGAAAAAAAACTCCAGCTACACAAGAAATATTACCGAAAATCAACAAATGGGATCACACCCAATTGAAACACTTCTGCATAGCAGCAAAGGAAACCACTAACAGTGAAGAGACAACTTACAGAATGGAAAAAGAAATTTCCAGCTACTTCTCAAAGACTAATATTGAGAATATAGAAAGAACTTTAAAAAATGAGATTCCTCAAATTGAAAGGCCCAATTAAAAAGTGAGTAGCCAGATGTGGTGGTATATGCCCATAATCCAGCACTTGGGAGACTGAGGCAGGAGGATCATTGCAAGTTTGAGGCCAACCTGGGCTACAAAGTGAGTTCAAGGTCAACCTGAACTGCATAGTGAAACCCTGTCTCTAAAAGACCAAAAAAAAAAAAAAAAAAAAAATTGTGGCTATCTGAAATATACACTTCTCAAATGAAGAAACACAAACAGCCAATGAACAGATGAAAATGTTCCACATCACTGGCCAGTTGAGAAATGCAAATTAAAACAACACTGAGAGTCCATCTCACTTCAGAAAGAATGGCTATCATCAAGAAATCAACCAATAACAAATGGTGATGCTGTAGGACAAAAGGAATCCTCCATTGTTGAAGGGATTATAAACTAATACATCTATTATGGAAATCAGTAAGGAGATTCCCCAAAAGCTGAAATGAGAGAGCCCAATTGATTCAGCTATTCGCTTTTTAGGTATCTCTCCTCCCCCCAAATTAAACACATCATATCACAGCAATGTATGAATACCCAAGGCTGCATTAATTCATAATAGCTAAATCTTGGAAACAGCATATATGCCTATCAACAGATGAGTGAATGAGAAAGTGGCATTTATACAAAATACTCTGACATAAGAGGATAAGCTTGAATCATTTGTAGGAAAATGGATGCACTTTGAGACTATAATGTTAAGCAAAGAAAATCAGACACACAAGCTTAAATATCATGTGGCTTCTCCAGTATGAAACACAATATAGATAACTATATAATATGAAATGAAAGATATAATAGTTAAAAATAGAAAGAGTTATTGTAATCCAACATGGACAACAAACTCAAAATTTCTCCTTGACAGTACAACTTTTTTACATAGTTTATATATTTTTTGGCCTAGTAGTCTGGTTTTGAAACTATATATGATAATTAGCTTTGTAAAGTATTATAAAAGAATCCATCTCTATAAAAATAAAAGAGGGCAGAAAGGGGGAAAAAGTAGGAAATAAATGTGTTATGTACATATACCATTTCCCTGCAGTGAATATGATCATTATATACTACAAACATACATTATTAAAAGTTAAAAAAAACTATAAAAAGAAAATATTATATTTATACACAATGTAGTACTATGCCACAAATGATAAATTTGATTCATTTATAGGAAAATGGATGCATCTTGAGACCATTATATTAAGTGAAATAAATCAGACACACAAGCTTAAGTATCACATGGTTTCCCTTACATGAGAAACTCAATATATAAATAAAGTGCAAAGTATTAGCTAGATAATAGAAAAAGAGGGGAAAAAGTCACTGCATATCAGCATGGACAACGTATCTAAAAGTGTACCTTGATTTATCTTACTTGTTTTATGTGTTGTTTGGCCTATTAGTTACATTGTTAATCCATATATTAAGTAATTTTATTAGGACTTGCAAGTGAATGAACCTACCACTGGCAAAAACAAAAAAGATGGAGGAGAGGAAGGAGAAAAAAGAATGGTGATGTGTTCTGTAACAACTTCCCACAATAAATGTAATCATTATGTACTGTAAACATGTACTAATAATTTTTAAAATGATTTTCATTGTTTTGACAAAAATTCCTTATAATCATATGACCAAGAATAAAATTAGACCAAATTTTGAAACTCCAACATTCACTCATGATATAAAGGAAATATAAATTTCTGAAGGAAATATAGTATAAATCTTTATCTCAATCTGATAAGAAGCCACCTATGACAAACCAGCAGCCAACGTCACATTAAAAGGAGAGAAGCTGAAAGTCATGCCTATGAAATGATGAACAAGACAAGAATATCTGCTGTCACCACTTCTGGTATATAAGATACAAGAAGATTAATAAAAGATATACTAAGCACCCTCAAGCAGACACAGATGGAAGAAAGGAGGAACTCAAAGGAGAGAACCATTTGATGAAGAATATAAAAAAATATAAAATACATGAAGCAGATTCAAAGAGATCACCAGGAAATTAAAAATTCTATGGAAAGATGGCAAATCACCTTGAAAGAAACTAAGAACAGATTATCCAAACTTTGCAATGTGGGAGTATGAAAGGGAAAACTTTTTAAAAATAACAAGGAAATAAGCAGTAACAATACAAAGGCTAGAAGATGACAAAACGATCTGTAACTTGAGAATAAAGAATGTGAATGAAGGAGCAGGGGTACAAACAAAGGAACTGCAAAGGTTATCACAGAAATAAGGAAAACTTCCCAACATAGGAAAAGAAAATGATATTCTGATATATGAGGCACACAGAAATGCAGCCTCCTACAACCAAAACAGAGCTACACCCAGTCATATAATAATCAAGATCCCAGAAATTCAGTATAAGAACAGAGTATTAAAAAGCTGTTAGAGATAAGAAATATATAACCTATAGAGGAAGGACCATCAGAATAATGGCAGACTTCTCAACACAAACCATCAAGTCAAGAAGAGTCTGGAGCGAAATATTCCAAGCCCTGAAAGAATATAACCTCCATCCCAGGTTGATATACCCTGATAAACTGTCTCTAGAAATTAATGGAGAAACAAGATGCTTCCAAGACAAAGAGGAATTTGGGAAATTTGCACCCACCAATCCAGCTCTACAGAGAATACTGCAGGGCATTCTAAAGAGAGAGAAAAGTACTAGGATTCCAGGAACAGTGGCAGAGAGGCCTCAATGAATGGAGCAGAAAACAGAATGAAGAAGATAAGCAGACAACTGATGCCCAAAAAAGAACATAACAGAAATGAGGCAGAGAAGATTTTATTCAAAACTGATATGATTGATAGTATCAAGTCAGAGTATAGGCAACTACACTGAAGATGACAAGACTCTATGATACACATTCTGATTTGATAACTGCCAGTTTTTGAAGTTCTATACAAAGTTGTTTTTATTAATACTGTTATGTAATGATATATTCAATTATACCATGTCTGATGATATAGCCAATTCTATTGGAGATAACAAGAGACAACACAGGAACCATGGTAGAACTATTTGTACAATGGTCTTATATGTTTATTTCATTTCATATGTTTATAGGAATATGTTTTATTTTATCTTGCTTTGTTTTGTTTCTCCCTCTAATATAGAAAGGATAGAAATACATGTTAAGACTCATATATGTGTAGAATCTATAAGCAGCTTATGAGAACTGATCTTATGACACATGATGAAATGAACAGATACTTTAAAGAAAAAGAGACACTAAAATTCCCAGTGCTGATCCTGGAGTGTCATAATGTGAAACCCAGCAATAGTATTATTCTTTGTTCAGAGTGATATTAGCCTGCTTGGGTTTATTCAATCTCAACATAATTGAAGAGATGGATAACTGCATGTATATTTAAGTGTATAAGATTGATAACCATATTTCTAAGTTTTGTTGGATAGTTGAACAGAACTGGTTGCAATCTCACTGTTTGAATCCCCACTTTATATGCTCCACTTTAGTATCTTGAATAACTATTTGTAAGAAGACAATCTGTAATCATCAACTAGTGATTTCTTATTATTTTTTTCTTTGAAATTATGTATAATTTCTACCCAGTTTCTGTTTTGTTTAGTCTTTCTTTAAATTAAATAAAAAAAGACTACAGTACCCAGTGTTGATCACCAAGTGTCATGTGAAATCCAGCAATCCTATTATTATTCTTTGTTCAGAATGATTTTAACCTGCTTTAGTTTGTTTAATCTCAACATAAATGAAGATATGGATAACTGTATATATGTTTAAGTGTATAGGATTGAAAACCATACTACTAAGATTTGTTGGATAGTTGAACAGAACTGTTTACAGTCTCGCTGTTTGAATTCCCACTTTACATGTTCCATTCTTGTACCTTGAACAACTAATTGTAAAACGACAATTTGTAAACATCAACTAGTGATTTCTTACTGTTTATTTATTTCTTTGAACGTATATATTATTTCTACCTATTTTCTGCTTTGTTTACTCTTCCTTTAAATAAAATTTAAAAAAAAGAAAATTTGCCATCTCCATACAGTCTATACCCATGTATCTCACCATGTACTAAACTAAAATAAAAATGGATCAAAGATCTAAATGTTAAAACAGAAACACAATCTGCTGGAAGATAAAATAGATAAAGCTCTTGAAAACACAGTGTAGCTTTTCTGAACAGAACCCCAGCGGTACAAGAGTTAACAAATAGGGACCATATCAAATTAAAAGCTTCTGCACAGCAAAAGAAACAGCCAAGAGTGGAGATGTAATGGGAAAATTTTTGTCAGCTGTTCCCCAGAGGACTAATATCATTGTAGAATATACAAACAACTCAAAAACAATTAGATTTCCCCACCTAAAAGATCTAACCAAAAAAATTGCATGATTGAAATGACTGGATATTTCTCAAAAGAAGTAGAAATAGACAATAAATACATGAAAAAATGTTCAGCATTGCTAGAGAAATACAAATTAAAGCTACACTGAGATACCATCTCACCTCAGACAGAATGGTTCTCATCAAAAAATTAAACAAAAATGCTGGCAAAGGTGTGGGGTAAAAGAATTCTTTTACACTGTTGGCAGCAGTGTAAACTAAAGCACTATGGAAATCAGTGGTGGAGATTCCCTGAAAAATTAAAACTAGAAATTCTATTTGACCCAGCTATCCCCGACCTGAATATCTTCCCCAAAGAGTTAAAATTATCACTTTACAGGATACATGCACACTCATGCTTACAGCAGCACAATTTATAATAACTAGATCTTGGAAATAGTGTGTATGTGTATCAGCAGATGACTGGATAGAGAAAATGGTCTATTTATACACAATAGAGTACTACTCTACTAAAAAGGAAAAACAACACATTCATAGGCAAATGTATGCAAATGTGCGAATGTAATGTTAAGCGAAATGTCAGACACACAGCTTAAATGTAATATGGTTTTTCTTAAATGAAAATATACATTTTTTAGGGAGAAGATAAATAACTCCAATTTATTTATTCTGCTGTTTCAAAAACATTTTACATTAAATGCTTTTTTCTTCATTTATGCTACCAGTTTCTTTTGTTCACTGAAGGGTTTTCTTTTGTGTCTTCTTTGTAGAGGGAATCCCTGTCTATGATTTGTACTTTGAGTAACATTTTGGCATTCTTTTAAGGTCATGTCACACAGCATAGTAAGCATTGTTATTCTTGAATTATTGCTTTTTATAGAAATAAAAAGAATGCTTTTATATTTTCTTTGTTAATATCTAATTATACAACAAAAAAGATAAAGTGGGAGGGTGAAGAGGAAACTACTTTTGGAAACATTGAACTAATGCTAATAAATCTCACCTTTAAATAAATGTGTGTGCAAAATAAAAGACAGATAAAAGGAAAAATGTTATTGTATCTTCATTTATGTAATTATCTTATGTGTTTTATATGTACTTTGGCTTGTTAGCCTACCTGTTAAGCTGTACAATTAACCTTCTAAGTACTTATGAGGTAAATAAATGAATCTGATGTTGGCAAAAAGCAGAGATGGTTGGGGAGAAGGGAAAAAATTCGGTGTTGATTGCTGAGATCGTCAATGTCTGATCTCAAGGCATGCTCCAAAGCCCTGGTAACCAAAACAGCGTAGAAGTGGTATAGGGAGAGATGCATTGTCAGTGGAAATCTCTTTGGACTGACCGGAGTTTCTTGACTTCTGCTCTTGCTTTGTGGCCAGCCTCCACCATACAGGAGAATTTTGCAGGGTCAACTAGCCCACAATAGGCTCTCAGCTTTCAGCACTATGAGTTGATTTCCCTCTTCCCCATTCCAATTTTCTCCCTGTCCTCAGCCCCTTAACTTCCAGCATAATTATAGCCAATTCTACCTTTGCGGTATGTGCCTTCGAGTGCCCCAGTGAATCTGTCCTTTACAGATAAAGACTCCTCCCGCTTCTAAAAGGAAAATTCTTTATACTAATGAAATTTAGTAGCGTTTACTTGAGCAAAACAAAACAATTTGTAAACTGAACAGCTCCAAGAACCAGAGCAGGATCTAAGAGGACCAACCAAAAAGGCAGCATTTACAAGAAAACAGAAATGAAGGATTCACAACAACCCAACTGGCTGCAGCCTGATCTGTAAGCCTGATCCGTGAGAGGCACCCGTACTAGTCATTGTTTTAGTCCAATCAGTTAACAGGCTACAGGGTCTTCTGCAACCAGCCAGAGCCCACTTACTCTGATGAAACTACTGGTTTGGTCTGTTGGGCCCAGTGTAGGGGCCTAGGACAAATCCATGGCTTCCTATAAAATCTTATTTACCACCACCAAGGGAGCAATCACTTACCCATGTCATATTCCTGCAACATAGAGCCTGATGTTCTGATGGTCACACTTCTGGCAAGATACCCCTTCACCAAACAGTCCTTTCCTCATCATCTCTTTCTTATCTTCTGTTGTAGTCAGGCTTTACAAGGGAAAGGATTTCATACAGGACACATAATTTATAGGATTATTTTATAATAGTCATCCAAAGAGTAAAAAGGAAAAGAGTGCAGGAAATTTGTCCATTCACTAGAGATCCAAAAAATCCAGCTCAGGGTCTGAATCCCATGACTGTGTCCTGCAGGAGTCCAGACTGAGGCCTAGAGTCCATGACAATGTCTCACGCAAGTCTGTATCAAGAATTGGCCCTGGGAAGGCCCAGAGGCCAGTGGGGAAGCTAGAGAGTCTGTGCCAGTGGGGCGAAGGATCTATACCCGCAGGCTGAGGCATCTGCACTGGAGCCAGTGACTGATAAGGTAAGGACTAGAGCTCCCCTGAAAAGAACCGCAGTCATCTTCAGCAAGAGCAAGGTCCCGAGCTCCTCCAAAGATGAGAACAACCAAGTTCATATCAGGAAAGCCAGCATGACAAGCTTCTGCAAAAGAATCAGCCCACCACCCTCCCCTCCAGTTCTCTTTTTATGCTGTTGGCAATAACCCTCAGGTGGGGCATCTACACCCAGCACTACAGAACCAGCCGATTCAGTTCAGCTGGGTGTTACAAGTTGCCCATTAGTTAATCCACCACATCCTTTCCAAACATTAAAGCTATAATTTACTGATCGCTTGTTCCGTGCCATACTATACTTTCTGTGGGTGGGTGAAGCATACTTCATCTCCATGTTATGAGTTAACTGTGCCTTGGAGGGCTTAGGGATATTGCTTGTGGTCACACAACTAATGATGCACAGAATTTCAGTGGATTCTTAGCCCATGTTGAAGCCATCATGCCTAGATTTTTCATAATCTTGCATAAAATTGCTTAGGAAGAAAAGACATTTCTCAGTTTACCACAGAAAACAGGGGTTTCTTGAGAAGAGACCTTTGGAGCAAGTTGTCATCAGGCTCCTAGAAAGTTAGCATTAGTGAGTTCCTGGTCACCAAGGATTACTCAGGACATGAGGTGAAAAGTGTGTGTCTGTCAATCTACTCATCCTCCCAATAAAGATTTTGGCTGGGGATTTAGCTCAGCAGCATCAGTGCCTGCCTGGCAAGCATGAGGTCATGATTTCAGTCCCTGGCGCATGCGAGCGCGCGCACACACACACACACACACACACAAAGATTTACTGAGTACTGTTTGTGTGGGGCCTAACACTCGGTGTTAGGGTACATCCATGATCTAGCAACAACACTCCTGCATGGAATTCCCATTCTGTTGGAGGGTGTATTAGTTGGAGGTCTCTGGAGGAACAAAATCAGTAGAAAATATATTTATAAATATGCATCAGAATCGGCGGCATGAGATGGCTATGTACTGGAGAGCTGGAGGATCCAGTAACTACTCAGCCAAGAAGATAAAAGGTGCAGAGGAAGAGGGATGAATCATCCGTCTAAGGTCGGAGGCCTAGAAGCTCACTGGAAAGTCAGGGTGTGAGTCTCTGTTGGGAGGCTGAAGAAACTGGAGCTCTGGAGGGCAGTGCCCAAAGGCTACAGCAGTGAAAGATGCACATAATCAAGACTGGGGCTCTTCAAAAGAGGCCCACATCCAGAGTAGGCCTACCGCGCTCAGTTCGCTGACCTGCACATCAACCACCGACAGCCATAGCCATAGTAATTGTGCTTTACTAATCTGCTAGATATTTCCGAATGCCTTCAAGTTGCCATAGCATGACTCACAGTTACAGAGGCACAACAATGTCAAAGACAAAATCAGACTTGTGAAAACTCTGCAGATAATAGAGGGGAATAGAGGGATGCTATTTTGTGTGAGATCAAGACAGATATTTAATGGGATTACATTTTAGCAAAGGGTTCTGTGAAGTAAAAGCCTAATTGTGAATACCTTGAGGGAGGAATGTCTTTCACCAAGGTGAGAATGCCCGGGGAACCTTAGGACCAGGAGAGCCGGGGTTCCAGAAGTGACAGGAGCATCCCGAAAGTGGTAAGTGATGCCTTCAATAAGGCAAAGGGGAGCCTTACCATGTGACATTTGTGGTATTTTAAGCTTCCATTTCATCTTTTATTATCCTGTTCTTGACTCAAGTTGCTTTGGTGAGTAATTTTTCTGCTATCTATAAGCAAACCTTTTTCTTCCTCTTTGTAGGAGTGGTTCCTCCTGGTTCCTTCCCTTGTGGCAGTAACAGTCCCCTGCAGGTTATTCTAAGCTATAAAAATCCCAGGCTCTTCTAAGACACACACAGAACAGGATGTTGTCTTTCTCCTAAGCCCCAGATGGAATGTCCTGCTATTGGAAGAGAAAATAGCCCTTTCCTTTTACCAATGCAGGGCTCAACAAGCAAAATTAAAAGAGGATGAGACCCTCGTAAGGGAACAGCAAAGGGAAAGGTTTGGGGAAAATGCCCAACTGGGTCAACTTCAGTCCCTTTCCTATAAGGCCAAGAAGTTTCTAGTGGGTGGGATCCCGGTGGGGTTGAGTTCTCACCAAGATGCACAGATTTACAAGTTGGGAGGGAACAGACAGGAAAGTGGTTCAAAAGAGGGAAATGGTTTGTTCAGAACTTTCCCACATAGGAGAATCAGTGAGGCACTCACTGCTAGAATTTTAACGGTGAAGAGGATTTCTATTAAGTTTTTTGTTTACCCCATAAACATTTCTTAAATGCTTATTTTCTACCAGGCCTTGTACCTATGGGACTATAGGAATATGGAAAGCAATAACTTGCACTCTTTGACCCTGTAGTTAGATGAGAAGGCAGATGGGAGCCCACCCAACCACTGGCACTGAGGTAAGTGAGCTCATGGAAAGTTAAAATTCAGCACTGTAGGAGCAAAGTGGAATAGATGATTCTGCTCGGGGCTGGAGATATAGAAGCCTTTAGGAGAAGATGGAACTGTATGAGGCTTATATTTCACATGGAAAAAGTAAAGAGAAGAACACAGCCTCTTCCTTAAATGCTACAGAATATGCATTTGGTCCTTAAGAAAAGGAGCGGTGGATCTGGCGCCTTAGAACACCTGTGTGGGTCCTCACCTCCCCTCCGTCCACGCCTGCTGTCAGATCTTCAGTAAGTCAGTCGCCTTCTAGCTCTTGCAACTTTTTTCATCACCAATAAACTCTGAGGTCCCAACTGTGTGAAAGATTTTCTAATTCTTTTTTTTTTTATTTTTTAATTTTATTTAAGGAGAGAAAGAAAAAAAAAGCAGAAAAAGGGTACAAGTTATACAGAATTTCAGAAAAAAATAAACAGTAGAAAATCACTAGTTAATGGATTACATATTGTCATCTTAGAAATATTTGCTCAAGTTACAAAATTAAAGCTTATATAGTGTACATTCAAACAGTAAGACCAAACAGTCTGTTCAATGATCCAACAAAACTCCGTAATATCATTGTCTATCTTATACACTTAAATATACATGCAATTATATCATTTAGAGCACTTTCTTTTCCTCTCTTTTGTACAATGACTATTACACATTTTTGGTTTTATTGCTCCCACAGTTCTTATTACTTTTTTTGGAAGAGAGTAAAACCAAATGTGACATAACAGAACAGAGTCAGTCAAATCAAAAGGGTGGACATAATAGATAATGTAAAAACATAATACAAGGTGATCAACAATGGTTACCATAATGCCTCCTGCTATCTCTAATAGAATTGCCTATATCATCAGTTATAATAAAATTGAACAAAACAGTAAAGAACGAAACCAATAAAACCAAAACATTGGAGACATTACAGGTCTTCAAAAGTAGATAATAGTCAACCAGAATGGGCATCATAATGAATCCCACTATCTTCACAGCTGTGGCCTAAACTTTCGAACCTGGTACTATCAAGCAAAACAGAATAGAGGAACATCAGTCAAAACAAGATGGTGAGAGCAATACAGGGCTTCAAATCAAGTTAATAGTAAATCAAAGTGGGTCACTATAATATATCCTACTATTTTAAAATTTATTTTTCCCTTAATTAAAAGGATAAAAATAAAAAAGTAAATAATAAAATGGAGATTGAAATAAAAGAGGGCATAACAACAAAACAGCGCAGATCAAAACATAACCATTTAAGCAAAATAGTGTTTCACCAAAATAGTGTTTCACCAC
The DNA here is from genome assembly GCF_034190915.1 of Cavia porcellus. NCBI lineage: Eukaryota > Metazoa > Chordata > Mammalia > Rodentia > Caviidae > Cavia > Cavia porcellus. The sequence goes on along the minus strand of NW_026947484.1, from coordinate 228,089,614 downwards.
AAGATAATCCTGACATAAAAGTAGTTACCATATTGTCTCTTTCCTTGAAATCTTTGAGTATAACTTCGTATACTGTAGCATCAAATATATCAAAACAATGTAAAACCGTTCAAGAGAATGACAGTATCACAGGGTATTTAGAATCAACTAACAGAAAATGAACAATGGTTTCTGTATAATCTCCTTGTCTATAAAAGTTTTTGTTTAAACTATCACATATAATAAATTCCAATAAGATACAACATGCTAAGACCAATGGAGATAAAAGAGCAAAAGCTTGATGAGACTTCAAAACAAGATGATACTAAATCAGCATTACCTATTATGACGTAGTTTTCTCCAAAATAGCTGTTCCTATCATCCCATCTTCTCTGCCTCATTTCTGTTGAGCTCTTTTTCTGTCATTAGTTGTCGGTTTGTCTTCTTCATTTTGTTTTCTGCTCCATTCATTGTGGCCTCTCTGCCACTATTTCTGGATTCTTCGTATTTTTCTTTTTTAGAATATCCTGCAGTATTCTCTGTAGAGTTGAACTGGTGGTTGCATATTCTCCTAGTTCCTCTTTACCCTGGAAGCACCTTGTTTTTCCATCAATTTCCAGGGATAGTTGTGCAGGATATATCAATCTTGGCTGGAGGTTATTATCTTTCAAAGCTTGAATTATTTCCCCCCATGCTCTTCGTGATTTGATGGTTTGTGCCGAGAAGTCTGCTGTAATTCTGATGGGTATTCCCTTGTAAGTGATCTGTTTCTTGTCTCTGATGGCTTTTAATATTCTGTTCTTATATTGGATTTCTGGAATTTTGATTATTATATGCCTGGGTATAGCTCTGTTTGGGTTGTAGGTGGCTGGGGTCCTGAATGCTTCATACATCTGAGTATCTTTACCTTTTGCTAAATTAGGAAAATTTTCCTGGATTATTTCTGCGAGTAGCTTTTGTAGTTCATTTGTTTGTGTCCCTACCTCTTCTTTTATGTTCTTAATTCTTAAGTTATAGGTCCTCTTATCATCTTCTAGTCTTTGTATTATTGCTGTTTGTTTCTTTGTTATTTTTAAGAAGTTTTTCATTTCATGCTCCCACATTACAAATTTGGCCTCCAGTTCAGATAATCTATCCTTAGTTTCTTTCAAGCTGTTATGCCAGCTTTCGATAGAGTTTTTAGTTTCCTGGTAATCTCTTTGAATCTGCTTCACATATTCTATGCTTTCTCTATTTTCTCCATCAAACAATTCTCCCCTCTTTTTCTGTTCTTCCATTCCACCATCTGTTTTTTCTTGGGTGGTGCTTAGCATTTCTCTAACTATTCTGCTTATGTCTAGCTTCAGGTCATTAATAACTTCATTCCTGAACTCATCTATGAGGCTCTGGAGATAGCACTTTATGTCTATTGGTGTGGTGTCTGCTATTGCCTGTTTCTCAGGATTGGGGGCTTAGGGGCCTTTCTTGTTGCTCCCTCTTCCCATATTCTTTGTTCCTTATATATGCAAGCATATATAGGAGGCCCAGCTTCCTTCCCTGTTGGCCACAGTCTGATTGAATTGCGCCGGCTAGGTGTTCCCACCCACCGCAGCGCACCAGGGAGTTACGAACTGGGCAGCCTATGCGAGGCCCGCCCCTCCAGGTCACCTTCAGGCGCTGGGATCTGGGTTGTGCTAGCCTACTGGGTCTCAGCCAGCAGCGTCACGTAAGCTAGGCACTGCTCACCAATCCTGTTTGAGAGGGGTATATGTGACTGAAGTCACTACAGCACCCTGTTCCAGCCAGTCTGCCCGGTCCCAGAATGTCCTCTGTTGGAGCTTCCTAGATTGTGGAAGAGTCCCAGTTTCTCTCACTCACCGCAGGTCAATGCACATCTCCCTGTCCGTTCCGCTGGCAACTCCGTTCACCGATTCCCGTTCTCAGAGCTTTCATGTGTCTCTCTCCCTGCCAAGCCAATGTAGACGCAGCAGCAGCGGCAGGAAACCCAAATCGCGTCTTCCAATGGCGCGGGCTCCAGCTTCCATGCCGAGGCTTTTCTGTTCCTGTTATAGCACCAGGATTGCATACCCAGTTGGTTTCTCTCAGCTCAGTTCGTTCTTGGGTCAGCAGGGTATATCTCCTCTTGCTTAGGATTCCTCACTCTGCACCTTTCCTGGATTCTAAGCTGGGTCTTTCAGAGAGCCTCCGTAGCTGCTGCTATCTGTCCACCATGTCCTCCCAGAAGTCGATTTTCTAATTCTTTAATTTGCCTCTGTGAAATGTCTTCTCTTTCCTAGCCAGATTCCTCCATCTGAGTGTGATATCACACTGCTTTAGAATGGCTTAACAAGGCATTGTTGCTTGTGATCTCTGTTTGGGGAGCTGGGTGTTTTACAAGGACACCCAGTAGATGTCTAATGACAGTTGGTGACCGCTTTACCTGTGCACAGTAGCTGTCTCTTCATTTTGTTAGGCCCTTTTATGTAGACTGTGACAGTCAGTGTTCCATTGCTGAAACAAATACCTGTTGAAAATCACCTTAAGCGGGGAAAGACGTACTTTGGTTCACAGTTTAAGAAGCTTCTCCCCATGGCCATCTGGCCTTGTTGCTTTGGGCTTGTGATGGTACCAGAGTCACCATGGCAGGAGCTCATGGTGGAAAAGACTGCATGGCTCCCAGGAAGCAAAAGGAGAGCTGGAAAGGAGCTGAGGGCTCGTGTCTTCCTCGAGGGCTTTCAGTGGCCCAGTTCTCAAAGGGTCTCACTATCTGCTAATAGTGCCACAAGCTGACAACCAAGTCCTGACACACAGGCTTTGGGGGATGTTGCCAAACCATAGTATATACAGTTCAGAATCAGTTTATCAAATCAAAAACAAAATGTAACCCTGTTGGTATTTTTATCAGAGTTCCACTGGTTGTATAGGTCAGAAAAAACAGTTTTACAATAGCTTTCTAGTCCTTGGAATTTATTTAAATTTTAGTATCTGTCAATAAAGATTTTGAGACAAGGTCTTACTATGTCATTCAGGCTAGCCTTGAACTCACTATATAGCCCAGGTTGACAATCTTCCTGCCTCAGCCTCCTGAGTGTTGGGATTCTAGGTATATACCATGATGCCTGGCCCCCTTTTGTAAGCAGGCAACTTGATCAGTTACTGGAAACTATAACTTGACTTCTCTTAAAAAAAAACCCCTATATCTCTAAATGTAAACCTTGGTATAAAATAAAAACCATAAGTTAACTGTAGAGGGGTTTGTCCAGGGTATTTTCAGCTCAGAGGCACTAAGCAGACAAACATGGTGTCCTTGCTTCAAATGTTTGGTATCAAAGTTATTTTTAAAGTTTCAAAGGAGACCACGTTACTGTATTTGCTGTGGCAGGACACATCTTCACCCCTTCCAATGGACCCACTTGGAAGATGAAAAGTTCCAATAATGTCCAGAGAGGATGAAGAAGGGGCACTAGAAAACCAAAAGACAGTATTGATGATGGGATCTTCTGGTGGCCGAGCTCTGCAATCATAAGCATCAGAGCAAAGTGGATGTTGTCCATGGAGGAGCTCAGAAAGGCACTGCTATGTCAGACTCGAGCTGGCTTAGAGTTTCTTGTACCAAATTTTCACTGAGACACGTGGCTTTGTAGTCCACTGTACAAGAAATTACTCATATGCATTCTGTGTTACCAGGTAATTTGTATTCGTTTTTATAAACATTTTTTCAAACTTATTTTGTGTAATGATTTACAGCATTTGTTTGGAGATTGTATTGCTATCTATGCAATAGTCCATGTGGGACATAGGATTTCTATTTGCTGGTAAATTTGTTTTGTTTTGAAGACTATGCAGTACCAAGAGTCACAGATGCTGATATACTGCTTTTTTATCATGTGATTTTATAATTTTTCAGGGTAGGTAGAATATTGTTGCATAACCAGTGATTTCTGGTTGCATGTGTATAGCTTACTAAATCTACAGAATCACTTAATTACTGTAAAACAATCAGGATGGAAATCACTTCACGCCCCTGCTCCCAATTTGCTTATAAAGCTGGCCTGTTGTATATATAGACTTTGTATTAGATTATCTATTATATGTTTTGTATTTCATACCCACACAGACTGTACCAACAGAGCTCACACAGTATTCTCTGGACGTGTGTTCTTGTGGGTTTCCATTTGGGTCTGGGCCACTGATTGGGAGGCAAGTGGTCACACCGGTAAGGACAAACCAAGCCCCCTAGTCTCTGAGTCCTTGCTAACTGTTGTCTCTTTGATGGACTACAAACCTGCAGAAGTAAGGACATGGACCTGGGAAGTGTTTGTTTTTCCTCTCAAGTAATGATGTCACTGCCAGAGATGATGACTGTGGACGAGCTGGTGTGTGGTGCAGAGAGGTCAAACGTGGCGAGCAGGCCACGCTGTCCAGCACACAGAGGACACAGGTGCATTTTAAAAGTAGGAAACATCAACACTGATGTGTTTACTTAATCTGGATGGTGTTTGTCAAGGACAAGAAGTGCACTTTATAAAGCTTACACTATAAACATGGGCTGGTTACTTTTCTTTTTTTCTAAATCTTGTGAGAATGATCTTTTTTTCCCAGCAAGTTCAGAAAAGCTCTTGCTTGTTTAAAATCAGTGAGTTGGAGTTTTCTCCTTCCCTTTTTTGTTTTCCTAAGCTTGCTCTAGCAGTCAACAGAGGACCACAGTTATAAAAGAAAGATTAAAAAATAACTTTGAAATGCCTAGTAACACTAATATACTCACCATAAAGTGTGTAGATGGGTTGGGATAGGAGAACAAGGTTAAGCTGTGTGCTCAAGACTGGCTGTAGGGCTGGGGATTTAGCTCAGTGGCATAAGCACCTGCCTGCAAGTGTGAGGTCCTGAGCTCCATCCCCAGTACCCAAAAAAAGACTGGCTTTAAAGGGCCAGATTCTGCCTAGACCAAGGGTCTATTAATTAAACTTGCTGACTCTGGAAGCCTATCTATGATCTTCAGGGTAATAAGAGACCCGAATAAAATTACTTCTTTTAGACTTAGGAAAACATAATATAAACTTTCATGGTAAGTTGCACTGTGCCTTAGTCACTGAGCTAGAGTGACCCATATGTGGGACTTCCCTGGGAAAACCTAGAGCCTGAGCACTGGCTTTGTAATGCAGTCATCTGTGAGCACCACCACTGGATGGCAGTAAAAATCCTTGGGATTTTAGAGGATCTCTCGTCATTACTTAGCCCTTTTCGCCTGCTTAAAAGTGTTAACTTTTAGAGTTACTGTTACTAGGATACCCCAATCTGTTACCCCTATATCATGCTAAACTCCAGTTCAAAAATGAAAATTAGAAGTTAAAAAAGACAGTTATGGGTGTCATAGTGAAGATTATTCGGATGACTACTGGTTGGGTAGTTTCCTTATTAGGTAAAAGTCAACATTCAGCCACTATGTCATTTAAACATCAAATTAGGTGCAAAGTGATGAGATATTGATTACGCAAGGTCTCATGGGCACTCTAAACCTCTACAAACTGGGGGAGAATAATAGTCTCAAAATAATGACAGGAGTTATCGTTTCACTGGTCACCTTCAGAAATGAATGAAAGGTTACGCAGTCCCCAGAGCAGAAATCAGAAGAGCGCTCACAGGTACTTGAACCTCTCTGTTCCCAAAAGTGAACTCATAGTCTAAACCTCTGAGCTTACTGGTCCACTTAACTCAGTTACTTATTCAATAGCTATTTATTGAAACCTGCAGAGCAGGGCTGAGTGTCAGCAGTGTGTCAGTACCAGAGACAAAGGCGGCCCCGGTCACCGGTCACCGGAAGCCAGCTGACACTCTCCCCCCTCTTCCTCCTCCACTTCCCGTAGCCCAGCAGGAGCAGGCATTATCCGTCCTATACCCTAAATATCTCTGAATTCCATCCACGTCTCATCTTCCCCATTCCCAGCTTATCTTAAGTGGTCTTCCTGTCCCTCTCCTTGCCTTCTTTAAAATCCATTTTCTACCTAGCAGCCAGAGTAAAGCTATTCTGCGCCCTTACATTGCCTTCTGGATAAATGTCAGCATGTCTCCTGCTTATCTGCTCAGCTGCATCCCGCACCAAGGGCCGTCCTGCTGTCTGCAGGCCAGGAATCAGCTGCATAAATCATTACTTCCACTGAGGCAGCAAGCTGTCTCTTCCTTTCAGACTTTTTTACCTTTGAGACTGTTCTTGCATGAGATATTCCCTTCTTCCTCCTAAGGCTCCTTGGTCTAAGTACTCCTCTAGTTATCAAATTAACTGTCACTTTTCCAGGGCATCTTCCTTGATCCATTTCACTAAGTGAGACTCTCCATGTTTTCCCTGATTATATGCTTCCTCTTTCATAGCACACAGTCCATTGGAAGGAAATTACTTAATGCTGATTTGTTCCATGATACTAATGATTGTCAACTCGGAGTGGGGGATAAAATACAGATGCTGGTTGTCTACCAACTGAATCAGGATCACTGGGAATGGGAGGAAGTTTGTTCATGTTTACTTGGTACCTTCTATTTTGATATAAAGTAAGACTCACAAATCACAAGAAGAGTACAAATTACTTTATACATTTTACTTGGATTCATTAGTTATTTCTACTTCCTATTTTTAGTATTTTTCTCTCCCACCCTTTACTGCTCTTTATAAAAAATTTTTCTGAATCATTTATCATTAAATCGCAAAGCTTATATGCCCTTACCCTCATTTACCAGCATTTCCTTCTCAAGGAAAAAGAAGCATACGTTTCTTATTATATCACACTGATTATATATACACTTATCCTCTTATCTGAACATGGTACAGTGGTTAAGCACCTGGAACTTTAACATGGCTACAATCCTATCATCTAATCAAAACTCTCATCAGGTGTGCCAGTCACATTCTGGGCAAGAGCCAGGTGCTCAAGAAAAAAATGTTGTGGGCTGAAGATTAAGGTGAAGAGATGGCTTCCGGGATCCTCTCCGTGAAAGTGAAGGATGTGGTCATGACCAGGGCCAACCGTTCGGGGTCCCTGAAGGCTGTGGTGACTCTTTTGTGTTCTTCTGAGACAGGTGACAGGGCTCAGCGTTTATTCTATTTATGGACTCACTCTCAGTTGCCCCTGAAGAGCGAGGAATGACTTTGAACAAGGCAGACCCCTCTGCCGTAGGACGATGTCTAGACATAGCTGATGGCCAAGCACTCTCTAGAGCTAAAAGAGTAAAGAGGTCAGCATGGCACATCAGCAGCTTCACTGTGCCCACCATTTATACTACTCTTATCTACTAATTTATCTAAATTTGGGGAAGAGTTTCTGGGGTTTTTTTGGGGGGTGCGACAAGGTCTCACTATGTGGCTCAGACTGGTTTTGAACTCAAGGTGTTCCTCCTGCCTCAGCCTTCTGAGTACTGGGATAATATGTGTGTGTCACCATCCTGGGCTCAGAAGAGCTCTTCCAAGATCCTGTTGGACCTTTTTCCTGGGGGAAAATGTGTAGTAGGAGGTAGGTAAGAAAAAGCACGGGCCTGGCCACTGCGATTAGAGCTGCAGTTCAGTATCGACTTGTCATCTACTATCCTTTCTTGAGTTCATAATTCTCATGCATCATCTTTGCTTTAGATGACTTACCTGCTGGCATGGCCCAGAGCGTCACTCCTAAGGCCCTCGAGCTCCTGATCCCTACACCTTCCTGGGATGACTGCCGTGTGTGCCCACTTACCATCCAAATGGGCAAAGTGATGTCAGTGGGAATCCAGTGAATCACCAGGACACCAACTACGTCCTCCTCTGTTCTACCATAGTATGTAGCAGCAGTCCTTATTTATGTTTTGGGTCCTCTGCCCGGTGGTTGGTGGCAGTTTCAGAATCCCATATCAGCATCTGTTTTTTAAACCACTCTGCCAGCACTGTAATTTAGGTTCCTTGAAAAGCAGATTCCAAGATACAGATCAGCACAAAGGAATTTGAATTAGGGGTGCTCTTGGAGCAATGCCCCCGGCAGAGAAAGAAAATCAGTGTAGCTTGGTGGCAGATGGACTCTCCATCTCATTACTGTCTTATAATATTCTACCGTGGAAAGGTTTCTGTTAAAATGAACCATAGCACCAGCCTCTATCTAACATAGTGTAATATCTCCCACACTGTGAAACGCTGCATGAATACCATAGAGTTTCTTTAATTCTTCCTTTTATTTCTTTGTAGGAATATCTCACTCTTTTGAGTTCATTTAGTGGCTACAAATTAACAATTATTCTCATATTTCTATTTATGAAATCACATGTGCACACATGCATGCATGCTACTGAATCAAGGGCTTCATACCAAATTATATCCCCAGATCTTTGAAAACATTTTAAGACAGGGTCTTGCTAAATTGCCCAGCCTGGGCTTGAACTTGTGATCCCCTGCCTCAGCCTTCCAAAGTGCTAGGATTTCATGCGTATGCCATCATACCTGGCTCAGTATGATTTTTCTTCAAAGTATCTCACAAAAATAGTAGTTCTTCAAAAATGTAATACTTGATATAGTTTGTATCTTGATGTCCCTTCAAAGCCTCATGTGGTCATGGGTGGAGATTTTGAAGGTGGCTGGACTAGGGTGTGTGACACTGGGATTAAAGGTGCTCCACAATGGGCGTGGGTGACATCACCCAAAAGGCAGGTAGCTTAGGTAGACTATAAAGGGAGAGAAATGAGGTGCTGCTGCTGCTGCTTGCTACCTTCTGCCTGCCTTGCTTTGCCATGGACTGTTTCCCCTTTGTGATGCCCTCTGCCAGGCCACACTGCCATGGAGACAGTCAACTATGGATTTAAACTCGACAAACTGTGAGCTGAATAAACCTTTCCTCTTTAAACTTTGAGTGTAGGGTATTTTGTCCCAGAAACAAGAAAAATAACTAAGACACTATTGAAATAGAATCTAACAAATACCATAAGCTGAGACACATTAAAAACATTTGTTCTTTCACCCAAATGTGTGGCCAATATCAATTAATTTGTTTTGATAATTATTTCATCAAATATTCATTAATGTTTTACTACTTCTCAAAAATATGCTGACAAAGGAATACATTTTAGGTTGCTGATCTTTTGTTTTATAATTATTTTAACCATTTTTTTACTGTGGCAGGAAGAATTAAAGATCCAGTGGTTTGTAGCTTTTTTGGTTTAAAGTTTAAAAATCTCAAAAGTTGCTTCTAAAAAACTGTCAGGTTTTATGAAACTTACCAAAATTCAGTCTGTTCCACATAATTTTAAGTATCCCTGAAAAATTGCTAAAGTTGGGGGCTGGGTATTTAGCTCAGCGGCATAAGCGCCTGCCTTGCAAGCAGGCAGTCGTGAGTTCGATCCCTGGTACCGAAAAAGACAAAAAAAAAAAATTGCTAAAGTTTGCCTTTGTGTTCTGATTTTTGAATGTTTTGCTAATCACAAAGACTTGTATTACAAGTTAATATGTCGACACAATGTCCCTTCTCAAAGAGATACTGAATGTCTTCTTTTTCTGTTCCTTACATTGTGTGCCTGGGCTATCAGGCCCATTGTTGTAGCTCCTCATATATACATGCTAATGCATTGGAAATCTCATGAATGAGACTTAGTATACTTGAACACCAGTAGGTAACTAAATGGAGGTAGAGACAGTGCTCTAAATGCAATGGCTGGTTCCAATAAAGACGAGCAAAGGCACAATGCCCAAAGAGAATAAAAGTCACACTTACATGTGGTATGTGAAGTGTCACTGCCAGAACCTGGCAAATTAAGTCAACTGCTTAGTAGGTAGATATTACTCAAATTCTGGTAGATTTCCTGGACTTCCTTCCAGGCTCAGTAGGAAGTTGAGGCACATATAACACATGATCGGACCCTACAGTGGAAGGGGAACTGATGGGAACCAGAAGAGGTGTCAGGGACTGAGTTAAGCAGGATGGTTTTTAACCCAGAAGTCTAGGCCTGGGAATGGACCAGGGTCAGTAAACAGATTTACTGGGATGAACAAACACAGAGCAGCAGCCAGCAGGAGTCTAATCCAGCCTAGAACCAATCTAGGGAGGGGAAGGGAATTGGAAAAGCAGTGACTTGACTCCATATTTTGCCTTATTTTTGTACAAGTCCCAGGTTTGGTTGGAAATATAACTTTACTATAGGGACCAGGGATTTAGCTCAGTGGCACAAACGCCTGCCTGGCAAGCGAGAGATCTTGAGTTTGATCTCTGGTACCAAACCAAACAAAACAAACAAAGCAAACTTTACTATAATCCAAAGAACTGTGAATATTCCAAGATGGGTTTTTGTGTTATTTCTTTCCATACTAGTGGTGCTAGTGTTTCCACCTTTGTAAGTAATAAATCACAAATAAAACAATACAATTAATATAAACACTGGGAAGGATATCACTTTAACACAGAAAAAAGCAGACACAAACACACATAGGACTTCCTTTGTTCCAGTGGCTCAGCCCTCACGGAGCCAACAACAGCCAGGATGGTACAGTGTGTGGCCTCCTCAGTTTCCGGCCAGGGCTTCTGGATTTCAGGACAAGTGGGCAGCGTGAGTCAAACAGCCAGCGGAGCTCTGTGCTCTCAAACTCCCCTTAGAAATAAAAGCTGGAGATCTTCAGAATTCCCTCCTCAGGCTCCTTCTCACTAAGCTCAATCTCACTCCCTCAATTTCTCATGACCTCCTCTCTTAGAAAGACATTTAGATAAAAGTTCTTGCCCAGATTTATCTTTCTGCCACTTCTCTACTCCCCCAGCTAGGCAATAAGATGTCATTTTGCTTACTGACAGGTCACATGGGTTAACAAATAGTTTACAGCCTGTAGAATCAAGAAGGAAAGTGCTAGGATAACAACACCAGGTTCCTGTGTGTGAAGGCTGCGCGGACAGGATCCAGTGCTTGCTGCCTGATTTCCATGGGAAAAACTAACAAAGAAATTAACCCACTCCTGAGCGCCCGCATGGAGTCACTGAGGGTCCTCAGATGGTCAAGTCCAGTATGGCAAAGGCTGACAGGGATTCATTCACATAGTGATCTAAGGATGGCTTGAGAAAATGCTCTCACAACTACCGTCTCAAGGCAGGTCTGGTCTTTTGAGTAGATGTGAATGGCCAAAAAGAGCCACAGGGCAAAAAACATCCTCTTCATGACTTTCTGACTCTACAATCGCAGACAACACGTGTTAGGAATCACATCACAGGCTGCTCTTGGACCCCACTGACCCCACACCCGATGACTCATTGGCTGGAATTTGAACCCAACTTTCCTCACTCTGCTGACTTACATATTATATCAGGCTAGTCCTGGACTGCGGAGAGGGAAAGAAATGAGTAGGTGGGTAGAAAATTATGTTCATAGCAATAATCTATCTTGTTCCTGCTCGACTCTTATTTTGATTCTATCCCTACCCAACTTTAACCTTCGAACTTTAGGGTCACTATTTCACATGGCCTTGCAGAGGGTCTTTGCATCAGGAATTTTAACTTAGTCTCCTTCGTATCTGAATCTTCAGTTATCCTAAACTTGGTTACTGTCATGGGTTACCTCTGACAGCCACACTTCTGTATTAGTCAGCGTCCTGGCTGGAGAGAGAAACCGTAGTAAATTGAAAAGATAGAAATCAGGAAAAATGTATCATAAATAATTTCAAGAAAATATAAAGTCAGCTAGAGCCTAGACTCACCTAGATATAAATTCCTTAACTAACAATATTTTTGTGTTATCTTTCAAGAAAAGCCTCCAGAGAGTTTGGAACTGGCTTTTCAAGACATCAAAAACTCAAAATTTCCTCTGCAAAACCTGAGAACTTTCTGGAAAGGAAATGTGTGACCTATGAGGATGCGTGATGACAGTTTAGGCCTTTCAAATGAACCCTAAAACTCCTCCTCATCACCAGCTTCTCCCCTTTACTGGAAATTCCTTGCTACCACCTGATAAAGGAGGCCGATGAGCTCCTTTTAAACTTGTGTCCTTTCCAGTTGGTTGATTGCAAAATAGAGATTTTTCTTCTTGCAAAATCCCAGTACCGTATTTACTGGCCTCTATTTGCACCAAGAAGCGAGCTCTTGACAGTAACAGGTATCAAGTTGTTAGCTGGATAACTGCGAAACTAAGAGAGGGCTCTGAGGTGTCAGAAATCACAGCTGTACAGGAAATAACTAGCATCCCTGCACCCATGGGGCCCCAAGGACACACGTGGAAGCATTCAACTTGCCAACGTACCGAGAAATCCTGGGGAGGGGAAAGCAGTGTGCTAGGCATGTGGCACTGGCTGACCGGGCCGGGAGCTCTGAGAGCTACAAAGGACCTGGATTTACCTGTGGAACAAACCCAGAGGGCAGAGTCAGCAGCCGCTGCAGCAAGACCAGGGCCCTGTCGGGAGGGTAGTGGTGCTCAGGTGACATCCCTACTCCAGCCTTGCAGGTAGAGGCCCCTGGAGCACCTCAAAGGGACCCAGCAGGCCTAACCACACAGAGCCAAATATGGAAAAGAGTTTGAACTTGAAAGTCAATAATTTCAAACTGCAACTGGGCATGTTGGCACATTCCTGTAATCCCTGTACTCTGGGAGGCTGAAGCAGGAGGATTAAAAGTTTGAGAAGATCCTGTCTCAAAATTTAAAAAAAATTCACGAAGGTCAGGGATATAGCTAAGGCCCTATACAGAGAGAGAGAGAGAGAGAGAGAGAGAGAGAGAGAGAGAGAGAAACCACCCAGTCATTACCCTGACGGTTTATCCAGCTCCTACTCCTCCCCAACTAACCCTGTCTCTGCTAGCACCAGTGCAGAGTGACACCCGTGACTTCCTGCTTTAGTTCCCCAAGGCTACCCTTCCCCTAGAAACTGGGGGCAGATAGTTACCACTTTGCATTCCAGACTTCACCGTAGTACAGCTCTGCCTTACAAACAGAGACAACATTGTGTTCTGCAGCTGCAGGACTTTTTATTTCCCTCTACTCCTATCCTCTGGAAAGTAGCTCCAAGAATCTCCTGAGATTTCTTGAGCTATTGGTTAGACTCAGGCTCTGGTTATCACCCAAAATGTAGAGGTTTAAACTAGCAAGCATGCACTTCTTGTCTCTCTTCGAGTCAGTGGGTTAGAAATTAGGAAGCAACTTGGCTGAACTCCGCTGAGGTCTCTCAAGAAAGATGCAGTCAGGGGGTAGCTGAGGTTGGGCTCGTCTTGAAAACTTCTGGCACTTGAGCTGGGAAGACTCAGAAAGCTGGGGAAATTGCACTCAGGGCTCCCAAGGTATCTATTTAGTCTTCCCATGCCCTTCTAAGAGTATCTAGGTTTGTTAAATGGCAGGTGATGTTTCCTAGAAAAATCATCCTTAAAGCTGGCCGGAGCTGTATACTCTCTCTAATTTCACTTGGAAGTCAGGGATCATCACGTCTGCCCTGTTTCTGTTCATCAGGCAGCACAGAAGGGTCAAATGGAGGAGACATACATCAGCACTTGACAGAAAGAGTTTGCAAACATTTAAAGAAAATCACAATAGGCCCTTGGTTCAGGGTTTGTAGAAAACTCCTAACTGCTGTTTTTCTAATATATAGAATCAGATTATTTCAAGCAGGGAGGATTTCTGATCCCTTTGAATGGCATGCTCTTCTACCTGCACATGATTATATCAAAGATCAGAAGGGAGGGACATTCAGCCTGGGGACCAGTGTCCCAGTGCTGGCACAGGATCAGAGATGGAATCATCCTTGTTTCCTGCCAGGTTCTAGGAAGGCCTCTGAGGTCTGTGGCCTGAAAAGTTAATTCCCATAGCAAGTCTACAGAGCTCTTGGGGTGGGACAGCAATTGACGCAAGTGATTATAGTCCCACTCTCCGCTGCCAGTTCCAGGTCTGCACACAGCTGTCCAGATGGTGTGCTAGGGCACAGCACATCGTATCTGGGGAGGCCTGAGCAGTTCCTATGCACTGTAGCAAAAATGAGGCTGCTCAGACTCCACACATGTATATCAGAGCAATCTTCACGTTTGAGTCATTGTGGAATTAGAGGCATGATTAGAATTAGAAGCACATGTACTGGCACCAAAATCTGTGTATGGCTTGGTTATAACAACCAAGCTGGGAAGAGGAGCTTAGGAGTTGGTTTTGAACACTCTACTTCCATATAACCAGGCTCCTATTCTTATTTAGATCATGTATTTATTTGTATGACTTCTGGGACGGAGGCTGGAGGATGTTCTGGGGCCTAAATGCCCTCACGAGCCATCCCATAGAGCCACAACTTGGACCTTCAAGTTGGATCTTGGATCTTCAAGTTGTATTAAAACCAGACCGTAGTTCAGACAGTCCAATTAGCTAAAGTTACAGACCTCAGGCTCCCATATACTACCCCTGATTCCCACCCACCGCTTTGCTAGAGCCTTCTCAACCTCGGGACTCTTATCACACCTGATTCTTACCAGGACGGTTTCATCATTAGGAGAAGTAAACATGCTTCTGTAGCAGGATGGGGTCATCACAGTGTTGCCAAATCTTTTTCAAGTGGGCATGCTCGATTTCTGAGTTTGCGACTTCCAGACTCTACTCCTGTCCGGAATTCCTAAGACCTTTTACCTCTCTACTGGAAGAACCAATATTCTTTATAATAAAGAAGGATGCCAGCTGTACCCAGCTGCCTGCTGCCTGTAGAAATCTCCTGTCCATGCCAGGATCCATTTTCTTATTCCTGGTGCTTATACCTGGACATACTCTTTGACTCCTGCATCTGGTGGGGACACTGTCTAGATCGTGGAATGTGCTGTGGCCTGAGTGCCTGTCCCACCCTGGTTCTTCTGTTGAAACCTAATCATCGTCAAAGTGGTGGCGTTAGAGGTGGGGACTCTGGGAGGTGGTTAGGTCCTGAGTGTGGAGCCCTCATGGATGACGTTAGTGCCCTTAGGAAAGAACTCCTGGAGAGCTTTATCTCCCTTTCCCTTCCCCCGGGTGAGGGTGAAGTGGAAAGATGCTCTCACTAAACCCTGAGTCTGCAGGAGTCCCATTCTCACCCTTCCCTGCCTCTAGAACTGTAGGAAGTGAATTTGTAAGCTACCTTGTTATGATATTTTATTATAAGCTATACTTATACTTATAAGCTACCTTGTTATGATATTTTGTTATAGCACCTTGAATAGACTGCTACAGAAGGGAATAAATGAAAAGCCACATCTCAATGTGTCTGTCTGACAATGGTTGTAATTTGCACTCCCTGGCTATTTTCTGAATGCCAATAAATAGTGCACTGTAAGGACAGATGGATCTACCCAACACTATGCTGGTGAACATTTATTTCCGAGAGCTTCCAAACACTGCTATGTGTTTGTATGCTAAAAACTGTAACTTTTCAAAGCATGCCTATTAGGTTACTCAGAAGACTTTCCTCTACTGGGAGACAAATAAACTCCAGTCTATTCCCCAGAGGTCTGGGGGCATCTCTTGAGTAGGAACATGTAAACTAGCCCAGGTTTGTTAGAAACTGCTGCTGAGTTGGGGCTATAGTATCAAACTACCAAAAACTAGGTGACTTTAAACCACAGAAATTTATTCTCACAGTTTTGGAGGCTAGAAGTGTGAGATCAAGACGTTGGCAGAGCTACGCCGCCTCCGAAAGCTCAACAGGGAAGTCTTCTAAGTGTCTCCCTAGCTGCTGGCTGCTGTAGGAATTCTCTGATCTGTAGCTACCTCCCTGCAGTCTGCCTTTGTCCTCTTCACCCAGCTTTCTGGGCACCCCTCTTTTTATTAGAACACCAGTTATTGGGTTGGATCCAATCCTAAATCCAGGGTGATTTTACATCTTCAACAAGTTACAGTGAAAGGCCCATGGTTTTCCATTAAGGCCACATTCAGAGTTCCCGGGTGATTGTGAATTTGAGAGGCATCTAATTAAACCCCTACAAATATGCAACCTAAAAATCCTCCTGCGGCTTCTTGGTGTTGAACAATTTATTTTCATTGTGACCATATTAAACAATAAAGTATGGACTCTCTGTGCTTTTAGATCCTTTACAAGTACAAACCAAAACAAAATGTGTATGTAAATGAAACATTGAAATTTAAACATAATAGCATCATGACTTTTTTTCAAGATTAAATTGTTCTTTACATGCATGGGTCTGTTTGGGTTCGCCAGTCTTACTATTCATTTCTTTTGTCACTTTTATGTCTTCTAACTATAATGAATTTGGCCCATACTGTTCCCCACTGTTCATTCTCTTGCACAAATGTGTTCCTCGTTTACTTAAATTCATTCTCTTAAAATACATGGCAGTGATCATATATTTTTGTTAATTGTTTAAAAGCAATTATCTTTAAATGACTTTCAAAATTAAATACTTTTTCTAGAGGATAAAGACATTTCATGTGGACTCTTTTTGATAAAACCGATGTGTAAACCAGGTGTGGTGGTGCATACCTGTGATCCCAGCACTCCAGAGGCCGAGGCAGGAGGATTGTTGTGAGTTTGAGACCAGCCTGGGCTACAAAGTGAGCCCAAGGCCAGCCTGAACTGCATAGCGAGACCCTGTCTCAAAAAGACAACAAAACAAAACAAGAAAACCCTGGTGGGTAACCCTAAGCACATGAACTCCTAGAGCAAAGCTTTGCCAGACTAATGCTGAGAAACCACCATTTTAATTGGGGGACTTGAGCTCATTTATGTTTAGCTATGTCAGCTCAGGAGTCTCGCTCTCTAGCCTTAAAATCAAAGACCTGTGATTGAAATTGCCTGATCACGTCATTAGCTAATTCCTGGGGTTTGCTAGGTCTAGAATTTCAGTTCTTTACCTCCTGTGAAACCAACCAAATGAGAGAAGAGAGTTATTTTTCCTTGGCTATCAACCACAAGACACAGAATTCTGAGAATTGCAAATTTTCTTTTTTCTTGTCTTGATTTAGACTTTGTCCTAATCTTTGAAACCATCTTTGGTATGAGGTAGAGATGGGAGGCGTGTTTTGGGTTTCCATGATTTTGCCCGTTAGGACCTCTCCCACTCTCCTCCACAGCAGGGACAGCCTCAGACTCTGGTCATGGTTGTGTCATCCTGGTCACAGTGTTTGCTGTGTAAGAAGTGGGCTTGGGAGCCAGGACAGTAGTGCTTGCCTGTCATCGGCTGTTGTAGTGACAGCTGCCACAGTCCCTGCTCAACCCTGTGTACAGAAGCAAAGCGTGTGGTCCACCCTGACACAATCAGAGACAGTCTTCCCATCCCTGGGGCTGTTTCAGTGGTGTGTACTTATTCCCAAAAGCCAGAAGAACAATGGAGCTTTGATGACGGTCCCTTGGCTGGGAAGAGAGATGACCCGAGGATGGCACCCACTTAGAGGAGTGGACCCAAAAACTGATGAGAAAGAAGTTGGATCTTATTAACAACACTGGATCCACTGCTTCAAGCCACACTGAACTTTGTGTTACTTGCAATAACAACACAATTAAATCTATCGACACAATAGATTTAAGAACATATTTATCATGGTACCTAAAACTATCTTCAATGTATGAGCATATCACCTCAAAGGACCACATTCTCCATGACAAAAATATCTGATGACAGGTGTCTGCTTCATTTAAAACAAAGCAGAGATGAGCCTTTTTTCCTTCCTTTGTCTTCCATTTCTTTTTTCTTCCCTTCTTTTCTCCCTTCTCTCCTTCCTTCTCTCTCTTCCTCTCTCTCTCCTCCCCCATTCCCGTGTTGGGATTCTCCGCACATTATGGACTAGACACCTAAAATAGCTGAAAAACCTCCTGTCCTGGACATTGGAATACTAGACGGTAGCAGGGACCACTGTGCAGGTTACTCTGAAAATAAGCAAAGAGATTATCGTCATAATTATAGTATCTATAATCACTGCAGTCTGACTGCTCTTGGATCAGGAATTGTGCTAATATATTGCATAATTACTCTTAATTCCAAAGCATGGATCTTGTTCTCTTTGCAATATAAGATGAAAAAAATTGGAACTTAGTGGTTTAAAGATCATTTGTAAATTTAGAGGCGATGGAATCCGAAGCCAGGTTTGTCTGTCTCCAAAGCCTACACCCTTTCTACTTTCTCCTAATGCAGGACTTGGCTGAGATTCAGAACCACCCCCACATAACTAGTCCTCCGCATCAGTTAGTTTGATGCCTTGAGGGACATCTTTATCTAAGTTTCTGGCTCCTGGCAGGCCATCTCTCCAGTACTAACTGGGACAACACGACTCAGTCAAATTACTGACCAACACTTTCCAGGACTTCTGATGGCTCCACAGTTGGTGTGGTGCCCTTTTTATACACCATGCTTGTGATACCTACGCCCAAGTTGCAAGGCGATCCACAATACCCCAGGGGCTGCCTCGATCCTCCAAACTTAACTATCACCATGAGTTTCCTCACAGATTCTCCCCGCTCTCAAGTCTGCAACAAATCCTGGTGGTGGTAAATACCCTCATAATCCCCACCCTTCGTCCTCTGATTTACGTCCCCTCTATGTTAGTCACGGTCATTTGTTCATCAAAGATGTAGAAAGAGGTCTTATCTAACATTTGACAGCGGCCTACAGTTCCTATTCTGGCTTTAGAACACATGTGCTTGGCACTCAGAACCCACAGGCAAGGGGCCAAATGCTATCAATTCAATCATGAAAACTGTCGGCTTCTATTCCATTTGTCTTTGCTTTGTTCTTACTGCATGATGATCAAATTTCTTACATTGAACCCTTGGTTTTGATGCTTTGGCTGAGCTCTCCTCCTTCAGATGCTAGAATTAGGTTTATTAAATGCACCCTCCATCATAGAGATAGAAAATACCACGATTGTTGTCAGGGGCACAAGGAAAGGAAAAGGAAGAGTCATTGTCTAAAGAATAACAAGATGAAAACACCACACAGATCTGTTTTACAATAATTTGAATATATTTAAGCCCATACACTAAAATGATTAAGATGGTAAATTATTTGTTAGGTGCCTTTACTTCAGTTTTTAAAATGTAATAATAATAATAATTTGGTACCACAGGGAGAACAAGCCTCCTTCATTCAGCGTGCAGACTTTTGTTTGGTTTAAGAGATTCAAATTGAATTTGCTGTCTTTGGGCATGAATTAGAACTGACTTTAAAGGAAGTTTACTCCATCATGTGTTCCAACATAGAACCTTGATGTTGGCTATAGCTACAATCAGATTTTACTCGGCAATTGCATAACCTCTTCCTTGGGTCACTCCCCTGTATTCGTTAAGAACATATGTTTTGACCTCTGGATCACCCAATGTCACCATATCATTGATATGCAATAAATCACAGGCTTATTGTGAATGCATATTCCAAGACTTGCCTTAGACCTAATAAATTAGGAATTCTCTGGGGCCGTGTCCAGAAATCTGTATGTTCAATAAACTGCCCATATTATTCTGGTACAGGCTGAGACCTGAGCTTGATGTGAAAAATTTAGCTTTATGCTGCCTTTAAGGAAAAGACCAAATGTCTAATGTTATTTTTTCTGTTATGGCTCAAGTTCACAGATTTGGGACTTACATGTGGCTGGAAAACTAGTGTAAAAAAAAGTAATTTGCTACACTTATTCAAATTAAATACAACTTGTAGCATGTGGTTTCTTTCATAATTAGTTATATATTAATATTTTGTGTTTGAACAAGCCATATAGTAAACAACTATGACATAAAGTTGGCTCCAAAAATGTGGCGTTAGTGTTTAGCATGTTAGAATCCAACCTTTAAATACTCTGATCTCATGTAGCTCTGAAGGTCTTTCCTTCAACTTCTTATCTTTCTTCTGCCTCTCAATGGAAGTGAAGAATTCCTAGTTTCAACCTGACTTGCAACTTTAAATTTGTTTTCTTAATGTAGCATTGGAGAACATTAATAATGTATTTTACAGTGTAGTCTGCCTGTGCAAGAATAACTGTGAATATGTTTTTAATTTAGTATACTTTATAGTTTAACTTTTTGCCTGAGGAAAATGAAAATTTTATTTATTTAATGAGCAAGTAATTTGGAGTTACTGCATTTAAATTAAATTCAGAATTTTACTTTTAATAGAGTCCCTTATATAGCATCACAAGAATGTGAAACTACAATGTCACCTTTTACTTAGAAATTAATGAGACAATTTGTTCCTAGTGTTCTAAAGGATATTTGCCCATCAGATAGGTGGTTAGATAGATGATGGAGAAAGCTGTCTTCCACTAGAACTAAGACTGTAAATTTATGTGGCCAAAGTAATTCCTTGATGCACTCAAGTTGGACGTACTGTGACCTGTAATTTGTTCCTGATAGAGAACATAGTTGTTAGCCCAAAAATTGCTTGTACAAAGTGAAGTTTATAATGATTTTATCTCTGTGTATTTTTAAAATGATATCATGCTTTAGAAATATAAATATTCCAATGGAAAATCAAAAGTTGGATCAGACAGTAATATAACAGATTTGGCTTTTAGATTTTCAAAGGGAATGGTCTATTGTATTTTTTTTCTCTCCTGTATTCTTTTATTTGTCGAATACCACTAGAATTTATGGTCCTTCAAAATATCTTGAGAGGTTTGGTTCAAAGTTACAGAAGGCTTAGAACTGGAAGGATCTGAGAGATGGAGCATGAGGACGTTTAGGTGACTCAAGAGGGTGTAATGGCAGGATGAAAAATCAATATTAAGAAATCAGTGGGGGTTTTTGTTCATTAACAGTGAACTAGCTGAGAAAGAAATCAGGAAAACAATTCCACTCACAAGCGCTTAAAAGAAAAGACACCCTACGAATCAATCTAACCAAGGTGGAAGACCTCTACAATGATAATTACAGGGCACAGAAGAAGACCTGAGAATGCACAAAAAGATCTCCCAAGTGCCTGGATTGGCAGAATTAATATTGCTAAAATAATCATATTACTGAAAGCAATCTAATTCCCATCAGAGTTCCAATGCTAAAATAATCAT
This sequence comes from Cavia porcellus, assembly GCF_034190915.1. NCBI lineage: Eukaryota > Metazoa > Chordata > Mammalia > Rodentia > Caviidae > Cavia > Cavia porcellus. Next base: position 228,068,752 of record NW_026947484.1, on the reverse strand, counting down.
ATTACTGAAAACAATGTAATTCCCTTTAGAGTTCCAATGACATTCTTCACAGAACTAGGAAAACAAAATTCTAAAACTCACGTGGAAGCTCAAAAAGACCCAGAATAGCCAAAGTAATCCTAAACAAAACCAAAAAACAAAAACAAAAACATGGGGGTGGAGGCATCACAATACTCAATTTCAAATTATACCACAAAGCCATAGTAACAACAGCTTGGTACTGGCACCGAAACAGACACACAAAGCTACGGAATAGGATAGAAGAAACAGAAACAAATCCACACAACTATTCCCATCTGATCCTTGACAATGGAGCCAAATCACACATTGGAAAAAAGAGAACCTCTTGAAAAAATAATGCTGGGAAAGTTGTATATACACATGCAGAAGATTGCAGTTAGATCTGTATCTCTCACCCTACACAAAAATAATTCAAAATGGATCAAAGACCTAGGTATAAGCCCTCACACTTTGCAGCTTCAAAACAAAACAAAACATAGGGGAACACTGGAAGCCATAGCACAGGGGACACTTCCTGAAGAGAACTCCAGTGGCACAGGCACCAACAGCCAGAATCAGCAAATGGGTCTCCATCATACAAAAAAGTTCCTAAGCAACAAGAAAATAACCAACAGGATCAAGAGACAACAAAACTACAACATGAGAGAAAGTCTTTTGCAGCAACTCTTCCAACAGAGAATTACTATCCAGAATATATACAGAAACCAAAAACTGAACTCTATACAAATCAAATTAGCCCAATCAAAAAGTGGGCAAATGAATTGTACAGGTCAAAAAAGTACAAATAGTTGAGAAGTATATGTGGGAAAAATGTTCAACATCTTTAGCCATTAAGGAAATGCAAATCAAAATTACACTGAGAATCCATTTGACCGTAGTCAGATCATCAAGAATGCAACAAACAATAAATGCTTGGAGGTGTGAGGACGTGGGAAAGGGGACCCCTTTACACTGCTGGTGGGAATGTAAGTTAGTGCAGTTACCATGGAAATCAGTATGGAGGTTCCTCTGGAGAACTACTATTTGGTCCAGCTATACCATTGCTTGCTATATACCCAAAGAAATTAAAGTCAGCATCCTATAAGGTTATAGACATACTCGTGTTTATTGAAGCACATTTTACAATAGCCTCTAAATGGAACCAGTCTAGGTGCCCATCAACTGATGAATGAATGAATAAAGAAAAATGTGGTATATATATACTCAGTGGAGTATTATTCAGCCATAAAGAATGAAAGTATGTGATTTGCAGGAAATGGAGATGGAATGGGTATCATGATCTTAAGTGAAATAAACCAGGCTGAAAAACACAAGTGTGTCATGTATTTTCCTTAATGTGTGAAATCTAAGAATGATGACATGAAGGTAGATGGAAAACTATTAGAAGGAAGGGAATAGAGACAGAGGGGTGGAAGGGAAGGCAAAGGGGATAAATATGGTCAATTATGCATGTATGAAGATACCACCTTGAATCTCAATGTTTTATAAAATTAAGTCACTAATACAATATATTTTAAAATAAAATTTAGAACATGAGTTTTGAAAAAGAAAATAGTATATACAAGTAGACTTGATTCTCTCTTAGGGCAGTCTATTTCTTATTGGTTTTTTTTTTTATTTTATTTTGAAAGTATACAACAGAACAAGACAGAATAAAGCCAACTAAGATTGTACAGTGAAATTGGTACAGAACTTCACAGCGGGTTACTGGGATAACAGTAATAGGTATCACAGTATATTTTGTTATCTTTATAATAGTTCTTTCAATCATGTATATCAAATTGAGGTGAAATATAGAACACTATAGACTTTATCAAAACAGAATATTGAATAGAGCAGTACCATTAATCAGAAAGGAGCAAAACAGTAATAAAAATATTTGCCTTCAAAGAGATGGTAGAAGGAAGTCCCCCTTGTTTGCTATCGTCAACCTCCCAGGAGATGCTCAGATTTCTGGTTCCCATTTGCTAATGGGCATTGGGGAGAGGAGAAGAGGGGTAGGGGAAGTGGGATGTTTGACTCTAGGCCGTGCATCAATAGGTTCACTATTGCTTGCAGGAAGGCAGGCTGGTTGTTTGGTTTCAGTGTCCTAAGTTCCAACATGACGCGTATCTCACGAGCTGCTTCTGGTTCTCCCCTATTTCTTATTGGTTTCAAGGAGGGAATATTGAGCTGTTCGTCAAAACACTCTGCCCAGCTGCGCTTTAGTAATCCATCTGATATATGCGCTGGTTTCTTCTTTCTAGGTTAGATACCCTCTGAGAAAGACAGACTCTAAGGTACCCCCATGGTCTCTCTCATAATACCCATGTCCTTTGATCACTCCCCTTGAGGACAGGAAGGGCTTGTGCCTTGCTTTTAGCCAAGGCAGTGCAGCAAGGTAGCCAGATATACCTAATCACATGTATGTGACTGCCTTTTACAAGGCTGTAAACCTTCTTAGTAGGGGATCCTTTCCTGTGGCCTGCTTGGCTAGACAAGGCTTAGCCAGGTACAATGCTTCAGTCTTAAAAGATGCAATCAAAATACTGGCTAGGGTTTTGGTCTCATTTAAGGCTCAGTTGGGTTGGATTTGCTTCCAAGGTTGTGGTTGTTGGCCGTATATGTTCCTCCTCTTAGGCTGTCAAATTAAGAGCTTTAGTTTTATGCTGGCTGTTGGAGGAAAGGTAATCCACATCATGGCAGCCTGCTTCCTCAAAACCAGCAAAAAGAGGGGGATCTTTTGGTCATACTAGATAAGCCAGGAAAGTCAGTTATTTTAACTCGCTACCCAGAGTTAATGTGAATTTGCACCACATCATTTATGCTAGAATTCTAAATCTTAATATGTTTTTTTTTTTTTAAATCAGTACCGGGGATCAAACTCACAACGGCATGCTTGCAAGGCAGGCACTTATGCCTGCTTTGCTGAGCTAAATCCCCAGCTCCTAGAATTCTAAATCTAATGCTTGTGTTCCCCTTGTCACTATCAGTATAAACTCAGTTTCAGCTTCATTAATTGCATAATCAGGTAGGTCAGGAAGTTATGCAGTGTATTGACCCTATTTTGAATACAAGCTACTCTATTGCTTTAAGCATGGAACCTGTATTAACTATTAGACCAATAACCAAAATAGCAGGTGTCTTTTTACTAGGCTAATGAGATTGCCAAACAATAAATTTTAATTATTGAAGAGTAAACATTCCAGTGCCATCTTCTCTCCTTCCCTTCTTCTTCCAAATATTGCACAAGGTAAGCTAACAGGAGTCACCAACGCTCTTGGAGGCCCTGGCTGTCTTCTTCTCCTTCAGATGCGAACCATCATTGTCTCTAAACAACCTGCCTTCCTTCCTGCAGGGTTTACTCCCAGTGAAGGCTTCATGTCTTCCTGCAGCTGACAGTGATTAGCGTCACAAACAACCTTGTGATTGAGGCCAAAGGCTTTTCCCGAAGGAACGTGCAGCTGGCAGATACACTCAAATGACTATCTGTATTTCAGAATTCATAGAAACCATTTTACCACAAGCCCCATTAAAATTTCCTTCGGTTATGACGACATCAGATTTTTGCCTTGGCAAAACTAAACAAGCTCTAAGCATTTATTGTCAGAGAGTCCCGATATCTTTCTGTTGTTTTTGTTGTTATACGGAAACCAGCGTTGTTTTATTTTAGGTGCATGGCAGAGTGACAGAACGCCAATAAAAGCCAAAGGCAAATAAAGCAAAAGCTGTCTGGTTTAGATTTTCCCACTAAATGTTACCGAGGCTGGGCTTCTCCTGGGAGATAGCGTGATGGCGTATTGGTGCCAGGATTTTTGTAACCCGTAAGGTAACTTTAATAGTATTTTTACTGAGAATTTAGCTAAATAAAAATAAACTACCAATGAACACAAATCAATTTTAATTAAATTAGAAATTTTTGTTTCTATTCCTCCAAATCTTGTTCTTTCAAACAATTGTCAAGTTTTACATTTTATTTTAGAATGTAGGGACGTCTCCTAACATTCAGTCATTGTTTCTACATACCTGAAGAACTTAGAGACCCATCTTTTTTTTTATTTGATTTGATTTGATTTGATTTGAACTAAAGACCCATCTTTAGCCTATACATCTGGCTGAGTAGTCATTCCAGAAGTTCCTCTTCTAATTTAATTAATTTTGCACAAAAGTTAAATCAAAGAAATGCAGTTTCTACCCCTGAATTTAGTAATCTGGAGCTTTTGCCCATGGTGGACAAAGATAGGCTATTATTAAAATATCTTTGGGCTCAGACATATACAGTGCATTCAACTCATTTGAGCGATAATATGCAGAATTTTGGCATCTCCTTTGAGAGCTTTGATTACATTTCCTCTCTATGGTGTATATTTAATTCCACTTAGGTGACTGCACTAAAAAAAATCAATTTTCCTCCACTTTTACAGAACTTAAACAATTGAAGAATGCCACACATCGCTTTTCCTACCAAAGCCTTTGACTTTTCTCCTTTGCCTTTTGAGAGGCTCTGTCATTAATTTTAGATTAAGACTACAGACTTTCTGTTCCCAAAAATATTTTTATTGCTCCATTTCTAGAGATGTGCCGTCCAGGGAGCTCTGTGAAGTTGTACTTGTTGAGAAGTAAAACATTTCCCCACCGAGAGAGAAGGAATATTTCCAGAGAACAATTTCCAGAGAAAGCCTAGTAAGTGTACTTGGGTTTCTTAGAAGCATTCATTGCATTGGTTCACTCCCCGAGCTGTATTCCTGGGTTGCCAGCCACTCACACGCCAACATCAGCTCGCGTACTTGAACACACTGCAGCTGCGACATCCTGGCCACGTGCTTCCTTCTTCCTTTCCGCTGTCATCACGAAGCCATTCTCCTCTTCCCCTCTCTCTTTACCTGGGGGATGAATATGCTTGGTTTCCTCTGACCGGCTGGCCTGGGCTCTTTGGTTGAATCTATTGTTTCTCACACAAGGACCTTACATCACGGCCAAGAATGGACAAGAAATAACTAGTTTTTTTTTAAAAAAAAAACAGTAATAAAAATCACTAAACAAAAACAGGAGATGGGACATTTTGTTTCCACGAAGGTCTGCAGTTTATTTTGTTCGCTTCCTTATTTCACGAAACTCGTACCTTTCAAATGTACATATTAGAAGAGTTTGCTGTCTTTATCACAGTCACCCGCAGTTTGAGAGCTCTTTTATTTCTCAGAAACACGTTCTTTCCATTGCTTTTCTTCCTTGTTTCAGGGAGCTTTTCCAATGTAACTGGGAAGTTTGTGTCTTTTTAACATCGAATGTATGCGTTTCTCTAGGCTTCTCCATACAAGTGGCTAGTACAAAGATTTAAAAATTTTTCTTGATTCTCGTACTAAAGAATCTACAATCTCAAAACCTAGTTAGAAGATGAGATATTAGTAAACACACAGACTGTAGATTGTATTTCTCATACATTATCAAGCATCCGAATTATCTGGCATTAACCACTGCCAGAGACTGTGATCCAGATACCATTAATCTTGCTGGTCTTTGGACTACCCTTGGGTAGGCAGCCTCTCCTGTGAGGAGGTTCTCTAGCTATCCCCTTAGGGCTTCTCAACCCATCACCCCAACTTAAAGAGTGCCTTGTTGTCAGGCAGTAAGTGTGGAATAATACAAATACAGATGGGTAGAGAAAAGAGAATTAGATATATACACATAATAGATGAGTAATAGACATCAAAGACAACTATCTGAAGGACTTTTAATAGTTTTTGTAATTCTACCTAAAAATTGATAATTTAAAAAGTATTGCATAATTATTACTTTCAACGTAATAGTTGAAAGAGTACCAAGTATGTATGTCATAAACGAAACCATCTTTCCATTTTAAACCTGCACCTCCACTTTGCAGAATCAACCACATTTAACCATCTTGTTAGGCTACATACATTTGAAAGAAGTTGAGATTTCTCCTCCAAATAATACAGGCCAAGTTATACTTCTATTTACTACGTCATAAATGTTTATTTCTCTGTACTTAGACCGCATCAGACACTATCCAAATTTTTACCTGCCAGTCTGATCTGTGAAAAATGGTAATTAAATTTTACTTTAGCTTGTGTTGTCTATAACTGAGAGAAGTGAACAGCTTTAAGCAGCTAGACTGTGGATGAACTGTTAATTTTGGGGAGGTGAATTTAGTATTGGCTGAGCTTTCTTTTAAGCAAAAATATCTGTTTCCCTTCCTCATTTTGTGTTCAGATGGGAGGTCCCTTATTTGAATCTTTCTTCAAAAATGGTTTGCTCTTTTTTAATGGAAAGAAAGAATGAGGGTCCTTCCATTGTAGCCCACTCAGTTTCCACCTGCAAATTAATGGTTACAAGTCACTCCTCTGGGAAATAAAGGAGGTCTGGGGGTTTGTTCATACAGAAAATGATACAGCTCCCAGTGGAAGCTTTTCTTATGGGAAATGACAGCTTCAAGTCAAAGGAAGAGTATAGGCTATAAAGAAAATTTCAACTATGAAGCATACACCAAGGCTGAATTATCTGGGGCCAAATTTTCTTTAGTTTTGTTGACTGTTATTCACTTGAAAGACAGACAGACACACACGCAACACAAACCCCGAAGACTGCTTTTTGAAATCAAATACATTTCCTGCCTTCTTCTTTCCTCAGGACTGACTCTTACAACCGGCCTATTTATAGCCCAGGAAAGGAAAAAGCTCCACTGGAGGCAGGAAAGCTAAGTTCAGAAAGAATAGGAGGAAGTGTGCCTACCATTTAGCCAAACAACCTTTAATTCATTGAGCTCAGAGCTCAGCAGCTTCACTGTGGCTGCTAGGCATAAACAGCTTGCAAATTTCAATTTTTTCCTCTTCACATTTGAACTGGATTTAGGCAATGAGTCGATAACTGTGTCTCAGAAGAGAGATCAGGACTCTTAGGAGCTTGACACTATGAAGAGAAACTTGCAAGAAGTTGAGGAGGGTGAAGGAAAAAGTTCAATAGTGGAATGAACTTTAAATGATTGCATGTCTGCAGATTGAGGTAAGTGTCATTTTCAAGTCTGTTGCTGGCATGTTTTAAATGTATTTTGTGAACTATGGATATTAGCAAAAAACAGTATAATCTGCAGGAAGAGCTAATATAATTTTTTGAGTTTTGACAACTGTTTCTAACAATACATACATATTTTCAAATAATTGTTTTTTTAAGATTATCTCTACAGACTTGCTTCACTTTCAATATCATCAGGGAATTCCGTAGTGCACGTTCACTGATGATCAGTTTTGAAAATATTTTCTTAATAATTCTCCTTTTTGAAGTGTTGATCAGTGATCTGCCTGCCCTTTCTTTAATCCTGGTTTCACTATTTGAAATTTTTTTGAAAAATATACATTTTTCAAACAAAAACAATTCTAACAGTCATTTCAGTTGGATTTAAATTTTTGTGTAAAATTTTGTGCAAAATAAAGTAAATTTTATTTCACACAAAGGAGAATCTTCTAGACAAAGGAAAATCTTCTAGAAACACCAAATAGCATCACTAAACTGTTTCCAGTAATAGAAACTATTCACAGTAATTATTTATATTTCAATTATTATCTTAAAACATTCCTTTAGCGTATATTTCCTGAGTGCTTTAAAAAATGACACTGGGTTTGGAAGCAGAAAGGTTGAAAGGAAATGGATTAAATCCAAGAACAATTGATACTGCCCGCAAAATCTTGGAAAGTTCCTAGGAACAGTCCAAATTCTTGTAACATTCCTTGCCATTAAATGAGCACACATTAAAATGATGCACCATACTGTACGGCTGCTAATAATCCACATTTGTGTCTTGGAGTAGCATGATGAATGTGACCACAATGACTGACAAGGAATAAGGTTCTGTGGGTTTGTGGAAAAGGAAGTGTGTTGCCGCTCTTTTGGCTTCTCCCGCATCCAGATTGGTATGCTTAGAATCTGTAGTAAGAAGACAGGAGAGCTGAGCCAGCAGGAGCGAGCAAGGAAGGCCACGCTAGGTCCTGGCTCACTGTGAACCTCACCGGCCCTGTTCTGTCCTGGGAGAATTTAAGAGTTATTCTTTTTCAGATTAGAAATTTGGAATTAGCTCCACAAGCAATTGTAGGAGGGTATCATGTTTTTTACTAGAAAGCATGGTTTATTAGTTGTACTTAATTTGTAAGAAATTTGAAGAAAACAAAACAAATCTGGATAAATAGGATTTGAAACGAACTCTGAAGAAATGAACTCCTGGTGCTTACCTCCAGGACATCCAGCTCTTCAAAGTCAGGTCTAAATCCCTTTTACTGTAGAACACAGTGAAATCTAAGGTAACCTCATTAATTGTCACTGTTTCAGGCTCTGATGATGTCAGCAGACAGTCGTCCAAATTCATGCTGAATTTGTTTTCCTTAAAGGTTCAACACTTTTGTATTTGACACATTCGTATGTTCACTTTATGAGAATAAAAATGTTTTACTATGATTTAAATTTTAAGTGGTAGGTAAAATTATTAGCTACATCTTTAAGAACATATTTTTTCCCTTTGAAAATATCACTAATCTCTAGGTATGCTTATTAATGCATTCATGAAATGCCAGGTGTTTAAGATACATTTAAAAAGAATTATTTAATAGTTGCACTCCTTACTTGGTGTATGGTGTTCAGCTCCTAAGGGTATTTTAAGTTAGCTAGTTTTGAAAAACATTAGCTGATATTTGTCTATTAATGAAATAGAAATTTATTAACTTGTCTCGGATAGAATTCTTATAGTCACTGTGTTTACAGTTTACATGGATTAGCGACCCCTGCCCTCACTTAAATATAAGTGAAATAAGGTTACTGAAGATATCTAGAGATCAGCAGCACCTTAGATACCACCATGGATCCTCTGTGTCTTGTGGCATGTGCTAAAGGGTGTGGGCGGAATCATGCCAAGCTAGGGAAGCCATGCCCGGCTGCCACCTGATGCTGGGCAGGGCACGGGAGATGCTGCATATTGATTTTGTATGCCTGCAATCACCCCCAAAATTTTCAATTAATGGTCTTGGGAGATTTGAGTTGTCTCTTCACCTCCCTTCACACCAACCACCAACTCCCAAAGTGTATTGATTAAGTGTTCTCACTTCCAATACAATCTCTACTTTTGATAAGAGTAACATTACTTTGAAGAAAGGGATTAAGTCTGATATAAGGCATCTTATGTATGGAACCAAATTACCAATATCGATGATGACTACCAGATAAGGAGCACGTGATCCACACAGACATTGGGCATTGGAGGGCGAGGCACGTGGTGGGTGCAGAGAGAGATGAGAACATCTAAGACAAGGATGGAGCCGTGAGCAAAGAGAGAGACAGAAATGGACACGGTGAGCCCAAGGGGTGGGGTTGCCAGGTGAAATACAGGATGCCCAGTGAAATGTGAATTTCAGATAACAAATGCATGCTAGTATATTACATCCCATTGCATGGGTGCGTGTGAGGCCTATTGCACAGGGACACATATAAAAATATTATTTTATTGTTTACCTGAAATTCACATTGAGTTGTGTGCCTTACATTTCTGTTTCCGTTATCTGGCCACCCTGCCTGGGACCTGAGCCAATCAACTTGACCAGAGCAGAGGAATAAGCGTGTAGAACAAGCGAGAAGTAGCTGGAAGAGGCGGGGACCAGCCTGGTTGGGCTGAAAGGCCAGACACAGGAATCTAGACTCTTACTTTAAAGATACCATGGAGCCACTGGAGGGTTTCGAGACGGGAAATGACCTGGATAAAATCTGGCCATTTGACGCAGATTTGCTGGGGTAAGGAGAGCAGGTCACAGAGGTCTGGGCTCTTAGAAAACAGGGAGGGAGAAACCAGGGGATTCAGCAGGGAACAAATTGTCTTGCTTTGAAAACTAACTGGAAGACTCCTTAAAGAGGGAGGTGTGTTTTGTAGCCCATTCGAGACAAAGTCTAATCAAAGAGACAGCGCAAGAGCGGGGAGTTAAGGAGGTAGATGAAGATTTTGGTCACAGACGTTACATTTGAAGCAATAATGGAATAATAAGATAATCACAGTCAGCTAACAGCTGGAAATGGGAATCATTGTAGCTTAGGAGAGAGTTAGGGACTGGAAATACCAACAACCTCATCCTTAGCCCCATTGTCTATGTAATGCTCAAGGCCACCTATGGGCAGCTTCCAGCCTAACCACGTTTTATAGGTGAGAAAGCCAAAGTTCAGACAATGTACCTCGGTTCAGGATTACGTAGCCAGGCGAGGCAATAGAAAATGGACCTGAATGCAAATGCAGTGAAAACCATGCTCTTGCTAATCTCTAGATTCGGTTTTCTCATCTGCAAAAATCTGCAAAACAAACAAACAAAAATCCTCGCTTGTTTAGGCTATAACCCAATTTTTAACTAGATTCTTTGTATTTATTGTTCCTAACTTTAGAAGCCCTCATAGAATTTTGCATTTTTTTGGGATGATCTCTCTGAGGAGACAGAAGTAGTTTATACACAGAGGGGTTTATTATTATTATTTATTTGTTACTTTAATTGATTTCCTCTTGCTGCATTTTCCATCTGCTAAAGAATAAAACCAAGTGTTAATGTCCCCTCCCTGTCCCTGGCTGCCCTCTACTGGCAGGACTAGCTAACGACATCCAGCGCAGCCTGGAGACTGCACAGGCAGGCGCTGGAAGCGAGCTCCTTAGAGTCCTTGTCCTTGCTGTGAACAAGAGTTCTCAGAAACGCTGCCCACTGAGCTGCAGCCTCCTGGACGGTTTGGAGGCTGCTTGTGCTAGGAGATTCTAGAAAAAGACTTTGTGAGGCTCCGCACACCTTTGCAGCCGGCTGGCCTGAAGGATGTTTTAAATAGACTAGTTTTAGATTTAGCTTTAACTTCCTAATTACTGAAACTATTTTACTTGTTTAGTTTTTAAAAAGGTATGCAGCAGCTGGGCATGTAGTTCAACGGTAGAAGGTTTGTCCAGCAACGCCCTAGGTATGATCTCTACCAGCACCTCAGGAAAGGCGTGTATGTTTTGTTATTAGCCTCTTAATGCTCTCACGTGCTTTATTGTTAAAACGGTTTTTTTGACTTTTTATTCCACGTATGTGTTTTAAAATTCACCATACAATTTTTAAATAAAAAAGGAAAAATAATATGTTTTAGGTACCTATGATGAATCACAGATCAAGACAAAAATGTATGCAAAAGAAATCTTCATTTGCAATAGATACACTTCGTAACTAGCCTGAACATACAAAAACAGGGGCGTTGCTAAATAATGCTCTGCAATGTGGACTTTTATATAGTCATGAAATTACATTAAAATATTTAGTAGCATTGGGGACTGTCAGTACTTAATGTTAAGTGAGAAAGTAAAGGCCACAAAATTTATCCATGATGTTATCCCATTTGCTTAAAATATATACACATCTATATTAAAAAAGGAGCTAATCTTTAATATACTAAGATATTAACAGTAGGTAAGTGGAAAATGGAGATTTTTTATTTTTCACTTTGTGGAAAAATAACCAGGGTAAATAATCATATACAATTTATAATCAGAAACAAAACTAATATAGTTTTAAAAAGTGGCGAGCTAAGCCTCTGTCCTAATTTCTGGCCATCCTGGCAGACAATGCTTATGCTAATACAGCGCCGTTTACAGTGTTCTTGCCCGGTAAAGAGCAAAATATCCTGTTTGTGACAGCGTAATTTATTGTAATGGAAAAGATTATGATGCATTAGCCTGGTCTGTGACTTCACTGCATTCATTGGCCACAGGAAACAAAGACACACACACACTTGTTTTTCATAATTGTTTTAGTAATAATTGACAATTGGAGGAAATGAATGACAGAAAACAATTATGGGCAGACAAGATGGTCAGCAAATCAGAGTGGGAAATGCCAGGGAGCCAGTCCTGGCTTTATTCATAGTGATTTCACAATGTTACAAAGATATTATTGTTTTGTTCTCAGTCTTCTCCTGAAATCGCTATTGTTTTTACCAGCAGTTATACAACTTTTTGCTGGCAGTGAGACTCCCAATATGTTTCTAATTCAGTAATCCGGTAATCCCACGTCAGGGGTTTGGTGTTGAATTTTTTATGCTGATTACTATCCAAGATCAGTATGAACTTCTCCGTGCGCATATCCACTCGGGGTGCTTAGCAATAGTGCTGTGGTTTCCTTGCCTCGAACTTGCTGCCTGTTGCCCAACCATTGAATTTTTAAAGTCTTATTTTCATTTAAATTTTAAACACATTTTTCTTTCTATTTCTGTAAATGGTCCCTTCACATTTAGAGAGGAAAAACAACAAAAACTCAAAATAAATAAGAATGTTTCACTATTCAGTTTCCATGTTGTGAAATGGGTATAATTAATCAATTATTAGATAAAAATAAATAAAATAGTATCAACTAAGAAAGAGTTAAGATAAGTGTTATACAGTGGTACCTTTTATCTTTCGCAGTGTTGCATCTATTTGTCTTGATTATAGGGCCATTTTTCTCTTTGGTTTGTGCCTCCAGTTGACTTGTTGGGTGCTGTTAAAATTCCATGGATGGGAGAGTTTAACATGCAGATATAACCTTTGTTTCAGGTTAAATTTGCTTCTAGTTAACCTCATTTGGAGTAAAATTTGACTTCTAATCTTAAAAGATTTCTTACTGGTCATATTCTATAATGAGGAAGTCCTAGACCAGCACTGTCCAATAGAAATACAAAGTGAATTACAAATGCATACCACATTTGGCTTATTTGATATTGTCTAATGACCACGTTTAAAAAATGAAAAGAGACAGGTAAGATGAATTCTAATAATATCATTTATTTATCCAAATATATCCCGGGCATTCATTTCAACTTTTGACGTATTTTACAATCCCTGTTTTGAACCAAGTCTTTGAAATTTAGTGTATATTTTATGCTTATGACATATTTCAATTTAGATTAGCCTCATTTCAGGTGTACAGTGGTTTTGGGTGCCTACTGGCTACTATAATGATCTGTGTAAATCTAAACAGAAGAGCTACAGTTACCTACATAATATTTGAGATACTACAATCTTTAGGAATCGCAGTTGCCTCCATTCTGAACATTAATCTGGTAACTGTGACAGTTATCAATTAAAACAGAACAGTTAAAGGAAGTAGAGAATTGCCAGGTTTTGAAATATGGCCTGATAAATAATCCAACTATTCATTTGGGGTGGGTCCCTGTGAATTTTTCAATTGAAAGGAAGAGTAATAGAGATTTTTAAAACTTCCAATTTTCAATATCTGGATTATGTTTGTAAAATATTTTATCATCATATGTTCAAGTGAATTTAGAACTAAGAATAGACTCTGTTCTGTAGCCTAAGACCGACTTCCAGAAATCATTACAGATTTTTAGTACAGCATAAAACATGGTACAAAGAAAAAAATCTTTAGCAGCTAACACATACACACACACACACACACACACACACACACACACACACACACCCGCTGTGACTGTTTGCTAATATCCTTGCTGCATTTTACATTGTTTTCCTGGAAGGGTAGAAAGCATGCTTCAGTAATCTTGTCTAACTATTATGCCCCGGGACACTCATGCCAGTCAGCTGGGCTAATACAGATAGCTCTGTGTACTAAATATAGAAATACAAAAATAGAACTGTGGAAGTGGACAGAACCAGAGGACATGGTAGTTTCTTACAGCTCCTCCAGTGACCAAAGCCTGCAAACACGGGCTTCTGAAGTCCTCGCAGTGAGGACAAGCCTATATCGGTTCGTGGTGTCCTCCATGAGGCTTTGATTGTGAAACTAAGACTCAAGGCAGTCATAAAAATTCTAAAATCAAAATAAAAGTTGAAGACATTGACAGTATAAATAATGAACATTCACTGAATGATTTACAAATTGATAATACTCCAGTAACCTGAGATTTTTCTTGGCCCCCTGAATTTACTTTCCATCCTTCCCAAAAAACCAAGTTATACACAGTGAGTGGGTTTGTGCATCTAGAATGTCATATTTCTACAGTGAAATTACTATATTTATTAAATTCTTGCTTAGTTAATTACTAATGTGTATTTATGATTAAATTACTACAATGCATTTACAATGTGACGTAATGAGCAGTGTATCATTTCTGCACAAATATTCTGCCACTACACACATTAATATGTTAATTATGTTAATTAACATAATTAACTACATTACATTAATATGTTAATATGTTAATAACTATGTTAATACATTAATAATTAAAACAAAAGTTTGTGCTATCAACCCAGTCACCTTGCATCCAAGCCAACAGTTACCCACGAGCAAATCCATAGAGTCCCAGGTGCTTTGCTGTTTGAGGACAAGCAGAAGAGATAACTCACATTTATTTCATCTGTTGATGTTGGTAGGAAGACAAATTCACTAGAGAAGAATGAGAAAATGATGGAATTACTTCTTCTGAGAGAGTCGTTTCCCTGAGGGGCTCTTAGGCAAGAAGGCTCTTGTAGACATTTCTGTCTGTGCTCACTTCCAAACTTTGGCCTCGCCTTGACTTTGAAGAAATTAATGCATCTAGCGCTGCTCTTCATGGGGAGCCGTGTTTGCATCACTGCAATTTCCAAATAGTGTCCTAAAGTAACATTTGGCTGAGAGACAGATGACAGCAAGGTGAAGCAAAGGTTAGGATTAAACACGTGGGCACGTGGGAGACAGAATTCTGCACACATGCTCAGTCTTCCTGTGGGAGAGGGTGCGATGGCTTGGTGGCTGTTCTGAGGGACAGGGTTGAGGACAGCCAGGGCACAGTGGCAGTGTGCAGTGAAGCTCGCTGCTCTGCAGTGAGCACCTCCGTGCTTTTTGTCTGAAATCGTGCCCACAACTTCAGAGCAGTTAATTTGTCCTTCTCTGGCATCCTTTCTATTATTTTGACTTAGGACATTTTCTGTAAATTCTTCCGTAAAGCTTTTCTTTGCCCTAAACACCACCATGTAATCCACGTAGAGCTCAGCAATCTGTGACATACCATTTTAAACTGGACCTTATAGCAATCCTCTTGCCTCAGCCTCCCAAGTGCTGGGATTACAGGCATGTGTCACCGAACCTGGTTTAGAAGACTTCTAAATAATAAAGTGAACAGCCCTGTCTAGCATTTACTCCTCCTGATCCCTGAATCATTTAAGATCTTAAAATTTTCTTCTGTTAAATGAAGACACTGTATTTTGCTTTTGTTCTTTCAATTTTTTTTTGTGTGTGTGGGTGCTGGTTAGATTTTATTTTCAAAGGATGTTTTCTGTTATTTGTTTTTCAAAATACCAGTTATGTCAGTATCAAAAGTGTAAACAGGTACAAAATATAAAGTAGAAACAGTTTTCTTAACTAGTCTATTCCTAATAAAAGTATGCAGAAGGTCTTCCCATTTTTATAATAACGTTTTGCCTAGAGCTGCAAAATAGCCATTTACAAAGAGTCGCTGTTTTGCATTTCTCTCTAAACCCTTTGCTCTCTAAGAACTTGTTCTTGGCATCCATTTAAACGGTCATCAGCCTGCTCGTCTGGCTCTCAGGGACCTGCAGCCTGCACCACTAGACCAGTGGTCAGCACCGTGTTTCTCCTGATGTTCCATGCTCGCGTCAAACTCAACATGTCCAAATAAGAAATCTCCTCTTCTGAATTCGCTTGGCCCAATGTCATTTCCTGTGATGGCGGCATCTTTCTGTCCTTTGGAGCTGTCTGTCCTCCCACTAACCCGGGGGCTCCTTCTTCCTGTTGAGTGTGTGGTCATTCTTCCACCCGTCAAGGCTGCCCATTCCTGTTCCTTCTCACCTTATTCACAAGCCCTCTCTGAGGCCTCTGTGGCTGGTTCTTTTCCTTGGGGGTTCCCTTTTGCACTCACCTCCTTGGAGGGTAATCTGGGCAGAGCCTCGGACCGCCTGGGGTCTTAGCCAAGTGCCTGGGTCAGAAGTAGAATGAAAGTGGCTGTAACTGGTCCAAGGAAGAACTCGTCTCCTGGAGCTGCAAGCGGTGTAGTGGAGAGGAGGTAAGGGCTTCTCCCCAGAAACCAGCCCATTGGAGGCTGGGGACCAGGTACCTGCTGGAGCATGAGAGTCCCCTCCTCTCACCTCCACACTTCCTCTCCCCTCAGACAGCCTTGTAATGCAAGTAGTTCACCGACATTTGTCATAATATTTGTTCACTAGGACACAGGTTTATAGGTATGCTTCTAAAATTATAAGCATCAGATACAATAGGATTATCCCTTGGGCTTTAGGTAGGTATTTAAACCCAAGCCAAGTGCCTTCCACATGCAGTATGAGATCCTAAACTGTCTTAGTCATTTTTCACCTGTCCGGGAATATCTGATATAAGATATTACACATAGGCACTTCCTAATATTATGTTTGACAAAAAAATGAATGAGTATTAGCAAGTGTATAGATTTCTGCAGGTGCATGGGTTCATATGATTTTCTCCAGCCAAACTTTAATGGTTGATTTTTCATTCTTTAGGGCTGGACATTGTTTTTTCAAATATCTACTTTTAAGGCATAATGCATCTTGTTATATAGATCCATTGGAATGTTGTGAGTCATTTAGCCAAAGATTATGTTTTGGGAAGAATATTTGGCCAATCCTTTAATGTTAAAAAAAGAATATCTAATGATATTTATAATATGTGATTAATACAAAAAGAAATTTGAAAACCTGCATGCCCATTATTAATTTTAGAAAGCAGGAAATTAACTCATTAGTTACTTATTTTTGGGTAATAAGTCATTCCAAAATTAAGTGGCTTTAAATAATAGTAATTACTTTTATCTATCATAATTTCTGTGGGTCAAGAATCCAGAGGTCCAGACTAAGGAGAATGACATTAGAGATTGTAACCACGTGTCATTTGGAGCTGGCATCATCTGAAGACTTGCTGGGGACCAGAACTTCTATTTTTCACTTCTTTTGCATTTCCTCACCTAAGTTGCTAAGGTATAATTTACAAACCAAAATTTCATTGATTTATGCTAAGAAATGTAATGTATATTGTGTGTATACATTCTGAAATGATTACATCAAGTTACTTAACATATCTGTTATTTCACATAGTGATTTTTGGATGGTAAGAACATTTAAGATCTATTTTTAGCAATTTTCAAATATATAGCATATTATTATTATGTCACCATACTGTACAATCGATCCCCAGAATTTACTTATCCTATGCACCTGAAACTTTTTTGACCAACATTTCTTTTATTATTATTATTATTTAAAAGGAAAAAGAGAAAAAAAGCAGAACAAAACAAAACAGTGTAAGGGTACAAGTAATTCAGAACTACAAAAAAAAAAAAAACCAGTAAGCTATCACCAGTTAATAGATTACACGCTATCATCTTAGAAACGGTGCTATCATCTTAGAAACGGTGTTTCAGGTCACAGGATCAAAGCATACAAAGTGATCATTCAAACAGTGAGACTGCAAATAGTTGTGTTCAGTAATCCAGTCAAAAATATTAATATGGTCTTCTATTTAACACACCCAAACACCCCTGCTGTTGTATCCTTTAGGGCACTTTTTTTCCCTCTCTTTATTACAACAAAATTTACACATTTTGGGTTTTATTGCTCCCTTAGATCTTATTACTTTTTTTTGTAAGAGAATAAAATCAAGGATGATAAAACAAAGCTGTCAGTCAAAACCAAGGATAGACATAGCACATGATGTAAAAACAGAGTACAAGGTTATCAACAATGGTTACCATAATGCCTCTTGCTTCCTTAAGAAGAATTTTCTATCTCATTAGGTATTATAAAGTTGAACAAAACAGTAGAGAGCAAGAACAATAAAACCTAAACATTGTAAATCTTACAGAACCTCAAAAGAGGATAATAGTCAAACCAGAATGGGCATCATAGTGAATCTTATTGCCTTCAAAGTAGTTGCCTATACCCTCAAACTTGATACTTTCATACAGAGCAGAATAGAGTGTAATCAGTGTTGACCAACATTTCCATTTCCCTGAATAACCCCACCCAGGCTCTGGCAATCATTATTTCTGATTTGATGAGGTCAACATTTTTAGATTTACATATAAGTGTGGTTGTATAGTACCTGTCTTTCTGTGCCTGATTGTCACATAATATATTGACCTCCAGTCTCATACATGTTTTACCAAATAACTGATTCGCACTCCTAACATGTTATCTATCTGTTCAGATTTTCCATTTCACCAGGACCCAATCTAGTAGTTGTATGTTTCTAGGGTTAATTTATTTTTTCTAGGTTATATTGTATAACATGTAATCTATCTTGGAATGTTATATTTACACTTAAATATAGCGTGTATTCTGCATTTTTTGTATGCTACATTCTCATTATGTTGTTATGTGTCGTTATGTTTTGTGTATAGTGTTATTCAAGTCTGATGTTTACTTGCTGGTTTTCTGTCTAAAGCTGAAAGTGGGATATCAAAGTTCCCTAATCGTACTGTATTATTGTCTATTTCTGTTATATTATTATCTAAGCATGTCAATATTAGTTGAGTATATTTTAATAATTATTATATTCTTTTGATGAATTGTCTCTTTTATCACTGCCTTGTTTTATGTTTTTGGTGCAAATAGAGCTAATTCTTCTCTCTTTTGCTTACCATTTGTAGGGAATTTATTTTCAATCCTTTAACTTTCAGCTTATGTGTGTCCTTAAAGCTAATGTGAGACTCCTATAGAAAGCATATAGTTGGAATGTTTTTTGGCAATGGGGCCATCACACTGAGTGAGCTACATCCCTAGTCCTTTTTTATTTTGGGACAAGGTCTCACTATGTCTGTAAGAAATACCCAGCCATATAGTTAGGTCTTCTGTTTTATTAACTTAATCACTCTATGTCTTTCAATAGGAGAATTTAATCAATTTCCATTTCATGCAGTTATTGATAGGTAAGTATTATTGTGTTAGTCAGCTTTCCTGGGACTATGACATAATACTTGACATCCAAATTTAGAAGAGGGGAGGTTTAATTTGGTGTACAGTTTCCGATGGGTCAGTCCATGATCAGCTGACCCCAAGGCAGGAACATCATGGCGGAAGGGGGTGGTGGAGCAAAGCTTGTGAGTTCATGGTGGCTGTGAAGCAGAGCAGAGGCACAGCTCCAGGAGGAAGGGGTGAGTGATCAGACAGACTCCAACGTGTGTCTCCTTAACTCACCCAGATGCACCAAAAGTGTGCTTTACTGATCCCTTGTGTGGCTCCACCTAACTCATCATTTGGTTTATTGTCTAAACTGTTTTGTGTTTTCTGTGTCTTCTTTCTCTTTTGCTGACTTCCTTTGTGATTGGCTGGTCTTCTATAGTTATATACTTTAATTCCTTACTTTTTATCTTTTCTGTATTTAGAATAGGTTTTTTGCTTTTTATTTACCATCAGGCTTAACTAAAACATCTTACATTTAAAACAGGCTGATGATAGCGTAACTCTGTGTGTAAAACTCCACATTCTAACTTCTCCTCCATATTTCGTTGCTTATGTCACTATGTACATCTTTTTAACTTGGCATGGTAGTGCACACAAATTTTTAGTTCCATGACTTAAAAAGTTGGGGCAGGAGTATTGCCACAGTTTGAGGCCCTCCTAGGTCACATAGGAAATTTAAGTCCAGCCTAAACTGCATAGCAAGATCCTGTGTCTCAAAAAAAAAAAAAAAAAAAAAAGAAAAGAAAAAACCCCAAGCAAAACAAACAAATATTTATATAATTTTACATTGTGTATTACATTTAATATTAACAAATTAATGTAGCTATAACTGCTACTTTGTCATTTAACTTTAATACTAGAGTTGAAAGAGATTTATGCATTATCATTACAGTATTAGAATACAGATGTTCACCAGTTTACTATGATTTGACTTACGACTTTTTAAAAATTGATAATGATGGCACACACCTGTAATCCCAGCACTTGAGAGGCTGAGGCAAGAGGATTGCATCAGTTGGAGGCCAGCCTGGGCTACACAGTGAGTTCAAGGTCTGTCTAAGTTGCATGGTAAAACTCTGTCTCTTAAAAAAAAATAATGATGATACTAAATTAACACTGTTTGGTTAAAACTATTCAAATTTCGAGTTTTGATTTTTTCTAGGCTAGTGATGTGCAGTACATACTCTCTGCTGATGTAGAACAGTGACAGTGAGCCAGAGGTCCCCATCAGCCACATTATTGGGAGTGTAAGCACCTTAAATTCTACTTACACTGTGTTGCTAAGCTGCGGTATTTAGTAGGATTGGTCAGCTAAGTATGTTTTTGACTCACAGTATATTCAATCACAGTACTGATGATCAGTTTACCGGAATATAACCCCGTTGTAATTGAGGAGTATCTGTATTCTGAATTACCCTGCCACTGAGTTTTATATTTTCGAATGTTTTCATGTTGGTTAGCATCCTTTCTTTACAATTTGAAGAACCCCTGGTAGCACTTAAGACAGATCTAGTGATAATGAACTCGCATAGCTCTTGTTTGTCTAGGAAAGTCTTTTCATCTCCTTTAATTTTAAAAGACACCCTTGTTGGGTATAGTATTGGGGTTGGCAGATTTCATGTTTTAGTTTTTGAGTCAGAATCTTGCTATGCAGTTTAGTCTTGCTGTGAACTCGCCATGCATCCCAGGGTGACCTTGAGCTCATGGTGATCCTCCTGCCTCAGCATCTCAAATGCCAGAATTACAGACATGCATCACCACATTTGGCAAGTTGGCACGTATTTCCCTTTGAGCATGTTATGAGTATGAATCACTCTCAAATTCCTGGAAGATTTCTACTGAACAATCCACTGAAAGTCCCTTGAGGGCTCCCTGTATTTGATAAATTGCTTTTCTCTTGCTGCTTTCAAAATTCGCTCTGATTTTTGAGAGTTTGATTATCATGTGTTTATGTGGAAATATCTTTATATATAACCTACTCAGGTCTTCATGGATATTCACTTTCTTGCCAGAGTTCTGGAGTTTTCTGTTATTATTTCCTTAAATAATTTGTTCTATATTTTTCTCTTTGCCTTCTATGAATCCCATAATGTATATTCAGTTGCTTGACAGTGCCCTAGTACGGTGGTAGGAATTCTGAACTCTTTCATTCTTCTTTGTTTTCTGACTGGGTATTTCAAATAATCTCTTTCTAGCTTGGGTAAGTCTGCCTTGGAAGCCTTCTGTGGAATTTTCAGTTCCATCATTTAGCTCCAGAATTTCTGGAGGTTTTCTTGATGTTGTTTTTATTGTTTAATGGATTTATATCTGTGTTGAGCATCTCAGTTTTACTTGTTTAATGGTTTCTGTACTTTTTTTTTTTGGTACCGGGAATCAAACTCAGGACCTTGTGCCTGCCGGGCAGGCACTTGTGCCACTGAGCTACATTCCCGGCCCTGGTTTCTGAAATTTTGAGTGTCTTATTTTATTTGTGTATTATTCTCCTGATTTGATCTAGCTGTCTCTTCTCTTGTAGCTTATTGGGCTTCTTTACGATGATTATTATGATTCTTTGGCAGCCATTTTATAGATTTCCATTTCTTTAGGGTCAGTTACTGGTGCTTTGTTTTATTGTCTGATAATGTCACAATTCTCTGATTATTCTTCACTCTTGTGGCCATATTTTGGTGATGTGCAGTACATACTCTCTGCACATTTGAAGAAGAAGGTGCTTATTCTATCCTTTGCACACTAACTTTGATGGGGAAAGCTCTTCAGTAGCCTCTCTCAAAACTCTGGAGAGGCCGGCTGGTGGAGTCTGAGGGTATGTTGCTGTCGGACTTCTCCTGCAGCTAGCCTGAGGCTTGAGTCAATGGGTGATGAGGAGGCAGGCCTGAGGCTTAGGTCTGCTGGGGTAGGCCTGGATCTTGGGTTCATGGGAGCTGAAAGCCTGAGTCCATTGAGGCCAACTTGGTGCTAGGGTAGGCCTCAGCCCGAGTCCTTGGAAGCCCACTTGGCACTGGAATGGGCCTGGCAACTGACTCCGTGAAGACAAGACTAGAACCTGGAGCCTGCTCCCACAGGAGCTGATCTGACGCTGCGCCTAGCCTGGAGCCTGGATTCATAGAGGCTGCCTAGGGTAGGGCTGGCTCTGGGGAAGATGTGGAGCCAGATCTGTTATAGACTGGATCTATTATAGACTTAGTCTTGTGCTTTGGTGGGTTTGAAGCCTAAGGCTATTGAGGTCTTTCTGGATCCCAGAGGGTGGGGCGCTAGCTTGGTGCTCAGATAGACTTGAACACTTAATCTGTGGGTGCTGCCCTAGGACCTGGGGCCTTGACCATTTTCCTGGTGCTGGGCCTCACTGGTACAGGTTTCCTATTGGAGTCCACAGTAAAGTTAGAGAGCCATGGATGACTAGAAGAGGCCCTGCTACAAGCAGACACACTTAAACTGGAAAATTCATTGTGATTTGAGACATATCCTTTCCTCTCAGAATGCTGCAGGTAAGGTGGAAAATGCATCCATTAATAGGTTTTAAGTTTTATATCTTGTAACTTGTTCTGTTTCCATATCTGAAAAATACGGGTGAGGGATGTGTTAGGTTAGGGATGTACTAGGTTAGGGATGTATTAGGTTAGGGAACTGTCCACCTGAATCAAGTGCTTACTCGTGGAACACTTGAGTGTAGCCAAACCAGAGAAGGACCTTGATTAGCACAGTTTGGGTACCACCTATGTCTGGGCCATCATAAAATGGGAGATGGGGTTGTGGTTGAAGGTGGTGATTGGAGAGATTTTGAATGTCAGACAGATGGAGTCATAGATGTCATCCATAACTTCTCAGCCTTTTCTATGTAAGACAGTGTCACATAGGTGATGACACTATAAAGGCTTAAGATTATCTCAATGAACACAATTTACATGTCTATAATACATTATGGGTATCCCAAGTATTTTTTCCTATTTTATTTCTATTCTTTTTTCATGTGAGAATTCTTTCATATATTCAAATGCATTGAGAAATGTAAAAGTTTTCCAACATTGCTCACATATGTTCAGATTCTCTTACTTACTTTTTCTTTTTTAAATTTTTTATTTTAAAAACAATAAAAGCCATTCAAAACAAAACAGTGCAAGTGATACAAGATTTCAAAACCAGATAATAGGAAACCAACAATAGCTACCATAATGCCTCTTGTTATCTTCAAAATAGCTGCCCACATGACCAGACATAATGAAATCAAACAAAACAGAACAGAATACAAACAACCAAAGCAGAATTAAAGGACTTCAAAAACATAGGAAATCAAAAATGGCTACCATAATACCTCTTCTTACCTTTGAAATAGCTGCCCATGCTATTGGATATAATAAATCATACAAAACAAAGCAGAATAAAACCGAGCCAAACAAAACCATGAAAATGATACATGACTTTACAACAGATAATAGGGAATTAACAATGGCTACCACCTTCAGAAGGAGATCCCCCATAGATGTTATATTGTGGATTGTTATCTTCTAAATAGATGATCAGACTAGCGGCTTTAGGCCTCCAAAGTCAACCAAATACTAAACACTACAAGCATGGAGTTTGGTTGTCTGTTTTTACTTCAATAGCTATCATCTTAGCCTGTATTTCTCTAAATTAGCCAGGTGCTTGCAGGGGGTAGAGTGGGGGGGAATCTTCTTGTTTTCCAGCCCAAGTGCTGGCTGGCTCACAGGAGGGGCTGGCTTCTTGTTCTCCTCCTGCTGGCCCACAGCTGGCACTGACTCACAGGAAGGGGCTGGCTTCTTCTCCTCTTTCATTTATGTAGTTTTGACAGATTCTTTAAATTTCTTACAAAGAAGACTCTCTCCACTCTCTGTCCGTTAATGTTTGTTCAAGCTAACTTATATATTCACACGTAATTTCCCTTACACTTTTAGGTCTGGGATGATTACTAGAATGCTAAAGTCTTTTGTCCATTACTTCTTTCACAAATTTGGATGGTACATGTGTGTAGTTTATGCATTTTCATATTATTTCTATTTTTTTCAAAAGCAATCCATGAAACCAGTTCTCCTAGTCCAATCTTGTTGATTGCCTTTTTTTTTGACAGCAGAGCTAAAGTTTTATTACATCAGTGACATCATTCAGTTAGCTTTTGATGAAAACTTAGTAGAAGAAATTATTCATTTAGCTTTAGGTATCCTTGTGATACCTACAGTAGGAAACAGCTGTAGAATTTGTAAAACAAATAACAGAAGAGAATCTAAGAAGTGATAATATGAAAACAGGCCAAGCAGAGCAGAGGCAAGGATTCCACTCACCATGCCTCCCTCTACCACATGCCAGCCCCTTGCCCACACCAATAGCAACAACTAGGAACGAGGAAAGAGATGTTCCTCAGCAGGCCATGCCACTGAGATCCTTTACAAACTTGGTGACACTTCAGGGGGACTCATGATGCAGAGGCCCCGCCCTCCGAGTAGAGGTGGAACGAGCTGTTCTGTCTTTTGATTCTTAGTCCTGTACAGCATTTCATCCTATCACTCAGTGATCAGAACAAGACTACAAACTCCTAGATGATTGGGACAGGGAAAGGACATTTGCAGAGATCGTGTTCTCAGAGGGTGAGCTTAACTTGTGTTCCCAGTTTCCTGGTGTCTCCCCACAGTTCCCTGCCCCTGAGCCCCAACGTGTGTAAAATCAATTGAGGCTGAGGAAGGGCTGCCAAAGATGGACAGTCTGGAGGAGCCCCATGGCCTCTTGTTGGAATGGGACTGAAGAATTAACTTCTGGAAAGAATTTGCCATCTGTTTGCCTGATAAGACTGCTTAGAACCGTCTATACCATCTTGCAGATTCCATGAAAGAACAGATGGATGGATTGTACCATCTGGGGAAGTGTAGTTCTGATTTCTCTGAGGAGTTCTAGCTCCACCATGCAGGGAAGGAGCATCTTTAGCTTTAGGTGTTCTAAGGAGCAGAGGTGCTAGGAGGTGGTAGACATTGTCCCATCCAGCCCTGTGCATCTACATTTAAGTAAAATGTGCTGTTATTTCTTAATATTCCAACTGAATATCTGTTAGACAATTTCATATTTACCATTTGGCTGAGATTATAGCATGGAAACATTTCTTATTTCCAGTTCTCTGTTCCCTTTCTAGTTCTCTCACCTCCTCCTCTCTCTACAAAGTCAGTTTCCTTTATTGTTTTTGATATAAAGAACATTCTTTCAATTAATTTCAGGTTTAAGAAAATCAGTTAAGAGGGCTTGAGCTGAGCCTAGGTCTCCAATCCTCTTATAAACACGCATGAACCAAAGATGGACCCATCCATCTGTTTGTGACTTGACAATAATGTTTATATTTCAGTAGTGAGTGCAGAGATGGAGAGAGACAGAGTTCTTAAAAAGAACTATGATGTGTTCCATACATGTACCAACTGCCCAAGATGAATGTAAGCTTTATGTACTACAAACACGTACTAATACAGATACAAATTTTTTAAAAATAGTGAGTTTAGGCAATCTCTACTGTGGTTATAGAAGTATTAATTGTTATTTTTATTTTTTTAGCACTATTTTACTTTATTTTCTCCATTTTTTGCCCTCTTTTGGATTTTTCAAGTTTTTATATTCCAATTTTTTCTCCTTTTCCTTAGAAGTACACAGTTTAAATTTCTTTTGTATAAGTAGTAATACTTACACAAGTATAAGTATGCTTATAGTATACTTAACTATACAGTTTATAGTATAGTTATACAATTATAACTGTATGTTATACAAAATACTTATTGATTGATTTAATAATCAATAGTCTGTGATGATTTAACAAAATACTTATCTTCAATCTTCTGAATAATATAACTTAGAAACTTTTAATTCTGATCTCATTCTATCATTACTGTTATCACTGTTGAATATTTTAGTTCTACTTTTTAAAAATCATTTTTTTTTAAAATCATTGTTGGCACAATAATTTTCACATAGTTGTGGTATACAACTCAATATCTTGGCCTGTGCATAATACACCCATGAAACTACGAGTACAACCAAATAATTAAACAAAGCACCTGATGCAATTCATACACAAATATAACTGGTTGCGTATTACCAAAATCTGCTATTTTTTCCAAACTCTTTTTCACTGGATGAAGGAGCTGTGGCAATCACTGTTCAGCAAACCAGTAGGTGTTGTGCTAAGTGCTTTTGCTGGGAAGCTTTTCATTGCTATGATGGGTGCCTGAGCTAATCAGCATGAAAAGAAAAAAGGTTTATCTTGGCTCACAGCTGTAGACACTTCAGGCCCTCTTGCCTTAGGCCTGTGCAGCCCATCATGGTAAGAATGTATGGTGGGGTCACAGCTGGTCACCTCATGACCAGAAAGTTAAAAAAGAGAGGAATCTGCGGTCCTACAATCCCCTCCAAGGGAACAGCCTCTATGACCTGAAATCTGTCACTAGTTTCTACCTCTTAAGCTTTCTGTCACCTCCCATGAATGCCAGGGGCTAGAGCCACGCCTTCAACAGGTAGAAGTTTGGGGAACATTTATCCAATCTATAGCAGTGATTTCCCTAACATCTTTAATTTTTAATTAGCCAACAATACAGGTTTGTTATAAGTGAGTGTACTCAATACTAAATGAATTGAAAAAAGAAATAGTTGGGATTCTTTTTTGCTTAAGAGTGGATATGTTTTTATTGCTTACTGTCACTCTATTTTCTATGCATTTGAAAGCGTATGTTCTTGTCATAAAAATAGAGTTAAATGTGCAGTGTTTTCAGCTCACTTTTTCTACTTGGTACATCAAGTTTGTCTTTTCATTTCATCCTTTGCATGCCTGCGTGATGCATACACACAGCTTTGATTGGATGTATTGTGATTATTTTGATCATTTTCCTTCTTTCTATTTATCTTTCTTTTTTCTTTCCTATGACAAATGTCATATTGGTATTATTTTACATAAAGCTTTGTGTGCTGTCTACATTTTTACAGGATAAATTCCTGAAGCAGAATGCATTATTTCCTCATGAGTCTTACGTAGGAAACTTACATAGCTATCACCTTTTCTGTGGGGGGGAATCAAACTCATGACCTCGCGCTTACCGGGCAGGGGTAGTGCCACTGAGCTATATCCCCAACCCCTCTAGCTACCCTTTGAGTTGGGTATTATGTTTTTTCTTTTGCAAATGAAGAATTTGATCCTTAAATACATGTGTGACTTATTTAGTTCATGAGTACAGGGAGTGGGGAACAGGAATCCTGGTTTCCTTTTCCATGGGGTGCATTTTTCCCACCTGGATTTCACACTATTTAGGAAATGGTTAAAAAGTCAGGTGAGATGGCACATGTCATGTAATCACAGCACTTGGGAGGCTGAAGCAGGAAGATCACAGCAAATTCAAGGCCAGAATGGACTCTGTAGTGAGTTTAAGACCAGCCTTCATTGCAAAGCAAGACCCTATCTCAAAAAAAGGAAAAAAAAGAAAGAAAAAGAAAGAAAGAAAGGAAGAAAAGAAAAGAAAAAAAAGAAAAGAAAAAGAAAGAAAAAAAGAAAGAAAGAAAAAGTTTAAAAAGCAAGACTTTACAGTGGAACTATCAAGAGAATTATTAAGAATTCTCAGTAAGAGCATCCTAAGTAACTAGAATACAGGGGACACAGTAGTTCACGCAGTGTATATTTTCATCTGGCCTTTTAACTGAGGACAGCTTTGTGAGCTGACGGTCTATTAATAGCAGTTACGGTGGAGGGCCCTGAGGATCTTGCAAAGAAGCTGTCTGTCACAGGCACCGAGACATTGCTTGCCTACTCTCTATTCCAAAGGAAAGAACACAGAGCATCTGGACCAGTAAGTTGGGTCCAAAATTGGGCTTATATTTATTTTACTTAAATAAGAGCTCTTGAATCACATGAGTTGACTTTTTACTTGTTGGTTGCTATTTTTAATTCACCAGGGGTGCAGACACTGCTTGCAATTCTTTCTTCCTAAATAAAGATCGACTTTGTAAACACAGATTGTTTTGATAACGTGGACAAATTTCTCTCACTTTGTACTGAACATAATGTATTTATTTTCTTATAACCAGGAGCCCTGTGGTCAGCTGTTTGTGTCATAAGCTTGCATATTGTTTGGTGCAGTCATGTGAGTTAACAGAAAGGTAGAATACAAATGCGTGTTAAATATCCAGACAAATATAATCCAACATCTGACACCTATCTCCCAAACTAAACGAGATGGAGACAACTTGCTGTTCAGAAGAGATGGTTTTAGTTAAAAACTGCTTCCCCACTGTAATGTAAATGTAGACACTATGTGTCCCCCGGTCTGGTCTTAGATTGTGTGCCCTGTCCCTGCGTCATCAGAAAGCCTGGAGCTGCTCTTCGGTTACCTGGCCTTGGGCCAGCAAATGAGATAAAGTGCAGGACTCACTGGCACATTTTCTTCACCAGCCGCAAAAGGGGGTAAAAATGGTTTTAGTCCAGCCTTCATCTTTTCTTTCTTAACGGCACATTAGTTCACATTTGCTCATAAAAAAACATTTTAAAACCAATCAGCAAGTGGTCATGTAACT
Source organism: Cavia porcellus (assembly GCF_034190915.1). Lineage (NCBI taxonomy): Eukaryota > Metazoa > Chordata > Mammalia > Rodentia > Caviidae > Cavia > Cavia porcellus. The sequence goes on along the minus strand of NW_026947484.1, from coordinate 228,040,275 downwards.
GGAATGAACTTTAGAGCTCATGGACATTTGGTGTGTGCAGATAACATGGACTAAATACCAGAAACTGCAATTTTTAAACAAGGTCTGGTGGTGCGTGACTCTTAGGCTAGCACTCAGGAGGCTAAGGAAAGAGGTTGGCGAGTCTGAGACCAGCCTGGACTACATAACAGGAACTTGTTTGAAAAGAGACAAAGAGAGGCAGAAACAGAGCAGCTCTGATGACTTTTAGTCAGTTGTTTGAAAAAAACCATTACTTTTCTTCGTGAAACGTAAGCAAACATCCTCAACGTAAATGATTTAGCAAACATACCTGGTTGGATCTAATTTTGAGATGAAGTTATTAGTGGTTCTTGTATTGCAATCTTGATCCTTAAAGCTAACAGTCCTGAGACTTTCTAAGCCATGACTTTGCACTGTTACTAGTTCAGTTTGGGGGAGATAACCGAGAGAGCATAGTCAAGGCAGGTGTGAGTAGAACTAGTGATTTGGACAGAGAGATTGAGAGGGTTGCAGGGAACAAGTAAGGGGTCACCAGAATCAGGAAAGTAAACAATTACAGAGGTTTTGGGGGTGTAGATGAGATTAGGCCACCTGTGTCTGCTGACAGTTATCGAAGTCAGGATTCTGTCCTCGCATGAGTAGAAGACACGGGCTGTGTTCTCAGGAGTGGGCATAAACAAATAGGCTGTCTTGCTCGATCTCTCTCTCTGTTTGGCATCCTTGAGTTTTCTCAGTCAGACACTTGGAAAGGGCCTAGAGTCATCTTCCCAATGTGGCCCTGAGTTGCTAAAAACCATCCTCAGGTTTGTTCTGGTCTTTAAATGTCAAGGCTGAGGCTGTAGTGAGAAGAGAGCTCAGGGGAGCATGGCTAGCATTTGGTTGAGAAGAGCAGATTTGTTGACAGCAAATGGATAATTCTGCAGTCCCAATAATTCCAGCGTTGTACCTCTATACTATGGACACGAAAGCAACACAAGACACAGGTACAAGGGTTTTAGTTCAGCATTGCTTGGACAGGCAGAAACTGAGGGTGGTGCATTTTGAATATTCATCCACAAAACCAATAAGCTAGTGAAGTAGCCACACTGCAGGGTAGAATATGACAGATCCCTCCCCCTTCAGGGAGAGCGCACAATCGTCATGGTGATGGTTCCAAATGGTGACCTGAGAATGCACACCTCCTTCTTCCCAGAAGCCCCTTGGTTGCTTCTTGCCAAAGTTTCTTTGCCAAAGCTCAGGATTGTAAAGGTTTACCCAATCCCCTGCACTCTCATGAAATAAATCAGCTCACACCAGCCACCAGAGCCCCTCCCCCCTCAGAGCCTGTATCAGGCAGAGCCTGCCCTTCATCTGCAGAGAGCCCCGCAGCCTTCCCTGTGGTGACTCCCTCTGTGCCCACCTAACTCTTTTACTATCTCGTTGTCTCCTCTCCTTTAATATTCTGAGCTGCTTTAGACTGAGTACAAAGTTTCAACTCAATCAGAATGCAGTTCTTAAAAATAATAAATTATGTCTGTGTTACTGAGTTTGGAGCCAGTGTTACCTATCCATGGTGCACTGTTAAAGGAGTCAAATCAATTTATAGGGTAAGGGGTGTAGCCAAAATACATAGTGAGTGTTTTAAATTTTAAAAATTTATTACAGTAAAAGACTCATGGCCATTCATCCCCCTCACTTTGAACACATTCATGCTGGCATTCTTGTTACTTTCTGAAGGTTTTGGAAGTTCTCCTTCCTGAGGGTCTTTAGGAGTCATGATCAAAAATATGGTGAATTTTGCTACTGAGGGCCGTCCATTGGAAAGGTGGGCTTGTAAAACATGACGGTGTGTCTTCCTCCCCTTATTCACTGACTCTGACACTATTTGACTTCTGACTTTTCCCTAAAGTCAAAATGACCGTGAAAGGTAAACGTTTTGTGTCCAATCAGTACATCAGGGCAGCTAGTCACAACAACACAACTGAAGACACAAAAGAGGACCTTCACAGCTGTTTCAGATAGTGGCAGGAATGATGGGAGAAATATTTTCAAAGTTAGAGGGAATATTTCAGGGGATTAGTGTCTTTTACTTTAATAACTTTTTAAAATTCAAACATTCACTGTGATCTATCCAAAACATCTGTGCATGTGTGAGAGACATATATTTGTATGTGATCTCAGTGACATGAAGAGAGAGGAAGAAGGTGTTATTAAATTTTTATGTAGTTATTCTTTCTATTATTCAGCTTGCTACAGTGGGCATGCACAGGGTTTGTGTGTGTATGTGTTGCACTGGGGACTGAACACAAAGACTCACTAATCTAAAGCAGGTGCGTACCGCTCAGCCACACACACATCCCTTTTTATTTTATTTTGAGACAGGTCACACTAAAGTGCTCATGCCAGCCTCAAACTTTCCATCCTCCTGCCGCAGCTTTCCAAGTAGCTGAGATTATAGGTGTGTACTGCAACGCTCCAATCATGTAAAGATTTTTAAAATTCAAACGTTTTATAAGATAAAACAAACAAACCCAGGAATCTTGCTTTTGTATTTTGTGAAACAAGAAAGAAGACCAGTCTTCATTGTGATGGTGTCTGCATTCTGTGTCATGGCTCTTAAAATACAGATCTAAGCATTATTCATAGGAATTCAGATTTCTGTTAAAGCTTCATAGTTGAGGTGTGTGTGTGCGTGTGTTTGTCCTTTTGAAACAGGGTCTTGCTATGCAGTTCAGATTGACCTTGAACTCACTTTGAGCTCACTTTGTAGCCCAGGCTGGCCTGGAACTCACAGTGATCCTCCTGCCTCAGCCTTCTGAGTGCTAAGATTATACCTGTGTGTTACCACGCCAGGCTTCAGGTTGGTGTTTATCAGCTGTCAGAGCCCATGTTTCTCTTCACTGATGAGAAGTTTTGTTGAAGTTTTTACCTCCTATGATCTATACTAAGAAAGTGGAAGCTTTCTTAGTATAGATGCACACTTGTAATTCCAACCCTGAGATGCTGAGGCAGAAGGATTCACTGCAAGTTCAACGAGGCCAGCCTGAGATATATACAAGTGAGATCTTGTCTTAAAAAAAATAAATAAAATATTAGGCAAAGCTGAAAATTCTCCCACTACTTTACTTTTATGTACTGGTAAAAATGTATTTTTAGTTTACCCCACTGTGATCTAAAAATAAAAAAACTCTTGTTGCAATAGTGTTAGATCCTCATTCCTCAGTGGGTTCCCCTCTCGGTGGTTGCCTTTGTGTTTTCTCAGAAGTCCTAAGAAAACAGTGACTTAGCCAAAGATTTTCTGTGCACAAAGCTGTAAGTAGTTCTGAGACTGACAGCATAAAAAGTTGAGCAAATGCAGTATAAGAAAATCCTAGCACCGCAGAATGAATGGATGATAGAGAGGGAGACTTTACAAGAGTATACAGAGACGAGGCCCAAAGCCTGGCCTCACAGGTTTATAATCTAGTGATTGGTGGATTAAAACTTCAGCAAGTAGTTTGCCACTAAGGCTGGAAAGGAAGTTAGTCAGTGAGTTTGGGTGACCTGGTCATGAGTGAAGAGCAAAAGCAGCTGAAACATTACACAATTTTGAGCAGATTCGGCATCAATTTAATACGGCTATTTTATAATTTTGGTCCTGGGGTAAAAATCACCATGCATTCATTCGTTCATGCATTCAAGAAGTGTTTCTAAATAACATCTTCCAGCCAGGGCCAGAGGGCTGTGGCGAACCAAGGTGTTTTGGGGACTCAGAAAGAGGCTTGGGTGCCTTGAGGGGAGCTGTGGTGTGGAGGTGGGGTGCAAGAGGCTGAGGAAACCCAGAGCTCACGTTCAAGAGCAGGAGGATTTGGAGTTCTGAGCTGTGATTTTTCTGTGATTTCTAGGAACCTTGAACTGCTTCCTCCATTGCATGGATTTCGTTACCACATATTTTGGAAAAATATATATATATTTAAATATTCATTTTATCTTATTTATCCCTGAATCAGCTTTGCATTTTCTGCTTTGAAATAACAGCTGTGCTGATGGTTGAGAAAAAAGAAAATAGTATATCTCACAATTGTTGCTGTATGTTCTCCATAGACGAAATGATTCTCAGAAAAATGCAAGAAAGCAGCCTTAAGATTTTTTTTAAAAAATAAGGCAATTTTTTCCTAAGAACTAGAAGAACCCCAGAAATAGCCCTGGCATTTTGAAAGATCTAGGTGTAAGTTACCTTTCCACTAAATGTAATCGATCAGGGTGATGTCCTCAAGGATTAATGAAAATTTCCGTTGAATCAGGGTTTTGGAGTAAACTACTAGACCAAAGTTATTGTGTAGTAATTATGTTAAGCATGGTATGTTTTTTTGCTTTGTTTTTGTGTTGCTAGAATTGAACACAGGGCTATATCACCAGTTTATTTTTTGTTTTTTATTTGAGACAGTGTCTCATTAAGTTACCCAGGTTGGACTCAAACTTGCAATCTTCCTGCCTCAGCCTCCTACAGCACTGGTATAACAGGCCTGTACCGCCACACTGGGCAGGGAAAGGGATTCGGATAGCATAAGTCCTAGATTTTCCTTCTCATGTTTACAGAACCCAGCTTCAACTAGCAATCCAGTCTAATTTAAGAAGGTAGATAGGGGCTGGCGATTTAGCTCAGCAGGCATAAGCATTTGCCTGGCAAGTGCAAGGTCTTGCGGTCGATCCCTGGTACAAAAAAAGTTGTCATAGAAAGTAGACAGATAGAGGGGATTTTTTTTGCAGAGAAAAATAATCACCATCAAGGTAAATTTAAATGAGTTAAATTAAGTATAATTTGCTAAAGGTAATTTTTTTTTTTTTGTCTTTTTGAGACAGGGTCTCACTATGCAGTTCAGGCTGGCCTTGAACTCACTTTGTAGGCCAGGCTGGTCTCAAACTCGCAACGATCCTCCTGCCTCAGCCTCCTGAGTGCTGGGATTACAGGCGTGAGCCACTATGCCTGGCCTTAGGTAGTATGTTTTTAAAGTGAATGAAATCTTACAAAAAGAAGAGTCAAAAGACAGGAGAAAAGCTTAGAGCTGACAGGGGAGGTCTATTTTTAATTGAAATTAATTTGCCCACAAATTTGGGAATTTCTCCAGGAAACCTGAAGAAAGAGGAGCATGGAGTCATTTTTATATGGCCTTTCTCCATTTATTGAGCTCCAAAGGTTCATGCTTGAGTTGGCTGTTTGGAACTCAAAATGGTATTAACATGTGGAATGCATTTATGCATAGAATGTCATAAATGCCCGTCAGCCTGCCAGGTCGCTCCACAGTCACCTCCCTGGCTACTGATGTGATGCCAGTATTTAGATCTCCAAGTGCATTACAGTTGACTTTTGTGTTTGGGGGTGAACATACTCAGAAGAATATGAGTGTGTTTGTGAATACTTGTGTGGGTCCTAAGTCTCTGAGGAGACGGGAACTGCACCAGGTTTGGAGTCAGAGGTGAGTTCAGCAGTCTCTCTCTCTCTGGACTGATTGCTGGTCTGTAGCTGTTCAACCTTACTGCAGGTCAGCTGGGTAAAAACTCCTTCAAGCCATGAGGATTAAGGAGCATCTTGCACAGATGTTACTTGTAGCACATTATTTATGGTACCTTAACATGTTATATAGCAATAGGTTCCTGTTGTTATTATAGATCATTATCTACGACAGAGATATTTATATATGGCTTTCTACGTGGTCCTCTTTTCTCCACGATTAACTTTGAGAACAGGGATATATGTCGCGTACTCTGATGAATCTTTCAATGCAATGACATCAAACACAAGCACACTTCTTTGTTTATAGATGTTGATCAGCTTTCTTCAAAGGCATTAGAGGTTGAAAACTTGACTTCTTTAAAAAAAGGTTTTCTCTCTTTTCTCTTTGTGACAGGATACAGCTATCACAACTGTATGATTACCTGACTGTGACTGGGTATTAATTTTGACCCTGCACAGCTCAAAAAGAAAGAGAGGGGGAAGGAGGAGAGGGTTGGCGAAAACTCCCGTGATCTGTACTTAGCCAAATATTGGAACTAAAAAAGAGAAACAGAGAAGATATATAAAAACAGTCCTAAGGAAGGGGCTGTCCAGAATTTACTGAGCTGGAGGAAGAGGAGGTTGCCAAGGGCTAAGACGTGCTGCATGCAGTGCCTCAATTTGAGCAGCAGGGGGCAGAGCACAAACTTGGAGCAGTTGAGCTGGGCACCAGGCAGAAGGCCTGCGTTTCTTGGGAGCCACTCCAAGGAAGGAGGTGCTGACATGGGGCGTGGGTAGCCCTAAGAATTCCTGTGCTTGGAAGGATCAGATAGGTACAAAGGGCTGAGAGCTGTCTCTGGTCAATCTGAGAGCTCAGGCAAGGCTAGAGCCTGGCAGTTCTGCAGGAATTTGCTCTTTTTAGATTCAGGACTAGTAAGAGTCAGGAGCCAGGCTTGAGAGGAAGTGTCCGGTTTGGCTAATGAGCGGTGAGACCTTTTTAGCTCTTAGATCTATTTCCTTGATCCTTTTTCTTGTCCATGGCGCTCCGTCACTGTAAAGACAGAGTATAAATAAATCAAAGTAGTACTTCAAACGCTCGGTAGGTCTCTTCTGTTTTTCATTGAGGATCATCCCATCAGCATGAAGTTTAGGACACTGCAGTTAGATTTTTTGGGGCTTTTGAGACAGATTTTCGCCATGCCTTTTTTTTTTTTTTTTGCTATGCCTTTTGATACTAGAAGCTTATTTCTATGAGTGGATTTATTTCTGTTACTCTTAGATAACGATGTTTTGATGCTTGCAAAATTTTTCATTTGCACTTTGGGCTCCCATAGGTTGGTAACACATTAGACCCCTGAAAATATAGCTAGACCAAGGGTTTTTCCACCCCTGTTAATCTAGAAAATATTATCCTCTATATGGAGGGAAACTTCTGATATGATTTTCACTGTTAATAATTATGAGACAAACCCCAGGATGAATGATTGCCCACACATGCTCCTATATTGAGTAAGATTTTACTTATTAAAAATCAAGATTGAGCTGGGCGTGATGGTGCCTGCCTGTAACCTTAATACTCAGGAGGCTGAGATAGGATAATTGTATGTATTTGATCCTACCCAGGCTACATAGTGAGTTCAAAGACATCTTGACCTACATAGTGAGAGCCTGTCTTAAAAAAGGAAAAAACAATACAAAATAAAAGAACAACAAAAGGACAAAACCAAGATTGAAAATTTAACAGGCTAATTATGCTTCCAAAATCCCCTAAGGGACTTTAACCGTAATTTTCTGGACATTCAACTGATTGTCAGATCTCCTCCGAAGTACAAGAGACAACACTGATTTCAGGAAGTGCCACTCTTCTTGCTGTACCAAGAAGTCAGATACCCAAGTTCAGTGTGATGTTTCATCTTGATTGTTAAGCTTCACTGACCCGAGTGATCTGAGATCAGTCAAGCACGCCCCTGGGTCTGACCGGTAGGCTTTGGGGTGTGCCCTGGGGGACTCTGTGTGGGATGCCATGAATCGAGCACCTTTCCCTCGCCTTTCTCTTCACCGTTATATTTCTGCCTGGGAGTGAGCAGACCTCTGAAAATGTGAACCATAATAAACATTTCCCCCTTTAGCTTGTGTATGTGTGTGTGTGGGGGGGATTTTGTCCCAGCTCATGTAACCAGGCACCATCTAAACCCAGGCTTTCCTTGGGAAAGGGATAGAAAGGGAAGAGAGGGACAATGAGGCCAGGAGAGAAGTATGAATCTGACAAAATATCACAGATGGATTGCTTTCTCTATGAGCAGCAGAGAAAACAGGTTAGTTCAATTTCCCAGCACACCCAGCAGGGCAGCAGCCTATCTGAGATATGCTGTGTAAACTTTGGGATAGCTGCTGTTTCCATTTGCCTGGGCTGATAATGTTAGCTGCTCTGCTGAGCCCCAAAATGTTGACACAATGCAGCAGATAACTTAGGCAAGCGGTCTTATGGGACCTGAAGTCATTTCCTTTGGCTCTTCACATGAGGTTGCATTTGATTTTTTTCATGCATTTTGCTTGCACTCCCGGGGCATCTGTGGGCACAGGAGCCCTGGCCTTTGAAGTGAAACCTAAGCACACTGGGAGGGTTAGTGAGGGTCTGCCCTCCGCTGGACAGTTAGTCACGTGGCTTTTCCAACAAACCGGAGCCTGGAATTCTGAGAATATGAAACCAAGCAGACTGACGTGTTTCGGGGACACCTGAAATACAGCGCAGATTCCACCTGCTGTGTGAATTCCTGCTTCCTTTTTCTTGCTGGCCAGCAGCTGTGAAATGGGAGGGCTCAGCCGCTCCATCCCCCACCAACATGACTTAACTTTCCGCTGGCGGTGACCTGCCCTTTGGTGCTACTTATCAGCTGTTGGATGTTTTTCACTAAAAGAAAACAAATTCAGGAATGTATTTCCCTGCATACTAATGAAATGGCTGAGCCAGCCCAGGGGTGATGAGAAGGCTTTCGGAAAGGAGAATAATGATCTTCAGTCTCTGACCTCCTGGCACCACTGGCTATTTATCAGGAGGCGCATGTGACTGGCTAAGACGCTTCAAGGAAACAGCTGCTGGTGGTGTACTCGCCTCTTGGCAGCTGGACAGGCAGAACTCAGCGCAAAACCTCCCCAGTAAGTAATGAATACTTTCAAACTGTGTGTGTGTGTGTGCGCGCGTGTGTGTTTGCACAAGCTACCAACAAGTTATTTTATTTTGATTTTGGTTTCCCTCTGACACTGTAGAAGGAAACACTTTATTTGCACTGGTTAATACCCATTTGTGTTTGACTGGCTAGTAAAGAACCTGTTATCTTTAGCCATGTTGCCTTCTAACTTTGAGGATGACTGTGGTATGTTGCTGCATTTCTGTCTGTGGGATTTCAGGTGTCTGGAAGTTTGATGGTCCGTAGCACTTAGGTTCAGAGCCAAGATTCAGGTAACAAGGTAGAGAACTGTTAGAAGGGAGCTGCCTAGATTTGATTTTCATTGATTTTACCATTGAAATTTGAAAACATACTGGTTTGACTTTACTGGTGAATTTATTGTATGACCAGCTTGACATTCCTACTAGACTTGAAGACTATTTTACTTAGTGACATACCACTGGCTGTACTATAAAAAACTGGCAAGATAATATTTGATTAGATTAGAAATCACATTCAGATTTCATGCATATTTTCCCACTCATTGAAAGCTCTCTTGATATTTCTTTTCTTCGGTGAGTCAGTTCAATCCCTCTACTTTAAAACTAAAATTTTTGGCTGCTCCTAATCTTTCTTGCTTTCGTGTTTTTCTGATGCTTGGGCTCTTGCGTCTTTGTTTACGACATGGATTATAAAAGTGCTGCCTGACACTGATGGTCTACACTGGAGTCTGGGCATGCAGAGACCTGAGAAGGTGTCCTTTCCTGGGTTCATTCAGCAGCAGGGAGCTTCCTCTGCAGAGAGCTGCAATTGGTGCGGTACTGGGACAGAGTTTAGGTAGGGATGTTTGTCCTTCTCTGATGGTCACTAGCCAGAATGGTTAAGAGGAAAGAAAAAGGGGGACAATTGAGAGGGGAGCATCTGGACTAGATGACATAACCTCTGAAAGTGACAGACCTTTTAGTCAAAAGTGCAGGGAGATGACCAAAGAGGTTCCTTTTTGGATTACCTGCCCTGCACTGAGGGTAGCTACCCTCAGAGTGGTTATTTTCATTTGAATTCTCATTAGGCAGTGTTTGGTTTGCAGTGAGCTGAGGGCACTCTGCGGTCCCCTGACTGAGGAACTGTTGAATAGGCTCAGGTGGTTGTGCAATTTGCATGCGACTTCTGTCCTGCCCTGAGGAAATTGCTTTCTCTCCTGCTGACAGCCACCCTTTGCTGGATGTGGAGATTAGATGGAAAATGACCCAGGGTGTGTTGGCTCTGCTAGAGTCCCCTCAACACAATTGGTCTGGAGTACCGAAGCTGCCTCGGGTGCCCCAAAGGAAAAAAATTGGCTAGTCTGGCAGACACAGTCCCCTTACTCCTTAAAATATAGAAGAAGCCACAGTCTTGAGGAACCAATGAGGGAAAAGTGGTTGCAACTCCTCTGTTCCTCTTTCTGTCATTTGTGTGAGGGGGTCCTTGGGTCAGCTGGCATCCACGTGGTCCGTGATCGCCCTGTGTGATCGCCCTGTGTGACTGCTTGCCATGCTGGGTCATTTTCTGGGGAGTTCACTTCTGGTGTGGTTTCTCTTTTTTTATATGTTGGTAGTAGAAAAGAACTCTCTGGTGAAATCATGTCTTCAGAAAAGTAGAGCCTCCCACAATAAAATGCAATATCTAATTGAGTCTAAACTAGACTATGCTCTATAATTATGACAACATCATGACGAGGATCTATAGGGCAAGATGTAGTTCCATGGTAGAGCATGTGCCTAGCATGTGCCAGTTCCTGATTTTGATTCCTAGCACTGAAAATTTAAAAAGAGCTTATAAAATGAGAAATCTAACCTGTATGATGGTACACACCTGTAATCTGCTCATGAGGCTGAGGCAGGAACATCGCCCCTTAGAACGCTACATAGAGAGCTCTAGGCAGCTGAGACAGAGTGAGACCATGTATGGTGGGGGGAGAAGGAATGTTTACGTAAGAATCAGCACATCTTTTGAATTATTCAACTACTAAATTTTTGATCTTGAGAAACTCAAGTGAATTTTCAAAATGTTAATGGCATAATAATGAAAACAATTACTTTACATGTACATAATATATTCATATACTCAAAGACTTTTAAACCTGGATAGGAATTATGAAATGTTTAAGTTAGCACCTTCATTTTGAAGAGGAGGAAATTGCAGTGAATGTATCTGAGTCATAGTAGTAGTCATAATAGAGAGCCAGAAAGGAAAGTAGTTCTGACATTGTTACAGGATAGTAATTCTTATTATGCCAAATGAAGTATATTTTTATAGAGTCCTCACAGTAACTCTTTGTGCTATATGGATAGATCTGATTTTCAGTTGTTCAATTTAACAATTTTTCTTAGGTGTGAAAGTGATAGGGATCCAGTGGAAACTGTACTGTGAATTTTAAATTTGGGCTTTTTCCTGAATTAGTGATATAGTACATAATCAATCCTTTCTTGAGATGCAGGGCAGCAACCACAGATCATGGGGGAATTAATCAACCCTCTACAATGTCCAGGGTTGTTAAGCAGGGCTGTTCAGTAGATTAGGTACGTGAAAATACGTTTTCAACTGTATTTTCAATTTTCAATGGGTTTATTGGTTTGTAATCCACTGTATGTTGAGTAGCATATGTATATTATTATTTTTCTAGTTTCATATAAGGAGAAACGAAGGCTGGGAGGCCCCTTAGGTAACTATAGGAGTGACATCTAGATCTGATTCTAGAACCTACACATATTTAAAAAAAAAGTGAAGTTTATGGTGAATCCCACACATATAAACTTAAAAGGCCATGAAATGTAAATGAGAGAATTTCCAGCACAATAAAATTAGCTGCACAGCCTGCGTTATGGGCTTTCCACCCTCCATGGCAGCTCTGGCTAGATTTCCCCCTGCGACCATGAGACCCAGCCATACAGAGGCACAGACCAGTGGTGTGTTTTTCTCTTTGGAGACAGAGCACAGTGATGGCTTTTGAACAGGAAAGGCCAGCAATGGACAGCTTTGTAACTGGACTGGAGCACACCGCTCTCACGGTCCCCCCCAGGCCTTTCCCTGTTTTTCCTGTCACTCCTTTCCTTTGGAAAGCAAGCTGCTCCACCCATGCCCCGTGCAAACTGCTGGCTTAGTGTTGGCGAAGCCATCATGCAACCTGTTCCTTATGGCTCAGCCAGAAGGCTGTTTGTGAAAGCGGGTTGTTAATGCAGAGAAGCAGCACAAGACTGCACCCCGCTGCTCTTTGCTCCTAGGTGTGTGATGGGTGGATGAGGAATTCCAGAGCAGTGGACTGATTGGGGGGGAGGAGGCTTGTGCTTTCCTCTGCAGTCTGTGACAGCGCCCCCACCGGCCACCTGCTCCAAATAACACTTCTTCCCCACGTGCCACATATGAAGCCCTGCCTGACCCACTGTGTCACTACAGCCCTTGAACCTGGGGCTTTTCTGGGTCATGAGACAGAGCCTGCTTCTTGAACCCTTTTAAGTTTCACTTGGGTCTCCAGCTTCCTGCTTTTGATTCAATGTAAAGACTATATACTAGGAAGCACTGGACGATAACCCCCAAGCAGGGGCAGAGTTTGGAACATCCTTTAGTTAATCAAGAGTAAGCCAGTAGCTCATGCCTGGATGTCTTTGAGAGAATTATGCATATTTGTTCAAGGTCATTATGATATGATTACTTTTTTTTTTTTTTTTTTTTTTTGAGACAGGGTCTTGCTATGTAGCTCAGTCTGACCCCGAATTCATTCTGTGGTTCAGGGTGGCCGCAAACTCAAATCAATCCAAATTCTGGGATTGCAGATGTGTGTAACCATGCCTGTTTAAGATGTATTTTGAAGAGGAAGCTGTTCACAGAAAGAAAGAAAATTTTTAATCTTTAATTCCTCCTGCCTAGGTGGAAATTAAACTCAACTTAATAGTGGTCATCTGTACAGGCAGGCAAACCAGAACCACTGGAAATTACCTCCAAAGGAAGTTACGGTCACCCCTCAATATTCTTGGGGGATTGGTCAGGATTCAGTGAACCCAAGGACACCCAAGTTCCTTATATATTATGGCACAGGATTTGCATATAACCCATTCATGTCTTCCTGTGTACTTTGAATCATCTCTAGGTTACTTATAGTATTTTATGTAACATATATTCTATCTAAATATTTGTTATACCATATTGTTTATGGAATAAGGAAAGAAACTTTATTTGTTAAGTACAGATGCAGTTACTTTTAAAAATATTTTTGATACTTTATTGAATCTGTAGATGTGAAACCCAGAAGCAGGACATGGTACCTCTAAACCTTACTGGGAACTTCTTTCCATGGAAATTGGCAGAGTCCAGTGGGTGTTATCAGAAACACATGATGTGGACTCCACCTTTTAACAGAATGCACCAGTCCTACTCCAGGGCTGATTTGAAGTAAAATGAAATAGTTGATTAATTTGGGGGGGAATTCTTCAATAAGGAAACAAATTCTGTAATGCAGTGCTTATTTTGTTTATTCATATTAACACTATTATTATTTGTTTTTTGGACAGGGTCTTTCTATATAGTTCAGACTGCCTTGAGTTCATTATGTCGCCCAGGTTGACCTAAAATTTGAAGCAATCTTTCTGCCTCAGCTTTTCAAATGCTGGGATTACAGGTGTGTACCACCACACCCAGTCCTAGGTTGAGTGTTTTAAAGGGGTCTGTCCCCCCAGGAGTTAAAAGCCTTGGAACCCCTTTCGCAGTATATCAATTGTTCATTTATATTCCTTGGTGTTAACTGCTGGAGTGTTTTAGTCTCGTTGATTTACCAGGTTAGGTATTTTCCAAGAAATAATTGTACTTTCAGTCTGAGCTTTGATCTTTGATCCCATCTTTAGCATCAAGACAAATCCCTGAAATTTTATGTGAATTTAATGGCATAAGGCACGTGTTTACACTTTGTCACAATCTTGTGGAAAGGGAGGACATCGTTACCAATGTGTAAGAGAAAGTGAGTCATTTGTCCAAGGTCATAGAACAAGAATCTACAATGTCAACTCAGTCTTCAGTCTACTGATTCCCAATCCCAAGTCTTTCCTCTTCTTATTTGCTGTCGTTCAGAGAAAGACCAATTTTGACTTTTTCATGATCATGCGGTTTACATATAGTCTGTAGTATAGCCCTTTGGGATAAAAAGTGTTATAACTTATTTTATTATCTTCTGATAGGCAAAGTGAAAATGGATACCATGGTCAGCCATTTCATGTGTATCACTGATGGAATTTCCAAAGCCTATGGGCAACTGACCCGAGAACAGGGAATCTCAGAATAGTTTCAGACAGAATGCTATTTGCTGAGGATAATATTTTAAAAGGAGCTCAGTGATCTCTTTCCTTCCCAGTGTGATTGAGATGGAGTCAGATCAAAACTATAGGGTGATATAACATTCACCTGTACGAGGATCTGGTTGTTTTGCCCTCTAGCATGCACACTCTTTCTCCAACAAAAGCATCCGTGTATTTGGAAGTTCTACCTGTTACAACACTTATTCTCAAGAGTGCTTTCTGGCCACCAGGAATACGGTACACTGTGTTCAACCCTCTCTGTGCAGTTATTTACCCATATATACATGAGAAAGTTCGAGCTTACTGGAATAATTGAGACTTTCCACCATCAGTCAATTTTCTGTTATGGAAATCTAGTTCCTTGTATAACAGCATTATTAGTAAGATGGTGAGTGAAAAAAAAAAAGACAGTGTATGAGGGCTGATGATTTTAAGTGCAGCTGCACACTGTCGTGGACAGGGACAAAGTAAACGAACAACCCCATGATAGTAAGAACTGCCATAGGCTTTATTTTCTAAGTAACTTTTTTTGAGCATGCATGTTACAGTAGCCGTCTTTGAATTTAAAGCTTTCTGAAAGACATTTAATTCATGAGCTGACAAAGTATTTTTCTCTAGTGCTTATTGCAATCATTAGAATTTTCTATTCCTATCAGTAGGACAAAAAGAGCACAAAAGGAGAAAGAAAAATGTAATGATGAGCTAATAACAGATCTTCCTGAATTACAGGATGCAGAATTTGACATAATATAAACCTTAATGCCCCTATTACAAGTGGAAGAACCCACATAATTTATATAGACTCAGTCATCCCAATATCTTTCAAGTTTGTATTTGATCAGGTGGACAGTTTTATCTAAAGGTTTCTCTACTTGCCTGATACTCTCCTAGTTTTCATTTAATTTAGTGTTGGATCAGACAGACGTGTCCTCACCCGCAAGATTTCCTAAGAACCCATATAGATCATTATGCCATCGATTGTACATGTATTCAGAGTTTCAGCTGTGTCCGTATTCACGGTACAATCTTGGACAGAGAATCAATAATGCAGTGAAAAACATGTGAAGAATTAAATCCATATCTAATCTGATAATTTCATTTCAGTCACTGTTTTTTTCTTAACTGTTTCAAAAACTACAGACAAGTAACTGAATTTGAATGTCCCCAGTGATTTGAATGGCTTCTCTTGCTCTGGCTGCCGTGTTTATATAGTTGTAGAGACCTAAGCAATTAATGAGCCAGCCAAAAGAGAGGAGTGGCAGTGGAGAACAATTAGGCAAATAGGCCTTCAATCTGTGATAAATCAGATTCGAGGGTTTTTTCCTTTAAATTGGCTTAATTACTCTTCTGCTTTTTTTTTTTAATGTAAAATTTTTTTCCACTAACCAATTCAAAATGGAGTTTCCTCAGAGTCTCCTATTAGCATTAACTTTGGGAAGGCATCATGAGGGATTGCTCCCTGGATTCACGCATACAGCTCAGTTTAACAGAACCCTGGACCCAGAATGAAGGAGCTAGGAGAAGAAATGTCCTTTTTCAGCCGCACTGTGACATGCTTTGTGACTATCAGGGCTGAATCTGCTCAAAGCTGCAGTCAGTATAGACTTCTGAAACTCATAAAGTACTCAAGAATTTTAAGCAGTTTTACATTGAAGAACTGAGTATTATCTCCATATTTGGTTCTGGGAGACTCTGATCATGAGTTCAGATCGACTGAACATTGGAATCTGCCCGGCTTTCAGTTCTGTTTTTTTCTAGGTAGAGAGTATTTCATTTATGTGTGGAATGCCTGCACTCAAAACCATATGTGTTATAGGATGCTTTTGAGGCCTTAGATTTTTCTTTTCTTTAATGACATGGATAGTGCCCAGTTTGAAGGATAGTGCTAGAGATTTCTCTATTCCTTTTATCTCTCTCGTCTCTCTTGGTTCTGAGATGAATTTGCCTGCTGTAGTAGACATTTCTATTGTGTCTACTGTAGGGAGAAAAAGTGGAGCAGCATTTATTTCCTCCTTAACAAGAAGAGGATGGTGGGTCCTCTATGGAAGAGGAAAATTTCAAAGAAATGAAGTCCCTTGTGCCTGGTGAGACAGCACACCGCTGAGTTGCCTTCTAGTTCTCATCTGTGCAGAAACAAAGTGCTATAAAACCTTGGATAGCGAGAAACTTGTCCTGTGAGTGTTCTGCAAGGGAAGAAACATTTCTAATGAATGTCCACTTAATAAATGAGTGATGTTTTGCAATACAAGTAGTTTATGACCTGCACATCACATGATCACTGAGCCTGTGATTCTTCTCTCTCTTGGATTGTGGGTGATCATCTACCAGCAAGTGGTTATGAAGGAGACCTCATCTGCAGAGTAGGAGAAAAAGGCAAAGGAATCTCTTGGTTCAAATGATACTGGGGAGATGTGTTAATGTGGGAAATGGTGCAGAATTTTCTAGAAAAGCAACACCTGAATAAGACTATAGCAAAGCTGGCAACGATTCTGTGTAACAACAATGCAATGTCATGTTTCTGCAAAATGCTCAAAAGAGGCAAAAAGCAATGTCACTGGATAGGGTCCTTGTTAAAGTTATATGAAAGGTAAAAGGTTCCATTAGTGATAGTGAAAGTCACCCTACACAATAACCCTCCTCTCACCTCCCTCCACCAGCCACCAAGGTTTTCAAACGTAAATACAGATTAATTTGTTTATTTTTCTTTATGTTTTGTATTTTCCTTATTGTTTCCTATTACATTACACATATATTTGAATATTTTTGAGTTGTGAGACAAATCATCTGGGTTTCTATTATTTCTTAGGGGAAACTCATTTTGATATACAAGTGTTTGGGTTACAAGCATGTTCCTGAAACAAATTGTACTTGCAAACCAAAGTGGTTTTGTTTTGTTTTTACTGTGTATGCATTTTCTCTTTTCTTTTCTTTCTTTCTTGTTTTTTTTTCTTTCTTTTTTCTTTTTAGATAGTTAGAAATTTAATTTGGAAGCAACACAAAACACACTAATTTCATATAAAAGCCAAAGCATCCCTTGTGGCCCTCTGTGATGATCTTAACCGCAGCTCCAGGCATTTTTCCTGGGCCTCAGACAGGGTCGCATCTGCTCCTCCAGAGTCCCGCTTCCCCACCTCTGCCGCCAACAGCACATCTTCAGTCCATGTTTGGACCCCTGGATCACGGAGAAACCCACAATGCACATCACCTGTTTTTTGGGAGGGACTTGGAACTGCAGATCCCTTTCTCTCTGTGTTGCTCTTTGATTCTTCTTTATTTTATGAAAAAAAAAAAACCCAAAATTTTATAACAAAATAGAGAATAACAACAGACAATATATAGTGTGTCATTGTCTTCAAAGTAGTTACTCAGTACAGGACATAAACCAAAAGATTCTTACAAAAAAAAAAAAAGAAATAGGTAAAACTTTCTTTTGAACAATCTAAGGTAAACTAGTAATATAAATGAAATAACATCATTATATTAAAATATTTTTCAAACAACACAATATATCATTTGGGGAAGTACTTGAACATCTCTCACCTTCCTATTTCTCTCTCTTCTATTTTGCTCTTTCTTTGTACATTTGTATACATTATGTGTCTCTCATGTAAGAGAAGCCATGTGATATCTGAGCCTGTGCCTCACTTATTTTGCCTAACATTGTGCTCTCAGGTTGCATCCATTTACCAACAGACTTATCTTTATGGCAGTGCAGGACTCCATTGTGTATGAATGAATTTTCCTTATCCATTCATCTGTTGATGGACATAAACACTGTTTCTAAGATCTGAATGTTATAAATTATGCTGCTATAAACATGGGTATGCATGCATCCCTATAAAATGAGGATTGTAACCCTTTTGGAGATACTTGGGGGATAACTGGGTCCAGTGGAATTTCTACTTTTAGTTTTTTGGGACGCCTTCATGCTAATTTCTGTGGTGGTTACACTAGGTTACATTTCCACCAACAATGCAAAGGAGCGATGTTAAAGAGTTCCTTCTGTTCCTACAGCCTCACCAGCATTTTTGATGTAGCCATTTTTCTGGTGTAACCTGATATCTCAGTGTAGTTTTAAGTCACATTTCTCTGATGACTAGCATTGCTGAGCATTTTTTTTTCATGTATTTAGTGGCCATTTGTATTTATTCTGAGCAGTGTCTATTCATTTTGGTTGCCAATTTCATTGGCTCTTTTGTTTGGGGGAGTCTAATTTTTTGAGTTCTTTATATACTCTTGATTTTAGTCCCGTGTTCATGGAAAAAATTGTTTCCCATTCTGTATTGCTTCTTCTCTTTGTTGGTTGTTTCCTTTTTTGTGCAAAAGCTTTTTAAATTGATATATTCCCATTTGTTAATTCTCTGTATTATTTCTTGTGCCACTGAGATTTTGTTCTGAAAGTCTTTGCCTACACTGATGTCTTAAGAGTTGTATCTGTTTTATCCTCCAGGGTAGTAAGTGTTGGTGTTTTATCATTTAGATCTTCGATCCATTTTGATGTTAGTTTAGTATGTGGTGAGGTATATGGGTCTCAACTCAATCTGCTGCATGCAAGTATTCAATTTTCCCATCACCATTTGTTAAAGAGGCTATCTTTTTTTCTAGTGCATGTTTTTTGGTTTTTTTTTTTTTTTTTTTTTTTTTGGCTTCTTTGTCAAAATCAAATAGCTGTATGTGACCTTGGTTGTTTCTGATTCTTCTATTCCATTGACCCATGTGACTTTTTGTGCCAAAACCTGCTGTTTTAGACACTATAGCTTTATAATGTAACTTCAAATCTGGGATTGTGGTGCCACCTGCTTCGTTTTTATTACTGAGGATTGCTTTTGCCATTCTGGGTCTCTTCTGATTCTATGGAAGTTTTAGAATTGCTTTCTCTTGCTCTGTGAGAAAGGATGTTGGTATTTTGATTGGGATCGTGTGAAATCTATATATCAGTTTTGAAAGCATAGCCTTTTTGGTTATTTTGGCTCTGCCTATCCAGGAAAAGGGGATATTTTTCCATTTTCTGATATCCTCCTCAGTTTCCTTTTTCAGAGTGATATACTTTCTTTGTAGAGGTAGTTTACTTCTTTAGTTAGGTTAATATCTAAGTATTTAATCTTTTGATACTATTGTGAATGATACTGTTTTCCAGATTGATTTTTCAGTTAGTTTATTCTCAGTGTATAGGAATTTTATTGATCTTGTGTGTTTATTTGCATTTTGTTTTTAATCGTGGCTCTCATTGTGCCTATGTTAATAACTGATGCTCTCTATGGAAAGAAGAGCCATTCTGTGGTGTCTGGATTCTACTGGACCTGGCATGCAGCTGACGTTATATCATACCCTATACATACCCATTTCTATTGGAGGAGAGTTTCAGAAAAGAAAATCACCCTAGACTATATGGATTCATGACGAGAATCATCCTAGACTTTGTGGGTGTGGTCTCTTTTGTGGCTCCTAACAGAACACATTCATCTGTGTTCATTATGGAAATGTTCTTTCAGCTCTGGTGCCCTGCACCTTGTACAGGTCCTGCAGAACTCAGCCTCCGATGGCACTCAAAAGGCATTATTCTGTCTCACAAAGTGACAGGTACAAAAAAGAACATGGCTACAGGACTAGCTGTGTAACCAAAGATGAAAGTTTTCTTTAAGTTGTATTTGGTTTTTACAAGAAGTGACATAATATTGGCACCAAGTGGGGTGATCATATTCACTCTTTTAAAATTATTTTGGTGCCATGATTATAGATACCTAAGAGGGCCAAACAGAGCTTGTGGCAGAATCAGTGTAATATGTCTCATGCTGTTTTATTTCTATGTGTTTTAAAGAAATACTGCTTTTAATGTCTCTTTGGAATTTATAAGAACTTTGTCTTCAGCTAGTAATAGTGGTATTAAATAAGAATTGAGATTTTATTTTTTCAGCTACTATGATTACTGAGTCATATGCCATGCATAATATTCTGCAATTTATCTGGAATTCTACCTCACCTCATATTTGATAAATTGTTTTAGGTTTTAATTTCCAGATTTGGAAATTAAACTGAACAAAAAATTTAAAGACCTCAGTAAATACAGTTTATTGAGGTTTACTGGTTTATGGAGCATTTTATGAGGAAGCCAAAATTTGCATTTAGATTAAAAAAGTAGTAAGAAAAATCTAAAACATGTGTTTGTATAAGGTGATTCATTTAGTATTTTTAAATATATACTTTTGGACTACATATTACACAAGTATGAGTAATAGTACAAACTATCCCACATAATATCACTACCGAGTCAAACAGATAGATATTAAAATATTATTACAAAATAACTTTATAATAACCTATATATGCTCCATGAGGGTGTTATACCATGTTCCATGGAAGTCCAAGGAAAGGAGGTCACTGAATCAGAATGAGTCAAGGAAAATTCCCTAGAGTCGGTGATATTTGAGCTGTGTCAAAATGGATAAGTAGAAAACTTTTTAAGTTATTCAAGTAGAAAGAAAAAAAAACAATATTCTGAACTTGTTCACTGCAGTAATAGTATGCAACTTGGTACAGGCAAATCACGGGGTATATATTGCAGGGGGGAACAAACAGCTCAAACACAAATTGGCTCCAGATGGTTAAGAGTAGTGTTTTCTCTTTGGAGACGTTTAGATATTTTTGAGAGCTATTTAAACTTAAAAAAAAAAAAACTTTTTATTGTAGGAAATTTCAAATACATAAGAAAATAGGCAAAATAATATAATCAGCCCACAAGTGTTCATTATCTGATTTACCAATTTTCAACTTAGGGTCCATTTTGTTTCCTTTCTATGTCCACACATATTCCTCTCTTGTCATATGAGTTTTGAAGCAAATATTACATATTTTATCATTTCATCTGCAAATACTTTAGCATAAATTGCTGGAAATTAAGTTCTCTTGAAAAGTCCATGATATTATCAATCTATCTAAAATACTTACTTCTAATATGTCGTTATTATTGTGGCTTGTTAAGTGGAGGAATGATATATTTACTTTCTGTAAAGAAAACTCTCAAGGCATTGAAAAGGACTAGTTGACAGAGAAAAATACCAAAGACTAAAAGGAGACTGCTAGAGGGAAGACAGGTTTGAACCAAGGCAACAATAACAAAAGGGTGAATTAATTCTGAGAATATTTAAGTAATTGAGAGTTCTTGAGATCAGCTGTCTATGGTGGTGCAAGAGAGGAGGGGGTTGAGGCATATTTGGGAGTTTTAATTTGGCTCATCAGCATCTGAAAACATTAACTGATATAGTGTAGGAATGTCTTGAAAAGCAATTTAATCTATTAAAGCAATTTAATCTATTAAACTAATATTAATTTCAGCATTATACAGAGAATGCTGGAAACAAATCCAAAAATACCTTCCTACTATGCTCAAACAAAGCTTTGAGACTTGGCATATTTGGAATAATTTTGATTGCTCCACTTTAAGAAACCTGTTAACAAAATTTGGAGGATGTGTAGCAAATAGCATCTAAAATGTTCAAGAGAGCAGAGGAACAGCTTCAATAGACTAAAAACTGAGAACTGTTCACATTACCCATGATTAATAGTTATAAAATCATCAGTTCTAATGGATATGACTTATTCAGCAGACTCAACCCGCTAGAATTTAAAATAATGAAAGGAATTTCCCTTTCATCTTGTGGTGAAAATGTTCAGATAAACAAAAAGTTGAAAGAATTGGACAATGAACACCCATATATCACTAATTCATTTCTACAATTTAGTGTGTTATTAGCACTTTGGGCTTAATTTTAGATGCTTTTAAACACATTTGTTTTTTTTTCAAAATAAATTTTAAAAATTTATTTTAAAATTATTTTTCAAAATAAATCACAGGTAGCAACTACATTGAAGACATCTTATTCCTAAACACCTCATCATGCATATCATTAACCCTGCTTCAGAATTTGTTAAGGCATAAGTTATATTTTACTCAAGAGAGCTTAAACTTGTAGTAGATTTACTTTCTCAAAAGGAAAGGTGATTTCAAGGGGACTAAAACATTTCATGGCTGGTTCAGAAACTGAGACTCTCTTGATCCTCAAAAGTTGTCACACAGCACAGCTGCCTTCTACAAAACAGCCCGTGAGGTGTTGTCAGGGATTGATGTGGAAAATCCATGTCCCTTGCAATAAATATTCATTACATTTGAACATGGAGAAACTGAGGCCTGCCTATAAGTGAAAAGAATTGGTTCTAGAACAAATCACCTCTAATAGTTTATACTGAGCATCACTCCCTATCTGTGACCACTCTGCAAAGTAATAATGCACTGCAACAGATGATTTTTAAGTAAAAATGTAAATAATTCATTCTATATAAAGTCATCATGAGATTTCTTTTTATGCAAGAGTACTCAAGAATGGCAAAGGAGATAAAATGTTCTCACAAAAAAATTACTCTTTATTCACATGTAGGAAAAAACCCCTCTGCTTGTCGGTAGGGTAGAGAACAAGTTTGGACATAAACAGATTTTAAAATGTTCTCAATAGTGTCAAATTTGACATGGTAAATCTTGCTGATTAGTTCAAAAATTAAAAATCAGGCGGAGGGTTTAGGGTATGATTCAGCAGTAGAGTACATGCTTAGCATGTATGAGGAGGTCTTGAGTTCAAACTTTGGAACCAAAATGCACGTTATATATTCAGGCTGAGATGATGCCAAAAAGATGTATTCATCCAAATGTTTATCGATGAAGATATCTAATATTGATTTAAAAAGCGAAACATTCAGTCAAATAACCAGGCATTTGCTGCATAAAAAGCCGAGGTGCTGATACTAGAAAAAAATGTAGTTGTTTGATGAACTTTTTATTTCTACTTTGATGGGATGTTGGTCTGTATCAGTGGCTTTCAATGGGGAAAGAGTTTACCACTACGGAGTAGCTGGCAATGTTTGAAGACATGTTTTACTTCCCAGTGGGGCCTAGAGGTGCGGTCCTACACTCGTATCTAGTGAGTAGAGGTCAGGGATATTATGCCAGGTAAATGTCCTATGATGTTTAGAATAACAACAGAACATTATCCACCTGCAAAGGCCAATCATTGCAAGCTTCAGGAACCCTGGTCTATACAAACCAATTAAAAATCTCACGTGCTTTCAGAACACTTTTGAAGAGTTTCCTGTAACACTGCTTCTTGTTGAGCGGTAAGTTGTGATGACCTGAGACACTCACAGAAGCACAGCTGCAGCTTCCCTAACAGGAGAATGAGGTGTAATCATCTGAATGGGCTCCATAAAAGCCTGGATTCAGTGTTTCATAGGACTCCTGAATATTCAATAGATGTGACGGTGGGCCGCAAGGATGCAGATACCTTGCAGAAAAACATCCATAGCCAGGAGAGCCACACTGTTGATTCGAACAAGAAAAGAAGCATTAGGTCCTAAATCAGGGGACTGTTCATCTTAGAATTTGGGACGTTCGTTTCTTCCTTTTCAAAACTCAGGAAGGAAAACAGAGGCATGCGAGTCAGGCCAATTCTACACTCTTGATGTCAGCTTGAAGGCAGAATATCTGTGATTTATGATATTCTGTATCTTTTCTTTACTACTTACTATCATCTCTGTGTCTGTAAGCATGTTCTCTTTCATTCATGTTACAATTGTGCCCATCACTTATCTTTGGGCATAATTTTATCCTTAATTTTTTTGAGTTTTCAGCTTTTTCCTGTCAACTAGGGAAGCCCCATCCCTAGGTAAATGTGCTTCTGTAGCATCTTTGAAAACATCTTTTGCTCTCAATAGCTCTGCCAATTTCTCTTCACTCAAGAGACATCCTACTTGGCCAGCTTGTGTTCTCCACATGCTGCCTTCGTCCCCATTTATTCTTCAGGTCACAAGATCCTGGCGTCTGCCCACAACCCCAATGAAGATGCTTATCGTCAAGGCCCCCAGGGAGCTCGGGGTGGCAAAGAACAGATGGTCGCTGGTCCTTTCGTTATTTAACTTAGTAGCATTAAAAACAGCTGACCATTTCAACTTCCCCAAGCTCGTTCTTCTTGTGGCTTCATGGCCCAACATGCTTGTAAACTTTCCTCCCCTCTCACAGTAGCCGTTCACAGTGCTCTGCTCCTCCTCCTCTCTCTGATGTTAGAAAGCAAAGGTTTCTGGGTGGACTCTCTTATCCTCTCCTCATCCTTTCTTCCTGTAAAGGTACACCTATGACTTAAAGTTTTGTTCACATAGGGTTGATTCCCAGTTTTAAGTTCCCTCTAAGATCTCTCCTTGGAGCTTGAGATTTGTATAAATAAGTGCAAACGAGACTCACACATGAATTTTCCAGGCACTGAACCTTCCACATCCTGAGCACAATTTAGGTTTCTTCGCATGCACCACTTCCTTCATCCTAGCAGCCCTCTCCAAGTCTCAGTAAATGGAATTATGATCCAGTCAGTTTCTCAGACCTTTTGTTTCCTCACATCCGCAGTTGAGCCTTGAAACTTACAGAAGTCTCAGCTTTTGGCTTAAATATAATCTTTTTAAAGTGATATCTCCTGACCACTCAGTTAAAATGATTGTTTTTATCATTCCTTATCTTAGCATTCCCTGTGGGTTTTCATTGATAGCTCTTATAACAATTTATATTTGCAGCAAAAGCCTGGATCGCAAATAACTTGTTCTAACATGTACCACGAGATGAGCAAATATTTCTAATACATCTTAACCTGATAAATAAATGATGTCTTGGAATAAAGGTAGTGCATGACGCAGAAGATCACGTGGTCACAACTGAGCTAGTGGCCTCTCTTTCCCTGTGGGATTGTGGGTGATCATCTTCCAACAGCAAGAGCTTATAGAGGAGTTCTCATCTCCAGCGTAGGAGGAGGAAAAGGCAGAGGAATCCCTGGCTTCCGTGTGGGAAGCAGTGCAGGATTTTGTAGAAAAGCACCACCTAAATAAGACTATAGGAATGTGAACAGTGATTCTGTTTAGTAACAATGCAGTGTCTCATTTCCACAAAACTTTCAGAAGGAGGCAAAAGGAAGTGTCACTGCGTGGGTTTCTTGTTCGAGTTTCCTGAAAAGAAAAAGATTCCACTGAGCCAATAGAGAGCAGTGATTCCATTAGTGATAGTCAAAGTCATCCTACACAATAATCTTCCTCTGTCTCCTCTGTCACACCAGCCTTGAAGGATTTCAAGGCTAAGTGTGGGTTAATTTGGTTATTTTTCTTTATGTTTTGTATTTAATTTATTATGATGTATTATACTATAATATTACAATCTTGGTTGTTGTTACTGTTTGTTTTTTGAAACAGGGTTTTGCTATGTATGTAGTTCCGGATGGACTTGAATTTATTGTATAGCCCAGCCTGGCCTCAAACTTGCAGCAATCCTCCAGCCTCCTGAATGCTGGGATTGTAGGAACATTCCATGATGCTCAGCTTGAAATCATTTTTATAGGAATAGTTTTGGGTTGTGGAATGGATCATCTGAATTTCTATTATTTTTTATGGGGAAATTCTTTTTATGCTTTGATCCAAAGCATAAGTGCTTTGGATTATAAGCATGTTTCTACAATGAATTATGCTCACAGACCAAAAGTTTACTGTATTTACAATTTTGTCCATGTATTTGTTTGATGTTGCTTTTCTTCATTAAAATATGCATACCACTGGACAAATATCTGGTCTATTTAGTTCACCACTAATTACCCAGTACCTGACATAATATATGGAAGACAGAGGTGTATTTATTGAGTCAATAAAAATCTACTTGGAAAAAAAGAGAAAAAAACCCTCTTGGATACTGGGTTTAAAACAGGTGCTTTTATTTATTTATGTCTCACAAGATAAGAATTAGATGCTTTTTCTGTCAGAGTCATGCTTTTAATTAGATTAAAAGAAACTTTAACCATTACTCAGGAAAAAAGCAACCAAGATAATTCTTACTACAGTTTTATTGGTTAATTGATAGATTGATAACTCATTAGCAGATCACTTCTTTTTTGTGTTGCAATTTACTTATAATCTAGAAATAATGCTATTTGTTGTGGCTTACATCTAGATGTCCCCCTCCGAGCCACATGCACTCATAGGAGGGATCTCTGCAAAGTGATTGGATCGTGGGCTTTTGGTAATCCTCAGTGAACTGTTCCCCTGCTGAGTTCATAGCTGCCTTGCTGGTAGGTGGTGGGATCTGACCAGAAGAGGTGGGTCACCAGGAGCTGGCCTGAAAGAGTTTCTCTTCCTGGCTCCTCCCTTCCCTTGCTCTCTGCTTCCCCATCATCATGCAAACAGCAGCCTTCCTCAGTTCTCCTTCACCGAAACCCTCTGCAACACCATCCTGCCTTGAATTCAGTTGAATGTGGACTGAAATGGGCCAAAATAAACCTCTCTTTTCTTTAAGATGTGGGCATCAGGTACAGTGTCTCAGCAAGGAAGGAAGTGACTATTAGATCTCTTTGCCAGAATTATTTTTAAATAATTTTTATTTATTATTTATTATTTAAATGTAAAGGATTACTTTAATAATCCTTTTAAAAAGTCATTAAATGTGTATAAAGCTATACTTGAGACAGGGCAGAGATTGTATGATCAATTTCTTTATTCTGAGGACTGTACTGCACTAATATCCAAACCCTTGAGGTTTGTGAACAAATAAAATGTCACCAATCTTTATTTTTATGTCTTATTTGAAAATGTGATAGCTTTCCATTGCTAGAATCAATACCTGAGATAATCAGCTTATAAAGAGAAAAAGGTGATTTGGGTTCAGAGGTTTGGAGAGTTCTGTCCACAATAAGTTGGAACCTAGTGCTTTAGGCTGGTGGTGACATTTCCTGGTAGGAGCACTTGCCAGAGCAAGACCGCTCACCTGATGACTAGAAAGTTAGTTGAGAATGACACGGGTCCCACAGTCCCCTTTGAAGGCGCATGTCAGGGATCCAGAACCTTCCACCAGGCCGCACATGTTACAGTTTCTAACACTTCCAACTAGTATCAACCTGGGGACCAAGTCTTTAATCTTTGGGGGACATTCCAGGTCAAACTTTAGCAAAAGGAGACCACTAGATAGTGTTGTGACTTTGAAAAGCTGATGGTGAGGATAGTCAGTGACAGAGGGGTGCAGGCCGCAGTGGCCAAAGGAACACTTGAAGAGCTCCCCACTTGAGGGCAATTTCATGACTTTAAAACTTCACTAGAATTGTATTCGATGTACTTACTCCCAGACCCTCTAGCCAACTCGACATCAGCTATTTCCTTAAGACTGGGTGCAGAGTAAGATCCTCCTAAAACGAACTTCACTGAATTCCAACTGAAGAGGACTCTCCTGGGTTTTCCTGACCCCTCAAAACCACTCTAATGTGCCAAAACCTAAACGTTTGGGTTCATGCATGACAACGGCAAGAATGTCAGCTGGGCCAACAAAACACTCACTGGACCTCTCAGCTTTTTGGTTTCACCTTACCCACAAAGCAGGGTAATTCAAGTGCTTTTGCATGATACCAGCTAATATTGCCCCAGGGGACAAATAACTAATTTAGACTGGAACCCTAATCTTTTTCAACCAGCTAGACTTTGAAGGAGCTATTTGGAGCTCTGTGCTATTAGTCAGTGTCTGGTAACATTATATAGCGGCGTGGTCCCTGAGTTTGGAGGCTGAGCTGCAACTGAGTAAACCAGAGAAATAAAATCTTTAAGACACACACTGAGGTGCAAGCCAGCTTTAACCCTCTTCTAGTAATGCTGGCTCAACTAGGAATTGGCGAAACCAAACCTGTAGCAGGACTGGATATTTAGCTGTCTGTATATGTCATTGTTACACTTGCTGTTATATTGCTCTCTGTGAGTTAGATGTCCTCAGACAATTAGTATTGCTGACAATACTGGTTTCCTGGTTTAGGAGTAGGCCATTGGTTGTAACAAACTAAACCTGTTGAAAATGAACATTATCAAGTATTCTTTAAAAAAAAAGCTGATGAGTTTTTCCTCCCCTTTCGTATTGGACAAATCTAAATCCATTTGTTTTAAGGTTATACAAATGACCTATCAGATACTAGAACCTCAAAGTATATGATTTTTCTTTGTCTTCTGAAATTCTCTGGGGAAATCAGTCTTGAGAAGTAGTTATTATTATTCTTTCTCTTAAACTTTTATTTCAGACCCCTGTTGAGCAGAACTATGGACAATCACTCCAGAAAATGAGACAAAACAAACAAATAAAAGAGATCATACATACGGACACAAAATTTTCACACAATTATACGTTTAGTATTAAGGTTTTTTCAGATCTCAGATTCTTTTTTTTTTTTATTTAAGAGGAAAAAGAGAAAAACACAAAACAAACCAAAGCGGCGTAAGAGTACACGCAATACAGAACTACAAAACAAAACAAAACAAAAAACCGTAACAGTAAGAAATTACCTGCTAGTAGATTACACACTATTTTCTTGGAAATAGTTCCTCAAATCACAGTATCAAAGAACACAAGGTGGACATTCAAACAGGGAGACTGCAAACAGCTGTGTTCAATGTTCCAAAAACATTGATAAAGTCAGCTATTTAACACCCCCAAACACACTTGCTGTTATATCCGTTAGAGCTCCTTTTCTTTTTTTTTTTTCCCTCTCTTTTTTACAACAAAATTTACACATCTTGGATTTTATTACTCCTTAGTGCTTATTACTTTCTTGGGGGGGGGAAGAATACAGTCAAATATGGCAAAACAAAGCTGTCAGTCAATACCAAGGATAGACGTAGCACATGGTGTAGAACAGAGTACAAGTTTATCAACAATGGTTATCAACGTTGTCCCTTGTTTCCTTAAAAAGAATTGTCTATCTTATTAGATATTATAAAGTTGGACAAAACAGTAGAGAACAAGACCAATAAAACTTAGGCATTGTAAACATTACAGGACTTCCAAAGAAGACAATAGTCAAACCAGAATGGGTATCCTAGTGAATCTTATTGTCTTCAAAGTAGTTGCCTATGTCTTCAAACTTGATACTATCATATAGAATGGAACAGAGTCTAATCAGTCAAAACAAGATCGTGGGAGTACTACAGGACTTCAAAACAAGTTAATGGGAAATCGAAAAGAGTTACTATTTATATATCCTAATTTTTTTGAATTTTTTCTTTAATTAAGACAAACATAAGAAATGACTAAATAATTTTTTTTGAAACAATAAGGGGAAGATTGAGATAAAACAGGACATAACAATATAACAATAGAGGTCACAGCATGACTGTTTCAATAACCTAGTACTTCACCACCTTATAACCTGACTTAATAGTAGTTACCATAGTGTCTTTTTCCTTGAAATATTTGGGTAAAACTTCATATACTCTAGCTTCAAATATTTTCATATCAAGAAGCCCAGAATAAAGCCTTTCTAATTAATGAGTGAAAACTTTATAAGGCTTCAAGGCCACCTAATGGGGAATCATGATTACCACATATTTTTATATATTTGAATCATTACTTACATTAGGGAAACTATTCGGTATTCACACATGCGAGATTGATTTATTTCACTTATGAGTATGGTCTCAAGCTGTGCCCATTTATTGATAAATATCTCAATGTGATCCTTCTTTATAGCTGAATAATACTCCATTGTATAGAAATACCACAACTTTTTTATCCATTCCTCAGTTGATGGGCACTTGGGTTGTTTCCAAGATCTGGCGATTACAAATTGTGCTGCTATAAACATAGGTGCACATATATCACTGTGGTATGATGCTTTCAGTTCTTCTGGGAATATGCCTAGAAGTGGAATAGCTGGAATAAATGGGATTTCCAGTCCCAACTTTTTGAGAAATCTCCAGACAGATCTCCACAAAGGCTGTACCAGTCTACACTCCCACCAGCAGTGCAGGAGAGTTCCTTTTTCCCCACAGCCTCTCCAGCATTTGTTGTCGGTTTTCTTGATCCTGGCCATTCTTTCAGGAGTGAGATGGTATCTCAGTGTGGTTTTAATTTGCATTTCTCTAATGACCAATGATGATGAGCATTTTTTCATGTATTTATTTGCCATTTGCATTTCTTCATCTGAGAGTTGCATATTCATCTCAGATGCCCATTTTTGGATTGGATCTTTGAATTTCGGAGGTCTGAGTTTCTTTAATTCTTTGTATGTTTTAGACAAGAGGCCCTTGTCTGAGAGAGAGTTCACTAAAATCTTTTCCCAGTTTGTGGGTTTTCTTTTTACTATGCTGGAGATTTCTTTTGACATGCAGAAACTTTTTAATAAGAAGTGGTCCCAGTTATTGATTCTGGGAAGTATTTCCCGTGCGGTTTGAGTCCTGTTCATGAATTCTTTACCTACTCCTATGTCTCCAAGGTTTCTACCTATTTTGTCTTCCAATAGATTTAGTGTTTCTGTTTTAATATTCAGATCTTTGACCCATTTACATTTTAACTTAGTACATGGTGATAGACATGGGTCTAGCTTTAGTTTTCGGCAAATGGAGAGCCAGTTTTTCCAGCACCATTTATTAAAGAGACTGTCGTTCTTCCAGTGAACCTGCTTGGCTCCTTTATCAAAAATAAGGTGGTTGAGTGTGTTCGTAGTTGTGGTTGTATCTTCTAATCTATTCCACTGATCTTCAGCTCTGTTTTGATTCCAATACCATGTTGATTTTACTACTGTTGCTTTGTAGTATAACTTCAAGTCAGGGATTGTGATGCCTCCTGCTTTGTCTTTGCTGCTTAGAATTGCCTTTGCGATTCTAGGTCTCTTCTGGTTCCAGATGAAATTTAAGAGTGATTTCTCTAGATCTATAAGGTATGTTGATGGTATTTCTATTGGGATTGCATTGAATCTGTATAACAGTTTTGGGAGAATGGCCATTTTCACAATGTTTGTTCTTCCTATCCATGAGCAAGGGATGTCTTTCCATTTTCTGAGATCATCTTCAATTTCCTTTTTCAGTGTATTATAATTTTCACTGTATAAGTCTTTCACTTCTTTCGTAAGAGTAATTCCTAAATATTTCATTTTTTTGCTTGCTAATGTGAATAGTCCAGTTTCTCTTATTTCCCTCTCTGTAATTTTGTTGTTCGTGTATAGGAATGCTATTGATTTCTGAGTATTGATTTTGTATCCAGCCACATTACTGAATTTATTTATTGTATCTAAGAGTATTTCAATGGAGTTTAGGGGGTCTTCTATGTAGAGTATCATGTCATCTGCAAACAATGATAATTTAACTTCTTCTTTTCCTATCTTTACCCCTTTTATTTCTCTTTCTTGCCTAATTGCTCTGGCTAGTACTTCCAGTACTATATTAAATAGGAGTGGTGATAAAGGACATCCTTGTCTTGTACCCGATTTTAAAGTAAAGGCTTTCAATTTTTGGCCATTTAGTATGATGCTGGCTGTTGGTTTGTCATACATGGCCTTTATTATATTGAGGTAAAGACCATTTATTCCAATTTTCTATAAAGTTCTTATCATGAATAAGTGTTGGACCTTATCGAAGGCTTTTTCTGCATCTATAGAGATGATCATGTGATTCTTATTTTTGGCTTTATTGATATGGTGGATTACATTTATTGATTTGCGTATGTTGAACCATCCTTGCATTCCTGGGATGAATCCCACCTGGTCATGGTGTATAATCTTCTTGATGATTTGCTGGATCCTATTTGCCAATATTTTATTGAGGATTTTTGCATCTGTGTTCATTAGGGAGATCGGTCTATAGTTCTCTTTTATAGTTGGGTCTTTCTCAGGTTTTGGTACTAGAGTAATATTTGCTTCCAGGAATGACTTAGGAAGGATTGCTTCCCTTTCAATTTCATTGAATAGTTTGAGGAGTGTCGGCATTAGGTCTTCTTTATATTTCTTGTAGAATTCTGCAGTGAATCCATCTGGGCCTGGGCTCTTCTTGGTGGGCAAGGACCCAATTACATTCTCAATTTCATTAGCAGAGATTGGGTTATTCAACAGTTTTATATCCTCTTGATCTAGCTTTGGTACTTCATATGCTTCTAAGAATCTGTCTATTTCTTCCGTGTTATCAAACTTTTGAGAGTAGAGGTTTTCAAAATAGGTGTTGATGATCCTCTGTATTTTTATTGGGTCTGTAGTGATTTCTCCTTTTTCATTTCTTATTGCATGAATTTGAGCTTTTTCTTTCCTTTTTTAAATAAGGTTGGCTAGGGGCTTATCAATTTTATTTATTCTTTCAAAGAACCAACTCTTTGATTCGTTGATTCTTTGGATTGTTTTCTTAGTCTCTATTGCATTGATTTCTGCTCTGATTCTTATAATTTCCTCTCTTCTTTTGGCTTTGGGCTTGACTTGCTCTTCTTTTTCTAGCTGTTTGAGGTGTAGCATCAAGTTATTTACTTGTATTCGTTCTGTTTTCCTGATGTGGGAACTCAGTGCAATAAATTTTCCTCTCAGAACGGCTTTCATTGCATCCCACAGATTCCGGTAAGTTGTATCTGCATTTTCATTTTCTTTTAGGTATTGTTTAATTTCTTCTTTAATTTCTTCTGTGACCCACTGATTACTCAAGAGTGTGTTATTTAGTTTCCATGTGTTTGCGGAATTTTTGCAGTATCCTTTGTCATTAATTTCTAATTTCAGAGCGCTATGGTCCGATAATATGCAAGGGATGATTTCAACTCTTTTGCATTTGCTTAAATATGTTCTGTGAGCTAATATATGGTCTATTTTAGAAAATGATCCATGTACTGCTGAGAAGAATGTGTATTCTGATGTTGTTGGGTGGAACATTCTGTATATGTCTATCAAACCCATTTGTTCACAGGTGTGATTCAGTTCTGTTATTTCTTTGCTCATTTTCTGTCTGGTTGATCTGTCCCTTGGTGTCAGTGGTGTATTAAGGTCTCCTGTTACAATTGTGTTACTGATAATTTGAGTTTTCATTTCTGTTAATAATTGTTTTATATAACTGGGTGCTCTGGAGTTTGGTGCGTATATATTTAAGATAGTTATCTCTTCCTCTTGGAGTTTTCCCCTTACGAGTATGTAGTGACCTTCTTTGTCCTTTATGGTCATTGTTGGTTTAAAGTTCACGTTGTCTGCAAACAGAATGGCTACTCCTGCCTTTTTTTGGATTCCTGCTGCATGAAGAATTGTTTTCCATCCTTTGACTTTCAGTCTGTGAGTATCTTTCTGGGTTAGATGGGTTTCCTGTAAACAGCATATGGTTGGATTTTGTTTCTTGATCCATTCTGCTAGTCTGTTTCTTTTGATTGGTGCATTGAGACCATTTACATTAATGGTTATTACTGTTAAATGCTGGTTAATTGTAGGAATGTTATCTCTCTGCTGTTGCATCTTTATCTTTCTGTTCTGTTTAATTATTTGCTTTGCTTAGTGGTTTTTTCCTTTGTGTATCTAAACTGTCTTTCAATATTTTTTGCAGGGTTGGTTTGGTGTTCATGAAGTTCTTCAGCTGTTCTTTGTCATGGAAGTATCGTATTGCACCATCTATTTTGAATGATAGTTTTGCAGGATATATCAGTCTTGGTTGGAAATCATTTTGCTTTAGGATCTGGAATACTTCACTCCATGCTCTTCTTGACTTTATCGTTTGTGCTGAGAAGTCTGCTGTGATTCTGATAGGTTTTCCTTTATAAGTGATTTGTCTTTTCTCTCTGACAGCTTTTAATAATCTATTCTTGTGTTGGATTTCTGGGATGGTGACTATTATATGTCTGGGTGTAGTTTTATTTTGGTTATGACTGTTTGGAGTTCTATATGCTTCACTGATCCTGATGTCAGTTTCTGATCTCATGCTTGGGAAATTTTCAGTTATTACTTCTCTAAATATCCTCCTGACATCCTTCATGTTGTCTCCCTCTCTTTCATTAATCCCTATCATTCTTATGTTATTCTTCTTTGCATCGTCTTGCAGTTGTTGAATTGTTGTTTCCTGGTTCCTTGTTATTTTCAAAAGATCTTTCCTTTCCTGTTCACTAGCTGCAATCCTGTCTTCAAGGTCTGAAATTCTATCTTCACTTTCATTAAGGCGGTTTTTACAACTTTCAGTGGAGTTTTTTATTTCCTGTATATCTCTGTGCATCTGCATTATGTATTCTGTTTGTTTCTTATATTGCTCGTCTAGGGATTCTATCTTTTTGTTTAGTTCCTCCAATTTTTTATCTGTGTTTTCTTTAGATATATTTAGAATCTCTTTCATTTCTTTTATCATTTCTTCTTTTATCTGGGAGATTATTTCGAGTTTGAATTTCTTTAAAGCTTCCTGGAGTTGCTTGTCAATTTCAGTGGTTATTGTGTCCGATATATGAGGTGGATGGGATATATTTTCTTCTATATACATCGCTCCTAGGGTTTCTTGAGATGGGCTGGAGGTTTGAGGTTGTAATTTGGTCTTTCGTTTTGTCATTTTCCTATATTTCTGTGTTTCAAGTGTTACTTGAAAGCTTCCTCAGGATCTGTTGAAAATCCCCTTCTATGTTTGGAGCTACTGGGACTATGGCGCCGCGCTACTCCAAGCCATTAGGCCTACAGAACCAGTGGCCCTCCTCTGCCTGCTCAGAACTCCGCAGTTCCAGACAAGCTGGGCCTCAGGGACACTGTGCGCCCACCTGCCCCTTGGAAGCTCCACAGTTCTTCAATCGCAGCCGGGTTAGGGTACTCACCACAGGCCGCAGTGCTTCAGGAACCTGTGGACCCTCCCTGGTTGCAGAGATATCCACAGTCCTCCAGACACACAGAGAGGCCAGTGAGGGCACCCCAGATCTGCCCAGCTCCTCCTCTGCAGACCTGTGGCCAGGCGCGGCAGCTAAACAGGCTGGGCTAGGCTGGTAGTGTGGGCCAGCCCACCTATTGGGAGCTCAGCAGGTCTCCAAATGAAGCCGGGAATGGGGAGGCTGATGTGGAAGCCTTAAACCCACCTCTCTCCTTCACTGCACCTGGAAGCCTGAGGGAACTCCAGCAGTCTGGGCGCAGAAATCCAGAGTCCTCCAGACGCGCAGAGAGGCCAGTGAGGGCACCCCAGATCTGCCCAGCTCCTCCTCTGCAGACCTGTCCAGATCTCAGATTCTTGATTAAGAGCTTTGCTACATGGACTGAAGAAATTTTCCTGAAATTTATATGCTAAAGTGCTTAATCCTCTATATGACTTGTCTGAGAATAGAATCAGTAAGAAAGTAATTAAAGTTAAATAAAGCCATAAGAGGCCAGGTACATAGTGGCACACACCTGTAATCCCAGCACTTGGGAGGCTGAGGTAGGAGGACTGCTGTGAGATCAAGGCCAGCCTTGACCTTGCATAGAGGTTCTCTGCATAGAGAAACCCTGTCTGAAAAAGACCAAAAAAAAAAAATTGTTCTGGAAAGTTCCATTTGCCACATCCCTTTTCCTTCTTGAGGAAACAATTACTAGCTAATGTGTGTAGAATTTGGATACTAGGACGAAGGGTGCCGCAATTCATGGGCTAGTTAGTCTGACTTACAGCAGAGTAGGCGGAGTTATAGTTACAGCAGTTGGATCAGGGGAAAATGGGAGAGCCTCTGCTGGACAGTTAAAATGAAAATTGAGATTTGAGGGACAAAAGGTAAACGGCAAATCCGTGAGATTCCACGAGATAGAAGTAAATGCACAAACAGCATCGGTACTGAATCATCAGAGCCGAGAACCAAGATCCATTTTCAGTCCTAAAATTCTTCCCTTGCCCTATCTCAAAGATACCTACAGCTGCTCCAGATGTCCCCTGGCCATCAGCCAGAGTCTGTGCTTTTTACTAAAATCCACCTTATCATTTTAGATTAAAAGAGGTATGTTGACAAAGATAACCAGGTTAGAATGATCCTTGGAAA
Organism: Cavia porcellus; assembly: GCF_034190915.1. Classification (NCBI taxonomy): domain Eukaryota; kingdom Metazoa; phylum Chordata; class Mammalia; order Rodentia; family Caviidae; genus Cavia; species Cavia porcellus. The sequence goes on along the minus strand of NW_026947484.1, from coordinate 228,004,548 downwards.
GTCAAAGAGCTGAATCACGAAATCCCACTGATGACTGGTAGCATACAGCTGCTTTATTTCTCCATATCTAAATGGCAAAAAGGATGACTACATGTTAGAAAACTCAAAATCAACCTTTGCTATATGTACCTTGTATGTCCCAGGGATCCCATATGGCTTTGGATTCTTCGGAAGTGTGCTGTTACGGAATCTTTTCTTGTACTAACTCACCATTTAAATTTGGGCGATTCATGCTATAATTTTGGATTTCAGGCTTTCCTTTTAGAATGAGGTTGCTCAGGTGATAATGAAATGGAAGATCCTCTTGAAAAGTGGAAATGTTTCCTGTGTCTTCCACTACTACAGTCTTTCTGTTAGTTACAGAGTTTCATTTGAGTAGACCAAAAACACTAACAGAAGGCTTGGATGAGCAAGACGAGGAAACCAGGTGTTTGGAGACCTGAACTGACCAGTACATAATTTTCCTGTAGGCTTTTCTCTTAAACAACAAAGGAAAAATACCAATTCATATGGTGCCAATTATGTAAATTATTCATCGTGTCTACGTGCTAGAAATTAAACTGGAAATTAACCACAGGAAATTATCCTGAAAAGCCCACAGTTGCCTATAATACATGTGAAATGTGACATGGAGAAATAAATTGTTAATAGTTGTAGTCATGCATCCAGAGTAACTGTAGAGAGGAAATGGGAGAGAGGGAAATTATACTAGCTGTAGCATGTGGGATCTGAAAATGTTTGCCTCTAAACATGACTAGGCACATACTGTTTTTTTTTTCGGTAGCCCAGTGTACATTTTATTTTCTCTTAGTCTTTCCAAAATTTACAAAGTAAAGTATGGAGGTCGCATTAACACCAGTCCCAGAGTGTTTAGGAATCATTACTAGACATCTATTTAGTTGATTGGAGAAAAATACATAAAACTTTATAAGAGAAAAAACTTAGAGGTGATGTGGATATTTTAAATAAAAATAAATAATAATTTGCTAGCCTAACTAGATGAAGCTGTTGGAATCCCAGACATACATTTTTGCTTAGACCAGAAGTGAAATTTGTCTAGCAATTTGATACAGCTTTTGAGTGAGCATTTGCCAGAGTCTTATGTAAGCACAATAGCGGTCTTGCTTATCTAGTCCATAAATAGCAACATTCTGAAGATCTTCACTGAAGAGTCCTCTTAGCTTTTGCATTTGTGATGTCAGTGAGTTATCCATGTGTCTGAGGTAGGGGTGCACAATTGCCAATCTCTATAAGACTTAAGAAGATACCACAGGGTCGGGGATGTAGCTCAGTGGTACAGTGCCTGCCTGGCAAGTGCAAGGTCATGAATTTGATTCCCAGTATCAAAAAAAAAAAGAAAGAAAGAAAGAAAAAGGATGACATAATGACATAATGGAAGATTGCAGACAAGAAAGATTCTTTCTAAATTAAAAAAATAGATGTTTTCCATTTGTACTCCAAATATTATCATAAAACATAATTAGATTTTAGCAAAAATTATACTTAAAAATGATATCAACAGCAGTAATGTAGACTCCCTTACCCTTGTTTCAGATGTATTTTGAGTCTTGGGAGTTTCTTGATTTTTCATAAGAGACAGCTTTAGGTATTTCAGCTTTTTTTGTCATTTTTTTTTGCATGTGATCTTTTTACTATCAAAAATATGTAGTAACAAGTTACTGAAAGGTCAAGGCATGCTACAAAGGAAGTTCTTTTAACCTAAATTCTTGGCAAATATTTTCAGATTTTGTTTTAATACTTAGAAGATGCTGAGGTGATTAAATAAATATTTGCTTGATTTCTTGGGCTAGACCGAGAAGCAAATATTAAAAAAGAAGCCACTGGGAATTAGATAGTGCGGTGTGATAAAGATTGTCAAGGGGCTAAAATTGTGGGAACTTTCAGACTTGTAAAATCCCCACAAGTTACCACAGAAGCTGGTGAGGTTTTTGTTCTAATTTTAGTCCTGACCTCAGTTTCACTTACTATTTCAACTCATCAACATTCTTATTGTAACTAGTGGATCCATTAGCAAAATTGACGTGGCAGGCTCTTTGTGTGGCAGTCGCTCCCAAGAATGGTTTTATGGACTTTAATAACTCCACTAAAAAGTGACTGCAGTGTCAAGACTTGGATTCCAGGTAAGGCTCACTGGTGCATGTGAGACACTGCTGACATTTCTCTTTGTATCTAGTGAAATCTGATCTTTAACCTTTTGGGCCAGACATCTGTTTTTATATTCTGATAAGTATATTACCTGCTTGATAAATATGTCTTTAAAAATGAGATTGTAACATCAATAAAAACATAATTGAATGAGTTGAGTTGTGTGTCTAGGGACAGGGAATTTTAATGTACCAAAGTATTGAATACTACAAGGTAAAAAACTGACTACAGAATTTTTATTGAACTAAATATAGGACCAAAGTGAAATACAAATAGAATTTAAATTAATTCATAGTTTAGGACTTAAACTTTCACCCTATGCTGCCTTTTTTCATCTTCCTCCTTCTCGGTCTTCCTTTGAAAAATGGGTCTATGTAAGTAAAAATATATGCAGCTCATGAATTTTAAGAAAACAAGAAACATTTTGTTCCTTGGGTAGAGGTCATTTGGTCATTTGCTAGGAAAATACTAATAGTAGCTAGTATTCATTTAGAATGTTCTGTGTGCTGGCTAATCAGCTCATTATCTGTTAGTGGTTTGCTTAACAGTCTACCACTATTACTAGCCTGTTATTCAGGTAAAGACACAGAGATATTGCAGATTGAATAACCTACTTAAGGCTACAAAGCCAGAGAGTTGAACTGAGAATCTGGCCCTCAAAGCCAACCTCTCATGCATCCCACTGTACTTAGAAAAGAACTCGTTAAGGAATGAGGAAATGTGTAAATCCCACGCAGACCCACAGGAAGTCCCCATTGGATTTTGTCACATGGACTTTCATTGAACTTTGTGCTGATGCTCAGACGTTCTAGTCCCTCTCGCCTTCTCTTTTGTTTTTTGCAAGAAAGAATGAACACATGTATACTTCAGTCTTGGTTTTCAAACCCCACCATCCTGTGAGGAGTCCTGCTCTTTTATACCTGGTCTTTTTCAATGTCACTTTCCTTGAGTAGAGCACTTTCCTTGTCTCTGCTCAGTGAAATTCCACTCATGCTTGAAAGCCCAGCTCAATTCTGAGTCAGACCTTGTTTTTACATCTTTTCTGACTCTGTTACAATGGCCTGGATTTAACTTCTGTGCAAGTGTGCTTCCCCTCTAGATCCTAAATCTTCTGAGGTCACAATCTGTGCCTGATACATGTACTTATGCCTCCCTACGGTGTTAATCACTCTCTGGCACAGAAAAAGTGTCCATAAAATCAATGAGAAAGGGACTGGAAAAACGTTCAGTGCATTTTTATTCTATGTCATTTTAAAGGTGTGGAAGTATGCCTTGAGATTCCATTTTGTCATATTACTATGAAAGAAAGAAATCTTTCAATACTCTAGTGAAAAAACCCAGAATAAGTTAGAGAAGAAACCAATTTGAATTTTATAGATCATGTTGGAAGAATAAGATGGGAGAGAGAGATAAGCATATGAAAGTGTGAGACATATCTCTGGATTGGGGGCTCCAAAAACAGACAGCTCATTCTTAAACTACTAGGGAAGCAGAAGCACTTGGTACCCCAAATCATACAAAGCGCAAAGGGAGTATATTGAGTACTAAAGTCTAAAAGAGTCAGGAGGCAGGAGGCAGATTTTTGAAAGATGAATACAAGCTTGCCAAGCAGACGTATTGGAGGATGGAGGATATTCTTAAAAAATAAAGACAGTGTGTGCAAAGCATGAGAGCTGTGAACAAGAAGTTCCTTTTGACAACAGTAAAGTATGCATGGAATAAGATGTGGATGAACGGGAGAGAGAGCCCATTGGTGAAAGGCTTTGTTACAGGGAATCGTTGAAGAATTTTGAACAGGGGCACTCTGCGATCAGTCTAATAATCTGAAAGCTTAATTTGGCTCCAGCAGAGAGGAGAGATACATGGGAGGTTACAGTCATTGTAGAGGCCTGATAAGTTAGTCCTTTCAGCAGGCCAGTGAGATGTAACACAGCTTCATATGTCTTGATCTGCCACACTTCAGTGAATTACAATAAATTAACTCTTTTCTAGCCTGCCAAAAAAGGTGTTCCCGTAGCTTGTCCCCCTGTAGATCTTCAACAGTAATTTTATGAAGTGATCTTCAACTCCATCGTTCTTCTCCAGCTCCCTGGATCAAAAATACCCATCGGATGCCAGCCTCTAGGAACTGTATCGTTTCTGAATGCTAATTTAGAATGCTATCCAACCAGTGCCACTTTAACTGTCCCCTGAGACTTTTCAAAGTTTTGTGGCATGTGACAAATCTCTACTGGTCTGCTTGCTTCTCATATGTGGTTAATCCACTTAAATTATTGTTCTAATGGGGAAATAAATTCTAAATTCTGAATAACTACAAATTGTGTTGGGAACATTTCACAACATTAGGTTGTCTCTCTCTCTCTCTCTCTCTCTCTCTCTCTCATTGATTTTCTTAAAACCTATCTCCAATGAATTCTTTTGTTCTAATGAGGAAGGCAAATTGATTTTGTTTCTCTCATGTTAAAGGACAGTGAGCCTTACAGAATTTAATGGGACCTAACATACCAGAGAATGTTCTTCTCAGGTTTGTTCTTTTTCATAGGAGTGCACTGTGGTTTCTTTTTTTTTTTTTTTTTAAGAGTAAGGAAACAGGTTAATGTCTTACATGGGAGAATGGCAGAGATATCACTGCCTCTTGAGATTTGTTTTCCTTGTGGAGAAAGATAGAAACATTTACTGGAGGAAAATCTGAAATAAAGAGAGAATGATAGTGGCTAAGTTGTAGCCCCTAATTATGGACCTCAAACTGTAAATTTATCTGAGATCACAGAAATAATTTTTTTTTGTCTTTTTCGTTTTATCGGTACCAGGGATCGAACTCATGACTGCCTGCTTACAAGGCAGGCGCTTATGCTGCTGAGCTAAGCCCCAGAAATAATTTTTAACCCATTTTTTGTTTTTATGTTTTATTTTCAACTGGTTCCAACAACAACAAAAAAATCTAGCTCCAAATTCCTGATTTAAAAGTACTTTCAAACTGAAACTTTGTCGCCCCATAAAAGAATATTATAAACACATGGATTTCTAAATAAAAACAAAATAGTTTTACTTAAATGATCATCATCATCATCATCATAACCACCAAATTCACTCTGAAGAAAATGAAACAATCAATAGTGGAAGGATATTTGACTTTATTTTAGGGGATTGAGACCAGGTGCTTACAGGATTAAGGCCATGGATAGGGGGCCTATGAATACAATATTGGAATATTTAAGAGAAGAAATATGAGTTCTTTTAAAAGTCTTTCTTCCCAAAGTTTCAAATTTTAGCTTTTGAGGTAAGAATTTTTAGTTCTTAGTTTTATTTTGGGATATTATTTGCAAATGGAATGCGGGCATTGTCCTGGTGATCACGACCGTTCAGCGCTGAATGCGCCTTTCTGGTAACTGTCTGCCTGTAAGCTTCTAGGATGAGTACATTCTGCTTCTCTCCCATGTTCAGCTGCAGACAAATGCTAGGAAATTTCCCTCTGCATTCTATTTCAGAATTTCATGCCGTTTATTACAAGGGCTCTTTCGAGATTCTCATTTCTCATTCAACTTTCTTAGGTAGCTGTAAATTTGTTAGTTTGCCAATATTAAATGCAAATACCCAAGAAAAGATAAATAAAATGCAGCCAAACCTTCTGAGTTGATTTTTACCAAAAGATCAGTGAGGGTTTGAGAGATGAGTCCTGAGCTGCTTATTGACTCCTATTCTGTACTTGGTACCAGTAACACCCTGAGAGGCCAAGCTTGCAGTAATAATGAAAGTTATTCATTTTCAGACAATAGGGCCAGTAATAGAACGCTTACAAACCAAGCAGAGGGAATAGGAAACATGTGTTCTGGACAATGCCTCGAAATGGATCTAACAGGCAAGCCTTGAACAACAGCTGGGTGTTTTTGTGAGTAGTGGGGAAACAATAAATGTTTAGAGTCATACTCAGTTTTGCAACTTAACTAGTGGCATGATGTAACTGACCAAGTAAAGGTCGGGTCTCAGTTTTCTTATCTATGAAATGATTAACATTTGGATTATTGTAAGATTAAATATAATCAATGCAATTCCTCCAACTTTGTGTCTTTCCCATTACATTGTCAGTGGCAAGTGGTAATTTTATGCCTATTATTACTTTCTCAAGGCCAGGGCAACATTGATTCCTAGGGCCCCATTAATTTAGTAAAAGTTATTTGTGAAGGGAAAAACAAATGAATAAACAACAAAAAATTTCAGATCTGGAAAAATCTGATTATACCATTAAATAAGCCCACCAGAGATAAGAATGGAAAAAAAAATATTGTTAGAATTGGAAACCATGGTGTTATTCCTGGGTACTCCCTACTCTCACTGTGAAATAACCAGTGGAAATATCACTCTTCTATCCATAAATGTGGGGCATTTTATTGTTCACTTTTATAGTTTCACACATTGCCAAGGACTAGCCCTGCTGTAAGCGCTGGCCCATGCACTGCCGTCAGATTTCCGATGGAAACAACTTTCATAGTGATGGCAGTAAAACTCTAGAGGATGGAGCATACTAGGAAGAGCAACTGAGCAGAGGAACTCAAATGGACAGAAAAATTCAAAGAGTTGAGGGGATTATGTTGAAAGAATTGAAAGTGAAAGCTGGAATAAAAACCAGCCAATTCTGAAATAACTGAAGAACACCAATTATAGTGAGTGGACAGAGGGAAAAATGATATTTTGTGATTTTTTTTTATGTTCTACAGACAACAACAAATGAAGGCTGTGGGGAGTGTGAATGGTAGAGACATAGAAAGCCTCACTAGGAAAGTAGAGATCACGGGGAGTGTAGCTACAATTGTATTTGCCAAGATGAAATAACTTGGATATAGTGCAGGAGTAGGAGACAAAGAATTTCTTTATCATGTCATTTCCCATTATGCTCTAGTCTCACTTACCAAACCATAACAACGTCAGCACAGGAGAGACTCACCCTATAAGTTGTTTCAGAAAAGTTACCAAGAATAATTTTAGAAGCATAACACAAATGGTAATACAATAGCCCAAGGGACAAAGAACACTGTCTCAAAATGAACTCCAGACAAAAAGAAACCTCAGTCTTCTATCTCAATACTTATGGTTTCTTCCTTCAATGTCTCACAATATTTCATGCAAATTTTCTCCTCTTGATAAGTCTCAGATCTGACCTGTAGCTATTAGGTCTCCCAGCAGATGACGTTTTCTTTTCAAAAGAATGGAAGTCACCAGATAACTTCCTTGACTCCTGCTCACCAAAATGACAGATCCTCTACTTTTCTATCTCTGTTGCCAGATGCTGGCTGAGACAACCATCTACTCTTGCTTAGATTGTTATAGCTGACTGTCAACTGGTTCCCATATTTAGGGTAAATTTTTGCTCAGTCTCTTTGCTATCGGTAAACACAGAAATGATTGTGTCCTTTCCCTATTTACCTCTAAATCAGTACCACTCACCCATTCTTTGTGTAACTAAAACTTCTGTGGTTTCTGGACTAAATGAGTATCTTTTCCCACCAGTATTGAATAGTCTGCAGTCTGTTAGGAACCCATTGCACAGCAGGAGGTGAGTGAGAGTGAAGCAGCAAAGCTTAATCTGCATTTAGACCTGCTCGCCATGGAGGGCATTGCCACCTCCTGCCTGATCAGCTGTGACATTAGTGTCATAGGGGCCCGGACCCTAGTGCAAACTACATGCATGAGCAGTCCAGGTTGCATACTCCTCATGAGAACAACACCTGATGATTTGAGGTGGAGCTGAGGCAGTTAGGCTGGTGCTGAAGGATGTAATTTTATGTACTATAAATATATGCTAATAAGAAAAAGAAGCTAGCCCCTCTCCCTTGTCCACAGAAAAACTGTCTTCTATGAAACCAGTCCCTGATATCTAAAGGTTGTGCCCTGCTGTTTTAGAGGATATTTTTTCTCTAATTCTTTGCTGTAGTATGAAAGCAAGAATTGTATGTCTTGATCACTGACCTGTCCTTCTCCTCCCCCGCCCCCCCCCGGCACCCTAGAGGGCACCTAGTACCTTGCATAGCATCTGCTGGGTAATACTTTCTCAGTAACAGTTGTCAAATAAATTGTCTTTCAGACTCTTATTATTATTTTTACTATTGAACTCGAGACCTAAAGGTTTGTGATGGTTAATATTTGTTTTCACAGAGGATTTGGGCATTTAGAGAAACTTCTTTGTCTCCATACGAAGGTCATATGAATGTGGTTGCTTATGGATAATGATTTCTACTATGCAAGGAGAAGGATGTTCAAGGATTTTTTGTTTGTTTTTTCTGGATCTAGAGATAATGTAATAGATAAGAGAGGTTTTGAGATTTCTAACACGGCAAATACCATTTCAAAACTACTTGAATACTTGAAAGACACCTTATAAGTTCACCTTATATTTCACCTTATAAGTTGCACAAACTTAGAGCCAGGAGAAACCTTCCCTGTCATTTTGGAATGGTTCCTAGACACCATCTAGGAACTTAGCCTGCAACCTTCCTGACAGGCTTTGCCTGACTAGCTCGAGACCCTGGAGGAATGGGAATCCTTTGCCGATGAGGCCACCAGCCCACTATGAAATGTTCTACTGCTGTAGTATATTTTCTTTAATTTCCTTGTCCCTTCTTTAACTGGTCATTTCTCCTTCTGTCATTCCTACAAATTGGTCCTGCACTTCAGTTCACATCCGCAACCTTACAGGTTTTCTGAAGGAAAGAGTTCCCGCAGGCAGAGGGAGCTAACTCTCTGAGCGCGCTGTATTTCCAGCCCTGGGTGGGGACCCTTCCTCTTAACTTTCCTAACCTTTTAACCAGTCTAGTAAAGCAAGCATTAGTAGCATTTTACTCAGATTCGGGAAGGACTTCCCACATATGGATCTCTAGTATTGCAACTCATTTTTTAAAAATTAAAGGCTCTGAGACAAGAACCTGGGATGCTAATTTATCTGTTAATGAACAGTCATGGAATTGGCTCCCTTTTACTATTTCTAAAGTTTGGAGTATGATTCTGATTGTCTGAGATAAACTTGGACATTTTTTTTCCCACAATACTGTCTTTGGAAACCATATTAATGACAATCTTTTCAGTACATAAACATATCATGGCCTTTGAAATCATTCTCCAACCTATTTCCCCCAAATTCTATTGCTGCTTTAAAATAAGAACTTCTGGCTTAGAAATAATTCAAACCATCAACACTATAACAAGCCCTATAAACCATCGAGAGACTAAACAACCTGAACTAAAATAACATTGACATTCACATTCGCGAATGCAGTCAGTAGTAATGTAGGGTTAAAATTGATGACTCCTACAACAAACTGCTTTAAGGGTTTACTAACAATCCAAAGTCAATGTTTGGAAATTCTCAGTGAATAATTCACAGAGATAAGTGTATTTGAACCAAAGTAATATTTTATACTATGAACATAAAATTTGATTTTATTACATTTGTGGGCTTTTGACAGGCTGAAATTAAAAACAACTAATTGATTAAAAATATCATATCACCAGACAACTATTTTGAAATGTTCCCTTTTTAATTGGTTTTATAGGCAAAGTTTAGACAAAGTCTTGAAAGTTATAAATATGTTAAACAATACCTTTGAGAAAATCATAACATGATATAGTTATTTAATTCTTTTTTTCTCTGTTCTGTTTTCAGCTTTTCCAATGTACTTATAACTCAAATTGAACAAAACAGCTCTGTGGACATTTCCCTTCACCCACTTCCCAATGATGATAACTGATCTGAAAATCCTTTCACACCTGGAAATCTATTTATATAAAAGCAGCAGGTAAATATTAAGGAAAAACATTGTAGATAATAAAAGAAACAGCCCTAAAAATAATATGCCTAGAAAAAAAAACCTAAAAGAAATGTCTTATGATGTTGGCAGGAATCATTTTGGATGATGAGGTTAAGGGTAATATTTTTTCTTTATTGTCCTATTTTAAATGGTAAAGGTATATTACTTTTGCAATACAGAAGCTTTATTTTTAAAAAGGCCATTGTAGACACAATAATGTCTACACGTCTGAAATATGATCTCAGGTAAATGTGCAGGCGACAGAATGCTAAGCAGAGACACAGAGGCGTCCGCTGATTGCAGAAACACAAGGTAACTGGATAGCCAGGCCCACCTGGTGTGTAAGGCACTCACTTCTTGGCAGATCACTAGTGTGGTTCCAAATATAGTGACAGGTCTTTGGTACCAGATTATTTCTAATCTCTTGTGAGGAGGTCAGTGCCTTTTCAAACAGCTCAGAGCAATGATTTTGATTTTGACCCGAAAAGCCAGTGTAGGTAATCTAGGCTAGTTGGTTTTAAGTAATATAGTTACCGTTCAGTGCATAACAGGATAAAAAATATCTGCATACTCATAAAGTTAATAAAACTTAGAAGTGGTTCAGTCTTAACTTTTAAGCATATTGACAGAATTTACATTAGGGAAATGCAGCTCCAGTGTTCAGGAGACATGTTAGGTTCTTTTATCTTTCTTTCTTTTTTTTTTGGTACTGGGGATCAGACTCATGACCTTGCACTTGCCAGGCAGGCAACTTGTGCCACTGAGCTAAATCCCTGGCCCCCAGGTTAGGTTCTTATTAGGACTATAGACAGATCCCATTAAGCATAGAACAGTGGGCAGGACTTATCATCCCAGTGATAGTTACTTAAAAATGACTTGAATTAGTCATCTAACAAACAAACAAACTACTATCTTAAAAATTTATGGACTTGGTATGGTTCAACATGCTATAAATCCAGTACTCAGGAGGCTGAGGCAAGAGGATTACTGCAAGTTCAAGACCAACCTGTGTTGCTTGGTGAAGTCAAGGCCAGCCTGGACTACACAGTGAGACTCTGTCTTAAAACACAAAAACCCTAAAAATCCTGAATAAATAAAAGTTGAAAAGGGCTAGGAATATAGCTCAATTGTAGGACCTGGGTTCAATCACCAATACTCAAATTCAAAGACAAACTTTGGACAATTTTTATTTGATGCATTTCCTCCTCTGTCAATCCATTTGTTATTTTAACAAATGATTTTTGAGAATCTCTTATATGAGAGGCTTAATCATACGTGTTCAGGAATGCACCAGGGGATAAATGCAAAACTATCTGTGATCGTAGAGCTCATGTTTACAGAGTTAAGGAGATTGAAAGAACAAATAAATAAATAAAATACATGTATGTCAGATGGTTCTAAATATTGTGAAGAAAAATAAATGCAGGAAGCGGGGTAGGACATGCCCCATGGGGAGCAGATGTGGAGACAGAGGTGGGATTTTAAACAGAGTGGTTAGGAAAGGTTGTACCGTAGTGTAACTTTGTTAAGGGATGTATGTTAGCTGCTTCCACATGACTTTAATAATCTCCTTTCAGAAATAATTTGAGTACCCAAACTAGGAGAACACTGACCTAGGGGTTCTGTGGTTTTTGTTGCATACTTGCAATAAGACCGTGTAAGATATTATAAGTGTAAGATCTTGTCTCTAAGACTGGTAACTTTGCCACAAAAAACATGGTTCTATACAGAATAAATTGAGTGACTATTTCTTCTCTAGTTAAGTGCTTGGTATACAGACTCCTCAGATGTTACTCCGCAGTGGATCCCCTGAATGAATACAGTCATGCACACGGACATTGCTTCTTTTTTTCCCCAATTCATTCGTTTGCTTACTTTTTTTTTTTAAATGGTGATTTTTTTTTTGTTTGTTTTTTTTACTCATACACTAAGAATTGCTATTTATTTATTCTTTTTTTGTCTTTTTCATTTTCTCGGTACCGGGGATCGAACTCACGACCGCCTGCTTACAAGGCAGGTGCTTATGCCACTGAGCTAAACCTTCAGCCCCCATTTGCTTACTTTTGAAGCTGAGTGTGAGCCCACTGAGGGTATGGCTAGGGCAACAATTCGTTCACCTTGGCATCCTCAGTTCCAAATCTAGTGTCTGGAATATGTCAGGCGCTCTGTGATTGTCAGTGGAATAAACAAAATTTGAAAGCAAAATGGATACTTGAAGACTTGAACCTCTTAAGGGATGAATCGCTAATGACCTCCTTACCACTCAGTTGCCCCAGTGAGTGTCACAGCACGACAGTTACTCTGCTTCTGCAAATCCTCCACGGAGCCAGCGCCAAGGGCCTGCTCTATGGAATAAAGTGACAGTCTTCCCACAGCAGGGCACTTTCAGTGTAAGGGATGGTGAGACTTTCTTCCCAGTCCCATTTTCCCATGACGGTGCTGTTAAACGTGAAAGCTGCGGTCCCCACGTCCCTTCCACCTCTGTCATAGTTAGTAATGTGCATTATATCCCTGTCCCACGTGGCATGGAAAAGTGATGCTCTTCACACCAGATTGGGACAAACTTATGAGTTTGATATCTACTTTTGGGGAGTCAGAAGAGAGAGAGGGGGAACATAGAGGCTTTATTTTTTAATGAAGTCCTGCTTCTAGGTCTTAATTATTGTGTATTTTTTTGGTAAACTGCCAAATCCCTGTGAATTTTACAGGCTCATTGCAGGAATAGTAATTAGTACCTCCCAGCATGGTAACGAAGGTCAAGATGGATAATATATGTAAAGCATTTGTTATGGCTCCCAAGGCATAATGGAATCATCTGATAAACTATTGCTAGTATTTCCAACACTACTAATTGAGTGAATTGAGGCAGATAGAATTTTCACTTCTATAAATTTTGTTTCCATTGTTGAACATTTATATAATCAGTAAAGATAACAATTATTAATATGTTTGCATTTTAAAATAAATCTAAGTACATTACAATAACCAGGTAACATTTATAACACTCTTGGTTGCCTTAGCCCTTCAGCATGTGAAAAAAGTGTAAGATGTTGTTTTTATAAACATGTCAGAACCAAGTGTGATAGCACAAGTCTGTAGTCCCAGCTACCTGGGAAGCTAAGGCAGGAGGATCACAAGTTCAAGGCCGCCTTGGTAACTTAACAAGACCTTGTCTCAAGCTGAGAAGGGGCCAAGGGTATAGCTCCGTGGTCGAGCACTTGCCTAACACATATGAGGGCCTCAGTTCAATCCCCCAGTACTGTAGAAGCAAAGAAAGCATTTTGTACTGAAATAGGACGGTATCTAACAGGGACCTCGCCGTGGTCCCAAAAGCCCTGAACTGCGGAGGAACAGTTTAGCAAGCATTTTGCCTTCGTGCTGGTTGACATAATCTCAGTTCTTTGATAGTTTTCTCAGGAAAAAGACAACTGATAGAAATCATTTTTTTCCAGGTGGGAAGGCCATGCTTTAACAGAGTCTGAACTATAGTCCGGTAACTTTCTTTCTTATTTATTTAGAATTTTCTTGCAGTGCAATTAGGAACAGAGTCTACGACTAGGCAGGAGAATCCCTGACTCGCCCTGTGGTGGAGATGATCTGTCTGGTGCTGAAAATGTCTCCGGTGTTCTGACCGCGGTCAGCAGCCATGGAGTCCAGCAGCCTCGGGAAAGCAGCCACGTTAGATGAACTGCTGGGCACTTGCATTGAGATGTTTGGTAGGAGTCTTTTTTTCTCTTGTCGTTGCTTTCGTCTATTTTGATTCTATTGTTTCCCTCACATAGGACACACAGGTCATTTGTGGAACAGAATTCAGGGTCTGCACTATGATATTTGAGGTCTTTTGGATTAACTCCATTGCCCCTCGGTTCACTGTCCTATTGACTGCCCACAGCTTGTGCTCCAGCCAAACTGTCTACTTAATATTTCTGGACCATTCCCTTTCCCCCTCTCCTTTCTATTTCCATGCTTTTAAAATATAATCTCTTTGAAATTCTGCTTCTGGGCTCATCTCAGTTGTCATCTCCGATGTCCTAATGCCATTTCTACTGGCCCCATCAGAAATGCTGGTGGATTTTTCCACTGTCTCCCATCCCACTATAATTTTCTTATGGCACAGAGTCTGAACTGCTGTGATCATTGCTTGGTATTTTGACATTTACAGTATGGCTGGCACAATATTCTGCTTTCCATATTGCATACATCATGTAAGTCTTACTAAATGATAGGCTTTACAGCCATATGCTTCTTTACTTTGTTTTTATATTTTTTATATTGTTATGTATCTATTGTTTATGTATCCACCGCAACATGGGATTATTCTTGCAAAAATAGTCACGTGAGACTTGCTTATTTAATTGCCTACCATAGGAATCTGAGCAGAGCAGGTTTATCAGACAAAATACAGGATGATCAGTTAAGTTTCAGTGTCTGGTAATCTACATTCTTTGTGAATATCCTAAACAATGATTGGAACATGCTTATACTGAAAAATCCATTACTGTTTGCTCTAAATTAAGTTTACCTGAATATTCTGTATTTTTATGGTTAAATCTGTCAACTGAAAACCAAGAGCGTCACCCAGGTTAACTTGCAAGGAAATACAGAAATAGAAAGTGAACAATAATTGGGTTTATGAAGAAGTTTGAACACTATTATTTTTCTAGTGACATTAGAAAAAGAGCAAACTAATACTGTTATCTTTTTACCCCTTATTTTGTTTTTAACAGATGACAATGGCGAGCTGAATAATAGTTATTTGCCACGAATTGTTCTCCTGATGCACCGATGGTATTTATCTTCCACTGAATTGGCTGAAAAACTTCTCTACATATATCTTTTCAACAATTGTGTAATTTTGCAATAATAAATCAAGTTCTGTATTTAGATAAAAGTCTGTTCTAAACCCGTAAATTAAGATGAATAAACAGGCTTCAGTCTGTTGTCCAGCAATTTTGAGAAAACATAGCTGTTTAGATGAAATATCTGGGTGATAGACCAAACAGTTGACCATCCACTGGTCTGGAAAATAGTTACTAAGACATGAAATGAAAAAGAAGCCATAGCTGTGTGTTACTAACTTGTCTTAAACATTCTGACTATTATGACAGTGAATGAATGTTTAGCGCTGATTCAAGACCTGATTTATTTCCCCTATGATGACAAAATCCTGGGTGTAGAGGACACAGCTCAGAAATATGGAGATGCCAGTCAAAATAATTTTTTCTGGCTTAGGTACAACCGTCAACTTAGATTTCACGTTATCGCTTGCTGGCAGGATCCCGTGAACATTTTAGTACGTTTATTGAAATTTGTGGTTTGATACTAATTTTAGATTTTCTTCTGAAATAAAAACAAACCACAAAAATCCACATAGAACCGAAGATGTAAACTTGGTGTAGAGTACTGGCTTAGCATGGGCAAGGCCTGGGTTTCATCCCAAGCACTTAAAAAGTGCTTTCAGCAACCACCACTTTGCTACATAATGCAGTCCTGAAAAGCATTGTCAAGTGATATAGCTGGTAATACAGTCCACATTTCCAAGGAGGTTTTATTCCCTGATATTTCATATTTGCTGTGTAGTCTGTAATGTTGGTTCCTGCAGTGTCTGCTTTACTCAAGCCCAGAGGACCTAGAGATGAGTGGGGGGCACCTGAGAAGCAGAGGGCTCAGTGAGGATTGTTGGGACCTGCCAGGGCTGCTGGAATGAACAGGAATTCCATCTGTTAAGCCCAAGCCTCTCCACTTCCTATGTCTCCCTCCACCTGCCTGCCCACAATCTCAGTGCAGAGCAGAATGTTAGAGAGGATAAAGATGTAATTGCTGTAAACCAAAATCCTTGGAAATGAGCAAGCTCCTAGTCCTCAAGAACCCAAGGATTCCTCATTACTTGGTTTATGCTGTGCCTGCCATGTAGTAGGAGCTCCATTTTGTTTAAAAAACTATCAATAAGCTAGTCAGG
This sequence comes from Cavia porcellus, assembly GCF_034190915.1. Taxonomy (NCBI): domain Eukaryota; kingdom Metazoa; phylum Chordata; class Mammalia; order Rodentia; family Caviidae; genus Cavia; species Cavia porcellus. The sequence continues at coordinate 227,988,624 of NW_026947484.1, read as the reverse complement.
GATTAATCCCCGCACTTGGGAGGCTAAGGCAGGAGAACTGCCAGGAGTTCAAGGCCAGCCTGAAAAACAGCAAGACCATATCTCAAAAAAATTGATAGACTTAAGAATAAATAACATAACCCATATAGTTATATACCTAAAAGTGATATTTTCAGATAATGAAGAAATTAAAATGCTTAATAAGACACTAAACCCTAAACTTAAAATCTTCTTGGCTAAAAGAGTGCTTTTATGTATTATCAATTCTAATTATTTATATTTGGCAGTATATTTGTAATGGTAGCTGGCAGTTACTGGTTGGTCAGTGGCTTCTCTTCCAGACCAAAAATACATCCTAGACATTAACAAATCAGGTTTTAACCACTCAGTATTGACTTAATCAAAGCCGATTTCTTTCCTCATTTAAGGGGCTACATATACATGTTGACTATCTCTTACCCGAAGGGCTTAGGACCAGAGTGTTTCAGATTTGGGATTTTTAAAAAAGTTTTAGAATACACCAGGTATGGTAGTTGACACCTGTAATCCCAGTATTTGGGAGGCTAAAGGAGGGGATTGCCATGAGTTTGAGGCCAGTGTGGACTTGCAGTTTGGACTACATAGCAAGACCTTGTGTCAACAAACGAACAAAAATCTGGGCCTGGTGGTGCATGCCTGCAATTCCAGCACCAGGAGGCTGAGGCAGGAGAATCGATGCAAGTTCAAGGCCAGCCTGGGCTACAAAGTGAGTTCAGGGATAACCCGAACTGCCATCATGAAAAAAAAAAAAACCACAAAAACAAAAAGACCAAAAAATGTAGAATATTTGCAGGTATGTATTAAGAAATCTTAAGGATGGGACCCAAGTCCAGACAAAAATTCATTTATATTCCATATGTAAGTTGTGCATGTGGTCTGAAGGTAATTTATATGATATTTTTGGTGCACATGCATTCTAAGTCTGATCTGTCACATAAGGTCAGGTGTGGAATTTTCTACTCACAGCCCTGTCAGTGCTCAAAAAGTTTCAGAATTTAGATCATTTTGGATTTTGGATTTTAGGATTAGAGAACATCAGCCGACAACCCAAATGTCCCGAGTGTGATCCCCACCCCTTGCTAGGAAGCTGTGAGTTGAAGAAACAGCTGTGGGTGTGCAAAGACAACAAGGTACAGCAACTTTTTCTTTAACTAGAGCACGTACCAAAATGCCAGTGGAGAGAGCTGCGATGAGTTTCGATTAAAGATCTGCTATTTCATAAGGTAAATATATATGTAGGGGTCTAATTTCTTTGTAGTTTCTGTTTCTGGGGTTGTTAACAATTTCCTTTTTCTCTAAGCGGTAGACCTAGTTTCATAATAGAATCTACTCAAATATGCCCCCTCCCCACACTGCTTTCTGCCTATTAAAAATGGCCCTTCTTTTTTCTTGGGGGTAGCAGGGTACTATTTACCTTGTAGACTATAGGTCAAAAGTGGTGAATACAATTAGGGAATGGAACCAGATTTTATGGAGGACGAAGTCAAGTTTTTAAACCTCCTCATCACTTACATTCTCCCTAACATGCTGAGAACTGGGGGAAGGATTTCTTCTTAGCTGTCATTCTACAGAGAGTCAGAAGCTCAGAGCTGGAGTGCTGGATTCTGGTCCTTGACTGAAGGAGAGTGGAGAGTCTGCAATGATGGTTGGGCATGGGAGATGGCTAATTAGATTCTGCATGAAAAGTAGTCTATAAAATGGTACAATAGTTCATACAATGGTTCCATAGAAGCCCACTTTGAAGTCTTCAGCTGTCAAATGTGCTGTATTTCTTTCAGGTACTGGATTCTGAAGTTTCCTGCAGAGTTTAATTTGGATCTTGGTTTGATTCGCATGATTGAGGAATTCCGGGAAGTAGCTAGTCAATTGGGATACGAAAAACACGTCAGTCTCATCGACATATCCAGCATGTAAGCTGACACAAACATCTTTCACACTTGATGAGTCTACAGCTCTGAGGCAGGATTAATCACTTGACCCCAATCTGTATAGGTCCAGAGTTCATTGAGAACAGCCTTGCTGTGGGGAACACAGACATTACTGGTTACAACTGTACTCTCCAAGCTACAATTTCTTTGTAAAATGGAAAAGTGGATTTCTCATGGGCTTATGATAAGCTTCCCAAAAGCACATAAAATAGCATGTGAAAGCATTTGGCACATAATAGATTCCCAGTATTTAGTTACTGAAATCTGCATTTAGTTGATACCTCCTACCCCTTGGTTACTTAATGTGTGGTCTTCAGATCAGCAACATTGGCATCTTTGTAGTGTTCATTGGAAATGAAAAATCCTGGGCTACACCTGCAGAACTGAAATCTACACTTTCTTTTTTTCTGACACAGGGGATTGAATCCAGGGCCTTCCTACTGAGCTACATCCCGAGCCTCTTTATTATTTTTTTATTTTTTTAATTTTTAGGCAGGGTCTTACTAAATTGTCCAGGCTGGGCTTGAATTTACAATCTTGCCTCAGCCTCCTAGGGTGCTGGGATTACAGGCATGCACCACCATGCCTGGCTGGAATCTGCATGTTAATAAAGATCCCCAGGTGATTTATATACTTATTCAGTGCTGAGAAACCCTGTACCACGGTGCTTCTAAGGTTGCCTGAGGTTATACAAATGTTGACTATAGTGGTTTGTTCATTTATAAAAGAACTTAGTGATAGGTTTATTTCATATGGTCTAGGTAACTTCACACAGAGAAAATTATTTCAAGAGCCTATGTGTGATTATTCATCTTGCAAATAGATGTTCTTTTGTCTTAGGCATTCTTACCATATTCTCTTTATGTGAAATACTTACTCAACAGTGACTAATCAAGGAATCATCAGGGATGTTTGTTTAAAGTATATATCATTCAGGTTCATTCCTAGTAAATCAGAATGTCTGGCACTGAGATCCAAAAATATCTTTGTAACATATTTTTTCCCGGATAATTTATATTATGCCAAAGTATGAGAACCACAGCATAGCTTTCGGTGGTTTCTATACACCTTAAATCACCATCTGTAAGCTGCTGAACTTCCAATTTTATGTACCTATCCCTGACCTCTCTCTTATGATCCAGATCTTGCTCGGTCATAAGGGACAAAAACCAAAGACTCTGGATGGGTTAGAGCAAAGCTCCTCTGTCTGGAAAAACAACTCAGAGTTTATGTTCTGTTGGCAACGGGTCAGTGGTGTTCTCTTCATATACAAAGGACGGGGTGTGTATTTTGCATAAGCTCTTGGAAGCAGGCCAAGTGTTACAGAGTCCGTAGGTTAATGACATCCACCCAGTGAAATGGGTTTCAGCACACTGACCAGGGTCATTTTTCTTTTCCAGTCCTTCCTACGACTGGATGAGAAGAGTCACACAGAGGAAGAGAGTATCCAAGAAGGGCAAGGCCTGTCTGCTGTTTGACCATCTGGAGCCCATTGAATTGGCAGAGCACCTCACTTTTCTGGAGCATAAATCTTTTAGAAGGATCTCAGTAAGGAACTTGACATTTACTCTTCCAAGGATTAACAAGCACCATGCCAACTTTCCCAAGAGCCACATTTTCATCCTCTGAAGTGTTGGCAGCCACTGTCACTGGGCTCTGCTGGAAAAGTGCCCTGAATTCACAGAAACAATCCCTTTTAACCAAAGATAAACATGATCCTGTCTTTATTTTATGGCGCTGGAGCTATGTTTCTGTCAGTATTTTCAATGTCTCCTTTCATAGGATTAAAGCATGGTTTTTCTCAATGCTCAGTGGAGTTTTAACCATTCAAAAGTTTCTTAGTGCCATTGACTTCTCCCAAGTGAACATACTCTACCAGGTCCTTTATTGGGAGGAAAATATTTAAATTGAGATTTGTATAAATACTTAGTTATGGGTACAGGTAGAAAATAGAAATTCTCTGTTTCAAGGAGAATCTTACCATCAGACTTTCTTTCCCAGTGATACAGAGCCTGAATTAATGTTTGTTTCCTGCTCACGTTGGTAGGGGGCTTTGTTCCTTCTCTGTATCTTCTTTCTTCCTTGACTGTGGTCTAGATCTTAGTTGCCTTCCTTGATATCTACTTGTTCTGATAATCTTTCTGCACTGATTGATAATCAGATATTTGCTCTGCTTTGTTTCATCAAGCTCTGGGGGAGTCTCTTCTCTTCCATTTTCAAGGAACCAAAAACCAATTTATACTATTGCTTGCAAAGAACACCAACTTGATTAGACGAAGCATGAATTTCTAAGGGTGGTCTTTCACGAAGCAACTCTGCTTGGAGACAACTTTAATGATTTTCCAAAGCAGAGAATGGGAGGAAATCATCACATATGACAGATCATATTTATTTCAAGATCTCCATGCTAAACTTTCTGAGAATATGTACATTCTGCTAGAGGTGCTTTCCTTTCTGATACCTTCCTTACCTCATTTCTTGTCTTGAAACAATTTAACGAAATGCTTCTGATTTGAAGTTGTTATATTTATATTCTTTCATTTCTTGTTCTTTAGTGTATATCATTATATCTCAAGCTTTTTTGATCATTGGAATCACTAGTAGTATATTAAGATGAAGATTCTTAGAGATATTAATCACTTATGTCCTGGGTGTTTGCTGGAACCAGCATTTTGACAAATGACCAAAGTGGATCTTATGATTCAGTAAATTTGCGATGCTCTGAAATATGACCTTCAATCTGACCCTTTTCTTCCTCCCCCCAGCACTGTGATAATGTGTGTTTGTGTGTATATAGGAGTGGTATTGGAAATGCAGCAAAATAGCCTGTTAAAGGTGCCTATACATTTAACCTGTAGGATATCACTATAAATGGAATAAAAAACATGTTGTTATAAAGCACTGTTTGTTCTATGCAACATTCTAATTTCTGACTTTGCAAAAGCTCCATTATAATTCAGAATCTCTGAATCTTCCTTTACTAGTTTACTGATTATCAAAGCTATGTCATCCATGGCTGCTTGGAGAATAACCCAACCTTGGAGAGATCTATTGCTTTATTTAATGGAATCTCTAAGTGGGTCCAATTGATGGTTCTCAGCAAACCAAGCCCCCAGCAAAGGGCAGAAGTTATCACAAAGTTTATCAATGTTGCAAAGGTATGTCTGGTAATTAAACTGGGGTTCTTGGATTCTGGATATTCTTTCCATGTATTGAGAAAAAGTCTTTGAGGAAATTTGGTGCTTGCAGTATAAGGATCATGAATTATTAAACTACTCATGGATAATGCGTGAACAAATCATACTTTTCTTATGCAAAAAAGATTGGTTTTGAAAAGTAATACTTGGCTTTTCTGTCAAAGAATTGATATATTTTTCTAACGGGTCCTACTTGCACTTCATTTTAAGTCAATATGATATTTTACTGTGTTTCTGTTATTTAAATTATGGATGGATTTACCTGTGCCTCAGAAAGTTAAGAAAAATTTAAAATTTCCTACAAATTATTAATGTTAACATTTTTGTTGCAGAAGCTCCTTCAGCTCAAAAATTTTAACACCCTGATGGCGGTGGTGGGAGGCCTTAGCCACAGTTCAATTTCACGCCTCAAAGAGACCCATTCCTACCTTTCTTCAGAGGTGACAAAGGTATAGTGGATTTTGATCTTAACTGTAAATAAACACTTGCAAACTGGTTAGGTATAGTATACCCTCAACAGATATCACTCAGAATGGAAAAGCTTTCCTCTCAAACCAATCATAGGCTGCCCCTGGGGAACAGAATGGGAAGGGAACAGCCACACTAGCTGAGTCCACCTGGAAAAGCAAGTCAGAAGTGATGCCCAGTGTTCTGACGAGAATCCTTTCACATGTCATTAACATACTGCAGTTGTGAATTGTCAACAAGTACTTATTTGGTGCTTACTATGTGGTAGGCACATAGAATACCAGACAAATTGTCAGAAGTCACTCTGACTCTATCTTCCTGGAAATAGAGTCATTGGATGGCCACTCTATTTATAACTCTGTGCTTGATACAGCAGAGGATACAAAGGAAGGGGAAGACATGGGTCTTGTATAGTGCTACTCAGCTTTATAGCTGAGTTGTTAGAAATACATATAGTTTTCTGCCATATTTCTTTCTAGACCACATTCATAATTTTTCCCTTATTGAGCAAAAAGGAGCATTTTATCCTTATGAAGTATTCCTTTATAAGGCTGTACTTTGATGTATTGATAAGGACATGTTCAGCTTTAAGTTAAAAAACAAAGAAAAAATATAAATTGACTAAATAATAAGGAAATCTATTTTGTAACATACCTGGAAGTCCAGAGGCAGAGGGTTTAGGTATAGTTTGATCAGAGGCCTAGCTCAGTTCCTCTGCCTTCTCAGGATTTTACGTGGTTTTGTTTTGGGTTTGTTTGCTTCTTCCTGACTGGGCTGTGTGTAACAATGACAAAATCATACCCTCTTGTTCATGAAAGCTGGAGATAGGCAAGGTTTTTGGCTTCATCCCTATCCTCGTAAGATTAAAGAACTTCTTTTCAGACAGATTGAGCCATCTCAAGTCCCATGTGTAGACCAGTGACAATTTTCAGAGAGGTACAGTGTACTGACTGGTTTGATCTTGTTTTGCTGAACCAATCACAAACCAGAGGGATGGAGTTTCTGTAAATGGCAAATCAGAACTCATTCTTGGTCATGTGGATAGAAACAGCTCTAAGAGCTATTTGGGGAAGAGAAGACTGATCAAAATTGGGGTCTATCAGGAAGATCTGGTTGCTGTTAAACAACCACCAATGGCTTCTCTATATAAAAAAGAGAAAGTAAACACAGAAGTACCATTGTTTGATCTCCAATTTTGCAGTCATTCCAAGCACAATGGGACATATTATGTGTTTTGTTTCTTTTAACTTTGTACTACATTCCAATTAAAAAGCAAAACAAATTTAAATGTTGTAAAGAATAGGATTCTGACAGGGGCTCATAGAAACTTGGAATTACCAATGTGTCTTTCAAACTTATTTATTTGAACTATTTTTTCTTATGTAAAAAGGAAATTAAGATCCAGAAACTGATTTTGCTCAACCTCACCCATCTAGTTAGAGCAGAGTCCAAAAACTACAGCTGCCTCACATTTGAATGCAACTTTCCCCACTCTATAACATCACAGTGCCCCAGATTCACCTTCAGTTAGTATATGGAATGAAACTTTCTTGGGACAACTAGACATTTTAATATGTCATATGCTTAAAGCTGTGGACTGTAATATTTTCACAAATTACAAAACACTAAGTATACATGGTACCTTAACATCTCAGTATCACTAGTACATAGAGGAGCAAGCTATTTCTGATTTGTAGCAGAGTCGTGCATTTTTCTAACTTTCTTTTTCTTGGTTAATATTTCCCTGCATCAATGTTGGTGCAATTGATACTTCTCTCAGTAGCTGAGGAATTTGCTAGCCACACATTGCAGGACCTAGGAGATGGGTAGAAGAGAAGACTGTTTGAACATTCTACTTTTCCATCTGTTCCCAGAACTGGAATGAAATGACAGAATTGGTCTCCTCCAATGGTAATTATGGCAGTTACCGCAAGGCCTTTGCCGACTGTGATGGTTTCAAGATCCCCATCCTTGGAGTACACTTGAAAGACTTGATAGCGGTCCATGTCATTTTCCCGGACTGGATGGAGGAGAACAAAGTGAACATTGTGAAAATGCACCAGCTCTCTGTTACCCTGAGTGAACTGGTCGCCCTGCAGAACGCCTCTCACCACTTAGAGCCCAACATGGATTTGATCAACCTGCTCACTGTGAGTTCCAGGGGCTTACATTTGTGTTAAATAACCCTTCTGCACCTCACCTTCTAGGGAACATGAAGGTGAGATGCGTGCCAGCCATTCACTTGGAGGGAAAATTTGACTTCTGGGGCTGGAAATGAGTAGAAATCTCAAAAGATGAGGGAAACCCTACACCTCTAACCAGCAGGACTTGAGACTATACTCTTGGCGCAAATCGGGTTCCTTTTGTGTGAGAGGCCCAGTCTCTGCCCATGCACCACCCTCCTTCTGAAGTTCCTAATGAGTTTCCTCAACGGACCTCAACTCCTCACTCTGCCTCAGCACACTCAGCCACCCAGACACGTCCTTCTGCATGTGCTCCAAACCTTGCTTCTCTGTAACCTCATTACACGGCTTTCACCAGAGCCCGCAGTGATGCACAGAGCTCCTCTGTGACCTGCTGTGCCCCCCACTGACCTGCCCAAGCCTCCAGCCTCTACCCAGCCTCGCATTTGAAGACCTTCATTGCAGCCTTGTTTGCCCTCATCCTCTCCCGACCACACCACCTTTTGAGAAATGTTGGGCTTCATGTATTTCTACCATGAAATGCTGCCTGCCACTTCCTGGGATTCATATGTCCTTATAAAATCCTTTCCTTCTCCACCCAGATAGCTGGTTCAAATTCAGAAGTCTCCTTTTAGAGCATTCTCTGTTTCCTCTGAAAAAGGAATGTGTTGGCCTTGGACTCTGTACTCTCTTTACTGCAGGAGATATCGCTTTCCCATTGTAGTTTTTCTGTTTATATGCCTGGTACATCACATGCCTGGCACTTTCCACAGCATCCAGTGCATTAGGACCTCAATAAGGTCTTTTAGGAGTGAGGCCAGACAGACAAAAGAACTTCATCTACCGCTCGTGTTTGTTGGCATTCCTGGCACACTTGTTTAGCTGGTCTTCAGGTTCTAGAACTTTTAGAAACAGCAGGTATATGAAGGGGAACATATCCCTTGGTTTATTCTATGGAGGGAAAAAGAAGCACTAACCACATCCACTCACTCTTGCTTAAACAAAGGATATACTATATCCCTATTTGGGTTTGTAACACTGTGGCCCCGAAACTTGACTATGATATTGAATTGATTATTTTCATTTTGTGTCTATAGAGAATAAATTGTCCGTAAGCTCTGACAGCCAAGTCACCTGGGGCTGTTGCATTGGAATAGGAGTGTGGTTCTGGCAATTCCACTGTGCCTAGACAGTGGAATTTTTTACCAAAGAAGAGGCTCTTGGTGTAAGAAATAACGCTCACTGCACTGTTTTCTTAAAGCACAGGTGTGTAACACACACACACAAAACAAATCTTTTGGGGCTGAGTTTGTGTAACAAACAGAAAACACATATATTCTCTAACTGGTGGGGGGGAACCAACACACAGCACTCCAAGCACCTGCATTTATTAATCATTTGCTATGTAAATCTGTTTCCATGAATAGGTGACCAGAGTGTCAGTCCCAATTACACTGCAAACCACAGGCACAGGTGATGTCTGAAGACCAGTCCCAAGGCGTGCCTTGGTTTCAAGTGTCTGTGTCAGGGCTGGGTCCTGATGTCAAGCATAGCTTCACGGAGCAGGTGCCTACATCTGGGCAAAGCCCGATCCAAAGGAAAGACTATAACGGAGCAGGAAAGTTAATTTTGTATTATAAATGCATCAAGTGTCATTATGAAAAAAATCAGATATGTAGAGAGGTACTGAGAATTGTGAATCAAATTTCAGGGGTATAAATGGAAAACTTAAAATCCAGAAATAAAATCAGAGACCCCTCCCCTCTTTTTGAGACAAGTTCTTGCTAGTTGAATTCAGTATGTAGCCCAGAATGTCCTCAAACTCTCATTAGCCTCTCAGTGCTAGGACCAAGGCCATGCACCACCATGGCCTGCCCCAGTTTCTTTTGAGGAAAAAAAGCAAAAAGAAAAAGGGATGCCAGAATCCCAATTCCTTTCTTCTGTCTCTTGGAGATACTGATAATTTTACATATTTGTGATGCATAGTTGATTACCTTCCTCTTGGGGTTTGATTCATACGCATACTGCATCTTGATCATTCTTCTTTCAGGTCCTCCCACCTTCCCCTCTCCCTCCTTCCCCAGAACCCCTGCCCATCACTACAGAATGTACCTATCTGTTTTTTAACCTGGCTCTTTTATTTTGCTTGTAAATTATATATATTTTAAGTCTTTCAGATTCAAGAAACTATATAGGATTTAACCTTTTGTGACTGATAATTCACTTAGTAAAGTGGCCTTAAGGGCCTTTTAGTTTCCTCCAAATGGCTCAACTTTATCCTTCTTTATGACTGAGTAGTACTCTACTGTATAACACCGTATTTTCTTTATTCATGAATCTGTTGGTGTGCATATAAGCCTCTTCTGTGATTTAGCTATTTTGAGTTATGTTGCTGTGAACATGGATATGCATGTATATTAGGACTTGAGCTCTTCACAAAGATCCCTAGGAAAGGAATTTCTGTTTTTAATTTTTTGAGGAATCCCCATGCTGATTACCGTACTGGTATACTAATTTATATTCTCACCAGCAAAAGTAGAAGGGTTATTTTTTTCCCCACATCCTCCCCAGCATTTGGGCTGACCTTGAACTCATGACAGTCCTCCTAGCTCAGCCTCCTAACTGCTGGGGTTACAGCAATAGTTGCTTTTGAGTCCTTGACAATGGTCATTCCTACTGGAGTAAGGTGAATCTCATTTTGATTTGCATTTCTCTAATGGCCAAAAATGCTGAATATTTTTTCATGTATTTATTGGTCATTTGTATTTCTTTCTGTGAAAACTGTCTATTCATTTAAGTTGCCAAGTGTTTTTTATTTTGAAGTGTCTAATTTTTTGAGTTCTTTATCTATCTAGATATTAGTCCTCTGTCTGAGATGTAGCTGATAATTTTTTTTTCCTATTCTGTAGGTTGTCTTTTCACTATGTTGATGTCCTTTATTGTGCAGAAGCTTTTTAATTTGATGTGGTTCCATTGCTGATTCTTGGTATAATTTTTTGCTAAGCCCCAAAGCACAAGGCTGCCTTTCACACTGTCATGGCCCAGTCCTAAATGGATGGTGTTGCTTCTAGCCCTGCCTCTGAAGTTATTCAGCTTTGCTAACTAGCAGTGGCCTTTGGCTTTTTCATAAGGGCTCTGTGCTCATTTGGGAGGTGTCTCCTGGTGCCAAACTGCTGTGACTCTAGAAATAAGGATTCGTGGAACTCTGAAAACAAGTCAATGGCTCTTGAGGACAGCACTATCCTGCACATGAATAACGGGGCATCAAGTCGATTGCTCCTGCAAGCCGAGATCCTTCCTCTCTCCTCCCTGAGGAGGAGCTTAGTGCACAGGGAGAAGCTCCCATTCTTTTCTGCCCTAGGGAGCTCACTCCTCACTGCGAGGACTGAGACATCCACTACATGGTCCTCATCTATTCCTCATTGTCCAGTGACCATTTCTTGAAATGTGTGCATATTCAGATTAGAACCACGTGGTGAACCATAGTTGCCCAAATGCCCAAGAGCAGATCTGTGAGGTCCCAAGACTCCAAGTCAAAGGTTCGCCTCAAGTAATTGTTTTCATCTGACCTTGCCCCGAGGTACCATAACCAATATATGACTGAGAGACCTGAAGGATAGAAAATGAGAACTCTTAAGTTGAACATCAATTATTAAGGGCTACTCTGCAGTAGGCTGTCTAGCTAAGCTTGAGTTTTCTTTAATAACTGTTGCTGGGCATGGTGGCACATGCCTGTAATTCCAATACTTTAGGAAGCTGAAGAAGAGAGGGAGGAATAGGAGGTGTTTGTGAACTCACAATTCCTTTTAAGGGTGTGTTCCAGTGCTCCAGGGATCACCCCAGCCTTAGAGTTTCCATGATGTCACAACAGCACACTTGGGCCTTTGGGGGGACATTGGGGATTCAAACTGGCTGAGGGTGGTGGTGCACATCAGTAATCCCAGCACTCTAGGAGTCTGAGGCAGGAGGATTGCAAGGTCATGGGCAATTTTGTGACTTAGCAAGACCTTGTGAACATTTTATTTCCAATGTAGGCATATCACTAACATCTAACTCACGTTATTTTATATCTGTGAAAAATAATACCCCTTTACCTGTTGCCTCACATGGTGATACCTGTAATTGCAACACTCTGGGATGCTGAAGCAGGAGGATTGCAAGCCTGAGCCCAATCTGAGCAAGTTAGCAAGTTAGTAAGACCCTGTCTCAAAATAAAAAATAAACGACTGGGAATACAGCTCAGCATGAAGACCTGAGCTCAGTCCCCAGTGCCACAGTGATGATAACAGTAAGACCTCTTGCAACCCTGCTTCCTGGGTGTGTAGTGGAAGAATTAGGGGACCAGATTTAAGAGGGCAGGACCATACCACCTTTATCATTGTGTCCTTGGTCCTCTGAAAGCACAGGGTATGAGACGCCGGAGGACCACACCCCAGGGTGTCGGACTTGGGTAGTTCCTTCTTTCAGGGACCATCTGGAACCAGGAGCTCTGAAAACCGATGCTTCTGTTTCATGATATACAAAACAGTATAATTCTTTTCAGAGTATTTTTAACCCGATCCGTTACTTTTACTGCTCTGAGTATATGCAAATAACTGGAAAGCCCCTGTATTTTTAGTCTCATTTTTTAAAAAAAGAGAGAAGAGAAGTTGCAAAAATAATGAGTGGAGGGAATTTGATGCCTGAGCATATTTTATTGTACAATAAACATTTTGGCCAAAGGGAATCCTACCACGAAGACTAAATCTGGAACCTTCTATACTGAAAGGATTGCCAGTCAATGTAACCACCATGGTCTGAGACAGTGGACCAGAACATTTTCAGAAGTATCTAGAATCAGCAAATATGTTTGAACCACATTAAAGCCTGTTCCAGTATTCAAAGTGCATGTAGAACATGGAACAGGCCACTCTTTGGGTAGGTTCTTGAGTCCAAAGGTCTGAGGCAGGAGGTAGGGTTGTGGGTGGCAAAGCAGGAGGGTAGTGGGACCCCCAAATGCAGCTTCTATGCATACATAAGCAGCCTGGCATGGCCTTCAAATGCTACACTGACTGAAAACAAACCCTGCAACTGTGACCTTGTAAGCAACCTAATTGGACACACATTTAGTTCATGTATTCATTTAACCCTTATCACAGCCGTGGGAGGCAGCTATGATTAATAATTCCCATTTTACAGGTCAGGAGACTGAAACTCAGGGAAGTTAACTGCTTGTCCAGATTCACACCACTACTAAGAAGAAAACAAACCAATGAAGTTAAAAACGTTTCCGTTTCTAGGCATCCCCTGCCCAGTTGACATGGAAAATACCCAAGAGGGCTTTGGGTCTTTTATGAGAGCATCTCCTGACTTGGTGTGAAGCTTGTCTGGGCTTCTGGTTGGATGTCATGGTGCTTCTGTCATCTCATCAGCAGATGCAGCTGTCACACAGTCACCCAGGACTTGGAGGCTGAGTCAGGAAGCAAGGATTGTGCTCCTTGAGGTCGAGATTAACACCTGATAGCAGGAGCTTTGAAGAGAGAAGTCACTTATGTTTTCTCTTTGTTTATGTAACCCTTAAACTGTAAGCCTACAGGCTGGAATGAGGGCTCAGGAGTGGGGAAGACCTCTGTGAGGCTTCAAACTCAGCAGAGGTATCTTTTGGGGAAGCCAACCAATGGTGGGTAACTACGTAGGGAAAATACGTGTTATTCTACCCGTGTGGAATTCTAAGAATTGTCAGTTGTGCTAGTGTTTAAACATTGTGCTACTGCATATGAAACTCCAGATTTCTGACTTGACAAAGTAGATTTTGGCAATTCTATATCATTTGTCAGTCTGACAACAGTTTGTCACCTTAGGGGATTTAGCTCAGTGGCATAAGCTCCTGCCTGGCAAGCATGGGGTTGTGAGTTTGACCCCTGCTACTGCAAAAAAAAAAAAAAAAAAAGCAAATGATTTGTCACTTTAATAGTGGCTCTCACAGATCATCACTCTCCCAGGGGCTTTTCTAACAGAGAATGCGTGTCAGATCCCATTTCTTCACAAATTTCCCTTACTATGGAGCTAGGAGGAAAGATCTATCAGTTAATTATACTCACATACTCTTTCTTCCAAATGATACCTTGTAGTAGTACCATTGTAGTATCTCTACTAAAACATTCCTTTAGTGTTGAGCTTTGTAACACACACTTGTAATCCCAGCTACTTGGGAGACTGAGGCCGTAGGATCATAAATTCAAGTTCAACTTGGGCAACTTAGTGGGAAAAACTGAGTTTGAGCTATCCCTGTCTCAAAATAAAAAGGACTAGGGATTTCTGTAGCATTTGGAGTGGGCTGACTAACCTCACATGTGAAGTGTTTGCTGTGGACACACCTTTTTGTGTTTTAAGTCTTCCTTACCCAAATAAACTACCAAGCTCTTCAGGGCAGAAAACAATTTTACAGTATTTTGTATCACCAGGACTTAATGCGGTGCTCTGGTGTTCTAAAATAATAGAAATTGTTTTTTCTTTACTTCCACAGTTCTTTAATCTAACCTCAAAGGCAGCATTTATTACATGTAATTCCTCCTCTATGCAGCTGGCCTTGCCTTGAGCCTGAAAAATCTCAAGCGTTCTTTGTTGCTCAGAATTTAGTACTTAGGGGCATGGTGGCACACAGCTGTACTCGCAGCACTAGGGAGGTTGAGGCAGGAAGATCTCTATGAGGTGAGTTCAAGGCCAGCCTGGGCTATGCAGTGAGACCCTGTTTGAAAAGGAAAGAAAGAACTTAGCACGAGGAGCTGCTCTATAAATGCTGGGAAGAACTGAGTGCTGGTTCTTAGCGATGCTAATGCTCACAGCAGGATCTTCTTTTTCTTTGTACATTTCCTTTTCTACCTCTGTGTTCCATGTTTTTATTGTTCTGCGTTTGCTTGAATTATTGAATATTGGATTTAAATGTTGAATTTGAAACACATTTCAGCAATGGAAATAGAAAAGCATGATCCAACACAATTATTTATCCTTTTTATTTTCATCGTAGCTCTCTCTGGACCTCTATCACACAGAAGATGATATTTATAAACTGTCGCTGGTGCTGGAGCCTAGAAATTCTAAATCGGTGGGTATTGTTTTTTCTCTAAGGATCAGTTCTAAACGCTGTTATTTTTCTCTTATAGTAAGAAGTGGTTACAATGGTATTTTGTGTTCTAAAGATTGAAGATTGAATGTAGATTTTAAAAAAATCTGTATTATTCCCACTTTATCAATGGAACAGCTTAAATTTTGACAGCTTTGACAGAGAATTATTTCTTTGTATAAGACAGTAATAAAAAGAACATTATTTCCATTACTGTTTCATTTTTGGACTGCAATTTCTTGTATCCTCTGTAACACAACTACATACAGACCTCCCCCTAAAAAAGAATTATCTTAAAGATGAGTTATAATTTTCCAGACTTTGTAAACACACACACACACACACACACACACACACACACACACTGCTCAACATAAAATTAGATTTACTGAATTTCAAATAATCTGATTATAATTTACAAATCAAATCTTTTAGTGTTTAACTTCGCTTAGAATGTCAATGACACACTGGATAGTGTCTCATTTAACTGATGGCCGATTGACACAATACATGGCTGTCGTAAATGTATGGCTAAATTTTAGATGTTTTGCTCTAACTTATGGAAATGCCTGGGCTCGGGAGGATGGTGCATGCCTGTCAACCACACTCTGGGAGCCTGAGGCTGGACGATTACATGTTTAAGCCCGGTCCGGGCAACTTAGTGACTTAGGGAGACTCTGTCTCAAAAACTATAAAAAGGGTTGGGGATGTGGCTTAGTGTGAAGCCATCGGTTCAATATCCAGCACTATACAGGGAAGGGGGGAAAAAGGATAAGAAAGAAGGATAGAAAAAAGAAACCTGAGTGAATTTAAAATTCACAATGAAAGTATGATTTGCATGTTGACGGGAAAAATAAAAATGTCTGTCTGCTCCTGCAAAATCAGTTTTCTTGCAAAGCTCTGAGGCACTGAGTCCTCGCCTGTTGCACGGTGCAGCTTTCTGGCAGCAGCTTCAGCCCCAGTCTATTAATACCTCCCGCGCTTCTGCGCCTGGGGCTGAAGCAGCAGGGCACTGGGCGGGTTCTCTGGCCGCCTGTGGCGTGCACCACGGCGTCTCAGCTCCTGGGGTGAACCAGAGGGTGGCTGGCTCCACCCATGGGTCCCCACCACCTCCCCAGGGACCGTGCACAGCAGAGCCCCTGGGGCAGGCGCGGCTCAGCAAAGTTTGGCTTCTCTGGACTATTCAAATTAGCATGACCAAGAGAGACCTAGAAAGCAAGCCAAAGCTATGGGGAAAGGGCTTTTGTGACACCCACCCGGCCCCAGCGCTGTGCGTGAAGTGGCACTGCGCATGCGCGCGCAGGTCCCCCCCCCCCCCCCCCCGTCTCGACCGGCGAGGTGATTGTTGGGGTCACCTGGCCTGGCCAGACCTGTACCGCTGACCTGTTGTCCCAGGAGCGCGCAACCGGGGCCTGAGACGTGCAGGGGTCTTTGGGGGATCTCACTGCCAGTAAAAGTTACCAGGGAGCCACAGGCTCAGGCTTGGCTTCAATGCCTGTGCATTTCCCACCATCACTGCTGTCTGGAGCAGGATCGGAAAGGCCACTTTGCACAGGCCTGTGCTTGGGGCCCCTGTTAGGTCTGTTTCAGTTTATTTTGGGGGTAAAGTTTTGCCAGTCTTGGGAGGTAGTTCCATCAAACACAGAAAAGTCACGTAATTTGTTGTATGGGTAGATGTTTTCAAAGCCCCTTCCAAGTGATAAAATGCTTCCCCTGACTTCTATCTCTTCTCTCAGTGGAGCATCATCCTATCCGATGTGTGTACAGAACGGTTTCCAGACAGCATTCTGTTACTGGAAACCCGTGTCTTAATGTGCTCACAGTGGTGCTGGCTGACCTATACTGCACAGTCTCAGAGTTCTCAGCCTTTGGTCAGAGTGGCTCACTGGTTCTTGTGGTTTACTTAGGCTCTCAATGGTTTTGCGTGGTACCCTTGATTCAAAACAACACAAAACACCCGACTCAGTTCCTGTCTCAAAAACTAAAGGGTTAAGGAGAATAAAACAGGGTACAGGAAGATGTAGCTCAGTTCTAAGGCCCTGTGTTCAATTCCTAGGACCAAGTACTGATCAGAAAAGAAAACGAAATGCTCAGCAGTTAAGCTCATATAATAGGTCCGAAGAAATGAATAAATATTTGTGTTCTAACAGTTTAGAAAAACAATCGTACACTTACATGGAAAGATGACAGCTAACATTGCTGTCTCATTCTTAACCACTGTTATTTACTGATGAATGTGGGTACATATCTGTTGAATATTGTACGATTTCTTAAATATCTTGGAATTAGATTGGATACCCTTAGTTTTGTTTCATATTGATTGTTTTTTTCATAGAGATACTATATTACTGGAAGATATTTAAGTCAGGTGTGGTGATACACGCCTATCTAAATGCATCTCCCAGAGTACTGGGAGGCTGAGGCAGGAAGATTGCAAGTTCAAGTCAAGCTAGGTGCTTTAGCAATAAGACCCTGTCTCAAAATTATTAAAAGGGCTGGGAATATAGCTCATTGAGAAGGTTCTGAGCTCAATCCCCAGTTTTGCACTAAATAAATAAAGCTACTTAATGTGATCTAATGGATGAATTGTCCAACATTTCAGAGTGGTAGTTCTTGTGATCTCCATATTAATGGTGACCATATTTCACTTGGAAACTTGAAATATCTTTTTGTGCCCTCTGAATTTACTGCAGTGCTCCAGCACACCTTGTTGTACAGTTTGGGAACTCGAATATCTCCGTTTACCAGATTGATTAGCTGAAAAAATTGATTCAGAGAGCCATAGATTATGTGTGTGTGTGTGTAATTCAACGTGCGGGTACACATATGCAAATAATAGATCATTTTTAGTCCTGTTGGTAGGTCAGAGAGTGCCAGTAACATGCACCTCCCAGCATTGTCAGGGGTTTAAGGGAGTATAGTTACTTCTTAATTCCATTTACAAAATGTTAACCCCCGGTTCATTATTGGATAACCTTCTTGTGTAAGTCTGCACATGTGTGCCAGGGTAATTGTGGACACTGAATGAGGGTCTCAAGGCGAGGGAGGAGGATACACACCACACAGTAGCTCAGCTGCTCCCCTGATGGGATGGATGACATGTCATGATTGTGGCACGCAGTTTTGCCACCATCTTCCCTACATTATTAAATGAAAATGTCTTATACCATGGACAAACCTGGTGGGGAAATATGCAGAAAGAAAGTACACCAGGAGGAGCAGAGAGGCTAAAGCCTCACTCAGCAGGCAGAAGGGATTAAGTGCATTGACTAAGGTGCAGATCACAGGATGTGAACTTGGCCGTGCCCTGGTGCCCATTTATTATAAGCACCTGTGGTTGCAAATGCATCCCTAATGTCATGTAGTAAAGAGCTGGATGATTGGTTTCTATGTATTTTGTATCATACAAAATCCATGATGGATTGCAAGTTCAACTCAGGGATCCAGAATAATTTAATTCATTGCATTAAAAAGAAATAAACCGGACTCAAAAGACTAGTATTACATGTTTTCCCTAATATGTATCGTCTGGAACAAAACAGATGACCTGAGACTAGGAAGATTATTATTAGAAAAGAGGACAGGAATAAGGGGGAGGGAGAGGAAGGGGCATAAGGGGATAGGTGTGATCAAAACATGTCATATGCATGCATAAAAATAGAATGATTTAGTGATATTTGGGGAACTTGGGTTGGATATTTGGATGGGTTGGTATTGTTTTATTTTTCT
The DNA here is from genome assembly GCF_034190915.1 of Cavia porcellus. Taxonomy (NCBI): domain Eukaryota; kingdom Metazoa; phylum Chordata; class Mammalia; order Rodentia; family Caviidae; genus Cavia; species Cavia porcellus. The sequence goes on along the minus strand of NW_026947484.1, from coordinate 227,969,999 downwards.
GCATTTGAAGATAGTGGAACTGCCAAATGTGATCATTACAGCATTCTAAGAGACTAAGGCAAGCGGGTCACAAATTCAAGCCCCGCCAGGGCAACTTTGCAAAACTTTGTCTCAAAATAAAAAACAAAAAAGCCAAGGATGTAGCTCATGGTGAAAGCCCTGGTTTCAGTCTTCAGACCCACACAGGGAGAAAACCAAAACCTCTTAGATGATTGTTAAACAAAACGGGCTATCTGAATATGTTTTTAGTTACAGATTAGATTCCATTCCCAGAAGATGGTTGTTTAATGAACAGTTTTGTGCTGCATGAATGTAAACTCTTGCAGTTGTTATTAATATACAAATTATCTTTCTCCCTGTTCCCATCCTACTTGCACAAGGCTCAGGTGAACTGAAAATGTCATGTATTTTCCTTCAGCAGCCTACCTCCCCCACGACACCCACCAAGCCTGTGGTACCCCTGGACTGGGCATCCGGGGTGATGCCGAAGCCAGACCCCACCATCATCAACAAGCACATACGGAAATTAGTTGAGGTATGTATTGGAGGGAGACCACATAGCACTAGAAGACTCCTATTTCCAGAACATTCTGTGGTTACCCAGAGTTAGATTTAAAGGGCCACATGAAGCCCATGAAATCAGCTCTCTGGCAGTGGGAAAACTTTAGCCTTTGGGGGAGAATCTATGGAAAAGCCTTTTTCCATGTCTTAGCAGCGTGTTCTTATTTGCTCACATACTCTAAGCTACTTCCGTTTCCTTTCTTCCTTGCCACCAACTTGATAGAATTTTGGGGAATTAGAATCCCTCGTGACAGCCCTTGTGTCACCATGATACGCCACAAAACTTAGTTACTTGAGGGCAGAAATACATCCTATGAGTTGGATTGTTTTACTTGCTGTGTATTTTCAGGGTTCTGCAACATGGCAGTACAATGTGATTCAGGTCAGAAAAAATCACCTACTGTAGGACGCGGTCGGTTAGTTTTGCACATAGGAAGAAGAGTTCAAGCACTAATGTGGGGAAGATGAACACATCTCAGGTGCTGGAAATTACCATCCTGGATCTAACCTCTAATGGATCAGCATATGCTCTGATACAGTAGGATTGAGTCTGTTTGCTTTTTGCTGGGAAAGAATTTTTTTTAAAAAAAAGAAAGCAAGAAGGAAAGAAAGCCTTATGTGTTGGATAACCCAGGAAACTGTGAGGCACTGAACAAAAGCTTTATAGAGTACACGAGGCAGAAGAAAAAGAGTGCTAAGGTGGGGGCTTTTGTTAGCGGGAAGGGGCTGAGAAGGCCCTAAAGTCCAGTGGAGACCTTGAGGTGATGTGGTATAAACCGAACCAGCTTGCTGCCAGGGCAGGCGAGGCCAGCGTGCGCCTGACCGTTCCCTGGAAAGGCTGGATGTTCACTTCACCCGCTTGATCCAAGTGTACCTTGTGCCTCAAGTCCTAGGAAATTAGCACTTAGTTTAATATTTTCCAGCCTGAGAGATTTTTTTTAAAAGAAGTTTCACCTGTATTCCTATACTTATTAAGAGAGTTGGGTACCTTTCCAAGGGTGGATTGACCGTTTGCCTTTTTACTTTAGTGACTGACTGGCTTTATTTTTGTGTCTCTGCTCTGTTGTGTTGCAAATAATTTCGTGTCATTTTTCTTCAAATGTGTTAATTGAGCTTTTTTGTTTCATATATTTTGTATCATTATAATGAATATTTTTATGTCTTCTGACTTTAATAGCATGCTAAGACAAAACTCTCCCACTCAAAGATTTTGAAACATAAAAAAGATTTTCATCTTCTGTTATTTTTTTAGCTTTATTATTTTTTACGTTAAAATATTTACTGCATATAGAGTTTAGCATGGGGACAGTTTATTTGTAAGATTATTAGCCACTTCATTTAACAACTATTGGATAATCCATGATTTGCGTGTGAATTTTAAAAGATACTTTTTGATATTATATGGACCTATCTCAAGATTCCACTCTTTGTAATAAGTCGTACTATGTTGTTCTGATAAATACAGCTTTATAGAATGGTTTGTTTCTGTTCTTCCTCATTGTATCTCACTTTAAATAATTGTAGGCTATTAATAAATTCATTTCTATTTGAACTTTAGATATAGCAAGTTCAGTTGAAACAAATTCCTTCTCTTAAAGTAAGTAGGTAGATAGATGACTAGATGGGAAGAGAGATAGGGAGATAAAAATTTAAAAACTCTCCCTGGGATTTGATTGGAATTGCATGAACATATGCTTCCACTATTTGAGGTAGGTTAACTATTAAGCTTGACTTTCTTTCGTCATGGTATTAATTCCTCAAGACTGACTCCTACTCAACCCTGAGGTCTTGGTTTAGACTTTGTTTTCTCTGTGAATCTTTCATCTACATTCCCTGCTTCATGGTGCTACGTTATTATCCTCTGCACTTCACTTACCCTGTGTGCCACAAAGGCTTCTGGATTTATTAAAGATTCCAAGGTCTTTGATAGAAAGGATAATATACCATCACGGCTTTCACAGTAACAAGTTCAGAGCCTGGTTCATAAATCATCCTTCAATAAATGCTTGTCTTACTTTTGCAGTCTGTGTTTAGAAACTATGACCATGACCATGATGGGTACATCTCCCAAGAAGACTTTGAAAGTATAGCGGCCAATTTTCCCTTCCTGGATTCCTTCTGTGTACTAGACAAAGATCAGTAAGTTTTAATTTTGTTACATTATATTTTAATAATACTGTTTTAAAGTAGAAGATTAGCGGAGCAAAATATTACCTGTAGTTTGCATTTTGATGGCTTCAGTCTTAGTGCTTTGATGAGGCAAATCTAACTTTTCACTGACTTTTTTCTTGGTGTCTGCTTGAAGGGAACCATGGAGAAGATCACAGTGTCAGTGTTAAAAACAAAAGAATCCGCTTACACATTAACTCAGCTCTCCATTTCCCCCCATTATTTCTACTGCTGAGCTATCAACGCATCATCAAAAAGGAGAGGAGGAAAAATGGGATGAGATCTAATTTGGGAAAGTCCTGTACATTAGTGGACCTTAAAACTCATGGAAGTGGATTTTTTATTTTTGATGACTTACGATCTTCATAAAAGCAGATGATAGCTGTTGATAGCCAAGAAGCATCTGTACTTTATTTCAGTTGATCAAATGTTTTCTTAATATGCAAGTGAAAATTTTTCTTGACCTTCAAATGAGTCCTGAAAATTTTAATGGCTTTAAAGGCTAAGACTCAACTCACTTAAAAAATGATTATTTAAAAATAATTACTGAGAAAGCCTGACATTAATAACTGGATTAAATTTTAATTGTGTCACATTAGTTCCTAAGTGAAAAAATCATCTGTAATGAAATGGTGAATTTTATGTTAATGAAATATTCAAATGAAGTCACATTAGACACTTTTAATATTTTTATTGGCATGACAGTTTTTTTTAAAAACGAAATTTGTAAGTCATTCAGCATACCAAGTAAAGCTTTGACACATGAACCCAACTATTTAAAATCTTAAATTTGTACTCATTGTGTACCCTAAGCAAAGGATACTTTAAAATTAAATTATATGAGTAGAAACATTCCCTCTGAAAAATAAAATTCAAGTTAGCTGCTAACTACCCATATCTTTCCTTAGTTTGTTACTGTAGGTGATATGTAAGTAGGACATGGATTTAAAATCACTTTGTCATTTTCATTTATTTTCTCTGCTGGTTCTATGGACAATACATTCTCTAAGATACTGTTTTCCAAACTATGTTACACAGAAAGGCATTCACTAGTCAAATGTGGGAAACGCACTGAAATCTAATAGGTGGGGGTGTTTTATTACATGAATTCCTCCAGCTTCTAATAGGCCCCTCACCGTGTGTTGTGTTCTCTCAGAGGATGGGCTAACTCTGTTTCACAAATCTGTTTGCAATTTATTTATCAAAGAAGTCTCTCCTCATCCTCTATTTGCACCTCAAGGATCTGCTTTTCCTCAAAATGCTTGTAGGTATCTTTGCCCTAGGGCAGTCATGGCAAACCTTTTCCTGATCAAGTGCCCAAATCGCAACCTAAAACATTGTTTATCGCAGACTGCCAGCAGTGCAGTGAACCCTCAACTAAAGTTACTTTAGCAAAACAATTGTTATCTGATGTTGGACTGCTGAGGTGACTTGGCCAGGATGCAGCGGAGAAGACTGTGAGTGCTTGCTGCCCCATAGGTTCACTATCCCTGTCCTAGGTGTTAGCTAACCGGTTTGTTTTGTTTTGTTTTTAGTACTAGAGATTACCCTTTTCCACCGAGCTACATCCCCAACACTTTTTATTTTTAATTTTGAGACAGGGCTTGCTGAGTTGCCCACTCTGGGCTTAAACTTGCCTCAGCATCCTGAGTAGTGGGAATTACAGGCATGCCCAATGGACATTTACATTGGATCTGGCTCCCATGAAAGACCTCATGGAGAAAAGTCATAGGTTTTAAGCCGTATAGAGAGGTTTCAGTGACTAAATAAAACTTTTTCCATTCATTCAACTAGAAATCCTTTTAAATTTTACTTTAAGACTAGAGATGGTCTTATTTCTTGGGTTATCAGAATGCAACTAGGATGGATGTGAACACAAAGGATTCTGTAAGTCAATGCTGGGGTTCACTGAGCAAGATGGCCCACATCTGTAATCCCAGAACTCAGGGGACTGAGGCAGAAAGACTTAAATTCAAACCTAGTGTGGACAACTTAGTAAGACCCTATGTCAGAGTTTAAAAGAGGCTGGGGATGTAGCTGTATGTGAAGGCTCGATATTCAGTTTTAGTACCATAGCAAGCAAACAAACAAACAAAACCCAGATGCTCAGCTCTGACTGTACTCACAGAGATTGCTCTCCCATTATAAGAACTCACAGCCCACTGATAACATTCCCACCATGGAGTGAGGAAGGATGGACCATTCCTCTGTAGAGGGGCATGGATATTTCCAACTGTGTTTAGTGAGATACTACCAATTTCTGTAGCAGATGAACTTTAAACTTTCATAGTTTAACACATTAAAGTTTTTTCTCACTCATGTGAGTATAATATTCCTGGAGGTGATCAACTTCCCCTTTTTGATAATTCATGGACTGGACCCCTTCTGTTTGTGGCTTTGCAGATGTCATGCCTGGAGCCTCCTGCATGTATCTAGCAAATGAGAGGAAATGAACAAGCACAGTGGTTTTTTTTAAACTCCTTGGTCTTGACTATGACATATCACATCTGTTCAAGTTGGTTTAGTGATCAGTAATCACATGACCCCCACCTAGACTGAAGAGGACTGGAAAATGTTCCTTCTAACTAGGCAGCTGCTCATTAGTAACTGTGTTAGCCGGCTTTCCATTGCTGTGACAAAATGCCTAATGTAAATAAATTTAAAGGAAGCAATATTTATTTTGGCTTAGGGTTTCAGAGGTTTCAGTCCATGGTTAGCTACTTCTATTGCTTCCAGGCTTACGACAAGACAGAAACATCATGGTGCAAGGAAGACTGTTTACTTCGTGGTAGCCAGAAATAGAGAGTATGAGAGAGAGAGCCAGATAAGAAGTGGTCAGGACCTAGACATAGTCCCCAAGGTTCTGCTCCCATGATCTACTACTTTTAACTAGGCCCCACCTCCTTTTTGTGGTGTTTCCCAATAATGCCATTAAATTATGATCTCATCAGTACATGAATCCACTCAAGGCTTCATGATCCAGGCACTTCCTAAAAGGCCCTCTTCAGCCTTCAAAACCAGGGGCCTTTTGTGGGGATGTTTTAGATACTGACCACAATAGTAATAGATCTACACGATGAAAAGCATTAGACATGTTAAGTAGCAAGCGTTGCTCTTTCTTCCTCCATGAAGCCATGGAAGGGTCTGAGCCAGAGTTGCTGCCTGTGATTATGCTTCAGGGTCCTATTTACTTTGCGTTCTAGTAAGTGCAGCTTCTGGGTTGTGTGGTCCAGTGATTCTATTTGTTTTATATCTATCTGTCTCCATGTATCTAGAGTCTACCAGTCTGTATATCCTTTTTCTCTTTTAATATGCTTTCAGCAGGAAACCAGGATCCTTATGTGTGTTTGTGATTAATGCAGGGATCTCAGAAAAACTTGCACTTTTTAAGATCAGCTGGCCATAGTAGCACATGCCTATAATCCTACAATACTTGGGAGACTGAGGCAGGAAGATCACTCAGAGTCTGAGGCCAGCCCAGGCTATGTAGTAAGTTCAAGCCTTGAACTACACAGCAGACAGAACCCTGCCATGAAAGGAAAAAAAAAATAACAAAAAAACATGAGCAGGACTCTAAAGGACTCCTTGATTTTTATATATTTTATCAAAAAATGTTAAGCAATAAAATCAATAAATTTTAGTAGTATTATTTAAGTTATTTTGTGTATGAGACAAGAAGAGAATCTTAAAATAAGTCTGGAATAAGCCTGCAGGGACTTCCCTTCTGCATGTGGAGTCTGAAAGGAGTAAATGGACCAGAGAACGCACCGGACAAAGGGGAGCCAGTGAGGAATCACAGGGTCCACAGTGGGGAAATGTCAAAAGGAAACATGTCCCCAAATGGCATGCTGCCAGGAGGTCAGCAGATTCAAACAGTGAAGAGAGACCACTGACAGTGTCCTTGGTGACAGATTCAGAATGTGGGCCCAATCTGAACGGCATGAAGAGTAATGGACCGTGTTAGTAACTTTCCCATCCCTGAGACACATACAACTTCAGGAAAGGTTCATTTTGGCTCACGGTTTGTAAGGATTTTAGTTCTCAGTCAGTCAGCTAGCTCTAAGGCAGAGCAGCATAGCAGAGGATAAACTTAATTGTCTGGCTGTGAGAAGAATCACAGGGGATCGAGGGAGGAGGGAAATTGTCCTTTTGAGGCCACGCCCCCAGAGATCTGCCTCCTCCTATCAGGCTTTACCTCCCAGTATCACTTGCATCTGTAAACTCCTCAGTGGACCAATCCACTGTTGAGTATCACACCTCCACGATCCAGTCACCTCCCAAAAGCCACACCTGTGAGCAAATGGGGTACTGGGGAACATCTAGATATCATAACATAGATGGAAATGGGAGAAAAGTCTGATCAATGCCATTTTTTAAAAACTTGGGGAGTACAAAAGGAGAGAAGACAAGACAATTGTGAAATGGCAGCAGGGCTGAGGAAAGAAGCTTATTGGATGAAAAGTCTCAAGTGTATTTGAAAACAGAGGAAGAAACAGATACAAGGATTGAGCAGAACCTGGAAGGTTCAGAATCCTGCAGAAGCTGGAGAGCAGAGATGAAAGCATCTCTTCCTGAGCCATAGGAGGACCCAGGAGAGGACAGAAGAGATATGAATATGAAGGGGCAGGGAAGGGTATGGTCTCCAATGCCTGCTGGTGTAGAGAGAAGACAGTATGGAGCTCACCTGTATCAAGTGGATTTGATCTTTTTTGGTAAATAAAAAGCCAGAGTATGTGATGATCTGGGGAGCAAGGTGGGTGGAATTAAAGGCTGGTTCTGTGTGGGAAAGATCTGTAAGGATTGCTGTAGTACCTGGGCTGTGAGCAGTGAAACCTGGATGAGATCACGGAGCCAGCAGCATGCACGGCATGAGGCTGAATAGATGTAAGAATGCTGGGCCCGATTAGTACAATCCCATACCTCCTGCTACAGCCCAATTCTTCCAAACCTGTTGCTAGTCAAGGACTAGCAAGATATCCTTCTGGAAGCTCCTACTGAGGAAGCAAGGAGACTTTCTGAACTGGAGTACAGAGGCCACGTGGACACACATATGTGCATGGCCCTGCACACACACACGTACACACACACACTGACTTGGGTGTGCATAATTTTCTTCATACCTAAAAGGGTTTGATCACCTGAAGCTGTCCTTTAAGGTCCTCCCTCCTTTCCGATGTAATAGGCAAGTGAACTTTCCTCATCTGCTTTTGGCCGCAAAGCTTTGGAAGGTGGGTGATTGAATTGTCACAACTACTTAGTAATATGGCATTCAAGGGTCCTTCCTTTCTTTGATTCTTCTAACAGGGATGGTCTAATCAGTAAAGATGAAATGATGGCCTACTTCCTGAGAGCTAAATCCCAACTGCACTGTAAAATGGGACCAGGATTTGTCCATAACTTTCAAGAGATGACCTATCTGAAGCCAACCTTCTGTGAACACTGTGCTGGATTCGTAAGTCTGTTTTCTAATGTTTTCTCTTATGTGCAGTTATTTTTGCAGCATTCTGAAAAAGTAGGAAAATGGCACCCTAAATAGAAGCCATGATCTGCTTTGGATTAGAAGTAAAACATGATGGTTCCATGAAATTAGGGATGAAATAAAAGCAAATGCAAGATCAATGAGCTTAGCTATGAGCTGAGAGTGCGAGACTGGCAGGGACTGGGAAGGCTGGTGAAGCCTGCTAGCTTCAGAGAGCAGTTTGTCTGCTGACTACTGCCAAGGGAAAGGTGTCAGTCAGCCCAAGAGGCCTGGCATTCATCTCCAGTATTCATAAGTGGTTGCAATTAGGAGTGTTTATTATAGCCAGTTCCTCCCAGCACTCCTTTATATGGCATTAATCAGGAGAAATCCATCATGACATGGCTCAATAATTCTCACCTCAAAAAGCAAAAAAAATCTTTTGGGGAGAAGATGGTTATAATAATAAATAACATTTATGCAACACTTAGCAGTAACAAAATACTTCTGTGGACATTGATGTAATTAATCTTTATAGTCAACCCTTGAGGTAAACATCCTACTCTTCCCCATTTTGTCTATGAAGATAGAGAGATGTAGAGAGACTAAACACATGTTCTGATTCTGAATCCTACAATCAGCTCACCCCAGTGCAACACCTAAAGATTACACCACCACCACCCTGCTTTATGTGTGATAATTCTTTGGGAGGTGGGGTCAGCTCTTTGCCCTGGCCTTAAACAGAGATTCTTGAGCTCTGCCTGTTTTCTAGTTAATACTCAATTTAAAGAAAATGGGAAAAGTGGTATTTCAATTGAGCTGAGTAGGATGATTGCTCCTTTTTCTCAATGCCAGAGGTCACTTATGTCAGTTATTCAGCAGTCATGTCCCACTGAATGTCTTGTTGTATTTTATGCTACCATCCTATTACATTTCTTCCATCCCATGCTGAAGCTTTGGAGCTGGACGTGGTGGCGCACATCTGTAATCCCAGTGCTCAGGAGGTTGAGGTAGGAAAACTTGCACAAGTTTGAAGCCAGCCTGTGCTACTTAGTGAGATCCTGTCTCAAAAAACAAACAAACAAACACTCAAGGCATTGGGAAGCCCAAGGGTAGAGTTTATGTTCAAGCACACAGACTTCTGAGATAGTAAATAAGAGGCAGCTGTTTCAGCAAAGATCACCCCAGATGGTCACAGCAACTCATGTGGCCAAGAGGCAAGGCCAACCTACTAGCTCTCCCTACCCACCCCGGGGGAAGAGAAATTCTTCTCTTAGTGTCTCCCCCAGAAACACATTACTGCCCATGTTGTTGTAAAACAAACGTACCTCCTTTTTCATGGGTCTCTTGTTCTCTATTCTGAAGAGAAGCTTTGGAAGTATCTAGACCCAAAAGTGCTGAGGTAGGATGGGGCCATATGTGACACTCCCCTGCAGCATGGAACCTGCTAAACAAAAGATCAGGCTGTTAGGCATGGCGTGGCTTAGTCAAAAGACGTGTCCTTTGGTGCAATGTGAGAGTTAGAAGGTCTTACCAGCTCCCAGGAGCCTACCTTGATCTTAATGTCCAGACCCTTTATCCTGTCTCTCCCTTTTATTTCATTGGTACAGTTTTATTTGGTCTTCATTCATACACATTAAAAAGTGTATTGGTTTTCAAGAAATTTCTAAGTATAACTCTAGAGGTGTCATTGAAAGGAACTGTGGGAAAATACAAGGACCATTTTTCTAGCACCTGGGCCATCTGCTTTGAAAATAAATTCCATTTCAAGGGGAAAAAAGACCAAGAAAAACCACTTCCCCTGCAGTACATTTATTTCAGAATTAGGACTGCAGAAATGAAACAGCATAGGTAATCCCCAATCTTGGATGTTTGGTAGATGATGATCTGAGATCTAGAGAAGTGAAGTGACTTTCTGAGGTCACATGAATTATTAGCAGGAAGACCAGGACTGGGATACATAGCTAGGTCTCCTGACCTCTGTCCACTGCTCCTTACACTACAAAAAACTACTCCAAACATCACAGCAGCCTGCGTTTTGAATCAGAGGACTATCGAAAATAATCCTGCACACCCATCCAGATGAGGTCCCCTCCTGCTGTCCTTGGCTGGCACACTCACCCGAGTGAGTTCCCTGCTGGTGTTTCTCCTGATTATCAAGTGAGCATTAGCAAACCACGTCCTGACTTGCCTTGCTGACTGGACTCTTCAGCAGTGCCTGCAGCCTTGCTGGGAGGTTTTATATCCAAATGTTAGGAAACCTTCTTACATCATGACCTTTCTGGCTCTACTCATGGTTTTACTCACACACAGAATGCCCAGGAGCAATGCTGTCCTGTCTTTTCCTTAGATTATGTAATCTTCTGTCCCTATTTAATAGCTATGAGACTTCACCAAATGACTTCACCTCTGTGTAGATCAGGCTCCTTATCTGAAAATGAGGTATATATTACTCCTGTATGGATGGCATGAGTATTGATTAGGTTAATATATATTAAGAGCTTAAAACTGTGCCTTTCACACAGCGAGAGTTCAATACATGTCAGAATAACTTTTATTCTACAGTGTTCTCCTGTCCTCATAGAATAAATTTTATTCTACAGTGTACAGTTGTGGGACCTTGTAAAGTTATTTAACTCCCTGGATCATCACATTCACCTTTTACACAGGAGAAGCCAGCTGGATTATCTTTAAAATTCTCATAGTTCAAGGCAAGATGTGACTTTCCTGGCTACCCAGGGCCCTGTCTCTTTTCTAGTCTTCTCTTTACTCTGAGCCTGGCTACCAATTAGTTGTCTAATAATCTTCTTGTCTCCAAGACAGCATGGTACCCTCCCTGCCCCAGGAGGTATTGGCATCTTAATAATATGCTCTGAAGGACCAAATAGTTTTTACATTTTATAATTCAATTTAATTTATGGTATGGGGTCTTAGTTCTGAGCTACATTCCCAGCCTTTGTTTGTATCAGGATTTGAATTCAGAACTGTGAGCTTTCCAGGCAGGTGTTTAGCTACTAAGCTATATCCCCAGCCCTGTTTGTTTATTTGGAGACAGGATCTTGCTAAATCATTAAATTGCCCAGGCTAGGCTTGCAATTATGATCCCCCTGCCTCAGCCTTCTAGAGTGCTGAGATTACAGGCATGAACCACCATGCCCAACTGTCTCCTAATTTAATTTTTAAAAATATTTTAAAGTTAGTTTATGTTTCAAACACATAATGGGTATGTTGATCTTGGGAAGTCGGCACAGGTATATATTAATTTTAATCCTTTTTACTTCTCCTCCTCTCCTTATCCCTTTTTCCATCTCTACTGCTTCCCATTTGCAAGAGATCTATGTCTCTGTTTCCCAAATAATTATTTTACTGGGAATTGAACCCAGGACCTTGTGCTTGCTAGGGAGGCACTGTGCCGCTGAGCTTTATCTCTGGCCCCTCAAATAATTTTGAAGCCTCAAAAGAATATGGCGTAGTTACTTTTCTGTCATTGCCGAGACAAAATACCCAACAGCCAAGATTAAAAGAGAAAACATTTGTTTAGCTCACAGTCTGTAGAGGTTTCAGTCCATAAGTGGTGGGCTCTAAACCAGGGTGGCGAGGCAGAGGAGCAGCAATTCATGGTGGCAGAAGACAGCAAAATCAACAACTGACACTAAACAGCATCGTTCTGCATCTTTTATACTCTATCCAGGCTGCTGGGATTAGGGCAGTGTCAGTCCAATCAGTGGACTGATCCAGCAAGCACCACCCTTACCCCCAGCATTGTACCACCAATCAGTCACATACTCCAGATTCAGCTGCTCTGAAAAAGGCCCATCTAAAACTGCAGGAGGCTTTGGGGGACATCTAGACCCAAACCATAACAGAATCTTTGCGTTTTCCACTGGTAAAATCTCATTGTCCGGAGAGGAAAGGAGCAGTCCCGATGATGCCCTCATGGGCAGCTACTTACTCTTCTTAGAGGACCATAATGCCCATTGCCACTGATACACTGAGGACAGTACCCACACTTACCCAGGAGCTTGCTGGCCTTTCTTCTCTCATCATCATTTATTAGTAAACAGAAGCCACCTAACCTAACCATGAAAAGGTTGGGCACGAAAGGTTTCTACTTGAATTAAGCCTGCTTAGTCAAATGGAGCCCAGTACTGTAGATATTTGGTGTCCATGCTGCCCATGTGCAAGTGCCTTGGGGAGGCCAGGGAAGGACATGTCAAGGTCATCTTCCTCATGGCATCTAGAAGGAGCAAAGACATCCCCCAAGACACGCCCTGAACTGCCAAGCAGATTCCTTACTGAACTTGGTAAGGAATTTGTTATGCTGAATAAATCATAACATGACAGGAACTTGGCATAAGATCTTACTTAACTTTATTTTTTATTCTAGAACCAGGCAATATTTTCTTCAATAAGATAGAAAAAATGGCTCAGGGAACCAAGCATGGGAGATTGGTTTTACAGACAGAAAAAAGCTGAAGAATGCAGAAACAAAGAGGAGAAAGCAGACTGGTGTATCTAAGTCACTTTCCTGGTCAGGCAGGAGAAAGAGATAGAAGAAGAGAGAAATAACTTATTGGTTAACTTTGCACTCTCTTTGTGTGTGTGTGTGTGTGTGTGTGTGTGTGTGTGTGTGTGTGTGTAAGGATAAAAGCATGGGGAACTTCATTATCATGAAGTTGAAACTGGCCTGTTTGGGAAATTTGGGCATAATCTCTCAATTTCTCCTGGTTTCTGGGAAGGTCAGATAAAACACATACTTTCCACTTAGTAATGTGGAACGTTGGCATGAGTGACTCCATTTTGATTCATAGTCTGGTCTTTTGGAGCCCAGTGCAGCGTGTTAGTCCAAAACAATGACTTTCTATAATTTTTATTTCATAATCACTACCTGTGTATTAACCACGTGATTGGCAGAATCTGAGCCTTTTCTGTGTCTCCTGCTGCCCTGGCACAAGCCAAGCACAGAACACATTGTAGATCCTCAGTATGTGACTAGATAAGATTATTTCCTCTTCTGTAGTCTTTGAGGTACAGTACAAATGTTCAAAAAGTGAATGCAAAATCCATATTACTAAGTGCACTTCTTAGATTGTAGTATTTTCTGTTAAGGGACCAAGGACTGCAAATGTCACTAAAATGAAGGCAGGAAGGAACGAGGGGCTTCCAAAGACCCAGCGGTAATTTGCCCTGTAAATTCTGCTGAGTGCTTGCTTCATCAAAGCTCAGAAGTGCATCAGCTTGAGCTTCCCGTTCCACCTCCCATTTGGCTCAGGGGAAGAAAAGGAAAGTAGGACTCGGTTATCACCACAGCTGGAGTGGGCCCGCCCTAAGCGGGGTCTTCTCTCTGACAGGAAGGGTGTTCAGAGCAGCTACATCCTGTTTGTGCTCAGCAGTCCTGCAGCATCCCAGGACTTCCTTTGGGCCAGCCCTGTTTTCCTTCCAGATTTCTCTTCATGTTCCCTAACATTCATTTTTCTTTTGTTACAGCTTTGGGGCATAATCAAACAAGGATATAAATGCAAAGGTAAAAAAAAAAGTTATCTTTTTATTTTTTAAATTTGGGATAAGAATTAAAAAAGGTTTTGGGAAGTGAAGAATAAGAATTCTGACGGGTGACACCTTGCCATCCCTGCTCAGGGGCAGCTGCTGTTGCCACGCTCTGCAGGGCCTGCCAGGTCTGCTCCCTCCTGGACCTGGCTGGCGGGAGGGGCAGCCACAGCCAGGCAGGCAATCTTTGGGGCCCATTTCTCTGCAGGATCTTCAGTGACTTGTGTAGAGGAACAAGCTGAGCCAAGACAGGGCACCTGGCTCTTTTCCAGCGTGGGCACACACCCTGCAGGGTTAAGCAGGGCTCCAGAGATTCAGCCCCGAGCTGGGAGTGGGGGTAAGGGTGACTGGCAAAGGGGGCACCCCCCAAGCTCAGTCAGCACCAGACACGTGTGCTTCATCCACACTCAGCATCTGTGAACAATGGGATTTTTCAGACTGTGGAGCCAATTGTCACAAACAGTGCAAAGATCTCCTGGTTCTGGCCTGCAGGAGGTTTGCCCGGGCGCCCTCCCTGGGCAGCAGTCAAGGGTCACTGCCCGGAAGCCCCTCGCTGCCCCCAGGTAATGACCTCTGCTTTCCTTGCCATCCTTGTCTCGCTCACCTCTCCGCACCTGCAACTCTTTTGGATTTCAGCCTGGCGAGTCCCTTAAACTCAGTGGCTGAGTCCCTGGCCCCTATCACCGCTCTCTGCTTCCCAGGTTCACTGACATGTCAGTCACCTGTAGCTGATTCAGTTCTGTCCCCGCTTGGGCTTTGCCCGTCAGACCTCTGCTATTCATGCTAACTTTGACAGTTTGCTGACAAGCTGACAAAAATCAAATAACCATCATTCTCTTTTCCCTTCCAGTGCAAGATGAGGTGTTTGAGTTTCCCGGGGTTGCTGCTGGACACCGGGATCTGGACAGCAGAGCCATCACACTGGTCACAGGCTCTTCTCGCAAGATATCCGTGAGGCTACAGCGGGCCACGACCAGCCAGGCCACACAGACTGAACCTGTCTGGTCCGAGGCTGGTTGGGGAGACTCAGGGTCCCACACCTTCCCCAAAATGAAATCCAAGTTCCACAACAAAACAGCAAAGAACAAAGGCTTTGCTAAGTGGGAAAATGAGAAGCCCAGGGTGCAAGCAGGTGTGGACGTTGTAGACCGGGGCACCGAGTTTGAACCTGCCCAGGATGAAGGCCTGGATGAAACCAGACAGGATGGTGAGGTCAGTGCTGGGTCAAACCACAGATAAAATCTGAAAAAGAAAGTTGAAGGGGATGAGATGAACATTACAGTAGACGTGGAAGGCAGTCCGATGGTTTTGAGAGCAGTACTGTTGGGAATCAGGATGTAGCCCTTTAAATGTTGCCCTTGGCTAATTATTTGACCCTGAAAAGATGTTTTTTAAGGTTAGGGCTTGTTTCATTACACCTAAAACTGAACTGGATTGAGTTCTAAAATTTATCAAAGGTTGTCATGTCTGTGCACAGAAATATTACCCCAGAGACCCACGGTTCTTGCATGTATCCAGTATATCAGTGCAGTATTTGTTTTCCAAGACAGAACCAGGGCCCAAACTCAGGGGAGACAGTGGAGGCAAAACATTTGCAGGTACAGGAGAAATGGAAATCTTGTCTTTACTAAAAAGGAGACTTCTGACAGCATCATGGGAAAACGGGTAGTGAGAATCAGATATCACAACCTCAAGTTCTATGCAACAGTCTCTTTTTCCAAACAAGAATTACATTCCGATCATCCAGACTAAACTGAGATGCATATGGAATTTGTTTGAACATGCTGAAAATACAAATGGATTCAAAATGGGCTTAAATTTTATTAATCAAAGATTCATAGTGCATGAAGAAAAAGGCTTCGGGGGAATTGGTGTCACGCTGCTAAAGCTCCAAGCAGTGTCGTGGAGGCCACTGCCTCCTAGTCCCGACAGGGTAGTACAGGGTTAGGCAGACTACAAGACCAAGCCAGTGCTCTGTGTTCTCATGCACTCATCTGGAGAATGAAGGACACAGCCTCCCTAGTTTCTCATGATGAGAAAAACCCCAGTACCTTTAACCAGAATCCTCCAGTTCCACATTAACAACAATAAGAAGGCAACACACCATTGTATCTCCAGTCATAGGAAATGTGTTTTAAATTCCTGCTGACCCACTTCCCCCCTTACTTGTAAGGCTGTTAGTTTTTTGTTACTATGAATGAATACCTGAGATGAGAGAGAGATGAGATGGGGAGGCAAGGGAGTGGGAGAGAGAACCCCACAGTTCACTTAAAGCGTGTAGCTTGGAGGGAGAACATGTGCTTATTGTACAGGAGCCTGGGTTCAATCCTCAGCACTGAAAATTAAAATAATCATTTTATTGATGTATAATTAATGTGCCACAAAGTTCGCCCATGTAAAGCGTACAGCCCAGTGGTGTTATCATAGCTGCAGAGCTGTGCTACTCTCACTACAGTCTAATTTTACATTTTCATCATTCCAGAGAGAAGCCCTGTAGACATCAGCAATCACTCTCCTCCACTCCGCCCTGACCTTAGGTTGCTGATTTTCCTTTTATCTGCATAGATTTCCGCCACCAACTTTTAACACTTCCCATACTAATTACCCTGGCAAATGGATCATTATTCTGTCCTTCCGCTTCTGCTCCTCTCCTAGCATAGTTCAAACTGAGAATGTAAAGGTGAATAAGAAAAAGCACATGATTTGGTGCCAGGGGAAGATATCCTAGGGCAAGGGCTCTTACACTGTTCTGAAAAATAGCTTCAGGAAGGCTCATAAAAGTGGCTTTTAATTTTATAGAAAGTATACATAGACATATGCTGGGCAGAAGTATTCGTAGAATTTAACAGATTCTCAAGTAGGGGGAATTATCTGTGATTTAAAAAGAAGAGGAGAAAAAGACAAAGAATCATTGTGCAAGATTTTCAGAAGGATGACAAAAATTGTGCCGACCACTCTGGGTCCTAGTTGAGCTTGTAGAGACCATGCTTACAAGCTTGTGGCTGCCATGGAAGTCTCAGAAAAAGAGCTTGCTTGGGTGAAGCCCTAGGATGCCCACCTAGAGCACGTCAGTGATGTCTACTTCATGGGCACGCTGAATTCGGGGAGCACCTGCTTGTGAATCTGATCATGAGAGCTCTGTTGGCTGTCACAGTTCAAGTGACTTAAACTAGACTCCTGAGTTAGGAGAAATTCATAGCCAGTTAGGTGCAGGGCAGTCACATAGGTAAGATTTCCTGATCATTAGTCTTTATTAGGAGATAGAAACAAAGATCTGAGGGATTTAAAAAAAATTCATTTTGTTCTTTGAAAACAACTTTTATATTCAAATGTTCTTAGTGTTTCAATGTTCTCAGCTGATAAATCATGGAGTTGGTTCACTGACCACTAATATCATTTGTTCCACTTAGAAAAGACCATATACTAATATATAAAATGCTTATATATGGTACACAGTCTCCCATACAAACCAGGAACAAGAAGGCATTTGATCTTGTTCAAGGAAAAAGGAAAAAAAAATATGACAAAAGTACACCCAACTGTTGAATATGTAAATAAAGCAGTTTTCAAATTGAAGAGATTTTCTGCCAGCCAAGAGTAAACAGAATGAGACTAAGCAGAATGAGGGATGATCTATACATTAACTAGTTAGTAACATGATATTTATCAGTTGTGTAATTAAAAATGTTAAAACACGGGGCTGGGGATTTAGCTCAGCGGCATAAGCGCCTGCCTTATAGGCAGGCAGTCGTGAGTTCGATCCCCGGTACCAATAAAAAAGAAAAAGACAAAAAAAAAAAAAAAAAAACAGGAAAAAAGTGTTAAAACACAGGTATCCATTTTCTGGAATGGAATTCTGCAGGCTGGGTTATTTTAGAAGTTAATTTAGGTCACAGTTCTGGAGATTGTGGAGTCCAACAGCAAGGGGCTGGCATTTGGTGCCCTGACATAGCAGAAAGCCAGAGCAGGCAGGCTAGCTTAGGTCTTCTTAGAAACCTAGTTGTGCACATGGTGGCACACGCCAATAAGCCTAGCACTAGGGGCAGCTGAGGCAGGAGAACTGCAAGTTCAAACTCAGCCTTTGTAACTTAGTTCATACATATTACCTGTCTAAATATACATTCATATATCAATTGTTTCCTTAAAATTTTTCTTAATGCCTTTATACACATTTATTGTGGATATTTTGTTTGTTTGTTTTTGGACTTGGAGATAAGGTTTCACAACGCAGTAGTGGCTAGCCTTGAACTCACTTTGTAGAGGAGGCGGGCCTTGAACTTGCAGTGATCCTCTTGCTTCAGCCTCCTGAGTGCTGGGATTACAGGCGTGCACAGTATGTCCAGCCTTGAAATGTGGATTTCTACGAGGGGAACCTTTATCCATGAGCATTGGAGGGATTGTTTTTGTGGTGCACCCTTAAGGAAACACTAAGGTTAACACATTTGTACTCCGGAAATCTTCAGGTTCCATATGCCAGGTGGACATAACATTTCAGTTCCCTGTATATCCTGGGACTACCTTCTGATCATTTAAGTTCGGCTCTGTTCAAATCAAATTCATTTGAGAAACAACGTTTTAGCAGCACTTTTGTTCAGTGAGACCCAGTCATGCAACAGGCTCTGATTTGTATTGCAGGATGGCTGACTTCAAGCTGAGGAAACTGAGGCAATCATGTTGGCTTTGGGAAGGAGCAAGATGAGGAGCTCTGAGGAACTCTCCAATCTCAGGAAGTTTTCTGGAAAGATACCTGGATATTTTCTGCTGTAGGACATTGTGGGATCACCGTGGTTGGCCAATGGGACAGAAGATTTATCCTAATAATGAACTATTTATTCTTCCTCCTTATCCCTAGTTAGGTGCCACACAGACTGTGTTATGTAGCTAGCTGTCTTCTCACTGTATTTCTCTTGAGCCGTTTATATATGGGTGAAATGGAAGCTTCTGTGCATACACTGGATACTCTCAAACCTCCGCCTTTGCTGTTTTGTGAGGCTATTTCAATTCTGTGGACTTTGGGGATGGGACCAGTACTTAATGTTTTCTTTCTTGAGGGACAAGGAAGCCACTCAGGCCTGGAATCTTGCAGTTCTAGTGAAGATCATCTGCAAGGAGAAGCCATTCATGTTCCTGCTACACAGTTGCTGTGATGTAGAGTAGGTCCCATGTCCCTGTCATCAAAGTCTCACCAGTTCTGCATCACTAAGGGTCTGGAAGCCAGCTGTGAAGTGCTCCTAGTATTTATAATAGCCATGGGGGAAAATGAATTGCACTTGTCTTATCTGACTGCACACCTTTACTTCTTTAGAGCCCTAAACCAGGAAAAGCTATTGAAAAATCCATGTTTTGGGGAATAAAATTTAGTAGAGAAGTCACTTAACAAACCACTAGGTAAACTGCAAAATCTCTGCCAATTTGTAAAAGTTCAAAGTAATTCTAATTTTTGTTTAAAATTGTTTTTTGTTCTGAAAGGTGATTCTTATACCCTTCCCAAATCGATTTCTATCCATAGTTAAAAGACTATTCGTTAAAAAGAAAGCCATCAGAAATCACCTTGAATATTTCATTTAAACTTTGAAAAAAATATTAGTAATTTAGGTATTTTCCTCTGGCCCAGAGTATCTAGATATAGGCCTATTTCTTAAATTATTAGAGAGAGAACTTGATTCAGGATGTTCAGAATAGAAGCCTGGTGCTAGCAGTATACACCTGTAATTCCCAGCACTTAAGAGGCTGGGGCAGGAGGATTACCCCAAGTTCTGAGCCACCCTAGGCAACATAGAAGGACACTGTTTTAAAAAACCAAAAATGCGGGAAAAAGCTGTTTGAAATAGAGATGGAATTGAGCCTGTGGGTGAGGTGAAAGACTGCTGCAAGTGACCAGCCAGAAACTGTCACATAGAGGCACGTGGTCGCCATATTGGAAGGCGATTTTTAAATACATAGCTCAGTAGAACTAACTGGATATGTGGCAGTCACTTTTTTCTTCTCTTTTCTTCACTGCGGACAACTGAGGACAGTTCTGCAGGGCCAACTTGCTGAGCACTGGCTCTGGACAGGCCCTGTGCAAAAGGCACAAAGACAAAGGACCTGGTCTCAGCCTCAGGGCTGAGAGTGTGAGGACACCAAGGCCATCTGGCTCCCAGGATGTCCATCCAGCTGGGATTACAGAGTCACCGTCTGTAAACACCTCCTGGGCAAACTGCCACTGTCTGAGATGAAATAACAAAACTAAAACCAAAATGGTAACTGAAGCACAGGGAACCCTTCGCTGTGTTTTTTTTAGAAAAAGAAGTAACTTCAGGAAGAAGCCTGTTAATAAATGTGGGACTGCTCCTTTTCTTCTCAAGGGAATTATTTCACTTCATCTTAATTTGGATATTTTTGTGTTTTCCTATATAGGAAGAGTTTCATATTGTCATTGTCCTATGACAAAGATACTAAATGTACCCTGAGCAAAAAATAAACCAAACATATGCATAGGAACTATGTGTATATATTTTGTGGGTGTACACAACACAAAACTATTAGTTTGCAGAAGAGGCATTTGAATCCATAAGAAAACTGCATAGTAATTTTTATTGCATCATTTACTTATAACTAGTGGTGAGTCTCACATCTCCAACCTATCAGTTTGCCATAATCAGCAAAATAAACACAATAGGCAAACCCATGATGGAGTAAAACCATTATGGATGTTTCCTCCAGACCTTTGTTTTAAAGCTTTGAGGATCACTGTTGCCTTTGAAGTCAAAACCAATACCAAGTGAGTATTAGGTATGAGGGCAGGATTACTAGAGGCTTCTATTGAGTCTTCACTGAAGAATGTACACATTGGGATGAAGTATTTGTCCATCTACCTGGACCAGAGCGGCTCTAAGAGGTAGAGGGCAATACTATCCCCACATTTCCGTGGTAACAGCATCTCCAGTGGTCCAAGGGGTTTGCTGCTTAAAAGTGAAGAGGGAACTCTTAGACAAGGGTACACCAAATTGTTCCTGCTGGTAGGAAGCTTAAGTATCCCTAAGATAAACACACTGATTTTTGCAAAAATTAGTGATTATAAGACTAGAATGACTGAGGAGATAAATTCAGTCAAATCGTGTTTCCCCCGCATACCTTTGGCATGCACTTCATAACTGGATTTTTTCCAGCACCAGGATTAAACTTGCCTTCACACTGAGCTATGTCCCCATTCCTTTTGGATTCTGGTTTTTCGAGACAGCCTTGCCAAGTTGCTCACACTAGCCTTGAATTTGCCATCCTCTTATTGCCTCTCCAGAGTGCTGGGATGATAGGTACGTTTATACCCGCTCACAAAAGGACTGGAATCTCATCTTTGCTGCGGTGGTCATGAGATGCTGGGCACACTGGGTGCATCTCTCTGAGCCTGGTACCCTCATGTGAAAGAAACTCGTTTCACCACCTTCCCCTGCTCAGCTGGAGACTCACTGCCAGGATCAAGACAAGGCCTGGGGTACAGGGTAGCTCAGTAATTTGCCTATGCAAGATCCCAAGTATTTAATTCCTAGTATGGCAAAAAGGGACACAAAACTCCTTAATAAAGCATTCAACATTACTTAAGAGGAAAGATCAAGCCAGAAAATATATTAAAGTACTTTGTAAACATAAATTAAAAGCTGAGTTGGGCTGGGGATTTAGCTCAGTGGTGTAAGCGTCTGGCAAATGCAAGGTCATGAGTTCAATCCCTGGTTCAAAAAATAAAAATGCTGAGCAAGATGGTACAGGTCTGTAATACCAGCTCTCTGGGAGGCTGAGGCAGAAAGATTACAAATTCCACCTGAATAACTGAAACCCTGTCTCAAAAAAAAAGTAGGCTTGGAGATATAGCTCAAGGTGAAGGCCCTGGCTTCAATACACAGTACAAAAATGTAAGAACAAAAACCAACACCTTATGAATTAATATCCTTTTGCATTTAGGGAGGGGTTTCTTTCAAAATTGTCAAGATTCCAAAATTTTCTTTCTATGGGGGAAGGTAAGACAGAGTCTCGGTACATAGTTCAAACCAGCCTTGAACTCACTATGCAGCCCAGGATGACCTTGAACTTGTGGCCCCTCCCTGTGTCAGCCTCCTGTGTGCACAGCACCCGTAGTTAGCATGCCAGACTTCCTAGGTATTATACAGCTGTATATCTTGGAGGTTCTAAATTTTCTCTCAAACATTTAAACAAAGAAGAATGAAATGTAGTTTTTGTTACTTTAGGGACGATATGTGAAAATACATAGGCAAGCTTAAGAAAACAAATTGAGCAGGCGTAAAAGCCTAGGTTCAATCCCTAACACTATAAGAAATAAACAAATATCCCATATGGGTAAAATGTAAATGAATTTGAATTTGGAAAAAAATTCCACATATTGGGTGCATGTAAATAAATATATCAGAGGATAAATGTGTTTAAAAATCTAGTGACTAGAACTAAACGTTGTGGCATGTGCTTGTAGTACAAGCTACCCTAGAGGCAGAGGCAGGAGGCTCACTGAAGCCCAGGTGTTCGGGGCCAGCCCAAACAACAAAGTCCCCAACTGCAAAAAGCAAGACTAGAGATGATAATGTTGTTTATATGGGAAACAGGAAGGAAATGAAATTAACTTCTAAAATAAAAAATAAAAATAAATAATAATTGGGCATGGTGGGTCACGCCTGTAATCTCAGCACTCTGAAGGCTGAGGCAGAAGGATCACTTGAGTTCAAGTCTAGCCTGAACTACATATGGAGACCTTGTCTCAAAAAAAAAAAGTATACCATTTCTTTGACCACTGAAATGTATTTTAGAATGAATGATAAGGGATAAATCCAAAGAACTACTTGGCTTTTAAGCTTATCAGAAAATAGCTTCTCTAGAATACCTCTAAACCTGCAGGCTAAAGCCCAGAGGGTGCATATACTTCTAACAGAAATGCTTCTTTTTATCTTATTTTTAAATCATGTTGGAAATTACATGCATTTAGAATATAAGTGAAACCAGTTCATCCAAAAAGGACAAGGAAAGGATCAGTTAGAGGGCTCATAGGCAATGGGGACACTTTAAAGATGCCACGGAAAACAACACGGACAACAACAAAGGGTGGGG
The DNA here is from genome assembly GCF_034190915.1 of Cavia porcellus. Taxonomy (NCBI): domain Eukaryota; kingdom Metazoa; phylum Chordata; class Mammalia; order Rodentia; family Caviidae; genus Cavia; species Cavia porcellus. Next base: position 227,947,174 of record NW_026947484.1, on the reverse strand, counting down.
GGAGAGAAGGGACATTTCCAGATGAAGAGACAGTTAATGAGATATGGCAACTACACGTGATATTATAAACCTGGTTAGATTCTGTTCAAAAAATAAGGCAGACATTTTAAGGGAAACTAGGGAAATTTAAATCTGGGCTTTTTACTCTGTGATACTGCATGAATGTTAATTCACTTCAGTGTGGTAACAATTTTATGGTGATGGAGAAGAATATATTTTTAGGAGATGCCTGCATAAGTATTTAGACAAGTATTAATGTCTGCCAAATGGTCCACTAAAACCAAACAAATAGCAGAATTCTGGCACGCTGTGGCAGGAGGACCGTAAGTTTGAGACCAACCTAGGCAATTTAGCAAGATCCTGTCTCGAAACATAAAAAAGTTTGGAAGCTGAAGTTTCCTGGGCCTAGTTGGCTCTGAGAAGCAGAAAGCTGGGGCATACCATACAAGCAATATTTATAAGAAACAATCCGCCTCAATGAGATGACTGCTACAGTCTTTAAGATAGATACATAAATAGATAAAGTAAATAAATCAACCAACCAACCAACCAATCAACATATTGGTAAGTGCCCACCAACATATTAAAGGCTAACTGAATTTAACTCAAATTTAGGATCCTAAGAAAATTTTTACCTGGCCTGGATACCATCCTGGCTCCTTCTCTACATGAACTTCATATTTTTGGATAAAAGCTCAAAATTAAGGGAGATTGAAAACAAAAGCCCAAGACACAACAGAAGGAGGAAAAAAGACAGTTAATGTAAACATTTTTCATTAAAGAACAAACAAAACTGCACAAATGACATGAAAATTGTTTCTTCTCAAGAATTAAGCCTACTTAGCTAGGCATGGTGGTATATGCCTGTGATCCAAAATGTTCTCAGAGTGATAAGCCTAAAAGCCAGGTCTGGGCTACAATAAAAGACCTTTCAAAGATTCAAAGATAGAGCAGGAAAATGCAGACAAAGAGTAAACATTGGTAATTGTGGTACTATAACACAAAATTAAAGATAAAATTCAAGATAAAAAGCACAGGAAGAGACAAAGGCAGGCCCATTTTAATGCTAGCACAGTTCACAAATAAAATAAGCATGAATATTTTGCATCAAAACACATCATCATCATTTATAGAATGAGGCGCCTAAGAAGATACACAAAAATACATTAATAATGTACAACATCTATTTTCATTTCACTCAGCTCACAATGTAGCTGGCAAAACGAGGCACTACCCCTGTCGCCCAATATGGCAGCCATTGGCTCCACTGGTTTGAACACTGGAAACGTGGCCAATCCAAACTGACATGGGCTCTCGGTATAAAACATGCCAGATTTCAACAACTTAGTACAAAACGAGGGAAAATATGTCAATATTTTTCTCGATGCTGTAATGATAACACATTCAATATAATAAGTGAAGTACAATTTCACCTTTTTACTCTCTTCATAGGGCTACTTTAAAAATTTAAACTTAAAATTGAATATGTGGCTTGCATTATGTTTTATTTGGACAGTGATGTTGTTCTAGAAGAAACAAAATAACGAGCAAGATCTAAATAACTATAACTAAGACATACATAGAGTCTCATTCCATATACTAAATGTTTAGCACTTATTAACCCACTTAATCCTCTCAACAGTCTTATGAGGTAGATGCTATTGGTAACAGCTATTTAACAGATGAGAAACTGAGGCACAGAGAAGTTAAGTAATTTGCATAAGATCACAAAAGTGAATCTGGGATTTGGCTCCCATTTGTCTATACTGAAGACTCCAGTGCTATGACTGATAAACACATGTGTTGAACTCTGTCAGTTGAAAGATACATCTCCTCTTCCATCATCTTCAATGACACATTTCACATAGAACCACTAAACTGCAAAATTGGAAATAATACTCATAAAATTATTCCATAATGCTATAAAACTGGAACTCAATTCCAAAACCAGAACAATTAAATCCAAAACCCAGAAATTAAAACGAACAACACCTGAAACCTAACTTCTGCAGACCTTTCAAACAACTCTTAAATCAGAGAGGAGACTGAAGCTGAGTAATGCACAATAGATGATCATGAAAAGACTGTCTAAACCGCCATCGGATAGAGCACAAGCACAACTCAGAAGAAAAGTTACAGTTTTTTTCCCTGTGCTTGGCCAGAAAAAGTTTTAATCTTAACATTCTAACAGACAAGAAAGAGTCCAAATAATTGGCTCCTTTGCTCAAATCGAGACAAAGGCAGGAGGAGCAGGGAGGGAGGGAGGGAGGGAAGCAGGCAGGCAGGCAAGTTCAAGTGAGTAATTTTTCAGGGAAATACAATAAACAAAAACTGACTTAAGAATACAGGCAACAGCAGTGGCAAACTTAAGACACATGTGCTGCAGGCTGTTTGTAATCAATAAAAGCTCTAAAAGGTTTGCCATCACTGATACAGGGCCAGGACAGGTACAGTGCAGTGGTACCGCACTTTTCCTAGCATGCATGAGAAACCAGGTTTGATCCTCAGTACTAATAACAAAGTGAAAAAGTAAAAGAAACTTACACTGGGTATGGGGGCATACACCCACATTGCAGTTCTCTGGGAGGGTGAGACAGCATGATTACATGTCTGAGCCCAGACTGGGCACCTTAGGAACTTAGCCAGACCCTGTCTCAAAATACAAAAACCAAAAAGGGGGGGGCTGGAGATGCAGCTTAGGGTAAAGGCCCTGGATTCATTCTCCAGTAATGGAAAAAAAAGTATATATATGGCTGGGGTGCAGCTCTGCGGTAGAGTGCTTGCCTCATTATGTGTGAGAGGCCTGGATTCAATTCCCAGGACTGCAAAAATGAAAAAATAAAAAGAATATAAAGTGGTGCTGAAGAGATGCTGTTCAAAATTATCATCAGGCTCAGATGATTATAATAGAAAAATTTTATCAGACTTTCAAAATGTAGCAACATCAGTATAATTGTTCTACAACACAGAGCATTATAATTTTTTAAACGAAGTATATATAATATTGATTCTAAAACCTATTAAGAATTTTCTAAAATAAGAGAACTGGAATAATTTCACTTATGAATATCTTCTTCTTTTTTTTTTTTTTTTAATTTTTTCTTTTTATCGGTACCGGGGATCCAACTCATGACCGCCTGCTTGCAAGGCAGGCACTTATGCTGCTGAGCTAAATCCCCAGCCCCCTCACTTATGAATATCAATGCAACCCTGAAATATTATAAATATAATAAAATATGAAAGTTCAGGAGTTCAAGAATATATCAGTATTAACATTCATGAATATAATTATGCTAATATACAAAGAACAGAATTATATGAACATCTTAACAAATGCTAAATAAAAATGACACAATTTAACATACATTTTAAATATTTTTAAAATTCAAAATAGGTGAAAATTTCTAGAAATGACTAAAATGTTTAACCTCTATACCAGCATGACTTCTTTTTTTGAGATAAGGTTCTGATAGGGAGTCCAGGCTGTCCTTGAACTCCCAGCAATCCTCCTGTCTCAGCCACCCAGGTGCTGGGATTATAGGTGTATGCCAGCAGACCAACACAGCATGAGTTTTTAAAAAAGTAAATAATACAAATATTTTATTCTAAAGACTTGTCTCAGAAGGTATGTCATGACTATTTTATTGAATGTTGCCTTTGAAGTATTGGGTTACACAAATAAAAAAGAAAATGGAGATATGAATTTTAAAAGGTGAAAAATTATTACTATGTGTTATGGCTTGTGTCTAGATGTCCCCCCAAAGCCTTGTGCAGATTTTAGTTCATTAACCTTCAGTTTTGACACTGTATTCCCCCATAACACTATGAGGATTTTTCTTTTTATATTAGCAAATATTTTACATTTCATGAGGGAAAACACAAACATGAACAGCTGGGAAATACCTGAAGAGTACTGAGTACTAATTATCCTTGTCAGCTATGAAACATAAAGCCTCAACTGACAGAAAAGTGTATTACAAACACATTCATAAATAGTGCGCCCATAAATAGAATATGGTAACTAAATATGATAAAGTAGAAATGACTTATTGTTTTGGAAAAAAAGTACTGTTCACTAGGGGATTTGAGGCAATGGAGTAACCTAGCAGTTTAGCAACTTAACAAGACCCTGTCTCAAAATGAAAGAGGGCTGGGGATGTAGCACAGTGTGAATGTTCAGGATTTAGTCCCAGTACCACACATACACACAAAATCAGCTGTAAAAATAGATAAAATCTGAGTGGCTTATCTTACCCATTGCAAAGGCAGACAAATCTTTCAGAATATTTGAAAATCCTATCAACTCAAAGTACTTTAAAGAGCTACAAATTCGTAAGAAATTGAACACTGTGGGACTGGGGATGTGGTGAGTGGTGCAGGACACCTTCTTCCATGGGCATGGTCTGATCAGCAGGTAACCTGCGTCTGGCTGACACTGAGTTGCATGTACAGAAGGGAATACTCCTAAATTAGGCTACCATTTGTTCCTACAGTAAGCTATGCTCCACACGCAGGGAGGTGCTTTGGGTCAAACTTTATCACCTAAGCACAGACAGACTTAGGGGAAACCTGCTCTCAATAAACTAATAACTACTCTTCCTGCTAAACGGACTTCAGGCCTCCATTCTCTCCGCTTCCTCCTCCTGACTCCTCCTGCCACCTCTTCAGTGACTGCCCCTCCAGACCGTATCTTCATCCAGGGCTCTTTTTCCCTCGTGGGTGATTTAATGAGAAACCACAGTTCACATCAGTTTAATGTTCTAACGCAGAATCCTTGAAGTTTACATCCAAACTTCTATCATCAGGCAGTTTTTGAGTTTTCAGGCAGAAACCACCACAACCTACCTCCGTGCACTCCTTCCTACAATTTTGACTACAATTAATGGTATTGCTCCATTACAAAACCAAGAAATCAGGCATCACATTAAATTTGTCTTCTGTGAACTGTAAATTTTACCTTTTCCCCTTACTCTACTGTATTAGTTTAAGCTCTACAGTTTTTTTCCCAATTTCCCCCACTCTAATCCAATCTATTCTCTACTCCAGCCCATAACTTATGCAGGCTCCAAATTTACCGGGGTCCAAGTCTGAACATGCCACATTCCTTTTTATTGATATATGCTGCTGTACACAAATGGTTTGACTTATTTCAGATGGCACAGAGCCCTCTACTACCTGACTGCTATAAGCTTTCCAATTTCTACCCCAAATGAGCAACGCAAAGAAACTGGTACCCAGCACCCGGGCATCACTTTCACTGTTCTTGATGCTAGTTGTGCTTCTGGCTCTCTCACTGGACATTTCCCAAGATGGGGACTTTCTAACCTACCTCTGTACTTCAGCCTAATGTGGTGTACTCCCAAGAACAAACGTTTTTTTCCTTCGTTTTTGGCAGTCCTGAGAATGGAACCCAGGGCCTCATGCATGAGTATTTTACTACTGAGCCACATCCCGAGGCCAGCTTTTACTAAGCTAAAGATTTTTTTCTTCTTCAAGAATTTCAAACTCAATTCAGCAATTATCATTTTAGGTTCCTTTTTTCTTCTGGAAGAAATTATGACTTTAAAAATACTGATGATTTAGAGATTCCCCCTCCCCCCAAATTCTTAGGGAACATATTTAAAAAAATTGTTTTTCTTAATTTCCAAATGAAGTGCTTTTCATTTACATTTGATGGGCAGTGTACAACTTACTGTGGAAGTCTCACATCAGTGTGCTTAATGCAAGTTGTTGAGAACAAATTTGCAGGTAAATTAAAGTATGCAAAGTGAAAAGCAAATTCAAGCCCTGACATACATACCTGCTTCAAAAGAATTAGTAATTTTAACTGTAGGAATACATTAATGTGTTCATTTTATATATTACATTAACTGTAGCAATACATTAATGTATAAAAGTGTGGAAATGTATCTCTGAACAAAAAAATAATGCTGGCTACTCAGTGATGGATGCATTGTTCTCTTTAGGGTAAACTGAATGGCTCTTAGAATTAAAAAAAAAAGACAGATAGTACCCATATTATGTAAGGGGCCATGATTAATATATGAACACTGAAAATCTATTTTAAAAAGAATGTAAGTGGACAAAGTATTCAGAAAGGTACAATAGGCAAAACCTAAAAAAAAATTAAGTACAAGAATGTAGGTGATTTGAGCACTGGAAAACTAATTAAATATATGGAAATGATTTCCTATTCTTCCCCTAGCAGGAATTTAATTCTATGACATGGTTGGGTGTTAATTTGGATTCAGAGCAATTCTTACAGAAAATATTGACATTTCCTTCAAGCTTCTTGTAGAAGGAAACAAAGCATTAAAAAAAAGTACTATCTGTCTTATTTGTATGAGATAATATTTACAAATCCATGAAAAAAATTCCTTCCTAAAATTTTTCTCCTTTTTCCAAGAAATTCTCCTATGGCCTACATTATGAGTTTAAGAATACAAAATAAAAGATAACTATACAATTTCTAAAAACTTTTAATCAGACTAACTGGTGACTTAAAGTATCCTATTTCTAAATTTATGTTGGAGAGGAGAAATTTAATCCTTTTGTGACTTTGTAACACAGCAGATCTAATTTGGAGCAGAAAATGAGGATTTAACTCCTAGTGCCATAATAGGGGAAATCTATTATTTGCTTTCATATACACTTGTATTTGAAAAAGAAAGCTAGTAATTACAAAATTATATCCAAATTATATTTATCAGATGAATGAGTTCAACAGATACCGTGAAATTATAGGCTATAAAACTAATTAAAGCAAATGCTAAACTAAATGTAAACCGAATTCTAAGGTATCATTTGAAGATACGAAATCAAAGCAATTTTATTTCTAACAGGAAATTTCTGTACGCACTTCCTGTACATCATATGTAGATTAACTCTTAGATGTCTGAGACAGAACTGAACATCTGCAGTGGAGAGGCTGAGACAAAGTCTCACTATGTAATTCGGGTTAGTCTTGAACTCAGTATGTAGCCAGGTTGGCCTTGAACACACAGTACTCCTGCCTCAGCCTCCTTAGTGCTGGGATTTCAGGTCTGTGCCATCTTGTCCATGCGAACAGCAACATTTTAATGAAACATTTTGAATATTTACATTTGAGCAAATGTTAGCTGCAAAACAAGTAAAATTAACAAAAGGATCAAGGTCATTTTTCAAAGATTGCTCAGTTATTGTAATGTTCTTATGTCAATAATATGATTTTTGTTGTTTTGGTACAGAGGATTGAACTCTGGGACTGACAATTGCAGGTGAACACTACTGCTGAGTAGTATCTTCAGTACAGTATTTTACATAGCAAGACAGGATTTTTTAAAGCTCCATTTAGTAGGAAGGTCAATTTTTCATTTAATACAGATTTACAATTTCAATTCACTTCCTTTTAAGAAAGAGTTCCCCCATTTTTAAGAACAAAGCAGCAAAATAAAAACCAAACCTGAAGACGAGGGCCACTGACTTATCTTTGCCTAATATGTGCGGCAACAGCTACCCCCAGTGGTCAGAGTGGAACAATGAAGGTTTTTCAGCTGTATTATTATAAAAGGTGAATTTGGAAATGACTGTTTTTCACTGAATTTTAGGTTTTAGGGTAAGAGTTACCTTTTACTTTAAATGAGGTTCTAAGAAAACCTATAGCTACAAAGTTTGATGCAGTAGCTAGAATAATGCAGTTCTAAGAAGTAGCCAAAATAAAACTCAAACCAAAGCGAGAACGTACAGATACTTTATTGCTCACCTTTCACACAAAGCACACCTCCAGCCAGTTTCTTTCACAGCTTGACAATGTTTATGTATACAAAAACCCAGCAAGAAGCATCATGTCACGTAGGTTTCAGTAAAGGAGAATGTGAAACATCCGCTCAGTCAGGCTTTTGTTTTCTGCAGCAATAATAAAGGGCCTCCCTCCGCACTAAGCAAAAACCTAGCTTACTCTGTAGTGCATTCTTCCATTACAAAATTGTCTCCTGCCGAAAGCAAACTAACTTGTATTTGCTGAGCCAGTGGTATTAACTCGTGCATAAAACAAATTTCGGTTTGCTATTTCTTCTAGCAGATTTCAAGTAAAAATAAGGTTGAAGGAAGAACTTGTTTTGGATGGATGCAGGTCAGTTTGAGTTGCTATACTTAACTAAATGTCTATGTGTACTATAATTTCGCAACTTAGTTTGCTTTTATAGTCTTTATTTTGGCTGTGTTCAAGGTTTTCAGAGTTGAGCATATGGTACAGTATTCCATCAACAGAATAAGGCTACTGAATGTGCTATCTGCAAAAGAGCTCATTTAATAGGAACTGACCTAACCAATCTATCATAAAGCAAAGGTGGCACAGACTCTGACTCTGAATAAAATGCCAATCAGGGCAGAACTGTTCTCAGAAGACCGGCATTAGAGTTCTTTATGTAAAATATATATAAATGGGCTGTTAATATGAGGAATATTCCCCAGTAATAAATCTAAAAAAGCCTAGGTGAATCCTCATTTTCAAACTACTTTATTCAAGTAAATTGTTCAAAAAATATGCATGTTCTGACTGTGGAATTAGTCTACTGGTCAATTAAAAGCAACTTTAATTACTTGTTTTTTTCATAGAAAGTAGAGATGCTGTATGTATTTTTCAAATAAACCGCATCCTGTAACTCCCATTTGAAAAAAAAAAAAACTGATGGAAGACCTGCAAATGCTTATGCCAAGCAGGAGTCTGCCTGCCACCTGTGGTCATACGAAACTAAGTTTCTATTACTTGAGCTCCTGCAAAATGTAAGGTTCTGTAGCCTCAACTAGTATAATGTCTCCCCTGTCCAAATCCAGAATGATTATACTGATAGCCACCGTGCTGGAAATGTTGTTCAAACTGACCCCCCTGGTGGTAAGTCTGTCCTCCCCTTCCGCTCCACCCTCCTCCCTGGCCTCCACGACCACCCCGGCCTCCGCGACCACCTCTCCCACCACGACTACCACCTCGATCACCACCTCGATCACCATGATGCCCACCATCTTGGTATCTATTGTCCTGCTGGTATCCACCACCCTGGTATCCACTTCCTGTATATGAAGATGTCTGGAAGCCGCCATAACCACTGCCTTGGTAGCCACCACTGTGGCCACCATGATAGCCACCTGGCTGGAAACCCGAATCTCGATAACCACCATCTTGGTAGCTGCCTCCCCCTCCACTCCCTCCATCTGTCCAGCCTCCTTGATGCTTATTTCCTCTTCCTCCCCCTCGGCCACCATGGTCATAGCCACCACGTCCACCTCTCCCTCCTCCTTGTTCATGACCTCCTCCTCCTCCTCGTCCTCCATATGAGGAATGTTCGTAACCACCTCTCCCTCCTCCTCGGCCTCCTGCTTGCTGCTGGGGCCCATCTTGCCTTTTCTGCCACGGTGGCATCTCAGGAGGTGGAGGCTCAATTTCATTGGGTCTACCACCTCTGTCAGGCACCCTGCCCATCAACACCTATGGAAGAAAGGTATTTAAATTATTTCATTTCATAAACAGAGACAAGGGTATCAAAAAGAAAACTAAAGGTATTCTAATTACCTTATTAATAGCACAGGCTGTCTTTTCTCTTATAGACCCACTGCTTGTCCTCAAAATCTTTGATAAGTCTTGTCTTGCAGCCAAAAGATGGGCAACAGAAATAGTACTTTTAGGAGATAAGACTGAGCGCTTTGGCTGGTAGACCTTGGCTAATTTTTCTGTTTGACTCTGTTGAAAGACAAGTGTTTAAAGACAAAGATTAATTTTCAAAAGTGACTTAAAAAATACTCATATTAAATAAGTTAAAGATCTGATATCGGTGTTTACTAGTTCCAGGTAGGAAGAAAAGTTACACACTCACCACTATTTCTACCTAGTCAAAAACTATCTTCTGCAAGTACAGCTGCCAGACTTGAAGGAATGAAGGTGGAGCAGGGAGGTCTTAACATCTCCCTCAGATGTTCAGGGGTCCTCCCTGTGAATATTTGCTCTTTTAAATTATTTAATGTGTACCTTAGCTCTGTCAGACCAGCCAAACGACTGCACAGTGACATCCAAACGTTTTATTAGCAGCTTTCTCCGGACTTCATATTCATTGGCTATGGCTTGGTTAATTGCTTCTATCTTTTCCTGAAGCAAAATGAAAAAGACGAGTTAGAATTTAATTCTGTCACATACCATAATCCTAAAGGGCAGAAACTGTTTCTTCATAATGAAATCCCTAGTCTTAACCAAGGTAGTCCTTTCTCTTGGTAAGATATTAACAGTTAATGTGAAATGATGGACAAAAAACAACAAAACAAAACAAAACAGAACAACCCCACTAAGTCTTTTTTTTTTTTAACGGTACTGGGGATTGAACTCACAACTGCCTGCTTGCAAGGCAGGTGCTTATGCCACTGAGCTAAGTCCCCAGCCCCCAGTCCCACTAAGTATTATAATAAAGAGTGCATAAACTACAAAATTCTTATTTAGTTTTCCCATAATTCACTGTACGAAGTTCATCCACATGAAATGTTTGGCTTGAATCCATTTGGCAATTAGAAACATGCATCATACTGAGACAATTTATTTTAACCAGTCCATGAAATATTTACAAATTACAGCCGGGCGCTGGTGGGGCATGTTGTAATCCCAACGCTCTGGGAGGCTAAGGCAGGAGGATTGCAAGTTCAAGCCCAGCCTGGGCAAACGATCAAAACCCTGTCTCAAAATAAAAAAAAGGGCTGTGGATGTAGCTCAAGAAGGCCCCCGGGTTCAATCACTCAGTACCACAAAAAAAAAGGAAAGAAGAATGTATAATTGGTTTTTTTTTTTTTTTTTGAGACGAGGGGTCTCGCTACGCAGTTCAGGCTGGCCTTGAGCTCACTTTGTAGCCCAGGCTGGGCTAGAGCTCACAACGATCCTCCCACCTCAGCCTCCCAAGTGTTGGGATTACAGGCGTGAGCCACCACGCCCAGCTAGTATGTATAATTGTAAACAAAATTATTTCACATTAACACTGAGATTCATAAAAATGATTTCAAGGATACCCACTTAGGAAATAATGTAACAGGAAACACAATTTAAAAACTATAAAAATAAAAGTGCTGACATAAAAAAACATGAAAATATGGGGTCCTTTACTAAGTTTACTCAAGAGGAGTACTACTCACCCAGTGGGCCGGTCCCATTGGCTTCTTCAATAAAGGCTTTCCCACATGATTGGGTGGAACTTTTGCTAACGTTTCCTTTAACTGACACAAAAACATAAATGAATAAAAAGTGTAAAAGTAAAATATATCTTCCTTATCTTCCCAATTCCCATCATATCTTGCCATCAAAAGAAGACTCCTGACAGAGGCAAAGGTGGAGGATGTTTTGAAACATAAATGTCAAGACCCACAAGATAAAGACACTCACTTGTCCCACTCCTCTCGTGCCTACAGAAGCATGAATCCTTCAAAGCACCTAGAACAGTGCCTGACCACAAAGGGCACTCAATGAGCATTTGCTGAATGAATGAATGAATGAATGAACACACAGAAAAATAATGACTACAAATACACTGCTGCACCCCGTAGCATCAGCCAGATCTGTGCATCCTGGTGCTGACCTACCCTGGTATGCGAATGCACGAAACAAGTCTTAGGAGTCCAGCAGATATGCATATTGGGAATAACTGTACTACAACAAATACCATTCTGTCTTACTCATTCATTTTGGTAAAAGTGCGTGTTCCTAATCAAGTATATAAAAATATCTTAACCCTTCATAATGTGTGGTTCAAAAACAATTCTAATTCATTTTCACATAGTAAATGTGAGCAGCCAACAAATCTTATTTGCCAGTTGGAACATATAAAGACCCAAAGTTATTAAATTAAAAACCAGAAAACATTCTTTTTTATCCAGTCAATGGGGAAGAGGGTGGTAATGCTTAATGATAAACACCATAAAAATTGCATAAAATGATAATTTTCCAAAGGACTTAATTGTTAATTCTTTTTACATTACAGCTAGTTTACCTCAGCTTTTAAAGCAAACTGTAAAGTTTCCTTTTTGAAAAAGAGACATGCTAATGCTTTTTAAAAATACTAATTTCTCATTAAGTCATCCAGGACTTAAAATTCAAAACTTATGTAGTAACAATTACTTAATATGCACATTAGGTTCCCATTAAGAGAAATAAACTTAATGTTTCATATCAAACAAATGTAGGACTATGCCTTTAATACACTACAATCTGGTACTAAAGGTCTTACTTTTTTTTCAATCCCGCTGAAGAATTGGAACATAGTTATATTGGCTGGAGGTTTGGACATTCCTAGAGCAATACATATGCCTTTCAACTCTTGAAAGACCTCACTACCGCCTCCTTCTTGAGCTTTTTTTGGAGGAGCATTCACACAGAGCATTCTGGCAGCTTCTAGTTCTGAGATGAGGTATGCTGAAGTAAACAAAATAAGATTTCAAAATGAGATACAGCTATAGTTAATAGTCATAAGTCTGGAGTCACAACTCTATAGACCTAATCAATCATATGTAACTTTTAAAGCTGCAAGAATGGATAAAACAAGAAAGGAAAACCATTTTTACCTGCAAATGATAAAACATATAAACTGGTTATGTAATTCAGGTATTTAACCAACATAGTTGATAAAGTTAAATTTAAAATTAAGCATTTCTTCTTTGATATGAGAGGTTCAAGGTAGATCACGCCTCAAGTTTTGGATTTTTTATATCCTATTATTAAGGAACCTCCAGAACAGGGGTTGGCATCTGTTAAAAAATTTGCAAAAGGTAATGGCTGATTTTTAGTGACAATAAAAAAAATACATATATACATACACACGTACACATATATTCCCACCACTTAAAGGCACCAGTGATACAACTACCTTGCGCTCTTGCCTCTCAGTAAGTAGGCAAGTGGTCTAGAACTAGTGTGAAACATTGCTAAGCACCCAGGTTGAGTTACATAAGTGGAAAGGCACTAAATTCCTAAAGTGTTCTTTCCCAAATCTCCAGTAGTCTTATGTTGCCCTCTGGCGGTCCAAAAAAGCCTGTTCCATCTGTGTTGGGAGGACATCCCTTTCCCCTGCTTTTCTCAATGTATTTCCCCTCATTAATAATACTAAAATTTTTGAACCATGTCTTGGCAGTATCATCCCTTTACAAGATGGTTTCAGCTAGGAATAAGGAGGACCGCAATCTGTTTTAGGTAACTTAGTTCAAGGCCTAAATATCTAATTCCATTCCTTTAACTTTTTCAAAGATACTTTTTATAAAAAAAAGATTTAATAATCCCTTGAATCTTATGTGCAAAATGAGATCCTTCTGACAATGTCAGAACATAGGATTGGAAAAAGACATTTTCTAGCTCCTTAAAGTGTAAAAGAGTGATCAGCTTAAATATCTCATTTACTATCCTCCAAGTGTAAAGCTAGGATAGCAAGGGGGCCACAATTTTCACAAATCATTTCTGAAAAGCTGCCAACTCCTGTTCTAAAACAATAAAATAGCTCTGTTTCTGCAAAGGTCATTCTAAATAGGCCTGATAAAGTCTTAATACATTCCATATACTTATGCATTAAAACATAAAGTGGTAAAACCCCAGAGTTATGAAAATAACCACTGTTGTTATAAGTAGGTTTTACTAGTACCACACTGCCACACTCGTCCCCTTACACACAATCTGTGACTGTTCTCCTGCTATAATGGCAGAGTTGGGTAACTGTCACAGAGATCTCATGGCCTGTATAGCCAGAAATATTTATTATCTGCCCCTTAAAGGAAAAGTTTGTTAACCCTTGTTCTAGAAAATCATACATACACTGTGTGTTTAAGAAACTGGTTCCTAAATTTGGGACAACATAGCTCAAGCATTTACAAAATTTATTCAACAATCTAATTAGCATTAAGAAAACTCGAACTGCAAATGATGTGTTCAAAGCACTAGGAATGTATTAGAGACATTATTTTTAAACTAGACTATCTCTACTGATGCTCTATTTGAAATAACTAGCTCTTCATCTAGAATTCTTAACTGGCCAGGTATGGTGGTATAACCCTGTAATTCTAGCACTATGGAAGGTTAAGGCAGGAGGATCACAAGTTTGAGGCAAGCCTGGGCAATTCAGTGACTTAGTAATACCTTGTCTTAAAATAAAGGGCTGGGGTCTGAGGATTTAGCTCAGCGGCATAAGCGCCGGCCTTGCAAGCAGGCAGTCGTGAGTTCGATCCCTGCTACCGATAAAAAGGAAAAAGACAAAAGAAAAAAAAGGGGGAGGGGGGGATGTAGCTCAGTGTAAAGGTCAACAAAACAAAAACAAAAGCAATACTGGTTTTCAGGACACGGTGGTATACACCTGTAACACCCATACTCTCAAAATCTGGGGCAGGAGATCACAAGTTCAGGTCCTATAGCCTGGACAACTTAGCAAGACTCTGTTTCAAAATAAAAAATAAAGCTTAGGGATATAACTCAGTACAAAGGCCCTGGGTTCAAGCCCTGGGATGGCACTAAACAACAACAGAAGAAAAAATCCAATCTCTGGTCTGTCTTATTTTATCCATGGGAAATAACCTGAGAACTATAAAAGACCAAAGAACAGCCCTTAACCTGATATGCAAGTCTTTAAACCACACACTCAAATACTCAAATACTATTCTACTTTACTAACAGTTCTAGTAAGGTTCATTTACCTCCCCTTCCTCACACAGTACTAAAAGATTCAAATTCATGAGGCAAAGGTGCTAGAAGTAAAACTGTAACAGCAAGATGTGACAATTATTACCTGGAAAGATGAGAATTAGTTACACAAAGGAGCAATGAATAAGTGTGTGAAATACTAGAATGAAAGAGATTACCAACCGCAGAGAACATCTTTAAAAAGGGGAAAACAGCAGAGGCAAAGTAAAGATGGGCACATACGAAGGACTTAAAAACAAATAACCTTTGGCTGATTTTGTCATTTAGCTGAGGAATGAACAGTGACATACTACTGAAAACCTTTTGAGATGATAGCACATTCAAAAACCAAAGTCCATTAATTACGACCTCAAGTCCAAGCTAGTTTTGGTGCAGTCTGCTTAAAAGACAGGCAAGAGTTAAAAGCACTTTTAAAAAACTCACATTCAAAGTGGGTTTTTTTTTTTTTCTTTTTTCCCCTCTCCCCTCTTAAACATCAGTCATACAAAAGCTCAACTCTGAGTTCTTTGGATAAATTAGTAATTCAGGGTCATTACTAAGATTTCATTCCACACAGCTCTTATCTTCCTTTGTAGATAACAGTCTACATACCAAATATTATTTGTAGAAGAAATGCTATGGAGGGAGAATCGGTTGAAAACACCGTTGTTGAGCCAGTTATCCCAATCATCTGACAAAGAAGTTACGAAAGTGATTCTGGAGTAGCTTAGTGCCTAAGTATAATGGCTACAAACACTTTTTGTTTTGTAGTACAGGCTGACCTTGAACTCATGACAATCTTTGTGCTCCAGTTTCCCAAGTGCTGGGTTTACAGGCAGGCACCACCATGCCTGACACACAAACACTTTTTAACTTAACCTTCAAAACTACTTATTTATTGATTGACTGTTTTTGAAGCAAGGTCTTGCAAAGGTGCTCAGGTTGGCCTTGAACTCAATACATAGCCCAGACTGACCTCAAACTCATGGCAAACCTCTTGCCTCTGCCTACTGAGTGCTGGGAACACAGATGTGCACTGCCATGCCTGGCTGAGTTCTCAAAGGCACACATTTAAAAAAACGTTCTCCGAACTGTGTTTGCAATAATAAGAAGTTAGCAGTTGAGTTAACCAAAGCCTAATATGAGTGTTTCAGAATGCTTATAAAAATGCTGAGTTGACTATTGAATATATTTACTTATGTAAGGGAATAAAATTAGTGAGTCTACTTAATGTTTTCAAGGTGAGGAGATAAAAACACGGTAAGAATTCTGCATAAAATTTTATTTACCAGAATAGTCAGTAAATTCTATACAGGAACCATCCAAGTCCTATTCCCAAATCAACAACCAAATCCCAAAGAAACAGCAATAAAACAAAGGTTTATAATAGCATTGATTGTATGTAATAAATGCTTACTCTCTTCAAAGAATTTATTTTTTAAAAACCTTCATTCTTTCACACTATCTTCTCCATTTATTTAAAAATGTTTCTCATCTGTTTTCTTTTTTGGTCTTTTTCGTTTTTATCGGTACCAGGGATCGAACTCACGACTGCCTGCTTGCAAGGCAGGCGCTTATGCTGCTGAGCTAAATCCCCAGGCCCATTTCTCATCTAGAATGCAAAAGTTTAATGATCACACACTTGACCAACAATCCAGCACCACATGGGTCATACCAGGTGAGGCATAACAGCTTGAGGGCCACCAAAGCTGAGATGATAGGAGGGCATCAATTATAGGAAAAATGCTGCCAGCACACACAAAGCTATCATTGGCTCCTAAACTGGAAATTTCTTAAAAGCTTGTTGAACCTTCTTAAATATTTCTTAACAACAAATAGTACTGCATTAAATGTGCAATGAAATAAAACAAGAACAACAACTAGTTTATCAGTCAGAAAACATAAATAGAAACTAACAACGACATTCTAGTAGCTACGAACTTACTGAGCAAAAGGAGGCAGTTCTTCTGCACGAGCAGGCGCTTGGTCACATCCCCAGATGTCAGTGAAACATACGGACAGTTCATCTCCCCTAGCAGCCCACTCACCTCAAGCTGGAATTCTTCAGCTTCACTTGGACCTTTGAAGAATTATAATTATTTTATCTAAAGATACTGGTTGTTTTCCATTAGTATAACAATTATTATATAAATTAAAATTTTTAATATGCTTTGCCAAACTTGA
Organism: Cavia porcellus; assembly: GCF_034190915.1. Taxonomy (NCBI): domain Eukaryota; kingdom Metazoa; phylum Chordata; class Mammalia; order Rodentia; family Caviidae; genus Cavia; species Cavia porcellus. Next base: position 227,930,331 of record NW_026947484.1, on the reverse strand, counting down.
GCTCCTTTCCCTTCTAATTCATCTTTCCTCCACACCACTGCAAATACTTTTCTTACAGAGTGCTCATTAGGCTGCTCCCTGACTTGACAATCCTTCATAGCTTAGAATTTACACCTCATCTAATCTAATTTTTTTCTGTCTGCCTTTGAAAATTCTTCACAGCCGCTCACCTCTGCCCTTTCCAGCAGTTTTAATCATCTACTTATTACCTCTACAAACAGCCTGTCTGTCTGTGTCGATGTCCGGGAAAAGGCCAGTCCCACAGCCTGTGCCTTCTTCTGTGTGTGAGTATGTGTGGTACTGCAGGCTGAGCCCAAGGCCTTTGCATTCAGTCCACATTCCTAGCCCTTTTTATTTTTTGACACAGTGTTGTTAAGTTACCTGGGCAGGACTTGAGCTTGCAATGCTCCTGTCTCAGCCTCTCAGACTGCTGGGATTACAGGTGTGCATCATCACACCTGGCTTTGAGCCTTCAATTTTAAAGTACTGCCTGTGACTGACATTTTCTACTCTAGTAAATCCCACACCTCCATCAAAGCCCAGTGGTCCTGCTCTTTGAAAAAACCTTTCCTAAGTAGTCTTGATGTCACTAACTTTGTCCTATGAGCCACAAGGGAGAGCATTTAATTAATGTACTCATTCTCAGTTATTTTACTCATACCTAATATTTTTTGACACAGTGTTGTTACACTTACACTACATTTGAAGACAGAAAACATGACTTCTAATTCTACATTCTGTAACATGTAAAAGAGCATACATTTCATTGGATGAGCAGGGTGAGAAACTGCTTTCCTTCCTATTTTGATTGTTCTCTATTCAGTACCACAGAGGGGGAGAATTAATAAACATTGAGAGAATCACCTGACCTAAGTCCATTTTCTGCTCTGTAAACAAGCACCATACCCTGGTACCCACCCCACAAAAAAAAAAAACTTAAAAAAAAGCACCATATACCATTGTTCAGCAAACTGCGACATGAGAACTGAAGGGTTTCAGAAAGCCCCTTTAGAGGAAGGTGGGGAGACTAGAAGGGTAAAACCGGAAGACTGCATTATCAGTGCCCTGTCAACTGTACTCTGTGTAAGCTGCGGTTCCACAAAGCACCTTTACAGGCAGCTAAGGCGGAAGAGGACCAAGTTGTGCTGCAGGTATGCTCTTCATACTTCAAGTAGAAGAGCTACACTTTCTCACCTATTTATGTGTTGGTTGCTATATAATGTGCCACTTGAACAAAGGGCCTGCAAGTTCAAAAAAGTTCTCTAGTATAGGCATTTTCAAAGGTTCCTGCAATCCTTGTCAGGTCAGATCAAGAAGCACAGTGGCTAAGAACACTGGCTGTGAACCTGACTGCTGGGTTGAGCTCTGGCTTCATCTGAGGCAACACACCTGACTTCTTTGGGGCTTTCTTTGTTGATGTACAGGTAATAAAACCTGCCTCACAGAACTGCCCAGAGGCTGACGAAAGGCAGTGAACACATGCAAAGAGTTGAACACACAGTACTCAATGAATCTAAGCTCTATTATTATTGTTACACTAGACTTTGCTTAGTAATTTTTTTGTTTGTTTGTCTTTTGTCTTTTTGAGACAGGGTCTTTGCATGTAATTCAGGCTGGCCTTGGGCTCACTTTGTAGCCCAGGCTGGTCTCGAACTTGCAAACGATTCTCCTGCCTCAGCCTCTTAAGTGCTGGGATTATAGGAGTGGGCCATCATGCATGTCTACCTTCCTTAATAATTTTAACTGATCAAACTTGGGCTGGGAATGTAGCTCAGTGATAGAACTGCTTAGTAGGTGCCAACCCATGAGTTCAATCCCTAGTACACACACAGGCAAATTCAAACCGGATGCAACTAACACGAATCCATTAAATATGCTAACATCTAAGAGTAAACTCGGCCAACTGGGATTATGTGGAGGGGGCACTTTGTATATGGTTCTCCATAAAGGTGGGCTAACAGGTGGGCATTTTTGTCTATTATAGGTTTGCCCATGGCAGAAGGAAGCCAGATGATGGAGTACTGGATTCCAAGGTTTACTCTCTTTTACAGAGTCAATAATCTAGTAATAAAGCAGGAACAAAATTGGCAAATATAAAACAGCTTTTGGCCTTACAAATCTGATGGCACTGGATCTGACTCAGATGCATTTAATGATATAGTCTTGATAAAGAATGCATCTTAACAAATTTCTTTCTTCTTAAGCACAGCACGAGTATAAGGTATTTGTTTTATGTGCTATTTGTGCTTCCAAAATCTCAAAAGAAAAACATCCCAATTTGTAGCTGCTAATCCAGGACCTCATAATTCATGTAGAAAGCTCATATATTCTTTACTTTCCATTTTTCTGTATTTCAGTAATAGGGTCTTTTTGGCCTTCACAAGGGTTACAGAACTATGTTATGATTTTTAAACTTCTAAATTGCCTCATCTCAAAAAACAAAAGTATCCTGGCTCTTTTACAAAGTTTTTCTTTAAATTTATAAAAACTTGAAATGTTAGATCTAGTACTAATAAAGTTCAACTGATAATTTTACTTTTATATTTTGCAATGAAAAGTGACAGTCTACTTACTATTAGTTGCTTGTACATTTTCTTCTAGTTTACAGAGCATTCTTAATTCAGATACCAGCCAAGCACAGAGTTTGGTAAACTCGGGGGAACTGGCTCCAGCAGCAACTGCCTGAGACAGGGCACCATCCTCCAACAAGGGGCCCTTGTAACTGGGGAAGAAGAAATTACACTTCAGAAGAATGTCACACCCGAAATATTACAGGCAAAATTATGTATTATTTATGTAATTAAGCAATAATTTAATAAAGACAAATTATGATGACTAATCTAATCTATATAATATTTATATAATTTAGCAGTAATGTTACAAAGACAAATTATGACTAATTTCTAAACGCAAATGTAAATAAAACATAAAATTGTATTGAACCATTAGAAAAATAAGCCAAATGGCAACTGCATTTTAACCCTTAGCAATATATGACTAACAGAATTATATATAGCATATGTGGGCTGACATACTAAATTATGTCAACTGTCAGAGATTCATTAGAAGTCATATTGTACAAAGGTTTATTTCTTATAATTGAACTGAGTAGTAAAAACAGATTAGCAAGTGACAGCTAATTATACTTATTGTTTTAGAAATAGTTATTACAGCTATGTTTTCTAGAAATTTTTTCCAGCAATCAGGTTATTTTTAGTGATTTCCTTGAAAAGCTTTTATACTTATTTCTCTTTTCTATATTTAATAACAGTTAAAAGTATTAAGAAATACTAGTACTATAGAAATGGTTAAGGCCAGGGATTTTGTTCAGCAGGCATAAGCGCCTGCTTGGCAAGCGTGAGGTCGCAAGTTTGATCCCCAGTATGGAAAATGTCAAGATTAGCTTAAATACTGTTAGCCACTTTATGAACTAAATACAACTGATTCCTAATCTTTTTTGAGTTCAATGTAATTATAAAATATTCAAACATTCATGATAGTAACAACTATAATCATCTACATTCTAAAACAAGATTTTGTTGCTCAAAGTAATCCTAAAATATATATTGTTCATACTTATTACCTTATATTCTGTTAAATGAAATACTGATAAAAACCTTATTAAAGATGATACAAGAACTACATTTAAAAATGTGATGTTTAGAAGTATGGTTATGTTGGAGAAAAGAGTTCTTATTGTGAGAATTTTTAAAATGTGATTATATATTTACATATGAAAAGGAATGGTAAAATCTTAGAAAAAGCTGAGGTTACTTGGTCTAGCATCTAGATTCAAAAACCACTTATTGGGCACAGGAAAGAAGAAACTAGGACTAAAAATTTCTCTTTTGTGTTTCACGTTTACACTGGTTTGTTCAACAAGTAGATACTGAATTCCGACTGCGTGCTGGGTTACAGGTAAAAGACAGATTCAACTCTAATATATTTTCCAGTGAATCCTTAAACATACATGGCAGTCAATTAAAGCTGAATTTTAATATCTGAATGTCACCAAACTAAGTTAAAATTTATAAAGTTTTCAGAAAATCCCATGGTTTACATTACAACCCAACTCTATTATTTCTTTCTAATTACTACAGTAATAATAATAATTACTATTTTTTGCCTTTTTGAGATAGGGTATGTAGTTCAGACCCGCCTTGAACTTACTATGTAGCCCATTATGTGGCCTCAAATTTTCAGGGATCCTCCTACCTCGACCTCCCAAGAATAATTACTTTTCTATATCCAAGGTAAGAAAAATATAACTAAAACAATAATAGGAAGAAACTGCATCCACAGCCAACTGTTTAGTGACTTTTATTCATCAGGAACAACTATACTTAAATAAAGCCTACGCTTTTCTCATTCTATTCATTCAACACTAACTGCAACTGTCACTTCTAAGAAACTTCTAGGATTTCATTTCCTTTCCTAGCAAAGGACCTTCCCCAGTGCCTTGCTACTCTTGTAGTATCAGGCGAACCTTTCTTCTGCTTTGCACCCTAACAGCCAACACGGCCACAGAACGAGTGTTTCTCTAAAATGTTCACTACTGACTGAATGAATGACCTCACAGGTGAGCAAGTGGCTCAGTGTGAGACGTCAGGGAAAAAAAAGACCATTTTGCAGAATGTGACTGTTAATTGTATCTCGGATGAACAAAATAAGCGCCCTAAAATCTGGAATATTCACGAATATTCTGAGCAAGTTTCAAAGAAAACATTGGTAATTCATTTAAAAAAGGATTAGCACCACTGCTTCCTTTCTTAAAAATTTTGATTAGATCAACAAAGTTATTTAAATGGGCCAACTCCAGGAACCCTCAAAAGTGTCCTTGAAGAAAGGTTTATCTTAGTTTCTGTTCTCATGAAAAAGCCAAAGTGAATAGTTTGATAAAGGACTAGTTACTTCCCAATACAAGTAGCTAAACTTGGACTTTTTTCTTTTGAAATAGTACCTGTAGACAAATACTTGAGTCCATACAATTTGTTTCCAGGACCACGGTTCTGGAAAAAGGTTCCAAGTTCTCAAGTTGATAAAGTACACTGATCTGGGTAACCGAGTGAGATAAGCCCTATTTCCAAGCTGTGAGGTACCAATGGATTATGACTGAATGGCAGGAAGAGAGGACAAATGTAAACCAAACATGCAGGTTTATAATGGGTGAAGAGGTCATGGGCTAATAGGCTCAAAAGGCAGTGTTCGAGTCAGGGGAAAAACTGCTAGTGGTTCCCAGGCAGGTGACGGAAGGTTACGTGCACAACTGAGCAGGCTAGAGCCACGGAGGAGCGCCCAGACATGTGGCTCGGGAAGCCTGGCTGCAGAGAGAGATGACTGGGCAAAGGAGGTTTTCTGAGCGAAGTGGGTGGGGTAGGAGCACTGGCTCAAGGCAAGAAATTTGGAGACCAGCAGGGAAACGGAGTCAACTTTGCAGCCTCTACAGTGGGGGTAGAGCAGGAGGGGAGCAAGGAGAGAAGCCCGGGAGTGGGGGTGGAGAACCAGAGCCCAGACAATGACACGCACGACCGACTAACGCGGCGGGTAACTTGGCAATAGGGAGCACTGACTGAAGCAGGGCGTCGGGGTTGGAGGACCCAAGTCGGCAGGGCAGGGAGTAGACGTGGCAGTGGGGGTCCCGGGGCCGAAGGGAGGCGACAGCAGGAGCCACGGACGCGGCGTGCAGAGGCAGGTGCCTCAGGACTGAGGCGCAGAAGGAGTTCCCGGGGCGCCAACAGTGTGGGGCTCGGGAGACCCGTGTCTCGGCAGTCTTACCCTAGATCTTCCAACGACTCCAAGATGTCAGGCTCCATGAGGTCACACTCCATGCCACTGTGGTATTCAAATTTCCGAGTCGTCAGACTCCCCTCTTCGCCGGCAACGCGTACACTCACGCATGCGCTCCTTCCCCGGAACTTCCAAGTCGACAGCGGGCGCTTCAGTCCCTCTACTGCGCATGTCCTGAGCGTGCGCTGGCGTCTTGGTCCCGCCCGCCGGCCTACCCCGCCCGCTAAAGGCGTGCCGGTCTGCACAGGCGAACTACTGAAAAGTGAAGCCAGCCGCCCGAAGAAGGGCAGGCGGACTAGCTGCGTGGCAGCTGGGCGTAAGGACCGGGAGGTGGGGAGAGCGCTAGACTCCGTGTACGCATGTGCAGAGCTTTGGGTGAGGCGGGGAAGGGAGGAGCTTGACCGGGGTTCCTCTGTGGACTGGGTAACACATCTGTTGTGCTGATTTCAGCCTGCTGGGGGCCACGTAGGTGGGAGTCCGTAGTTGCCGTGTGTTCCAACTTTAACTGTGGGTCGTGAAGAGATAGAAAATGCGTGATTCCTAGTAATTGCCCAGGACTGGGTGGACGCTCCAAGTGCAGAGAATGTGCAGTTTTATTTCCTTGTGACAAGTAGCTGAGTTTGAGTTGGAGGGGCTTTCCTTTGACACGATGAGACCCTAAGCTTCTATCTTACCCCGTTGTGAATTTCCTGATTTATTTTTTTTTCCTTCTGTTTGAGACAAATTGATCTTGAATTCACTATATAGCCCACTATATAGCCAAACTCGGGCGATCCTCCTGCTTCAGCCTTCTGAGTGCTGACATTACAGGAATGTGGCATCAGGCTAGGCAGCTTCTACCCAACATCTTGAGTTCCTCGTAGACACTATGCATCTTATTTGAAAGGGAAGGCAGGGTGTGTGTGTGCGCGGAGGGAGGGGTTTACTCTGTATCAAATAGACTAGGAGATATTTAAACCCATGCAATTTAGACAATGAATAAACTTTCTGGTTGTAATGTTGCTTTTTAGCAGTTTTCCTGGGTGTAATGCTTAGTTTAGGGTAAGTTATGGTTTTGGGGGACGGTTACTGATTGTGCTTATAAACTTTGGAAATGAGAAAAAATGTTTTCAAAGTGATGACATATTAGGAAATTATATTTAAGTATAAGTTGGCATACCCTTACATTGTGTAAGCATTGGATTAGTTTTCACATTGCTGCCAGATTCTCTTTTTGTAGTTCTTTTTTTCACATCTAACAGATAAATGTTCCCTATGCTCAACAACACATTTTTAGTTTTTTTTGTGCCAGATGGAGAAGGGGAAGTTATGTACCGGTTGTGAGCCTAGCTTGGTATTACCTACCACATAATGATGCAGTCCTCATACAGCTGTACAAACGTTACTGCGTTTTACAGTTGAAGACACTAAGGTTCATGGTTTAATGATATGTCAAAAAATTTAAAAATCTATAAATATGGGTTAGATTTTGTGACATATCTGAACCCATAGCCACTTTGACTATTCAAATAGGATTTATAAGTGGGGCGTAAAAAGAGCTAGCGGAATGTGTTCCAACTTGTTTATATTGTATATAGTTACCTTATTGTAATAAGATTGGATTTTTTGTCATGCTGAGCAAATGCTCTACCCCTGAATCATATATTCCAAGCCTGAAAATGAAAAGAAAAAAAAGTTTTTTAAGCATAGTTGTTGAAGGTGCTAAACAAAACTAACGCTTAATACAAAATCAACTGTAAAAAGCTACTTACATTCTTCAATTTTTTTTCTTTCCTTCCCTCCCTTTCTACCTCCCTTTCTTTATTCTTTTTTTTTTCTGACACACGTTCTCTGTTGCCCAGGTTGACCCCCAGTTCCTCAACCTCCAGCCTCAGCCTTCTGCACAGCTGGAATTATAGGCGTGTGCTCAGATTTTTTTTTTTTTTTTTTTTTCCTGGAAGTCAGGTTTGAACACAGAAGGGCTCTGCCACTGAACTACACACCTAGGTGTTGGGGTTTGTTTATATGTCCCGCAAAGCCTCATGCAGTCGTAGAAGCCGCTGAGTGTAGCCTTTGTGATTGGTTCGCGCTGGGATTTGCCCTGTGAGTGCTGCACTTGCCCGGATGAAGCCAGCCTACAAAGGAAGGGCGGAAGGAGGCGCCCTTCCCCTCTCTCTTTCGCCCTTTCACTCTTGCCTCTTGTGGCAGCCATGCCACCCTGCCTTGGAGCCTCCCCAAAACCGTAAGATTAAAAAAAAAATTCTTCCTTCATTTTAGGCATCAAGTATTTTGTCTCATATTGAGAGAAAAATAACCAAGACATCAGGCCTTTTAATTTTTGGAGACAGGATCTGGCTAAATCACTTAGAGTGGTCTACAAGGTGCCGCTTCATTCAGCCGTCCCAGAAACTGTCACTATAGGCATATGCAACCGTGCCTGTTTGCTTTTTTCCTGTTCTGGGGATTGAATCCCATCCCTATTTCTTTCCGCCTGTCTGTGAATTATGGGCGATTGTCTCCCAACAGCAAGAGCTAGAGATTCTGGAGGAGACCTCTTCAGCAGAGGAGGGGAGAAAAAGGAAGAAAAATGCTTTGCTTCGCATGAGATTAGGGAGACATGTGAAATGTGAGAAACTGCAGAATTGTGTAGAAAGGCTAAGGCCTGAGCTGCGCCAGTGGTGAACCTGTTTAATGATAATGCAATGTCATATTTCCCCAAAATCCTGAAAAGGAGGCGAAAGCAAGTGTTAGTGAATGGGTTCCTTGTTAAGTTCCGTGACGAGAAAAAGATTGCATGGAGCCTTTAGATAGCAGTGGTTCCGTTAGTGGTAGTCAAAATCGCCCTGCAGGTTTTTTTTTTTTTTTTTTTTTTTGGTCTTTTTGAGACAGGGTCTCACTATGCAGTTCAGGCTGGCCTTGAGCTCACTTTGTAGCCCAGGCTGGTCTTGAACTCGCAATGATCCTCCTGCCCCAGTGCTGGGATTACAGGCATGAGCCACCATGCATAGTGAGACCCTGTCTCAAAAAGACCAAAAAAAAAACCCAAAATCGCCCTGCACAGTAGCCCTCCTCTCTCTTCTCCCTCACACCAGCCACGAAGGTTTTCAAAGGTAAATGTAGGTTAACTTATTTTTAAATATTTTGTATTTTCCTTATTTCTTACATGATGGTATTGCAATCCTTTCTGAATGACTATTTTGGGGTGGTGGAACAAATCGTGTAGGTTTCCATTATTGTGTGGAAATTCGTTTTGATGTACAAGTGCTTTGGATTACAAGCATGTTTCTAGAGCAAATTATGTTGGCAAACCAGGGTTTACTGTGCTTTTTAAAAATTGTCATGTCTGCAGAATCTGCGACATGTAGCAGGACCCTGTTTTTGTTTAGAAATTATTTTTGTTTATCTGTCACCTGGTTGTGTGAAGACCTCATTCAAACTGAATGTAACAGAATGAAAAGAAGAATGACCCCAGAATTAGTGAGGTCAAAGTTTTATTTCAGATCTGTCCTGGACAAGACAGAATCTTCCGCTGAGCATGGTGGCACCTTGTAAATCCCAGACATTCAGCTGGCTGAGGCAGGAGGATGAGGAGTTGGGGCATTCTGGACAACATAGTGAGACCCTATCTCTAAATCAATAAATTAGGGTGATAGCTGTAACTCAGTGCTCCCTTGGCCCTAGCCCCTCCCGCCATATACACACACACACTGAAAGAAAGAATTTTGTTTTTTAAAAAAACAGTAACACCAAAGTGAGTCTTTGCTTTAACTTGTCAATGCTGCAGGAGGAGGGGTAGAGGCTGGGGGGCGGTGGTGGGGGGGGGTGAATACACAGCAGGGAGTCCTTCTAGACTAAACCTAGGAAGTGGTTGGGGACTGTGCTTATGTAACTGCTGAAGTCCACTAGGTATCTCTGAGAGATGGGGAGCTTCTTGTTTTGAAAGTGATTGCTTGGAGGCTGAATAATTGAGGGCGAGGAGGCACACCCACAGGTGCCAGCACAGTCCTTTTAATAACCTGAGGACTTGTTATACTTTGTTGTTTTTGGAAACAGAATTTCCCTGTGTAGTCCAAATTGGCCTAAAGCTAGCAAGGGAAGCCTAGGCTGAGAACTGACACAGAGACCATTGTAAAGGACCGAGGACAAATTCATTCCTGAGCACTTAGCCTGTTACTCATTTAAAAGTTGTGATTTGTATATGCTTACTTCTGAGGAAGTCAGGGACTTAAAAATGGTTCTTTCTAAAAAAAAAAAAAAAAAAAAAAAGGCAACTCTACTTATAGATGCCTAATAAGTATCTAAAAGCAGATCTTCATTTTTTTCTTTTTCTTTTTGAGACAGGCTCTCTCTATGTATTTCGGGTTTGTCTTGATCTCACAGTGATCATCCTGTCTCAGTGTCCTGAGTGCTGAGATCACACATGTGCACTGCAGTGTCTAGCTAGTTTGTATCCTTTTTTGTTTTTTAATCATAAAATTTTGGATCAAATCACCCTCAGCCCTGCATATAGGTATATTAATCAGTTAAGGAGTGTCTAAAAGTTGATACTGAATTTATAATCTTTTAAGTCTGAAGACACCAAAATAAAGGATTCAACTATGCCCAGAAGTCCAGTCTGCTCTCTAAAATGAAGGTCACCTTGTATTCCAGCAAAGACTTGTACAAGATGGAGACTTCCCCAGGGAAAAATAACTATCTCATCTGGCTTGAAACTGCCACGTTTCTAATCTCAGCATTTTGTGAGGAATGGGGGAAGAAGGATTGAAAATTCAAGCCCAACCCACGGTTTAGAGGATTGAGATGCAAATAGCTTTAGGGTAGAGGGGGATGCCTATTATTTTGACTATTACTTTGCCTTCTCTTTGGAGTAGAATGATGAATGATCTAAGTTATAAGGCCACTCTTCTCAAGCCATCCTGAAGATAAATATAGATAAATAATTTTATGTACTAATAAAAAAGCATATAGGGGATATGAGCCAAGTTAAACCTCTCCTTTAAAAAATGTAGAGGGGAAAATAAAAATACTTTCAATTTTAAGGAAGATCTTTTACATCATAATGAGGCAGGAGGTAGCTAAGAAACAGCTGTAAAGAGAAGATCGAGCCTGCCTTGGAGCCTCCTTTCTGGAGTAGGTCCACTTTCTGAGTTAAACATTAAGCCCAGCATCAGGTATCCAGCAATGGGAGAAAACAATCAGATAGCTCAGCTTATATGCAATAGGTTTCCAGACTTTTAGCCAGTGGTCTTCAATAGCCCTTGGCTGATCCCAGCCCAGTTTGCCAAGTTATAACCTATGCAGTTTTGACCCACACCCACTCCTGTGGGCTTTGGGCACCATGACAGTTCCTCCAGGAGCTGTAAATGATTGATCCTATTGACTGATGGAGGGACAGAAACCAGCTTCTTATTGGTAAGGACAAAATTCACTCCCACCACAAATGCCAAAGTTTAAAACCTTTAACAGCAAGGCTGTTTGGGGCAGTGAGCTCCTCTCACTGGCTTGCTCCTACCTGTGGAGTATATTTTCATCTTCAGTAAATCTTTGATCATGCCATCCCTTTTGAGTGTCCTGCTGAATTCATCATTCAGGACATTACATCTGATCAGATAACAAGCTTAAAAATATAAATAAAGTTTTAAGTTGAATAATAGCTAAAGATTTATGCAGCTGAGACTTAAAGGATTTACTCAGAAAATCCATACAAAGAGAATTTCTCTTCTTTCTTTTTATTTCTCCTTTGTTCCTGTATTAGAGAATGAATTCATAGGCTGAGAATACTAAGTATAGGTTTTACAATTGAGCTATACTCCCAGCCCTGGGTATTTATTTGTTTATTTATTTATTATGTTTAAATTTTTAATTACTATATTATATTTGCAATACATAATGATCACATTCATCATAGGGAATATGTACCGTACATATGTTTCAAATCTTTTCCTCTCCTCTCCCTTCAACCCTCATCCCTCTTCCCATTTATAAAAGTTTTGTTTCCATTTTTTCCTTCCATTCTCTTTTTTAACCTCTTTTTTCTTCTTTCCTTCCATCTGCTCCCTCCCTGTTTCCTTTCCTATTTGAATATGTTCTTCCTACTTTCCGATATCGACCTCCATTTTGCTTCTTGTTTACTCTTTGGGTTTCTCACACAAGGAAAATGATATGTTAACTTGTGTGTCTAATTTATTTCACTTATGGTTTTATGGTGCATCCATTTACCTAAGAATGACTCAACTTTATCCATCTTCTTTTTTTTTTTTTTTGTCTTTTTCAGTACCAGGGATCAAACTCACAACTGCCTGCTTGCAAGGCAGGTGCTTATGCCACTGAGCTAAATCTCCAGCCCCAGATTTATCCTTCTTTATGGAAGAATAGTACACTATTGTATACAAATACCACATTTTCTTTACTTGCTTATCTGTTGATGGGCCTATGCAGCTCAGTGGTAGAATACTTGCCTAAAATGTTCAAACCCAGAGCTTTGAATGCAAGCACCATAAAATAACAAAAACCAAGAATGAGTCAGTCTCTCTTTCAAAACACACACACACACACACACACACACACACACACACACACACGAGAAAAGATATTATGTAGGTCTTTCTAGAGCAACGGCTTCGACTTTGACTTCTGTTCTTCCAACAGGGCTTCAGCCTCCTTGCCATGTTCTGCCAACCCATGAATCAGGTACTTAGTGAACCAAATAGACACTGGTCTAATTAAAATGCAGTAAGTATTTGTCTAGAGAGGCTTTGTCAGGGCATTTACAAATTCAAAGCCAGGCTGGACTACATGATGAAAGGTTATCAGACTTTATCCCAAAATAAGCTAGAGTACACATTAGACTAGGAGTTGTATTTTCTTTGGCCTAATGATTGGAAGAATTTTGATTTAACATTTGAAAATTTGAAGATTGCTTAAAATCTGCATTTCTGTCTTTTATTGGAAAACACTAACTGACTGAGTAGCAGCAGGTCTCCATTGCCTATGAAGGTGATGCTTGGCTTGAGCAGAGTAGGCTTCCCTTTCTAGAATGAGCATGAACATACTCTGGCTTCTGGGTCCTGTTACTCACCCAGTATTTCATATGCAAGCACACCCAGCAATTTTTGCTGTGCCACACAAAATGTTTTGAACAAGAACCCTATTCTTGCCTAACGAAGACCATCACTGTACAGTCTTCAAAAGTTATTGCACTTTGACTTTAATAATTTTACAAAGCTTTTATAAAACAATGTGCAGGCTAGTAATGGTGCAAATGGAGAGCATGCCACATCTTCATACGCTGCACAGTGAGAACCACCTGTAGTAGTGTGATAGAACTTCTGGCCCTTCCCAAGGCCTTAGCTTTCCAGCCTGCACAAGTCAGTCTGTACATTTCCCTGTATTGTGAATTGGCTTAGTGATCTTCTGAGTATCACCATTTCTGATAGTCTTATGATAAGCTATTAATAAGCATAACTCCGAAGAATCTGGAACCCAGTCAATGTCTATTTGAAACTTGGCTATTTTTGTAGGATGTGTTCTTTCCTGGAATCTTTATCAACCCAGTAAGAATTTAGGACTGTTGGAGCCCCACAGTGGCATCCAACTCTCCTTGGCAACAGGCAAAAGGCTCTGAGCAAACTTCAACTGGTTAGCACCGTGATGGACAGGTTTGCCGTAGCTGTACCAGTTGGACAGGTTTGCCGTAGCTGTACCAGCTGGAACTGGGTGTTTGCAACCACGAGGATGTACACAGGATGCCTATCTATGCCATAAGTTTGTGTGGTCTTGTATCTCAGCTTGCCAATGTTAGTGGGTTACGTTGGGTAAGGAGCCACAGTGGGCCACAGACAGCTGATGATATGGTCAGCAGCTTATCCTTGAAGAAAGCACATTGTATGCATTGCTGCTTCCTCCTGCTGTTTCCTCCACAGCTTCTGGAAGCATTGCACACACCCATCATAGTTTACTTGATGGTTCCTCCCAGAGACCTTCCACAGTTTTGTGCAATTTCTGGAATCTTCTTTCCTGAATTCCCTAGCTGGAAGAGTCCTGCTTTCTCCCCTACCTCTCCCAGTGGTACTAGGGATTGAACCTAGAGTCTCTTGCATGCTAAGCAAACACCGTACCACTACATTTCACCAGTCCTGTTAATTAATTATTTTTAAAATTTTGAGATACAGTCTTGCTAAATTGCTCTGGGTGACTTTGAACTGTGACCATCCAGCCTCAGACTTCTGAGCTGCTACCTTGGCCAGTGCTTTTGTGCAGTCCTTAGGACCCAGTATGGGAAAAGACTTTTCTGGCTGCCTTGGGTCCTGATCTACTTTCCAAGGCTTTCTTAGTGCTTTGGCTCTGGCAGCTCCAGTGCAACTCCTGTCCTCTGCCCTTGCTGCCTGCTCACCTTCCACACTGTCCTCAAGACCCAGAACAGCTACACCCCTCATAGAGCTAGTCTTTCCTGATGGCAAAGGCTGCTACTGAATTTTCTCTTTTCTGGGTTTCTTAAGATAGTTGTGCCCAAAATAACTGATTATCATAACCATCTGGGGGTCTTGGATACCAACTCATGATCCTTAACACTGATGAGTCTATGAAGCTGGATTTAGGAATCTATGTTGTTTAAAACTGCTTAAGATGATTTCATAATTAGCCCGGAATTAGTCATTAATTCATCACCTGCTAATTTTTAATTTTCTGTTGCTTGCATCCTGTGCTCTAAGTTTTTTTTCTTCAGTTGTAAACTGTGCATGTCCTGCACATTACCTGCTACCTTGTGGGTACAATGGGCATAAGAATGTTAAGAAGTCAATTGACAGGAAAATTTTCCCTTTCTTATTACCAGATTTTGCTGTCTTCTGAAAGAATAAAGTGAGTCTCTGTAGAGAATGAATAAGTATAAATACCAAATTGGGCTCTGAGCTCTTCCACCATCTTGGAACTCAGGCAATGTCTGTTTGAAACTTGGCTACTTTGGCAGGATGTGTGCTTTGCTGACTTAGATTGTTATTAGCAACTTTGTCCGTAGGATGTGTTTTTGCTGGTTTAGATTGTTACTAGCAACTCCGTCTTTTACATTAGTGCAGTGATTGTTTATAAACATGTAAGGGAGAGTTAGAATTTTCAAGGAGACGTGGTGAACTCTACAGCTGCCCTGGTTCCCAGGAGAATCACGTTCTTTGGATGCAAGATGTTTCTGATTAGGAATGTACCTTGAATAAAAGAGGGTTAAAGAACAATGAAGGCTGTGAAGCCCTGGCCTAGGGAGTTTTTAAATATGACCCTTATGATTAGATAAATGAACTGGAGGCCAATTGTGAACAGTTTTCAGCGATTCTTAGTTTCCATTTCTTCCTGACAAGTATATACTTAATGTTTCTTCAGTATCACGATAGGATTATTGTTTAAAAATACGTAAGATAAGAAAATATATTTTAGAAAGAAACAATTGTATTCAAGCTTTTGTGTTGATGTTTATGTTTCAACACACTTGGGTAAAGCCGTGTGAACTTAACTCTACAGAGACCAGTGGGAGATTATTCTGGACCAGCCTTCCTCAGCCACTTCTGAGACGTAAACCTTCCTGCTGGGTGTGGTAGTGCACACCTGTAATTTCAGCACTCTGAGTTGGCTAAAGCAGGAGGACTGCAAATTAGAGTCCAGTGTAAGCAACTTGGTGACTTCACAAGATTGTTACCAGGGGTTATGGGGTCTGGGGGTGGGTTTGAAGGTTCCTCTCCATGACTAATGAGAAGTAGGGACAGCCCCCAGTGGCAAGGAAACAGCAGCAATGTTTATTAAGACAATGTACAGTCAGAGGGAATGGGCTTGTGCTAGGGAAAGGGAAATAGAGCAGGCACTGAGGGCACAGGGTGTAGGGGCTGAAGGTCCTGCCTGCTCTACGGTGCCGCCCATCTGAGGTCTTCCAGAGCATGGTCAGCAGCATGGTGGGCAAGGTGCTGAGTAATGTCCGCTGCACCACTGAGCCTGATCCTTCCCACAATTCATGGTTATGTTTGTAAGTATAATGAATATACAGCACTGGGGGTAGTGGCTGGGTATAGGAGGATAGTCCCGAATTCAAGGTTAGCCCGGGCTACATAGTGAATTCAAGGCCAGCCTGAACTACACAGTAAGACCCTGTCTAAATAAATAAATAATGAAAAAAAGGAAGAAAGAAATGAAAAATAAAATACAGTCCACACGTTTGAACTTTTAATGAGCTTTAGAAGGCATATTACTCTAGTTCATGTAAGGAGGTACAGGAAGGTCTAGTGCACCTGCACCTTGGCTTGGAGTTTCCCCAGTGGCGTGGGGACTTTGCTTTATCATGACCCCTGATTGATGAGCTCTGGGATAGGGCTGAGGGTTGCCCCTGCAGCATGGCTCAGGTTCAGGTGAGTGGAGGGGAGCACCCTTAGCCCTTAACTCTCAGAGCGGAAGAGTAACTTTGTCACCAAGACACATAAATGTGGGTCTGACAAAATACTTCTTTAGGATACTTAATTTTAATTTTATGAGTATTGTAAGTACTTAACAGGAAAAAAAATCACAAAAATAATTGAGTTTTTAGCATTTATTCATAAAACATCAAAATTTTTTGCATCCACTGGTTTTTGTTGTACAAAGTCTAAAAAAGAACATTGGAAATAAATTCCCATATGAACTACAATGAAAATGCCAATAGCACGCTCCAAAAAATTAATCATTTTAATTATCAGAACCAAGGCAGTCTTCACACATGACAAGAGCACATGTCACATACACACTTCACTTACGCTGACAGCACATGTCTTGTTTTCCTGGCCTTTTTGTCAGACATACTCGACTTCTTAGTGGTCTTGCTGTTTTGTCAGGAGGTTCTTATTATATTGTACAGTGTGTGGTTGACAGGAACATAAAATATCAATAAAATAAAATACTAAATCCTTAATATGTATTGTGTGTTTAGAACAGACATCAACATTTTCACATCAGCTGTGTACTTCCTTATGAAACTTAAAAGAAATAAATTCCTCTATGAACCACAAGGAAATACCAGTAGAACTGCAATGACAATACCAATGGAACTGTACTACAATAATAAGCTTTGCTCGAACTGTCAGATGCAAGGCTGTCTTCACACATGACAACTGTGTGTTCCGTGCACACATTTAGCTTACACTGACAGCATATGTACTTAACTTTCCTTTCCTATGTGGCACTCTTGTTACTTCTCTTCCTATTTTGTCAGGGGCTTCTACTATATTGCACAACATTCACTTAACAGGGAAATAAAATGTGAATAAAATAAAATATTAAATATGGAATGAGTGCTTAGAATAGACGTCAACATTTTCACATCAGCTGTTTGTTTGCAAAACCTCAAAGATAACATCAAAAATACAAACCTATGTGAACCACTATATACAGACAAAAGTCTACCACAGAAATAAGCTATGCTTCAACTGTCACATCCAAGGCAGTCCTCACACACGAAAGCTGCATGTTCCATTCACAAGTGTCACTTACACTGATAGTATGTATGTCTTGTTCTCCTGAATTTTCTTGTAGGGCACAGTTGACATCTTTTTCGTTTTCCTTTATACTAGTAGGTCTTTCTGATGTGCCTGCCTGTTCACCTGTCAGGCCACCAGTGTGCACCAAATTTTTTTTGCATAGTTTGCTAGGCAGAACCATTTCGTATTTTCTCTGCTATAAATAATCTCTTATGAGCCCCAGTCCCAATCCTCTAAAGAAATTTCTCCTTGATATTTTGCACTTTTTATTTAATTTTTAAACTATCAAACTATGTCACACATGTTTGGGATTGAGTAAAAGATAGTCATTTGCCAATGCTCTGTGTTTCAAGTGACATCACAGTTGCTACATAACTCATCAACATCTACTCCATTTTGTTGTTGAAAGTTTCCATCTCTGGCTTCTGTTTTGTGGAGGTTTCCCTATCAGTGTTCACCACTGTGAAATGTTGGCATCAGCAATACTTGTTTGGTTTTCTTTGTGGTGGATGAGCCCAGTTATATGTTTTTGACATACAAAGCTAGTACTATACAATTCTCTGATTTTAAATTGCAACATTTCATTTGGAATTTCCACTTTGTTCCTGTGTACAGCTCCAACACTGATCAGCTTGTGCTGTTATCAAATGTAACATAAATTGGAAGCCAGTGGACCAATTGTCTAGTGTTATGTTCTGGTTAGTTTGGGAGATGGGAGCAACAAGTCCCTTCACAATGTCATTTGGTTTATTACTGTACAAATGAGGACCTGATGAATGAGTTCCTGGATAAATGTCTAAACTGAAAGCATAATAAGTTTTCATCTGCAAAGGCATACATATTTTGATCCATTGCTTTTCCTTATGTCTTTTACATTCCTGCAATCACCCTGAGAAATCCATGCTAAACAGAGCACACCTATAAATGCTTTCATTCCAGCTAGTGAGACATCATAATAAATACATTTTTAAATAAGGCTTCTGGTGTATATAGAATATTTTATTTGCATTTGTGTATTTAACAGCACACATCTTGTGGCATTTCATCTGTTACAGTTTCTAACATTGCATTTCATGTTGGTATTTTGTCCAGTGCTTTTAACCCCTGCAAAGATCCTCATTATATTTTCAGAGATAGATAGTTCTAACACTGAATTGGTCCATTTGGTCATGTGCTCATTGCACAACATTTTGACTAATTAAATATGTATTCATCTTGCTATTTTCTTCATCATCATAATCAAGGAGATCTGCATTCACAGTATCTGTACCAGTAGATTCTTGTTCCATTTCAGTCCCACAGAAACTTTGGATCACATGGCCATTGTCAAAGTCATCATCATCATCATCATCATCATCATCATCATCACCATCACCATCATACACTCACACCACTCCTGTTATGAAAGCATGTATTTTACCATAATGGATCATCTTCATCATCTGTGCATGAGTAATCTGATGATTACACTTTTGACTCTGGTACAACTTGAAAATCTGGTTTTTTATGTGCCATTGTACTGAACTGGGCTATATCTACCAGAAAAATCAAAAGAAAACTTGTTTTTTTAACAAATCAAAGGTCGAAGGTGTGGGTCTGTTGGACCCTCTGCAATGCTCTGATAAGCATACGTAAAACCAGATGGAGCATAAAGATCAGTCTGAATTTCATTTTTCTACTTTTGCACATGTGCATACTTCTTACTGTTTATCATACCAAGTGGGTAAACACATAGTTGTTTTCTGTATCCTGCAGGGTAAGATACTGAGACACACAGCCAGCTACTGTAATGCTACAGTGCATATTTAGAGTAGAAAAGAGAGAGATGAATCCACTGGGCTAAGTCTTATGTGATGGTGCTAGCTGTATAGTAAATCTCTGACTTTATGGATATTTGAGTTGTGAACTTTCACAGATATAAACAGAATTGTGAACATTCTTGGATGTGAATAAATCACTGTAACAGCTCATGTGTCTGCAGCCTTTGCCACAGCAGTACTGCTGTGTGCTTGCTGTACAATGTGATAGTGTATATTAGCAAGTGCTTGATCAGAGCACAGGATGCTTTCCATTGTGTATTTGTGGCATGTAAGGCATATAAGACTCACCTTACAAACCGAGCTTACAAAAATTCTCCTGGAACAGAATTCATTCTAAATTGGAGACTTACTATGTGCTAAGCTCCTGTTTCAAAGTAAAGCGCTAGGGATGTACCTCAGTGTGAAAACCTTAGGTTCAAACCCTAATACCATAAAACACAAATAAAAATAACGAATCAACCAATCAAACCAAACAAACTTCAAAAAAGTTGAGACAACAGTACAAATTCACAGGGAAAGTTTATTATAGGACAGAAAAAGCTGGCTGTCCAACAGACAGACTCAGGAAGGAGAGATTGGCCACTCCATAGTGAGAGATGGCTCTTTCACAGACAGAAGCACCTAGCAATAGATTCATTCCATTGTTATGAGACCTCAAAAGAATCTTTTTTTCTTTCTTTCTTTCAAAAGTAACAGAAGTCTCTGGACATGGAAGAGTTTAGTGACTGAGCACCTATGAATTTGCATATGACCCAAAGTATTTTCAGCTACCCCTCTGGTAGATCTTTTTTGGGAAATGCATTATAATGAAAGTATAATGAAGTTTAAGGTCAGTTCTTGGTCAGATCTGAGGCCATCTTTGCTTGCACAAGTCTCATCCAGTTGGCCTGTGCATTTCACCTTCTT
The DNA here is from genome assembly GCF_034190915.1 of Cavia porcellus. Classification (NCBI taxonomy): domain Eukaryota; kingdom Metazoa; phylum Chordata; class Mammalia; order Rodentia; family Caviidae; genus Cavia; species Cavia porcellus. The sequence goes on along the minus strand of NW_026947484.1, from coordinate 227,910,353 downwards.
GAAGACTACAGGGCTGGCCCACTTACTGACAGCCTGCTGTATTTCCACAGTGTTACTGTGGATGTGCGCAGTGGCCTGCTGACTCTCTGGTTCCAAATCCTGCCATTCCCCTCCTGCCTCACTATGTGTTGTGCACTATGTGACTTGATTTATTGTATTCTATTCCATTCTTTACAAATGTTGGCTGGAACAAGTGTGCAGGTGCACGCGCGTGCACACACACACACACACACACACACATTTTGAATGGTTGGAATTAAATTGGCTCCTAGGTAAATCATCAGTTGTGAGAGCAAATGAAAAACTGCATGAGGAATTCTCAAAATCTTTTCCAGTTTGAGCATTTCACCTTAAGGCCAAAGAACTTTATTTTTTTTTTTAATAGATAAGATACAAAAGGGTCCCTGAGGGAGAACCAGAGATTATAATTAACCAGCACAATATGAAACTTTAAGTTACATTTTTCCCCTTAGAGATAAGTTGCTTCTCCAAACTTTCCCAGGCCTAGGGGATACACAGCCTCCTACCTCCCTCAGCAGAGAGGTGGACAGATACGCAGATGCTGACCCTAGGAGGTCAGAGTCCTGTTTCCTTTCCACAGGCAAGGGAGAGATCCTGAGGGAACAAAACAAGCCTGGGCTTATCTGTTGTCTCATTGTATTTCCTCCCTTCTCTGTTCCTCGCTATAAAAGAACCCTAATGAGTGTAACATGGTGACATGGGATGGGGGCTTCAGATCCTTGGGGTAAGCTTTGAATATATCCCTTTTCCTTTTTCCCAAAATAAATGGTCCCTCTGAATGTGGTCAGCAGGCTGACCTCCCTCTGAGGATGTACACATATGTGGGAGCTTCACGGGAAAGTGTTTGGGACCCAGTGTGTAAATTCCCAGAGCTGAAGCTTGCTTCAGCTTCCCTTAGCAATGAACACCTGCAGCACTCAGCCGGATTCGGTAGAGAATCCACCTGGAGTGGTAGGGATGTGTGTACAAGGCTGATCAAGGCACTCTGGCTTGGCCTTGTCTGAGAGGACTGATTCTGAGCACATTATAGGGCAGGGACACTGCAGTGAACTTCCGATTTGGCTCAAAGAAAACTAGACCTAATGCCAAAAGAGGGAAAAGAAAGGGTAAATGTACTATAGAGAAAAATATTTTGTCCTGATTGAGCTGTGGCAGACATTAGACTACAGTAATACATTTTTGAAGCCAGGATTTCGTCACTCTGTGAACATTAGTGTGTAAAATTTCACAAATGTACCTGGTATATATCAGTTGTTTAGGCTACTTGATGCAACCAAGAGATGCAAACCAGGCATGGTGAGGGATGCCAGCATCCCAGCACTCTGGAGGCTAAGGCAGGAGGATGGAGCCCAAGCTGGGGACGTAACTCTATACAAACCCCTGGATTCAATCTCCAGTATTGCAAAAACAAGACATGGTAAACATGAGGTTTATGAGGCATGGCCAACAGAACACAGCAGACAGTTTTACAGTCAACTTGATTTTTTTACAGAGAGAAGTATACTCTAAAACAATGATTAAAATACAGTGAAATAGGAGCCAGGTGTACACTCAGAAGGCCGAGGCAGGAGGATTGCCAATCTCGGCTACATAGTGAGGTTTAGATTGGCTTGAATTACAGGGTGAAACCCTGTTTCAATAAATAAATAAGTAAAAAATATAATGAAATACATAAACTAGTCACATATTTATTATCAAGTGTTATTATGTACTTTATGTCTTGTACATAATTGCATGTGCTGTGTGCTTTTCTATACCAGTATCAGCGTAGATGTTAATGGTGTATGGTGCTACAGTGGCACATTGCCAGGCCATAGGGATTTTTCAAGTCCGTTGCTACCACTGTTGTTGCCCTTTTTTTTGAGACTGGGTCTTGCGTTGTAGCTTAGGCTGGCCTCATAGGTCCTATTGCCTCAGGCTGGTTTTGAACTCTTGATGCTGCTGCCTCAGCCTTCTTAATGCTGGGATTACAGGTGAGCACCACCACACAAGACCTTGTCTTGAAATAAAATAAAGAGGGGTAGGGATGTAGCTTAGTGATAGAATGCTTGTCTAGCTAGTGAGGCTCTGGTTTAATCCCCAGTCCTCCAAAACAAAAACAAAACAAAGGCAAACAAAAAACCAAAAACCTATACTACAGGATCACAGAGTTTGAATTTAAGCCTTTCACACATTTAGCTTCTAAAGTTCCTTCTGGATTACTCCACCCTGTTGGCAAGCCTGCCCTGCACCATGGTAACACTGACATCACTAGGATATGGTGACTAAGCAGAATGGGGTTTGTAGGAAGAAGGATCCTGGTAAAGACTTTTATGTGACAGGCAAGTGCAGTCTTTCAGCTGCTGTGTGGACCCATCAAAAAAGTCCAGGTTTATGAAACAAAACTATGCGATGGAAATATTCTGAGACTTCCTTTTGACACAGTCAGATGTAGCTCACAAACAATGGAGTAAAAGAATGGAGGGGTCTGGGGTAGATGTGGAAATTTGGGTGTGTGGGGAGGGAACTATGCCATTCACACAAACACACTTGTGTCTTTCTACAGCATCAGAATTTTAAAAATATCTACAAATTCACAAGCTACATTATTTTTTCCTTTCCTTTTTTTTTTTTTTTTTTTGAGACAGCTTCCCTATATAGCCTGTGCTGGTTTTGAGTTTGCACTATAATCCCTGCCTTAGTCTGGGATTATAGTGTGTGCTACCATGCCTGCCTGCCTGCCTGCCTTCGTTCGTTCCTTCCTTCCTTTCTTTTTTTTGTCTTTTGCCAAGGTCTTGCCGTGTACTTCAGGCTGGTCTCAAACTCGAGATCCTCCTACCTTAGTCTCCAGAGTCCTGGGATTCCTGGATACACTACAACACTTAGCTGATTTATAGCATTTCATCAGCTTTACTTCTCTGTCTATTTCTGATTTTACTTGGTAGTCATGACCATGGCAAGGGCAAGTTCTTTACTCCATTCCAATATCAGTTTCTATTATTTATAACACTCAAGTTATGGTATTAGGTGACAGAAAGGCTGAGAAAGTTGAAGGCAACCCAGGCTTTAAGGAAGTGGTACAAAGGGCAGGTGGTCAGATAAAGGGTTTGAGACCCAGTCATGGGACTGCAGTTTCAAAACAGTCACCATCGCAGCAAGACAATCACAGTGCACAGAGTCAGGAGTTCATCACCTGGTAGCTCATGACCTGGGCATAAGGTGACCCTCGGTCGGTATTTCAGAGCTACATTTTAGGTACTCCTCCTTCTGTGCAGTTCAGGTGGAGGAGCTATAGCCTTTTTGGTTTGGTGTGTTTGATAAATGCTTGGTTTCTCTAAAGTGGTCTTTTTTTTTTTTTTTTTTGTACTGGGATCAAACTCACAACCTAGCATTTGTCAGGCAGATGCTTATGCTGCTGAGCTAAATCCCCGACCCTCTAATATGGTCTTGATAGCATATGGTGGATCTGTCAGACAGATTTCAGGCTCTTGTGTATATTGAACAAAGAATTGCAAGTGTACATCCAATGGTGAAAGAGAAAAGCAGCTTTTATTGAGGATAACGGGAAGATGTGCTCAGGGCAGATCTGTGTCAAAAAAACAAAGTGTCACAAATAGAAAAGTGGTATCTGGATGACAAGAAAATAAAAAGCACACCGATAAATCAGGTTTTTCAGTTTTAAAAGATGTGAACCCCAGGCTGGTGCCTCCCACTGGGTCTCCAGATAGGATTGACAGGAGTGATGCACAGCATGCTGAGTCCTCTCAGAGGCTTTTTAACACATATTTCTGTCCCAGAATCCACTCTGATTAAATTATATACATAGGAGGCAGCCCATATGGATCAACCTTTAACAAGGTTTGAATGCATAAGAAGTTATTGAAGATCAGGCCACAAGATCTAACATGCATATTTCCTGGCTTGGAGCTTTAGAGGTTACTTGGGTCATTGTTATTTTTTCTTTTTTCTTCTCTCAGAACAGTGGGAAAAAGACTGGCCCTGGAGTTTTGCCCAAATTCAGGTGAGTGGAGGTGGAGTCGTCTCCCAATCTCACTTGTGTTGATTGTGACAGTCTTGATAAGCTCATGTGTCTCTGGAAGTTCACAAATGGTAACTTTTTATTAGTATAAATAACTTATTTCCTAGTCCATACCTCATAATTGTGTGTCTTTTCTTTTCTTGCTTTGCTGTACTAGGGATTGAAGCTAGGGCCTTTACAATGAGCTGCATTCCCAGCCCTTTTTATTTTGAGACAGGGTCATACTAAGTCACTAAATTGTCCAAGCTGGGATCAAACTTGCGATCCTCTTGCACACCTCTTGGTGCACTGGGATTACAGGCATGTGCCACTGTACCCAGCTAATTGTGGTTGTTTTTATTAAATTATGTGTACCACATCTGGTGGTTGGTTATCTACTTACACAGACAACACACTAAATCTTTTTTCTACCTTGTCACTTGCATTCATAATGGAGTAACTTGAAGCAGGGCATAGCCTGCTCTCCATGTGGTGCTACCTCCATGAAAGTGGGATTTGAAGTTGGGACATGGTTGGGGTCATCTGAAGAGGGAATACAATGGGAAAGACTTCAGTGTTTTTGGTGACAGCAGAGGTGGGCACAAAGGAAGCAGACACAGGAGGCAGAGAGAGAAGGGAAAACAGGATAGGGCTTGTACTATGGGAGCAAAAAGAGAGCTCCAGGATGCAGCACTGCTGACAAGCTAGGCATGGCAGTCACACCTGTAACCCCAGTGTTAGTGATATCAGGATCTCCGGGTGATACGGGAGAAACTGTAACTCCCAACTTGCAAGATGCCAAGATACACTGTTTGTGTTCCCCAATATCGAAGAATGAGTTCTGGGGAACAAAGGAGGTTAAGAATAGGATGTTCTACTGAGGGAAATACAGCCCCTGCCTAAGAGACACAGGAGAGGACCTGGACAGTGTGTTGCCCATGAGCCTACTTCTCAACAGAAGTTTTATAGAGCAAAATCATGAGGTGGATACAAGGTGGGACAAACCAGTATGATTCCAAGTATAGTTGCTTAGCTATACTTGGGGAAACAGGTCATATGGCAAGTGTGCCTAGAAAGTACAGTTCCCTTTCCTGGAAGGAGTGGGTCAGGAGTTCTTGGTGACCCACCTGTGTGACTGACGTCCATTTAGAATATTGATCATTATGATTTCTCTCTCAGAGAGTTATGTAGATGTAGTCATTCAATCTTTGTCTGGAGGCTTATCCATCAACAAATGTACCTTCAGTCATAGTTGTAATATTTTATCTTCTGCATTGACTTCTTCGAGGGCCTAGCCCTTTATAGCTGCCTACAATATTTCTACCTAACTTACTGTCTATAATATGATTTGTTGTAATACCAGTACTCTTGGAGGCTGAGGCAGGAGAACTACAAGTTCAAGCCCAGCCAGAGTGATTTGGTGACCTAGCAAGACCCTGTCTCAAAAATAGAAAAAAATTAAAAAAGGCTGGAGAGGTAGCTGGATGCAAAAGCCCTGGGTTCAATTCCCAGTATCAGAAGAAAAAATAATTTGCTTGACAAGCCAGATGAAGTGGTGCATGCCTGTCATCCCAGCACTCTGGGATACTGAGGCAGGAGGATCTCAAGTTCAAGCCCAGCCTGAGCAATTTAGTGACTATATCAAAAACCAAAAAAGACCTCTGGATGCAAAGGACCCAGTGCTGGCTAGGGGAGCTGGGCATGTTGCACATGCTTCAAATCCCAGCACTTGGGAGGTTGAAGCAGGAGGACTATGAGTTCGCTCGAGACTAGTCGCGGTACATAGTGAGTTTAAGATCAGCCTGAATTACATAAGTGAAGTCCTGTCTCAGAATGAAACAAAGCAAAAGAAGACCTCACAACAACAACACAACTCTTTTAAAAAAATTTTTTTTATTTAAAGAAAAAAAAAAACTAAAACAGAAAAAGGGTAGAAGTAGTACATAATTTCAAAAAAAAAAACAGGAAGAAATCACTAGTTGATAATTACATACTGTCCTCTTGGAAATAGTTGTTCAAGTTACAAAAGTAAAGCATACAAAGTGGACATTCATACAGCAAGACTGCAAATAGTTCTGTTCAACGATGCAATAAAAATTTAGTAATGTGGTTATCAATCCTGTACAATTAAACATACATGCAGTTATATCCTTTAGAGCACTTTCTTTTTCTCTCTTTTTTACAATAGCAGTTACACATTTTGGGTTTTATTACTCCTACGTTTCTTATTACTTTTTACACTAGAGACACAATGTGATATTTATAAATATGATTCTTATTTATTTCATTAATGAGGATAGCCTCAAGTTGTCTGCATTTGCCTATGAAGGCCTCAAGATCATCCTTTTTTATAGCTGAGTCATATTCCATTGTATAAAAATACCACATCTTTTTCATCCACTCAGCGGTTGATGGGCATCTTGGAACAATGCAACTGTTGACAGGTGACATAAGACTGGGATTTTCAAAATGTCAGGTAAAGTGGCACATCCCTGTAACCTTAACGACTCAGGAGCCTGAGGCAGGAGAATCTCAAATTTGAGACCAACCTGAGCAATTTAGCAAGACCTTTTCTTAGAAAAGTGGACGGAGGCTGAGGATGTAGTTCAATGACAAAGTGCTTGTCCAGCAATCACTAGGCTTTGGGTTCAGTCTGTAGCACTACTAAACAACAGAAAGGACAACAGCAGCCACAGATCTAATTAATTTAGCGATATTCAGCCATAGATAACCTTAGAGCTGTTTCAGTGTAGTAATGAAGGCTGAAGTAACACTGGCATATGTTAGGGCCAATGAGAATGAGGGAATGGGGGTGATGAAGGCAGGACAAAATGGAATTTTGTTTCGCAAAGTCAAGAATGAGAGCAAATAGGTATGTTGTTAGATATATAGATTCAGGAAGTTTTGTTGTTGTTTGTGCTTTTTGTAATTTGAGCACATTAAAAGACAATAACAGGATCAAGAATGAGAGATTTTTATAAAAGCAAAAAGACAAAATTGACAATGTTTTTAAACCTTGAGAGAGGGGGATCTGAAGTTTTAGACCAGGGGTGAGCCTGGAGGCTGGAAGAATGAAATCCGTTTTGTGTGGTGATGAGTCAGCTGTAAAATCTACCCCTGCAAAAGCCTGGGAGAGTGTCATGCAGTCTAATTAAATTGGCATTCGGCATCCAGATAGGAAAACAGTACTGAGGCTTATGTCATTTTCTATTGGTTTGCATTTGCAAGATGATCCCAGAGGAGCATGGCTACGTTTGCAATGAGGAATGGAAAGAGTAGAGAAAGTCCTCGAAGTCAGGAACTCATCCAGGAAGAGGCAATTGCTTTTCAGTGTCAACTAGAAAAACAAAACAAACACTAATAAAAGAAAACCTCTGAGCAGCAGAAGCTGAAGATCGAATCCATGATTGAACCCAAACTCACCGATGTTACAATAGCTGAATGACCTGTTTTAGAGCAAGTGTCTGGCTACATTTATTCTGCCAACTAACCCCCTTTACTGACCTGAACAGAGATTAAACTCCAGCACGGGATTCCGCTGAAGGCTACACACCATGGGGATTTGAAGTTAACTTGTGTGACAGTGTGCTGCAGAACGGACCCACTTTGAGGAGTGTAAGGAAGGAAGAAACTAAAAAACTAGCAATATAGAACTGACCCGAGTCAGAAGACAACAGGCCTGTTTAAACGCGTCGATCTGGGAGGGGCCTACACATGTGGTGTGAGAAACCTGAGATGTAGCTGGGTGTGATGGTGATTATGACTCCAGCATTGAGAGGCTGATGGAGGAGGACTGTAGGTTCAAACCCAGCCCGAGCAACTTAGTGACTTAGACCCTGTATCTAAAGAAATAAACAAAAACACACATGCATGTATACACACATTTAAATACCTACTGACTGGAGGTGTAGCTCAGGGTGGAGGCTCTGGGTTCAACCCTCAATATTCAAGAAAGAGAGAAAAAATGGCTGAGACAAAGATCTTGGGTCCTCAATATTTTATGGGCAGGAAGTAACTTGGTAGAGCTTCCCCATCAAGGGCATCTCTCCAGTTGTGCTGCAGGTGTGGTCAAGGGGATTGTTGTAAAGGATCCCCCAGAAGGCAGAACTGGGTTCTGAAGGCTGCTCCCAGGCCTTCTAAGCCTCTGCCAAGAGAGGGGCTCTTGTTCTGCAAGTCCAAAGGCCAAGGTAAACATCTTCCAGCACTGATTATGTCCATCTCTGTCACACACTCAGGGTGGAGACCCCGAGCAGGGGTCCTCTTGGCTGATGGTGAGATGGACTTGAGATATGATTTTGGTGCTGTTTGGCTTCCAAATACTTCTGTCCTGAACTGTGCTGAGCAGGGTGACATTCTGGTTTTCTGCATACGGTGTCAGCTCAGATTCTGGATATTCCCTCTGCTCTGGACACAGCTGTGTGGAAAATGGCCATGGGCGTGCTTGTTGTTAAATAAAATGACAAGAGGCACTTGTTTGGACTGTATTTCTGTACTGGCCCCAAAAGACCAGACTAAAAATCAAAACGAAGTCACCAGTGCTTAAATTCCACATCAGCAAACTGAAACTCAGCTGTCTGACCTCCTGAAAAACCAGGAGAGAGAGAGAGAGAGAATGGGTATGCGTGTGTGTGTGTGTGTGTGTGTGTGTGTGTGTGTGTGTGTGTGTGTGTACAGGGAAGGGGGAGGGAGGGAGAGAGAGAGAAAACAGAGAAACAGAGAAACAGAGAGACAGAGACAGAGACAGAGAAAGACTCACCAAGACCAAATTTCCCAAGCAGGCCATTTTCACCTAGACATGATGATGAAGGTTCCTCTACCTCAATTCTTACACGAAAAACAGCAGCCTGAAGAAACCAGATGTTAGTCACTTCTCTATTGTTCTGCATCCTTGTCCCTGACTTGAAGGAAAGTCACTTTGAAATGCCCAATTTTCTGCTTGTTCTTTGTTTCTGCTTTTTTTTCAGTCCTTCTCTTTCATTAAAAGCAGCCTCTTCTCCCCAGTCCATCGAACACTTTTTATATTTTAGGGAACACTTATTATATTTTAGGGAATACAGTGTTGCTCAATTCTGGAATTGAAAATAAAAACAATTAATACCTTTAATAGGGCTGGGTTTGTAGCTCTGTGGCAAATTGCTGACCTAGCATGCTAGAGGCCCTGGTGAAAAAAGAGAAGGTTTACATTGGGTGTTTTGAAAAAATAATCTTGGCTATGATAATGAATAATAAGAGTCCAAGGTTAAATAGTTACTAAACAAATGTCTTAGGAGAAGAACTTTTTTCTTTTCTCTTTTTGCAAGTGTAATTTGTACAAGGTTGCAGTGTCCTCTATGCAAGCTGTGGTCCTGACAATTTTTTTCTGATAGCTGCTATCAGACACTTGTGGGTAAGAACCATTTTTTAGATAGGATCTCTTTATGTAATTTAGGCTGGCCTCGAATTCACTATGTAGGTCAGGCTGGTCTCTTGGGTGTGTCTGGGTGGGTCATGGAGATGTGGCCTTGGGGTTCTTGTCTGGTCTCTGGTCCCTTTTTGGTGCAGCCCTCCTTCTCTGCATCCCTGCCATTAAGAACTAGGCAGCTTTGTTCCACTGTGCCCTTCTGCCGTGATGTTCCTACCTTGGACTTAATTCCCTGAAACTGTGAGCCAAACTAAACCTCTCCTTTAGGTTGTGGATGTTAGGCATTGTATCTCAACAATGAGAAAGTTGAGTAATATACTAGTTGTATATTATATACAACTAGTATATATATATATATATATATATATATATATATATATATGTAAAAATTTATATACAGTGTTTGTAGCAGTATTAGTTAAATTAGCCAAAAAGTGGGAAGCATTCAAAAGGCCTATCAACTGGCACATGGTGTCATTTCTATTCAACAGAATGTTACTTAGAAATAAAAAAAAGAAATGTAGTATTGGCACATATTGCAACGTGGATGAATCTTGAAATGTCATTCTAAGTGAAAGAAGCCACCACAAGGGACCACATATGGTTTACTTGATTTGCATTCATACGACATGTTCAAAATAAGCAAATCTATAAAGAAACAGTTACTAGTGGCTAGAAACTCTTTAGTATGTTAGGATTGGAGGGTCACCTTTTTAGGATGATGAAAGTATTCTACATTTGATTTGTTGTGATAAACATAATGCTAAATGTACTAAAAAACCATTGAACTATAAACTTGGATTATAAGGTTTGTGAAGCATATATATATATATATTTTGGTAGTTCTGGGTATTGAAACCAGGACTTTTGCATGAGCCCATTTTTATTTTTCATTTTGAGATAGGGTTTTGCTAAGTCACTATATTGCTTAGTCTAGGGTTAAACTTGCTATCCTCCTGCCTCAGCTTCCCAAATTTCTGGGATTATAGGCCACCACACCCAGTGGTGGTCTTTTTTTAATAAAGCTATTCTAGTTAGAGGATGAGTGAATACTAGGGAGGCTGAGGCAGGAAGGATCACTGTAAATTCAAAGCCAGCTGCACTACATGAGTTCAAGGCCAGCGTGAACTGCCTAGTGAGACTCTGTCTCCAAACAAGAAAAGGAAAAAACAAGTAGAGAACACATGCAACCTTTCTGTACATTTGTTACAAATTGCATTGTTATTTTTTGAAAATGTATTAAATTGTGGATTTAGGACCCTCACACTTTTCTCTATGCATGCTATGCTACATTCTTGTGTAAGTCTTTGCAGGTAGATCTTTTTTGTAAATTTAGATCTTTATTTAAATTTAACTAAATACATTCATTCATTTTAAATACCTAGTAATAGTATTATAAAGATATAGGAAAATTGCATGTTAATTTTATTAGCTATCAAGTTTTGCAAAGACATGGTAGCACTTTCTGTTCTTTCCAAGAAAAAAAATGAAAATTCTGCCTTGGCAACCCTTCTTTTGGCTTGTCTTTTTCATTTTAGTCATTCTGGAAGACTGTCAGCTGTTTGTTTTGTTTCTTTGAGCTAGGTCATCTATGTAACTCAAGGCTGTAGTATCAGGGTTTACTAGAGAAACAGATATAACACAAAATATACAAAGGTATAGGAAATTATAAGCTTGGCTTACAGTGGTCAGCCACAGGGTTGAATAAGGCATGGTATGGAGCGTGTCTCGATGCTGGAGGCTTAAGGGTCCAACCCAAGAGGTGGAGCTTACTGCAATGTCCTGGTCAAGTCCCTATCAGGAGGCTGATGGGTCTCCAATGGAAACACTGAAGAATCTATGATGGAAGGCTGAAGAGTCTAGGACCAAGGCTGAAGGGTCCCAAGCAAAGGCTGAACAGCCTGTGCCAGGAGAAGCCAGGAGAAGCCAGGAGACAACATCCAAGTTGAAGGTGAAGACTGGAGCTACTCGGATGAACCAGCCATCAGTCCCTCCTCATTTGCCTTTTACTGTAAGCAGGCTGCTCCCCTGGGGTGGCTGTAGTACTTATACCATTTGTGTGCCCTCCTCTTGCACAGGCTAAGGATGTTACGAACCACAGACCCTGACCCCCTGCTGAATCAGAGTTTTGACCTTCTTAAATTGACACAATGAACAATATGCTAGAATGGTAACTGCTTGTAGAGTTGCTGAGTCACTTAGTTAAGCTTCTAGACTTCTCAAGTTGACACAATGTGTAAACCATAACACTAGACTTAAACTCACTATATAGCCCAGGCTAATCTTGAACTCACAGCAGTCCTCCTACTTCAGCCTCCTGAGTGTTGGGATTACAGGGATGTACCACCATGCCTGACATTTTTGGGTGTGTAAGTAACTGAACCCCAGGCTACACACACTAAGCATGAAACTCCACCATGGAGTTACAACACAGCTTAATTGCTGTGATTTTATCCAATTATAGTTTAATTTTTATTTCTCTGAGAGTAATATTGAGTGCATGCTTATTGTCATGAATATTTAGCCTGCTTTAGACTAGGGTCAAGCACAATGTTCACGTTTAATAGACATTTGTTTAATGAATGAAGGAATTTCATATGAGGAGGTTCAGTCTCAGGTCCTTCATTAAGTATGTGTCAAATTGTAGGTTACAAATTATACCAATATTTATTTATTTTAATTAAGTTTATTGGTATAGGCTAAGTATTTATAATCATAGGGAATTTGTACCTGTACATAATATATCTTGACTCTTTTCTCCCCACTCCCCTACCCTCCCATCAACCTCTCTTCCCCTCCTTATTTGCCAAAGCTTTCATTTCTTTTTTCCTTCTCTTGTTTTTTTATTTTCCCTGACTTCCTTTTCTCCTTCCTACTTCATAGTTTTCCTTTCTAGTTGAACATTTTCTTCTTCATAATAATATCTATTATACATTTTGGTTCTTATGTACAATTTCAGTTTCTCATACCAGAGAAACTATGTGGTATTTATAACAGCAGTATTTAAAATATGGTTTTTCACCATGCATGGCAATGGCCACCTGAGTTACCTTTGTTTCCCAAAATTGCTTTTGCTTTTCTAGCTCTCCTCTGGTTCCAAATGAATTTTAGAATTGTTCTTGCTAATTATGTGAGGTATGATAATGGTATTTTGATCAGGATGGCATTATATCTGTACAATAATTTTGGGAGTATGGCTATTTTCACTATGTTGGTTCTTCACAGCCTGAGCAAGGCATATCTTTCCATTTTCGATATCCTCTTCGATCTCTTTTTGCAGAGTACTGTAATTTTCAATATATAGATCTACCTCCTTTGTTAGGTATCAGACTAATACTTGTTTCCAGGAATGACTTTGGAAATATTGTTTCCCTTTCAATTTCATTAGAGTTTCAGCATTGGTGGCATTAAATCTTCCCTACATTTCTTGTAGAATTCACCAATGAATCCATCAGGGCCTGGGATTTTCTTCATTGGTAGATTTTTTAATTACATTTTCAATTTTGGGTTATTTAGAATACTTATGTTTTCTTGATTCAGTTTTGGTAACTTATATGTGTCCAAGAATCTGTCCATTTATTCTGTGCTTTCCATTTTATTAGAGAACAGGTTCTAGAAATAGGTATTTATTGTGGACTTCCACAGAATAGTATTTGGAAATAATCCAATCTATTGTGATTTTACCATTTTTCTTCCTAATTGATTGAATTTGAGTCTTCTCTTTTCTCTTTTTGATGACTTTAGTTAGAGGTTTATCAGTTTTACTTAGTCTTTCAAAGAACCACCTTTTTATCCCACCTTTTTATGTTCCAGTAGCTGTATTTGCATTTTTGTTTGACTGTACATATTGTTTAAGTTATTTAATTTCACCTGTTTCTTTCCTATGTTGGACACGTAATTTCTATCATTTTCCTAAGGTCTTTTCTTCTTTTATCTGTCTCTACATTAATATCTTTCATTTTGAGTATTATATCTTTTGGTTCCAAAGAGATTATTTTTCCAATAGTCTTCTATATTTTTTTCACTTTGATTGCTATGATTTCAGAAAGTTCAGTGTTTGACTTCCAATTTCATCTATCTCATTGTTCTCTTGACTTATGCTGGGTGGGCTGGGAGTATGAGGTTACATTTTTTTCTGTCTTGTCATTTTCTATTTTCTCTATTTTATTTTATTTTTTATGTTGATGTTTGTTAATTTCTTATGGTAAATAGCTTTATCACTACTTTTGAAGCTTCCCTAAGAGATGTCTGTTCTTCAGGGATGCTCTCTCAAGATAGACAGTTGTGTGTGTCTATCCGAAGAACCTATCTTCTCAGTTTGTTAATGATGAAAATTTGTCACTTGGCTCAGCATCTAGTCCTTTGGTGCTGTATTATGGTGAAGTTTATGACCCCATATACATCTTACAAGGGAGAAAAATGGAATATAACATTTGTGGCTAAAGCAGTACAGTTAGCAGTAACATCAGTTTCAAGTATAGTAACATCACTAAAAAAGTGTTAGCATAATTACCCTGATACCTTTAACCACAGGAACAAATTCTAAAGTTACGTATCAAAATCCAGCATATACCATGCCCATGTGGGCTGTGATTTTCCACTTAGTAGAGTGATTTTACCCTGTTGTTTGTGTGTGTGTGGGAGGGTGAAACTTAAGATAGATAGGTGAAAAAAGTGATGAATGTGATCAAATATAGTAGAAAGTCAAAGGATGGACACCTGGGTTTTGAAGGGTATTGAAGTGGATCAGAAGGGGAAGAGGCAATATTTACTCACATCAAAGTATGATAAATTCAAGAGATAGTTGAGGAAAAAGGAGAATCAGTAGAAAAAAGCAAAAAAGAAATGTATGAAATTTAATAGTAAAAAAAAGGAGGAAGAGACAAAAAGATAAGAGACTATAAAAAAAGGAAAAACAACAACAATGACAAAAGAACCAAAAATGAGAAATAACCGCCAACATATCACTGGCAGAAGGGTCTTAGAGTGGGGAGGGGACACAGGTGGAAGGGGCCACTGGGCAAAGGCAGAGGAGCAGGAGCAAATGGGGTACGGTGATGCTGCGCTGGCTCAGGCGTCAGGCTCTGATCCTCAAGAGCCAGGTGCTCGCCAGAGGCCCTGCTGTGTCAGTCAGCCATGTCTACACTCCCAGAGGCCGGGCTGTGCTTCCTGAAACTCTCTTCCTAGGGAACCAAGCCATATGCTTTTTATTTGCAAGGAACTGCCTCTGGGGATTCATTCACAGCAAGAAAAAACCCAGTGGAAGCTCTGCCTCTCCACTTTGCTCATCAAACTCCTCCTGGGTTAGCTTCCCTACCTTGGCCAGCCCTGGCCAGCCCTCTTCTTTTGTAACTTTTTTCTCCCCAAGGTACTGGGCATTGAACAGAGCCCTGTGTATGCTTTCTGTTTGTATGGTAAATTATCTTTTAAAAATGTTTTGTTTTAGGTCACATTTAGTTAATTAAAACTGGCTACATAGGAGGGCGTGGTGACACCCATTTGTAATTCTGGCTACTTAGGATCCTAAGATAGGATGATGCTGTGGCCTCTGGGGATTCATTCACAGCAAGAAAAAACCCAGTGGAAGCTCTGCCTCTCCACTTTGCTCATCAAACTCCTCCTGGGTTAGCTTCCCTACCTTGGCCAGCCCTGGCCAGCCCTCTTCTTTTGTAACTTTTTTCTCCCCAAGGTACTGGGCATTGAACAGAGCCCTGTGTATGCTTTCTGTTTGTATGGTAAATTATCTTTTAAAAATGTTTTGTTTTAGGTCACATTTAGTTAATTAAAACTGGCTACATAGGAGGGCGTGGTGACACCCATTTGTAATTCTGGCTACTTAGGATCCTAAGATAGGATGATGCTGAGTTCAAGGTTAGCCAGGGGCAATGCAGTGAGACCTCTGTCTCAACAAAACAAAACCAAACAAAACTCAAACACAAAAATTTTCCTCATTACATTGTTACAGGCAGCTGAGCTAGTTAGAAATATTATAGGTAGTCAGACAGGGCTGGGCCCTCAAAGAAGCCAGCACAGACGACCAGATGTCTGGTGATGCTGGAGGAGACACACACCTCTTGCTGTGGGCCAGATCTCTGGACAGAAGGCAAAACAAATGCAACCACACCGTTAAGTATAATCCTCAGGGATTAAGTCTGGATCACTTTGAGAAGCCAGGAGTCACCATTCCAATCCGTAGGGAAGAGTCACTGCTCTCTAAGAATGCCAGCTTTCTGCATGACTCACTGCCCCATTTGTTCCCAATTTAATCACTTTTACCTGAGCTGCTAATCTTATTGGCTAAATATAGTAAGATCTCAGTTTTCCTTAATTTTAGACTCACCTTGCCTCATGGTTTTACTCTATAAAAATTCCTACAAAAGACAGAGTCCCTGACAACCTACTTGGGACCCCTTCTATCTCTCAGACAGAAGCTTTGCTTTCTCTCAATAATAAGTATTTCTGCTCTTAACCTCCATTGTTCTTAAAATTCATTCTTCAGTTTTAGAGAACACAAACTCTTTCTGGACATAGTAGGTTGGGAATTTCATTCTCCTCTATCTTTATCATTTCAGCAAAGTAGAAGAAAGCTAGGGCATTTATTTTTTATTTTTTAATTTTTAATTTTTTTTGAGGTTAAGAACAGAAAATATGTATTGAGAGAAAGAATCTGTCTGAGAGAGAGAGACAGAAGGGATCCCAAGTGGGTTGCCAATGATTCTGTATTTTCTATGGATTTTTATAGAGTAAAACCATCAGGTGAGGTGGGTCTAAAGTTGGGGAAGATGGGAACTCACAAGGCAGATGGACATAAGGTGAGACAGAGCTACGGTCCACCAATAAGTTTAACTGTTCAGGTTAAATTGTCCAAATGGGGACAAGTGGGGAAGCGAGTCACATAGCAAACCAGCATTCTTTATGGATCAATGACTCTTCTGATAGGGGTTGGGATGGTAACTCTTGGCTTCTCAAGGTGATCTGGATTTAAACCCTAAGGATTATACTTAAGGATGTGGTTTCATTTGTTTTGCCTTCTGTCCAGAGCTGTCCTACAGCAAAAGGTGTGTCTTCTCCAAGGTCACCCAACATCTGGCCTTCTGTGTCAGCTCCTTCAAGGGCCCAGCCCTGTCTAACTGCCTACAATATGTCTAGCTAGGTTAGCTGCCTGTAACACCACTACTCACACTTTGATTATAATTACTTTGTGTACAAATTTTGATTACATATGCTTTGATTAAAAATTGTTGTTGCCTAAAGGTGCTAACCCCAAGGCATTGTACAGATGAAGCCAATAATATGCTAGATTCCTTTTGGTGTCTTTTTACTGGGATCCATCCGGATCTTGTCCAGATAGTTATGTGATATATATCAAGGATTTAACTACACTCAATGAGCCTTAAATGACACTACAGACAGAAGCTTTCTTTTTCTCAATAAATGTTTCTGCTCTTAACCTCTGTTGTTCCTAAAATTCATTCTTCAATTTTAGAGAACACAAACTCGTTCTGGACATCTAGCAGGTTAGGAGTTCCATTCTACTATCTCATGAGGGCTGACACCTAAGTTTAGAAACTGTTTTTAAGTTATAGCAATTGTAACCCTTTGACTCTTAGGTCCTTTTATTGACAGAGTCTGACATTTTGTCATAAATCTCTATAGCTTTAGTCATAATTATCTCTAAATTTGATTAATTTATGAGGACCAGATTAATACATTACTTTGACAAATTAAAAACTCTCTTAAGTCTTTATATATGTAGAACAATACGTACTGAATTTGTGAAAACCAGTCTCAGCATCATTTTGATTAGTTATA
This sequence comes from Cavia porcellus, assembly GCF_034190915.1. Classification (NCBI taxonomy): domain Eukaryota; kingdom Metazoa; phylum Chordata; class Mammalia; order Rodentia; family Caviidae; genus Cavia; species Cavia porcellus. The sequence goes on along the minus strand of NW_026947484.1, from coordinate 227,893,122 downwards.
ACTTGGATATATATTACAGCACTTAGGATAAAAATCTCTCCAGGATTGGAGTTGGGCTTTTAGGCATAACTAAAAGAATGAGTGAATAGAAAATTAACCCAGTTATAGTTTTAGTAGCCTATATTTTGGTGACTGTATTGAGATATAGTATCTGGAAGGAAGACCAGAGCTGAGAAAGACGAAGAGACATATGCCAGTGTCTAGCAATTGGCTGGTTTTTACCTCTTGTCATGATTACTTAGGACTCCTCCTTGGAGATGACAGGCAGAGATGACAGACTGGCCAGAGGGAGGAGCCGAGTGCCCTGAGGCCCTTGAGTCCTGCTGGACCAGCTGAAAGGATGGGTCTGAGCTCTGGGGCCTTGGCCTCAGAGGGCAGTCTGGCCTACAGTGGTCACCTTTGCAGTTAGGGCATGGCCCAGGGGGCCTCTAAGCGCATTCCCTCTTAAGGTGGCCTGGTTTGTGACAGCCATAGCAGGTCAGCATTGCCTTCAGGTTCTTCTTGGAAACCTGAGAATCAGACTTAAGGTCTATTTCTCTTAATGCTGCAACTAAGGCAGCTGCTTTTTCTTGGTCTCTTTGTTTTCTTTCTTTGGCTTCCTCCTCATCACCTAGGAGGCAACTTTTAAAAAAGTATCAAGTGAACTATCTGGAGCAAAAGCCATCTTTTGTAATTTCTTTCTAATATCTGAGGCTGACTGGGTAGTGAATTTAGCTTTAAGAATAATTTGTCTCTCTATTGAATCAGGATCTAAGGAAGTATGTTTTACTAATGCCTCTGGTAAACAATGTTCCTTTCTTTCTTATTGAATGGCAGATAATTTAAAGTATTTGATTTAGTTTTTATTCTTCTTGGACCTTCAAGAACACACGTCTGAAAATGTTTTCTAATCCAATCACCCACCTGGTTGTTAGGCTGGTAGGGTCTTGCATAGGGACTGCTTGTGATCCAGTGGGAACTGGTAGTTCCTCTGGCTAATTTCTGATAGGGCACTTATTCATGAATGCTTTGGACATTTACTGAGTGTGCACTGTACAACATCAAAGTTAGTGACCATTCAAGACTTGCACCAATTTGGCATTCTCTCTAGTGGTTGACTGTGGAGATCAGTTGCAAATTAGAGGGTTGTAATTGGTGCTTGGAATTAAGGAAAAAACAGAGCTGGGGTCAGGGATGTAGTTCAGTGGTAGAGTGCTTTCCTAGCACCTGTGAGGTCCTGGATATGATCCCTAGCAATGGAAAAAAAAGTCTCAGTAACTCAGTTGTTCCATAATCATTTTATCTATCTGATCTCAAATGGCAATGGTATTCTGAAATGAGTAAAATTCTCAAAATCTTTTTAAATTACTTTGCCTTTTACTTCTGGGTGTAAAATTTGTCGAACTACATTTTTGGAAAAAATAGTGTCGTAAGGATATCTCAGGGTGCTTTAGAATCAAAAGAGACAAAGAAACTCTTGAAACATTTATTCTAAATACAATATTCCATTATTTTAATCAAAGTTAAAGTGATATTTTATTAACTGAGAGCTATTGATCATTGGCTGCTGTCTCCATCTTTTCTTCTGTTGAAAATTTCTGTGCAATTATTAAGCAGCAGTGAAAAGCTAAATTAATAGGGGAGATGGATATAATCCAAGGGTGTCGTATACATGAATGAAAATGACACAGTGCAACTATGTTCTGTAAAATTAATATGTGCTTATAAGGTCTATCTGTCTTTCTATCTATCTACCTATCATCTATCTATTCTTTTTCCCTTTTACTGTATCTGTTATACTTGACGGAGTCAGCCTATGCCTGACTTAAGCATTTTGTTCCCAGCTGTGCCAAACACTTTGTTCCCTTGTGGATTTGGGGATGGGAAACTGGGGGAACTAATACTGAGTCAGTTGGCCACAAGGGCCACAGTGAAAAGGATATGTGGGCAGCCAGTCAAGATGCCCAGTGTCAACAAAAAGGGCACGAAGAAGGCCTTTATGCCCTGAAGAGTATAGCCGAGATGGGGTCAGTTAGGCAAGAAGGTAGAACTGATAAATGTAAGCCACAGCCAGCTGTGCTGGTGCCCATCACTAATCCCAGCACTCAGGAGGCTGAGGCAAGAGGTTTGCTAGGAGTTCAAGGCCAGCCTGAGCTACAAAGCGAGGCCTTGTTTCAAAGAAAAATACAAAGGAAAAAGGAAATAACTGGGCGTGGGAACGCACACCACACACCGATGATCCCAGCACTCTGGGAGGCTAAGGCAGTAGGATGACAAGTTCATGCCCTGCCTGTGTGCAACTTAATGAAACTATGTCTCTGAATAAAAAATGTAAAAGGCCCAGGAATGTAGCTCAGTGTGGAAGGGCTGAGTTCACTCCTCGATGCTAGAAATAAAAGATAAGTTTAATCATGAAGGCTTCTTCTTCTTCTAATCTTTCTGTTCACATAGAAGCAACAAATGTGTTGGCCAGTGAAATAAAATTCTAGGTGAGAAGTCTCCATTTCTTTTTGTCTGTAATTTCTCCTTCAAAATACTTATTGACCACGTAAAAATATTTTTATGAGTTATGTTAGTTTGCACGTCACTCAAACTAATCTTAAGCATTCTCCTTCTGGAAAGATGAAAGACTGCTGCTCCTGGAAAACTGAGGGTACACCACCCCAAATATCCAGCTCTGACAGACTGTTTTAGAACGAAGTCAAGTGAGAAACGGCAGCTAAAGAAGAGCTCTCTGCCCTTGCACATTCTGTCTGCCAGCAGGCACACATTTTCCCCTCTCCTGTGCCAGGCTAAGCACGGGACTCTTATCCCTGGAGAGGGAAAATCGGTGTTCAGAGGATCTACATAAACATGAGAAAGACCCTCATCTTCATGCATGTTTTGGTCACCTTTCTGCAGTTTCTCTCCCTAAAATCCCCAAACCCCTTTCTTTTGTCCAGTAACTCCTCTGTAATGTGTTGGCCTTTGCTAAAGTGCTATGTAGGCCTCCCAGTCTAATTGCTTCTTAGGCTTTGACTTTTTTTCCGTGAAGTCCCTGTGCACATGAAAATATTAACGTTGATAAAATTTGTATGCATTACCTTAGCAAGTCCTGTCTCAAAATAAAATTAAAAAAGGCTGGGGATGGAGCACAGTGGTAAAGCACTTGTCTAGCATGCATGACGTTCATTCTCCAGCACTGGGAAAGACTATGCCTTTTCTCCTGTTAGCATGTATTTATGTATTTTAGCAGTTTAATTTACTGGGCTTAGTGACTAATCTGAGAGAGCAAACGCAAACGTTTTCTTCTCTGCTCTTTTCTGTTGCAAGTAAAACTACGTCCAGCTTTATCTCTTTTCTACCAACAAAAATGATCTCTATCGCCCCTTGCTGGTTATAATTCTAACGAGTAATGCTGTGTAATGATGGAGGTGAGAAAAAAGAGATACCCTTTAGTTTCATGGGGAGGCAGGGCTTTCATTGCCATTGAAAGTGTTTGAATAATCTCATTTGATAAAGCACTAGAAATATTTATTAGACTCCCAATCTTTTTATATTTTGCAGTAAAAGAAATTTCCTGTGAATGTTTGTAACTATTGCAAATTTGTTTCCTGCTAATACCAAACTGCCCTTGAAAGCAAAATTTAAACAAAAGGAACTTTTAAGATTGCAAAGACCTTAGAAAACAGTAACCATGTGCTGTGAAAATAATCTTCAAATAGGAACATATTCTGATTATTGTTCTGATGTTTTTGTGTTCTGATGATAAGGTTGAGACTGACATCTCAATATTGCTAAAAAGGAAAAATAGTTGCATTTTTCTCAAATCAGGGACCGTTTTGCTCATGTGGAGGAGGGGTTGAGATAAACTGATAGTTTTCATTATGTAAAAATGGTTAACAGCCTTAATTGAATAGTTGTTATGTATTTATCAACTCAAATAATGTAAGTGATTTTCTTCCTTTGATGGATATGACCTGTTTCACCAGCAAGGGGGAAGATCTCTTCCCATCATTCATCCTCACATGCCATGTGTGGCTAGAACTCACTTATGTCCCACTTTGGCTTCCTGATGCCTTAGTAGGTGTCCTCATTGAACCAAGGAGGCTCAATGATCCCACACACCAGGAAGAGAGCAAGCTAAGAACTTCAGCAGCCCATGTGCTGAGGGCTCCTTCAGATGCTATTGCTTGCCGTGCTGCAGAATATGTTGGACTGTCATTGATCCCCTCAGTGATGATTTCCTGGCACAGATCATGCCAAGTCTGTTGTGGATGCTCTGGGCTGAGACCGAAAAGTGACATTCATGTGCTCAGGCCCATAGCCCATGTGGCAGTGGACCTAGAGGGTCTACGTCAGCACCTTTATACAGTCAAACTACACCCACAGTCTTTCAGTTGAGCCTGGGATGTCTGCCCAGACTCTCTGTTCTCTTGTAGTTCTTCCACTTTGGGGTTAGTAAACAGGTTTATTTTGTGTGTAGCCTTGGCTCCTGAAAGCCTAAGATCAGGAGGCCCCATGAGTTCAGTCTCTGATGTGGACTTACAGGCAGGTAACATCGTAATGGTAGGATAGAGTTGGTGGAAAAGATTATATTTCTAAACTGCAAGTCAGAGAGCTCTTGACATCTTTTCCAGCCAGTGAGCCATTGTCTAAGCCACTGTGAACCACCTGGATCCAACATCCTACCCACCCTAGTGCTGGGATCCTGAGGTGAAGTAGTTCTTCTCTGAAGTCATATATACAGCAGGATGGTGGTTGGAAGCAACTTTACCAAGCCACACATTCTCTGTTGCATATTCCTTCCTGTAGGACAATGACCACAAGTTTGCCTTCATGTGTGTTCCTAAAAGAGCAGTTGTTCAATTTTCAGCTCACTTAATAGGGCTACTTCTTGTTAAACTGTGCCTCAACTTTGAACCCTGTGGTCATAGTATAATTGTAAATTTCTTCTCATCCGAGACACTAAAACACTCAGCACAGGCCATGTGCTGCCAACATCAGGGCCCCCCAGAAAGAACAAGTTGAGGTCTGGACACACAAAAGGAGATGCAAGTTTTTAAATCTACATGTGTTCCTATTATTAAATAGAGATCTCACCATGAACTCCAGCCAAAATCAGATAATTTTTTGAGAAAAATGTAAGGGAGGAAAAAACTTCCTTTATTCATTCAGGTTTAGTAATTGGGAACCCGTGAATTAAACTGATTAATGACAGGATAGCAAGAGAAAAAATGTTTGCAAAGTGTATAACCAAGGGAGTGCTCAGTGATGGGAAACCCCAGGGGTAGTTAGAATGTGGGGCCTAGACCACATTACTACATGAAGGGGAGGCAAGGAAAGCCCTGAGAGGAAAGTAAATGATTTTTGGGTAGATAAATGGGCTCACAGGAAATCTGACTTATGCCAACAGCTTTTGGAGGTGGAGCCAACTGAATTTTAGGCTCTGAGAAAACTGGGGGTGCTCCTGGGGAGGGGATTAGTGACAAGTTCTTCCAGGAGGCTCTGCTTTTAGGCAGATAAAATATCTTAGGGGCTAAAAATACATTATCTTAACATAATTTTTATGCCATAGTAACATATTTTGGGCTAGCATATTTTACTCCCCTCTAAAAAAGAACCAGATCAATTGAACATTATAGAATATGACATTTAAAAATATAGAAAGCATAGTTTTTCTCTTATTCTTTTTGAAGAAAGGTATAATTCACTTTAAGAAAGCTCAGTTGAAAACTTATACCTTGGGAAGGGAGACCAGGGAATAGCTCAGTGGAAGAGCACCTGCTTAGCATGCAAGGGCCTGTGTCTGGTCTCCAGAACTGTCAACGATTAAACATTTTAATTAAATTAAAATCTCGCTAATGAACCAAAATTATTTTTAACCCTAAATATATATTTGTTTCACTGGATCTTGGATAAAGGAGTTTTATAATCGCAGGGTTTCCTTTCTTATAAATCTCAGCTAGACAGACATGGTGCATGTGGATGTGATTCCAGCATTCAGGGGACTGAGGCAGGAGAATCACTGTGGGTTTAAGGCCAGTTTGAGCCACAAGTAAATCTAAAGCCAGCCTGGACTACAAAGTGAGACCCTATCTTAGAAAAACATAAACAAACCTCAGCTAATAGCAACAATAAATTATGATGCCAGTGAGCCTTGTCTGATACATTTCTTTGGTCAGTTCCATGGTGCCCAGCAGGGATGGTGGGCAGGTTGCTGGTCCCCCAAGTGGCACTTTGGTATGGGAAGGGAAAATGTAGTTTCAGGTAGACTACAAAAACTTGTTCTAATGCTGTTTTCAATTTTCTTATCTTTGGGTTTTAGTTTCTAATCAGCAACATTTTTTGGTTTCTGAGATAGGATCTTGCTATGTAGCTCAGGCTGGTCTTTAACTCACTTTGTAGCTCAGGCTGGCTTTGAAATCACAGCAGTCCTTCTGCCTTCAATCTCCTGAGTGCTGGCATTACAGGTGTGTATAAACTGCACCTAGCTTGTAATCACTAAAATCTTAATTATTCCTTTTTGACATGTTTTTAATGTATGTAATAGTGTATCTGATTGGTTTTTTCTTTGATATCCATTAAAGTCTAAATGTACACCTCTAGTCAATTGTGTGCCTATCGATTTGAAGAAGGCAGAAAAGAAATTGTTAACCCCAGGGAAAATAATTATATTTTGTTTAAATTTAAGCAAAAAATCCCAAGTCTACCTATGGGGACAATTTTTTTTTTTTTTTTTTTTTTTTTTTTTTTACTTTGTACTAGATCAGGTACTCAATAATGACCTTGATATGGTGTTTTTGTTTCATGGCCCATGAAGATTTCCTACTCGTGGCAGGTGGCAATTTAAATTCAAATGGGCCTGGGGGAAAAAGACTTTCTTTTTTCTTGAGTATAGTGGTGATTTTGAGATGACAAACCCCCAGAGAATGTTAATTCTGGAAGGTTAGATTTTTCATGTAATCGTAATCAGAAGAACCAGAATGACTATAGGTTGACAAATAAATACTTCCCATATGGAAAAGATCTATGTAGAGCTGTTGTTAATGACGTCAAGGTTTCCAGCTTTTCTGTAGCTGGAGCTCTCATAAATCCATACTTCCCTCTGGTGCCTTATCTTGCTAGATAACGCTGTGAAGACCTATTCTTCCTGAGCTACCATGGGGCCCGTAAACATTCTTGAGTAACTCCTATTTTATATTTATGTTTCCTTGAGGACTCTCCTGAGCCAATAACAGCATCTGTTTCCACAGTTTGCAGGGAATTAAAGCAAGAGCTCTTTTAGGGCTCTATGATTGATGGTAGACACTTCTTATCGACTGCATTTTAATCAGTTTCTTCTTCTAAGGAAAAGTGTGGCATTGACAGATAGATGCTCTCATCAGTTGTGTTCATAAATTTATAGGAAAATTAGTTTATAGCTATGAAATAATGTTCCTTTTTAAAACCCAGGCTTATTTCTATCAAAACAGAAAGATTTGCTATTTGCTTAGGAAGAATAGGACAAGTTGTTTCTATTCTTTATTAGAACACCGAGTGACACTTCAACAATACCTCTGTGTCTATTCACTTTCAGATAAGAAAACATTTATCTATTATGCAGCTTATGCCACATAAGTGTTTCAGATAAAACAGTCCTATAGATCCAAGTTGTGCTTTGAAACTATTAATTTTTGTTGTTGTTGTTGGTGGCAGCATTTATGGGGAGAAACAGATCACAAAAAGGCTGGGACATAGACATGGACAAGGCAAGGGTCAAACAGGCTAGGGACCTGAAAATTGATCAAGGCTAGTCTGGGATCAATTTTTTTTTAAAGGAAGTAAAATTAAACACAACATAACAGAACAAAATAGGACATAAGAAAGCAATATAAGAGATATAAATTTTAAAGCTAGACAACCTGAGATCTTCACTCTATCATATTGTCTCTTGTTTTCTCCCAAATAGTAGTCCATGTCTACACATACAGAAAATTCATATAAAACAACATAGTATAAAACTGATCTGAACAAAATGAGGAAGGCATTTTAGGCCTTCAAAACCAGACAATAGGGAAGTCACTAATGGCTGTCATAGAGTCTTTCGTTCTCTTCAAAACAGCTGACCATACTTTTATGTCTATTGAAGTTCAACAAAACAAAACAGGCAGGGGGAGAGAGTTTGCTTGGTTTCCCAGTGCTCCAGGTCCTGGCATGGCTCAGGTCCAAGTAAATGTTGGTGGCTCCTGTCCTGGGAAGCCACAGCCTGCCATGCTCGCAGCCGCTCACAGGGGAGGGGGGTTGCTTCAAGTTGTTTCTTTCTAATGAATTGACCATTTCACTACCCAAGTTCTGAAACTGCCAACAGACCATAGAAAGGCATCTCTTTAGGCTCCTGCTTGAAACCGACAGTGTCAGGAAGCTGCTGGCCTTGATTCAGGGCCAGGAAACTATTATTTTATGAGAGTTTTATTTCTGAAATCACATGTATAACCTCATGTTAACTGACTTCCTATGAAGCTATTTAAAAATGCCAAAGAGAAATAATGGAAATAAGTGATTTAAGTATATGCATTTCCTAAACCTATCACTGTTTGAGTCAAGGACACAATATGATAATTGCTCTGGAGTTTTATATCATGAAAGACTCTTCTGGTTTCTATGTGGCAGGTAGGATGCAGCATCAACTTGACTGACTTTGGAATATACTCAAGGAACTGGTGTACCACACTTGGTATACCTGGGTGGGCCAGAGAGGTATGACCTTGATGTCTATATATGGCACCTGGAACCTTTCTTCTTTGGCGTAGTTCTCTATTTCCCAGGCACCATGAATAAAGGAGCTGTGTTCCACCACACCCTTCTACTATGATGTTTCTATGTTGGAGTCAACTGATCATAAACTACTGCTCTGAAACTGTGAACAAAATCAAACCTCTTTAAATTGTTAGTGTTTGGTATCTTGTATCAGTGACAGGAAAGCTGACTAATATAGAAAATTGTTACTGAGAGTGGGGTCATTGCTATGACTGTACCTGACCATGTGGTTTAGAAATCTATGAAACTGGTTTGTGTTAGGAGTTTGGAAAAGTTTGGAGATGTAGGTTAGAGTATTTGAAAAATTCTGTATGCAGAGCCTGATAGGTGATTTTGGTCAGATCTCAGAAGACTGTAGTGCTAATGGGAATACAGCCAGTGAAGGCCAGGCTCAAGAGATTTTTGTTGGGAGCAAGGACTGAATTAGCAGTTCAGGGTAGAGGCCATGTGTGTTATACTCACAGAAAATTTGCCTGTGTTTTTCCCATGGGAGACTGGGTTTAAGGGCAGTGGATTAATTGACCTGGAAGATAAAATTTCAAAGCAAATCAACTTTCAGGCTATTGTTTTTGGCATAACTTATTGTGAGAATTGGAGGCAAAAAATAGATTAGGAAAATTTAAAAACTTAAATTTTGCCCCAGAAACAATCATGTATAACACTGGAGCCAAATGAGGTGAAGTTATTAGCACCATTAAAAAGAAATCAAGTACTTTATACAAGAAAAACAAAAAAGATAGTTTGGGAATGTCTTGGAAATCAACAAGATTCCAGCCACCACTGCCTCAAAAGTGCAAAACTGTCAATCTTTCATTGGCAAGAGAGTCCCTGAGGCCTGTACTTAAAAAGGGTCACATAGAGAATTAGTACTCTGAGCTTCTTTTCAGTGCACTCAGTCATCCAGCCACTCCGAGGCTGCCACAGTGGAGATTCAAGGTGTCCGCAGCACTTCTCTTGCTGACAGCAGACATTGGCATCATTTGTATGATGCTAGTTTGACCTGCATATAGAAATGAAGAATTGAGGGATCAGAGAGACTTCTACCCAGATGTCAAAAGAAGATCTAAAAGGTCAGTAGAGAACTCCCGAGAGGACAATATGTGGAACTATGGGATTGAAGTGAAAGGTGTAGTGGTTGAAAGAGTTTGTGACGTGATGAAAGAGAGAATGTAAAGTAAAAATAGTCTTTACTCCAAGGACGTAGAGAGAAGTCCATGACCACCAGTGGCTGGCTTTCTCTGCCGAAAGGAAGGATGAATGCACTCAAATATATTTGGCCAATTTGAACTATAATAAATAGACTAGTGTGAATCTTTTTGTGGATTAATTAATAGAGATCTCTTGAAATAAGAATACTGGAAAAGAAACCTAATTTATGGCTAATCTGAGATATCTCAGAAAGGAAAAAAGGATGTAACTATCACCTAATCTCTCGGGAATGGGGCCAGCCTGTTCCCGAAGTGGGAGTAGAGACTGAGGCTGAGAAGGCTGTGGCCACCAACCAGCCAACTGTCTGGCAGGTGTGTGTGGGCAATTACCCAATGATTGACTATAAAACAGCCACTCATCACCATGTGACAAGGAAACACAGGCTGTTGGTGGGTCACCATGTGTTAGTTACTGCTGCCAGTAACACAGTGAGGGGGTCCAGGATGGCAGCTGGTCATCATGTGACCCAGGGCCGGATAGGTGCTGCTGATTGTACGAGGGGCCACAAGGAGGCAGCCATTGATCCTGAGACTCATTGCAAGATAGCAGCACCCTGCTACATGGTGGAGGGCTGCAAGATGGCGGCTGTCCTTCATAAGAGCTGCAGCAACGTGGCTGCTGATAACCATGTGGCCTGCTGGAAGGCTGGAATGCATGAGACAGGTGGAGGAAATGGTGACATAGGGGAAGGGGACAAAGAACCCTCAGATAGAACAGATGGCTCAGGTGGGGGGGATTGAGAAGTTGGAGACTGGGGAGAGCTGCTAAGGGAAGGATTAGAGGCCGCTGTGGGTGAGGGAGGGGAGAGGATGGAGCAGGGGGCACAGAAACCTCTGGCTGAGAAGGCTATGGGGTTTGGTATGAAAAATACAGGGGAGGAGCCATAAAGATAGGAGCTGCGTCATCTAAAGGGGTCCGGTGGGCACAGAGGGAGAGATCCTGTGGAGCAGAGTGAGCCAAAGTATTTGGGCCATCACAGAAGACAGAGTGAGAGAAGGACGCGTCCTTAACGTGAAAAAGATCTAAAGATGAAGGGTTTCTGCCAACGTGCTGCCATTGTGACAAAAGTATAAATAAAAGATCAGCTTTTTGCTTTTTATAGCCTTCTAGAGGCCAAGAGCACCAAGGTTATGAACCAGGCACCCCAGAGGTGTGTTTTTCGGGGGACAGGAAGTGTTCCCTATGACTGAATTATAAGTGAGCTCAGAGAACACCTTTGCCTTGGGATGTAAGAGCTTTAGCTCCCTCAAGGAACATGGAAGCAGTCCTTGGTCACACCCAGCAAAAGAGGGCCTCACCAGTTTTAAAAGTGTGACAGGAAAGTCCCAACACCCATTTTCCTCAGCTGGGTCACCAGAGAGTGCGGGGTGAGGTCCCTGGGGACAGAAATATCAGTTTTTCCTAAAGCCATATGGCCTGAGGAGTGTGAAAACTTTTATCCCTGTTCGGCATGGCAGGATGGGTTTTCGGTCACAAGCTTGGTAAGGAATGGACACAGAAAACCCTGGACGGTAGCTCACTTGTGTGGAGTGAGGAAGGTTGCTACTGCATGTAAGTGGTCCCAAGTAAACAGTCCCAGAGGAAGAAACTGGGAGCGGGGGCTCAAACTGGGAGGGATTCTCAGGAACCACTCACTCTGACATCTGAGTCACTGCACCATTATGAAAAAGTTTTCTGCAGGATGAAAGAGAGAATATAAAGTAAAAATAGTCTTTACTCCAAGCATGTGCAGAGAAGTCCATGACTGCCAGTGGCCGTCTTTCTGTGCTGGAACATGGGGTATGGGATCTATATATAACCTCTGACCAGGGGTGGCGCTTAGGGTGGGCGTTGTTGAGGTGCGTGGAGCTGATTGGAGTTTTCTTCATGCGCAAGCAGGAAGGGGAGTTGCAATTAAAGCTAAGGAAGAAGCAGGAAGTGGTAGGCAGTCCTGCTTTGACCTTCCGCCATATTAGGCCACTGCCATAACCATACAGTAATTTATACTAGGGGAAGAACCTTTCAGTGGTGACCCCAGGAAGCCAGAGATTCAAGGACCATGGAGCATATGCCAAGGAATCCTGCAGGTTATGAGCAAAGTCAGTCTATAACAGAGGCTGTGTGCACTGTAAGCAGCAAGGTCATGAAGGTGTGACCTTTGTCTATTTGAGGTCTTGTGTATTTGAGGTCTTCATTCATGTATTTTGAGACAGGGTCTCCCTAACTTTCCCAGGCTGGCCTGGAACTTGTGATCCTTGTGTGTTTCTGGAATTTATAGGTATGTGCTACTGCAGTCATGTTGGGGTCTGTATATGGTCCCTGCGTTCTTCCATTCTGGTGCTGTTCCTTATTCTCTATTCTGGACAGTATGAATTAAGTATTTTGCTTTACCATGCCTTTCTATCATGAAATTTTTGCCTTAGAGCGAGGTGACCATGGACTGAATTCCCGGAGCCCTGAGCCAAATTTAACTTCTCTTCCAAACTGAAAGAGTAGATAAGGTCTAAATTGTATATGTCAGGTATTGTGTCTTAGCAGTGGAAATACTAGTTAATACAATCCATTTTAGAAATTATTTTACAGTGGTAGTTCCCTATGTTTTCTACAGAATAACAGTTTAGAGAACTGTCAGTGCATTCAATAAGGAAAAAAAGTGATGGGAGGAGCACAGTGTTCACTCTATGCATGAAGTAGGTTAAATAAGTATAAAGTTTTCACATACCCTTAAAAATGTTAATGTCAGTGAGAGCCACCAAGAGGAAAATTATATTTTGTGCTTCATAAGATGATTTGATTACAAATTCATATTTTCAGTAGCATGCTGTTTGTGAAGCTCATGTTTAATCAAGCATAGTTGGGCAAGTGTTTTTTTAGTCTGATTCTTTAGTGCTTCTGTAGAAAAAATGGACCCAGAAGAGGCAACTGATGCACTCAGTATCACTCAGATAAACACTCAGAGCTAGAAGTTGACCTCCCTATGTCTGTGTACTTCATATGATTTCATACCACGTGCTTCTTTATATAAAGATCACTATGACAGATGTTTTTAAAAATTTTTTATTTAAAGAGGAAAAAAACAACAGAAAAAGAGTAGAAATAATGCATAATCTCAAAAAATTTAAGCAGTAAGAAATCACTAGTTGATAAATTGCATATTGTCCTCTTTAGAAATAGTTGTTGAAGTCACAAAATTAAAGTATACAAAGTGGACATTCAAACAGTGAGACTGCAAAGAGTTGTATTCAACAATCCAACAAAAACTTAGTAGTATGATTATCAGTCCTATACACTTATACATACTTGCAGTTATATCCTTTAGAGCACTTTCTTTTCCTCCCTTTTTTACAATAGAATTACACATTTTTTATTTTATTACCCCTACAGTTCTTATTTCTTTTTACACTAGAGACATAATGTGATATTTATAAATATGATTCTTATTTATTTCACTTATGAGGATAGTTTCAAGTTGTTTCCATTTGCCTATGAAGGCCTCAAGATCATCCTTTTTTATAGCTGAGTCATATTCCATTGTATAAAAATACCACATCTTTTTCATCCACTCTGTGGTGGATGAGCATCTTGGTTTTCAAGATTTAGCTATTACAAAGTGTACAGCTATGAACATGGGTACACATATATCACTGTGATAAGACCTTTTCAGTTTTTCTGGGAAAATACGCAGGAGGGGAATAGCTGGATTGACTGGAACTTCCAATCCTAGTCTTCTGAGAATTCTCCTTACTGGTTTCCATAGTGATTGCACCAGCCTAAACTTCCACCAACAGTGGAGCAGTGTTCTTTTTTCCCCCCTGCAGGCTCACCAACATTTGTTATCAGTTGATTTCTTGATGGCAGCTATTCTTTCTGGAGTGAGATAAAATCTCAATGCTGTTTAATTTGCATTTCTCTATTGACCAGTGATGGTGAACATTTCTTCATGTATTTATTTGCCATTTGTATATCTTCATCTGAGAACTGTGTGTTCATCTCAGATGCCATTTTTGGAGAGGGTCTTTGAATTTGGGGGGCTTGATGTTTTTCATTTTTTTGTATGTTCTGGATATAAGTCCTTTGTCTGGGGGTTGCTGGCTAAAATTCTTTCCCATTCTGTTGGTTTTCTTTTTACTCTTATTACAGAAGTTTTATTGTCAATTAGTGCAGGATTCTTTTGTTCAATTTAGATAGAAATCGCAAATTGGAAAATTGTATCTCTTAATGTTAATAGCTCTTAAGCTTTGCATCCCAGCGGGTATTAGGTCTTGGTGGTAGCAGTTCTCAATTGTTCTCCTGGCAGTTAGAATCAAGAGCTGCCAGCTGCTCTCAAGAATTTCCAGTGACTCATCAGGCACGGTGGCACACAGTGCCTGGGAGGCTGGGGCAGGAGGATTGCCATGAGTTTGAGGATACCCTGGACCACATAGTGAGTTCAAGGCCACCCTGAACTACATGGTGAGAACTTGTCTCAAAAACAAACAAGTAAACACTTCCCCACAAAAAAGAAAATTTTCAGTTACTGAAGATGCTGATTCCTGGCGACTTTCCACCACTCGCTGCCATATTTTTGACTGCTAACCACTCTCCGTGTTATCGGCCTTAGGCGCTATCTACTTTCAATGCCAGTAATTTTTGGTGCTACCAGTTCTTAGTGTCACCAGTTCAATTTTCTCTATTTTTACCTATTTCTATCGTGCAATAAAAAATCTCAAATACGCAAAAAATTTACCATCTGAGACTTTATTTATAGATATATGCCACAGCATGAGAACAGTGAGTGGACTGATTTTTTTTTGTCTTTTTCGTTTTTGTCGGTACCAGGGAGAGTGGACTGATCTTATAATGGTATGGGGAGGTTGACTATATAGGAAAAAGAAACACAGACTCACACATGCACAGTGTCCTGCCAGCTAACTGCAGACTTTGTTTAGTGATGGGCACAGAAGTTGTTCCATGAAGACTGAATTAAGGATGACCACACATAGGAAGTCTCATCTGGTATGGACTTAGGACCAAAGCTTGCGGTAGCCAAATCAAAATTCTCTTAAGGCATTTTGGTCAAGCACTTCAAAGATAGAAGAAAAAGTGTCACCCACTCAGGACCCCTACTGGAAATCCAAGAGCTATTCTTTTTATTTCCCATACATACTCTCTCAACTTCTTCCTTGTGGCTCATGATTTACAAAATTCTTCAGTTTCCATGAGCTTGGTGTGTACAGAATTACCTGTTTCACTGCCTGCTGTGCCAAGACCTGTTTTTCCTCTGCCAGGCTTCTCTGTCATGGCAGCCTGTCTTGGAGCCAGCCAAGCATGGTCTGAAACCTCTACAAACTGTAAGCCACACTAAACCTTCCCTCCTCTAAAACAACACAAATACAGAAGAAAAAGACAACTTAAAAAAGTACCGTTTGGGGACTGTTATCTCCTCTCTTGTCTCAGTTCCATAATTTCTTCTCATAATATGTCATAATGTTCCTATTTTGAATTAGATTTTTATAGCCATATGTTGTAATGATATATTTTGTGTCTGTATTTTCTATTTGTACTTTTTTTAGTGTGGTAACAACTGTATACATAATTTACTATATTGACCTCTTGTAAGTGCACAGTTCAAAGAGAATTAAGTAGATTAACATTGTCATGAAACAAATATTGAGAATATTTTGTAACTTGTGTATGTGTGTGTATGGTGATACTGGGGACTGAACTCAAAATTGAACTAAATTCCCAGATTTAAAAAAATTTTTCAGACAGGATATTTGTTGCTTTGTTTCCCAGGGTGGGCTTGAGTTCTGGGATTATAGTCATGTGCCACTACCTGTCTTGTGATAAATTTTTAAAAACAGACTGCTATTTATTTAGGCACTAAGGATTGAACCCGTGCTAAACACATACTTTACCACTATTACATTCTATTTTTAAAAATTTTACAAGCATATGGAATATTGTTTAATAGACTTTTATATTTTTGTGAATTCATATCTTAGGGTATTGGGGGTCCAAATTCAGAGCCTCATATGTGCCTGGCAAGTGGTCTGATACTTCACTGTATCTCCAACTTTTCTTTTTACTCATTTTATGTATCACTAGGGGTTGAAACCAAAGCCTTCACACTGAGTTATGCCTCCAGCCCTTGTATGATTTTGTTTGTTTGTTTATTTGTTTTATTGAGATAAAGTCTTAATAAATTGCCAAGGTGGACAGGCTGGGCTGAAATTTATAATCTTCCTGCCTCAGTCTCCCAGAACTCCAGGATTACAGGCATGTGTCACCAGAACAAACAATTTATTATTTCTGTGGTTGTATATTTACTTTGTATTATGAGGAATGAAGATTTAGCACTTTGAAAATATGCTTTCTTAGCCTAACTTCATTACTTATTTTCCTTATTTGTGTTTTTGCACAATTTTGAAGTTAATGATGATGTTCTTTTATACTTGTTTCATTTTTATTTACTGTACATATAAACATATGAAATATCTATGCAAATGTATGTGATGATTTTTCTTGTCATTTGCATATGAATAAAGCTGTTCTCCAGCCCCATGCCTTAATCAAATTTTAATCCTCATTAAGAGATAAATCTTCCTCTTTTCCCTGCTCATACTGCTGCAGATGGAAAGTCTAAAGTAGAAAAGTGTGGGTAGAGTCTCTTTGCTTTTTTCTTGTTACAAAGCACTGTTGTTTCTGACATGGAAATGATATTGTGATTACACTTTCTGATCTCTGTCTCCTCCAGAGTAGGAATCTTGTGAAGGTGTTGAAGGAGAAGAAAGCCAAGTATGATGGCACATGTCTGTAACACTAGCACTTGGGAAGCTGAGGAGGGGGATCCTTGTGCATTCCAAGCCAGCCTGGGCTACACAGTGAGGTCCCATCTAAAAATTCTTCCAAAAGAAGGAGAAGGAAACAGAGACTTGTACATAGTGACACTAGTGGCCTTTTGTAGCTTATGCATTCATAAATAATTTTATGAAAAACTGTAGGTTATATGTAATATCTATCTATCTATCTATCTATCTATCTATCTATCTATCTGTCACAGCACTGGGGATTGATCCTAGAGTGTTGCACATGAGGAACAAACACTTAGTTATACTCCTAGACTCTGTATTATATATTTTTAAAACTAAGTTTAGCTGGACATGGCAGTGCATGCCTGTAATCCAACCATTCTGATAGAACAAAGCAGAAAGATCACAAATTTGAGTTGCACCTTAGTGATTTAGGGAGACCTTGTCTTGAAATAAAAAATTGGAAAATGATTGGAAGCCTTTTCCCCTTTCATTCTTGTTGCTGGCAGCTGCTATGCATGGTTGCCCCTTAGTCACACCCCTCTGCCTTGGAACCTGCTCAGTACTACAGAAACCTCTAAAAACTGGCTTAAGAATTTGTAATGTAAAGCCACTATGGGGAATGCTTCCCACCATAAGCAGTATAGGTTGGGAGAAGCGGCAGCCAGCCCTGCTCCTGTGTACGTATCAGACACCATCAGGGACAATTCCTGCCAATAATCAGGACGCGTCAGGAGAAGCAACAGCCAGCCCTGCCCTCACACACACACTGACTGCTATCAGGGAGCTTTCTGAAAGTAGCCAGCTCAGGCTGGGAAAAACAGCAGCCAGCCCTGCACCAGCATACCCACTGGCCACCATTGGGTACCCATAACCAGAACTGGCTGGGAGAACCAGCCAGTCATGACTCAGAGAAATCACAGCCAATGTGGGAAGTGGGTGTGACCGCTTGTCCAGAAGAACCCAAGAAAATATCAAGATGAAGAAGCAAAGGGTAATCTATGACCTTCAACCCATCCAGAGCAAGTCCAGGAGATGCAAATATGGAAAAGATTGGAAGTCTCACACCTGAAGTTTCTGAAGTTATGATAACTGAAGTGAAGAAACAGCTTCATGAGGCTATAAAAGAAATTAGATCAGAAATACTGTCTCAGGAAAAAGAAGAAATTAAAAACATAATAAAAGCATATTTAAAGAAAACATAGATTAAAATAAAGGAGAATGGAAAAAGAGGGAAACCTTGAATGAACCATGTAAGAAAGATTTAGAATGCATGAAACAGATTCACAGAGATATCCAAGAAATTAAGAACGCCCTTGAAAGCTGGCAAATTTGCTTGAGAGAAACTGAATATAAACTTTCAGACCCTGAACACAGATTTGCAGCTAGTGATTGTGAAAGGAAAGATCTCTTAAAAATAACAAGGAATCAGAAATATCAATTCAGTGACTGCAAAATGACACAAAGAAAAATAATTTAAGAGTGATAGGTGTCAGTGAAAAAGCAGGGGTCAACACAAATGACATAAAAATCTATTTACAGAAGTCATACCAGAAAACTTCCCAAGAATGGGGAAAGGACTTGACATACAGATAAGTGAGGGATATAGAGCTCCAGCTAGCTATAATCAAAATAAATCTATACCCAGACATATAATAATCAAGATACCTGAAATTCACAACACACTATTAAAACCTGTTAGAAAAAAGAAAAAAATCACCTATAAAGGAAAACCCATCAGAATCACAACAGACTTTTCAACACAAACCATCAAGTCAAGAAGTTGGTGTGAAGTATTTCAAGTCCTGAAAGCAAACAACTTCCAACCCAGATTGATGTACCCTGTAAACTGGCTTTCAAAATTAATGGAGAAACAAGATACTTCCATGACAAAGAACAGCTGAAGGAATTCATGACCATCAAACCAATCCTACAAAGAATACTGAAGGACATTCTAGAGAGAGAGAGAGAAAGAGAGAGAGAAATGACCATGGTTCCAGCAACAGTGGCAGAGATTGCTAAGTGAGGCAAGCAGTTGAATGGAGGAGAAAATCTGGGAGCCAATGGCAGGAAAATAGCAATAGGGATGGGATGGGCCATTGCATGTTGACCATACCTGTTAATGTAGATGGCCTCAATTCACCAATGAAAAGGAATATGGGCAGAGTGGACTGGGAGGCAGGATCTATCAATATGCTTTATACAAAAAACATGTTTAACATGAAAGGAAATTCATAAACTGAAAGTCAAAGGAGAGAAAACAATGCTCTATGTGATAGGGAACAAAAAAAGTAGGGGTAGCTTGCCCAACAACTACAGAATGGTTAAGAAAGACATGGCATTTTTACACAATGGAAAGCTACTCAGCTATAAATAAAGATAACATCAGCGCTCTTGTAGGTAAATGGATCCAACATGCTATCATGCTTATGGGTGAAATGGTTCAGAATCACATGGGTGAACACTGTGTCATCTCTCTAGTATAAATAAGTAGTTAATGGGAAACAAAATGCACAGTAGATACTGGGAAAGTGAAAGGGGAGGAAATACCTAAAAAGAAAAGGCAGTAACCATTGTTAATTTCCTATTATCTTGTTTTGAAGATAATAGAAAATATTGTTTTCATTGTTCTGTTTTGTTTTATTTGACTTTATTATATCTGATGGTATGGGCAGCAATTTCAAAGAGAACAAAATATATTATGGCAGTCATTGTTGATTTCCTATTATTTTGTTTCAAAGCCCTATATTGCTTTTATTATTTTGCTTTGATTGATTTTATTCTACTTTATTTTGTTTGATTTTATTATGTCTGATGGTATAGGCAGCTGCTTTGTAGATAACAAGAGGCATTATAGTAGCCATTGTTGATTTCCTGTTGTCTTGCTTTGAAGACCTGTATCACATTCGCTGTTTTGCTTTGATTGCCTATTCTATTTTATTTTGTGTGATTTTGTTCTATTAAAAATAAAAAAAATGTTTGGAATGTAGATTAATAGAAAGGCCCTAGATTCAGTCACCAGTACCATAAAGAAATGAATAGATAAGTTAGGTAGTTTATATGTTTTGCAGTTTCATTAACATTAGCTTTATTTATTATATTAATTAATTAATTATTTATTTATCGGTACCAGGGATTGAACTCACGACCACGCGCTTGCAATATATTCATTTTATTTTTGACAGTGCTGAGGATCAAACCTAGGGCCTCAAATAAACTAGGCAAATGCTCTACCACTGAGCTACATCCCCAGCCTCATTAACCGATATGAAGTGTCAGTATTTAATACAATTGTATTGCAGTTTCAATTCTGTGAAAGCATTGGTGTTTCTGAGATCTCTCCCTCACATCTCCCAGCCCTAGTATCTCTGCAGAGTTAGCCTCTTTCCCTGGCCTGCCCCACAGCTTGTACAGATTCTGAATGGCTACACTGTTGTCTTGTCTGCTTCTTGTCCACTCAGTAAGGGTCTTGAGGGGCCTCATTTCTTGCATTAGGTCTCCCATGTCGGGATTATAGTGTTAAGTAATTTGCTCTTGAATTGAACAGAATTCAGAAACCAAAAGATGAAAGATTCAGCAACAGAAGCCCCCCTCCTTGCCAATAATTACAAGTTCCAGAGGAGAGGCGGTTTTTGGGTGTGGGCATCCATGAACCCCTCCTTAGCATCTCTGGTTTCATCCTCTTTTCTCCTGCTTCAGTGGCTGTGTGAGTGGGGTGTGGTGGCACTTTAATCTGCAGTCTGCTCAGGGCTGCCTCTGCTCAGCAGGCATTAGAAAGCAGCATGCAGAACACTCATAACAGAGATTCCCATCACTGTGATCCTGCTAGTACCTAAGGGCCACTGGAATCTGACCTCCAGACACCTGGGGAATTACTATATTTAAAAATAATCAGTCTTGGAAAAAAAGACAATGAGAGAGGCTAGTTTGTAAATATTTGCTTCACCTTTCTGAGACACATTTTTATGTCATTAAATTCACAGTATATTTTATGGGTTTTTCTCTTTCTTCACAGCTCTAGAAAACCCAGTTTTATTGGTGTGAGCCTTCTGTGTAAAATAAATGATAGATAAGCACATGATCATTTTATTTCCTGGTGGAGGCAAGCTGTTACGGGCTTTATTGTGTCTAATCCTGTACTGAAAGGAGAGTTTAAAGTCCAGAGTAGCTCATGCTCTTTGGCTGATAGGAGCTGTAAACAGGTTTTAGTTTGCTGTCTTATTAAGTTAGAAAATTTTAATGATTATGTGTTTTTATATCTCTTGTGAGGAACTTGGAAATAATATTTTAGGTCTATTTTTTCTATCCCTTGGTGCAATTGTAATATTACCTGGGAGTGAGTTGGGCTACAGTGTTAATTAGTTTCAGGATATTACTATCGTTGGTAGAAATGGCATTCAGGCTCAGAATCCCAAGATTCTCTATCCTTACGCTGGTCAGGAGAGTGATTTCTCATTATCCCAACCAGAAAGAGCTCTTCCATCTTGGTAGAGCTCAAACACTTTTTGTTTGCATATATCAGAAATTTCCTTTTATCTGGGAGACTTGCATGTTATCATGCCTCTTTTATTTCTTCTGTCCTTATGGGTGGATTGCCTAACTTTGGTATTGGGCGGGAAATTGACTTTCTCTTTCATGCCAAATCTCACAAATCCTTTCTGGTTTTGAGGAGCATTGAACCTAGAAGATGATAAAGGGACATCAAGACTCAACATTAAACCTGCTGCAGTTGATTGGTGACACCTCCCTGGCTTCAGGTGTGGGATACAGCAGGTGCATCTGTTGCCCCAACTGGTAGCTCACCTCTGGAATTTGGCTTCAGGACTCATGCAGCTTCCCTTTAGGAAGTATATGGAATACAGCTGGTAGCTATGAATCCGTGAGAGGGAATAAATTTTGGGTCACAATCACAATTCGAGTTATTGGACTCCTAATTACTGATAAAAGTCTATACCCACCTAATGCCACGACAGATCTGACTCTGCCCAAATTAGAGAAGAGAAGGCACTCTGATTCCTAAGAATCCTTTCTGTGCTTCATGAAAATTTCTGATTACAACTGCCCTACTGAAAACCCAGACCCCACCCCTACCTGCTGGGAAGAAAGTGACTTTAGAGCTTGAGCTCTCTTTCTCCATTCTGGAGCCATCGAATATAATTCTAGTCTACTCTCAGAATTGTTTGGTCATTTGTAAGTCACTTTGAGTAGAAAAAGAAGCTGCAGATTCCATGAGAGCCTCATGGTTCCTGGCAGACAGCCTCATCTGCCCCTTCTCATCTTCTGACTTTCAGTGAGATGTCCTATGCGTCCATTTTATCCTGAACCACTCCAGGAAGTCAACAGTGTGGGGTGCTCAAGTTGGCAAAATACCTGACCACTGTGCTATAGGGCTTTGCTGTCTAAAGGAGAAAAGCAAGGGAATATGGAAATTTGCTAGTAGATAGATAAAGAAAATTGCTTTGGAAAAAGAGCTGTTTTTTTCCCCTCATTTTGATTTCTTAAGGAAACACCAGTCACTTATTGAATATTTATTTCTCTCTCACAGAGAAATCCAAAGACAATTTGGCCTGTCTCTTCTAGTTTCACAAGGTTTGATGTGCACACAGACAAGCCTGGTTCACTTGCTGGCTCCCGTGAGCTCATCTTTCATCGGTAGCAAATAGCTTGTTGATTTCCATGCTCTTCTAGTCCTGTGCTTGTGCTGTTTGGCCTCCTCCCTCTCTCCCCTGCCTGCTCTCCCAGCCACTCCTTCCTGGCTCCCTTGAATTTGGCACACCTCTACCAGCTGTGAACTTGGCTCTGGAATTGCCTCAGCCAGGACGTCCTCTTTCTTTTTCTCTGAGGCCATTGACGGTTGCCTATCCTCTCCTCCCTTCTTTCCTCTGAGCAGCACTCTGGACTGATTTGAGCTAACAGTACTCATTCTGTTCCCTTTGCCAGTGACTGTTGAAAATAATCACACGGAATGCTTTTGATTACAAACACATGAGAGGAATCTGTTTGGAAATGTGTATCGCACTCTTAAAAAAGGAAGCACAGAGGAAATTCTTTCTTCTAATTTGGAATGTTGTGAGGATGAAATGGCATGTGGAGACGTGGGGGACACCTTGTGATCATGAAGGGAGAGCCTGAGAGCAAAAGCCAAGAAACTGAGTATAAAGGCTTGCAATGATAGAAGGAGTTGGATCCTGGAGGGTGATGTGGAGCTGGTGACTTAACCACCCTGGAAATGAACTTTCAGAACGCTTGATATGTAAAATATTCAATTCCCTTTGAGCCCACTTAAATTGGATTTTCTGTTGTTTGAACACAAGGTTCCTTTTACCAATCGGTACCATGTCCCTCATCTGTTCTTTCTGTGCACTTTTCTATCATCTTGCTGTTTTTGTTAGTAGTTTTGTTGAGGTATAATTTATATATAAGGAAGATCACTGCTTAAGTATGTGATTGGATTGTCTTAGTATGTTCACTGAGCACTGCAACCATGACCACTGTCTAATTTTAGAACCATTTCATCATATCCTCAAAGAAATCATCTGCACATTAGCAGTCATTCCCCATCTTCTCACTCCTTTTCCACCAGTTCTAGGCAACCGTTAATCTATTTTCTGTTACAGTTGGTTTCCTTTGAATGTTTCATATAAGTGAAATCATTCAGGTTTCACAGGTGTCACAGGACATCTCACCCAAAATATACACAAAGAGCAAAATAAAGAGAGAAGGAAATGGGAAGACAGCTCTTTCATAAAAGGGAAGAGGACCAAGAGATGGAGTGATGGGGGAGGGAGGAGAAGGAAAGGGATGGATAAAGAATTGAGATGTGTTATGTGCATGTATGAACTCCTCACGAGGAGCATGAATATTACTGGAAGCATGTGCTAATATAAAATAAAAATTGGAAAAATGAATCATACAGTGCAACATTTGTAGTTAGTTTTTTTTTTTTTTTTTCATATGGCAAGATCTTGCTATGTAGTTCAGGCTGAATTTGCATTCAGTTTGTAGCTCTGGTTGGTCTCAAAATCAAGCAGTAGTCCTGCCTCAGCCTCCAGAGTGCTGGGTGTGCCATCATGCCCAGCCACTCTTTCTTTCTTTCTTTCTTTCTTTCTTTCTTTCTTTCTTTCTTTCTTTCTTTCTTTCTTTCTTTCTTTCTTCCTTCCTTCCTTCCTTCCTTCCTTCCTTCCTTCCTTCCTTCCTTTCTTTCTTTCTTTTTCTTTCATTCTTTCTTTCCTTCTTTTTTTTTTTTTTGAGAGAGGGTCTCACCATGTCTGACTATGTAGTACAGACTGGCCTTGAATTTGCTATGCAGTCCAGGCTACCCTCAAATTTATGGTGACCCTCCTGCCTCAGCCTCTAAGTGCTGGGATTACAGGCACGCACCACTATGTCCAGTCTGTCTTTGTCAACTTAGTATAGTGTTTTCTTTTTTTTTTTTTTAACAGTAATAAGTATCACAGTATATTTCATTATCTTTACAATAGTTGTTCTTTCAATCACGTATATCAAAGTAAAATGAAATACAGAACATTATAAAACTTTTCAAAACAGAAATATTGAGTAAAGCAGTACCATTAATCAGAATAGAGCAAAACAGTAATAAAAATACTTACTTTCCAAGAGATGGTAGAAGGAAGTCCCCCTTATTTGCTATGGTCAACCTCCCAGGAGATGCTCAGCTTTCTGTTTCCCATTTGCTAACGGGGGTGGGGGTGGGGCAGGAGAAAGGGGGTAGGGGAAGTGGGGTGTTTGACTCTAGGCCATGCACCAGTAGATTCACTATTGCTTAGCAGGAGGCAGGCTGGTTGCTTGGCTTCCCAGCCTCCTAAGTTCCAACATGCTGTGGATCTCAGAAGACACTGGTGGTTCTCTTCCCTAGAACGCAGTCTGTCACACCGCCGTTGCTTACCAGGGAGGGGAGCTGCTTGCTTAGCTTCCCAGCGTCCTAAGTTCCAACATGGCAGGGATCTCAGGAGCTGCTGGTGGTTCTCCCCCTGGAAGGGCCCCAGTCTGCCCCACTGCCGCCACTCACCAGGGAGGCGAGCTCTAGTATAATGTTTTCAAAGTTCATTCATATTATGTCATGAAGTAATCCTATATTTACCTCATTTTGTTTGTTTTTCATTGAATATTTGAGTTTTATTGCTTTGGTTATTCTGAATAATGGTCCTAGGCATGTGTGTGAATAAGCTTGTTAACAAGTAGTTTCATTTTTCTTGGATATACAAATAGTAATAGAATTGTTGCATTGTCAGGGACTATTATTCAAAATTTTCAGGCCTTGCTAATTTATTTTTTAAAGTGGATGTGAGTTAGGATAGAAGAAATGGGTAAAAAGAGGGAATTTTAATTTGTTTTTGATACAGGGTCTTACTATGTAGTTAGGCTGGTCTTGAACTCACTGTGTACTGCATGCTGGCCTTGAACTCATGGTGATCCTCCTGTCTTAGCATCCTGAGTGCTGAGACTCAGCCATGCTCTACTATGTTTGGCTGGAAATTTCAGTGTTTAATTTGTACTTTTCACAAAACTACATCTTAAAGACACAAATATTACAGTGTCTTTTTCAACCCTGAGTCTGTTTTTCCCTTCCCAGATTCTCATTCCTAAAATTCTAAGCCTTAAAGATAAAATAATCCTGAAAATTGATCCCATATATTTGTCTTATAAATTGGGACTGTGCTTTTCTTCCAATAGGAACTCAAAAACTCCACATACTTCCACTCTCAAAGAAACAGTGCTATTCCTTGAGTAAAATATCTCTAAACTTCAAAAGCACGCAAATGGCTTGTATATCTTAGTCTAGCCCACTAGGTGTAACCTGACAAACTAGGGTTACACATCTTAGGTCATCTATCTTGAGGATGTGCTCAAACCACATTGCTACCTCTCTCTTGGTTATATTTTCTTATTGCTAAGACAAAATACCCAACACCCAAAGTCAAAGGAGGAAAGGTTTATTTAATTTGCAGGTTGTAGAAGTTTCAGCCCATAATCACCTGGCTCCTAAGCAGGGTGGTTTGGCAGAGGGCCATGACAGAGAAGAAAGAGTTCATGGTAGACAGAAGACAGCAAAAACATCATGTAGCAAATAACAATTACCAATATTTTTTAATGTGATGGTATCTATTGGTGATTTTTTTCTCTCATTGTTAATTCATTTGTGCATTCCTTTTTTTAGGTAAGATTGGCTAAGGGCTTATCTATTTTGTTTATTCTTTCAAAGAACAATCTCTCTGATCAATTGATTCTTTGCATTTTTTGTCTCAATTTCATTAATTTTTTGCTCTGATCTTTATTATTTCTTTCCATGTATTAGCTTTGGATTTGGCTTGTTCTCATTATTCTGTGACCTTGAGGTACTTAAGTAAATTGTTTATTTGGGCTTATTTGGTTTTTCTGATGTGGGTAAACATACCTGTTAACTTCCATCTTAGAACTACCTTTATTGTGTCTTATAAGTTCTGGAATGTTGTGCTGCCATCACTGTTTATTTCTAGGAATTTGTATAATTTCTTCTCTAACCCATTGATTAGTAAAAAGAGTATTGATTAATAACTATATGTCTGCATAATTTCTGTGATTTCTTTTCTTTTTTCTAGTTTCATTGCATTGTTATCTGATAATATCCATAGCATAATTTTGATTTTTTTTGCATTTACTTAAGTATACTTTATGGGATAGCATGTAGTCCATTTTGGAGAAACTTCCATATACTGGTGAGAAGAATGTGTATTCTCTTAGTTTTAGACAGAACATTCTGTCTAAAACTTCCATATATTGGTGAGAAGAATGTGTATTCTCTTAGTTTTAGACAGAACATTCTGTAGATATCTATTGTGTATTTGTTCAAAGGTTCAGTTCAGCTCTGATATTCCTTTGTTGAATTTTTGTCTAGTTGATCTGTTTCTGATATCATAATAGTATTAAGATTTCCACTATAATTGTGTTGATGTTTATCTGATCTTTTATGTATTGTAGTGTTTGTTTTAGGAAGTTTTGTGTGCTGGTGTTTGGTGCATATACGTTTTTAAAAAAATTTTATTTAAGGAGAAAAAGAAAAAAAACAGTAAAAAGGGTACAAGTTATACAGAATTTTAGAAAAATAAACAGTAGGAAATCACTAGTTAATAGATTACAACTTGTCATCTTAGAAGTAGTTGTTCAAGTTACAAAATTAAAGCATATAATGTGGACATTCAAACAGTGAGACTGCAAACAGTTCTGTTCAATGATCCAACAAAACTCAGTAATGTGGTTATCTATCTTATACACTTAAATATACATGCAGTTATATCCTTTAAAAGCACTTTCTTTTCCTCTCTTTTGTACAATGACAATTACACATTTTGGGTTTTATTACTCCCACAGTTCTTATTATTGTTTTTGAAGAGAATAAAACCAAAGGTGATATAACAAAACAGAGTCAGTCAAATCAAAAGGATGGACATAATACATAATGTAAAAAAATACAAGGTGATCAACAGTGGTTACCATTATGCCTCTTGCTCTCTTAAAAAGAATTGCTTATATCATCAGTTATAATAAAATTGAACAAAACAGTAAAGAACAAAACCAATAAAACCAAAACATTGGAGACATTACAGGACTTCAAAAGAAGATAATAGTCAAACCAGAATGGGCGTCATAATGAATCTTACTGTCTTCACAGTTGTTGCCTATACTCTTGAATTTGGTACTATCAAGCAAAACAGAATAGAGGAAAATCAGTCAAAACAAGATGGTGAGAGCAATACAGGGTTTCAAATCAAGTTAATAGGAAATCAAAGTGGGTTACTATAATATATCCTGCTATTTTTTATTTATTTTTCCCTTAATTAAAAAGATAAAAATAAAAAAATAAATAATAAAAAAGGAGATTGAGATAAAAGAGGACATAACAACAAAACAGCATAGGTCAAAACATGACCATTTAAGCAAAATAGTGTTTCACCACAAGATATTCCTATATAAAAGTAGTTACCATAGTGTCTCTTTCCTTGAAATCTTTGAGTATAACTTCGTATACTGTAACATCAAAGGTTTCAAGACAATGTAAAACCATTCAAGAGAATGACAATATTACAGGGTATTTAGAATCAACTAACAGAAAATGAACAATGGTTTCTGTATAATCTCCTTGTCTATAAAAGTTTTTGTTTATATTATCACATGTAATAAAATCCAATAAGATACAACAGGTTAAAACCAATGGAGACAGAAGAACAAAAGCTTGATGGGACTTCAAAACAAGAGGATATTAAATCAGAACTAGCTATTATGATGTTTTGTTTTCTCCAAAATAGCTGTTCCTACCATCCAACCTTCTCTGCCTCATTTCTGTTGAACTTTTTTTTCTGTCATTAGTTGTCAGTTTGTCTTCTTCATTTTGCTTTCTGCTCCATTCATTGTGGCCTCTCTGCCACTGTTTCTGGAATCTTGAAATTTTTCTTTTTTAGAATATCCTGAGGTATTCTCTGTAGAGTTGAATTGGTGGTTGCAAATTCCTCTAGTTCCTCTTTATCCTGGAAGCACCTTGTTTTTCCATCAATTTCTAGGGACAGTTGTGCAGGATATATCAATCTTGGCTGGAGGTTATTATCTTTCAAAGCTTGAATTATGTCCCCCCATGCTCTTCATGATTTAATGGCTTGTGCTGAGAAGTCTGCTGTAATTCTGATGGGTGTTCCCTTGTATGTGATCTGTTTCTTGTCTCTGATGGCTTTTAATATTCTGTTCTTATATTGGATTTCTGGAATTTTGATTATTATATGCCTGGGTGTAGATCTGTTTGGGTTGTAGGTGGCTGGAGTCCTGTAGGTGCATATAGGTTTATAATCTTTATCTCTTCTTGTTGGATTATTCCCTTAAGAAATATAATGTGATCTTATTTGCCTCTTGTGATCAGTTTTAGGTTGAATATTTTTGCTTAAAAATAGGTGTCTTGGTTCAAATTCTGTCTTGGTTAGTTTTCTCTTATTGCTGAGACAAAATACCTGATACCCAAAATTAAGGAAGGAAAGGTTTACTTAGCTTACAGTTTTTGTAGGTTTCAGCCCATCCTCAGCTGATTCCAAGGCAGGGTGGCATGCCTAAGGGGCAATTATTATAGCAGCTGCAGGCAACAAGAGTGAAAAGGGTAAAAAGAAAAGGCATGCCTCATTCCTTCCCTTATACTTTATGCTGGCTCCTCCCGTGGGTGGATGCAGCACTCATACTGCCAATCCCAGTGCTAGACAATGAACCAATCACAAACACTAGGCTCAGCTGCCTTTGAAAGGTGTCCCCCAGGACTGCATGGTGCTTTGGGGGAATGTTTAAACGCAAACCATAACAATAAAATAGCTACTTCTGTTTGGTTTTGAGTTCCCATTTCCTGCAGTATTATTTTCTATCCTTTGATTTTTTTTGTATGTATATTTCTTTTTGGATTAAATGTGTTTCTTGTATACAGTGTATTGTTAGGCTTTGTCTCTTGATTCATTCTGCTTATCTGTCTTTTGACTGGGGAACTGAGACAGTACTCACCAAGAATTGTTATTGAAAGGTATTGATTTATTCCTATAATTGCATTATTTTCCTATTGCTGATTTTCTTTTCCCATTTTTCTTAACTGAAGACCTTTACTGGTATATTAATTCTGTTCAATAGCTTGGAATTATTGGCTTCATTGTCTTTTTCTAGGTAATCCTTGGGTATTCTTTTTTTTTTTTTTTTTTTTTGAGCGATGGCTTGTTGGTGGTCATGAGTTTCTTAAGGTGCTTTTGCCACAGATGCATCTTATTTCACCATTTGAAAGATTGTTTTTTTGTAGGATTTACCATTTTGTTGTATGTTGTTTTCTTATAGGGACTGAAACACTTCATTCACAGATATCCTGACCTTTCAGGTTTGTGTTGAGAAGTTTGCTGTGATTCTAGTGGGTTTACCTTTACAAGTTATTTGTTGCTTTTCTCTAATAACTTGTATTTGGCTTCTGGAATTATGACTGATGTGTTGTGTAGTTCTTTTTCATTGTAACTGTTTGGGGTTCTATATGCCTCACTTATTTGTATGTTTAATTCTTTCTCCTTACTTGGAAAATTTTCTTCTATTGTTTCTGTAAACAGGATTATTTATGGCATTTGAGCTGTCTTCTGATTTTTCACTAAATCTGATTAATCTTAGAGTAGTCATTTTGCATCATCTAACAGCAGAGTTGGGATGACGCATGAAGGTCAGGTAAAGTGAAGCCTGAGACCAAGGGCTGACAAAAACCAGGCTCCGAGATGGAGACACAATGGCCAGGTTAGGGTTCAGGTGGTCTGATCACCAAGGGTCTCATGTTAAACATTGGGGAATGCTTCTAGCCCTTTAATCCCAGAAATGTGATAAAAATAAGATGATAGGTTAACAGTGCCACCAAGCCTCTACCCCAACCCTTCTGAAGAATCTCTTTGTTCTGCATGTGCTGATAGTTTAAGAACAAGTTACAATTAATAGCCCTTGTGGAAGTACACTTCTTGTATTCCCTGAGTTTTTATAGGTCCACTTCTAGTCAAATTTCACTGCTTGTAACCCCATAGGTTGACCTCAGCATGGCCCAGAGGGCTCTGAGATGTGTCAATTTAATGTGTAAAAATTATAGATAACACTTCCCTGTGGAAATTCACTTTTAGGTCCCATCCTGATTTCAGGAGCTTTTCTGTAATAAACTTTCTTCCTACTTACCTCCCATGTCTGTGAATTTATTTTTTGGCATCATGGGACATGAACTTGTAATGTACCTCATTAAACTTCTAGAATTCTTTGTTTTTTTCTCTGAGTTGTTTTCTATTTCTCCATCTTGTCAGTAGTTTCTAATTTTTCCTGGCCATTATCACCAAGTACCTGGAGATTCACTCTTTCTTTGTTTTCCAAGTTATTTTTTGGGGTCTGTCTTTGAGGTTCTAGAGAGACTGCTTTTTATTGATGATCACTACTCCATTTGGTCTCCTTCAGTCTTTCTATTTCCTTTTTTTTCTTTTGAAGAGAACAGAGTAAAACAACAAAATGAAACAAAACAAAACAGTAAGAACAATATTGGAATAGCTTTTCCATTTTCTAATGTCTTCAATTTCTTTCTTTCTTTTTTTTTTTGGTCTTTTTCCTTTTTATTGGTACTGGGGATTAAACTCATGACTGCCTGCCTGCTTGCAAGGCAGGCGCTTATGCCACTGAGCTAAGTCCCCAGCCCCTAATGTCTTCAATTTCTTCTGTGTGCTATAATTTTTACTACAGAGGTCTTTCATCTTGGTCAGGATAATTGCTCCCCCGACCCCTGTTTTTTGGTACCGGGCATCAGACTCACAACCTCGTGCTTGCCAGGTAGGCACTTACACCAATGAGCTAAATCCCCAGCCCCTGGTTAGGGTGATTACTAGGCAAGATTTTTGAAGCTATTATGACTGCAATTGTTTTCTTGATGTCTTTCTTGGC
Source organism: Cavia porcellus (assembly GCF_034190915.1). NCBI lineage: Eukaryota > Metazoa > Chordata > Mammalia > Rodentia > Caviidae > Cavia > Cavia porcellus. The sequence continues at coordinate 227,861,932 of NW_026947484.1, read as the reverse complement.
ATGCTCATTATTGTTAAATAAGTAACCTGTTGACTTTTTTGTGTGTTGACTTGATATCACTTACTCTGTTTTCAATATGAACATGCTTTTTCTATCATTTATTGCTGTCTTTTGCATTAAGTGAATATTTTATAGTGGAGTATTTTAATTTCTCCAATCACCATTGTGTAATTGTAACTTATTTTCTAAGGCATTATTCTAGATTTTACTATATACATCACAATTTAACTACTTCAGATTTATAATAAAACTAGAGAGATATTGAAACATTACATATATATTTATTTCTGTTTCTCCAATTGAGATTGGATTGTTTTACAGTGTATTATAAGTCCCAAAATATACTTTTATAGCTACAGTAGTACCTCTTTTCATAAATACTTTTCTTTGAGAACTACTTGATTCACAAAGAAACATCTGGCAAAATTTTGTTTTTCTTTGAGAACTCTCCATCAGGTAGGTGATGAGCACAGCCACAGTCTTTGTTCCTATGGGAACACAGATTTGGCCATTTTTTCAGAACCATGGTACAAACTAACTTTGTGAACTGGGGTACCACTGTATTACTTTGTATAATTTTATGTCTTTAAAAAATTAGAATAAAGGAGAATAGGAATCCATTTATAGATTCTCTTATGCTAACTTTGTCATTTTTGTTTTACTTTCTTTCTTTGTATGGATTTGAGGCACCATCTAGTGTCATTTCCTTAGTTCTGCCTCCTTTTTTGGTCACTTATTTAAAAATAAACCATATGTATCTATGTGCTGTAGGATCAGTGTGCAGAAATATACACATTGTTTTATATAGTTGTTTTCAAATCAGTGAAGAGATGAAAGGAGAAAAATGTATTTTTAGGGCATTTTAAAAAAATTTATTTAAGGAGAAAAAGAAAAAAAGCAGAGAAAGGGTACAAGTTATACAGATTTACAGAAAAAAATAAACAATAGGAAATCACTAGTTAATGGATTACATATTGTCATCTTAGAAATAATTGTTCAAGTTACAAAATTAAAGCATATAAAGTGGACATTCAAACAGTGAGACTGCAAACAGTTCTGTTCAATGATCCAACAAAACTCAGTAATATCATTATCTATCTTATACACTTAAATATACATGCAGTTATATCTTTTAGAGCACTTTCTTTTCCTCTCTTTTGTACAATGACAATTACACATTTTGGGTTTTGTTGCTCCCACAGTTCTTATTACTTTTTTGGAAGAGAGTAGAACCAAATGTGACATAACAGAACAGAGTCAGTCAAATCAAAAGGGTGGACATAATAGATAATGTAGAAGCGTAATACAAGGTGATCAACAATGGTTACCATAATGCCTCCTGCTATCTCTAATAGAATTGCCTTTATCATCAGTTATAATAAAATTGAACAAAACAGTAAAGAACAAAACCAATAAAACCAAAATATTGGAGACATTATAGGTCTTCAAAAGTAGATAATAGTCAAACCAGAATGGGCATCATAATGAATCCCACTATCTTCATAGCTGTTGCCTAAACTTTTGAACCTGGTACTATCAAGCAAAACAGAATAGAGGGACATCAGTCAAAACAAGATGGTGAGAGCAATACAGGGCTTTAAATCAAGATAATAGAAAGTCAAAGTGGGTTACTATAATATATCCTGCTATTTTTAAATTTATTTTCCCTTAATTAAAAGGATAAAAAAATAAAAAAGTAAATAATAAAATGGAGATTGAGATAAAAGAGGGCATAACAGCAAAACAGCACAGATCAAAACATAACCATTTAAGCAAAATAGTGTTTCACCACAAGATAATCCTGACATAAAAGTAGTAACCATATTGTCTCTTTCCTTGAAATCTTTGAGTATACCTTTGTATACTGTAGCATCAAATATATCAAAACAATGTAAAACCATTCAAGAGAATGACAATATTACAGGGTATTTAGAATCAACTAACAGAAAATGAGCAATGGTTTCTGTATAATCTCCTTGTCTATAAAAGTTTTTGCTTATACTATCATATATAATAAAATCTAATAAGATACAACCTGTTTAGACCAATGGAGACAGAAGAACAAAAGCTTGATGAGACTTCAAAACAAGGTGATACTAAATCAGTATTACCTATTAAGATGTCATTTTCTCCAAAATAGCTGTTCCTATTATCCAATCTTCTCTCTCATTTCTGTTGAGCTCTTTTTCTGTCATTAGTTGTCAGTTTGCTTCTTCATTTTGTTTTCTGCTCCATTCATTGTGGCCTCTCTGCCACTATTTCTGGATTCTTTGTATTTTTCTTTTTTAGAATATCCTGCAGTATTCTCTGTAGAGGTGAATTGGTGGTTGCAAATTCCCCTAGTTCCTCTTTATCCTGAAGCACCTTGTTTTTCCATCAATTTCCAGGGATAGTTGTGCAGGATATATCAATCTTGGCTAGAGATTATTATCTTTCAAAGCTTGAATTATTTCGCCCCATGCTCTTCGTGATTTGATGGTTTGTGCCGAGAAATCTGCTGTAATTCTGATGGGTGTTCCCTTGTAAGTGATCTGTTTCTTGTCTCTGATGGCTTTTAATATTCTGTTCTTGTATTGGATTTCTGGAATTTTAATTATTATATGCCTAGGTGTAGCTCTGTTTGGGTTGTAGGTGGCCGGGGTCCTGTATGCTTCATAAAACTGAGTATCTTTACCTTTTGCTAAATTAGGAAAATTCTCCTGGATTATTTCTGTGAGTAGCTTTTGTAGTTCATTTGTTTGTGTCCCTACTTCTTCTTTTATATTCTTAATTCTTAAGTTATAGATCCTCTTATCATCTTCTAGTCTTTGTTTTATTGCTGTTTGTTTCTTTGTTATTTTTAAGAAGTTTTTTATTTCATGCTCCCATATTACAAATCTTCCCTCCAGTTCAGATAATCTGTCCTTAGTTTCTTTCAAGCTGTTATGTCAGTTTTTGATAGAGTTTTTAGTTTCCTGGTAATCTCTTTGAACCTGCTTCATGTATTCTATGCTTTCTCTATTTTCTCCATCAAACAATTCTCCTCTCTTTTTCTGTTCTTCCATTCCACCATCTGTTTTTTCTTGGGTGGTGCTTAGCATTTCTCTAACTATTCTGCTTATGTATAGCTTCAGGTCATTAATAACTTCATTCCTGAACTTGTCTATGAGGCTCTGGAGATAGCGCTTTATAGCTATTGGTGCTGTGTCTGCTATTGACTCTTTCTCAGGACTGGGGGCCAAGGACCCTTTCTTGTTGCTGCCTCTTCCCATATTCTTTGTTCCTTATATATGTGCAAGCATATATAGGAGACCCAGCTTCCTTCCCTGTTGGCCACAGTCTGATTGAATTGCACCGGTTAGGTGTTCCCGCCCACGACAGTGCACCAGGAAGTTGCAGACCAGGCAGCCTACGCGGGGCCCGCCCCTCCAGGTCAATCTACCTTCAGGCGCTGGGACCTGGGTTGTGCTAGCCTACTGGGTCTCAGCCAGCAGTGTCACGTAGACTAGGCACTGCTCACCAATCCCACTCGAGAGGGGGATACGTGATTGAAGTCACTGCAGCGCCCTGTTCCCACAAGTCTGCCCGGTCCCAGAATGTCCTCTGTTGGAGTCTCCTAGACTGTGGAAGAGTCCCAGTTTCTCTCACTCACCGCAGGTCAATGCACAGCTCCCCGCCTGTCCTGCTTTCAACTCTGTTCACTGATTCCTGTTCTCAGAGCTTTCGCGCGTCTCTCTCCCTGACGAGCCGATTCAGATGCAGCAGCAGCGGCGGGAAACCCAAATCGCGCTTCCAATGGCACAGGCTCCAGCTTCCACACTGAGGCTTTTCTTTTCCTGTTATAGCACCAGGATTGCATTCCCAGTTGGTTTCTCTCAGCCCAGTTCATTCTTGAGTCAGCAGGGCATGTCTCCACTTGCTTATTATGATTCCTTACTCCGCACCATTCCTGAATTCTAAGCTGGGTCTTTCAGAGAGCCTCCGTAGCTGCTGCTATCTGTCCGCCATGTTCTCCCGGAAGTCCTTTTTAGGGCATTCTATAATGCCTTACATATTCACTTTATTGTTGCTCTTTCTATATTCATATGGCTTTTAAAATTGTCTGGGATTGCCTGCTTTCAGCGTGAAGAACTAAGCATGCTAGCAGCAAGTTATCTCAGTTTTTATTTTTCTCTGAGTGTCTTTCTTTTACCTTTCTTTCTACACTGACCTAAAACTCATCCTGTTTCAGCTTCCTGAATGCTAAGATTACAGGTATGCAACATTATGCTTGGTTCACCTTCACTTTTGAAATGCAGTTTTTATGGATATAAGATCTACATTGACAGTGTTTTCCTTTTAGCAATCATGCCCCACCTTTTGGCCTCCAGTTTTTTCTGTTGAGAATTTGGCTGTTAATCTTAGTAGTGTTCTCTCCTTTCTCATAACAGAGCATTTTTTACTGATACTTTCAGGATTTATATCTTTAACTTGTGCTATGTCAAATGCCTCTTTGTATTCATTCTATTTGGAAGTTTTGAACTCTTTAGATACATAGATCAATATTTTTCATCAATTTTGGGAAGTTTTCAGTTTTTATTTCTCAAATATTTATTTTCTGCTATTTTCCCCCCACCCTTTCTACTGGTACTCTCTATCTGTGCATCTGTCTACTTATCTATCAGTCATCTATCATTTATCTATCTATCAGCTACCTATCCGCTGTTGTTCTTAATGTCCCACATTTCTGTAAGGCTCTTCTCACTTTTCATCATTCTTAAAACTTTCTGTGTTTTTGGATTGCGTAATCTCTATTGATAATCGACAAATTCACTGATTCTTTCCTCTGTCTATTCACGTCTATTATGGAGCTTCATTAGTATATTTAATCTATTGTCCTCTTACTATATTTTAAATATAAACCTTCTCTCTTAGTTGTATTGTGTATATTTTGATGACACTGTCATCATGCTTCAAGCATGGTTTACTTTTGTTCTCTGAACATACAATAGCTGGATATGAAACCCTCTGTTACATATGAGTTCTGAATTATGTCACAGACATTATGGTTGTCTACATTTCTTTTATATATGTGTATGTTACACTTTGTTAATGTTTTATAATTTTATAGCAATTCCAGAAATGAATATTTTCCTCTTGCATTCTCCCCTTCTGGACACTATGACAGGTTTTATTGTTTGTCTTAGTGCTTTTTAAAAAATCGTTTACTTGTTTACTTGGAAAACTGGTTGGACTATTTGAGTGAAGTTGACTTCCCCTGCAGTGTGAAAGTCTGATGCAGGTTCTTTAGCTGGCACAGCTTTGTCTGCTTGACCATCTCAGATGCCAGTGCTTTCAGCAGGACTTTTCTTAATGCCTTTTTTTCAGCTCAAGTTTTCTGCCTTTCTGGGTATCACATCCATCTGTTAAACTCCACTAATTGTTGATTGATTGCTCTATTGTTTTTAATAATGCCAAAAGAACAAAAATTGACCCACAGTCTTGCCCAATTAAATTTTTATCCTTTTGCATGCATTTGAGATTTTCTGACCTCTGGAAGGCTCTTTCCAGCTCTCTTTCCCCATTTCTCTAGGATAAATAGTGGGCCTATAGTATAGTTGTTTCTCTTAGAGATCTAGCAGACTATTAATTGCTTACCCCTAAAATGTCCATTTTTATTTATTTATTTGTATTTTTGTTTGATACTGGGGATAAAACTCACAACCAAATGCTTGCCAGGCAGGTGCTATGCCACTAAGCTAAATTCCCAGCTTATTTTTAAGGTTTTTTTTTGAGAACAGCCTTAGGGCAAACAGTCATCATATCTGCTCCAAACAAGTTGCATTCTAGTGGAAAAGGACTTGTTAAAAATATATGAAATAAAATATACAAAATATATTTTTTAAATTTTAATTTTTATTAGTACATTTTAAAAGTTTTTTTTTATTTTGAAGGTAGTAAAATACAACAGAACAAGACAGAATCAAGCAATCAAGACAATGCAGTGAAACTGGTACAGAACTTCACAGCAGGTTACTGGGATAACAGTAATAAGTACCATGGTATGTCTCGTTATCTTCACAATAGTTGTCCTTTCAATCAGGTATAGCAAAATCAAACCAAATACAGAACATCATAAAACCTATCAAAACAGAGTATTGTATAGAGCAATACAATTAATCAGAACAAAGCAAAACAGTGATAACAATATTTGCCTTCAAACAGATGGTAGAAGGAAATCCCACCTATTTGCTATATTGCATATGGTCATCTTCCTAAGAGATGCTCAGAACTCTGGCTCTCATTTGCTAATGGGGCTGCTGGTGGTAGAAAGGGATGTTTGATTCTCAGCCTGCATACCGGTAGGCTCACAACTGCCTACCAGGGAAGTGAGCTGGTTCCTTTGTTGCCCAGCACCCTAAGTTTCAAAATGGTGTGGATCTTGGGAGACGCTGTCTGCCTGGTTCTCCCTCTGGATCACGCACTGCTTGCTTGAGCCATGGCTCATTAGTACATATTTGTGGTATGGAGTGATTATATTCATTGTGGAGAGTTGGTACCTGTATATCACACATTATTTATGTACAAAAATCTACATTTATTCAAGTGCAAACATCTACATTTATTCAGTCATGTAATTTTCTTCTGGAATATCATCCTAACTCTCCAAAATCTGAATTCTGCTCTGATTTCTTGTGACTCTATTTCCTATAGAACCACTGGCCCTAATTGCTCGTGTCCATCAATAAAACTGTCCTTAAATGATATGGGCTTTTGGGTCCATGTAGCCTGTTCCTAGTGCACTGGGGACACAGCTGTCAGTGATTTTATCCCATGGATTCTTCATCCAAGTTGTGACCTCTTACAGGCTGGTCTTCACAAAGTTCCTATTAAATCAAGAGTTAATCGAAGACTTATTAGACAAGGAGTGGCAACAAAAATGATGACAGTGTAGAATGCTGTTTTACACAAAAATGACAGAAAATTGCAGGTGGCAAAATTCAGGAAATGTTTCTGTATTTCATATGAGTGCATTAAATACATCCATTATAACACATGATGTATTGAGTTATGAAGATTCATGTTAGACACAGCCACATCTGTTCACTGTCAAGTATGCATGTTAGTGATGCATTGTGTCTGTACTCACCACGTCATTTGGTAATAAACTTCAAGTTCGTTGGTTTACATAGGCACTTACGTCTTGTTCAAAGGCACCACTTGAATATTTACAAATTCTTAATTGTAATTTATATCATCATTTAAAGTGTTAATGAAAATATTTATTTTTAGTTATATGTTAATATTTTATAATTCAATACCTCCATCGTGTGTTGCAATAGACATACTAAATGGGTCCTTCTAGCCAATGATCTTAATTAGATTTTATTTTGGGCATAAAGGATATATAATAAGTATCCTGAAAAATTGTGCTGAGGCCTATTTTCAGGGAAATAAGGTTATGTGCATCAAACAGAGATGGTCTTGCTCTGATGACTTAGTGTTTTCAATTACAGTATTTCAAAAGTAAAATTATTCCTTTTGAATGGGTCAAATCACATGTATTTATCTGTCTGTGTATCTATCATTCATCCATGTGTAATATACATTTGCAGTACATAATGATCACATTCATCCAAGGGAGTTGGCACATGTACATAACACATGTTAAATTTCTACTTTTCTTTTCCCTTCCTCTGTTGCCTCCCATGATCTCTTGGTTCCCTTCCCATTTGCAAAAGCTCTGTCTCCTTATTTCCTATCACCTGTCTTTTATTTTGCTCCTTTTTTTACTTTGAGCTTCTCATATAAGAGAAGCCATGTGATATGTAAGCTTGTATGTATATCTTACATCACTTAACATCATGGTCTATGAAACATATTTTTAAAATCTCTGTGCCAGTCAGCTATTCACTGACAGTGGTTGGCAGCCCTGAATTGATCAGTCCAAGTGTACCAGGGCCCCATGTTTTGTGTGGTGGCTGCGTTAATCCAATAGTGCTGTGCTGGCTAGAATTGCCTGATGTTAATAGGTCATACTGTGCTCAGCATGCAGGGGAACAAGAGAATCTAGCTACCAGAATATTCTGAACTCAAACAGTGCTCCTAATTTATTTAATTTTTTCAGGTATATATTGTTTTACAGATAAGTTTTATATAATTTTCAAAGAACAGATTATTTCAGTCTTTTTCTTAGTCTTTATTTTTATGTGTTGTTATTATTCATAATTTATCTTGAATACAATGGAACTTCAGTTCATGAACTTAACTCGTTTCCCATTTCTGGGGAAGATGGTCATGTGTGTGTCCATGTGGGTAAGTTGGCTGTGGCTGTTTTTGTTACCCCGAGTTCACAAACAAAATCAAAATTTTGATGAGTGCTTCTGTTTCCAAACTGAATTGTTTAGGAACAGAAGCAATTATGCACTGAGATATTGTACATAAAACACAAAAATTATGCATACGAATGGGGTTCCATGTAATGTTTTGAAATATCACGATGTTGTGTAATTAGTACACTCAAATGTAGATCACTGCTTTATGGTGAAAACATTCAAAATCCTTTCTTCAAGCTTTTTTGAATATATAGTAAACAATGATAATCTATAACCACCCTGCTGAGCAATAGTACACTAGAACTTCCTCCTCCTACCTAACTATAATTTATAACCCACTGATAAATTCTTTCCCTTCCTCTAATCCCAGCCCCTGGCATTTGGTAACTGCCATTGTATTCTCTGTTGTAGTGAGGTTGACTTTTATATCCCACATAAGTGAGATCATGTGGTACTTTTTTTCCAGGTCTATTATTTCATCTAACATAATGATATATCACATGACAAGATTTCATTCTTTTTATGGCTGAGTAGTATTATATGTAAACATGATATTTTCTTTATCAATTGTTGAGGACTATTGGACCCTGAGGTTGTTTCCATTTCTTGGCTATTGTGAATAGTGCTGCAACGAACATAGGAGTACAGATGCCTCAGGAAACAGCTATCTATGTCTACTTCAGTATCCAGAGCAATTGTCAGATAACTTTCCTACTTAGATAATTTAATTAGATGCTTTCTAAAAACCCTGAATTTTTGGAATAAATTCCATTTTGTTTTCATGCATCTGCGTACAGTAATATATAATCTACTCTTAGAATGTCCTACATAGAATAATGATACCACACTAATCATTTATTTGTGTATTTGTCTACTTATCCCCCATACTTCATTGCCTTCAGTTAAACCCAAACTTATGGGATGTTATACACATCTATGTGGCTATTTGTCCTATTAAGCCCTCATTAGAATTCATGTTTCTTAACTGGCATCTGGAGTGGATACATGATGCTTTAACTGTTAGAGATGTATACAGCATTCTCTCAGCCCAAATTGTATAGTGATGAGGGTAGTGGATACAAATATAATCTCAGAGAATAAGACCAGAAGCCTCAGAGAATGAAGCGGTGTGGGGCTACGTAAGGTGAAGCCCTCAGGAGGCTGGGGCAGGAGTGTCATGATGAAAAACCAAAAGGAAAAAAGGAAAGAAAGAAAGGAAGGAAGGGGAAAGGCAGAAAATTACAGTAACCCATTTTCTTGTCTACTATTGAATTCTGGCAGTGAAAACTGTAAGCAACTGAATTGTCCATAGAGAATTTAAAATATTAATAAAACAGACTAGACAGTTACCTACTTTTCATTATTACTATGTAGCAACCATTCTGAACAATATGAGTGGCAAAATATGGGGTGCAATTGAAAAATAGAGCAAGTGTTTAAATTAAAACAATTATTACAAAGATACATTGCCACTAACTCCCTCCAAAATATTCGCACTTTAAACACCCCATGCCATCATTCTTGCCATTTTCTGAAGCAGTTGAAGTCCTCTTTATGAGTGTTGTTAGCTGTACTGTCATGACTGCCTCTGTGTATTAAATTCATTCAGAATGCTTCCCTTTGAAGATCATTTTGACTTTGGGGAAGAGTTCAAAGTCACAGGGTATCAGATCCAGTAAATAAGGTAGATGAGAACACAATAATGTTCTTTATGAGCCTACTTGTCTGTTGGGTGGTACTTGGCAGTGGCATTCACCATATCATGGACTATACCTTGTGATGATATTCACAATAGAGACACCTAGAATTGCTTCAGAAAGTGACAAAAACGTTGGGGTAAGTGTGTTTAAATGAGAGTGAGGATTTTGAGAGACATTTGTGGCAATGTGTCAGTGTGGAAAAGCCAGGACCGAATCAGATGGAAGTCATGCAGCACCGAGGAGTTAGGAAGCAGCTCTTTATTACACTAGAGGGATGGGGGAAATTGAGTTCCAAATCGTCAGCCTCATGGCGGGGTTAAACAGACATTCATATATGATTTAGGCAGGAAATACAAAAGACTGATAACAGGTTATTTTATAATTGCTTACATACGATGGGTCACATGTTGTCAGGCAGAATTGTTCTGGGATGAAAAGGTTTCTCGTCATACAGTAGGAAGGTCAAGGACTTAGGCGAGTGAGTAGAATCAATCATTGTCTCTAACTGAGTCAGTTTGTCCTTGAAGCAAGTTAGCACAAAACGATGTACTTTCTGCATGAGTTATGTTTCTCTTACAAGTTAGTATATATTGATCAATTGTTAAATGAATAGAACTGTAGCCTTATGCCTTAGTATAAACTGGAATCAATGCAGGACATGGACACAGCCATGACAGCATGATGAAATTACAGCATAAAGTATTCAAAAATGTGTTATCCTAACTGAGATGATGGTAGCAGGACACTGGAATGAATGATTAAATAAAGCTACAAATATATTCGTGGGATAATTGAGCACTCAATGTAATATATATATATATGATTTAATATTTGCTTTATACCCTCAGACCAATCATCTTATAAAAAATTCTTTAGTTACAAAAAATCCTTCAGTTTCTGGACATTTCTGTCTACATAGTTTTGTTGAGAGAAACAGTGTAAAATCTATAACAAAGTGTAATATCTATAACAAGATTTTTTAAAGAACCATACTTTCCCTAAATATGAGCTTAGCATGTTTCTTTCCTGTGCTGTGATTGAGAATCCACTAGATGGCAGTATTGCATAAGCGATCATACTCAGAGCAATGCACTGAAATTTTCTTCTCCATTAAACAATTGTTCACTGAAATATTTTTTCTCAAATCACATTATATAAGCTTGATTCATAATGTACCTCGGTCTACTGTGAGGAAGTATATTGTCACTGTTAAGATTTATGGTTTCTTGCAAAATAAATGAGTAAGGTAATCAATTAGCAGTCTGCTTGTAGTTTGAATGCATGGAAAATTGTGAACCACAAGATACTGTATTTGAAACCTGAGCTTTCAGAAAAAGATTTTGGTGTTTATGAGAAGGGAACTGCACTTTGTATGTATTTGAAATTTCTTCCTTCGTGGATGGCAATTTATTGACATTCAATGTTTACAAAGGTTTGCCAGGAAATCAGTCACTAATCTGGGAAACTCTAAACATTACACGCTATGAAACTAGAAGCAGATTTGATTTAGTGGAACAGCTATATAGAGGCCTTCTTGTAATATTCTTCATGAAATTTATACTTTGGATTTACCTTGGAGTTGCCTTAGGGATTTGCCTCTGGAAGGCAAGTTTTTTTGATACTTTAGAATCCTTGAAGATCATTCAAAATGAATTTGCTTCATATAGAATTCACTTTATAATTTTATTACAACAGAATCTCCAAATCACCAAATAATGAACCCGAAGAGAGTTCAAAGTCTTGGAGTGAAAGCATAATCTATACTTATATTAAAGTGGCAGTTATGTATTATTATCACTAAAGTAACTACAATTTTTAAAAAAGCATCTACAATTTTTTAAGTGCTGGGAAATGTACCATTAGTGACATAATATTAGAATAAGCTAATATTGGATTTTTTCTTTTACGATATTACATACTTATAATTGAAGAGATTCTTAGATTGTTCCATGGACTACATGGGATTTAGTTACAGGATTTTTGAGTTGGAAAATTACATCTAACTACAAGTTTAGCATTTCCTTTGACTACAGTGTAGACAAAAAGGCAGAAATTGTTAGTATTTGTGCTATTTTTGGTAGGAAGAATTTATTGAGAGAAGAAACTTTTGCCTAAGAGGGAAGAAGGGGGTCTGGAAAGTGAGTTGCCCACCAACACTTCTCAAGGGTGGTTTATTGAGTAAAACCACCCAGTGAGGCGGGCTAAAGGTGAGACAGAACTATAACCAATCAATAAGATTACACATATAGTCGCTTAGGTAATACTGATCCAGTGGTAAACCATAGAATGGTTGTGAGCTGGGACAAAACCATGATCAGTAAGTACACAACAAGTGTAGTCACTTGGGGAGTATTGATTAAATGGGGATAATATGAGGAAAGAGGTCACATAGCAAGTGCACACAGGCAGACAGAGACTTTCCTGGAAGGGGTGGGTTAAGGAAGTTTGCTCTTCCACCCCAAGGTGGTGCTTTTCATCTGTAGCGGTGGTATATGGGTGAGTAGCTGTTATTTTTCTTGAAGTCTGGCCTTCAGTTAATAAGCCTCCAACCATAGTTGTCTTCTGTATTGGCCTCTGGAGGGCCCAGCCCTGTATGACTGCCTACAATACTCCTACCTACCTTAGCTATCTATAATATTTCCCTCTCTGAAGAAATTCCCCTAACTTCCTTGAGGGGGGAAGGGTTGAAGGCCTATATGGCTACTTTCAGCTGAAAAGTTTCATTGCTGTGATTGGCAGTTACAGATATTACACAAAGAGTTTATCTAAAAGCCCTTGAAAGGACCAGGTGTTCTTTCTTGGACAGACATACAGCTTTAAGTCTAAAGAAGAAAAGACCACAGAAACAATGAAGTATGCATGGGCCAAATAATAAAATCAACAGGATGATGATGAATACAGCAAACAAAGTTTTCAACCAGAAGTCAGTAATAGCTTTCTAAAAAGAGGATAAAGAGAAAGTTCAGGGATTTTCTGAATCTGACATGTTATTAACTTGTTGTTTAATATCTTGAACAGCTATTGAGATACTAGCAGAAGGGTAAGGAACGTGCACACAACATTTAGGTTTTATAATTGCACAAGTACTTCCTGTTCTGTTGTTAGAATGTCTAACACCATCCAACTTTGGAGAATGGCTGGCCTCATTAGTTTTAATTCTTCATTCATGAGAGTGTCATGTAAGGCCTGTTGAATAATTTTACTTCTTCATTCTGGAGACATCAAGTGTCATTTAAGGCCTGCCTGAGCGTTAGTTAAGGCCGTGATGTGTTGAATGACAACCTATAACCCTATGGGAAGGGATAAAGATAGAAGCCAAATGATTAAAGCATACTTCTAGACCATCAGTGCCTAGGTGGGGCAAGTTTGCATGTTTGTCAATACTTTAGATATTTCTGCCTTGTAACCATGCAAATCCCAGAATGCATCTTCCTGTCTATCCAGGCAGTAGCCAGGGCCACAAATTGGTTCCACAAGACCAATGAACTCCACTGGAGCTTCTCATCTAATTCTGGGGCAATTAAACTATTTTGATGAAAAACAATCTTTAGCCTGTAAAGTTATTGTGTGTATACACTGTTTGACAGGTGTCTGTCCAAGTATTAATAGAGATAATGAGAATGGGTGATTTTTATGTTCCCAGCATAAGTGGACCTTTCTACTACCTTGTAGTTGATATTAACTATAGATAATCATCCTATATCTGAAAATAGCCATCTTGGTATCTATAGTTGTTGGCCCTCAAGAGAGGATACTTAATTTTATTTAAGAGGGGTCTTACTAGAACCTTTAAAGAGGATTTGGTACCACTGTTAGAAAAAATTCTATTATGCCCAGGAAGAGTATAGTTTATAGGCCACCAGTCATCTTGTGATGGTGGGCTAATCTATGAACTATTGAAGTGTTTGGTAACTCATCAGTATAGTCTTGTAATTTATTCCAGTCTTCTCCTCGAAGTGGAGCTACCCACCAAGTAAGTGCAGATGCACTCGACAAGAGGAACAGGCCACATATCCAGAAAGATGTTTGTTGTAATGACTGCACATTCTTGTGTGGGTCTTAGAAAGGAATTGCATTATGCCTTAAGTGGTAAAGCAATTAGTAAGTAAAATGGCTAAGAGTAATATCTTAGATTGCTTATCTGAAGATTTTGTTTTTTTTTGAACAAGAATCTTGTCTTCTAAGGGTTCACAGAATATTCTGGTGATGGTTTCTCATACTCAGTGACAGTCTCTGGTTCCTAGGACTTGAGTTGGTGTGTGTATCCAGGAGCCCAGGCATGCTACCTTAACAATTGATGGAGTTGACAGGATCCTGGTGTATGGTCCTTTCCAGGTTGGTCCCAAGGAAGGAAATGATGAGTGAAGAGACTACTTTTAAGTCTTGGGGTGGAATTTGAGATTTCCCTTTTCTTTAAACTGAGCTTAATTAACAGTTGAAAAGTCTGTTGGAATTTAGCCAATAAGGGTACGTCCTTCAGTAAGAAATCCATCTCTCTATTGAAAATAATTAGTGAGAAAGGGCACCTATAAAGCATTTCAAATGGGCTTAGGCCTGTAATTTGAGATGTATTTCTTATGAGAGCTAAAGATATTAAGTGAGGTCACTGTAGGTGGGTCTCCTTTTACAAAAATATCTATTTAGAGTCTCATTAATTTTTGTACCTTTCTTGATGATTGTGGTCTCTATGTTCAGTGGAGATGATAGAGAATGCCTGCGAGACAGCCTGTGTGACCATTGTTTTATTTATTTATTTATTTATATTTAAAGAGAAAGAAACAAAAAAATGAAGAAAAAAAGGTAGAAATAATACAGAATTACAGAAAAATAAACAGTAAGAAATCACCAGTTGATAAGTTACATATGGTCATCTTAGAAATAGTTGTTCAGGTTACAAAATTAAAGTATGTAAAGTGACATTCAAATAGTGACACTGCCAACAGTTCTGCTCAATGATCCAACAAAAACTTAATAATATGGTTGTCAGTCCTACACACTTGTTATCCTGAAGAGGGTAAGATTAAACATATCAAAACAGAATAAAACAGTTCAAAAAGAAATAATTTAAAGAAATACAGATTTCAAAGCAAGTCCACTGGAGATCTTCACTGCGTATCTTATTGTCTCTTGTTTTCTTCCAAATAATTATCCACATGTTCACACACTTTGAATACATGCTGCCTACTATAGAATTAATCAAATCATTACAGGATGATGAAGGCTTTTTAGGTCTTCAAGATCTGACAGTGGGGAAGTCAATAATGACTAACATAGTGTCTCTCATTCTCTTCATAGTAGCTGTCCTTATCTTTACATATGCTGAAATTGAACTTAAGAGACTAGACTAATATCACTCTGAACAGTGAATAAGAGTATTGTTAGATTTTATATCATAATGCTACAGAATTAGCATTGGGTTTCTTAGTGTCTCTTCTTCAGAGTATCTGTTCATTACATCTTGCATTATATAATCTGTTCCCATAAATATTTTAAAAAATTCTTCCCATGTGTGAATTTCTACATGTATGTCTTAGTTACTTTTTACTCGTCGCTGAGACAAAATACCTGAAGCCCAAGGTTGGGAAAGGAAAGGTTTATTTCTTACAGTTTCTGGAGGTTTCAGCCCACACTCAGTTGGCTCCAAGGCAGGTGGGCATGGTTGGGCTGCAGTTCATTGTGGCTGCAAACAACAAGCAAGAACCAGCAAAGAGCAAGACACACCTTCTTCCTGCCATTACATCACATCCTGGATCCACCCCTATGTGGGTGGAGCACTGACACCATCAATCCAAGCACTAGACAATGAATCATCACAAATGCACAATACAAATGCATGAGTCCTGGGGGCCACTGACATAAACCATGACATTCCACCCCTGGCCCTTAGGAGTCATGTACATCCTTTATACAAAAGACATTTAATCCACCTCCAAGAGTTGCCAAAGTCTTAAGTTTTAGCATTGCTGAAAAGTCCAAGTCCGAAATCTCTTCTTCCAAGATCTATGGCAAACTCTTAACTGTTAACCACTGTACAAATGAAACAAGATTAATCATTTCTGAAATGCAAAGGCACAAGATAAACATTACCATTCCAAAAGTTACAAGCAGGGGAATATAAAGCATTGGAAACAAAGCAAGTCCAACATCCAACAGGGCAAACATTAAGTATTAGAGTTTCATGCTCAGCATCTGAAGCAAACTGGTTGCAAGCTCTAAAAGGCTTGGGTGATTCTACCCCCATGGCACTTCTGGTGATTTTAACTCCTGCAGCTTTTCTCTTAAATCCTTTTTGCTCACTTTTTGCAGCTTTCCTTGGATCATCCACATTTCTGGCTTTTCCAAACTTTTGGGGTCTCCATTGCACCTCTGGCTTCACCTTTACATCTTCAAAATTTGCCCTCTCAGGGGCACACTGTTTGGCCAGCCAGGCCCTTTGTAATCAAGTTGGAAGCCGTCTTATCCTCAGAATTTGTGCATTTTTTTCTTGCACCTAAAATCAGCATCTTGTGGATGCCGCCAAGGTTTGCTGTTAGCTGGAGCAGTAGCCAGATTTTTTCTCTCTTGGCTGTAGGGGTCAGTTGCCTGGATTGCAGGACTCTATTTACCTGATTGTGAGGAAAAGTTTTTCTATGTTGCCACCATTTTGGAACCTCATGTGGCCTCTGTCACCATTCTGGAACATCATGTGGCCTCTGTCGCCATTCTGGAACCTCATGTGGTCTCCGTTGCCATTTTGGAGCATGGTGCTCTGTGGCTTTTTCTTCTGAGCAAATTCTTCCACCCTTGCAGTGACCCGCTTCCTGGGATGCCCCAGGGCCATCTTTTTTATCTCTCTGTTTCTCCTCATGGATCAAAATCTCAACTCTGTCTTTACAATCCACAGCCTTTCTGGCATTTTTCTTCTGGCCAAACTTACGCATTGCAAATTATCCTGCTGGGCTCTTTGCTCTTGATTTGCAACATAAAGCTGGCTAAAAGCCCCCAACAATAGCCATGCCACAGACTCAATATTTGATTGCTTTTTAATTTTCTTTTTAAGATTAATCAGTCTATTGCCCTTTGTCTCAGTCTCAGGCAAAGTCTCTGGCCAGGAGAAAAATGCAGACAAACTTTCTGCCAAGCCATAACACACATCATGTGGAGTCCAACAACCAATGCAGTCCTTCTTCCCAGCAGAAACCTCCCACACCTGGTCTTTACCATGAGGCTTTTTATCATCAGCCATCTGGTCTCTTGAGCTCTGACCAGAATCTTCTCTAAAGAATAGCCTAAGCTGCTCCAGCTCTATGCATCCAGGTGACATGTCCAAACATTTTCAAACTCTGCCCACAAGCCCTTTTTAAATCCTTTCGAGAAACATGGTCAGGTATAGTCAGAGCAAACGACCCCACTCCTGGTACCAAATTCTGTCTTAGTTACTTTTTACTCATTGCAGAGACAAAATACCTGAAGCCCAAAGTTGGGAAAGGAGAGTTTATTTCTCACAGTTTTTGGAGGTTTTAGTCTACACTCAGTTGGCTCCAAGGCAGGCAGGCATGGCTGGGCCACAGTTCATGGCAGCTGCAAACAACAAGCAGGAACCAGCAAAGAGCAAGACACTCCTTCTTCCTGCAATTACATCACATCCTGGATCCAACCCTATGTGGGTGGAGCACTGACACCATCAATCCAAGCACTAGACAGTGAATCATCACAAATGCACAATGCAAATGCATGAGTCCTGGGGGCCACTGACATAAACCATGACAATGTATATCTATCCTTTCTGTATTATAGGGAAAACAAAATCATAACAAGACAGCAAAACAAATTCCTAGAAAAACATGCAATGAAAAAGACACATAAGACCACAATATTAGGTGATCTACCATAGTTACTATGCTTTCTCTTTTTATTTTCAATAGACTTGTCCACATCATCAGGCTTAATATAGTTAAGCATAGTATTACATAGCTATTTTTATAAAAACACAACTTTGAAAGCATTGTAGGACTTGAGAGGTTAATAAAACCCATATGGATATCTTTTACATCTTGTCATCTTGAGGGTAGTTGACTCAACTTTTAGACTTGATAGTATGAAGCATACCAAATTTGAATAACATCAGCCAAGGCAAAACCACGGTCTAACAAACCAAATTCAAATAAGATCAGTCATAGTAAGACAATGTAAGTAATACAGGGTTTCAGTTTAAGTTAATAGGAAATTAAGGATAGTTACCATGGTATAACCTGCTATTTTTGGGTTAGATGTGTGTGTCCTCAAATTTGATATGAGTGGACAGACTGGAACAAAATAAATTCAAACTAAACAGAGTGATAAGACCACTGTGACTTTTAAATCCAGACACACTATTAACAATGACCTCTGCCTTCCCTTTTTAGGCTATTTTTCACCTTTCCCCTTCTCAGGATGCTTCGTATGTTTTGGGTCTCATTAGCCCCATTTAGTTTTTAGACTAGGGGCCATCCCATTGTTTATCTGAGTGTTGCTGAACCTTCTATCCCTGAGCTTGATCTTGAGCTGTACTCCTTTACTCACTAAAGTCTAAAGTTTTCCTTCCTTCCAGCTGTGTAGTTCTACACTGCCCAAAAGTGTCATAGCTTTCCAATCAATCTGCGGCTGCTTGATGAGTTGTCCCTATTTGTCTCTGGTTTCCTGCTGCATATAGCTTTGCTTTCTCACCTTTGACTTTCAGTTTATTAACGCTCCTTCGGGTTGAGTGTATTTCCCATTCAGAGCATCTCCATGGAGCCTATCTCCTAATCTACTCTGCCTGTTTTTTAAATTTTAGTGTATCAAGGCTATCTATATTAAAGATTATAGCTTAACATCTCTGCCTCATGTCTGCTATTCCACTTTACTGCTATAATTTGGCCACCTTACTCCCTGATTCCACTGTCTGTCCCATCCATTGAGGCCTCTCTGCCACTGTTGCTGGAATCCTGGTATCCTTTCCTCTCTCTCTCTGGAATGTCCTTCAGCAGTCTCTGTAGGGTTGGTGGCCATGAGCTCCCACAGTTCCTCCTTGTCTCAGAAACATCTTATTTCTCCATTAATTTTGAGAGAGAGTTTTTCTGGGTATGTCAGTCTTGGTTGCAAATTATTTTCTTTCAGGGCTTGCATAGTTTCTCCCCAGGCTCTTCTCAATTTGAGATTTTGTGTTGATAAGCCTGATGTTATTTTGATAATTTTCCCATTGTAGATAATCTGCTTCTTTTCCCTGGCTGCTTTTAGTATTCTGTTCTTTTGTTGGATTTCTGGAATCTTGATTATTGTATGTCTGGGTATAGATCTGTTTTGGTTGTAAGGGGCTGGGAGTTCTGTATGCCTCATTTATCTGAATATCATTTCTTTTTACTATGCTTGAGAAGCTCAGTTCTCAATACAAATTCTCAAATCAAGAAGAGCCTGAAGTAAAATATTTCAAGCCCTGAAAGAAAACAATTTTCAACCTAGATTGATGTACCCCAAAAAATTATCTTTTAAAATTAATGGGATAAATAAGATACTTTCATGACAAAAACAACTGAAGAAATTCAAGCCTACACAGGGTACTGAAAGCTAGCCTTTATAGTGATAAAAATGCCCACAATTTCAAGAACAAAATCAGAAAGAAACCACCAGACAGGGTAAGCAATTAAACAGAAGGAAAATAAAGGGAACCAATAACAGGAAAATAACATGATAAAGATAAGCCAAAACATATTACCTTATAACCATTACTATAAATCACTTCAATTCAACCAAAAGAAATAAATTGGCAGAGTGGATCCAGAAACAAGATTCAACAGTATATTATATTCAAGAAAAACATTTAACTCAAAAAGAAACTCATAGATTGAAAGTCAAAGGATAGAAAACAATACTCCCATCTAAGCAGGAGCTCAGAAAAAAGCAGTGATAACTATTCTGTTTGCAGACACTATGAATTTCAAACCAAAAATGAAAGAGATAAAGAGGGTCACTATATACTTGTTAAAGGAAAAATTCAAGAGGAAAAGATAACAATCATAAATATATATATGCACCAATGTTAATGCCCAACTAAGACAAATATTAGTAAATATGAATAATCAAATAAGCAAAACCAGGATTATAATGGAGACCTTAATAATCTACTCACTACAGATAAATCAATTAGACAAAAAAATCAGCAGTAAGAGTATTGAATCAAATATGTGAACAAATGGACTTAGTAGATATTTACAGTATTCACCTAACAATGTCAGAAAATACATTCTTTTCAGCTGCACATAGGCCATTATCTAAAATAGACCATATAATAGCCCACAGAACATGATTAAATAAGTGCCAACTAATTAAAATATTCTATGCATATTATCTGTTCATAGTGCAATAAAATTGGAATTTAATGGCATGCACAAAACTACATAAGCACACGGAAAATAAGTAACATCCTCTTGAACAACCAATGAGTCAGAGATTAAATTAAAAAAGTTAAACAATATCTATAACCAAATGAAAATAAATCCCACATACTGAAACTTGGGGGATACAATGAAAGTAGTCCAAAGAGGGAAATTTATAACAATGAATTTTCACATTAGGAAAACAGAGCAAGCACTATACAATCTAATACTGTCCCTAAAGCTTTTAGATAAAAAAGAGCAAGCCAAACTCAAGCCCATAGATGGCAGGAAATTATAAAGATCAGAGCAGAAATTCACTCAGTGGAGACTAAGAAAACAATACAAAGAATTAAAATGTATTGAAGAGTTGATTTTTTAAAAGAATAAAATTGATAAACTTCTAGCTAATCTTTTCAAAAAAAGGAAAGAAAACACTCAAATTCAATCATTGAAGAAAGAAAAGGGTGAGATTACTACAGATCCTGTGGAAATTCATATCATCAATACCTACTTTTAAAATTTATACTCAGGATGGAAAAAACAGAAGAAATAGACAGATTCTTAGAAATGTGTGAACTACCAAAGCTGAATCAAGAAGGTATAAAAATTCTGAATGATCCAATATCAGTTAATGTAATTAAAATCTTACCAACAAAGAAAAGCCCGTGTCCCAGTGTGCTCACAGCTAAATTCTATAAGAAATTTAGAGAACATTTAAACTAGTGAAATTGAGAAGGAAGCAAATCTCCCTAACTCATCTCTAGAGGCAAATATTACACTGATACCAAAGCCAGGAAAAGACCCAACTAAAAAAGAGAGCAACCAGTCAGTCTCTTTAATGAATACAGAAGCAAAAATCCCCAATAAAATACTAGCTAACAGGATGCAGCAAATCATTGAGAAGATTATACACTACAACTAAGTGGGATTCATCCCAGCAGTGCAGGAGTGGTTCAATGTACACCAAACATTAAATGTAATACACTTTATTAACAGAGCCAAAACCAAAAATCACATGGTCATATCAATGGTTGTAGAAAATGCCTTTGGTAAAATCCAACACTCATTCATGATAGAAGTACTACAAAAACCGGCATAGATGGTCTCTACCTCAATCTGATAAAAGCCTTCTATGGCAGACCAACAGTCAATGTCGTACTAATGGGAAAAAAAAAAAAAAAACCCTGAAAGCTTTCAACCTAAAATCAGGAACAAGACAAGGATATCCGCTATCACCACCCCTGTTCAGTATAGTTCTAGAAACATGAGCCAGAAAAGTTAGACAAGAAGGAGAAATAAAAGAATAAGGATAGGAAAGGAAGAAGTTAATTTATCATTATTTGAAGATGACAGGATATTCTACATAGAAGACCCTAAAAATTCCACCAAAAGTCTACTAGATTTAATAAGCAGATTCAGCAGTGTAGCTGTATACAAAGTCAAAACTCACAAATCAATAGTGTTCCTGTATACAAACAACAAATTCACTGAGAGGGTAATTAGGGAAACAGTGCCTTTCGTAATAACATGCAAAAAAATGAAACAGGAATCAATCTAACAAAGGAAGCAAATGATCTATATAATGAAAATTACAGTTCTCTGAAAAAAGAGATCAAAGAGAATATCAGAAAATGGAAAGATATACCCTGCTCATGGATAGGAAGAACAACTGTTGTGAAAATGTCCATATTCCCTAAACTGTTATGCATATTGTTAGGTCTGAGAAGGGTAGGAGGAAGAGGGGAAGAGGAAGGAGTGGAAGGGAAAGAGGGCCGCGGAAGGAGTGGAATGGAGAAGGAAGGGAGTGGAGTGGAAAGAAAGAGTGGAGTGGAGTGGAAAGAGTGGACGGCTGTGAAAGGAGTGGGCGGCGGTGGCTGCAAAGATAAGAAGTATAAAATATAAGTAACCTTTATTTCGGGAATGCGGGGAGAGACCCCCCCTGGCCCCTGGGGCACAGCATCTCCACCCCGGGGCCGGCGGTCTCTCTCTGGAACACACTCACACTCTTCTCCTTGGACACGTGGTGTGGGGGAATATAAATAGCCTAAGCTTAGGGCAGTGCCCTAAGGCCATTAGAGATGCACAGGTATTTCATTGGCACACGTTTGGCACCAGGGACAGGTTCTTAGGGATGGGGGTATAGGGTTACAGGTAAATCTCTAAGGGGCGGGAGGGGGGCAGGAGCTCCTTAATGTGGCTGAGGCTTCTCCTGGTTAAAGTGTCCAGTCTGGGCCAGCAACTCTTTCACATATTTAATGCAATCCTTATCCAAATACCATTAGCATACCTGAAAGATGTAGAAAAATCACTCCTACAATTCATCTGGAACCAGTAGAGACCTAGAATAGGCAATCCTGGGCAACAAAAGCAAGGCAGGATGCATTATAATCCATGACTTGAATTATGCTATCAAGCTACTGTAATAAAGTCATCTTGGACTTGGCAAAAAAGAAAACAGACCTGAGGGTCAATGAAACAGAATAAAAGATACAGACTCAACTACAAACACATTAAGTCACCTTTTCTTTGACAAAAGGACCAAATACATTCACTGGAAGAAAGATAGCCTTTTTAATAAACGGTGCTGCAAAAACTGGCTTTCTACATGCAGAAGGACTCAAACTAGACCTATGTCCATTGGCAGGCACTAAACTAAAGTCAAAGTGGATCATATCACAGTGATATATGTGCAGCTATGTTTATAGTAGCACAATTTGTAATATTCAGATCTTGGAAACAACCTAAATGCCCATCAACTGAGGAATGGAAAAAAGAAATGTGGTACTTTTATACAATGGAGTACTACTCAGCTATGAGGAATGATCACATTGAGATACTTACAAGTAAATGGATGCAACTTGAGACCATATACCTAAGTGAAATAAATGACTCACATGTATAAATACTGTATTGTCTTCTTAATGGAAGAAACTGAGAGGAGTAAAATCCAAAATCTATAGTAAGTATTGTGAAAGGGTGAGAAGTGGCTCAAAAGGAGGAAAAAAGAAAAAAAAAAAAACAACTGCGATAGGAGAAAGGAGAAAAGAAGGAACGAAAAAGGAAATAGATATAAATTTATATATATATATATATATGCAATAGCTATGATGATGATACTACTAATTCTGTTAGTTCATGGAAAAGAACAGTTAATGCTTATATGATGTGATCAAGTTTGCATATCTATATCTGGTAGCCTAAGCAACTCCTTTGAAGATAACAATATGCAATATAACAATTGTTGTTAAATTCCTATCATCTTGTTTTGAAAGCCTATATTGTTGTTTTGGGGTTTTGTTGTTGTTGTAGTTGTTTACTTATCTCTTTTATTTTTTGTATTTCTTTTGTGCATTGTTTTTTTGTCTTTAAAAAAATTCTAATGTCTCATCTGACCCAGAGAGGGGGCATGTGTCCTGCATCTAAGATGACTTCCCTGTCTTCAGCATAGTAAACACTCATTTTCTATGGGCTTCACTGAGTTGTTGAATAAGAGGAAAATGTTGAAACAGTTTAGAATTCTGTTCTCCCTCATCTTAATGCCTCCAAAAAGTAAAGTAAGACACTTTCGGGTTCAGAAAAATTAAAAGTAAGACCAGGGAAAGGAAGTCTCTCATGCTCACAGTAAGGTACACAATCAATTTACCCCTGAATCATCATTCTCAGAATGAAAAGGTGAGAATGGGGAATCTCAAGAGCTAAGATTGCTTTCTCACTAGTGGAAAATCAGATCAGAAAGAAACTGAAGTAGAACAGGCTCAACACTTCCTCTAGAATGTA
Organism: Cavia porcellus; assembly: GCF_034190915.1. NCBI lineage: Eukaryota > Metazoa > Chordata > Mammalia > Rodentia > Caviidae > Cavia > Cavia porcellus. The sequence continues at coordinate 227,837,788 of NW_026947484.1, read as the reverse complement.
GAGGAGGATCAGAGCCAGTCTGCCCCAGTGAAACCTGTCCTCCATCTTGAGAACAGCTACCTATGTAGTATCTTTTAACTGATGGAAAAATTCTCATGTTTTACTATGTAGACATGTATATTCTCTCCCTCTCTAATTTTTTCTTTCTTTCTTTCTTTCTTTCTTTCTTTCTTTCTTTCTTTCTTTCTGACTGGGGATCAAACTCAGGACCTTGTGCTTGCCAGGCAGGCACTGTGCCACTGAGCTATATCCTCAGCCCTGGCATGTATATTTTCTAAGCACGAGCTGGATTTCATAGAAAGACTATTTTACAGAATTTTATATTAAAGGCCATCAGAGTGTGCTCTAATATTGTGCTACCCTAGCACTGCTAAGTTAGTAAACGACAGCAGTCAAACAAATCAAACAGGTAAAACAATGAACACTAGTAAGTTCAGCAACTAAATTCAAATGCAATTATACAAGATAGGGATAAAAATGTCCCATTGAAAGAAAGGTGATAACCTCATAACTTTTCCCATATTTTCTTGGAGTATTTTTTTTTTTTGTACTGGGGATTGAACTCATGACCTCATGTTTGCCAGACAGGTGTTAATGCTGCTGAGCTAAATCCTAAGCCTTTTCTCTATATTTTCAACTTAAATTTATCATTATTTTAATAAAATTATGTAAGACAAAGCATAAGCATTGAAAGCATTATAAGCAATGGGCAAACACATACATAATTTTTTTTTTTGTACTGGAGGTCAAACTCAGGACCTAGACATAGTAAAAATTTTGATTAATTAAGTGAGTCACAATCTGGGATCTAAGAAACAAAAGCAACGCTTACCTCCATGCAAGTGTCTTAGTGGAAGACTTCCAAATGATATAGGGCAATGAAACGCCCTACTTGCTGGATGTCTAAAACACCAAATTTGTGTTCAGTGAAATTGAAGAATTCTAGGAACTGTAGTGTTTAAGAGTAGGAAGAATTTATTGAGAGAAAGAAAGCTTCTGTCTGAGAGGGACAGAAGAGGACCTGGAAAGGTTGCCCCAGTACTTGAGCTTCAGACATAACTAGAAATCATAGATTATTTTCATATCATATTGTCACATTTGCTGATGTCTGAAGTTATGTATTTTTGCTCATCACTACTTTAACATATTGGTGGTTGTTATATTGTTTGCTCAATTTGTCTATTGATATTTTAATAAATAAATACATTCCCATACCATATTTTATAAATTTCTTACCATATTTCAATATGGCTGTGCCCTTTAAAATTCTGTACATTTTGATTTATAAATTTAGGAATATTCCTCCAGTGGTTTATAAGTTTCATATCTGGTGACCAAAGAGATCTATAATACAAAAATGTTCAGAAACTATGCTGTAAGCCGTTTTGAGACCAGACATTCAGGATGAGGTAAGCATCACTCTTCTTCCTTAAAACAATGTAGGATTGAAGCCAGGACTGGTGGCACAGTCCTGTAATCCCAGGTACTCAGGAGGGCAAGGCAGAAGGATTGTAAATTCTGGGACAGTATGGACAAGTTACTTAGACCTGTGTCAAAATAAAAAGTAAATAAGATTAGGGATGTTACTCAGGAGTAGGGGCACCTTGGCTTCCTTCTCTAATACCAGTAGAAGGAAAATCCCTTGGAGGTACCTTCTAAGAGTAAATTTGAAAATTAATATAGAATCAGTGATTATCCTTATGTACAAGAGCAAGTGAATATTTCAAGTAGGAAATATTTCAATATTTCAAGTAGGAAAATATTTAGTTTTGTCAAGTTTATTATAAAATACAGCTTTTAAAATAGAAAACAGACTAGCAGCTCTCACAACTCTGCAAAAATAAGATTGAGAAATGAACTGAAGAAGCAAGAATTTTTTTTTCTGAGTAGTCACCCTACCCAAAGCAATCCTCACTTGAGGAACTAGGCTGATGTAAACTTCTCAATTAACTCAAGGTAACTTTGAGACATTAATAAACATTTAAGAAATATCAAGAAATTTCTACCAGGAATAGAATCAAAAGTTTGTTCATTAAAAAAATATAATGCAAAATCCATAAATCATGAAAAAGAAGAAAATTAAACTATAGTAAATTACGCTATAATTTCAAATTACTTGTACTTTACTTTATAGACTGCAGGAATGAAGTCATGTGCATTAGAACAATCAATCCCGTTTTAATGGAGTGTAAATAGTACATCCATCCATACACTTCTGTATACATTGTAATGATTATCTATGAATAATTGCTTAAATATATGTTTCATTGCACATTGCCCACATCTCATTTCAATTTCACTAAAGCTTTGGCAAAAGTTTACATAACTAATATGTCCAGTGTGTTCTGGTTCTCTCTTGCTAAAAATTCCAGTTTAGATTAAATGATTTATTTAAAGAGCATTTTAAGAATTCAAGAGAGAAAAGAGAAGGTAGATTTATGACTTGCTTTCTTTTAGAAAACTTTGCAACCTTTTCTTGATCTTCTAAAGGTGTATATATTTTATTTATTTGTTGAGTGCAAATGGTTGTGCATTAAAAGAAAGGTTTATGGTACTATGTCTTCCTAATTCTTTATAGTTCACTGGCAAAACTGTTCATTAGCAAAACCCTAACTGGTTTGTTTACATATGGGAAGTCAATAAGTTTGCTCGTGAGGGAACTGGCTGCTCTGGATCATTTCTGTTTCTACAAGCATTTCTTTCACTTCTTTTGTCAGTGTCTTCAAGGCATGGTGTTCTCCAACAGCACGTTCCAGAATTGCTGGGTACATATTGACTCTACTCTTCTTTTTTTTTTTTTTTTTAAATTTTATTTAAGGAGAAAAGAAAAGAAAAGCAGGGAAAGGGTACAAGTTATACAGATTTACAGAAAAAAAATGAACAGTAAGAATTCACTAGTTAATGGATTACATATTGTCATCTTAGAAATAATTGTTCAAGTCACAAAATTAAAGCTTGTAAAGTGGACATTCCATCAATGTTACTGCAAATAGTTCTGTTCATTGATCCAATAAAACTCTGTGATATCATTTTCTATCTTATACATTTAAATATACATGCAGTTATATAGTTTGGAGCACTTTCTTTTCCTCTCTTTTGTACCATGACTATTACACATTTTGGGTTTCATTGCTTCCACGGTTCTTATTACTTTTTTGGAAGAGAGTAAAACCAAATGTGACATAACAGAACAGAATCGGTCAAGTCAAAAGGGTGGACATAATAGATAATGTAAAAACATAATACAAGGTGATCAACAATGGTTACTATAATGCCTCCCGCTATCTCTAATAGAATTGCCTATATCGTTAGTTATAATACAATTGAACAAAACAGTAAAGAATAAAACCGACAAAACCAAAACATTGGAGACATTGTAGGTCTTCAAAAGTAGATAAAAGTCAACAGAAATGGGCGTCATAATGAATCTCATTATCTTCACAGCTGATGCCTAAACTTTTGAACCTGATACTATCCAGCAAAACAGAATAGGGGAACATCAGTTAAAAACCAGATGGTGAGAGTAATACAGGGCTTTAAATCAAGGTAATGAAAAGTCAAAGTGGGTTACTATAATATATCCTGCTATTTTTTTCCTTTAATTAAAAGGATAAAGATAAAAAAGTAAATAATGGAGTGGAGATTGAGATAAAAGAGGGCATAACAACGAAACAGCACAGATCAAAACATAACCATTTAAGCAGAATAGTGTTTCACCACCAGATAATCCTAACCTAAAAGTAGTTACCATATTGTCTCTTTCTTTGAAATCCTTGAGTACAACTTCGTATACTGTAGCATTAAGTATATCAAAACAATGTAAAACCATTCAAGAGAATGACAGCATTACAGAGTATTTAGAATCGACTAACAGAAAATGAACAATGGTTTCTGTATAATCTCCTTGTCTTTACAAGGTTTTTGCTTATACTATTGTACATAATAAAATCCAGTAAGATACAACCTATTTAGACCATTGGAGACAGAAGGACAAAAGCTAGATGAGACTTCAAAACAAGATGATACTAAATCAGTATTACCTATTAAGATGTCATTTTCTCCAAAATAGCTGTTCCTATCATCCAATCTTCTCTGCCTCATTTCTGTTGAGCTCTTTTTCTGTCAGTAGCTGTCAGTTTGTCTTCTTCATTTTGTTCTCTGCTCCATTCATTGCGGCCTCTCTGCCATTATTTCTGGATTCTTTGTATTTTTCTTTTTTTAGAATATCCTGCAATACTCTCTGTAGAGTTGAATTGGTGGTTGCAAATTCCCCCAGTTCCTCTTTATCCTGGAAGCACCTTGTTTTTCCATCAATTTCCAGGGACAGTTGTGCAGGATATCTCAATCTTGGCTGGAGATTATTATCTTTCAAAGCTTGAATTATTTCCCCCCACGCTCTTCGTGATTTGATGGTTTGTGCAGAGAAATCTGCTGTAATTCTGATGGGTGTTCCCTTGTAAGTGGTCTGTTTCTTGTCTCTGACAGCTTTTAATATTCTGTTCTTGTATTGAATTTCTGGAATTTTTATTATTATATGCCTGGGTGTTTCTCTGTTAGGGTTGTAGGTAGCTGGGGTCCTGTATGCCTCATACATCTGAGTATCTTTACCTTTTGCTAAATTAGGAAAATTCTCCTGGATTATTTCTGTGAGTAGCTTTTGTAGTTCACTTGTTTGTGTCCCTACTTCTTCTTTTATGTTCTTAATCCTTAAGTTATGGCTCCTCTTATCATCTTCTTGTCTTTGTATTATTGCTGTTTGTTTCTTTGTTATTTTTAAGAAGTTTTTCATTTCATTCTCCCATATTACAAGTCTGCCCTCCAGTTCAGATATTCTGTCCTTAGTTTCTTTCAAGCTGTTATGCCAGTCTTCGATAGACTTCTTAGTATCTTGGTAGTCCCTTTGAACCTGTTTCACGTATTCTATGCTTTCTCTGTTTTCTCCATCAAACAATTCTCCCCTTTTTTTCTGTTCTTCCATTCCACCGCCTGTTTTTTCTTGGGTGGTACTTAGAATTTCTCTAACTATTCTGCATACTTCTAGCTTCAGGTCGTTGATAACTTCATTCCTGAATTGGTCTATGAGGCTCTCTATATGGTGCCTTATGTATATTGGTGCGGTGTCTGCTATTGCCTGTTTCTCAGAATTGGGGGCCGAGGAGCCTTTCTTGTTGCTGCCTCTTCCCATGCTGCCTCTTCTTCTCTGTTCCTTATATATGCAAGCTTATATAAGAGGCCCAGCTTCTCTCCCAGTCAGCCACAGCCTGATCAAATTGCGCCAGTTAGGTGTTCCCGCTCACCGCTGTGCACCAGGGAGTTACGGACCAGGCAGCCTACGCATCTCCCCTCCCGGCCACCGTCAGGCTCTGGGATCTGGGTTGGGACAGCCTACCAGGTCCGCCGGCAGCGTCACGCAGGCCAGGCACTTTTCACCGATCTCGCCCGAGAGGGGGATGTGTGGCTGGAGTCACCACCGCACCCTGCTCTCGCAGGACTGCTCGGACCCAGAAAGTCCTCCGCTGGAGTCAAACTGTGGTAGAGTGTCAGCTTCTCTCACTCACCTCACCACAAGTCAGTGCACGCCTCCCTGCCGTTCGCAGATTGCCGTTCTCAGAGCTTCTGCGTGTCTCTCTCCTTGCCGAGCCACTGTAGAGGCAGCCAGCCGCTGCGCGGCGGGAAACCCAAATCACGGCTTACAATGGCGCGGGGTCCAGCCTCCACACCGAGGCTTTTCTGTTCCTGTTTTAGCACCAGGACTGCATTCCAAGTTGGTTTCTCTCAGCCCAGTTCATTCCTGAGTCAGCGGAGCATATCTCCACCTGTTTATGTCTCCTTAGTCCGCACCATTCCTGGCTTCTGAGCCGAGTCTTTCAGAGAGCCTCCGGTAGTTGCTGTTATCTGTCCGCCATGTTCTCCCGGAAGTGACTCTACTCTTCTTGACCAGGCCTTACATCCTCCTCATAGCCTTTCCATCTCTTTGATACTGTCAAATCAGTTCTGCAGTCCCAGGTCCTTTCTAATCTAGTGTGACATGTAGACCAATGAATATGACTTTCCATGGTGTCTTATAGATTTGTCTTATAGATTTCAGTCTCGTTATATTAGAGATACACCATGTACCATTTTCTCTTCATGAATATATTTTCTTTTAATTAAGTACTAAATGCAATGCCAGCTATCTTGCCGGTCACTGGGATTGTCATTTTAATCCTTCAAATCGTACAGTGGCTATCTGTTCCCCTCTTCATTGTCAATGCTTTAGTGCACTCAGAATTTTGTTAGTATCATTTCCCATATATCCCAATATACATTTCTCCCTGAATTTCTTGGAAATCTGTGCCTTATTTAATTTGTAAGCCATACTTCAAAGATTCTTTAATATTTATTTTCTGTAAGACTCTAGATACATGATTTCATATTCCAGACTTTAATCCATAGCTTTTCTAAATATTTTTAATAGTTATTTAATAGAAACTTGTTCCGGCCTGCTGGTAAGTCCACTGAGACCCTAGAGGGAGACTGGGGATGAAAATTGAACAAGAGACACAAAGAGTGGAGACAAGATGAAGAATTCCAATCAAGTCTCATTTATTCACGGAAGGAGTAACAAATATATAGGGTCTCGAGGAGGAGGGATTTGAGTTCTGAGATATCAGCAGGTAACTTAGCAACAGTGGCAGGACTGATGGTTATAGGTCAATTCAAATTTCCTGGGCCCAGGCTTACAAGGCGGGCTGATTAACATAAGTTAAAGTGTTAAGGCCCACAAATGTTAAAGTGGTACAGCCTGCAGATGTTAAGGTGGTATGGCCTGCAGATATAAGGTGGCAGCCAATTACAGGGCTTCCCACAGGTCCCTCTTCACTTTAAAATAGAAGAGGCACATAAAAGGCTGCATCCTTGAGGAGACTGTGCCTCTCGGGTCAGGGTGCTTCCACAGGGGGGCCAACCTAGCCTTACCCGTCATTGGAAGGCAGGGCAGCAAGAGGCCCAGTTCCTGTCTTAGGTGGAGGTTGGTATCCTGTGTGAGGCCCAGTTGCCTGTCTCTAGCTATCCAGTGTATTGCACCAAGGCAAGAGAAATGGAGTGGGCAGCATTTCACTAATACAGTTTTGCAGGCTTAACGTAATTTTCTCTATCAGCCATCTAAGCCTGTGACCTATAGGTTGCATTTTTATGGCATCCACCTGTTGTTTGACAAAAGCCATCAACTTAGTCATCATAATCCCAAGAGACAGGATCCAGGCGGTTGGTTCCACTATCTGAAAAACAAAAGCTGCGAAAAAATTCTCTTGGGTCATTTTCGTCCCTGGAGTCATCTGTAACATTATCCTGTATTTGTTGTATTTGTTGTTTAACCAATCGCTGTGGCAGCCATCTCACAGATTTCATCTCTAGAGTAAATGCATACTGATTCTCGTCCCCAGATAAGGACTGGGTCTGGACCATGACATGAGTTAGGGGGTCTCTCCATAGTACAGAAGCAAATTGCTTTTGTGTTTCAGTATGCCAAAAATGTGTGGCTGCTGACTGTCCAGCAGCATCCAAATGTAAAAAATTGAGGATGAATAAGGCATGAGATAGAATATTTTTAGGTGTCCCCCTTGTGGGGTACCATCCCCCCTTTTTTATTTTATCAACAGTGAGTTTTAGGGAGAGATGTGCCCTTTCAACTATGCCTTGACCTTGAGGGTTATAAGGTATGCCTTTTATATGATGAATGTTAAGATGCTGACAGAAACAGACAAAGGCAGAACTAGGGCATAGCCATTATTAGTCTTTAATTGTTGTGGGCATCCCAAAACTGATAAGGTAGTTTACACATGGCTAATAACATGTTTGGTAGCTTTGCCAGTCTGGGGAGAAGCATAAATGAAACCACTAAAGGTATCTATAGTTACATGAACATATTTAAGATTGTCAAGCTCAGGAATGTGGGTGACATCCATTTGCCATAATGCATTGGGGATAAGTCCTCTAGGATTAACCCCAAAGTGTGGAACTGGGAGGTGCATGGCACAAGAAGGGCAATTTTTTACTGTCTGTCTGGTTTGCTCTCTGGTGATCTTGTGCATAAGATGAAGGGTTTGAGCACTGAGATGGTGTAATCGATGATTCTTTTGTGCTGAAGTAACATTGTCATCCTGATCAGTGGAGCTAACATTAGTTAAAGCACAATGGAGAGCTTGCGCTCGAGTGGCCAGGTCTGCTACATGATTACCATTGGCCAGAGGTCCTGGTAACCCAGAGTGAGCACGTAGATGTTTGATTAAAAAAAAAAGGGCAAGTCCTTTTTATAATAAGCACCTGTATTTGCCTAAACAGCTCTCCAGTGCTGGAGGCACTTTTGATTTGGCCAGCTATTTCTAGCAGGGGCACAGAGTATGCAATATAAGTGCTGTCAGTATATAAATCCACAGGCTGATTGGGAAATGCTGAAAGGACTGCAGGGACAGCATGTAACTCTGTGATCTGAGCTGATACACTGTTTGTTTGGAAGGATACAGTTTTACCAGGTGAATATCTGCTATTTAACATTTGAGCAGTGACAATGGTATTTGAGCTATCCACGATTAATCCCATTTGTGCCAGTAGATCTCTACCCCAAAGATTTATTGGTAATCCAGCTATTACATATGGCTGTATTGTGCCTTGATTGCCCTCTCTGTCCTTCCAGGTCAGAAGTTTTGAACTTCTTTCTGGGTTTTGGCTTTAACCTATGCCTTTTAAATGAGTCAAAGTAGTATGTAAGGGCCAGGCCAGAGGCCAGTCTTCCTTTCTTATAATAGTAACATCCCCACCTGTATCTATAAGGCCAGAGAATTTTTTACCATCCAGCCTGCAGTGGAAGCAATTCTTTTCCATTAATATCCCTTTTAGATTTGCATTCATTAGCCCAATGGTATCCGCTTTTACATCTAGGGCATAATCCTGGTGCCTTGGCTTTTGCATTGACATTGGAATCTCTATCTCTGGAGTGTTTTTTGCAGTTCTTTGCAAAATGACCAGCCTCTCCACAGGTAAAACACTTTTGTTTATGCTTTTGAGATAAGAACTGTTTAACTATAAACCCCTGCAAGGTGGCAGCCATAGCAAGACCTTGCTGATAAGCAGTTCCAATGTCACAGCAAAGACGTATATATCCTGTTAGGTCTGTTTTACTTTTATGAAATCTAATAGCGGCCTGGCAGGTGGTGTTGGCGTTTTCAAACGCTAGCTGTTTAATAAAATCAGTGCTTGCATCAGCGGGGCCAAAGATTCTGTTAGCAGCAGTAATCAAACGATCCACAAATTCTGAAAAGGGTTCATCTGGGCCTTGCTTAATGCTAGTGACAGAGGAGCACATATTATCTTTTGCGGGCAGCTTTCTCCATGCTTGAGTAGCTGCTGTTGGAATTTGAGCAAAAAATGCTGGATTAAACTCCTTTTGAGCCTCTCTGTATGCATAGGCACCCTCCCCTATTAACATATTAAGGTCCCACCCATTGCTGGTTTGCGTATTGCGCCTGGCGGTCTCTTTGCAATTTTCTATATATTCTTATTTCCACAAAAGATAATCCCCACCCGATAAAGTCGCTCAGGCCAATCCTTGCCAATCTGTGTGAGCCAGCCAACAGCCAGAGAATCCAAAATAGCCAAAGTGTAAGAGGCGGTGGCGCCTTATTGTGTCACTGCCATCTTTAAGTCTCTCAGCTGTCTGAAATTAAAAGGGGTATAGTGGCGGATAAACTGGTCTTCCGCTCCTGTTATCTCAGTTACAGGGAAAGCATTTAAGTCTGATACAGGGTCAAGCCAAGGGTTAAATTTTGAAATCATGTCCCTGGGGGAGTCGCTGAATGGGAGAGGCTCCTGAAGGAATTTTGGGATTAGTTATTCTGATGTTCTTTTTCTAGTTCAATCTGTTGTTTTAAAAGTTCAGTTTTGTCCTTTAGCTCTTTACTAGGATTGGAAGCTGAAGCAGGGGTGGTACAGGACAGGGGAGGGAGCGCGTTAGGGAGCGCATTACAAAGTGCATTAGAGACTTTGCTGAGGGTTTCCTCTGCCAGCTGCCTGCTGCGGGGCGGGCTGCAGTTTACTAAATCTGGAGGGGGGTTGGGCGCTAGCAGTTACCAGGTCACCCTGCTTCCGACCTACAAGTTCGTCTATTAAATCCTAGTAAGTGAAGGTATTGAGGAGGAGGAGTTAGGTTCTGAGATGTCAGCAGGTAACTTAGCAACAGTGGCAGAGCCGATGGTTATAGGTCAATTCAAATTTCCAGGGCGTGGGCTCATAAGGCGGGCTGATTAACATAATTTAAAGTGGTATGGCCCGCAAATGTTAAAGTGGTACAGCCTGCAGATGTTAAGGTGGTATGGCCTGCAGGTATAAGGTGGCAGCCAATTACAGGGCTTCTCACAAGAAACTGTAGGATGTTATGTATCAACAAGTTAGTGTATCACCCGTCAGTGCAAACACTTCTGTTTTATACAGATGAGGAGTTATTGCAAATATTTCAAGAAATAATTAGGTGAACTATATGTGTTTATGTGGCAGCTCCTGTAGATACAGCTGGTTCTACCCTGTGTAACATTTTATTGAAAACTACAAAGTTGGTTTCATCAGGTGGAGGTATGTCTTGTGGGAGTGAGTTACAGACTACATCTTCTGGATAGCCAGTAATGAATTACTGTTTTCATAAATTCATAATATATAACCACTTTCCTATGTCTTGTTAGACAAAGCACTCAGCATGAAAAATATCAATAATGTAAAATTTGGAAACATTTGTTAAAGCATATTATAATCAGGCTAGGTATACAACATGGTGGGCCCAGTATAAGATGGAAACATGGGGTTCTTAAAAAAGTCAAATCAAGGTGCCATTGAAGCTACTAAAAATATACCCCTTTTGCTTTTAGTTCAGTCTCTCTTGGCTTGTCATAGTGTCCTATGTGTGGTGCCTAATGTAGGCTTCCTTGAGTGCAGATCCACGTAAGTGTCTGAGATTCCACACAGTACATCCCCACTGGCACTAAAGCACTCAGAAAAATCAGTCTCCCTTTCTTTTAGAATCAGTGACTTAAGCAACACTGGACAGGTAAAGCTCCAAGGTATTACACTGACAGATTTTTTTGTTGTTGTTGATCTATTAGCAATGCTTTTCAGGTTTCAGTGCACAAGTATTATAATTCCTTATTTAAATACATTCCTGAACCTTTTATTTGTTTTTGATGAATTATTTGTTACCTGAATTTCCTTTTCAGATTACACATTGCTAGTATAAAAATACAAAACATTACTGTATATTGATCCCACATTTCAAAATTCATTTATTAGATTTAATAGTTGAGTTTTTGAGGATTCTTTGCAATTTTCTGTATGTATCATCTGTGACGAGAAAAAGTGCTTCCTTTGTTTAAAGAGAAAAAGCAATGATATAGAAAAGCAAAACAAGCTATTAGGCAATTAACAGTGGTTAATATACTGCCTACGGTAATCTTTGAAGTAGTTATCAGGTTATGAGATCTAGACATGAATAACTGATCAAGCAGTATAAACACAAAGAAGTTTGTGCGGGCCACAAACTTCTTTTCAATGAATGAATAGAAATTAGTACTATAATTATCTTATCTATCTTTTAGATATATTTTTCTTTTCCTTTCTTTCTTTTCTCATTTCCCTATCCTAGTTGTCCCCTCCTTTGGAGTATTTTCTTCAACTTTCAAATAGCTACTATATACTTTGGGTCTTATTTACTCTTCAGTTTCTTACACAAGGGAGACAATAGAATATTTACACATGTGAGTCTGATTTATTTCACTTATAACTATGGTCTCAAGTTACATCCATTTACCTATAAAAGCCTTGAGTTTATCCTTCATTATAGATGAGTAGTACTCCACTGTATTAAAATACCACATCTTTTTTATCCATTCCTCAGTTGATGGGCATTTAGTTTCTCTCCACGATTTGGCTATTATAAATTGTGCTGCTGTAAACATGGATGCACATGTATCACTTTGGTATGACCTTTTAATTCTTCTGAGAAAATACCAAGAAGGGGAATAGCTGGGTGAAATGGGACCTCTAAATCCTAGTTTTATGAGGAATCTCCACAGTGATTTCCACAGTTGGTTGTATCAGTGTATACTGCTCCCAAAGTGGAGAAGTTTTCTCTTTCCCCATGGCCCTGTCAGCACTTGTTATTTGTTGATATCTTAATGACAGCCATTCTTTCTGTGGGGAGTTGGAATCGCAGTGTTGTTTGAATTTTCACTTCTCAAATGATCAATAATTTCAAACATTTTTTCATATATTTATTTGCTGTTTGTATTTCTTCTTCTGAGAAGTAAATATTCACCTCAGATCCCCATTTTTGGATTGGGTTTTTGAATGGGGTAGCAATTTTTTCTTTTTCTTTTTAAATTTTATTTTAAGAAAGACTAAACAAAACAGAAAATAGGTAGAAATAATATATATGTTCAAAGAAAAAATAAACGGTAGGAAATCACTAGTTGATGTTTACATATTGTCGTTATATACAAAAATGGAACTTGTAAAGTGGGAATTCAAACAGCGAGACCACAAACAGTTCTGTTCAACTGTCCAACAAAAACTTAGTAACATGGTTGTCAATCCTATACACTTAAACATACATGCAGTTATCCATATCTTCATTTGTTTAGATTAAACAAACTAAAGTAGGTTAAAATCATTCTGAACAAAGAATAATAGTACTGCTGGATTTCACATCATGATACTCCAAGATCAGCACTGGGTACTGTAGTGTCTTTTTTTTTTTAATTTAAAGACTAAACAAAACAGAAAAGTGGTAGAGGAAATAGTACATAATTTTAAAGAAGAAAATAAACAGAAATCACTAGTTGATGATTACAGATTGTCTTCTTATAAATAGTTATTCAAGATACTAAAATGGAACATATAAAGTGGGGATCCGCACAGTGAGATTGCAACCAGTTCTGTTCAACTATCCAACAAAAACTTAGAAATATGGTTATCAATCCTATATATTTAAACATTCATGCAGTTATCCATATCTTCAATTATGTTGAGATTGAACAAACCCAAGCAGGCTAGTATCACTCTGAACAAAGAATAATAGTATTGCTTGGTTTCACATTATGACACTCCAGGATCAGCACTGGGTAGTTTAGTGTCTCTTTTTTCTTCAAGGTATCTGTTCATTTCCTCATGTGTCATATGATCAGTTCTCATAAACTGTTTATAGATTGTACACATGTATGAGTCTTAACATGTATTTCTATCCTTTCTATATTAGAGGGAGAAACAAAACAAAGCAAGGTAAAACAAAACATATGAAATGAAATAAACATATAAGACCATTGTACAAAGAGTTCTACCCTGGTTCCTGTGTTGTCTCTTGTTATCTCCAATAGAATTGGCTATATCATCACACATAGTATAACTGAATATATCAGTACATAACAGTATTAATAAAATACAACTTTGTATATAATATAGAACTTCAAAAACTGGCAGTTATCAAACCAGAATGTGTATCATAGAGTCTTGTCATCTTCAGTGTTGTTGCCTATACTCTCAGACTTGATGCTATCAATCATAACAGTTTTGAATAAAATCTTCTCTGCCTTATTTCTGTTATGCTCTTTTTTTTTGCCATCGGTTGTCTGCTTATTTTCTTCATTCTGTTTTCTGCTCCATTCATTGGGGCCTCTCTGCCACTGTTCCTGGAATCCTAGTACTTTTCTCTCCCTCTAGGATGCCCTGCAGTATTCTCTGTAGAGTTGCATTGGTGGTTACAAATTTTGCAAGTTTCTCTTTGTCTTGGAAGCATCTTGTTTCCCCATTAATTTATTTTTCTTTTTTGTTTCTCCATTAATTTCTAGAGACAGCTTATTAGGGTACATCAATCTGGGATGGAGGTTATTTTCTTTCAGGGCTTGGTATATTTTGCTCCAGGCTCTTGACTTGATGGTTTGTGTCGAGAAGCCTGCCTTTATTCTGATGGGCCTTCCTCTTTAGGTTATCTGTTTCTTGTCTCTAACAGCTTTTAATTCTTTTCTTTTCTTATATTGAATTTCTGGGATCTTGATTATTATATGCCTTTGTGTAGCTCTGTTTTGGTTGTAGGTGGCGGGAGTTCTGTATGCCTCATATATGTCAGAATATCATTTCCATTTCCTATGTTTGGGAAGTTTTCCTTAATTATTTCTGTGAATAACCTTTGTAGTTCCTTTGTTTGTATCCCAGCTTCTTCATTTACATTTTTTATTCTCAAGTTATAGATCCTTTTGTCATTTTCTAGCCTTTGTATTGTTACTGCTTGTTTCCTTGTTATTTTTAAAAAGTTTTCCCTTTCATACTCCCACACTGCAATATTGTCCTCCAGTTTGGATAATCTATCCTTAGTTTCTTTCAAGCTGATTTGCCATCTTTCCATAGTTTTTAATTTCCTCATCATCTCTTTGAATCTGCTTCATGTATTCTATATTTTTTTATATTCTTCATCAAATGGTTCTCTCCTTTGTTTGTGTTCTTCCCTTCTTCCGTCTGTGTCTGTTTGAGGGGTGCTTAGTATCTCTTTTATTAATCTTCTTATATCTTGCTTTATTTGTCTAAATATTTCACTTTTGAACTCATCTATGAGGTCCCGAATATATCTCTTTATGTCCACTGGTGCTTTGTCTGATATTGCCTGTTTACTGTTCGCATTTTCCTTTGTATTTACCTGTCCTGGGTCAATGTTCTCAGGGTTAGGACCTCTGGACTTTTTGTTGTTGCTTCCCCTTCCCATCTTTTTTGCTTCTTCCAGGAGACCCCAGTTTCCTTCTTTTTGGTTACAAGTTTTCTGAAGCACGCTGGCTAGATGACCCTTCACACTGCAGTGTGCTAGTGAATTGCAGACAGGGACAGTGTATGCTGGCCCTCCTCTCCAGATCAGTCAAGCTGCTGTGGCCTGCACTACTGTATTACTTTGCACCACCTCCCCTCTGGGCCAGGCAAACCTATGTGGCCCCACTAGGCCAGTGTGGTTAGTGTGTGCCACTGCTGCAGGGACTTGACCTTGGATAACCTATTGGGTCTCAGCCGGGATCACATGACCCAGGTCTAGCTCAATCAACCAGTTCCGTTTTTGAATGGAACAATTGTGTTGGGAGCCGCAGCCCCGAGCCCGGTCGCCTCACTTGGCGGACGTGAGGCCTGTAGTAAAGAGTAAAGCCTGAGGTAGATTACCCCTCCCATCGAGCACGTTAGTTTCCTGCTTACCGCGTAAGCAACCCGCTCAACAATATAGTCTGCCTGGCAACTGATGATGTTAGCCAATCAGCTTGCCTTGCTTACTTTAACATGATTGGACACTGTATCCGTATATATACTGGTGCCACCCCTGGGGGGGAAAAAGAAGCCCGGAAGTAGAAGCCCAGAAGGAGCCGCGGAGAGCGGACCGGTAGAGGCTTCGGAGCGAAGCCCGGAAGGAGCCGCGGGGAGCGGACCAGAGGAGGCTTCGGCTGGGAGCGATCCCAGGGCAGGCTGTACGGAGAAGGAAAATAAAAAGAAAAGGTTGTCCACTGCCAGACTTTGTCGTGTGTCCTTCCTGCCGGCCGGGAGCGGACATCGACATTTGGAGGCCCGCCCGGGGACTGATCACCCCCGAGACGTGGAAGCGGACAACGCTCCAGTACAGAGCTGCGAGACAGGTGAGTTGGGGATAAGCCTGGGCTCTGGGTGGTGCGCACCTACAGGGCTTTTAGACTCCCCTCAGGCTCACGCGTAAGTGGCGGATTCCTTGGGCCTCACGCGGTGAGTAACATATTAAAAGATGGGAAACATGTTAGGTAGCAACACTAAGAGCGAGGGTGGTTGTGGAGAAAGCTCTCAAGAGCTTACAAAAGTACGCAGGGTATCTGAGCAGGCCCAGTCAGGGAGCTCCCGAGAGGGGCCCGTCAAGGGGAACAAAGATGCTAAGGAGAAGGACGGGGCTCTAGCCTCGGAGTCGTCTGACTCCGAGGACGAGGGAAAGTTGAATGGCAAGGAGGCCAAAGAGACCAGCTGTCGGGAGCCTAAATCACTCAATAAGGAGTCGCAGGGTTCTTTTCCAGCGTTGCCCCGCGAATTGCGCTCCGCTCAACTTGGTCTGCGGAGGAGTAGAGAGCTCCTGAGCGCTCCCCGGCGCGAGAGGGAGGCGAAGCCTTCCGCCCCACCTTGGGGGCTGTTCCCGGAAGCGATCCCTCGCCACGAGGCGGCCGCCCGGGAGCTCCCTTCCTCTTCGCCAGAACAGGAAGTGATGCACGGGCCCCCATTTTCCGCCCAATCACGGCCGCCGTCTTATGCTCCGCCGCCGGCGGGTCGGTATTTTTACAGGCGGCTTTGGCAGGGGGGACGCTTGTCTCATGAGGTACATCCACCTGGGATAGATAGTGGCCCCTACGGGATATTTCCTGTACAAGTAGCTATGGGCCAGGGACGCAATGTATGGGAGCCTTTTGAGATAAAGCAGATTAGAGAACTTAAAAATGCAGTTACAACCTTTGGGCCGACTGCGCCTTACACCATTGCCATGCTGGAGAATCTGTCTTCTGGGCCCCTCACCCCCGCGGACTGGATTCAGCTGGCAAAGGCGTGTCTGCCCTCGGGCAGTTACCTGGATTGGCGAGCCTGGTACGCAGAGTTCTCTGCAGAGCAGGCTGAGAGAAACGCCAATTGGGGAAACCGGGGGTGGAACAAGGAAATGCTTATGGGAGAAGGTCGGCACGCTGATGACCAGACCCAGTTCCCCGGCGCTGTCTATGAACAAATCAATGCCATAGGGCTCCGCGCCTGGAAACAGGTAAGTGGTGCCGGAACAGCCTCCTTGTGTCTTTCAAAAATAATTCAGGGTACCACAGAGCCATTTGTTGACTTTGTGGCCCGAATGCAAGATGCTGCCGATAAGATATTTCCTGATCCGGGAGTGGCTCAACCGCTGGTAAGACAGCTGATTTTTGAGCAATGTACAAAGGAGTGCAAGGCAGCAATAGCTCCTCATAAGAACAAGGACCTCAACGCCTGGATTAGGATATGTAGAGAGATAGGGGGGCCGCTCTCCAACTCGGGAGTGGCTGCTCTCCTGGCCGCGGCTGTACAGCAGAGGGGACCTCGCGGGTTAGAAGGGGAATGTAAGGCTAAAGGGTGTTTTGCCTGCGGGGAGCCAGGACACATTAAACGTCATTGCCCAAACAATGCAGATGCTAGGCCTCGCCCTAGGAATGAAGAACCATATGTTTGTGGGCGATGCAAGAGGGGATCACACAAAGCTGAGGAGTGTAGGTCGGTCTTTGATGCTCAGGGCAACCGTATTTGTGGACGAGATGCTAGAGGGCCAAAAAACGGCCAGAGGGGGCCCCCTTCACAGGCGGGCCCCCGCCCCAGAGACAGGACAGCTCAGGGTGGCAGCCTTCAACAAGGGCCACCCCTGGGTCAGCAGGTGTGGACCTCAGTGTCGCCTCAGGACTTATATTAGTGCCTGATATGGGTGTTCAAGTGGTTGAAACCACCTTTAAGGGACCGTTACCCGAAAATTCCGTGGGTCTGGTGATCGGGAGATCCTCCACGGCCCTTCGGGGTCTCACAGTAGTCCCAGGGGTCATAGACTCAGACTACACAGGACATATTAAAATTATGGTTCAATCTCTTGTGGGTACTATGGTAATCAATAAAGGAGACAAGATAGCGCAGCTCTTGCTGCTCCCCAGTCTCCACAAGAGATTTCCCTCAAAGCAGAAAATTAGAGAAAGTCAAGGTTTCGGTTCCTCAGGGGAAGTCTTTGAGGGACTCCATATGACACTTGGTAAAAGGCCCATGCTCTCACTTAAGGTCAATGGCAAGAATATAACAGGGCTCCTAGACACAGGAGCTGACCGTTCCATTATCTCCAGAAAGGATTGGCCTTCCAACTGGCCCACCAACACTGCAGATAACACGCTGCAGGGCCTGGGGATGGTGTCAGCTCCTCAGGTTAGTGCTTCAACCCTGTTCTGGTGTGATGAGGAGGGTCATCAGGGCCATTTCCAACCATTTGTGTTGCAGTTGCCAGTGTCTCTATGGGGAAGGGACATCCTCACTCAGATGGATGTCACGCTTACGTCAAACTGCTCCCCCCAGGCTAAGGATATACTCAGGAACCAGGGATATACCCCCGGCAAAGGCTTGGGCAATGCCCTACAGGGTCGGACATCCCCAATACCAGTAGAAAACAAAAAAGGTAGGCAAGGATTGGGTTTTTCTTAGGGGCCGCTGAAGAAGCTCTCCTACCCACTTCAATCAAAATCACCTGGAGGTCAAATGATCCGGTTTGGGTACCTCAGTGGCCCCTGCCTAAGGAGAAGCTATTAGCCTTGTCAGAAATAGTCAGTACACAACTTAGATTAGGACATATTAAGCCGTCAACCTCCCCATGGAACACCCCCATTTTTATAATTAAGAAAAAGTCTGGCAAGTGGAGGCTGCTCCATGATCTGAGGGCGGTCAACGCGCAGATGCAGTCCCTGGGGGCGGTCCAGAGGGGGCTGCCAGCTCTCTCAGCCATCCCTCAGTCCTGGCCAGTTTATGTTATAGATCTTAGAGACTGTTTCTTCTCAATCCCCCTGCATCCAGAGGACACTCATAGGTTCGCCTTTACTTTACCCACCATTAACCAAGAAAGCCCTGATCTCAGATACGAGTGGATAACGCTGCCCCAAGGTATGGCCAACAGTCCCACTATGTGTCAGATTTACCTTGATTCCCTACTGGCCCCCCTACGAAAATCCTTTCCCAAGATAAGATGTATGCATTACATGGACGACCTTTTGCTCAGCGGCAGGGACCCAGACATGCTAAATAATATGCTCAGCCAGTTGGTCGAGGCCCTGAGACAAGCTAATCTGCATGTTGCCCCCGACAAGATTCAGGGAGGAGAAATGGTGACCTACTTAGGCGCGAGAATCTCCCCTATGCTAGTCTCTCCGCAGAAGGTCACCATTAGGACGGATGGCGTTAGGACCCTAAATGACATGCAAAAGCTATTGGGAGACATTAATTGGATTAGGCCATATTTACATATACCAAATTCAGATCTCAAACCCCTGTTCGACCTTCTAAAGGGAGACCCAGATATAGCCTCCCACAGGAGGCTCACTCCTGAGGCAAGAGCTGCCTTACAGAGAGTGGAAAAAGCCTTAGGTGGGGCTACCTTACACAGAATTGAACCAGGGCGACCCTTTGATGTCTGTTTGCTACAGACTAGTCTACAGCCTACAGCGGTGATTTGGCAGAAAGGACCACTACTGTGGATACACCCTAAGGTCTCACCTGCAAAAGTCATAGAGCATTACCCGGAGGCAGTCGCTTCATTGGCCCTTGAAGCGCATGATAGAGCTGTCCAACATTTTGGCTCAGGACCACAAGCCATCCGAGTACCCTATACCGCCAGCCAGATCAAGACCCTGGCTGCCTGCATAGATACCTGGGCCATTCTGAGATGTGTTTTCCATGGGGATATAAACAATCAATACCCTAAAGACCCTATCTTGTCATTTGTCACTCAGCACCCTATAATTTTTCCAAAGATTACTGCCTCTGAGCCATTAGTCCCAGCAACTACAATATACACAGATGGCTCCAAGACGGGGATAGGCGCCTATGTGATCCTAGGCAAGCCCCCGGTTACCATACAATTTAAACCAGATCAGCCTCAGGTGGTAGAACTGCAGATCGTTAAAATGATTCTTGAACGGTTCTCAGAAGCCATTAATATTGTCTCCGATTCTAGGTATGTGGTCAATGCTATGCAAGTGCTTGAGACTGCCGGTTTAATTAGATCCACTTCCACAGTGGCTGGACTGTTCCTGTCTATCCAGACATTGCTTCAGAACAGACACCATAAGGTCTTCACCACCCACATAAGAGCACATACATCCCTGCCGGGGCCCATGGCACAGGGGAATGCAGCTGCTGATACTGCCACTCGCCCGTTATGGATTTTTACCTTACTAACACCAATCGAGCGAGCCCGTGCCTTCCATGATAAGTTTCATGTCAATGCCAGGACACTAGCAAACCATTTCCATGTTTCCAGAGCAGATGCACGAGATATCGTGCGACTATGTGGCTCCTGTGCCACATACAAACCTGCCATACCGATGGGAGTAAACCCTCGAGGTTTGATCCCTGGTGATGTTTGGCAGATGGACATCACACATATACAGGAGTTTGGGACTCTTAAATATGTTCATGTTTCCACAGACACCTGTTCTCACGTCATATTCGCAACAGCAGAAACAGGTGAAAAAGTGTCTAATGTGATCAATCATTGCCTGGCGGCTTGGGCCGCATGGGGCAAACCAAAAATATTAAAAACTGATAATGGACCAGCCTATATAGGCAAAGCCTTCAATGAGTTCTGCAAAATGATGGAGGTTCAATTAAAACATGGTATCCCATACAATCCCCAAGGTCAAGGAATCATTGAGAGGGCTCATAGAAGCCTCAAAGAAATTTTACAAAAACAAAAAGGGGGAGTAGGCCAAGGCCTGGCCCCAAAGGCGCGATTATCCATGGCACTATTCACACACAATTTTTTAAATCTAAATAATGATAATTGCTCCCCAGCCGTGGAGCACTGCAACCCTTCCCCCAACCATAAAGGGTGGGTGAAGTGGAAAGATGCCCTGACAGGACAATGGATGGGCCCGGATCCAGTGGTCAGCTGGAACCGAGGCGCGGTTTGTGTTTTCCCACAGGAATCGGGACGAGAACCACTGTGGGTACCGGAGAGACTGACACGGGCAACAAAGCCCTCGACTGAAGATCAGACCTGCCCTACTGGAGATCCATCACAGACCAACCAATAAGATGAATAGAAATAGCGGTAGCCCGAAATGGACAAGAAGATCCTCAGGCATATGCATGGCTTTCTCAATTGGCCCACGACCGAGTCTAGATATGGCGGGCATCCCTCATTCTCCTCCATAAGGTGACAATACACAGCAGGGTAGGAGAGTCAATGACGGGTAAGAGCGTACTCCCCCGGTGCGACTCGACCTAAGCCAGGCCCTACCCCATCCTGCACGTAAGCCGCTGGACTGTTAGATGCTGCCTAGGTCTAAATTTCTCTCCGAGGGGATTTCTTTACGGAGAGGAAATGAGTGCAAGCTTGTGTGCATCCAGGTTCCGTCCAGTTTGTGCCTGGCCCTAGAAAAAGGACGAGGGCCTCAGGGCCTTGGCAGACCATGGGACGGCCGACCAGGGTCTAAGCCAAGGACCTACGGTGGGCCTATGCATAGGGCATAAGCCTCTGCACCCAGTCCAGAAAGGGCTACGATGCGCACATTCGTAAAAAATAAAAAAGGGGGAGATGTTGGGAGCCGCAGCCCCGAGCCCGGTCGCCTCACTTGGCGGACGTGAGGCCTGTAGTAAAGAGTAAAGCCTGAGGTAGATTACCCCTCCCATCGAGCACGTTAGTTTCCTGCTTACCGCGTAAGCAACCCGCTCAACAATATAGTCTGCCTGGCAACTGATGATGTTAGCCAATCAGCTTGCCTTGCTTACTTTAACATGATTGGACACTGTATCCGTATATATACTGGTGCCACCCCTGGGGGGGAAAAAGAAGCCCGGAAGTAGAAGCCCAGAAGGAGCCGTGGAGAGCGGACCGGTAGAGGCTTCGGAGCGAAGCCCGGAAGGAGCCGCGGGGAGCGGACCAGAGGAGGCTTCGGCTGGGAGCGATCCCAGGGCAGGCTGTACGGAGAAGGAAAATAAAAAGAAAAGGTTGTCCACTGCCAGACTTTGTCGTGTGTCCTTCCTGCCGGCCGGGAGCGGACATCGACACAATTGACTGAAGTCACTGCTTCCCCTTGTACTTGTCAGTCCTGCCCAGTCCCAGAATGTTGTCCACTGGAGCCCCCCTATTTATGGAATGGCTCCACTCCCATCACTCACCACAGGTCGATGTAGGCACCCTGCCAACTCAACCCTCCATTCTGCTCGCTGACCCCCGAACTCAGGGTAACTGTGCCTCCAGTGAGTCGAAGTGGCAGGAGCTTGGATGGCTCAGCAAGTCATGGCGGGACCCCAGCAATTTGGGATGGGACCCCGGAAAGTTACGATGGGACCCAGCCAGTTGCCGCAGTACTCTGGTCAGTCGTGGCAGGACCCTGGCCTGTTGTGGCGGAACCCCGGCTAGTCATGGCAGGACCCTGGCCTGTTGTGGTGGGACCCCGGCCAGGCGGGACCCTCACCTGTTGGGCGGTATCCTGGCCAGTCAGTGTGGGACCTTGGCAAGTTACAGCGGGACCTCGGCAAGTTGCAGTGGGACCTCGGCAAGTCGCGGTGGGACCTCGGCCAGTTGCAGCAGGACCTCAGATGATCGACAAGTCACCTTAATTTCTTCGTAGGATGAGAGAATTTATCTCCCTCTGTTTGGGGCTCCCCAGTCTGTATTATGTTGAATTCTAAGTTGACTCTCTCAAGGAGCTTCTGTAGCCAGTTGTTATCTATCTGCCATCTTTGCTCCTTCCCCTCAATTTTTTCAATTAATTATATGTTCTAGATAGAAGCCCTTTGTCTGAGGAACAGTTGGCTAAAATTTTTTCCTACCATGTGGGTTTTCTTTTCACCCTGTTGGTTGTTTATTTTGATATTCTAAAGCTTTTTAATAAAATGATACTTGTTGATTCTTTGAAGTATTTGCCATACAGTGTGGATTTTGTTCATGAATCTTCTGTCTACCCCTATTGAGATTTATACCTACTTTGTATTCTCATAGAGTTGGTGTTTCTATTTAACATTTTGAACTTTGATCCATTTTGACTTTAGTGCATAGGGATAGACATCAGTCAAACTTTAGTCTTAGGCACGTGGAAAGCCAGTTTCCCCAGCACCATTTATTAAAAAGACTTTCTTCCACTGAACATGTTTGGCCCCTTTCTCAAAGATAAGGTGGTGAAGTGTCTTTGTAGTTGTGTTTGTATCTTCTATTCTGTTTCATTATTCTTCAGGCTTGTTTTATTTACCAATACTATGCAGTTTCTTTTATCATAGTAGCTTTGTAGTGTAATTTGAAGTCAGGACTTGTGATACCTCCTGCTTTGCCCCTGTTGCCCAGAATTGCCTTTGCTATTCTAGATCTTTTCTGTTTCCAAAGGGAATGTTTTTTTCTAGATCTGTAAGATATGTTAATTGTATTTTGATCAGGATTGCATGAAATCTGTATAACAATTTTGGGAGTATGGCCATTTTCACAGTATTTGTTCTTTGTATTCATGAGCAAGGGATATCTTTATATTTTCTGATATCTTCTTTGTTCTCCTTTCTCAGAGAACTGTAATTTTCAATATATAGTACTTTTATTTTCTTTTTAGACCAATCTCTAAGTATTTCACTTTTTTGGATGCTATTTTGAAGGACATGGTTTCTCTAATTTTTCTCACTGAGTTTGTTGTTTGTGTTCAGGAATGCTAGTCATTTTTGAGTGTTGACTTTGTGTCCAGCTATGCTACTGAATTTTTTAAATTAAATCTAGAAGTCTTTTGGTGGAGTTTTTGGGGGTATTCTATGTAAAGCATCATGTGATCTAGGAATAATGTTAGTTTAACTTCTTCCTTTTGTATCCTTATTCCTTTTATTTCTTTGTCCTGTCTAGTAGCTGTGGACAGTGTCTTCAGATCTGTACTGAATAGGAGTGGTGATAGTGGATATTCTTATCTTATTCCTGATTTTAAATGGAAAAGTTTTAGTTGTTATTCATTTAGTATCATGTTGGCTATTGTTTTGTAATAGATTGCATTTATCAGATTGAGGTAAGAACCATCTATTCTGATTTTCTACAAGTTATTTTTATCATAAATGAGTGTTGGACTTTGTCATAAGATTTTTCTACAGCTATTTAAATGATCATGTGATTTTTTTCTTTGGCTTTGTTGATATGGCGCATGATGTTTATTGATTTGCATATGTCAAAGCATTCCTGGGATGAATTCTACTTGGTCATGTTATATAACCTTCTTGATGATTTTCTGAATTCTATTTGCTAATATTTATTAAGGACCTTTACATCTATGTTCTTTAGAGAAATTGGTTTATAGTTCTCTTCTTTGGTTGGTTCTTTCTCTTTGTTATCAGTGTAACACTTGTCTCCAAGAATGAGTTAGGTAGAATTACTTCCCTTCCAATTTTTTTAATGAGTGTGAGGAATATGGCCATTAATTGTTCTCTAAATTTCTTGTAGAATTCAACTGTGAAGCTATCAGAACCTAGTCTTCTCTTTGTTGGTAAGTTTTTAATTACATTTTCAATTTCATTAATGTTATTCAAACTTTTTATACCTTCTTGATTCAGTTTTGATAATTCATACATTTCTGGAAATTTCCATTTCATCTGTGTTTTCTATCCTGTGTGAGTAAAGATTTTCAGTGTAGATATTAATTATTCCCTGAATTTCCATAGGATCTGCAGTGATTCCTTCCTTTTCATTCCTCATTGTATGTATTTGAGTCTTTTCTTTCTTTTTGTGATAAGATTGGCTGGGGTTTATGAGTTTTGTTTTTCCCAGTACTGAACTCTTTGATTCATTAATTCTTTATGTTGTTTTCTTGGTCTGAATTGCATTAATTAATTTCTCCTCTGATATGTATATTTCCTTCCCTTGTGTGGGTTTTGGGCTTGACTTGCTCTTTTTTCTTGAAGTTCAGATGCACATTACGTTGTATATTTGTGCATGTGCTGTTTTCCTGCTGTGAAAATTCACTGCTATGAATTTCACTCTTAAGACTGCTTGCATTGCATCTCACAGGTTCTGGTATATTATATTTGTATTTTCAATGATTGCAGATATTTTTAAATTTATTCTCTAATTTCATCTGTGACTGATTGTTCAGCAAGGGGTTATTCTCCATATGTTTATGGACTTTTTGAGGTTTCTTTTGCCAATAAGTTCCAATTTCATTGTACTATGGTGAGGAAACAAGCATGGAATAACTTTAATTCCTTTGCATTTACCTAAGCATGTTCTATGGCCTAGTATATGGTCTGTTTTAGACAATGGCCCATGTGCAACTGAGAAGCATGTGAATTAAGATTTTTTTTTTTATGGTGAAATACTCTTTAAAAGTTTACTAAGTCCATTTATTTACAAGTTTGGTTCAATTCTGTTGCTTCTTTGCTGTTTTTTTTTTTTTTTGTCTAATTGATCTATCTATTGTTACAATGTGGTATTAAAGTCCCCCTGTTATAGTCATTGTTATTGCTTATTTTTTTCATGTCTGTTGACATTTGTCTTACATAGTTTAGTTCTCCCATATTTGGTACATATATATTTATGATTTTTATCTCTTTCTCTTGAATTTTCACCTAGTAAGTGTATAATAACATTCATTATCTCTTTTGATCTTTCTTGGTTTGAAGTTTACATTGTCTGCAAATAGAATAGCTACCCCTGCTGTCTTCAGGGTACCTATCTGTTGCATAGAGTATTATTTTCTGTCCTTTCACTTTCAGTCTATGAGTTTCTTTTTTAAGTTAAATGTGTTTCTTGTATTCAGCCTATTGCTAGATATTGTTTCTGGGTTCATTATGCCAATATATTTCTTTTGATTGGTGAATGCAGGCCATTTACATTAATGGTTATAAGTGATATGTATTGGGTTATCTTTGTCACGTTATTTTTTGCTGTTGGTTCCCTGTTGTTTCCTCTGTTTAATTGCTTGCTCTGCTTTGTGGGTGGTTTTTTTCTGATGTTGTTCTTGGAATTGTGGTCATTTTTGTATCTGTCTAGAATATCTTTCCGTACTCTTTGGAGGTTTGACTTGATAGACATGAATTTCTTTAGTTGTTCTTTGTCATGTATGTGTTTCATTTCTCCATCAGTTGTCAAAGATAGTTTTGTAGGCTACATCAATCTGGGTTGGAAGTTGTTTTCATTCAAGACTTGAAGTACTTCAAGCTCTTCTTCATTTGAGGATTTGTGTAGAGAATTCTTATGTGATTTTCGTGGACTTTTCTTTGTAGGTATTCTGTTTCTTTTCTCTTACAGGTTTTAATAATGTGTTGTTATTCTGAATTTCTGGGAGTTTTTTTTTTTTTTTTTTTGGTCTTTTTGAGACAGGGTCTCACTATGCAGTTCAGGCTGGTCTTGAGCTCACTTTGTAGTTCAGGCTGTTCTCGAACTCATAATGATCCTCCTGCCTCAGCCTCTTAAGTGCTGGGATTACAGGTGTGAATCACCACACCTGGCAAATTTCTGGGTTCTTGATTATTATATGTTTGGGTGTAGATTTATTTTGTTTCTACCTAATTGGAGTTCTATATGCTTCATTTACCTGCATGTTAGATTCTTTTCTTATGCTTGGGAAATTTTTATTAGTTCTACAAATAGTTTTTTAAAATGTCATTTGTGTTGGCTCCTGCTTTTTCATTAACACCAATTATTCTTATTTTTTTGTGTTTAATCTTCCAGTTAAATTGTTATTTACTGATCTTTTTATTCATTTTCCATGGATCTTTCTTTCCGTGATCACTAGCCATGATCCTGTCTTCAAGGTCTGAAAGTCTGTTTTCAATTTTGTTCAAATGGTTTTTGCAGCTTTCAATTGAATTTTTATATTCCTGAATTTCTGTTTGAATTTGTTTTGTGTATTCTGTATGTTTCCTATATTGACCATTCATGATTTCCATCCTCATCCTATCAACATTTTTCATCTATCTCAACTCTATATTTGTTGAGCAAGTTCCCAGAATTGTTACAGGAGTGAGAAAAAGTGATTCAAACAGGTATGACATCTTAACTAAAGTAGTATAATTAGCATTGATGGTAGAATCAGGGCAGTTTAGAAACTAACAAAGTGTGGTATTAATTATGTACCTTTAAGTATAGAAGCAAAATTTACTATTATATAATAGAACCAATAAGAAATTGGGAGCTTTTTGGTAAATTATTTCCCCTTGGTGGTGTGGTTTTACCCTTCTGATGGGCAAATTTAAGAGGGATAGTGGGTAGAAGAGAGATAAATGAAAATAAATAAAGTTTAAGCAAGGCTGGTGGGTGAAGAATGATCACACAAGCTTTGAAAAATTACAGAAGAGGATAGAAGAGAAAGAATGAAGAAGTAAACAAGGAATTATGAAAGTTGATCAGAAACATTAGAAAGTCTCTTTACTCATAAGAAAGTATGATTAAGTCTGGAGACGAAAATTGAGGAAGGGGGAAAAGATGAATAGATAAAAACAAAGATATAGGTAAAAGATAAAAGGAAAAGGAAAAGATAAAAGCACCAAATTACATTCCAGAAAAAAAATTCCTCTGGTATGCACCAAGGGTCCAAAAGTACTGGATAACACAGCCAAGCATCTGGTAGAGTTTGTGCTGGATTTGAGGCTGATGTTGGCCTCCAGATTTGGGGGCCGGGGGCCAGAGTCTTCATCCAGTATTTTCTGTATATCCCTTAACAGCCTCTTACTCTTTACCCTGTTTCTCTTGGCTTCATCTCTTTCCCAGTTGCTGTTCTGTTTTCAGACAGAGACGGGGCTGTTCCTATTCCCAGGCACCTTGGGCTCTTTCTGGTCCTTGCTCAGCCTTTTGTGTTCCTCTTCCATTGCAAGTCTCTGTCCTCTCGGGTCATTTGTTTCAGGGTGCATGGGACTCTGTAATATGATCTGACCCTCTGCTCCTGTAGGTGCTGTCCAAAGCTGTTCACTCTCAATTGTTTCTGCTCTCCCAAGATGGGGTGCTAACTTCCCATTCATTACTTCACAAGTTCTGCTGTTGGGTCGTCCTCCTCTTTTGTAGTTTGTAACTTCCTAGAGTGACATGAGGGGTTCCTGTGAGAACCTTTCTGCTCCTGCCTTGGGTGGTGAGGGTGCAACCTTGGGCTGCAAAGTTCCAAAGTGCAAGGCCATTTGAGTCCCAGAGCCTCTCTAAACAAGGGTCATAAGAGAGGGGTTAACTGTTCCATTTACTATGCATCTGTCCTCACTTTAATCTTGTTCCTGGTAGTTCCAGTTAGCACTGTGGTATACAAAAGGAATGAGAAAAAAAGAAAAAAGAAAAAGAAAATAACAGAAAAAATAAAGGAAAGGAAAAAATTGAAAAAGGAAAGCTGGCTGATGATTGGGAGGGGGGAAGCAGTTCACATTGGCAGAATTTATTGTAGCATCTTCTATTTGGAGGAAGACAGAAGAGGTGGACCTCATATCCCAAGACTATCTATCCTTTATGGCTTGATTTAGCGACATTATTTTAGTATATATTTTTGTTCTTCTAAGATTATAAGTATGGTGGGCAGTCGTGCTTATCTGCTGATCCACCTGAATCCAGGTGGGCTAGTTGGCCACCAGGATTTTTTGATGTATGTTTGGCTTGATCTTTTAGTCTTTTATGTTAGATTGATTTTAGTTTCAGGATGTATGTCTCTTCTCTTCTTCCAGTTATCTGCATTTTAGTTGAATTTCTCTGAGTCAGACTGAATGAAGATTCTCCTCTATTCAGTCATGTTCAATTCTCCTTTTTTTCTCTCTCTTTTTTTTTTTTTTGGTGAGAGAGTCTTGATATCTGGTCCAGGCTGGCCTTGAACTCACTGTGTAATCAAGGGTGGTCTCAAACTTGTGGCAATCTTTCTGCTCAGCCTCCTGACTGCTAGGATGACAGGTGTGTGCCACCACACTCAGCCTCATGTGATTACAGACTGATGTATAAGGTACCTGGTTCAGGGTTGAATGATTTCACTGATCCCACCAACTTCCTGCTTATGCTGTGGAGGTTCAGCACAGAAAGGACATGGATCTGCCACTGTCTTAGGCATGAATATTTATGATCCTGTGCATGACCTGGAAGTTTCTTCACACCCACATCTAGGTCCCTGCTGGGTGTGGAGGATGACAGTTTTAGCTAGGTTGTGTTGGGTCTAGGAGGTTAGTTGGGAATCAGAGTACTCCAGAGTTTGGAACTGGGTAGCTAAAAACTGGTCCCATGGAGGCTTCAGTAGGAAAAGCCACTTTTCCTGAACCTTCATAAAGGCACCACTTAGAATATTTTCATATGATGAATGGATCATTTTAGGAAGCAGCATTTACACATATTATCCATGAACAGTCAAAGTTTCAATGCCTCCAGCCCACACTCAACTGCCACAGTGGACTTCACTTATAAAATAAAAATTCAAAGGTAAAATTTAAGAATTTTAGGAAGAGAATTGCAACACATTAAGCCCTCAGTGTAGGGATTTTTCTGAGTGAGTTCCTGAGCATCTGTACTGATGCCATTCCTTTGAAGATGGCCATATTCTATTGTTGTGTCTTAGACACTGGAAAATACTCGACATATGCAATTTAAAAGAGGAGAGGATTATTTGGCTCAGTTTTCAGAGGTTTGGACCATGGATAGCTGGGGTTCAGTCCATGAATGACTGGCTCCAAGGAAAAAATAGCATGGGAGGGCCTAGCAGAGGTAAGTTGGTCAACCCCTTGTCCGCAAGAAGTAGACAGAGAAGGAGCTGGGAACCAGAATATGCTCTTCCAGATTAGGCCCTCAATGACCCACCTTAAACCAGGCTGCGCCTCCTAACAGCACACTTAGCTGTGAACTCATCAGCAGATTAACTCACTGATGTATATAGCACACCCTTGATCCAGTCACCTTCCAAAAGCTTCAATTATAAGTTCATGAGATTTTGGGGGACATTTAGATCTAAAACATAACATGCTGTCTTAGTTGTTATGGATAAAGCATTGTAGATAAAAAAGCAAGTCCTTTAAAAATAGGAATGATAGCATAACATTGCATTACTCCTTATGAGTAGTTATATTACATATTCACAATGTTTCAGAATCCCCCAATCTTCAATATGGTAACCTATAAGAAAAAGATTATTCATTGAACAATGATGCATCAAGATAATGAACCAAGAATCTAATGCAAAATTAAATATTACATTAATGAATATTTATTTAGCCAATACAATTTATTCCTCAAGCAAGTATGTCAGTTTTATACTGTGTTTCCCACGTTTGAAAATCTTTTCACAAAAGTACCATTTAGAATATTTTCATATGATGAATAGATCAGTTTGAGAAGCAGCATTTACACATATCATCCATGAGGAGGAGCTCTGAACTCATGTGAACCTCAGAATTTGACATTTCCATCTGACAGAGTATCCTTGGAGTGGGATTGTCTTGAGATGTAATTAGTTGGAAGACAAAATTGTATTAGCTGAGTCTTGGAGGAGTGGTAATATGTAAACATTTATTAAAATGTTAATAGTGGGAGGGGACAGAAGTCCAGCTATGTCAAATTAGACACAAATAATGCCAAAGGCTTTCTGCTCTCTGGGGTTATTTGTTCCTCAGTTAAAGATGCATGTAGATTGGTGGACTTCTATCCATGTTAATAAGAAATAGCAAGGAAAGAGTAAGGATGAATTTGCAGTTTGTAAGTACCTCTGATAAATAGAGATATAAACAGCACAGTATTTGGAATCTAATATTTTTCTCAGGGGGTCTTTAGGGGAAAAGAAAGATACTGAATTATGTTTCCATATATTAAGTTTTCATATCATGAAAGGATGAACTTGTAAAATGTATCATGGGATATCTTGTACAAACATAAATAAACCAATACATAAGCAGTATATTGTAAGCAGATAAGACAAAGCAGTAGGATACATGACATTGTACTTTTTGCTTTTCTACCTCTATTTTTATGTATATACAGCCCTTTATTCTTTAGGAGAACGATGGTGATGGAGAAATAAGAAGCTGGGGTAAAATCAGAATCAGGAATATGTGGGCTGATAGCTGTTGAACTCACAGGGTGTAATTCATCCTTTCATCTTTCTTCTTGACTCTCTAAGCCGCTTTAGAATAGGGACTGGATAATTTCTAAAATTCGGTGAGCTCTATATGGCATTGCTAAGTGACCAAGACTTTGGTGATTCTGTATAGCAGTAGGACCTTGTGAGGTTAGGAGAATAAAATTCTGAAGATTGAATGACTTTGGTACTTTACCAAAATAGATGAGGTTAGACTCATATGACAAAAACAAAAGAACCAAAAAACAAAATCCCTCCTCTTTTAAAATTTTTTTTTAACAAAATAGCATTACTTACCTTTCTGCCACCATTCATTCCTTTACCATGATTTTATTTTTATGTTTGTATCACTAGATTTTATGTTGTATATTTATTTACTTTTAATCTGTTTCTTCTACTAAAATACAAGCAGTATCTTGAAGATAATGACTTTACTTTGTGAGTATCTCCCCACTATATGGAACTTGTACATGGCATAGAGGAAGAATTCAATAACTATTTGTGAGCAAATAATGGAACATGAGGCATAATATGATTTGTTATCTTTTGTTGCATTTGAAATCAAACTAATAATATCTTAGTGTAATTCTGCTGTTATATTGGTAGTGGGAAATAGTTATCTTTTTATTGTAAAACTGATAATTAAGTTTTTCCTTCTGTGAAAATTATACCTTCCTATTAAAAGTGTGTCTGTCTTATATTCTGTTGGTGGACTAAAAATTATACCATCATTATGTAAAACAGGATGACAGTTTCTTTAATGCTAAAATTAGTATTTCTCTAGCATTAAAAATAGTGTATGATTCAACAATCCTACTACTTCCAAATCCCAAGTCTTTAATAATATAATCACAAATGTTTGTTAATACTTTTATAGTTAAATCTGTAAAATTTATGTTGAATTCTTTTCTATCATGGGTAGAGATATAGACACTGCATTTAGTACATATTAGCTATCAGGCAATACATGGGTTGCTTTCATGTTTATGTCCTCATTTATGCTTTTCCTCTAGAAATGTGTGGCACATAACTGCTTCTTTCAGTCTGTTGATAACTGATTTGTTACAGGAAGTACTACTGTGCCTGCTTCACTTGATATTAACAGGATCACATAATAGTCTATTTCTCTGTAAGCTAATGCCCAGATTGACTTTGTGACATCAAGAATACTAGTGTACATTTCTCGAGAATTTGGCTGATGGGCTAAATTCACACAGCTAACAAAGTCTTCAGATGATAAGCATCCACACACATTGACACAAAGCAAAACAAACAAATGATTAGAATCATTGGAAGCACAGGCAATACAATGCCTCCACCACACTCCACCTTCTCTAAAACCAATCCAGCATGGCATCAAGGGCGGAATAATGTAAGCCACACACCTACATTTCTCAAAAGCATATTAGGAGAGTTTAGAAAACAACTCAAAGAGATACTCACCAGGATTAGAGAAGGTATAACTAAACATGTAATGGAATTAATAACCAAAAAGATGCAAGACCTCTCACAAGACAATAATAGAAAGCTACATGAATTAAACAAAATGATAACACAAACTATCAGCTTACTGAAAAATTAGAGTTCATGTGAAGGTTTCAATCAAAAATCCAGGAGATTAAAAATCATATTGAAAGTATGGGAAGCAGGACAGACCAGTGTGAAGACAGAATTTCAGAACTAGAAGGTAATAATACATACAAAGACCAACTATTTAAAGATCCTTAAACACAGCAAAAGAAAACAAAAAATTCATCCAACTACTTCTACATAGTGTGAAGAAGACTAATCTAAGGATAACTAGAATAAATGAAAATTCAGAAGACAACACAATTGGCATTAAAAAAATCTCTTTGCAGAAATGACAGAAAACTCTGCAACTATAGGGAGAGAAATAAACACAGATAGGTAACACATATAAAACACCAAATACCCATGACCAAAAGAAAACCTCTTTATATAATGTACTCACCAGAAGTCTACCACAGGAACAAAATCTAAAAGACTGTTAGAGAAAGACAGTGAGTCATATACAAAGGAAAACCCATTAGAATTGTAGTAGAGTTCTCTGCACAAACAAAGTCCAGGAGGGGTTGGAGTGAAGTCCTAAAACTTAAGCCCTAAAACATAACAACTTCATCCCTGGGTAATGTATCCTGAAAAACTTTCCTTTAAAATTGATGGTGAAATGAGACATTTTCACGAGAGATGAGTATATCCAAAAATTCATGACTATGGAATGTCCATTACAAAAAATTCTCAAGGAGATCCTAGAAAGAGACAATGAAACCAACAATTTTGTTAAGTCAAAAAAGAATTAATGAACCTGGTGGGGTGAACAGCAAAGCACGGTGAGAAAAATGAGGAAATTATCAGCAAGAAAATAATGCAATGACAGGAATAAGTCAGTAGTTCTCAGTAATAACTCTCAATATGAATGATCTCAATTTCCTGATCAAAAGAGACAGATTGGCAGAATGGATCAGGAAAGAAAACTCAACAATATGCAGCATACAAGAACACATTTAATTGTAAAAGTTAGTTACAGGTTAAAAATTAAAGGATGGAAAACAATATTCCATGAAGTAAGAACATAGAAAAGCAGAAACTACCTTCCTGATTTCAGACAAAGTGGATTTAAAACTATAACTGCTAAGAAGAGACAAAGGTCACTATGTATTAATCAAGGGAACAATTCAACAGGAAGACTACATATATATATATATATATATATATAACTATATATAATTATATATACCAAATATCAGCACACTCAACTTCATGAAACAAACACTAATAGATATAGGAAAGTCAGGTAAACACCAAAACATTTCTAATGGGGGAACACAATACTGCGGTGTCACAAATAGAAAAACTTGACAAAAAAATCAAGAAAGAAATATCAGAGTTGAGCCAAACCTTCAGACACAAATGGATTAACAGATTCTACAAGGGTGTTCAGTACAACAACAAAATACACACTATTCTCAGCAACACATGGGACTTTCTCAAGAATAGACCATAGACTAGCCAATAAAGCTAGAGTTAGTAAATGTAAAAGAATTAAAATTATCCTGTGCATATTATGAAATCTTAGTGCAGTGAAGCCAGAAATCAGTGAAAAACTGCATGAACTAAGCAAAATATGGAAATTAGACAATATCTTCTTGGAAGATTAATGGATTACATATGAAATTAAGGATGAAATGAGACAGTTTCTACATTTAAATGGTAATGTCAATACAGTACACCAGAACCTGTCAGGACGCTATGAAAGCAGTCCTTAGAAGAGAAGTACATAGCAGTAAATTCCAACGTCAGAAAAGCAGAACAAGCTCAAATGTATAACCTAAAGATGCACTTTAAAGTGCTAGAAAAATAAGAACAAATCCAACGTTATAAATATTTATAAATATTAGGCAGGAATTACTGAAATTGAGACTTAAACAGACTTAAAAAGAATCAATGAATTACAGAGTTGGTTATTTGAAAGATTAAACAAGATAGATAAACCCTTAGCTAATTTTACCAAAATAAGGAAAGGGAAGACAAATCCAATTAGAAGTGAAAAAGGTGAAATCACAATGGATAATGCTAAAATCCAGAAGATTATGGGTTACTTTGAGAATGTGTACTGTAATACAAAGGAAAATTCAGAGGCAATAAATAAATTACCAGATGCATATGGTCTACCAAAGTTGAATCAAGAAGGTATAAATATTCTGAATAAGCCAAGATCAGCCAGTGCTATTGAAAAGGTATTGAAAACACTACCAAAAAAGAGAAGCTTAAGTCCCAATGGATTCACTGCCAAATTCTAAAAGAACTTTAGAGAAGACCAGTGCCAGTACACCTCAAGCTCTTTAATGAAATCGAAAGGGAAGCAGTATTTCCAAAGTCATTCCTAGAATCAAGCATTGTCTTGATTCCAAAACTAGAAAAGGTTCCAACAAAAAAAGAGAACCATAGGATTGACTGACCCAGAGGCTGGAGGCTAGCCTGCACCATCCCTGCATCCCTGCCTACCTCACATGACAGCAAATTGGAGAGGGCAGCAAAAACTCCAGTCAGCACACTTCAGAAAGACCGTAAGCAATATGGAGAGGGCCAGAGACCCCCAGTACTAGTCTGAAATAAGCCATTTCATTCAGCAATACATCAATATGTATTAACTTGTAAGAGAAACATAACTCATGCAGAAAGTATATCGTGTTGTGCTAATTTGCTTCAAGGACAAACTGGCTCAGTTAGAGACAATGATTGGTTCTAGTCACTCACCTAAGCCCCTGACCTTCCTGCTGTATGACGAGAAACCTTTTCAGCCCAGAACAAGTCTGCCTGACAGCATATGACCCAGCGTATGTAAGCAATTATAAAATAACCTGCTATCAGTCTTTTGTATTTCCTGCCTAAATCATATATGAATGTCTGTTTAACCCCAACATGAGGCTGATGATTTGGAACTCAGTTTCCCCCATCCCACTAGTGTAATAAAGAGTTGCTTCCTAACTCCTCGGTGCTGGATGACTTCCATCTGATTTGGTCCTGGTTTTTCCACACTGACACATTGCCACAAATGTCTCTCAAAATACTCACTCTCATTTAAACACACTTATCCCATCATTTTTGTCACTTTCCGAAACAATTCTAGGTGTCCTCTATTGTGAATATCGTCACAAGGCATAGTCCATGATATGGTGAATGCCACTGCCAAGTACCACCCAACAGACAAATAGGATTCATAAAAAACATTATGTTCTCATCTACCTTATTTTCTGTATCTGGTACCCTGTGACTCTGAACTCTTCCCTAAGGTCAAAATGATCTTCAAAGGGAAGCATTCTGAATCAATTCAATACACAGAAGCAGTCATGACAGTACAGCTAACAATACTCATAAAGAGGACTTCAACTGCTTCAGAAAATGGCAAGAATGATGGCATGAGGGTGTTTAAAGTGCAAGTTTTTGGAGGGCATTAGTGACAATGTATCTTTTATTGTAACATTTTTTAAAAATTTAAAGACTCACTATATTTTTCAGTTGCTTCTCATATTCTGTCACTCATATGGTTCAGAATGCTTGGTATATAGTAATAATGAAAAGTATGTAAATGTCCA
Organism: Cavia porcellus; assembly: GCF_034190915.1. NCBI lineage: Eukaryota > Metazoa > Chordata > Mammalia > Rodentia > Caviidae > Cavia > Cavia porcellus. Next base: position 227,801,874 of record NW_026947484.1, on the reverse strand, counting down.
GTCTGTTTTATTAGTGTTTTTAATTTCTCTGTGGACAATGCAATCGCTTATTGTTTTGCTTGCCCGGAATTCAATAATACAGAAGAAAATGGACTTTTTTTCTTTCTTTCTTTCTTTCTTTCTTTCTTTCTTTCTTTCTTTCTTTCTTTCTCTCTTTCTTTCTTTCCTTCTTTCTTCTTCCCTTGTTTTCATCATGATATTTCTGTCCCAGCTCCTGAGGGCTTGGATTCAGCACCACATCGGGCTCCTTTCATTCTCTCAGGCTTCTGATTTTACTCTCTGACACTGTATTTGTATCCAGTATCCTCATTACTATATAATTTGGGCTCAGAGAATGCCTTCTTGGGCAGTAAACATGTTTAACAATTTAAAGCATCATGTATCCATTGCCAGTTAAGAAGTGTGAATTCTAATGAGGGTTTAAAGGAACAAATAGTTACACAGAGTAATTTGGAACACAGAGGAACAAAGAGAAATATAGATAATAAAGTAAGGGTATGTGTATACCATCCCATAAGTTTGGTTTAATCCCAAAGTTTGTGTTTAATGAAGTATGGGGAATAAGTAGACAAGTATATAAATAAATGATAAGTATGGTATGATTACTCTATGTAGGACATTTTCTTTTTTTAAAATTTTATTTAAAGAAAAACAGAAAATGGGTAGAAATAATACATACATTCAGAGAAAAAATAAACAGTAAGAAATCACTAGTTAATGTTTACATACTGTGTGTAGGACATTCTAAGAGTAAGATTATATATTACTGTATGAAGACACATGAAAAAAATGGATTTTATTCCAAAAATTCAGGGGTATTAGAAAACATCTAATTAAATTATCTAAGTAGGAAAGTTACCAGACAATTGCTCTGGATGATGAAGTAAACATAGGTAGCTGTTTCCTGAGGCATCTGTACTCCTATGTTTATTGCAGCACTATTCACAACAGCCAAGAAATGAAAACAGCCTGTGTCTGATAGTCCTCAACAATTGATAAAGAAAATGTCGTATTTACATAGAATGGAATACTACTCAACCATTAAAAAGAATAGAATCTTGTCATATGTGGTAAGATATCATGTTAGATAAAATAAATCAGGCATACAAAGAAAAGTACCACATGATCTCACTTATGTGGGATATAAAACTCAATCTCATTGCAACAGAGAATAGAATGGCAGTTACCAAATGCCAGGGGCTGGGATTAGAAGAAGGGAAAGAATTTACCAATGGGTACTAAATTATAGTTAGGAGGAAGAATTTCTAGTGTACTGTTGCTCAGCAGGGTGGTTATAGATTATCATTGTTTACTGTATATTCAAAAAAGCTAGAAGAAAGACTTTGAGTGTTTTCACCATAAAGTAGTGATCTACATTTCAGTGTACTAATTACAAAAACATCCCAGTATTTTACAACATTACCTGGAACCCCATTAATATGTATAACTTTTGTGTTTTATGTACAGTACCTCAGTGCATGAATGCTTCTGTTCCTAAACAACTCAGTTTGAAAACAGAAGCACTTGACAAAATTTTTATTTTGTTTGTGAACTTGGGGTGACACAGCCACAGCCAACTTACCCACATGGATACAAACATCACCATCTTACCCAGAATTGGGAAACGAGTTAAGTTCATGAATTGAGGTACCACTGTATTCAAGGTAAATTATGAATATTAACAACATAAAAATAAAGACTAAGAAAAAGACTGGAATAATCTATTCTTTGAAAATTATACAAAACTTATCTGTAAAACAATGTATACCTGAAAAAAAATAAATTAGGAGCAATGTTTGAGTTCAGAATATTCTGGTCCCTAGATTCTCTTGTTCCCCTGCATGCTGAGAAGAGTATGACCTATTAATGTCAGAGAATTCTTGCCAGCACAGCACTATGGAATTGACCCAGCCACCACACAAAAAATGGGGCTCTGGTACACTTGGACTAAATCAACTCAGGGCTGCCGACTGTCACTGTCAGTGAGTAGCTGACTGGCATAGAGATTATAAAAATGTTTCATAGACCATGAATTTAAGTGGTGTAAGTCAGATACAAGGTTAAATATCACATGGCTTGTCTTATATGAGAAACCCGAAGTAAAATATTGAGTAAAATAAAAGACAGATGGTAGGAAATAAGGAGACAGAGCTTTTGCAAATGGGAAGGAACCAAGAAATGGTGGGAGGAGACAGAGGAAGGGAGAGGCGGAGTAAAAATTTAATGTGTTATATACATGTGCCAACCCCTTCTGATGAATGTGCTCATTATATACTCTAATGTATATTATAGATAGATGAAAGATAGATAGATAGGTAGGTAGATACATGTGATTTGGCTCCCTCAAAAATAATAATTTTACTTTCAATGCACTGTAATTGAAAACACTAAGTCATAAGAGCAAGGCCAACTCTTTGATGCAAGTGCCTTATTTCCCTACAAATAAGCCTCAGCATGATTTTTCAGGATACTTATATATCCTTTATGCCCAAAATAATACCTAATTAAGATCATTGGCTAGAAGGATGCATTTAGTATGTCTATTGCAACACGTGACGGATGTATTGAATTATAAAATATCAATATATGACTAAAAATAAATAAATATCTCCATTAAAACTTTAAATGATAATATAATTTAAAATTAAGAATTTGTAAATAATAAGATGGTGCCTTGGACAAGAAGTAAATGCCTGTGTAAACCAATGAACTAGAAGTTTATTACCGAATGACGCGTGAGTATAGACACAATGCATCAATGACATGCATACTTGATAGTGAACAGATGTGGCTGTTTCTAATATGAATCTTTATAACTCAATACATCATGTGTTATAATGGATGTATTTAATGCACTCATATGAAATACAGAAACATTTCCTGAATTCTGTTGCCTGCGATATTCTGTTGCTTTTGTGTAGAACATCTGTCTAATAGTTCTGAGTGGGATGAAGGATGCCCCACCCTGGGTGTGAGTGCTACCTTTAGGGTGGGTAGGCAGGACACAATCTAAACAGACAGAAAGACTGTTATTTTCTTCATGATGCTTTTGTTGTCTGCTGTTTACCATGAAGTCTTTCTTCTCTGCCATGCCCCTCTGCCAAACCACCCTGCTTAGGAGCCAGGTGATTATGGGCTGAAACTTCTACAAGCTGCAAATTAAATAAACCTGTCCTCCTCTGACATTGGGTATTGGATATTTTGTCCTACCAATGGGAAAATGTAACTAAGAGAGAGGTAGTTACATGGTTTGAGGGCATCCTCAAAATAGATGACCTAAGATGTGTAACCCTACTATGTCAGGTTAGACCTAGGGGGCTACACTAAAATGAGCAGGCCATTTGCATGCTTTTGAAGTTTATTTTACTCAAGGAATAGCGCTGTTTCCTTAAGGGTGGAAGTGTGTGGAGTTTTTGAGTTCCTGTTGGAAGAAAAGCACAGTTCCAATTTATAAGAGAAATGTATGGGCTCAGTTTACAGGCTTATATTATCTTTAGGGCTTAGAATTTTAGGAATGAGAATCTGCGAAGGGGAAAACAGACTCAGGGTTGAAAAAGACACTGTAATATTTGTGTCTTTAAGATGTAGTTTTTGTGAAAAGTACAAATTAAACACTGAAATTTCCAGCCAAGCATGGTAGACCATGCCTGTAGTCTCAGCATTCAGGACGCTAAGACAGGAGGATCACCATGAGTTCAAGGCCAGCCTAACTACATAGTAAGACCCTGTGTCAAAAACAAATTAAAATTCCCTTGTTTTTTTTTTTTACCCATTTCTTCTATTCTAACTCACATCCATTTTGAAAAATAAATTATCAAGCCCTGAAAATTTTGTATAATAGTGACTTATAATGCAGCAATCATATATCTATTTATATATCCAAGAAAGATGAAACTAATTGTTTACAGCCTTATTCACAAATGTGCTTAGGAGCATTATTCAGAATAACCAAAACAATAAATAAATAAATAAAACTCAAATATTCAATGATAAATAAAAAAATGTGGTAAATATAGCATTACTAGATGATATAATATAAATGAGCTTTGAAAACATTGTACTAAGAGCTGTCTTCCTATTTCCTTCTCTCTTTAACTTGCTCTTTGTATATATTTTGCATCTGTCATATAAGACAAACCTGAATGATTTTACTATATGAAACATTCAAAGGAAACCGACTGTAACAGAAAATAGATTAACGGTTACCTAGAACTAGTGGAAAAGGGGTGAGAAGATGGGGAATGACTGCTAATGGGCAGATGATTTCTTTGAGGATGTGATGAAATGGTTCTAAAATTAGACAGTTGTCATGGTTGCAGTGCTCAGTGAACATACTAAGACAATCCAATCACATACTTAAGCAGTGACCTTCCTTGTATATAAGTTATACCTCAACAAAAACTACTTAACAAAAACAAGATGATAGAAAAGTGCACAGGGTTCTACAGGAAGAACAGATAAGGGAGATGGTGACTATTGGTAAGGGGAACTTCATGTGCAAATAACAGAAAATCCAATTTAAATGGGCTCAAACAATAAGGCAATTGCATATATTACATATCAAGCATTCTAAAAGAAGTTCATTTCCAGGGTGGTTAAGTCACCAGCTCCCCATCACCCTCCAGGATCCAACTCCTTCTATGATTCCAAGCCATTATTCTCAGTTTCTTGGCTTTTGCTCTCAGGCTCTCCCTTCATGATCACAAGGTGTCCCCATGTCTCCACTTGTCACTTCCTCCTGGCAACATTCCAGATTAGGAGAAGGAATTTCTTCTGTGCTTCCTTTTTTAAGAGTGTGGTACACATTTCTAAAGGTTGCAAACAGATTCCTGCCATGTACTTGTAATCAGAAGCATCCCGTGTGATTATTTCCAACAGTCACTGGCAAAGGGAACAGAATGACTGCTGTTAGCTCAAACCAGTCCAGAGTGCTGCTCAGAGGAAAGAAGGGAGGAGAGGAGAGGCAACCAGCAATGGCCCTAGAGGAAAAGAAAGAGGACGTCCTGGCTGAGGCAATTCCAGAGCCAAGTTCACAGCTGGTAGAGGTGTGCCAGTTCAAGGGAGCCAGGAAGGAGTGGCTGGGAGAGCAGGCAGGGGAGAGAGGGAGGAGGCCGAACGGCAAAAGCACAGGACTAGAAGAGCGTGGAAATCAACAAGCTATTTGCTAACGATGAAAGATAAGCTCACGGAGCCAGCAAGTGAACCAGGCTTGTCTGTCTGCGCATCAAACCTTGTGAAACTAGGAGAGACGGGCCAAATTGTCTGAATTTTTCTTTCAGAGAGAAAGAAATATTCAGTAAGTGATTGGTGTTTCCTTAAGAAATTGAAATGAGATGTTAAAAAAACCAGCTCCTTTTCCAAAGCAATTTTCTTTATCTGTCTACTAAGCAAATTTCCATATTCCCTTGCTTTTCTCTTTTAGACAGCAAAGCCCTACAGCAAAGTGGTCAGGTCTTTTGCCAACTTGAGCACACACTGTTGACTTCCTGGAGTAGTTCAGGATAAAAGTGGAAGCATAGGACATCTCACTGAAAGTGAGAAGTTGAGAAGGGACAGATAGAGACTGTCTGCTAGGAACCATGAGGTTGTCACGGAATCTGCAGCTTCTTTTTCTACTCAAAGTGACTTATGAATGACCAAACAGTTCTGAGAGCAGGCTGCAATTCTATTCAATCTCTCCAGAATGAAGAAAATGAGGTCAAGCTTTAAAGTCACTTTCTTCCCAGAGGTAGAGGTGGTATTTGGGCTTTTACTAGGGCAGGTAGGTGAAAAGCTATGGTGTTCAAGTTGTAATCCACAATTTCATGGAGCACAGAAAGGAGTCCTAGGAATCAACATGCCATCTCTTCTCTAATTTGGGCATAGTGAGATCCGTTATGGCAAGTAGGTGGGTATGTTTTTATCAGTCATTAGGAGTCTAATAACTTGAACTGTGATTGTGACCCCAAATTCTCTCCTTCCCACGGGTTATTAGCTACAGGCTGTATTCCATAAACTTCCTAAAGGGAAGTTGCATGAGTCCTGAATCAGAATTTCAGGGGTGAGCTGCCAGTCAGGGACCGCAGATACACCTGCTGTGTTCCCACACTGGAGGCCAGAGAGGTGTCACCAACTAACTGCAGTAGGTTTAATGTTGAGTCTTGATGTCCGTTTATCATCTTCTAGGTTCAATGCTCCTCAAAACCAGAAAGAATTTGCCAGACTTGGCATGAAAGAGAAGGTCAACTTCCTGCCCAATACCAGTCAAAGTTAGGCAATTCCACCCATAAGGACAGAAGAACTAGAGGCAGATGATTAAGCACGCTAACATGCAAGTCTCACAGATAAAAGAAAATTTTTCATAATATGCAAACAAAAAATGTTTGAGCTATACCAAGATAGAAAAGCTCTTTCTAGTTGGGAAAATGAGAAATCACTCTCCTGACCAGAGTAAGGATAGAGAATCTTGGGATTCTGAGCCTGAATGCCATTTCTACCAATGGTAGTAATATCCTGAAACTAATTAACACTGTAGCCCAAGTCACTCCCAGGTAATATTACAACTGCACTGAGGCATAGAAAAGGTAGACCTAAAATATTATTTCCAAGTTCCTCAGTGAAGACATAAAATTACATAATCATTAAAATTTTCTAACTCAGTAACACAGAAAACTAAAACCTGTTTACAGCTCCTATCAGCCAAAGAGAATGAGCAACTCTGCACTTTAAACCCCCCTTTCAGTACAGGATTAGGCACAATAAAGCCCACAACAGCTTGTCTCCACCAGGAAATAAAATGATCATGTGCTTATCTATCATTTATTTCACACAGAAGGCTCACACCAATAAAACTATGGGTGTTATAGAGCTGTGAAGAAAGACAAAACCTATAGAACATACCATACACTTTTATGGCTTAAAAATGTGTCTCAGAAAGGTGAAGTAAATATTTATACACTAGCCTCTCTCATTATCTTTTTTTTTTCCAAGACTGATTATTTTTAAATATGGTAACTCCCCAGGTGTCTGGAGGTCAGATTCCAACGGCCCTTAGGTACTAGCAGGATCACAGTGATGGGAATCTCTGTTATGAGTGTTCTGCATGCTGCTTTCTAATGCCTGCTGAGGAGAGGCAGCCCTGAGAGGACTGTAGATTAAAGTGCCACCACACCCCACTCACACAGCCAGTGCAGCAACAAATAGATGCATAGATAGATAGACAGAATTATACATATATATATATATATATATATATATATTACATATAGCCTATGGTTTTTCATAAAATTATTTATGAATGCATAAGCTGCAAGAAGCCATACACTGTTGTCACTATGGACAAGTCTGTTTCCTTCTCCTCCTTTTGGGAGGATTTTAGACAGGATCTTACTGTGTAGCCCAGGCTGGCATGGAACATGCAAAGAACCCCTCCCCCAGCCTCCCAAGAGCTAGTGTTACAGACACATGCCACCATACTTGGCTTTCTTCTCCTTCAACACCTTCACAAAATTCCTACCCTGGAGGGGACAGAGATCAGAAAGTATGATCACAATACCATTCCCCTGTCAGAAATAATAGTGCTTTGTAACAAGGAAAAAGCAAACAGTCTCAACCCACATTTTTCTACTTTAGACTTTCCATCTGCAGCAGTATGAGCAGGGAAAAGAGGGAGATTTATCTCTTAATGAGGATTAAAATTTGATTAAGGCATGGGGCTGGAGAACAGCTTTGTTCATATGAAAATGATAACAAAAATCACATATATTTACATAGATATTTCATATGTTTACATGTACAGTAAATAAAATTGAAGCAAGTGACAAAGGAACATCATCATTAACCTCAAAATAAGCAAAAATTGTACAAAAACACAAATAAGGAAAATACGTGATGAAGTTAGGCTGAGAAAGCATATTTTCAAAGTTTAAATGTTCATTCCTCATAACACAAAGTAAATATACAACCACAGAAATAATAAATTGTTGGGTCTGGTGGCATATGCCTGTAATCCTGGAGTTCTGGGAGACTGAGGCAGGAAGATTATAAGCTTGAGTCCAGCTTGTGCAACTTGGCAATTTTGTAAGACTTTATCTCAACAAACAAACAAACCAACAAAAATCATACAAAGGCTGAAGGCGTACTCAGTGTGAAGGCTTTGGGTTCAGTCCCTTATGATACATAAAATGAGTAAGAAGAAAAGTTGGAAATATAGTGAAGTATCAGACCACTTGCCAGGCACATACGGGGCTCCGAATTTGACCCCCAATACCCTAAAAAATGAATTCACAAAAATTTAAAAGTCTATTAGACAATATGCCATATGCTTGTAAAATTTTTTAAAAATAGAATGTAACAGTGGTAAAGTGTGTGCTTAACATGGGTTCAATCCTTAGTGCCTAAATAAATAACAGTCTATTTAAAAAAATACATCACAAGACAGGTAGTGGCACATGCCTATAATCCCAGACTCAAGCCCAGCCTGGTCAACATCGCTACAAATATCCTGTTTGAAAATTTTTAAAAACCTGGGAATTCAGTTCAATTTTGAGTTCAGTCCCCAGTATCATCATAGACACACACACACACACACACACACACACACACACACACACACATTACAAAATATTCTCAATATTTTTTCCTGACAGTGTAATCTACTTAATTCTCTTTGAACTGTGCACTTAAAAGAGGTTAATATAGTAATTATGTATACAGTTTTTACTACATTAAAAAAGTACAAATAGAGAATACTCACAGACACAAAATATACCATTACAACATATGGCTATGAAAATGTAACTCAAAAAAGGCACATTATGACATATTATGAGAATTATAGAACTGAGACAAGAGAGGAGATAACAGTCTCCAAAAGGTACTTTTTTAAGTTGTCTTTTTCTTCTGTCTTTGTGTTTCTTAGAGGAGGGAAGGTTTAGTGTGGCTCAGTTTGTAGAGGTTTCAGACCATGCTTGGCTGGCTCCAAGACAGGCTGCCATGACAGAGAAGCCTGGCAGAGGAAAAACAGGTCTTGGCACAGCAGGCAGTGAAACAGGTAATTCTGTACACACCAAGCTCATAGAAACTGGAGAATTTTGTAAAGCATGAGCCACAAGGAAGAAGTTGAGAGAGTATGTATGGGAAATAAAAAGAATAGCTCTTGGATTTCCAGAAGGGGTCCTGAGTGGGTGACTCTTTTTCTTCCTTCTTTGAAAGACTTGATCAAATGCCTTAAGAGACATTTGATTTGGCTACAAAAGCTGTGGTTCTAAGTCCATACCAAATGAGACTTCCCCTGTGTGGTCATCCTTAATTCAATCTTCATGGAACAACTTCTGTGCCCATCACTAAGCAAAGTCTCCAGCTAGCTGGTAGGACACTGTGGATGTCTGAGCCTGTGTTTCTTTTTCCTATATAGTCAACCTCCCCATACCATTATAATATTAGTCTACTCTCCCTGGTACCGATAAAAACGAAAAAGACAAAAAAAAAAAAAAAAAAAAAAAAAAAAAAAAAAAAAAGATCAGTCCACTCACTGTTCTCATGCTGTGGCATAAATAAAGTCTCAGATGTTAAATATTTTGCCCATTTGCGATTTTTTTATTGCAAGATAGAAATAGGTAAAAATAGAGGAAATTGACCTGGCAACACTAAGAGCTGTTAGCACCAAAGATTACTGGCATTGAAAGTAGATAGCATCTAAGGCCGATAACACTGAGAGTGGTTAGCAGTCAAAAAATGGCAGCGAGTGGTGGAAAGTTGCCAGGAATCAGCATCTTCAGTAACTGAAAATTTTCTTTTTTTTGGGGGGGTGTGTTTATTTTTTTGTTTTTGAGACAAGTTCTCACCATGCAGTTCAGGGTGACCTTGAACTCACTATGTAGTCCAGGGTATCCTCAAACTCATGGCAATCCTCCTGCCTCAGCCTCCCAGATATTGTGTGCCACCAAGCCTGATGAGTCACTGGAAAATCTTGAGAGTAGCTGGGCGCTCTAGATTCTCCCAGGAATCAATTGCCAGGAGAGAAATTGAGAACTGTTAACACCAACAGATAAAACCCGCTGGTGTGCAAAGCTTAACGGCTGTTAACATTAAAAGAGATACAATTTTCCATTTTGTGATTTCTATCCAAATTGAACAAAAGAACCCTGCACTACTTCATAATAAAACTTCTGTAATGAGTGAAAAGAAAACCCACAGAAATAAATTTGTTCTAAATATTTAACAAGTAATATAATAGGACAGTGTATAATTTGAAAGTGAATAATACTGATTACATGTCATTTATATATGTTCACAAATGGATAACACAAATACTGTACCAGTGGTACTATCAGATGACATAAAAAGTTTACAACACACAAGAGGACTGATAGGAGTGAATTAAGGCAGGACTTTATCAGTTTCTAATACTGAATTTCTGTTTTTATTTTTGAAGGACTAGCCGAAGCAAATATGGTAAATTGTAAACTATTTTTATCTTCAGAGCCTAAGAATGAGTGTTATATTTCATTATATAGATTTTTACATTTAAATTTTTATAGTAAAAATTAAAAAGATAACATTATGAAAATAAAGTACTTGGCTGGGGATTTAGCTCAGTAGCATAAATGCCTGCCTTGCAAGCATGCGGTCATGAGTTCGATCCACAGTACCAATAAAATAAAAAAAAGAAAATAAAGTACTTAATTCCAAATATTTAGAAAACAATGACATCAAAAAGTGAGATACTAGTAATCTTCAAAAATAGAGGACCTTATCTTATGTGATATTATGTGATAGGAAAAATATTATGAAAACATCTTACTTCTACCCAATAATGACTTTTTTGGTAAAATAAAAAATAAGACACAGTTAAGAAAAATAAAAATACAGAATCAGAATAAGCTAGGCTATTTTAATTGAATTCATGGAATTGCGAATAGTGCCCTGATAACAATAGCAAAATATAATGCTGTATATATTTATCTTGAATCTTAAGTATCAGAGATGGTCCATCAGTTCTGGGATTTACATACAAATCCTTGGATGTATTTTCGAACAGTAGTACTGAAACCTTGAAAATAATCATTCTGACAAAAGCACATGTTTCATTTTTTAACATTAGGGAAAGAGTAAATTGTCATTCACCCAAGAAAAATCATAAACTAAGGACAGACTTCCTGCTTAGGTTGACAGTTAATATTCAGACTGTAACTGAAAGAATTATGCAATAATATAAATTTTGGGATGGCCTTTTGGATAGATGCAAGTTTATACAAATTAAAACAATTACTAACTGGAAATGAATATCTCATAAGCATTTTCACTCATTGAGAATAATAAGGACAATAAATTCTACTGAATTTAGGATGAATATGCATTTCTCCATATTTTTATTATAATTCACCTAACATTTGATATGTTAAGCATTTTCCCTTAATTTGTACAACATTTTAACTAGTCCACAATGCATTGCCCTGCAGTACTCTTTTTTGGTGGTCCTGGGATATAAAACCAGGCCTGAGCTTCTTGCTCTAGCCCTTTTTGAATTTTATTTTGAGATAGGGTTTTCCTAAATTGCCCAGGCCAGGCTCTAATTTATAATCCCCTTGCCTTTGACAAAAAGTCCACAAAATTAATATATATTGTATTTATTTCTCTTGGAATCAGATAAATTTATTATATAGACAAGGAGGGGCATAACTACAAATTTATATTACAATATATTTGAGACAATTCAATTATTTAAAAATTTTAAGGGGCTGGGGATTTAGCTCAGTGGCATAAGTGCCTGCCTTGGAAGCAGGCAGTCATGAGTTCGATTCCCGGTACCGATAAAAAGGAAAAAGACAAAAAAATTTTTTAAAAAAATAATCTGCTGTATCTACTTCTGTAACCAATGCTGGAATCAAAAAGTGTGAGATTACATTAGTTTTCTTTTCTTTTTTTGTTTTTGTACAAGGACTCAAACTCAAGACCTTGTGCTTGCCAGGCAAGTGCAAATGTCACTAAGTTATATCTCTAGCCCAACATACTATTAAATTAGGTAGCAATAGAGTTTACAAGAATATTTTAAAATTCCATTGGTAGTCAGAACAGCAAATGATACTGTGATTAAATTGGAAAACTTTCACAAATTAAAATGAAAAACTTTTATTCCAGCTACTTTTTTAACGTCTATGAGTTTGAGTCTAGTCAGCCTTAGGTAAATCCAATGCTGGGTCCTAGTTTTTTTGAGATACTGCTCCCTGCTACCTTTTCCCCACTTGAATCTTCACATTCTTTGTATTTATTTTCCTATTTAATAACAAGCCATCACACTTTGTGCCATGTTCATCTACTAAGGCAGTGCAAATTCAAAGGTGAATGTCGCAGTACATGAAAATCTTTAATTCTCATTGTCCATCTGCACCTTAAACACTGGAACTTTCCAATCAATAGCATTTAAGTCTCTGAGCAATGGCTGGAGTGAGACTTGTTTGCCCAGCTTCCATCCTTGTCCTTCTCTTTCAACTTTTTCTTTTTCATATTCTCAGAGAGTGTTAGCACTTAAGATTTTGTTTGTTTGTTTGCTTGCTTTGGCTTTTTTCCTTGTTTCAAGCTTTTTTTTCTCATTGGCCATTTGATATTTTGTTTCTCTCACTATCCTCAAAGGAGTTTAGTAATTGATAAGGTTTTATTCTTTAAAAACCGTTACACGATCACTTCAGGTAACCATTCTGCCTTTTTCCAGCCTCCCCTGAAACTGTCCCTTTATGTTGGTGAAAGAACTCAGTCATCTCCAGACCTCTGCAAGATGGGAAGGTGGTTTTATGTTCATTGTCTGCCAGTGTAGGAACAATTAGACTTGAAGTTAGAAAATTATATGTTCTCATAGAGACATAAAGTATCTCCATAGTTTAAGACTATGACTCTATAGTTTAAGACTCCATAGTTTAAGACAGGTGAAATCACTACATTTTGGGTAGACTGGAAGGAAGTTATGTTTGAGCTGCATTTCAAATTAAACATTCAGAATGACATATAAGGGAAATAAATCAGACTCACATTTGTAAATATCATACTGTCTTTTCGTATAAAAATAAAATAAAAAACTGAAAGAACAATAAGATCCAAAATTTTTAATTTGTAATAACGAAAGGGAAAGAAAGTGCTCTAATGGATATAACTGTATGTATATTTAAGTGTGTAAGAGATAATCATATTAAGTTTTTGTTAGCTCATCAAACAGAATGGTTTGTACTGTCATTGTTTGATTGTCTACGTTTTATGCTTTGATTTTGTAACATGAACTACTACTTCTAAGATAACAATATGTAATTTATCCACTAGTGACTTCTTACTGTTATTTTTTTGAAATTTTGTATTATTTCTACCCCTCTTTGTTTTGCCTTATTTCTCTAAAAAGAGATTTAAAAAAGAATGACATATTTGGGTGATAATAAAATCCATCTGAGCTGTTGAGTTACAAAAAAACAGAGTAGTTCAGTGAGGTGAAGCTCCATTCTTGAGTAATATTTTAAGCTCAAATTCAAGTTTACTTCTAATTGATAATTGGAAAACCAGAAGCATTTTGGTGCCAGTCTAATTATGTCAAGTAATGATATATCATATTGGTACTTGGGAATTTAATATAAATAATCTATAGTCTAAAGATTTTTCTATTTCTTACAACATATTTAGTTTCTTAATATAGAAAAATCTCATTAAGAAAGTCATACTGGAAAATTGTGTTCCCTATACATATTGTAATAGAATCTACTCTTGTCTAGAATTTATACTAATAGATAATGGATGGAAAAATACATTTTTATATAAGTGATCCAAAATTATTTTAAACCAAAGCATATATTATAGGAAAAGATATATTTTAAATAACATCAAAAGAATATTAATAATATTCTGTAAATTAGTATGTTATTTATAGGAAACACTATCACTTTTGTCTCCAAATTTTAATAAAGTAAAATTGATGTATCCAGCAAGCAATTTTCTTGAAAAAATTATCTAAGAGTTTTAGACCTGAAGACCTTCCATTCAAAACCTTTAGAAAAGAGGAAAAATGCCTTAGTGTGAGATTGATTTTGTCAAGGACATATAGGAAATTATTGCAAAAATAGGACTCATAAACCATGACTTTCACCTTCCAGAACAATATATGTAATGTTATTTTTGAACAATAGAATTCTCCTTAAATAATTCAATCTGAAATTCTGAGAATTATTGTTGAAAATGCAGCATGATGAAAGAGATGAAGTTAATATCTAGAGTTTCTGTCTCCAGAGTAGCTCTATTCTTTAAAATCGGATGACTAACCAACATCATTTTAATGAGGCTTCCTTTTACTTAGAAAGGATCAGATTAGCCATGCTTATAATAAAATGGTGTTCTGTTCTAAATACAATCTTTTTTGAAATATGACCAAATATAGAAAACACACTTATTGCTTTCTACCTGAATTCCTAACCACTTTGAATAACATAATTGGTGATTTAAGAAATAAAGATAAAGTGATTTTACCTAGAACAAAAAAAGCATAAGAAAGAAGAAATTTAAGAGTGAAAAATTATTTTGATGATTGTTTAAAGGTCAAAAGAGATCACTAAATAAAACAGGCCAATCCTTATAGGAAGTGAACCAGAAATTTGACATCTGGAGTTTTTCTAATGGTTGATAATATTAAAATAAATAGTAATTTGGGCTTCATTAAGGGAATAATACCTTCAGCTGCAGCCATCTCTGTGGTGGTGTATGCCTAGGACTTCCATGGTGCAGCATAGCATAAGTACATTGTTAGACACGACACAGGTCTGAAGCCATTCTGTGCTCCTTTCCTCATAGTGCAAAGGAAGAGAGGATTTTGCCCTATGTCTACTGATGATACTTATGTTTGTATTTGTTTTCTCTCTCTGTGTTAACTACTCTCAAATATTTACCGTAGGAATATTCCTGGTTTTCCCTTTAGTACATCATAACTATATATTTTGATGCCTACCTAGTAGTTTAGTACCCATACAACATTTTCCCTGGAAATATAAGTAATCTTAATAACTCATTCATAATCATCACCATAGAAGGGAAAATATGACATTTCTAAAGTAAGCTACTCATTTGTCTCTATGCCTTCACCTTATTCTAATCCAAAAATGACCATTTCACAAATGTTTATTTTCTTGGTTCACTTTTGTTCTCACATTACCTTCTTATTTACCTCATCAAAATTTCTTTGCTTCTTTCTTTCTTTCTTTCTTTTTCTTTCTTTCTTTCTTTCTTTCTTTCTTTCTTTCTTTCTTTCTTTCTTTTTCTTTCTTTCTTTCTTTCTTTTCTTTCTTCCTTTCTTCCTTTTTTTCCTCTCTTCCCTTCCTCCTTCCTTTGTTCCCTCCTTTATTCTTCCTTTTGAAACAGGGTCTCACTATATAGCAGAGACTGGCCTTGAACTCCCAGTGAACTTTCTAAATCCCTAGAGCTGGGATTACAGCAGGGAATTTCTATACCTGGCGTCTTGTTTTACTGATTGTCTCTTTATCCATTATTTTCTCTTCTATTTGCATAAGCACTCCCTGAATGTAACCAACCTTGTATTCCCAATCAACACTGTCAAATACAGCATATATTTTATTATAATTCTTCTTATTATTTATTGAGTGTGTAAACATTAAGCAATTTTTAACATGTAGTATTACTTTAAAGTTTCCATAATCTGGACTTTACTGTGAACTCACATTAGAAAAACCCTCTCTATTCCAAGTGGATGTAAATACGTAATTTTACCTTAACGTTAAACTACAATTTAAAACATTCTATAAATGAGTGCTTCCTATTATTTGACTTCATAGTCGATGTTAGCCAGCATGGTTAACTTTAGTAACGCTTATTAGCTAATCCTGCTCACTGAACGGCCATTGCAGTCCAGTGTGAGCTTGTCAGACATTTCAGGAAAAGCATATACATTTATAAATGATGCTCCTTGGTGT
Organism: Cavia porcellus; assembly: GCF_034190915.1. NCBI lineage: Eukaryota > Metazoa > Chordata > Mammalia > Rodentia > Caviidae > Cavia > Cavia porcellus. The sequence continues at coordinate 227,785,942 of NW_026947484.1, read as the reverse complement.
CTGACAGAACGGTCACCTTTATTCATCCTTCCTATACCTTTTCTGAGTTATGCCCTCAGAACCATTTTGAGTTTGGATGAGACTGCACGTTTCCATCTCTTTGATGGAATGGAATGAGTCAGCTCCTGCTAGGACTGTTGTGCCAAATTTCCTTTTATTGCTGTTAAGAGTTCATCTCTTCTCCTTTAGTTATACACAGAGAGATCCTGGAGGGCTTTTACCTCAATACTTAAATGTTCCCACTGGCATCAGCTTTTCACCAGTGTAACACACTAGTGAGCATTAGAGTTCATAGCAAAGCTATTTCCACCTTAGTAGCTTGGCTGACTTTTCCTTTCAAAGAGAACCCCAGAGATTTGATGCGAATCATTTCCACTGAGGTTAATTGGACAACACATTGAGGAGACTGGTTATAAACTCAAGTGTCATCTGCTTAGATGCTAAAGACCAAACTGCAAGCTTGGAGTTTTATTTTAATTGTCACCCTTCTGTGAGGTGGAAAAGAAGTCAATTAACAGATTATTCTAATTATCAGAAGCATGTAAACATATCCCTATATTGAAAATTGTATTATATATTCTCCTTCATTCAACAGTCTATATTGTTCCATGACATTCAACTTTGTATAAAATATTTAGGTTAATAGACACAGCCTTAGTTAATTAATTAATTAGCTCTTATTAATGATATGTGCCAAAATGAAAATAAAATCTCCCTTAGTCAAAATCTTGCTAGGAAATTTTCTTTATCTATATAAAACTTAATTTGTGCATTACATATATTATGGACTTTTACTCTATGTTATACATATATTCCTGGACAATATATATTTTAAAAAAATGGGCCAGGGATATAGCTCAATGACACAAGTACCTGTCTGGCTAGCACAAGATCATGCATTTGATTTCCAGTACCAAATGTGTATTTGAGGCATATTCTTCCTGGGGCATGTTCTTTATCAATACAAAATTTAATTTATGCATTACACATAATGTGAACTTTTAGTCTATATCATACATATATTCTTAGAGAATACACTTTTTAAAATGTATTAGAGGCATACTTTCACTGAGATGCTTTTTCAGTTTTATGCTTATCTTCTGATTATAAATACGTGGAGAAACCCAGGATTCTAGTGAATGAGCTGTACCTTTGCAGCACAGGAGTGTGGCAAATGCAGTGACCGGGAAATAAGAGTGCAGAATACGCTTAGTAGAAATTACTGCTAACATTACTTCTTTTTAAAAATTTTATTTAAAGAAAGAAGAGAAAATTAAAAAACCAAAATAGATAAATGAGAAAAAAGTAGAATAAAGAATTTAAAAAATTAAAATCATACAATCTCTAGGTGATAGATTACATATTGTCAATACATAAAAAGTGGCTAGGCACTCAAACATTGACAGTGCAATCTCTTCTGTTCAGTGATCTAATAGGGAGTTAGTAATATGGTCATTTATTTTACACACTATAAATACTGTTATATCCTTTAGAGCAATTTCTTTCCCTTTCACTTTTACAATATCTATTATACACTTTGGATCCCATTATTCTGTCAGTTCTTATTATTTTTTTACTAGAGAGAATGTGATATTTACTAACAGGAGTCTTCTTTATTTCAATAATGAGGATATTCTCAAATTCCCTCCATTTACCTATAAAGGCCTCAAGATCATTCTTTTTTATAGCTGAATAATATTTGATTGAATAAAAATGTATATTTTTTCACCCACTCTATGGTTGAAGGGCATTTTGGTTGTTTCCAGGATTCAGCTATCACAACTTGTGCTGCTCTGAACATGGGTGCACATATATCACTGTGACATGACCTTTTCAGTTTTCTGGGAAAATACCCAGGAGGGGAATACCTGGATTGAATGGAACTTTCAATCTTAGTTTTTTGAGGAATCTCCATACAGATTTCCACAGTGGTTGCACCAGTCTGTGCTCCCACCAACAGTGGGGAAGTATTCCATTTTCTTGCATCTTCACCAACATTTGTTATGAGTTGTTTTCCTGATGGCAGCTGTTCTTTCTGGGGTGAGATGAAATCTCAGTGCAGTTTTTAATTTGCATTTCTTGTATGACCAGTGATGGTGAACATTTCTTCATATATTTATTTACTATTTGTATATCTTCATCTGAGAACTGTGTGTTCATCTCTGATGCCCACTTTTGGAGGGTGTCTTTGAATTTGGGAGGCTCGATGTTTTTCAGTTCTTTATATATTCTGGATATAAGTCCTTTAAGGGACTGTGGACTAAAATTCTTTCCCATGCTGTGGGTTTTCTTTTCACTCTGTTGGTGATTTCTATTGAAGTGCAAAAACTTTTAGTAATGTGAGATCCCAGTTGTTGATTCTTTGAAGTATTTCCCATGTGATTTGCATTTTATTCATGAATGCTCTCCCTACTCCTATATGTCTTCAAGATTTTTACCTACCTTGGCCTCCAGTAGATTTAGTGTTTCTGTTTTAATATCTAGATCCTTGATCCATTTTGACTTTAGTTTAGTTACTGGTGATAGACATGAGTCTACTTTTAGTCTTTGGCATGTAGAAAGCCTGTTTTTCCAACACCATTTATTAAAGAAGGTATCCTTCTTTCAGTGAATATGTTTAGCCCCTTTGTCAAATATCAGGTGGCTGAGTGTCTTTGTAGTTGTGTTTGCCTCTTCTAATCTGTTCCATTGATCCTTAGGTCTATTACTTTGTCAGGACCATGCTGATTTTATCACTGTGGCTTTGTAGTATAGTTTCTAGTCAGGGATTGAGATGCCTACAGTCTTGCCTTTGTTGCCCAGAATCACCTTTATTATTCTAGGTTTCTTTTGTTTCCAGATGAATTTTAGGAATACTTTCCCTAGATCTGTAAGGTATGGTAATGTTAATTTGATGGAGATTGCATTGAATCTGTATAATAGTTTTGGGAGTATGGCCATTTTCACAATGTTGGTTCTTCCTAACCAAAAGCAAGGATTAGCCTTCAATTTTCTAATATCTTCTTCAATATTCCTTTTTAGAGTAATATAATTTTAAGCATATAGGTTGTTGGGAGCCGCGTCTGTGATAGCTCGCCTTGCGCGGCGGACTTGCGGCCTGTGGTAAAGAGCAAAGCCTGAGGTAGATTACCCCTCCCATCGAATATGTTAGTTTCCTGCTTACCGCGTAAACAACCCGCTCAACAATATAGTCTGCCTGGCAACTGATGATGTTAGCCAATCAGCTTGCCTTGCTTACTTTAACATGATTGGACACTGTACCCGTATATATACCGGTGCCACCCCTGGGCGGAAGAAGAAGCCAGGTAGAAGCCCAGAAGTAAAAGCCCAAAAGGAGCCGCGGAGAGCGGACCGGTAGAGGCTTTGGGGCAGACTGAAGCACAAAAGGAGCCGCGGGGAGCGGACCAGAGGAGGCTTCAGCTGGGAGAACCCAGGGCAGGCTGTACGGAGAAGAAAAATAAAAAGAAAAGGTTGTCCACTACCAGACTTTGTCGTGTGTCCTTCCTGCCGGCCGGGAGCGGACATCGACAATAGGTCTTTTACATTCTTGGTTAGTTTGATTCCTAGGTATTTCATTTATTTGGATGCTATTATGAAAGTTGATATTTCCATAATTTCTCTTGGTGAATTTTTGTTCATGTACAGGAATGCTATTGATTTTTGAGTGTTAATTTTGTAGTCAGCTATGCTGCTGAATTTTTTTTTTAATTCTAGCAGTCTTTAAATGTGGTTTTTGGTTTCTTCTATGTAGAGTATTGTGCCATTTGCAAATAATGATAATTTTACTTCTTCATTTCCTATTTTTATTCCTTTTATTTCTCCCTCTTGTCTGATTGCCCTTGCTAATATTTCCAGAACTATATTAAATAGGAGTGGTGATAGTGGACATATTTGTCTTGCTTCTCATTTTAGAGTGAAGGTTTTCAAGTTTTGTCTACTTAATATAATCTTGGCTGTTGGTTTGTCATAGATGGCCTTTATGAGATTGAGGAATGTATATCTATTCTTAGTTTTTGTACATTTTTATCATGAAAAGATGTTGGACTTTATCAAAAGATTTTTCTGCATCTATTGAGATGATCATGTGATTTTTATTTTTGGCTCTGTTTATGTGGTGTATTACATTTATTGTTTTGTGTATGTTGAACCATCCCTGCATTCCTGGAATAAATACCACTTGTTCATGGTATATAATCTTCTTGATGATTTGCTGCATTCTATTTGCCAATATTTTATTGAGAATCTTTGCATCAGTGTTCATTAGTGAGATTGGTCTATAGTTATCCTTTTTTAGTTGGGTCTTTCTCTGATTTTGGTATTAGAGTGATACTTGCCCCCAAGAATGAGTTAGAGAGAAATTCTTCTCTTTCAATTTCGTTGAACTGTTTAAGGAGTATTGGCATTAAATCTTCTCTAAATTTCTTAAATAATTCATCCATGAATCCATCAGGACCTGAGCTTTTCTTTGTTGGTAAGTTTTTAATCACATCTTTTATGTCAGTAGCTGATATTGGGTTATTCAAAATTGCTATATCTTATTGGTTGAGCTTTGGTAGCTCACATGTTCCTAGAAATTTATCCATTTCCTCTGTATTTTCCACCCTATGTGAATAGAGATTTTCAAAGTAGGTGTGAATGGTCTTTTGAGTTTCCATGGGATCTGTAGTGAACTCCTTTCTTTCAGTCCTTATTTTCTGGATTTGAGTTTTTTTCTTTTTCTTGATAAGGTTGGCCAGGGGTTTATCAATTTTGTTTATTATCTCAAAAAAAACCCCCCAGCTCTTTGATTCATTAATTCTTTATGTTATTTCTTCAGTTTCAATTGCATTAATTTCTGCTCTAATATTTACAATTTCCTGTCTTCTATGAGCTTTGGGTTTGACTTACTCTTCCTTTTCTAAAAGCTTGAGAGGTAGCAATGGGTTATTTATTTGTGTTCATTCCATTTTGTTTATGTGACTATTTATTGCTATATATTTCACTCTTAGGACCGCTTTCATTGTGTCCCACACATTATGGTATGTTGTATCTGCATTTTCATTGTATTGTAAGTATTGTTTTATTTCTTCTTTAATTTCATCTGTAACCTACTGGTTATTCAGAAGGTTGTTATTTAATTCCCATGCAAACTTTGTAGGTTTTTCTGACAGTGATTTCCAATTATAGTGCATTATGATCAGATATCATACAAGGGATAATTTTGCTCTCTTTGCGTTTAGTTAAGAATGCTTTATGGGTTTATTTTGCTATATGTTCTATTTTGGAGAATGTCCCATGTGCAGCTGAGAAGAATGTATATTCTCATGTGGTTGGATGGAACACTCTGTAAACATCCACTCAGTTCACTCTCTCCCAGGTATAATTCCATTCTGTTATTTCTTTGCTGACTTTTTGTCTAGTTGATCTATCTCTTTGTGACAGTGGGGTGTTAAGGTCTCCTATTATGATTGTGTTCTTGTGTATTTGATTTTTCATGTCCATTAGTATCTGTCTTATATAGTTGGGTGCTCCTGTATTTGGTGCATATATATTTATAATTATTAGTTTTTTTCTCTTGTAGTTTTCCATTTACAAGTATGTAGTGGCCTTCTTTATCTCTTTTAATCCTTTTAGGTTTGAAGTTCACTTTGCCTGCAAACAAAATTTCTATCACTGCTTTTTTCTGGGTTCCTGTTGTATGCAATACTGTTTTTTCATCTGTTGACTTTTAATCTGTGAGTTTCTTTTTGAGTCAGATGTATTTTTTGTATAAAGCATATTGTACGATCCTGTTTCTTGATCCATTCTTTCAAACTGTTTCTTTTGATATGTTAATTGATCCCATTTACATTTATAGATATCTCTGATACATACTGGCTTGACTTTACCATGTTGTATTACCATTGTGGTTTCCTGTTTTTCTTCCTTGTTTAATTTTTTTGTCCAGCCTGGTGGTTTCTTTCTGTTTTTGTTCTGGAGATAGTGGTCATTTTTAGCTTTATCTAGCATGTCTTTCAATACTCTTCCTACAGTTGATTTGGTGGAAATGAATTTCTTCAGTTTTTCTTTGCCATGATAGTATCTTGTTTCTCTATTAAATTTGAAAGACAGTTTTTCTGTGTGCATCAGTCTGAGTTGAAACATGTTTTCTTTTAGGGCTTGAAATACTTCACTTCAGGCTTGTCTTAACTTGAAGATTTGTTCTGAAAAGTCTGTTGTGATTCTAATAGGCCTCCCTCAATAGGTGAGTTGTGTCTTTTCTCTAATAGCTTTTAGTATTCTGTTTTTATGCTGTATGTCTGGAATCTTATTATATGTCTGGGTGTAGATTTATGTTGATTGTGACTATTTCTCATTCTGTATGCCTCACTTATTTGTATATTATATTTTTTCCTTATGTGTGAAAATTTTTCTGCTATTACTTCTGTGAATAGTTTAGTTATGTCATTTGCATTGACTCCTGCATCTTCACTGATGTCTATGAGTCTTATATTGTTTCTCTTCGCATTGTCTTGAAGCTACTGGATTGTCATTTCATGCTGCTTTGTTTTTTAATAAGTTCTAACCTTTCAGGATCATTACATCTGACCCTGTCTTCAAGGTCTGTAATTCTATCCTGAGCTTCATTTAAATGGTTTTGCCAGCTTTCAACAGAATTTTTTGTTTCTTGTATATCTCTTTACATTTGTTCCATGGATTCTGCTTGTTTTCTATATTGTTCATTCAAAGTTTCAATCAACTCTCCATGCTTCTTTATTTTTTATCTATTTCTTCTCTAGGTATGTTGAGCAATTTATTTACTAAGGTTGTTATTTCTGTGTTTACATAAGACATTATTTTTAATTTGATTTCCTCTATTGTCTCATCAATTTGTTCCTTTACTTTATTTGCTATTTTTTTCAGAGATTCCTGGAGTATGACTTTTAAAGTCCTCTATTTCAGTGTCACCTGTACCTGCTCCTGATGGACTAGTTGCTTGAGATTGCATTTTACCTTTTCATTTTGTCATTTTTGACCTTTTGAGTAAATATTTGGTCTTTCATTCTCAAGTCTCAACTGTCTGCAGTGTAAATTTTAGGGTCCTACTGTGCAGTTGATGTACCACAATCGCTGGGTACCACAATGAAGAGGAGAGCCAATCACCTAAATTCCTCCTACAGGGCCTGTTGGGTGAGTCCTGTATTCTTTTTGGGCTAAGTAGTATAGAAGTATTGATGTAGGTTAATTCTTAGTTCCTGCTGTTGCTATGTCTTCCAGTTGTTGTGGGTCACCAGATATCCCTGTCTATAGTGTTTGTGTCTATTGTGGCCCTACTGTTTCACTGGGGGTCTCATAAGCTCTTTTAAAGTTCTCCAAGTTGGTGCAGGTCTTATTGGAGCACTCCTCAACCTGTCTGATGCTCTCTGTGTGGAGGAGACAATTACCCACTCTCTTGCCAGACTTGTCAAGGTTTTACAGTTGGAGGAAATTTCACTTCCACTGCTATTTATGCACTGTAGATCTCTACTTTAGGGGTAAACTCACCACACTGACTGGAGCCTGCTGAGGTCTTCTGTTTTGCTGAAGGTTTCCTGAGTCTCTCATCCAACCAGCATGGTAATTCATTGTAGCCCAAGGTTCTGGGAGGAGTTGGATCCAAAGGTCAACTGCAGTACTAAGTCTAGGAAGCCAGTGAGTTCCACAAGGGGCAGTGGCAGTGGTCCCAGATGGCTAGGTCCTGTGGGCATGGTGGTCCAGGTGTTCCTGCAGAGGGGCAGGCCCAGTGGTGGCAGTCCTAGGTGACCCAGGCCTGCTGGAGTGGCCCAGGTGTTTATGGCTGAGGGGCTGGCCTAGCAACAGTATTCCAATGTGTTTTATATAAAAATTTGATTATAATCAAAGTATCAAATTTGGACTCTTAAGTGCAGTGCTACTGACTGAATGCTTTGGTCATCTTTGCATCTTTGTGACAAAATACTGAAATAACCACCTTCAAGGAGGATAGGTATACTTTTGTTCAGGGTTTTTGAAGTTTTATTCAAAGGCTGATGCCTCCATTGCTTTGAGCCTGAAGCTGAACAGAATATCATGGCAGGGGTAGCATGATGGAGTAGAATCATTTACCTCATGGAACTCAAGCAATAGAATCAAAGATGAAAGACTTAATCATGATAGAGTTTCCCAAGGTCATGTTCCCCTAAAACACTACATTAACTTGGCAGTACATCTATGATCTTTTTCATAGATTAATCCACTTGTGAAGTTAGAACTATTATTATGAAGTCCTTTCAAAAGTTCCACTTCTGATCATTGCTCTGTTGTGAACAAAGTTTTTAGTATAGGTGTATTTGAGGTTAATTTCTAATCTAAACTGTTACACCTAATCACGTGGTTTTAACTTTTATTCTGTGGTACTGAACTTTCATCTTCATTATGAAACTTTTTGAACTTATTCTTCCTTTATTCTCTTGCTCTTATTTCTCTTTCTTATTTTTCTTTCTGTCTTTGTGTATGTGGGAGGGGTGTTTCTTTCCAGTTTGTAATACTGGGCTGGCTACTGGGATGTTTTCAATTTTTCACTGTATTCAGGAAAAATCAGAGGAACTCTAAATATGAATAAATAAAATTATGCATAAGTACTATCACCATATTAAAACCACCCGATAGCATAGACTGTATCTCTGTGTGTGTGTCACAATTCCATACTAATTTTAAAATTCTGAAAAACTCATTGATTGTTTATCAGAGTATTGAACTGGGAGTAATTTAAATCTTAGAAATCTAGTACATTCTTATGATTTGAAACCATTGTTTATTTTAAAGTGGCTAATTTTTGTAGAAGATATTAAGGCATTTATTTTGAAAAATTAGTTTATATGGTAGTCTTCAGAATCAGCAGCTATTAGATCATGTAAAATGTGGATGCAATTAAAGGAAATGAGGAAGATAAGTAGAAAATACACTTCTCTTTGAGTCATAAACTAATGAAGTTAGAGTTGACTCTCACAGTTGATAACTATATGATTCTTCTCACTTTCTTAATATGTAAATGAGAGTAATGCCAGCCTATATCACAGATTTTTGTGAAGGACTTCATGATGGCCAACTTGGTGGTGGTAGTGAGAGAAGGCTGCTTTAAAACACACATCAGAAGAATACTTGAGTTATACACTGAAGTGGAGGTGAAAATGAAAGTGACAAATGGGAAAGCAAATGAAATGACAAATACACTTGATAAAAATCTAGTATAAAGAGATGGATAGGTACTAAAAATGCAAGCCAAGATCATATCACTAGGAAACAGACATAAACTGAAGATATCTCCTTACTGGCATTCCAATCACCCCTCAAAGCACAGCATAGGAAAACAGCAAACACATAAGAAAGTAAAGCAACAAAATGCTTCTTGAAACTCATGACTCTTCACAAAACTGATTCAAGAGGTATTGATCTGCTTAAAAAGAGGTATTGATCTGCTTAAAAAATATATATGTATATATTATACATATATATATAGTATATATATGTATATACATATATATGGTTGAATAATATGAATATATGTATATATGTATATACATACATTGAATAATATGAAATGATATATATATAATATATATGTATATACATATATATGGTTGAATAATATGAAATGACAAAGGAAAAACAAAAAATCAAAATGAGTTCAGAGATGCTATAACTAAACAAGAAATGAACTTAATAAATAAATAATCAGTGAGGTTAAAGAAACACAAATAAATTATATCTGAACTAACCAAAATATTGCAGAACACAAATGACCAATTTAGCAAATAATTAAAGTTCATAGAAGGGTACCAAATGAAATCCAGTAGCATAGGGAGCAGAAATGACTTGTGTGAGGAGCAGTGTCAGAACTAGATGATTAGCTTGTTATTGGTCACCATATAATCAGATATAACTTAAAAACAACAAAAGATCATTGAAAATGAATCCAATATCTGCTAGATGAAGTAAAAAGATTAACTTAACACTGAAGAGAGAATAATCAGAAGACAGGATGAATGGCATAAAAATGTGTTTATAGAAATGATAGCAAAACATTTTCCAAGTATAGGGAAGGAACTAATTGTATAGGTAAATGAGGTACATAGAACTCCAAATGGCCATGTTCAGAAACGAACTCTGAAACACGCTATAGTCAAAGTTCTGGAAGCCCAGAACAGGGACAAAGTTTTAAAAGCTTTTAGGGGAGGGCTGGGGAATTAGCTCAGTGGTCTATGTGCCTGCCTGGTAAGTGCAAAGTTGTGAGTTTGATCCCTGGTACCGCAATAAACAAACAAACAAACAAACAAACAAATAAATAAATAAAAAAAAATAAAAACTGTTAGGGAAAAAATAAATCCCATATTAGCTAGTGTTAATTTACTATTTTTAAAACTTCTGTACTATTTCTACCCTTTTATTGTTTTTAAAATAAAAAAAAAATATAAGCCCATTATAATTATTGCAAGTTTTTACAACACAAATATTAAAGGCCAGGGAGAAAGCTCATCAAGTCCTAAAGATGTCTTCTAACCCAAACTAATATATTATTGCAAAACTGTATTTCAAAACTGATACATTAGGATCTTCTGTGACAACAAGTACCTTAAAAATTACTACTGCCAAGGCATTACTACAAAATATGCTCAACAGTTATCTTACACAAAATGAAGACGTCAAAACCAAAGGGGCTACAGGAATGAGTATAGCAAGAAGGGTGAGCAGCTAAGCAAAAGGCCACAATGAAGGACCCAGCAACAGGAAAGCAATCCAATGACAGGAATCTCCTTGTAAAAATGTCTCTCAATGTGAATAGTGACAGTTTTCCAAGTGAGAGACACAAGTTGGCAGAATGCATTAGAAAAAAACAAAAACTAGCACTATGCTTTATATAAGAGACACACTTAATGCCAGAAGGAGTCCGTGGACTTTCTTAATTACCATCCTCACTGGTGGGACAAAATGCTTGACAACTTAAAGGAGGAGAAGTTCATTTTCGATCACATTTCATCCTACAGTGGGCTGATTCCAAGACAGGACAGCGTGAAGAGGGCATGGAAAAGGAAAAGCTGCTCACTTTATGGCATCCATAGTTTAGAGGAAAGGGAGAAATCTGGGGAGGGAGATAAAGCTCCTAGGCCATGCCCTGCTGGACTTGTGTCTTCCAACCAGACGCCAATTCCATTGGAAAGTCAGATAAACACCAGGACAATCCAATCACTTTCCAAAAATTGCCATCCATTTGAGTTTGTCTGTGGGGGGCCATCTAGATGTAAGCCATAACATTCTATAGTCTCTAAAGGACTCCTCTGTTTTCCGTCATGCAAAATGTGCTTAGTCTATCTCTAAGACTTTCCAAACTCCTAGCAGTTTCAGCATTGCTGAAAAGTCAGTTTAAAGTTTCCCCTGAAACTGGAGGAGAATTCTCCATTGTGAGCACATTTAAACACCATTCAGCATTCAACATCGCTAGTGTACCATGGTAAAAGAATATCTCTATTCCAAGAATGGAGAAACAGGAGTATAGAAAGAAACTGGGCTAAAGTAAGAAGGAAACACAGCAGGACAATCATGAAATTCCATAGCTCTATGCCCAGCAACTGAGGCAAGCCATGGCAATGAACGGTGAGATCCAAGGGCTTGGATGTCAAGCCCCATGGCACTGGTGGTGGTTGTAGCCCACATGGCCTCTCTCTTGGGCTGTATCTGTTTATCCTTTGTGGTGTTCCTCAGACAGCTCATATTTCTGGCTTGTGTAACTTCCTGGGTTCCCACTGTACTTTTGGCCTCACTCACATAGCTTTACACAGTGATCTTCCAGGGGCACCCTGCCTGGCCTCCAAGACCTTATGAAATCCGTGTGAAACCCTTCCTGACCTTACATCTCTTACATTGTTCATACCTATAAAACCAGGACCTTCTGGATGACACCAAAGTCTACCATCTGCTCAAACAGTGCCAAGGCACTTTGCATTTTGGCTGCAGAACTCTTCCAGTGCTTGAATGACTGAGCGCTATAAACTGAATCCCAGGAAATGAATTTTCTAGGTGGTTTTTCTAGAGATTTGTGCTCTAGGGCTCTCTTTTCAAATCAAAGCCTTTGACTTTTGGAACTTTAAGCCTGTGATAGGTGGGCCTTTATTTGTTGTTTACAAATCCTCACGCCATCTTTCTTACATGCTTGATCCAGAGTATTTAATTCATGTTTTATACTAATATTTTCATCAACAAAGTGCTTTTTTGGTTCCATCTTTGAAGTCACTTTCTTTCTGAAAATTCTAAAAACATTTTACATAAGGCTTTTGCTCTTGTTTCTCAGGTCTTGCTAAACATAACAAGCAGTAATCATGCTACAGGCTGAATCTTGGGCTGTCCCAAAATTTTAACCCAAGTTTAACTAATCTTCTTATCTTAACCTCAGTCCCCTTCAAAGTCTCAAGACATGAGGAAAAAGTAGACAAATAAATTTTTATTCTGGGCATAATGTACGTGGTCTGGAGTCCACCTGCCTCTGGGGTCCCTGTTGGGAAGTTTCCAACTGGAACTTCCTAAACCTAATCTTTCCAACGTGATTTTTTTAAAATGAGTGTTCTGACCTTCTGATGTCTGACCAGAAATTATCATCAAACTTGGCTTACAGCATTCTGTGTTGTACATCTAGCTAGCATTTACAAACCTTCCCAAATTCCGAAGGCTTCTGAACCACATGATGAGCTATCACGATGATGACTCCATTATCAGTGCCAAAATCTGTTGTTGTCACTTTCCTGACTGCTGGGGAAAAACTATTTAACATTCACAATTTAAGAGAGGATAGGTTCCTTTTGATTCAAGTTTCAGTTGGCTTCAAGATAGGACTACATGACAGAGGTATATGGTGAAGAAAAAACTATTCACTTCATGGAGTCCAGGAAGAAAAGAGAAAAGGAGGGAGCTGGGAAGGAGCTAAACTCTTTCAGATTATACCTCAAGAAACAGTCCTGTTTCACATACACCTTCTAACAGCTAGTCAGCTATAAGCCACCATAATCCAATCGTGTTCAAAAGCCCCACCTATGAGCATGTAAGGCTCTTTGGTGAAATCTGGATATAAACCACAACATAGACTAAAAATCAGTGAATGGAAAACAATGTCCTATGAAACAGGCACCTGGAAACAAGTAGGAGTAACTATCCTATTTTTCAGACAAAGTACATTAAATCAACCTATCCAGAAGGCGTAAAGAAAATTACAATGAATTGATGAAGGGAACAATTCAGCAGAAAGACTATAAATATAAATATAAATATAAATATAAATATAAATATAAATGCACCACACAGGAGCACAAAGCAGTTTGTAAAACAAGTGAACAAAACCTTTGCAGAAACGAACTTAACAGACACGTACAAACTATTTCAACTAATGACTATAAAATACATGTTTTTAGTAGCAGATGGAACACTATCCAAGTTAAACCACTTGTAAAATGAAAAAATAATTGAGAGTATACCATGAACATTATCAGGTTAAAGTACAATGGAACTACAATTCAATGGCAAAAGAAAACACAAATTATGCAAAAATATAAATAAACAATATAATCTTGGGATTTTATCAGAAGTGATAATACAACTGTACAGTAAATCTAAATAGCAGGACTTCACTGTGTTCTCAAATACTAACCCACTGTGTTATTAACAGTGTTCAGTTCTGTTACTGTGATAAAGTTTTCAAGAACAATAACATCTGAAATATGGTTCTTATGGTAGAATACAATTCCCAGAAGGGTTCTTTGAAGGTTAATTAGTGAAAGAACCTATATAGCTAAGGACATATAAAATAGTCAAAGGAGCAGAGATTGGCAAATTGATAGACAATTCAGAACTCTGTTTTTTCAGATGTAGTTTTTTGGGTCCATGGTCATGTTCATGTATTTGCACACTGTTTAAGAATGCTTTGGCTATGGTGGCAGAATTGAGTATGTAGAATAGAGGTCATATAGGAAGCAATGTTAAATATTTACTTCTTGGTTTTTTTATGAACAAATTTCTGACCCCTAACCAGAAAGCTGTCCAAATAAAGGACTGATGATTGGTATAGAAAGAAGTTTGCATGCTATGAATTTATCACTTAAAAATTTGAAGGTTGACTCAACTGAAAACAAAGAATTCTTATAAAGAAATATTAAGATGTGGAAATCTGAAAATGAAAAGTACTGAATCACAGTTTTGAGGCCCTATGACATAATACTATGGTTAAAATAGAAAATTCCGATTAGGTGAGTAGCCATGCAGTGAGCATATGAGTGCTTGAGGGCTGAGCATTCACAATGTAGGTGAAGTCAGATTCTTCTAGGAAACTGTCCTTTCTTGGCTGAGAAGGCCGACTAATTATATGTTTACTTTATTTAACTTGCTTTGACTTCTGCATTTCTTTAACATAGAGTCAGAAGTCCTCTATATTCTGTTTTATCTGCTGGAACAGTCAATGTTTTTTTTTTCTTTGTTCTTGCATAGAAACACTTTATTAGATTCTTCCTGGGTTTTGTTTGTTTGTTTTTTGTTGTTGTTTTGTCCTAGGATGTGTATCCTTTTCAATTGATTTCTTTTTAATTCTTTCTTTGTGGTGGAGCCTCTTCTGATCCTTAGATTGAGTTAGTCTTTCCACACTCCCCACATATATTTTCATATTTCTTGTGTTGCTTATGAAGCAAATTACAGCTGTCTTTGAATTCTCTTTGAGGTTAGGAAATGAACTTTACTAGAACAGGGATCACATAATGCTCTGAAGACTGATGCATGGAGCTTAGCCAATGCATCTAACTACATATATATTTCAAAGTTATATAAAACTATGAACAAATACATTCATGAAAAAAATTTATGAACATATTAATATCACTTTTATTATCAGTATGAAATGTGACATTTCTTAAATTGTATTTGTATCATACTTGCTATAGTTTGGATCTTGACTGTGCCCCAAACGCCCAAATATTAAAGTTTTGGTCTCTACTCTTGATGTTGCTGGTAACAGAACCATCAAGACTTAGTATAAAATAACTCCTCATAGGATTCTAGCCTTTTTTCTTTTCATTTCATTTCATGTCTTGGCCACCATGAAGTGAGCAGGCTTCCTGACCACACACTCTCACCATGATGTACTGGCTTGCTGCACACCTTAAAACAACTGATCAAACAACCGTGAACTGAGGCCTTTGATGCTGAGCTAAAATAAACTATGTTTTTATCAAGTTGACCATCTTAATGGATTTTAAGAAAGCACAATGATTTTGTTTAAAATATAATATTTTGAAGTATAATCTGGTTATAGAAATATATCATCAGGCTTTATATAGTGATCTATATGGACAAATGAATTCAATTTTGCATTCTGATGATCAAAAAAGAAGCCTATAAGTTGCTCATACAGCATTGGATACATCGTTCAGTGTTTATTAGTCACTGTTAGTGCAAGTTCTTTTCATTTTTTATTTGCTAAAAAGAAGGGAAGGAAAATTATAACACTGACTTTGAGGAATCCAGTCCATTACAGGAATAAGGATGACTTCTTTTGTCTCTCTCTGCAGAATATGTAACTTTGCAGATGAGACTGTCAATAGACAGAAGTCATTTCAGGGTGCTAACTTTGCTACACATGGCATATAGAAAAAAATATCTGTCTATCTATCTGGTATTTCTCATAAATTCTCAGTGCGTTCAATTTATTATTTTAGTACTGTATTTCAAGATATTGTGAAGAGTGAGAAAGCTAGACTTACTCGAAAATAATAATGACCTTTCCTTTTACCTTTTAACTTAAATTCCTCACAGTCCTGGGTCACACAATTCATTGTCCTTTTTAGAAAGCCTTTTGGTAATGACTTTCTGCAGTTAAAGAAGATAAAGACATCAGAAACTAAATGACAAGTGACAAAACTAAACAATGACATGAATATATAGGAAGAATTAGTTCATTGTCCACATGCTTAGTCAGGAGTAGACATATTTTTAATTATTTGTTAAGCTTTATTGTAGAATTCAGTTGCTAGTTATATTTATATCAGTTAACTGTTGATAATTTGACTTACATTATGTTGCTCACAGTGATATACATCATTTTTGAAGCTAGATTCAAGATTTGGAGTAGTGTGCAACTATAGTTGAAACACTATTCAGTATGTACTATAGAAAATACAACCAAGATGCAACTCTTTCTGTCCTCTACCTTATCATATGATTGATGTTTATATATGTCTTTAGGGCTTCCATAATGTTTAAGATTTGTTTAAGGTTTGTTAATGTTTAAGGTTTGTTGAAACCTTCTTTTGGAAGCCGCTTAGGAGTTTTTCTTTTCTGAATGTTCTATTCCAGTTTTCAAAGTCTCTCTGTGATTGTAATAGGATATTTTACTACAGAGACAGACAAGTGAATGTGCATAGATCTAAACCAGAAAAGAACATTAGATGCATAATTAGGAAAATAACACATAATTTGCAAAAGACTTGCTTATGCCCTGCCCACTTCAGCATTGATCAACCACTTCCAGGGTAAGTGTGGAAATTAGCTTTGTAATTTACAATTCTTTCTTCAAACACCAGTTACATGTAACTGAATTTAATGACAATTAATATGAAGCATTTAGTATCATATTTATTTATTTAGGGTTGAGATGTTATATACAAATTATAAGAAAAGAAGAAGTCTTGTATTTAAAGAAGCAGGAACATTAGTATGAACGGTAAAGCTAAGCCAAATTAATATGTTTGTTATTAGCCCCAGAGCATATTTTTTTCTGATTTTGGAGAAATAATTTGCTGGTACGTTTCTTTGAGTTCAATCTTTCTCTCTGTCTCTGTCTCTTCTGTCCTCTTTCTCATTCTCTCTCTGTCTTTTTCACCATCATTTCCATGCTAGATGACATCTTAAAGAGCACTGAACAGCAAGCTTGCACATTGTGTACTCATGTTGCTTGTAACCGATCTCAAGTAAATATGAAAATGCCTTCACTTTGTATTCCATCTACTCATACATGACAAAGGACAGGGGCCCAGATTAGGCATTTCTTTCTTACTGATGAAAGCTAATTAAGGGACAAAATAAAACTATAACAAAGATAATGTAAGCAGCTAAGTTTATCAGAAATTAGTGCACACTCAGAGACGGATAGGGTTCTCAGGATGGAGAAGCAACAGCCAGGCTTACAAGCCTTCAAAACAGATAAACGACAACTTGAGACTATACTGCAATTAGCAGTACTAGTTCCAAGAAATTCAGATACATATTAAAACCCTAGGCTGCTGATCAGGACATTTGAACCCAAATTGCCCTCCCCAAATGCCTTTTTCCTTTCCATATACCCTTTCTACATGCCTCATTTTTCTAGTGGGTTAATATTTCTTAAGTGGCTATACCTATAATTCTACAGGTTGATTGTAGGCTGACCCAGGTTGTACCCACATCATGACTTTGCTGGATAAATTACTCACAAAGAGCCTTGGTTGCCACCCACTTGGGATCTCTCCTGGAAATCCAGGAGTCAGTCCTCCTTTTTATCAGTGAAACTCTCTTAACTTCCTCCCTTGCTTTGGGATCTCATTCTTTGATGTTGTGAGATCACAAACTGAGCAGAGCTGACATCTAACAGATTGAGAGTTGTCTTTTTCCTGTATCAAAGATATTGGCTTCCAATATGAACCCTTCCCTGCAAACACTCAGTATCTTATCAGTGGCATTTGCAAAACTTACAGAATATTGCTCTCAAAGGTACAGGCCACCCAGCTCTATCAGGGAATGCATTGAGTACTTTGGAATTTATTTTTGTATCTATATTCTACATTAATATGAAAATTCAGGTAATTGTAAGCCTATCGCTAGACATATTTCTGAAAAGTTTCTTATGCAATATTTCTGAGGATTTTCTATGATTCATAACAGTATAGTCACAGTTTTCTGCCATGGACTATATTTTAAATTCTTTTTATTCTGGACCCATGGTCTAAGCATTAAACCTAATGCCTTCTCATGGCAAATATAGTTTCCAATTACTTTTTAAAATGCACTTTGAATCATTTGGGCTTTTTACCTTCTAAATAAAAGACAAAATAGAGATTGTAAGTAGGGAAATAGAAAACTCTTGAGAGCAGTGAAGATAACTAACTATGATACCAAGAGACAGTTTGTCTGAAGCATAATGGGAATGAGTGGAGAATCTCACGTGTTAATAAGTGCCTTATCTGTGCTTTTAAGAAGACAGAATTCTGAAAAGCTCTTAACTTAAAGGGCCGCAGTTGAAAATGTGGATGAAAAACTCTTCTGGCTTTAAATGTGTGAGATATTCTCTGGAGTAACTGACTAGTTTAATTAAAGTGAAAAGCCTCCGAGAGACAGTTGAACAGAGAGGAAATGGACCCGGAGCTCAACACCGAACAAAGGCCTCCTTAACGTACAGTGAGGATAAGTGGAGTCTCTGCCTTGCAAGAGCAGAATGTGATGCCAGAAAGAAACTAATCATGACAAACGCAGACAGTCTCACTGTACTGGCGGGACAAGCCACCGTGTTTATTCTGACCTGACTTGAGAATTTTATAGAAAATTGAGAGACTGTTGGGAAAAAAAAGAACTAGTAAATATGAGCTATCTTTTTAAAAAAAGATCAACACTTTCCACAGTCTTAAAATTTGGAGGGAACTCATGTGAATGTAATAATGAAAGAAACATTAAAGGTACAATGGTTTATATCACCACATAAAGAAGCTTTTCAGTTTTTCTTCCTGTTTTCTAAATCACTTCATTAAGGCATAATTAACACACAAAAAGATGTACAGACTTAGTGGGGGCTGCTTGATGAGTTTGGAGGTAAGTACAAGCCCATGAAACCATCACCACGATCTATGTAATAAATATGTCCACCACTCCCCAAAGTTCACTCCTACTGATTTATTTTTCCAATATTTTTATTACAATGTACTGGTTATACAGATTGACAGATTTCCTTTGATGATTTTGTACATGACCACAACGTACTTTAATCATTTCCTGTCATTATGCCTTTTGCTCAGCCTTCCCCCCCGTTTTCCATTTTGTGGGACAGAGTTTGAATGCATATAATGTATTATGAACCATCTTTATATTCCTTTTCCTTTTAAAATTTTGTGATAAGTAAACCTATGACCAATCCTTTTATCAAGTTTTAAGTATATGATAAAGAAATATTAAAGGCATTATACTACATACCACATCTCCAGAACATTTTTATCATGCATAAAAGTTTGCACATAGATTAATTCCCCATTTTCCCCATGATTTTGGCCACTACAATCCACCATCTGACTTTACTTGTATAAGCTGTAATATTTTAGATTCCTCATATAATTGTTATTATTGTAGACAGCTACGTTAGATAGAAATTAATAGACAGTTGGAGAAGGATTAGGCCTTGTGGAAGTCAGTGAAAAAGGTGAGACATATCAAGATTATAGTTAGAGGCAAATCTGAAGAGAGCCACACCTCAAGATACAGTAGCTAGACCTACAAACCTCCCTTAGAGACAAATACCAATTTGAGATTATAATGAATTAGTACCATCTTGCCCAGCGAGCCAAGACAGGCATCAGACACACAGGTAAGTGACAGACCTCTAAGCCAATCCTCTCTCCTTTTCTAGGAATGTGTCTGTCCTTCCCTTGTCCCTTGCTGTGTTTCTCTTTTCTCTATTGGGTCAATATTAACTAAAATGACCATACTTGCAATTCTCCTGGTGGATTGTAGTTTGACCACATCCCACCCCTGTTGGGATTTTGCTGTATAAAATATTCTTGAATAAGTGTCACAGTGTTCACCCACTCAGACCTCCTCCTGGAAACCTAGAAGGTGTTCTTCTTACTGTTATTTCCAATAAAATTCTCCTGACCTTCTCCTGTGGTTTGCAATTTCATTTGCCAATGGTGTGAGACTGAACTTAGCACACCTGAAGTCTAATAGGTTGGGAGTTACTTTGCTTCTTCATAGCTTCCTGAAGTATTTTTCCTTCAGTATTTCACATATTTTGGTTTTCATAATGTCCTGCAAATTCATCCCTGCTGTGGAATGAACAACATTTTTAAGGTTAATATTCCGCTGTATGTATGTAACACAGTGACTTTATTTAATCATCTGCTGATAGACTTTTAGTTTGCTTCCATGTTTTTACTATTGTGAATAATACTTTAATGACCATGAAGATACAGGTATTTCTGCCAGATTTTGATTTCCCTTCTGTTGGACAAATACCCAAAGTGGGACTGCTGAATCATGTGACAGTTTTATTTTTAAAATTTTAAAACCTTCTGTTCTTTTTCCATCAAAACTATATCATAATTTTCTTTTGTCCACATCATTTCCAGTTTTTATCTTTTGTTTTTGACAATAATTAACCTAAAAGGGGAGTGATGATATCTAAACCTGAGGGTATGGGAGACCCATTCTAGGTCAGCTGGTCCCCTGGAGGGTATAAAAGGGAAACGAGGAGGGACAGACCTGCTTTTCTTTCCTGGGAGGAGTGCCAGTCTTCACCTCCACCTTGGACACCCTCTCTTGGGTTCCAGTGCAGATGCTTCAGTTTCTGGTGTAGACTCCAGCTTCCCATTGCAGACCCATTGCTCTTGATATGGACTTGCACAGGACACTGCAGCGAGTTCCAGACCTTGGACTAAGTCCCCTCTCTTAGACTTTCATATCTACTTTTCTGATTTCCTTAAGTTCACCTTTTTCAGATTTCACATATAAGTTGGACCATACCAGGTGTATCCTTCTGTGCTTGGCTTATTTCACTTAGCCTCATGTCTTCTAGATTTATTCATGTCCCAGGTGACAGAGTTTTCTTTTCAAATTCCAACTAGAGCTGCATTGTTATATATATCATACTTTATCCACTGATGACAACTAACATTATATTTATACCTACACAACCATGACTAATGCTGTAAGGAATATAAGAGTACAGATAACTCTTTCATGTAATGACTTCGAATATTTTGGTTTCTTTTACCCAGAGGTGGAAATTACTGTATCATGTGGTAATTCTATTTTTTTTGGAAGAACGCCTTTTCTATTTTCCAAAATGAGTGTAATAATTTATATTCCCACCAAAAATGTACAAGGATTTCTTTCCTCCCAGCCCTCCTTATCCAGCAATGCTGTTTCTCTTTTTATCTTTTCGATGTTACTCATCTAACAGGTGTGAGATGATGTATCACGGTGAGCTTGATTTGCATTTCTCTCATGATTTCCATGTAGATATTGGCCATTTCTGTGCTTTCTTTCCAGAAATTTTTATTGCTATCCTTTGGTCAGGTTTTAATAGCACAGTGAGTTTTCTTGGTTTTTAGTAGATTGATTTCCTTTTATATTTTGGATATTAACTCCTTACTAGATGTTCAAATTGTGACTATTTGCCCTCAAAGAAATTGTCTTTTCACTTTTAATTGTCCTTTTTTGATATGCTGAAGATTTATAGTTTGATGCAGTACTTTTAGTTTTTCTTTTTATTTATTTATTTACAGGCTTTTGCTGTGTACTCTAGGCTGGTCTTGAGCTCACATTGTGGCTCAAGTCTAGCCTTGAACTCAAGCTCCCTAGTGCTGGGAATATCACTGTGTGCAATCATGGCAGCTCAGTCTATTTTATTATTAACTGATATTTTTAATAATAGTTTAGGCTTACAGTAAAATTCAGTACGAGCTACAGAAATGGCCCATATACTTCCTTTCTTCATGTAAACATAAATTTTCACATTACTAAATCCTCCACTGGAGTGATGTATTTGTTAAAAAATAATTCTGTTTTGATCTATCATTATTACTCACAAAATGATAATTATTACATTACATTAACTACATATTTCTTGCATAATATAATACAGAATTATATTAATTTTGGTCTTGTTCATTCTAACATTGAAACAAATTATAAGGACCTATCATGTTGTTATGTAGAGTAATTTTACTGCCCAAAAAGTCATTGTGTTCTGCCTAAATATTGCTTTCCTTTGCCTGACAATCCATTGCGAAATTTCCTTTCAAAATAGCTGTCACACCATCAATGAATAAAAGTCCAAACCAGCACTCATGCCAGCAAAGAATGCGTCTGATGCTCCTTGCCAGCATATGGAGTCGGTAGAGTTCTAGAATTTAGTTCATCTACTGACTGTGCAGTTATTCTCTCATTTTTGTTTTTAGCTCTGTTTCCCTGGTAACTCATGAGGTGTATCACTTTTTGATTTTTCATCTTTGGCAAAGACTCTGTTAAACATCTTTGGCCTACTTCTTTATTTTATTTTTTTAAACAAATAAAAGAAATGATATAAAATTGAAAAAAATGTAGGAAATTAACACTAGTTAATATATCACATATTGTGTTCTTAGAAGTAAGAGTTCAGGTTACAAGATTGAGGCATGAAAAAAATGATCAGTCAGTCAAACAATGACATCACAAACTGTTCTTTTTGATGAATTTATGGAGATTAGCAGTATGTTATCTCTATGTGGATGTTTTTGTTTTCTCATTTTTGAGATATAAGTGCCATTATATATTTAGAATAATGATTCACAAAAAATATCACTTGCAAATATGTCAAGTATCTAGCTTGTCCTTTCACTCTATATTTAGTGTCTTTTGCAGGGCAGACATTTTTAATTTTGATGACATTCAGATTGCCAATTTCTTTCTTTTATTGATCATGCCCTTGGTGTTTTATCAAAAAGTCATTGGGCAGAGTCATGGATACCTAGATTCTCTATTGAGCTTTTCTATTAGTTTTATAGTTCTGTATTTCACGTGTAGGTCTATTGATAACATTTTAAATAATCCTCTATGTTGATGGACCTAAATAATTTATTTATTGCCTTTGGTACAAATCTTACAATATATTTAGCTACTGTCCTGTTGATGACTTTTTTCTTTCCAGGTTGTGTTGTTACAAATGGTCTTATAAAAACACTTATAGATACATCTTGGTGCACATGTGCACCGTGTTTTCCATTTATCTGGGAGTAAAATCCTAAAGGTTTATTATGTACTCACCTTCATATTTATTGTTCTGCGGTTGCTACTGCAGCTTTACCCTAAGAGCTGTAGTATCTATATCATTACTTCTGTCCTTACATTCACTCTTCTGTGAAATAATCTTAATGTCTAGACTTTTACTTGATAATAAGGCTGATTCTTATACATTCTTAGCACTCATATTTTCTCCTTTTTTGTATTCTTATATGTTACTCATTTTGTTTTGAGTAGTTTATTTTGTTTTGATTTGTATATTCTTTATATTGTGAATAGTCTTTCTCTTTCCCTCCCTCTCTTCTTTCTCCCAGCTTGTATACTGTTCCATCATTTGTTTTTCAGTTTATCAACTTTCATTGATTTTGTTTTGTTTAATTAACAGAACCTCTGAATCTTTTATTGCAAAATTTAACTTATTAAAATTGCGTCTTTTGTGTTTATTTGTGAAAAATTTTCCTAACCAGAGTTCATAAAATTTCTCTCCTATATTTTGACTGTTATTTGTAAAGTAATCCCAAATTTTGATAATAAAGTACAATCCAGTATTTTTCTGCACAATATACTAAAAAGAAAGCCCATTTGAATGAATAAAGAGACTGTTCAGAACTTGTATCATAAGATAGTCTGTAAGAATTATTCGAATTTAGCAGAATCTCAGAAGCAGTCAGAGAGTTAGGCAAACTTCATAATAAACAGTTGGTTCTAAGTGAAGTTGCTGGATGCAGTAAGCAGGAAGCAAGCTAACTAGACATGGCTAACCTTCTCTGGTTGGTTTAGCGAGCACATTTGACTATTTGAAGCAGAATTGGAAAAGAGATCAGAAAGTACAGAGCCTGGGTGAGTTGCTGAGGCAGTTGTAATAGATTCTCTCTGACCACTTGCTACAGAGGTTGTGGGTCAGAGTTCTATTATTATACATGATCTGGGTATTGAATTTTGTGTGTCCAGTCTTTCAGTGGATCATTTTCTCTGCACTCTTTTGAAAATCTCCTGTCGTTTTCCCCACTGTTGTGCATCTCCATTTACAGTATCTGAGGTGTCTGTGTATGTGAGAGCCCTCAGCCTAGTCTGTTTGCTCATTTCTGGCAGTAGCATGCTGACTGAATTATCATTGCTTTGTAATAGGTTTTTATTTAAACCATGAAGTCCTAACTTTTATTTGTTATTAAAGAGTATTTTAACTATTTCTGGTTTTGCATACTTCATTATAAATATAGAACAACTTTAATATCTCTGAAGTTCATAAAGCTTTATAGAACCAATCATGCTAAGACAAATGTGACTTTCTACTCAAGATTATTTTGTACCTACCTATATTATTTAAATTTTTAATGTCTCATAGTATTTCAAAATTATTTTAAATGTAATTTATGTCCTTTATTACTATGATAAATGCATTTTATTTAAATTTTTCTAGGCATTGTTTTGTTCCACAATATACTAAAAAGAAAGCCCATTCAAATGAGGTGGATTTAGTTGTGATGAATGAGATTTAGTTATATCAAATGTGATTGCTAACAGGTGCCTCTAACTTCTACACTATTGAAATAATTTTGAATATTATATATGATCATACACAAGTATATTTGAATATCATAGCTAATTTATTCCTTTAAATCATCTGAATTTTAATGTATTTTTCATTTGTTGTATAAGACCTTTAGTTAAACATTGAGAGAAGTGTTGACAATATTCTTGGTATTTTCATTAAATGAAAAGAGAATTAATTTAACATATTTAAGTAAAGCATATTTTATATGTTTTTGTAGATATTATTTCTTAACCTATGTAAAGTTATCTTCTTATTTATTTATTTATCTAGTTTTTTGAGATAGAGTCTACTGTCTCATTCAAGTTGGCTTTGAACTCACTATGTATATTAGGGTGGCCATGAACTGTGGTGTTTGTCCTGTCTCAGCCTCTTGAGTGCTGGGATTACAGAAGGGTGCCACCATGCCCAGGAATCTTCATATGTAATTTACTCATTTTGTACTATACATATTTATTAGTATTATAAAATTATTTTTATTCAACTGAGTTAAATACATTTCATTTGACATATAGTATATTTTCTAACAATAAATCAAACTATCCCTCTACTATATGTAAGAATAGTGTCATTTTAAACATTTCAGAGTTTAGCTGCATTTTTGTTTGCATTATTACCTGAATATTCATGGAGACTGATATCAGGTCACATTATTATCTATTCTGGCTTTGGTTTTCTGTTTGCTTGACATCAGGAGTTTCATATATAACAGCTATATGTAAATTATATCTTTTCTGTCTTTTGAAAGAATTAGTATAAAATCAACATTCTATTTTTCCTATTTTTTGTCTTGGGTTGTAAAATTATCTCAGCTTGTGATGTTGGGGGAAATACTTTGAATTATAGATTTGTTTTACTACCAGTTAACATCAGTGTTAAGGAATTTGTATTCTTCTAAAATATGCAGTTTGTTTTCATAACATCCTATACTTAAAAATTTCCTATATATTCCCAAATGTTCTCTCCTTGATTTAACAACTGGCCATCTGTTAGAAAGTGATGCACACTGAAGCTTTTACTTAAGGAGAAATGTAAGACTTTCACCTTTTACTATGAGTACAGATTGATATTTCTTGTTGAACTAATAATAAGGCACTGCCAACTCTCTCTGGGTGTGATAAGGCTGTTATGTCTAAGCATCCTTTCTGACAGAGAATGTTTTTTAGCAAAAGATATAATACTGTAAATTGATGTCCATGTAATTCACAGATCTCATTATGAACCTCACCACCTAGAAATAGCTCACCTTAAAAAGAGTAGAATGATCCAGTAAAAACAAAATGAAAAATTTTTGTGATTAAAAAGCCTTGGAAGATTTTCGTTCTGCTGTGGAACATGTGATCAATATTCTGAGAACCAGTTAGTACTGCATAGAACTTTTTCTACTCTGTATGACACACAAGATTTCCAAATCAAAGGAAGAAGCCGCACTGTTTCCTTGCACAATACAGCTGATGGTGTGCTATCAAATGGACTTGTTTATTTATGAACATGAACAAATTTCACTAGAGTGTTTGTGTGAGTGGAAACATTAGCTGTTATATCCTTAGCTACAGTCACCGCTGGATGAGCAGTTTTCCTTCCAGTGATTAAACCAATATAATATAATTGTAGCCTCTCAAATGATTCCTCTGAAGATTTAAATGTTTCACTATTGCTCTATGATTAAACCTCACATTTTCTTATTAGGAAAACTAATGTAATTATTTTCTAATAAGGCATTTCCATTTTTACTTATCAATATTGTGAGGCTACTATACTATCCAAATAAAAGATGATTACCTCCTCCACTTTTCCATAGATAAGAATCAACATTGTTTTATTACAGAGCTTCTTCATTAAATTGTCCTACTGGCTTTGCTGAATATTGAAAGTGGTTTGACATCTTGAAAATAATTTTGCAAGAGTTTGAAGAGCCATAAAAGGTGTTAGTCTTCCACATCTAGTCTGTATTACAACTCAAAGAACTAAAATGTTAAAAGGTTTTCTGTACCCAACACAAATAAATTAAATAAATGTTTTAATTAATTTATTTACTATTCTTTTTCTTTGCTTTCTTTAAAATTATGAATTTTTTCTGTACTCTGTGATGCAGATTGAATGATTTCCTCAAAGGTCCTATTTTTATTTTCAAGTTAGTCCTTGCACATAGTAAACACAACTCCCTTCTGGCTGTTTGAATAGGCCCTTACTCAGAAATGTCTAACCTCCTGAAGGAACAAGACAAGTACTCCACAGCAGTAGTGGAAGGCTGCTTCACTTCTCACTCAGCTGAGCAAACACCTGCAGTGTCCACCTCCTAGCTCCCTTTCCAGGGGTAGTTGGAGTTATACAAACAAGAAGTTAATTGAAGGAACCCTTTCAGATTGGGGTAGAAAGGGAAGCACAGGCCAGAAAGCCAGAAGGCAGCTATTTAAATAATATCTGGTAGACTTAGAGACAGAAAGAAACAAGAAGGTGGGTGTGGATAGAGACCTGGAACCATGCAGGAGCATGCAGTGGCTGCTACTGCAGTGATCAAGAGGTGGAGAAGAGATACTGCAGCAAGGGCAGGTGGGCATATTCCCACTGCCACCAAACTCTGGACCCACGGGGTAGGGCACCCGTTGCCAATCACTCTAGTGGTGCAGAGCTCAGTGCCCAGGAGGGGTCCATCACATCACAGAACAATGACTTCTGAACTTGGTACTTTGTAAGCTTGTTCCTACTGGCTCCTGGATACTGCTGAGATCCAAGCAGAAGCACTCTCCTGATCTAAGACTGAGGCACTGAAGTTCTGGGCAGGATGGAGAATCTATCAGAAGCATCTACAGAGTTTGGTGTGGGTGGAGAGCCAGAGAGAAGTAACGAGATCAGTGAATGTTGCATGGTACACTCACCTGATGAAGCACAGAGGAAGTAGATTTAAACATAAGTGGGGACTTCCATAGAGGGAAGGCGACAGAGATGGTGGAAGCCCTCTACAGAGAAGAGCCAATGCTTGATCTGCTCATCCCCCACCTTTCACAACTGAAGATGGTGTGCAATCATAGGACAGGGACAAAACATCTGGCAGGTCACACTCACAGAAACACAGTGGAAACCTTCCAAAGAGTCCTGCCTGAAAGGAATGAGAGGGAGGTTTTGTGTCAGTGGGTTTAGAAAAACACAAACAAAAGTTGATTGAATTAAATGAAGTAATACGAGAAAGGGCCATTCAAGTAAAGAATCAGAGTTTTTGAAAATAGATCAAGTAGAAATCTAAGACATGAACAATTCAAATTAGTGACTTCAGGGGTGATCCGTGTAAGGAAAACGTATCAGAACTTAAGACAAAGTTGATGTGGTAGCACCTGTGCTCAAGAATGACCAACAAACAAGACATCATCTCTGCTAGCTAGCAAAACCAAACCAAACCAAACCAAGTCAAACTCCCCATGAGAATTAGAGGAGTTCCGAAAAGGTCTGAAGATGAGAGCAACGGCATTAAAAAAATCATAGCAGGAAAGTTTTTTAAATCTAGGAAACAATTCAATATTCATGTAAATGAGACAGAAATCTCAAAGAGCCACAATCAGAAAAAAATCTACATATTACATCACTGTGAAAATTTCAGAAATTCAGCTCAAAGAGAAAATACTAAAAACTGTTAGGGGGAAACTTCAGTAAGTTATAAAGGCAAACCTGTCAGAATAGTAACTGACATCTCGATATAAACCTTAAAGACTAGGTGAGCTTGGAGTAATATTTCTCAAGTCCTAACAGAAAAAAAATGTCCTTCTAGATTTCTGTATCCTGGAAAATTCCATTTTAAAATTGATAGAAAAATGAAGATTTTTCATGACAAAGTAAATCTGAGGAAATTCACCAGCCAACATAGTAAAAAAATTTCAAGGCAACCCTAGAGTGACAGGGAGTCCATCATTCCCAACAATGCCCAAAGAAAAAACACATTTAACTGGGAGATAATTTAAATAAGATGAAAAAACAAAAGACTCAACACCTGAAAAGTAATAAAGTGAGTAATTTCAGCAAATACCTTCCGGTAACATCTGACAGTGGGAATGGTCTTGGCTTCCCAATCAAAGGACACAGAGAGGGAGACTGAGTCACCCCACCCCAAATTCCAGGCATATTGTTGCCCACAGTAAGCACAGGTTATTCTCATAAAACCACACAGGCAGAAAGTGAAAAGATGGGAGATGATACTCTATTCATTGGAAGTCCAAAGCAAATATATGTAGCTATGTTATTTTCATACAAGTCTAACTTCAAGCTAAAACTAATTAGAAGAGACAAAGAAAGACCATTAAATACTGGTAAAAGAAACAACAGGAAAGAGTAAAAGTTATAAATATATGCATCAATTATAAATCTACCCAATTTTATAAATCAAGAGCTACTGGACATGAAATGACAGGCATCAAAACTATCATAACAAGGAACTTCGTTACACCACCTCATAAACAGATCAATCATACAGTAAATCAACAAATAAATATCAGACTGTCATACAAATAGTCTTAACAGATATCTATAGAGTGCTTCCTCAACAACAGAACACAATTTTTCTCAGTAGCCTATTGAACTTTATTCAGAAAGGACCATGTCTTAGGACCTAAAGCATGCTTTAGTAAAGACAGATGAATTGAAAAAATCTCTAGCATACTAGTAGATCACAGTAGAATGAAATTAGAAATTAACAGCAAGAGAAAACACAGAAAGTACATGAAAAAATGGAGAACAGATAATACACTTGAATAAACAAGAAGTCACAGAAAAAATAAAGAAATTAAAAAGTTCCTAAAATCAAAGGATAGTGGGAACATAAAATACTAAAACTTATGGGAAGTAATGGCAGTAGTTTTAAGTAGATCTAAGAGAGAAGTCTTTGCTGACTTTAAAAGAATAAAATAATTACTAATTATCAATAATTACTAATAATCTAATTATGCACCCCACAGCCCTAGAAAAACAAGAGCAATCGAAATCGAAAACTAGTAGAAGACAAGAAATTGTAAAGATCAGTATGAAAATTAGTAAAATTGAAACTAAAAAACAGCATAAATGAATGAATCAAAGATTTTGTTCTCTGAAAGGATAAATAAGAGAAAAACCTTAGCCAAATTTACCATAAAAAGGGGAAAAACAGGACCTATATTAAATTAATCAAAAATGGAAAAGTGGAACGGTTATCTCAGAAACCTACAGCATTGTAAGAAATTATTTCAAAAACATAAATTATGATAAATTGGAGATTGTAACAGAATTGGGTAAGTTCCTAGACACATGTGTATTATCAAATTTGTACCAAGAAGATTTTAAAATCCAGGTAGATCAATGACAAGCAATGCAATAGGGGCAAAAATGAAAGTTTTATTGACTGACTGTAGTGTTTTACCTGAACTTAAGGGACTAATTAACACCAATACTTGCCAAAATCTTCCATGAAACTGAAAAGAGAAATAACATTGCCATGTTTATTCCTGGAAAGTAACATTACCTTGATAACCAAGCTGGATGACTCAGGAAAAAAAAGAGCAAACAACAACAACAAAAAGCTACAGTTCCCAATTGTTAATAAATATAGATTCAAATATTGTCAAAAAATAGTTCAAACAGAATTCAGCAAAGAACTTGAAAGGTTATGCTGTATGATCAAATTGGCTTAACCTCAGGATTATAAGTATGTTTCAACTTATAAAATCAACAAACATATTATCTCACGTATACAGAAACAAGCAAAAGTCACAGATCATCTTAATAGATATAAAAAACTTCCAACAAAATATAACATCCATCCATAATAAAATTCAGACTAATATAAATATAAAGAAACTTATCTCAAAGTGTCAAAAGTCATTTATTGTAAATTATTGTGGCTTGTGTCTAGATGTCTCCTTGCCTCATCCAGTCATGGTATTTTTGTTGTTTGTTTGTTTTTTTCCATGGGGCACTCATACAACTAATAAAAAATTCAGCAACTTTGCAAGATGCAAAATCAACACACAAAAAATAAGTGTTCCTGTACACTAATATATGACCTCCAAAAAAAATTGTTTCCTATTCAGAAAAATTAAATTTCTAGAATTGACCTAAGAAAGTGAAAAAAACTCTGTAATGAAATCTTTAGTGTTCCAAATAAATAAATAAATAAATAAATAAATAAATAAGAGGAAGACATTAGAGAGTGAAAGGTCATTTATTCTTGATTTGCAGAACTGGTAGTGTCAAAATGATCATTGCATCAAAGTGACAGAATTAATGTAATGCCCACTAAAATGCTAACAGAATTCATCACAAAGCTACAGAAAATACTTTTAAAATTTATATGGAACCAGAAGATACTTAGAATAGGCAAAGGGATCCCAAGCAACAAGAGCAAAGTAGGTGGCATCACAACTCTGAATTTCTAGTTATACTACAAATCTATAGTAATAAAAGCAGCATAGCACTGGCATAAACATAGACTTTTTGACCAAAGTAATAGAATTGAGGATGTAGCTACAAATCCATATACCTTCATCATCTAAGTTGTGCCGAAGTGATCAAAAAATATGCTAGAGAAAAGTTAGCTTCTTTATCAAAGGGTGATAGGAAAACTTGTTATTCATAGGCAGAAGAATAATTTTAGACACATATCTCTCACCATGAAGAACATAAAATTGACAGAAGGTTGAGATATAAAAACAGAAATACTGACTCTGCTGGACAACAAATTTGGTAAAACTGTTGAACACACAAGGATAAACAAGGTCTTTCTGAAAAGAGAACCCATTACACAAGAAATAATGCGAAGAATCAATGAATGGAATTATATCACACTAAAATGCTTCTGTACAGCAGAGAAAACAAGCAATAGATTGAAAAGACTATCTATGGAAAGAAAATAATTTTTCCAGCTATTTTTTTGAACTGAACATTACAATAACAAAAAAAATAGGTCCATCATTGCAATCAAATATGGGCATTTAAAAAGAATATAGAATACACACATCTTTAAAGAAGCACAAGTGGATAATGTGTACATTGTTATGACTTGTGTCTAGGTGTCCTCCAAATCCTCATACAATCATAGGTGGGAGTTTTTAAGAGTGTCTATATCTAGAATGTGTAGTGTCAGGATTAAGAGGATATGGTTACTAAATTAGTCCACTGATTAATTTGGCACCCCCCTAAGCCAGACTGTCTACATAAAAATATAAAAGGGGAAAAAGAAGCTGCTTTTGTTACTTGGTGCCTTTTGCTGACTTCTGCCTGCCATGAATTTTTTTCTCCTCTGTGATAGCCCTCTGCCATGCCCACACCTTGGAGTTAGCTGATAATGGATTGAAACCTCTATGTACTGTGAGCCAAAGTAATCCTTTCCTTTTTTTAACACTAAGTGTTGAGTATTTTGTCTTGACAACAAAAGGAGTATACAAGACACACATGGAAAAATGTTTAACATATTTGGCTATGAAATACCATTACACTCCAGAAAGAACGGCTATTATCAAAACATCGTAATTGTCAAAGTTGTGAGGAAAATGGAAACTTCTCTTCCAATCTCAATGGAAATGCAAACTAGTACAACCATATGGAAATGGAGATTCCTCAAAATCTAAAATAGAAATTCTAATTGACAAACCTATGTCACTTCTGGTTATCTTTACAAAATAATAAAACACATCATATTACAACAATACATGCATGGCCATATTGAAGCAGTTCATTTCCTATCAACAAATGAATGGATAAGGACAGTATGGTATATGTACACAGTAGAGGACTACCCAGCCATAAAAGAAGCTGAGTTTGAGTTCGTCATAGGAAAAAGGATGGATTTTTGAGGTGTAACACATAGTGAAGTATGTCAAACACTCATAAGAGTTCAAACTATTTCACTCATTAGCATGATCTCCAGTTGCATCCATTTACTTATAAAAGCCTCAAGATATGAGTGAACCCTAGCATAAAAACAGAAGGAGATAAATGGGATTCAAAAAGCAAAATAGTATTGTAAAAGTGATAGGGGAGGAAACACCTAGGAAGGGAAGGTGATAACTACTGTTAAATTCTTACTGTCTTGTCTTGAACTCCTGTTCAAAATTGTTTTCACAATTTTGTTAGGTTTGCATTTGTTCTGTCCTGTTTTGCTGGATTTTACTTTGTCTGATGGTATGGGCAGCTATTTTGAACGTAATGGAACGTATTATGGAAATTATGGTTGGTTTCCTATTGTCTTGTTTTGAAGTTTTGCAATGCTTTAATACATGTTTAACTGGTTTTTTTTGTTTTGTTTTGTTTGATTTTACTATGTGTGATGGTATGAACAGCTGTTATGAAGAAAATGAGACATTATGGTAGCCATTGCTGATTTACCATCACCTTGTTTTGAAGTTCTATCATGCTTTTATTCTTTTGTTTTGGTTGGTTCTATTCTGTTGTGTTTTATTTAATTTTATTATGTGTGATAGTATGGACAACTGTTTTGAAAAAAAATGAGGTATTGTAGTAACCATTGTTCATCTCCTGTTGTCTGGATTTTGAAGTCCTGTAATGCTTTCACACTTTTGATTTGTTTTATACTATTTTGTTATATTTGTATATTTTGTCACTCTTTTGATTGGTTTTATATTATTTTGTTATATATGAATATTTTGTATGTGAAGGTATGGACAACTTTTTTGAAGAAAACAAGAGACATTATGGTAGCCACTGTTGATACCCCATTGTCTTGTTTTGAAGTTTTGTGTTGCTTGCATTATTCTGTTCTGATTTGTTTTGTTTTGTTCTGTTTTGTTTTGTTCTCTGTAAAATAGAAAAACCTAAAAAGAAGTAAGTCAGACATAAATGGCTAGAACACAAAACATAAATTATTTTTTTTTAATTTTTTTTTATTTAAGAGGAAAAAGAGAAAAACACAAAACAAAACAAAGCAGTGTAAGGTTACATATAATACAGAACTACAAAAAAAAGCATAACAGTAAGAAATCACCTGTTAATAGATTACATATTATCATCTTGGAAATAGTTGCTCAAATCACAGTATCAAAGAATACAAAGTAGACATTCAAACAGAGAGACTACAAACAGCTGTGTTCAATGATCCAAAAACATTAATATAGTCAGCTATTCAACATCCCTATACACACTTGCTGTTATATCCGTTAGAGCTCTTTTTTCCCCTTCCTCTCTTTTTACAACAAAATTTACACATTTTAGATTTTATTACTCCTTAGTTCTTATTACTTTTTGGGGGGGGAGAATAAAGTCAAATATGGCAGAACAAAGCTGTCAGTGAAAACCAAGGATAGACTTAGCACATGATGTAGAACAGAGTATACGGTTATTAACAATAGTTATCAACGTTGTCTCTTGTTTCCTTAAAAAGATTTGTCTATCTCATTAGATATTATAAAGTTGGACAAAACAGTAGAGAACAAGACCAATAAAACTTAGACATTGTAAACATTACAGGACTTCCAAAGGAGACAATAGTCAAACCAGAATGGGCATCTTAGTGAATCTTACTGCCTTCAAAGTAGTTGCCTATACCCTCGGACCTGATACTATCCCACAGAATGGAACAGAGTCTAATCAGTCAAAACAAGATCGTGGGAGCATTACAGGACTTCAAAACAAGTTAATAGGAAATCGAAAAGAGTTACAGAAGAGACATGCTAGGAAACAAGGAGGGAGACTTGGTGAGGTGGGGAAGGGGATCTGTGGAAGGGGACAAATGAAAGGAAGGGAGGTAAAAATTACTAAACTGTGATGTGGATGTGCATCAATTTCCCAAGAGATGCAATTGTTATGCATTGCAAATATATACCAATAAAAAGAGTTCTGCACTCCCAAGTACATTATTTATTCCTGCTCCGTACTGTTCATTCCTCTGTTGCTCTGAAACTTAGCTGATAGACCATTCTCTAATACACAGTGTTGCAAATTGGACTCTAGCATGTATACTCCTGTGTAAATGATTAGATTATGAGTTTCTATTACTAAAAATACTTTTAGCCCTTTAACATGTCTATGAAAATTAGCAGGCACAAATTGTAGACCTTTGGGAGCAGAGAGAGAGCTTTGGGGAATTAATAGTTCCTACTTATCACTAGGTTATAAAATTCTGAGGAACAAATATAGTGTCGTGCTTTTCTCTGCATTTTAAAATATTAACTATTATAGTGAAGCAAGAGTTTATGGTTCAGAACAGCAATGCTAGGAACAACTGCTTTGGTTTAAGTATGAGCTCTGCAATTTCAGATTTATGGTCTAGGTGAATTACTTATGCTTTATGTGAATAAGTATTGTCACTTTGAAATCACAGTGCCTTACTCAAGTTCTGAGGTAAGTGTTAAATGACTCATATATACAAGGCATGGAACAGGGCCTAGCATGTAGTAACATATAGTTGAACACTGCTGTTGTAATGAACTATGATAGATAAAATATACAGAAAGTAGTAAGTGTAAAGCATCAAAATTAAATATTTGTCAGTGGCTCGTATAGAGTTTTTGGGGTTTGTGTGAACACTGTTAGAAACTGCAGAAGGAGAAACATTTTCTGCAACTAGTGTAACAAAAATATAAATAAAATAATGGTTTCCTTGACCCAAACAGGCATGGAGGGCATCCATAAAAGTAGGGAAAAGACAGAAGTGAATAAGCATCTCTATAGAGTTTCCTTAGGTGAAACTAACTAGGGATCTCTATAGCACTTTTTAAAGCTTTTTATTTATATTATATATTGCAGTCCATATGATTATATTCATTGGTGGATTTGGTGCATGCACATAACACATCTTAAATGTTTTCACTTTTCCAACCCTCCCTTCCTCTATATGTTGGTCTCCATAACATTTACAAAAGATCTGTTTACCTATTTCCTGGTACCTGTTTGTTGTTTTACTTAAATTATTTACACATTGGGTTTCTCATAGAAGAGACACCGTATGCTATTTAAGCTTCTTTGTCTACTTTATTTCACTCAGTGTTATGGTCTCAAATCTATAATACTTTAGAACCAAGAGATTTCTTCTGAACTCTAATAAAAGTGACTGGTAAAATAATAGTATAAAATGAAGTAAAGATTTTTGAAACTTTATAACAAACTAGTTGATTTTTATTTTTAGCATATTAAATCTTATAGTTAATAAAATTACATTGGGTATATGTGTTTTGTTATATTTTATGAGTTGATTTTCTACTTTCTAAATTTAATTTATATTGTATTTATATAGTCCTTTGTAAAGTGTTTCTTTGTGTGATAGGATTCTGATTACTGATTGAGCTCATACATCTCAGTTTTGAGATCTCAGAAAAAGAATACTATATTTGTATGATTCAAGAACACAAGAAATCAAACACTTTATGGACCTAAAAATACAAAAAATGTCTTCCAAGACAAAAGGAACTACTGACCAAAATATCCATAGGAAAGCTGTATGTGAGACATGGCATATAAAAGGCAATCCTTGTCTCCCAATAGGACTGTAAAATGTACGGAATTGCACATGTATGGACTGATGGAGTCTGTGGTGATCTACACAAAGCTTTAATTTAGCAGCAGAACCTTCTGGAAAAGCCACAGTTTAGAGATTTAAGGGGCAGAAGCCTTGGATGTTGAGGACCAGATAGAGGTGTCTAATACCAAGAAATATAACACTAACAGCGGTAACACTAATGACTAAACCACTGACATTCAAAGCCTGGAGCTACTATCAAAGGAACCAGATTTTCCAAGTCATGAATTCCATTAGAATTGAGCAAAGGAGCTTTCAGTTGACTGCTGGCAGCTGGTGGTTCAGTGGTAGTGTATTTGCGTAGCATACATGAGGTCCTAGGTTCAAACCACAGAATTGGAAAAGAAAAGAGAAAAAAAAAAAAAAGAAAAACCAGCACAAGACACTAAATATATATTTGTTATAATGACTAACATATTTTTGCAAAGGTAAAGTTGATGTCATTTAAATTTATGCATTTTGCATCACATAAGCTAGAACTGAATGCTTTATCAATTATTGTGGTATTAGAAATACTCTTGAAAGAGTTAGACTCATGAGACTCATATAGGCAATGTTCGGAAGTACTTCTGAAAAAATAAGTCATTTCATCATTCAGCGTATATTCTTAGGAATGTAGAGCTGTTTATGACAGTAGTTTCTCAGTGCAGATACGAGGGCTGTCCTGGGCATGCATATTTGAAGATGGTCTTTCTGTTCAGAGTCAGTGTCTCATGAAGGTCAGTAGATGAAATTTACTGTACTCTTCACATTCCCATATTCCAGTAGAGTACACAGCCCAGAATAGACCGTGAATGAATTTTTAGAGAGTAAGTGAGTGAATAAGTGAGAATGACCAGTTTTATTATGTTAAATCACTTGCTTTTCTGTTTGTTTCCTTACCATCCACCTTTCTTCTGGTCTGTTAATACATTGCAAACTCTATGACTACTTAGATATTCAGACATTTCTTATCTGTCTGAGCAGAAAGAATCTAGAGGGTAAATGATCTTATGCTTCTGCATGACATTTGTCCTCAACGAATTTAAGGCTCTGTAAGGAGACAGTCAATTCTTCAAAGTCCAGCAATAACACTCAGTGCTGAGTGTTTGAAATATGCACAGGAACTGAAGACAGCAAAGTAACAGCAAGGAAGATCGTGAAGGTTCAATGACAACGAGATATTTGTAAGACTGACACATAACGCAAAAATAGAGCTTACAGAAGGTTCAGGGAACAGATAAAATATTCAGAGTTTGAGGCCTGGAAAAAGAATACATTGAAGAAGCAGATGAGCCAAAGGTGCCTAGGGCTTCTTAACTATTTGGTTATGTATACCTGCAAGACAAATTTATTGACAGCCTATTACATCCTAGATAGCAATAAAGTTATGAAGACAAATGAGCTGCATGGCCAGTGTTAAATTCTAGGAATAAAGACAGAAAGTTCACAACATGATAAGGAGCAATACTAAGTGAAGAACAAAGCAAGAGGCAGGAAAGGAAAATACTAAAGTAGAGAGAATAAAATGTTAGGAAACAGTCATGAAAGTATGTGGTATTTATACATCATGGTTATACAAGGAGGAAAAACGAGTCATTTGTAGGAAAATGGATGCACCTTGAGACTGTAATGTTACGTGAAGTCAGACACGGAAGTTTGAAAATTGCATGGTTTCATATAAGAAATCCAAACTAGAAATTAAGAGCAAAATAAAAGAGAAATAATAGCAGAGAGAAACAGAGAGACAAGAAGAAAGAAAGGGGGCTTTTGCAAAAGGAAAAGGAACCAAACAATGGAAGGAAAGGTAGAGGAACAGAAGAGGTGGAAAAAATATTTAAGATGTATTATGCATATGAACCAACACTGCAAGCGAATTGTAATCATTTTGTTCTGTAAACATGTACAAATAAAAAAATAAAAATTGGAAAAATGACATAGATAAGGTCTTCAGGAGGAGAGAAATGAGTCATGTGGCTGAATGTGACTTGTGTTGGGAGGGCACACAGGGGACACGGGCATGAGAAGCTTCCAGTGCAACAGTGCAGAGGAAGGCGCGTCCCTGAGAAGTAGTGAGAGAGAGAACAGACTGAGGCAGAAAGTCAGCAGTGACTCCAGACCGGGTTGCAGGGAGGCTTGAGCATAATAAAGACTTTGGCTTTCACAAGAGAGTGGAGCTAAAAAGTGCCAGAGCTGCAAGAGTGTGCAGAGACGAAAGGGAAAACCCAGGGGAGTCCAGTGTCTTGAAATCAACTGAAGAGAATGCTTTAAAGAAAGTGGTGCAATCATTGTGACCAATATCACTAACAGTTTAAAGGAAAGTTGCCTGAGAACAAACCATTAGAGCCAGCACAAGAGATCATTGCTAAATCAAACAGCTGCAGACTTTTTGTACGTTACTGGAGGAAAACGCCTACTTGAAGAAATATTAAAAGAGATTCTCTCTCTCTCCAAAAATCTCAGCATTCCTTTTGGTAGTAGTGTGGCTATATTCTTAAAGGGATCATGGCTCTAAAAGTAATTATTTTCAAGCAAATGGAACACTTATTTTTGAATTTTGGGAAGATGTTTGGAAGAAAAGGGGCAGAAAGCCTGGAAGAGTTGATGAAGAAAACACAGTCTCAGCGGGAGACATTCCTGGTGGTCCCAGAGAGAGGTGGTTGCTGGACCAGGATATTTTTAGGAATGTGAAGCTATTCGTGCAGAGGACATTTCTTGTCCAACTTTGTATTGTGCTATCTTTGAATACCAAGGGCTTTCGTAGCTGTGGAAACTCTAATGAACTTACACCTAATACATAATGTTGACCGGGTAGGGAACCGATGGGCTTAGAGTGGAGATGTTTGCCTGATGGTGACTCCTTTCAAGATCCAGGCCTCCTTCCTGCACAGTGGCACATATTTAAAGCGTTTGAATGGAGGTTGAAAGTTCATGTTGGGGCTGCTGGATTGCAGTTGTCCTTGTGAAAACTCATAGACACACATAGGGGTAGAGCTGTGCCCTGGACCTCACTAGATTATTTCCTACCTTCTCCATATAGTCGTCTCTTTAGAATAAACATATACAGGTTTGAAGCCATATTCATTTTTTATTCCTCCCAATGTTTTTATCTTTCATCTCCTCTCAATGAAATCCTATGTTTTTATTTTTTAAAAAGAGTAGAATTTCACAAAGAAGCTGCTGCAAGGGTTTGATAAGTTCCCACTGAGAGCCCCAGGCAGCTTTGCCAGGACATGAAAATGACGGTTCAGATGGAATCTTTATCTTGCCCCAAAGAACTCTGTACTGCGAAACTGCAGGAGCTTCCCTTGATAATGTTCTCAGAGGTGGTAAAATGTTTTCCTCTTAAATCAAACTTCAAGCACACAGTTTGTAGATACATTATGAAAATGGAAAATGTTTATAAAGTAGTAAAGGTAAATGTATTTTTCTGATAAGTAAATTTTGTGTGAGAATCTAATGGATTTGAAGTTTAAGTTTGCTTGATAAATCTTATCATACTTGTCAGAGTTAAAAAGACATTATAAATGAGTGAACCTGGCTCTGGCGAGGTGCTATGTTGAACACTGAATGTTCTCCAAAGGCTGTTTGTTGAAGGCATGGTCATGAGCTTGAAATTTTTCTGGGAAAAAGTAGTTAGAGATGGGATCCAGTAGAAGGAAGTTAGATCACTGCGACAGGCCATAGAAAGGATCTTGTGATACTCTCCCTCTCCCTGCTCCTCCTTCTGCTTCCTGGATACCATGAGGTGAACAACCTCCTCTGATATACCCTTCCACCATGTTGGATTATTTTTTCACAAGGCCAGAGCAACAGAGCAGAAAGACCATGGACAGAAACTGTTGAAACCAGGCTAAAATAAACTATTCCTACTACTTAGTTGTTTGTCTTGTTGTTGTTGCTGTTTTGGTCACACTCACACTCACACTTTGGGCCTTGAGAAACAGAAAGTATCTACCCTACCTAATGGCCTGGGAGGAAAAGGTAGGAAAGAAGATTATAATTGTCATCTCTTTGAATGAAAGTGAACTGGCATGACTTTGGAGATAAGCAGTGATTAAAAGCATAAACATTGTGAATGGAAAACATAAATAATCATGGACTTAGAAATAAGAGCTGATGATATTATTTCATGATCATTTCCTAAGCATAGTAATTCATCTCTACAGACTACTTGATTCTGGATCCCTCAAGCAGACATATTTCTTTCTGTGTTCAGATCTGAAATTGACCATAATTTGCAAAGAGTTAGAAAGAAACTATTTAGGATATGGCCTATATTGTCT
Organism: Cavia porcellus; assembly: GCF_034190915.1. NCBI lineage: Eukaryota > Metazoa > Chordata > Mammalia > Rodentia > Caviidae > Cavia > Cavia porcellus. Next base: position 227,745,636 of record NW_026947484.1, on the reverse strand, counting down.
CTGTCACAAATAGCTTTTTGGATGTATGCAATGAGGAAGCTGCAGATCACAGGTAGACAAATGAGGTGCCTAAACTTCAACGGACCATGAATGACACTTGGCTTAAATGACTGTGGTCAGTCAACCCCTGGTATAAATAATTATTCTTTCCAGAGATGCTGACAATCATTGACAACTTATATAGAAAATTATCTCTACAGTCACTGACTTTTGCATATTTAATTGGTTATATCTTTGCAAGTTACGAGATAATTTGCAACTGCAAGTAAATATTTCCATTTGCTAGGAAGTGTCATTGTAAGTAGACAGTGAGTTGTTCATCCAATAAATATTTACTGAGTTCCTATTTTGCATCAGGCTTGGAACTCACACTACAAAAAAATGAAAAATGACCTGTTAGATTTTATAAAGGATACAGCTTATTGGAACTGTGCTCCACTGAACATGAAAGATGATATTTTTGGCTTTTTCTGCCTGGATTTTTTTCTGTCAATGACTATGGAAGTTCTCTCTAAACGAGAACCTAGAGAAAAATGTATAAAGCAACAACAACCAAAAATGAAAAACTACAGAGAAGGATCTGAGTGGGGAGTCTTGGCTTGTGCTCTTCTCCTTGGCCCTTGTGAAGTATTCCTGCAGCCCTGGCCTTGAAGAAGATGCCTCTGTCAAGTGCTCTTCAGTGCTGGTGCTGCACACAACATAATGAGTTTTCTTTGCAGCTGAGAACTTTAGAAAAATCTTTCTGATAGTTTTATTCTTGCAGAAAGTCCTACTGTAATAGGATGGGGAGAGATTTCCTAAAATGAGGAAAATAAGCATATTTTCTTAGGATATGATGGCCAATAGTCTTTCTGAGAATACTTTTCCTTTGTAGTATGAAAGTGAAGAATAAACTGGTTTCCGTGCTCGATAGGTCCTACAGCATCAGTACAAGCTCTTAGTAAAAAAGCTGAGGGATAAAATGGCCCATAAAACATTCCATAGTAAAAGCAATGATGGCTATAGTAAAATAAAATAGGATGGTGGCCGAACAGAAGATTTACTGTAGCTTCTCAAGCAATAAGAGCAAAAGGAGTGGGGTGGGTTTTCTCTGTATGATAGTTCAGCAGCCCATCATTCTTTTTCTTGCTATTTTCAAAAATAAATATTTCACAGTTCTTAAATGTGCCCCTTTCTCATCATAAGCGTGCAGCATGATCATTGGAGATAATGAAGAAACCTGAAGGCAAATACTTTCCAAGTTTTTAGATTGAGCATAAGAATATAATTCTTTTGAATGTCACTTATGCTATAATTCTATCATTCTGTCAATGATTTATATAGAGCCTCTAATCCTGATGTATTTTGAAAAATAGGCACAGTCGCATTATGGTGTGTGTAGAGAACGAGGAAAGACATAGACAAGGAACAGAAATAGAGTAGATGTGTGAAAATGAAAAAGAATCGGAAAGATTTTTCGATGTATAATGAGAACTTAGAATAATTCAAATCAGTAGGTACCTTTTACACTTCATTTCTAGACCTAAACAAATGAATAAGCATATACATGAAGGAAACTTTTGCTTCTAGTAGGTTTATCATCTGACACCTGGGAACATAATCAGTGTAATATTATTTGATTCTTAAAAAAGAAGATAAAGTCCAATTGCTTTGTTTTGTTTAATGAAATATCAGTTTAGCTTTTGACAAGTATTAATTCATTTTTTTTCTTATGGTGAGCTTTTTCAGTCTCCATGTAGCAGTTTCTTAATCTTCATTTAATCTACTTACAGACATATATTTCACTAAGCACATTGCTGTATCTATGTGCTGCTATTTTAAGACAAATCATATTAACTAATATTAAAATTAGTATATACATATATATGTTCTTGAACATAATAGGAGTTTAGTGATTTAGTTATTAAAAGAGCAAATCAAAAGATGAAAATGTAAACTCTGGTTTAATAACAATACAGCTAATATATTTTAGCAGATAACTATCATTTTATTATAATTTCTTGATCCGTCCCACAGATCAATCCATGGGCCTTTGCCTGGAGAGGGGAACAGGATGGGGGCAGGGCAAGAGAAAAGAGAGATGAAGACTTGGCAGGATTCCATTCAAGTCTCCTTTATTTTTAAAATGGCTACAACTTATATAGGGTGGAGGCGGGCCAATGGGGCAGGAAGAGTGAGGGAGTGTTATCTGATAGGTCATCGTCACATCCGGATATATGATGTAAGCAGGAGAGGGTTATGGGTAATGTAGGCAGACATGAGGATCATGGGATATGTAGGCTGAAGCAGGAAGTTGCTTACTTATGCGCATTGTAGGCAAGGGGAGGATCATGGGAAGTATAGGCTGAGACACAAAATGCCCTCAGGTGGGAGGGGCAGGGCAGCAGCAGCCGTTCTGAGCCTCTTCCTACAATTTCTGAGGGAGATTTTCTTATGTAAGCAACAATTCAATGATTTTAATAAAGCTGTAACAGTGGAAGTTTATCTGTGGTTTATATTATGATCTTTTGCTTTGAAAGCATTTTGAATTGTGTTAGCCTTCTGTACTTTTGTACCTGTGATAAATCCATATGTATTTTCATTTTCTGATCATTTATGTTGATACTATTATGACTCCTTCAGGCACTGAAAGTGTACATAGATGATTTTAACAGAGTTAGAAGACACATGTTTGCTTATTTCTATCATAAGCAAAATTTGAAGGCACATCAAGATGTTTATCATATACCTAAGTTTAAATATGGATTTTTTTCACCTTCATGTTTGAGATATGTTATGAATTTCATCTCTCTCTCTCTCATATATATATGATATATATATGATATATGAAGATATATGAAGGTTTAATAGTCAAAATTCCAAATCTTTTATTAGCTTCTAATAACCAAATTTTACATCATGTCCGTTTTCTTTTTATAACCACCATTGTCTCTTTAAACCACTTTCTTTTTTTAACTTAGTCAGATATGAAAAGCTGTACATATTTCATTTGGATTTCTTGGTGAGATTAGATTTAAATAGATGCATCAGAAATACCAACAAGAGGCATTATGGTAATCATTGTTGATAACCTTGTACTCTGTTTTTATATCATGTGCTATGTCTATCCTTGGTTTTGACTGACAGCTTTGTTTTGCCATATTTGACTTTATTCTCTTCCAAAAAAAAAAAGAGTAATAAGAACTAAGGTATAATAAAACCCAAAATGTGTAAATTTTGTTGTAAAAAAGAGAGGAAAAAAAAGTGCTCTAAAGGATACAACTGCAAGTGTGTTTAGGGGTGTTAAATAGCTGACCGTATTAATGTTTTTGGTTGGATCATTGAACACAACTGTTTGCAGTCTCACTGTTTGAATGTCCACTTTGTATGCTTTGATACTATGACTTGAGCAACTATCTCTAAGATGATAATGTGTAATCTATTAACTGGTGATTTCTTACTTTTTTTTTTGTAGTTCTGTATTACTTGTATCCTTACACCACTTTGTTTTTTTCCCTCTTTTTCCTTTTAAATAAAATTTTTAAAAAGCCATAAATGTGTCCATCACCTCCAAAAAACTAACTCCATTATCATTTGTATTATTATTTTAGTGAAAACACTTAGATAAGAATGGCTTTCTTTAAAATTTTAGAGCATTATCTATATTCATGATACTTTATAGTAGAGCCCTAGAATTTAAAGTCACATAACTGAAACTATGCCAGTTTTGGCTAATACACCCATCACCCTATTTCCCCTCCTCTCAGTCACTTAACCCCACCTTCTTACTCTGCTTCTAAGAGTTCAACTATTTTAAATTCACCATGTAAGTGGCATCTGGCAGTATTTTCCTTCAGTGCCTCTCCTGTTTCTGTTATCAAACAGTCTTAAGATTCCTGATGTTGTAGAAATCGCAGAACTACTTTGTTTTATAAAATTGAGTATTACTTATCAGGCATATCTTTAACTGATTTTTCTTTAGATAGTCATCTCTTGATAGAAATTCATTGAGGCTGCTTTAATATCTTGGATATTGTTAATAATGTTTCCATAAATATTTTCAATGTTTTTATGGTTCTTTTTGTTATATATCTGTACATGGAATTGTTGGCTCAGTAAATAGTTGCAATCTTTTTCTAATGAACTTCTATATTGTTTTCTATGATGTTTTTAAAACTTTCAATAGCTACCAACAGTGAATATATGTTCCTTTTTCCCGTTATCATTGAATATGATTTATTGCTGATGAGTTTTCTCAAATAGTTTGTCTGAAACTGCCTTAAGTTTTGCTAAACCTTTATAAGACCTTTTTTCTGGTGACAAAATGATCTGTAAACTCATTTTTCCTTTCAGCACTGAAAGTGTCATTGCACTGTTTCTGATGCCATCATTCTGGTGACAAATGTGTTAATAACCTTAATATAGCTATTTTCAAAGTAATATTTTCTCTTTGTGTCCCTTAGAATTTTATTACAGTACATCTAGATAAATTTTATTTATTAAGTACTTATAAACTATAATTTTTAAAAATTTTTTTTGGTACTGGGCATTGAACTCACAACTTCACACTTACCAGGCAGGCACTTGAGCACCCGAACTAAATTGCTGGCCCTTTAATCTATTCTTTTATAAAGTTTCTAAAATTTACCAAAATCTATTAGACTTTCTTTTCAATTCTCTTTTCTTTCTTTGGAGATTGATTACAATTTACTGAATGGAACTTTTTTCCTTGTTTGATGTGTTTCTTACATTTTACTTTAAAAATGATATTTTCTATTGTTATTTGTTTTATTTTTATTTTATATATTAACATATTTACTATGTTCCAAATTTTCTTTTCTTTCTTTTGGTCTTTTCTTTTTTAGTGCTGACAGTGGGACTCAGGACCTCACACTTGCCAAGCAGGTGCTGTGATGCTTAATTGTAATCCCTGGCCCTGTATCCTCAATTTGAAACACTACTTAAAAAAAAAAAAACCCAAAACAAAAACAATTCCCACTTGCAATTGTTTAATATGTTACGGGTTTCCCTTTGAACTTATTTAACTTTCCTTTAAATTTTGAGCATATTAATGACAGACCATTTAAAGTCTCTAGCTTATGAAATTATGCCTGAATTACCGTGCGTCTGTCTCTATATGTTTTTTATTTTCTTTCATTTTTCTGGCTTTGGCTGTGGTCTGTCTCTTGTTACATTTCACAACTTGTAATGGATTAGCTTAGTGTTTTGTGTAATTGGATTTAAGCAAAATCATGTTTTTGCTTATGGAAAAACCTTTATATTTGTTGAGGACGTTTTAGGGAGAGGGTTATAAATGCTCACTGAACCCAACTAAAAGTTCGAGGGAGATAGCAGACTCCTTCTTTGATCAAACTCCAACTCCCAACTGAGGCTGCATAACTATCTGTTCAGCTCTTCTGTGTTCGAGTTCCTTCTGTACAACTAAAATTTGCTCTGAGACATAGAGAACAGAATATAACTAACTCATTGTATTGCTTTCATTCCTGTGGGCAGCTTGGCCTGAATTGTCAGTTCCTGGGCGGCTTTAAACAATGTTCTGACCTTTTATTTTACTCTCTTACTGTTTTTTCGCAGTATGCAAGCTTGTCTCCTACAGCAAGAGGTGGCAGTCCAAACCACATTTGCTTTTGTACACACTTGGTTAGGTATGTTTTTATACATAGACTGACTTCTAGGGAATTCCCTGACTTCATTTTTTTTTTTTACCTAAATAAATAAATAAATAAATAAATAAATAAATAATAACGTGTAACAAAAATAATAAATAAATAATAATATATCATGAAAATAATAAAGGATGTGATGGGATGAGTGAAGGAACACACTTCCAAGGTGTTATTTGTGGATAACTAAGACCTGTAATTGTACTGGTTTTGTCTAGATTAAATACTGTTGCTTTGATGTCATTTGTGGCTGTGGGGTAGCTATACAGTTATTTCTTTGAAGGATGATTTCAGACGCAAAATCAGTCGGTTCATGTATGATGTTTTATTCCATGCAGAAGTACTATTTAAATTTTTAAAAAGAACAAGAGAAACCTGTCTGTAAATGAGTTCTACACGCTTATTAACTACTCTGTCATTATTTACAGGGCTTAGAACAGGGGAATATAATGTGCTTAATATATAAGGAGAATAAAGCATATAAACGAGGAATGAAAAGAAAAATATAGGAAAACTAATCATGAACCAAAAAACATTCGGTAAACAGAACCTCAGAAAGAAATGAAAATAATGAACATATTGGGGAAATTTGGAAATATGTTTAAACTATAAAAAGGAACAAAATACAATAAAAATGAACAGAGAAAAAGAAAATTGAAGTAAATGTATTTTTCCACAAAAAATAATGGAAATGTGGGAAACACAGTTAAGAATACTCACAATTATAGAACAAGAAGTTACACAAGTTGTAATTATACAAGAAAGAGAAGACCTATAAAAACTCAGTTCAGAATGTCAAACAGGTGTGGTCTAGATATCTTGTAAAAAGTAGAATGAAAGCAAAGAAATTATGTATTGTTTATCTCTTTATGCATGTATGTAACTATGTCTATACAAATACTTGTTATTTTTAAACAATATTTAATTGTATACTAAATAAGAATGTGGATTTTGTGTTTGTTTTTACATTTTTTAAAAACAATTTCTTTTCATAAAATGAAAACATGAAATAGATAAGGATTTTTTTGTCAACAGTACTGAATATTAGAAGAGAAGACATTCCTTATAGGAGAAAAATTTCAATTTCAAATTCTATTCAGCCAGTTATATATGAGAACATATTATATGAAGGTCTACTGCAATATCCCAATTCAGAAATAAAATATTTTATGAATTTACTGAAAATTACTTGAGAGAGCATGTTTTCCAGAATTACAAAGTTCATAGAAATTCAGGAATGAAGAAAGACCACTTGTAAAATACAGGATTCCAATTAAGAGATCAATGGTCACATCTAAGGAAGACCAGTGTATTATAAATTTCAATAATATGTGCAGATTATTAGAGAAAAACTTAAGATTTTGAAAAAATTAAGAGCTCAAAATAGAATATTTTAAAGAAGAAAATACTAAAACAGAGTGGTCTAGAGTTGTACAGATATATATATATATAGTTAAAATCTGGAAAATTAGTTACTTGAAGGAGTATAAAGGTACAAAAATACAAAAAGGAAAGCAATAATTTAAAATTCTAAGAAATATGGAGTCTTACAAGAAAATTCTCAGAAGCAAATTAAAGAGAGGTATAAGGTTAGAACTTTTACCATAAGAAAAAACAATCTATTTGATTTGATATTAGGACTATTGTCTTTTAACTAGACCAGGAGTCAATACATTGAACTTATCTAGACTAAAATAGAATTCTAGGAACTTATCTGATCTAGAATTATTCTAAATTTCTTGAAGTCATAATGACATTCTTTATTGATTTCCACTTTCAAAACTTAATCCCTGCATCAAGTACTAATCCCAGATGATTGCTGAACAAACACATGGTGTTAAACTCATGTCTTTGATTCTCCTTTATTACTTATGAATAGAACTTTACTTCTGATTAGACATATTGACCCAACAACCAAAAATTACTACTAAGTGTAAGAGGCAAGTGGGAACGATGAGAAGAAATTTTAGGAAATCTCCATCAACAGAAATCCATATCTCTTTACTCTTGATTCTGATGTTGGTGTTTTTCTTATACACAGTATTTCTTGATATAGCGAGACCAGCTACTTTTCTGCTTATTCCCATATTGTGTTTGTCCTCCCACAAGTGTATTTTTTATATAAGTGACTGAAAATCTGATAGAGTTGTATTTAAATGATAAGGATTATTTATTAGCAGTGATGAACATTTCAGTGACAATAAAATGGAAAAATTTAAAAAATAGTGTTTAGAAAATTTAAAAAAATAGTATAAAATTAAACCAAGATCAATAATAACCTTATCACATAGAGTAGTCAGTAAAGACTGGGTTATGATGTTTCCAATTCTTCTTGGAAAATATTCAGAAGGGGAATAGCAGTATTGAATGGGACCTCCATTCCTAGTTTCATGAGGGCTCTCTTTATTGATTTGCACAGGGATTGTACCAGTCCACATTCCCACCTGCTGGAAAGGGTTCCTTCCCCCCACCCCATCCCATTCAGCATTTGTTATTGGTTAATTTCTTTATGCTAGTCATTCTTTATGGAGTAAGATGAAATCTCGGAGTTGTTTTAATTTGAGTTTCTTGAATGACCTGTGATGTTGGACATTTTTTCATATATTCATTTGCCGCTTGTATTTCTTCATTCGAGAAGTACAAATTCATCTCACATGCCCATTTTTGGATTGGGTCTTTGAATTTGGGAAGCCTGATAGTTTTCAGTACTTTATATGTTCTAGATAGAAGTCCTTTGTTTGAGAGAGAGGTAGACAAAATCTTTTCCTATTCTGTGGATTTTGTTTTCATTCTGTTGGTGATTTCTTTTGATGTGCAAACACTTCTTATTAAGATGAGATTCTAGTTGGTGATTCTTTGAAGTACTTCCTATACAGTTTGAGTTTGGTTCATGAACTCTTGCCTACTCCTATGTTTTCGTAGGATTTCTACTTATCTTGTCTTCCAGTAGATTTAGGGTTTCAGTTTTAATAATTAGATCTTTGATCCATTTTGACTTTAGTTCGTGGTGAAAGATGTAGGTCTAGTTTTAGTCTTTGGCATGTAGAGAGCCAGTTTTCCCAGTACCATTTAATAAAAAATCTATTTAAAAAGCCATTAAACATGTTTGGCTTTTCTCAAAATAAGGTGGCTGAGTCTGTAGTTGTGTTTGCCTGTTCTAATGTGCTCCACTGGTCCTCAGGTCTATATTTTGCTATAATCGTGCTAATTTATCACAGTAGCTTCCTAGTATAATTTTGAATGAGGGATTGCCTCCTACTGTGCCTTTGTTGCTCAGGACTGCCTTTGCTATTCTAGGTCTCTTCTGTTTCAGAATGAATGTTAGGACTGTTTTTTCCAGTTCTGTGAAACATGCTAGTGTTATTCTGATCAGAATTGTATTAAATTTGTATAACGGTTTTTGGAGTCTGACTATTTTTGCCATGTGGGTTTTTCCTATCTAAAAGATACTTTAAACTCATTTTTCTTTTTTTAAAAATTTTATTTAAGGAGAAAAAAAAGTAGAGAAAGGGTACAAGTTATACAGATTTACAGAAAAAAATAAACAGTAGGAAATCACTAGTTAATGGATTACATATTGTCATCTTAGAAATAATTGTTCAAGTCACAAAATTAAAGCTTGTAAAGTGGACATTCCAACAGTGATACTGCAAACAGTTCTGTTCAATGATCCAACAAAACTCAGTGATATCATTATCTATCTTATACACTTATATATACATGCAGTTATATCGTTTAGAGCACTTTCTTTTCCTCTCTTTTGTACAATGACAATTACACATTTTGGGTTTTGTTGCTCCCACAGTTCTTATTACTTTTTTGGAAGGAAGTAGAACCACATGTGACATAACAGAACAGAGTCAATCAAATCAAAAGGGTGGACATAATAGATAATGTAAAAGCATAATACAAGGTGATCAATAATAGTTACCATAATGCCTCCCGCTATCTCTAATAGAATTGCCTATATCATCAGTTATAATAAAATTGAACAAAACAGTAAAGAACAAAACCGACAAAACCAAAACATTGGAGACATTATAGGTCTTCAAAAGTAGATAATAGTCAATGAGAATGGGCATTATAATGAATCTCACTATCTTCACAGCTGTTGCCTAAACTTTTGAACCTGGTACTATCAAGCAAAACAGAATAGGGGGACATCAGTCAAAAACAAGATGGTGAGAGTAATACAGGGCTTTAAATCAAGATAATGGAAAGTCAAAGTGGATTACTATAATATATCCTGCTATTTTTAAATTTATTTTTCCCTTAATTAAAAGGATAAAAATAAAAAAGTAAATAATGAAGTGGAGATTGAGATAAAAGAGGGCATAACAGCAAAACGGCGCAGATCAAAACATAACCATTTAAGCAGAATAGTGTTTCACCACAAGATAATCCTGACATAAAACTAGTTACCATATTGTCTCTTTCCTTGAAATCTTTGAGTATAACTTCGTATACTGTAGCATCAAATGTATCAAAACAATGTAAAACCATTTAAGAGAATGACAGCATTACAGGGTATTTAGAATCAACCAACAGAAACAGAACAATGGTTTCTGTATAATCTCCTTGTCTTTAAAAGTTTTTGCTTATACTATCATACATAATAAAATCCAATAAGATACAACCTGTTTAGACCAATGGAGACAGAAGCTTGATGAGACTTCAAAACAAGATGATACTAAATCAGTATTACCTATTGAGACGTCATTTTCTCCAAAATAGCTGTTCCTATCATCCAATCTTCTCTGCCTCACTTCTGTTGAGCTCTTTTTCTGTCATTAGTTGTCAGTTTGTCTTCTTCATTTTGTTTTCTGCTCCATTCATTGTGGCCTCTCTGCCACTATTTCTGGATTCTTTGTATTTTTCTTTTTTAGAATATCCTGTAGTATTCTCTGTAGAGTTGAATTGGTGGTTGCATATTCCCCTAGTTCCTCTTTATCCTGGAAGCACCTTGTTTTTCTATCAATTTCCAGGGATAGTTATGCAGGATATATCAATCTTGGCTGGAGATTATTATCTTTCAAAGCTTGAATTATTTCCCCCCATGCTCTTCGTGATTTGATGGTTTATGCAGAGAAATCTGCTGTAATTCTGATGGGTGTTCCCTTGTAAGTGGTCTGTTTCTTGTCTCTGATAGCTTTTAATATTCTGTTCTTGTATTGAATTTCTGGAATTTTTATTATTATATGCCTGGGTGTTGCTCTGTTTGGGTTGTAGGTGGCTGGGGTCCTGTATGCTTCATACAACTGAGTATCTTTACCTTTTGCTAAATTAGGAAAATTCTCCTGGATTATTTCTGTGAGTAGCTTTTGTAGTTCATTTGTTTGTGTCCCTACTTCTTCTTTTATGTTCTTAATTCTTAAGTTATGGATCCTCTTATTATCTTCTAGTCTTTGTATTATTGCTGTTTGTTTCTTTGTTATTTTTAAGAAGTTTTTCATTTCATTCTCCCATATTACAAATCTGTCCTCTAGTTCAGATAGTCTGTCCTTAGTTCCTTTCAAGCTGTTATGCCAGTTTTCGATACAGTTTTTAGTTTCCTGGTAGTCTCTTTGAACCTGCTTCACGTATTCTATGCTTTCTCTATTTTCTCCATCAAACAATTCTCCCCTCTTTTTCTGATCCTCCATTCCACCATCTGTTTTTTCTTGGGTTTGCTTAGCATTTCTCTAACTATTCTGCTTATTTCTAGCTTCAGGTCATTAATAGCTTCATTCCTGAACTGATCTATGAGGCTCTCTAGATGGTGCTTTATGTCTGTTGGTGCGGTGTCCACTATTGCCTGTTTCTCAGGATTGGGGGCCGAAGGGCCTTTCTTGTTGCTCCCTCTTCCCATATGCTTTGTTCCTTATATATGCAAGCGTATATAGGAGGCTCAGCTTCCTTTCCTGTCAGCCACAGTCTGATTGAATTGCGCTGGCTAGGTGTTCCCGCCCACCGCAGCACACCAGGAAGTTGCAGATCAGGCAGCCTATGTGGGGCCTGCCCCTCCAGGTCACCCTCAGGCTCTGGGATCTGGGTTGTGCTATCCCACTGGGTCTCAGCCAGCAGCGTCACGTAGGCTAGGCACTTCTCACCAATCCCGCTTGAGAGGAGAATACGTGGCTGAAGTCACTGCAGCGCCCCACTCCGGCAAGTCTGCCCAGTCCCAGAATGTCCTCTGTTGGAGTCTCCCAAACCATGGGAAGAGTGTCAGTTTCTCTCACTCACCTCACCACGTCAATGCACAGCTCCCCGCCCTTCCTGTTTTCAACTCCGTTCGCCGATTCCCATTCTCAGAGCTTCAACACGTCTCTCTCCCTGCCGAGCTGATGTAGATGCAGCCGCTGCGTGGTGGGAAACCCAAATCGTGGCTTCCAATGCTGTGGGCTCCAGCTTCCACACTGAGGCTTTTCTGTTCCTGTTGTAGCACCAGGATTGCACTCCAAGTTGGTTTCTCTCAGCCCAGTTCGTTCTTGGGTCAGCAGGGCATATCTCCACCTGCTCACGACTCCTTACTCCACACCATTCCTGAATTCCAAGCTGGTTCTTTCAGAGAGCCTCCATAGCTGCTGCTATCTGTCTGCCATGTTCTCCCAAAACCCTTAAACTCATTTTTCACAGTACTATAATTTTCAGTATATAAATCTATTACATCTTTCATTACTTTGATTCCTTTTTTTTGGCTGTTATTGTGAAAGGTATTGTTTCCATGATTTCTCCCTCAGTGAGTTTGTTGTTTGTGTGCAGGAATACTATTGATTTTCCAGGGCTGACTTTGTATTCCATTATGCTGCTAAATTTGCTTATTAAACCTAATGGACTTTTTGTGGAGTCTTGGTGGTTTTCTATGCAGAGTGTCATGTCATTTGCAAATAATAATTTACATATTTCCTTTCCTATCATTATTCCTTTTATTTCTCTCTCTCTCTCATCAAATTGCTACTGATAGTGTTTCCCAAACTATATTGAGTAAGAGTAGTGATAGGGACATTCTTGTCTTGTTCCTGGTTTTATAGTGAAAGCTTTCAGTTTTTTGTTATCTTCAATAGAATTGGCTATATCATCAAACATAGTATAATTGAATATATTAGTACCTAACAATATTAATAAAAACACAACTTTGTATATAGTATAGAACTTCAAAAACAGGCAGTTAGCAAACCACAATGTGTATGGTAGAGTCTTGTCATCTTCAGTGTAGTTGCCTATACTCTCAGACTTGATACTATCAATGATATCAGTTTTAAATAAAATCTGTTGCTACCAAACAGCAATCAAACAAACCAGATCAGTCATGATAAAACAGTATAAGTCATAAAGGGCTCCAGATTAAGATAACAGGAAATTAAAGATGATTACTGTGCTATATCCTGATGTTTTGGGATAGCTGTATGTGCCCTCAAATCTAACGCAAGTAGACAACTGGGACAGAATAAAATCTATCAGAAAAAAAAATAGACTAAAATCTAAGCAGAGTGGTGGGCTTAATGTGGGTTTTAAATCCTGATACACTATTAACAATGTTTTCTGACATCATTTTAGGACTCTCCCTCCTCTTTCACTTCCCCAGAATACACAGTGCATTTTTGGGTCTGACCAAGACCCTTGGTTTTAAATTGGGGAGAGGGAGCAAACCGCTATTTACCTAAATGTTTCTGAACCTTCTCTCTGCTGGACTTGATCTCTAATTGTATTCCTTTATCTATTAAACCCTGTCTTTCCAACCTATCCATAAAAACTGGTCTAGTTGCCCCTATTACTCTCTGGTTCTCTGTCACATATAGTATTGTTTTCTCACATTTGATTTTCAATCCATGTACTCTTTTTCATGTTAATTCTATTTCCTAAAAATATCATCTCAGTGGACCCTGCCTCCTGATTTACTCCACGTGTAGTTCTTTTTTTAAAATTTAGTGTATCAAAGCCATCTATATTAGAGATTATAACCAACCTTCTTTGCCTCATTTCTATTACATTCTTTTTTTGCCATCAGTTGTCTGCTTATCTTCTTCATTCTGTTTTCTGCTCCATTCATTGAGGCCTCTCTGCCACTGTTTCTGGAATCCTAGCACTTTTCTCTCTCTCTAGAGTGTTCTGCAGTATTCTCTGTAGAGCTGGACTGGTGGTTGCGAATTTCCCAAGTTCCTCTTTGTCTTGGAAGCATCTTATTTTTCCATTAATTTCTAGAGACAGTTTATCAAGGTATATCAATCTGGGATGGAGGTTCTTTTCTTTCAGGGCTTGGAATATTTTGCTCCAGGCTCTTATTGACTTGATGGTTTGTGTCAAGAAGTCTGCTGTTATTCTGATGGGCCTTCCTTTATAAGTGATATGTTTCTTGTCTCTAACAGCTTTTAATATTGTGTTCTTATATTGAATTTCTGGGATCTAGATTATTATATGCTTGGGCATAGCTCTGTTTTGGTTGTAGGTGGCTGGAGTTTTTTATGACTCATATATCAAAATATCATTTTCTTTTCCTATGTTTGTGCAGTTTTCCTTAATTGTTTCTGTGAATTACCTTTGTAGTTCCTTTGTTTATACCCTTGCTTCTTCATTCACATTATTCTCAAGTTATAGATCCTCTTGTCATCTTCTAGCCTTTGTATTGTTACTGCTTGTTTCTTTGTTATTTTTAAAAAGTTTTCCCTTTCATAATCCCACATTGCAAAATTGTCCTCCAGTTTGGATAATCTATCCTTAGTTTCTTTCAAGCTGATTTGCCATCTTTCCTTAGAGTTTTTAATTTCCTGGCAATCTCTTTGAATCTGCTTCATGCATTCCCTTTTTTAAAAAAATTTCCTGGCAATCTCTTTGAATCTGCTTCATGCATTCCCTTTTTTTAAAAAATATTCTTCATCAAATGGTTCTTTTTTTTGTTTGAGTTCCTCCCTTCTTTTGTCTGTGTCTGCTTGAGGGGTGCTTAGTATCTCTTTTATTAATCTTCTTATATCTTGCTTTGCTTGGTAAATATTTCAATTTGAACTTGTCTATGAGGTCCTGAAGATATCTCTTTATGTCCACTGGTGCTGTGTCTGATATTGCATGTTTGCTGTTCTCATTCTCCTTTGTATTTACCTGTCCTGGGTCAATGTTCTCAGGGTTGGGACCTGGGGACTTTTTGTTGTTGCTTCCTCTTCCCATTTTTTTTTTTTTGCTTCTTCCAGGAAATCCCAGTTTCTTTCTTTGTTCTCTTATCTCGTTAAGTTTGACTAGGTTATCAATTTTGTTTATTCTTTCAAAGAACCAGCTCTTTGATTCATTAGTTCTTATATTATTTTCTTAGTCTCAATTGCATTAATTTCTGCTCTAAGCTTTGTAATTTTCTCCTTCCTATGACCTATGGTGTTGACTTGCTCTTTATTTTCTAGAAGCTTGAAGTGTAGCATTGTTATTTATTGGTGCTCATTACATTTTCCTGATGTTAGAATTCACTGCTGTAATATTTCCTGCTTAGGACTGCTTCCATTGTGTTCCACAGGTTCTGGTAAGTTGTGGCTGCATTTTCATTTGAGTTTAGATATTGTTTAATTTCTCTTTAATTTCATTTGTGAACCATTGGTTGTTGGAGGGTGTTATTTCATTTACGTGTGTGTGTGTAATTTTTGTACTTTCTTTTTTGTCATTAATTTCCAATTTCAGTGCACAATGGTTAGATAATGTGATTGGGATAACTTAAGTTCCTTTGCATTTATGTAAACATATTATATGGGCTAGTATATGGTTTATGTTAGAGATGTCCCATATGCACCTGCCAAGAATGTGTATTCTGATTTTGTTTGTTGAAACAGTGTAAACATCTAGTAAGTCCATTTGTCCATAGCTTCAATTCAGTTCTCTTATTTCTTTGCTTTTTTGTCTATTTAATCTCTTTGTGACAATGGGGTATTAAGGTCTCCTGCTACAGTTGTGTTATTACATATTTGATTTTTTATGTCTATTAATATTTATCTTCTATAGTTGGATAAACCCATATTTATGATTGCTATCTCTTCATGTTGAATTTTCCCCAAATTAGTGTATATAGAGTTTTTAAAAATCTCTTTTGGTTATTTTTGGATTGATTTTCAAATTGTCTGCAAACAGAATAGCTACCTGTGCTTTTTTTGTTTTCCTGTTGCATGGAAAATTATTTTCCATCCTTTGCCTTTCCTTAGAATTTTTTTTTTTTCAATTAGATGTGTTTCTTGAATACGGTATATTGTTGGATCTTGTTTCTTTACCCATTTTGCCAATCTCTTTCTTTTGATTGATGAATTGAGGCCATTTGTATGATGACTATAAATTATATATATTGGCTTATCTTTTCCTTGTTATTTTGGTGCTGTTTGTTTACTGCTTTCCCCCTTTGTTTAATTGCTTTCCTTGACTGGTGGTTTCTTTCTGTTATTGTTCTGGGAATTGTGGTCACTTTCCTCTCTGTCTAGAATATCTTTCAATACTCTATCTAACGTTGGTTTAATTGACATGGATTTCTTCAGTTGTACTTTGTCATGGAAGTATCTTATTTTTCCATGAATTTTGAAGGTCTCATCAATCTGGGTTGGAAGTTGTTTTCTTTTAAACCATGGAATACTTCACTCCAATCTCTTCTTACCTTGAGGGTTTATGTTGAGAAGTTGCTGCAATTCTAATGTTTTTTTATTTTTAAATAGGTGATCTTTTACTTTTTTTCTAACAGCTTTTAATATTTGGTTTATGTGCTGAATTTCTAGTCTATTGTTTATTATATGGCTAGGTATAGATTTATTTAGGTTATTACTCTTTGAATTTCTATATGCCCCACTTATCTGGATATCAGATTCCCAAATTCCTAAATTTGGGAATGTTCTTGCTATTAGTTCTGCAAATAGTTATTTTTATGTCAAGTGTTAACTAAAGCTTTTTCTTTAGCACTTATCATTGTTTTATTGATTTTCTTTGTATCATTGTGGAGCTTTTCAATAGTTATTTTATGACCCCTTGTTATTTGAAAAGATCATCCCTTTCCTGATCACTAGCTACAATTCTGTCTTCAAGGTCTGAATGTCTATTTTGAGTTCATTCAAGTGGTCTTGCCAGCCTTCAATGAAAATTTTAATTTCCTGGATATCTCTTTGCATCTGTTTCATGATTTCTGTTTCTTTCCTATGTTGCTCATTACAGGTTTTCATCATTTTCCTATGCTCCTACTGTTTCTTTTATGCATTTCTCTTCTCACTATACTGACCCATGTCTTCATTAATGCTGTCATTTCTTTTTATGCCTGAGATTATTTCTAATCTGATTTTTGCTGTATCTTCTTTGTTTCTTTACTTAACTTCCTATTTTTAAAGAAATTTCAGGTGTGTTTTATCCAATGTCTTCTATGTCAAAGTCTCTTGCTCTTGTTCTGGATGGACCGGGGGCTCTGAGAATATATTTTGCAAGGCCAGTGATATAGCCCAGCCACACAGCTCCAGTCTGGCAAGCACAAGGGCATGAGTGTAATCTTTTGCCTTTTTATCTTGTCATTTTCACCTCTTGGCTCATATTTCTGTCTTTGCAATCCTTCTAGTCTCATCTTCTGTTTCTTAGTCAGAGTCCCACTGTTTGGCCAACATTTGCCAACATTGCTGAGTCCTCCAGAGTAGGGAAAAATCCAGTCACCTAAATTCCTCCTGTGGGACCAGATGAGTAAGTGTTGGATTCTTCTTGGGCTGACTAGTTTAGGAATATTGAAATGAACAAATATTTACCTTGTATTGTTAACGTTGCTTCAGACTTTCCCAGGCTGCCAGATGCACCTGTCTATAGCATATGCCCCAGCTGGGGCCATACTGTGTCCTCTCACAGGCCCATCCAGAGTGTTCCATATGGAGGGAGGGCTCAATCATGTTCTCACTGACCCATTGAGTTCCTCAAAGTTTGGGGAGGTTTTTCTAGGTCTCTTTGCAGCCTGCTAAAGTACTCCAGTTGGGGTGAGGGGCCACTGATGCTCTGAGCATTCAATGCTGCTGAACTTTTGCGGGGAGGAATAGTCAAGGGTATTGTAGGCTCTTCAGGATGGCTGGCTGACACTGCCTCCAGCTTCTGAGCTCCTCCAGATAGGGTAAGGTGTTGTCAAGACTCCTGTTGGCCCATTGAAGTTCTGTGGGTTAGGACTTTCTGAGAGTTTTAATTTCAGAGCATTAGTATCTTCACTCCATAAAAGGACTATTCTATATGTTTTTAAATATCTCTACTACCTAATGAAAATATGTTTTCATTTTTTATTCATACAATCAAGTATGTATATCAAATAATTCAGTAAAACGTCACCTGAGCTTGAAGCATTGTCTTCTGTGTACTTGTGTTAAAAATCTCATTATATTCATATCTAATGGAAACTTTCAACCTGATCATAGTGTGTAAATATTTACTATAAAGATTTAAACATTTATTACATTTAACTGGCCTCTAAGAATGCTGATGCTCAGGCCATTACTGGGCATTTTCTTTTCTTCACTGAAATTTATCAACACATATTTTGGTTTAAAAATGCTTGTGTAATACATGAGATATTTAAAAACATGCATATGTGAGTCAAATAACAGGATGTGATACTACACTTTGAAAATAATTAACTGACTTTTTTTGTAATAACAATATTCCTGGACTGAATAGGAGGGTTGTCTCTTTTGTTAGACAATAAAAATTTTGAAGGAATAATCTTGGAGTTGCCTGTTAATGTATCAATAAATCCTTGTACAGTATCTCAACACTACCATTGTGAATTTAGTGAATGCTTGGTGAACACTGAATGTGTAGTAGTTTTCAATGTAAATATCTTTTACTTTCTTTGTTAGATTGATTCCTATTTTGTTATTTTCAATGCTATTATCAGAGGTGTAGTTTCCTGAATTTCTTTCTCAGTGAGTGTTGTTTGTGTATAGAAATGCTACTGATTTTTGAGTGTTCACTTTGAATCCAGCTGTGCTTCTGAATTTATTAATCAAATCTAGAAGTCTTTCTGTGGAGTTTCTTTTAATTTTATGAAGTTCTATGTCTATATTTTGCTTGATCTATAAGTTTCTTCTTTCAGATTGATTTTGGCATCAGGATGCATGTCCTTGCCTTTCATCCAATTACCTGTGTTTTTGTTTTATTTAAAGAAAAAAAAGAGAAAACAGAAAAATGATAGAATACAGAATTTCAAAGAAAAATATTAAGAAATTACTAGTTGATAAGTTACATGTTGTCCTCTTAGAAATAGTAGTTCAAATTACAAAATCAAAGCATAAAAAATGGACATTCAAACACTTGACAATGCAAACCATTCTATACAATGATATAATGGAAACAGTAATATGTCCTTGCCTTTCATCCAATTACCTGTGTTTTTGTTTTATTTAAAGAAAAAAAAAGAGAAAACAGAAAAATGATAGAATACAGAATTTCAAAGAAAAATATTAAGAAATTACTAGTTGATAAGTTACATGTTGTCCTCTTAGAAATAGTAGTTCAAATTACAAAATCAAAGCATAAAAAATGGACATTCAAACACTTGACAATGCAAACCATTCTATACAATGATATAATGGAAACAGTAATACGGTCATCTATCTTACATACTTAAAAATCCATATAGTTATGTACTTTAGAGCATGTTCCTTCCTTTTAATTTTTATAATATCTATTATGTAATTTTGGATCTCACTATTCTTATAGTTTTTATTATTTTTTACATCAAGGAGACAATGTAATATTTACAAATGTGAGTATTGTTTATTTCACTTATAAGAATAGTCTTGAGTTGCCTCTATTTACCTATAAAGGCTTCAAAATTGTCCTTTTTATAGATGAATAATATTCTATTGTATTAAAATAACATATCTTTTTATCCACTCTGCAATTGATGGGAATTTTGGTTGTTTCAAAAATTTACCTACTACAAATTGTGCTGCTATAAACATGGGTGCATATATTACTGTGGCACAGTATTTTCAGTTTTGGAGAGAGAGGATACCCAGGAGGGGAAAACCTGGGTTGAATAGAACTTGTTATTCTAGTTTGTTGAGGAATCTCTATATTGATTTCCATGGTGGCTGCATCAGTCTACACTCTTACCAACAGTAGGGATTCATTCCTTTTTCACCACAGCCTCACCAACATTTCTTATCAGTTGATTTCTTGATGGCAGTCATTATTTTTGGAGTAAGATGAAATCTCAGTTCTGTTTTAATTTGCACTTCTCAAATGACAAGTGATGGTAAACATTTCTTCATATATTTATTTGCCATGTGTATATTTTCATTTGTAAAATGTGTGTTCATCTCAAATGTCTATTTTTGAACAGGGTCTTTGAATTTGGAATACTTGAAGTTTTTCAGTTCTTTATGTATTCTGGATATAAGTCCTTTGTCTGAGGGATGGTTGGCTAAAATCTTTTCCCATTCTATAGATTTTCTTTTCACTTTGTTGGCATTTTCTTTTGAAATGTAAGATCTTTTTAATAAGATGTAATCTTACTTGTTGATTCTTTGAGGTATTTCCCGTGCAGTTTGTGTTTTGTTCATGAATTTTCTGCCTCCACCTAAGTCTCCAAGTTTTCTACCTATCTTGTCTCCCAATAGATTTAGTGTTTCTGTTTTAATATTTAGATCTTTAATCCATTTTGACTTTAGTTTAGTGCATGGTGATAGATATAGCTCTAGTTTCAGTCTTTGGCATAGGAAATCCATTTTTTCAAACACCATTTATTAAAGAGGCTATTCTTTTTTCCAGAGAAAATGTTTAGCCCGTTTGTCAAATATAAGGTGGCTGAGTGTCTTTGTAGTTCTGTTTGTATCTTCTAATCTGTTCAATTGATCCTCAGGTTTATTTCTTTGCCAGTACCATGCTGAATTTTTCATTGTGGCTTTGTAGTAAAATTTCAAGTCAGGAATTGATATGCCTCCTGCTTTGCCTTTGTTGTCCAAAAATGTCTTTGCTATTCTAGGTCTCTTCTGTTTCCAAATGAATTTTAGAAGTGTTGTCTCTAGATCTTTAATGTATGCTAATGGTATTTTGATTGGGATTGCATTAAATCTGTATAATAGTTTTGGGGGTATAGACATTTTCACAATGTTGGCTCTTTCTAATCAAGATCAAGGAATATCCTTCCATTTTCAAACATCCTCTTCAATCTCCTTTTTTAGAGTAGTATAATTTTCAGCATCCAGTCTTTGACATTCTTGGTTAGGTTGATTCCTAGGTATTTCATTTTTTGAGATGCTATTGAGAAAGCCAATATTTCCATAATTTCTCTCTCAGTGAGTTTTTTGTTTGTGTATAAGAATGCTACTGATTTTTAAGTGTTGACTTTGTATCCAGCTTGGCTGCTGAATTTGTTTATTACCTCTAGTAGCCTTGTTATGGAGTTTTTTGGGTCTACTATATAAAGTATCATGTCATCTGCAAATAATGATAATTTAACTTCTTCCTTTTCTATCTTTATTCCTTTTATTTCTCTCTCCTGTTTGAGTGCTCTAGGTAATATTTACAGAAATATATTGAATAGGAGTGGTGATAGTGAACTTCCTTGTCTTGTTCCTGATTTTAGAGTGAAAGCTTTCAGTTTTTATCATTTAGTATGATGTTGGCTATTTGTTTGTCATAGACGGCCTTTATGAAATTGAGGTAGATACCATCTATTCCAAGTTTCTGCATGGTTTTTATCATGAATAAATGTGGGACTTTATCAAAAGCCTTTTCTGCATCTATTGAGATGTCATGTGATTTTGGTATTGGTTTTGTTGATGTGGTGTATAAAATTTATTGATTTGCATATGTTAAGCCAACCTTGAACTCCTAGAATAAATCCCACTTAGTCATGGTGTGTAATCTTCATGATTTGCAGAATTCTATTAAAAATCTTTGCATCAACGTTCATTAGTGAGATTGGCAGAAAGTTTAACTTTTTATTAGGTCTTTCCCTGGTTTTGGTATCAAAGTAATATTTGCCTCCAGGAATGAGTTAGGGAGGATTGCTTCTCTTTCAATTTCATTGAAGGTTTTAAGTAGTATTGGGATCAAATCTTCTCTCAGTTTCTTGTAGAATTCAGCCATAAATCCAGCAGGCCTTGGGCTTTTCTTTTTGGTAAGTTTTAAACACGTTTTTAATTTCAGTAGCTGATTTTGGGTTATTCAAAATTATTATATCTTCTTGAATTTCTCAACACGAGAAATGATAGATCCATTTGTAACCTTCTTTAGGAAGGTATAAAAAATTTCTTGAATCCACAGATTTGACAGATTAAGCCAATAAAGTACAGAAAAATTTCATGCAAAGCCATTTAGTTAGTAAAAGATTTTGTTTCATAGCCAAAAATAAATTACTATTTTTAATTCAGCAAAGTTATATTTCCAGAAAAATCATGTCCACAACAGACAACATGAATGATCAGAGGAACGCAGAATGATGAAAATTGTGTTTTATCAATTTCATTTTATTCATATTCACAACATAAGTGTATAGTGATGTCACACATAGAATCCTATAAGAATTCTGTACACACATTATTACATCCTTACATCTAGAATATTATCTATCACTCAGCCTTTTGTTCAGTGAAATTTGCTGCAGAGTTTCTTAGGGACATGTACAGTGTCCAATGATTGGGTTTACCTGGCTCCACAGTTTGTGATAGACTGGACAGGTGGCTCTGCCCATACAATGTCAAGCAGTCCAGTTTCTGCTCAGAACACTTGATCCATCCGTTAATGTTTTCAAACATCAGACTTGAATTTCCATGAATCACTGAATTGACTTAGTTATCATCTAGTTCAGAAGAGTGGCTGACAAGGGAGAAATTATAAATTGAGAAAAAGTGTGCAAAAATAATCCAACAACATATACTCAAATAATAAGCAATAAATTGTATGATGCGGAAATGTTGATGGGAGGCACATTTCCTTTAGGAATAAAAGAACTAGGAAGTAGTCATGTGTATAAATACCTACAGTCTTGTTTATAGGTTCAACTCTTAAAAAATAAAAGCATAAATGTCTCTGAACAAGAAATTATTGCAATGGTTGGTGGATTTGTACAATAAATTACAATGCAAGAAGTAAACTTGTGTTATGAATATAAATGACTTGGATGAAAGCCTTTTTAAATTAAATTTCAGAAGTAAATAATTAAGTAAGTATATATAGCACATACATATATCTATATGAATGCCTTTTTAAATTAAATTTCAGAAGTAAATAAGTAAGTATATGTAGCACATACATATATCTATACATGTCTATAGACACACAAGAAAAATGAATATTGAGAAATAAAAAAGAAGAGTTCTATATTTTCCTTATACACTATTTTTTGCACCACCTGTTTCAGTGAATTTATATATATATATATATATATATATATATATTCTTGCTAAAAGGCAAAATATGTACTAGATATTCTGAAGATATTTTTTATTCAGCCATTAACATATTTTCCTCTCCTTGTTCTCAATGAAAATATGAAAGGTAAGAAAAAGGAGAATCCAAATAGTTGACGGCATACTTCAGATTTAATTACTAATTTTGGTACTATGTTAATTTGATGATTGATTTTAACCTGCACATGACTATATTATTTCCCCATATTTTATTCATAAGTTGCCTAACTTTGTATCAAAGCAGCATCCTCTTGTTTGTAATAAACTCATGCATGAAAGAGATCAAGTATCAGTGAGCCCCAGCATACCATCCCAAGACCCAGGCGAGTTTATGATCATCGCTCCCAGTGGTCAAGGACCCGCCCAGCTGCCAGCCAAATAATATAGTAACCATTGTTTATCTTCTGTTATTTGGTTCTGAATGCCCTGTAATACTTTCATTATCTTTAATGGTTTTATATTATTTTGGTAAGTTTGATACTATTGTGTATGATAGTATGCTCAATTATTTCAAGGAAAGTGACATTATGTTAGCTACTGTTATATAGGGTTGTCTTGTGGTGAAGTACTGCGTTGCTTGATTTGCTTTGTTATGTACTCTTTTATCTTAATTTCTTTAAAATAAAAAGTTTGAAAAAGATCAAGTATCATTTCTTGCTCCTCAGTAGCTCCTACTAATATTAACACCGGTGTCTTTTATATACACTTAGATGAACAAACAAGAAAAAATTTCTACATTTATTTTAATACAATAAACTTTTATGATATTCACTTAGAGATTTTGCATAGTTTTGTTGTAATTATTCACTGATACTTAATATTCCCTCATATTATTTAATGTGATTTTTACATTTAATCATTTTATAATTTGTTGCAATGGCAGATGTATTTTTTAAATTTTATTTAGAAAGACAACAAAATAGAAAATGGGTAGAAATAATACATACTTTCAAAGAAATAATATATAGTAAGAAATCACTAGTTGATGATTACATATTGTCCTCTTACAAATAGTTGTTCAAGATAGAAAAGTGAAACCTACAAAGTGGGGATTCAAACAGTGAGACTGCAAACAGTTCTGTTCAACTATCCAACAAAACTTAGTAATATGGTTGTCAATCCTATACACTTAAACAGACATGCAGTTATCCATATCTTCATTTATGTTGAGATTAAACAAACCAAAGCAGGCTAGAATCACTGTGAACAAAGAATAATAGTATTGCTAGATTTCACATCATGACACTATGGGGTCAGCACTAGGCACTGTAGTGTCTCTTTTCCTTTGAAGTATTTTTTCATTTCATCATGCGTTATATGATCAGTTCTCATAAAGTGTTTATAGGTTCTATGCATGCATGTGTCTTACCACATATTTCTATCCTTTCTATATTAGAGGAAGAAACAA
The DNA here is from genome assembly GCF_034190915.1 of Cavia porcellus. Taxonomy (NCBI): domain Eukaryota; kingdom Metazoa; phylum Chordata; class Mammalia; order Rodentia; family Caviidae; genus Cavia; species Cavia porcellus. The sequence goes on along the minus strand of NW_026947484.1, from coordinate 227,721,202 downwards.
AACAAAGCAAGACAAAACAAAGCATATTCCTATAAACACATGAAAAGAAAAAGACATAAAACCACTGTACAAGGAGTTCTACAATGGTTACTGTGTTGTCTCTTCTTATCTTCAATAGAATTGGCTATATCATCAGATATAATATAATTGAATATAGCAGTACATAATAATATTAATAAAAATGAAACTTTGTAGATATTGTAAACTTCAAAAACAGGTAATAATCAAACCAGAATGAGTATTGTAGTGAATCTTGTCATCTTCAGTGTAGTTGCTTATACTCTCAGACTTGATACTATCAATCATAACAGTTTTGAGTAAAATCTGTCAATATCAAACAGCAATCAAACAAACCATATTTAACTAAAATCAGTCATGATAAAACAGTATAAGTTATATAGGGTTCCAGATTAAGTTAATAGGAAATTAAAGATGATTATTGTACTATATCCTGTTATTTTTGGGATAGCTGTCTGTGCCCTCAGATCTAGTGCAAGTAGACAAACGTGGACAGAAAATCTATCTAAGCAGAGCGGAGTGAGTAATGTGGGTTTTAAATCCTGGTACAATGTTAACAATATCCTCTGCCGTCTTTTTAAAGACTATTCCTCCCATTGGTGCCCCTTTTCCCATAGAAGGGTTTTATTCCTGGCACTCACTGCAGGTCAATGCAGGTCCCTTGCTGGCTCCATTGTTTGTTGGGCTCCCCAACCTCCAACTTCAATGCAACTACTCTTCAGTGTTACTGGTGTTCCATGGAGTCGAAGCGCTGCAGAATTCGGGCAGCTCAATGAGTCATGGCTGCACCAGTTCGGACACTGCAGCCGGAGCTCTGAATCTTAGCTGTTCCAATAGTAGCATCAGGACTGCATTTTTAAAAATTTTTTAAAAAAAATTTTATTTAAGGAGAAAAAAGAAAAAAAAAACAAAAAGGATACAAGTTATACAGAATTTCAGAAAAAAAAAAACCTAGGAAATCACTAGTTAATTACATATTGTCATCTTAGAAATAGTTGTTGAAGTTACAAATTTAAAGCATCTAAAGTGGACTTTCAAACAGTGAGACTGCAAACAGTTTTATTCAATGATCCAACAAAACTCAGTAATATGATTATCTATCTTATACACTTAAATATATATGCAGTTATATCTTTTAGAGAACTTTCTTTTCCTTTCTTTTGAACAATGACAATTACACATTTTGGGTTTTATTGCTCTCACAGTTCTTACTACTTCTTTTTTTTGAAGAAAGTAAAACCAAATGTGACATACCAGGACAGAGTCAGTCCAATCAATACATAATGTAAAAACATAATACGTAATGGACATAACACATAATGTAAAAACAAAATACAAGGTGATCAACAATGGTTACCATAATGCCTCTTGTTATCTTAAAAAGAATTGCCTATATCATCAGTTATAATAAAATTGAACAAAACAGTAAAGAATAAGAACAATAAAACCAAAACATTGGAGACATTAGAGGATTTCAAAAGAAGATAATAGTAAACCAGAATGGGCGTCACAATGAATCTTATTGTCTTCATAGTTGTTGCCTATACTTTCAAACTTGGTACTATCAAGCATAACAGAATAGAGGAAAATCAGTCAAAACAAGATGGTGAGAGCAATATAGAGTTTCAAATCAAGTTAATAGGAAATCAAAGTGGTTTACTATAATATATCCTGCTATTTTTATTTATTTTTCCCTTAATTAAAAGGATAAAAATGAAAAAGTAGATAATAAAAAGGAGATTGAGATAAAAAAGAGGGCATAACAACAAAACAGTGCAGGACAAAACATAGCCATTTAAGCAAAATAGTGTATCTTATTGGATTTTATTATATGTGATAATATAAACAAAAACTTTTATAGACAAGGAGATTATACAGAAACCATTGTTCATTTTCTGTTAGTTGATTCTAAATCCCCTGTAATACTGTCATTCTCTTGAACGGTTTTACATTGTCTTGATATGTTTGATGCTACAGTATACGAAGTTATACCCAAAGATTTTAAGGGAAGAGACGCTATGGTAACTACTATTATGTTGAGGACTGCATTTTTGACTGGTTCCTTTTGCTTTAGTTTCTTCCTGGGTCAAGAGGATTCATCTCCCTCTGTCTGGGACTCCCCACGGTGTGTTATTTTGACATCTGAGTTGTCTGTCTCAGGGAGCCTCTGTATTCTGCTCTTATCTATCCACCTTCTTTACTGGAAGCCCCAGATGTAACTAATTTACCATAATAATTTATATAAAAAATTTGCTATTCTTTCCTATTAATCCAGAAATTAGTCTTTTCTATTTGGAAATACTTATTGTTACTTCTGGATTGACTTGTGTGTATAAAACAGTAATAATGTATATTTCTCCTCTGTTCGTGATTTGAAAGGAATTAACACTATTAAAATGCTTTTTATGTATATATATGTGTGTATGTTTCTGTGTATATGTTTATGTCTGTGTATATGTTTATGTCTTATTAAGAATTGTATTTTACACAGAAGTGTATTGTTTTGTAAATGTTTAAACTTTAGGAAGTTTTAATATTCAATATCCTTATTTTAAAAATGAAACAACAGAATTGTACAATTCCTAGGTTAATATAGTGACTGAACTTGTGAAGCCACTTAAATGACACTGTTTGGGCAAGCCCTGGAGGATATGAGCTCTGAGCTTTGCCCAACCCTGTGTCCCAGCACAATTCATCCAGCTGCACAAGTCTTGGAAATAGCCATGCCCATCTTGCCCAGTTCAAAGCCCCAGAGCCACCCATGATGAGGAGGACCCCGGCCCTGGCTAGCCATGTGGGTCCCAGAGCTCTCAAGCTCTGCCCATCCCAGTGTAAGTCCATGGAACCACACCTTGGAGGTGTGTCTTGGCTAGCCGTGAAGTCCCAGAGGTTCCAAGTTCCACATAGCTGAGTGCAAGTCCCCAGCATCATATTTTGGAGGTGCACCTTAGCTTGCAGGGTGCATCCTTCAAGAGCAGACCTCCACCCAAACCAGCACAATGCCCCAGAGCCATTGGGGAGTGACCTGCCCAACCTCATAGGTGGTAGAGGAACTTAGCCTTGCCCAGCCCAGCATGGTACCCAGTCCAGAAAAGCTCTGAGTAGATAGATACTCTTTACCCTTGGTTTGTGTGAATCCCAGTAAGCTGAAAGAGGGCAGGATCTCCAGACACCATTTTCGTGGTACCCCATGCCTATCCCTGAACACTGACAGACAGTCAGTCAGCAAGGTAAGCACCTTTGACTTAATTAGCATGTCTGGAGTAAACTAGGAAAATGACAAAATGAAAGAGCAAAATTCAGCCTCAGACCTCCAGCCAAAAAAGAAAAACCCAGGAGACACTGACATGGAAGATATAGGAAATTCCACAATTGAAATTTCTGAAATGATAGTGGTTGAAGTATAGAAATATCTCCATGAGGCTATAGAGGAAATCAGATCACAAATAATCTCAGGTAAAAAAAGAAACGACTAACATTATGAAAGAAATGTTGAGTGTATCTAAAGAAGACATAGATTAAAAAAAATAGAGGAACATAAGAAAATGATGGGAACCTTGAATAGAGAATGGAGAAAAGAATTAAAAGGCATGAAACATTGAAAAGATACTCAAGAAATTAAAAGTTTCATTGAAAGCTGACAAAACCACTTAAATGAAGCTAAAGATAGATCCTCAGACCTTGAAGACAGGATGGAAGTTAATGATTATGAAAGGAAAGATCTCCCAAAAATAACAAGAAACCAGGAAGCAATTGAGTAGCTGCAAGATGATACAAAGAATATCATATAAGAAAGATAAATGTTAATGAAAACCAGGAGTCAACACAAATGTTATGAAAAGACTACAGAAATAACAGAAGAAAAATTTTCAAGACTGGGAAAAGAATGTGGTATACATATAAATGAGGTATATAGAACTCCAGTGATCCATAACCAAAATAAATCTATAGCCACATATATAATAATTAAGACCCCAGAAATTCAGCACAAGAACAGAATACTAAAAGCTGTCAGAGAAAAAAAAAATAGAACACCTATGAAATAAAGCCCATCAGAATCATGTCAGATTTCTCAATACAAACTATCAAGTCAAGAAGAGCTGTAGTGAAATATTTCAAGTCCTGAAAGAACTTTCAACTCATATTGATATACCCTGCAAAACTATCTTTCAAAATTGATGGAGACATAAGATACCTCCATGACAAAGAACAAGTGAAGAAACGTATGACTACCGCATCAACACTACAAAGAGTACTAAAAAATAATCCAGAAAAAAGGATAAAGATGACAACAGTTCAATGAAAAACAGCACAAAAAACCACTAAAGCAAACCAAGCACTTAAAAGATAAAAAGTAGAGAACCAACAACAGAAAGATACCATGACAAAGATAGGTCAATACATATCAGCTATAAACATCAATGTAAATGGCCTCAATTTTCCCATCAAAAGAAACAGACTTGCAGAGAGGATTAAGAAACAAAATCCAAGAATATTTTGTATATAAAAACACATTTAACTCAAAAGGAAACTCATAGACTGAAAGTCAGAGGATGTAAATCAATACTTCATATGACAGGAACCCAGAAAAAGCAGGGGTATCTATTATGTTTGCAAAAAATGTGAACTTCAAACCAAGAATGATCATAAGACATAAGGAAGGGCACTATATACTTGTTAGGAAAAAACTTCAAGGGGAAGAGATAATAATCATAAATATATATGAGATAAATATATGAGCACCCAATTGTATAAGATATATTAATAGATATGAAAAATCAAATAAGCAATAATACAACTTTAATGGAGGATCTTTACAATCCATTTTTACAAAGAGACAGATCAACTAGACAAAAAGCGAAGAAATAATGGAAGTGAGTCAAACTTGTGAACAAATGGACTCAGCAGACACATACAGAGCGTTCCATGCAACAACATCAGAATATATTCTCAGCTGCCCATGGCTCCCTCTCTAAAATATACCATATACTAGCCCACAGAACATACTTAAGCAAATGCAAAGGAACTGAAATTATCCCATGCATATTACCTGATCATAGTACAATAAAATTGGAAATTAATAACAAAAAAAACCACAAATAATCCATAAACACATGGAAATTAAATAACAATCTCCTAAACAACCAATGGGTCACAGAAGAAATTAAAGAAGAAATCATACAATATCTACACTCAAATGAAAATGCAAACACAACTTAACTGGAATCTGTAGGACATGATGAAACAGTCTTCAGAGGGAAAATTATAGTGGTGAATTCTCATATATCAGGAAAATGGAATGAACACAAATAAACAATCTAATGCTGTACCTCACACTTCTAGAAAAAGAAGAGCAAGTCAAGCCTAAAGTCCAAAGAAGGGAGGAAATTATGATTATTTTAGAGCAGAGATTAATGCAATTGAGATTCAGAAAACAATACAAAGAATTACTGAATCAAAGAGCTTGTTCTTTGGAAGAATAAATAAGGTTGATAAACCATTAGGCAACTTTATCAGAAAGAGGGAAGAAAAAATCCAAATCCATGAAATAAGAAATTAAAAGGATGAACTCACATATGAATTACCAAAGGTGGATCAGAAGATAATAAAAGTTCTGAATAACCCATTATCAGTTAATGAAATTGAAAATGTAATTAAAAACTTAACAACAAAGAAAAGCCCAAGACCTAATGGATTCACAGCTGAATTCTACAAAAAATTGAGGGAATGTTTAATATCAATACTATTCAAACTGTTTAATGAAATTTAAAGGGGAGCAATTTTTCCTAACTAATTCCTGGAGGCAAGTATTACCCTGAGACCAACTCGGCCAAAAAAGACTTAAACCAAAAAGAGAACTACAGGCTAAGTTCCCTCATGAACACAGATGCAAAATTTCTCAACAAAATGCTAGCAAACATAATACAGCAAATCATTAACAAGACTGTACACAGTGACCAAGCATGATTCATGCCAGGAATGCAAACAAATAAATGTAATACACTATAGTAACAGAGCCAAAGACAAAAGCCACATGATCATCTCAACAGACGCAGATAAAGCTTTTGAAAAAAATCCAACACTCATTCATGGTCAAAGCCGTAGAGAAAATTGGGATAAATGGTCTTTACCTCAATCTGATAAAAACCATTTATGAAAAACCAATAGCCAACATCATATTTAGCAAACAAAAACTTAAAACTTTCATTTTAAATTCATGAAAAAAAAAGGTGTTCACAATCACCACTTTAATAAACAATGTTGGAAAAACTGGCTTTCCATGTGCTGAAGATTTAAAATAGACCCATACCTATCACTATGCACTAAAGTCAAAATGGATCAGAGATCCAAACGTTAAACAGAAGCACTATATCTGCTGGAAGGCAAATTAGGAAGAAATCTCAAACACAGATGGATAGGCAGAGTTCATAAACAAAACCAAAACTGCACATCCTTCAATGAATCAACAACTGGGTATCACTCTATTAAAAGCTTTTTGCACATCTAAAGAAATCAACAATAAAGTAAAAAAAAAACCCACAGATTGGGTCAAAATTTTTGCCAACTGTCACTCTGACAAAAGGTCTTCTGCCTAGAACACATAAAGAATTGAAAAAAAAAAATCAGGCTTCCCAAATTTAAAGATTCCAATAAAAAAATTGGGCATCTGAGGTAAATACATAATTCTCAAATGAAAAAATTCTAATGACAAATAAATAAATAAAATAATATTCAACATCATTGGTAATCCAAGAAATACAAGTTAAAACAACACAGATATCATCTCACTCCAGAAAGAATGCTAGCATCAAGAAATAAACATGTAATAAAGGTTGGAAGGGCTGTGGAGAAAAAGAGACGCTTTGTTGTTAGGAGTGCAGAATGGTAAAACCACTGTGGGAATCAGTGTGGAGATTCTTCAAATAGTTAGGAGTAGAGGTTCCATTCAATCCACCTATGCCCCTCCTGGGTATTTTCCCAGAAGAACTGAAAACATCACACCATAGTAATATATATGCACTCATGTTTTTAGCAGCACAATTTGCAATAGCCAGATTTTGGAAATAATCCAAATGCCCATCAACTGCAGAATGGATAAAAAATGAAGTGATATTTCTACACAATGCATTACTACTCAACTATAAAGAAGGATAAATTTGAGGCTTTTATAGGTAGATGGATGCAACTAGAGACCACATCCATAAGTGAAATAAATTAGACTCATGTAAACACTATATTGCTCTGTGGTGTAAGAAACTGAAAGTAAACAAGATCCAAAAGGTAAAACAGATATAGTGAACGGGAAAGAAACTGTTCAAAGAGAAATCATACTGTTTGATCAATTTGCATTCCTGATAGCCTGAGCAACTCTTTTGAAGATAACACACATTGTTAAATTTCTATCATCTTGTTTTTAAATCCTATGTCACTCTTGTTTTTGTTTTTGTTGATATTGCAGTGGATTGCCTTTATTTTTTTTATGTGTTTGATTGCTTTTTGATTTTGATGTGATTTGTTTCTCTTTCAAATAAAATAAAAAATAAAATAAATGCACTGTTTGGATGAAGTGTTATTATAGCATTTTAGTGATGTTATTGTTTCTCTCTCTCTTAAACTTCAAAGCAGGACAAGCCACTTGAAACCATATAGAAAAGACAATATTCTAGAAAGAGATCTGGGAAAGATAATAATTTGTAAACAAAGCAATTTAAATTAACCTTGTGAGACAAGTTTATATTCATGAAAGGAGAAAATAAAACTGTCTTTGATTCAGGAACTATTGAGTAATTCACTGAGGTTTGTTTTATATTTTCATGCAGTTACCAAATGTATTGACCTTCAAAATAGCATTCTTGATTTGTACATTAGAACTATGATGATAGAAAAAAATCCTGTTTTTTTCTAAAGTCACGTCTTGACCATCGTTTGTGCCACATTGTTTACAAATATTTTACGACATATTGCTTTTAGTTGTATATTTGTTGTATCTTTTCTGTGTATCTGATTGTACAAAATGCATAATCTGTGTTCTTAATGCCAAATCATAGATAAATCTGTCTACTGACCTGAAGCTAGAAATTGACCTTAGGGGATCAATTATCAGCTCTCTACAGCAAGCAGCATCTGAGATAAGCTGAACAATGGATTGATAGATTCTAATCTCTTCACCTATTCCAATTTTAGAAAGCATGAGAAGTAAATTACAGTAAAACACATTTTTAAATGAGAGAAGAGAGTTAATACACCTAAATACATGCACATATATACATGTGAATATATATGTATGTGCACAGATATAACTTGATTAGCTAAAATAACCATTTCTCAGAGTACACTTTTGGTACTTTTATTTAATGTTTCAATTGCTGATTCTGATCATGATCATTACATTATGAGTGATAATCTTGAAATGTAATATTATATGTTATGTTAATGCAGGAATTATTTCTATAAAGAGAAAATGGAGAATGATAAATGTATATTGAAGTAACTATAATATTTGAGACAGTGTGATACTTTGAATAGGGGTACCCTTATTTTATGGTCACTTTTCTAATGTCAGATTTGCAAATTATAATCTCTTGATGGTCTACAGGATTGGTCTTCAATATACATTTCTGTCTTTTCATTGTTGTTGTTGGAAAAAAATCAGATTGGTCATCTTGTATATGCCAATACCATAATTAATATGCACAGAAGCAAACTTGTAAAAGAGTTTGAATGTTACAGATACAATTCTCCTTAACATATATATTTAAATTACTTAAAAATTACTACCCAAGATTTGTAGTAAAGATGTAACTATCTTAGAGACAGAACTTTTAAAAGGCGTATAAATTAAGATCAACAGTATCAAGAGCTGACAGTCACACACTGAAACAGAAAACCATCTGTCTTGTATAAAGATAAAAGAAGACAAATTTTTAGAAATGATGAAACTGAACATGTTTGTACTTCTAAATTCAACAATTAAACTTACTTGCACTACTCTTGGAATGATTTTTATACAACTATTCATATACAGAGAGGCAGATATAGACAGGGATGTTATAATTGTGGATTTGTTTTGAAAAAAAGTAGAAATGAATGAATTCACAGTGTTTCGACAGCTTTATATATCTATAGGTATAAATATGTGGACCTAGAAACATTTATCAATATTTATTTTCTTTATTACATTTGCATAGAGGCTTGATATATTTTATAGTCTCTGCCAGAACACTTATGTCATGGTTTGTGTTTGTGTCCCCCAGGACTCATGAGTTTGCATTGTTCATTTGTGATGGTTCATTGTATAGTGCTTGGATTGATGGTGTCAGTGCTCCACCCACATAGGGGTGGAGCCAGGATGTAAGGTAATGGCAGGAAGAAGGTATGTCTTTCTCTTTGCTGGTTTGAGTTTGCTGCTGGCAGCCGCCATGAACTGCAGCCCAGCCATGCCTGCCTGTCTTGGAGACAACTGAGTGTGGGCTGAAACCTCCAAAAACTGTAAGAAATAAACCTTTCCTTTCCCAACTTTGGGCTTCAGGTATTTTGTCTCAGCGATGAGCATAAAGTAACTAAGACAACTTATAAACACCAAAAGTATTCCATGAAAATCTGCAACATAGATGCCAGTGGTATAAAAGAATGCAGAACTCTTTACTCCCTGAAAAAAATGAGATACTTATGAAGAAAGGTCATAGGAGGTCAGGAAATAGGCACTGGCAATATTAGTGACCCAGAAGTAAGCATATGTTTTCTGTCTTTATCTGCAAAGCAATAGAATCACTGGAACCAGTGATTTTAGGCTCTTTGGAGAGTTCTTGAGGGAATATTTTATAACCAATGTTCTTCATGACACAGTATAATATTACATGGAAACATATGAACTTTTGCAAGATAATGTATAAATGGTTTCCGGTAAATCATGCTAGTAGAGTGATGCCTTTTCTAAGATTTCCGTGTGCACTGAATAGTAAAGCATATGAAAAATTTTCTGTATCTAACAGAGCTCACATAAAGAAAGTATAAAATGAACTATCTAGTTGGTAAGAAGCTATACTTCACAATTAAATGAGGAATAATTTAACTTCTTGGTAATCCATAAAATAAGGCTACATTTAATAAAATTTGAGCTTTAATAAAATACATAAAAGTACAGGCATTTACATATAACATACAAGCAATAATTTTTTGAAATTATTTTTACACTAGAAAATTTTACATGTCCATTATCTCATTCACTCTTCGATCTTATGAAGAAGGTACTATTACCACATAATAGTAGGTGTTTCCTTAAAAGTGAGAGTTAGGACCCTCAGAAGTTATTTGAGGTCATGCAGCCAGTGTCAATAGGATCTGGACACTCAAAGTACTACTTTTATTCCTTCTTATACTACTTACAATAAAAATGAACATTAAATGCAACAAATATCAGAACTATATGCATACTAAAAGTACAAACTTATAATTTTATATTTATGCTATCTAAAATACCTGGAGGGAGCAATAGCAGTGTTTGTTGCAGGAAATCAGTCTAGAGAAGTGTGTCACAAAGTCTGATCTCCTTGGTAGGAGAACTCAGTTTGGGATCAGAAGATGTGTAAAGGAAATTGAAGGCTTCTTCAGTAAGCTTCTTTCATTCTTTGCCTCATTATTGAGTATGAACTCTTTTCTGGAAATCCAAAATTATCACATACGCCCCTCGTATTCAACTTTTTAAAAATATTTTCTTCAAAAATATTATTTTTTCTTTATTGATACACATTTGTCATTGCTTTTAATTATTTTCCAATTTTGTTTTGTGGACAAATTGTGGCTATCAGCTGCTTGTTCATCTTTGTACACAAAGAATTTAGAAGGAGAGAGTCTTGAGAGTAAACCTCATTAACCATCTCTGCTGTTGGAAACTGGTATGATTTGAACCAAAGTATTAAGCATGCACATTCTATTAGCTGTAAAGTTTGATGATGTTATTTAATTTATGTGTTAAAGTAGCTGTCAACGCTTTATTCCACCCCAGTACATAAAGCTGATAACATGGGGTGGGTCTACTTTTCCTCACTTGAATTTGGGGTGCCTCATCACTTGCTTTGGTCTGAAAGATTCATCTGTTGTTGGGGCTCTGTTCACAAAACATCAGACACAACTATGAATGATGAAAGAAAGAGGTGACTTTGGGGGTGGACATATTGGGAATTGAACTCAGGACCTTGAACTTTCCAGGCAGGTGCTTGTGTCACTGAATTATATTCCCAGCAACATGAAGAAGTAACTTAAAGAACAGAGACTTCTCACCTGAAAGCCGTCACCAAACCTTGAGTGTGACTTGGACATTTCTGTTCCAGTCAGACCCACCGAACATCTCCACTTGAGTAACTATAGGTAAATCATTGGTTCATCATAAATAATCAGTTAATATTATGGTTTTAAATTCTGTGATAATTTGAAACTTTGCAGTGCTATTAGATATTTTAACAAATTACAGTTGCAGAATATAATAGTCATCAAAAAATTGGACAAATCCTTCTTACTGTGATGGCACATTCTATATTCTCTCTAACCTATATTTACTTCATCTTTAAACTCTTCAGTGAGCCATTTGCATACAGTGTGTGTCAAATATAATTGCTAGTTGAATAAATGCATGGTGGAACAAATTAGTTGAGTATTTCTGTGGTTACAGAGGAATGAAACTATCACTTGATCTAATTTTGCTTTTGCTTTCTTGAGGCAGCAGAATTCATATACTTTATGTTGGAAATATTTTCCTGTTAAACTTCCTATCAGTCTTCTGTTGTGTTTGTTCCTTATTTGCCAATAGAATCATTAAGTGGAAAAGTACTTTTAATACATTTCCAAGGTTTCAGTGCAAATAATTAGGTAAGTATTCAAACTTCGCCAATATATTGAATAGTAATAGAACTTTAAAATTGCTAACTTGTCTTACATTTGTAATTAATGGTGTTTTCAATATTTCTCCTTTATGATTTGTAATGTAATATTTATATGGGAATTCTTAGTTTGTAAATTGCTAAAGATTTCTTCCATCATTTTTAGTGTGATGGACTTAGATTGATTTCTCTTTTATTGTTCTCTAGTCTCATAATTATAACATTTAAAAAAATATATTTGTTGGATGGTTGGTATTTTGAGTAAAATTATTTTCACTTGCAATTAATTGCCTTTCACACAACTTTTGAATTTATTTTTATATTTTTGGAATAAAATTATGCTTGATTTATTACATCCTATGTCATATTTAGTCTAATTTTCTAATTGACTTTTGTGGACTTTGGTTAAAAAAAGGAGGACAGGATTAAATATTTTCATGTTATACTCATCATTTTTAGTGTAAGTATAGTTTGATATGAGAACAGGATTGTGGGTTTTGCTTTACATTTACAATATTTAAATTATATTATTTGTTGTGTTTAACAGAGACCATAGTGGTATTCAGCACACAGTTGTTAATATCTCTCTTACATAAAAATTTTAAGGTAGTGAGTACTTGGTTTGTGTGGCTGAATTACTGTGTTACTCTTAAATGCAGTATTTACAATATATTACTCTGCCTTCTCCAGGAAGTAGCCACCATTCTTACATTCTAACAATATGGCAGGGAGTTCCCTTAAAGATTTCCTTTAAAGATGTTATCTTGACATTACATGCAACCATTTTGTTCATATCCTTGCTGTCTCATCTAGCCATAAGATAATTAAAAAATCTGATCCTTATTATGGTTTGCCGTGCTGATAGCTACAGTGCAGGAAACCTATTATTGTTAAAGAAAAAAAAAAGACAAAACTGATATTCAGGGACAATGGCAGTATTTGACTCAAGTTTTTATTTCTCTCTTTTTATGGGTATGTACTACTTTAGATAACAATTTCAAACTATCATAGGTAATAAGATGTTGCATTAGTACACAGCACATGAACCACAATAAATCAGCTTCAAAGTTCAGAGTTACAGAAGATGTTCATTGTACTAAAAATGGCACACTCTCTTTTTGAATAATAAATTTACCTAATTATGACATCAGTATTCAGAATATCACATACTCAGTATATTGGTTGCACTAGGAGATCAACATTTGTCAGGTAGTCAAGAAGGTGTAAACTTAGCGAAGTGTTGTCCATGTGTTACTAGTTCCAAAACCTGCCTGTTTCCTTTGAACACACAGTTTTGTTCACTATCCCCTAATACAATCTGTTTTGTTATGGCATGAATTCTTTCTTGTTTTCTTGAAAAGCATTCCTTAGATTGTGGTCGGCGATTTGAGTGTGTGTGTGTTTGTGTTTGTGTGTGTGTGTGTGTGTGTGTGTGTGTGTGTGTGTGTATGTGTGTGTGTGTTTTCAATTGCATTTTAAATGGATATTCAAGCAAACTTTTGAAGGTCTGTTCAATATGTGGGACTTCTAGTTACTTTTCAGTTTTGAAAGGCACACTAGCCACTACTCCGTGTTCCTATATTGCTCTGATTATTGTAGGTGGATTTTTGATGCAAGAACAATGTTCTGTGGTGTGTGTATAACACTATTCTGTTCACAAAAACCGAAAACAGAAAAAAAATTAAAATAAGCAAAGAAATGAACATTAAAGTAGATGTTAAAGAAGCTCCACATTTCTAGCACTGCATCATTTCCAAACATGGATTGTGATTATAGAAGCATTACTATTTACATTTTACATATATCCCATAAACCCATATGCTAGAGGACTGGCCTGTGGCATGATTGACAGGAAATGCCAAGTCCTAGAGGGAGGAAGTTATGTCATTAGAGACATGTCTTTGAAAGGGCCATTGAGATCCAGCCCCTTCCTCTCTTTTTCTTTTTCAGTCTCTTTACACACTGTCCATCCATGAGGTGAGCAGCTCCAGGTCATGTGTTCTCTGCCATCATGTTGAAACTCACCAGGCCCCTATCAGAAACACTGAAGCAGCCAACCATAGACTGAAGCCTTTAAAACCGTGAGCCAAAACTTTCTTCAAGTTGATCATCTCAGGGTTTTGTTCCAGTGATAGAAAGCTAACAACCTTGTACTGACTTTATTATCAAAGGCAAGTCATTTAGACGTGCTCTATGTACCTCTGCAGACTTTCAAAATCTGTTAAACATGGAACTTTTACTTTTTGCTAACCCCACAACTACGTAAAAATTAACTATACATTGTTATAAAATCGCACAGCTTCAAAAATACAGCTGCCTACTAAACAAGAGTATTGATGATCTACTACTGGTTAAGTCCTTCTCTTCTCCATGGAGAACAGTACTGTACTGTTTCTAAAACACCATTAAGATGACTAAAAAATTTTCATCCCCAATGGAAAAGCCCAATTATACCTGAAAATTTCGTCCCTGCAAGAGTGGTTCCCTAACTCCAGTAGGCCCTGCTCTATAGTTTTATGGGGACACTTGTCCCCTGAAGGAAATAAATGAGAGACTGGATCTTTTCAAGTTCTCCATGGAGCACTGTATAACAAGTTTTGCTGAGGCAAAGTTTGCCAACTGGAAATTGACTTCAATGAATCGGGGAGATTTTATGTCTCATATTTTTCCTGTTGCAAATATTTATGGTCTTAATTTAGTATAGCAAAATGATTTTACTAAGTGGAAATTTATGCCATGCAGAGGACAACCTAGGGGAATTTTCTTTAGGGTTCTCAAAGCAGACTAATCTTTCTCTTACATAAATGGATAATTAAGCTTCTTTGTTTCATTGCCTAGTTGTAAACTAGCCATTCAATATGTATGGATTTCATATAGCATCACCTTAGAGAATGAGGCTTTTTCATTAGCAATATTAGTGTGCTAATACTGCCCAGAGTTAAGTCTGTGCTCTCCTGATGAGCTACTGCCCTCTGAAGTTTGACAGCATCCTCATATGCTATTCTCTGAAATGAATCATTTTTATTTTTTGTCTTTTTAAGACAAGATCTTGCTATGCAGTTTGGGCTGACCTTAAACTCACTTTGTAGCCATGTCTGTCTTGAATTCACAATCCTCAGGCTTCACAGGCATGTAACACTATGCCCAGTGAACCTCTGCTTTTTATGACTAGCTGTTATCAGTAGTTTCTCTTAAATTTTATTGTAATTAGAGATGTCTGTCTGAATTACATTTCACTTAATCTACTGCATTGATTCTAAAGCATGGATTCTTATTTTATATTTTAATATCTCTGAAGCTGAGATACATTTTATAGCTGGCAATGGCTTACAATTGCTGTCAAGCAAGAAGGCATCAAAGTATGTGAAAAGCCCAAGAAAGATTTGAAACTTTAGATTGTATAAAATAATACTTATATTGTTGGAAGGTTTTTATCAAATTAATATGAACACATAGTTCAAGGCTCAAATAGATTCACAGACAACACAATCAAACATTTTGGTCTTATATTTATATTTTAAAGAATATTTCAGTTTGCTGTTTCTTGACTTGTGAACTTATTAAGCAATCTATATACTCCCTACTACAAACAAGAATTTTTGTGATCATATTTCATCCACAGTCTAATTCAGTTTTCTAACTTTCCTCCAAGCTCATCTCCTAGTTCTTGTCATTTGTACTTCCACTTTTATATTGCCAAGGTTGATTGCATTTACATTCTATTTCATAACCATGTTTAAGCCATCAAATTCTCTAGATTAATTCTCTCCTATCCCCCAAACTCCAGTAAAATGTTATTCATGATGAGTAAAGCATAAATATAATTTACTGTAGCTCTCTAGTGGGATTCTATCATTACATTTTATATTTGTTTTCCACAAAAAATATTTTTGGGTCACGAAAAGAAACATATTATTGTCAGTTATTTCTTGTACCCCACAGTGTTACTTCAAACCATCCCAAGTCAAAGTTTGTTTTATCTGAATAGTATTTATTTTATATAAAATTTTTATTACAGTTTCTGATTGCCATATTTTATTCTTCTTGGAAGAACTATGCCACTTTCCCCACATCCATGGTATTTTCTACTTTTTCACCAATTTGACTCCATTCCATTCTCTCCTTGAAGGCCATTATTGTAATTAGACTCATTTGCTGTTTGTTTAGAGCATGGTTTTATCACCTCAAATGTAAAGATTTTTTTTTTTGGAAATTCCTGGCAGTCTTTCTATTGTTTACTTTATACTTACATTTTATACTTTTATTATAACAAGTTTTTGTTTCTCATTTACCATAGACTCCAATACAGCATGTGCTAGGAGCTATAGCCTTTGTGCTGTACCTATGATCTCTTAGGCATTTATCCTGACCTACAGCCTCTTTGTCTCACTTAGGGACCTGGGTAAACACTACTTTGCTCTCTATCTTGCTATATTTGGCATTTGTTTCCTAGATTCCACATCCTATTGTGACCATTCATATTTTTTTCTTCTGGCTTATTTCATTTAGTATAAAGTTCTTAAATCTTGTCCATGTTGTGGCAAAGGGAAGAATCTCAATTATAAAGGATGGTTAGTATTTCTCAATGTGTGCATAAATGTGTATATCACATTTTCTTTATCCATTCATTTGTGGTAGATATTTAAGTTCTTTATCTTAATAATTGTGAATATGGGAATGTAGATATGTGTACAAAGAAGCGATTTCCTTTCCTCTGGGTTATAGTCAGAAGAGATATTCCTTGGTTATATGGTAACTCTGATTTAAATTTTCTTAAAAATTTCAATACCATTTTCCATATTAGTTACAACTATTTACTTTCCTACCAACAATGTGCAAGAGAACTTCTTTTTTAACCTCTCTTTAATACTGGGTATCTCTTGCTTTTTTGATAATTACCATATGAATGGATATATATCTTAGTAGTTTTGATTTGCATTACCCAAGTGATTATTGATTTTGACCTTTGATTATACTTGTTAGCCATTTTATATCTTCTTGAATAAATGTCTATTCAAGACTTTTGCCTGTTTTTAAATCAAGTTATTTAGCTTTCTGCCATTGAGTTGTATAAGATTTTTATGTCATTTTGACAATAACTCATCAGATATATAGATTGCAAATATTCTTTCCCAATCCATATATTGTGTCTATTCTGTTGGTTGTTTGTTCTGCAGAGGCTTTTTTAGTTTGATATGGTCTCAGATTATTTTTGCAGCTTTGGGCTTTGATGAGATGTCTAAAAATTGTTTATAAAGCCAGTGAATATTTTCCTATATTTTATTCTAAGAGTATCATGGTTTGGGTGTTATGTTTATTTAGGTCCTTTATTCATGAGTTGATTTTTGTTTGTGGTATAAAATAAGAGTCCAATTTCTTTCTTTTGGCTTTGGAAATCCAATTTTCCCAGCTCTATTTATTGAAGAAACTGTTCTTTCTCTAATGTTATCTCTTGGTGCCCTTGTCAAAAATTAATTGACTACTATTATAGTTAGGGTGTTCAAGGGAATGGAGTTAATACAGAACGCACAATTTATAGAATTATTTTATAATATTCACCCGTGAGTAAAATACAGAGGAGTTCAGGAGATCTGTTCATGCATTAGAGACCCAAAGAATCCAGCTAGAGGGGCCTGGATCCCATGGCAATGTCCTGCATGAGGCCAGTTAAGACCTAGAACTGATGACAATGTCTCACGCAAGTTTATATTAAGGATCTGCACTGGAAAGGCTCAAAGGTCAGTGGTAGAGGCTGTGCTATCAGGAGAACGTATCTGTGTGAGCAGGCAGAGGGATGTGTTCTTTAGTCAGGAAGCAGTGCTCAAAGTCACCTGAAGAGAACCCCAGCCATTCTCAGTGACAGCAAGGACTTGAGCTCTTCTGATGATGAGAACGGCTGAGTTCCTATCAGGGAGACCAGCATGATTTAGTTGGGCTGGATGTTACCAGCTGTTAGTTAACATACAACAGTTACCTATGTTTGGATTTATTCATGGACTCTTACTTCTCTGTCTGGTCTACTTTATTTTATTTTTTGCAATTTTATTTTAAAGAGAATAAAACCAAATAAAACAAAAAAGAGTAAAGTCAACTGAAAGAAAACAATGAGGGTGATACAGGACTTCAAAACAAGATAATAGGAAATCAATAATGGTTACCATAATATATCTTGTTATTTTCAAAATAGCTGCCCATACCTCAGACATAATAGAATCTCACAGAACAAGACAGAATGAAACCAAACCAAATCAAACAATGAAAACAATGCAAGATTTCAAACAAGGTAATAGAAAATTAACAATGGCTGCCAACTTCCTTTTTTAGATATTTCCTCTCCTTTCACTTTCAAAATATCTATTGTACACTTTGGATCCCATTAACTCCATTAAGTTTTTATAGTGGGGAGATAACACAGTGTTCAGTCACATGAGTTTGAACCATTTCACTCCTGAGCGTGACCTCAAGTTAGATCCTTTTACCTACAAGAACCTTTAGGGTATCATTTTTTTAATCGCTGAGTAGCTTTCCATTATATAAAAATTCCATATCTTTTCTACCTATTCCATGGTTGATGGGCAAACTACTACTGCTTTTTTCTGGGTCCTTGTCACATGGAGCATTGTCTTGTCTCTCCGAGTTCATGAATTTTCCTTTGAGTCAAATATGTTTCTTCTATGCACCATACTGATGAATCCTGTCTCCCAATCCATTCACCCTGGGTTTCTTTTTATTGTTGAGTTGAAGCCATCTCCATTAATGGTTACAATTGACATGCACTGGCTTATCTCTACCATGCTTTCCTCCTATCACTGGTTCTCTACTTTTTCTCTTGATTCAATTGGTGCCTGTCTGGTCTCTTTTAATGTCAGCACCATATTATTTCAGTTGCTATAACTTTGAAATACATGTTTAAATTAGGTTATGTGGTGCCTCTGTTCTGTTTTACTTTCTTGAAATTGCTTTGGCTGTTCAGTCTTCATTTTCCTATTTTTTATGATTTTTCCCCTTCTTTTTTTAACTTTGAAATTACTTTGCTGTGCTCAAGCAATGATTATATGCACTTGTTTTTCCATTCATTCTTAACACCACTCAACAAATGAACAACAGGTGGCTTATGCATGTGACTCCTTTTTGACTGGCAAACATTCGGAGGTACAAGTCTTCCCAAATGTCTTGGGAAACAATATTCACTGTTTCTGTCCTATGTCTGTGCTGTCCTATATCACTTTATTTGAAGAGAAATATTTTTCTTCTTTCTCTCTTTTTATCTTTCTTTGCATTCTTTCTTTTTTTCCAACCCATACTCTAAACTCCAAGCTGTAGTTTACTCTCTCCTCATGTCAGAAGAAAAGAAAAGAAAAGGCTCCATTCAAGATTTGTCAGTTAGGCCCCTTGCTGGGAGAACCATGTTTACTTCCTTCAGGTAAGTACAGTGTGTGGGTTTCACAGTATCTCCAAAGTACAACCTGACCGGCAAGTTCTGCGATTAGTTGGCTCAAACTTTCTCTCTGGGTGTCCTAGATATTAATTTTTCTATTTTGCTTTTTTTTTTTTTTCTTTTTATTTGTTTATTTGTTGTTCTTTTTTTTTTTTTTTTTTAAATTTTATTTAAGGAGAAAAGGAAAAAAAAAGCAGGGAAAGGGTACAAGTTATACAGATTTACAGAAAAAAAACAAACAGTAGGAAATCACTAGTTAATGGATTACATATTGTCATCTTAGAAATAATTGTTCAAGTCACAAAATTAAAGCTTGTAAAGTGGACATTCCATCAACGATACTGCAAACAGTTCTGTTCATTGATCCAATAAAACTCTGTGATATCATTTTCTATCTTATACACTTAAATATACATGCAGTTATATAGTTTGGAGCACTTTCTTTTCCTCTCTTTTGTACCATGACTATTACACATTTTGGGTTTCATTGCTCCCACGGTTCTTATTACTTTTTTGGAAGAGAGTAAAACCAAATGTGACATAACAGAACAGAATCGGTCAAGTCAAAAGGGTGGACATAATAGATAACGTAAAAACATAATACAAGGTGATCAACAATGGTTACTATAATGCCTCCCGCTATCTCTAATAGAATTGCCTATATCGTTAGTTATAATACAATTGAACAAAACAGTAAAGAATAAAACCAACAAAACCAAAACATTGGAGACATTGTAGGTCTTCAAAAGTAGATAAAAGTCAACAAGAATGGGCGTCATAATGAATCTCATTATCTTCACAGCTGATGCCTAAACTTTCGAACCTGATACTATCCAGCAAAACAGAATAGGGGAACATCAGTTAAAAACCAGATGGTGAGAGTAATACAGGGCTTTAAATCAAAGTAATGAAAAGTCAAAGTGGGTTACTATAATATATCCTGCTATTTTTTTCCTTTAATTAAAAGGATAAAGATAAAAAAGTAAATAATGGAGTGGAGATTGAGATAAAAGAGGGCATAACAACGAAACAGCGCAGATCAAAACATAACCATTTAAGCAGAATAGTGTTTCACCACCAGATAATTCTAACCTAAAAGTAGTTACTATATTGTCTTTTTTTGAAATCCTTGAGTACAACTTCGTATACTGTAGCATTAAGTATATCAAAACGATGTAAAACCATTCAAGAGAATGACAGCATTACAGAGTATTTAGAATTGACTAACAGAAAATGAATAATGGTTTCTGTATAATCTCCTTGTCTTTACAAGGTTTTTGCTTATACTATCGTACATAATAAAATCCAGTAAGATACAACCTATTTAGACCATTGGAGACAGAAGGACAAAAGCTAGATGAGACTTCAAAACAAGATGATACTAAATCAGTATTACCTATTAAGATGTCATTTTCTCCAAAATAGCTATTCCTATCATCCAATCTTCTCTGCCTCATTTCTGTTGAGCTCTTTTTCTGTCAGTAGCTGTCAGTTTGTCTTCTTCATTTTGTTCTCTGCTCCATTCGTTGTGGCCTCCCTGCCATTATTTCTGGATTCTTTGTATTTTTCTTTTTTTAGAATATCCTGCAATACTCTCTGTAGAGTTGAATTGGTGGTTGCAAATTCCCCCAGTTCCTCTTTATCCTGGAAGCACCTTGTTTTTCCATCAATTTCCAGGGACAGTTGTGCAGGATATCTCAATCTTGGCTGGAGATTATTATCTTTCAAAGCTTGAATTATTTCCCCCCATGCT
Source organism: Cavia porcellus (assembly GCF_034190915.1). Taxonomy (NCBI): domain Eukaryota; kingdom Metazoa; phylum Chordata; class Mammalia; order Rodentia; family Caviidae; genus Cavia; species Cavia porcellus. The sequence continues at coordinate 227,700,117 of NW_026947484.1, read as the reverse complement.
CTTCGTGATTTGATGGTTTGTGCCGAGAAATCTGCTGTAATTCTGATGGGTGTTCCCTTGTAAGTGGTCTGTTTCTTGTCTCTGACAGCTTTTAATATTCTGTTCTTGTATTGAATTTCTGGAATTTTTATTATTATATGCCTGGGTGTTGGTCTGTTTGGGTTGTAGGTAGCTGGGGTCCTGTATGCCTCATACATCTGAGTATCTTTACCTTTTGCTAAATTAGGAAAATTCTCCTGGATTATTTCTGTGAGTAGCTTTTGTAGTTCACTTGTTTGTGTCCCTACTTCTTCTTTTATGTTCTTAATCCTTAAGTTATGGATCCTCTTATCATCTTCTTGTCTTTGTATTATTGCTGTTTGTTTCTTTGTTATTTTTAAGAAGTTTTTCATTTCATTCTCCCATATTACAAGTCTGCCCTCCAGTTCAGATAGTCTGTCCTTAGTTTCTTTCAAGCTGTTATGCCAGTCTTCTATAGACTTCTTGGTATCTTGGTAGTCCCTTTGAACCTGCTTCACGTATTCTATGGTTTCTCTGTTTTCTCCATCAAACAATTCTCCCCTTTTTTTCTGTTCTTCCATTCCACCGCCTGTTTTTTCTTGGGTGGTACTTAGCATTTCTCTAACTATTCTGCATACTTCTAGCTTCAGGTCGTTGATAACTTCATTCCTGAATTGGTCTATGAGGCTCTCTATATGGTGCCTTATGTATATTGGTGCGGTGTCTGCTATTGCCTGTTTCTCAGAATTGGGGGCCGAGGAGCCTTTCTTGTTGCTGCCTCTTCCCATGCTGCCTCTTCTTCTCTGTTCCTTATATATGCAAGCTTATATAAGAGGCCCAGCTTCTCTCCCAGTCAGCCACAGCCTGATCGAATTGCGCCAGTTAGGTGTTCCCGCTCACCGCTGCGCACCAGGGAGTTACAGACCAGGCAGCCTACGCGGGAGTCGCCCCTCTGGGCCACCGTCAGGCTCTGGGATCTGGGTTGGGACAGCCTACCAGGTCCGCTGGCAGCTTCACGCAGGCCAGGCACTTTTCACCAATCCTGCCCAAGAGGGGGATGTGTGGCTGGAGTCGCCACCACGCCCTGCTCCCGCAGGACTGCTCGGGCCCAGAAAGTCCTCCGCTGGAGTCAAACTGTGGTAGAGTGTCAGTTTCTCTCACTCATCTCACCACAAGTCAGTGCTCGCCTCCCTGCTGTTCGCAGATTGCTGTTCTCAGAGCTTCTGCGTGTCTCTCTCCTTGCTGAGCCACTGTAAAGGCAGCCAGCCGCCGCACGGCGGGAAACCCAAATAGCGGCTTACAGTGGCGCGGGGTCCAGCTCCACACCAAGGCTTTTCTGTTCCTGTTTTAGCACCAGGACTGCATTCCAAGTTGGTTTCTCTCAGCCCAGTTCGTTCCTGAGTCAGCAGAGCATATCTCCACCTGCTTATGTCTCCTTAGTCCGCACCATTCCTGGCTTCTGAGCCGAGTCTTTCAGAGAGCCTCCGGTAGTTGCTGTTATCTGTCCGCCATGTTCTCCCGGAAGTCCTATTTTGCTTTTTTGATCAATATTTATTTATTTCCTTTTTAAACTCAGGGGAAAACATGGAATCTCTTACCTCGGCTGGGCTTCTTCCATTTTCCTCATTATTTTTTGAGCTCATTCTTTTCCAGTTTTACTATAATTATGAAAATCCTTAGAAAGTAGGTATGCCAATTTGAGTCATAATGCAGTCTTACCACTAAAATATCTGAATTTATCAGTTGGAATCTTAAATATATTGTATTAAATGAACTTTATTTTGTCTGATACATTTTATGACAATAATAGAGATAAAAGAAAAGGCCATGTAATGATCCAAGTAATGGCAGGATATTTGTAAAGAGAACCTGGAAATGAATCTAGACTCAGTCAGCTTATTGATATGTACCTGGAATTGTTTTGCACCTCTCAGAATCTTGTTTTACTAGCTACCAATGACATAACTATTTATAGAATTTATATCATAAGTCTATTGCAGGAGGACTCTCCTGCACTGCTGGTGGGAGTGTAGACTGGTACAGCCTTTGTGGAGATCTGTCTGGAGATTTCTCAAAAAGTTGGGACTGGAAATCCCATTTATTCCAGCTATTCCACTTCTAGGCATATTCCCAGAAGAACTGAAAGCATCATACCACAGTGATATATGTGCACCTATGTTTATAGCAGCACAATTTGTAATCGCCAGATCTTGGAAACAACCCAAGTGCCCATCAACTGAGGAATAGATAAAAAAGTTGTGGTATTTCTATACAATGGAGTATTATTCAGCTATAAAGAAGGATCACATTGAGATATTTATCAATAAATGGGCGCAGCTTGAGACCATTCTCATTAGTGAAATAAATCAATCTCGCATGTGTGAATACCGAATAGTTTCCCTAATGTAAATAATGATTCAAATATATAAAAATATGTGGTAATCATGATTGCCCATTAGGTGGCCTTGAAGCCTTATAAAGTTTTCACTCATTAATTAGAAAGGCTTTATTCTGGGCTTCTTGATATGAAAATATTTGAAGCTAGAGTATATGAAGTTTTATCCAAATATTTCAAGGAAAAAGACACTATGGTAACTACTATTAAGTCAGGTTATAAGGTGGTGAAGTACTAGGTTGTTGAAACAGTCATGCTGTGACCTCTATTGTTATATTGTTATGTCCTGTTTTATCTCAATCTCCCCCTTATTGTTTCAAAAAAAATTATTTAGTCATTTCTTATGTTTGTCTTAATTAAAGAAAAAATTCAAAAAAATTAGGATATATAAATAGTAACTCTTTTCGATTTCCTATTAACTTGTTTTGAAGTCCTGTAGTACTCCCACGATCTTGTTTTGACTGATTAGACTCTGTTCCATTCTATATGATAGTATCAAGTTTGAAGACATAGGCAACTACTTTGAAGACAATAAGATTCACTAAGATACCCATTCTGGTTTGACTATTGTCTTCTTTGGAAGTCCTGTAATGTTTACAATGCCTAAGTTTTATTGGTCTTGTTCTCTACTGTTTTGTCCAACTTTATAATATCTAATAGACAATTCTTTTTAAGGAAACAAGGGACAACGTTGATAACCATTGTTGATAAACTTGTACTCTGTTCTACACCATGTGCTATGTCTATCCTTGGTATTGACTGACAGCTTTGTTTTGCCATATTTGACTGTATTCTTCCCCCCCCCCAAAGAGAGTAATAAGCACTAAGGAGTAATAAAATCCAAGATGTGTAAATTTTGTTGTAAAAAAGAGAGGGGAAAAAAAAAAAGAAAAAGAGCTCTAACGGATATAACAGCAAATGTGTTTGGGGGTGTTAAATAGCTGACTTTATCAATGTTTTTGGAACATTGAACACAGCTGTTTGCAGTCTCCCTGTTTGAATGTCCACCTTGTGTTCTTTGATACTGTGATTTGAGGAACTATTTTCAAGAAGATAGTGTGTAATCTACTAGCAGGTAATTTCTTACTGTTATGTTTTTTTGTTTTGTTTTGTTTTGTTTTGTTTTGTTTTGTAGTTCTGTATTGTGTGTACCCTTACGCCGCTTTGGTTTGTTTTGTGTTTTTCTCTTTTTCCTCTTAAATAAAAAAAAAAATAAGTCTATTGCAAAGTTCAAATAAAATTATGAATGTGAAGAGGTTAGTATGAGACTTGAGTGTATAATAAGCTCTCTGAAATGGTAGCTATTAGTCTTACATTATTGGTAAAGAAAAAAAAAAGAATATCACTGTCTTTTCCCATCTTTAACTTTCATTTTTGGATGTTTGTGTATCTGTCAATATATAAGAGCTTTATTTGAGAGCTTGTTATTTCATACCTATTTATTACATGAGCAATAGAAAATCTAAATTTGTGTATGACTGAGAAAAAAAAGGGAAGCTTTTACTCACAGTATTGTATGATAACTACTGAGATACATAAATGGTAGGTGACAGACAGACAGACAAATAGACAGACATAGGGAAGAATGCTGTGGAAGAGCAGATGACTCTCCCTAAGGATTAGTCTCAATGTAAGAACGTCAGATTGGCAATTAATCCATCCCTGTACAAGGTGGAAACATGCCAAAGTTGTCTAAACATCTCAGTTATAAATAATTCATTAGCAGATTTATTGAGGCATTTGTGCTGAATGAGACATACCTGTAATTTCAGCACTCTGGCAAGCTAAGGTAGAAAGATCACAACTTGTAGTTCCTCTTGGGCAAATTAAAACAAACAAACAAACAAACAACAATCAAAACAAAAAAGAACAGAAGAGTGGGGTTTGAATGAAAAGAGCATGTGTAGATTACTATATTTTAAGTGAATTTTTTTGTTCATTCCTTTTTTAAAATTTATTTTTAAAGAGGGTAAAATTAAACATAAGAAAACAGATCATAAAATAACAAAGTAAAAGACACAGATTTCAAAGTAAGACAACTGGAGGTCTTCACTGTCCATCATATTGTTTCTAGTTTTCTTCCAAATAGTTGTCCATGTCTCCACACACAGAAAATTCATACAAAACAAAATAGTATAAAACTGATCAGAACAGGATGATGAAGTCATTTTAGGTCTTCAAGACCAGACAATAAGGAAGTCAACATGGCTGTCATAATGTCACTCATTCTCTTCAAAAAGGTTGCTCATATCTGCATGTATGTTGGAAATAAAAAAAAGTTAAATAGAGTAAAATCACTCTGAACAAAGAATAATAGGATTGCTGGATTTCACATCATGACCCTACAGAATCAGCACTGGGTACCTTAGTATCTCTTTTTCTTCAAAGTAGCTGTTCATTTCATCGTGTATTATATAATCGATTTGCATAAACTTTTTAGAAGTTATATGCATGCATGAGTCTCTACATTTATACCTATACTTTCTGTAATAGAGGGTAAAACAAAACAAAATAAGACAAAACAAAACAAATTCCTAGAAAATGAAATGAAAAAGACATAAACAACAATAGCAAAGAACCTAGAACGCTGATAATATAGGCTTTCAAAACAAGGTGGTGTAAGCATAGCTAGCATTGTTATTTTACATAATGATCTTTAAGAGTTCCTCAGATCATTGTACAATGATATGCACAATTGTTCCAATCCTATGAATGTTAACTTTTTGTTCCAAGAACTTAAGAGAATTTGTAGCGCAACCATCTTAAATATCCTGTGTGTTTATATAATTTTAGACATTTTTTTCTTATCCCTTCCTGTTTCTTTCTCCTCATTTTCCTGAGATATTATTGTTTCCCCTTTAAGCAGATTCTTGACCTTTCACTGTAATTGTTGAGTGTCTTGTATCTTATGTACTCTTACCATTTCTTACACTAGGGTGAATATATGGTATTTATATATGTGAGTTTGATTTATTTCACTTATGAATAAGGTCTCAAGTTGCATCCACTTACTTAACAAATATCTCAATGTGATAATACTTTATAGTAGAGCAGTACTCCATTGTATAAAAATACCACATCTTTTTTTATCTATTCTCAGTTGATGGGCATTTAGGCTATTTCCAAGATCTGGCTATTACAAATTTTGCTGCTATAAACATGAGTGCACATATATCACTGTGATATGATGTTTTCACTTCTTCTGAGAATATGCCTAGAAGTGGAATAGCTGGAACAAATGGGACTTCCAATCCTGGCTTTTTAAGGAATTTCCATACTGACCTCCACAGTGGTTGCACCAGTCTACACTCCCACCAACAGTGTAGGAGAGTTCCTTTTCCCTTGCAGCCTCTACAGCTTTTGTTGGTAATTTTGCTTAACCTGGCCATTCTTTTTGGAGTGAGGTGGAACCTGTGTTGTTTTAATTTGCATTTCTCTAATGACCAATGATGCTGATCATTTTTTCATGTATTTATTTGCCATTTGTATTTCTCCATCTGAGAACTGTGTATTCATCTCAGATGCCCATTTTTGGAATGAATTTTGGAGATCTGATTTTTTAAAAATTCTTTATATGTTCTGGAGAGAAGAGGACTAAGATTTTTTCCCAATTTGTGGCTTTTCTTTTTACTGTGCTGGAGATTACTTTCAACATGCAAAAACTCTTTAATAAGATGTGAGCCCAGTTATTGATTCTGTGAAGTGTTTCTCCTGTGGTTTGATTCTTGTTCATGAATTCTCTACTTACTCGTATGTTCTCAAGATTTCTACCAATTTTGTCTTTCAACAAATTCAGTGTTTCTGTTTTAATATTTAGATCTTTTATATGTTTAGACTTTAGTACATGGTCATAGGCATGGGTCTAGTTTTAGTTTTTGGCATATGGAGAGCCAATTTTTCCAGTATCATTTATTGAAGAGACTTTCTTCCAGTGAACATATTTGACCCCTTTATAAAAGATAAGGTGACTGAGGGTGTTCGTAGTTGTAGTTGTATCTTCTAATCTATTCCATTGAACTTTAAGTCTGTTTTTATTTCATTAGCATACTGACTTTATTAAAGTAGCTTTGTAATATAACTTCAAGTCAAGGATTGTGATGCCTCCTGCCTTGCCTTTGTAGCTTAGAACTGCCTTTGCTATTCTAGGTCTCTTGTGGTTCCAAGTGAATTTTAGCTGTGAATTCTATAGATCTGTGAGGTATGCTAGTGGCATTTTGATTGGAATTGCATTAAATTGGTACAACAGTTTTGGGAGAATGGTCATTTTCACAATATTTCTTCTTCCTATCCATGAACAAGGAATGTCTTTCCATTTTCTGAAGTCTTCTCCAATTTCTTTTTCAGGGTATTATAATTTTCCCTGAATAGATCTTTTGATTGTTTTGTTAGATTAATTTCTTTTTTTTTTCTTTTTTTTTTATTTAAGAGGAAAAAGAGAAAAACACAAAACAAACCAAAGCGGCGTAAGGGTACACACAATACAGAACTACAAAACAAAACAAAACAAAACAAAACAAAAAACCGTAACAGTAAGAAGTTACCTGCTAGTAGATTACACACTATTTTCTTGAAAACAGTTCCTCAAATCACAGTATCAAAGAACACAAGGTGGACATTCAAACAGGGAGACTGCAAACAGCTGTGTTCAATGTTCCAAAAACATTGATAAAGTCAGCTATTTAACACCCCCAAACACACTTGCTGTTATATCCGTTAGGGCTCTTTTTCTTTTCTTTTTTTTTTTCCCTCTCTTTTTTACAACAAAATTTACACATCTTGGATTTTATTACTCCTTAGTGCTTATTACTTTCTTTGGGGGGGGGGAAGAATACAGTCAAATATGGCAAAACAAAGCTGTCAGTCAATACCAAGGATAGACATAGCACATGGTGTAGAACAGAGTACAAGTTTATCAACAATGGTTATCAACGTTGTCCCTTGTTTCCTTAAAAAGAATTGTCTATCTTATTAGATATTATAAAGTTGGACAAAACAGTAGAGAACAAGACCAATAAAACTTAGGCATTGTAAACATTACAGGACTTCCAAAGAAGACAATAGTCAAACCAGAATGGGTATCTTAGTGAATCTTATTGTCTTCAAAGTAGTTGCCTATGTCTTCAAACTTGATACTATCATATAGAATGGAACAGAGTCTAATCAGTCAAAACAAGATCGTGGGAGTACTACAGGACTTCAAAACAAGTTAATAGGAAATCGAAAAGAGTTACTATTTATATATCCTAATTTTTTTGAATTTTTTCTTTAATTAAGACAAACATAAGAAATGACTAAATAATTTTTTTTGAAACAATAAGGGGGAGATTGAGATAAAACAGGACATAACAATATAACAATAGAGGTCACAGCATGACTGTTTCAATAACCTAGTATTTCACCACCTTATAACCTGACTTAATAGTAGTTACCATAGTGTCTTTTTCCTTGAAATATTTGGGTAAAACTTCATATACTCTAGCTTCAAATATTTTCATATCAAGAAGTCCAGAATAAAGCCTTTCTAATTAATGAGTGAAAACTTTATAAGGCTTCAAGGCCACCTAATGGGGAATCATGATTACCACATATTTTTATATATTTGAATCATTACTTACATTAGGGAAACTATTCGGTATTCACACATGCGAGATTGATTCATTTCACTTATGAGTATGGTCTCAAGCTGCGCCCATTTATTGATAAATATCTCAATGTGATCCTTCTTTATAGCTGAATAATACTCCATTGTATAGAAATACCACAACTTTTTTATCCATTCCTCAGTTGATGGGCACTTGGGTTGTTTCCAAGATCTGGCGATTACAAATTGTGCTGCTATAAACATAGGTGCACATATATCACTGTGGTATGATGCTTTCAGTTCTTCTGGGAATATGCCTAGAAGTGGAATAGCTGGAATAAATGGGATTTCCAGTCCCAACTTTTTGAGAAATCTCCAGACAGATCTCCACAAAGGCTGTACCAGTCTACACTCCCACCAGCAGTGCAGGAGAGTTCCTTTTTCCCCACAGCCTCTCCAGCATTTGTTGTCGGTTTTCTTGATCCTGGCCATTCTTTCAGGAGTGAGATGGTATCTCAGTGTAGTTTTAATTTGCATTTCTCTAATGACCAATGATGATGAGCATTTTTTCATGTATTTATTTGCCATTTGCATTTCTTCATCTGAGAATTGCATATTCATCTCAGATGCCCATTTTTGGATTGGATCTTTGAATTTCGGAGGTCTGAGTTTCTTTAATTCTTTGTATGTTTTAGACAAGAGGCCCTTGTCTGAGAGAGAGTTCACTAAAATCTTTTCCCAGTTTGTGGGTTTTCTTTTCACTATGCTGGAGATTTCTTTTGACATGCAGAAACTTTTTAATAAGAAGTGGTCCCAGTTATTGATTCTGGGAAGTATTTCCCGTGCGGTTTGAGTCCTGTTCATGAATTCTTTACCTACTCCTATGTCTCCAAGGTTTCTACCTATTTTGTCTTCTAATAGATTTAGTGTTTCTGTTTTAATATTCAGATCTTTGACCCATTTAGATTTTAATTTAGTACATGGTGATAGACATGGGTCTAGCTTTAGTTTTCGGCAAATGGAGAGCCAGTTTTTCCAGCACCATTTATTAAACAGACTGTCGTTCTTCCAGTGAACCTGCTTGGCTCCTTTATCAAAAATAAGGTGGTTGAGTGTGTTCGTAGTTGTGGTTGTATCTTCTAATCTATTCCACTGATCTTCAGCTCTGTTTTGATTCCAATACCATGTTGATTTTACTACTGTTGCTTTGTAGTATAACTTCAAGTCAGGGATTGTGATGCCTCCTGCTTTGTCTTTGCTGCTTAGAATTGCCTTTGCGATTCTAGGTCTCTTCTGGTTCCAGATGAAATTTAGGAGTGATTTCTCTAGATCTATGAGGTATGTTGATGGTATTTCTATTGGGATTGCATTGAATCTGTATAACAGTTTTGGGAGAATGGCCATTTTCACAATGTTTGTTCTTCCTATCCATGAGCAAGGGATGTCTTTCCATTTTCTGAGATCATCTTCAATTTCCTTTTTCAGTGTATTATAATTTTCACTGTATAAGTCTTTCACTTCTTTCTGTTAGATTAATTTCTAAGAATTTCATTTTATTGGATGCTATTGGGAAAGGATATGGTTTCTCTTATTTCCTCTCAGTGGTTTTGTTGTTTGTGTATATAAATGCTATTGATTTTCAAGTGTTGACTTTGTATCCAGCTATATTACTGAATTTATTTATTATACCTAGGAGTCTTTCAATGGAGTTTTGGGGGTCTTCTATGTAGAGTATCATGTCTTCTGCAAATAATGATAATGTAACTTCTTATTTTCCAATCCTTACTCCCTTTATTTCTCTCTCTTGTCTAATTGCTCTAGCTAGTATTTCCAGCACTATATTGAATATGAGTGATGATAATGGACATCCTTGTCTTGTTCCTGATTTTAGAGTAAAGGTTTTCAATTTTTGGCTGTTTAATATGGTGCTGTCTGTTGGTTTATCATAGATGACTTTTATCATAGTGAGGTAAAGACCATCTATTCCAATTTTCTGTAAGTTTTTTGTATGAATAAGTGTTGGACCTTATCAAATGTTTTTTCTGCATCTATGGAAATGATCATGTGGTTCTTATTTTTGGCTCTATTGATATGGAATACATTTATTGATTTATGTATGTTGAGCCATCCCTGCATTCCTGGAATGAATCCCAGTGTAATCTTCTTGATGATTTGCTGCATTTTGTTTGCTAATATTTTATTGAGAATTTTTGCATCTATGTTCATTAGTAAGATTGGTCTGTAGCTCTCTTTTTTGGTTGGGTCTTTCTCAGGTTTTGGTATTAGAGTGTTTGTTTCCAGGAATGAGTTAGGGAGAATTGCTTCCCTTTCCATATAATTGCAGAGTTTGAGAGATGTTGGCATTAAATCTTCTTTGAATTTCTTGTAGAATTCTGCAGTGAATCCATCTGGACCTGAGCTTTTCTTTGTTGATAGGGATTTAATTACATTTTCAATTTTGTTAATTTAAATTGCATTACTCATCAGTTTTGCATCTCCTTGATCCATCTTTGGTAATTCATATGTTCCTAGGAATACGTTTATTTCTTCTGTGTTATCAAGCCTATGAGAGTAGAGGTTTTCAAGAGTAGAAGTATTGATGATCTGTATTTCCATAGGGTCTGTAGTGATTTTATCCTTTTCATTCTTTATTGTATGAATTTGAGTTTTTTCTTTCCTTTTTAAATAAGGTTGTCTAGAGGCCTGTCAATTTTATTTATTCTTTCAAAGAACCAACTTTTTGATTCATTAATTCTTTGTATTGTTTCCTCAGTCTCTATGGCATTGATTTCTGCTCTGACTTTTATAATTTTCTCCCTTATTTTTGCTTTGGCTTGACTTGCTCTTCTTTTTCTAGATGTTTGAAGTAGCATAAGATTGTTTATTTGTGTTCATTCTGTTTTTCTGATGTGGGAGTTCACGCCAATAAATTTTCCTCTGAGGAGTGCTTTCATTGTATCCCATAGGTTCTGGTAAGATGTGTTTGTATTTTTGTTTGCCTGTAAATATTCTTTAATTTTCTCTGTGACCCCCTGAATCCTCAGGAGTGCATTGTTCAATTTCCATATGTTTGTTGGGTTTTTACAGTTTCTTTTGTCATTAATTTCTAGTTTCATGGCACTATGATCTGATAAAATGCATGGGATAGTTTCAATTTTTTTGCATTTCCTTAAGCATGTTCTGTGGGCTAGTATTTTAGACAACGTTCCATGTGCTGCTGAGAATAATGTATATTCTGATGTTGGGTGGAGCACTCTGTATAAGTCTACTAAGTCCATTTGTTCACAGGTGTGATTCAGTTCTGTTATTTCTTAGCTGATTTTCTGTCTAGTTGATGTGTCCCTTTGTGTCAGTGGCATGTTAACATCTCCTGTTATAATTGTGTTGCTGCTTATTTAATTTTTCATTTCTGTTAATATTTGTTTTGTATAGTTGGTTGCTCCCCAATTTGGTGTAAATATATTTAAGATTGTTATCTCTTCCTCTTGAAATTTTTCCCTAACTAGTATGTAGTGGCCTTCTTTATCTCTTTCAATCATTCTTGGGTTGAAGGTCTGCAAACAGAATAGCTACCCCTGCTTTTTGGGGGGATCCTGTTTAATGGAATACTATTTTCTATCCTTCAACTTTCAGTCTATGAGCCTCCTTTTTGGTTAGATGGGTTTTCTGTATATAGCATATGTTTGGATGTTGTTTCTTATTCATTCTGTCAGTCTGATTCTTTGAATTGGTGAATTGAGGCCATTTACATTAATGATATATATTGGTTTATTTTCGACACTATCTTTCTTCTGTTGATTCTTTACCTTACACTTTTTAATTATTTGCCTTGATTAGAGGTTTTTTTTTTCCTTTATCTGCCTGGAATGTCTTTTAGTATTCTTTGCAGGGTTGGTTTGGTGGTCCTGAAGTTCTTCAGCTGTTCCTTGTCATGGAAGTATTTCATTTCTCCATCCATTTTGAAGGACAGTTTTAAAGTGTTCATCACTCTGGGTTGAAAGTCGTTTTCCTTTAGGATCTGAAACACTTCACTCCATGCTCTTCTTGACTTCATTGTTTTGTGTTGAGAAGTCTGTGTGATTCTGATAGGTTTTCCTTTATAGGTTATCTTTCTCTTCTCTCTAGCAGCTTTTAGTATTCTATTTTTATTCTGTATTTTTGGAATGATGATTATTATACGTCTGAGTGTAGTTTTATTTTGGCTATGGTTATTTGCAGTTCTATATGCTTCACTGATCTGTATGTCAGTTTCCATCCTCATGTTTGGGAAATTTTCAGCTGTTTCTTCCACAAATGGCCTCTTGATATCATTTGTGTTGTCACCTTCCTTTTCATTTATACCTATCAATATTATGTTGTTTTTTTGCATCATATTGCTGTTGTTGAATTGTTATTTCCTGGTTCCTTGTTATTCTTCAAGGATCTTTCCTTTCTTGTACACTAGCTGCAATCTTGTCATGAGGTCTGAAATTCTATCTTCATTTTCACTGAGGTGACTTTGCCAACTTTCCATGGAAGTGATTTCTTGTATATCTCTTTGAATCTGTTTCAAGCATTCTATTTGTTTCTTATGCTGTTCAATCAGTTTTTCTATCTTTTTGTAATATTCCTCTAATTTTTTGAACTCTGCCTTCTTTAGATGTGTTCAGCATTTCTTTCATTACATTTATCATTTCCTCTTTTACCTTGGAGACTATTTCTGATTTGCGTTCTTTTATAGCTTCCTGGAGTTGTTTCTTTACTTCAGTTGTTATCATTTCAGAATTTCAGGTTTATGGCTTATATTTTCTTCTGGGTCCATGTCTCCTACACTTGCTTGGGTTGGGCTGAAAGTTTGAAATTGCATTTTACTCCTTCATTTTGTCATTTTCCTATATTTCTTGGTTTTGAGTGAAGTTTGAAAGCTTCCCCAGTGTGGTGGGAATCACCTGGCCCACTTTTGTCTCCTGAGGCAGACAGCAGGCAACTGCTAGCCATGTGGAGTTCACTGGGCATGGGCCAGTTAGTCCTGTGGGGACTCCTGTGTGTCCTCCTGTGATTTGAGATGTAGGACATGGTCTTACTGCCTTGGAGCAATGTTCCAAGGCTTCCTTGTATGCTGGGTTTCAACCCATGCATGCTCAGGGCCTGGGACTGAATCATGTCCCTGCTAGCTGCTTGGTGTTCTCTGGGTGTGGCCCAGTTAGGCCTGCAGTACCTGCTGTGCATTCTCTGGTGATTTCAGATGTGAAGCTTGGTCTTACCTCCTGGGAGTGATGCTCCAAGGCTTTCCTGTGTGCTGGGTTTCAACCCACACAGGCTGAGACTGAATTTAGGACCCTGCCAGCTGCTTGGAGTTCACTGGGCACGGCCTTAAGTGAAGTTTTAAGGAGTTAAGGGAAAATACTTTCTCTCACCTTGGGAGAACTTGATATGTTCATACTGCAGTTTAGTCAAAACAGGGACTGGAGAAGTTAGTATAAGTGATGATCTAAAGAAGTGAGTCTTTGAAGAGGTATGACAAAAGATTAGATTGGATTAATGTGGGAAGAGTTTTAGCTCTGAAGACTGAGAACAAATACATCTTCTTTCAGGAGGAAGTTGCAACACAGATGCTGGTATATCTGGTTTTAAAGATGGAAGAGAGGAAAGGAGAAAGAAATTGCTGAGGATAAAACATCAATACAGGGACCATTTTCACTTAGCATTGAAGGATGAGCCTAAAATAATCTCAGATATTACCGTGGCTGGGGGCCCATTTCAGTTCTGAATTTTAGTTATAAGTGCAGTGAGAAAACTTTGGTATTTCTCAGTGATTGTATTAAATTAGAAATAGTGGCCTGTGGAACTCATAAAATTGATGTTGTTCATCATTATGGCATTATAACATCCTATACAATAATATTTCTCTATGTTTAGAAGATCCTTGTTCTTTAACTTTTATCAACAATTGACAATAGTGTTATGGGTATGGAATTTTCACTAAATCAGAATTATTATTAGGGACACATTCCTAAGAATGAGACTGTTAAATCAAATGAATGGCTCACTATTATGTGTTTGAAAACTGCATTGAAGAAAGTTTTATTCATATAAATTGAAAATAATTAACCATTATTTTACCAGTTTCACTAAAACCTCAAAGTACTAGGAAAGATGATTATTATATTGCTAATATAATAGGTGCTATTATAATCATTGCTTCTGATTTTTAAATTTTCTTCTATTTTAATTATTATAAATTTTGTCTTTTATTTCTAATAATTGGGTTAGCTACATAAGTTCCATATCATGGCATAAATACCACTTAGTGATCATCTATGTAAAGTTAAAAGATTAACAAAGCAGAAGTCAGCAAACTTTTCCTTAAATGGTCGAATGGTAAGTAATTTAGACTGACAGACATATAGCACCTCTCGTGCAACTATTTGGTTTTGCTGTTATAATTGGAAAGCAGCATAAGGAAGGAAAATAGGTATAAAATGTTACTTTGAAATAAAAGAAATTATTTACAAAAAATTAGCCTTACACTAGTTAATATTATAACATGTGTTTTATTTCCTCTCAAAACTAGAACATTTATCACTGTGACACCAAATACCTCTTTTGTGTTCCATACTCTGACCAAGTCAAACAGATGTTGTAAGTAAACCAAAACTATCATGTCTGGGTAGATTAATCTGAAGATCACTAGAATCTGAGAACTAATGTTGAAGAATTGCCTTTCTGCTTGTATGCCATGTCAGCTATGCCTTAGGAATGCTGATCAAACTTAGGAACAAAGCAAACTAATTATATCATTGTTATGTGGGTGAATGTTTAAAACCTTTTTTGTACAATAACTAGATGTGCAGCAGCACTGTGGAACACTGTAGTCCAGTCCACCACCACTAAACACTTTCATTGCTCTTTGCAGGTTTCCCTGTCTGGCCACCCATCACTGGCCGTTCTGGCCATTTCAAAGCCTAGCTTACCACCACATTCTGTGTTGAGTATCTTCTGGCAACTGTCTTGTGCTAATTGTTACCGGTCTCTCTCCTTTTCTGCAAATATGCCTCAATTATCCACATCCTTTCCTGTTAGTGTATTAGTAAATCTTATCTCATATAAGCTGTTTCTATTTTCTTGGATCTTTTGGTGACCTACTCCTCTGCCTGGCATCCCTGTGCAGTGAGTGAAATAACATGCTATAATGCTAGGACAAATATAATGATGCATTAGTAGGATAAGTATACACATATACGTAAATGAGAGAATAGAGGATTCAGATGTAAGCAAATAAATATTTGGTAATTGACTTTTAATAAAATGCTGGGCTCATTTAATGAGGAAAAATACATCTTCATCAAAACTGCTGCAGCTTCAATAATTATATGGGGAAATAAGTACAAATTTTACTTTTCATCATATTCAAAAATTAACTTGAATATTAATCTCAAATATAAAACAAAAATTAAAAAAACTTTCTGAATGAAAACATGAGTGAATGTAGTCACTTTTAGGTTGTAAAGATGTTTTGGATATGAAATAAAAGGCAAAAGGAGAACACTTGTTAAGTAAACAAAACTACTTGAAACTGAGAAATTAAATTGTATAAAGTTGAGAAATAATATCTATGAAAAATTCTTAATGCATCAGAGGACTAAAAGGGAAATGTAAATGTTCATCTTCACAGATACCATGTGAAATTAAACCTTTTAGTTTAACTATGAAATAAAGCAAGAAAATTATATAAATTCAGTAACTGGCACACTCATTGTTTTATTGGCAAAGGACATGATCATGAATGGAGAAAATTTTTCTGAATCCCAAAAGTATCCCTAAGATTAATGAGTTTAGTGAGGTTTCAGAGAATAAATCCATTTATAGAAATTAATCCTTTAGGTTTCCTTTGTAGGCAATATATATTGAACCAACACGACAAAATTTTCCTCATTTATTTTTCTCTAAAATATTTTCCCTTTTGGGCATTGTCATACTTAATACTTGTTTATGTAATAGGTGGTGTAAGCAATTCTGAGTTAGTTATTATTAATACTTCTATTTTGCAGATCAGTGACTGAGTAAGCTGAGTATTTTAAAGCTGAACTAAATTGTGCAGAGGTAGTAATTGGAAAAATACTGTTTCATTTCTCCCTGATTTTAAATTCTATGTTCTTTCAGTTTCTCATACTGTCTTAGTTCATGATGTGAATGTGGAACAGGAAATGATTTATGACATCTTTTTAATATTCAAGAAGATATCTGAAGGAACCAGTGAATGACTTTATGTTGTATAACAAAATGCCTCAACTCTAAGTTTCAATAATACCTAATATGCTATTTGATAGCCTGTATCAGCAAACTGAATTTAACTAGTTGGAACAAGTTACCTAATTCAATTAGCACAAAGCATTGCTATTTTCCAATATCAAGTATTTCTTACTTCCTGATCTTTCTTTTCTCTGATTTCTTTCTTTAACTTTCCCATCATCCTTTGGACATTATTGCATAGTAGTTGGACATAACTGCCATACCTTCAGGGACAGTATATCACCAATTCTATTGTTAGATCAGCTGCTCAGGTGTGAAGACTAGTATTTTATTCCATTCATATTCTCCAAATATAGTCAGCTGCTATTCAACTTGATAGGCAGATTGTCTGGCAATAGCCATATCTTAACTTTGATCATTCTAGGTGACATGAGTATGCATAGAAAGTCTCAACTGGCTGTTGGGCACCCATATATATGGCAACAAATAATTGTCATGCTGGGACTCTTAATTTACTTAAAACAGTTACAGTTTTGGAGAATTGGAAGCCCCAATTTTCTCTGAATTTTTTCCTTTAAACAACAACAACAATAAATTAGAGCCAGCAATCACTGTCATAGGCTGGTCCAAAACTAAAGGATAAGAAGACTTCAAAGAGAAGCAATGACTGTCCATTCAGAAAAGATATAAGAACAAGAATTATGTGGCATACATAAAAATGAGTGCAAGAGTAAAAACAATCTTTTAAGTCAATTCAACTTGCTTAATCTATCATTGGTGGAAAAAATTCAATTTAGTTCCTTGAAATAATTTATCTCAAACATTGAAAATGACTAAACAGATACATTAAATAAGAGTGCTTCCACAGTTATGCGATCATTGATCTCAACAGCAAAACACAATACCTCAGGCAGATACTAGAAGACTCAGGATATTTTAGAGTATATCAAAGAGAAAATACATGGTATTTGAGTAGGTCAGGGCATTTGAGACCTTCAGAATATCTGCTACTCTCGTAACTCAGCAAAAACATGAAAAATAACTGCATGTCTTCACAGCATATGCCTATCTTCAGAATATTTATTTGTTTCTCATCCTCTTAAAAAAAGAAAGCTTTCCATCTCCCTCTACTCTCATTTGGCTGTAATATTTTATTTAATTAGGAAACTGAGTGGAGAGAGGATCATTATCAATGCACGCTGACTGAACTGTCAGAGCCAATGAGATTTTAGGAATAAAAGAGATTATAGGAAGACTAATATGCTTAAGGTGCTTAATTATCAGCATGAGAGAAAAAGTGTTTTAAAATTTTTGTTATTACCGAATTGCATTAAACCATGTGGAAAGTCAGAAGAAGAATAAAATTAGAATAGACAAATGATAAGAGGAGGAGAATTTAATATTGAAGGAAACCTCACAAATTTTTGCACAGTAAATTATCAGCTACAAAATACTGAGACAATCATTTGAAATAATGAAATGATAGTTGTTATAGATTAAGAACTAGTGGTCAACTTAGTGCCAGCTAGATTACATCAGCATGGCACTGAGCGAAGATGTTCCACCTGAGGAGAGTTGCCAGCATAAATAGAGGTGGAGAAGGAGAAGGAGGGCATTAACGTTTTGTGTATTGAGGTATGTGGGCTCTCCTATGAGCTGCTGTTTGAACCATTGGTTCTGCTGGAGAAGCTCTAGTCCTCACATCGAGCATTGCTTTCTGGTTCCGGAGGGGATGACATGTGCAACTTGGTCTCCAAGATGAACTTATCATGCTGGCTTCCTGGCATGTACCCGGTTGTGCTTGTCATCAGAGAAGCTTGGGGCCTCCATGTCACTGAGGATGGCTGTGGTGCTTTCAGGACAGCCCTGGTCATTGTTGTGAGTGTGACTTCTCGGCTCCAGCATAGAATTCTCAACCTATCAGCACAGCTCCTTCACTCCGTGGCATGGGTTTTCTGGCTTCCACCACTGACCTTCGGGCCTTCCTGGCACAGAGCCATAAAAGAGACTGGTGTGAGTTTTGTGGACTCTGGATCTCCAGCTGGACTCATGGGAGGCATTGTCATGAGCTCTGGGTTTTCATCTGGACTCATGTGGGACATTGCTGTGGGATTTAGACCCTTGACTAAATATTCTACGCCTTTTGTGTTGTGGATAGATTTCCTGAATTTTCTTGTGTTAACTTCTGGTGATCATTATAAAAATAATATTATAAACTCCTTATCCTGATTCTAATTGTTCTCTGCAGTTCCTGACTACAACAATAGTAGATGTAATTAGGTAAGATTCTAATGATGATTGATGGGTCATTTATAGAGGTTCATATTGAAGTATTTGCTTTTTCCCCACTTCCATCATTGTGAAATATGTTGCCTTGTGACCATTTCAATAGCTTTAATATCTTAATGAAAAATTAATCCATTTATTTCAGAGCTATGCTGATATTTTAGTTTTCAATGACTTTATGTAGCTTTCAAAATTTGCTGCAAGTTCAAGTATGAATCAAATATGGTAGAAAAAGTTATATTTCAAGAAACAATTTCATTTCAGGTTTGAAAATTTTGGAAAACATTTTAGTTTTTATGTGAGATAACCTGAAAATAAGAAGCTCTCATTCAATTAAGTTTTTTAGGGCACAACTAAATTATGTTGTGAGACAAAAACCAGTCTGTGAGGTTGGCACATGCACATGAGGAGCTTTTGTATTGAAATAGATGAATTTTACTGAATTCAGAAGTACATGGAGTAGGGACTGCAAACCTTGGTTTTCTGATGTGTTAATACAAACTTGAGAACTGAAAAGTTGAGCATAGATGCTTTGGATGGAGAATGAATGTTGCCTTTGAAGCATGGCTTACGGGAGAAAATGAAAACAGTGGTGTTAGAAAGTAAATCATGGGAAGGTCAAGCAAGGTATATAGCCATGGGTAAGAATTCACAGGACATATGATAGTGCCAAGTAAATATATTTTGAGTACCAGCTTGTTTAGAGGAATGTTAAAAGGATGAAGAGGAAAAAACATTTGGCAAAAGAAAAATAACGATTATATCCTCACAATAACATATTGTGAGATTGCTGAGATGAAATGAAGGATTTTTTGTAAGGAAAGATGGTATATTTAAAAACATAGTTGTGTTGAAAATATTAGCACTCCTAAAATTAAATATTTTACAATGATCTGTTAGAACAACTGTGATCCTTAGAAGTCGATGGCCAAGACTCATAGTTGAATTGAAATTCTCCTTTATGCCTGTGTTTTTAATAGTGATTCTTGGAGCCAGGAGGAACAACGGTTTTATCATGACAATGATGTTTGAAACAATTCTAAAAATAAACATCTAGATGAATTGATAGTGTCTCCTGAAAAAAAAAAGCATCATGAAACACACATATATTATGGTACCACATACTCTTTTTAATTCTCATGTAAATTTTGTCACTTATATTTCAAGTTACTATTTCCGGAGGGTGAGTGGTAAAAAGATTTTGACAGAAAAAATGAAGGAGAATTTAAAGAGAAATACTATTTGAATCTTCAAAACTTTAATTCATTCTTTCAAATGTAATAAAAGTAGAGCTGACCAACTAAGGAAAATTTATTTATTGTGTTTAGAGCAAATACAGAGAGGGAATGAGTAGAAATCACATTAAATAAAAAATTTTGTATTTTTGAGATTCCATATTTAGAGTGATAGATGACTACAGACAATAGCATATGATGAGTTGACAGTGCATTCTATCCAACTGATCAATAAGTACAATTATTGTAGTTTTCATAAATGCAGTGTGGAACTCAGAGTAGTTTAAGAATAGTTTGTTTTGGAAATTTTTGGGGAGAGAAAATGTGATTTCTAACACACAGTTGAAAGGTAAGCTATTTTTTACTTTTTTAACAAATATCTAGAAACTCTGTAGCTGTTACTCCGTTTTCTTTTTTATTTGCTTTATAAATTATATACACAGGGAATAATTTTCTGCCTAATTTTTTCAACCCAGTTGGATACTTAGGAGTTGAATCTATCATCTTAACTATTAAAAATTGAAACAAAATAGGACTCCTCTAGTATATCATCATGCTGAATCAATCTTTTGAAAACATACTTATTTAAATTTAAATATATGTCTTTCAGTAAATTTTTAATAAGTTACTACTCTTTGCAAACCACTCTTTGAAGCAAAATCGAGTAAACATTGGCAAGTGTGCATGATTATGCATTTATTTAGGTCAGATTTATTTACCTGCAACTTTCTTCTACAAGTCATTCAATAATATTACAGGTGCATACTTACTTAAAATGTATTTATTTGGTGTACTTTTCTCACAAAGCAGATGCAAAAACATGATATAATACATTCAGGAACTGTATATTTGAGTTGTATGACTTTTATCTTCAAGTTGCCCTTTGGTTTTGTTCTTTCTTTTGGATAGATGCAGATTTCAATGCACAAGTCTATAAATTATCTACATAGGGAATGTCTCTCTCATAAACAATTTTTTATATAGCTTTATATAGCATATTATATTAACAAAAATTAGAGGAGCCCATTTTATATCATGTGTTAGTGGCATTTCTGTTGTTGTGCTGGAATATTTGAAAACAGCAACTTTAAAGAGAGTTTACTTTTGCCTCAAATTTTCATAGGTTTCAGTCCATGTTCAGCCAACTATTGTTTTTAGGTCTCTGGTGAGGTGGAAGCATTACGATAGGCGGGTAGTGGAGAGAAAGAGCCAGAGAGGAAGAACCAAGGAACAAGACACACTGCACTCTGCAAGGCCATGCTTAGATAACCCACTCCTTTCAACTATGTCTCATTTTCTAAACTTCTATTATTTGGCAAAACTACATCGGACTATGAATCCATTAAATTAGTGAATATACTGATTAGGTCACCAAATAAGCTCCACATGTGAATATTGTACAACTGGGGACCGTGCCCTTAACACAGGAGTATTTGTGGTCATTTCATATCCAAACCATAATAATGACCTTTTAAGAAACAAAAATTTTGTGCTCATACTTTTTTTAGGAATCTCATGGCCATTAACAATGATTACATCTTTTATCTAATTTTTTAAGAAAAAAAGAATTACTGAGCACATGGTGGAAATATTTTATAATTTTTCCCTCTGCCATGCCACCCTGCTATGCTATTTTGTGTCATTAATACTCACTATAGAAATGTGTTATTCTTTCTTACTAGTCAGATTCAATCTATAAATTTCAAAATAACTAATCATTTGCCAACCATCAAAGCATGTCCTGATTTTTAAAATCATTTTGTTCAGATTAGGTTAATTTCTAAAAAACACATGGGAAATAAACACATTCAAATCTCTTAAAACACTCATTTTCTCAAGAATCTATAAAATCCCATTACCCGTTAATAGAGTTGGATGCATAGTGAATGATGATAAGTGTGTCTCAAATCACCTCTTGATGAGATTTCAAACGGAGACACTTATTGATTTTCAACTTATGTTTACTCTTCATTGTATTTAATTATGCCAGTTTCATACCATTTATTTGGCAAGTAGTGTGTGAATGCTAACATTTGATTTGAAAGCGTGATTTATTTCTATCTCTTGAGAATAAATTTTCAATATGAACGTGATTCCTAAGTTAACTAAGATATTTTTCTACATCATTTCTGAAAAAAAATACTATGAGATGCAAATGTGTATCCATAACAGAAAGCTCTATTTTCTAAAGTAAACCAGACTTTCAGTAAAGCATCTGACTCCAGATTTAGAGTGATAAATTGCAATCATACTGTAAAATGAGCTCTTGTAATTTACTTAAAAATTATTAGAACTGGAAAAGAAGAAAATTAATTCATTTATTGATGAGTAAGACTAAAAATGTTATCTTTTATTACTAAAAAACATCTACAAAGATTCTAGAGTTGATTATATGTTCAGATTAGGTTAATAACTGAGAGAAAAACAATGTAACAACTAAATGACAACAAATATTCTACCTAATTGAGGTGTTTCCTCCTACAAGAAAAAGCATTGGAGAATCAATATTGAAAAAATAACCCCTACACAGGTGTTACAGGCCTAACTTGCAGCTGTAAGCACAGACACCAAGAAGAGATTGGACATATAGTATAGTTCCAAGTTTTTACTTAACTAATAAATTAATTATATTTGATGATAACTTCTATATTGAATCTTGTACAGCATGGTGTTTTGAAATATGTACATATTGTAGGAAGAGCTAAAGAAAGCTAATTAACCTGTAAATTATATCATATACTTAATTTTTAAAAAATTTCATGGTGAAAGAGTAGATTCTATGTATTTTCAGCAGCTAATCTTACAACTAAACAATGAAAGTTTACTTCTACCGCTAAACCACACATTGAGAAGAAATTGCTGAGCAAGTGACCCAAATAGAGTAAAACTCAAGTTGTATGATCAGACAGAAAAAAAAAAAGACCAGCTAAAGCATGTGTATTGATGAAAGAATGTCTTAGAAGGTAAAAGTCCTGATTGTTGAGTATTTAATGATAACATCAGAAGAATAATTACAGAACTATGGAGGCATCCTAAATCTCTCTCTCTATAAAAGGATTATAAAATACCTCAAAGCAAGCAGCATAAAAAGGATTGCGGTTCAAGATGTCTCTTCTTAGTGGAGAAGCAAAAAATTATCTATCTATCTATCTACCAGCAAAAGAGCTATATATAAAAGAGCTGGCCATACACAACACAAATCGTATGAAAGTACCCATAAAATTACTCACAGATCTATAAAAAATCCTAAAATTGTTATAGAATCCAAATAAACTCAAAATAGTAAAAGCAATCTTGGGTAAGAAGGCAAAGTAGGAAGTTTCACAATCTTCGATTTCAATTCACATTAGAAAGCGGTATTGACAAAACCCAGCATGACGCTGGCACATGTAGACCAACAGAGCAGAGCAGAGCACACAGAATCCCCAGACACATTTATTCATCTGATGTTTAATGAAGAAGAAAAAAGAAAGGTACTGGGAGAAAGGTAGCCTCTTTAACAAATGGTGCTGCCCAAATTGACTATCCACATTTACAAGGTTGAATGTAGACCCATTTCTTTCACCATGTATTAAAATAAAACCAATAGGAAGCAAATATCTAAATACTGAAAGAAAAACATTTAATGTCCTGGTAGATAAAATAGGTGAAACTCTTGAAGACAAAGGCTGCACTGAACATTAATTGTGCAAAAATAATGTAAAGAACTGACAAATGGGAATATAGAAAATTAGAAGGCTTCTGGGTAGCAAAGGAAAACATTAATAGAGTGAAGAGATACCCTATAGCTACAGAATAAGAAAATAATTTCTCTATATGTTCCTTACATAGACAACTAATACCTAGAAGATACAAAAGAGAAAACAATTTTAGACTTCCAAGTATAAAAACCGAACTTTAAAATTGGCAAGTGAGATGAATACACTCTTCTGAGAAGTATGATTGACCAATAAATACAAGAGAAACATTATCAATGTCTCTAACAATTAGAGAAATGAAAATTTTTTTTTAAAAAAGCTCATATTCTATATGACTTCCGAAAGACTGACCGTCAACAGGAAATCAAACAAAAGCAATTTGTGGTGAGTGTCAGGGAAAATGGAACTCTTCCAAATTGCTAGTGTTATTTAAACTGGTAGAATTACTACAATCAGCTTAGAGATCCCACAATAAACAGTAAATAGAAGTACCTTTCAAGTCAGGTATTCTCTTTCTAAATATCTTTCTCAAAGAGATAAAGACATCATAGTATATGTTTTCTCTTCAACAATTATTTTATTGCTCTGAATTTTGAAGCATTAGAGAAAAGGTATCCCCATAGCAACACAATTCATAATAGCTAAATCTTGGAAGCAAATTCTATGTCCACGGACAGATGCATGGATGAAGAAAATGAGGTATTTATGAACAAAAGAGTACTATTTTACCACAAAAAATAAATTTGAGTCATTCGAAGGAAAACGGATGCATATTGGGATCTTAATATTAAGTGAAATAAATCAGACACACAACTTAAATATTACATTTTTTAACTTTACATGCAAAAACTGAAGTTAAGTACTTTTTTGAAAGAGAAAAAAAGTGGATATTAGGACACACAAAACTAAATAAATATTTGACAATTTGCAGAGGATCTGGCAAAAGGAGTGGACAGATGAGGAAGGGAGGTGAAAGAGAAGTAAATGAATCAAGATGTATTTGGTGTACATACCAACCCCTACTATCAAAGCAATCATTATGTTTCACAAATATATATATTAAATTTTTTTCTTTTAACAAATGATACCAATATTGGCTTAAAATAACAAAAAGCAGAAAAAGAAATGAAAATCTCAAGTTTGTTCTATGATAACGATTGCAAATGTACTTTAAAAGTCAGCAAAATGAATGGTGACAGCAGAAAATTTCATTCATTACAGGTACTGTTGAAAAAATTAATACAGATAGAATCATATGATCCATTAAAGCATTATACTATGAGTTAGATAAATGCCAGTAATCCAAGGGTAGTGCAACATTCGGAAGCCCATTAAGAATATTTCTTTATATTTAAGTGGAAAAATAAAAAAATCCTTATATGTATAAAATATTTCAATATTAATTTATATTAGAAACTGGAAACTGATAATTCAGAAGTGTGATAAATTATACAAGTCCAATCCTAAATCCAGCATTTATTTTAATGGGGGCACACAGAGGCTGCACTGAGAAATTTAGAATATGATGAAAATGGCTACTTTTTCACTTCTGTTTAGTGTCATCAAAGAAATATTAGCATGTTGTTTGAAGTATTTAATTAGAAAATACAAACCTATTAGAGGTATACATTGAAAAGATTTCAAGTCATCTTCTTTTGCAATTGACATATTTATGTACCTGGAAAAACTAGTGGAATACTATTTCAAGCAGTAAGACAATTAGCAAGTTGCATATTTGATGTATAATATCCAATAACTTTCAAATATAAAAGAAAAGGTTAACTAGAAAATGTGTGGAAGCATCAATCTCATGCATAAAAAATAGAAAACAAGCTTTTGAGCAAATCAAAATCTTAGTTTAAACTTATCAGTGATAACTATTTGAGGCAAACCTTAAAACACTTCAGAAAGAAAAAGAAATAAAGTTAATGGAAATACATCATGTATGATTTTACATAAGTAGAACTGACCTGAAAACATGATAGCACCCATAAATTAATTAGCAATTTACAAAGAATCACAACAGAAATGACTTCAGATCACATTTTTAAGGATTAAAGAAAGTAAAATCTCAGAAGTCCTAAATTCAGATGCTTGTATGAACTTATTGAAGTCTTTTGTCAAAAACCCAGGTCCCCATACTTAGAAATTAATAGAAGCAATGAAATACCATAGTGTGGTCTTTCTATATCATTCATTTCTAAATGAAACTAGCTCTCTCTGGGAAATAGATAATCGCAGATCTAGATATATTCAAAATGGCCTGAAGATTTTGTCTTTATTAGGAAAAAAGTCTACCAAAGAGTTCTGAATCTAGTTCAAAGAAACTAGTAGCCATCTTACTTAACTACTTTAACAATGTAGAAAAGAACCTTTAAACACACATGAATGATGCTAAGAACCAATTCCTTATTTTGAGGAGAGGAATGAATCACGAGGAAGATTTGAAGATTTGTTTAACCTTTGCGCTTATTTTGGGGTAACCACATAGTAGGTATGTGGGAGTTCACCTTTACAACAGATTCAAAGAAACATGTAAAATAACATCAAAGTGTAGTACAAAGTCGAGACTTTATGACTTCTGCAGAATAAGTGACTCAGTTTCTTTAAAGAGAAAATTTCTAAGGGAATAAAGAACAAAGAATTGGAACTTGTCATGGTGGCAGACGGTTAATTTCCAAATTTTCTTGTTCCAATATCCGCATTGCCACAGGGTAAACATGAATTTCTTTGCCATTCACAATTTGGGAGTAAATATTGCAGGCTTTTGATCCAAATTACAGGACATATTGGGAAATGGCGCTGCTTGGCTTTGCCCCGATGTAACAAGAATAACTTTGGGTGGCATCTGGTTTATGAATACCTTGGGAGTCCTGTTAATCAATGTTCTGATGGACAGCAGATTCAGAATGAAAAGTGTAACTTAGAGTTTTCCCCAGCAAAATATTCTAATGAGGAGTAGATGTCACTAACAAGGGTTTAAATTTTTCAAAAACTTTTTCTTGTTGGATATCTAGCATCATTTAAAAACAGTAAGAGAAATTTATGAAGTATTACACAAACTATATGTGCATTACATATAACCTGTATTTACTTTTAGAATTGTGCTTATTTTTAATACATAATTATTTTTTACATTAATAAACATTTTTTGCTGCATGGTTATGTAATAGCTTGCATGGTTAACTTATACATTGTAGAAATGACCTTCTAGAAGAGAGTTAGGTAATGCATAATTCAGTGCCTGTTGAGTCTGAATTCAGTCTAATTTTGTTTTGTCTTTATTCTATCTTCTTGTCTAGCCACAATACAACAGGAAGGCTGTTATTGCTTGGATAGTGACTGTGTCCCAAGGGCTTCACGTGCTCATAAAAGGGGTGTTGGACGGTGACTGAATCATGGGGATGATATTGATGATGTGGACTTAGCAGGTGGCATTTGGAAGAGGTGGGTCACTGGGGAGATGGCAGAGGAGTGTGTGTCCCTTCCTGGGTCCTTACTTCTTTCTCTGCTTCTGGTCATCATGTCATGAGAACCTTTTTTTTTATCATGCTGTTTTCTGCCTTGGATCCAACCAACCCTGAACTGTGACCCTAAATCAAATTAATTTCTCCTCTTTTGAATTCTTGGTGTCTGTTATTTTTTCCTAGTGACAGGAAAAGTGATTATGACAGAGACCCATATAAGGCAATTGATTTCAGGAAAATCTAATCGGTTATGGAGGAGATAATTGAAGAAGTAAGACAATGACAATATCTGTACTACATATTTTGAAAACCTCTAGCTATTAAACCAGATTAAGTATTAAAAAATAAACAAAGAAAATATTTTTAAAAATCCAGATCTTTTCTCATATAACTTACCTATTTTAGAATGAGTGATTTACAGATAGCAAAAATACTAAACACTTTCTATAAACTTTTCTTTCAATTTCTAAATTATTAGTAAATATGGCAACAAGAGAACTAACAAGTGATTAATTTAGCAAATTGAACACACTGCTATTGGTGTATAACCACTAATTTAATTATACCTGTTGCTTTTGCCAGTTATTAATAATGTCCTCTTATAATGTATTTTGATTTATTATTCCTGTTTCCATAATCACATTATCCTTGTGGTAATTTCTTGATCTTCATTGTTCTTCATAAACTTAACAGTTTTAGGGAGTGCAGGCCTGTTGTTCCATAGAATGTATCTATGTCTAGGTTTGTCAGGTTTTTTTTTTTTCATGATTAGGCCAGGATTTGAGCATTTAGAAACAACACTGGACAAGTGCATTTTCTGCCACATGATATTTGAAGTACAGGTAACATGATATGTGTTGTAGTCAGGGATTATATATAGGACACGTAATTTACAATGCTCACCCAAGGAGTCAAATACACAGAAAGTGCAGGAAATCTGTCTACACACTAAAGACCTACACAATCCATCAGAGGGCTTGGATTCCACGGCACTATCCTATGTGAGTTCTGCTGAAGACCTAGAGCCTATGACGGGGTCCCCTGTGAGTCCAACTGGAGGCTTAGAAGCCACAACAATAACTCATGCAAGTCTGTTTCACAGAACTACACTGGGAGGGTCCCAAGGTCAGTGGCGGCAGCTAGAAAGTCTGTGCTAGCAGGATGAAAGATCTGTGTCAGTAGGCAGAGAAATCTGCATTGGATCCAGGAAGAAATGCTAAAAGTAATGACCAGGGCTTCCCCAGAAAGTATTACAGCCATCCTCAGTGACACTAAGGTCCTGAGTTCCTCCAACAATGAGAACAGTCAAATTCGTATCAGAAAGCCACAGTGACAAGCTTCTCCAGGAGACTGAACAGCACACCATATTCTCTGCTAGAGCCAGGAAGCTGTGCTCAAAGTAAGGCCCAGAGCTCTCCCAAAGTGAACCACAGCCATTCTCAGTGACTCCAAAGTCCTGAGATCCTCTGACAGTGAGAGCAGCCGAGTTCATATTAGGAAAGAAGCTTGACCAGCTCTATCAGGAGAATCAATGGCAATGGGAGAACTAAAAATGTTATGAGAAGCAGTGACACTAATACCTCTCCCTCCAGTTCTCCTTTTTATCTTGACAATTGTTCACAGCTGGGCCATCCACACAGCATCGTGCTGATTCAGTTCAGCTGACACTGTAAGTTGACTACCAGTTAATCTATCCACCATAATATGCATGGTGATATGCAGCTTCATTATGGTGGAGGTCAGGTTTCTATGTTGCAAAATTACTTATTCCTTTTCCCTACTCTTTGGAAGTGAGTCAAATTCATTTTCTTCTCATGGGATCAGGAAGTAGGGTTTAGATTTCATCAAACAGATCTCTTACCTAATAGGTATGCGTTCAGTGATCTCAATAGTTTTTCAAATATTGTTTAGTAATTTTCAATGAGCGAGAGAATAATCCACAGTTCTTTCTGTAATGTTGGCTAATTTCTACCCCTATACAAGGCATAGAAAATGTGCTCATCTTTGTTATTTATTGAATTTTCTTTAATTTAAACTGTTAGCTGTGTACTACATTGGAAATGCAGTCTCCACTTGGATTTTTCCTTTAACATTTTGACATCATTATCATTATCATTATAGTAACATATTTACTTGCAATTTTGTCTTGTCCTTCTGTCTTGGGCACAGATAATCTTTGATTTATTCAGTGAAAATAACATGGATTTATTTAATCAAAGACTTTATAATTAGTAAGCTTGTAAAACAAAAAGATTTTGCATTAACATTTAGAAGAATTCTAATAATATGGGGAAGAAAGAAAAACATTTCTGCTATTCCGTTATCATATACAGACCAGGACCAAAATAATAAGAGAAGAAAAGTAAGACAAAAAGCTTTTATTTAAGTTTTTGAAGATAATATTTTATTCATGGAAAAACCGAGAGAACCAACATACAGATAGTTTAAACTAAAAAGAGCTGTATTAGTTGAATTCTGGCTCAGCATTTAAAAGGATGGTGATTATATTATTATATCTGACTTTGCATGGAAACATACAAATATCTTTTTTATGGAATTTCTAGAATATAGAAAATACTAACAAAATTAGGAAAATTTTGAAGTTTTTACATTTTAAAATATTTGCACAAATGAAGAAGTATAAAAAGTTCAAGAATAGGATATTTCTCAGATGTGATCACAGGTTATTTTCCATTTTATTAATTTAATGCAATTATGTTCATTATAGAACTCTTCCATTTTTTGAGCATATGTTTGTACACTGCATATGAAATAAGCAAAATTAAGAGATTTTTAGAAGGCCACGTGAAGAACTTTAATCTTATAAGATATTAAAAGTCATTGCAGATCCATAAATAAAATAGTAAGTATTCATCTAGAACAAAGTCAATATAAGAGTGGGACTTGAAAGGAGCACAAATCAGTTAAAGAAGCTATTTACTACACAGCAAACCATATGGAAAAATTAATATCACATTATATTTTTTGTGAAAATGAATTCTATTTGCATTAAACATATAACAATACATAAAAACTTTCTAATATTTAAAATACTGTATTAAAATTGTATCAAGTTATTGAAATGCTTGTACTGAAAAATTAAAAATTAAAAAATATCATACCCAAAGTAAAGATTGAAAAATATATAAAAATCCATGAGGGATAAGATCTTTGACTTAAAATTTCAGATAGTTCCCACAACCTTAAGAGTATATAAAATATACAGTTAAATATTAACCTAAGATGAAAACATTTCATAATTAAAATGTTTTAGAGAACTCCAAAGCTATATTTAATAAAGCTATAAATATTCTTCTATGACATAAAATATCTACTTCCAGGCACATATTTTATACAGTGTCATACTTCTAGAGCAGGAGATCTGCATAAAAAGCTTTATGATTACATTATTTATGAAACTGAAATACTGAAATGATTCTGTCATAGAATCAAATGGAAATTGTAGCACTTTTTTTTGAGAAATTTTCATGCTGATTTCCATAGTGGTTTTAGCATTTGTTATTATTTGATTTCTTGATTCTCCTTGTAGGTATCTTCCCAAAAGAGTTAAAGACATCACAGTACAGTGATCCATGCAGACTTATGTTTATTTGGAATTTTCTCCCCTCCTACCCAATTCTCTGTCACTCCTCCCTCCTTTTTTATGCACATTTGCAGTACATAATGTTTACAATTCTTGTGTGGAGTTGTGAATAAACATAACCTACAGCAGGGTTGGGGATGTAACTCAGTGGTAGAGTGCTTGCCTCGCATGCACAAGACCCTGATGTCAATCACCAGTGCAACCAAAAAAAATTTAAACAAATAACACATAGTTCATTTTTTCCTTCCCTATCCTCTGGAACCCCTTCCCCTCTGAGAAGGATCTATCTCTCTACTTCCTATTGTATGTCTTATTTTGGTCTTCATTTTTACTCAGGATTTCTCATAAAGTAGAAACAATATGATGTTTAAGGTCATGTATGTGATTTTATTTCAGCTAACATTATAGTCTGAAGGTGTACCCATTTTCCCACAAATGACTGAAATCTATTTTTACTCTATGGCAGAGTGGTACCCATAGAGTACAAATCCACATCTCCTTTACCCATTCATCTGACTCCGCTTTTGTGAAGTGTGCTGCTGTGAGCATTTCTCTCCATGTTGACCATCCTTTCTGGGGTAAGAAAGAACTTTACTACTCTTCTAATTCACACTTCTGTGAAGGCCAGCAATGTTGAGCCTTTCTTCATGTATGTATTGGCTATTTGTACTTCTGTGAGGTTTACTGACTTGCCTTGCCCATTTTTTGATTTGGTCTCTTATTTGATGGGTCTATTTTTTTGAATCCTTGTGTATTTTAGGTATTCTGACAAAAATTTTTTTTAACCAGTCAGTAGGTTGACTTTTCACACAGTTGATTGTTTCTTTTGCAGAAGTTTTTGAATTTGATATGTTACCTTTTCTTCATCCTCAGTCTTATTTCCTGTAAAACTGGGGATCTGTTAAAAAAAAAAAAAGTAAAATCGGTGCCTATGCCTATGATTTCAAGAGATTTGCATATTTTGTTTTGTAGCAGACTAAGTGCTTCTGGTTTAATATTTAATTCTTTGATCCTTTTAGTTTAGTACATGATGACAGTAATGGCACATAAATGTGTAGAGTTGCAAAATTTGTAATAGTTAAATCTTGAAAGCAGCCTATATATCCATTGACAGATGAATGGATAAAGAAAATATGATATTCATACACTGGGAAATAATACTCGGCCATAAAGAAAGATAAACTTGAGTCATTTGTAGGAAAATGAATGTACCATGATACCATAAAAAGTGAAATCAGTCAGATGCACAAACTTAAATATCACATGTTTTCTCTTCTATAGGAGAAAAAAAAAGAAATAGGAAGTAGGGAAATATATCTTTCTCAACTGAGGAGGAAATCAAAAGATACATATAGCTGTGAAAAAGTTAAATTATACTATTATTTTTTATTAGTACATGCTTGTGATACAAGATAATTATATTCATTTTAAGGAATTAGTACATATACATATTACATCTTGATATTTTCATACAATTGAGTATCATAAGTAGACAAATTTATAATGTAGATATATATTGATTAACATTTATTAAGGTAAAAGTCATATTTAAGGTATAAATCCAAATGAGATATTTGAAAAGAAATTTTTTGGTCTTTTTGAGGTAGGGTTTCTCTGAGCAGTTCAGGCTGGTCTGGAGCTCACTTTGTTCAAGGCTGACCTCAAACTCATAGGTCCTCACGATGTCTCTCAGTCCTTCCAAGTGCTGGGATTACAGGCCCACACCATCACACCTGGCAAAAAGATTGCTATATAGTCTTCATTTTAAATTAAGAGTAAATTAAGAGTATGTGTTTGAATAATATGCATATGTCAATATAGTTATACAGATGAACATTTATATTAGAAGTTATAGGAACACAAACAATTATTTCATGGAGAATAACGTTACTGAAGCCTGTACTTCATCAAAATTACTTAGTTGATAGTCTAAGGTATAAAACAAATAAAAACAAGTAAAAGCAGGCATTTCACATTTAATTGTGTAGTATTAATTGCTTTTGTTTTTGTCTTTTTGAGACAGAGTTTCACTGTACAGTCCAGGAATTCTCCTGGCTCAGCCTCTCCAATTCTGGGATTACATGTATGTGCCACCATACCTTGGTTAATTGTATTTTAATATTGAATTATTGGCTCTTCTCAAATGAAGGATAATCTTTGTAAAATCCTTGCCTATGCCTATGATTTCAAGATATTTGCATATTTTGTTTTGTAGCAGTCTAAGTCTCACAATTTGTGTATCTAAGAATTTAGTGCTCATTTCAAATCTTCAGTGTTTAACCCATTGTTACAAATGGATCCTTGGAAGACCTGAGTGCAGAAGACGGAAAGAAGTATAATGTGTAGGGTGAGGACGTGGATCCTGGGGCTCTGCTGCCACATTCAAATCTCAGCTCTGCCGCACTTTAGTCTTATGAG
Source organism: Cavia porcellus (assembly GCF_034190915.1). Classification (NCBI taxonomy): domain Eukaryota; kingdom Metazoa; phylum Chordata; class Mammalia; order Rodentia; family Caviidae; genus Cavia; species Cavia porcellus. The sequence continues at coordinate 227,667,201 of NW_026947484.1, read as the reverse complement.
AAGATTTCTTCAAATTCCTATGCCTCAGTTTTTTCATCTAAAAAGAAGAGTGTGTATGTTCCTGACTTTGAGATAATTGCTGTTTAGAAAAGGGCTTCACACACAGTAGACACATTGTGTTATTGATATAGTAATAACTTCATTTACATTTTGGCTCAAGTGTTCAAGGAAATTAGGAATCTGACTAAAGTTTGAGATTTTTAGGACAGTGATTATTACATCCTTAACATGTCACGTGGTCCTTGTCTGGTAATAAAAAATTAGTGATTATACACTGAAAAAGTTAACAGTGTGGAGTCAGATGCTTAACACGGCAGCAGATAATAGAATGGATAGCCCTTGAGAAAAAGTAGAAAAATCTGTTATAACTTTTATTTTTGGATTTTCATTAGTACATGGTTGCTGTGCATAACGATTACTTTCACTGTAAGGAACTGGTACACGCACACAGTGAAGTTCAATTGTTTTTTCCCTTTCTTCCACTTCTTATATTTTTTCCAGCATGACATTAATTTATGTATTTTATAAGACTTTATAAAATTAATTAATTACCCAACGTACAGATTCAAAACCAGACTATTAGGCCGAACAATCCATCAAACATGTATGTATTAAGTGAAGGTGCACTTTTGGGTATGTTGTTTGTGCTGGATTGCAATGTTTTTTCTGTATTAATTGTATTTCATATATATAATATATAAGAATGAGTATATATTATATATATTATTTCATATAAGAGAAATCATGTGATGCTTAAACTTGTGTTTGCATTAACATTATGGTCTTTAATATTGTTTTCCTACAAATGATTCAAGTTAATCCTTCCTTATGGCCAAGAAATATTCCACTGAGCATAAACACCACATTTTCTTAAACTTTTAAGAACAGAATTAACACATTATAAGATGCAAACGTCAAATTTAAGTATCAGTGCAATGTAACAACTAGCGATTCTACGATAATTTTTTTTTTGAATTTGGTATTTTTCTACCCTTCTTTTTTGTTTTTCTATTTTCTTTAATTTTCTTTTCTTCATTTGAAATAAAAGAGAACAATATGCAATATAACAAACATTGTTAAATTTCTTTCATTCTATTTTGAAGACCTGTATTATTATTGTTTTGAATCTGCTGTTATAATTTATGCCTTTTGCTTTTTTTTTTTTTTTTACTTTTCTCTTTTTTAGACTTTTTTTTTAATAGGTCCTGGGGATCAAACTCACGACCACGCGCTTTCAAGGCAGGCTCTTATGCTGCTGAGCTAAATCCCCAGCCTCCTAAATAAGGTTTTTAACTTCACTCTATTTTATTAACAAACAATTTTTTCATTGACTTGCCAAAAATGTAGTTTTCTCCTGCCTTGTAAGGAGCTTTAATTTGCTTGTGCGCTGCTTTTTTCTGTCAATACTTTCCCCACCTGGGCCTCACTGTTAATTGCCTAAACCTCCTTATCATCTCGCAGTGCAGGGTGAGAAGGAGGGTGATACACTGAGCTGACACCTGCAGCTTCCAGGCCACAGCACTTCCTGATGTTGGGCTCCTTCCTCCTGGTTTAGGACCTCTCCACTTGTCTGCCAGCTATCTTTGTGCTGCAAGCAAACAGGACATGGGGTAGTGTTCATCACAGCATCCCAACGACAAGCATACCAGAAGTGTGCTGGGCAATAATTATGGACAGCACTACTGTAAGGTCGCCAACACATTTCTTGACAGGCATCAAGCCTTCAGGATATTAGTACTGAAGATTATCTAAAAATATATAGAAATGCTAGGCATGTCTAAATTTAAAAATTATTTTTAGAGCTTTGCAACTACTCATGCTTGAAGTGGATAAATGCTGCATTTGGCCGATTTGAGGACCTGAAGACTGACTTCTATTCAAACATCTCCCTTTCAGTTTCTTTTAATTGAACAATTGTTTATTTGTACATTTGGGTCACGGAATTTGTCTCCAAGAAGGCATCTGTCACAATGGCAGTAAAAGCTCTCTGTTTAAGGGAGCTGTGTATCCTTCCTTTGCAGTCATACTTCCCAGTGCTTTCTTGGAAGCTGTTTAGTATATTGCACATTATTTATCCATAGCTTTTGGGTCTGAGAGCCGTTGAGGACATAGATTTCATTTTGCTCATCTGTGTGTCTGCAGGTTTTGAGTGCAGAGTCTGACATGTAGAGTTCATAATAAATATGTATTGAATTCCATGGCAGAAGCAGAAGATCCGCCACTCACCGGTGATTTTTAACAAGAATTCATGTAGCAGATTAGCTGTCAAACGTGCGTGAATTGTGCCAGGGCTCATGTGAATCCGTCTGAGCATGGACTTAGCACAGGCATGTCCATAAAAGACTTTAAAATCCTTGGCCGTGCAGAATATTTTGAAACCAATATGTGTAAGTGGGAAACCAATAAAATAAAAGGATAAAGAAATGCTTTGAAACAATTTAACAATTATGAAGTCTTGGTTTTAGTAGAAATATTTAAGTCTAGAGATAAAGATATTGAAGTATTTTGCCCATAATTAAACTGTTTTATATAGCTGAGAAAATATGTACTAAAAATCCACCTCAAGGAGAATAGTCAGTATTGATAATTCCAGAGTTCCAGGCCTTAAGAGAAGTTAAAATAAGGTACAGAAAATGGAAATGCAAGTCGGGAATGTTATTGCATGCTTTTCTTACATGCAGTGTTAAGTTTACTTTGGTTTTCTTCTGACAGATATTTTATATTCTGTTACAGTATCCATCGAAAGAAGTAGACAGTATTGGATACAGTATTCTCACATAGCAACCTACCTTTCCAAATTTTGAGTCCAATCTAAGGATTATTAAATTCTTAAATAATTATTTCAAACAAAAGTTGTTTAAAACATAAAATTACCTTCTCCATGTCAGGTGTTGGAAGATTTATTGCTATGAATCAGCTTTATTTATTTAACAATGTGTATGCTCGATAAGTATATCTTGAACAAAATTTGTTAGTGAATGTTTTGGATGGAAGAAGACTGATCTTAAATTTGTGTAGCCCAAAATAGAAAGCAGAACAAGCACATTCCTATGAAAAAAGTCTCATGATCCTACCTTGATAATTTGAATGTGATATTATTTCAATGTCAAAGACCTGTATCTTTGATAATACTCCATTTGTTCCCTATAAAAGTTTATCCCAGCCATGAATATACATGCATGTGCTTTTATGTTCATTGAATAGTGCCTCTTTTGTGAGAGAAAATGGAAAATCTTTAGTCATTAGTTATAAATATATATATCATTGGATAACTCAACAGGTACATGATGTTCTCTTGAAAATGAATATGATATTGGACATTAAAATACCTTTTCCCAGTTAATAGCCCATTATTAAATTATTAAATAAATTCATGTACCCTGTAGAAAAATTTTAATAATAAAGTGTGGACTCTTACAACAAAGCATTCATCTCTGACAGTATCAGACAGTGCCTGTAGAAATGTGATAGTGAACTAACTTTGTGTTGCATCATGTATCTTTTTTGGTATTGGGGACCAAACTCTGACCTTGCGTTTGCCAGACAGGTGTTTGTGCCGCTGATCTAAACCTTCCGCCCTACATAATGTATCTTTTACCTTTGAAAATTTCGTACTTGTTGACCGTTTAACTCTGTCTTTCTAAAAAGATTCAAGAGAAACCTTTAAATCCACTTCTAGTAAATTCACAATACTTTTAAAAATTTCAAGGGATCAATAATTCAACATGTCACTATCCTCAGTTTCAATATTTTCAGTATTCCTCACTTATTCTTTCACTGGGTCCTAAAACTATGCTTTCTATTCCATGATTCCATTGAGGTTAGCACTTGTCAACTCTCTGAACTAGGGACCTATTTGTTTTCTTTAGTATTCTTAACAGTTTGTCATTTGTGAACTTGGGACCTTCCTTCTTTACTAAGGAATATCTTTTCTTTTAGCCTTTGAGAAAATCTGTATCTCTACCTATCTCTCAGCTTCTATGCTATCAAGTTGTTTAATAAAGCTTTTACCCCTGGTGTAGGATACATTGGCTTATTCAGTTTTTATACTATTCTATAGTAAGTTTTCAAGCACAAGTTTTTGTTTTCCTAGTAGATGCCGCTGCTTAAGTTTAGACCTTTACCCCTTAACATCTCATTTCCATGTTTTCTAACATTCTCAACCAACCTCAGAAAAATCAGCAAATCCTCTGAAGGCACAGTGATAAATGTATTTTATCATTTTATTTTGTTATTTTTCTCTGAAGGTACTTTTGAAATTGTGTTTCGGTTGTGTCTGTTCTTTTTAAACATGTGGTTTGTTCAGTTTCTTATTAATTCTTACTAGAGCATCTGGGCTGTTCCATCAAGTACCGAAAGCACATTTCTCAGCCTGGTGTGACAATTCTATATCACTGGTTCATGTGATCAGAAGCTGTGCCAGAGTGTGTGCCTATCTTGCTTCCATCATCTAGAAAAACAGGTATCCCGATCCTTCAAATGTCAACCAATTTACATTCTTTATCTGCCTTAGTGATGTATGATCTGGTACAAGCTCCTTATCCCATTACAGTTGTAAAAATCAAAAACAGTTCATTGACCAACTATGTAAGACTTCACTACTTACAGAAGCACAGAACAAAGGAAATAGTAAATTTGGCACATGCCAACAACTTACAGCTTAGTCTAGTGAGGAGTTAATGAGATGCCTATTTTGAAACACAGGTGTTTTTGTTCATCAAACATATAATTGTTTTGAGACTTCTTGGTAATTTTGATATTATTTCAGATGACATATTATTATGCATCTGAGGCTAATTCTCATTTTGTCACTCTGAATTTCATTATTGTTAAATGTTCCTCTTCCTTAGGATTATTTCTTGTCCCATTGTGGAGCTTATAGAATTCTCAGGGTTGAAATTGTTCATATTCTGATGCTAGCACTCCATAACTAGCCTATCAAAGAAGGAATTGAATAGAGCTCACCGAAACAGACAAATGACATCTAAAGAATCCACAGCTAACATCATACTTACAGTGAAAGATTCACTGTTTTCTACTAAATATCAGCAACAGAACAATATGTCTCCTTCTGTCACTTTTACTGAATATTGTAATGGAGACTATGACCAGCAAAATTCAGCAAGAAAAAGAAACAAATATATCTGGCTGGGAAAGGAAGATAAGATAGTGTCCCCCTTTAGAGACAAAAAAGATATTTTTATGGAAATTCCTAAAGTAGCCCATGTGAAACTCATAATTTCAATGGAAACTAATAGTTTCAATTTGCTTACTGTATATAAAAACTCTTAAACCTATAAAATAATGATTAATTTCATATTAATTTCAAAGTTCTTTTTAATGGTTTGCAGATTTTATTACTACATGTTTGCAGTATATAATGTTCACAAAGATTTTAGGTAGTAGGTGCACATACTTAACATATCTTGATTCTTTTTATTCTCCTTCTCTTCTCCTCCTTCCTGTTTCTCTCCATCTCTAGACCCCTTTGCTTATTTTCTTTTTAGTTTATGTTTGGAGCACATAATGTTTACATTTGTTGTGTGTGTTTGGTACACACATGACACATTTTAAAACTTGTTATGGCCCTTGGCTCTCTCCCAATCTCCATATCTTGGTCCTCTGTCCATTGGAAAGAGATTTGTCTCCCTGTTAATTGAACCTAATATTATCTACAAGCCATATTTTAATATAAAATCATCTATTTGATGACCTCATCAATTTCTCATAAATAAAAGCCTGAAGAATCAAACATTCAGTAGTTAACTGGGTAAATATGAGGGCTTCAAGTGATCATGTTCACCTGCCAAGTGCAAAAATCTCAAGAAAAACTCCAAAAATTCTGCTAAATTATAATAGGGTTGAGTTTTGCATGCCAAAGCCTTACATACAGATATTTGTTATCTGATGTTTCTTCTAAACTTTTATGTTGTTTGAAAATAACATTGTGTTCCAACAGCAAGTGCATTATACCCAAATATTCAAAGCCAAGACTTAATTCCTGACTCTACCTTAACCTAACTATAGAACATTATAATGTCACCAGATACTTTTGACTAAAGTTTCAATCAAATGATGCAATGATTTCTTTTTTAAACCCATATCAAGGTAACAGAAACTGGGTAGGCATGACATATTTTAGAGTCATTAAGAGAAGTTGATGCATTCAAGTTAAAAATATTAATCAGCATAATTCCCTGGTCTTAGAAATGTCTATTTCACTCTATGGAGCCTCTTTCATTCACCTTTATTCTGAGAAATAAAAGAATTACACTCAGAGCTTTACTTCATAGCAACATTATAAAAGATTGTCTTCATTATTCTTTGTATGTATTTATTTGTAGTCGATCTTGCCCAGAAAGATCAAAACAATGTCTTATTTCATTATAATAAATATGACCTTTCAGAAAGTCAAAAATTTTGTTCTTTATTCTTGGAACAGCCAGTCAAGGTAAGTAACATTTCCATTTTACAGATAAGAGACATGCATATGAACTAAGTGACTTTACCAAAAGTTAACTACAAACAAGCATAAAGATGAATAATCAAAACCCCAACATAAATTTACAAGTTTTTAAAAAAAATTTCAAAGAAGTCCTGTTGCTGAAATTGTATTTTCGGTCCACAGGTTCACTCTAAGTAAATGATGAGTCTTGTCCAGATTTTTGAGCAAATGTACTTATATGCCTCAACTCAGTCATTACTGATTTTGGAGGAAAAGCTATCTGCTATGTGAGTACATGAATTAGTGGGAAAGACAAGGTAACATTGAAAAGTGAATAAGATGTATGACATCACACTGAGCTTGAGGTCAGCTTCTTCCATTTACGTGGACAAATTTCTTGATTGAATCTCAGTTTCCTTTCTGAAAAATGAAGGCAAGTTAATGACTTTGTACTATTATTCTGAGGATTAAAAAGACACAAAGTATGTAATGATCCCAGGATAGGACTGAAGCATGATGTATTCTATAAAATACAAAGATATGCAATATTTGGCTTTTCTCTGAACCTAATATCAAAACATAGACAGGAAAATATAATTATTTTATACATTGAAAGATGAGTAATTCCTCATCTTTTATAGTCTTAAGTTTTAGTATTGTGACAAAAAGTAAACAAAACCAAGAAGCTTGTTTTATTCAGTTGATGGTTGCTAATTTCCTTTATTTCTGTGTAACTAAAAATATATTATCTTCATGGAAAATGTTTTGGGTGGCTACTGAGTGCCAGGAAGTGACTTATGCTCCCCAACAGACAGGAAAGAGAAAAAAGTGGTTATAATCTCTGTTTTTATGAGCATATTCATTTGTTTCATTCAGTAAATAGTAGTGAACCCCTACTGTGTATACTCTAAAGGTTGAGGATACAATAGGAAACAAAGCATATACACATCTCTGCTGTTATGAAATTAACACTTCATCAGATGAAACAAAATAAACAAGAAATTAGAATGGGCATCCCAGTTTATAACGCACTTATTCTTTACCCAATTCTAAATACCAGAAGTTGGGATCTGAGAACAGTATGTGACTTTTTAAAAATATGTCATAACCTCCTAGGAAAAGGAATGTTTTCTTATCATTATGTAAGACTGTATTCTATCTGAGTTCTCAGATTTAAAACAAAATTTTAAAACCCCTCTCTCACTTCTACATATACATGACCACGAATATCTGTCGGAAGATATATAAGAATTATTTTCATTTCTGTTTTAGTAATCACAATCTCAATTTCCTTATTCCCTACATAGAAGAATCTGATAGACTTATTCTTAAACCTGGTCATGAGAAAAACAAGTAACATTATTACCCATCACTGTATTGTTTCATTGGAAATTATGTGTGCAGACACAACTTCAACAAAATTGCCCTAGTTTTTGGCCAGGTTTCAGTCTTAATATCCTTATATACGGGGTTCCTGGATCTGTGATAAATACTATGAGGGGAATTTTTCAGAGTGCATGAGAGTGCAGTGTATTAAAAGAGCAACCCAATTTAGAAGCAATAGTTGAGAATAATAGTTTGAAACCAGAAAGTGGCCCAAAAAGAAGAGTTATTGAATGGAGATTATGTGTTTATGTGTCTGGGACCAGAAAGAAGTTAACAGGCAGACACTAAAGGAAGCAGTACTGTGTTACAGAAGCTAAACAAATCTCCTTGCCTTAAATACTGTAAGCATGAAAGAAAAGGATATGAAATAAACTTGGAGAGATCAACATCAAACAGAACAAAGAAGGCTACTGAGAATAGCTAAAGAGCAGAAGTAGCTATACTGATTACAAAAAAGAGACTAAAATGTTTTATTATTTAACTGATTTACACTTTTGGATTATTTAATTTTTAGCAATCAACATTATCAACTTTTGACTGTCTTTTGAATTTTATATTTTGTGATTTGTATAGTGACTATGAAATACCTAAACTTCACAGACTGCTTGGTTAAACATATACTTGTAGCAATATGTAGAAGCTTTATAATGAAATAAGCCTTTTATTTTTCTCCACTTTATATTATAGTTATCAAATATACTATAATTTTTATGCATTAAAAACATCAGACAATATTTCAAGTGTCAAGTGTCAATATTACACATATATGTCTTTTAATAATAAGCATATTTTAAAGAATTTAGAGGACAAATGTTTAGGCAATATTTATCATATTGTTTTCCTCTGAGGTTTCTAGATATCTTTTTTAAAACCTTTCCCATTGACCTGAAGAATTTCTATCAGTATTTCATTTAGAGGAGTCATTTGGTGACACATTTTCTTAATTTTTTTCATGATAGAGTGTCCTCATTATACTGGTATTTCTGAAGGGTATATGCATTGGTTATAGAGTGGAGTTGATAATTCTTTTCCTTCAGTTATAAACAATTTTATTTCACTGTTTTCTGTCTTATAAAGATTCTGGATGAGAAACCTGAGATTAGACATTTTGCTCCACATGTGTAATTTAGTAATGTGTCACTTTTCTTTGCTTATACTTTTATACCTATGTTTATACACACCTCTATATGTATACATAGGCATTTCATTGTGTTTATTATATAGTTTTAGAGTATCCTGGTGCAATAGAGCAGCAAAAAGTATAAAATGAACAGGTTTATTGAGTTGAGGTCATAGAAGGGAGCGCATAACCCATGGCAACTAGGCTGTCTCCTTCGACCAGCTACAGAAAGGCAGAGGGTTATGTGATCTCTGATCGGAAGTGGTGCATGAGGCAGATATTGACACGTGAGGAGCTGATTGGAATTTTCTGTGCCTGCAGACAGGAAGAGGAGTTACAATTAGGGCTGAGGAACAAGCAGAAAGTGGTTAGTGTTTCTGCTTTGGCTTTCCACCATGTTAGACCACCACCATAATAGTACAGTAATTTATACAAGAGCAAGAACCTTTCATTGAATAACTACCTAAATAATTACATAAATTCACCCCTCCCATCTCCACACTTATTTTTTGGATTCTACCCCACCATAGCCCTGATGGAATGACACATTTGGATCAAGGCACCTTTCATTCTACCTCTCCTTCTAATTACGATAGTGATCTGCTTCCTTGTGTTTATTATTTCTCCAGTGTAGGATGTGAGCATTCATCAGTGAATAATTCCTTGTCTTGGCTGAAACACCTGATAACAGCTTCTACATGGGCATCAACTATTATCCTGTTAACTTCCTAGACCCCAACATGGTGCCCCTGTCCAGGATGTAGTAAGAGACAGTCTTTGCCCTTAAGGGGTCTTACTCTAGTATAAATTACTGTACAATTATGACGATGGCCTAATGTGGCAGAAGGCCAAAGTGGAAACGCTTACCACTTCCTGCTTCTTCTTCAGCCTTAATTACAACTCCCCCCGCAATGTTTGCATGCACAGCAAGTTTCAATAGGCTCCTCACACGTCATCAATATCCGTCCCATGTGCCACTTCATCAGAGGTCATATAACCCTCTCCTGTCTGTATCTGGTTGAAGGAGATAGCCCAATTGCCATGGGTTGTGTACTCCTTTCCACATCCTCAACTCAATAAATCTGTCCATTTTGTAATTTTTGCTTCTATATTGCACCGGATGCTCTAACATATAACTAGATATGGTTTTATTTGAGCATATTAGACTGATCTTCGAGTTTTCTGAGCTTATTGAGTGTGTTCACAACATTTGCTAAGGTTTAACCATTTTTTTGGAAGTTGTCATGAACTTTTTTCTTCCCTCCTTTGAAAACCCACAGGTCCCCCATGTTCTGTTTATTAAGTCTTTATCCCTTTCTGCCCTTCTTACCAGATAACTTATGTTACTCCATTTTCAAGTTGTGAAAGTCTTTCTTGTTATCTCTGTTCAGCTAATCATCAGGCTTCTTAAGTTTGTTTCATGCACACTGCTCTAAGGTTGTCTGGTGCATTGCCTGTGACTTATGCAGCAGTTTGGTTCTCAGAGTTCCCTTTGTACTTTTTGTGTCTGTATTCCCAATTGCAGCGAGGAGATGGACAGGGGTTTTTCAGTTTTTCCACAGAGTTGAGGGGTCCCCTTCTCCAGTCCTTTGCTCTCCAAGGTACGGCAGATCCCTGTCCCAGTTTTTCCAGCCAGAATGTTGCTTGGTGTAAGTTTCATTTGCCTATAATATTATTTTGCATGATTGAAGTTACCCTCAGGGTAAACAGTAAAAATGAACGAGCAAAAAATATCATGTGGATTCTTTCCACATTCATTGGAATTTAAGGGCTCACTTTCCTAGCTTATCTTGTCTAAGGACCTGTGCCTCACTTTGGATATGACTGCTACCCAGTATAAAAGCTACCTGGATAAAATAAAAGGAACAAAAAGAGGGCTAGTGCTGGCTCTTGCTTGATGATTGCTTTCTGTTTGCTTTGCTTTGCCCTGGACTATTTGTCCTCTGCAATGTCCCTCTGCCATGCCACCCTGCATTGGAATCAGCCAACTATGAATTGAAACCTGTAAAAACTTTGAGCTAAATAAATCTTTCCTCACTTCATTTGTGTATGTTGGACAGTTTGTCTGATCAATGAGAAAAGTAACTGAAACATCAAGGGTATATTTTGTTCTCCATCTCCCACCCCTTTCTCCGTTTCTGTCCACTGTGAGGTGACCAGCTTTTCTCTGCCATATCTTTACACATAATATATGGCCTCACTACTGGCTCAGAAATAATGAAACTAAGTGACCTTGGACTGAAATTTCTGAAGCCATGAGCCAAAATAAATCTTTCCTCTCTTTAAGTTGAGTTTTTGTGGTATTCTGCTACAGTGACGGAAAGCTAACACAGTCCATCCTCTCTAGTTCACACAGTCCTATTTTCTGATCTTGTACATTGTAGTGTAGTACAGAGTTTTCTCCAAGCATGCTTTTTGCAAGTGCTCCATGTTTCTGTTTGGTTTTGGGTTCATAAAAGTGCTTCTTGTATTCTGATTATGGTTTTAGTTATACTGAATGGATGAAATAAACTAAGTGGGTTTAATCCCTTTTTGGCACTACAAATTCAATGACAGATTTTAGGTAATAAATTTGATTTTGGTCAGTAGTCTAAAAATTGCTTGAATTGTCTTTTAGAGATGATTTTAGAGGACATGTAAGCAAGAAGAAATCTAGAATAGAGAACAAATAGCTGTTTTCATAGTTTATCAGCAGTCTTTCTATTCTCTTTACCTCCCTTTGAAAGACAAGCAGTCATATCTTATGCATGTCATTTTGGGTAAATGCACATGTAAAATATGAAATACTGTCTTATAAGTAAGTATAAAAATATACCTCAAAGAAGTCATATATTAACCCAAAACGTACTTCACATTAAGATCTCTAGGCACAAAATGGAAAATGAAGGAAATAGTAAGAAAGAAACTCTATCAACTTGGAGGAATTAATATAAAAGTTGAACTACAAAGGAAATTAATTTAAAAAACTATGCGTGACCTCTTTACTAATAACTCCTCAAATAGCACAACATCACAAATGTTAATATAGTGTTGGATTTTATCACTTTGCCTGAGGGAAGGCAATATGAATGGTCAAATAGCTTATCATAATTTTCTTTACTATACTATAAATATCCCAAGTTATTACTATGCTAATGTGTTTACTGATGATCACATGAATTTCTTTACCAGTCTTTGCCCAATTCATTCTTCCACTGAAACAGGTGGAAAAATATGTATGTATAGTGAACCACATTTAAAGGAACCACTTAAACATTTTAGGTCAGTCCAAAGAATAAAATGCAATTTTGAAAAATCATAAGATATGATTCAAAGTATGCACGTATATTTTCAGTAATATCTCTTTAGTTTTCCCCATCACTAAATGAGAAAGAAAAATAAAAACAGTATTCAAATAAAGACAATTAGGTATCAACATGACTATAGGTAGCATCAGAAAACTGAGTTTACTGCACAAACAAGTGTAACATTCTCAATATTGGTTTAGTGACTTTTAAAATATTTATTGCATATATGCAACATATAAAAAGATACCAAGTTACTTTTCATTGAATATAGGTAATTGATGAATCTCCAAGATTAACAGTTTCCTATATTATTTTCTTGTGCAGAGTATATTGTGTTTGGGAGATTGTTGGTTCCTTGTTGGTAATAACACTATCATTTGGTTTTTGCACAACTCAGAGTACATAATGTAATGTCTAATTCCTAGCAAGTCTTAGGCAATATACAATATACTTACACTTAATTGTAAATAAATACTCAAAATATAACCCCCAGTTGCATGATTAAATCTCTTTCCAGTGTCTCTCCTCTGCTTTTCCTTGCAATTAGTTTTATTTTCAGTTTAAAAAATGACAGTAGTTAGACTGAATTTGGAAATCTGTTAAAAAATGGGATTCCTAACATATATGTTGATAGCAGTGGTATTAACAGATGTTAAATATTATCCTTACTGTGTGACAAATTGTCGTAAAACGATGACAGGATTAGAAATGAGTCTTAAACTATAAAGTGACATCTAAATATCCAATATTATCATTGGTACACATAAACTCTGTTCCTATGATATGTTACTGGTTTTTATTTCAAACTGGAGATACATGAAGCATAGGTTAAGGCAGCGCATATTCCTGTATATTAGTGTAGTGGGTTATTTCTTAAATTTACCATTTCCATTGTGGATTAATAACACACTAATAAGCAGTCAAGTGAGATTATTTTTCTCAATTATCAGTCATTGCCCTTTGAAAAAAGACACATCATTGATTTTCCTCTGGTTTCTCAGCAGTGGCTGTCAGAATGACCTTCATGGTGCTTTACAACCAGTAAAATTTAATCATGATAACAGAAAAAGAGAAGGAAACTGATTGCTGGCAGTATTTTATAGGAATCAGTTAAATCAAGTAACTATTTGGTAATGTGTAAAGATACAGCAGAATAAAGTGAAGATACTCAATTTTACCATATTCTAGTCAGTTTTCATGGTGAATCAGCGAACAAACTAAATCGTAGGTATAAACACTGAAGTAAGGAGCAGTTTATTGGGTTGGTAACAGTGGTTTATAATCACTATGTGCAGACACTATGTGTGTACACTTTCAGTTTCAGTAGCTATCTGTTCATCTAAAACTCCTTTTGCTGTTTATGACGAAATTAGTTACACATTGACATATATTACATTGAAATTAATGCAATATTATAACCCTTAAACTCTTTATATACATACGTTTACCATTGTACTTCTTGTTAACATTGAAGAATGATTAAAACTACAAGTAATCTTTTCAGTGATTCAAAAGTGGTAACTTGCAAAGTTAATAATTTGCAATAAAACAGTTGTCCTATTAAATCTTTCATAAGGAAAACAATCAACTTTTGAAATATCACAACACTAAATAATTCTTACAAAGGATTTATGGTTGACTGTCTATATAGATAATATTTATATTTTGTTTTTATTAATTTAAAATTTTTCTTTTAAGCATTGTTTCTTTTATTAACTATAGTTTCTTTCACATGAAGGAGAGGGCATGCCCTTTTAGCCAGAGAAGTTTTATTTGTGGATTTACTTGATGATTTTCATTATGGTCCGTGATCTCTGCCTAGTTTTCTCATCCATAAAGAAGCTGTTGTTTAACAGTGCTGGCTCTTCAGAGAAGACTAATGCTATATTGTTGAATTACTAGATCAAATTGGTTAAGTGTATCCTTTATGAACTAGAGCAAAACAGTGTTGCAGCATATGTTAATTCTTAGTCAGTAAGACCACTACCAATGGTGATACTGGAGGGGCCAGGGTTGGAATTGTCTTCTAATTGCCTAATCAGCTTTTGAATTACAAAAAATTACTGAGAATTTGAAAAGTCGTTGGTCATCAGAAAAAAACTATAAATTGATTTACACGTAGGTGACAATCTAGGTGCCAACTTGAAGATTACTGAATTAACACAAAAATTTTGAGAAAAATAATTTATTTGCTAATAATAGCTGTTGTATTAGGTTCATTTACAGTTTCTACCTGTAAATATAAAAGCCAGGAGTAAAATATACATGCTTGAGATTGAGAAATAAAAACAACAACAAGTGATTGATGATAATTTAATATTTATTCTAACTAAATTTCATTTTGCTGTTAATTTCTCTAAATTTTCTCATAGATGTTGAACAAAGAAGGGAAGAAATAGTGTTTATTTGTTTCCTCTTCTTTTATTTTTGCTTGCAATTCCAGAGTGTTGTGAATAAACCTAAAAGTTTGAGGATGAAGGAAACAAATGCATCAATGAGGTTTTATTTAATGGAGATATTTCAGAGGTTTAATGATCTCCTTGGTAATAAAATTTGGAGCTGGATTTTTAAAATGTGTATGCAGGTATAGTCTTGGACATTGGTTAATACAAAGTTAGAATTAAGCTTTTATTTAGAGTGTATTAACCACTCTTATCAAAAAATAAATTAGAGTCCTCAAAGTAGATCTTGTGGATAGCCTGTGGAATGTAGCATTAATACATTTTTTACATAATACATTTTTATGATATAACTATATTTTCTACTTTCAATTGTCAATGTTTAATTTCACAAAAGGAATTCTCAGAATCATTTGTAGCCAATACTTTGTCGCTTCAATTACATATCAAATCCTGTGTGGCTCAGAATTCACTGGACATGTCTATTAATATCTGTTTCTTCTACATTTACTTAAAACTGATCATCTCTTTGTATATTACCATTGAACATTCATCACATTTAATGCTCATAGAGGAATTTAAATTTTTTTATTTAAAGAGAGAAGAAAAAAAGAAAGGACATAAAAAATGCAGTAAAAGGGTAAAAATAATACAGTATTTCTAGAAAAAAATATATACAGTACGAAATCACCAGTTAATAGGTTATATATTATCTTCCCAGAAACAGTTGTCCATATCACTAAATTAAAGCATATAAAGTGAACATTCATACAGTGGAATTAGAGACAGTTCCGTTCAATGATCCAACGAAAGCTCAGTTATATGGTTTTCCATCCTACACACTTGAACATACCTGCGGTTATATCCCTTAGTCCACCTTGCTTTCCTCTCTTTTTTACAGTAACAATTAGACTTTTAGGGTTTTATTACTCTGACAGTTCTTATTACTTTTTTGAAGAGAATAAAACCAAATGTGAGTAAGCAAAACAGAGTCAGTTAGAACAGAAGGGTGGGCATAGCACATGATGCAAAAATAGAATACCAGGTGATCAAAAGTGGTTACCATTGTGCCTCTTGCTATTTTTAAATTGAGTTGTCTATATCATCAGGTATAATAGAATTGATCAAAACAGTACAGAACAAAACCAATAAAACCTACACTGAGGACCTTACAGGACTTCAAAAAAAAAAAAAAAAGGATAATAGTCAATCCATATTGGGCATCATAGTATATCTTATTGCCTTCAAAGTGATTGCCTATACCCTCAAACTTGATACTATCAAACAAAATAGAATATATAATAATCAGACAGAACAAGATGGGGAGAGGAATACTGGGGTTCAAGTCAGGTTAATAGGACAACAAAAAAGTTACTATAATATGTCTGGGTATTTTTAAATTTAGTTTTCCCTTAATTAAAAAAATGAGAGAAAATAGATTAATTTAAAAATAGGGGGGAGATTGAGATAAGAGAGGACATTGTAATAGAACAACGCAGGGCAGAACCGAGCAATTCAAGCATCATTGTGTTTCACCACCAGATAATCTAACATAATAGTAGTTACCATAGTGCCTCTTTCCTTAAATTATTTGAGTGTAACTTCGCATGCTATAATATCCAGCATATCTAGACAGTGTGAAGCCTTTCAAGAGAATGCAAGAATTACAGGGTATTTAGAACCTGCTAATAGAAAGTTTGTCCCCCAATTTGATACAGCTCATTGTAATTAAATACCTAATGTAATTAAATACCTAAATGAGAAAGTAGAATGTTGCCAAAAAGTTAGATTAACTTGTATGTTTTCTCCCAAGAAAAGTGTTATCAACTTGCACATAAGATTTCTTTAGATAATAAACCATTGCAGAGCACGCATTGACTTTGATTTTTGGTTTGAGATAGTTATGCTGGTAGGATTATTTAATTTAGGCCCAAATGATTTCATTCTTTCTCTTCTAAGTTTACTTGCAGCCAAATTATGAAAATACTTGACATCAAAAGATAGTGTATTAAAAAACTGAAAGCTATAACTTTCAATTTATCACAATGCTTGTAATTTAATTTAATGAGATTATTTCAGACAGTCTTTGCATATGACATAAACAAAAAACTATGAAGACATTTTCCTATCTTAAATTTCAGCAATTACTGAGTACCTGTTTTCTGAATGTATCTCCTTTAAATTTGAGAGTTGCTTTGGAAAAGGGTGAGGAAAATCAGAGAGGTTCTTTAACTATAAAAAAGTTTGTCTTGCTGCTGGATGAGAGATGAAGTCATGCTGACAGTTTGCTCTGTGTAGACTTAAGGCAAGCAAAGATCATGAAGTATTCCTGTCCCTACATTAAGAGGGACACAGTTTACAGAGGAATCAGAGGATCCAGGTAAAGAGGAAGAGCTATCCCCACACCTCACTCTAATGCCATAGCAGCAATGTTTTTGACTTTGTATAAAAGTAGATTAATATAAGGAGTAACAGAAAGCATCAATGTCAGTGGACTAAATTAACTATACCACCATGAAATCTATGCTTTCAGTTCCCAGGAAGAGGGATACTGTGTACTTTTAAGATAAATTCCTTGACCGAGATAAGATCTGATACACCAGATATTTAATCTCTAATGTGATACCAGGAAGTAAGATATGATAAAGCACACCAAAGATCTTCACTGGAAGAAAAATTGCCTACATGATAAACAGTGCTGGGAAAAGTCACTTTCCTCATCCTGAAAATGGAAATAAAAACTGTATCCCTCACCCTGCAGTAAGCTAAAATTGAAACAGTCAGAGAGCTAAACATAAAAACAGAAACACTAATCTGTTGGAAGACAGAGTAGGTAAAACTCTAGAAGACATAGCTACAGGCAAAGACTTTATGAACAAAACACTGATCACACAGAAAGTGTTGTTAAAGAATTAACATCTGAGATCACATCAAATTAAAAATTGTTCTGAACAGCAAAAGAAACCACCAACAGAGTAAAGAGACAATCTAAAGATGGGAAAGAATTTTTGTCATCTATTTCTCAAAGGACTAACATCTATAAAATACATAAAGAATTCAAAAAAATCAAAACTTCCAAATTCAAAAGTGAGTATGAAATGAGTAGGCATGTTTAAGATGAAGAAGTAAAAACAGCAAATAAATATATTTAAAAGTGCTCAATATCATTAATCGTTTTAAAATGTAAGTTACACCATAACCGATACTCACTCTCACTCTATAAAAAGGGCTGTCATTAGGAGTGAATCAGTGGCAAATGCTGTTTCAAGGCTGGGAATAAAAGTCTTCTCCAAAGCTAGTGGGACTGTAAAATGGAACAGTCACTATAGAAATCAGTATAGAGATTCCTTAATAAACTAAATCTACAGTTTTCCTTTAACCCAGATGTTCCCCTTTAGGTATCTTTTTGAAAGAGTTAAAAGGATCATACCATGGTGGCAAATGCATACACATTTATACCAGTATAATTTATAATAGCTAAACTCTGGAAACAGCCCATAAGCTCCCATCAACAGAAGAATGGATAAAAGGAATTGTAGCATTTATATACAATGTAATACTAATTTTCCATAAAAAGATATGCTTGAATCATTCGTAAGAAAATGAATGTACTTTGAGAGTACATTCATTTTCTTATATTAACCATAGAAAAATTTCTAATATTAACCATAGAATAACATACTGGGTCCAGTGGGCCCATCCTTTTTTTTCTCATATAAATTTGTACTTTAGCATAATATTAGCCATATACATCTCATTAGCTTGCAATAAGGGATATAGAAAGCTATCTGTTTACCAACTTTATATGACAAACAGCAAAATGTGTGGCCATGTACAAATGTGGAAAGATGGGATTTTTATGCACATCATGCTTCATTTAACTGGTTTTGCATGTGTTTTCCTGAATATCACAGGGGGTTCAATAATCCCATACTATTCCATAATTTGTTAAAAGAAAAAGTTTTCTTTTGATTTTTCTGGTAGGAGCAGCCCACTTTAGTATGATGGCACATGAAAAACTAGATTTGCAAGTTTTGATGGAGGTCAAAAGTGAATCATCAGATCATTCATGCATGGATAATGAAGATGATCCATTATGGTAAAACACCTGCCTTCCTAACAGAGGAGTGGTGTGGGATTGTGATGATGATGACTCTGATGATGGCCATGTAAGACAAAGTTCCTGTGGCAATGAAATGCAGCAAGAATGAACTGATATGGACACAGAAAGCACAGACCTTTGATTTAGATGATGAACAAAACAGTGATGTGACCACTTATTTGACTAGTCGTAATGTTGTAAAAATGTACATGCAACAAAATAAATGATCCAGTGTTAGTACTGGGTCCAAAAATATAGCAAGGGTCTTGGCAGGGGTGAAATGTCACTCAGTGATGGCAATTATAACACATGAAACATGTTATGAAACACAGCTACAAGATGCTATGAAATACACAAAGTGTGACATACAAGTAAAATGTTCTGTGTGCACCAACAGTCATTAAAATAATGTATTTATTATGCGATTTCACCAGCTGAACTAAAAGCACTCATAGTTCTGGTATACTTAGCAGGCGTTTCTCATGGGAATCTCAGGAATATAAAAGACTTACTGAAAAGGAATGTTCAAAATATGGCATAAAATGTTATGTAGATGTTAGGACTTATAATGGTTTCAATTTAAAAATTTATCCTGCATCTCAGTCATCAGCTTCTGATTCATATGGTAATAAATCAAATGATGTTGTGAGTAGACTTTTTGTTCCCATCTCATAAACTAATTGGAATATGACATTCAACAATTACTTTACCAGTTTCCAATTAATGTTACATTTGTTATCAGAGCCCAGGTTGCCCAATATAGGAACTATACAAGAGGAACAAAGCAGAAGTTGCAAATATAATGTTGGAATTTCAAAACAAATAATTGTATAATATAATCTTTGGATTTTGGAAAGATTTACATTGGCCTCATACATGGCCAAAAACAAAAACAAAAACAAAACCGGTTTTTCTGATGTCATTGTCTTACCATGATGGAAATATTGATCGGGAAGATGTAAGCCTGAGGTGGAAACTTTCTACAACAAAACCAAATGTGGAGTAGACACTGAGGAGTTATGCAGCAGCTACGATTCACTTGAGACAGAAAGCATGGGCCAATGGTGGTGTTTTCCTTGATCCTAAATATGTGTGCTATAAATTGTTTGTTGGTTTATCAAGAAAATAACAAGTTCAAAATACCACTGAGAAGTTTTCTTAGAGCATACAGACTGTAACTCATAAGAGAGAATTTACCGCAGAGGAAAAATGAAATGTTTCTGCCTAGGAAACTGTGCAAAATAGTTGTGGGGCACACTGGTGAGCGGAGGGGTAAATAGGTAGTTGCAGCATCACAAAGACCTTCTATGACAGCAGGTAAAGGAAAAGGTGTAAGCTGCACCCTACAAGAAAAGACAGGAAATTGAATCATGCATGTTATTAGTGTGAGTGAAATGTGTGTATGAAACATATAGCTGTCATGTGTGAAGACTGTTGGCTTGTGGCAGTTGAAGCAAATCTCATTTCTGTGGTGGACTTTTGTTTACTTTCATGCTGCAGTTCACATAGTTTTTTGTTTTTGTTTTTGTTTTTTTGGTACCAGAAAGTGAACTCATGACCTCGCACTTGCAAGCAAGCAGGTGCTTTTGCTGCTGAGCTATATCCTGGCTCCTATAGATTTTTATTTTTGATGCTTTTAGGTTTTGTAAGCAAGGAAACAGCTGATGTGAAACTATTGATGTCTATTCTAGGCATTCATTACATATTTGATATTTTCTATTATTAGTGTCTTATTTCCCTGCGAAGTGCATGTTATACAGTATGGTAGGAAGCTCCTGACAACACAGGAAGTGAGGATAAGGCTGCTACATAGGAAAGGAGAGTTAGACATGTGTGTTTTCAATGTAAATGAAGTGTATGCATAGAGCATGAAATCATCCTGTGTAGAGACTGCCTGGCGTGTGACACTGGAAACAAGTTTATTTTTGTTGTACATTTCTATTGATATTTCATTATAGTTTATGTAGGAATTTACTTCTGATGTTATCTTTTAGATTTGATAAGCATATAGAGAGTTGATGTGAAAATGTTGATGATTATTCTAAAAGCACAATATATGTTAATAATTTACAACTTCATTTTACTGACATTTTATATTCCTTTAACTACACGTTATATAATATAATAAAAGCCTCCTGAAAAAATAGCAAGACCACTGACAGGTCAGTGGTCAAGTATACCCTACAAGGGCCAAGAAAATCATAACACACTGGCTGTGCAAGTGATAGCTGTATATGGCACATGCTATTGCCATGTGTGCAGACTGCGTTAGATGGATAATAAGAGAATAAATTTTTTTGTAAGATGCTTTTGGTATTTTCATTGTAGTTCATTGTAATTTATTTTTTATCATTTATTTTTACTTTGTATGCAAAAAACTTTTAATGCTTTTTTATAAACAATAAATATTGAAAATTCAATACTTTATTTTTGTCACAGTTTTTGTGTTAAACACTCATTGTTTAATATAATAACACTCATAAATTAATAATTAATTAATAGAAATATTCTGAAGAATAAACGTGTGTCTGGCAGAATCATGTTTCTGCACCTTTATGACAAACTTATTCTTATGCTCTTAGATAAAATCTATCAGACACACAAGTTTAAATATTGCATTGATTTGCTTGTGCAAGAAACCCAAAGGGCAGGTAAAGAGCATAATGGAGAAAAGATTTTGGGATGTAGGGAAGAAATGTTCAGAAGGGAAGGGGAACAGGGAGAGAGAAGAGGAGAGAGAGAAAGGAAAAGGAAAAAAAGGCAACAAATTTGTGTAAATGGAGAGAGGAAGAAGGGTTCAAGGGAGGGGAAGAAAATGGGAAAAATAGAAATAAGATATATTCTGTACAAGTAACAATTCCCTCTGATGAATATGATCCATAAGTATGATGAATATGTACTAATAAAAAATAAATTAAAAAGTTAACTTAGAAAGGGGAATGTCTGTTCAAGAGTGAAGGTTGGAGGCTCCGTGGAGAGCCACTGACAGGAATCCACATCGGAAAAACTGAAGAGGCTGAGGCAAAAGACAGCCTGGCTCAGGCAGGGCGGAGCTTTCCAAATGCAAACTAACTTCTTCCTCCTCTCAATCCCTGTCTGAAGCTTGGAGGATGACACCCGCACTCGGGGATCGTCTTGCCCCCTCTGCTGGCCCACATGATATTCATCTCTGAAAATACCACCCAAACGTACCTACAAATGTGATGCGCTGATTTGCTATGTACTTTTAACACAGTCACACTGACAGTAATGATGAAGGGTCACAGAGAGACAGGAACTCAACCACAAACAAGTGAGGGAAGAATGACACCATCCTCACAAATTTGTGTCTATCCCAAGCGTCTGTAAGAATTTTTTTGGGGACGTGATTCTAGGGTAACATTTGTTTTCTCTCAGTATTTCTTCAGGTATAATCATCACTTCTTTCCCTAATGACCTTTTTTATTATGAGATCTGATCTTGTTTAAGTGCTTTCTGCAGTTTTGTAAGAATGTGTTTAGGTTCAGTAAGTACTACGTATTTATTCTGAATAACATAATATAGATAATATTTATAGATTCTAGTGTTTAAATGGTTCTGAAAAATTCTGAGTCATTAAATCTTCTAATATTGCCATCCTCTAATTTATCTGTTCTACATTTCTTGGACATTGATCAGATGTTTTAAAACCTTCTCATTCTATATTTTAACTCACATAAGCCTTGAGCTCATATTTTGGCTGTCTTTATGTATGAGCTATATTCTTGTTAATTTCTTTAGCACTCAGTTTCTCTTCAGTAATTCTTTTGGAGCTAGACTATTCTGATGTTTAATTTATTCATTGGATCTAACTGTACTTGTCCTTAAAGCATAAATGCTTTCTCATTCCAAAGGTATTTATCCTTTCTCATATTTATAAATTTATAGTTCTTTTAGCTTTTCATTAATATGTTTTATTGTCTGTCTGGAAATTCCATTATTAATATAGATTCTTGTTTTTCTCTGACTTATGGTGGCTTTATGTGTATGTATTTGGGATCATTTGTTTCATTCAGATACTGAATTAATATTTGTTTCTCTCAACCTTATATATTTAAATCAAACAGACTTTTTCTCAGAAACAATTGACTGTATGTCTTTTTTTTTTTAAGTCAAATAGGTCCTATCATAGATTCAGGACTTCAAGAAGGAGACGCAGACACAGAACTTCATGTAGGGAAGGTTTTCTTCCTTCCTTCCTTCCTTCCTTTTTGTTTGTACTGTTGGGATGATAGCTTAATAGGAATACAGGGATTTAAGAGATGCTAGAAATAGGATGTGAACAGTGATGCAATTTCAGCAGATCCTACTGAGTCTGGAGTTTGGATACCTTAAGGTTTGTTCATCTTAAGCTGAAGGAGAGGTACACGATTGGGTGACATAACTGGACTATTCTGACATTTAATCTATTCACTGGATCTAATTGTACTTGTACTCATTTCATTTAATGGCAATTCATGGACAAGTACAAACATGTAGCCATCAGCATCATGGTCTCCCAAGAGCAGAGGAAATAAATGCTTGCTTCTGAAGGAGGTGTCCAGGGCACACAGCATCTACATTCCACTCTTTGCACTGCTCCAATCCAATTTCTTATTTAATAAGACCTCACCTAATCAGAGAAGACTTCTCTCAGGATTTCATTAGATCTGAGAAAACGTAAGACTAAAGTTCACGGGACAAACTCCACTTTCCATTTACTGAAGTTTTCCTTAAGGATGCAACCAACACTTTCTTTTGGTAATCAGTCTTGATTTCCCTCATATTTGGCCAGCTTCTGTTATTTTAGGTGACTTATCAGGTGATGTGAAACAAATCTTCTTCCCTGAGGACTATGAGTTCCTGATTACTGTCTCCCTTTCAGGTTGTAATCTCTGTATTTGCTCACTTATCATTGAAATTAGGCAGGTTATTACAGACTAAATCTCCAGCAAATTGTCTGAGAACCACACAATCTTTCCTGCACCACTGTTTAACAGTCCTTCTAACTTCTGATGATTAGGCTCAATGACCCCTAGCAGTACGGTGACTATTCTTTGCCTGCTTATTGTTTTGCATGAAGAATTCGAAATGACTGGCTGGCAATCATAGCTAGAATTTTAATGGGATTCTCACTGTGTCTTTTGATAACAACCCTCCTTCTCTGGAAACCAGAGCTTGTAGCCATTGAAAGCTTAAATTTGCAGAGACAAAAGGGGTAATTTACCCATGTGGGTTGGCAAGAAGTAATGGCAAATGCTCTCAATCTTGCTTCATCCCCTTGCTCCCTGAGTATACATGCTGTATGTTTAAAAATTAACAATAGAGCAGTCACCATTTAAAGGTGTATATTGCCTGCTAGAAGATGGCTCATTATCCTTACACAATAACCTTTCTAATTATTACCTTCTAAAGTGCATTCCATTCTTCTGTTAGATTGGCAATGAATAGACAGGAACATCTGCCAACTACTGTGTTTCCTTTTTTATTTCATGGCATTATTGTGTAGCATCTCATGTCAGTGAATAAAACATTCAAAATCTTTAGATAGTGATGCTGGCCAAGGCCTTGTGGGCCGATTAGGCAACCACATCTTTGGATATGTTTTGATCTCTGTCTTAACTAACAATTCCTTCCAGAGTGGAAAAGGTCCAATATAATGAACTGCCATAAATTTGCTGTGTTAGTGCTATGTTGTAGCACCAGCATTGTATCTGTAGCCAGGAGGATAGACACTGTAAAACTAAATCAGCCTGAGCCCTTGGAAATCCATGTTAGTGCAATCACACACTGCTTCCACATCTCTGTGTCTGTGGTTACTTTGCTCATGAATCCATTATGCCAACATAGGGATACTCAATGACAGGTTCGCTGATAGTAGTTAATTAAGTTCTTTTATATATATATGATTATTTAATGCCTCTTTCATAGTGGAACTCCTCTTCTGGGTAAAAATACATGGTTGAACTTCACGATATATGTCTATACTAATAAATATAGCAATATGGCTTCTCTAGAATGTTTTTGACCAGTCTTCTGAAGGGGGTAATAATGCAGCATTCTCTAACCTAAATGTTCTGAGACAGCTGCTTGTACAGTGTATTCTGTGTCCTCTTTCTATGCTTATGCCCAAACATGGACATGCTTTTCATTTTATTATGGAACAGTGCTATGTCCATTCAAACCTTTGCTCAAACTGGGCATTTCTGGCCACGTGGTTCTTTGAGATATCATGGTCAAACTTTTTATCTCTATCAATCTTAATAGCTTGCCAGCTACTGTTTTAAATGATATAGAGTTTAATGCTGCGGGTGTGATTATCTCAGTCCAAAAACATTGATATTCTCCTATTGTGATTTGCCATAAATCCCACTTGGGATCTATTCCTACTACACATACTTTTAATATTATAAGACCTTCCAAATCATATTGTTCAAATTTTAGAACTGTCATTATAGCTAATTCCTGCAGGTCTATTTCTTGTTCTGGACCTCATTTAAAGCTGAGAATTTTCTTATCATTAGGTAATAGGCTGAAATATTGTTTCAAAGTGTGAAATATGCTACCTCTAAAATCAAAGGAACTGTTTTAAGCATTGTGCTCCTTTACTACAGGAAAGAGGTGGAGAATGAAGTAATTTAGTATATAAATTTAAAGGGAGTTCTGTTTGTCACACAGACAACTAGAATACTAATTCATGACTAATGTTATCTAATCTTTATAATTTTTATTTTTTACTCCATGAAATAAACATATGTTAAGAGGTCATTCAATGTACTTGTTACTTTTGAACTTTCTGGTTTGATTTGCATCTTGTACTTCATACAGTAGACTAATTTATCTTCATGGAATGTCTAGATATTACAGGTTCCTTATGAGTATACCATGACAGAAAACAAGACAATTAACAGGACTGGAAAAAACACTTGATATATACTTATATATTATTAACTCCACATGACTTGCTTTTGGTCTTAATTGCTGCTAAAGACAGTCATAAATGTGTTTATCTCAATCCACATTATATGCACCTGAAGCAATATGAATATTTATACATGAAACTGTACCTGTGGGCAGTAACGACAATTTGAAATATTCTTAGTGAATGGCCAAGCCAACATTCTTGTTTGTGCAAGCCAGCTGCTGTTTGCCAGAATCCATGGCAGGTAGGTGAGAGGAGTTAGATTAATCTAGAGAACATCATATTAATAAATCAGATGGGGAAATATGAATAGCACTCTTTTACTGTTGTTTAACTGTTTACAGATTATAGTACTCTGATATTATCTATAGGACAATATATTGAATTTTTCCAATATTTTAAAATATTTTTATTAAGATATTATTCAAATACAGCAAAATTCTTCTGGTATCAGTGCACAGCTTAACAAATTTTATAACACATCTATACTAGCAACACAATCAGTATATAAGTCAGTTTCTTCATTCCCTTGTGATCTTTTGCTATAAATTCCTTCCCCACTTCAAACCTAGGAAATTACTGATTTTGTTTGCCATCATAGTTCTGCCTTTTCTAGCATCTGATATGAATGAATCCATATGAGGTATACCTCTTTGTGCTTGATTTACAATACACATATTATTTGAGATTAATTCAGACTAATTTATGTACCAATAAATCATTTCATTTTATCCTTCAGGAGTCATAAAGTCAATACTATTTTAGTTATGTCTAAATTTTGGCTAATATGATTAAGACTGACATGAATATTTATGTTTATTCTTTGGATATAGATATGGTTTAATTTCCCTTTAATAATTATGTAAGAGCTGAACTGCTGGGAAATAATAAACGTTAACTTTATAAGATACTGCGACTCTATTTCCCAAAGTGGCTATCTCATTTTCTATTTGCATTAACAATTTATAAAAGATTATAACTCTTTGATACTCTTGCCAACATTTGGTGTAATACTAGCCATTATAGTGGATGTGTAATTATACCTCATTGGTTTAGTTAACGTGTCTGAAGCCAGTGATGCTCATATCTTTTCCTATGCTTACAGTTAAGTCACATATATCCTTGACTAAATTATTTGTATAAATCTTTGATCCATTTTTAAAACTTGGATTATGTTTTTATTTTATTTTACTTTACTTTATTTTGTATTTTGGTACCAGGGATCGAACTCATGACCTCATGCTTTCCAGACAGGTGCTTATGCCACTGAGCTAAATCCCTGGCCCTATGTGCTTATTTTTGAGTGCTACTTTATTTATATATTATAGATACAAACTCATTGCTAGATACAAACTCATTGAGAAAGCTTTTCTCCATGTCACTGACTAGCATTTTTGTTGTCTTAGCATGTCATTAAAAAATCTTGATGAAATATTCTCTGTGCATTTCTCATATGTTGTGCCTTTTGTACTCTATTTTAGAAATAATTGGTCAAAGTAGTGTTTTAGTCTACAACTATATCAATTTTGACTTACTTGAAGGTCTATGATCCATTTCAAGTTAATTTATGTGTATAGTCTAAAGCAAGGGTTGATTTTCATTCAGTGTCAGTAACCATTGTTGGAAAGACTGTCTCTGCTGGCTGAACTACTTTGCTACCTTTGAAGAAAACCAATAGATCGAAAAACGCAGTTATCTTTTTGGTGATCCATTGGCTTATGTATGTTGGTGGTGTAATTCATAAAATTAAGTCCAACTCTAAAGGATTAAGAATCATGGGGACCAATATCCAAGGACAAGAGAAGATAGATGTCCCTGCTTGTATTCAGTAAATGCATCCTTCTTGTATGTGACCTCAACAGATGGAAGATACCCACATATACTGGTGAGAGCATTTGTGTTCACTCATCTGTTCATCCACATGCTTACTCTCCAGAAATTCCCTCTTAACACAATAATGAATCATACTGTGCAGCTATTGTGATATTTTTCTCTTTCTGCTTTTAGGATTTTCTCTAGCGATCAATCGATTTCAATATGATTTGACTAAGATATTCTCAGAATGGAAGACATATGGTGTGTGTGTGTGTGTGTGTGTGTGTGTGTGTGTGTGTGTGTGTGTTGCTCATTTAAGCCTATTAAATCTGCAGATCTCTGTCTTCAGATAGAGTTGGGAAATTAAATAAGTGTAGTTATTTTTCAATATTTATTTTTCTTATTTATAATTTATATTTCAACATTTATTTTTATTGTTTCGTACCTCTGGTATATGAACTGCAAGTATGTTCAATAATTTGTTAATGTCTACCAAGCGTCTAAAACTCTGTTCTTTTTAAATATTTTATTTTTGGAGTTCTTCACTTTGGAAAATTTCTATTGCTTTAACTTCAAATTCATTTCTTTCTGTTTTATTCATTCATTTGACAGATCTAAACATTTTTATTTCAGGAATTTATTTTCCACTTTTAGAAATTTTATTTGTTGTTTTGTATTTGTCTTCTGATGACTACACAACCTCTGTAGAGATTATCACCTAATTAAAACATGTTTTGCATTTGTTGCTTCAGTATATTGCAATAGCTGCTTTAAAATTCTTTTCACTTAGATCTAACATCTGCTCATTTGGCAGGCTAATTTGATTGGTTTCATGTTTCTCTTGATACTCTGTCTAACTATTTTTTGGATTATTATAGCTCAGGTAATTTGAAATCTTTATCACACATACTCTGAAAGTTAGGATATGGGGTGTCTAAATTCAAGTAGTTTTCTGTAATAAGTTTTCCTTTCATTTAGTAGAAGATTGTGTTGAATAAACTTAAATTCTAAGCTGTCTCCCTTTGACAAATTATTTACTCTCAGTTTTCATTTTTTTTTTTTTTTACTTCTAGTTGAGTTGCTTTGAGGCTTCCAATATAAGTGCGTTCAGGGATCAACCACGGATGTGGATGATCAGGCTTACTTCCTGCATTTTTCACATTCTAAGATTTATTTACTATGGTTCTTCAGAGTTCCTGGATTCAGTTTTATGACATCAGATTAAAAATGAACCTGTGAGATTTTCTACTTGATTCCTGTTGCTGCTGCGTGCAGTATGGATTACATTTATCCCTAGGATAAAATCAATGTTTAAGAAATTTAAGTGTAGACTCTCCTGTTATCTCTTCCTTCAAGGAAACATGTATAATTCACATATCTTATACTGACTTATGTCAGCATTTTAGATGTTTCCTGTAGGAATTTGTCTCACTAGGTCTGGTCAGTTCTATGACACTAAGAATGTACTGTAGACTTACAGTAGTGTGATAGATTTTATTTCAGAGGCCAAAGAAACAATATGAATTTCTTGACAACTATCCACTATGTCAACCATATTATATATTTTGCAAAATGGAATGAACTAGTGGATACTACTATGGACTTAATGAACCCACTATAAGGAGAACTTGCGCTAAAACTTATAATCTGAAACATGTATAGCTCACTTTAAGGTAGTGAGCAGGAAAATAATTGGGGAAAAAAAACCCTTTGGGCCCTCAAATACTAAGGTCAATTCAGAACTGTTTCACAGCTTGTAAAATAACTGAATATTCCCTCTTAAAACACAAGTGTGAGCCATGCCTTTTTTCTAACTTCACAAGAGCCATTGTCCTAGCAACTGTCTCCTACAGTCTTTGCCATAATTTAAAATTATTTGTCCAATAGTTAAACTGTTTCATCCAACTTATATTTCACTTTCTGTGCTCCAGCACTGCGGCACCATCAAGATCTAACTCATACAGTCTCCTATATCTTTGTTGTGCATGGTGACGCGACTCTGTCGCTCTTTCACATATAATCCCTTTTTGCCTTTAACAAGTCTAGCATTTTTTCCCCCAGTGGTCTCTAATTCAGCAATGAGACAAAAAATTATCTTTGAATAGAAAAGAATAGGGAACTTCTGCAAGCCTGAAGGACTCAGGGTGTTTTTCCTTTCCACTATTCAATGTGGAAATCTATAGCCTGCCAACATAATCCTCTTACATTCAGCCTCCAATTGTTCACTTACAACTCTGAACTTCACCCCTGGCTATATTCAATGTATCTGTAAACTGCAGTAATGTAATAATTTCATAAGTGAATAGTATAATTAATAGTTTTTCATCTTTCAAATTCTTGAGATATCACAGAAGCTATTGTTCTCTTTTCCACTGATTTCCCATCCTAATTTGCCACAGAGAGATATTAACAAATGTGTCCCTACAGCATGCTAAGTTTAACAGTTATTAAATTTGGGATCCTTATCACCAATCTGTGAGCTCATGATCTAACTCCAGATATTCTATTTTAGAATTTCCTTTTTGGGATAACTTCTGATACAAAACAATCTATCGAGAAGTTCCCAGAAGATGGATTGTAAAATAGATTATTTGGGATGGGTGGTTTACTGTGAAGCATACTAGGGAGCAACAATAGTAAAGTCATGGTAGGTGTAGGATTGAGTAGTTGGAGAAGTTGAACTGTAATACTACTTGAGCACTGGGTCACCCCATGTGGAATTCTAAACCCCGAATGTACCTCCACTGTTGTCCCCCAGATTGAAGTAAGTATCCTAGATTTTTATGTTAGCATCGCCCTCATCAAGTAGTCATTGAACCTACTCTCCCTCCTCTCTGGGTGGAGGTGCTGTAACTTTAGAAGAGTCGGCATCCTTCCATTGGGAGTAGTTGCCCATACTCTGCCAGCCAAGTAATGAGCAGCCCAGTCCTACTGGAAGAACATGCAATATCATTTACTACAGGTTCTTTGGAAGCTTATTTCATGTAGACTTATCAGCTTCAGCATATTCACACTGCTTCCCTCTAAGGTTTGGTCTGTATACTGCACTGAGTACGAGTATTAATATTTTCCTCAGGTGAATGTTTTTCTTATTTGGAGTTTTACTTACCATTTATTACTCTTGCCATGTAGTCCTGAGCTCAATTTTAGTTTTTTCTCTTTCTTTCTTTCTTTTTCTTTCTTTCTTTCTTTCTTTCTTTCTTTCTTTCTTTCTTTCTTTCTTTCTTTCTTTCTCTCTCTCTGTCTCTCTCTTTCTTTCTTTCTTTCTTGCAAAAGAAGTCATGCTCTTGAAAATTTCCCCTACTGTTCTGAACACAGAGGAGAAAGTATGATGTGTCCAAATGTAGTTCTTATTTTTACTATTTTTTGAACTATGTCTTCAAAGCATACTGCAAATTATATTGCTATAAATCAATGTCCTTTAAAGATTGATCAATATTAGCAATGCGTAGCACCACTCAGATCCCTCTTTGAAAAGAGATCTTGTCCAGTTCCTGGGAATACTATTAACTTTCAGGCTCCTCAGGTCTCGCTTTGAAACGAGCACACTTCTCTAAGGTCACATATTTTTGTGTGCTAGAATAAGTCATATCCTAGGACTGGTCATGTAGATCTAAAACAGCCCAGCCATTGAGTTCCTGAATGGACAATCGTGATCTCCATTTTAGCTGACAATTTCCCCATGCAAATAGTTGAAGTACCTTTGAGCCTCTATCACCAGTTGACTTTTTCTGTCCAGTCATGTCTCCTCTTGTGCCTCTTTGGAAAGTATTTCATAAATGTTGATATCAAGAGTTTCTGACAGCAAGTATTTTCCAGATTAAATCCCTCAATTATGCTTCTTGGAGTACCCAAATTATCACCTGAGGCAAACTAATTATACATTTAAGATATAAATACTGCATATACTCCTTTTTTCTGAGTAAATTATTAATTTTGGGCATTTATGATAACATTCCATGACTTTACAAGATGATTATATATTCTAAAATGAGGTCTATTTGTAAATTTTTAAGGAAGTGACTATTCCATCTTTTTCCATTATCATTCTTATGTGTATGATGAGAATGTGAAACAAAATATAAAATAAAATAGCTGATTTAATAAAAATTTGAATCTTCAATCACCCAATATAAAAAATGAGTATTTTACTATAATTTCACATTTATCAGTTTGCAAATTATCTTAGTTACTTTTTACTGGCTGATGAGACAAAATATCTGACATCCAAAGTTAGGGAAGGAAAGGTTTATTTCTTACAGTTCTTGGAGATTTCAGTCCATACTCAGTTGGCTCCAAGGCAGCCTGGCATGGCGGGGCTGCCATTAATGGCCACTACAAACAACAGAAGGACTAACCAAGAGACACACTTTCTTCCTGCCACTTGGCTCCACTCTTAGGCTGGTGAAACACACCACCACTCCAAGTACTAGACAATGAACCAATCACAAATGCTAGATTTGGTAGCACCCATAATTGCTTGGGGACCACTGACATAAACCATGACACAAATATTTTTGTGGTTCTTGTGTATATTCTGCCTGTTCATCCTGACTGGATAATTCCACATTTTTCTTATCTTTTTTTCAAATATTACTACAAATACTTAGTTGAGCAGAGAAATTTGAGCCAACAGATGCTTTGACAGATGATTATAAGAGCCAAACTGGGAATGTGGAGAATCATTCCTTTTATTCTCCAGGACCATGGATAGCTCAGTTACCATCTTTCATTGCTTTACCTCTGATTCTGAAATGCTGGAAGACTGCCTTCTTATAAATAAGAAATGATGAGTAACTCTGGGTTATTTGCATTATTAGAATGTCTTTGTCTTATAAATTATCATTTTGACATGTGGAAGTCCCTTTAGGAAAGCCTGTTTTTCAAAAGCAAAAATTTTCATATGTAGACATGAATAGAAAGTAATGCATAACCTTCTAAACTCCCAAGTATTGGGCTCATGTCACTACATTCTAACTGCAAATTAAGCTTATTTATAATTGTATTATTGTGATAATAGCTTCAAAGTGGCACACTTTACCAAAGAGGATCTTAATAATCTGGTCAGCGAGACAATTTTGTATACCCAGAAACTTGGCTCTGTGGAAATTTATTACTCATCTTACTGGATAGATGTTTTCCTCTGACTTATCACAATTGCTTAACATTAACGTAAATTGTTTAGCATTTTACAGGCATTAATACCCTATTTACTTGTCTTACCTTGAAAACGGCCATTAAATGAAGGTATTTTAATTTTTCCCCACCGCATTTTTTAGTTACTGAAATTTAAGATAACACAATTGATAAATGAAACTGCTGGCATTTGAATCTAAGTCTGTCTATATTTCTGTAACTTTTATTAAGTGCCTACATTGTGTTTGGCATTGCATGCCACTCATTAGGCTATTTGGTTTATATAAATCTCTGTACTGATGACTCACTGTTTTAGGCATTGACAAGTAGCAGGTTAAAAAAGCTCCTTGACTACAAGGGCTTAGGTGTATTAGTTTAAAGAATTGGACAACATTTAATCAAGCAAATAAGTGCTATGACAAGCATTAAGTGTTATGGACAAATAAAGCAAATAAATAAAGGGATTAAAGCATCTTTAAAATAGCAGAGGGGAAAAAGGCTTTATTTTTTTGGAAGTGAGGCACCAAGAAGTTAAGTATTTTGTCCAGTATTAGACCTTGCATAAAATCATTAAGATTGGATTTTTTGCTTGCCTGCTTCCAGGCTCATGTCTATTTCTTTTCTTGTATCTCTTATTCCTTTGTGTTCCTGTAATCTTCAAAATTTTTTGTACCAATGTATATTTTCCCCTTTGCTCTCTGGTATTAAGAAAACAGGAAAGTAGTTGCATAAAAAATTCTTCAATATCACTAACCATCAGAGAAATGCAAATCAAATCCACAAGTTAATATCATCTCTCTTCTGTAGGAATGGATATTATCAAAAGGACAAAAGAAAATGAATGCTGGTCTGGATGTGGAGAAAAAGGGAATCTTGTGCACAGTTGGTAAGAATTTTAAGTTAGTTAATCATTATGGAAAACAGTATGGAGGTTTTTCAAAATGTTAAAATAGAACTATGTACATATGATCCAGTAATCTCACTCCTGGATAAATATTCAAAGATAATGAAATTAGTATAGTGAAGAGATAGTTGTAGTCCCATGTTTATTGTACTAATCACAATAGCCAAGAAATGGAAACCATTTAAAGTGTTTATAAACTGGTGAATGATAAAGCACTGTGACACACACACACACACACACACACACACACACACACGGTGCAATACTTTTCATTCATAAAAACAACCAAATCCTGTCATACGATCCCCTGGAGGGAGCAAGAAGTCCCTATGTTTAGTGAGCTGTTATAGCACCAAAAACAAGTACCACATGATATCTCTCATATGTGGGATGGCAATAAGAAATATTGTTCATATGTGTGGAATGGTCTTTGAATTAAAAGTATTGTTCATAAATAAAGTATAGATATTATTTCAAATTTATAATATTTGTGTATCCAGGAAACTAAAAAAACTCATTTTCCTAAAGGAAAGAATTGCTTAACATTATCAGTCATGGTATCTGTTTTCAGATTCATTCTAAATAAAAATTTATGCTTTAACTGAAGTCATTATTAATTATGTACATATGAAAATGTTACAATTTCCTAAAATATGTTTGCATTTTGCTTTATTGGCCATTTAGACTGCTTTAAGTGGTTATAAAAAGCAAGCCAAAATTGATACTAAGTCATTCTACAAAATCTTCTGTATGTCACAGGAACAGAATGAGAGTCATAGACTCATCGATTAACTGATTTTACTAGCTCCCAATGGGACAGAATGATCATTTATATATCTAGACATGTGGTTCTTTGAGATTTCTCAAGCTGTTTCAATACATTTACAGTCAAGATGTTAATTATTTTAACTTTCTATGACCTGTGAGGGCTTTGTGACTAGGTCACACATAAGGAATAATAATTTTCTTTGAAAATACCCAAGAATGAAAGAAAAATTTCAAGTAAGTAATTTAGAAAAGTGAAACTAAGTTACTGCTTGAACTTCCCATGGGACCTAGAGTGCTTCAGCTGAATTTTCCATCAAACATTTTAGTTTGACATCTGTGTAAACCTAGTACTGTGTAAACCTCGGTAAATGTCTCAATACTTTTTAAACTTCATGTTTAGCTCCATATGTAAAATGAAGACAATACTGTTTATCTTGGAGGTGTTGTGGAAATAAATGTGATAATACTTTGCACTTTTTCAATTATAAAGTAAAATGAAAAAGAATTAAAGGATAGCTTCTTCATTAACTCATTTAAACTAAATACATCCTCACCAACCCTCTCTACAATAAAATACACTATAATATACAGGCTATGTGAATTATAATTTTATTTTTCTCACACTCTCCTAATTACGTTACATCCAAACTATGTAAGATCTACTTCACAGACATTTAGATTAAATTTAGTTGTTAATATTCTTCTTCTGCTTTAAGCTTAACGTTTATCACTTCAAAAATGCAAAAGTTTAGTTGTTAAATATTCTTTTTCTGCTTTAAACTTAACTTTTATCACTTCAAAAATGCTGATGTGACTGAGCATCCCATTCTGTAGAAGTGTAGGAAGCAAACAGATTCTTGGGGAAAATGAAAATTAGAAATACTAGATTCATCAAAGGAAACCTAAACTTTGCGATCTTTCTTTTGGCAACATGTCTGTTACCTAAGCAACTTAATAGCACCATCACAACAATTAATTATTAAGCAAGAAATATTAAAATGTGCATTGCACTTAAAAAGGAAAAAGATTGCAAAAAACTCTGGTATAAAAAAATGAGGTTATTGACATGATCTTGATGGATTCAAAAAGAGAACGGAAGTGATTTGGAAAACCATGGATAATAGTATTAGTGCTCTTTTGGTATAATGAATTTAAAGTCTACAGAAACCATTTAAAACTAAAAAAAGTATTTCTTATCTAGCTTTACTGAAGTGGAAGCAAAGAAACACACTTAGAATACAGTATAACACACACACATCTAAAACAAATTTGAAGCAATCTTAATTATCTCAGAGTTCTGCTGTTTCATATATATATTAAAATGAAAATAAAAACATGGAATTTACACCCTGGAGCTATAATTAACTATATTTTTTGCAAAATATAATTCTTTTCAATGAGAAAGTACTTTTTTGCATGTCCTCATTTAAGTAAGTGAATTAAAAATACTATGCCATCAATTCAAATCATTCTAGTAAGTATCAGAAGACATAAAGGACTGGGTAGGTGTAGACATATTTTAACAGAGATATCGTTTCCATTAGGAGTAAACACATCTTTTCACATGTTTATTCCTGTCTTGAAATACATTCATAGCAATTAAAAGAGCAAAGTTACTTAACTTCCGTATATAACTGAATGTAGCTATTCATGGTCATGCACATAATTACCTGGAAAACCTGAGGTCTGTCTTAGTAAACTTTATTGTGGGAAAAAACAACTGAAGATGTTAAAATTCACAAAATATGCTAATTAAGTAAAGTCTTGAATTCAGTTTATAAATAAGATTTGACAATGTCTCTACCAAAAAAT
Organism: Cavia porcellus; assembly: GCF_034190915.1. Classification (NCBI taxonomy): domain Eukaryota; kingdom Metazoa; phylum Chordata; class Mammalia; order Rodentia; family Caviidae; genus Cavia; species Cavia porcellus. The sequence goes on along the minus strand of NW_026947484.1, from coordinate 227,631,108 downwards.
TATTTCTGAAATCCAGGCACAATTGTATCCATTATCATTTTACCACTACCTGGGGTCTCTAAAGGGTTGGGATTGTATGTGCTATCACACCAGGCTGGAATTTTAAATATTGATTATACAGCCATCTATGAAAACAATTTGAAACAAACAGTGATCTATGCATTAAAACATTCCAATAATTTGTGCCATAAATTTTGTGAGTGTTCTATAGATCTCTTAACATTCTAGCTCAAGAATTATTTTCTGTTTTCAACTCATATTGCAAATGACTGCATTTTGTTTGGATGGGTGAACGGTGATGATAGAAATGTACGTGTACACAGAGATTGCCTTTTTTCATTCAACTGTCAGGAGAGCAAGGAATGTTGTGCATAGTTGATTTTAAGAAAAAATGAAATAAACAAGCATCTTATTATTCAGATAGTTGTGACTGTAGTTATTGGTACTATAGGATAATACAACTAAAGAACACTGGGATTAAGTGGTGGCAGAAAATCCTCTATTCTGTACACAGTAAGATGTGGTAATTCATGGAACAGTATTCCAAGAGTTCACTGGCTACAGAGTATCCTGCCTAGAGATTTGGGCAATTTTTGTTTAATGGAATTCACACTAAATTATATGAATGGGGGAAAAGGTAACCAATAACTTGTGGGTAGACAGTTGTCTATAAAATAGGAGGATTTTCTTAGTATAAACATGCTTATTTAAAATTTTCTGAAGCTTATAAGCCCTGCTTATCCTGAAGAGGTCTGATAGTGTTGCATTGTATCTACATTTTGCCTGGTCTCCTACACACTGTGGAAATTACTTTATTGAAGAAAGTGTCATATGTGCAGGCTGACATTGGCTCTTCTCTTCCGTGTCCTGTGTGCTTCTCTAGGCTGCTGGACACAGCAGGACAGAACTTTAAAGCAGTCCTTTATGTGCTATTGCTTGATGGGATGCCTAGAAGATAGTTGAATTTCATTGAGAGCATGCTTTAACAGATTGGTGAAGAAATGAACACGCCCTGTCAAGAAAGGGATGGATATAGATGTAGCAATGTAGATATGGAACACAAACAATGATTTATGTAAATGCTGATCCAGTATTACTTCTCAGTTCTTTAGATATAATTATGATGGTATTGATTTACACTGAAGGATTTCTATTTCCTGGAACAACGTTAAATATATTTTACAGTAGCAGTTAAGTCTGGTGTTCAGCTATTGAACTTTTTACCAATAAATTTGGGTGAATGAATGATGATCATATCTCAACAAACAAAATTGATTAGAGATTAATTTTTAAAAATTAAATCATGCAAGAAGAAAAATAACTGACACAATTTATCCTTGGACAAAGCATGGGATCATTAGCTCACCTCTACAAACTCAATTTGAAGTTTTCATGAATCCATAGTGTATTAAGCATCGAATACTGAATGTTGAATTACCAAAATACTTTCTGTAACTTTGGCTGAAAAAGGGAGGTTGATTGAATAATATGTTTGAAATATTTCAGAACAACTCATTTTAGGCTGTTTGTTTTCCTGGTGGACATTAGATAAAAGATCTGAAACAGTTAATAATAAATATACAGTGGCTTGTGAATTTAACTAGACACAGAAATTATGTTTTTGTTACTTTATTCCTTTCAACATTGGAACCCAGACGAATATGATATATTTTTTTCATATATTGAACTTAAAAACAGATGACTTCTGAGAGATTTCTGCTATAAAATGTTCATTCATCAGCATAGAGAAAATATTTTTTGTTACTGCTATATCACAGCATTCTAATGGGAAACGTGTGGCATTTCCATACCCTGTCTCTTAATTTCTAATTTGAATTGTAATAGAGCTCTCATAACATAAAAAGAGATACTGAGAAAAATAACCGGAACATCTTAAGATACCAAAGTTGAACAGATGTTTTAAAAACAAAGTTGAATGGAAAACAGTTCTGTTGTTGCCTTCAGGCAAGGTTGTGATGAAGATTTAATGTTTTGTAAGTACTAGCATTTTATTCAATGAAACAAGGCTGTGCCATTTATTGTTTATTTTTTCTCTTTTCACTGTCGCCGGTCATCAGTTACACAGCCTTAACAGCCTTCAGAAGATGTAGAGAGTTTTCCGTTCTGTAGGAAGGCATTGGAGAGGAATTGGAGGCAGCCATTGTTCCTGACTGTCTTTGAAACTTTCAGGCAAAATGTCTATCTATATGAACAACACTTACAGGTCAGAACTCACATCACCATCTCTATTTGATACAATTAAATGTTCACTTAGTATAGGACCCTTCGTATTGACTAAAGAATTGAAGATAAGATTTTTTCAATGGGATAAAGTTAAATATTTTGCACAGCTTTGTTTGGAATCCTTCTTAATGACCCATCCAATAAAGATTAAGGGCTTCTGCAGTTTCTGAACCCACTTCTTTGAATAAGAATTCTTATTATTGAAGCTCTGATAAGGGTACACTAAGCAATTTTGTTAGACACACAAACATGTAGGAGAATTTAATTGAAGCATTTATTCTTGTGTCAGATTTTAGCCACTCAGTATCTCCAACTGAATTATGGGGACAAGACATTCGTGTGGAGCAGCAGAGAAGACAGGTACATATTAATGTCTATTTCTCTCACAGTGGTTGATCCAACCAGGGTAATCTTGGTTGGCTTGCATGAAAAAAAATCTGAATTATAGTCTGTGAATGATTTATCACAGAGCCTAATAAAAGATTTCATAGGTGGGTACTTATCAGCATAATTTTGATAGTTTCCTTCCTGCCAATTCTTGTCTATTGTGTAGAAGCGATTTAAAAAGCAGTGAGTTTCAAGTGTAAGGCAATTCTTCTAGTCCTCACAGCATCAGTCTTTCTATAGCAATCATCCTTATGACAGAATCAAGTAGTATAGTTACATAATGCCAGATAAGATATTTTATGTATTCTTGCCTCAAAATATTTGTTTCACAAGAATTGAAGCTAATATTGGCTTTCTAGGAATACCACCTTTTTAGGAAGACACTGAAATTCTCCCTGTATATTAAAAAATATTCTGCTGATTATCATGGGATGTATCTGATTGTTTTCTTAGCATATACGTTTATTTTTATATCAAGTCTTTCTGTCATCTTTTATGATGTACTAAATTCAAGACTTCTTTATTTCATTGCAGGTAATATTGAACATTGTTCAATAAAAAATGATCAGTAAAATATATACTTAAATCATATGGTACATTTGAGGTTCTTTTTATATATCTTTAAAATGTAGTTTTCCATGTAGGTGTATACAATTCCTGCATTAACTAACATTTATTTAAAACCTGCTTCATAATGTACTTTGTCCACAATTGTTTTTCATGAATTTGTTTTACTTAGAAATTTTATGTTTGGAGGTCGCTGTTTTATGATTTTCCACAATGAAATATGTATTTTTTACTCACCTTATGTGTTGGATGCATATGATCAAACAACAGCAATATTTGAGCATATGATATTTCTCTTAATTATGTATACAATATCATACTTTGAAAAGGTGAAGAATCATTTCCTCTCTTTCTAGCAGTTTTCTTACATATTAAATGATGAAATGGGCTACATGTTTTTGTAAATTGCTTTCTAAGACCAACATGTTTGTATTTTGGGTATTGTTCAATAAGAGAAATAAACCGATAGCATAAGAACATTAGCACATGCATGAATTCATTGCATACATTAAGAGCAGTTACTTGGTCTAAGACTACAACCATCAGAACTGTATTTGTTTTGTGCTGGTTGCAGTAATCTAGAATCAGGCATTTTATTTCCTTAGTATAAACTTTAGCAGTAGCCAGTAAATGCCAGAATATCGGAAAGAGAATCAGGAAATTTCTCTCTTTGCTCTTAAAATTTTCAAATAGCACCCCCTAGTCAAAAATTCTAAAGGAAATCACTGTCCACAAAAACTTGCAAAAGATATTTCTGGATCTTTAGATTTAGCATTCTTAAATATTATGTGCAAGGCTTAAAGATAATTATTAAATAAGTAGTACAAGGACATAAACACTTTTCATGTTAGAAGAATTATTTATTAAGCCAAGGAAGTGAAATAAGAACAAAAATTTTCAACACTAAAAAGACAGATGTTTTATGATCACTTTAGAGTAAAATGACATATAGTCACAGAAGAACTTGCATTGACCAAGGTACAGTTACCCTGAGAAGCCAGTTTCTGAGATATATTTATAGCTTTTAGTTCCCTATATGTATAATTTGGCATCTATTCCTCTGTGCTCTTATTTGCAACTATCTTTATAATGAAAGTAAATACTGTATGTTTTATACATTTTACTTTAATTATCTAGTATTTTCTGTGATAAACATGTATCAGTTTCAAAGTTAGAAACAAAATCATAAACTGAGTTCAATCAATCACTTCTGAGGTATTATGCTAAATATGTCACAATGGAGTTATTTTTGCTTCATTTTATAAAACCTAAGCGAGTTACTCTAACTTAATCATAGCTTGGTTGTTCTCCTTGTAAAAAACCAATATCACTTTACTGTATACAACAAGCATGATATTATAAAGAGTATTCCAAAAGAGAGAAATTACCATGAGAAATTTATGTTACCACTGGGCAAATACTTAGTTTTAAAAGGCGAGATATATAAAAAAGGGAAGAAAACGTCAAAAGCAAGTTTAGAAGAAACTGACAACCTAAGTAGAACTAACAAATTAAGAAACATTTATAAAATCTGTAAAGTAAAAGAAAAGATTGATCTATTATTTGCAAAATGAAAAGGAGTCAGAAGATTAAAAGTAACAGGTTAATTACAAATACAGAAACTGGATAAATCTCTTTGCCCTCTACAGATGCTTTATTACATGTTTTATTACATTTCCAATATTCTCTATATTGAGTGTGTTTTACATTCAGCGTTAGAAAATCCACTTTTCTTATAAAGGACTATACATTCATTATTTTCAATAGAACCAAGTAGTTCTTAGGCATAAAAACACACAAAATACACTCTTTGGTATAGTCTATACAAGCATTGAAATGCTCAGGAAGGAAATAGTTCAGGGTAAGCGATGTCAGAGTAAGTTTCACGGAAGTATGCGATAGGAAGAATTCAGACAGTTTTAATTATGACAATAATTAAAAATGACACAGTATTACATATAATTCAGTCTATACTGATGACAAAACAGTCCGTGAGTATTGCAGTGTAAGAGCTTTAGTTAACGCCCATCCTTAGAAAGCAGATCCTGTTGTTGCTTCCATTAATGAAGACACTCAGGCAAAATCAAATGAAATAACTTGCCCAGGGCTTACACCTAGTATAGTGGAGGGAAGACTGGAATTTGTATGTATGAAACGTGAAGATCCTCCATGACCTCTACTCTGCCTTGCAACTAGATGTGTGGGTGTTCAAGAGATTGACAGATTTTGCACAATACAGCGTATAAAACATGAGCTATGTTGTCTTAACTAAGTCACACTACTAAAAAATATTTTTTTCAGTTATTAATAAAGTAAAAAAATTGCACTCAGTAGGAAAGTAATTAATTTTCATCACCTAAGTTTTTGTCAATGATGAATTTAGCTCCTGTCTAATAAGATCTATTTTCTGTGACATATTGCCCTTTCTCATATACTCTGTTGAAGAGAAAACCAGTTTTGCTATATTCCACTGTGCCCAACATCTGTGATTTTCCACTCAATTACTCTTCAACCACCATCTCAGATTATGTTGGGGGTTGGGTGGGAGTTCAATACAACTGTACTTTCATTGTAGAAACACACAGAGTCATGTTTCTCTGTTAGAAGTACATATACACATGCACACATATGTCAGACACGTACCAAATCAACATAAATCTAAAAACTGCAATTTTATAATTTTTACTTTATATTTATGGCATAATTAAAATGTCCTTTTCATCAAAAGGAAAAACTTTTAGTTAAAATTCTGAAATTTAGATTATTGATTTGCTATGGTAAAACTTTCCCCATTCTGCATAAAGCCTAATTAAGTAAACTTAATGTTCTTAATGCTATTACACATTATTAATACCATTGTTATTAAACATTTATTAGGTTTCTTCTTTGTTCTGAGTTTGAAGAATTCACACAGGTACAAATCAGATTCTTGGTGGGTGTGGTGGTATATACCTGTAATCCTAGCACGCAGGAGGCTGAGGCAAGTGGTCTAAGGCCATAAGTTCAAGGCCAGCCTGGGCTACATAGTGAGCTTGGGCCAGCCTGAACTACACAGTAACTCTCCGTCTCAAACAAAACAAAATCAGATTCTACATCTGCAAGAAACAAAATCACAACAAAACTTTGTCAAAACCATTTTGGGTGAAATTCACAGGTTGTTCACTGCTGAAACCAACTTTAAGGAATATTCCAGATCCTTGTCTTATGTAATGTTGTTGAAATTCAGGCTTCTAAGATGTCCATAGTTCTCATGTGATAAGCCTATCAACAGGCAGTTAATGTTGATTACCCTATATAACCTTCACAAAGTTCTGCAAATGTAATCAGTTTTATTCCTGCTTTACAAATGAGGGTTCAAAAAGTTCTTACAGAGCTGAAGTCATTAAACTAAACTAAATCAAACCAAACCAAACCAAACTAAAGATTACAGAGACCTGGTGTAGATGGAAATTTCAATTGCAACAAAAATCTGCAAAAATTAACCAAAAAAAAGTCCCTGTTATTAGTTTGGGAGGAAGTTAAGTCCAGATTTCTGAATGAATTAAAGTGCAAATTATGGCTAAGTTAATAAATTCATTAACACATGACAAGCAACACTTTGGAATAGAAGACAGAATGATGCTTGTTCACAGGAGAAATGATCCGTGGCCAAAAAGAGTAATCATGTTTGCTTCCACGGGAACCTATTGAGTCAAAATAGCTCACACGTAGCTAATTACAGTCCAAATGTGCTGTTTTGAGTGGATTTCGGTTGCTTTTCCCACAAACATTGCATTTAGGTTTTGGCTTGACTGCTATTTCTGAATGGTCCTGATCTTTTTTAATGCTGCTTACTTTCTCTTTTGGAAGATTAATTTCCTATTCATTATCTCTGCTTTCCTCACCACAGTCCTACAGTATGTTTTAGATTACAAAACTCCCTTTGAATTCCTAACTGCTATCTTTTAAAGTTGTCCTCTTCTCCAGTCCAAAACTTATTGCAAGTCTCTGTGGCCAGTTTATGTGATGCTAAGTTCAAGAGTTCCAAAATTCTAACCCAGATTTACCTTAGCCCTTTTTCTGACTTTCTTTCTCTTATTCTGAAGCTATTTCACTTGTTATGTGACACTGTTAACACATTACAATGACGCTTTTACTTTACATGCAACATCTTAACAGAGAGGTACCCATTGTGTGTGAATTATGCAAAGTATAATAAAAGATTATAATTCACTGATATATTTCTTGGCTCACATATTCTAAAACCAAGTAAATAAACATATTTTTCCAAGATATTTTGCAAAACTTTCTTATACATAATTGATGTTTAACATAGTTAAGTGATTATACAGGGAATTATAACTTTAGAAATCAATGACAAGTTAAATTTAAAAATAAATCATACAGTGGCAAAAATATTTTTGTTTTGTGTTTACCATAAATGATACTACTTTCGGAAATAATAATACTTCAGGAAAAATTCATAGTTTTAGGAGGAATTTTAAACTTTCGAAAAGTGTATTTTTCAGTGAGATAAATAGGATTAATTTTTCTCTAGAATATAACTCCAAAGTAAAAATTCCTCCTTTCTGGATGTAGTGAAACAAAATTGCTTCCTGAAAAACATACGTTACTTACGGTATCTGTCAGTAAATATCCGATAAGTAGAAAATATGAGGGGAAAATTGTAGAAGCCTCTAAAAGGAAAAGCAGATGACTGCGGGGAGTAGAGATTTGTCTTGAGAAGATTAAACAGTGATTAGAAGACAGGTAAGTGGCCAGAATACTTACAAGGGAAAGACAGAAGCTATGCCAATCCATAAGTGTAGAAAAAGAAAGTTGTAGAATTCATTGGATAACTCACAAATTGCACAAATGTTGGTCAAAGGTCTTATCAAATGTAGAAGTAATACAGAGAAGGAATTATTTGTAGAAAGTTGAAAGGGTTTGCACAATAATTAATATTTATAAGCTGGACATTTGCAAGAGCAAAATCTGTAGCAAAAAGTCTCTAGCAAACTTATTAGTGGGTCTCATCAATGTCATGGGTCCAATTTAAAGTAATAATGTTTTAAGTACATGATTAAAGACATGGAAATTTGTTTTTTGTTTTATTACTAGTATAATTTTACTGATGAATTATTTGCCTTATGTATGCCCTTAAGGTTAGACAAAGCTGAACTGTACAAACTATTTAGACAAACAAAAGCACAAAAGCAGACTTACAATAAACAACACCTGGAAAGAAATACCTTATTGGAGTACTTATTTGTTTGCATGTATACAAATGGTTCAATTTAAAAATAACAGATTAGATAACTTATAAATTTATGTAAAGGATGAGAATAACAAATATTCAAAATATTGTATGAGCTTTTCCTTACCTGAAATAAAATCTAAATGATAATCTCCACAGATGTAAAAATACTGATGTTACTGTTAATAAGTATGTAGCTGTTAGAAAATAAAATTTAAAAATACTTACTGGAAACTCTGCCAAGAAATTAGTTGTGCTTTTCCTTAGTATGGCACAAAACATATATATATGATTGAGATGATGGTACAACTATGTCATTCACTGATAATTCTATTGTGTGATGTTCCCTATATTTCCCTTTGTATCCTGCTATCTCCTACCAGATCATTATTTTTGAAATAAATTCTTCTAAATAATTTTGTGGTACATATTTGTAAGCATCATTGAGTATTTTAAAAAATCTTAAAACATTCATACATTTTCACTAAAAATTTATGCAGCTTATTATCAAAATGTGTTAAATTTAAGTGTATTTATTTGGAAATATTTCTGAAAGATGGTATGAAATGTAAAAAAATATATGTGTACAATATAATCTAGTTTAAAGGAAAAATGCCAAAATTAGATGGCATATATCTAATGTGATTCTCTCTTTTGTGTTCCTCTCCAATATTGAGGGGACAAAAAAATCAAAACAAAACAAGCACAATCAGAGAAAACAAAATGCTCAGACCACAAATTAAAGATAGGATAGCCGATCAGGCCTCAGAAGCTGTAAAAAAAAGGGGGGGGGTCAAGAAAAATATACAGAGGACACAGGTGATCTTTACACATTTTTTCTCCTGAAATACAAGAAAGAAAAGCATGATGACTAATAAATTCACCCTCTTGACGGTTATAAGGGGGGAAGAAACTTAACATGCTAGTAGAATAGATACAGAATGCAATCTGAAAATAAAATTCCAAAAGCAGAAGAAAATTCACCAAAACAATTCACCACTAGAGAATGGAATGGGTACATTCAATAAAAATATCACAGTTCAAACATCAAGCAGAATAAAACAGCCTGAAGAAATGATAGTTTGCAGGCAAAACAAAAACAAACAAACAAAAAAAAAACACCAGAGAGCCAAAAGTTACAGTAAAAAGCTGATTAGTAAACTTAAAATATCAGAGAACTGACCAAAGATAAAACTTAATGTCATGAAGGGAAGACTGTTTAGACTGTTTCAACTGAAGCATATTTCAAGAAAAAGACACGGGGGAAAGATCTTTTGAAAGGAGAAGGGGTCCGGGAGACCTAGGGTGAGGGGACGGTGGAGAAGAAGCAGAAGTACAGAGTGTAAGATAAACCCCGCATTGGAACCTAATAACTCAAAAAATATAAACATTATATGCCATAAGCATGAGCTAAATTAATAATATCAAGAATGAAAACGGGGTCAGACATCCAAAGGAGGAGGGAGGAAGGAGGGAGAGAAAGAGCAGAGGGTTATAAAAAGAGACAAGTCGTGCTGTATACATGAACCCATTCTCCAAGACGATTATAAACTGCAGGTATTACACTCATGTGCTAATATAAAAGAAAGAAAAGAAGAAAAGAAATGCAAATTACGTAACATATAACTGATACATGATAACAGGAATGTCCTGTCTTAAATATTTCAGAAGTGAAAACCAAATAAATGCAGAAGAGAATCTGAAATAAAATAAACTTCCTCAATAGAACCTACTAGTTAAAGCAGAAACTGTTTAGAGTATAATAGATGGAGAGTGATTAACACTAACACATATACTATTTAACTTCATCAGACTTAAAGGGAAGAAAATTAACACTAGGAAGACAATAATTTTTCTATTAAGAGCAAAAACTTTAAGCTGGTGTCAGACTCCTCCACAGTTACATTGAAAATGCAAAGACAGTGATGAAAAATAAATTCTTAGAACACAGAATATAAAGCTGGAATAAATACCAAAAGAAATTTCATACATATATTAAACCAACAAAAAGACACTCAAATATGAAATCACATTATCCTTGAATGCTTACTTAAATACAAAAATAAGCAAAATTTCTCATCCATAAAATTCAATGAGCAAAAGTACAAACAATATAAAGTGCTTAGGAATTATAAAATTCCAATACAAGGACCAGTGCTTACAAAGTTGTCTAAGTCAGTACAGATTGATACAACAAAAATAACATAGACTAATAGTTAAACAGAAAGTGTTTATTTCTCATGATTAGAAAGCCAGAGAGTCCCAGAAAAGGACAAAGAGATAAAAAGATTTAGTGTCTAATAAGGGCTTTTTATTGGCTAGGCGTGTCTATAAGAATATATTAAATTATATATAATTATTTATATACATATCACTTGATTAGATGCAAATAGTATTTGATTGCATGGCATTGATTCAGTTGGCTTGGAGAATAAGTCCACAGTGGCCATCGGGAAGCCAGAGATCTGGGGGATATAGTTGCTGCTTACTATAAGAAGCTAGAACTCCAGAACAAAAGGACCAAGAATGCAGTCACTGTCTAGGGCTGAAGGCCTTGAAGCTTCCTGGGGAGCTGTTGGTGACCGTCTGTGTTGAAAGGCTGACGATGGTGATTCACGTTCACAGGTAATGGGCTCAGCAAAAGATGCATCCACTGAAATGGAATCAAGCTTTCAAATGCAGGCCAGCCTCCCCATCCTGCCCTTTCTCCTTCCTCTAGCCACAGGCCTATGAGATGGTGCCACCCCATGATCAGGAGTGCATGGCTTATATGTTAATCATTGCTGGAAACACCCCACAGACACACCAAAATTGTGCTTTAGTAATATGTCAGATGTCTCTTAATCCAGTTTAATTGGCAATCAGGGTTAACTGTCACAGTCCTGTTTCCTGATTCATAGATACCAAAAGCTGTGTCTTTACCAGGTTCTCACTAGTAGAAAGAGTAATTGAGATCTTTGGGGCCCCTCTCTTTTTTAAAATAAGGTCACTAATCTCATTCTTAAGCACTCCATTTTCTTGATCTAATCAGCCCCCCAAGGCCCTAACTTCCAACAATATCATATTAGGGTTTAGATTTCAAACATTATTGCTGGGAATGGTGGTACATATCTGTAATCTCAGCCCTCTGGAAGCTGAGCCAGGAAGATTGCTATAAGTTCGAGGCCAGCCTGGGTTACAAATGTAAGTTCAAGGTCAGTCTGAACTATGTAGGGAGACCCTGTATCAAACACACACACATACAAAATCTTGTCTCAGAATTTTACACATTCATTTTGGAGAACACAAACATTCAGTATACAATGATATGAAATTACTTAAAAATAAAAAAGCTAGACACCTAATATTTCAAATTATGATTAGGAAAAGAAGAATGAATGGCTCCCAAATCCACCCTTATGTTACTTAGTATAGGTGTGGTCATTGCATAGTTACAGTATTATTTTCTTAATAGGAATTTTATATAAAAATACCTCACCCTGGCCTCACCTGCGCTTCGGTCTGGCCCCAGTGAGTTTTCCAAAACTTTTGTGCAACCTATAATTAATACAAAGATGGGTTGAGAGTAATTTTTAAATTGTTTTTAAAGGTGTGGTGTAGTCTTAAATCAAGTGATATGAATTTTAATGTAATGATTTTTAACTAGTTATTATTGGCAATTTTGTGGCTTGATTTATTGGCAGTATTATGACCAGAGGATTTCTTTTTGAATTGCAGACTTTCATTGTAAAAATGAAATAAGAATTTAATGTTCTCTGGAAATTTATAGCTAAAAACACATTAAATGTAGGCATACTGTTGTTTTACCAAAAGAAGAAAAAGGATGTTATTTTTAAGATTTTGATAGTCCAAAGCAGAAAATATCAAGAGAAAGATTAATATTAATTATATAAAATTGAAAATTAAGAATCAAATAAAGGTTAAATATGAAGCAACAAATAGAATTAATTTTAGACAGCACTATATAGGGATATGGTGATTATTTTATGCTTTGTAGTTTTTATTTTCTTGTGAAGTGAAATTTGTAAATTTGGAAGCAACCTGAATAGAAATCACTTCTTTAGAAGGTTCAGAGATGGAATATAGATGAAGAGCAGAGAAGCAATTACTAAAAGTGGAAGTTTGGGAATTTTCAGACACGAATATACAAACTGTAAGGATTAGATGCCTGATGAATGTTGTTCTAGTCACTGGGACTCAGTGAGAAAAACAAGATATAACAGCAGCTGTAATCACAAATAAGTCTCTTTATAATGCATTCATTCACTGTGAGGTGATGTATTTAAAACGGGCCTATTTTGACATGAATGTTTTGGATAATATTTCTTTCTTCCTTTTTGGTATGAAATGAAATAAATAAAAGCTGTGGTTTCTTTGTCCATTCATCTATTCATGGACATTTGGGTTATTTATGAATCTTGGCTATTGTGAAGAATCTTAAAATGAATGTAGGAGTCTAGATATCTCAAAAAAAGTGCTGATATCATTTACTTGGTGTGTATCCCTGGAACATTTATTGGATCAAATGGCACAATGTTTAATTTTTTTGAGGAACTTCTATAGTGCCATCCCTAATGTGTGTACCAATTTATACTCTTAGAAATAATATACAAGGGTTCACTTTTCTCAACCTACCTTACACAATTTGATATCGCTTGTCATTTTGATAGAAGCCATCCTAATATTAATGAGGAGTTATTGATATCGTATCATGAGAATTTATTTAGGTGTTTTCTTATAACACACTAAATTTTAATCCTGTATTGTCACGGTTTCAATGTAAAATGTACCCAAAATTCTCACATGGTGGTAAGTTACTGGGTTATGGAACATTATACTTACCTTTGAATCAGATAAATGAATTCTGCAGCTGAATGTGTTGCGATGAGATGCAGCCTGGTTTTAGGTGGAAGTGTGACCTTAGAAAAGTGTATTCTTATCACTGGATCCTCTATGTTTTCTTTCTGCTTTCTGGCTTAATTGGGATGAGTGGTTGTGTTTTACTGAGGCCCTTTAATGACGCGGTTTCTCTCTTGGAGACCGCTGAAATTGGACTGAAACCATGAGCCAAAAAAGCATTGCATCCTTTAATTTGTGGGTGTAGGGTATTGTGTCTGAGGGATGGGAGGGTGCCTAAGACACCATGTGTGATGATGACTGTGATACATGCAAAATATGATTCATTCTACTCTTTAAACTTGTTTGTATGAACATCCTGGAATATTCAATGTCTAGTTTTGGGCATTGTGTGTTCCTTGCACTCTCCTCATTCTTCAGGTGTTCACTATTTAACCTCCATGTCAGCTCAGTCACAACACTGTGAAGCCCTCTCCTTTGTTTCTCTACCTTTTTTTCACTAATCACATATTTGGGTGTCTCCTCTGTGTGACGGATTATCCTAGATTCTAGTCATAAAGCCATGAAAAATGCAGACAAATTTCCGATCTCTAATAAGTTTTCATTTGGTAGAGTAAACAGACAAACATGCAGTGTGAAGAAGAATCTTTGTAAATTGCAACAACACTGTCTTTTGGCTACATTAAGATTGTCCAGTCATAACAGTAACTGCATTTTGGGCAGATAATTCTGTAAAGAATAAGAGTTCATTCTGTATATTATAGGATGTTCATCAGCATGTCTGCTTTCTACTCACAGATTTCCAGCAGCACCCACAGTCCGTTGTCAAATGTTCACTTGGATTCAGATCACTGACTGAGACCACACGAGATCATCTCACTCTTGTTTTAGTCCAATGCTGTGTCAGCTGCCACTGGTTGAAAGTTTTTTCTACCAGACATAATAACTAAGAAGTTCCTAGCAAATCAACTGTTTTTTTTCCACTGTTGCATATATTCTATGTGAATTCTCAGTATAGGTGCTGCATTTTAATAATTTTTGTGCTCTATACTTGATCCATAAGTTATTGATAATTTTTTTTGTGTAGTTCAAAACTTTCTTGGTAAATGCACAACTTTCTGTTGGCCAATTTGTCTAAACACATCTAGTTACATGGCTAATCTAACTGCAACCTGAAGCATAATTTTTTTCCTTTTTGACAATACATACTTTCTGTTCTATGCTTTGTCAGAGTCTCTCTCCCTTTTTACTATCTTAAAATTATGAAATGTGTGAGAAAATTTATTATGCCATTCTTCAGAAACTAAGGTCTGCCTTCTTGGTGGCTTATTGTAGTGTTTGACCAGGGTTGTTATTGAGGATTCTTGTGATGGAAAGTTTCTTAAGTAGATTTTCCTCTAATTTTGACAAGATTTTCAGACTTGGATTTGTAAATATATCTAAACTATATAATTCTGTTTTTAATTACAGAGCTTTATGTTTACTTTTACTGTCCTTGTGAGAATAGTTATCAGTAGTAAATTTCATTATCAATTGGAGAAAAGAACTATATCATTTTACTACAAGCAAAAAAGACAGAATATATTTATAGTCTGAAAAAGAAACCAGCACAATATCCTCTGCCGTGCTGCTCAGTTTAAGCTTAGCTCTGAAAGATGTTTACACGAATGGCACTTTCCATGACTTAGCTCAATCACTTGTGCATGCTTATCATTCATGGACATTTTGTGGTACAGGTTCCAATGCTTACATGACTGTAGTGAGTGTATTCGAGGCCTCTTTGTGATTGTTTGATTCTTCAAGACAAGTGATACAGGACAGATTTATTCTGAGTAGCCAAAAGGAAAAAAAATTTTTCTGAGTAGCGGTGATAGAAGGATGGTGACCAGAGACCAGTCACTGTTCAAATATGTGCACACACACTACACATGCACACACACATGCACACACACACACACACACACACACACACACACACTTCTTTCTGCCTCACAAATGATTCAATAAATTTGTATCTTAACTCTTCTGGGAAATTAGTTATTTCATTCATATGTTCCCCTGACATACAATTCAAGATACAAAGGGAAATTCATCTTAGTGAGATTTTGCAAAATACATGAAACACCTAAAATTATTTTAAAGTAGAGGAATTTCAAGGAAAGATAAAGAAAAGCATATAATACAGTGGGGTCTGAATTCTCCAGAACATACTAGTTTTGACACAATTGTAAGGAAAAGAGTGAAACTCCTAGCTGTGGTATAATCAGTGCTCTCTAATGCTTATGAAATTTTCTTCCTCTCTTATCTGCAGTGTGTAACTTCTAGAAGGTTTGTCTTAGCTGTAACAAAAATAAGCTTGTAGCCTAAAAGAAAATGCCTACCAGACAACAACAGATTTTATGTTTGTCTAGTCCAAAATATGGTTTATTCTAGAATATTAAAACTGCAGCTACAGATCCCCTTTGAATTCCCACATTTTTTGTATATTGCCAACTTCTGTAGCCTGAAATACATGAAGACAACAAAAGAATGACAAATCTAAATTACAGACGGTTTTCCTTTTCCCTTTCTTTCATTTCATTCATTTTTAATGCTGATGATGGGATCTTTGGGACTTGGAGCCATACTCGACAGCTTTTTCATGTTTATTTTGGATGTGAGTTATGCTAGAATTTGGATTTGAGGCACTTTTTCCAAGAATAAGTCATTTGTAATCCATGCATTTTTTAGTGGCTAAGATACGAATAAGGAGGCTTTATTGTTTTTTGCATGTGATTTATATTTGTATAGATGTATTGCTTTGTTTTAAGCAAAAGTTTAGTTTTTGACTTATTTTAGTCAAAAATGAATGGCTGTATTTCTGTTTTTTGTACAGTAATGCAGACAGGTGTGAAGATAATCATATGAAATCTCATTATTTATTTTCAAGTAATAAAAACTCTAAATGCATATAAACATATCTGTGTATTTATGATGTGAACTCTGTCTTTAGCATTTGCCTCACACCAGTCTACAACATTATATATAGTCCAGATGTCTAATAAATGTCTAATGTCTTATTCCAGAAAGCAATCAATTTTATGAACTCTTTCCAAAGACTAAGGCAAATCTCACCATCAAGAAAACTGAATTGTAGTGCAACATTATAGACAATCTATTTCTTCTCCTTTAAAGTGAATTTTATTACGGGTATTTTTTCTGGCTAAAAATAATTCTAGATGATATATAATTTCAGTGACTGTTATCCCTTATTTTAAAATTACTATTACTGCCCTTTTGTTGTCCAACTAATTCACCTTCTTGCTGTGTATACGATTTGAATACTGAGATTCCGAAAATGTCCAAAATCACTGAAATATTCCCTTTCTCTGCTCTTCATGGCTCAGAGCCTGGAGTATAGTAACTTCCAAAGTAGAAATTAGCTTTACAGTCAGTTTAGCAACATGATGAAATGGCTCTTCAACTCTTGAAAACTTAGGAGGTATTTCTTTTTCACAGTCTTTTTGTAATTCCTTTATATGTAAAGGGTGCAATATTAAGTGCTTGCACATTGTTTCACAGATGTTTGAAATTAATTCCTTCCTTTTTCCTCCTAGAACAATTTAGTTCTGTAGAGTTTTAAGTCCCATAGTTAAGTGACAAAGTAGACTGATTATCTATAAAGTTTAATACAGTCCCATATATATCATTGGTTGAACTGTTCTTTGGTACTCAGCACACTACACTGAGTGCTCCCAGAGGGCAGGGCCATACTTTGGCCAGATACTGTGTTTTTTTCTGGAATTTATTAACATATAGATAAAATCATACAATTTTGAGTCTCGATTTGCTAACAATGAGGTATATAATTCTATATTTATGTAGATGTCATTTCTAAATAAACAAATAGAAAAATATATACAAAGAATGGAGTTGAATGTTTCTCAATCTTATTTCTGCTTAGAGATTTAAGAATTAGCAAGATACTGTTCATTAATGATATCAAAGTCAGTTTCTAAAAGAAGATAAACTGATAAATTTTTAATTTTTTCTTTGTACTTTAATATGAAAGCATGTTATATTTTTTCACTAAAATTGTTAGCAGAAAAGTGGCAAATTAATATTCATGCATATAATTAGAAATAGCTGAAGTGTATCCTTCAACTGTGTAAATATTTTGCCAATTATAAGCATTTGAAAATTTATTTTACTAAGAAGAGTTGGTGTCAGATCAATACCAAGTGAACCATTTGATGATTTTCTTTAATCTCTGACATTTGCTATGTAAAAGTGGTAACTCATGATCTCTACATCTCTGTAAAATAAGAAATAAATACAGAATATTATCATATATATATATATATATATATATATATATATATATATATATATTTGGTCTTTTTTGTTTTTATCGGTACCAGGGATCGAACTCACGACTGCCCGCTTGCAAGACAGGAGCTTATGCCAATGAGCTAAATCCCCAGCCCCATCATCTCTATTTTGTATTGAGCTAGTACACAGTCATTCGTATGTTAGCACAGAAAAATATCATAAAAAGTAGGACAAGCTACTACAGTTAGGTCAACTCTCTGGCTAAATAGCAATTAAATAGGTACAGAAAGGGATAGCAATTTTTGATGGGGGGACTCTGGCAGCTTATTTGCCTGCCCTGTTGGTAAGTGCCCCTGGGAAGGGCCACAAGGAGAACCAGCACTCCTGAGACCAGCCATGGTGGAACTCAGGCAGCTTATTCACCCGCCCTCTTGGTAAGCACTCCCTAGTGCAGGCCAGGAGAAAAACCATTGGTTCCTATGAGCCTACCAGCACGTGGGCTGAAAATCAAACACCCTTCCTCCTCCCATCCCTCCACTCCCTGTAGCTACTGGGGATAGATGTCTCAGCATTTCTTGGGAGGATGACCATATGCAATATAGCAAATATGGGGGATTTCCTTCTATTTTTTGTTAGAAGGCACAGGTTGTTTTCACTGTTTTGTTTATGTTCGTTTTGCTCTATTCAATAATCTCAATTGGTTTTATAATGTTCTGTTTTTGGTTTGAGTTTGCTATACCTAATTGACTGGATAACTATGTGAAGTTAATGAGATATACCATAGTACCTATTACTACCATCCCAGTATCCTACTGTGAAACTCTGTACCAATTTCACTGTATTGTCTCAGTTGGCTTTGTTCTGTCTTGTGCTATTGCATTTTCACTACTTTCAAAATAAACTTTAAGAAAAATTTCTTTAAAAAAGAAAAGGATAGCAATTTTCTTAAGATAATAGATGACATTTATGATTGAATGGGATATGGCAGTTAAAACATAACAGTAAAAGCAATGAGAAAGTCAGGAATGTGGGGAGCTGAGGCCATGCAAGGTGTGTTCCAATGCACCAGCACTGGCCTGGAGAGAGTTAAAGACCATCCCACTCCCAGCAGTTAAGTGCCTGCCCAGGTTCCAGACACACTGGACTAGGCTCAGAAGGTTTCTTTGGCCTAAGTGGACCATGCCCAGCAACCTTCCTTCAATCTGGGGAGCTGAAGGCACACTAGGTGAGTTCCAGCACGTGGGTGATAGCACAGGGAGAGCTCTGGACCATCACCAACAGCAGTTAGGAGCCCTTTCAGAGGTTGCATGGGAGGTCCTGTGGGCCTGACACGACCACATTCAGCAACGTCCATTCAGTCTCAGGAGCTGAAGAAGTAGGAGGTGATTTCCAACAAACCTGGGGAAAGCTCTGGAATATTGCTCGAAACACAGAAATATAGGAAAATGACAAAAGACCAAAATGCAATCTCAAACCTCCAATCCATCCCAAGAAAGCCTAGGAACTATATACATAGAAGAAAATATAAGCTATTCACCTAAAAGACCTAAAATAATGGCAACAGAAATAAGGAAGCAACTCCAGGAAGCTTTAAAGGAATTCATATTAGAAATAATCTCCCAGGTAAAAGAAGAAATGAAAAGTAATGAAAGAAATGCTGAGCACATCTATAGAAGACACAGTTAAAAAACAGGAGGAACAATGCAAAACGATAGAATCCCTGGATGAACAATATAAGAAACACACAGAATACATGAAGCAGATTCAAAGAGATATACAAGAAATAAAAAATGCCATTGAAAGTTGTCAAAACTGCCTCAGCAACAGTGAAGATAGAATTTCAGACCTCATAGACAAGATTGCAGCTAGTGAACAGGAAAGGAAAGATCTTTTAAAAATAACAAGGAATCAGCAAATAACAATACAACAGCTGCCAGATAAAGCAAAGAAAAACAACATATGATTGACAGAGATAAATGAAAAAGAAGGAGACAACATAAAGTATGTCAAGAGGATATTTAGAGAAGTAATAGCTGAAAATTTCCCAAACATGGGAATGGAAAATGATATCAGGATCAGTGAAGCGTGTAGAACTCCAAATAGTCATAACCAAAATAAAATTACTCTCAGACATATAATAATCACCATCCCAGAAATCCAACATAAGAATACAATATTAAAAGCTTTCAGAGAGAAAAGACAGATCACCTATAAAGGAAAACCTATCAGAATCACAGCAGACTTCTCAGCACAAATAATAAATTCAAGAAGAGCATGGAGTGGAGTTTTACAGATCCTAAAGGAAAATGACTTCCAACCCAGACTGATGTACCCTGCAAAATTTTCCTTCAAAATGGATGGAGAAATAAGATACTTCCATGACAAAGAACAGCTGAAGTACTTCATGATCACCAAATCAACCTTGCAAAGAATACTAAAAGACATGCTAGATTCACATAGAAAAAAACTGCTAAGCATGTCTGATAATTAAACAGAATGGAAAGGTAAAGATACAACAGCAGAAAGATAACATGTCAACAATAAACCAATGTATAACAGTTATAACCATTAATGTAAATGGTCTCAATGCATCAATTAAAAGAAACAGACTGGCAGAATAGATCAAGAAACAACATCCAAACATATGCTATCTACAAGAAACACATCTAACACAAAAGGAAACTCATAGACTGAAATTCAAAGGATGGAAAACAATACTTCATGCAACAGGAATCCCCCCCAAAAATCAGGGGTAGCTATTCTGTTTGCAGACAATGTGAACTTCAAACCAAGAATGATTTAGGGGAAAACTTCGAGAGGAAGAGATAACAATGTTATATATATATGCACCAAATTCCAGAGCACACAGATATACAAAGCAAGTATTAACAGAAATGAAAAATCAAATAAGCAATAACACAATTATAATAAGTGACATTAACACACCACCGACACAGAGGGACAGATTAACCAGACAGAAAATCAGCAAAGAAATAACAGAACTGAATCATACTTGCAAACAAATGGACTTGACAAATGTATACAGAGTGTTCCATTCAAAAGCAACATCAGGATATACGCTATTCTCAGCAGTACATGGGACATTCTCTAAAATAGACCATTTACTAGCCCACAAAATATATTTAAGTAAATGCAAAAGGAAGGAAATTATCTCATGCATGTTATTAGATCATAGCGCCATGAAACTAGAAATTAATGTTAAAAGAAACTGCAAAAATCCAAACATAAGGAAATTGATTAATACACTTTTGAGCAATTAGTGGGTTACAGAGGAAATTAAAGAGGAAATTAAAAATGTCTACAAGCGAAGGAAAATAAAAATATATCTTAACGGAATCTGTGGGCTGTAATGAAAGCAGTCCTTAAAAGAAAATTTATTGCACCCAGTTCCCACATAAGGAAAACAGAATGAATACAAATAAAAAACCTGATGTTACACCTCAAACATCTAGAAAAAGAAAAGAAAGTCAAGCCCAAAGCCAAAAAAAGGGAGGAAATTATAAAAATCAGAACAGAAATTAATGCAATAGAGACAAAGAAAACAATCCAAAGACTCAATGAGTCAAAGAGTTGGTTCTTTGAAAGGACAAATAAAATTGATAAGCCCTTAGCCAACCTTATTTAAAAAACAAAAGAAAAAACTCAAATTCATGCAATAGGTAATGAAAAAGGTTAATCACTACAGACTCTGGAAATACAAAAGATCATCAACACCTATTTCAAAAACGTCTACTCTCATAGGTTCAATAACACAGAAGAAAAGCAGATTCCTAGAAACATATGCACTACTACAGCTTGGTCAAGAAGATGTAAAACTGCTAAACAAACCAATTTCTATTAATGAAATTGAAAATGTAATTAAGACCTTAGGAACAATGAAGAGGGCCAGAAAGATTCACTGCGGAATTCAACAAGAAATACAAAGAAGACGTAATGCTGACACTCCTCAAACTCTTCAGTGAAATTGAAAGGAAAGCAATCCTGCCTAAGTCATTCCTGGAAGCAAATATTACTCTAGTATCAAAACTGAAGAAAGACCCAACTAAAAAGAAAACTACAGGCCAATGTCCCTAATGAACATAGATGCAAAAATTCTCAATAAAATATTGGCAAACAGGATGCAGTAAATCATCAAGAAGATTATACACCATGACCAAGTGGTATTCATCCAGGCATGCAGGGATGGTTCAACATATATAAATCAATACATGCAATCCACTATAGCAATAGAGTCAAAAGTAAGAATCACATGATCATTTCGATGTAGAAAAAGCTTTTTATAAATTGTAATACTCATTCATGATAAAAACCTTACAGACAATTGGAATAGATGGTCTTTACCTCAATATCATAAAAGCCATCTACAACAAACCAACAGCCATCATCATATTATTTGGCCAAGAACTGAAAGCCTGTATCTTAAGGTCAGGCACAAGACAAGGATGTCCCATATCACCACTCCTATTCAATATAGTACTGGAAATACTAGCCAGAGCAACTAGATAAGAGAGAGAAATAAAAGGGGTAAAGATAGGAAAGGAGGAAGTTAAATTATCATTATTTAAAGATGACATCTACATATAAGACCCCCAAAACTCCATGTAAAGATTCACGGATATAATAAATAAATTCAGCAATGTAGATGGATACAAAATCAATAGCTTTTCTACACACTAACAACAAAATCACTGAGAGAGAAATAAGAGAAGCCACACCTGTCACACTAGCATCCAAAAAAAAAAAAAATACATAGGAATTAACCTAATGAAAGTGGTAAAAGTTCTATAGAGGGAAATTTATAATACACTGAAAAAAAAATTGAAGAGGATCTCAGAAAATGGAAAGATGTACTTATTCAAGGATAGGAAGAAAAAACATTGTGAAAATGGCCTTTCTCCCAAAATTCTTAAACAGTTTCAGTGCCATCCCAATGAAAATACCAGTAACATACCTCATAGATGTAGAGAAATCACTCCTAAAATTCATTTGGAACCAGAAGAGAACTAAAATAGCAAAGGCAATTCTAAGCACCAAAGGCAAGGCAGGAGGCATCACAATCACTGACTTGAAGTTATACTACAAAGCTGCTGTAATAAAATCAACATGGTACTGGAATCAAAACAGATCAATGGAATAGATTAGAAGATACAACCATAACTACAAACACACTCAACCACCTTATCTTTGATAAAGGGGCCAAACAGGTTCACTGAAAGAACGACAGTCTCTTTAATAAATGGTGCTGGAAAAACTGGCTCTCCATATGCTGAAAGCTAAAACTAGACTCATGCCTATCACCATGTACTAAATTAGAATCTAAATGGATCAAAGATCCGAATATTAAAACAGGATCACTAAATCTGTTGGAAGACAAATTAGGCAAAAATCTTGAAGACATAGGAGTAGGTAGAGAATTCATGAACAGGAATCAAACTGCATGGAAAATACTTCCTAGAATCAATAACTGGGATCACGTCTTATTAAAAAGTTTCTCTACATGAAAAGAAATCTCCAGCATACTGAAAAGAAAACCCACAAACTGGGAAAAAAATCTTAGTGAACTGTCCCTCAAAGAAAGGACTTCTATCTAGAACATATATAGAATTTAAAAAGATCAGACCTTAGAATTCAAAGATCCAATCCAAAAATGGGCATCTGAGATGAATACACAGTTCTAAGATGAGGAAATACAAATTGCAAATAAATACATGAAAAGAATGTTCATTATTACTCATTAGAGAAATGCAAATTAAAACCACACTGAGATTCCATCTCACTGCATAAAGAATGTCAGGATCAAGAAAATTATCAACAACAAATGCTGGAGAGGCTGTGGGGAAAAGGAACTCTCCTGCACAGTAGGTGGGAGTATAGACTGGTGAAACAACTGTGGAGGTCAGTCTGGAGATTCCTCAAAAAGCTGGGATTGAAAGTCCCATTTGTTCCAGGTATTCCACTTCTAGGCATATTCCCAGAAGAACTGAAAACATCATATCACAGTGATATATGTGCACCCATGTTTATAGCAGCACAATTTGTAATAGCCAGATCTTGGAAACAATCTAAGTGTCCATCAACTGGGTAATGGATAAAAAAGTTGTGGTATTGTTATACAATGGAATACTACTCAGCTATAAAGAATGATCATGTTGAGATAGTTCTAAATAAATGGATGCAACTTGAGACCATACTCGTAAGTGAAAAAAATCAAACTCACATGTATAAATATATAGTCTCCCTATTGTAAGAAATGGAAAGAGTACATAAGATTTTATGGTAATCGTGAATCCCTTGCTTTGAAGCCTTATAATGTTTGCAGTCATTAGTTGCAATGGTTTTGTTCTGGTTAGTTTGATTTTATTATCTGTGATGATATGGACAGCTATTTTAAAGAAAACAAGACATTATGGCAACCATTGCTGATTTAATATTATCTTGCTTTGAAATCCTACCATGCTTTTGTTCTTCTATGTCTATTGATTTTATCATGTTGAATCTCATTGGATTTTAATATATGTAATAGTATAAACAAATTCATCCACTTCAATGGTTTTACACTGACTTGATATATTTGAAGCTATAGTATACGAGGTTATATTCAAATATTTAAAGGATCAAGACACTGTGGTAACTACTATTAAGTTGGGTTATTCGGTGGTGAAGCACTAGGTTGCTGAAACTGTCATGCTTTGACCTGTATTGTTATGTTGTTATGTTCTCTTTTATCTCAATCTCTCCCTTATTCATTAAAAAATTATTTAGTTATTATGATTTTTTTAATTAAGGGGAAAAATAAAAAAATTAGCAGGATATATTATAGTAACTTTTTTGATTTCCTATTAACTTGATTTGAAGTCCTGTAATACTCCCACTATCTTGTTTTGACTGATTAGACTCTGTTCCGTTCTGTATGATAGTATCAAATTTGAGGCTATAGGCAACTACTTTGAAGGCAATAAGATTCACTATGATGCCCATTCTGGTTTGACTATTATTTTCTTTGGAAGTCCTGTAATGTTTACAAGGTTTGGGTTTTATTGGTTTTGTTCTCTACTGTTTTGTTCAACTTTATAATACCTAATGAAATAGACAATTCTTTCTAAGCAAGCAAGAGGCATTATGGTAACCATTGTTGTACTTTTTACAGCATGTGCTATGTCTATCCTTGGTTTTGACTGACAGCTTTGTTTTGCCATATTTGACTTTATTCTCTTCCAAAAAAAAGTAATAAGAACTAAGGAGTAATAAAACCCAAAATGTGTAAATTGTGTTGTGAAAAAGAGAGGGAAAAAAGTGCTCTAAAGGATACAACTGCAAGTGTGTTTAGGGGTGTTAAATAGATGACCATATTAATGTTTTTGGTTGGATCATTGAATACAACTGTTTGCGGACTCGTTGTTTGAATGTCCACTTCATATGCTTTGATACTGTGACTTGAGCAACTATCTCTAAGATGACAATGTGTAATCTATTAACTGGTGATTTCTTACTGTGGTTTTTTTTTTTTTTTTTTTTTTTTTTTTTGTAGTTCTGTATTACTTGTACCCTTACACCGATTTGTTTTGTTTTTTTCTTTTTCCTTTTAATAAAATTTAAAAAAAATAAAACAAATTTATAATGGAAAATGAGATAATATAGTAACCTTTGTTCATTTTCTGTTTGTGGCTCCGAGTACCCTGTAATACTTTCATTCTCTTGAATGGGTTTATACTATTTTGTTATGTTTGATATTATAGTATGTGAAGGTATGCTCAACTATTTCAAAGAAAGAGACATTATAGTAACTACTGATTGTCTTGTCGTGAAGTGCTGTGTTGTTTACATTGTTCTGTTCTGATCTGCTTTGTTCTGTCCTCTTTTGTCTTAATCTCTTTAAAATAAAATTTCAAAAAAAAAAAAAAAAGAAAAAGTCAGGTAAAGTATGTGGTAAGATCTATCTAAAGTCATCCAGAGATAAAGTAATCAGCCTCAATATACCAAGATCTTAGACAGAAGGAACTCATAGACAGTATTCCAAATTGCTGTTACAATTTATTCAATAATGAAAATTACCAGATTTTACTATTGAGAAGCTGAGAATCCTGGCAGAGAGTAGCCACCAACAGCCAAAAAAGAAGAGCTTTGGCAACCAAACAGTGTGGAGTTATGAACTCCAGGGCAGGCGGGACTTGAGTGGGCAACATCCAGCAGAGAAGTTAGCAATGAGTCCCCCATAAAGCATACTGAATCCCTAAAGTGCTTGGCGAGCTACACTAAGACCCTAAAAGGATCCTTGAATAGCAACACCACTACATAAATCTCTTGGAGAAAAAGAGGCAAAACAGGAGTTTTGGGTCAGCAAATAGGGAAACTTCAGGAAACACTAATGGGCTCTCACTGTTGGTCCCAGAGAGCTAAGAAGAGAAATTTGGACCAAAAAGGCACAGACAACTTCCTCTACATTCTCAAATTAATTCACTCCCACGTGTTTATACCACCCTGAACACAACTGATCTCAAAACAACTCACTCCCTGATAAAATAAAATAATTGCTCCCTGCTGGATTCCATTAGAAGTAAAAGGAATTTTTCTATCTGAAGGAACACAGTATAATCAATGTGTCTAAATATTTCATGCTCAATACGTAGCATTCAATAAAAAATCAGAATATAAACCGGGTCTAGTGGTACACACCTATAATCCTAGCCCTACAGGGATTGAGACTGGAGAATTAAAAATGGAAGCCTATCCTAGGCAATTTAGTGACGTTCTGAGACCCTGATGCAAAATAAGAAAAAGGAAAGAGATGAGAATATAGCTCAGTTTAAAAGTTCTGGGTTCAATTCTCAACACCAAAATTAAAATATATATATATAAAACAATAGTGAAAAAGCATGGATGATCTAGGTAGAGTTGTGCCACTAGACATATTTTCGATTAATGTCCAAGAAAATAGAAAATAGCATGAAAAAATTCACCAGGAAACTATTGTCTAACGAACAATAAACAAATGAAAATAGTCGAGCTAAAACAAAGCAGTATGGAAAACTAAATCAATGGATAGAGCTACCTACAGATGGAACGAAAGTGAATAGATCGTCATAATAACTAACTAAAGTTATAGATGCACGTTGTAATCTTGGCTGAAGGACAAAAGTGTGTGCAGAAAGTGCAGGAGACAGCAGCAGTAGACATTTGTAGCACAGTGAAGGTAACTGGAGGACCCGTGACTGGTGTGCCAGAGGGCAGCAGAGGAAGCCGGGACAGTATTTGAAGAGATCTTGATTTACAATTCCCATTACTTATGAAAACTCTCACAGTACACAATAAATATTAAGAATTGCAAACACACTGAATATAAAGAAATCCCTAACTCTGTTGCATTGAAGCTTAGTGACAAGATAAAGGGCAGAATTTGGATTTAAGATGTAGAAGGGCTTTAAACAGAAACACACAGAGTACTAATAATATGGGGTGTCATTTTCATAGATGCAAAAGAAAATACACAAATAGAATTGCATTTCAAATAATCCTAAAAATACAGATGCCATAAATATATTTCTATTCAAACAAAAACTAAAGAAAGTATTGCCAAAAGATTCACACTTAAAAAAAAAAGGAATCTTAAAACAAAACAAAACAAAACAAAACAACCCCACACAATTCCTGACATAAAAAAGTGATTGATCATATTTGGAAATTCAGAAATGCATTAAGAAATACATGAATGAAAGCTTTAAACAGACTACTTTTCAGGTAAGTATTGATTAAACAAAACAATCATGTTAATATATTTGGGACATAAAATACAGACAGAGGTAAAATATATAGCAACATAACAAAGACAGGCAAAGGAATAAAAGGAGCAAATATATTTATAAGGTCACAATATCTTCAGATAAAGGGAAACTGTTTCTGACTTTACTTTCACAGTGCAAACTATAACCATTGAAAGAATTCTAGGAAATAAATAGCATATAAGTTAATTAAAAAATGAATCAGGAATAAGATAGTTAATACATAAGGTGAGAACATAAAATTTGAGACAGAGTCAAGAATAGTAAATGTTAAACATAATGACAAATGAGTCTAATGGTATTTTTTTAAATAGACAGATTGCTTCAATTACAATAGCACAACCTTAAGATATTAAATTTTTAAAAGTAAATATGCTACTTTCTTGACAAAAATACTTTAAATACAGTGACACAGGAAAGCAAAAAGTAAAAAGTTGAGAAATATGCATGATGCAAAGATGATCTCTGAATAGAACAAGCAAAGAATCTCAATAAAAAGACATTTAGCAAAAGATAATTATCACTAGCTTATAATGGTCCTGGGGACAATATAAAAGAAGGATGTAACATTGTTACATTCATATGTATTAGCAATAGAGATTTAAAATGTATAAGACAAGTATCATCTGAATTACATGAGAAATAATAAACCTAAATTACAGTGAGAAAATATAAGAGAATTTTTAATAACAAAAAATGATTAAAGTTAGGGAAAATATAAATATTATAATTAAAACTCCTGTCACAACAATGATAGAATGCAAAAAATATGGAAAAAAAGCACACACTTAAATTTGGAAAATGGCTCATATGCACCTAAAATATTATATTCAGTTATTGTTTGGGAACCACAAAATAAAATTCTAAAAATATCATAAGTCAATAAAAAAATGAAAGTTACAAGATATTTTAAGCTAGTAATAAGCCTATCATGTGATAAAATATGTTAATGTGTAAAACCTGTTTAAAGAAAAAATACATATCTCAAAATTAATATATTGAAAGAAATTATAAATGTACATTATATGAAGAAATTCACAATAACAAGTAAGAAAGAGAAAATTAAATTCAAGGAAAGTAGATGTAATACAATATTGATAAAGGTAAAAATTATGAGAGAAAACATTAACAAATAATTTAAGGACGGTCTTTGAAAATATAAAAAACTTACTCCTAGTAAAGATCAAAGTGTCAGGAGGTGATAAAGGCCGAGAGAGAGAGAGAGAGAGAGAGAGAGAGAGAGAGAGAGAGAGAGAGAGAGAGAGAGAGAGAGAGAGGCAGAACTGAAAAAGGAATAAAGGAGCCTTACTAGCTGAGAGAACTGAAAATGAGGGAATAATAAACAAGATTTGGCTGACAAACTTGAAACTCTATGTAAAATGTGTAACCTGCTAGCAAAATATGTATACAAAAACAGAAAGAATAAGTAAAAATAAATATTATTTTGCATTAAAGTAATTAAAATTCCAACCTTTGTACTACCTGATGAGTCTTCCTAAACATGTAACTTACGTAAAACTTTCCTGAGCAGAAAAATTAGGAAACTTTCAGGTATAATTTTAAAGGGCTACTGTCTTTCATTTCTCACTGAGAAAAAACACCTGATGCCCAAAATGAAGGAAGGAAAAGTTACTTCTTACAGTTCTTGGAGTTTTCATTCCATACTCAGCTGGCTCAAGGCACGGTGGCATGGCATGGCTGCTGTACATGGCCGCCACAAACAGCCAGGCGGAAACCGGCAAGACAGGGAGAGACCCACCTTCTTCCCGTTGTTACATCGTATCCTGGCTCCACTCCTATGTGGGCGCAGCACTCACACCACCAATTTGAGCACTAGACAGTGAATCAATCACAAACACTAGATTTGGTCCAGGCCATAACTGCGTGACTTGAAGGCCACTAACATGACAACTATCACAACACTGATACTAATTTATGATATAAATATCACAGAAGAAAAAAAGGAAAATTATGGGGCAATTCCTCATATGAAAATGAAAGTTGCAAAAAAATCAGTTCTAAAAAACAGTTTGTAGCATAAAAACATAAAACCTGAATAAAAAAACAGATCTCAAGTAAACAACACAATGTTGTACTTACCAATCTACAAAAAGAAAAAAAATCAGATTAGGTTAGTAAAAGATAAAAATAACGATCAGAACAAAAATAATTGAAATATGGTATAAAAATAAAAGGAAAGATCAACAAAACTAAGTACTGCTTTTTGCAAAGAGAAAGAAAATTGACAAACTATTAATTCAGATAAGAAAAAGAGAGAAAACTCAAGGATAATTATGAATTAAAGAGAAAACATTACATCTGATACCACAGAAATTCTAGGGATCATAAGAGAGAGCTATCAACAATTATATGCTCAAAACTTAGAGAAATGTCCAGACATGATGGCTTCACTCCTAAATTTTACCAAATATTTAACAAGAAAGCAAATCCTTTATAATGTCATCCACAAGAGAAAAAAGCAAATGTATTTTATAAGGCCAATGCTACCCTGATAGCAAAGCCAAACTAGAACTTCACGAGAAAAGAAGTTGTAGGACAATATCTTTGATGAGCCTTCGAGCAAATATCCTCTACCTCTGTTAGGCTTTTCCTGATTGGACTAAAGTAAGTTCTGAACTAATTTATTTACTTACCATTATGGTATTGAGGTGCATCCATTTCCAACAAATGTCTTGAATCTTGCACTGTGGAGAGAGACACTGGATAATGGCCTGCTGAATCACACCCAAAACCAAATACACACTGGATAGAAAGACATTAATTAGATCCCTGCAATCATGGCAGAGCTTTCTATCTCAAGTGTTTTCAGATCTTCCATATAAATACAAGAATTGAGTAAAACAGCAGAGATGCTATTTGTAATTCCCCAAATTTTGATCCCACAGATGCTGAAGTGGATGAAATTCCAGGTCCTGTCCCAAAAAAAACCCAACACTTAAAACAGTCAACGTGATTGACAGTTAACAGTTCAAATGATTATAGGTATCAAAAGAGAGAAACAGCTAAATGAAAACTACCAAGACAACTAAGGAGATTAAAGGGATACAAATAAATAGCTGAATGCATGTAGGCACACCATGCAGGATACGAAATCATACTTCAGTAAAGAAATATAGGTTGCACAATGGAATCAAATAGAAATCCTAAAACTGAAAAAGTTAATTGAAAGTCTTGGCACTAGGTAAGGCCAATCAGAAGAAAAGAAATCAGGATTTGAAGATAAGGTGTACGTGATAACAAAAGTGAAAAGATCCCAAGAGCTCCTAGAAGAGTCTAGAAACTTAAGGACAATTAGATTTGACCATGTGATCAAAAAAGAGAATAATTTCATTAAAATTTTTGTTTTGAAATTATTGCAGAAAGTTTCCCAAATCACAGAATGAAAAGTGTACCCAAGACAAGTGGTTATTTAGAAGCCACCATAGGCATTTAGAACCCCAAACTGAAAAGAAATATTTTGACATGATAATCAAAATGCTAGGGCCAAAGATCTACATCAGTAACAGCATCTGCCTGGCAAGTCCAAGGTCCTGAGTTCAATTCCTAGGGTGCGTGCGAGTGCGCGTGAGTGCACACGCACACACACACGCACACACCCCCAAAAACAAAACCAGAAACTCAGAAAAAAATGTGGATATTAAAATCTGTTAGAGAGAAACACCAAATCACTTGTAAGGGTAAATTCATCAGAATAGCAGCAGATTTCTGAAAACAAATCTTAAAGTTCATGACAGCTTAGTGTAAAATATTTAAATCCCTATAAAAGAAAATAACAATGATAATAATGATTGTCAATCTAGACTACTGTATCCTGTGAAACTGTCCTTCAGAATCAAAGGCAGGTTTACTTAAAAGGAATTATTTATTATAAAGCAGGAACATTCTGAGAGGGTGCTGAGTCCAGTGGGGAGAGTTAAACCCCTTAAAACATGTTGGAGGAAATAGGATACATTTTTAGGTGGGAACACACAGAAATTATATTCAGACTGACCTGGCAGGCTGTGAGAAGCACCTGGACTCAGTCAGTCAAGGTTGACCAGCAGTCCAACTACGTGAGAGGCAGAATGAGGATGTCTTGTCTCAATATAGTAATAAGCTATTAATTGATTTTCAGGTTTCTGCTAAATTTCCACTGCAATGGGGGAAAGGGGAAAGGAAGAAGGAGAAAAGGATACACACACACACACACACACACACACACAATAGTTAAGATAATTATCCTACTAATTTCATTTAGTTCACTGAAAAGAAAGGTTTGTGCTATAATTGTTTGGACAATATCTCTTGCTTGTATCTTGTACCCTGAGTAAGTACTCTGAAGATAACAATACACACTGTATTCATTTTTGTTGCTCTCTTATTAACTTGTTTTGAAATTCTAGGCTTTTTTCTTCCTTTTAAAATTAAAGAAAAATCTATTTAGCATTTATGTCTCAGTAAGGAAAATTTTGAAGATTTAAAAGGAAAAATGTTAGCTTTTATTGTTTGTGGGTGATATGATTTGTTATGGATTAAAAACTGGCAGTCAAATTAACACCACTGAATTAAATCAGCGTGGTGCTGAGTGTAGATGCCCCAACTAAGGAAAGTTGCCAGCATAAATAGAGATGTGGAGAAGAAGAGCAGGGCGTTGTTGAAAGGGTTGCTGGCCCAGGCTGGATACTATAGCCGGTAAAGCCAAGAGGCCGAGGCCACTTATGTGCCTCACTCCAGGTGTTCCACGGAGAGATCTCCGGCCTGGGGTGGAGATGCCACGCCCCAGGGGGTCGGGGGTGTCTCTCCCCGCATTCTCAAAATAAAGGTTATTTATATTTTATATTTCTTATCTTTTCAGCTGCCTGCCGGTCCTCCTCCTCTTCCTCCCCTCCACAGTTCTATCAGTTGTGAGTTCTCCTAGGTTACTGTTTCAAGTCGTTGGTTTACCCACTATTTTCGGAGGAGCTGGGGACTTTGTGACTGAATGACTGCTGTTCATCATGGGGGAGCTTTGTTATTTTGAACATTGCTTCCTTTGTTCTTTTGAGCACTGGCTCCAGAGGGAAAGATGTGTGCTGTTTAATCTCTAGAAGAAGCCTGTCACATTGGCTTCCTGATATAAACTCAGATGTTCCCATCATTGGAGGAATACAGGACCTAATTGTCACTGAGGATGCCTGTGGTACTTTTCAGGGCGGCCCTGGTTCTTATTTTGAGCATCACTTCTTGGCTCCAATGTAGAACCCTGAACCAATTACCACAGATCCTTCATCTCACTTTCATAGACTTTCTAGTTTCCACCTTTGGGCCTTCCAGGTGCAGATGCATAAAACAGACTTGCATGAGTTCTTGTCATCGGCTCTAGACCTCCAGCTGGACTTGTGGGAGGCACTGTCATGGGCTTTAAGTCTTCAGTTTATCTCTTACAGGACATTGCTGTGGGATCCAGGGCCTTAGCTGTGTATCTTGGTCTTTAGTGTTGTTGACAGATTTCCTACACTTTCTTGTATTTAACTCTGAGTGATCATAATAAAATAATATTATGAATTTTGTGTTCTGTGTATAATTGTTCTCCCTGAAACCCCAGACTACAACATGATTTTTATATATAGAAAGTATAAAAGTGTCTATAAAGAATATATCAGATTGCAAGTTTATTTTAAAGTTCCTTTTAACAGGATATAATCTAATGTAATAAATTCAATCAGTCTCTGACAGGCATTCCATAATTTAGCATTAAACACTTGGGTGTAAAATATTAATGAAAAAATCAAGAAAAACTAAATAAAGGTAAGAATCCCATACACCCATGGATAGGAAGACTCTGTCTATTAATTTTACATATATATTCTAATGTATACATGTGATTCCATTTGATATCTGAACTGTAAGAATGTTCAAGTTATTCTGATATATAGAGAGGTCTAAGAATAACCAAAATAATGCTGATAATAACTCTCGAGTAGGGCAAAGGCTAGCAATTTATATTCATATATATATATATGGCTTATTAAATAGGCCTAATAATTAATAAAAATATTTTTACTACAAGCATATGAAATGAATTAATAATACAGAACAGACCAAAACAAACCACCATTTTTATAGTTAGCAGATTTATGATAAAGATGATGATATGCTGATGTGAAAGAATGGCCTAATTGGTAAATGTTTTTGCTTTGACTGAGGATCTATTTGGAAGAAGAGAATTCTTGTCCGGTACAGAACAATCAGTCTCTGACAGGCAAATCTAAAGAAGAAAAGTTCAGGTTTTGAAGTAAACATAGAACAGCGTCTTTATGCCCTAACAGTAGGCCCCAATTATTTATGAAGGCATTAAAAGGATGAATCATGAAATGAATCTTAATATGTATTTCACTATAATTAAGATCTCTGTTCATTAAAAGACACCAGAAACGCATAAACCCTTGGTAAACATAAAGAAAAAACATAACACAAATCTTAATTGAACACCATCATAAAAAATAACTGAATGAGTCAGGTGTGGTGGCACATGCCTGTAATCCCAGAACTCAGGGGCATGAGGCAGGAGGATTGCTGTGAGTGCCAGGCCAGCCTGGGCTGCAAAGTGAGTTCAAGGCCAGCCTGAACTGCATAGTGAAACCCTCTGTCAAAAAGACAAAAACAAAGCAAAACAAAACAAAAGAATGATAATATAATGTAGCATGTTAAATAGGATTCTGGAAAGGAAAAAAATGCCATTGTATACTCTAAAAAGGCAGGTTCAATAAAACATGAAATTTAGTGTATAATAAAATTTAGTTATGTAAAAGTTGATATCGTTACATTATACATTATATCATTCAGCATACAATTGAATATTTGCAAGAAATGGCCAACTACTAGCTTCAAAGTCTTAAGAGATTTCAAAGTAAAGAAATAATTTATTTTTTTGTGACATAGTACAATTAGGCAGAAATTGACAGCTGGTAGATAATACAAAAACAATGATTATAAAAACATAAAAAATGTTTACAAAGTAGTTAAAATAAAGTTTGAAAAATGCATGTCCTTAAATGAATATACCAAAAGTATAGAAATTCTAAAAATTAAAAACTAAAATATCTAACATATAATGAATTAAAAAAAACAGACCCCTGAAATTGAGACTCCATCCAAAAATGGGCATCTGAGATGAATACACACTTCTCAGCTGAAGAAATAAAAATAGCAAATAAATACATGAAAAAATGTTCAGCATACTTGGTCATTAGAGAAATACAAATTAGAACCACACTGAGATTCCATCTCACTCCAAAAAGAGTGGCCATCATCAAGAAAACCAACAACAAATGCTAGATTGGCTGTGGGGAAAAAAATACTTCTGTAGTGTTGGTGGGAGTGTAGACTGGTGCAACCATTGTGGAAATCAGTCAGGAGGTTCTTCAAAAAGCTGAGATTGGAAGTCCCATTTGATTTATGGGAGACATTATGGTATTCTGCTTTTGGGCATATTCCCAGGAGAATTGAAAACATCATACAATAGTGATATATTGTGCACCCATATTTATAGCAGGACAATTTGTAATAGCCAAATGTTGGATGCAACTCAAATACCCATTAACTGAAGAATGGATAAAAAAGATGTGGTATTTTTATGCAATAGAGTACTACTCACATTTAAAGAAGGATCACATTGAGGCTTTTATAGGTAAACGGATGCTACTTAAGACCATAATCATAAGTGAAATGAATCCAAATCACATGTGCAAATACTTTACTGTCTCCTTAGTGTAAGAAACTGGAAGAGGAAATAAAATACAAAATCTTCAATAAGTATTATGAAACGGTAAGAAACTGCTCAAAAAGGAAAAATAATTCAGATAGAGAAAAGGAGAAAAGAAGGGAAAAGAAAAAAGACAAAAATTTACATACATTCACTTAACATAGTTCAGATGACTGTGATACTATGTCTACCAGTTCTTAGAACAAAACAGTTAACATTCATAGGGTTAGATCAATTCTACATGTTTTTATCTGGTAATATGAATAACTCTTTTCAAGATAACTATGCAAAATAACCTTATATATATTCCTACCACCTTGTTAGGAAAGCCTCTACTGCTATTGTTTTGGGCTCTTCGCTATTATTTATTTGTCTCTTATGTTTCTTGTATTTTATTTTGTTTTGTTTTGCTTTTCTCTGTAATACAGAAAGGATAGTTGTACCTGTATAGGATAATATGTGCCTAAATCTTCTCCTAAAGAGTTTATAAGATTTGATTTTATTATATGTGATGGTATTAGTAGCTACTGGGAAGAAAATGAGACATTATGGTAGCCATTGCTGGCTTTCTAACATCTTGTTTTGAAGTCCAATAATGCTTTTATTCTTTATTTTGATTGGTTTTATGATGTTTTCTATTATTTGATTTCAATATGTATGAAGGTATGGACAGCACTTTGAAGAGAACAAGAGACACTATGGTAACCATATTTGATTTTCCTTTTGTCTTTTTTGGAAGGCCTGTAATGCTTTCATTCTTTTGTTTTGATCAGTTTTATACTATTTTGTTTTGTTTTGAAGTCATTGTGTGTGAAGATATGTACAACTAGTTCGAAGGAAATAAGAGACATGATAGTCACTGGTGATTTGTTGTCTTGTTTGAAATCCTGTGTTGCTTGCATTGTTTTGTTCTGATCTTCTTTCTTCTGCTTGTTTGGCTTTGTTTTACCCTCTTTAAAATTTAAAAAAAATGATATTTTTACCCAAACATGAAAAATCTAAAATATCTATTAAAACATATATATTTAATGGAATATATATCTATATATCACTCTCTATATATGTAATAGTTTTGGAAGAAGGACATGGTTTCCTATGCTTTTCAGGCTTCTTGAGTTTTTGAATTACAGCATGAGTCACCAATCCTTGCTATAATGTTCATTTTGCACATTACACCCCACACATAACAAACTAAAGGAAAATATATGAAATGGAATAATAAAGATATACTATATAAATTTCAAATAATAGACACATTAATAAAATATAAATGAAATAACTGAAAGATTAATCATTTTATAAATTAATTTTTGGAGGTTACAAATAGAAAGAGATAAACTGACAATGTTAGGAATGAAATTGTTACAGAAAAACCAATATCAAATCAAATGGAACACTTTTTGCACACGGGAGTTAAAAGAGAACTGTGTATTACACTAGTGGGCTATTGGGACCAAGTCTAAATCACTAGCAAAAAAATCCAGCTTTGCATCAGTTTAAATACAGTTTACAATCAGGAAGTATAAGGCATTACATGATTGGTTACACAGATTGAATTAAGTCATATATTTTTAGGAAAGCTAAATTGTAAACATATTTGCTTAAAAAGGAATTTTTTATCCTAATATAGGAACATCCTGGGGATTAAGGGAAGGGGTTTAAGCAGAGAAAGCAGGGTTTAAAAGTTTCTTTGAATGGGTAACTTTGCCTGACCAAAGTCCATGAAGCCAGTTAGAAGCAATATATTTTCTTAATTAAGGAAACATAAGCTGAGAATAGTCACATGGCCCAGCGCATTGTCAGGAGAAAAGTGGCTCCAGCCAGTCAAGGCTGATTGAATTCAGCAGGATGTTTAAGTGACAGGCAGCAGGAGCATAAGCAGAGGCTACTATTTGATTCTAACTTGCTATACCATGTCTATAAGTTTGTTATTCTCTATCTGTGCCTTTATTCATCAAATAATTGTGTAAGGACACTACAATTGTGCCCCAACAAGATGAGAAAACAGAAAGAAAAGATGCTATAAATTTTTGGAAAAGAGAGGATTTAAATTTTTGCAAATGTATATGGAATTGCAGATGAAAACACATTATTTAGAAAATGAATATCAAAACTGATCCATAAGGAAAGAGAAAATTAAAGAATATTAAAGATGTCTAATCAGTGTTCAATAATATTTTCACGAATTTAAATTATGTTCAAATAACTTCACTAGTGTTAAAAATCAGTCATTTAAGAAGCTTAAATTTGTGTGCACAAATTATAGGAAACAACAAAAAGATATGGAGGTGATTACTCAGATTAAAATAATAGCAAAAAACACACTTTGTTCACAAAGAGAAAACCAGAAGCTAACTCTATTCACTCACACATGCAGAGGAAAAGAATTACAAAACAAAACATAAGTTAAAAAAAAAAAAAGAACAATAACATGGCCAGTATGGAGATTTTTTTTTTACATAAATAATAATCTATTTTAATTGTTTAAAAACTATTAATATAATTCACTAGATTAACTGACAAGGAATGTCATATGATCTTTTTGATAATCTCACAAAAACTTTAGAGAAATTAACTTTGCTTAAAACTCATAATAAATAAGAATAACAACTTTGTGACATAAAATATATCATGCCATAGAATTAAATTTATTAATTTAATGTTGTATATTATTTTCAATGGATATTTTTATATCAGGAATTCCAGTTGATATCTTGATAAACTTCTGCATAGAAATTTATCACACGGGAGTATTTTGAATATCTTTCACGTACATAACCTCCTGAACATTTACATAGTGAAAAATAATTGTCATAATCAAATGAGGCTAGAAATTGACTCTTTTTTATCTAATAGTCACAAATAGTTATTCATTTGGTGTTAACAAATATATTCTGTATTTTCTGTGTAATAAAGCTACTAACTAAAGCAAGAGATGACCAAAGCTTTTGTGGTATAACTCATCAGGACAATATGGGTAGAATGGTCTATGTTGTATTTGTTCTCTTTCTTATTTAAGCCATTTTTTATCCCTCATTTATATTTAATCAGAATCTACCGATATTTTTTAATAATACATGTGGGGCATACAATCTTATCTGTTAAGTTAATTTAGAATGTGAAGGACAGATTTTCAACAAGTCTAGTATATATAGACAGGTTCTGTTAGGACTGACGAGTGCAGAAAGATAATAACTAAACATTCATTCATTTCTTCCTCACTTACCAAAGGTGATCCCTGAATGACAGTACAAATCAGTCATACCGATGTTTTCCATTGATTCTAAAATCTTTATTCCTGTAACATGTCACGCATCCATTTCTAAATTATCCAAATTGACGTGCATGATGAAACTTACCTGCCACTTCTGAGAAGAGCTGCACAGCCCTACGTATTCACTAACTTTCCTTTACAGTTCCACCTGATATATGTTCTGGGGAAGTAGAAATTTTAATGTAATACTGAGAAGGTATAAAATTTCAAATTTATTTTGAAATCTGATGTAAGCTTACAGCTAATAGATAATATTTCTGGTAAAATACCACGATTTTCTGCCTATCTACATAAGACCTTTCTTGGCATGAACCTTCCCCTGAATTTATGAGGGTTGTAGAATATACATCATGTAATCAAAGTATGTATCACACCTAAATTCTGTTCATATTCAATATGATGTCTTACTTAATTTCAGCTGGGTGCGGTGGCACATGCCTGTAATCCCAGCATTCAGGAGGCTGAAGCAGGAGGATTGCTGTGAGTTTGAAGACAGTCTAGGCTATATAAACTTTAAGGCCAGTCTGAACTACATAGCCAGATCCTGTCTTCAAAAAAAAAAGAATCTTAAATTTAGGTTTGTTTTCTTTGTATAAACTAAGTACACACACACACACACACACACACACACACACCCCTGCATAGACATATACACACAGAGTCCCTTACTAAAGGATCAGAATGCAAAATTTCTAAAGGATTTGCTTAAGAATATAGTGTTGCTCCATACTGAGTGACATTGTTAAACCTGACTATGCAACTTTTAGTCCAGGGTACAACACTGAAGTACATGGTTTTTTATCACCATGTACATTTCCTTTGAGGGATTTAAGTATCTCCCTAGAAAGTAAGGCTGAAATCATTACAGATTGATACTCATTGCCAGAATGCCAGACATAAACCCCACTGTTTCTTGAAGCCAGCTGAGTGTGGACTGAAACCTCCAAAAACTGTAAGCTAAATAAATCTTTGCAT
Source organism: Cavia porcellus (assembly GCF_034190915.1). NCBI lineage: Eukaryota > Metazoa > Chordata > Mammalia > Rodentia > Caviidae > Cavia > Cavia porcellus. The sequence goes on along the minus strand of NW_026947484.1, from coordinate 227,591,716 downwards.
TTTATTTTTGTCTTTTTCCTTTTTATCGGTACCAGGGATCAAACTCATGACTGCCTGCTTGCAAGGCAGGCGCTTATGCCGCTGAGCTAAATCCCCAGCCCTTACTTTTTCATTCTTCATGTTGCGTGTCAGGTGTTTTCTCTCAGCCATGAAAGAAAAGTAAGACAATACCTCGGCATAATTGAGAAGAAATCAGTACATTTTCAAATCATTTACACAAAGCTTCAAATGAAATTTATTTTTTCCTATGTAGGTGCAGTTAGGAAGATTACTAAATGTTAATAAAAATAGTTTTATGGAACATTTTTAAATGAATAAATTAGAACAGTTATTTTGATTTCCTTCATACTTTTCATAACTGATTTGTATAGTATTTTGCTTCCATCTTATTTATGCCTCCTTGATTCTAAAGGAAATTTACAACTCACCGCATGTATATCCTTATCTAAAAGTCAAATACCACTCAGTATAGACAGCACAGGCGACATGGCTCAGGTCTGTCCCTGTTACAGTCCATGCAACTACAACTAGATCTCTACTATACCCAGAATTCCAGGGGAAAAAAAATAAAGTGTTGAACTTAGTTGGTGCGTCTAAACTTTTAAAGTGTGTGTTATTTTTTCTTTTGTCTTGGGCTTTCAATTCACTGTAGATAAACCCCCAAAAATATTCTTGCTTAATAAAATTTAGAATAGGAAAAAAAGCACTTAAATCAACTTTACTGTGTCCTTATAAAAGTGTAGCTTTTATTTTTCGTTTATAGGAAAAAGAAACTTACCCTCTCCTGAAAGATATCAAGTATCATTTGAAATTTAAATGCAGCTCCTAAAATTAAGCTGAAATTATAAATAGTGGGGGTTTGTTTTATAAGACAACTGGATTTATCTGCTACAAACTGCTGTTAAAGGACCAACATCACCCTGCCTGCATTGCATCTAGGCAATATTAATAATAAAAAGAACAAAGGATTTAAGAATTTGACCACAAATCCAAGTGTACACAACATTTTTCAAAAGGAAGAATTTCAAATCTTATTTATATACCAGTTTCAATTCTAAGTATTAAAAATGAAAAACATAGTGACTAATTTTGAATCATAATCTGTTATATAAAGCTATGTCTATACATAAAGCTATGTCTATATATAAAGATATGTCAATATATAAAGATGTCAATATTGACATGCAATATTCTCAACAAGAAACTCATTAAATTACAGAAGTAGGCAGTTTGATTTTTAAAATTTTTATTTCATTAAATAAATGATAATTTTAAAATTTTGGTGTGTTACTTCACTAGGAAAAATTTTCAGACAAACTTTTATCTTCTAGATGGAGAAAATTCAGCTACATGATTTTTAAAATACACTTTTAGAGCAAATTGGAATGTGTGTTAGGATTGATTACTAAACCCAAAACTGTTGTTTCTCATTTTTGTATCTAGAAATTTTTACTCTGTATTTAAACCTGTGGAAAATTTCCAAAATATAATAGCTGAAATTTCTAAATGAGGCATAGATGCATAACTGGAATTTGTGGGTTAAAACCCGTTCTGAAGAGGTCCTGGTAAACACCTTTACATGAATGAACTCCAGTCCTGAAAGTGACTTGATGGAGGAATTTCAGACTTTCCTATCAATAGAATTCCGAGCTGATCAGAATTTGGAAGAGATTGAGTGAAAGACATTGGCAATAATCCAAGCCTTACGCAATGATTTCGGGTGTCCACTTGAGCTAAGAAGGAGCAGAAAAATAGCACTAATGATTTTTTTTTTTGTCCTGGAAAAATAAAATTCACCTCAAAGGTGAAGAAACAAGAACATTTAGCATTTAAATTATTTATACCTACAGTTTTTTGCCCTTAAAATATCTGTCAGCTATTGCTTTTTCCCCCAGAAGCTGTACAAGAAAATTTTACAAGAAAATGAACTCTACTTTACCATAATTATTCTTATAAAATACATATATATTGCTACAGTCACTCTTGTGAAATTGGTTCCTCATGCACCTCATTATACAATGACACAGTACCCTAAAGTAGCAGTTTAGGAAATAAAGAGCCCTGTAGTTTACCTTGGTTTGGGTCAAGCTGACTTCACATTTTCAAGAACGAGCATGACAGAGAAGAACAGACAATTTTGTAGACAGTAAAGAGAAATAGATGTTGATAAAGGTTAATTAGTTACACTTAGATGACTATATAATTTAGCTAAATTCTCACTTTTTCTTCCTCTTTGTTCTTCTTCTATGTAAAGCACTGTGAGCACAATACTTATCCTCAAGAAGGAAATGCAAACTAATGGTTCTATTCAGGAGATGCTGCTAAAACAGCAGACAACCAGGGCCAAGGGCAAGGGCAAGAAAGTGACCTCTTAAGAACTGGACCGTACAGCAGGAGATGAGCAAGGGAAGCTTCGTCGGTATTTATAGTTTCTCGTATAGTTTCTCGCGTGGCTTGTTTTATTTCCTGAAAGTCATCCTAAAAGCACCCCAGGCGCCCATACTTTGTGAAAAACTGTCTCTTGGTGCCTCAGAAGATTGGAGATGGCTGCTTTAGGGGCTTATATTTGTCATTCTTCACCAAAATGTGCTTCTAGTTTTATCTCACCTGAAAAGAGAGAAGAATGTTGGGCTGGGTGCTGGCAATTAGTGACTTTGTTAAGGGTCCCTGTCTCCCACAGTGTGTTTGCAGGGGATGTTGCCTGGCCACGCCCACATCAAAAGTGTAGGAGAAGGATGTTTCACTAATAATATCTGCTACAGTAATAGTTACACAGGAAATGCCAAAGGTGGCAAAGAAGACTTTTTACATATAAAAGGCAGAGGAGACACTATTTTAGGTCTAGGAGACTGGGTTCAGAAATGATCAGGCTTTTGCTGAGTGATAATTGCTATTCAGAATGAGAAGTGTTGTGGCTGAAATAACGTAAATCTGGAAGGGAGGAAAGAGAGGACTGGGAATTATGAATTTGAAATAGAATTTTTTCTTAGAGGAAAAGGGAATTTTTCTAGAGTTTAAGGGAGAAGAGAGAAATGATCATACTTTTCTTAGAAAAAATATTTTCGGAGAAGAGACAATGGATTTGAGAGACAGATGAGGCAAAACACCAGTGTGATCGCTGATGAAATGCTACACGTTTACTGGAAACAGTACTTTGGATAAAATAATAAAGGAACAATATCTCTACCTCCAACTAGCTTGTAATCTAGTGGAAATCAGACTCATAAATAACAGAAGTGTATGTCTAAGTGTTCTGTTAGGAAACACTTAAGAGAAAGGCACAGAGAACATTGTATTCCTCCCTGATGGAGTCATGACTTCAGATTTAAATTCACACACTTCAAGATTATTTATTGGCTTTCTTCTCTTTTATTTCTACACATTGGCACTGAGCTATTGAATGCACATAAAGCAAAGGATATGTTCTTATGAACAGTGACCTTCTGTTCATGGAGCATGACAGCTCCTTCTAAATCACTTTTCTCCGCAAACTCACTCATTAGAACCACCCCTCCCTCCCTAAATGCTGAATTTAGTAGCCCTTATTCTTTGACCACATCCTTCAGTGAGGATATTTGAAACATGGATAAGTAATGGTGGGAAGTACATTGAAGTGCTATGCCTGTTATTAATATGTGGATTCTAAAAAAGTTAGTAAGAAAGTAGTAGGGAGACTATTATTAGACAAAGGGAATGAGGGGAGGGGAGGGATATAAGGCTAGTAATGTGAGAAGGATATGAGCAACCACCACCCTCAGACATGAAACTAAGGAGGAGGACGTGGAGAAGGGATGATAGAGGGTGAATATTATCAAAATATATTAGATGCAAAAATAAGTCTGCAAAAGTTTCCATTAATCTGTACAAGCAATTAATAAAGGATGAAAAATTAACAAAAGCATTCTTTAGGTTCTTTTCCTCTTATTATGAAAGACCAGATTACCTGGCATTGTGTAATGTTAATATGCTTATCATACAAAAGCAATTACATACACTGCAGTATAATTGGCAGTATTCATTCTTACTATGTTGCTTTTCTTTGAAATCACCTCTGATAATATTCCCTGGATCTGACTAAAATAATTTTACATTACCATGTCCATTTTTGATTAGTGCTTTTAGTGAGATTGTGAAATTTTTCTGCTATTACCCCCTTCCCATTTTCTGTACCTCTGATAACTAGATAAGAAAATTAGAAGTCATAACAAGTTATACGATCCTTCTTTTCCTAGCAACCAAAGTGCTTGTTAAAATAAATAAGCTCTTATTTATGGGGTAGAAATCAATCATGGTAATGCTATTTAGTGTAATGGGAATTGGCTTAATTATACTGTTTTTTATGCCATTTATTTACGATCATGTCAGCTTTTCTATAACTACTTTTCCTTTTAAACTCACATAGGGCAAGATTTCCATCTACCCTACTCTATACAACATGAGAGAGAATCATTTGCTCATGCATTTAGTTTTCTGAGCGACACTGAGGCTGATTTTCTTTAAAAAGACTATGCCATAAAACAACATTGTTTATTTTATTAGTTGCAAATATTCATTAAAGACATTAATTTTCTAAAATGTTTATATAAAAAGATGCTTAAATTCTATGTAATTACCAAAGCACATTGACTAAATTTCTTTTTATGTTATGTTTTTGCCCAAATATTTAAAAATAAATATATAATTAATCCTTCATAGTTAAAAAATAAACATTTCCCTGCTCAAGAAATGAATCTCCCTCAATTTATGAGTATAAATACAATGATGAAATTTAAAATCGGATTTAAGAAAGACCTCTGGAGTTATTTCCAGCATAAAGAAACCATAAAGGGTCAAGTGTCTTCCTAAAGCTATTTTGACAAGGAGAAGCATAATTCAAGAAAAGACCAGAGGCCATGCATTCTAAAGCTTTAGTTTTATTTATAGATATGACATCATGTAGATATGATCAAACTTTGCTAGACTTTGGTTTTCTGTTTTCTTGGACCGAAGAAATGAAAGAGCTGCATAATCTTTAAGTTCTCTTCCTACTTTAAAGTTCAAAGCTTGAAATCAATGCCATACTAGACTTAAGAAGTGTGGCTGGTGGCAGAATTCCCAAACAATTAAAAAATCAGTGTCAAGCAGAGAGGAGGGTAAGTGAATCCTGGCAACAGCAACACAGGGCAAGCTACTAGTGTCATCATTAAGAGAAAGACAAAAGTGTATGGTTATTACCTGGGATAGCTGGCAAGTGTGATAGGTCAAGACTTGTAACTCAAGCCAGCCAATATACACAGGGAATCTTGTAGACAAACTCAAGAAAAGCCACAGGGGAGATGATGAAAAAACCTTGCAAGATTTTAAGCAACCAAAACTTTACTCCTTTAAATGTCTGAATAACCAGAATAGTTACATTTTAACAGTGAAGTACTGAGTTAATACTGAGCTTAGCACTTTGAGTCCAAGATCAAAAATCAAACGTCATCTTAAGGAGTCAACAGCAATGAAACTATGGAGAGAATCTGTTACACACCTGGAGAAGGTAGAGTAAAATTAGGCAGAATCTGATCAAGACTGCCTTCTTCCTTCTTCCAAATATATGTGTAGATTTAAAATTTAGACATACAGATATATGCACATATATATGTATATAAACATACATATATACCAATATTAAATACAATATGTATATGTGTAAATATTGTCTTATTGATACTGTGATAAATTATACAGTGATTATATAATGAATATATATACATATATATTCCTTACTTTGATTTCTCATTAAAAAATCAGGGCCAAATGGAGAACCAGAGAGCAAAAATAGAACTGCTTTAAATACAACAAAATTGTGAAAATTGGCCTTATGGAGTTTTACAGAGAGAAGAAAATTGATGATTAACAGTTATTCAAGTGATGATTTGAGAGGAGTGGAGGAACTGGTGCCCCCAGAAGAAATATTAGAGGGATTTTTTTTCTGAGAAGTACTTTACACAAACTCTAATATGCGACCATTCTAAAAAAGCCTCCATTCAATATCTATTTCTCATTAATTCAGTAAGACCCAGAGCATAGATAAATGGTCACCTATGTGTTCTCAGTCATCCCTTGACCCTAAAAACATGCTGCAACTCTAAGAGAGTGGTTCTCAAGTGATGATTGGAAATAATCTTTGGAAATATTTATTGTCAAATTACAAATATTCCCCAGAAAGACCACACATTCCTACAAATATACACGGTACACAAACCACAAACATGTCTCACATCCTGAAAACACTACCCCTGCATAATTTAATGATTCTAGTTTCTGTCTGATACTGAAAATTGGGCTGTAAGCGTTACTTGTCTATTTGTCTGAGTTCTGTAATAGTAAACATGTTTTAATATTTGCATCATTTTTCTCATTGTATAAAAGACTTTAATCTCTAAAACTATCATTTTCTTTGCCTTATTCCAGGTAATGGTCAAATTCAATTCCAGTTACAGCTGAAATGATGCTGGTAACTGAACTTCTCAATTATGCAAAGGAGTTTATGCAGCGCCCTTTCTGTGTGAACTTAAATCTGCACCTGAGAATCCCCTGGCTCTTGCCCTTAGCTAGGTTTCCATTTGGAAGACAGACACCTCCTTTTATCATGAGATAAAACATTTCCCACTTGTCAAGGGGTTTTATCTGTTCTGCTGCAGATGAAGCAGGATGTCAATCTGACCCACCAGCGACACATCAAGGGGAAATTTATCTGGAAACTTCCACAGAGGAGCACAACTGAAAACAACAGGTGAGCCCAACACCTGAAATAAAGGAGGAGAGCTGGTTTATGTAGTTTGAGCACTGAAGTGTAGCCATCAGTTAAGAAATATCACCCTCTGTAGCTGGTTCCTGGACTTCTGTGGCTGCTTTGTGGGGTGGAGCGCTGGTCTGAACATTCCCTCTCAGTTTAACTCTCCTTTCCCATCTTCACGTACAGTTTCACTCTTGGCATCTATTTACTCTTCATCTGTGCACCTCTGCTCTGTGGTTTTTGAAGGGATAATCTTCTTTCATCCTGGAAATTTATGCCATTTCTCAAGTCATATTGTCTAGTTCCTGCCTTGTCCTGAATCCTCACTCCTGCTTTCAGTATGTAATATAACTTCTCTATCCTCTGCTCACATCAGTTCCCTATTTTTCTCAAATAGAGGACACCCTTTGTTATTCATTTCATAACAGAAAATGGAGATCATTTTTCTGATGTCTGGTGCTGCTTTCAGGTTTTAGTATTACCAGTATTACCCATCCATTCCTTTTCCTTTGAAATCTGTCCTTGTCTGCTCCATTTATTTATCTTATATTCTGCTAATCCTTGTTTTTAATTTTATTGTTTCCCAGTTGAACACCTGTGCTGGGTAAGGTATTCTGGTTGATATACTGAATAATTACATGATGAATTTCCTAAATAGATGTATTAGTGTAAGACAGAATAATACTTTACACAGTATAGGTGTGAGTATGACATAAATAAGTAGAACAGATGAAGATGGATTTTATAAATAAGTATATTAACAGAAGGTAGAAGTCTAGTTGAACCGTAGAATAAGAGAATGTACACTTTTCTCCTTGTCTGAATAATAAAAGACATCTCTTGAGGAGACAATGAGATGAAAATTGGGCTGTAAAATCATGTATACAAAGGAGAAGAGAAAAACACAAACACCAAGAGAATGGAGATTACAGTGCACTATCGGAAGGAAGCAAGTTGCCACCTTGAAATGAGTGACATTGAATTTCAAGGGTTATATATACAGAGAGATGATAATGAAATGTGCAGTTTGAGAAGCATACTGTAGGACAGAGGCCAAGGGAAGAGGACAGTCCATGGGTATGTTCTCCAGGTGACAGAATGGACAGAAGCCAGGTCAGGGGACAACTGAAAGTTACAACTCAATACGACTTAGTTTTATTAAGGAATCTGTTATCCAGAGAACCAAAGACTGAATGAAGATCAAAAAAGACTAATGGGGTAAAGACAAGTTGTTTGCTTAATTATTAAGAATTCATTAATGAGTTTCAAGAGAGGAAATCTCATTAAAGTCAAAGGGACTAAATGAAATGAATTAAGTAGTTAACCATTAGTGAATGAATAATGTATTTGTTATTGGGATAAGATATAGACTACAAAGTTTTGAACAATGAGTCAAATTTGGAGGAGCTCACTTCCTCAGAGAAAAACTAATTATGAGGAATGATATACACAAAATAATAAAACAAAAGTAAGTTACAGTTTTTTGAAACTTCAACCTATTGGGAATGAAAGATTCTTTCTTGTTCTTTAGATTTATAACTTCTTCTAGTTTGATAGAATTTACATAATGGGAAAATGGTAAGAAAAGTCAAAAGGCAAAAATAATTTATTAAATGACTGGCTCAGAGTGAGAGCTAACTAAGTTTTAGAAACCTACCCATACAGATTTTGGAGATTGTTTTTAGGAACTAGGGACCCTTTATCAGACACTTGGAGACAGCCCCAGCTGTGAACTTGGGGGGTAACAACAGTGGACAAGAAGATCATAAAGACGAAAAACAGGCATTGTGATGTCTTGTGCAGATACTTTTGCTTTGTAATTTCACAAAAATTTAAAATTAGCAATTATTTTGAGTGCCAGATTAAGTATTTTATATTGCCATGTCCTGCTGTTAAAAGATTACATACCTTTGCTGTTAAGTGTATAAAGAAGGTAAGAAGGAGACAGTATCTCTGCCCTGTATTCATTTCTGTATGTATTCTGTATTTAAATATATGCATAATTTAGTGACTTGGAAGGGAAAATGGCAAACAGAAATGATAGCTAAGTCAAGGACCTTGAAATAAAAAACAAGAAAGGACAAACCACGGAGAAGCGTGTATCTCCATTCTTTGATATGAAAAGGAAACAAAAATGCTCTAATCCACAGGACAAAAAGACTTCATGTAGAGCAATTGAAATATCATTTATAGAGGAAGAAGGCTTTGGAAGCTTCCATAAATGGCAAAAAATTGGCATATGTTTGGTCATTTGGCAGAGCACAACGATTTGTTTAAAACTACTGCAAAGAAGCAAGGCAAAATGATGGGGAAAGATTCCTTTCTAGGGAGTCACACCACATTGTCTTGTGAAATTTACTCACAGCTACCTTCATGAAAATAGAAAGAATTTTATAAAGTGAACAGTACAAAGGATACACTAATGGAAGATGGCAATCTGTAACTCATTACTACTGGTAAATCGTTGGGTTCAAATTTCCTCAGCTTTATGTCTAGCCCCTCATATTTTATTCTTATAGGATTTTAAAACTGGGCTTGATGCAAAGCCAAATGCAATGATGAAATTTTGTAGGTATGAGATAAGTGAAGAAGGTGACAGTGACTGATACAAATGCACAGCCAGATTTTCAGATACATGAAGGAGGGCTGTGTAGAATATTAGTGGTCCAGACTCAAACAGTTTGAGCACACTTTTATTAGGAACAGAGGTCTAGTCCATTAACATTAAATAAACATCACTCAAATTATGGATATTACATGATGGAAAATAATAGTTTCCAATTCTTAAGCATTGTAAATGTGTATTATTGCTCAGAAATATTAGATGTCACATATCTTTTGAGTGTTTTGTTGCTTGAAAGTTGAAATGTCATGGACCTCTGCCCAATGCTCCAATAGAAAATTACTCCTTGTGAGTGACCCACATGAACATCCTTATCCTTATCTGCTCTTCATTGTGTAGGACATTATACTGGACTTTCAAGAACCTTAATAATTTTATTGACGTGAAATCTAACTGGATCTTGTATTTATAGCCTTTGAATTTTGGCTTACCTCTTTTTCTAACTTCAGTTTAATGCTTTAAAGGCTGCTTGCTGAGTTAACCAGGTCTTACATTAAGCACTTCTACAACAGACTTTTAGCAGCTCACTAATCTTGGCAAGAACGTTGCTTTCCTGACACCATCAATTGATGAGTTGTGATTTTAATATTACAACCTTATCAGATAATCACTTCAGATGATTGCAGCAAATGGTGTTGCTTTATGAGTGTGTGGAAGCATACGCATATTGTAACTACTAATAATATTAATTATATTAATTTTGAGTCCATTTTGTGTAGTTTTTTATAAATATTTTAACCTTTGTTACCCTTTCAGTTTTGCAACCCTGCGAAGATACAGCTATTATTGCAATCTTTTTCTAAATGATGTGAGGAACAATTATTGTCTATACAGACCTCTGAACAGCAATCTCAGTATGTTGCTTTTCCTGGCTGCCTTTTGCATGTGCCAGATGATGGCAAAGGATAGAGAGCCATGTCCTCCTTTTTAAAAAGTGAAATAGACCAGACACACAGTTTAAAAACAGTATGAAATTGCTTCTTTTGTGTGAGAAATTCAAAGTATAAACAAGCAGGATTAACATGAAAGACAGATATTAGGAAGGAGAAAGAGCTTGTTCAGAATGGAAAGTGAGAGAGATGAGGAGGGGCGGGGGGTATAGCTTGGAGGCAGTGCTCCTGGCTGGCAAGCATGAGGTCATGAGTTCAGTTCCCAAAGATGGAGGGTGGAAGGAAGGAAGGAAGGAGAAAAGGAAAAGGAAGTCTTTGTTTGTTTTATGTTATGGGAATCAAACTCAGGACCTTGTATTTGCCAGGCAAGGCACTCTGCCACTGAATTGTGTCCCTGGCCCCTGGAAAGGGTTTTTTAGGAATGAAAAATGTTTTTAAAAAATGAAAATAGATCTTTTGCCAATAAGGAGGGGGAAAGGGATGGAGGGGGTGTGGGCAGGGACAAAAAAAAAAAGAATTTAGATGAGTCATATACAAGTACAAATCTCCTATGATGAATGTGATCATTATGTACTGCAAATGTATATCAATAAAAAAGTAAACTTCTTAGATCCTAAGATTTTTATTACAGAAAAATTGTGGAATTCTTGTGGAAAAATCTCGTATATCCCACAGCTGTTCTTTATTGTTAACACTTTACATTAGTGTGACCTATCTGTTACACTTGACGAATTATTCTAATGAATTACTATTAAAAATTCATACTTTATTTAAATTTCCATAGCCTTTACATAACATATTTTTTCCTGGGCTAGGATCTTACTCAGGATTTCTCATTACATGTAGTTAGCATGTCTCCTAAGCTTGTACAAACTGACGATTTCAATCTTTTCTTGATTTTTGTGAGATTGACAGCTTTGAGGAGTTGGGATTCTGTCTAATATTTTCTTTCCCTATGATTAGGCTGAAGGAAAGATTTTTGAGAGAAATATAACATAGAGAAAATGCCTTTCCTATCATATCATTTTCAAGGGTGAATACTTCAAATACAATTTATCACTGTTGATATGGATCATGATGATACTTTCTGAGGTAGTGATTGTCAGGCTTCTTACCTCAATATTATTATTCCTTTTCTTTCCTTAATGTGTCCTGGAATGAGATCACTATAATCTACAGTTACAGAGTTTGAGCTGTTGTCTGCCTCCTAAGGCTTGGAGTATATAAAGAATACTTTAGGAACTATGTGTGAAATATGCTTATCTATCAACTAACTGTCTATTGATGTGCTCTATCTACTGATCGATCTGTCATCCATCTAACATTTTTAATCATTTGTTTTAGTATGGACTTAGATGTTCATTTTTATATTTTGGTTTATATCCCAACATTACATTATTTATTTTCTTGATCAAATCATTCTATCTTTGAGCATTGAGCACATTTTGACAGCTGGTTTCTGTATCTAACTTTCACACCTTGCTGGTGGAGTATTTCATGTTCATCTTTGAAAAGAGAGGGCACTTAATAGTTTCTCAATCCTTAAATCTCTAGTTAGAAGACAATTTTAGAATTTCTGTTTTCTAAGTTAATGAAAAGCAACACACAAATAGACACTTAACCTGAATACTTCCCTTGATTTTATGTCAATAATAAATAGTTGAATGTTGGGTTTTTATTTTTTTCATTAAGACCTCACATTGTATATTTTATAAGCACAAAGATACTCATTGCTTGTACTTGCATGTTTTTTTGCCTGTTACATTAAAGAACTGTGAAACTGATTGAAAACAAACCTTAATTACATTACTTTCTGCAGCAGAGAAATTTGACAATATCTAACACTGGGTTATTTCTCGGAATTGTCTTTAGTGCATCACTGGAAAATAACTAGAAATATATATATAATTTAAATATAAACTATTTATTCTAATAGACCTGCCCTTCAATACAATTGGATTTCATTCTATATTTTATTTATTTTCTCCTATTCATTTTGTCTGTATCAAAAATAAATCTATTTACACATGCATTTCCAATTTATCAGGCTTGTTATCTATGTTTATGATACATTTACATTCAAACACCACATAAAAATACATTCATTTTTTAAATTAATATAATAGACCAAACAATCTTTGTTTAAAATGATCCCATTTGGAGCTGGGAAGATGCAGAACAGTAAGCAGCAAACTAAAAAGCTTCTCTGAGAGAAAGAGCCCCGACGCTGGAATATAGGGGAGGAAATGGAGAATGAATGAATGAGGAATGGAGAAGGAAAAGCAGGAAAGATGTAGGTCCCCCTGACCAGGAAGAAACTAAAGCGAGAACTGAAGCCTACAGAAAGAGTTTACAAAAGAAAAACTTGAACAGAAGAAGGCGGTAGCTGGCGGCGCTCTCACCAGAGCTGGTCCCACTGTGCCAGAAGCACTGTTGGAACCCGGAGATGCATGCTGATGGCTGGCAAGCCTGGAGGCCTTGGTGGGGAGATGTAAGGGCAGAAGGGAGCAGTAAACCAGAGAAATGCACTGGCTGACATGTCCATACTCACACGGCTGGGACTCAACGAACTGCCCGGGTTCCCGCTGCTTAGACTTCCAGGAGCCACAGTTGTGCTGGGGTGCAGAGGCATTGAGGTCAGGGATCAGGGAAACTAGCGGACTTGCATTGACCTGCAGTGAGTGTTGGAAATAAAATCTTTCCACGGGAAAGGTAATGACATCTAGGAACCGGGCAGGACTGGCAGAAACAAGGTAGTACAGAGACTTCAGTCAGTTGTTCCCTTCCCAGATGGGATTGGTCAGGTGTGCTTGGCCTGGGTCACACCCCTGGCTGGGAACCAGTAAGATGCCCCAGACCAATTCCCTGTGGGCTGTGGGTAAAGGCCTCAGCAGGCTGGCCGCCCCAGAGGGGAGGGGCCAACATACCCTGTCCCTATTTACACTTCAATAACACACAGGAGTAAGCAAGGTCACCTAGCCAGCAGCTCTTCAGAAGAACCAGAATCAACAGCAACAAAAAAATGGGACTGGGGCCTTCTTTATATGCCTATATGGAAGAAGCAAAAATATGAGAAGAAGAAACAATAAGAAAAATCCCCTAGCCCCCAACCCTGAGAACACTGATCCAGGAAAGGTAAATACAAAAGAGATTGAGGACAGCAAACATGCAATATCAGACACGGCATCAGTGGACATAAAGGAATATATTCGGGGCCTTATGGACGAGTTCAAAAGTGAAATATTTAACCAAGTAAAGCAAGATATAAATAGATTAATAAAAGACATGCTAAACACCTCTCAAGAACACACAGATGGAAGAATGGAGGAACACAAACAAAGGAGAAAACCATTTGATGAAGAATATAAAGAAAATATAGAGAACATGAAGCAGATTCAAAGAGATTACCAGGAAATTAAAAACTCCATTGAAATCTGGCAAAACTGCTTGAAAGAAACTAAGGATAGATTATCCAAACTGGAGGACAGGTTTGCAATGTGGGATCATGAAAGGAAAAATTCTTTAAGAATAATAAGGAAACAAGATGACAAAAGGATCTATAACTTAAGAATAAAGAATATGAATGAATAAGCAGGGGTACAAACAAAGGAACTACAAAGGCTATTCACAGAAATAATTAAGGAAAACTTCTCAAACAGGAAAAGGAAATGATATTCAGATATATGAGGCATACGGAACTCCAGCCACCTACAACCAAAACAGAGCCACACCCAGACATATAATAATCAAGATCCCAGAAATTCAATATAAGAACAGCATATTAATTCTGTTAGAGGTAAGAAAGAGATCACCTATAAAGAAAGTCCATCAGAATTATGGCTGACTTCTTGACACAAACCATCAAGTCAAGAAGAGCTTGGAGCAAAATATTCCAAGCCCTGAAAGAAAATAACCTCTGGCCCAGATTGATTTATCCTGCTAAACTGTCTCTAGAAATTAATGGAGAAACAAGATCCTTCCAAGACAAAGAGGAACTGGAGAAATTCACAGCCACCAATCCAACTCTACAGAGAATACTGCAGGGCATTCTAGAGAGACAGAAAAGTACCAGGATTCCAGGAACAGTGGCAGAGAGGCCTCAATGAATGGATCAGAAAGTAGAATGAAGAAGACAAGCGGACAACTAAGGGCAAACAAAGAACATAACAAAAATGAGGCAGAGAAGTTTAGTTATAAACTATATAGATGGCCTTGATACACTAAATTAAAAAAAAAGAATCACAGGTAGAGTAGACTAGGAGGTAGGGTCCACTGAGATGCTCTTTATAGGAAATACAATGAACCTGAAAAGTGTATATGGACTGAAAATTGAATATGGGAAAACAGTGCTCTATGGGACAGTGAGTCAGAGAGTAATAGGGGCAACGAGACCAGTATTTGTGGACAGGTTGGAAAGACAGGCTTTAATGGGTAAAGGCACATAATTAGAGATCAAGTCCAGGAGGGAGAAGGTTTGGAACCACTTAGGTAAATAGCAGGTTGCCCCCCACCCCAATTTAAAACCGAGGGTCTAGGTGAGACTCAAAAATACACAGTGCACTGTGGGGAAGTGGAAGGAGAGGAATGGTCTTTATTTTTTTTATAGTCTTTTTTTTTTTAAATCAGTACCGGGAATCAAATTCACGACCACCTGCTTGCAAGGCAGGTGCTTACACCACCGAGTTATATCTCCAGCCCCAGGAATGATCTTTAAAAAGATAGCAGAAGATATTGTCAATAGTGCATCAAGAATTAAAAACCCTTATTACTTGCACCACTCCGCTTGGATAGATTTTATTCTTTCCCAGTTTGTCTACTTGCATTAGATTTGAGGGCACAGACAGCTATACCAAAAACACCAGCATATGGCACAGTAATCATCTTTAATTTCCTATTAACTTAATTTGGAGCCCTGTATGACTTATACTGGTTTATCATGACTGATCTTAGTTTAATCTGGTTTGTTTGATTGCTGTTTGTTATCGACAGATTTTATTCAAAACTTATATGATTGATAGTATCAAGTCTGAGAGTTTAGGCAATTAAACTGAAGATGACAAAACTCATTACGATACCTATTCTCACTTGATTACTACCTGTTTTTGAAGGTTTATACTACATACAAAATTGTTTTTATTAATACTATTATGTACCAATATATTCCATTATACTATGTCTAATGATATAGCCAATTCTATTGAAGATAACAAGAGAAAACATAGTAACCATGGTAGAACCCGTTGTACAGTGGTCTTATATGTCTTTTTCATTTCATGTATTTATAGGAATATGCTTTGTTTTGTCTTGCTTTGTTTTCTTTCTCCCTCTAATACAGAAAGGATAGAAGTACATGTTAAGACTCATGCATGCGTATAACCAATAAACAGTTTAGGAGAATTGATCTTATCTTATGATACATGATGAAATGAACAAATACTTTGAAGAAAAAGAGACACTACAGTACCCAGTGCTGATCCAGTAGTATCATAATGTGAAACCCAGCAATACTATTATTCTTTGCTCAGAGTGATTTTTTGTTGAACAGAACTGGTTGCAGTCTTGCTGTTTGAAACCCCGCTTTATATGCTCCACTTTTGTATCTTGAATAACTATTTGTAAGAGGCCAATATGTAAATATCAACTAGTGATTTCTTACTGTTTATTCTTTCTTTGAAAGTATGTATTATTTCTACCCGTTTTTCTGTTTTGTTTAGTCTTTCTTTAAAATTTTTTTAAAAAGAGCAAAGGGAGGGAAAAGTGGAAAATACTGTCACTTTCTTATTATCTTACCTTGAACTCTTGCATTGTTTACAATTTTATTAGTTTTGGCTTTGTTCTGTCTTTTGCTAGATGTTATGCTTTTAGATGGTAAGGGCAGCTATTTTGAATATAATGGGGAATATTATGGTAATCATGGTTTCCTATTGTATTGTTTTGAAGCCTTATAATGCTTTCATTCATTGGTCTGATTTTGTTTTGTTTGATTTTATTATGTGAGATGGTATAAATGCTATTTTGAAGAAAACCAGACATTATGGTAGCTATTGCTGATTTACTATTATATTGTTTTCAAGTCCTACCATGCTTTTGTTCTTCCATTTTGATTGGTTCTATCCTGTTGTGTTTTATTTGATTTTATTATGTGTGATGGTATAGACAAATTTTTTGAGGAAAATGAGGTATTATAGCAGTCATTGTTTATTTTCTGTTATTTGGTTTTGAAGTCCTGTAATGCTTTCATTCTTTTGAATTTTTTTTTACTATATTGTTACGTTACTAGCAAATACAAAGCTTTTCCTAAATGTTGAATAAATCTATGCCTGCCTTCAAAAGTGATGAATAGGATGAATACAGTGAGCTTTTGCTGCTTAATAAATATTAAATTGGTAAATCATGCTTATGATTCAATTTGCTTAAAAGTTATACGGCAGTATCACATACAATGAGTATAATGTATCAGTGCCTTGATTTTACTAAACACATACTGAACACTTGTCAAATGCTGCCACCTAATGTGTGCAAATTATTTCTTTTCCTCTTGCTCAGCAACCTGGTTATAAAGTTGAGGTAGGCAGTGTGGAGAGGTGATGAGCTGCTTCCGTGGCCGTGTTTCTGTCCCTAAATGAACACTGTCTTTTGAGCTTCCTAGGTGATTTTATTTTCCATGTGTGATTAAGCAGTTGGTCCAAGATTTTTGTTCTTTTAACCACATCTTCCTTCTGCTTGATATCATAGGGCTGGAATAGGAGTTATTAGAATTCATTCTCTGTCTTTTCAAAGCATGTCACATGTGCCATGCATTACAAAGAGGCAGAATGATTTTTTAGTCCAATTCAATATTTAAATAAGTCTCTCTCCTTTGTTTTGAATTTTACTAGGTGATACTATTATATTTATTAATAAAATGTATTGCATCTGTAAGTAGGAAATGAGAAAACAAAGAAATGAAACAGTGTGTGTGTGTGTTTCTGTTGTGAATCTATGTTTAAAAATTGCTATTCTCACAGCACTCTCATTTACAGTACTGATTCTTATGGAAGTTAATCTCAAAAATTGAAATTCTAACTTTTAAAATAGATCCTTGTATTTTTCAGAAAACAATGAAGGGAATTTGACAGGCACATAGACAATGTCTGGTACTGACAGTGTTCACAAGGTAAACGCAAAATCAGTGCATTCAATTACGTTTTGGCATCTTAGATAAGTAAAAACATCTGCTAATGTGATAAAGGTCTTAAATGCAGGGTTTTAAAGCAAAGCATAAGTCTTAAATAACATTTCAAATCATAAGCTTTCTTAAACCTTCGCCTGTTTTTAAAATATAAGTAATTGTACACATGGTTATTTTCAGCCCATTTCCAGAATCATCATATCTAATAATATTATAACTTCATTCCTTCTCCAAATCATTCACCCATTCATTTTGCCACATATATTTATTAAAAAAAATTTTCATGATGCATTTTGAAGAGTTCATAGTTGCTATATTATCTACTGCAAATTAAGACCCCATAAGATCCACATAGAATTCCTTAAAAGACAACTTTATTGAAACAAATAAGCTGGGTCAGTAAGTTTCTTTAACTGTAGTATTGAAGTTCTATTGTCATGTTTCATTCCAAAGATACAAACTTCTAATTTAATTTTTAAAGTACAACCTTGATTCACTGGCCACAGAAACTTACGGTTTCTTATTTTTTAATTCACGTTTTCATTTATAACATGGAAATGTTTCTTTTACTTTAAAGTAGGATCATTTAGTCTCTCAAGCTCTAAAAATTTCTAAACTTCCCATTGTAAATGACCTACAAGTAGTTGATTTTAGGAGCTGCAAATTATAAAGTCATTATGGTCTTCTAAAACACAATTAGCAGTTTTGGTATGATCATATGTATCAATAGACTTCTAATTAAAAGATATAGTACTATAGCTGTAAATACAGAAGTAAACTGTGACTGAATATCTATTTGTCTATGATTTATTTGTCTATCTTCTTCCCAGTTTCTGAAATAAAATACTACAATTAAAGTGCAAACACCAACTAAAGCCTTCTTTATGTCATTCTTCTCCCTCAGGTTCCAGAGGTAGCCATTGTTATGAAACTTGTGTGCATTATGTACACATCTATTTTCACATTCACTTTTGATTCTTGTAAGCATTGGACACCTCGTCACCTTCTCAGGCTTGCAGGTGGCTTCCTGCTGGGCCCTGGTATATCAAGCAGTGTTACTGTGTTCAATGGTGCCCATCCCATAGATGCATTTTTTCAACATTCCAGTAACTATGTTTCTGCCTGCATGCATCAGCCTCATTAAACTGCTGTGCTATCCTGGATGCTACAGCCATTGCATCTAAAGTGAGGGCCAGACCTCAGTCTTGGAAAGTAGCTGCATATGGGGGTCAGTGTTTGCCCCAAATCTGCTTTTTCTCCTACAGTACCTTACTTCATTCCTTACAGAATAATGCTCCCTAAAGCTGATGCTTCTGTATTTGCTAAGTTTTTCTTCATTACCTGGTATTCTTCTATTCCCAGGTGACAATCTTGTAAATTAATAATTTATTGTTCAAAGTGTTCTGTGGTTTCTTTTTTCCTGTCTTTATCTTGAATTTAAACACATATTTGCTGTAATATATGTTATTTCAACTAGACAATATAAAATAATTAGCATACACCAATACATAAAAACTTTTAATTTTTTTAAAATAGAGAATGACTCTAGTAATATGTCTCAGAATATTATGCCAAAGGAGAGAAAATTCAATTCGCACTGATTTAAAGATTCAAATTGTCTTGTCATGGCACTAACCAAGTTAATTCATATAAAATGTATGACAATATATATCCATAATATATTTCTGTGGTGACTGAGGCATAGAACATTTTAACTTGTTCAAAATTTTGCCTGCATCAAAGAGGGAGCTGGCTATTTGAATTTTTCTGGACATTAAGTTTGTACTCCTTACCACACTGTGGTTGTGTGCTTCTCCCAAACTTCTTGGTAAACTTCAGTCTCAGGACTGGACATATCAATAAGGAGTAAGTTGTCAAATAGTTAATTTTTTTTCTTTCTGATTCAAACTCCTTTTATGTTTTTTCTTTGCCCAGGAGAACAGTAGACCTGAGGTTTGAGTTCCTTACAAACATACACCATTTGTACCAAATGCCATTTTAAAGCAATAATGAGAATTAATTTTGGTTCTGTGTTTGCACAATGCGATGTACTTATTGTAAACTCTTGAGTGCAGTTCTCTTAAATGCTGTGCTGATGCTGGTCATTATTATTAGTCTCACTCCAGATCCATGACACAAACTTGGTAATGAGAATTCATCATACTTACCCCCATGAAATCACTGGATTTTCATTTCAACTCTGTATCTGCATAATTTTTTTCTCCTTTGTGTTTTCAATGAAGCTAAATATGCAGTTGGAGGTTCATTAGCAATATTTCAGAGAATTGTAGGAATAAAAGAGAGAAATCAAATAGTGTGAAGTCCAAGATACTAGATTTATAATCACTAATTTGTGGAAAAGCTAAAATGTGAATGGATAGACTTGATGCACTTGCATGAAATGACAAGAACCGAGGAGAGAATTCTTACTATGCTTGAAAGTAAAGCTACCAATTTTTGTAAATTTGTTAGAAAAGATATGATTAAAAGTTAAGATTGTTGTTTGTTTAATTTACATTTTGGTTTAGGGTCAGAGTTCTGTTCTGTTTTCCTTTTCTTCTCTCTCTCTCTCTCTCTCTCTCTCTCTCTCTCTCCCTCTCTTCTCTCTCTCTCTCTCTCTCTCTCTCTCTCTCTCTCTCTCTCTCTCTCTCTGATCTTGGGAATCAAAATCAGAACCTTGCCCTTTGAGGCAGGTGCTTATACCACTGAGCTATATTCCTGACTCTGGCCTATTTTATTATGTATTTATTTATTTATCTATTTTTGTCTGTTTGAGACAGAGTCTCACTATGTGTTTTAAACTGGACTCACTTTGTAGCCCAGACTTGTCTTGAACTTGCAACGATCTGCCTGCCTCAGCCTCCCAAGTGCTGGGATTATAGCAGTGTGCTTTATGATCTGGAAGGTAGAAGTTCCCTTAGTGAGGGACAGCAAAATGAAAATGTTTGTCCTAGTATTCAAGTTGCTTAGGTCAAGTTTCCTTTCTGCTGCTTTCTAGCTGAATGGTCTTCCTTAAATTATTAAATCCTTGGTACTTTTCAATTTTTCATCCAGTACAAGAAAGAAAATTATAAAGTTTAGAGAAGAAATCAAGGAAATTGAGACAAAATACAAAGAATTAGTGAATCTAAGTGTTGGTTCTTCAAAAAATAAATAAAATACACAAATTTGTGAATCTAATGTGAGGAGAGAGAGAGATAGAGAGAGAGAAAGAGAGAGAAAGCTCAAATCAATGCAATTAGAAATGAAACAGGTAAAACCACAACTAACACTGCTAAAAGTAAAAAGAAGTTAGCAGTTACATTCAAATCTGAATGCCAGTAAATGGAGAACTTAGAAGATATGGATAGATTTCTAGACATAAATTAAACCTAGATTTTATAACCCTGAATAGTTCAAAAAGAGGCAACGAAATTGAAGCAGTAGTAAATAAACTATCAAAAAAAGTCCAGCACTGGACCAGTTCACTGCTGAACACTCAAAAACTTTAGTAAACATCTAACAAAACTACTCCACAAGATGTTTAATAAAATCGAAAGGGAAGGAGTACTGCCAAAGTCATTCTTGGAAAGCTTCTGTTTCCCTGACTCCAATACCCGACAGAGGTTCAACCAGAAAAGATGACTGTAGATCAATCTCTACAATGACTACACACACACACACACACACACACACACACACACTATCCATCAAAAAGCTCATACATGGTGGCCAAGTGGCTTCATCTCAAGGATGCAAGGACAGTTCAATAAATCAATAAATTTAGTAAGTCACATAAAACAAACATATAGAAATGTATAATTCAAAATTATCATTCATAGCTGACATCATTCTCTACATAGAATATCTCAAAAAGTTCACTAAATAACTCATAGAATTAATAGTCAAATTCAGTAATATAGGATACAAAGATCATCGCGCAAAATTTAATAGCATTTCTGCATAGCAACAGGGCACTCACTGAGAAAGAAATTAAAGAAAAATATACTATTTACAATTGGACCAAGAAATTAAATGGGTAGAAACACTAAAGAAAAGAAAGACCTCTACCATGAAAACTACAGTGCTCTGAAAAAGTAAACTGAAGTGGTCATCGGAAAATAGAAAGATAACACATATTTCTAAGTAGATATAACCAATACAGTGTATTCGAGATGGGCATATTTTAAAAATTAATATACAATTATGATACAGTGCTAATAAAATCCAACAGCATTATTCATAAAACTTTAGAAAATAATCCTATAGCTCTCATGGAACCAGAAGAGACCCAGAATTGCAAAAGCTACCCTGGGTAACATTAGCAAGCAGCAGGCATCACCACTCTGGACCTAAAATTACATTACAAAGCTTCAATGAAAAAAGCAGCATGTTATTGGCACAAAAACTGACTTGGGGGTCAATGGAATAGAGGAGTGACTGTAAAAACAATCCTGAGCACATACAACTATTTGATCTTTGACTAAGGGGCCAAAATACACACTTAAGGAATGATATCCTCTATACTAAATTCAACTGGCTATCTACATGCAGAAGATTGAACCCATGTCTCTCACTGTGTACCAAATTACAATCAAAATGATCAAAGAACTTAATTTCAAAATAGAAACAGCCTTCTGGAAGGCAAAATAGGTAAAAAATCTTTAGGTCACAGGCATAGACAAGGACTTTTTGAGTAAAACCTCAATTGTACAAGAAATTATTTCAAGAATCAACAAATACATCAAGTCAAATTTAAAAAGAAACAACCAACATAGTAAAAAGAAAACTTACAGAACATGAAAACAAATCTATTGATTGTTCAGGTGGATGAGTAATTATCTAGAGTATATAAAGAACTTAAAAATTAGAACTCCCAGAATAAAAGATCCCGTCAAGAGAATGGGCAAAGTAAATAAACAGACACTTCATAGAGTATGTATGATTAAATACATGAAGAAATGATCAGTATCATAGGCCACTAGAAAAATGCAAATTAAAACAACACTGAGATTTCATTTTACCCCAGAAAGAATTGCCATCATCAAGAAATGAAATAATAGCAAATTCTAGCAAGGCTTTGAGGAATAAGAAATTCTTCTACAATACTGGTGGAAATGTAAACCAGCACAGATACTGTGGAAATCAGTGTGGAGACTACTCAAAATATTTCAATTAGAAATTCCATTTGACCTCTCTATTCTCTTTTTCAGTATCTTTCTGAAAGAGTTAAAGGGGATCACATTACAGTGAGATATGCATGCGATCTGTAGGTCCATGAAAAATGAATGGATGAAGAAAATGTAGCATTTATGCATAATGGGGTATTACTCTTCCATAAAGAAAGGTAAATTTGAGTAATGTCTTGAAAAATGGATGCACTTCGATACCACAATGTTAAGTAAAATAAATCAGACACATACTTTAAATATCACATGATTTGTATTATATGAAAAACTCAAGTTAAAAATAAAGACCAAAAGAAAAGTAAGATAATGAGAAATAGAGAGATGTTTCTGTCTTAAAGGGGAAGAAGATCAAGAGCTAGAAGATGGGGAAGGAGAGGAGGAATAGAGGATCAAAATAACAGGAATTGGGATGTGACATGTAGATATACCAAAACAGCATAAGGAATGCAAACATTATACACTGAAAACATGTAGGTAAAAAGGAATGGGATCAAAAGATGGAGGGCAGGAGCAGGAAGGGAGAGGAAAAGTGATGCAAACAAGGAATTAAGATGTATTATGTACAGGTGCCTTCATATAAGGAATGTGAACAATATTACTACACGCATATACTAATAACTAATTTAAAAAATGCAATCAAGTACGCTTGTCTAAATACTTCCTTCTGTGAAAAAATACAGAAAAATTTCTCTCCTAAAGAGTCATCCAGTCTAGCAAGGCACTGAAATCCTGGGTACATTCACGCATCAGATGTGATGAGCTGGAGGTAGAATTTTTGATGTGTAGATTATGATAAATGTTGTCTGGTTACCAGGAACCTGAAGGATGCTTTTGCTGAGGCTGTTGACGCTTCACTTGGACCTTTAGGTGCCTGATGGAAGACTAAAGTAAATAAAAAGCTTGGCATCTTTGTCTTCATATTGTGTCTGTCCCCTTCTCTGTGAACCACTGAGTCAGACTCTGCTGTAGCTCTGCAGTGTACACATACTGATCATTTAAGAAATGTTCTGTCCAAGACCATAATGCAGGATTGACTCTGTCCTTTGTCCCTTACACCTGGTGTGTACTTCTATCCCGTCCTTGTATTTATCCAGCACTGAAGCATTGAAAGTGCTTCAATCCTATCATAAGCATAGAAAATATGGAAGATAATGATGAAAGCTCTAAGAGTAATTTGAGTGAGTTTCACTGTGTATCAGCCATTCGAATTCTACAGGACCAGGGTTTCCCATTCAGGATGAAGTTTCCAGATAGAGAAAATTCAACAGCTTATAGGATAAGTTGAGCACGACCAGCCAAGCACGTCATAGTAGAAAACCTCTTTTGAAACTCTTCCCACCAATGAAAATGATCGGGATTTAGCCCACCTCAGCAGGCCAGTAAAAATCTTCAGTCTCCTTGTGAGCTAACAGTTTAGTCATATTTTCAGCCAACTGTTCACACCCTTTAACCAAAGTCTCAATTAGGCTGAATCCTGCCCCTGACCCCAGAGGCTTTGCCTGTGCCAGACTCTGCATGGTTAGTCTCTTCTGCTGTCTCTGAATCAAAAGATGTCACAGTCTGGATTCACTAATATCAATGCTCTAGGAAAGCCTTTGGGCCGGGAGAATTGAATGAGTGAATGCACACCTCGTGAGAAAGGGTGATGAATGCAAAGAACCAACAGAACAAGGAGCCAGGAAGTGGAGGACCTGGAAGGTGAGACTAGACATGTTTGCAGGTGCCGGGGCTAGGGGGCGCTCTAAGCTCATTCATGCTGTTGGACTTCATCAAAACTAAGGAAGCCATTAAAGGGTTTAGAAGGCGGGACATATGCGTATTTGCTGTTTTAATGGATTACATTTCCTGCTTATTGGAGACCAAAACAAAGAGGACAAGAGTCAAATCTGAGAAACCAGTTAAGAGATTATTTCAGTCATCCAGCCCAAAAAAAAAAAAAAAAAAAAAGATTTGAATTAAGAAAGAGTAACAGGATGAAGGAAATGGCAAATCAAGAGAGATTTAGGAATTAAAGTTGACTCACTAAGGATGTAGTTTGTGGTGTGAGGAAAAATAGAAGTCAGCACTTTCAGAATCTTGGCTCGAATACAGAGAAATAGAAATTTGCAACAACAGTCCCAATATAAAAGGCAGAAAAATGTTACTGAGCCACTACTTTAAGCAGAGAGTCAAGTTTTCTGTAATTTCCAGAACCACCACGCAAGTGAATTGAAAATCGTAATCCAGAAGGCATGAAGTTTGAGGGACCAGGATCAATGATGCCAAGCCTAAATATTACTGGAATGCTGTAATAAGGTAGTTTCAATACAAGTATGACTGGCAAAATGCCCTTCTGATATCAATAGTTTTCCTAATTCTAGGTGCCTAGAATGACCCACTGAGGATTAACTGTGACTACAGTGCATTTCCACTCCACCCTGAGGCCCCATAACTCTTCCCACAGGCTTTGACTTTGAAAGCTCCCTGCGTGTATTCCCTTGATGCACATCTCCTCATCGAAGTCTGCTTCTTAAGGAAATTGATATGCGGCACCATCTTAGTAAGGCCTCATTTTCATTCCTTTCCATCTAGAGATGGTTGATATTTATTGAGCACAGGATTTTGTGTCCACAGTCTGATATCTAAAAGTACTGGACCTCAGAGATTTAGCTGAGTATGCTGATCTCTCTTCAGAAGTTAGTGATGGCCTTGGGAAACTGGTGTTAAACATTAATACACATTTCAACATCTAATTCCTTTGTGATTATGGCATTTAACTGTTGAATCTTATCACTGATCTTCGGACAATTTTGATACTGCCATGATCTTATTGCTGAATCAAATATGGTTTAAAAACAGTGATAGCTACACCAAGCTCTTAAATGTGCTGTTACAGTAATTATACTAAGACATCTTTTCTAAGTCTGTTTCTACTTCTAAATTAACGATCAGCTTTATAAATTAAGTCTCCCCTGAGATTAGTGTTTCAAGACAAGAGCTATTTATAGATTCTTTTAAAGTGTGTTTGCAAATCTGTATGGCTCGTATTTACTTTTGATTCATCTTCCCTTAAAAGGCAACCGATGACCCATAGCTATGTGTTTATATTTGATGTCAGGAAACATGCTGGAAACTGACAAGAAGAAATCTCTGTTCTCAAAATAAAGAGATATCTATGTCTTTGTGTGAATAGAAGAAAATATTATTTGAGGAAAATGACACTGTAAGAATATAATGTGGGTTTGAGATACAAACACTTCGTGAAACAAACACAAAATGAGAGCTTGTAAGAATGGATGGACTGTATAATATGGAAGATGACACTTTTAAAATTTAACTTTCACGAGAAATAAACATCCTGGAGATGAATACATACTTGTGTGTTTTGGAGTCCTAGTGTTCCTTAGCACTAGGTGAGTGAAGGGTCAATTTTGGTTTACTTGTTCTGTAAAATAGCTATTGCACTGGCAGGAACCAATGAGTACTGGATGATTACTGTTAGATAGTGCTAAGTCTTCCATACTCAGACTTCCGGGGATGCATCTCATATTACCAGAAAGAACAAAGTTGTTCGCAGATAATTTATGCTCACGGATTGGGGATAAAGGGCATATTGTGTTAGAAAGAAGCCATTGAATAAGACAAATCAGAGAAATACGACATAAAATTTAAACTTTTAACTTAAAGTAAAATAAAAAGGTGTCTGGAAACTTCTATTTTTTAGCCAACAATATTTAAATAGTTGATGCACATACGTTACAAGCTACACTCATCTTTCTAACCAGCTTCCTCAGAATGGAGACAATCTCCCAGAGCAGGTCCAGTTATATACAAAGCTTCTTTTCATTTCCTTTTCTCTTTCTCTCTGTCTTTGTTTCTCACCATGTATATATGAAATATCCATATATATGAAGGAAATGTGTATACATGAATTGGATAATGAGTAGAAAAAAATACATTTAACTCCATGAGGAAAAATTGTGTATCTTTAGCTCTTTGGGGGAAATAGGTTGAAAGGAAATAGCTGAATCAAATAGAATTTCTATTTTTAGTTTTGGAGGAATCCCCACACTGATTTTCATAGCCACTGTATCAGTGGACAGTCAAACCAACAATGGAGAAGTGTTGATTTCTCCTCAGTCTCACCAGCATTTGATATTGGTTGATTTATTGATGGTAGCCATTCTTTCTAGAGTGAGATACAATCTCAGTGTTGTTTTACTTCTCATGTTTTGAATAGCCATTGATGTTGACCATGTTTTACTTTATTCACTGGCTGTCTGCATTTCTTCATTTGAGAAATGTCTATTTCCATTTGAATTTTTAGTTTAATTTGAAGGATCTAATTTTTTGTGGGTTGTTTATATATTCTAGACATCAGCTGTCTATAGGAGGGTAGATGACAATATTTTTTCTCATTCTTTAGGTTGTCTTTTCAGTCCATTAGTGGTTTCCTTAGTTGTGTGAAAGGCTTTTAATTTGATGTGATCTTGTTTGTCATTTCTGGGTATTTTTCCTGCACAACTGCAGTTTTGTTCATGAAGGTTTTGCCTACACCATTTCTTCAAGAGATCTGAATGTTTTCTCTTAGAGCAGATTAAGTGCTTTTGTTCTAATGTTCTGATCTTTGATTTGTTTTGATGTTAGTCTAGGGAATGGGGATTGATGTGTCTAGGTTCAGCATTCAGTACATGGATAATCGGTTTTCTTGGCAACATTTGTGAAAGAGGCTGTTGTCTCCACTGATGGAATTTTTTGGTCTGCCATCAAAAATAATAACATAGGTGAATGTGCTTAGAGTCTGAGTGGTTTCTGTGTCTTCTCATCTGCTCCATTGGCTACAAGTTTGTTTTTTAAAATAATGTCATGTTGTTTTTATTATTGTTGGTCTGTAATATAACTTGAAGTCTGCAATTGTGATTTTACCTGTTTTGTCCTTGTTACCCAGAACTTCTTTTGATATTCTAGGTCTCTTCTGGTTACATATGAATTTTGTGGTTGCTTTTGCCACTGTTCATAAAGAGTGTTAATGGTATTTTGACTGGGATTGCATTAAATCTGTATAATAATTTAAGAAATATGCCATTTGACTACACTGGGATATATTTCCACTTTCTCATATCCTCTTTAGTCTTGTTTTTCAGTGTACTATAGTTTTCATTATGGAGGTCTTTATCTTCCTTAGGTTAATTATTAAATTGGTGTTCCTGGGATAGCAATTGCTTTTAATTACAAATAATTTTTTCCCCAAACAGAAATGATTAACAAAATCTTGTTTTTGTTTGCAAACTCTGTATTGAGTGACAAACATGACTGTGCCCATCTTTCCCAGATAAACAGAATGTGGCCATCTTTCCCCAAATTTAGAAAAATAAAATTCATGAACCAAGGTACTGAATTTCTTTTTCTTAGTGTTACTGTGAAGGGTATTTTTTCTCTAATTTCCCTTTCAGTGAGTTTGTTACTGGTGAATAATAGAAATCCTATTGATTTTATAGAGTTGATTTAGTATCCTCCTACATGCTGAATTTGGATTTTAGTTTTAGAAGGCTTTTGGTGAGTTTTTGGGGGGAGGCTGCCATGTCATTAACAAATAGAATAATGACAATCTAACTTTTTCTTTCCCTATCCATATTCTTTTTATTTTTTTCTCTTTCTCTGGCCAATTTATTGAGAAATTTATGGAACAGACATGGCGGTAGCAGACATCCTTAGCTTGCTCTGATTACGAAGGAAAACCTGACCCTTCTCTCCATGTAGTATGATATTAATGATGCATGCGTGCCCATGTTTATAGAGCACAATTCATAACAATGTATGTCTATATGTCTATCAATAAATTAATTTTTAAAATGTATTATTTATACACAACAAAATACTACTCTGACAAAAAGAAGAATAAACTTGAGTCATTTGTATGAAAATAGAGGCATCTTGAGACCATAACATTAAGGTAGCACAGACACACAAGCCTAAATACTGCATGGTCTCTGTTACACTATCATGTTGTTTTTGATGCTGTAATATAAGAAGTTGTACTCAAATATTTCAAGGAAATAGACACTATGGTAGCTACTGTTATGTCGGGTTATCTTGTGGTGAAACACTATGTTGCTTAAATTGTTCTGTTCTGACCTGTGTTATTATCTTGTTATGTCCTCTTTTATCTTAATCTCCTTCTTTCTTTTAATTTTTTAATTAAAAAAAGAAATTTTTACAAAATAAAATACAAATAATTGGAAAGAAGAGAGGGATATTATAATCCCTCACAGGCAATGTATCTTAAATTATAGTTTATTTTGGCAGTGCAATTATCATACATTATATATAATGCATGATATATACATAATATATGACATAGATATATAACATATGAGATAATTAATTGTATAAGGTCTTGTAAGATAAATGAATTAATCTGATGTTGGAAAAATAAAAGGAGGGGGTGGAGAGAGGTAAAAAAGAATAATTGAAATGTTTTATTTTCATGTGCCGATTTCCTATAGTGAATGTAGTTATTATATGCTGTAAACATGTAGCAATAAAAGTAAAACAAGGGCTGAATTATGTTGTGAAATATATATATATAAAATATATATTAATTATAAATATATTATAAATAATTATATATAAATTAATATAAATAATTATATATAAATTAATTATAAATATAAATATATATATATGTTTTTCCAGGATTCTGAAATTGAGGAAGAGTTCTACCTGCCAAAGATTTTCTTTTTGGCGCCTAGGATGGAACTCATAGCCTTGTGCTTACCAGCCAAGTGATTGAGACGCTGAGCAAAATCCCAGGCCCTGAAAGGTTATTTTTTATGACAGTATAAATGAGACACAAAGTCATGGTGTATCTGGACTCATTTCACACCCAAAGAGTTAATCTGAAAGATTTCACAATGTTTTGATCAATGCTAAATGCTTCCTGTCTTGTTGTTTTAAAATGTATTAATACTCTCATTTCAATATCACATAAAAACACTTTATTTTGTGTTTGCTAATTGCTTTTATTTTCTTTTCAGAGTCCTATTACTGAGCTTTTGGACTCAATCCCTGTAAAACTGTGAGAGATATCAGATCCCCAAGCTATCTAAATTATCTCCAAGGAATGACACCACATCGCCTGCAGATCAAAAGTGAGTTTTTAGAGGGTTTACCACCATCATATTCTGAGTTTACCTTCTTTTAGTCTATCTGTAGAAAGCCTCACAACATTACCATACAATTTGTAATTTTGTGAAAATTGTTTTCTCTCTAATTTTTTCAAACATTTTTGTCTGTTTAATTTTAAGGTCATGGTAGTCTTCAATTTACATGTCTTGGAAAGCCTAGAAGAGAGGGTAGAGTCTAGAAAAAAAGAAGCAGAGACACACATTTCACATCACCTGGAAAATCTGAGGAGGTTACCTGAGGGCTGCGAAATGGCAGGGTGACCCCTGGAACACAGTGAGATTACCGTCCTCTCCCCAAAAGTCTCTGAATAAAATTTCATGTTTTCACAAAAAGAGAAAAACATTGCTAATATCTATGTAACCAGATATAGTAGATACTTTACATATATATGCATTTGTTCACTCATTTATTTATTCAAGTTTATTGAATGTTTGCTGGGTATCTATATCAGAAAAGGTTCATACGATGGAAAATTTCACTATAGGGGAAAAAACCATAGAGAATAATTATCTATCCAAGATCACATTAATGCCTAATATCCATTGGAAAATTAGGAAAGGGACTATAGTCAGGACTCAATGCTAAGGAAGAGAAAGAAGAAAGCCAGGTACAAAAACTGATTTAGAAAATTGCCTAAATGTTATAAAGGGAGGATATCTACATAAATAGTGTTCAAAAGTTTCAATAGAAAGTGAATTTGGTGATAGTCAAATTATTTCAGTTCACAGAGAAAAAAAGAAAATCAATAGAATAGCCTAACAAAACATAGGCAATAAATTGCTAAAAAATATGGATTAACAGTCTACAAAGCAATCTCATAACCTATGAAAGAACAAAATGAAAAGCAAGTTTCAAATTATTATTAATAACTATTTATTGTTTTGATTTTTCAACCTAAGAGAGAACTCAGAATACTCTCGTGTGTCACATGAGAAAGTTGCAATTTATATAGTTTAATTGGCTTGTTCTAGAATCACAATTCATTTTTTACCTGTAATGATATTGTGAATCTTTTTAAAACAGTGAGTTCTTATTTTTTGCCGGTAGAGGTACTGGTGGAGAGAACAGCCCACAGCCTCAGGAATTGTCTTCAAAACACAAAAGGTGATTTCTACTTTGGTAAGGATACAGATGGGGCGGTAGAATCCATGAGTGGGACACAGGTAATGGAAAAACAGGTTTCAGTTTACTACTCAGTACTTTTGTCACATTTTACATTTTCCTGAATAAAAGATTTAATAACAAAGTTTATAGGACCTATGTGAAAAGATATAAAATTCTTATAGAAAGCTGTACCAAATCGAATGAATTCATTAACAAATCACTGCTTACATTGGAGTGAAAATAATTTACCCTAAAAGCAACATAAAAATGTAACAGTTATAGTCTTAACACATCTATATTCATTGAAGTGTGCTGAGAGTATATTACAATATGTTTTTTAAAAAAGAACTGTCTTTATGCATACTATGCTATGCTACAGGCTTGGAATAATGAAAATGCTAAGACTCTGCACTTAATAGAAAGGTAATTGGAATAACAGAAACAAAAAAATGCCCAAAAATAAGGATAATTTATTCTGATAAAAATAACATATCAAATCAGCATGGAAAATGGGTTATTCAGTAAATGATTTTAGGAAAATTGGATAATTACTGAAGTAGAAAAAAAGACCTTGTACACAGTCATTTCCCTAAAATAAACCAGATAACTAAAGGTGTGAATTAATAAGGAGGCCATAAATGCACTAGAACTACATTCGTAAGAATTTATGGAATCTGGTGTCAAAAGAACTACGTGTAAATACAAAAATAAAGCCAGAAAGTACAGTCAATAATTTTGCAAACAAAATGTTTAAGTTTTTTTTAAAATGTATTTATTGATTGATTGATTGATTTTTTTTTTTTGGTACAGGACTCAAACTCCACCATGTGCTTGCCAGGGAGGTGCTTGTGCCTCTGAGCTATCCACCACCTCTCCAGTAGATTTAAAGTTTTATGAAACAAATAGTTATGAAAATCATGAATTAAAAAAAAACATGGACAACAATTTTTGTACTACCATGTGAGAAATCGTTAATTCTTTACAAACTTTTAGATATTAAAATAAAGTTAAGGATGCAAAAACTGCCTAGAAATATACAAATAAATTAATTTTTTATTCTAAAATGGGTTCTATACATGGAAGGAGCTTCCTGCTGAAATGCAAGGAGAACCTACATAACTTAACACTGTTTGAAAAATACTGATTAAGTTAGTTTATGTTAGTGAAATTAAAAGTGCACACTCCCCGATTCCTACCTCAGTAAGATCCTTACACACACACACACACACACACACGCATATGAGTAGAAACTGATGCTGGGTTCATTGAATTGAAGCAGAGCAGACAAGCAGCATAACTCTGGAAAAATGCTGAAATCAGCACTCAAATCCTGAAAGCGAGCTATTAAAAGCAAAGAGAAAGAGGCACTGAACAGCAGGCCAGTGTGTAAGCTGAAACCTCCAGGTGAATAAAAGACAATAATGCTTAAAACAACTAGATAAGAAAAGACAGGTCACTAGCATTTGAAAACTAATCAGAGTTGGACTTAATAAAGGACTTCTCAAGGGAAGTTAAATAGAAGCAAAGTGTTTTTCAAAGTGCTTAGGAATCATTACCATCTTAACATAATATATTTTAGATATAAATATATGATAATACAAACTATATCCTTAGAAAAGATAGATGTAACAAAATCATCTTCCTCTGGATTATCTGATTAAGGGCTGATGCAAATAATTTTTTACATGGCATTTAATAGAAACACATCCAAACCTAATGTGTGAAAGATATAAATTTACAGGACAGAAAGGTTGCAAGAGATATATGTTATCACAAAATAAAGTTGAGAAACAAGATAAATACCAGAAAACATAAGCTTTAAAAGATCACATTATTGCCAACAAAAGGGTCACTGTGGAAAAATGATGCAAATAATGACAGCAATAGCATAGAGCTAAGGTCATTGTAAAAACTTATAAATAGGTAACTTTGTATAATGTGGTGGTTCATTTTTACCAGAATATTTCAATGAAATATTTAAGGCTAAGCAACTTTATAAAGAAAAAGAAGTTTATTTTCTCACAGTTGTACATCTAATGTCATGATCCTGGCATTAGCCTGGTTTCAGTGAGGTTATTGTGGCATGTGGCGTCACAATGACAAAAACACATGTCAGAAGGAAGGATCATATCACAAGACAGGAAACCAGAGTGAGGGAATGCTCTAGGGTTTTCTTCAACCATCTCACAAGAACTAACTGAAGATCCTACATTAACTACCTAATCCCTGTTTAGGGTAGAGTCCCAGCGACAACCCCCCTCCAATCCCTGCCCCATCCAATGCTCTCCCTCTTGAAGATGTCACCAACCTACACCATCACTTTGAAGTCCAAATCTCCAACAGAATAACTTTTGGGAATCACTCAAACAATATCCAAGCATCAGTAGACATCGTAACTAATTTTATCTTCAACATGCTCCAGTGAGACATCTACTGTCATTCTCTCCCATCATGGAGCAATTAACACACTAAGAAACTGACGAACCCACATAGACAGAATCAGCAAGACATTAAACTCCAATGTCTATTTTCTTAATCTTAGTGTATAACCTAATTTAAACATTATATTCACTAGAAAGTTCTAGCAAGTATGAAATGAATGTACCTATTTTTAAAGGTTTGAGTTAAGTGAAGCCCAAATTAATAAAAGTAAAGGGGAAAATTGATGTCTATACTATCACTCTGTAAGCCTTTAATAAAACTATTCCAATTAATAGATCAAGTATTCATATATCTATATATGATATGAACAGTGCAATCATAAACTTGATTAAATAAAATATTTTGCAGCCCAAAAACACCTGCAAAATGAACATTTTTTCAAGAGTAAAGCTCACTGTATAAGTTGCTTCATGAAAAATATTCTAGCAGAGAACTCTGTCTTATACAAAGTAACACTTTAAATAGTTGTAGTTAAAGAGGGTGGAGGAGTTTCAAAGTACAAATGTATGTAAGAATATTATTTGATCAAAGAAATAATAATAGAAAGGGAAGATTTCAGCCTGCATCATTCAATATATTACATGTCTTACAACATAGATCTACTACAGATATATTGTATGTCTACCAAGACATAATAGTTTTCATCTTCACTGAAATCAGCCCCTCTGAGCTAGCATTTTGCTAAACTCTACAACTGGTTATTTTTCAAGAGCAACTGAATTTTTAAGGACATAGACAAATTAAGACATTTACTGTTTTTACAAATATGAAAACTCTGCAAATATTTTTCCTCTAATTCAATATGATTTTAACCAAAATTCCACAGCTTTTTATGGATTTTGACAACTTTATACTAAAATTACTGGAAAGCCAAGAGACAATACATTCATAAAACTGAGGAAAGTGGTCTAGCATATACCAAAGTATTCTATAAGGCTCAAAATGATAAAATCAATATGGCATGGGCACAGTGATTGAAAAAGATTTACCAATAGAACAAAATAAAGACCTTGGAATAGACTGTGTTTTACTACTTGATATATCATAAATTCTGGATTAAAGAACACTAGAATAGGAGGCTCACTCACTAACAGTGATTGATTGGTTGTCTGTATAAATTAGATCCTTAAATCAGACTATTGTTTTCCACTAATTACAAAAATAATGACTTAAATTTTCAAGCGGAATGTTAAATTCTTAGAAGAAAATTTGGAGCATTATTTGTTTTTCGTCTACATTTGAGCTGGAGAAAAATTCTTTAAATTAAAATCCATGGTAAGCATTAAAAGGTGGATGAATTCCACAGCTTGATTAATTACTTCTGTTCAACAAGTTGGCCTGAAGACACTGAAAATATGGTCACTAACTGGGAGATGCTCATATACATGAAATGTACAGAGGATAAGTGAAACTCTTGTGAATCAATTAGAAAAGGACAAAAACAGTAGAAAACTGAGGAAATGACAAACAGCTCATGGAAGAAAAAACATGATCAGAGAACAGACTCATGAAATAATGTTTAACTTAATTAGTGAAAAGGGAGGGACAAATTATCATTTAAATACCACTGAAAAAATTTACTTCTACTGATGATAAGTCCCACAAGACGTTTCATTAAGAAATCAGAAAATCCAAGTTGTCAAAGAGGAAATGAAGCAATGAACTCTGATAAAATTGTGGTATCTGCAGAAATAAGCTAACATTTTTACGTCTGAATATTTGCATAACCTTTAATGCAACAATTCCAGTCCCATATGGTACAATGTGTGATTTATTTTTGTTAAAAGGCAAGAGAAAGACACTGCTTAGTGGGACAAAAGTATTGCAACAGGAAAAAGATAAGGGCAAATGAGGAGGGAAAGAAGGAAACAGGAAACAGGAAATGAAGTCAGGAAGGGGGGAAGGAGGGGGGACGGCAAGCAGAGAGACAGATACGGAGATGGGAGGGAGAGGAAAAGAAAAAAGGGAAGGATGGAAATGAAAAGGGGGAAAAGCTGAGGAGGAAGAGGGAAAGATCCAAGAAAGCCTGAAAAAGAAGGCGAGGAGAGATAAAAAGAAAAGAGAAACTACAAATACTGAAGTAAATGGATTATAGAGTGATTTATACACCTGTTTGGATGTCTGCACATTTAATACAATGAAATAAAGCTACAGGATATGATATACATGGATATGGCATAATCAGTCCCTGAATTCTACATACAGTATGATTCTGTTTCTAAAAAGATAAAAAGCAGAGATAATGCCAAATGAGTATTTCTGACTGGATCACATGTAAATAATAATAAGAAGGATACAATATAATGTCTGCAGTGTTTTCACATTTGTGGCTGACATGGTGTAAGAGGAGAATATGGTTTATATAGTGTTGTAAAATTTACTTTTTAAGTTGGATGGTGGTTTTTTGGGTATAATATTAGCCCCTTGTTGATGAATAAAGTCTTCAAGTCCCAACCTTCCCAGTAAGTGCTCAAACCACCTCAAGTCATATATATATATATATATAATAATATTATAATATATAACATTATATATAAAATATATATATATATATATATATTTTTTGTCTTTTTGCTTTTTATTGGTACCAGGGATCGAACTCACGACTGCCTGCTTATAAGGCAGGCGCTTATGCCAC
The DNA here is from genome assembly GCF_034190915.1 of Cavia porcellus. NCBI lineage: Eukaryota > Metazoa > Chordata > Mammalia > Rodentia > Caviidae > Cavia > Cavia porcellus. The sequence goes on along the minus strand of NW_026947484.1, from coordinate 227,555,750 downwards.
TGAGCTAAATCCCCAGCCCCTAAAATATATATTTTATATTATATGTAATATATAATAAAGTTGAATCATAAATGAGGCACTTTAAGAGATTATCAATAGTAAAATTAAACAAATATAATAATATTCAGTAATAAAGTTACTTAAAACTTAAGATTAAAGTTTTCCACTTAATAATTTTCCAGACTGTGGTCGGGCATACATAACTAAAACTGTAGAAAGTTAAACCATACGTAAAGGAGAAGGAAACCGTCAAAACACTGCTCTGCTCGTTTTAGAGCTGTTTTAGCACACAAGTGCATGTGGCACTTTTTCTTTTTCATGGATCAAATGCTATTGCAGTAACAATAAATGAGAAAACAAACACACAAAAGGAAAGTTGAGGAAAGTGACAATGAGATTTTCTTTGGAAAGTTCCCTTCACTCCTTGTCCATGAGTTCCTTAATGCAAGATCCATTTTTGTTTATTCTTTCAAGCTTTTCCCTTGGCTCACTAATATGTCTGAGGTTATCCCAACACACGTTCAGGGTGGTGCCTTACGCTTCATTAGTGGTTGCACAATAAATTAAGGAGCCAACTGAGGTTGCCAAAATATGAGAAATGATAAATCTATGAGGATTTCTTAAATGGAACATGCACCTACATGGTTCCAAACTGCTTAAGTCATTGGGGAAGTAGGTTCTTTTCTAGCTCTCAAAAAAAAAAAATCACAATTAGACATATCTTCAGGGAAATTAGACTTCATAATATGCTAAGAGAAAGCAGTAAAAATTTTATAAAAAAGGAGAGACAAAATGCATAAATGTCTTTCTGAAAATGCTGTGAAAGCTGACAATGATACTTTTCCTCTGGGCTTTACATCAATTTCTTGCATAAACACTGACATAGAAAGAGATTTGCTAAAGAAATGGATCCCTGAATCTCTAAAAGCATTTGTGTTATGGGACTAGTAAAAAAATAATAATCTTGCGTGATATCGAGAGCCCCTCTAAAAACAGGACCAGCCACCTATAAACAGGGAGAATCACTGAGCCAGAAGTATTCCTTTCAGAACACTAGTTGGGGTTGTCATTTTTTATAATAATAAGGCTGGAGGTTTTTGAAAAACTTTGAAATATTTATATTTTTGTCTCATTTATCTTGAGTTTATATTTCCCAAAAGTTTTGACTGTGGGGAACATCTCTTTCCCATTTAAAATCTCTTCATTGCATTACAAAGAAAGGCAATATTTTTTTTGATTTATTTCATAATATTAGGTATATTTACAATGAATGAAGGAAAAATGAACAGAGCATACTTAGCCTTAAAAATTCATTGCTTATCCTAATTACATAGTAAACAAATTGCACACTCCCTAAGAAATATATTCTAAAGATTTCTGTTTCTTAAATAGTTCCCGTCTTTCAGGATTTATTTATAAATTTCCTTGCAGTCTGTTTTTTGCTTGTATTGTGACAACTTCAATGGTGGTTACCCCAACTTACTCTGTTCTTTTGTTCACACAAATTTTGCTAATGATACAACATGGTAAACATCAGCATCATCCATAAGTATACTAGGACGTGCCCCTGTGAAGTTAGCAAGTCTAAGAATGGCTCTTCCATCCTTCATGGCAAAACTCTCTTTCAGACTGTGTTGTGCAGATTCTCTTGATCAGTGATTATTCAAATGCTAAGCCCTCAACAGAGGGTGCATTGCCCTGGAATAGTGCACACTTGTTCTACACTACACACGAAGATTCTATTTGCTCACATGCAACAATTTTGTAAGAGAAACTTCAAAGGGTAAAGTATGTTTCGAAAGTAGTCTTGGCAAATATTGTAATAATCACCCAGTTAAAATATGCATTTTTCCATATGTTACTAAAGTTGATTGTTAAAAGTTTTGACATTTAAAGGAATACATTTTTCAGTATGCTATTCTTTAATGCATTCAACAAATTTCTGTACCCTATGGAGTACTAGAATAACACTGAACTTCTTCAACTTGGATAACTAATGCTAAAAAGATAACTGGAAAACATAAATAAAGAACAAGTGGAATTTGTTACAGTATAGCTTGTTTACAAGATCAACAAGAATTTTGGAAATACCTTCTTCAACATTGAAATGTAACTTAAGCAAATTATTATTTTTCTCAACTGTATTTTTTAAAAATTTTATTTAAAAGGAAAAAGAGAAAAACACAAAACAAAACAAAGTGGTGTAAGGGTACACGTAATACAGAACTACAAAAAAAAAAACAGTAAGAAATCACCTGTTATAGCTTACATATTATCATCTTAGAAATAGTTGCTCAAAACACAGTATCAAAGAATACAAAGTGGACATTCAAACAGTGAGACTGCAAACAGCTGTGTTCAATGATCCAAAAACATTAATATAGTCAGCTATTTAACACCCCTAAACACACTTGCTGTTATATCCGTTAGAGCTCTTTTTTCCCCTCTCTTTTTTACAACAAAATTTACACATTTTGGATTTTATTACTCCTTAGTTCTTATTACTTTTTTTTGGGGGGGGGGAGAGAATAAAGTCAAATATGGCAAAACAAAGCTGTCAGTCAAAACCAAGGATAGACATAGCACATGATGTAAAACAGAGTACAAGGTTATCAACTATGGTTATCAATGATGTCTCTTGTTTCCTTAAAAAGAATTGTCTATCTCATTAGATATTATAAAGTTGGACAAAACAGTAGAGAACCAGACCAATAAAACTTAGGCATTGTAAACATTACAGGACTTCCAAAGGAGACAATAGTCAAACCAGAATGGGCATCTTAGTGAATCTTATTGCCTTCAAAGTAGTTGCCTATACCCTCAAACTTGATACTATCATACAGAATGGAACAGAGTCTAATCTCAATTGTATTTTTAAGGAAAACTGATATTTGTATATGAGAGAACCAAAAATATCAAAATCTAACAAAAACCTGAAAAACCCATCACTCAGTTTGATGAAAAGTGATGAAATTAGAAAATGATTTCATATAATCACTTTATGATCAATAGAAATATTCAGGGCCAATAGAATGATATTTTTCATTTAATATAATGCAGGATAGGTATAGATCAGCGAATGCTTTGTGGAAGGTCATTCATCCTTTGCTTCACTTTTGAGTAAATCTAATTTGCATCATTATACAATTATAATTGTATACTTATTATTTGAAAAGCAGTTCAGTTTTACATTTTAATTCTAAAAGAGTTTGCAAAAATTTAAGCTGTTTCTGATGATTTGAAGAAAACTTTTAATCTCAATAACCTTGAAAGAAAGGTTTTTTATGTGTGAAGAAACTAACTGCAGAAGCAAAAGGTATTTTTTTCTGCATCTCATTATTTTCAAGGTAGCTACTTTGTAAACAGAGGAATCATTTAGATGCTTGATAACCTCAGTTACAGTATGTGTAGCAATTATATTTTTGTATTATTTTGGTTAGTTTAATTTTGGTACTTGAAAGTCTGCTGGCTACTTTAGAATAAGAAAGTAATTTCAATAGCTGCCTGTCTGAAAGCCATCAGAGTTGAGCTACTGTTCCTGCTGTTCAGTGTGGATGGCTATCAAAACTTGCACTGCAACTGTTATTTTTTTCTTTCTATAAATTTCTCTTAGTCAAGAGATTTATTTTTTTTTTAATTTTGGACACAATTTTTGCACCAGATGAGAAACTAAATACCTCTACATATCAGTTATACCTGACTTTCCACTATTTTATACCTTCAATGAATAATTCTGCTGCACAGATACTCCATAAAACTCTTGTCTAGCAAATGCTCAATGTTTTTACAAGTGGACTTGGCATTTAGGTATTTAAATAAACACACACATAGATAGTAAAAACAGCCTCAAGCCTAGAAAATATTGAGTTTGATAACTGCATAGCAGCTCCACGGCATGTGTGAAATGATAAATATCTACAAGTGGATTGAATTGTTGAAGGAACTGTGCAGATGCAAACTAACAATAAAATTGGCTAATATCTGGTGCAAAACTGTGAGCTTTGTGTTTGGCTGGAGGTAACAGGTGTATTTGGAGCACATTGTCTCCATGAATACAGGCTCTGGTTATGCTGGCTTTGGGGCAGCCACCCTCCAGAGATAGGCAGGCTTTCTGAGGTGGAGGTATTTAGGGATCATGGGACTTTGATCTGTAAGCTAAGTGGTCATTGTTAAGGCTGAGGTCCACCAGTTGGCTTTCAGCAACATAGAAAATGGCCCAAAGCACTTGTTAATTGACTGCCTGATGTTTAGATGTGTGTGGTTATCACTGATTGGTAGGTTTTTCAAGATGAGTACTACTGATTGGCTGACTTTCAGAAGTTAAAGTTAATAATACTAAGGCAGTAGCTGATTGATACACAAAGCATTGGCACTAATCCAACCTTATATCTAATTTTTGTTACATATGAATTGGAATCTTGGTAAATCTTCTCATTTATTGAATAAAACTGTTAATAATTTTAGTTGTGAATGTCTTTTTTTTTAGCCTCTCAGACAAACTTGTGGGAGCAATCAGAAGGGACTGTGCAAATGTTTGTGAAGCATAATTTTCAGTTAGCGTTTAGTTAGCATTTAAACTGCCATTGAATATGGCAGAAAAATTGTTCTAAAAGCTAAATTTTTGTATTTTATTAAAAATAAAACCCTGAATATCAAATATTTAGCTATCCTAACTTGAATCTTGCTAGTACAGCTTTGGCCTTTATCAAAATAGATGACCTGAATAGGACATTCAGTTTAACCTAATGAATAGGTTCACTTTAAGTATGATTTGCTACTTGATGTCGAACTTCTTTAACCAAAGAGAATAAAATAAAGAACACTAATACTATATACTATCTTCAAAGAACTTAACTGAACTTCAGCATTGATAGAATGCATAAAAGGAAGGAAAATCAACTACCTGGTTTATAAAATTACACATTCAGTCATTCTGTAAAATTCCAATATCTATGTTTCGTGTCACCTACAACCCAAACTAGGTTGGGTTGTAAATATAAATTACTAGAGAATAAAACTACCATTAGGAACTCATAGTTAGACTAACTTCCCAAAATGCCTTGAACAGAAAATAAGAGTGACCAACAATAATGAGAGGGAGGGACAGGAGAGGGAGAGGGGGCGGAGACGGAGACAGGGAGATGGAGGCAGAGACTCAGATGGAGAGATGAAAGGTGAAACTCAGGGCAGAAATAGTGCAGTAGATCTAGTCTGGTAATGTTGATGAGTGGGACTGAACGTTCAGTATGTCCGCTTATGTCCTAGAGAATAGCCCTGTCTTTTCCAGCTCTTTACATTATGATAACTCCCGTAAGATTCTCTTTATGTGTGCTCTGGCTATAACTTATTATTCTACATCTTGTCTGTCTACTTTATGGTATGACTTGTGAGAAAGAACAGGATATTCTAAATTTGGGATAAAATTGGGCTACATCAAATCCACTTTGGGGATGACCTATAGATACTCATAAGTGAGTCCTTGATTAGCACCTCTTTTCTACGATTTCTTTGCTCTGAGTGTATGTAAAATGAGGTTTTCTTCTAACCCATAGGGCTATGCTCACAGTTTGATTTCTAACTTAAGTGTAGACCTGCTCTGCTTCCACCTCTAGCATGCTTGGGAGTTGCACGTCCTCTTAAGTTGCTCCATTTACTTTTCCATTGCACTTAGTTTGCTGTTTCCTGGCAACCAGTGTCACACAGTTTACTTTCCTGGGGCACCCTTAGTGCCTTGGGCTTTCTGGTTCCTCCTTGCGTTGTTAAATGGATTTATCAGTGTCTAATAGCTTCTAAACCATACATCACCCATCAGACTGGTCTGCTCCCAGGAGACTGGGGGCCTGGGAAAAGCCATGTAGCTTCAGTGGAATAATTTTAATTAGGGTCCTTAACACAAATTTCCGAGAGCTCTGGCCATGTACTTTCTTAATATTGCTTTATTTTATATTATTAAAATAACTCCAGGGTAAGAAACTACTTCTATTCCCAGAGCTACTTATTAAAACTATGCAGATAATTTTTACTTTCCCAAATGCAATTTGTGACTCATCCAAATGAAATAAATCTGCGCTGGTAAGGGAAATCATTTATTTACTTTTCATCCTTCTTCTTATTTTTTTTTCCTCCTCTTAAATGATTATTAGGGAGGAATCAACTTTAAGCACTTCAGTGATGCTCTCCTTTGTATAATATAGTGGCTCACTTTCACAAAGGAACGATAGATAGGTGGCAACTCATTTACCAATGATCAATTGATACCAGCCCGATTTAAACAGGAGGTAGTAATTTATAAATAAATACACATGATGGTGGGCTCTCCTTAAATTAAGTCAAATGGAGGAGGGAGGAAAGGAGAAAGGGAAAGCAGGGGTGTGAAGGAGAGGGAAGAGAGAGAGTACGAGAGAGCAAACCACAGTGTGATTTTCTCCCACAAGTACCTCTTCAGAGGTCATTCTCTCAAGTGAAGGAAGAACAGTGCTCTGTCCAACACATCCACACAGTCTCTGCAAACACTCGCCTCTCTACCAGCAGGCTGAATGAGAAGTGGAAGTAAGCCAGCATTATTTTCAGGGAACTTAACAGGCAACTCTAATGGTACGATATTATTCCACTTCAAATGTAAGTGCAATCGGAGCTACTTTATGAAAGAAAAATTAGGTAAATTGGATTGAGAATGAAAATGACAGTCTTGTGAGGCAAGGAAAATGTGTCAGACAGTGAAAGAAAGAACTGAAAAATCCTTCTAAAGCAGTGGTTTGTAGTTAGCCTGGGACTGCAAAATCATGTGATGGTATTCACCAACTACTGGCAGAAGAGCTGCCCATGAGGAGGTTATTCTCATGCAGCGTATTTTAAAGGCATATCATGAAAATATATAATCATGAGTTTTTGCAGTAATCAAAAGACATATGTGATATTGTTCTGTACTTAAGATCAGGCGTTCAATTTGAATACATAAAGGACATTTTACATTAGTAAACAGGGAGGAAAAGCTCAAATATTGATTAGATATTACATTTTAGATATCAATTGTGTATTTTCAGATATGAAGTTATTTCTTGCAAGTTACTGTGCTGGCATTTTCTGTCCTCTCTTTCTTCTCTTTTCTACCAGAATTCCTCAGTAACAATGTTGTTGGAGCTCAGGAATTATCAACAATGATTCTAGCAAAAGTATTCTACTGTCTTTCAGAAAGCCGATGGAATTTTTAATTGTTACTGCAAATATTTTATTAACAATGCAAGCCCTTAGGTATCTTAAATTCTTCTAATCTTTTGAAATAAATAATCAATATGTTCTTATGGACTGTAATGTGGTGATAGATTGGAAAAAATGGAATAGTATCCAATATATATGAATATATATTGTTATGCCTGCCTGCTTCTTCAGACAGATAGCTGGATGTATAAAAGATATTCAAATGCTTTTTGAGTGAATGAGCAAGTTAAAGGAATGGTTGAATTGAGTAAATGAAATGAATTAAAAATCTTCTATGATGTGTAAGACCAAATTTGGTGCTGATTTCTTACTAGGTTGATGCTGTCTAGACAGAGTTGGAAAACTCTTTCAAATATATACACCATTTTTTCTTTTCTCTTTTCTTTTTTCTGTCTTCTTTCTTTGGGGGAATTATTTACTTATCACCATCTGTTACCTCTATGTCATCCCTTGAGGACTGCTATCTCAGATCATCTTCTTCTGCAATTTTACATAACTGTGTTCTTTTCCCTTTCTTAAAGCATTTACTTTACTTTGAGACTTGATGGAAAAATCAGAGGTACACATGGAAAAGAGACACACTCATAGAAGATCACAAACATGATCAAGCCAGAACAACTTAGGGCTTCTCAGCTACACTGAAGCCAAGGCTCTGAGAGCTGACATGACTCAGGGATGAATGGAACGCATAACTAGCGCGTAACTAGTGTTCCCTCCTTCTTCACTGTCTCCTTCAACAGAAGCCACACCAAACTCTTCATGAGTCCTTCTTGAGGACATCCATGTCTTCCAGGGCCTCAGAAACATCCCTTCTCCCATCCACTCACCCATGTATTAGTGAACAACTTGTTACATATCAGATCAGACTCTTGGTCCAGGCAAGCCCAGGCTTCAGCAATGGCTGTGGTGTTACTCACCATGCAAACAGCCCTGTACCTTGGCCAGGTCACCACCAGGCAAAATGATAGGAGGCCAGTAATTAAGGTAACTTTAAAGCCAGTGGGACATCAGTCCACAGACTAGATGCTATGCTTAGTCTCAATGGTGGCAGTGGCAGCATTAACAAGTTTGGGGACCACGTCACCGTGATAACGACAGGGAGAAACCATGGCGGAGGTCACATTTCACCATATGGTTGACTGGCTCAAAGCAGGCATTGGTGATCTCTGCTACAGAAAGCTGTTCATGGTAGGTTTTCTCAGCAGAGAAGAAGGCATATTTGGCCAAATGGAAGTGGATGTGGGGATAGGGAACCAGTTTGGTCTGGAATTTCGTCAGATCAACATTCCTGGCTCCATCAAATCTGAGGGAAGTGGTGATGGGAGACACAATCTGGCTAATAAGGGGGTTCAGGCTAGTGTATGTGAGGCACGCAATATCTAAGTTTCTACAACAGATGTCATAGATTGCCTCAAAGTCCTCCATAAAGGCACAGAGTGCTCTGGGCTGGTGTGGGTGGTGAGGATGGAGCTACAGCACTCTACTATATTCCAGCACTTGTTGGGTTCTTGGGGGACTCCCTTCCTATGGTGATAAGCGAACCCAGAGCCACCAGAATACTTTTTAATGTATGACGAAAAATACATGTGAACTCTTAAAATTTTAAGAATGCTTTGACATAGGGTTACTCCAGTTTTCCTGCCTTAAAAAATTGGCACTACACAAAATTTCAGGTGTGAAATATGATCCAGAAATATGTCCTCCATCCTGCTGGAAAGCACTTAGTCCATTTTATGTCATTTTTATTTGTACATGGAGGGTAATTAGTCACATCACGTTCTGTGGGTTTCTGTCTGATTATGTGATTTAGTTTTGCTGTATGCAGCTAAAATGACATGCCTAGTTTTCTGTCTCTGAAACTTTACCAACACTTACAGTTAGAGTCAATCACTAGAATTTAGGCAGAGCTTAGCACAAATCTACCAGCTTCTCGAGCTACACAAATACTATCTTAGTGGGATCCTTTTGAATAATGCACAGGCAGTGATTTCAAAGGATATTGGTTCTAAGGTCACTTTTGGCTACCAAATTATCTTATATCAAATGACAGTATTTGTGTATAACCATTGCATATCTTCCTATATAACTTCAGCAATGTCTACATTACTAATAATAACCAGTATGATGTAAAGGTCTGTTAAACTGCAGGACATTGGGAATAATAACAAGAATAATCTATAAATGTTTAGGACAGATGCAATGATTTAGTATAAACAAAATATTTGTTAAATTAATAATGACAGAGCATATTGATAGAAACAGCCAATGTCTAAATTAGATCTGCCTTAAATCTATTTCAGACAATTTGAGTATCCTGAATTAGTGCAATGAATTAGTACACCTCTTCCTTAACAAATTTGTCTCTGCTATATCCCTAAAAGAGCACACTCTAGTAGTTTTGTAATCTATTTCCTGCTATTATAGCAAATTACTTGAAGCTGAGTGAAATATAAAGAAAAGAGATTATGTAGCACATATTTTGGGCAAAGAAGGTCCAAGACTGGTAAGCTCCATTTGTTTGACTGCTAATGAGCAGCTCTTGGTGCATGGCATCATGATGTGTCTGAACACAGAAAGATAACAAGAGTAGACAGGAAACCAGAGAGAGTAAGGAAGACAGGTCTTGTCATTTTATTAATTTTTTTCACAAGAAGTAATCATGAAATTACACTAATTTTATGTGAGGGAAGCATTCCCAAAGACCCTATTTTCTTCCACTCGACTCCACTTTTGTGCTTGTGTGTGTGTGTATCTGTGTGTGCATGCGCATGCACACGCATTGCTAGGGATCAAGCCATGGACGTGCATGGTAGACAAGCATTCTACCGCTGAGCTGTGTTCCAGTGCTAGGCTGCCTCTTTTAATGGCTTCTCCACTTCAACACTGCTGTACTGAGGACTAAGTCAACAATGAGTGAAACTTTGATAGACAAACCACACCCAAACTCTAGCATTTTTCAAACAATTTTGTATTAAAACCATTTAAAATATTTTATTAAGTGACATAATTTCCTGCAATTGACTTTGTATTCATACTTTTAAAGAGTCATGAAATAAGAAGAAAAAATTTTTCCACTGAACTACAGAATATCTTTTTATAACGAATAGAAATGCAGTCAGTATAGAAAATAAAAAATTGTTTTTACAAGAATCTAGTGTTAATTAGTGAAGCTAAACTTTGTACACTGTATTTAAGGCAAAAATCCCACCAAATAATTCATTTCTACCTTATGACCAAGTTGATTCGGGAGTTGACAATGCATCCTTCCATAAAGGTTATAGAGGCTGTTCATCAAAAATAAACAGGTGGGGTGAGTGTTAGATGGAGAAATGATAGCAGCTCCAGGATCTCTACAGAACTTTCAGTATAACTTGGATTACTTTGGTGGTCTCTTACTTTGTTTACTATTCTAAAATATTCTAAAAAGGACAAGTTTTATGCTTGATCTGATTTGGTGTCTTTTGAAATAACTTGCAAATATTATCTTTTCACTAAATATTCACTCTTTCATGAAAAAGCTGAGAAATTAAATTAAATTAACATATTTGTAACATAGTTACAATCCTGTCCTGTTGCATTTTGAAGTATTTTTCACTCGCACCTTGATTCAGCTGTATCACCTTAGAAAGACTTTCAAATATTTGCATAAGTTTGATCTTTCGATTTATGAGAAAGAGGAGATCATGGATTCTGACAAAAAATTTGTTACTGTCAAGACTCTTTTATGAAAGCTATTTGTTATGGTTTGAGAACTGGTGATCAAACTAATGCCAGCTGGATTACATCAGCATGCATTGAGAGAAGATGCTCCACCTGAGGAGGGTTGCCAGGATAAATAGGTGGAGAAGAAGGGAGGTGTGGAAGGTTGAGGCATTAAGGAGGCATTGTGCATTCTCCTAGAGTTGCTGTCTGAGCTGTTGGTTCTCCTGGAGAACCTTTGGTCTTCATATCCAGCATTGCTTCCTGGCTCTGGAGAGGAAGACGTGCTGCTTGGTCTCCAGGATAAACTCGTCAGGCTGCTTCCTGGCATGTACCCGACTGTGCTTGTCATCGGAGGAGCTCGAGGCCTCCATGTGGCTGAGGACAGCTGTGGTGCCTTTCAGGCTATTCCTGTTCTTTGTTGTGAGTTTGATTTCTCAGCTCCAGTGTAGAACCCTCATCCCACTAACACATCTCCTTCATCTTGCTGGCATAGACTTTCTGGCTTCTACCGCTGACCCTTGAGTCTTCCAGGCACGGATCCGTAAAACAGACTGGCGTAAGTCCTTCTTGTGGGCTCTGGACTTCCAGTTGGACTAATGGGAGGCATTGTCCTGAGCTCTGGGTTTTTATCTGGACTCATGTGGGACATTGCTGTTGGGTTTAGGCTCTTGACTAAATAATCTATGTCTTTGGTGTTGCAGAGATTTCCTGCATTTTCCTGTGTTAACTTCTGGTGACCATTATAAAAATATTATAAACTCCATGTCCTAATCCTAGTTGTTCTCTGTGTACAACCCCTGACTACAACACTATTTAACTTGTAGCATTTGGAAAGGTTTAGGAGACCCCCAAAATTAGAACACTGTGCATTTGAACTGAATATCTTTTCTTGTCTTAAGATTCAAATTCAAGATAGAATTTGAAATATAAATTCTCTTGCTTCTCAGACATTCACATTCAGACTGGAAGTGGCTTTGCCGAGTCTCCAAGCTTGCCTAATGCAGATCTATTGAGTTTGTGTTGAAAATATTCTACCGATAAATTTTTTAATTCATGGAAATTATTTTTAATCTATATGTGTATTTGTCTGTAATAACACTAGAAGATAAATTTTCTAAATAAAAAACTAAATAGTCAAAATAAATGGTGACTGGGCCATTAGGTTGGACAAGCTGGGGAATATTTTCTTCTTTTGCTCAGGTAAACTAAATTATATGAGAACAAATGTGTATGTCCTGTTTCATTAGGATAATAGTGAAATGTTTTGGTTAATGCATAGTCTACATAGTAGATAAGGTAGATAAAGGTGTATAGTACTGAGGTACTGAAAATATCATTACTGTGATCAAGGGATTCTACATGTTCTAAATTTCTTATCCCTTTATAAATATGAGTGAACACATAAATGAAGTTCACAGAATACTAAGGAACCAGGTTCTACTTACTTATCACTTCAATACTGACCGTGCTTCCATAGACCTGGTTGCATAGAATTATGTGTAAAATAAGGGGAAACTTGGAAAGTCTACTCACATGTATAAAAGCCTACTTTTCCAAAGAATCCATGTGCAAATTAAACACACACACATACCACATCATAACATATATATAAACATTATACAAATATAAAATTACATTGTGACTTCAAGGAGAAATTTATATGTTTTTTCCTAATCTTATTATTCTCTCTCCTTGTGGAAGTAATTAGTATCCTCAATTCACCATTCACACATTTAAAATTATTGAGGTTGCCTAATCTTACTTATTTATTCTTAAACAATGAGGAAAATTATTTAGTTTTCTTCATTCTCAAGTTTTATGAATGTGTTATCATACTCAAAGTAGTTTTGTAAGATTGCTTTATTTTTTAATTCAAAAATGTACCTGAGAAGTATGCATATCCTTTCTTGTGGATGTATTTCTTTTATCTTTCCTGACACATATTATGCTGATGGATTACATTTTAACATTTTTTCTCCAGTTAATAGGCATTGCATATATGAAATTTCATATATGATATTTTATATTAACACTCATTTTGAGCATATTTCCTAATATAAATATACAAGTCAGTCTCTAAGTGGTGTGCTGCTTTTTCTTAACATGAAATAAATTTGAAAATATTTTCATTTTTTATTCATCATTTAGTTTGCCTCAGTGTTTTATGGTTATCACATATTATTAGGTAATATATCTTTTCTTATTGATTTTTTTGCATTTGTTGTCATATATTCTGAATTGCAGTCTCTTGTCGTTGTATTCCCACACTGTTTCTCACCCTCTTAATATCAATGTATCTTTAGCCACGGTAATTTTTAATTTTAAGGAAACAAAATTCTCAAAATTATTTTGTGTAAACATTTGAAAGTTACATTTAAATAACTTTCTTATTCCCAAAGTTATTAAATAGTTTTTATATCCTTTTTTGAAACATTTCAGTATACTTTCATATTATACATATTTAATTCTTATGGAATCTTTGATCTAATATTTTATTACACAGATAACAAATTTTTGTTAGTAGCACTTAGTTATTCATGTTCTTAATTATCTAATGTCATGTTGATCATATATTTTTATTATAGACAAGCTTTTTATGCACAATGAGGAAGTTTTCCTGGGTTATTATGTTACAATGAGTAATATATTTCCAGGTGAATGGTACGCCTGTACTAAAGCTTAAAATAAATTTGTATCTTCTAATAAGAATCTCTCTTTTTTTTCCTCTGACATGACTTTGGCCACTTAGAGCTGTGAAATCTTTATATATATTAAAAGAACATTTTTGTAAGTATCTAATTAAACTTGCCATTTTGATGAGTGAAATCGAACTTCAATTAGGGAAAAATTTATTTGTGATGTGGTCTTATTGTTAAATATTGCATAACTTGCAACTTGTTGCTATTTACAATTACTGTCTTTAGTAAAGTTGCAGATATTTTCTTTTAAAATATGGCCATTTAATTTTCTGACAGCATGAAATCCCTACTTTGATACTCCTCTACAGCATCCGTGTCTTTGAGATTGAGAGGATTCTTTTAAGATAATTTGACAGAAATGACACTATATAACGCATCAAGTTTTCATAGAAATGGCATCTCTGTTTTAAATGAGCATATCAGATTTATTCTTGTGCTACATTCAATGCTAAAACATTAAATGCTTTTCTCTAAGTTCAAGATCACGGAAATCAAGGCAAGGCTGTCTACTCCCATGGCGGTATTCTCTTCAGCTCAGTACTGCACGCCCTAACCAGAGCAATGAGTCAAAAAGAGTATCACTGTTTCAATCGGACTTTGATTTCAAAACAGAAATTCAAAGTTAAAATTAAGAATTTGAAGAAAGTGAGAGCTGGTCACCAAACCAAATGCAGGGTCCCAGGTGACTGCATCCGTGTCAGACTCATGACACTGACCCTACCAGGACTCCGCTCAAGAAGAGCACGATGTCTATAGAGAGCACAGTAGAGAAGAATGAACACTAATGAACACCGGACTCTATTATTCAACATATTAAGATCAATATCCCACAATAATACTAGAATGAAAGGAAGTGTTTTAAACATAGAATTAGCAGGAATAATATATTTTGGGTGTGGTATAGACTGACATATTACCACCTCCTTTCCAAAAGAGAATGATTATGAGAAACATGTGACTTAAAAGAAAAGTCTATTAAAATACTCCAATTTTAAGACACCATAAAAAGCAAAGTAAGAGAGTGAGGGAGGGTCGAGGGGTTGGGACGATGATTCTTGATTGTTTTCATCTAAAATAAAGGCATTTAAGGAGCTCATACAAGTTATTCAATCAATCACAGTTGAAGAAGTAGAAGTAGGAGTGAAAATCATAGTGAAGACTTCCAGAATTAATGATTTTTAGGATGTCTTTCACACAGATTAAGATAAGTCAAGCATATCTAGGAATATATAGATGGGATAAATCAATAACAAGGGAAAAAAGAAACATTATGAGGGAGGATCCTAGGGAAGCATGATTTTTGAACAAATTAGTGCAGGAAAGAAAACAATATTAGCAGGTTTCTGCCTGCTTCATTCATGGGATAAGGGTCCTCATTTTTTCCATTGATGAGATGCTAGTGAAGGCATTAAAAAAAAGACAGTCTTAAAGAAAATTCTGCCCTGTAACGGAATAAAGGGAGTTTATCACAAAGCACCAAGAACTAGTGGAAGAGATTACCCCTCTTTTAGACTGATTAAATGGAAGAATATTCCATATTTGATAAGAGATATTTCTTCACTCCTTCCTTGAGTAATTGGGTAGAAGTGAAACCTTCTAACGACGGATATATAGCCAAAAACATCAAGTAATGAGGAATTTACATGTTTGTTTTGTTGCAAGAGAACTATCTCTGCCATCTGGAATAAACTTTAGCAGCCAAAAGTACAAACTGGCAGACTTTCTAATACTCAGACTAAGATAGTTATTTCCTCTACTTTTGCATTTTATATCTGTTTTATTCTGTTTTTCACAAGTAAGTTATTTACAATGGTTTTCCTGATCAATTGTCTCACAGCCTACCTGTAAGGAGTACTATGCTAAAAAAAATGACACCAGGGGCTGGGGATTTAGCTCAGCGGCATAAGCGCCTGCCTTGCAAGTAGGCAGTCGTGAGTTCGATCCCTGGTACTGATAAAAAGGAAAAAGACCAAAAAAAAAAAAAAAAAAAGACACCAAGCAACAACAACAATTCTAATATTTCCAGCAAAAATAAACTAATAAAAATATCTAAAATTAATAATAAAATTTTTAAAAAATTGAGAATTAGTGGACAATGAAAATTTTGCTAAATTTAGGGAACTGTCTGAATTATTCTTCCAGTCCAGCTACATATTTCAACTTGCCCATTTCTGTGAATTAAATTCTAACAATTGACTTCTACTTCTTGCTCAATAACTAACCTAAGTAGTCCATGTTATACTCGTTTCTTTATCCTCAGCAGCTGAGATAATAATAAACACTTCTGCTTGAATTGGATTTATTATGGGACAAGGTACTATCAGAGAACACATATAATATTTCAACTAAAGTTCACAGAATATTGCACCATAATTCACATATCACAATAGTGCATACAAGGTTCTGAAATCTGTGACTCAGTTTCTCTATACAACATTTAATTTCTGATTTTTGTTTTCCTATATTGTAGGCTCAGTCTAATACCTGCCATGCATTTAAAAATGTTTTATTTATTAATTTATTCAACATTTCTATTTTTCAAATATTTCTATTATTAAGTGATTCAACAACTATTTCTAAGTTGTCCTTTTTGTATTAGGCTTCACACTGCATGCTGGAGACTCAAAGATTAACACAGACTTGTTACTGACTTGATACTATTAGGAAACAGGACTTACAATTGAAGAGCAGATAGACATAAACAATAAACACAGTAGACTGTAAGTCATAACACACGAGCCAGTTTAGAGTTCTGTGAGATCTCAAAGGAGAAAGCAATCAGTTTTACATGAAAGAAGAGCTAGGCAAGAATTGAATGGGCTAGATAAATTTTAACACTGCTTCTTAGATAAAAGTTAGTGTTGGGAGACATTTTTGAATGACAGGGTTAGGGTTAGAGAAAGAGGGGCCATAAATATTTTAGGAGAAGTTTCTAAAACATGTCCCCTGCCTATAGAGCATGAAAATCTGATAATTGTATGTTTCTTGTCATATTTTTCAGATATAACATAAATTTTTGAGATAGATATTCAATTTATCTTGTTTGCCGTCATATTCATGTTCTTACCAGTATACTCAAGGTATTGTACAATGAAATTTGATCAGTAGGTAACATAATCAATCAAAGATAAATAATGATTTAACCTCATCTCATATACATTAGAATGTCTAATACTTGTCCCTTCATATTTTTTCTGTTTTGTAGTCTTTCACTTCTAAGTGGTGTTTTCATATCCAAACTTCTTTCCTCTTGTCTTTCCACTACAATTTGTCTTTCCATTCTACAATCTGGAATGTCAATCTTAGATGTCAGGAAAAAAAAAAACCTGATAGTTGGGCTAAAAGAATGTTGTCCTTTGAATATATTAACTCAAATTCAGTAGCTATTTGAGAATGAAATGTAGAAGTGAGTCACATATTTTTAAAAATTGTCATTATGAAAAAATAAAACCAAGATTGGAGATTAAAAGTACATGATTATTAAAATTGTGATGGTGTGGGAAAATTTAAATTATTAGAAACATTAGGGAAAAAAAGCAAAAAACTCTACAACTCTATAAAAATCATGTTTCGATTATGGGTAGGCAAAGCTATTGCTTTTATCATCTAAAATAAAATGCAATAGTTTCGAAATAGCGATATAATGAATATATTGCATTTACCAAATGATTTTATTTGTCATAATTTACTTAATAAAATAAACACAGTCTTAAGAGTATGAAATAGAAAAATAAAAATGAAAAAACACAATGAACATGGAAACAATAAACCATTTATTTTTTGAATTGGAAAAATTATTTCAATAAAAGAACCCATTTCAAATTTACTCAAACTTTCCTAAAAGTTAATCCAGTCATTTATTCAAAATAGTTTTTGCAAATTTTGCCCTAAAGCTCATTGAAATTATGAGAACAACTTAAACATCACCATGAGAACACTTGATTTTCTTTGTATTGGAAAATTTTCAACTTTTCCTGTGAATGTCTTCATTTCCAGCCTCAGACCAGTTCCAGAGGGAGATAAAAGAATTTCTTGCATTGAAATAAGGAAATAAGAAAATTTTTGAAAAATTTTTTTATTAGCAAATTAAATAAAAAGTCATCAAATTATATTTAAAACAACTTGTGGCAATGTGTGTCCATTTCCTCATTTGAAAATAAAGCTCACATTTACAATCATTAAAATTATATTTCAGTATTGTTGAATAATTATAAAATGTAGAACTTACAAAAAAGCAAAAGAAGAAAGTAAATACTACTGTTCAGAAAATAGTTGTTAATACTTAAGCATTTCCAACTAAGTCTTGATCTGTGTATTTTGCAAGGTTCTTAGATTTGTCAATACTCAATTTTGTGGTCTACCACTCATCTTGATATTTATAACACAATATTTTCTTAAAGATATAATAATTCACTCCGAATATATTATTACGTGAGTCCTATTTTGTCCCATAATTATACAATATTATTTGTTAGTCTTTGTTTACTTGGGATTAATAAAATCACTTTTATAAATAATAATCCTGGGTGTATCTTTGTGCTAAAACACATTTAGAAATCATGAATTATATTGTAAGATAGCTTATCATAAGTACAATTAGACAGGACAAAGGTACTAACATTTTCGGGTCTTGAATCACATTTCTCAAACTGTTTACACAAATATAGTAATACCAGTTCTGATTCCAGTCAATAGATATTGAAACCATTTTTCTCACAGTATGTTGAAATGTTTGAAATCTTTTTACTTACATACTAACACAGGAGGGTGTGCATGTATAAAAGCAGTGGATTAGAGGTACACGGTAAATTCTAACTACAATTCAAGTATGTGACATAGCAAGAGTAGAAATATCAGCTTTACGGAACAGATCCGGAATTACATCAAAGTCTAGGAAGGACACCTCTCCAAAGTAGTCTCAGTTTTGAGAAATTTAAAAGAGAAATGAGGTAGTATGAAGAATTTTAAAGCAGAAAAATTATGCAAATTCCTAAAGCCAAAAAGGCAGTCCTGTGATGACAGTTAAAGACCCTCCCTCTCAGCCTAACCCTAACTTCAGAAATATTAACTTATTTGAAAGTGTCAGTTGCAGTGTCATAAATTTGAAGTTCATAGAGTTGCCTAGGAACTTCAAGAAATCAAATAAAGAATGTTTTATCATCAGCATTTACTTCCAAATATATAATCTGTTTAGAATTTAAGACATATCTTCCATAAGTAATGCTACTAATAATAGTTAATAAACCTCAAAAATATTTAATTCCCATAAGAAAATTAAATGTACTGCATTAGATTTTTAAACAGTGTCCTGTTAATATAATTCTGAGCCAATTTCTTTATTCTTTTTTCTTATTGACACACAGAGTGATCAACATATTGGGTGACTATTTAAAATTTTAAACATTATTTCAATAAAAAGATGCATTACCCTTAGTATCCCCAAAATATTATCCCATCATTCTTGCCCCTTTCTCAAGCAGTCTGGAAGTTACCTTTCACAAGTGTCCTTATAAGGCTGATCAAAAATACAGTGAGTACTGCTGTTGAAGGTCATCCAAAGAAAGTCAGGGTCACAAAAATGTGACAGTATTTCCACACAGACATATTTCACTGCATGTGGCACCGCACAGCTTCTGGTGTTTGCCCAGTTGAAAATGCCCAAGAAAGCATATGTTTTGGATTGATTTATGACATAAAGGCAGTCATGAAAGCACAACTAACAACAGGAAAGAAGACTTCCAGACCTGCTGCAGAAAGAGGCGAGAATAATGAGATGTTATGTGTTTCAGTAAGCAGAATTAATTTCAGAGAGAAAATTGCAATGTCTTTTATAGTAATTAATTGTTTAATCATTCACTGTGATTTTTGATCATGTCTTACAACTCCATAGCGATTATGCAGACAACTCTTTGTCAAAGAAGGAGATTTTTTTTTGACTCTTCTGTTAGATTTACTAACCTCTTGCAAGCAACTTGAGAACAATTGTCACTTCTAAAACTATGGTTTGCTCTATAACCTGGAGCCTACCTATTTTCTTGTCTGTTCAAGAGATGGGCGAAAAACCAAAATGATATACTTGGACAGTATTATGGCTAATTTGAAAATATATGATTAGCTATTTCTTATTATTGATGATGTACAAATTTATCTTGGACCATGTCTTCACTGATCAACACTACTACATCTGCTAGTAATGTCTAGTCAGTAAATAGAAGAGATCATCGGATAAAAATAGTAGTGAAGGATTCATCACAAAGTGGCTTTGAGATCAAGAAAGCTGCAAAATAAACAGAAAAGGATGTAAAAGCCTTCATTTGGCTTCATCACTGCTGCTCAACTGACAGAATAATCAAATAACTCTTAGTTAGTTTCTCCAAATTACAAACACCATTTATATTTCTCTAGGTGAGTGTTTGTATGCAAATGTGTATTCAATTGGAACTAGACATGTGGATGAAAATTTGTATAAATTTTCATGGATATAAGGAGAATTTGGAGGCCAAGGATATAGTTCAGTGGCATAGCACCTACAGGGAAAGCACGAGGTCCTGAGTTTATCTTCTGATAGAAAAAAGAAAAAAAGAATTTGTGAGACAGAAAAAGAAGGTACACTACTTCCATTTTTTTGTGTTATTGTCAAAGCACACTACAAAGTTTTAAATTCTGTTTTTAGGAAATATGCTTATTTATTTCCTGATTAATATTTTATTAAAAGATCAGACAGATTGATCTTATAAAATTTTATGGTATATTTTTCAATGAACTCCAATGTAAATTGCTTCATACTTGCCACTGTATGCTTACATTACTTTAACAAATCTATGGTTACTGTTAAAAGACTCTGAAACCATCACAATTGAAAACTGAAATCAGATTTATTCAAAGATCTCCATTTAAATGTTTTCTATTGTCATTGGTGAGTGTCCTTGGAAGCTGTCCCAGAGAGGAAACAGGGATCGCAACTTGAGCTTTGAAGTAGGTTCTTTACTTTTTCATAGAAGAAAAAAATTCAAAATGTGTAAGCAAGAGGCATACGCAGGATTTTTAGGTAGAGATGGAAAATAAAAGAAATAGTGAAGGTCTGCAGACTGAGAAGGTGAAGAGAATGCAGAGCTGATAGAGATGATCAGCTTGATTTACTAACAAAAATTGAGACAGCCTTTGTGTTGAAATGGACTTTGATCTTGTTGATCATTATCTCAGTTCTAGTTTTCCAGCATGGCTCTGGGAGAAGCCCTTATTGCTTGGTTGGGAGTAGTTTGGTCTCGATGACATGGCTATTTCTGTTCAGAACAGCCTTAGTCCAATGAAGGTTCTCCTGGAACCCAAGGTGATTTTAGGTTTTGAGCAAAGATTGAACATTGTACTTCTGATAACTGCAAGGAGACTGAAGGAATATTCTGTAAATCTCTTTTCTTGTTGTCCTCAGTTTTGAAGGGGAATGAGATAAATTATATCAGTTTAAGGCAATCAACTTTGTATAGTCAGCTACTGGACAGACACTTCCTAAATGATTAACATGTTTATATTCAGGACTGGGCACAAAATTTTAAGTTAATAAAGTTGATTTACAAAATAAAGGGCAAAGTTTTATTTGCTTTTAGTGTCATTTTTCAGTGTCTTTAATTTCATGGCTAGACTACCACAATGTCCTGAATCAATTCAAAACATTCATCTTTCCTGGTCATTTTGACTTTGGGGAAGAGTCAGAGTCACACAACGCCACATCTGTTGAATAAGGTAGGTAATAACACACCATAATATTTTCATGAGGCTGCCTTTCTGTTAGATGGCACTCAGAAGCAGCATTCACAAGGTTTTTGAACATACCTCTGAAAAACATTCTTTTAAAAAAATTTAATAAAGAGAAAAGTCAGAAGAGAAAAACAAGCAAAATGCATAAACAACAACAGATTCAAAAATAACAATACGGGTCTTTGAAACAGAATGAAAGAAACTTAACAATGGTTGTTATCTCACTTTTTTTCCAAATAAAGAAAAGAATACTAAAGAAAATAGAAACACAGAAAAGATGGGTAAAACAATACTGAATTAAAAAATTATCAATGCAGAATCGCTGGTTGTTACATTTCCCATTGTCATCTTAAAAAATAGCTGCCAAAGTCACAAAATCAAAGGCTAAATAGTGGCTAGACACTCATCTATTGACCGTACAAATCCTTCTGTTCAACATTCCAACAGAGATTCAGTAATATGGTCATCTATCTTACACACTTATACATACCATTATACTCTTTAGAGCATTTCCCTTTCGTTTCACAGTATCTAATATTTTTGGATACAATTATTCTGTCAGTTTCTATTATATCTTACACTAGAGAGACAATGTGATATTTACTCATGTGAGTCTTATTTATTTCACTAATGTTTTCAAGTTGCCTTCATTTACCTAGAAAGATCTCAAGATCATCCTTTTTTTTTATAGCTGAGAAGTATTCGATTGTATAAAAATACCACATTTTTTTTTAATCCACACTGCAGTTGATGGGCATTTTGGTTGTTTCTAAGAGTTAGCTATCACAAATTGTGCTACCATAAACATGGGTGCACATATATCTCTGTGACATGACCTTTTCAGTTTTTCTGAGAAAATACCCAGGAGGGGAATAGCTGGATTGAATGGAACTTCCAATCCTAGTCTTCTGAGAATTATTCATACTCATTTCCACAGTGGTTGCACCAGTCTACACTCCCACCAATAGTGGAGCAGTGTTCCTTTTGCCCGCATCCTTGCCAAAATTTGTTATCAGTGTTTTCTTGATGGAAGCCATTCTTTCTGCGGCGAGATGAAATCTCAATGCTGTTTTAATTTGCATTTCTCAAATGACCAGTGGTGGTAAACATTTCTTCAGGTACTTATTTGCCATTTGTTTATCTTCATCTGAGAACTGTGTGTTCATCTCAGATGCCCATTTTTGGAGTGGGTCTTTGATTTTGGAGGGTTTGACAATTTTCAGTTCTTTATATGGTCTGGATAGGAAATTCTTTGCCTGAGGAATTGTTGGCTAAAATTCATTCCCATTCTGTGGGTTTTCTTTTCACTCTATTGGTGATTTCTTTTGAAATGCAAAAACTTTTAGTAATATGAGATCCCAGTTGTTGATTCTTTGAAGTATTTCCCATGTGGTTTGCATTTTATTCATGAATTCTCTCCCTACTCCTATGTCTTCAAGATTTTTACCTACCTTGTCCTCCAGTAGATTTAGTGTTTCTGTTTTAATATCTAGATCCTTGATCCTTTTTGATTTTAGTTCAGTGTATGGTGATAGACATGGGTCTACTTTTAGTCTTTGGCATGTAGAAAGCCAGTGTTTCCAACATCATTTATTAAAGAAGTTATCCTTCTTCCAGTGAATATGTTTAGCTCCTTTGTCAAATATCAGGTGGCTGAGTGTCTTTGTAGCTGTGTTTGCATCTTCTAATCTGTTCCACTGATCATCAGGCCTATTTCTTTGCCAGTACCATGCTGATTTCATCATTGTGGCTTTGTAGTATAATTTCAAGTCAGGAATTGAGATGCCTCCAGTCTTGCCTTTGTTGCCCAGAATCACCTTTGCTATTCTAGGTTTCTTCTGTTTCTAGATGAAATTTAGGAATATTTTTTCTAGATCTGTAAGGTATGCTGATGGTATTTTGTTTGAGATTGCATTGAATCTTTGTAACTGTTTTGGGAATATGGTCATTTTCACAATGTTGATTCTTCCTAACCAACAGCAAGGAATGTCTTTTCATTTTCTAATATCCTCTTCAATCTCCTTTTTTATAGTGGTATAATTTTCAGACTATAGAGCTTTTACATTCTTGGTTAGGGTGATTCTAAAGTATCTGATATTTTTAGATGCTATTGTGAAAGTTGATATTTCCATAATTTCTCTCTCAGTTTTTTTGTTTGTGTACAGGAATACTACTGATTTTTGAGTGCTGACTTTGTATCCAGCTACACTCCTGAATTTGTTTATTAGTAGGACTAACAGTCTTTAAATGGAATTTTTGGGGTCTTTTATGTAGAGTATCATGTCATATGCAAGTGGTGATAATTTAACTTTTTCTTTTCCTATTCTTACTTCTTTTATTTCTCTCTCTTGTCTGACTGATTGCTCAGGCCAGTATTTCTAAAACTGTATTGAATAGGAGTGGTAATAGTGGACATCCTTGTCTTATTCCTGATTTTAGAGTGAAGGCTTTCAGTTTTTTTTTTTTTTCACTTAGTATAATGTTGGCTGTTGGATTGTCATAAATGGTCTTTATGAGATTGAGGTATGCACTGTTTATTCTGAGTTTCAGTAGGGTTTTTATCATAAACAAGTGTTGGACTTTATCAAAAGCTTTTCTGCATTTATTGAGAAGATCATGTGATTTTTATTTTTGGCACTGTTGATATAGTGTATTATACTTATTGATTTGTGTATGTTGAACCATCCCTGAATTCCTGGAATAAATCCCTCTTGGTCATGGGGTATTATCTTCTTGATGATTGGCAGCATTCCGTTTGCCAGTCTTTTATTGAGAAATCAATGTTCATTAGTGAGATTTGTCTGTAATGCTCCTTTTTGGTTGGGTCTTTCTGTGGTTTTGATATCAGGGTAATACTTGTCTACAAGAATGATTTAGGGAGGACTGCTTTTCTTTCAATTTCATTGAAGATTTTCAGGAGTGTTGACATTAAATCTTCTCTAAATTTCTTGTAGAATTCAGCCATGAATCCATCAGGACCTTGGCTTTGCCTTGTTGGTAAGTTTTTAATTATGTTTTCAATTTCAGTAGCTGTTATTGGTTTATTCAATATTATTATATCTTTTTGATTGAGCTTTGGTAGTTCATGTGTTTCTAGAAATCTGTCCATTTCCTCTATGTTTTCCACTCTATGGGAGTAGAGATTTTCAAAGCAGGTTTTCATGGTCTCTTGAATTTGCCTGGAATCTGTAGCAATTTCCCTTTTTTCAGTCATTATTGTATGGATTTGAGTTTTTTTCTTTTTCTTGATAAGGTTGGTCAGAAGTTTACCAATTTTGTTTATCCTCTCAAAAAACAACACTTTGATTAATTAATTCTTTGCATTTTTTGTTTCAATTGCATTAATTTCTGCTCTAATCTTTACAATTTCCTCTCCTGTATGTTCTTTGGTTTTGACTTGCTCTTTCATTTCTATGAGCTTGAGATATAGCATTAGATTATTTATTTGTGCTTGTTCCATTTTCTTAATGTGATTATTTATTGTTATATATTTTCCTCTTAGGACTATTTTCATTGCACCCCATAGGTTATGGCATGTTGTATCTGCATTTTCATTGTACTCTAGGTATTGTTTTATTTCTTCCTTAATTTCATCTGTAACCCACTGGTTGTTCAACAGGTTGTTATTTCATTTCCATGTATTTGTGCAGGTTTTGCAATTTTTTTGCTGTTGATTTCCAATTTTAGTGCACTATGATCAGATATTATGCATGGGATAATTTCATTCCTTTTGCATTTATTTAAGAATGTTTTATGAGTTAATATATGGTCTATTGGAGAGTCCCCTGTGCAGCTGAGAAGAATGCATATTCTGATGTGGTTGGGTGGAACACTCTGTAAACATCTACTTGAAAGGGTTTTGGCCCAGACCGGACACTGTAGCCAGATAAAACCTCAGCCGGAACCAGAGAGCTCCTATCTCCCCTGCCCCAGAGATTTACCTATAACTCTATCTCCCCCACCCTTAGGAATCTACCCCTGGCGCCAAACGTGTGCCAATGAAATACCTGTGCATCTCTAATGGCCCTAGAGCACTACCCCAAGCTTAGACTACTTATATACCCCCCACGCAACGTGTCCGCTGGAGAGATCGCCTGACTCCAGCGGCCAGGGGTGTCAGTTATCTCTCTCCGTGTTCTCAGAATAAAGGCCTCTTTTGTTTTATACTTCATATCTTTTGGAAATAATCCTATAAGTCCATTCATTTACAGGTGTGATTCAGTTCTGCTATTTCTTTGGTGACTTTTTGTCTAGTTGATGTATCTCTTTGTGACAATGGGGGTGTTAAGGTTGCCTATTACAATTGTGTTCTTGTGTATTGTTTTTTCTTGTCCATTAGTATTTGTTTTACATAGGTAAGTGTTCCTGTATTTTTAATTCTTTTAGGTTTGTAGTTCACTTTGTCTGCAAGCAGAATAGCTACCCCTGTTTTTTTCTGGGTTCCTGTTGCATGGAATACTGTTTTCCATCCTTTGACTTTTAGTCTGTGAGTTTCTTTTTAGTCAAATATGTTTCTTGTATACACTATATAATGGGTTCCTGGTTCTTGATCCATTCTGTCAGCTTGCTTCTTTTGACAGGTGAATTGAGCCCATTTACATTTATGGATGTCACTAGTATGTACTGGCTAGACTTTGCCATATTTGCTCCTATTGTTGGTTTCCTGATTTCCTCCCTTGTTTAATTTCTTGTCCAGCCTAGCAATTTCTTTCTTTTGTTGTTCTAGAGGTTGCGGTCATTTTCATCTGATGCCTGCAACAATCCTCCCTCTGAAGAAGTAACCTGAACTGCCATGAGGAGATAATGGGCAATGACTGATCACAAACTTCTTTGAGCTGAACAGGGTCACAGTTATTGAATGACAGTCAGAGGTACTTCTGCAGTGATCCTGTCTAGAGGCTTTTGATAGACACCAGGGATTTTCATCTTGGGTATAAGCTCAGATTTAAGTCTCTGTATTTTACTTTGGTTCTAGGGGGTCAGTAGGCCACACACTCCTGCAGAGAAATACCAAATGTCTCTTTTTCAACATGGAAAGGTTGAACCTCAGTGCTTGAGAATGCATTACAAAGGAGTGAGGAGCTTTGGCAAGGCGTTGCCCATGTCTGTAATATAGAAGCAAGGCATAGTATGAAGCCTTTTTGTACCTCCAAATTGAACTCAGGAGTTTTTGTTGAGCTATGAGTGGTACTGAGCTATCTAATTATGCAAATAAAGGAGATAAACAAGGCACCCCTTTTTATTCTCGTTTGCTAGACAGTTCATATGCATCCCTGCGTTGACACTGATCCAGAGCAGGAGGAGGCCACCTGGAGAGCATCGAAGATAGATTGGGTCAGCCTATCCACCCTTGGCCCGACACACAACCCTATCTTCCCAGATGGCTCATGAGCTTTGTTTCTATAATGAATGCTTAAAAAAGGAAGTATAAACTTTTCAATAAACTACTTTGCTTATTGGAAGAGAGTATACTTTAAAAGATGACTTGGAAGTAGGATGTTTTTTCCTCTAGAGATTGGTAGAACAATTGACTGGAGGAGCCTTGCTCCCTGCACTGGGCAAAAGGGTCTCCAGGCACTTGTCTCCCACTTAATTACCTAGGTAACCTTTCCTAGTAGCAGGATACGGCTATACTTCATTTAAATTTATGTATCTTTGGAGCTCTCAGGTTAAATTCCTTAATAGCAATCACATTTTACATTTAAAAAGGCACATCAGTTTTCTATGCACACAGAAAAGAAAAGCCTACTCACTCTTTTTTTGTTTGTTTGTTTTTACCGGTACCCTGGATCAAACTCAAGACCACCTGCTTGCAAGGCAGGTGCTTATGCCACTGAACTAAATCCCCAGCCCCAGCCTCAGCCTATTCACTATTAATTAACATATGTAAGGCACAAATGTAAATCCTTTTCTACTACACAGCAGGTAGTGTGAATCATTGTTGTAAACTACCTCAGTCTAATCTCTGAAGGTAGGGGAAGGTAGTCTAAGTGATTTGAAAGTCCACGGAAAAGTTTAAAAATAAAGATAGAAAAGTGGAGATTTTTCAGTGGTCCTGAGCAAATGTTCACTGAGGAACTTTGGGTGTCCACCAGACAGTTGCCCTGGCCAGGAACACTCAGTTCTCAGTTTCTATTGGCTCAGATAACCAAAGATCAGTCTTGAGAAAGGAATCCAGCTGTCTATTTGTTCACCATTCCATGGACTCCACTGGGCACTGGCTTCAATGGGGATTAACCAAACAGATGCTGGGGAACCTGTCCTTTGCTTTTGAGAGTGGCAGCTGCTATGAGTGATTAATTAGCTGGCAGAGTAACTACTGTTTGTCAAAATTCTGTAAGGGACAGTTAAAAGCCTAAGCAAGATCATTACCTAATGCTCTATGAATTTACAACAAAGGTTTTAAAGTCTACAACTTGCGAGTTTGGAGAGCCTCCTTATTCTAATGTGTTTAAGTCCCCTGTGTGTTGCTTTTGGGGATAGCTTCTTCCACTGTCATAGGAAGCTGGTTCTCCCCACTGTGTCTCAGGTTTAATCTCCAAAGGAGATTTGCCCAGAACACTGAGCCAGGACATGGCTCTTATGTGTGTTCTCCTGGGTGGGCATAATTCCAATCAATGTCTCATCCAACCCAGAGATGGGGTATGTGTCCTTTATCTAAGATGACTTCCTTACCTTCAACATTAGGAAGCACTCATTTTCTATGGACTTAACTAAGAAGCAAAAAGTTTGAATAGTCTAGAGTTCTTTCTGACTTTACATGCCTCTATAAGGAAAGTACAAAGTGGGAAATAAGTAGAAGACAAAGGTGACAAACTGAAGCAGAAAAGGCCTGACATTTCTTCTAGAATATAAGGAGGATCAGAGCCAGTCTGTCTCAGTGAAACCTGTCCTCCAAGCCTTAAGACCGGCCACCTGCCTAGTGCTGCTTAAAGGGTTAAAGGAGTCCTGTTTTTTTTTTTTTTTTTGGGGGGGGGGTTGTAAGCATGTGTATTTTCTAAGTCTGAGCTAGATTTCCATTTAAGAGAACCATTTTTTAGTAGTTTACATTAAAGCTTGTCAGAGGTGTTCTAATATTTTTTCTAGTGCTATTGTCTAAATACAGTCAAATAAGGAGTACCAGTAATGTTAGCAACCAATTTAAATCTAACTTGCACAAGAACAAATTAATAATATAACATTGAAGAAATATAACTTTATTAATTTCCCATATTTTAACTTAGATTCACATTATTTTAATATAACAATGTAAGACAAAGCAATCAAAAACAATGGGAAAATAGCAAGCAAATATCATAAGTAGTTATATAAACAACTAAGCAAAGACAAGACAAAATTTGAAACATAAAAATTTGTTACCTAAACGAGTCCCAGTACAGAATCTATGAAGCAAAAGCAAACTCTCACCTCTGTCCACTGATCTCAGTGGAAGATCTCCAAATGATACAGGGGAATAAACGCCCAACCTACTATGTCTGCAAGTTCATGTTCTCTAAAACTGAAGAATGAATTTTAGGAACAACCGAGAAGAAGAGTAGAATATATTTATTAAGAGAAAGAAAGCTTCTATCTGAGAAAGACAGAAGGCGTCCTGAGTGAGTTGCCCTGAAAAACATTCTTAAAAGAGGACTTCCAAAACTGCTTCAGAAAGTGGGAATCATACCCGGGAATAAAACTCCCAATCTACTAGATGTCCAGCAAGAGTTTGTGTTCTCTAAAATCAGAGAATGAATTTTAGGAGTAATAGAGGGTAAGAGCAGAATATATTTATTGAGAGATAGAAAGCTAAGAGAGAGACAAAAGGGGTCTCAAGTGTGTTGTCAAAGACTCAGTCTTTTCTAGGGACTTATAGAGTAAAACCATGAGGTGAGATGGGTCCAAGGTGAGGAAAACTGGGAACATGCGAGGTAGATGGATATGAGGCGGGAAAGAACTATGATTAATTGTTCAGGTAAAATTGACCAAATCAGGGACAAATAAGGAATTGAGTCACATAGCACTGGACATTCTTATGGAGCAATGACTCTTCCTGTAGGAGGGTGGGATAGTGACTCCTGGCTTCCTCAAGGTGATTGATGCCTATTTAGAATACTGGTCTCTGATATTTATACTTACAATGTGGTTGCATTTGTTTTGCCTTTTGCCTTGAGATCTGGACCACAGCAGGAGGTGCTGTCTATTCCAAGGTCACAAGACATCTGCTCCTCTGTATCAGTTTCGGTTTCCTTGAGGGTTGGCCCTATCTGACTGCCTATAACATTTCTCACTCAGCTGCCTCTAATAGAAAGAATGATGGAATAAATGTGTTTGAAGTGCAGGGAGTTCTTTTTAGAGTAATTAATAGCAATGTGCCTTTCACTCTAATAAATTTTAAAAATTTAAATATTCACCATATATTTTGATCACCACATGCATCTGGAGGCCCAGGTGAAGAATCACTATTCCTTTTTGAAGAAAAAAAAAAAAAAAAGGAAATTTCAAGTTCCTGACTGCCTCAGAAAAAAAAAACATAAATTATATTTTTAATGAGCAGGAATTTGTGAGGAATCTAGTTAAAGTCACTCTTTACCCCATTTCTGAATTCCACTCTATTATTAAGTTAAAGCGAGCTCGGCACTGATGAGTTCATGTAGGAAGTTGACATAAATGCCCAGGATGTAAATCTGTGAGTTGTCATTTTCTTCTTTTTTGTAAGATATATGTATATTTAAACAAATGTTATATCTTAAATAATTTCCTGTCACTGGAGACAATACCAGAGAGCCACACTTTAAAGAGCAGAGATGTATTTTGGCTCATGTTTTCAAAGTCCATGGTCAGCTGGCTGCAAGGCAGGCAGGATATGGAGAAAGTTTTTTGTGGAGGAAAGCTGCACTTGTCATGGTAGCCAGGAAACAGACAGAACATGGAGCAGTTGGGGACTAGAATATACCATTCCAGGTCAGACTCTCATCTCTAACAGTGCCTCCTCCAGAAGCAAGTTAGCTACAGACCCATAAAGCAATCTCCTTCCAAAAGTCCACACTCTGCACACACAATCCTTTTGAGGCACATTCTCACCTAAATAATAACATCCCATTCCTGACCCCCTAAAACTCATGTCCGTCTCATGATACAAAATGCATCTAGTCCATCTCTCAGAATCACCAAAGTCTTAACATGTTCATCAGTACCACAGGGCTGAAATTCAGTCTTATGAGACCCAGTCAAACTCTTAGTTGTGAAACCTTTAAAAATCAAAAAGAAGTTGAATGTTTCCAATATAAAATGGCATGGGGTCAGTACTTCCATTCCAAAAGGAAAAAAAGATGATAGAAAGGAATGGGATCAAAGGAAGACTGCACCCCTTGCTCCCTCAAAAAATATTAAATCTTTTAGCTATGTGTCTGACATGTGGAGTAAATGTGCCCAGGATATGAGCTGAAGATGTTCAGGTGGCATAATCGTTATGGCTTGGTTAGCTGTAGACTTCATAGTCTCTCACCTGGGGTGGCTATGCTCATTGACTGCATATGTCCAGCAGATGTCCCATATTCCTGATTTTGCAACTCTCTAAAATCTCCGTGACATGTTTGGATTCACTGTCTCAGATTCACGCACTGAACTCTCAGGAATACATTGCCTTGCCTCCGAGATCTTCTGAAATCTGAGTGGAAAACTCCATGAATCTATAACTTTTTCATTCTTCATGCCCAAGAAAACAGCACCATGTAGATGATGCCAAGGTCTTTCACCAGCTCAAGCAATAACCAGAACCCTCAGAACAAGGCTGCAGCAGCCTCTGTGTACATAAATGGCCAAGCTGTGGGAAATGCTTCACTCTGCATTCCAGAAATATTAGCACATCCTGGTGATTTTCTCAAATGAAAGCTTTATAATTTCATCGCCTTGATGCTTGGAAAGGTGGGACCTTGCTGGTACCTGAGGTGCCCTTTAGTTATCCTAATCATTGTACTGATGGAAAGTACTTTGCTTCTTTTCAATGCTAATCTTTTTAGCAACTATGCATTTTTTTGTGCATTTGTTCCTAATTTTCACTGTATGGTTGGATAAAAGCAATCAGGAATACCTGTGCCACAGCCTGAACATTGGGTTGCTTGAAATTTCCTTTATCACATTAATTTTCTGTTATTCATAATCTCAGTTATACAAAGTTTCAGGAGATAAGTTTATATAGACAAATTTTCTGCCAAACCTCTCAGGAGGCTGTTGCAAGAGAATCATTGCAAGTTCAAGACCAGCAGAGGCTACAGGTAAGTTCAAAGCCAGCCTGAACTGCAGACAGAGACTGAGACCCTGTCCCCAAAGACAAGATAATAATACTGCAGACAGACTGAGACTCTGTCCCCAAAAGACAAGATAATAATAATAATAATAATAATAATAATAATAATAATAGACCAGGTTTTGAGTCCAATTGCCAATGTAGTCTTTGTTCCCAACTGAAAGCTCCTGCAACTGTTCTATATTGCCACTAGATACAGAAGCATTCTGGTCTTCTGAATTTCAGTTAATATCTCCCATCAAGCTCAGTTTATAGCATTCTTGGGAGTCTCTAGTGAACATCCTCAAAACTTTACAAAACTTCTCCAGAAAACAACTCCAAAGCCTCCTAAGCTATGCTGTTAAATATTATCACAGCAATGATCCTGTTTCACTGGCACCAAAATGTATCTTAGTTACTTTCCCATCATTGAGACACAATATCAAACTCCACAGTATAAAAGAAGAGGTTAATTTTAGTTCGTGTTTTTAGTTCATGGTTGGTTAGCTCCAAGACAGGATGAGCATGGTAGAAGGATCTGGTGAAAGAAATCTGCACTTGTCACAGCCCAGGAAGAGAAGGAGGAAAATAGAAGGCTAGCATAAAAATATAACCTTCTAGCTCACACCTCTGAAAGAGTTTTCTGCTAAAATAAATTACAGCACATTATGGCAGTGGTCTACCATGGCAGAAGGCCAAATCAAGAACACCTACCCTGAGAGCTACTTCGTCCTTCTTCCCCATTACAATTTCCTCCTTCCTTTCTCCATACATGTGAAGAAAAATCCAATCAGCTCCTCGTGTGTCATAAATGACCACTCTAAGCGCCACATCTGGTTAAAGGTCACCTAGACTTCCCACTCCTATAGCTGATTGGAGGAGAAAGCCAAACCATGTCAGGCTGTTTGTTCCTCTCCACATCCTTTAAATAAAAAGGCCATTTTCACTGTTTCTTATATTTTGCTTCCCTATTATGCCAGAAATCTCTACCCTCCAATAATCTATCTCCAGCTAGGCTCCATCTCAAAACTGCAAGTTACCTATGGCACCATAATTCATTCAGTTTCAAAGATTCCTACTTCTGAACATATGAACCTTCTGAGGGACATACTTGATCCATGCTGTAATGTATTATTTTGACATTCTGTTTAGATGGTTCTTCTGTTATACAAAAAATCAAAAGTGTTGGACTAGACTAAAATAAGAGGCACCAGCTTATAGCCAGTTAGTGAATTGGGAAAAGAACAAAATTTACAATTAGGCTGGAAAACAGTTGCCACATTTGTGCCATTAGGTAATTGCTTAAATATCCTGAAACTTCAAGTGCGATTGACTTCTATCACCTTGTGACAGGGCATATGCAATTTCCATGACTATAATTTTAATGTCTTCTCTAGCTACTTTCTCTCAGTCATAGTATTGTACCTTGTTTCATTTAGCTTATAGCATTTTAAAAACATTTTCTTTCTAATGATTATATTATTCATGGTTCCCTAAAAATGAATTTCAAACTCAAGCTTTAATTAAGCAAATTGTCACTGATTTTACCCTCTTTCTAGGACAGGTGAAATTCAATATTTGCATGTACTATTCTTCACACTTACCTTGTTTACATGATCATAACAATTTTGTCCTGAAAGTCAGAATTTGATAAAAAGATCTGTGTTCTAAGCAAGAATGTCAAGTTATCTTTTCTGGTTGTTAATTTCCACTTAGTGTCAGACTAGAATATAATCTGCAGAATATTCATAAGTAGTGTGTCATATAGTGCTCCCTTTCCAAGAGAAATATTGTAAATATGGATATAAGGTGCCTGTAATTTGTTTGAATATGCATTATATATTGCGTATTATGCATCATTACTAGGTATTAGGGACATAAATGCAAAGATTCATTGTGCTATCCAAACTTTTCATAGTCAGAAAAATCTGCTACATAGCAATTAAAGTGCAATATAAGGTAATGTCTACAATCTGACAAGTATGTGCTGCAACATGCTTCAGGAAGAGTTCACATAAAGGGTAAAATTGAAACTAATAATTAAGTTTGAGTTTGCCCTTAAACACAGGGTTAGGGTAGCTGACATAAATGCATTTTAGTCAAAGGTAAGAAAGGAGACATACAAAGGTGAGGAGTCTGACATTTCATGGGAATGCTGATTAATTCAGCATCAGCGGAGGCTAAGATGTGTGTGGGAGAATGGTAGATTATATTGAACAGATAGGCAGCAGCTGAGTCATGTTGAGTCTATGGAATTTTTACATCAGAAAATTTACTTGATCTCATTTGCATTTCAGAAACAGCACTCTGGAGGCAGTGGTTGTAGAAGATAAATGGTAGAAAATCAAATTGGAAGTTATAGGGTCTATTTTCTGGGCTATTGCAATAATCTTCAGGCAAAAGATAACAAAAGATGGCAGAGTATGTAAAGAGAGAGACCCAGGGGTGGGCAGTGATTGTCTACATTGATTAAGATCATGCACTTGAGAAGCATATTGCTTCAGTAATACACTCTGTCTTTTTAATTCTCTGTTTTCTCATTCATAAAATGTAGATTATCTTACATACCCTACAGGGTTGTAGCAAAATTGAGCAAGATAGTAAATTTAAAGTAACTAATATAATAAAGAGGACATAACATACCTCTGATAATTAGTATTTATGTGGTAGTACATGATATTATTTTGCATTTGACTAGAGAGGAGAATGAAGAATTACCGATGAGAAAATTAGGTAGATTTGTCTGTATATTTGTGGCATATATAAGACAATCTTAAGGCATTTGCTTGAAGAGAACCTATTCCTCCATTCCTCATCCTCTGTAGAGAAAAAGGGATTTCTATTCCTTAGAGAATTAGGTTAGAAAGACAGAGCAGTCATCTTTTCTTCCATATACATGGAGTGGAGAAAAGAGAATTCAAAGATTCTTTTTTCTCTTCTCTTCCTAATCCTCCACCAACCAACTCTATTCTTTCTAATTTTGGTTCACATGTGCTTGACTTATCACTGTTTCTATGTTTTCATTAGATCCCTTCAGAGCAGCTCTTCGGCATTTTCCCAGTAGGGATGCCTGGAATCTGGCTGCTGTCCCACCAGAAACTAAGAAAGTTGATTAAATTCAAGGTGAGAAAATACAAAGTTTGGATTAATCTCAGGCCCACATTTCCTCTTTACCAGTAACATCACTGAGAGATTGAGTCTTAAGTAACTCCTGAGGCTGCTGTCCCTGGCCTTTTTTTTCAGAAAACAGAGAAACAAACTGTGATTCTATCAACTGAAATTCTATTTCAAAATCAGCCATGCAAACATGAGAATTGAAGAAGTTGTGGGAGGGAATGAGATTACCCAAAGAATTTTAGGGACTCAAAAGACAAGAGGATAATGAGAGCAATGGTTCTTAAAAGACAGACAGAGGTTACAAAAATATGATGGCGGAGTACCAGGGTGATGCCAGAGCTGAAGATCAAAATCAATCTTCTGATATCACAGTCAGTAAAAATTATTTCTGGTTACATAGAAACAGAAATGGCACTGGCATGCCGTGTTGTTGGAAAATCTCTGCTGGCACACCATAATACCACATCATTCTGCTGCACATTCCAAGAGAATGTATCAAGTGGAGAGCAGAGATAATGTGGCAACAGTTTATCACCACTGCATTTAGAGTGGCGAAAAGAGAGGACTATCAGGATATTTTAGCACTTCATGAGCAGGAACATTCAGTGGTAGAGTGTTACTGCCTCATTCAGAAGTGTTGATCTATGTACTAATGTAAACTTGAGAGCCATACAGACAAAATTAAATTTTCCATAACATCAGATTCTGAATGGTACTTATTCTTTCATTAGAGAAATATGACAAAGACAGATGGCCATGGAAATGCAAATTACCACTATATAGAACATATTTTGAAGGAAAAAAATAACTGTCTGAAATACATTCACAATAAAGATTGTGTCTTAGTTGCTTTTACACTTGTTGTTGGCCCAACATGCAAAATTCAAGAGGAAAAAGTTTTATTTAGATTATAGTTTGCAAAGGTTTCAGTCTGTAATCAGCTGGCTCCAAGGCAAGGTGACACATGGCAGAGAAGCAACAGTTCATGGCTTCAGAAAACAGTGAAAGCAATAAGAGCATAAAAGGAGAAGAGAGAGAGAACAAGCTTCTTTCCCTTCTTTGTATTGTAGGAAGGCTGCCTGCCTCAGGACGGATGTAGCACTCATATGCGTAATCCTGGCATTGAACCATGAATCAATCACAAATTCTAGAAGCCTGCCCCCAGTGCTGCATGGGGTTTTGGAGGAACATCTAAACACAAACCATAACAAATGGATTTATTTTAGAATTGATATGGTTATGAAGTCCTGTGATACTGTGTGGTTATATCACATGCACCTAACATTTGTCAGCATACTTTGCAATAGGTTAGGTTACTAGACACACTAAACCAGGGCAAATGACATGCTAAAATAGAAACTAATGAGGATGCACCTCTTCAAAAGACAAAGCTTGTGTACTTTAGGAACTAAATAAATTTTGAAGTGATTTATTGACAGACACAAAGTTGGAAGATTGGTCAAAAACAAAGTTACCAAACTAATAGGATGGCTCTGAGAATTAGAAAGAGATCAATAATGCTCCCTAATGTAAATTTTTCCTTTCCATATAGGCTCTCCAAAAGAACTTATTTATCATTTTCTCAAGACATAACTATTTTTATAGAATCTGGGACATTAAAAGGAGTCAAATATATTTTAAGATTCCACAATTTGTGTTCTCTTTTGTTATATGAAATGGTTACATAAAAACTTGCTGAATACTAGAAATGTAACAGTCAATCCAAACAAATTATTTCTGAAGTAATATTATTTTATTTGCTACCATTTAAGCAAAAAATATTACGCTGATCACTAAATCCTTTGAATAGGTATTATTTCCCTCACTGCCCATGAGGTAATGAAGATTAAGATGTCAAACAATTTACTGAAGGTTTTATACATAAAAAAGTGTGAAGTAATTACTTCACCAGTGTGGCTTTAACATTGATGAGCTTTCTTTCTCATGTGTATCTCAGACAAATTACTGTAACTATCATTTGTGTCAAAGTTTAAAAACAACTTATTCAAGAAACATAGAAAATATAGACTAACACCAATCCATGATTAGTAAGCAGAGAGGCTGCCCTACAGCTGTAATGGCCTTAATGTCAGAAAATTCCTCCAAACTCTCAAGCATACTCTTCCACTAAAACCTGTCTATACTACTAATTCTGTTAGTTCATCAAAATGTTTTCATTGCTTGATAATTTTTCATGCTTGTATCTTGTAATCTGAACTA
This sequence comes from Cavia porcellus, assembly GCF_034190915.1. Taxonomy (NCBI): domain Eukaryota; kingdom Metazoa; phylum Chordata; class Mammalia; order Rodentia; family Caviidae; genus Cavia; species Cavia porcellus. The sequence continues at coordinate 227,518,775 of NW_026947484.1, read as the reverse complement.
CTTTGAAGACAATATATTAACCAATGTTAATATCCTATGACTTTGTTTTGAGATGCTGTATCTTCATTTTTGTTATTTTTTCATCTTAAAATAAGAAAAGATAACCATTAAAAAAACCTGACTGATGGAAATCAAACAGGTTAAGAACCTTCAGAGAAATTCTATAGGCAAGAAAAAAGAATTAATAAACATAACACAACAAATGAATTTATATCAGTTAAAGAAGCAAGGTGTAGATGGCCTGGTCCACTCCTGTATAAATACTAGAATTAACGATTGTGAATGCTGGAAAAGATGAAAGTCTACCAGAGTTTCCACTCCTGGAAATAAAATGATTATGCAAGCATTTTGAAGGCTGTGGTGAGCATTCTATGTGAAGTATGTTTGAAATTCACATGTGCCTGCTAAGTCGTGAGTGACTGTTTTGTATAGTCCATGTCCTGCTATTTCCTGTTGATAGCAGGGTGCCTCAGGTCCAAGACCAAAGGAAGTAGCCGATGATGAGAATTTGCTAAAGAGATAAGAAATTAAAAACACCACCTCCCCACTCCTCTTAAAAAAGCATTTGTTCTCTTTGGATATTTTTGAATGTGATAGAGACATTCAGTCAGTAATTTTTCAGCCTTTTTGTTTCAGGAGGATGTAATGAATTCCAATTAGTGAAGAAGACAGCTTTTCACTAAGGAGAAGAAAACATGGAAAACAGAAACATTAGTGTGTGCAGTTGATAATGTTATTAGTGCTGAATTGATGGGTAATGCTCTTTTCCCTATGCTGTTGTATAACATAAAAATAAGAACAAAGCCTCTAAAACAGTTCTAAGACTGTGAGAAAGAGGAGTTGAAATGTCACTAATATTGATATACAGATTTTTCTAGATCACGGGTATTTAAAACACCGATTGTCACTTTTAATCACTTCTAACTTATGGCAACACATTTTCAACAATGCAATCATCCTCTTTATTCATCTCCTCACCCTCCTCGCAGTAATTTAATTATGTCCAAATTTCCCTGCATTCACTGTGTGGGAGAATTTGGAAAAGATAGAAATTAGGAAGGTATGTTATGGCATGCCTCAAAGGAACTAGCCTTTTTCTCCACCAGATAATTTAGGGGCTCTGTTTATGTCTATAAAAATAGAGGAAGAACATTGATTATAGTATCTTGGGTCTAAGAGTTGACTTTGATTTTGTGTTTGAAGGATTCTGCAAATAGTCGATAGAAATCTATTTGCTTTTGTCATTGTCAAAATATATTAATTGTCCTGATAATTCTTCTTGAGGGTCATGGCAGCTCCTTGCAAAACTGCCTTTGCTAAGGGTGTTTTCCCTCAGGCAGCAGGTCACATGCATAAATCACTTGAATCATTTGAACAAAAGTTATCACAAAGTATGTACAGATTTGCTGTAATGCACTGAAATAAATGTACCTACAAAAGCTGTGTGTCAATTATAAGTGATATTGGCTTTCAGTGGTGCTATCTGAGGAAACTAGTGGTTTTCTGTGCTTTTGTAGCCTCCACCATGAGTGACTGGGTGATCTAAACAAGACTTTTGAGTATTCCTGGCTAGCTTCATAAAGAATAATATACCCTCGCCTTCTTGTCTAGGCAGCCTGACAAAATAGTTCATGCACTCTGGCATATGTCACTGCTATTATCTGACCAGAAAACTTCAACTTGAGTATTTTCTTTTATCTGTAGGAGGATGAGGATTCCTAGCCACCTCCCATATGCCATTTTCTACCTTAAGAACTTCAGTGGATGGTGTCTGGAGAGAAAAGGGTTGTAAATTTCTCTCATGTAGAATGGAAAGGTAATGACATCTGTGAAGCTGGAGATAATGATAAAGTTTGTTTGATAATTCTTCATAATATCTCTAATCTGCAATGTTCTGTTAAGTTAGCCAGGTAGAATCTACTCTCAAGTACCAGAAAGTTAATCTCAAAATAAAACTCTAAACTAGTGGTTTTCAAACTACAGTTCAAAATCCACTGGCGAGACAAGAACATTTTGCTAATGCATTAGACAGTGATTTAGAACACAAGAATTTTTTTCTCCTGAGCTATTATATACAAATATTGTACACAAATTTCATTGAAGTCTACTTGATGTTAAAACTAAGGGCAATGTCCTTTCAATACTAAAGTTTGGTGTACATAAAGTGTTATAAACTCATCTGTAAAATTTGATGGGTAGTTAAATGGAATCTAGTATCCCATTAAAATAAATAATTGCCAAGTTAATACTACACATGTCCATGGGTGGTTGGAATTCTCCTGATTTTCTGTAAATTATCAGTCTTTTTGATTTAGCTGTGATGTTTTCATAAGCTACTAGCTTTTGCTTCAGAATAATCAAGTACATTTGATTTACTTCTTGTTCACTGCATTTTGAGAAAGACAAATGTATCCATGTTAAGGTCAGAGGATAGTACATTTGTACATAACTCAAAATAGTATCTTTATAAGAAGAGAAGACAGGGTAAGATACACTAAGATGTTACAAGGCAACACAGAGACAGAGACTGAGGGTGAAATCTGTAATCAAAAGATTACAAACAGCTGCAGAAATGTACCAGAAAGCTGAGAAAACACCAGAAAGGATCATCTCAGATTTCTAGTGTTCTATTTGGGAAAGAATAAAATTCTACTGTCTGTAACCACCCAGTATAGGGTAAATTGTTACGAAAACCCTAGAAAACTAATATAGAATGATTAACAAAGTTACCTAGGCAATATTCTATCCAATAGAACAAAATCTGAAAAATAAGTATGAAAACAACTAGAATTAACTTATAGTACTTGACTGTCATATATATAATTATACTTAATGATTTTTAGCTATTGATAGTTTTAATAGGTGAATCCCTAATTATAGGAAATGTTTTCTTAAACTAGAGGTTGCCAAGCTATGACTCATTGGTCAAATCCTAAAGGCCACCTACCTTTTTAAATAAAGTTTTTTTTCAAGTGGAGCCATATTTGGTTACATGCCATCTCTGAATGCTTTTGTGCTATAGCAGTACAGGTGAACAACTGTCACAGAGATTCTATTGTTTGCAATGCCTACAGTATATACCATCAGGACCTCTTAGGAAAAGTTTACAAACTCTTATTTTAGACTACAAAATTTGCTCTATATATTAGCTTTTCTTCTTCTGTTATAAAATACATGATTTATATGTTCTGCTTGCCATGAATTTCCAGCAACTTCTTTTTCCACCATAATTTGAGCTCTATTGCACCTCAAAGTGAGAATTGGAGTGAATGGCTGGAGACTGGCTATGTGTCACTGATTCTATGTAAGTTCAATAATTAAGAGTCTAAATCCACTGTCTGAAATATATTCTTACTAATGTTGGTGACTAAAATGCAGGCTACAGTAATGCATTTTTATTATTTCTGCATTTACTTATAGAACTTTATGTGATAGTGACTCACCAGAGTTTAGCAATCATGTAACTAGATATAACATTTTCCTATTGAGAATCATTTTTCTTTAAAGCAATTTTTCAAGCTATTGATTCCCATATCTAATATTACTAAATGAATTAAACAAAGTGGCGAAGTAAAAGTAATGACCCCAAGCTCAAGGGCAAATTTTTAAAGTGCAAATTACCAGCTCTTAAAAAGAGAGCATTGGTGATACAGTCACTGAGTGGGCCACCTTTATCTGGGCCACCTTGCTCAGTGTTTATATGCAAGTCCTGAGAGAGGGACCAGGTCTTGTCCCCATCTAATTATATAGGAAAAGCATACAGACATGAATTATACAAACAATAAGGGATAAAGGGTGAAGAATATAATAGGCATTCTGTAGCTACAGATGAGGCAAAAGAAAATATGCTCAGAAAGCTGTTTTTAAAACAATTTATCTCAGGTTTACAAACAAAAAATGTCTTCTAAGAAAGTAGAGAAAATGAAGATTGGTGTAGTTCCCTGAGGATGCTGAAGAATGGACATGGAGAAATACTTTTGGAAGAAAAATAATTTCGAATTGGAACAAAGAATAAAACAAAAATAATTGGAAGAATATTATTATCTTAGTACATTCAGAAAGTGTACCATATTTACCAAAATTCAAACATGTATGATTTTATTTTTATGAAACTCTATGAAAAGAAAACAGTAGGAGTACAGCAGGGTGTATGTTTCCATCTGTCCAGCAATGTGAAGATTAATTGATAAATATTAAAATTTAGAAAGCAAGACAGTGACAATATAAACTGACAATCAACAAACAGATGAAATAGAATGAATACAACCTCTTAAAGTTCATGAAGTATACCGGGTGCATTAGCATATTATGAATCCAACAAAATACTGAAACATTGAATGTGGTATAGTTTTGATTTAAAAATGAAGTGAGGAATAAAAATCAATTAAATATTTGCAAAATAAGGAGAACTCTACCTATCAAACAGGAATTGAGTTCTAAATGCTTGATAAACTAAAGGCTGATATATTGATAAAGATGTGAAAATGACTGAGAGTTTAAGGTGTCACAGCACACCTGAAAACCAATTAGACCTCCCTAGAGATCACTTAGGGATGTTGGAGGAGTTTTCTTCATAAATTAATAAAGTAACAAAACTTTAGATAAGAGTGATTTCAAAGAAAGAGAAGAAAACAATGAAGGCTACTGTGTAGTGCAGTATTAGGAGAGTTTAAATGCTGACTTTCAATTTGCTAAGAAAGTTCACTCATGTAAGCATAATCATTGACTTTCCCTTCAAATCAACCCATGGGAATTTCATAGGAAATGGCAAATACCAGTTATCTGGTTCCTTAAGCCTGTTTTTTTTTTAATCTCCTTTCTTCTTTTCTGTCACCTTTTCCTTTTTCCTCCTCATTTCTTAGCCTGCCCTCCTCACTGTTTTCAAAACAAACATTTGACAGGCCCCTTAGTCATCCAGGAACCCTCAGTGAGGCTCTTCCGGACTTGGAAGCTGCACTGAGTTACCCGCCACGCCGGGACAACATCTCTGAGGCCCGCAGAGACTGGGAGCCTATGTCCAGTGACTCGTGGTCATCTGGAAACCCTTGGTGAGGCCGGCTAGGACAGAGACTCTGTGCCCAATACTTATACACACCTGTGAGCCAGCTCTGAGGCCCACAGAGGCTGGAAACCTGTGCTCAGTAACCTGTAGTCATCCAGGAACCCTCAGTGAAACCCAAGGGGGGGGGGTGTGGATGTCTGTGACCAGAGACCTGGAATCAATAGCAATCCTCAGTGAGGCCCACTGCTGGACAGTCCACCAAAATGGGAGGCAATGAGGATTTGGCATCTGACTGACTTGGAGGAACACAGGAAAATGCCAAAATAAAGAAGAAAATGCAGTCTCAGACTGCTAGCCCATCCTGCTCAAGTCCAGGAGATACAGATATGGATGAATTTGGAAACTACACATCTGAATTCTCTGAAATGAAATCAAGGGAAGAAAAGAAACAACTTGGGCCAGAGATTTAGCTGAGTGTCATAAGCACCTGACAGACAAGCACAAAGTCATGAGTTTGTGCCAGGACATAGTATAAAAGAAAAAGAAAAAAAAGAAACAACTCCAGTTGTCAGAATCAATCAGAAAAAAAATCAGAGATAAAAACTGAAATGATACACATAATGAAAGAACTGGTATATCCAAAGTATATCCAAAGAGGGTACAGTATATCCAAAGTATATACCCTCCAAAGAGGGTAGAGTATATCCAAAGAGGGTACAGACAAAAATTGAGGATCATTGAAAAGTGATAGAAACTTTGCATAAACAATACAGGAAATAATTAGAACAAATGAAATAGATTCAAGGAAATATTCAGGAAACAAAAAGTTCCATTGAAAGCTGGAAAACTGCATAAACGATACTGAAGATAGACTTTCAGACCTCAAAGACCTGATTGTGACTGGTGATCATGGAAGGAAACAGCCCTTAAAACTAATGAGGAATCAGGAAATAGCAATCCAACAGCAGCAAGATGATGCAAAGAGAATCAATATAAAACTAATAGATGTCAACAAAAAAGAGACAACTCAAATAACATAAAAAACTATTTGCAGTTGTAAGAGCAGAAAGTTTCCTAAACATGAGAAAAGAACCTGACATACAGATAAATGTGGGATATAAAGCTCAAATTAACCATAACCAAAATAAATCTGTACCTCAACATGTAATAATCAAGGCCCCGGAAATTTAGCATAAAAATATCAAAAGCCACAAAAGAAAAGAAAGATCACCTATAAAGGAAAGCCTATTAGAATCAAGGCAGACTTATCACACAAGCCATTAAGTCAAGAGCATGGAGTGAAGTATTTCAAGTATTGGAAAAAAACAACTTCCAACCCAGAATGATGCACCCCACAAAACTATTTTTTAAAAATTAATGGAAAAATAAGATACTTCTATGGCACAGAACAACTTAAGAACTTTATGCCAACCCAACCAAACCTACAAAGAGTACCAAAAGATATTGTAGAAAGGGATAGAAATTACCACAATTCCAAGAAGAACAACAGAAAGAACAAACAATTAACAAGCAGGACATATAAATAAACAGAGGGATAACAGTAGGAACCAACAGCAGAAAGACAAAATCAGCATGGTACTGACAAAAAAACGCCCCCCAAAACAGATCTGAAGATCACTGGATGCACTGAATGGATTAGAAGATATAGCCACAATTATAAACACAGCCACCTCGTTTTTGACAAAGTGTCAAAGATGTTCTCTGGAAGAAAAATAACTTGTTTGGTAAATAGTGCTGGAAAAACTGGTTTTCATATGCTAAAAACTAAAACTAGATCCATATATGTCACCATGCACTAAATTAAAGTCAAAGTCGATCAAAAGTCTAAATATTAAATGCAAACCCAAATCTGCTGGAAGACAGGTACATAGAATTCTTGAAGACATAAAGGTAGGTAGAGAGTTCATGAACAACAATAAAACTGCATGGGAAATACTTCTCAGAATCGACAACTGGGATCTCATCTTCTTAAAAAGTTTTGGTATGTAAAAAAAAACCTCTAACAGGGTGAAAAGAAAACCCACAAATTGGAAAAAATTTAGCCAACTCTCTATCAGGCAAAGGACTTCTATCTAGAACACATAAAATGTTAAAAAAGATCAAACTCCCAAATTTCAAAGACCCAAAACAAAAATGGGTTTCTGAGATGAATACATGCTTCACAGATGAAATCCAAATGGCAAAGAAATATATGGAAAAATGTTCAGCATCATTGGTCATTAGAAAAACGTACATTAAAATGATGCTGAGATTTCATCTCACTCCAAAAATAATGGCTAAGATTAAGAAATCAACCAACAATAAATGCTGGAGGGGCTGTCTGGAAAAAGGAACTCTTCTTCACTGTTGGTGGGAGTGTAGGGTAGTGCAGTGGCTTTGGAAAACAGTGTGGAGGTTTAGAGGTCCCAATTGACCCAGCTGTTACACTTCTGGACATTTTTACAGATAAATTGAAAACATTATACCACAGAGATACGTGTGTACCCATGTTTGAATGGCAGCACAATTTGTAATAGCTAAATCTTGTAAACAGCACAATTGACCATCAGCTGAGAATGGATAAATATAATGTGGTATTTTTATACAGTGGAGTACTACTCAGCTATTAAGAAGGTTTGCATCAAGGCTTTTATAGGTAAATGTATGAGATTGAGATGATACTCATAAGTGAAATAAATCATGCACACGTGTGTAAATACTGTATTTTCTCCCTAGGGTAGAAAAGCGAAAAAGTATAAAGTTCCAGATCTATAACAGACGTTATGAAAGGGTAAGAGACTATTCAAAAGGGAAAAATAAGTTAGGTAGGGCAAATGAGAAAAGAAGGGAAGTGAAAAAGAAAAAGATAAATTTGCTTTTATATACATAGCAAAGCTAAGATGACTATACTACTAATTCTATTAGTTATTGGAAAAGATCAGTTAATACTCATATGATTAGGTCAGTCTTACATGTCTATGTCTGATAATCTCATGATGAGGCAGTGATAATTGTCTTTTTCTTAACTTGTATTTTATTATATACTCTGCATGGATGCATAGATGATAGATTGTATAGAAATTCAGAATAATCTAATTTTTTTTGCTGTTTACTCAAATTGGATATATGTTTGCCAAATTGAAATGTAAATTGTTCTTTTAATTGTGTGTTTTGGTTAGGAGGAATATTTTGATGAAATCAATCTTTTTGTTTTGTTGATGGTTGGCACTTTCTACCTCTAATTGAAAAAAGTATTTTCTCTATTCCAAAGCCATGAGGACAGTCTCATGCTTTTTAAGAAATTTTTTAATCTTATGTTACAAATCTACCTTTACATTATATATGAATTCTGTTTTTATCTATTTTCTGTAAGAAAAGTCCAGATGTTTTCCACGTGGATAGCTATGTTTCCAGAATCACTTAAAAAAATTGTTTATCTTTCTTACAGTGTCATGATGACATCTTTGTCATAAATTCGGTGACAGACATACAACTTTATGTTATTTGTGGATTTTATGTTGTGTTTTTGTGGTCCATGTGCTCACCCTTGAATTATTATCACTTCTTTTGTTATTTTATTTTTTAACTAAACTTGACTGTGATTACAGATCTAGTCAAGTTCTTCATCTCTGAGACACACTATCTGACACCCACGATTTAAACTAGGAGAGGCTTATTATGACATCCAGTGGTCACAACTCACGGGTGTCTGGCTCCAAGACACAGTGGCACGGCAAAGCGAGATAATGAAGGAAAAACTGCTACATCTTGTGGCCCAGGAAGCAGAGAGAGAAGGGAGCAACCAGGGAGAGACCCACCTCTCCTGACCGGTGAGTCACAAGGCCTCCATGGTCCAGTCCCTCTCAAAAGCCCCATCTATGAGCTCTGAAGCCTCAGGGACATTCTCAATGTGAACTATTTCTGCCTTGTCCATTTGTTCTTCTCCTCCAAGATTTCTTTGATTTTTTTCACATGTTTATACTCATTTTGGAATAATATTGTCAGCAAGTATATCAATTTACAAGTAAATGATAAATATCATTTAATAATATGAACTTATTCTATCCCTGAGCATATATGTTTTAGTTTGCTTAAGCATTTTTAAATTTATTTTATCAATACTTTGTAATTGTTGTATAAAATTATTTTCATTTGTGTAATTTCTAAATTTAGGATTTTTTGCTCATATTCTAAATGGATTTGATTCTTCATTTAATTTTCTAACTAATTTTGCTTTATGGAAAATTAAACTTTAATTAATCTCTTTCTAATAACTTATATGGCTTTTTAAACATTTTATTTACTTTTTAAATCTGCATTGTAAAATTGTTTTTATTTTAAAATTTAATGCACTTTTCATTTTTATTTTAATATGATTGTATCCTAGAAATTTTTAATTAAACTGGTAATTGTAGAGACTGTTTTCTCTTTTGTTTTTCTCTCAGTATTAGGGAAATTTTTAATGTTACTATAAAATATGTTTGCCAAATATTTTGGTAGCGATTATTGTGTCATATTAAGGAAATTCTTTAATCTATTTAATTATAGTTTTATCCATATTCTAAAAAGAATTGTATGGTTTTCTTACCTATTCTTTTTGCTAACTTGCCAACATGTATTATTTTAAAATGGAAGCCTATAGTCTTAACTGAAAATAATAATAATAATAAAAAAAGATTAGGTCATTTGAGTTTGGTTAGAGGTAATTTAAATCACAAGACCTGAAAAATGTGCTCCACTCTGGCAAGTGCAAACATGTGTCACAGTGTACCATTTGGTCAGCAAAATGCTAGTAAGATTTCAGTACCTAACTGAATTACTGTAGTTATTTGAATTTTAGAAAATATGTATAACATTAATTATGTATGCACATATAGTATCAATATATTCTGAGAATACATCATTTACAATTATAATAAAATATGTCCTTATCACTTTAATTGTTCTGTTCTGATTTACTTTATTCTGTTTTTTTTTACTCTCTTAAAAATAAAAAAACAATAGACACGTACACTACAAATATGAATGAACATTTAGCAGTCTACATAGCATATACACAGTTGTAAAAATTAGAGCTTCATGTACTCTAACAAAACTTTAAAGGTTATTTTATTCATATTTTAGCAGTGTCACTCAGGTAAAAAGCATAGACTTGAAGATAAATATTTAGATTCATAATATCAACAGAATAATTATAACAAGAACCCATTCATGTGCTATATGAATAGTGACAGATGAGGAGCCTTAGATTGGGTTACACTCAACTCTGGGGAGAGAGAAGCGAAGTATGTTTAAATGAACTGACAAAAGATGTGGCTAGTAAAGACCACACAGCCAAAAGACACTGGACAAAGTCTAGAAACCATGAGAAGCATGAATTTCAATTTAAAATTTAAATTGCAGTAATAAATGGTACTGATAAGTAGAAAGATCTTCAAAAATGTAACAATACATTTTAATTGCAGAATTTACTCTAGACACTTCACAGGAAGAGATTTTAATGAAAAGAATATGTACAAATGTCAGAGTTATCTAAGAAAAGGAAGAGAGGGAGATACCAAGAATGCAGCAACAAGAAAAAAAAAAGATCCTTCTCCATGATGCCCTGGTGTGGAAGGAAGAGTCACTTAGTTGCTACTAGGTGAGAACTGCAAACCTGGAATGCGGTTCCATCTGCTTCTTTCTGGGTCCCACCTGTGCACTAGCTGACCCCTCTCCTTACACTCCAAGGCAGCGTCTCCCTCATGTACTTGCACTGAGGTAACATCATATCCTCTTAGTCTTCTTGATCCTTTATTAAATGCTTCTAACCATATCCCTTTAGTATGCCATTCTTAAAAGGTCTCATCCCTCTGATAGAGAACATTCATGAGAGATGGACATTATGATATCTTCTCATCAAAATTAAAGAAAGTGATTCTTCAAGATGAAATGAATTTCCAAAGGTAACATTTAGCAAATAACATTATCTCTCCATTTCGGTCTGCCTTAAGCTGTATGATAAAGGGCAAAGAAAAAAAAAAAAAAAAGGAAAGAAAAGAAAAGAAAATAATAGAAAAAAATCTACTTCCACTAGGGATCATGAAATGACAGATGTAGGGTAAAGTGAGGACTTTCTTTTACAGAAGTAGTATTTCTATTCCTTTCAGATTATAAGAAATACCAGAAAAAGAGCTATATAAAAGACATGCATTAAAATGTGCATGAATAATGTCCATGTGGCGTCAATTCACATACTGTTTAACAAGAGTTATGAATCACTTCCTGAGATGAAAAATGGTAATATTTGCTATGTAGGGAAAAGAAGAGGAAACATTGCAGAGTCACAAGTACACCTCAACCATGTCCAACTCTTTTTGCAAAATATGTGACATACCAAAAGAAATATCAAATAGATACTTAAAACTGGAATATGAATCCATCACAATTGCTTACAAATATATTCAGTGCACATATAGTATTACTATGAAAAGTCATCTGCTATTATTGCTATATGTGAAAGGCAATATTCCACAATTACCTTCAATTTGATTTATTCTAAATAATTTCTACCAGGGCAGGGGATTTAGCTCAGTAGGTATAAATGCCTGCCTGGCAAGTGCAAGGTTGTGTTTGATCCCCAGTACTGGAAAAAAAAAGAATCAGAAATAATTTTTATCAGACTAAAGCAATTTATGGTTTTGCTAGATTTGTTATCAATAATGACACAAAAATTACTAATATATTCCATTATTTTAGAATACTGTTCTGAAATTGTTCCATGCTTATGTGTTCATCAGTTAAAGAAATTCGGGAAGTTTTCAAGTCATGTGTACTTACTAATGTGCTGTTTGCATGTTTGCTACATTTTTCTGAATTCTTAGCTACTATATTTAACAGTCTAGTGACCTTTCTCTACTAGCAATCCCGTTTCCACTAGTCTCAATTCCTGACTCGGGATTTGGATCTAGACTGCCACATACCCATGAAATAGTCTCAAAATCACATCTTACCAAGTGCATGTGAATTTATTAGCTTCCTGATTCCTGATTCTGCTCAATGTAGTGAAGTAGAGTCAGCTGTTCATGATTAAGAAGAGTTCACTGGAATGCTCTTTAATATCAGAGGTCCTTCTTCTGATTAAACAAATAAAATGAGGCAAAGTGGGGAAAAAACTTTTCCCTTGATATTAAAATTCACAAGTCTTGTTCAATAGCAGTTACTTGATAATTCTTTTGCATTCTAGATTATGCCTAGATGTACAATTCTTTCTTTATTTTATCTCACCATATTATTTAGGTATTACTATGTGAAATCATTATAAAATGTTACTAAATACATAACTTATTTAATTACTCATTTATGCCCAATTATTCAGACTACCAAGAACACTCTTCTATTTAGTACAGGCTTGGCTTCTTTTATTGACTTATTCATATATTTGTGATTAGCTGGCAGGAGGGCTTGTCTGGATTGGCTATAGAGGCCTGGAGTTTTGATGGTTACTATCTAAAGTTTAGCGGGTCAGTGGACTGCGTGTCTCTTTTTATCCAGGTGAATGCTCTATTTTGCTTTTTATCCTCATGATTGGCTGTCATGTTTTCCAGAGAGCAAAAATGAGCCTTGAAAATCTTTTAGGGTAAAGTTCAGAATAGGCACTTTTGCCACAATTCACTTCCTAAAGATAATTGCCTAAGCCTTTCGTTTAGCATTAATGGGAAAATACTCCACACTTCTTAGTTGAAGGAATTATCAAGACACATTTCAAAGTGTGCAGCTAACGAAAGGGGAATAATTTGGACCATATTTGCAATCAGTCTATTTTTTGAATTTTCCTGAAGGATTTCAGCTCCGTCAATTGAATGGTTCCGTATTCACTGATTCCTTGACTAACTCAAGATACCAGTTGACCTCATCTGGTATTTCCAACTGGTCTCCTTCACAGCCCAAAATCTACTATAATTTCTTCTTGCTCCCTTGGACTCTTGGGCCCAAACACTATTGAGAAAGCACTGTTTTATTTTTGCCAAAAATTTCCTTAGATAGTTTAATAGAAAATGCTATACTTAGATGCTCAGACTTTTTTAAAAAAATGAATCTAATTTCATGATGGGTGTAAATTCTCAATCTCACATTTTTTTTAGCTACAAAGTCTAAAAAAATAACAAAAGACATAAGTTCCTATATGAACTACAGTGGCAGTAACAGCAAAACATTACACTAAAGCTTCTTCAACTGTCATATCCAAGCTGACTTTCACACATAACAACATCATATTCCACACACAAATACTGATAGCACATGTGTTTTGCTTTTCTGTCTTTTTTGTAGGACATACGTGACATCTCAGTGGTCTTGCTGTATTTCAGGAGTTTCTTATATAACACAATGTGTAGTTAACAAGAACATGTAATATCAAGAAAATAAAATACTATGCTCTTATGTATGGCACATTTAGAAGAGACAGCAACATTTTCAACAAGTGCTTGTTTACAAAATCTAAAAAACTAGAAACAACAGTAAATTCCTCTGTGAACTACAATGAAAATGCCAGTATAACTATACAATAAATATAAACTTTGCTTCAATTGTTACACCCAAGTTAATCTTTACACATGACCACTGCATATTTCATGCACAATTCTCTCTTACACTGAGAGCATAGGGACTTACCTCTCCTTTCCTGTGTGGCGAGCTGTTCTTTTCACCTCTCTTGTCTTCCTTTTTTGTCAGGAGCTTCCTAGTGTGCTATACAATGTGCACTTGAAAGCAAGACATTAATAAAATAAAATATACAGTATGTAACGAGTGCTTAAAATAGACAAAATTTTCACATTAACTGTTTACTTGTTTACAAAATCTAAAAGATAATATCAGAAAGAAATACCTATCTAAACTACATTGAAAAACAAAGTCTACCAGAAAAATAAACTTTGCTTCTGTTGTCATACCCGAGGTAATCTTCACACATGACTGGTACATGTTGCAATACTGTGCAAGGATTGATTATATTAATAGTATGTATGTTTTTTTTCTCCTGCTCTTTTTAAAAAAAGTTGGCATCTTTTGTTTTCCTGTTTTCAGGGTCTTTGAGATAGTGTACCTTCCTGTTCAGCTGTCAGTTCATTAGTTTGCTCCACAATTTTTAAAAACAGTTCTATCTTAGTTACTTTTACTCGCTGCTGAGACAAAATACCTGATGTACCAAGTTGGGAAAGGAAAGGTTTATTTCTTACAGTTTTTGGAGGTTTCAGTTCATATTCAGTTGGCTCCATGGCAGGGTGGCATGGTGGGACCGCAGTTCATGGTGGCTGCAAACAGCAAGCAGAAACTGCATGAGAGCGAGACATACCTTCTTCCTGCCATTACATTACATCCTGGCTCTACCCCTAGACCAGTGTAGCATTCACACCCCCAATCCAAGTGGTAGACAATGATCCAATCACAAATGCATAATGCAAATGCATGAGGCCTGGGGACCACACATGTAAACCATGACAGGTTCCCTGGGCAGAAATGTGTTGTTCTCTGTTGCAGGTGATCTTTTATCAGTTCCAGTCCCAATCCTTTAAGAAAACTTCTCAATGATATTTTGCAATTGTCATTTTCTTTAAAAACTATAAAAACTGTTTATGCCATCCATGTTTAGAATTGAGTAAAACACACCATCACTGGCCAATGCTTTGTTTTGTTTTGTTTTTTTGTCTTTTTCATTTTTATCGGTACCAGGGATCGAACTCACGACCGCCTGCTTGCAAGGCAGGTGCTTATGCCGCTGAGCTAAATCCCCAGCCCCAATGCTTTGTTTCAAGTGATATAGTATTCATTGCTGTGTTCAATGCTGTATTCATTGATAACATCTATACCATCTTTGGTTTTGTTTTAAAAAGTTATGACTTCTGGATTCATTTTTGTAAAGCTTTCTCTGTTGACCTTGTCATCATGGCTCAGGTTAATGCAACATTTTCATTTCTATATATGAGACCAATATTATATCTCTTTGAAATCCAAATATTGTACTATGTATTTCTCTATTTTGAACTTGCAATGTTTCATTAGGAATTTCTGCTTTGTTGTGCATAGTTGCTATGTTGGTCAACTTGAGCTCTGTTAGCAAATGTAACAACAATGGGTAACTGGTAAACCAACTGTTGAATGTCACATTCTAATTAGTCAGGGAAACAGGAGCAACAAGTCTGTTCACAACATTAAGCATTCTTTTTATTACCACATGAATAAAGACATTGTGACTGAGTTTTGAGAAAAATATCTAAAATGAAAGTATAATATGTCTTATCCTCTACCAGGGCATATAGTTTTATACTTTTTTAAAGGCATACTTGGAAAATTCTGCCTAAAGCTACAGTGACCATGAAATACACCAAGATGTTCATTGATTTTTATGTGTTTAAATGATGTGCAAGTTGTTTGATATTTTGAAACAAAGTTCTTAAATGATAAGGAGATAACATTCAGATTAGCTTTTCTTTTTCTTTCTAGGCAGCTGGTTTTGTTAACAAACTTCAGGCAATTTTGAGGGAAACCAAATCTTCTCAATGTCACTGTTATTCTACAGAGCTCAAGCTCATACCCATAAGTTCTTCAGAAATCTTTTACACTTCTTGTAATTACATGAGAAAGTCCTGTTTTCAGCTCATATAGTAAGGTTTCATAATAAACACACTTCCTAGAATGACTATTAGAGCATAAAGAACATGTTACTTCTATTTTATCATTTGTGTGTTTACAATATCTTGTAGCATATCATCTGTTACAAACAATTTCCAACATTGAATCTCAGTAATGGGATTCCATGCATTATATTTCATCCCTTCCAAGAACTTAAGTATGATTTTGGACCTAGTTCTAACATTAGAACATACACTCAGGCATGTATGATCATTTGGTTGCATTTGGACTAGTCAAATGTGTACTCAACACTGCAATTTTCTTCTTTATCTAATTCAAGAAAGTTTTTATTTCTTATATCTGTATCAGCAAACTCTTGCTCTGTTTCATTGTCACAGGGACTTTGACTCACATGGCCAGTATCACAGTCATCATCATCATCATCATCAATGTACGGATTATCTGATATCTTGGGTATTTTCTAATTTCTGAGACAAAATACCTGATACCCAAGATTAAAGGAGGCAAGGATTATTTAGCCCAGAGTTTGTAGAGGTTACAGTTCATAAATTGCTGGCTCTGAGGAAGAGTGATGTGACAGAATGTCAACCATCGATGGCAGGAGAAGATGTAAAAAGTAACAAGAGCGAAGGGGAAAGCCAGACTCTTTCTCTCCCTTACGTTGTATGCATGCTACCTGCCCTAGGGTCAGGTTAACACTCACATCCTTAATCTGAGAAGTAGACCATGAATCAATCCCACACTCTAGAGTTAGTTGTCTCTAAAAACTCTGCCACCCCATGACCATTTATTACTCTTCTATTTATGTATTTATTACTCACTTATTACTCTGAATTCATTACTCTTCTCTAAGCATAATGCATCTCCTTTCCCCCTATATGTCTATGAGACCAAAATTTTTATATTTCACATATGATTGAGACATTGTTGCATTTATTTTTGGTGTGCCTAGTTTATTTTATGTAATATAACGGATAAATCATGTTGCAAACAACGAGATTTCAGTTTCATTTTATGGCTGAATTGTTTCCATTGTCTGTGTATGCCACATTATGGCTTATTTTTAGGTAACCCTTATGTGTTTACAGGTAGGAATTGAGGGAGTGGATGGATCATGGTTGTGTGATGCTGGATTAGAGTGTTTTATACAGGGGTTAAGGGTGTGTGGGTAACCTAGCCGGTTTAGTAGAGTTCTGGGTATCGCTAATGGGAAGCCTCACCCTAGCTATGGGTGGTACCAACTGAAAGATGTGTGGCCTAGATGGAATACAATGGAAATGGTGGCTTGTTATGTTACTTAATATTTTGTTATCCAAATCTTCCCTTGTTCCTTGCCCTATAAATATTTAATTGAATTGAAAATCTGAAAGTGAAAATTTCAGAATTTTAATCACAGCATATTTTTGACTCTTCAACTGCCATTCATCTAATTAAAAATACAATTAAAAAATTGTTCCACAGTTCTTACTTAGGGCATTTTGCCTTTGACAAAAAGTCCACAAAAACTGATATATATTATGGATATTTCTCTTGGAAAGAGATGAATTTATTATCCAGTCAAGGAGGAGCACAACTACAAATTTATATTATAATAAATATGAGAAAATTCAAATTTTAAAAAGTAACCAAATAATCTGCTGTATTTACTTCTGTAAGCAAGCAATGTTGGAGACAAAAAGTGTGAGATTAAATTAGGTGTTTTTTTTTTTTTGTTCTTCCTTTCTTTCTTTCTTTTTTTTTCCCTTTGTACAAGGACTTAAACTCAGGACCTTGCACTTGCCAGGCAGCTGCTTATGTCACTAAGCTGTATCTGTAGGCCAACATACTATTAAATTAAGTTACTAAAAGAGTTTCATAAGACTACTTTAAAACTCCATTGGTAGTCATAACAGCTAATGAGATTATGATTAGATTGGAAAACTCTTTTACAACTTAAAATGAAATACTTAAAAAAATTTTATTTAAAGAAAGACTAAACAAAATGGGTAGAAATTTTATTTAAAGAAAGACTTAAACAAAACAGGTAGAAATAATACATACTTTCAAAGAAAAAATGAACAGTAACAAATCACTAGCTGATGCTTATGTATTGTCCTCTTACACATAGTTGTTCAAGATATGAAAATGAAACATACAAAGTGAGGATTCAAACACTGGGACTGCAAACAGTTCTGTTCAACTATCCAACAAAAAGGAATATGGTTATCAATCCTATACACTTAAACATACATGCAGTTATCCATATCTTCATTTATGTTGAGATTAAACAAACCAAAACAGGCTAAAATCGCTCTGAACAAAGAATGATAGTATTTTGCTGGATTTCACATCATGACACTATGGGATCAGCACTGGGCACTGTACTATCTCCTTTTCTTCAAAGTATTTGTTCATTTCATCATGCGTTATAAGATTAGTTCTCATAAACTGTTTATAGGTTCTATGTATGCATGAGTCTTAACATATATTTCTATTCTTTCTGTACTAGAGGGAGAAACAAAACAAAGCAAGACAAAACAAAGAGTATTCCTATAAAAACATGAAATGAAAAAGACATATAAAACTACTGTACAAGGAGTTCAACAATGGTTACTGTGTTGTCTCTTATTATCTTCAATAGAATTGGCTACATTTATCATAGTATAATTGAATACAGCAGTACACAATAATATTAATAAAAACACAAATTTGTAGATAGTATAAAACTTCAAAAACAGGTAATAATAAAATCAGAATGAGTATTGTAGTGAATCTTGTCATCTTCAGTGTAATTGTCTATACTTTCAGACTTGATACTATCAATCATATCAGTTTTGAATAACATCTGCTGATACGAAACAGCAATCAAACAAACCAGATTTAACTAAGATCAATTATGATAAAAAAGTATAAGTTATACAGGGTTCTATATTAAGTTAATAGAAAATTAAAGATGATTACTGTACTATATCTTGTTATTTTTGGGATAGCTGTCTGTGCCCTCAGATCTAGTGCAAGTAGACAAACTGGGACAGAATAAAATCTATCTAAGCAGAGCAGTGTGAGTTATGTGGGTTTATATTCTGATACACTATTAATAATATCCTCTGTCATTTTTTAAGACTATTCCTCCCCTTTCACTCCCCCAGGGTGCATTATGCATTTTTGGGTCTCACCAACACACTCAATTTTTAGATTGGGGGAAAACCTGCTCTTTACATAAGTAGTTCCATACGTTCTCCCTCCTGGAAAGATCTCTAGTTGTGTTGATTTATGTATTAAAGTCTATCTTTCCAACCTATCTACAAATACTGGTCGAGTTGCCCCTATTACTCTTTGATTCCCTGTAACATAGAGCATTGTTTTCTCATATTTGATTTTCAGTCCATAAAGTCTTTTTCATGTTAATTATATTTCCTATAAGGAGTATCTTGGTGGACCCTACCTCCTGATCTACTCTGCCTGTGTTTCTCTTTTTCTTTCTTTCTTTTTTTTAGTGTATCAAGGCCATCTATATTAGAGATTATAGCCAACCTTCTCTGCCTCATTTCTGTTGTGCTCTTTTTCTGCCATCAGTTGTCTGCTTTTCTCCTTCATTCTACTTTCTGCTCCATTCATTGAGACATCTCTACCACTGTTCCTAAAATCCTGGTACTATTCTATCTCTCTGGAATGTTCTTCAATATTCTCTGTAGAGTTGGATTGGTGGCCGTTCCTCTTTATCTTAGAAGCATTTTGTTTCTCCATTAATTTCTAGAGACAGTTTTTCAGGGTACATCAATCTTGGATGGAGGTTATTTTCTTTGAGATCTTGGAATACTTGGCTCCATGCTTTTCTTGATTTGATGATCTGTTGAGAAGTCTGCCATGATTTCGATGAGTTTTCTTTTATAGGTGATCTGTTTTTTTTCTCTGATGGCTTTTAATATTCTGCTCTTATATTGTATTTCTGAGATCATACTACCATATGTCTGGGTGTGGTTCTGTTTTGGTTGTAGGTGGCTGGAGTACTGTATGCCTCATAGATCTGAATATCATTTCCTTTTCCTATGCTTGGGAAGTTTTCCTTACTTATTTCTGTGAATAGCCTCGGTAGCTCCTTTGTTTGTATGCCTGCTTCTTCATTCATATTCTTTATTCTTAAGTTACAGATCCTCTTGTCATCTCCTAGCCTTTGTATTGTTACTGCCTGTTTCCTTGTTATTTTTAATAAATTTTTCCTTTCATGATCACGTGTTGTAAAGCTGTCTTCCAGTTTGAATAATCTATCCTTAGTTTCTTTCAAGCTGTTTTGCCAGATTTCAGTGGAGTTTTTTATTTTCTGGTACTCTCTTTGAACTGCTTCATATATTCTATGTTTTCTTTATATTCTTCATCAAATGATTGACTCCTTTTTTTCTGCTCCTCTTACATCTTGCTTTACTTGCTTAAATATTTCTTTTGAACTTGTCTGTGAGGTCCCAAAGATGTTTCTTTATATCCACTGGTGCCATGTCTGATACTGCATGTTTGCTTTCCTCAGTCTCTTTTGTATTTACCTCTCCTGGATCAATGTTCTCAGGGTTGGGGGCTCAGGACTTTTTCTTCTTTTTGTCATGTTTCTGGTTTCTTCCATATAGGTGTATAGAAGAGGTCCCAGTCCCTTTCCTTGTTGGTTATGGTTCTTCTATAGCCTGCTGGCTAGGTAATCCTGCCCACTCCAGTGTGTTATTGAGGTACAAATTGAGGTGTGTTATTGAAGTGGTGTATGCTGGCTCCTCCCCTCCAGGTCAGTAAACCTGCTGAGACCTTTACTGCATTAGTGTGCACTGCATATAGGGAATTGGTTTGGGACAATTTATTGAGTTTCAGCCAGGGACATGACCCAGACCAAGCATATGCTACCAATCTCATCTGGAAAGAGAACAACTGATTGAAGTTACTGCTGTTTTTTGTTCTTGCCAGTCCTGCCCAATTCCAAAATTTTGTCACATTTGTGCCCCTTCCCCATGGAAGGGTTTTTCCCTTGCAGGCTCCGTTCTCCATTGGGCTCACCAGCCTCTGACTTCTGTGTGACTGTGGTTCCAGTGAGTTGAAGCAGCAGGAATTCGGGATCATGAGAGCATGGAATCTAAGCTGCCTCAATAGTAGCCCCAGGACTGCATGTTTGACTAGTTCTTTTCACTTTAGTTTCTTCCTGGGTCGAGAGGATTCCTCTCCCTCTGTCTGGGACTCCCCATGATGTGTTATTTTGGCATTTGAGTTATCTGTCTCAGGTAGCCTCTGTATTCTGCTCTTATCTATCCCCCATCTTTACCAGAGCCCCTAAAATGAAAAACTTTTATTCCAGCTACTTTCTTCACATTTATGAGTTTGACTCTAGTCAGTCTTAAGTAAATCCAAGGCTGAGTCCTATATTTTTGAAATATTACCCCCTGCTTCCTTTTTTTCCACTTGAATCTTCACATTTTTTTCTATTTATTTTCCTTCATTTGATAACAAGCCATCACACTATGTGTCATGTTCATCTACTAAGGTAGTGCAAATTGCAAATGTCACAATACATGAAAATCTTTAATTCTCATTGTCCATCTGCACCTTAAAGACTAGAACTTTCCAAGCAATAGTGTTTGATTCTGAGCAATGGCAGGAGTGAGACTCATTTGCCCAGCTTCCATCCTTGTCCTTTTCTCTCATCCTTTTTTTTTTTTTTTCTTTTTGATTTTCTCAGGGAATGTTAGCACTTATGGTTTTGTTTATTTGGGTTTTTTTTTGCTTTTTTTTTTCTTGTTTCATGCTTTTTTTCTCATTGATTTATTTGATATTTTTGTTTCTCTCATTTTACCCTCAGAGGAGTCTAGTAATTGGTAAGATTTTATTCTTTGTTTCTTTAAGAACCATTACGTGATCACTTCAGGTAACCATTCTGAATCTTTCCAGCCTCCCCTGAAACTGTCCCCTTATGTTGGTAAAAGAACTCAGTCATCTCCAGACCTCTGCAAGACGAGAAGGTAGTTTTATGTTCATTGTCTCCCAGTGTAGGAATAATTAGTCTTAAAGTTAGGAAATTACATATTTGCATAGAGACATAAAGTATCGCCATGGTTTAAGAGAGGTGAGATCACTACATTTTGGATAGACTGGAAGGCAGTTATGTTTGAGCTACATCTCATAATAAACATTCAGAATGACATATAAGTGAAATAAATCAGACTCACATTTTTAAATATCATACTGTTTCTGGTATAAAAATAATAAAAAAACTGAAAGAATAATGAGATCCAAAATTTATAATACATATTGTAATAATTAAAGGTAAAGAAAGTGCTCTAGTGGATATATAACTGTATGTATGTTAAAATGTGCAACAGATAAACATACTAAGTTTTTATTAGTTCATCAAATAGAATGGTTTGTACTGTCATTGTTTGTCTACTTTTTATGTTTTGATTTTGTAACTCTAACAACTACTTTTAAGATAACGATATGTAACTTATCCACTTGTAATTTCTTACTGTTATTTTTTGAAAATTTGTATTATTTCTACCCCTCTTTTTTCTCTAAACAAGATTAAAAAAAGAACGACATGTTTGGGTGATAGTGATAATTTTTCCATCTGAGCTATTGAGTTACAAAAAAAAAAAACGGAGTAGTTTAGTGAGGTGAAGCTCCATTTCTGAGTAATATTTTAAGCTCAAATTCAAGTTTACTTCTAATTGATAATTGGAAAACTAGAAGCATTTGGTGTGAGTGTAATTCTGTCAAGTAATGATGTGTCATATTTGCACTTTGGAGTTTCAAATAAATAATTTACAGTCTAAAGATTGTTCTATTTCCTACAACATATATAGTTTCTTAATATAGAAAAATCTCATTAAGAAAATCATACTGGAAAATTGGGTTCCCTTACATATTGTAATAGAATCTACTCTTATCTACAACTTATACTAAGAGATAGTGGATGGAAAATACATGTTTATGTAAGTGATCCAAAATTATTTTAAACCAAAACATATTTTATAGGAAAGGATATATTTTAAATAATACCATGAGAATACTGATTAATCATATTCTGTAAATTAGTACGTTATTTATAGGAAAGACTATAATTTTTGTCTCCAAATTGATGTATCTAGCAAGTAATTTTCTTGAATAAATTATCTAAGAGTTTTAGATCTGAAAACCTTCTAGTCAAAACCTTTAGAGAAGAGGAAAAATGCCTTAGTGAGAGATTGATTTTGTATATAGGATTTTGATTTGTATATAGGAAATTATTGCAAAAAATAGGATTCATAATCCATGACTTTCACCTACCAGAACAATATATTAATATTATTTTTAACAATAGAATTCTTCTTAAATAATTCAGTTTGAAATTCTGAGAAGAATTACTGTTGAACATGCAGCATGATGAAAGAGATGAAGCTAATGCCAGAGTTTCTGCCTCCAAAGCAGTTTTATTCTTTACAATCTGATGACTAATCAGCATCATTTTAATGAGGCTTCCTTTTACTTAGAAAGCATCAGATTATCCATGAATATAATAAAATGGTGTTCTATTATAAACACATTTATTTGAAATATGATAAAATATAGAAAACACACTCATTTCTTTCTATGTGAATTCTTAACCACTTTGAATAACATAATTGATGATTTGAGAAATAAAGATAAAATGATTTTACCTAAAATGAAAAAAGCAGAAGAAAGAGGAAATTTAACATTGAAAAATTATTTTAATGATTGTTTAAAGGTCAAAAGAGAAGATCACTACCATAAAACAGGCCAATTCTTATAGGAAGTGAGCCAGAAATTGACATGTGGAGTTTTTCTAATGGTTGATAATATTAAAAAAAATGGCAATTAGCGATTCATTAAGGGAATAACACCTTCAACGATAGACATCTCTGTGGTGGTGTATGTATAGGACTTCCATGGTGCAGCATAGCATAAAAACAGTGTTAGACACAACACAGGTCTGAAGCCATTTTATTTATTTAGATGCTATTGTGAAAGGTGGTATTTCCATAACTTCTCTTGGTGAGATTTTGTTTGTGTACAGGAATGCTACTGGTTTTTCAGTGTTGACTTTGCTGCTGAATTTTTTTTAACTCTAGCAGTCTTTAAATGGGTTTTTGGTGTCTTCTATGTAGAGTTTCATGCCATTAGCAAATAATGATAATTTTACTTTTCATTTCCTATTTTTATTTCTTTTAATTCTTCCTCTTGTCTGATTGCTCTGGTTAATATTTCCAGAACGATATTAAATAGGAGTGGTGATAGTGGACATCTTTGTCTCATTTTTCATTTAGAGTGAAGGTTTTCAGTTTTTGTCCATTTAGTATAATCATGGCTATTGCTTTGTCATAAGTGGCCTTTATGAGATTGAGGTACATACCATCTATTCTGAGTTTTTGTACATTTTTATCATAAAAAGGTGTTGGACTTTATCAAAAGATTTTTCTGCATCTATTGAAATGATCATTTGATTTTTATTTTTGGCTCTGTTGATGTGGTATTATTGATTTGTGTTTGTTGCACCATCCTTGCATTCCTGGAATAAATACCACTTGTTTGTGGTGTATAATCTTCTTGATGATTTGCTGAATTCTATTTGCCAATATTTTATTGAGAATCTTTGGATCAATGTTCATTAGTGAGATTGGTCTATAGTTCTCCTTTTTGTTAGTTCTTTCTCTGATTTTGGTATCACAGTGACACTTGCCACCAAGAACCAGTTAGGGAGGACTGCTTCTCTTTCAATTTCATTGAAGTGTTTAAGGAGTATTGGCATTAAATCTTATCTAAATTTCTTGAGAATTCAGCCATGAATCCATCAGGACCTGAACTTTTCTTTGTTGGTAACCTTTTAATCACATCTTTTATTTCAGTTGCTGATATTGGGTTTTTCAAAATTGCTATATCTTCTTGGTTGAGCTTTGGTAATTCATATATTCCTAGAAACCTATTTCCTCTATGTTTTCCACCCTACGTGAGTAGAGATTTTGAATTTCCATAGGATCTGGAGTGAACTGTTTTCTTTCAGTCTTTATTTTGTGGATTTGGGTTTTTTCTTTCTTTTTTCTTGATAAGGTTGGCCAGGTATTTATCAATTTTTTTTATTCTCTCAAAAAAAAAAAAAAAAAAAAAAAAAAAAAAAAAAAAAAACAACCCTCCCAGCTCTTTGATTCATTAATTCTTTGTCTTATTTCTTTAGTTTCAATTGCATTAATTTCTGTTCTAATATTTACAATTTCCTCTCTTCTATGACCTTTGGGTTTGACTTACTCTTCCTATTCTAGAAGCTTGAGATGTAGCATTAGGTTATTTATTTGTGTTCATTCCATTTTCTTTATGTGACTATTTATTGCTATATATTTCCCTCTTAGGACTGCTTTCATTCTGTCCCATATGCTATGGTATGTCGTATCTGCATTTTCATTGTATTTTAGGTATTGTTTTATTTCTTCCTTAATTTTATCTGTAACTCACTGGTTATTCAGAAGGTTGTTATTTAATTCCCATGTATTTATGCAGATTTTGTAGGTTTTTCTGCCATTGATTTCCAATTATTGTGCATTTTGATCAGATATCATACATGGGATAATTTTGCTCCCTTTGCATTTAGTTAGGAATGCTTTATGCGTGGCTGGGGAATTAGCTCAGTGGCATAAGTGCCTGCCTTGCAAGTGTGTGGTTGTGAGTTCGATCCCCAGTACCAATAAAGAAAATAAAAGAATGCTTTATGGGTCTATTTTGCTATATGGTCTATTTTGGAGAATGTCCCATGTGCAGCTGAGAAGAATGTATATTCTCATGTGGTTGGGGGAGCAATCTGTAAACATCCACTCAGTTCACTCACTCCCAGGGATGATTCCATTCTGTTATTTCTTTGCTGACTTTTTGTCTAGTTGATCTATCTCGTTGTGACAGTGGGGTGTTAAGGTCTCCTATTACGACTGTGTTCTTGTGCATTTGGTTTTTCATGTCCATTAGTGTCTGTCTTATATAGTTGGGTGCCCCTGTATTTTGGTGCATAGTATTTATAATTATTAGTTTTATCTCTTGTAGTTTTTCATTTACAAGTATGTAGTGGCCTTCTTTATCTCTTTTAATCCTTTTAGGTTTGAAGTTCTCTTTGTCTGCAAACAGAATTTCTACCCTTGCTTTTTTTTTTGGGTTCCTGTTGCATGGAATACTGTTTTTCCATCCTTTAACTTTTAATCTATGAGTTTCATTTTGAGTCAGATGTATTTTTTGTATACAGCATATTGTGAGGTCCTGTTTCTTGATCCATTCTTTTAACCTGTTTCTTTTGATATGTTAATTGATCCCATTTACATTTATAGATATCTCTGATATGTACTGGCTTGACTTTACCATGTTGTGTTACCATTGTTGGTTTCCTACTTTTCTTCCTTGTTTAATTTTTTTTGTCCAGCCTGGTGGTTTCTTTCTGTTTTTGTTCTGGAGACAGTGGTCATTTTTAGCTTTATCTAGCATGCTTTTCAATTCTCTTTCTAGGGTTGGTTTGGGGGAAATGAATTTCTTCAGTTTTTCTTTGTCATGAAAGTGTCTTGTTTCTCCATTAAATTTGAAAGACAGTTTTTCTGTGTACATCAGTCTGGGTTGAAACCTGTTTTCTTTTAGGGCTTGAAATACTTCACTCCAAGCTTGGCTTAACTTGAAGATTTGTTTTGAAAAGTCTGTTGTGATTCTAATAGGCCTCCCTCGATAGGTGAGTTGTGTCTTTTCTCTAACAGCTTTTAGTATTCTGTTTTTATGCTGTATATCCGGGATCTTAATTATTATATTTTTTGGGATAGATTTATGTTGGTTGTGACTATTTGGAATTCTGTATGTCTCACTTACTTATATATCAGATTTTTTTCCTATGCATGAAAATTTTCCTGCTATTACTTCTGTGAATAGTTTAGTTATGTCATTTGCATTGACTCCTGCATCTTCCCTGATAGGATGAGTCTTATATTATTTCTCTTGGCATTGTCTTGAAGACGCTGGATTGTTATTTCTTGCTGCTTTTTGTTGTTTTTATAGGTTCTATCCTTTCACAATCACTGCATGTGATCCTGTCTTCAAGGTCTGTAATTCTATCTTCAGCTTCATTTAGATTGTTTTGCCAGTTTTCAACAGAATTTTTTGTTTTTTGGATATCTCTTTGCATTTGTTTCATAGATTCTGCTTGCTTTCTATATTGTTCATTCAAAGTTTCAATCAACTTTCCATGCTCCTGTTTTTTTTTTTTTAATCTATTTCTTCTCTAGCTATATTGAGCAATTTACTTACTAAGGTTGTTATTTCTGTCTTTACATAAGACATTATTTCTAATTTGATTTCCTCTATTGTCTCATCAATTTGTTTCTTTATTTCATTTGCCATTTTTTTCAGAGATTCCTGGTGTATGACTTTTAAAGTCTTCTATTTCAATGTCACCTGTACCTGATCCTGATGGACTAGTTGCTTGAGATTGCATTTTGCCATTTTCACCTTTTGGGTAAATATTTGGTCTTTCAATCTCAACGGTCTCAGCTGCCTATAATGTGAATTTTAGGGACTTACTGTGCAGTTGATGTACCACAGTTGCTGGGTACCACAATGAAGAGGAGAGCCAATCATCTGAATTCTTCCTACAGGAATACAGGACTCACCTGTTGGGTGAGTTTGTGTCCACTGTGGCCCTACTGTTTCACTGGGGGTCTCATAAGCTCTTTTAAAGTTCTCCAAGTCGATGGAGGTCTTATTGGAGCACTCCTCAACCAGTCTGATGTTCTCTGTGTTGAGGAGACAATTACCCACTCTCTTGCCAGGCTTGTCGAAGATTTTACAGTTGGAGTTTCACTTCCACTGCTATTTACCCACTGCAAACTTCTACTTTAGGGGCAAACTCACCACACTGCCTGGAGCCTGCTGAGGTCTTCTGTTTGGGTGAGGGTTTCCTGAGCTACCACCCAGCCAGCATTTATTAAAGAGACTGTCGATTTTCCAGTAAAACTGTTTGTCTTCTTTACCAAAGATAAGTTTGTTGAGTGTGTTTGTAGTTGTGGTTGAATCTTCTAATCTATTCCATTGATCCTTGGCTCTGTTTTGATTACAGCAACATGTTGATTTTACTATGGTTGCCTTGTAGTACAACTTCAGGGATTGTGATGCCTTCTGCCTTGCCTTTGTTGCTTAGAACTGTCTTTTCTATTCTTGGTATCTTCTCACTCCAGATGAATTTTAGATGTGATTTCTCTAGATCTTTGAGGTATGTTAATGGTATTTTATTGGGATTGCATTGAATCTGTGTAAGAGTGTTGGGAGAATGGCCATTTTCACAATATTTATTCTTCCTATCCATGAGCAAGGGATGTCTTTCCATTTGCTGAGATCATCTTCAATTTCTTTTTTTCTGTGTATTATAATTTTCACTATATAGGTCTTTCACTTCTTTCGTAAGAGTAATTCCTAAACATTTCATTTTTTTGGTTGCTAGTTTGAAGGATGTGGCTTCCCTATTTCTCTCTCTGTGATTTTGTTGTTAGTGTATAGGAATGCTATTGATTTTTGAGTATTGATTTTGTATCCAGCTACATTACTGAATTTATTTATTATATCTAAGAGTCTTTCAATGGAGTGTAGGGGGTCTTTTTTGTAGAGTATCATGTCATCTGCAAACAATGATGGTTTTACTTCTTTTCCTATCTTTACGCCTTTTATTTCTCTCTCTTGTCTAATTGCTCTGGCTAGTATTTCCAGTACTATATTAAATAGGAGTGGTTATAAAGGACATCCTTGTCTTGCACCTGATTTTAAAGTAAAGGCCTTCAATTTTTGGCCATTTAGTATGATGCTGGCTGTTGGTTTTTCATAGATGGACTTAATTATATTGAGGTAAAGACCATCTATTTAAATTTTCTGTAAAGTTCTTATCATGAATGAATATTGGACCTTATCAAAAGCTTTTTCTGCATATATAGTAATGATCATGTGATTCTTACTTTTGGCTTTATTGATATGGTGGATTACATTTATTGATTTACGTATGTTGAACCATCCCTGCATTCCTGGGATGAATCCCACTTGGTCATGGTATATAATCTTCTTGATGAATTGCTGCATCATATTTGCCAATATTTGACTTACATTATGTGGCTGACAGCGATATACATCATTTTTGAAGCTAGATTCAAGATTTGGAGTAGTGTGCAATTATAGTTAGAACACTATTCAGTATGTACTATAGACAATGTAATCATTTAGACTCTTTCTGTCCTTCACCTTATCCTATGATTGATGTTTACATATGTTTTTAGGGCTTCCATAATGTTTAAGATAACTAGGTTTGTTGAAACCTTCTTTTGGAAGCCTCTTAGGAATTTTTCTTTTCTGAATCTTCTATTCCAGTTTTCAAAGTCTCTCTGTAATTAGTAATAGGATATTTCACTACAGAGACGAACAAGTGAATGAGCATAGATGTAAACCAGAAAAGAACATTAGATGCATAATTAGGAAAATAACACATAATTTGCAAAAGACTTGCCTTTGCCCTGCCCACTTCAGCACTGATCAACCACTTCCAGGATAAGCATGGAAATTAGCTTTGTCAGTTCCAGTTCTTCCTTCAAACACCAGTTATATGTAACTGAATTTAATGGTAGTTGATTAATATGAAGCATTTAGTATCATATTTAATTAGGGCTGAGATGTTATACACAAATTGTAAGAAAAGAAGAAGTCCTGTATTTAAAGAAGCAGGAACATCAGTATGAGTGGTAAAGCTAAGCCAAATTAATATGTTTGTTACTAGCCCCAGAGCATATTTGTTTCCTGATTTTGGAGAAATAATTTGCTGGTATGTTTGATTTGATTTTAGTCTTTCTCTCTGTCTCTCTGTCTCTGTCTCTTTGTTTCTCTGTTCTCTTTCTCATTCTGTCTTTTTCACCACCATTTCCATGCTAGATGACATCTTGAAGAGCACTGAACAGTGAGCTTGCACAATGTGTGCTCATGTTTCTTGTAATCTAGAATGGGTACAACTGTTATTCTTGCTGAGTAAACTCCAGTGCGCCACAGTCACATTTAGAGTGGTTATTCCCTCTCCAAAGATCATTTCTTCTTCCTTTAGTTCACTCTTGAGATTGATCTCAAGAAAATAAGAAAATGCCTCCATGTTTTATTGCATCTACTCATACATGACAAAGGGCGGGGGCCCACATTAGGCATTTCTTTCTTACTGATGAAAGCTGCCTCATTAAGGAACAAAAGAAACTGTAACAAAGATAATATAAGCAGCTAAGCTTATCACAAATTGGTACACAGTTGGAGAGGAATAGGGTTCTCAAGGAAGTCATCACAGATACAAACAGTGACAGAGAGAGAGAGACACACAGAGAGAGAAATAGGAAGGAAGAAAGAAAAAGAAGAGAGAGAGACAGAGAGAGACAGAGAGACAGAGAAGACATCAGAATAGTGACTAATGACAAATGTGTGGAGAGCAAGTTCTCGGGATGGAGAAGCAACAGCCAGGCTTACAAGACTTCAAAACAGATATATGGCAACTTGAGAGTATACTGTAATTAGCAGTACTAGAGCCAAGAAATTCAGATGCATATGAAAATCCTAGGTTGCTGATCAGAACATTTGAACCCAAATTGCCCTCCCCAAAATGCCTTTTTCCTTTCCATATACCCTTTCTACAGGTCTCATTTTCCTAGTGGATCAATATTTCCTAAGTGGCTATACTTGTAACTCTACAGGTTGATTGTAGGCTGACCCAGGTTGTACCCACATTATGACTTTGCTGTATAAATTACCCATAAAGGGCCTTGGTCGCCACCCTCTTGGGATCTCTCCTGGAAATCCAGGAGTCAGTCCTCCTTATTATCAGTGAAACTCTCTAACTTCCTCCCTTGCTTTGGGACTTCATCCTTTGATGTTGTGAGATCACAAACTCAGCAGAGCTGACATCTAACAGATTAAGGGTTTCCTTTTTCCTGTATCAAAGACATTGGCTTCCAATATGAACCCTTCCCTGAGGACACGCAGTATCTTATCAGTGGCATTTGAAAAACTTATAGAATATTGCTCTCAAAGGTGTAGGCCACCCAGCTCTATCAGGGAATGCACTGGGTACTTTGGAATATATTTTATATCTATATTCTACATTAATATGAAAATTCAGGTAATTTTAAGCTTATCATTATGCATGTTTATGAAAAGGTTCTTATGCAATATTTCTGAGGCTTTTCTATGATTCATAACAGCATAGTCACAAGTTTTCTGCCATTGACTATATTTTAAATTCTTTTTATTCTGGACACATGGTCTAAGGATTAAATCTAATGCCTTCTCGTGGCAAATACAGTTTTCAATTACTTTTTAAAATGCACTTTGAATCATTTGGGCTTTTACCTTCTAAACAAAAGACAAAATAGAGATTGTAAGTAGGGAAATGGAAAAGAAAACTATTGAGAGCAGTGAAGATAACTATGATACTAAGAAATAGCTTGTCGGAAACATAATGGGAATGAGTGGAAAATCTCATGTATTAATGAGTCCCTTATCTGTGCTTTTAAGAAGACAGAATTCTGAAAAGCTCTTAACTAAGTTAAAGGGCCGCAGTTGAAAATGTGGATGAAAAACTCTTCTGGCTTTAAATATGTGAGATATTCTCTGGAGTAACTGACTAGTCTAATTAAAGTGGAAAAACCTCAGAGAGACAATTGAGCAGAGAGGAAATGGACCCGGAGCTCAACATAGAACAAAGGCCTCCTTAATCTACACTGAGGATAAAGTGGAGTCTCTGCCTTGCAAGGGCAGAATGTGATGCCAGAAAGAAATAAACTAATCGTGACAAACGCAGACAGAGTCTCACTGTACTGGCGGGACAGGCCACCATGTTTGTTCTGACTTGACTTGAGAATTTTATAGAAAAGTGAGAGATTGTTGGGAAAAAAGTTAGTAAATACGAAATATCTTTTTAGAAAAAGATCAACACTTTCCAAAGTCTTAAAATTTGGAGGGAACACATATGAATATAATAATGAAAGAAACATTAAAAGGTAAAATGATTTATATCACCACGTAAAGAAACTTTCTGATTTCTCTGTTTTCTAAATCATTTCATTAAGGCATAATTAACATACAAAAAAATGTACAGACTTAGTAGGCATTGCATGATGAATTTGGAGGTAAGTACAAGCCCATGAAACCATCACCACGATCTGAGTAATAAACATGTCCACCACTCCCCAAAGTTCACTCCTACTGATTTATTTTTCCAATATTTTTATTAAGACTTATTGGTTATACAGATTAACAGATTTCCTTTGACAATTTTGTACATGATCACAACATACTTTAATCATTTCCTCTCATTATTCCTTTTGCTTGGTCTTCCCTCCCATTTTGTGGGAGAGAGTTTGAATGTGTATAATGTATTATGAGCCACCCTTATATTCTTTTCCTTTTAAAATTCTGTGATAAGTAAACCTAACACCAATCCTTTTATCAAGTTTTAATTATATAATAAAGAAATATTAAAGCACTATGTTACATAGCACATCTCCAAAACATTTTTATCATGCATTAAAGTTTGCACATAGATTATTAATTCCCCATTTCCCCCATGGTTTTGGCCACTACAAACCACCATCTGACTTTACCTGTATGAGCTGTAATATATTAGATTTCTCATCTAATTGTTATTATTGTAGACAGCTATGTTAGATAGAAATTAATAGACAGTTGGAGAAGGATTAGGCTTGAGGAAGTCAGTGAAAAAGGTGAGACATACCACGATCACAGTTAGAGGCAAATCAGAAGAGAGCCAGGCCTTAAGATGAAGATAAAGAGCCAGACCTACAAACCTACTTTAGAGACAAATAGCAATTTGAGATTTTGATGAATTAACACCATCTTGCTCAGTGAGCCAAGACAGGCATCAGACACACAGGTGAGTGACAGACCTCTAGGCCAGTCCTCCCCTCCTTTTCTAGGAATGCATCTGTCCTTCCCTTGTCTCTTGCTGTGTTTCTCTTTTCATTATTGGATCAATATTAGCTAAAACGACCGTACTTGCAATTCTACCGGTGGATTGTAGTTTGACCCACATCCCGCCCCTGTTGGGATTTTGCTATATAAAATATTCTTGAATGAGTGTCACAGTGTTCACCCACTCAGACCTCCTCCTGGAAACCTAGAAGGTGTTTTTATTACTGTTATTTCCAATAAAATTCTCCTGATCTTCTCCTGTGGTTTGCAATTTCATTCGCCAATGGTGTGAGACTGAACTCAGCACACCTGAAGTCTAACAGGTTGGGAGTTTTCCTGTTCACAGCGTCATGTAGTATTTTTCCTTCAGTGTTTCACATATTTTGTTTTTCATAATGTCCTACAAATTCATCCCTGCTGTGGAATGAACAACATTTTTAAAGTTAATATTCCAATGTATGTATGTAACACAGTGGCTTTATTTAATCATCTGTTGATAGACTTTTAGTTTGCTTCCATGTTTTAATTATTGTGAATAATACTTTAATGACTATGAAGATGCAGGTATTTCAGCCAGGTATTTCCCTTCTGTTGGACAAATACCCAAAGTGGGACTGCTGAAGCATATGATAGCTTTATTTTTAAAATTTTAAAAGTTTCTTTTCTTCTTTTTCCATCAAAACTGTATCATAATTTTCTTTTGTCCACATCCTTTCCAGTTCTTATCCTTTGTTTTTGACAGTAATTAGCCTAAAAGGGGAGTGATGATATTATATTTTGATTTTCATTTATATTTTCCTGGTCATTAGTGGTACTGGTAATTTTATCATATATTTTCTGACCATCTATGTCCTCTTTTGAGTGATGTCTATTCAAATTTCTTGGCTATTTTTAATAAAGTTGTTAATTGGGTTTTTTTGGCTATTGAGATTCACATTTTTAAATTTTGATTTTGGTGATGGATCTTTTAAAAGATATAGCATTTGCAAAAATTTTTCCCATTCAGTGCATGCTTCTGTTTTGTTGATAATTTCCTTTGCTATACAGGGGCTTTCTACCTTAATGAAGTCTCACTTTTTGGTTTTGGTTTTGCTGCCTGTGATTTTGTGTCATGGCTAAAATATCTCTGCTGAGGCCAATGTCAAGAGGCTTTGTCTTCGTGTTTACTTCTGGAAATTTTATAGTTTTGGGCCTAACATGTAAGTGTTTAATCTATTTTCAGCTGCTTTTTCTGTTTAGTATGAGTCCCATCTCATTCCTTTGTACTGTATAAGTTTTACGTGTTTCTCTGTTAAGTAAATTTTTAATTATGTTTCAATTTTGCAAGAAGGTAGTTGTGATGGTGGATTGATTGTGTTAGCTTGAGTAAGAGACGCTCAACTAAATTGATTTAACAATTCTACACCTGAGGGTGTGGGAGATCCATCCTAGGTCAGCTGGTCCCCTGGAGGGTATAAAAGGGAAACGAGGAAGGACAAGCCTGCTTTTCTTTCTTGGGAGGAGTGCCAGTCTTCACCTCCACCTTGGACACCCTCTCTTGGGTTCCAGTGCAGATGCTTCAGTTTCTGGTGTAGATTCCAGCTTCCCATTGCAGACCCAATGCTCTTGATATGGACTTGCACAGGACACCACAGTGAGCTCCACACCTTCCACTGAATCCTTGGGTCTCCAGTGTGCAGGCAGATTCCCTGCATTCTCCTTCATCTGCCTCTGGGAGTGGCCATTGTAAGCCAACATTGTAATTTATCATACATTTGTATATCTTGTGTTACATACATTTCTATAGTAAAAACTGAGTGGTGTAGCAGTGAAGTTAAAAAGCAAGGACATGGAAGGCCACAAACAAAACTTAAAGACAGTACATAAAAGTGGGGTAGAAAAAGAAATGAAAGAAAAATCAAATAGGAAAATAAATTCAGCTTAAGTCCAAGTTTGTTTGGTACACAAACCTTTTCAGGCTCCCTTCCAGACAATACAACAGTAATGTTCTCTGGCCCACAGCTCTGTCTTACTTATTCAGTAAATATTTGCTAATGATGCTTTTCTTATCTTCCCATCATCTTTCAGACCAATTTCATTCACAAACACCCTTCTACAGTGCAAGATAATCTTCATATTTTTGTATTAGTATTATAAAACAATTCATCCAAAGGACTATGGCTACTAAAGCACAATTTCATGCAGGAAAAGTGATAAAACAATGAAATATTGAGTAATACCTCTGTTGAATTACCTTATACTTCTTCACTTCAATTGTGAAAATCAGATTGAAGGACAATCAAAACTTCTTTCCCTGGTGAATAGACTAATATATTATAAAATACGTTTATAGTCTGCCACAAGACAATATTTAACACTTTTTTGTGTTTTGTTTTGTTTTTGAAACAATGTTGCTATACAGTCAGGTTGATCTTGGATTCATTTAGTAGCTCAGGAAGGCTTCAAACTCATGTCAAGCCTCCTGCTTCAGCTTCCCAAGAGCTGAGATTACAGGCACGCATTATTTTGTCTGGCCACTAAATACTTGCACGTCAAATAAAAACACCTGTTATTAAACTAATTCCAAATAAAATGCTATGTTTAGAACTATAAAATGAACAGGTTTACAGGTTATAATAGCATTTAGCTATCCACGCACAATAAGTATCTCTTAAGACAAATACGATAAAGTCTTTAAACAGAAAAATGTCTGTCTATACATGATTTTGTCTATTCTTTTAGATTGTTGAGTTTTCTAACAGGAAACTTGTTTGCTTTCACTTGCTCTGTTTCTAAATATTTTATAATTTTAATGTTTTTTAAAGTTTTCTGTACTTCTGACTTCCTTTTGAGATACTTGAAATGCAACTAAGATAGTTTCTTGAGCCTGATGAGCAATGTTTTTATAAATAAATAAATAAGATTTTAACACAATGTAAGGCCAAAATTGGGGAATATTCTGTAAGATATTTCATTGATTTTTTATCATGAAATTAGTCCCAGAAATGAGTGATTCAAACATTTTAGTTTTTGAAATTCTAATGGGAAAATCCAAATAAGTCTGATTTAGAGGTTTTGTGGTGTCAGATCTCAAGAAAGCATTTAGTGTGACTGACTTCTTAGGTGAAACAACATAATTTTATGGCATGTCCCTCCAATTGATCAATGTATCAAGCTTGTAAATAAAGTTCAGTAGTTACCGGACAGTGTAATCCACAAAAGTGATCAGACATTCAAACAAATATAGCTTCAACCTTCCATCCAGTGTTTTCAAAATGTTCTGCTAATTGTACAAGTTCTGGCTTAGGCAGCAGGCAGATATGGACATAAAAGTAGCATCTACTTTACAACTAGGGTCTAGTAAACTGCAGTAAATCTTTCCCTGAATTCTTCTATAGTACTCAAAAAAGTAAAGACATTAATAAAAAACACAAAAATTAAAACTACTATATAAAATGTGAGTATATAAAGCAAAAGCAAGGAAGACTCTCAAACCTATGTGAAATATACAGAGTTATTTGGGGTCCCTTAGGTTGCATATCCATTGTCTATAAGAACAAAAAGTTGTTATTTTTAGGTTTCAATGTCATAATATCACCCCTTGTAAAATACTCCATATCTCTTTCATTTTATATGCTTCTCTGCCTCTATATTTCAACAAAATAGACACACACTAAGTGTCTGTGAGTGGAAAGGTGGTACTGATCATGATGGGTAGCAAATTGCCATGAAAGGTGCAATTTCTTATGGTATAAGTGGACACAAAGTTCTAAAGATGAAATTAAACAGCACGCTACTCTATGTGACCTAAGGATGTTATTAAATTAAGAGATCATAAAACATAATAGGCAGTGTTATAAAATTAAGATTTTGTTTGGATTTAAACTTTTTAGGTAAAAGTTGATTACAATTAAAATTAATTTTAAATTGAAATTTTTAAAGTTTCCATATTAATTTGACAGATGAGTTAAATATACAAATTACACGTATTTGTTTTCATGGGGAACAATAGATTATGATACATGTATGCAATGTTGAATGGTACATCAGGTTAATAAATACATCCATTACCTTTTACACTTATCCTTTCTTTAAGATAAAGATATATGAAATACACCTTTGGGGTAGTTTTTAATACAAGTTTAATTAATATTAATTATTCTAACAATGCTGTACAATAGATCATTGGAATTCATTCTTTCTACCTGAAACTTTATATTCTTTTGCTCTCCTTCTTTGATCTCCCCATGTACCCCAGCCCCCTAGCTTAGATTTTCATACCCACTTTTCTGATTTCTAGAAGTTCAACTTTTTCAGATTTCGCATATAAATTGGACCATGTAAGGTGTATCCTGTCCTTGGCTTATTTTACTTAGTCTTACATCTTCTACACTTATTCATGTCCTAGGTGACAGAGTTTTCTTTTCAAATTCCAACTAGAGCTGCACTGTGTATATGTATCATACTTTATCCACTGATGACAACTAAGATTATCTTCATATCTTCACAACCATGACTAATGCTGTAAACAACATAAGGGCACAGATATCTCTTTCATGTAATGACTGCAAATATTTTGGTTTATTTTACCCTGAGGTGGAAATTACTGTATCATGTGGTAATTGTATGTTTTTTTAAAACACCCTATTTTCCAAAATGGTTGTAGTGATTTATATTTCTACCAAAAATGTACAAGGATTTCTTTACTCCTAGTCCTCCTTATCCACGAATGCCATTTCTCTTTTATCTTTTCGATGATACTCATCTAACAGATGTCAGATGATATCTCACAGTGAGCTTGATTTGGGTTTCTCTCATGATTTCCATCTAGATATTTGGCCATTTGTGTGCCTTCTTTCCAGAAATTTTTATTGCAATGCTTTGCCTGCTTTTAAACAGCAAGCTGAGTTTTCTTGGTTTTTAGTAGATTGATTTCCCTTTATGTTTTGGATATTAACCCCTTATCAGATGTTCAAATTGTGACTATTTGCTCTCAAAGAAGTTGTATTTTCACTTTTAATTTCCCTTTTTTGATACGCTGAAGTTTTATAGTTTGATGCAGTCCATTTAAGTTTTTGTTTTATTTACTTATTTACTTGAGAAAGGCTTTTGTTGTGTACTCTAGGCTGGTCTTGAGCTCACCATGTGGCCCAAGTCTGGCCTTGAACTCAGGCTCCCTAGTGCTGGGAATATAGGTGTGTGCCATCATGGCAGCTCAGTGTATTTTATAATTAATTGATCTTTTTAGTAATATTTTAGGCTCAGTAAAATTCAGTAGGAGCTACAGAAATGGCCCATTTACTTCCTTTCCTCATGTAAACATAAATTTCCACATTACTAAATCCTCCACTGGAGTGATGTATTTGTTAAAAAATGATGATTCTGTTTTGGTCTATGATTATTACTCACAAAATGATAATTATTACATTACATTAATTACATATTTTTTGCATAATATAATGCATGATTATATTACTTTTGGTCTTGTTCATTCTAACATTGAAAAAAATTATAATGACCTATCATGTTGTTATGTAGAGTAATTTTACTGCCCCCAAAATCATTATGTTCTGCCTACATATTGCTTTTCTTTGCCTGACAACCCATTGACAAATTTCCCTTCAAAATAACTGTCACACCATCAGTCAATAAAAGTCCACATCAGCACTCATGCCAACAAGGAATGCATCTGATGCTCCTTGCCAGTATACGGAGTTGGTAGAGTTCTAGAGTTTAGCTCATCTACTGACTGTGCAGTTATTCTCTCATTTTTGTTTTTAGTTCTGTTTCCCTGGTAACTCATGAGGTGTATCACGTTTTGATTTTTCAGCTTTGGCAAAGAGTTTGTTAAGATATTTGGCCTACCTCTTTATTTTATTTTTTTAAAACAAAATAGAAATGATACAGAATTGAAAAAAATGTAGGAAATGAACACTAGTTAATATATCACATATTGTGATCTTAGAAGTAGGAGTTCAGGTTACAAGATTGAGGCATGAAAAATGATCAAACAATCAAACAACGAGATCACAAACTGTGCTTTTTGATGAATTTATGGAAATTAGTATGTTATCTCTATCTGGATTTTTTTGTTTTCTCATTTTTGAATTAGAAGTGCCATTAGATATTTTGAATAACGGTCATTTACAAGAAATATCATTTGCAAATATGTAAAGTATCTATCTTGTCTTTTCACTCTCTATTCAGTATCTTTTGCAGGGAAGACATTTTTAATTTTGATGAAATTCAGATTGTCAGTTTCTTTCTTTTATTTATCATGCCCTTGATATTTTATCAAAAAGTCATTGGCAAACTCATGGACATCTGGATTCTCTACTGTGCTCTCTTTTATTAGTTTTATAGTTTTGCATTTTATGTGTAGGTCTGTGATAACATTATAATAATCTTCTAATAATTTATTTATTGCCTTTGGTACAAATCTTACAATACACTTAGGTGCTTTTTTGTTGATGCCTTTTTTCCTTCCAGGTTGGGTTATTACAAACAGTCTTATAAAAACACAGATACATCTTGGTGCAAATGTTCACTGTGTTTTCCATTTATCTGGGAGTAAAATCTTTCAGGCTTATTATGTAATCACCTTCATATTCATTGTTCTGTGGTTGGTACTACAGATTTACACTAAAAACTGTAGTATCTATCTATTGTTTCTATCTATCTACACTATCTATCTATAGTATCTATTGTTTCTATCCTTACAGTAGTTTTGTTTTAAACCATGAAGTCCTAACTTCTATTTTT
Organism: Cavia porcellus; assembly: GCF_034190915.1. Classification (NCBI taxonomy): domain Eukaryota; kingdom Metazoa; phylum Chordata; class Mammalia; order Rodentia; family Caviidae; genus Cavia; species Cavia porcellus. The sequence goes on along the minus strand of NW_026947484.1, from coordinate 227,479,450 downwards.
TATTAAAGATTATTTTAACTGTTTCTGGTATTCCAGAAAAATATATCTGAAGTTCATAAAGCTTTATAGAACTGATCATGCTAAGACAAGTGTGACTTTCTAGTCAAGATCATTTTGTACTTATTTATATTATTTAAATATTTAATGTACTATAATATTTCAAAATTATTTTAAGTAACTTTTGATGTAATTTATATCCTTTATTGCTATGAAGAATGCATTTTAGTTAAACTTTTCTAGGTTTAGAAAATATTTACTAAAAAGAAAGCCCATCCAAATAAGATGGATTTAGTTCTAATGAATGAGATTTAGTTATATTGCTAACATGTACCTCTAACTTCTATAGTGATGAAATAATTTTGAATATTATATATAATCAAATATAATTATAATTGAGTAGTATAACTAATTTATCCCTTTAAATCATCTGAATTTTAATGTATGTTTTCCTTTGTTACATAAGATCTTTAATAAAACATTGAGGAAAGTGTTGACAATATTCTTGGTATTTTCATTAAGTGAAAAGAGAATTCATTTAACATATTTAAGTAAAGCATATTTTATATGTTTTTATAGATATTGTTTCTTAACCTATGGAAGGTTGGATTCTTATTTATTTATTTATCTAGTATTTTGAGATAGAATCTCATTATCTCATTCATGTTGGTCTTGGACTCACTATGTAACTCAAGATGGCCTTGAACTCTGGCATTTATCCTGCCTCAGCCTCTTGAGTGCTGGGATTGCAGAAGTGTCCCACCATGCCCAAGTATCTTCAAAGGTAATTTACTCATTTTGTACTATGCATATTTATTAGCATTATAAAATTATTTTTATTCAATTGAAAAAAATGCATCTCATTTGACTTATTATATAGTATATTTTCTAACAATAAATCAGAGTACTCTATTATATGTAAGGATAGTGTCATTTTAAACACTTCTGAGTTTAGCTGCATTTTTGTTTGCATTATTACATGCATATTCACTGAGGCTGATATCGAGTCCCATTATTATCTATTCTGGTTTTGGTTGTTTTTTTGCTGGTCATCAGGACTTCCATATATAATAGCTGTATATAAGTTCCATCTTTTCTGTCTTTTTGAAAGAACTAGTATAAAATCAGCATTCTATTTTTCCTGTTTTTTGGCTTGTGTTGTAAGATTATCTCAGCTGATGTTTGGGGAAGTACTTTGTATTATAGATTTGTTTTACTACCAGTTAACATCAGAGTTAAGGAATTTGTATTCTTCGAAAATATGCAGTTTGGCCTCATAACATCCTATCCTTAAAATTTTCCTATATATTCCCAAACCTTCTCTCCTTGATTTATCAGCTGTCTGTCTGTTAGGAAGTGGTGCACACTGAAGCTTTTCCTTAAGGAGAAATGCAAGACATTTACTGTTTACTGTGAATACAGATTGATATTTCTTGTTGAACTAATAATAAGGCACTGCCAAATCTCCCTGGGTGTGATAAGACTGTTATTTCTAAGCATCCTTTCTGACTGAGAATTTTTTTTAGCAAAAGATATAGTATTGTAAGTCAATGTCCATGCAATTCACAGATTTCATTACAAAACTCATCACCTAGAAATAGCTCACCAGTAAAAAGAAAATAAAATAAAAATTTTGTGATTAAAAATCCCTTGGAAGTTTTTTGTTCTGCTGTGGAGCATGTGATCAATATTCTGAGAACCAGTTAACACTCCACAGAACTTTTTCTACTCTGTAAGACAAAGATTTCTAAATCAAAGGAAGAAGTTGCATTGTTACCTTGCAAAATACAGCTAACAGCACACTCTCCAAATTCTGCTTTTCAATCCTCAAAACTTTGGTCTCCTGTGTGGACTTCTGTTTCTACCAGGGAACTCAACAAAGGCTCCCTGGACTTGGAAACTGAGATATCACATGTGCATTCTGGAATGCTCATGTTACTAAAGTTGCGGTAGTATGATGGTGTTACTTAAAGAGGTCACTCTAATTATTACATGTAAAATTAACTATTAGAGAGTTGAGTAGATCACAGGGGATCTTCTAAAGAACCTCTTAGTGCTTCTAAGGTCACTGGGAACAGTTCTTAAACAACCATGGTTAATCATTGCAAATAGGCACAGTTAAATGGTTTAGAGTTCCAGAATGTGGTTTTGTTTCATACCACAAAGGAAAAATCCCTCACCAAAAAAAGTATGAGCTGAAGGGAGATGGAATTTGGATTGGGTTGTAAAGAAAGGAAATAAGATCCATAGTAGCTTCATTTATTGTTTGATATGTAATAAGCATACATTAATCTTTGCCCTAATTTTGTCTATTTTATTCTCCCTTTATACTTCTGTATTTTATAAAGTATGCTGATAATTAACCTTTAAATTGGTCACCGAGTTACAATATCTCAAGGTAGGATTGTGATGAATGAAAAATAAATTTTCATCTCTCAAGATCACATTGTTTCTCATGCATCTGAATGAAGGCTTTCTGAGAGGTTCTACTTCTGCTGTTTACCAACTCCACTATCTTGGTTCCCCTAAAAAGACTTTCTCAATGCATCCACTTCAACGATGTAGTATTAACACATGTAAGGAAGGTTTTATATGAGTTATTCGATTATGGGGAGAAGCTGATGTTCTCACAGAATTATTTTGAAAACATCCAACACATGAGGTAAGTCACTTTTTGTTTAAACTAGAGTGAATTTAATTCTGTAATTTGAATGCTTATGTATTCAGAAATAATACAAATAAAAGCTATGTTTCCAAACTGCTATATTTTCCATTTGTAACCTAGAAAATGGACAATGTAGTATTGTTGCTGTAAATGTCAACCGCCTTTCACCTTACTTTCTATCACAAACATAAGGAAGAAACTTTTTGTCTAACTTCAGGCAAAATATTTAACTAACTATAGGTATGTAGTCAGTAGATTTTATCACACAGGAGCCAATATTATTAACATGATAGATAACATAATGAATCATGAAATTGTAAATAATTATAACATGTTATTAAATTATAGTATTCAAGCATTAATGAGTATGTATTTTTATCAAACTCACAGAAATATACATTTTCATAAGAAATGAAAACAATGCATGCATAAGTGTTAGCAGGGTTAGTATTTAGAAGGTTTATGCTAATTTTCTTGTAGTATTTTCTAAATGATAAGTATGAAATATAGCATAGTACAATAAACCATGTAAAGAAAAGAATTAAAATAGTATTGTTACACAATAAACATATAGAGCAAGTTATATTTCCTTAGAATATAAAACATACTTAAAAAATAATGAATGAAAAATAGTTATTATATTGATTAACAAAGAACATTTAAAGTACTGTAACCAATTGTTTTAATACATCTATCTAGCTAGCTAGCTATCTATCTATTAGCTCTATTTTATTTGGAAGTGCTGTAAGTGCATTATATTTGTGTGTGTGACTTTGTGTGTGAGTGTGTTTTCTTTATCTTAGGGATGGTTGGCCAAGATTGTATATTACCTTGTAATAATTGTAAAGATCATTACTATTATTGAATTTCTCAGAAGTACTTTCTTATTTTCAGTTGTATGATACAAATTGTGTATTATTGATACAAATTAGATATTATCTTATTAGGTAACAATGAAGTTTTACATATTATGTATGTAAAAACACTTTAATGTTTATTTCTTATAGCAAAAAAATTAAAATTACATGAAATATTTGGCACAGGACTGGCTCAAAAATTATAATTATGATGACACATATTTCTGTCATTACATTAATTATGAGACTCACATATTAGAGCATTTTGCTATTCCATATACAAATGAAATTACTGCATTTCAATTTCATTCACTCATTAATTGGTTTAATTGACTCACCTATTATAAAATTTATTTTTACAAATATTTCCAGAAATAATGCTACCTTTTGAGAACAGGAAAAACAACCTGAGGTGCAATTTGTATTCTTGATATAAATGAGTGTCATAATATTTGGTTCTGTGTTTGTTTCAAAATTATTTTGTGTAAATTTACGAAACAAAACTTAGAATATGTTAAGTGAAAAAACTTAGTAGTATCTTAAAATATAATATTTATTTTTATTTTAAAGAGATGAAAACAAAGCAATAATAATAAAACAAATCAATGGAATGAAATAGGATTCCAAAACAAGCTGATACGAAACTAGCAATAGTAATAAAACAAATCAATGGAATGAAATAGGATTCCAAAACAAGCTGATACGAAACTAGCAATAGTCACTGTATTGCATATTCTTATCTGCAAAATAATTGCTCAGATTATAAGATATGGGTATGCAAAAGAGATCAAACTATATAAGCAATCACAGATTCCATCCCTTCACTGATAGCATCAATAGTAAATTATCTTAGCTGTCTTGTGTAAATTTGTATATTTAAAAATATAATATTTAATAAAGATTGCTGAAGTATTTCATTAATAATGTAACCACATTCTTAAAAACATATTTGCACAACATACAGTTAAAAATGTGTTGTTGAAGCCCTTTTCTTATGTGAGTTTGGCTAAAATATTGAGATTTAAATAATTTTAAATAAGTTCATGACTATCACATGTTTATCCAGGTTAATTGATATGTAAATTTTTATATGATATATATAATATTTCAACATGAACAGTTAGGGAAAGATAAATTCCATGTAATTCTTTATGATATTTGAATAAGTTCTCATTTAGAAATATGAAATAAGTGTATTTCATCCGTAACTATGATAAAGCAGACAAAAAACAAAGATATGTCTCGCTTTAGCCTTGGTAGTATATGAGACTAAAAAGCTTTTAGAGTAAATTAAAATCATGGTGAAAAATGCTAACTCTCCTCACAAATTTAAAAAATGAGATCTGTACTAACTGATGAATTTTTTGGGGTAAAAATGGAACTATTTGTAGAACAGAGGACTGGGTATTTGTCATCTATTTGTGGAAGATTGAACAGGTCGATCCCAGGAATTTCATACTCAGTTGGTTCAAACAGAAGAGGATATGCTGTCTGACACCACTTAGTTCACATATATGAAAATTTCAGTTACATTGTAATTGAACTTGGCACTGTTCGCTACAATCCTCAACTTCACTTTCCTATCAGATGTTGGCTTCATCTTGAAACTCAGGATAAAGGAAATCCAGTAGGAAAAGGAACATCTTTTTTCCTGTGTACTTTTGATTGAATAAAGTATGTTGTATTTCAACAGAAGATACATGTCAGTCTAACCCTCTCTTATAAGTTACAAGTGTAACCATTTCCATGGTGATCACCAGATGTTTCCAGTGTAAAATTATTTTTTCCTTTGTAATAATTATGTACGATTCTGTAACAGTGTCTGAGCACCTGAGGGGGATTGGTTCCAGAACTCCCTCAACAAAATTTTAGTGATACTGAAATCTGTAGATTCTCAGAGCGCTTTTATAATTTATGTACATATGACCATATGCTTTGAAACATCTATAGATTTTTTAATGATATCTAGTATAATATATATGTAAAGAAAATAGCGGTTACACAGTATTGTTTATGGAAAAGGACTATATATTTGGTACAAAAATTTTTCCAAATATCTCTATCTGCAATTGACTGAATCCACATCTATAGAACCCTTAATGATAGATGACCACCTGTATACAGTTGGGACCTACTTTGAGATTCTGCAAACTTTTTTTTGGTTTTATTTAAACAAGATTTACATCCCACAAATGATTATTGCTTGTTTTGACTGTTACATTGGTGATTGAAAAAAAAATCATGTTTTTATAAACGTATCACATTTTCTAATGTTGTTGATGCTATTTTTTTATCAGATTCTACAGATAGTGTGCTTCTATAAGGTGTATTATAGTCTGACCCTGAGCTATTCTTTCCATGTATTTCTTCCCCTTTCCTGCCTTTCTCTAAATCTTTCTTCCTCTCATCCTTTCTGACCCTCTGTGTTTCTTTTCCTCTTACATATTTTGTCTTTTTTTCTTTCCCTTCCATCTTTTACTAAAAGTTATGAACTACAAACCCATAAGCATTGTGTTTATTTAATACATTGTAATCTTTTATGTGAACTCAAATTGCTTTAAATGTGGTCACGGGAATGCTTTCATGCTTCTTGTTTTTTTTTTTTTTCTTTCTGTTTCTTTGCAGCATTTTGACAATGCTTGTTTGAACACTTCTAGGCTTACTTCTGTGTTTCCTAGGTAGCTAGAATCAGCCATTTTCCACTTCCCTTTTATGAGTTGGAAACCAAGATCTTAGCACTATGTACAGTGACTGTGATTTGTGACTGTTACTAAAGTTTCCTTGTTTTTGAGTGCTGTTTTATGGACAAAACTCAGTCTGACTTTTCTCAATGAAAATGCTGCATCTTGTAACTTTTGTTTATACCTTATGGTTTGTCTTTCATTTTTGGAATATACTATACAGAGTTATATTAAAATTTACATTGCAGAGTGCACTCCTGCCAATGATGTTTTCTGATTTCAATCATTTAGTTTAAATTTTAGGTAAAATTTATTAGGACAAAGCTAAATATATTCTTAATTTTACATTCTGACAATTTTTTCATATACCCAGGAATCTTTAACATACTGTACTCTTTATAGTAACATGCAAGATACTTTCTTTAATAAAATCTTTCAAATGCAGTTCAATTTAAGAATTTCTGACAATCTGCAGACAACTACAGCATTGTTTTAGAAAGTGTATATTTTGTTTCTTGATATTTGCAGTTTTGTGCTTTTTGAAATTCACTGTCTTGCACAAAATATAGTTCCAATTCTGTTTTTAAAAGGAATATGCACAAAGGATAAGTATCTAGACTTGTGATTGTACTTGCAAAATATATCTAAGTCAAGCAACTGCTATAAAAATATTTAAAATTGGTGGATAGGGTTGTTTTATGCTATTAATTTGACCTAAACTATAGTCTAGAGATATGTATTAAGAAATTTGCTATTCAAACTTTTTAACTACATTTTTCTCAATTTTCTCCTGTTACATTTTTGAGTACAAGTAGAAGTATATGTATTTTTCATCTTTATGGATTATCTCTCTTTTCTTCTCAAGTCCAAACTGTCCTGTAATTCAGTTAGGCATGAGTTTGCTAATGTGAGAAAGAGCGCGTAGATTCTTTCTCCCAGAGAGAAAGACAAAGGGTCCTTAGCCTGAGACAAAACTACAATTCAGTAATTACGAATTTTGAGCCAGCTAAAGTACATAATTTTCATGATGTACACATTAAAATTATTAGTTAATAGATTCAATAACATATTTGTTTTTATAAATTTATGAATGTATTAAAAAACTGTTATGTTTTTCTCTTAATTTTTTTTTCTGTGGTACTGGGGATCAAACAATAAGGTTCATTATGACGCCCATTCCAGTTGACTATTATCTTCTTTTATTTAATTTTTTTTGGGCTTTTACTTTTTTATCGGTACCGGGGATCAAACTCACGACTGCCTGCCTGCAAGGCAGGTGCTTATGCCACTGAGTTAAATCCCCAGCCCAACTATTATCTTCTTTTAAAGTCCTGTAATGTCTCCAAGGTATTGGTTTTGTTCTTTACTGTTTTGTTCAATTTTATTATAACTGATGATATAGGCAATTATTTTTAAGATAGCAAGAGGCAGTATGGTAACCATTGTTGATTACCTAGTATTTTGTTTTTACATTATCTATTATGTCCATCCGTTTGATTTGACTGACTCTGTTCTGTTATGTCACATTTGGTTTTACTCTCTTCAAAAAAAAGTAATAAGAACTGTGGGAGTAATAAAACCCAAAATGTGTAATTGTCATTGTCCAAAAGAGAGGAAAAGAAAGTGCTATAAAGAATATAACTGCATAAGATAGACAATGATATTACTGAGTTTTGTTGGATCATTGAACAGAACTGTTTTCAGTCTCACTGTTGAAAGTCCACTTTATATGCTTTAATTTTGTAACTTGAACAACTATTTCTAAGATAACAATATGTAATCTATTAACTAGTGATTTCCTACTGTTTATTTTTTTGATAATCTATATAATTTGTATCCTTTTTCTGTTTTTTTTCTCCTTAAATTAAAAAAAACAAACAAACAAACAAAAAAAAAAACACCTCACAACCTCCTCCTTGCCAGGCAGGTGCTTATGCTGCTGAGCTAAATCCCTGGGCCAAACTGTTATGTTTTTCAACATGAAAGAAAAGAGAAAAAGTTCACTTTAGTTTTCTTACCTAAAGACAAATATGAGAAATTTAAGGTTATTCTGAATATCTCTGATCTAAAAAAAAAAAGAAAAGAAAAAAAAAAAGGAAAGAAAGAAAACCTTCTAGTTAGCAATTTGATTTGTTCTTTTCTATTTCATGAATGAACGTAACTTTTTCTTGAAACAACTCATCTTATCCTTTTTTAAAATTTTTTTGGTCTTGCTTTCCAGGGAAATTAGTTAATATCAAAAGTATCAAAATGTTAAAAAATCTTCTTTATATTTTACAACTTAAAAACTCAGGAGTATATATTGAAATCTGGCTCATATCCATTTTCCTTACAAACCTTTTGCATTTTACAAAATAATACATTCAAAAGTGTAGTATCACCTTTAGTGTTTTTGAGTACCTATATACATAGAGAAATTATAAAATTATCTAATTTATTTATTTATTTAAACTATTTGATTCATAATCCACTTCAATAGTTCTGATATTTTTATATTGTTTTGTTTCATGTCAATAAAAACATTTTTGCCAAGGTATGGTAAAGTGAAATAAAAATATTAGACAAATGATTCATACTTTCAGTCAGCATTATCAAGCAGTATTACTTCAAAAATGAAACTAGCTATTCTCATATCCTAATGTTACAATGTAGAATCTAAACTTATAATCTTAAATATCTAACATAATAAAGCTGCTTTAGTGATTAAGAGACTTACAAATCACAAAACTTTTGTTACTGTTACATGATAATTGAATTTTATGTTTATAATTACTTATACCCTTCCATGTTTACTAAGTCTAGATTTTACAATAAGGACTAGATTACCTTGAAATTTGATCCCATTCATGCATTGTGAGTTGAAATTACTCAGTAATGGGTTTTGCTTAGGAAAGTGCTGCAGGAGAATTTTCACTTAGCCATGAAATTCGCTGCCAAATTGTTTACACTTTCACCTGGCTTCCACAGTACTTTGGTACATTAAGACCCTGTTTTAAAAAAGACTTCTGTTTCAGATCAGTGTTCCTAAGCTGAATTCATTCATAAGTCAGATATATTCCTAAGTCCAACGAAGGGAGTCTTATCTAACTTTGACGCAAATATACAACATACATTAGTGTGCACTTCCTGCAGTCCACTCCACATCACCGCTCTTCTTCCACTTCTTCTGACATCCGGGCTCTGATGGAGCATTGCGTTACTGTACATTAGTGTACTGTACAGTAAGCACACAGCAGCCAACTGTGACAGTGTCCACCAGACATGTGAACTACTCCACAATGTGTCCACATCTATGTAATGTGAGGTCTGTTGGTCTCTGTGAGAGTTTGCAACTTGAATATTCTTCAGCAGAGGACTTACTATGTCAACACTTTCCCTAGTTCTTTTCCAGGTCTTGGTTTGGTGTCTCCACTGAGAAATAGACAGCTGTGTTAATAAGTAACCATCTGAGTGTGCTGGACAGAGGATTTTAATGCAAATTTGGGAGAAAGAACTGCTCTTCCTTTGCTCCTGGAACCTCTGCCCCATCACTCTTTGTCCTTGAGATTGAATCTAACTGTTTCCTTAGGAACATAGCCCCAGGAATGGCTTTACTGGCTTATACAGATAAAGTCAATTGGGAGTACATTCTATTCCAATATCTCAGAATATAAAGGAAAGCAAGGTTTATATATTGGGGGAAATTTTTGATACTATCAAATGGACTTGTTTATTTATGAGCATGAACAAATTTCACCACAGTATTTGTTTGTGTGAGTGGAAACACTAGCTTTTATATCATTAGCTACAGTTACCACTAGATGTGCACATTTTTCTTTTCAGTTATTAAACCAATGTAATATAATTGTAGCCTCTCAAATGATTCCTATGAGGATTTAAATGTTTTACTATTGCTCTATGATTAAACCTCACATTTTCTTATTAGGAAAAAGTAATGTAATTATTTTCTAGTCAGGCATTTCCATTTTTATTTATCAATATTATGAGGCTATTATACTATCCAAATAAAAGAACGTTACCTCCTCCACTTTTACATAGATAAGAATCAAAATTGTTTTATTACAGAGCTTCTTCATTAAATGATCCTACTTGCTATGATGAGTATTGAAAATGATTTGACATCTTGAAAATAATTTTGCAAGAGCACAAGGAGCCATAAAAGGTGTTAGTCTTCCACATCTAGTCTGCATTACAACTCAAAGAGCTACAAAGTTAAAGCTTTTCTGTACCCAATACAAATAAATTAATTATGATTTTTTTTCTGCACTCTGTGATGCAGAGTGAGTAGTTTCTTCAAAGGTCCAATACTTATTTTCAAGTTAGTCCTTGCACAAAATAAACACACCTTCCCTCTTGCTGGGTGCTGTTTGAATAGTCCGTTACTAAGAAATGTCTGACCCCTGAAGGAACAAGACAAGTACTCCACAGCAGCAGTGGAAGGCTGCTTCCCTTCTCACTCAGCTGAGCAAACACCTGCAGTGTCCACCTCCTAGCTCTCTTTCCAGGGGTAGCTGGAGTTCTGCAAACAAGATGGTCACTGAAATAAACCCTTTCAGATTGGGGTAGAAAGGGAAGCATAGGCCAGAAAGTCAGAAGGCAGCTATTTAGATATTATCTGGAAGACCCAGAGACAGAAAGGAGGTGGATGTGCATAAAGACCTGGAACCATGCAGGAGCATGCAGTGGCTGCTACTGCAGTAATCTTGAGGTGGAGAAGAGATACTTCAGCAAGGGCAGTTGGGCACATTCCCACTGCCACCAAACTCTGAACCCACGAGATAGGGCACCCATTGCCCATCACTCTAATGGTGCAGAGCTCTGTGCCCTGGAGGGGTCCATCCCACTACAGAACAATGACTTTTGAGCTTGGTACTTTGTAAGCTTGTTCCTACTGGCTCCTAGATACTGCTGAGATCCAAAAAGAGGCACTCTACTGATCCAAGATTGAGGCACTGAAGTTGTGGGGAGGATGGAGAATCTATGAGAAGCATCTGCAGAGTTTGGTGTGGTTGGAGGGCCAGAGAGAAGTAACCAGATCAGTGAGTGTTGCATGGTACACTCACCTGGTGAAGCACAGAGGAAGTAGATTTAAACATAAGCAGGGACTTCCATAGAGGGAAGGAGAGAGAGATGGAAGAAGAAGGCTTCCTTTCTAGAAGGAAGCCCTCTAGAGAGAAGAGCCAATGCTTGATCTGCCCATCCCCCACCTGTCACAACTGAAGGTGTTGTGCAATCATAGGACAGGGACAAAACATCTGGCAGGTCACACTCACAGAAACACAGTGGAAACCTACCAAGAGTCCTGCCTGAAAGGAATGAGAGGGAGGTTTTGTGTCAGTGGGTTTAGAAAAACAAACAAAAGTTGATTGAATTAAATAAAGTAATACGAGAAAGGACCATTCAAGTAAAGAATCAGAGTTTTTGAAAATAGATCAAGTAGAACTCTAACACATGAAAAATTCAAATTATTGACCTCAGGGGGGATCTGTGTAAGGAAAGTGTTTCAGAACTTAAGACAAAGTTGATGTAGTAGCACCTGTACTCAACAATACCCTACAAGCAAGACATCATCCCTGCTAGATAGTAAAAAACCAAACCATACCAAGCCAAACTCCCCGTGGAAACTAGAGAAGTTCTAAAAAGATCAGAAGATGAAAGCAAAGGCATTAAAAAATCATAGCAGAAACAATTTTAAATCTAGGGAAACAATTCAGTATTCATGTAAATGAGGCATAGAAACCTCAAAGAGCTACCACCAGAAAAAAATCTACATATTACATCATAATGAAAATTTCAAAAATTCAGCACAAAGACAAAATACTAAAAACTGTTAGAGGGAAACTTCAAATAAGCTATAAAGGCAAACCTATCAGAATAATAACCAATTTCTCATCACAAACTTTAAAGACTAGGTGAGCTTGGAGCAATATTTCTCGTACTAAAACAAAAGAAGTCCTTCTAGATTTCTGTATCCTGCAAAATTCTCTTCTAAAATTGATAGAAAAAATGAAGATTTTTCATGACAAAGTAAACCTAAGGAAATTCACCAACCAACATAGCAAAAAAATTTCAAGGCATCCCTAGAGCGACAGGGAGTCCATCAGTCCCAAGGATCCCCAAAGAAGGAACATATTTAACTGGGAGGGTATTTAAATAAGATGAAAAAATGAAACTCAACACTGGAAAAGTAATACAATGACAAATTTCAGCAAATACCTTACAGTAACATCTGACAGTGTGAATGTCTTGGCTACCCCAATCAAAGGACACAGAGGGGAGGACTGAGTCATGCCACCCCAAATTCCAGACCTGTGTTGCCCACAATAAATACAGGTTATTCACATAAAACCACATAGGCTACAAGTGAAGACATGGGAGATGATATTCCATTCACTGGAAGTCCAAAACAAATATGCCTAGCTATATTATTTTCAGAAAGACTAACTTCAAGCTAAAATTAATTAGAAGAGACAAAGAAAAGCCACTTAATATTGATAAAAGGAACAACTTAACAGGAAAGAGTAACAGTTATAAATATATATTGATAGGTATCAAAACAATCATGGTAAGGAACTTCATTACACCACCTCATAAATAAACAGGTCAGTCACACAATAAATTAACAAATAAATATCAGTCCCTGTCATGCAAATAGTCTTAACAGATATCTATAGAGTGTTTCTTCAACAATAGAATGCATATTTTTATCAGTAGCCTATTGAACTTTACTCAGAAAGGACCATATCTTAGGACCTAAAGCATACTTTAGCAAAGACTAATTGAAATAATCTCTAGCATACTAGTACATCACAGTAGAATGAAATTAGAAATTAACAGCAAGAAAAAACACAGAAACTACACAAAAAATGGAGATTCCATAATACACTTGAATAAACAAGAAGTCACAGAAGAAATAAAATAAGAAATTAAAAAGTTCCTAAAATCAAATAATAGGAACACAAAATACTAAAACTTATGAGGAAATAATGGAAGTAGTTTTAAGTAGGTCTAAGATGGAAGTCTTTTCTGACTTTAAAACAATAAAACAATTACTAATAATCTAATTATGCATCCCAAGGCCTTGGAAAAACAAGAACAATCCAAATAGAAAATTCGTAGAATTCGCCTGCCCTCTTGACAAGCACCAGCCTCTGGCACAAGCCAGGAGGAGACCCAGTCAGCGTCTTTTGTGAGCCTACTGGTGTGCAGGCTGGGAATCAAACATCCCACCCCCTCACTCCCCTGTTATCAACTGAGGACAGAGGTATGAGCATCTCTTGGGATGATGACTGTATGCAATATAGCAAATATGGGGTATCCTTGTATCTTCTGTTTGAAAGCAAATTAATTTTCACTGTTTTGTTTCATTATGATTAATGGTTTCATTCTATTTGGTATTATAATGTTCTGTCTTTGGTTTGGTTTCACTATACCTAATTGGCTAGACAACTATTGTGAAAATAATGAGATATACTAGAGTACCTATTGCTGTTATCTTGATAACCTGCCCTGAAGTTCTGTACTGATTTCACCACACAGTCTCAAGTGGCATTGATTTGTCTCGTTCTGTTGTATTTCCACTATTAAAATAAAAAAAATAAATAAAATAGTAGAAGAAAAGAAATTATAGATAAAAGTGTGAAAATTAATGAAATTGAAAATAAAACACCATAAAACAAAGAATCAAAGACTTTGTTCTTCGAAAGGATAAATAAAAGTAGAATCTTAGCTAAATTTACCAAAAAAAAAAAAAAAAAAAGGGAAAAAACAGGACCCATATTAAATCAATCATAAACGGAAGTGGAATGGGTAATGCAAAAATCTACAGCATTGTAAGAAATTATCTCAAAAACATAAGTTATGGTAAATTGGAGAGTGTAACAAAATTGGGTAAATTCCTACCATGTGTATACCAAAATTGTGGAAAGAAGATATTAAAATCCAGGTAGATCAATGACAAGCAATGCAATAGAGGCAGTAATAAAAGTTTTACTGACTGACTGTAGAATTTTACCTGAACTTAAGAGACTAATTAACACCAATATTTGTCAATATCTTCCATGAACCTGAAAGAGAAATAACATTGCCATGTTCATTCCTGGAAACTAGCATTATGTTGATACCCAAACTGTATGACTCAAGGAAAAAAAAAAGCAAACAACAACAAAAACAAAAACTACAATTCCAAATCATTAATGAACATAGATCAAAATATTGTCAAAAAATAGTTGCAAACAGAATTCAGCGAATAACTTAAAAGATTATGCCACATGATCAAGTTGGCTTCACCTCAGTAATACAGGTATGTTTCAACTCATAAAATAAAAAACATTATCTCACATAAACAGAAACAAGAAAAAGTCACATCATCATCATAATAGATACAGAAAACTTTCAACAAAATATAACATCCATCCATAATAAAATTCAGACTAATATAAATATAAAGAAACTTATCTAAAATAAATAGAATAGGCAAAGAGATGCCAAGCAACAAGAGCAAAGCAGGTGGCATCACAATTCTGAATTTATAGTTATACTACAAATCTATAGTAATAAAAGCAGCACTGGCATACTTTTGACCAAGATAATAGAATTGAGGATGTAGAAACAATATACCTTCATCATATAAATTGTGACAAAGTGATCAAAAAATATGATAGAGAAAAGATAGCTTCTTTATCAAAGAGTGATAGGAAAGCTTGCTATTCATAAGCAGAATAATTCTAGATCCATTTCTCTCAGGATGAAATACATAAAATTAAAATGGACAGAAGATTTAGAAATAAAAACAGAAATACTGAATCTGCTGGACAACAAATTTGGTAAAATTGTTGAAGACACAGATATAGGCAAGGACTTTCTGAAAAGAACATCCATTGCACAAGAAATAATACAAAGAATCAATGAAATGAATTATATCAAATTAAAATGCTTCTGTACAGCAGAGAAACCAATCAATAGATCGAAGAGACCACCTATAGAAAGAAAATAATTTTTCCAGTTATTCTTTGAGCTGAACATGCAATAACATCATAGCAAAGACTCAGTCAAACATGGTCAGTTAAAAAGAATATACACATCTTTAAAGAAGCACAAGTGGACAATCTGTATATTGTTATGACTTGTGTCTAGATGTCCCCTCTTATCCTCATGCAGTCATAGGTGGGAGGTTTTAGAGTGTCTGCATCTAGGATGTGTAGTGCCAGAATTAAGAGCACATGGTTACTAAATCAGTCCACTGATTAATTTGTCTCCACTGTAAGCCAGATTGTCTACATAAAATATAAAAGGACAAAAACAAGCTGCTATTGTTACTTGGTGACTTTTGCCTTCTTCTCCCGGCCATGAACTTCTTCTCCTCTGTGATGGCTCTCTGTCATGCCACCAGTTTAGGGTTAGCTGATAGTGGATTAAAACCCCTAGGTACTATGAGCCAAAGTAATCCTTTTTTAACATTGTTTTGAGTATTTTATCTTGACAACAAAAAAGTATACAAGACACGCATGAAAAATGTTTAACATATTTGGCTATTATATAAGTGTAAATCAAAACAAGCCTGAAATGCCATTACTCTCCAGAAAGAATGGCTATTCTCAAAACCTCAGAAAAACAATTGCCAAAGTTGTGAGAAAAATGGAACTTTCTCTTCCAAACTCAGTGGAAATGCAAACTAGTACAACTAGTACAACTAGTAAACCTAGTACAATATGGAAATGGAGATTCTTCAAAACCTAAGTGGGGCATATTTAAAGCATTTGAATGGAGGTTGGAGGTGCATGTTGTGGCTGCTGGATTGCATTTGTCCTTGTGCAAAACTCAAAGACACACATAGGGGTAGAGCTGTGCCCTGGGCCTCACTAGATTATTTCCTACCTTCTCCATATAGTCGTCTCTTTAGAATGAACATATATACATTTCAAGCCTTATTCATTTTTTATTCCTCCCAATGTTTTTATCTTTCATCTCCTCTCAATCAAATCCTATGTGTTTTTATTTTTTAAAAAGAGTAGTATTTCACAAAGAAGCTGCCTCAAGGGTTCAGTAAGTTCCGACTGAGTGCCCCAGGCAGCTTTGCCATGACATGAAAATGACGGTTCAGATGGAATCTTTATCCTGCCCCAAAGAACTCTGTACTGCAAAACTGCAAGAGCTTCCCTTGATAATGTTCTCAGAGGTGGTAAAATGTTTTCCTCTTAAATCAAACTTCGAGCACACATTTGTGGATACATTATGAAAATGGAAAATGTTTATGAAGTAGTAAAGGGTAAATGTATTTTCTGATAAGTAAATTTTGTGTGAGACTCTTAATTTATGGATTTGAAGTTTAAGTCTGCTTGATAAAACTTGTCATGTAACAGTGGTCATATAGTCAAATATTTTTCAGAATTGAACAGACATTACAAATGAATGAACCTGACTGAATGTTCTCCAAAGGTTGTTTGTTGAAGGCATGGTCATGAGCTTGAAGATCTCCTGGGAAAAAGTAGTTAAAGATGGGGCCCAGTAGAAGGAAGTTAGATCACTGTGACAGGCCATGGAAGGATCTTGTGATACTCTCCCTCTCCCTGCTCCTCCTTCTGCTTCCTGGATACTGTGAGGTGAACAGCCTCCTCTGATACACCCTTCCGCCATGTTGGATTATTTTTTCATGAGGCCAAAGCAACAGAGGAGAAGGGCCATGGACAGAAAGCTTTGAAACTGGGATAACATAAACTATTCATACTACTTCATTGTTTGCCTTGTTGTTGTTGCTGTTTTGGTCACACTCACACTAACAGTTAGGGCCTTGAGAAACAAAAAGTATCTACCCTACCTAATGTCCTGGGAGGGAAAGGTAGGAAAGAAGATTATAATTGTCATCTCTTTGAGTAGATGAAAGTGAGCTGGCATGATTTTAGAGATAAGAATACAACACAGCAATGATTAAAAGCATAAACATTATGAATGCAAAAAACCATAAATAATCATAGATTTAGAAATAAGAGCTTATGATATAATTTCATGATCATTTCCTAAGCAAAGTACTTCATCTCTACAGACTACTTGATTCTGGATCTCTCTAGTGGACATATTTCTTTCTGTCTTCAGATATGAAATTGGCAATAATTTGCAAAGAGTTAGAAAGAAACTATTTAGTATATGTGGCCTATATTGTCTCTGTCACAAATAGCTCTTTTGCAGGTGTGCAATGAGGCAGCTGCAGATCACAGGTGGACAAATGGGCATGCCTGAACTTCAATGGACTGCGAATGACACTTGGCTTAAACGACTGTAGTCAGTCAACTCCTGGTATAAATAATGACCTTCTTTATTCTTTCCAGAGATGCTGATAATTATTAATGACTTATATAGAAAATTATCTTTATAGTCACTGACTTTTGCATATTTAATTGGCTATATCTTTGAAATTTATGAGATAATTTGCAACTGCAGGTAAATATTTCCATTTGCTAGGAAGTGTCATTGTAAGTATACAGTGATTTGTTTATCCAATAACTATTTACTGAGTTCCTATTTTGCATCAGGCTTGGAATTCACAATACAAAAAATGAAAAATGACCTGTTAGATTATAGAAAGGATACAGCTTATTGGAACTGTGCTCTAATGAACATGAAAGATGATATTTTCAGTTATTTCTGCCCTGATTTTTTTCTGTCAATGATTACGGAAGCTCTCTAAATGAAAGCTTAGAGAAAAATGTACAAAGCAACAACAACTAAAAATGAAAAACTGCAGAGAAGGATCTGAGTGGAGAAATTCTTGGCTTGTGCTCCTCTCTTTGGCCCTTGTAAAGCGTTCCTGCAGCCCTGGCCTTGAAGAAGATGCCTCTGTCAAGTGATCTTCAGCGCTGGTGCCGAACAGAACACAAAGAGTTTTCTTTGCAGCTGAGAACTTTAGAAAAATCTTTCTGATAGTTTTATTCTCACAGAAAATCTTACTTTAATAGGGAGGAGAAAGATTTCCTAAAATAAGAGGAAAATAAGGATATTTTATTAGGATATGATGGCCAAATACTCTTTCTGAAAACCCAAGAATACTTTTCCTTTATGATATGAAAGTGAAGAATAAACTGGTTTCAGGCTCGATAGGCCCTACAGCATCAGTACGTATGCTTAGCAAAAAAGCTGAGGAATAAAATGGCCCATAAAACATTCCATAGTAAAAGCAATGATGGCTACAGTAAAATAAAATAGGATGGTGGCCGAACAGAAGATTTACTGTAGCTTCTCAAGCAATAAGATAGCAAAAGGAGTGGGATGGATTTTTTTCTCTATGATGGTTCAGCAGCCCATCATTTTTCAGCTATTTTCAAAAATAAATATTTCACAGTTCTAAAATGTGTCCCTATCTCATCACAAGTGTGCAGCATAATCGTTGGAGATAATGAAGAAACCTGAAGGCAAACACTTTGTAAGTTTTTGGATTGAGCATAAGAATATAATTCTTTTGAATGTCACTTATGCTATAATTCTATCATGCTGTCAATCATTTATATAGAGCCTCTGATCCTGATGTATTTTGAAAAATAGTCACAGTCACATTATGGTGTGTGTAGAGAATGAGGAAAGACATAGACAAGGAACAGAAATAGAGTAGACGTGTGAAAGTGAAAAAGAACTGGAAAGATTTTCCAATGTATAATGAGAGCTTAAAATACTTCAAATCAGTAGGTACTTTTTACACTTCATTTCTAGACCTAAACAAATGAATAAGCATATAGATGATGGAAACTTTTCCTTATAGTAGGTTTATCATTTGACAACTGGGAACATAATCAGTGTAATCTTATTGATTCTTAAAAAAAAGATAAAGTCCAATTACTTTGTTTTGTTTAATGAAATATCAGTTTAGCTTTTGACTAGCATTAATTCATTTTTTATGATGACCTTTTCCAGTCTCCATATAGAAGTTTCTCAATCTTCATTTAATCTACTTACAGTTATATATTTGACTAAGCATGTTGCTATATCTATATGCTGCTATTTGAAGATAACTCACATTAACTAATATGAGGATTAGTATATGCATATATATGTTCTTGAACATAATAGGAGTTTAGTGATTTAGCTATTAAAAGAGCAAATCAAAAGATGAAAATGTAAACTCTGCTTTAATAAGAATGCAGCTAACATATTTCAGTAGATAACTATCATTTTATTATAATTTCTGAGGAAAGACTATTTCTCATGTAAGCAACAGTTCAATGATTTTAATAAAGCTATAAATCTGGAAGTTTATCTGTGGTTTACATTACAATGTCTTGCTTTAAAGGCATTTTGAATTGTGTTAGCCTTCTGTAGTTTTGTACCTGTGATTAATTCATATACCTTTTCATTTGCTGATCTTTTATGTTGATACTATTATGACCCCTTCATGCACTGGAAATATACATAGATGATTTTAACAGAGTTAGAAGATACATGTTTGCTTATTTCTCTGGTAAGCAAAATTTGAAGGAACATCAAGATGGTTATCATATACCTAAGTTAAGTATGGATTTTTTCACCTTCACATTTATATATATATATATCTGAAGGCTATATATATGTATATCTGAATATATATATATATATATATATATATATATATATATTTGAAGGCTTAATAGTCAAAATTCCAAATCCTTTAATAGCTTCTGATAACCAAATATTACTTTATGTCCATTTTCTTTTTATAACCATCACCATCTTTTTAACTACCTTCTTTTTTAAACCACTTTAACTTAGCCAGATACGAAAAGCTGTACATATTTAATTTGGATTTCTTGGTGAGATTAGCTTTAAATAGATGCACCAGAAATACCACCATCAAATCCATAAATGTGTCCATAACCTCCAAAAAATAATTCCATTATCATTTGTATTATTATTTTAGTAAAAACACTTAAATAAGAATGACTTTCTTAAAAATTTTAGAGCATTACCTATATTCATGATAGAGCCCTAGAATTTAAAGTCACATATCTGAAACTTTGCCAGTTTTGGCTAATACACCTATCACCCTATTTCCCCTCCGCTCAGCCACTTAACACTGCAATCTTACTCTGCTTCTAAGAGTTCAACTATTTTAAATTCACCATTTAAGTGGCATCTGGCAGTATTTTCCTTCAGGGCCTCTCCTGTTTCTGTTATCATAAGAGCCTTAAGATTCTTGATGTTGTTGAAATGGCAGAACTACTTTGTTTTATAAAATTGAGTATTATTAGGCATATATTTAACAGATTTTCTAGATAGTCATCTCTTGATAGAAATTCATTGAGGCTGCTTTAATATCTTGGATATTGTTAATAATGTTTCCATAAACATTTTCAATGTTTTCATGGTTCTGATTTGGACTGTTTGTTATTTATCTGTACACGGAATTTTTGGCTCAGTAGATAGTTGCAGTCTTTTTCTAATGAACTTCTATATTGTTTTCTGGTGTCTTTAAAACTTTCCATTCCTACCAACAGTGAATATAGGTTCCTTTTTCCCATTATTGTTGAATATGATTTATTGCTGATGAGTTTTCTCAAATAGTTTTTCTGAAACTGCCTTAAGTTTTGCTAAACCTTTGTAAGACCTTTTATCTGGTGACAAAATGATCTGTAAACTTATTTTTCCTTTCAGCACTAAAAGTGTCACTGCACTGTTTCTGATGCCATCATTCAGTTGACAAATAAGTTAATAATCTTATTATAGCTATTTTCAAAGTAATATTTTCTCTTCGTTTCCCTTAGAATTTTATTACAGTACAGCTAGATAAATTTTATTTATTAAGTACTTATAAACTATAATTTTAATTTTTTTTTTGTTGGTACTGATGATTGAATTCACAACTTCACACTTACCAGGCAAGCACATGAGCAGCCAAACTAAATTCCTGGCCCTTTAATCTATTTTTTATAGTTTCTAAAATTTACCAAAATCTATTAGATATTTTTTTCAATTCTGTTTTCTTTCTTTGGAGAGTGATTAAAATTAACTGAATAAAACTTCTCACCTTGTTTGATGTGTTTCTTACATTTTACTTTAAGAATGGTATTTTTCTATTGATATTTAGGTTATTTTTATTTTATATATTAGTTAACATATTTACTATGTTACCAATTTTCTTTTCTTTCTTCTTTTCTTTTCTTTTCTTTTTTAGTGCTGACAGTGGGACTCAGGACCTCACACTTGCCAAGCAGGTGCTGTGATGCTTAATTGTCTCCCTGGCCCTACATCCTCAATTTGAAACATTACTTTAAAACTTTTACCACTTGCAATTATTTAATATGCTACAGGTTTCCCTTTGAACTTATTTATCTTTATGTTAAATTTTGAGCATATTAATGACAGGCCATTTAAAGTCTCTAGCTTGTAAAATTATGTCTGAATCCATGTGTGTTGGTCTCTACATTTTTTCTATTTTCTTTCATTTTTCTGGACTTGATCGTGATTATGTCTCCTGTTATATTCACAAGTTTTAATGGATTAGCTTTGTGTTCTATGTAATTAACAAAGTCAAGTTTTTGCTTATGGAAAAACCATTGTGTTTCTTGAGGATGTTTTAGGGAGAGGGTTATAAATGCTCTCTGAACCTAACTGAAAGTTCGAGGGAGATACCAGACTCCTTCTCAAACTCAAACTCCCAACTGAGGCTGCATAAAGATCTATTCTGTTCTTCTGTATTCGAGCGCCTTCTGTACAACCAAAATTTGCAATAAGAGAACTGAATATAACTAACTAATGATATTGCTTTCATTCCTGTAGGCAGCTTGGCCTGGATTCTCAGTTCCTGGGTGCCTTTAAACCCTTCTGACCTTTTATTGCACTCACCCACTGTTTCCTCGCAGTACATAAGCTTGCCTCCTACAGCAAGAGGTGGCAGTCCAAACCACATTTGCTTTTGTACACACTTGGTTAGGTATGTTTTTATACATAGACTGAATTCTAGGGAATTCCCTGACTTCATTTTTTTTTACCTAATAAATAAATAATGTGTCACAAAAATAATAAATAAATAATAATGTGTAATGAAGATAATAAAGACTGTGTTAGAATGAGTGAAAGAACACACTTCCAAGCTGTCTTTTGTTGATAACTAAGAGGTCTTAATTGTACTGGTTTTGTCCAGATTAATACTGTTGCTTTGCTGCCATTTGTGGCTGTGGGGTAGCTATATAGTTATATCTTTGAAGGACGATTTCAGAAATAAAATGAGTCGGTGTTCTATTCCATGCAGAAGTACTATTTAAATTTTAATAAAGAACCATAGAGATCTGTCTATAAAAGAGTTCTACATGCTTATTAACTACTTAGTCATTATTTGCAGAGCTTAGAACAGGAGAATAAAATGTGTTTATCATGTAAGTAGAATAAAGCATATCAATGAGGAATGAAAAGAAAAATGTAGGAAAACTAATCATGAACCAAAAAAACATTAGGTAAACAGAATCGCAGAAAGAAAGGCACATAATGAACATATTGGGGGGATTTGGAAGCATTTTTTAACTATAAAAAAGAACGAAATACCATAAAAAATGAACAGAGAAAAAGAAAATTGAAATAAAATATATTTTTCAGAAAAAATAATGCAACATGGGAAACACAGTTAAGAATACCCATAAATATAGAACAAGAAGTTACACAAATTGTAATTATACAAGAAAAGAAGACCTACAAAGGCTCAGTTCAGAATGTCAAACAGATGTGGTTGGAACTCTTGGAAAAAATAGAATGAAAGCAAGGAAATTGTCTATTGTCTATCTCTTTATGTATTTATCTAACTATATACATATACATGTATTATTTTTAAATTGAAACAATATTTAATTGAATACTAAATAATGTGTACTTTGTGTTTGTTTTTAAGTTTTTTAAAAAATTTAGTTTCATAAAGTGAAAACATGAAATAGGTGAGGAATTTTTGTCAGCATTAAAAGAGAAGATATTTGTTATGGGAGACCAATTTCAGTTTCAAATTCTATTCACTGTCTATCATCAGTTATGTATAAGAATATATTATATGAAGGTCTACTGCACAATTTTTGAAATATATTCCAATTCAGAAATAAAATACTTTATAAATTTATTGAAAGTTACTTGAAAGAGTATGTTTTTCAGAACTATCAAATTCACAGAAATTCAGGAAAGAAGGAAGACAACTTGTGAAACACAGGATTCCATTCAAGAGATCAATGATCATATCTTAGGAAGATCAGTATATTATAAATCTCAATAATGGATGCACATTATTAGAGGAAAAGTTAAGGTCTTGAACAAATTAAGAACTAAAAATACAATATTTTTTAAAAAATAAAATATATTAGAGTGGTCTAGAGTTGTACAGATGTATATAGTTAAAATTTAGAAAATTAGTTACTTGAAGACATATAAAGCTGAAAAAATACAAGCAGGAAAAAATAATTTTGAATTACAAGAAATATATGATCTTACCAGAAAATTCGCAGAAGCAAATTAAAAAGGGGTATAATTTTAGAACTTTTTACCATAAGAAAAAGCAATCTATTTGATTTGATATTAGGACTATTCTCTTTTAACTACACCAGGAGTCATGACATCGAACTTAGCTACACTAAAATATAATTCTAGGAACTTATTTGATCTAGAATTATTCCAAATTTCTTGAAGTCATAATGACCTTATTTATTGATTTTAATTTTCAAAACTTAATCCCTGCACAAAGTACTAATTCCAGATGATTGATGAACAAAGTAATGGTGTTAAACTCATGTATTTGATTCTCTTTTATTATTTATGAATAGATCTCTACTTTTGACTAGACACATTGACCAACCACCAAAGATTACTACTGTCAAAGTGTAAGAGGCAAGTGGAAATGATGAGAAGAAATTTTAGGAAATCTCCATCAACAGAAACCCATATCTCTTTACTCTTTTGATTCT
Source organism: Cavia porcellus (assembly GCF_034190915.1). Taxonomy (NCBI): domain Eukaryota; kingdom Metazoa; phylum Chordata; class Mammalia; order Rodentia; family Caviidae; genus Cavia; species Cavia porcellus. Next base: position 227,455,356 of record NW_026947484.1, on the reverse strand, counting down.
GATGTTGGTATTTTTCTTATACACAGTATTTCTTGATAGCCAGAGCTAGAGCAGCTACTTTTCTGCTTATTCCCATATTGTGTTTGTCCTTCTACTTCCTGTGTTGTGTTTATCTCCCACAAGTGTATTTTTGTACAAGTGACTGAAAATCTGACAGAGTTGTGTTTAAATGATAAGGATAATTAGCAGTGATGAAAATTTCAATGACAATAAGATGGAAAAATTTAAAAAAGAGTATTTAGAAAAATTAAACCAATATCAATAATAACCTTATCACATAGAGTAGTCAGTAAAGACTAAAAGTGTAGTGAATTGAAAAATGAAGGCGTATGGAAGTCAAAGAAAGTTAAAAACATTAAAGAAAATGTGGGACAGAATGGTAATATAACTTTAATTCATGGATAAAAGAGATCAGGTGAGGCAATATAATTGAAAAGAAGCATTCCTGGCTTTTATTGTATGGAATCTATGGATATATGATATGGTACATAGAGAAGATTTTAATGTTTTCTTTTATAGTCACAATCAAATCTTCAGGAACATTGAACTAGGTGAATATTTATAATGCATATTCAATAAACACCTAAAAATTGATTATAAATAAAAATATAAACGTATTAATTTTAAGTAACACCAAAATAATAACATAATCAATATTTCTGTACCCGTCAGTTCTCACCCACATCAAATATTAAGCACAGCTCTTCTTACATGGTACCTCTTTGCGTACTTGTGTAAGCCATACCAAAATGTTTTGGAGAACTTTTTAAAAAACAAACAAAAAAAAAGAGTAAAAACAATGATAAAGAATTTCAGAACACAATTATGGGAAATTAACAGTGGTTAATATACTGCATATTGTTAACTTCAAAGTAGTTCAGTTAAAATATATAGGAATGAAAAAATGATAAAACAAATAATGAGAATAAACTGTTCTTTTTGATGAATAGAGATTAGTAGAATAGTTATCTATTTTGTGTATATACATACATACACACATATATATTATAGTCTTTTCTTTTTCCTTTCCACTATCCTGCTGTTCTTTTCTTTTGAGCTGTTTCTTCCCCCTTCACTTACAATATATCCATTGTACATTTTGAATCTTATTTACTCTTTCAGTTTTTTACTCTAGAGAGACAATATGATATTTATGCACACAACTCTGAATTATTTCATTTATGGAATATGGTCTCAAGTTGTATCCATTTACCTATGAAAGTTTCAAGTTTATACTTCTTTATAGCTGAGCAGTACTCAAGTTTATAAAAATACCTCATCTTTTTTCTCCATTCCGATGCTGATGAACATTTGGGTTGTTTCCGAAATTTAGCGATTACAAATTGTGCTGCTGTAAACATGGGTAGACATATATCGCTATGTTATGATGTTTCCAATTATTCTAGGAAAATACCCAGAAGGAGAATAGCAGTGTTGAATAGGACCTCCATTCCTAGTTTCATGAGGACTCTCTTCATTGATTTCCACAGGGATTGTACCAGTCCACATTCCCACCCACTGAGGAGGGTTGCTTTTTTCCCACATCCCATCCACCATTTGTTATTGGTTAACTTCTTGATGATAGCCATTCTTTATGGAGTAAGATGGAATCTCAGAGTTGTTTTGAGTTTCTCAAACGACCAGTGATGTTGAACATTTTTTCATATGTGCATTTGCCACTTGTATTTCTTCATCTGAGAAGTACATATTCATCTCACATGCTCATTTTTGATTGTGTCTTTGAATTTGGGAAGCATTTTCGATGCTTTATATGTTCTAGATACAAGTCCTTTGTTTGACAGACAGCTAGACAAAATGTTTTCCCATTCTGTGGTTTTGTTTCTATTGACGATTTATTTTGATGTGCAAAAACTTCTTAATAAAATGGGATTTTAGTTGGTGATTCTTCAAAGTACTTCCTATGCAGTTAGTTTTGTTCATGGACTCTTGCCTACTCCTGTATAGATTTCTACCTATCTTGTCTTCCAGTAGATTTAGGGTTTCTGTTTTAATAATTAGATCTTTGATCCATTTGGACTTTTGTTTAGTTCATGGTGAGTCACTGGTCTAGTTTTAGTCTTTGGCATGTAGAAAGCCATTTTTCTCAGTACCATTTATTAAAAGTCTGTGTTTCTTCCATTGAACATGTTCGGCTTTATGTCAAAAATAAAGTGGCTGAGACTGCTTGTAGTTGTGTTTGCCTGTTTTAATTTGTTCCACTGGTCCTCAGTTCTATTTTTTACTATTATCATACAATTTTATCACAGTTGCTTTGTAGCATAATTTTGAGTGAGAGATTGCTGTGCCTCCTGCTGTCCCTTTGTTGCTCAGGATTGCCTTTGCTATTCTATGTATCTTCTGTTTCAAAATGAATTTTAGGAATGTTTTCTCCAGTTCTGTGAGGTATGCTAGTGTTATTCTGATCAGAATTGCATTAAATTTGTACACAGTTTTTGGAGTATGACTGTTTTCACCATGTTGATTTTTCCTATCCAAGAGATCACTTTAACCTCATTATCACAGTACTGTAAATTTCATTATATAAATCTGTTACATTTTTCATTAGTTTGATTCCCAAATCAAATTATTATTTTTTGTTGTTATTGTGAAAGGTGTTGTTTCTATGGTTTCTTCCTCAATGAGTTTGCTGTCTGTGTGCAGGAATAGTATTGATTTTCATGGGCTGAATTTGTATTACGTTATGCTTTTAAATTTCCTTATTAAATCTAGTGGACTTTTTGTGGAGTCTTGGGATTCTTCTATATAGTGTCATGTCATCTGCAACTAATGATAATTTACATACTTCCTTTCCTATCCTTATTCCTTTTATTTCTCTCTCTCATCTAATTGCTACTGATAGTATTTCCAGAACTATATTGAGTAGGAGTGGTGATAGTGGCATTCTTGTCTTGTTTATGATTTTAGAGCAAACACTTTCAGTTTTTGACTGTTTAGTATGATGTTGGATGTTGGTTTGTTATAGATAGCTTTTTTAGATTGATCCATCTATTCTTATATTCTTTTATTCCATAGAGTAGGATAATATCAATCTATTCTTATATCCCATAGAGTGTTTATCATGGATGAATGTTGGACTTTATCAAAAGCTTTTTCTGCATCTATTGAGATGGTCATGTGTTTTTTGTTTTTGGCTCTATTGATTTGGTATATTATATTTATTGATTTGCATGTGTTGAACCATCTATGCACTCTTGGGATGATTCCCTCTTGATCACGGTGTATAATTTTCTTGATTTACTGCATTCTGTTTGTCAGTATTTTATTATTAAAGATTTTTGCATCAGTGTTCATTAGGGAGATAGGCCCCTGGTTCGCCTTTTTGTTGGGTTTTTGTATGGTTTTAGTATCAGAGTAATACTGGCCACCAGGAATGTGTTAGTGAGAATTGCTTTCCTTTCAATTTCATTAAAGAGTTTGAGGAGTACTGATGTTAAATTTTCAGTAACTTTCTTGTAGAAGTCAGCCATGAATCCATCAGTAGATGGACTTTTCTTTGTTGGTAAATTTTTAATTACATTTTCAATTTCATTAGCTAATACTGAGTTATGAAAAATTTTATATCTTCTTTATTAAGCTTTGATAATTCATACATTTCTAGGAATCATTCCATTCCTTCTGTGTTTTCCAGCCTATAAAAGGAAAGATTTTCAATGCAAGTCCTGATGATCTTCTGAACTTCTGAACAGAATCTATAGTCATTTCACCCTTTTCATTTCCTTTTGCATATATTTGAATTTTTCTACCCTTTTCTTGTTAATGTTTGTCAGGTTATCAATTTTGTTTATTCTTTCAAAGAACCAACTCTTTGATTCATTAGTTCTTTGTATTGTTTTCTTAGTCTCAATTGCATTAATTGCCGCTGTGAGCATTATCATTTTCTCCTCCTATGAGCTAAGGTGTTGACTTGTTTTTTATTTTCTAAAAACTTGAGATGTAGCCTTGTTATTTAGTGGTGCTCATTATGTTTTCCTGATGTAAGAATTAACTGTTGTTTATTTCCTGCTTAGAACTTCTTTCATTGTGTTCCACAGATTCGGGTATACTGTACCTGCATTTTCATTTGAGTGTAGAAATTGTTTTATTTCTTTTTAATTTCATTTGTGACCCATTGGTTGTTCCGGAGGGTGTTATTTTATTTACGCATGTGTGTGTGTGTGTGTGTGTGTGTGTGTATGTGGAATTTTTGCAGTTTCTTTTGTCATTAATTGCCAATTTCAGGGCACAATGGATGGATAATCTGCATGGGATAATTTCAATTCTTTTGCATTTGTGTAAGCATATTATATGTGTATGGTTTATTTTAGAGATGTCCCATATGCACCTGAGAAGAATGTGTATTCTGATTTTGTTTGGTGGAATACTCTACAAACATCTAGTAAGTCTGTTTGTTCACAGCTTCAATTTGGTTCTGTTATTTCTTTGCTTTTTTTGTCTAGTTGATCTCTTTGTGACAAGGGGGTATTAAGGTTTCCTGTTATAATTGTGTTATTACATATTTAACTTTTTAGGTATTAATATTTGTCTTATATGGTTGGGCATACCCATATTTGGTACATATATGTTTATGATTGTTATCCCTTCATCTTGAATTTTCCCCTAATAAGTATATAGAGACCTTTTTAAAAATCTCTTTTGGTCATTTTTAGATTGATGTTCAAATTGTCTCCAAACAGAATGGCTACACCTGCTTTTTTCTGTGTTCCTATTGCATGGAAAATTGTTTCCCACCCTTTGCCTTTCCTCAGAGTGTCTTTTTTAAGTTAGATGTGTTTCTTGAGTATCAGATATTGTTGGATTTTGTTTCCTTATCCATTCTGCCAATCTTTTTCTTTTGATTGGTTGAGGTCATTTGTAGGCTGACTATAAATTATATATTGGCTTATCTTTCTCATGGTATTTTTCTATTGTTTGTTTGCTGTGTTTCCCCTTTGTTTAATTGCTTGTCTTACCTGGTGGTTGTTTCTGTTGTTGTCTGAAAATTGTGGTCATTTTTATCTCTATCTAGAATATCTTCCAGTACTCTATCTAGAGTTGGTTTGATTCACATGGATTTCTTCAATTGTACTTTGTTATGGAAGTATCTTATTTTCCCATCAATTCTGAAAGATAATTTTGAAGGTCTCATCAATCTGGGTTGTAAGTTGTTTTCTTTTAGACATTGAAATACTTCACTATAATCTCTTCTTAACTTGAGGGTTTCTGTTGAGAAGATGCTGCAATTCTAATGATTTTTTTAAAATATATGTAATCTTTTTCTTTTCTCTTAACAGTTTTTAACATTCTGTTTATGGTCTTGATTTCTGGTCTCTTGATTATTATATGTCTGAGTATAGTTTTATTTTGATAATGGCTGTTTCAAGTTCTTTATGCCACACTTATATGGATATTAGTCTCTGTTCCTATATTTGGGACATTTCTTGCTATTAGTTCTTCAAATAGTTATTTTTATGTCATTTGTGTTGACTTATGCTTAGCACTTACCATTGTTTTATTATTTCTTCTTTGCATAGTCTTGGAGTTTTTCAATAGTTATTTTATGGCCCCTTGTTATTTAAAAAGATCATTTCTTTCATGACCACTAGCTACAATTCTGTCTTTACGGTCTTAAATTCTGTCCTCAATTTGTTCAAGTGGTCTTGCCAGTTTTCCATGAAAATTTTAATTTCCTTGATATCTCTTTGAATCTATTTCATGCTTTCTGTTTCTTTCCCATGTTGTTCATTCCAGGTTTTCATCATTTTTCTATGCTCCTATAGTTTTTTTTATCCTTGTCCCCTCTAGCTATACTGACCCATTTCTTCATTAATGCTGTCATTTCTTTTTATGTCTGAGATTTCTTCAGATCTGATTTTCTCTGTGGCCTGGTTAATTTGTTTCTTTACCTCACTTGCTATCTTTTCAGAAATTTCAGGTGTATTCTTTCCAATGTCTTTTATGTCAGTCTCCTGCTCTTGTTCTGGATGGACTGGAAGGTCTGAGATTATATTTGGCAAGGCCAGGAATATAGCTCAGCCACACAGCTCCGGCCTGGCCAGCACAAGGTCATGAGTGTAATCTTTGATACCACACATTTTGCTTTTTCTAATATCTTCTTCAATCTCCTTTTTAAGGGCAGCATAATTTTCAGCATATAGGTCTTTTACATTCGTGGTTACGTGGATGCCTAAGTATTTCATTTTTTTAGATGCTATTGTGAAAGTAGATATTTCCATAATTTCTCTCTCAGTGAGTTTTTTGTGTACAAGAATGATATTGATTTTTTGAGCATTGACTTTGTATAGAACTTCACTGCTGAATTTATTATCGCTAATAGTCTTTTTATGTAGCTTTTTGTATCTTCTATGTATAGTATCATGTCATCTGCATATAATGATAATTTTACTTCTTCCTTTCCTATATTTATTCTTTTTATTTCTCTCTCTTGTTTGATTGCTCTTGCTAGTATTTCCATACTATATTGAATAGGAGTCATGATAGTGCACTTCCTTGTCTTGTTCCTGGTTTTAGAGTGAAGGCTTTCTTTTAGTATATTGTTGGCTGTTGGTTTGTCATAGATGGCCTTTATGAAATTGAGGTAGATAACATCTATTCCAAGTTTCTGTAGTGTTTTTTTTTCATGAGTAAGTGTTGGACTTTATCAAAAGATTTTTCTGCGTCCATTGAGATGATCATGTGATTTTTGTTTTCAGTTCTATTGATGTAGTGTATTACATTTATTGATTTGTGTGTGTTAAAACCATCCCTCCATTCCTGGAATAAATCCCACTTGGTCATGGAGTATAATCATCTTGATGATATGCTGTGTTCTATTTGCCAGTATTTTTTGAGAAGCTTTGCATCATTATTCTTTAGTGAAATTGGTCAATAGTTCTCCTTTTTGGCTGGTTCTTTCCCTGGTTTTGGTATCAATGTAATACTTGCTTCCAGAAATGATTTTGGGGGGATTGCTTCACTTCCAATTTCATTGAAGGGTTTATGGAGTACTGGCATCAAATCTTCTCTAAATGTCTTGTAGAATTCAGCCATAAATCCATCAGATCCTTGGCTTTTCTTTCTTGGTAAGTTTTTAATCATGTTTTCAATTTCATTAGCTGATACTAGGTTATTCTTTGTTATATCTTCTGTATTGTGCTTTGGTAATTTGTAAGTTTCTAGAAATCTGCCCATCTCCTCTATGTTTTCCACCCTAAGTGAGTAGAAATTTTCAAAGAAGGTATTATGATCATTTAAATTTTCATTGGATCTGTAGAGATTTCTTTCTTTTCAGTCCTTATTGTATGAATTTGAGTTTTTTCTTTCTTTTTCTTGATAAGTTTGGCTATCAAACTTGATAAGTTTGATTTATCAATTTTGTTTATTCTCTCAAAAATTCAGCCTTTAATTCATTAATTCTTTGCACTGATTTTTTAGTTTCAGTTGCATTAATTTCTGCTCTGATCCCATTTCCTCTGTTGTATGACATTTGGGTTTGACTTGCTATTCTTTTTCTAGAAGCTTGAGATGTATCATCAGGTTGCTTATTCATATTCACTCCATTTTTTTGTTGTGACAATTTATTGCTATATATTTCTCCCTTAGGATGACTCTCATTGCATCCCACAGGTTATATTATATCTGAATTTTCACTGAATTGAAAGTATAGCTTTATTCCTTCTTTAATTTCACCTGTATCCCACTGATTGTTCAGAAGTTGTTATTTAATTTTAATGCATTTATGCAGATTTTGCAATTTCTTTTGCCATTGATTTCCACTTTCATTGCACTATGATCAGATATGCATGGGATAATTTCAATCCCTTTGCATTTACTTAAGAATGTTTTATGGGTTAATTATTTTCTATCTTAGAGAATATTCCATGTGCAGCTGAGAAGAATATATATTCTGATGTGGTTGGGTTGAACACTGTAAATATCTAAGTCCTTTTGGTCACAGGTATGATTCAGTTCTACTATTTCTTTGCGAATTTTATGTCTAGTTGATCTATCTTTGTGAGAGTGGGGTATTAAGGTCTCTTATTAAATTGTGTTCTTGTGTATTCATTTTTTCATGTCCATTAGTATTTTTCTTATTTAGATTGGTGCTCCTGCATTTGGTGCTTATACTTTATTGTCAGTTCTTCTTCTTGAAGTTTTCCACTAACAAGCAGGTAGTAAGCTTCTTTATCTCTTTTAAGCATTTTAGGTTTGAAGTTTATATTGTCTGAAAACAGAATAACTACCCCTCCTTTTTTCCGGGTTCCTGTTGCATGGAATACTGTTTTCCATCCTTTGACTTTTAATCTATGAATTTCCTTTTGAGTCATTTCTTGTATACAATGTATTATGGGATGCTATTTCTTTTTCTTTTATTTAAAAGGAAAACAAAACAAAACAAAACAAAGCAGTGTAAGGGTACAAGTAATACAGAACTACATTAAAAAAAAACAGTAAGAAATCACCAGTTAATACATTACACATTATCATCTTAGAAATAGTTGTTCAAGTCACAATATGAACGCATACAAAGTGGACAGTCTAACAGTGAGACTGCAAATAGTTGTGTTCAATGATCCAACCAAAAAATTAATATGGTTATCTATTTAACACCCCTAAACACACTTGCAGTTGTATCTTTTAGAGCACTTTTTTTTCTTTTCTTGTTTACAACAAAATTTACATATTTTGGGTTTTATTACTCCTTAGTTCTTATTACTGTTTTTTGGAAGAAAATAAAGTCAAATATGGCAAAACAAAGCTGTCAGTCAAAACCAAGGATGGACATAGCACATGATGTAAAAACAGAGTACAAGGTTATCAACAATGGTTACCATAATGCCTCTTGCTTCCTTAAAAAGAATTGTCTATCTCATTAGGTATTATAAAGTTGAACAAAACAGTAGAGAACAAGACCAATAAAACCTAAACACTGTAAATCTTATAGAACCTCAAAAGAGGATAATAGTCAAACCAGAATGGGCATCATAGTGAATCTTACTGCCTTCAAAGTAGTTGCCTATACCCTCAAACTTTATACTATCATACAGAATGGAACAGAGTCTAATCAGTCAAAACAAGATAGTGGGAGTATTACAGGACTTCAAATCAAGTTAGTAGGAAAACAAAAAAGTTACTATAATATATCCTGCTAATTTTTTAAAATTTTCCCCTTAATTAAAAAAATCATAAAAAATAAGTAAATTTTTTAATGAATAAGGGAGAGATTGAGATAAAAGAGGATATAACAATGTAACAATACAGTTCAAGGCATGACAATTTCAGCAACCTAAGCTTCACCACCAAATAATCCGACTTAATAGTAGTTACCTAAGTGTCTTTTTCCTTGAAATATTTGAATATAACTTCATATACTATAGCTTCAAACATATCAATTTAGTGTAAAACCATTCAAGTGGATGAATGCATTGTAGGGTATTTAGAACCAGCTAACAGAAAATGAACAATGGTTTCTATATTATCTCTTCGCCGATAACAATTTTTGTTAATGCTATCACATATAATGAAATCCAGCAAGATACATCATGATAAAACCAATGGAGACAGATGGGCCATAGTTTGGTGGGGCTTCAAAACAAGATGATAGTAAATCAGCACTAGCTATTATGATGACATTTTCTTCAAAATAGCTGTTCATTTCATCACAGGCAATAATATCAAGCAGCCCAGAATAAAACCATTCCAATTAATAAGTGAAAACTTTATAAGGCTTCAAGGCCACATAATGGGGAATCACAATTACCACATACTTTTATATATTTGAATAATTACTTACATTAGGGAAACTATACGGTATTCACACATGTGAGATTGATTTATTTCACTTATGAGTATGGTCTCAAGCTGCGCCCATTTATTGATAAATATCTCAATGTGATCCTTCTTTATAGCTGAGTAATACTCCATTGTATAGAAATACCACACTTTTTTTATCCATTCCTCGGTTGATGGAAACTTGGGTTGTTTCCAAGATCGGGCTATTACAAATTGTGCTGCTATAAACATAGATGCACATATTTCACTGTAGTATGATGCTTTCAGTTCTTCTGGGAATATGCCTAGAAGTGGAATAGCTGGAACAAATGGGACTTCCAATCACAGCTTTTTGAGAAATCTCCCGACTGACCTCCACAAAGGTTGTACCAGTCTACACTCCCACCAACAGTGTAGGAGAGTTCCTTTTTCCCCACAGCGTCTCCAGCATTTGTTGTTGTTTGTTTTCTTGATCCTGGCCATTCTTTCAGAATTGAGATGGAATCTCAGTGTAGTTTTAATTTGCATTTCTCTAATGACAAATGATGATGAACATTTTTTCATGTATTTATTTGCCATTTGTATTTCTTCATCTGAGAATTGCATATTCATCTCAGATGCCCATTTTTGGATTGGATCTTTGAATTTTGGGGGTCTGAGTTTTTTTAATTCTTTATATGTTTTAGACAAATGTCCCTTGTCTGAGGGGGAGTTCACTAAGATCTTTTCCCACTTTGTGGGTTTTCTTTTCACTATGCAGGAGATTTCTTTTGAAATGCAGAAACTTTTTAGTAAGATGTGGTCCCAGTTATTGATTCTGGGAAGTATTTCCTGTGCGGTTTGAGTCCTGTTCATGAATTCTCTACCTACCCCTATGTCTTCACAGTTTCTACCCGATTTGCCTTCTAATAGATTTAGTGTTTCTGTTTTAATATTCAGATCCTAGATCCATTTAGATTTTAATTTAGTACATGGTGATAGGCATGGGTCTAGCTTTCGTTTTTGGCAAATGAGAGCCAGTTTTTCCAACACCATTTATTAAAGAGACTGTCGTTCTTCCAGTGAACCTGCTTGGCTCCTTTATCACAGATAAGGTGGTTGAGTGTGTTTGTAGTTGTGGTTGTATCTTCTAATCTATTCCATTGATCTTCGTCTCTGTTTTGATTCCAATACCATGTTGATTTTACTACTGTTGCTTTGTAGTGTAACTTCAAGTCAGGGATTGTGATGCCTCCTGCCTTACCTTTGCTGCTTAGAATTGCCTTTGCTATTCTAGCTCTCTTCTGGTTCCAGATGAATTTTAGGAGTGATTTCTCTAGATTTATAAGGTATGTTGATGGTATTTCTATTGGGATTGCATTGAATCTGTATAACAGTTTTGGGAGAATGGCCATTTTCACGATGTTTATTCTTGCTATCCATGAGCAAGGGATGTCTTTCCATTTTATGATATCATCTTCAATTTCTTTTTTCAGTGTATTATAATTTTCCCTGTATAGGTCTTTCACTTCTTTCATAAGAGTAATTCCTAAATATTTCATTTTTTTGCTTACTAGTGTGAAGAGTGTGGTTTCTCTTATTTCCCTCTCTGTCATATTGTTGTTAGTGTATAGGAATGATATTGATTTCTGAGTATTGATTTTGTATCCAGCAACATTACTGAATTTATTTATTATATCTTAGAGTCTTTCAATGGAATTCAGGGGTCTTCTATGTAGAGTTTCATGTCATCTGCAAACAATGATAATTTAACTTCTTTTCCTATCTTTACCCCTTTTATTTCTCTCTCTTTTATAATTGCTCTGGCTAGTACTTCCAGTACTATATTAAATAGAAGTGGTGATAAAGGACATCCTTGTCTTGTGCCTGATTTTAAAGTAAAGGCTTTCAATTTTTGGCCATTTAGTATGATGCTGGCTGTTGGTTTGTCATAAATGGCCTTTATTATATTGAGGTAAAGACCATCTATTCCAATTTTCTGTAAAGTTCTTATCATGAATGAATGTTGGACCTTATCGAAGGCTTTTTCTGCATCTGTAGAAATGATCATGTGATTCTTAGTTTTGGCTTTATTGATACAGTAGATTACATTTATTGATTTATGTATGTTGAAGCATCCCTGCATTCCTGGGATGAATCCGACTTGGTCATGGTGTATAATCTTCTTGATGATTTCCTGCATCCTATTCGCCAATATTTTATTGAGGATTTTTGCATCTCTGTTCATTAGGGAGATTGGTCTATAGTTCTCTTTTTTAGTTGGGTCTTTCTCAGGTTTTGGTATTAGAGTAATATTTGCTTCCAGGAATGACTTAGGAAGGATTGCTTCCCTTTCAATTTCATTGAATAGTTTGAGGAATGTCAACATTAAGTCTTCTTTGTATTTCTTGTAGAATTCTGCAGTGAATCCATCTGGGCCTGGGCTCTTCTTTGTAGGTAAGGACTTAATTACATTTCAATTTCCTTAATAGAGATTGGGTTATTTAGCAGTTTTTCATCCTCTTGATCTAGCTTTGGCACTTCATATGGTTCTAGGAATCTGTCTATTTCTTCTGTGTTATCAAAGCTTTGAGAGTAGAGGTTTTCGAAATAGGTGTTGATGATCTTCTGTATTTCTGTAGAATCTGTAGTGATTTCATCTTTTTCATTTCTTTTTTTTTTGTCTTTTTCATTTTTATCGGCACCAGTGATCAAACTCACGACCACCTGTCCTGAGCTAAATCCCCAGCCCCTTTTTCATTTCTTATTGCCTGACTTTGAGCTTTTTCTTGTCTCTTTTTAATAAGGTAGTCTAGGGGCTTATCAATTATATTTATTCTTTCAAAGAACCAGCTCTTTGATTAGTTGATTCTTTGGATTGTTTTCTTAGTCTCTATTGTGTTGATTTCTGCTCTGATTTATACAATTTCCTCCCTTCTTTTGGCTTTGGGCTTGACTTGCTCTTCTTTTTTTAGAAGGTGTAGCATCAGGTAGTTATTTGTATTCATTCTGTTTTCCTGATGTGGGAACTCAGTGCAATAAATTTTCCTCTGAGGACGGCTTTCATTGCATCCCACAGATTCTGGTAAGTTGTATCTGTATTTTGATTTTCTTGAGGTATTGTTTAATTTATTCTTTAATTTCCTCTATGACCCACTGATTACTCAATAGTGTATTATTCAGTTTCCATGTGTTTGTGGGATTTTTGCTGTATCTTTTATCATTAATTGCGAATTTCAAAGCGCTATGATCTGATAACATGCAAGGGGTGATTTCAACTCTTTTGCATTTGTTTAAATATGTTCTTTGAGCTAATATGTGGTCTATTTTAGAGAATGACTGATGTACTGCCAAGAAGAATGCGTATTCTGATATTGTTGGGTGGAACTTCTATATATGTCTATCAAGTCCATTTGTTTACAGATGTGATTCAGTTCTGTTATTTCTTTGCTCATTTTCTGTCTGGTTCATCTGTCCCTTGGTGTCAATGGCATGTTAAGGTGTCCTGTTACAATTGTGTTACTGATAATTTGAGTTTTCATTTCTGTTAATAATTGTTTTATATAGCTGGGTGCTCTGCAGTTTGGTGCATACATATTTAAGATAGTTATCTCTTCCTCTTGGAGTTTTCCCCTAACGAGTATGTAGTGACCTTCTTTGTCCTTTATGATCATTGTTGGTTTAAAGTTCACATTGTCTGCAAACAGAATGGCTGCTCCTGTTTTTTTTTTGCATTCCTGTTGCATGAAATATTGTTTTCCATCCTTTGACTTTCAGTCTGTGAGTATCCTTCTGGGTTAGATGGGTTTCCTGTAAACAGTATATGATTGGATTTTTTTCTTGATCCATTCTGCTAGTTCTTTTGAAGGCAATATGGTTCACTTTGTCTCTTTCCTTGAAATATTTGAATATAACTTCGTATACTATAGCATCAAACAAATCAAGAAAGTTTGAAACCATTTAAGAGGATGAAAGTATTACAGGGTATTTAGAACTGTCCAATGGAAATTGAACAATGGTTTCTATATTATACTTTGCCTATGAAAATTTTTGTTTATACTATCACATATGATAAAATCAAGTAAGATATAACATGATAAAACCAATGGAGACAGAAGAACAACAGTTTGGTGGGACTTCAAAACAAGATGATATTAAATCACCACTAGCTATTATGATCTCTTGTTTTCTTCAAAATAGGTGTTCATATAATCACAGGCAATAATATCAAACAGTCCAGAATAAAGCCTTTCCAATTAATGAGTGAAAACTTTATAAGTTTCGTAATGGGGAATCATGATTACCGCATACTTTTAGATATTTGAATTGTTTCTTACAATAGGAAAACTATTCGGTATTCATACATGTGAGTTTGATTTATTTCACTTATGAGTATGGTCTCAAGCTGTATCCATTTATTTATAAATATCTCAGTGTGATCCTTCTTTATAGCTGAGTAGTACTCCATTGTAAAATACAATGACTTTTTTATCCATTCCTCAGTTGATGGACACTTGGGTTGTTTCCAAGATCTGGCGATTACAAATTGTGCTGCTATAAACATATATCCTCTTGACGTCCTTTACATCATCCCCTACTTTTTCATTTAATATTCTGCTTTTATATTGTGTGCCTGGGATTCTAATTATTATATGTCTGGGTGTAGATTTATGTTGCTTGTGACTGTTTGGTGTTCTATATGCTTCACTTATCTGTGTATCAGATTTTTTCCCCTGTTTGGGAAATTTTCTTCTATTACTTCTGTGAATAGTTTATTTATGCCATTTGTGTTCATGCCTGCAGCTTCACTGATGTCTATTAGTATCATATTGTTTCTCATGACATCATTCTGAAGCTGCTGTATTGTGATTTCATGCTGCTTTGTTGTTTTTAAAAATTATAGCCTTTCATGATCATTAAGTGTGATCCTGTCCTTAATGTCTGAAATTCTGTCCTCAGCTTTATTTAATTTGTTTTGCCAGATTTCAATAGAATTTTTTGTTTCTTGGATATCTCTTTGAATTTGTTTCATAGATTCTTCTTGTTTTTTTATTGTTCATTCAAGATTTAAATCAATTTCCCATGTTCTGTTTTTTTTTTTTTTTATATATTTTTTCCTCTGGCTATGCTGAACACTCTTTAACTAAAGTTGTTATTTCTGTCTTTATGTAGGAAATTCTGTCTAATTTGATTTCCTCTGCAGCCTCATGAATTTTTTTCATTTCATTTGCTATCTTTTCAGAGATTTCTGGGGTATGACTTTTAAAGTCCTGTATTTCAAGGTCACATGTATTTGCTCCTGATGGACTAGATGTTTGAGATTACATTTTGCCCCCCCCCCTTTTTTTGTTTTCATCTTTCGGGCAAATATTTGGTCTTTCAATCTCAATAGTCTCAACTGTCAATAGTGTGAATCTTAGGGTCCACAATAGTGTGGTTAATGTTTGTTCAATTCTGGGTACCACACTGAAGATGAGAGCCAGTCATCTGAATTCCTCCTGCAGGACTCACTGGGTGAATCCTATATTCTTCCTGGGCTAACTAGCCTAGGAGTATTGATGTAAGTCAACACCTAATTGCTGCTCTTGCTATATGTTCAGGTTATTGCAAGTTACCAGATCTCCCTATCTAGTGTTTTTGTCAAATGAGGTCCTACTGTGTCACTGGGTGTCTCATAAGCACTTTTAATTTTCTCCAAGTTGGGGAAGCCTTATTGGTGCATGCCTCAACCTGTCTGATGTTCTCTGTGTGGAGGAAGGGATCACCCACTCCCTTGCCAGGTTTGCCAAGGTCTTACAGTTGGAAGAAGCTTCACTACTTCTCATAATTACACACTAGATTAGAGGCAAACTACTTTATGGGCAAACTCACCACATTGACTGGAGCCTGCTGAGGTTTTCTGTTTGAGTGAGGAGTCCCTGAGTCTCCCATCAAGCCAGAACAGTAATCTGCTGTATTCCAAGGTTCTGGAAGAAGGGGTAGGAGCCAAAGATTAATGGCAGTACTAGGTCCAGGAAGTGACAGAGTCCCCAAAGAATGAACCTGGACATCACAGGCATTCTGAGCTGAGGGGTGGGCCCAAGAGAGGGAACCGGGGCATTGCAGGCAGTCTGGGCTGAGGGCAATTATCTTTGTTTTTAGTTGATATTCTCAGAGTAGCTCCAACCTGACTCCTCCTCTTCCCAGCCATTTAATGTTTCTTGTCCCTCACTTCACTGCACTGAATATTCTCTAACAAGAATAGAGTGCTTTTGTCATCTGACTGCAGAATAACTATAAAATTATACATATTAAACTAATATATAGTTAGATAACATTAAACAATAATTGAATTAAAATGATATTCTATAGTAATTTTCTATATAATGCATTAGGTTTACATAAAACCTCTGAGATATCAATTAGAATCATTTTAATTACATAGAAAAATGAATTGGCTCAAGAAATTTACTGACTTAAACAACCACATTCATCTTTCCTGCCAAGTTCACACTTTTTGTACTGTGTTCATCTTTTAACCAGAAAAACATGACATCAAAAGTCTTCCAGCAAAAGAATTAGTTGGCTGTTGTATCCTAGGGTCTCTATTTTAAATGATGAGGATGACAAACATAGTTCATCTTGACAACTGATGTGGTTTTTACCTTACTATACTGAGCATAGTCATAAGCCTACCATTGCAGAGTACCACTGTGATTCATTGAGTACCATCTGAGTTCTAAACCAGTAAATAAATAAGTTTCAGTTATTTACCCTAGCAGGTTTTATGACATATTAAATTTTAATTTTAATGAACAATAATGTCACTTCTAAGGCCTGTTGGTTTCAAGAAAGTATCCTAGGTTTGATCTATTGAAATTATCTAATTTATCCTCCTACAGAAAGATTTAGATTTAGCTCTTCCCACCTTTAGCAAATATACATGGAGTGACTTTACATTGTTTGATATGAAAAAAGTTGTGCACTGAAAAAATATGCACTGCATTTTAGTAGTTTATGAACACTTAATAAAGTTGTAGAGATCTAAGTATAACTAAAACATAGTTTAAATTAGGTAAATTATTACTATGAATTATGGTAAATACAATACCTGATCTTCTGTAGTTTTTATGTTGGAAAACTACATTATATTATGTGTGTGTGTGTGTGTGTGTGTGTGTGTGTGTGTGTGTGCTATATTTATTAGCAGGAATAGGGAAAATGTGAAAAACATAAGGATGGGATGAATTGTTTTCTTATCCATCATAAATTTTAGTCTCATACTTCACTGTCTATCACAAATTTTACCTTCCAGAGATAATTTAGTCAAAAATGAATAAACTTCATGCTTCATATACACCACAGGAATGATTTCAGAGATACAGAGAGTCATATAACATTCTGAGAAACACTTAACAGATAAGAGAAATGATATAGTAAAGGTGCCAACTCAACAACAAGTTGTATGTGATGAAACATAAAACATCAGCTTGGAATTTGATGTGCCAAACTATGAAATTAAATGTAATAATGAATAAATGTGAGAGTCAATCCATCTCACAAGACACTCTTGAATTTCTCAACAGGAGAAATGATAGATCCATTTGTAATCTTCTTTAGGAAGGTATGAGAAATTTCTTGAATCCACAGTTTTGACAGATTAGCCAATAAAGTACAGAAAAAAAATCCATGCAAACGTATTTAGTTAGTAAAAGATTTTATCTTTCACAGCCAAAAATAAGTTACTATTTTTAATTCAGCAAAGTTATATTGCTGAAAAATCATGTCCACAACAGAAAACATGAATGATCAGGGGAAGGCAGAATGATGAAAGTTGTGTTTTATCAATTTAATTTTATACATATTCACAAAATAAATGTATAGTGATATCACATGTAGAATCCTATAAGAACCCTATAAATATATTTTTACATCCTTACATCTAGAATATTATCTATCACTCAGCCTTTTGTTCAGTGAAATATTTCAAATTAGATATTAATTGAAAACTTCAAAGCATTGAAATGGCTCAGATCAAGCACAAGACCTTTCAGTTAAGAGATGTACACAGGCAAAACTCAATTTTATTTCTGTCCACTCTTAGGATGGATTCCAATTAAATGGCGGGGAGCGGTTTCCTATCTTGAGACACATATAGCAAGGGAGACAGTGATTGACATTTTTGGTGGAACACTATCTCACTTCCCTGAATTCCTCAGTTTAAATTCTTTGAGTGTGAATATGGCCATTCTGGACAATCTGTTATTTTAGTTAACCTAATAACCAAAATAAAATGATTATGTAGCTGTCTAGTCAATTGCTCATTGAGCGGCAATTACAGGTTTCAAAATAGAAGCAAACTAACAGCTACTTGATTGATTTGTTTTGTTTATGTTCACAGAAGCACCTACATTCTCTTTGGTACTCATTCAAATACAAGTGAAAGAATTACATAAAGCAATAAAGATGAAATTTTATAATCTCTACTTTCAAGTTATATCAGAAGGGAAAACAAAGATAATTTTATTAGCAAAGAATATATTTAAAAATATACTTCAGAGCTTTAAAATAAGTATTGAAGGAAAATAGCGGAATAAAAATTGAATTTAAACTTTGTTATATATGCTATTGGTTTGCATATTCTTTTGACACTATTAAATACAATATAAAATGGAAAATAAGATATTATTGTGATATAAAACTCAGCATTTAGAGTTAGACCAGAAAAGAAAACACATAGACACATAAACTGGTGTCCACGCATGCATATAGTTGCATTAAAGTCTGCCCTATTCTAATAGCTTCTTCTCATTATATTTCATCAGTGCCTATTATGTTTACTGGGTTTGTTTTGGGAAGTTAGTACAGGCAACATATTTTAATTTCAGTTCCATTACATCTTTTTTATTTCCTGCCCATTCTGATGTGTTCCCTTCCTTGTCTCCAGAAGCCTATCTTCTGGTGGCCTTTCTTTCTCATTTACTTTAGTTTAGTTTTATTATATTTAGTCATTAATTTATTTATATTTTTTAGTTTTCTCATATAAGAGAAAAATGCAATATTTAATGTATTGAATTTGGTAATTCACTTAAAATGATTTCTAGTTCCATTCAATTTTTTTCCAAATGGCAAAATTTCATTTTGTTTATGACTGAATTTTACTCCACTGTGTGTACATATGCACCATGTTTTCTTAATCCATTCATTGATGATGGGCATGTAGGCTACTTTCACAGCTTAACTATTGTGAATTGTGCTGTTATAAACATGTTGGTGTGATGGTTAATCGTGATACATCAAGCTAAGTCACGTAAGGACTGCCTAGCAGAGGTAACACCCACTCCGGATATCAGTGGTCTGAACCATTAGCCTATAGCTTGGACATGATAAAAAAGAAAAATATAAGGAAATCTTTCTTTGTCTTCTTCAGTAAAGGTCTGGTCATTACCAGCGACTTTGTTGACCTTCAGGTTTCAAGTGCAGACTCTTCAGCTTTCCAGCCCAGACCCTTTGGCTTTCTGACATGGTCTCACACTAAATTCTGCAGTGAACCCCAGGCTTTCCACCTCCAACTGGATCCACTGACCCTTCAACACACAGATGGCTGTTTTGCATTCTTCAATCCTTGACTTTAAAGGTGGTCATTCTAAGTCTATCTAAGGAAAGCTTATCTTTTCTCTGTCTGTCTCTCTCTCTCTCTGTCTCTGTCTCTCTCTGTCTCTGTCTCTCTCTGCCTCTGTCTCTCTCTCTCTGTCTCTCTCTCTCTCTCTCTCTCTCTCTCTCTCTGTCTCTCTCTCTCTCTCTCTCTCTCTCTCTCTCTCTCTCTCTCTCTCTCTCTCTGGGTCTGTTCCTGTACTGTACTTAAGCTGATAGAGTATGCATGTACTGCCAGGTGCTGATCAGATCATAAGATATTTTCCGTGCAATGACAAGAAATAATGAAGAGAAAAACAGTATTTAAAGTGCAAGGGGACCAGGAGGAATCTACCTCTCCTGGAGTGGCTCAAAAATCTTCACGGCTGACTTATCTTATTGCCAATCAACGGTGAAGTTTTCAGGGAACTGTGACTGTAATAATTGGAGAACACAGAATGAGGACCATGGCCTCATCCACACCCTGGTTCCTGCCTTCTTTAGGTTGTCCTCAGCAGATGCTATCTCACTTTAGGAACACTACAGTTGTGAGCTTTCTCTGCAAAGCCAGGAAGCAGGCAGCTTTCCATATGCTTCTCTGTTCCTAAGGCAGTCACAGCAGTCTAAGACTCACAGGACCCTTGTCACAGTCATATGTATCCTGGTTTCCCAGCACAGTATGATATTTCTTGTTGCCTGGTACCAATGTGTAACACTGGAGTGTTAATGTCCTTAATTCTTAGAATGTGCTCAAGTTGAATTCTTAGAATGTGCTCAAGCTGGGTCAAGTGTTTCTTCTACTTTTAGTATTTTGAGAAATGCTCATTCTAATTTTTATAATGCCTTTACTAGCCTACACTTTTATAACAATGTGTAAGAGTTTTTGTTTTCTTCATGTTCTTGCCACCATTCATAGTTTTATGTAATCTTTGTGGTAGCTATTATGTCAGGGGTCAATACAATCTCAATGTAGTTTTAATTTGCATTAAATTGCACATTTTTCCTAATTTTTGGCTACTAAAATTTATTTGGAAAAATACCTGCTCACTTTTCTATTTTGCTTGTTATTTTATGCGGGTTAATTTAAATCCTTTTAGGCCCTAAATATTTATCCTTTACCTGAAAATAGATATCAATATTTTTTTCT
Organism: Cavia porcellus; assembly: GCF_034190915.1. Lineage (NCBI taxonomy): Eukaryota > Metazoa > Chordata > Mammalia > Rodentia > Caviidae > Cavia > Cavia porcellus. Next base: position 227,434,850 of record NW_026947484.1, on the reverse strand, counting down.
ACCATTCATTGCGTTTTTGTATCAGTACATTGTTTTCTTTGATGTGCAACAGTTTTAAAACTTCATGTGTTTCCATTTGTCCGTTTTTAATATCATTACCTGTGCTTTTGGAGTCTTATTCAGGAAGTCATTGCTTGCACTTCAAGTATTCTATGTTATTAACCTGGTAGTATCCATGTTTCTGATTTTATTTTTAGGACTTTGATCCATTTTTATTTTATTTGAGTACAATATGAGAGATAGAGGTCTAGTTTCACTTTTCTGCATGTGAATATCCAGTTTTCCCTGCACCATTTGTTAAAGACACAAGATATGCTTTCAGCCCTTTTGTCAAGAGTCCATTGGCTGTAGGTGCTTGAATTTGTTTCTCTGTCTTTTATTCTATTGGCCTACATTTCTTATTGTGTGCCAGTATCATGTTGCTGCGGCTACTGACTTATTAGGGTAACTTGAATTCTGGTTTAATGATGTCTTCAGTATTGTCCTTTTCATTCAGAGTTGTGTACTCTTGATTTTGCTTATTCCACATGAAGTGAATTTGAAAGTATCATGATTGTGGTGCTTGCTCAGATCTTTCTTTTCAGGGAAGATGGAGATAAGGTTTGTATATCAACTTTTTAAGTGAGAGATGAGGCAGCACTCAGCACATTGGAAAGTTTCAGGAATTCAAGTTCTGTCACTTGTTCAGGAGACTCCAAGTTAGGATGTATTTCACCACGAAGGCATCAAGGCTAAGGTGCTTCTTGGCCACCATATCTTCAAATTCATGGATTGAACTTGATGAAGTACCCCTTCTTGGAAATGTGGATCTTTTTGGTGGCCAGGGAACTTTAAATTGGTCCTGCATAGGGCCTCTATCACACATTCTTTATTTTTGGACTGTACCAACAGATGTATATGGTGACCTGTCCAATATGTCCAGCATAAACCCTTGCTGCTGGGTCTTGGGTCTTGCTGAAGGCATCTTGTATGCCTGTATGGAGCCGAGATTTGGAATGGTGGGAGGTCAGGTACACAACCACCCACTAGGAAGCAATGTCTCCAAAACCCTTAAAGGAAATTGATGGAATTTATTACTAACACAAATGGATTATGTAATTCTTTTCTGTAAATGTGAAATCATGATAAACAAGACAAAAATGAAATATTTTGATTTTTCTTGATTATTAAAACGTGTATTACCTGAATAGTTGAAGAGCAAGTTTCACTTCAACAGTTGTGTTCTTAATTCTAACTTACCATTTGAGACTGAATAGTTAATAAAAATCAGTATACTATATACATTTCAAGAAAGCAGTGGCCATGTTTGGAAATTATAAAATTTTGGATGTTATACAACCCAACGTTGTTTGAACTGATTATATAGGTTATATATTACAGTCTAGAAAGTAAATAACATAGCTGAAATGGGTTTAAGAAAGAAGTTGTGGCCAATTTTACAGAAAAAGAGAATTTCAGGAAAAAAATATGTCTATACAATTCTGAAGTGATAAACACTGTGGTAGGTCTGAATGAGCTGAAGGATGGTAGACTATAAACAAATAGATGCAAATGTAATACTTAATTTAGGTCCAAGAAAGTTACCTGGTTTGGATTGCTTCCCAAAGACATCTATGTATTACATGGAAATTTTAACTCACCCTGTACCTCATAGGGTTCAGCAGTGATTATTACCAAAAACAAATTCTGTTGCTTATGTAGATATATTTTCAGTTTACTTTCCATAGATATTATCTGTTTGGATTAGGCTAGAACATTGAAAGAAGAGCTTTTGAGATCCTAGAAAGGAAAATTTGTATTTGGAATAATTTAGCAGTTTCTAAGTAGATAGTTTCTGTAGCAATATATTCCAAATAAGGACTAAAAATATATTTTTGATCTTTAGCATTATTTTCTAATCAATCGTATTCACTCTCTGCTGCCATAGAATTGCAAAGTCTTTCTAAAATAGTCTGTATGTAAAATAGGAGATTTTATAAGGACAAAGATCAGAAACACCCACCAAACCATACATAAATTTATAGGCTAGAATGGTCAACCATTCTTTTGAATACCAAGAACCTTTAGCAATCAGATCAGTTTGATAAGTACCTGCAAATGAAGTTTACTATCAGGACTATTTGTTCTGGATTGATATTCTACCTGCCTTTCCTACTTATTTCAATCATTTACAGCTCTATTCAGCTCAAACACATTTCTTTATTCTGTGATTGTTGTATTTAGACTTTTAAATAATGTTCTTTTATTTTCAATTTGGAGACAGGGGCTAAGGAAACTGCGGGACATACATAGCTGTATAGTCCAGTGAAAGTATTAGAAAACATTAGGCAAAGTGTAAGTATTACCTGTAACTACAGTGCATGAGTCTGGTAAGAAAGAGTATTACCAGGTGTTATTATTCTCATAACAGTATTCTGTTTAGGACTAGGGCCTTGAGATTTTCCCCCATTCATACTGACTACAGCTTCAATTTACCAGTCTTTACACTACTAGTTTTCCATATGAGCAAAGGAGATTTGTTTGTTTCTTTTTTTTTTCTTTTTTTTGGGTACCAGGAATAACCTGACGACCTCACACTTGCCAGGCTAGTGCTTATGCTGCTGAGATAAATCCCCAGCCCTCAGATTTGTTTGTTTCTATATCATGTGTTTAATAGCAGTTATTTGCACTCCAGTTCTCTTTTCCAATTTACTGGAAATAGACTCAGAAATAAAAACTGCGTATAGAACCCAGAAAATGCTCCTCAAATTCCACCTTCATTCAATCACTGCGTCTCTGGGACTCTATAAAAACGTAGTGTAGATCATAAGAGCACATGAACCACACAACTACATAATAAAGTAAAAGGACAGAAAGTGTTGTATTTTGACACATAAATGACACTAGAAACCAATAACAAATAAAATAAGTTTCAGAGGTAAAGTGAGAGTTGCACATACAATTAGAAGAAAAAACTCAAAAGAAAGACACAGAAGGAGGAAAACTAAGAAAAGCGGCAGCAGCAGAAAGTATGCAGCTGTAATGGTGTGAGCGCCTCAGACTTAATGCAGAGGTTTGCTTTTATGTTTCTAATTCATATTCCTTGTTTTTCCCCCAGAGTTCAACTCTTAGCTGGGACAGAGTCATGGAGAAGAGAGAGATGTACTATATTCAAAATATGTACCACAGAGTAATTGGATACAATTTGCAAAATGTGATTCTCACTTACTTGTACCAGACTCTTTGTATTTCAAGTTTATCTTCTGTATACATGAATCTTAACACCTATTTCAGATTAAATGTAAATTTAAAATAAATAAAAATATCTAAAGTGCCTAGTGTATTCTCTGGCACATAAGACATGCACATTGAAACACTGATTGTCAAGATGTGTGAACAGGTTTTGATAGCAAAACATGTTTTCCTCAATGACCAAACCATGCAGTTATTAAACTAATTATGGAAATAGAAGCAGTGAGTGTACTCTTAACTTCTTATTTCCTACTGATTACTGACTCAAAGATACTTTTAGTGTGGAAAATGCAAAATCCATGCACATCGCTCTGTCTTTAATTATCAGTCACAGTTTAATGTGGGTCAAAGTCCTGATATTTAATGATAAATTACAGGGAAAATGGCCTCTGCAAACAACAATAAATTAATAGACCAGGTATATAGGTATCTATTTTGCTTACTAAGCTCTGAATAACAAATAATTTCATACATATATATTAGAGTTATTATAGATCACATTTCCAATAAAAAGTGGCCTCAAGTTTCTAACAATTTAGATGACTATTTAAAGTTTTAAACTTTAAATGAGATAGAGTTCTTGCAGAAAATTGTGAATCATGATGCTGAACTTTAACACCTGTTCAACATCTGATTAGTTGAATACAATCAAATTGTAAGAGTGGTCAATTAGCTAGCTTTAGCTGAACTAATGCTTTTGGATTTTTCTGAAGTTATTATTGCATTGTAAGAAGTTGCTGTGTTTACATGTTAATAGAATTATTTCTTCTAGGACTAAGGGTTACAAAGAAAGCAATGTGTGTGTGTGTGTGTGTGTGTCTGTGTGTGTCTGTGTGAGTGTGTATGTGGGTGTGTATATGTGTGTGTTTTGTTCAAATGACAGATTTGCAAATGAGATTATGGTCATATATAAAAACAGAAACAAATACATATTAATCAAACTTCATAACTTCCTCAAAGTTTCTTTGGTAGATACTATATAATACAGCATCTATAGTAAAATTAAAATAAACTTTTGCTAACATTGTTTATTCATGTTTATTCTAGTAAAATTATGTATGTTGACAAATCACTTAGGCACAATGGCTTGCTAAATACTCAAGGTGAAGCTCTCAGAAAAATGTTTTATTGCCTCCCTGGAGATATTTTTTGTTAAAATTCATTAACTGATCACTAAAATACACTGTGAAAAAGAAGTAAGAGAAGGCAGTCGTTACTTTATAAGAATTGGGACTAAGTAGATATATAAATTCTTCTAACCCTTGCACTTATCAGCAATGTACAGGGTTATCATCTTCAGTAATTAAAAACTCATTTTGAATGCATTTGAAATAGTGAATTTGTTTATTTAGTAGAGTTCTGAAGATGCTTATATTCAGTGATAGAAAGTTTTAAAAATTGGATAGATCTCAATGTTAAGCATTTAATTAAGTGATTAAGTGGTAATTTGCATTACAACTAATTATGAATAAGAATTTTCAAAATACACTGCATTCATTGAGTTTGACTCGATTGTACATAAGTCAAAATAAGGTAGCACGAGAAACATAAAAAAAACACCAAGCATTGTAAGTCAAGAAGTGATGAATAAAAATGTCCTAATGTGAACTGCATGGAATTTACATAAATTTCTGCAGCTTTAGTAACTATCTACATTCAACTCTCATTTTTATTTATCAGTTCATATTCTGTGACCCACATGAGCATCATTAAAAACTCTGTGAGAAAAATTTGTATCAAGCCACAGCTCTTGAAGTCTCAAAATCAAATTTCTACCATTGCAAGTGTGGAAATTTTAATGCCCAGTATAATTTCATGATTTAATCTTTCTCAGATATGCTGTAGTATTTTCATCTCCAATATTATTTATCAAATACCTAATAGTGCCCAAAGTGTTTATTTCTTGATTTTTGAAGACATTTCACAAATTTTAAATATGAGAACAAGTTTCTTTGCTTTCTAGCAACAATGCTATAGAAACAATAACTATACCAAACCCAACAGCAATAATCTGAGGAACTACAGTTGTATTGTCATCTAGCAATAAATTCTTAAACAGGGAAATATAAATGTTTAACTATGGCTCCAAAGACAAAACTTTTCACACATTATCATGACCACTTGCCTCCCCAGTGCACTCAATAAAAGATTGCGCATGAGTACTTTTGTGCTGTAAATATAGTTTTTTAGGGTTTTTTTTTGGGGGGGGGGCTTATACATTTCTCTCATCCCTTCTTACATCTAGGGCAAAACTTTACATCAATTTTGAAAGTTCAGTGTCAGCCAATGAAAGAACACTCATTAGGAAAGATGTGAGAGTGGAAAGCTTCTTGAGTGTATTTTATTGTGTCATGTATGTTAGAGGTATTTAGGTAGCAGTGGTGATTACAAATATGTTTAAAGGCATTGTTCATTTGAGATGGCAGCTTTTAATGGCTTTTAATGGCATTTGTGGCTCAGAGTCAAATATAACCATTTTAACCCTGTGTAGCCATAGGGAACAAATACCGTATTCAATGTATGATATTAGATGATTTTTACATGCTTTCTGAAGTTTACCTTCATTTGCATAACTTCTTTACTTAAGTATTCTGTAATTACTCGACCTTGGGTAGTGAATACTGTCTTACTCTACCACATATTTCTTACACAGGTAAATAGTACATATTTATAGTACTATTTATAAATAGTACAAATATATACTCTATTTTTAAAAAGTACCCATTACCACCAGTGTAATCTTAATTAAAGCTCCTAGTATAATTGAAAAGATTTTTTTTTTCAATGTTAGGGTATCAGAGAGCAAAGACATGTAGTGCCACTATTCAAAATAGTGGGAATTTAACTATATTGATAAGGGTCTGTCTCATGTCCATCTACCTATCCCATTTACATATGTTAATGAAATGTGGCATGTTCTGAATGAACACAACACAGTCAAATATAGATTTGATAAGAAGAATTGGTTATTGTGAGCTTCTTTGACCTTAGCTACATAGAGGAATGAATTATGAGTCTTATAGAAGGTATAACTTAGAAACAAAAGTAATAGGAATGAGTGGAGGAAATTAGTTTAGGTGTTAAGTTACTGGCACGTATAGATAAGAAGAGGTGGAGGAACAAATTCACTAAACTGTAACCTCAGCTGTTTTCACACTTGGGCTCACAGGCACTGGGTAAGTTACTCTCTCACCTGCACCAGTGGTCTCTGCAGTTTGAAGGAGGGATATGAATGAGGGAGGGGGTTTGAAGGATGTATCCAAACAACACTCCATAATCCAATTTCCACCTTATTTATGATATTATTGTCCCCCACTTGCATATATAAGATCAATGTGCATAAATCTTGACAAAGAGAACAACAGAAGCTTGTGGTGGATGACTCTTTTAAAAAAGAGAGTTTAAAATATAAACAGGAGCATATAGTATAGAGTCTTAAAGGTTTTCTTTGCTGACCAATGGGAAATAAGTAGATTCATTCTAACAAAGAATGGCCCATGCCCAGCAAACTCCATTCGGCTAGCAGGGACCTGAATTCAGTCCCAGAATCTGAACTCACGTAGGTTGAGTCCCAATGCACAGGGAATCCTTTCAACATCACTCTCAGGCAGTAGGACCACACTCCACATCCCAAATCACTAGACGATAAACAGGAACCCCGCATACCTAACTGGCTCATGCTCAGTCAACTCTAAGCATCTAGCCATTGCCTGCAGTCTTCCTCAGGAGCCAAAAAGTGGGCCAGATGATTCCCAGTGCATGGGAGAAGTTTTGAAACATTACTCAAAACCCAGAAATATAGGAAACACAAAAACTGAAAGAACAAAATGCAATCTCAAACTTCCAGCCCAAACCAAGCAAACCTAGGAGACATGGACACAGAAAAATATATAAACCAGCCGCCAAGAGCCCAGTCACACTAGGCTGCACTTGCCTGTGAGGTCTCAGGCCTAACTAGGACACATCCAGAGACCTTCTCCGAAAATGGAAACCCAGAAACTCAGAGCCCGGGAGACTGTGTTAAGATCATTGCTATCAGAGCTCAAAGACCTGCCCAGAACATTAGGCTGTGCTCACCTGGCAGGTTTCAAGCCTGGCCATGACATGCTCAGGGATCTTCTCTGGAACTGGGAACCCAGAAACTCATCTGGCGGCTGGGGTGAGTCTGCGTACCATCCCAAGCCTGGGACATTATCTGTTGGGAGCCGCAGCCCCGAGCCCGGTCGCCTCACTTGGCGGACGTGAGGCCTGTAGTAAAGAGTAAAGCCTGAGGTAGATTACCCCTCCCATCGAGCACGTTAGTTTCCTGCTTACCGCGTAAGCAACCCGCTCAACAATATAGTCTGCCTGGCAACTGATGATGTTAGCCAATCAGCTTGCCTTGCTCACTTTAACATGATTGGACACTGTATCCGTATATATACTGGTGCCACCCCTGGGGGGGAAGAAGAAGCCCGGAAGGAGCCGCGGAGAGCGGACCGGTAGAGGCTTCGGAGCGAAGCCCGGAAGGAGCCGCAGGGAGCGGACCAGAGGAGGCTTCGGCTGGGAGCGATCCCAGGGCAGGCTGTACGGAGAAGAAAAATAAAAGAAAAGGTTGTCCACTGCCAGACTTTGTCGTGTGTCCTTCCTGCCGGCCGGGAGCGACATCGACATTTGGTGGCCCGCACGGGGACTGATCACCCCCGAGACGTGACAGCGGACAACGCTCCAGTACAGAGCTGCGAGACAGGTGAGTTGGGGATAAGCCTGGGCTCTGGGTGGCGCGCACCTACAGGGCTTTTAGACTCCCCTCAGGCTCACGCGTAAGTGGCGGATTCCTTGGGCCTCACGCGGTGAGTAACATATTAAAAAATGGGAAACATGCTAGGTAGTAACATTAAGAGCGAGGGTGGTTATGGAGAAATCTCTCAAGAGCTTACAAAAGTACGCAGGGTATTTGAGCAGGCCCAGTCAGGGAGCTCCCGAGAGGGGCCCGTCAAGGGGAACAAAGATGCTAAGGAGAAGGACGGGGCTCTAGCCTCGGAGTCGTCTGACTCCGAGGACGAGGGAAAGTTGAATGGCAAGGAGGCCAAAGAGACCAGCTGTCAGGAGCCTAAGTCGCTCTATAAGGAGTCGCAGGGTTCTTTCCCAGCGTTGCGCCGTGAATTGCGCTCCGCTCAACTTGGTCTGCGGAGGAGTAGAGAGCTCCTGAGCGCTCCCCGGCGCGAGAGGGAGGCGAAGCCTTCCGCCCCACCTTGGGGGCTGTTCCCGGAAGCGATCCCTCGCCACGAGGCGGCCGCCCGGGAGCTCCCTTCCCCTTCGCCAGAACAGGAAGTGATGCACGGGCCCCCATTTTCCGCCCAATCACGGCCGCCGTCTTATGCTCCGCTGCCGGCGGGTCGGTATTTTTACAGGCAGCTTTGGCAGGGGGGACGTTTGTCTCATGAGGTACATCCACCACCTGGGATAGATAGTGGCCCCTACGGGATATTTCCTGTACAAGTAGCTATGGGCCAGGGACGTAATGCATGGGAGCCTTTTGAGATAAAGCAGATTAGAGAACTTAAAAATGCAGTTACAACCTTTGGGCCGACTGCGCCTTACACCATTGCCATGCTGGAGAACCTGTCTTCTGGGCCCCTCACCCCCGCGGACTGGATTCAGCTGGCAAAGGCGTGTCTGCCCTCGGGTAGTTACCTGGATTGGCGAGCCTGGTACGCAGAGTTCTCTGCAGAGCAGGCTGAGAGAAACGCCAATCGGGGAAACCGGGGGTGGAACAAGGAAATGCTTATGGGAGAAGGTCGGCACGCTGATGATCAGACTCAGTTCCCCGGCGCTGTCTATGAACAAATCAATGCCATAGGGCTCCGCGCCTGGAAGCAGGTAAGTGGTGCCGGAACAGCCTCCTTGTGTCTTTCAAAAATAATTCAGGGTACCACAGAGCCATTTGTTGACTTTGTGGCCCGAATGCAAGATGCTGCCGATAAGATATTTTCTGATCCGGGAGTGGCTCGACCGCTGGTAAGGCAGCTGATTTTTGAGCAATGTACAAAGGAGTGCAAGGCAGCGATAGCTCCTCATAAGAACAAGGACCTCAACGCCTGGATTAGGATATGCAGAGAGATAGGGGGGCCGCTCTCCAACTCGGGAGTGGCTGCTCTCCTGGCCGCGGCTGTACAGCAGAGGGGACCTCGCGGGTTAGAAGGGGAATGTAAGGCTAAAGGGTGTTTTGCCTGCGGGGAGCCAGGACACATTAAACGTCATTGCCCAAACAATGCAGATGCTAGGCCTCGCCCTAGGAATGAAGAACCATATGTTTGTGGGCGATGCAAGAGGGGATCACACAAAGCTGAGGAGTGTAGGTCGGTCTTTGATGCTCAGGGCAACCGTATTTGTGGACGAGATGTTAGAGGGCCAAAAAACGGCCAGAGGGGGCCCCCTTCACAGGCGGGCCCCCGCCCCAGAGACAGGACAGCTCAGGATGGCAGCCTTCAACAAGGGCCACCCCTGGGTCAGCAGGTGTGGACCTCAGTGTCGCCTCCAGACTTATATTAGTGCCTGATATGGGTGTTCAAGTGGTTGAAACCACCTTTAAGGGACCGTTACCCGAAAATTCCGTGGGTCTGGTGATCGGGAGATCCTCCACGGCCCTTCGGGGTCTCATAGTAGTCCCGGGGGTCATAGACTCAGACTACACAGGACACATTAAAATTATGGTTCAATCTCTTGTGGGTACTATGGTAATCAATAAAGGAGACAAGATAGCTCAGCTCTTGCTGCTCCCCAGTCTCCACAGGAGATTTCCCTCAAAGCAGAAAATTAGAGAAAGTCAAGGTTTCGGTTCCTCAGGGGAAGTCTTCGAGGGACTCCATATAATACTTGATAAAAGGCCCATGCTCTCACTTAAGGTCAACGGCAAGAGTATAACAGGGCTCCTAGATACAGGAGCTGACCGTTCCATTATCTCCAAAAAGGATTGGCCTTCCAACTGGCCCACCAACACTGCAGATAACACGCTGCAGGGCCTGGGGATGGTGTCAGCTCCTCAGGTTAGTGCTTCAACCCTGCTCTGGTGCGATGAGGAGGGTCATCAGGGCCATTTCCAACCATTTGTGTTGCAGTTGCCAGTGTCTCTATGGGGAAGGGACATCCTCACTCAGATGGATGTCACGCTTACGTCAAACTGCTCCCCCCAGGCTAAGGATATACTCAGGAACCAGGGATATACCCCCGGCAAAGGCTTGGGCAATGCCCTACAGGGTCGGACATCCCCAATACCAGTAGAGAACAAAAAAGGTAGGCAAGGGCTGGGTTTTTCTTAGGGGCCGCTGAAGAAGCTCTCCTACCCACTTCGATCAAAATCACCTGGAGGTCAAATGATCCGGTTTGGGTACCTCAGTGGCCCCTGCCTAAGGAGAAGCTATTAGCCTTGTCAGAAATAGTCAGTACACAACTTAGATTAGGACACATTAAGCCGTCAACCTCCCCATGGAACACCCCCATTTTTATAATTAAGAAAAAGTCTGGCAAGTGGAGGCTGCTCCATGATCTAAGGGCGGTCAACGCGCAGATGCAGTCCCTGGGGGCGGTCCAGAGGGGGCTGCCAGCTCTCTCAGCCATCCCTCAGTCCTGGCCAGTTTATGTTATAGATCTTAGAGACTGTTTCTTCTCAATCCCCCTGCATCCAGAGGACACTCATAGGTTCGCCTTTACTTTACCCACCATTAACCAAGAAAGCCCTGATCTCAGATACGAGTGGATAACGCTGCCCCAAGGTATGGCCAACAGTCCCACTATGTGTCAGATTTACCTTGATTCCCTACTGGCCCCCCTACGGAAATCCTTTCCCAAGATAAGATGTGTGCATTACATGGACGACCTTTTGCTCAGCGGCAGGGACCCAGACATGCTAAATAATATGCTCGGCCAGTTGGTCGAGGCCCTGAGACAAGCTAATCTGCATGTTGCCCCCGACAAGATTCAGGGAGGAGAAATGGTGACCTACTTAGGCGCAAAGATCTCCCCTATGCTAGTCTCTCCACAGAAGGTCACCATTAGGACGGATGGCGTTAGGACCCTAAATGACATGCAAAAACTATTGGGAGACATTAATTGGATTAGGCCATATTTACATATACCAAATTCAGATCTCAAACCCCTGTTCGACCTTCTGAAGGGAGACCCAGATATAGCCTCCCACAGGAGGCTCACTCCTGAGGCAAGAGCTGCCTTACAGAGAGTGGAAAAAGCCTTAGGTGGGGCTACCTTACACAGAATTGAACCAGGGCGACCCTTTGATGTCTGTTTGCTACAGACCAGTCTACAGCCCACAGCGGTGATTTGGCAGAAAGGACCATTACTGTGGATACACCCTAAGGTCTCACCTGCAAAAGTCATAGAGCATTACCCGGAGGCAGTCGCTTCATTGGCCCTTGAAGCGCATGATAGAGCTGTCCAACATTTTGGCTCAGGACCACAAGCCATCCGAGTACCCTATACCGCCAGCCAGATCAAGACCCTGGCTGCCTGCATAGATACATGGGCCATTCTGAGATGTGTTTTCCATGGGGATATAAACAATCAATACCCTAAAGACCCTATCTTGTCATTTGTCACTCAGCACCCTATAATTTTTCCAAAGGTTACTGCCTCTGAGCCATTAGTCCCAGCAACTACAATATACACAGATGGCTCCAAGACGGGGATAGGCGCCTATGTGATCCTAGGCAAGCCCCCGGTTACCATACAATTTGAACCTGATCAGCCTCAGGTGGTGGAACTGCAGATCGTTAAAATGATTCTTGAACGGTTCTCAGAAGCCATTAATATTGTCTCCGATTCTAGGTATGTGGTCAATGCTATGCAAGTGCTTGAGACTGCCGGTTTAATTAGATCCACTTCCACAGTGGCTGGGCTGTTCCTGTCTATCCAGACATTGCTTCAGAACAGACACCATAAGGTCTTCACCACCCACATAAGAGCACATACATCCCTGCCAGGGCCTATGGCACAGGGGAATGCGGCTGCTGATACTGCCACTCGCCCGTTATGGATTTTTACCTTACTAACACCAATCAAGCGAGCCCGTGCCTTCCATGATAAGTTTCATGTCAATGCCAGGACACTAGCAAACCATTTCCATGTTTCCAGAGCAGATGCACGAGATATCGTGCGACTATGTGACTCCTGTGCCACATACAAACCTGCCATACCGATGGGAGTAAACCCTCGAGGTTTGATCCCTGGTGATGTTTGGCAGATGGACATCACACATATACAGGAGTTTGGGACTCTTAAATATGTTCATGTTTCCACAGACACCTGTTCTCACGTCATATTTGCAACAGCAGAAACAGGTGAAAAAGTGTCTAATGTGATCAATCATTGCCTGGCGGCTTGGGCCGCATGGGGCAAACCAAAAATATTAAAAACTGATAATGGACCAGCCTATATAGGCAAAGCCTTCAATGAGTTCTGCAAAATGATGGAGGTTCAATTAAAACATGGTATCCCATACAATCCCCAAGGTCAAGGAATCATTGAGAGGGCTCATAGAAGCCTCAAAGAAATTTTACAAAAACAAAAAGGGGGAGTAGGCCAAGGCCTGGCCCCAAAGGCACGATTATCCATGGCACTATTCACACACAATTTTTTAAATTTAAATAATGATAATTGCTCCCCAGCCGTGGAGCACTGCAACCCTTCCCCCAACCATAAAGGGTGGGTGAAGTGGAAAGATGTCCTGACAGGACAATGGATGGGCCCGGATCCAGTGGTCAGCTGGAACCGAGGCGCGGTTTGTGTTTTCCCACAGGAATCGGGACGAGAACCACTGTGGGTACCGGAGAGACTGACACGGGCGACAAAGCCCTCGACTGAAGATCAGACCTGCCCTACCGGAGATCCATCACAGACCAACCAACAAGATGAATAAAAATAGCGGTAGCCCGAAATGGACAAGAAGATCCTCAGGCATATGCATGGCTCGCTCGCCTAGCCTACGACCGAGTCTAGGGGTGGTGAGCTTCCCACACTCCTCCTCTAAAAAATTATGACATAGCTGGGTAGGAGAGTCAATGACGGGTAAGAGCGTACTCCCCCGGTGCGACTCAACCTAAGCCAGGCCCTACCCCATCCTGCACGTAAGCCGCTGGACTGTTAGATGCTGCCCAGGTCTAAATTTCTCTCCGAGGGGATTTCTTTACGGAGAGGAAATGAGTGCAAGCTTGTGTGCATCCAGGTTCCGTCCAGTTTGTGCCTGGCCCTAGAAAAAGGACGAGGGCCTCAGGGCCTTGGCAGACCATGGGACGGCCGACCAGGGTCTAAGCCAAGGGCCTACGGTGGGCCTACGCATAGGGCATAAGCCTCTGCACCCAGTCCAGAAAGGGCTACGATGCGCACATTCATAAAAAATAAAAAAGGGGGAGATGTTGGGAGCCGCAGCCCCGAGCCCAGTTGCCTCACTTGGCGGACGTGAGGCCTGTAGTAAAGAGTAAAGCCTGAGGTAGATTACCCCTCCCATCGAGCACGTTAGTTTCCTGCTTACCGCGTAAGCAACCCGCTCAACAATATAGTCTGCCTGGCAACTGATGATGTTAGCCAATCAGCTTGCCTTGCTCACTTTAACATGATTGGACACTGTATCCGTATATATACTGGTGCCACCCCTGGGGGGGAAGAAGAAGCCCGGAAGGAGCCGCGGAGAGCGGACCGGTAGAGGCTTCGGAGCAAAGCCCGGAAGGAGCCGCAGGGAGTGGACCAGAGGAGGCTTCGGCTGGGAGCGATCCCAGGGCAGGCTGTACGGAGAGAAAATAAAAGAAAAGGTTGTCCACTGCCAGACTTTGTCGTGTGTCCTTCCTGCCGGCCGGGAGCGACATCGACAATTATCATTGCTCCCAAAGCTCAAGGAGCCTCCGAGAGGCTAGCCACTCCAAACCTTTGAGGTTTTGCAGCCTGAGTAGATTACCCTTGTGACCTTCCTCAATTAAGGAAGTGGAGAGCAGCTGAAGTGAGTTTCAGGGCATTGGTCTTAGACCAGGGAGAGCTTTAGCCCATCATCCACAGTGGGTAGGTGCCTACCCAGCAACCTGGAACACTGAAGGTATCATAGGAGGGCCTGAGGGCCTGACTGGACCACGCTCAGCAACCTCCATTCAGTCCCAGGAGACTAGGGCATAGGAGACAATTTCCAACACATCCAGGGGAAGTTTTAGAAGAACACTTGAAACACAGAAATATAGGACAATGACAAAATGAAAGACCAAAATGCAATCTCAAACCTCCAGCCCATCGCCAGAAGCCCTAGGAGCCAAGTACATAGAAGTAAATATATGCCATACGCATCAAATATTAGACATAATAGCAACTGAAATAAAGCAACTCCTGGAAGCTTTAAAGGAATTCAAACAAGAAATAATCTCCCAGATAAAAGAATAAATGATAAAAGTAATAAAAGAGATGCTGAACACATCTAAAGAAGACACAGTTAAAAAATTAGAGGAACAAAACAAAAAGAATCTCTTGATGAACAATTTAAGAAACAAACAGAATGCATGAGGCAGATTCAAAGATATACAGAAATCAAAAACTCCACTGAAGGTTGTCAAAACTGACTCAACAAAAGTGAAGATAGAATTTCAGACCTCAAAGACAAGATTGCAGCTGGTGAACAGGAAAAGAAAGATCTTAAAAAAAAAAAACAAGGAATCAGCAAATAATAATTCAACAGCTGCAAGACGATGCAAAGAAAAACAACACAAGACTGATAGAGATAAATGAAAAAGAACGGAACAGCACAAATGATATCAAAAGGCTATTCACAGAAGTCAGAGATGAAAATTTCCCAAATATGAGAATGGAAACTGACATCAGGATTAGTGAAGCATATAGAAATTCAAATCACCATAACCAAAATAAAGCTACACTCAGGCATATAATAATCACCATCCCAGAAATCCCACATAAGAATAGAATACTAAAAGCTGTCAGAGAGAAAAGACAGATCACCTATAAAGGAAAGCCTATCAGAATCACAGCAGACTTCTAAACACAAACAATGAAGTAAAAAAGAGCATTAAGTGAAGTATTTCAGACCCTAAAGGAAAATGATTTTCAACCTAGACTGATGTACCCTGAAAAACTGTCCTTCAAAATCAATGGAGAAATATGATACTTACATGACAAAGAAAAGCTGAAGAACTTCATGATCAACAAGCCAACCCTGCAAAGAATACCGAAAGACAGTTTAGATACAATGAGGAAAAACCCACTAAGGAAAGTAGACAATTAAACAGAACAGAAAGACAAAGATGCAACAACACAAAGATAACATGTCAAAAATAAGCCACCATATAACAGTTATAACCATTAATGTAAATGGTTTCAATGAATGAATGAAAAAAACCAGACTGGCAGAATGGATCAAGAAACAAAATCAAGCCATATGCTGTCTACAAGAAACTCATTTAACCAAAAAGGATACTCACAGACTGAAAGTCAAAGGATAGAAAACAATATATAATGCAACAGGACCCCCCCCCAAAAAAAGTGAGAGTAGCTATTCTGTTTGCAGACAATGTGAACTTCAAAACAATAATGATCAGAAGAGGTAAAGAAAGTCATTATATATTGGTTAGGGGAAAATTCAAGAGGAAGAGGTAACTATCTTAAATATATATGCACCAAATTACAGAACACCCAGTTATATAAAATAAGCATTAACAGAAATGAAAAACCAAATTAGCAGTAACACAGGAGACCTTAACACACCATTGACACTGAGGGACAGCTCAAACAGACAGAAAATCAGCAAAGAAATAATAGAACTGATTCACACCTGTGAACTAATGGACTTGGTAGACATACACAGAGTGTTCCATCCACCAAGGTCAGAATACATATTCTTCTCAGCAGTACATGGTCATTCTCTTAAATAGACAATATATTAGCTCACAGAATATATTTAAATAAATGCAAAAGTGTTGAAATTATCCCTTGCATGCTATCAGATGATAGTGCCATGAAATTAGAAATTAATGATAAAAGATACTGCAAAAATCCCAAAAACTCAGGAAACTGAGTAACACACTCTTGATTAATCAGTGGGTCACACGGGAAATTAAAGAGG
This sequence comes from Cavia porcellus, assembly GCF_034190915.1. NCBI lineage: Eukaryota > Metazoa > Chordata > Mammalia > Rodentia > Caviidae > Cavia > Cavia porcellus. The sequence continues at coordinate 227,418,514 of NW_026947484.1, read as the reverse complement.
AAATTAAACAATACCTACAAGCAGTACCGAGACCGGAGAAAGACCCAACTAAAAAAGAGAACTATAGACCAATCTTCCTAATGAACACAGATGCAAAATCCCTCAATAGAAAATTGGCAAACAGAATGCAGCAAATCATCAAGAAGATTATACACCATACCAAGTGGGATTCGTCCCAGGTATACAGGGATGGTTCAACATACACAAATCAATAAATGTAATTCACCATATTAATAAAACCAAAAGGAAGAATCACATGATCATTACTACAGATGCAGAAAAAGCTTTTGATAAGGTCCAACATTCTTTTATAATAACATTCTTTTATAATTTCCTTTTATAGGAAATTGGAATAGATGGTCTTTACCTCAATATAATAAAGGCCATGTATGACAAACCAACAGCCAGTATCATACTAAATGGCCAAAAATTGAAGGCCTTTACTTTAAAATCAGGCACAAGACAAGGATGTCCGTTATCACCACTCCTATTCAACATATTACTGGAAATACTAGCCAGAGCAATTAGACAAGAGAGAGAAATAAAAGGGGTTAAAATAGGAAAAGAAGTTAAATTATCATTATTTGCAGATGACATGATACTCTACATAGAAGATCCCAAAACTCCACTGAAGGTCGCTGGATACAAAATCAATACTCAAAAATCAGTAGCATTCCTATACACTAACAACAAGATAATGGAGAAATAAGAGAAGCCACACCCTTCACACTAGCAACCAAGAAAATGAAATATTAGGAATTACTCTCATGAAAGAAGTGAAAGACCTATAGAAGGAAAATTATAATGCACTGAAAAAAGAAGTTGTAAAGGATCTCAGAATGTGGAAAAACATCCTTTGCTCATGCTAATGGATAGGGAGAATATATATTGTGAAAATGGCCATTGTCCCAAAACTGTTAGACAGATTTAAAGCAACCCCCAAAAAAATACCATCAACATACCTCATAGATCTACACAAATTACTCCTAAAATTCATCTGGAGTGAGAAGCAATCTAGAATAGCAAAGACAGTTCTAAGCAGAGAAGTCAAGGCAGAAGGCATCACAATCCCTGACTTAAAGTTATATTACAAAGCAACTATAGTAAAATCAACATGGTACTGGAATCGAAATAGAGCTGAAGATCAGTGGAATAGATTAGAAGACTCAACCACAACTGCAAACACAGTGAACCAAATTATCTTTGATCAAGGGGCCAAGCATGTTCAACTGGAAGAAGGATAGAATCTTTAATAAATGGTGTTGGAAAAACTGGCTCTCTGTATGCCAAAAACTAATCCATGTTTATCACTATGTACTAAAGTAAAATCTAAATGGATCAAAGATCTGAATATTAAAACAGAATTACTAAATCTATTGGAAGACAACTGGGGTAAAAACCTTGAAGAAATAGGGGTAGATAGAGAATTCATGAACCGGACTCAAACCGCATGGGAAATACTTCCCTGAATTAATAACTGGGATCACATCTTATTAAAATGTTTCTGCATGTGAAAAGAAATCTCCAGCATAGTGAAAAGAAAACCCTCAAACTGAGAAAAAAATCTTAGTGAAATGTCCCTCAGACAAAGGACTTCTGTATAAAATATATAAAGAATTAAAAAAATCAGACCCAAAAATTCAAAAATCCAATCCAAAAATGGGCATCTGAGATGAACACACACTTCTCAGATGAAGAAATACAAATGGCAAGTAGATACATGAAAATGGTTCATCCTCATTACTCATTAGAGAAATGCAAATTAAAACACACTGAAATTCCATCTCAATCCTGAAAGAATGGCCAGGATCAAGAAAACCACCAACAACAAATGCTGGAGAGGCTGTGGGGAAAAAGGAACTCTCTTGCACTGTTGGTGGGAGTGTAGACTGGCGCAACCATTTTGGAGGTCAGTCTTGAGATTTCTCAAAAAGCTGGGATTGGAAGTCCCATTTGACTCAGCTCTACCACTTCTAGGCATATTCCAAGAACTGAAAACATCATGCCACAGACACGTATGTACACCCATGTTTATAGCAGCACAATTTGTAATTGCCAGATCTTGGAAACAACCTAAATGTCCATCAGCTGATGAATGGATAAAAAAGTTGTGGTATTTTTGTACAATGGAGTGCTATAAAGAATGATAACATTGAGATATTTATAAATAAATGGGCACATCTTGAGACCATACTCATAACTGAAGTAAATCAAACCCTCATGTATAAATACAAATAGTTTCCCTAGTGTAAGAAATGATAAGGAAACATAAAAGTATGTGGTAATCATGATTCCTCATCATATTGCTTTGAAACCTTATAATGTCTTCATTCATTAATTGTACTGGTTTTATTCTAGGCTGTTTGATTTTGTTGTCTGTGGTGGTATGAACAGCTATTTTGGAGAAAACAAGACATCATAATAGCTAGTGCTGATGCAATATCATCTTGTTTTGGAGTCCTTTCAAGCTTTTGTTCTTCTGTCTCCATCGTTCTTAACATGTTGTATCTTACTGGATTTTATTATATCTGATAATATAAACAAATCTTTTATATACAAGGAGATAATATAGAAACCATTATTCATTTTCTGCTAGTTGGTTCTAAATACCCTGTAATACTGTCATTCTCTTGAATGGTTTTACATTGTCTTGATATGTTTGATGCTACAGTATACGAAATTATACTCAAATATTTCAAGGAAAGAGACACTATGATAACTACTTTTGTATTGGGATATCTTGTGGTGAAACACTATGTTGCTTAAATTGTTATGTTCTGTCTTGTGCTGTTTTGTTTTTATGTCCTCTTTTATCTCAATCTCCTTTTTATTATTTATTTTTTATTTTAAGTTTTTTAATTGAGGGAAAAATAAATAAAAATATAGCAGGATATATTATTTTAACCCACTTTGATTTCCTTTTAAGTTGATTTGAAACCCTGTCTTGCTCTCACCATTTTGGTTTGACTGATTTTACTCTATTCTGCTTTGCTTGGTAGTACCAAGTTTGAGAGTAGAGGCAACAACTTTGAAGACAATGAGATACAATATGATGCCCATTCTGGTTTGACTATTATCTTCTTTTGAAGTCCTGTCATGTCTCCAATGTTTTGGCTTTATTGGTTTTGTTCTTTACTGTTTTGTTCAATTTTGTTATAACTGAAGATACAGGCAATTCTTTTAAGATAGCAAGAGGCATCATGGTAAGCATGGTTGGTCACCTTGTATTCTGTGTTTATATCATGTACTAACTCCATCCTTTTTATTTGACTGACTGTTTTGTTATGTACTATTTGGTTTTATTCTTTTCAAAAAAAAGTAATAAGAACTGTGGGAGTAGTAAATCCCAAAATGTGTAATTGTTGTAAAAAAGAGAGGAAAAGAAAGTGCTCTAAAGGATATAACTGCATGTATATTTAAGCACATAAGATAGATAATCATATTACTGGGTTTTTGTTGAATCATTGAACAGAACTGTTTTCAGTCTCACTGTTGGAATGGCCACTGTATATGCTTTAATTTTGTAACTTGAACAACTATTTCTAAGATGACAACATGTAATCTATTAATTAGTGATTTCCTACTGTTTATTTTCTTTTGAAAGTCTGTATTACTTGTATCCTTTTTCTGTTTTTTTCTTTTTCTCGTTAAATAAAATTAAAATATATATATATATATATATATATATATATATATATCATACACCTAAAATTCCTGAATGATAAAAACTGAAGTAAAGAAACAACTCCGCAAAGCTATAAAAGAACTGAGATCATAAAAATCTCCCAGGTAAAAGAAGAAATGATAAATGTAATGAAAGAAATGCTGAACGCATCTAAAGAAGACAGAGTTCAAAAATTAGAGGAACAATGAAAAAAGATGGAAACCCTGAGTGAACAGTATAGGAAAAAAACAGAATGCATGAAGCAGATTCAAAGAGATATACAGGAAATCAAAAATTCCATCAAAAATTGGCAAAAACACTTCAAAGAAAGTAAAGGCAGAATTTCTGACCTTGAAGACAAGATTGCAGCCAGTGAACAGGAAATGAAAGATCTTTTTAAAATAACAAGGAATCAGGAAATGACAATTCAACAACTGCAAGATAATGCAAAGGAAAGCAACACAAGATTGACAGGTATAAACAGAAAAGAAGGTGACAACACAAATGATATCAAGAGGCTATTTACAGAAGTAATAGCTGAAAATTTTCTAACATGAGAATGGGAACTGACAAATGGATTAGTGAAGCATATAGAACTCCAAATAGCCATAACCATATAAAACTATACCCAGACATAATAATCAACATCCCAGAAATTCAACAAAGAATAAAGTCAGTAGTAACTTCCACATACAAATACAGCCGTTTATTTATTGAAGATGTTATTTTATTTGTTTATGGTTTTCCTTTTCTTATTTTGGTTTGGAGGGAAATAAAGCACGCACATAAAATCCTAACTAAATTGCTTAATTTTTGAGTTGTTATAAAACATGCTCGGATGACTCATACATTTCCTCAGGGGTTCTGCCTTTTAGTCATCTCTCTAGCATCGAGGAAGGATTCCAATACTTTATTTCAACAGAGGACAGTGCACCAATTACTTCTTTCATGACTTGGGCCAAAGCTAATTATGCCTATGGGACTAAGAGGCACTTACAAATTTCCAACTTCACCACACTATGTGTCTACAGGTGGAAAGCCAGGGGAGAGCTAGAGAAAGACTGTTCCTTACTCAGTTGCCTAACATGTCCCTTCAAGAAAGCTCACTAATATTATTTTATAGGATAGCATAAGACAGGAAAATCTTCCAGCTGTCTCTACAGTATCACCAGCTTATTTATGGCTACTAGTTTCACACACACACACACACACACACACACACACACACACACACACACACACACAGATCTTACTAGAACACTTATTTTTTTGTGTATCTCATTTGACTTGTCTTGACACTATGCCTTTCCAGTCTTCACTGAGTTCCAGTGACAAATTTTGCAAGAATTCTATTAGATCAAATTAAAAACACCTCTGTATTATTTCCTACTGCACTTCAACAAGTATCACATAATTCAGTTTCTATTTTCTAGTACTTATAACTTTTTAATAGTAAAACAATTCTGCTATATGATTTTACTTTTATACGATGTTCCTTCTAAACACTTGGTCGTTTATGGATTCGTTTAAGGTTGGAAAAAATGATAATTTAGGAAAATTGAATACAAAGATTAAAAAAATGGATATTAATACTTTCTGAAAATCTTTGGAAATATGATTTTAAAGAAATAATGATGCTACTGTAGTACTGTTTCTCTTTTCTATCCTAAAATTTTTTTTAGCTAGCTTTGTGTTACTTAGTGGTTGGGGATTAGTCAGCAGTCTAGAGGGTGAAAGTTATTGATGACCAGATATGAGTTTAAGCCACCAGTATCTCCCTTTCTGCTCTCAACTCTTCATTCTTTCCTGTATTCTTGCAAAGCTTGATATCAACCAAGATGCTCCAGTTTAGCTGAGAAATAATCAGAAAAATAAATGTGAAACAGTATAGCTGTGTATTGTAACTTGTTTTCTCTGCTTCTTATTACTACAGTCAGTACAATATGTCCACTCCTCCTCTCCCTTGCCCCTCTATCCCCAGTCTTTCATCTTCAAATTAGTAAGTGAATGTCCATGAAAAATTTTAAAAAACAGGGAGTTTTTTTAAAAGCTCAGGTAAATATAATAGCATATCTAGAATCACTATCCCTAAGGGTACTGGAGTTACACATTGCACACGCGCACACACACACTATATATTATATGACAATATATATATTCTTATCTATCTATCTATATATCTATCTATATATGTATATATATATGCAGAGAGAGAGAGAGAGAGAGAGAGAGAGAGAGAGAGAGAGAGAGAAAGAGAGAATCTCCTATTCCACAAAACCTGTACAATTTCTCATTCTACTGTTTTTTTCTGAAATTCTGTCTTCTGCTCTAGATGAAAACTATGAGTGCAACTAAATCTATTTATTTCTTGAAATGAATCTGATTGATTTCATGTGGCACGTGAAGAACAACACCGACAAGTGCAAACATCACCTTCATATATAATCCACTAGCCAGATCACAAGGTTGCAAGGGAAAGGGACATGGGATTGTAGATTAGCCTTATGATCAGATGGAAAAGAAAACGGGCTTTAGCGAGCACATAGTAATATAAGTCAGAATCTTCTGATTTCAGCAATGAATGTCAGTTACCCCTTTAATTATGTCCCTTTCTCACCCCTACACCCACATAGTTGCTCATCTTACAAGTCTCACTCAACATCAATACTCTCATTGCAAAGATCAAGATCTCGAGGTAAGGTATAAATTCTTCCCATAGGATTCTGATGTGGCTTATTGTGACCTACTGACCTTCCAAAATGTAGAACATGTAAGTAAAATAAATAACCATAATTCCCTGTAATAAATAGTGTAAGAGTGGGAAACAACTCTCAGCAATCCACAATAAATTTGGAATCCTGCAACATAGATCTAGCAATATTCATGCCATTCTGCCTGAAGAATTTTTCTTTTGTGATATCAAAATGTATTTACCTTCCGAAAGGTTCCCTCCCACTCCCTATTTTATTGCTCAAATTTGAGGTAGAGAAAAGAGTACCTTAGTTTTGTGAAGGCTTATATGGGCTTAATTATACCTTCCTCAAATTTTTCATGCTGATGTGTATGTTAGAATGTGACTGTATTCAGAGGTATGCCCTTTAAAAGAAATTTAGTTAAAATGGGGTTATTAGGTTGAGCCTTCATCTACTTGGACATTGTACTCATAAGGGGAGGAACTCTGGACACAAATGAGTAGACCAGGAGAGAATATCATGTTAAGACAGCTGGTAGTCTTTAATCCGTCCCTGCTGGTGTAACTCAGTAAGTTTGGTAATGTATAAACAGTGGAAATTCATTTCTCACTGCTGTCTGATGGAGGTTTATTCCTCGTGGTAGTTTTCTTCTTTTTATTCTCACATGTGAGCAATATTCCAGCTCTTTTCACAAAGATATTCTTCAACATGGAGTCCTCATGATTTATTATCTTCCAAACTCCTCATGTCTTAACCCTACTGTGTTGGAATTAAGTTTTAATTCATGAGTTTGGTGAAGGAGGCACACAAGTTAAGACCACTGCAGTGGCTATCAACAGTCTAAGAGTGGGTGCTTCGGAAGAAAAGGACTATGTAAACACCTCAATCTTAAATTTAATCTTGAGACTTATAAAAAAATATGTTTGCTAAGTCATTGCATTTAATCCCCCCAAAATAAAAATATAAAAATGTGAATTACCATTAATCCCCCTCAAAATACCTGCCCTCACCTCATAAGCATTCATCTCATATTTCATGCTATTTTCTGAAGCACTTCTACAGTCTTCTTTCGTGTCTTAGTGGTGCTGTCATTGCTGCTTTGATGAACTGAAGCATTCAAAATATGTACTTTTCATGCTTATTTTCACTTTGGGGTACAGTTGGAAGTTGTGTAGTGTAAGATCTGGTGGGAAAGGAGGATGAGGGTGTGTGATAAAGCTTGTATAATCCTGCCCTTCTCTTGGATGGTTCTTGGGTGGCAATTTTTGCTGGTTTTTTTTTTATCATATCTTATAATGATCCTCATGAAAGAGAGATTGTGGAGCTGGTGTAAAATGGGAAAGAATTATAAATATGTTCAGAGCAAAGCAGAGTTTTTTGAAAGGGTTAAATGGCAAATTTTTTACTGTGATGATTTTGTAAAGTTTTTGTTCACTGTGTATTTTGACCATCCGATGTAACTTGGATGGTCAAAACAAGTAGAATAGCATCAGTGTTATCAAAATCAACAAATAATCAAAAACCATTCACAATAGAACTCACTCAAACAAACAGGAACTTGGTACTCTTTTCAGTATAGTCACGTTAGTCGTAAATATTGTATATTATTTAATAGGGAATCATCTTCAGTACACACACACACACAAAAAAAAAAACATGCAGAAATGCCTATGGTCTGCTCTACTGTTGCCATTGAACAAGATATTTTAGTTTATACTTTTGGATAAGACAAGTTTATAAAAGGTGTCACATTTTGCAGATGATGTGGTAGTATACTTGGAGAATTCCAAATAGATAATTATAAAACAGAGTAAAATTAAATAATTTGGTAAAGTCACAGTAAATAAAATTACTGCAAATATTATAGTCATTTATCTCTGAAAAATAAAAAAAAAATGGGCCAACAAGTGGTAAAGGCAATCCCATCTACATTAACAACAAGGATTTAAATGTTAGTAATTTATTTTCAAAGCTTTATTGAATCATTCAGGAAAAAATTATAAAGACATACACAAAGTATCCATGAAGATATGGAAAGAAACTTGAAAAGCCAAAATTAGGCTGCAACAATTGTTGATAAATGTGTTTTATAGGAAAAAAAAAACTCAGTGAAGTTATAAAAACCTAAATTAGTTTAGAGCATAACCCAAAAGAGATTTATAGCAATGTTATACAGATTGAACTGATAGTTTCCCACTAATTTTATGGTGAAATATAATCTTCATTGAAGGGTAGCAACTTAATTAAATTTGGTATTTGGAAATAGGGTCTTTTTGCATTAATTAACTTTTAAATAGGCCACACCAGTATAGTCTTGATTCAGTGGGACTTTGGCTTTACAAGAACAAAAGAACAGATATGAACTAAGGCTCTAGTCTCACTGTGTGAGGCACTGTGAGAATCTGCAGTCTCTATCAGTAATAAAGACCTCACTAGATGCCATGACTTTCTCCTGAACTTTTCATTCTTCAGAACAATAAGTGAAATGAGTCTACATTCATCACAAATCATATTTTTATATTTAGTTACAATGAAAGAAAATTTTCTAGAATAGAAAATTAGTACTAAGCCTCGGCATTTTGCTGTCAATAAATACTTAAAAATATAAAAGATATAAGGAATGTGTAATGAGCAGAGTTTGGAAGAGCTTAAAAAATGAGCTAGACAAAACCTAGGATGATTTAAATAGAAACTTGTAGATGATTCTGGTGAGGGTTTAGAAGACAGAAAAAAAAAAACAGGGAAAGTCTGTAATTTCTTAGAAACAGGATGAGCAATCATGAACAAATCTGGGTGATAATGTGTACAATAAAGGTCATGACAATCCATATTGGGCATAAATGAGGGAAACATTAATGAGAACTGTAGAAAACTCCAGGCTTGCTACAACATTGCAAACACCTGAATTGTATTAGGTACCATGGAATGTGGAACTGAAGAGTATTGCTCTGATATTTTAGGTAGAAAAAATTCTAATCAAATTATAAAAGGATCTGCATGGTTCCTTTAAAGAACTTACACTAAGATGGAACAGGAAATAATTTTATAATTTAAAATGAAGCAATGTGCAAAAATTGGAGAAATCTGAAAAGCAGCCAGGTCATATAAATAGCAGGAAAGTCTATTAAGGAAACGCCACATAGTAAGTGGCCCAGCGATTGAGTGCAATAAAATTGGCAAAGACAATTTAGGGAGTCTGCTGGTGACTCTCAGGACAGTGGAAGGGAGGCTTTCTCTTGTGGTCTGCATTTTGTGTCGAAGGCTTGGTCTCCATCTATCTGGAAGAGATGGAGCCTTCAGGTCATAGGTTTAGTGGAAGAAATTCATATCAATGGTAGCTTCTCCTTAACACAGGAACCCAAGCCCTCTTTCTTTGATTCCTCTCATCCAGGAGATCAGCTCCACTGTTTGTTCCCCATCCTGATGTACTGACTCAGCACAGGCCCAAGCAAATTTGAGTAAACAACTGTGAAATTAAGTCTCCACAACTTGAATGCAAAACTGACCTTTCCACCTTCAACTCAGTTTTTCAGGTTCTTTGTCAAAACAATGGAAAGTTGACCAACACACTTCCCATCACAGGCCCCAATGCCTTGGGAAGGAAGAGCTGTTCCAAGAAATCAACCTAGAGTTCTCTGAATAGGATCTCTGCCCAGGGTCACCTCAAGATGCTCCTTCTATCCTCACTTAGTGTTATGTTGTTAAGTAATTGGTCCAGAGTGTCCGGCTGTGGAAACAAGAGCCATTGTGAGTAGCAAGACTTGAGTTTTGGGAGCCAGATGAAATGCACTACATAAATGCTTGTTTCTTTTAAAAATACTATTTAAGCTTAATCTCCAAATTTGTGTAAAAAAATAGACATGGAAAAAATTGCACAGAAGCAGAATTAGTGAGGGCCTGAAAGCTGTCCCGATGGTTAAATTAATGAGTTTATAAAGAAGAATGATCTAATTTAACCATTTTGTTTCATCATGCCCGTCATGCAATGCCCTTCACTATGTCATCAGTCAGGAGGAAAGCTCTCATTGATTGGTGAATAGATGAGAATCCCAAACTCTAGAACTTCCAGGAGTGAAAGAAATAAACTTCTTTTCTTTATGAATTATCCAGTCTATGGCAATCAATTATAGCAACAGTTATTTCTTTATTTTTGGTTTTCGTTTTTCCCTTCTCTCTCTCCTTCCCTTTTCCTCTCCTTATCTGTCCCTCTCTGCCTGTCCAGTTTAATCTTTCCCTCCCTTTCTTTATAATGATGTCTTTCTCCTTTTATTCCTCAATTCCTTATTCCTTCCTTTCCTTCTCCCACTCTGTCCTCTTCATCTATTCTCTTTACCTGCCTTTATTAGTTTCTTTTCTCTCTTCCCTTTTCTATTAAGGTGTATTTTCTTCAGAATTTGGAGACTTAGTACCGTAATAATATAATGAAATTATAGGGGTAACTTTTAGGGTTTTTTTAACCGTAGATTTATCTCAAATGCATCTAAGTATAACCTCTAATATTCAAATGAGTGTCTCTCAGAAAAAAGAAGTTATTGAATTAATTATGATTATTATTTTTTGCTGAGTCACAGAGGAGCCTCAAGGCTCACAGCTGATTGTCCTCTACATGCTGACTATCCACGCTCACTGGCTTATCAACTATCAAAGGCTAGGGAAAGGATACTCTTGAGAATATTTTTGCAAGCAGTTAATGAATGCAGCTCTTCAGAAGTTTCTCTGTTTCCAATTAGTTAACAAGTTATTTTTACACCTATAGTTACAAAAAAAAGACAAATAATTGTTCTTTCTTTCTAATTTTTTTTATGAAAAAAATTTCATAACCATAGTTATCCTTTGCCTTTAAGTGATACTCAAAAACGAATGAACACTCTTACATAAACTCTGGCTAAAACAGTGACGAAAAGAAACCCTTCATATTGCTAATAATTATTCATGGTGACTCAGAATCTAAGGACTGATGTCTTAAACTTGTCAGCAGAAGCTCTGCTATTTGTTAAACTGAACAGTGTTCTGCAAAATCTTGCTGTGTCCTCTGGGGGAGAAAAACTAATAATAAAAGAAAGAAAATGTAACTATTAGGAACATGGACCTATGTTTCTAGAGCTGTAATCTTAGCAATGTGTATTTTATTTTATTCATTTATTTTTGTGGTGCTAAAGATTGAACCTAGCTCCTTGTGTATGCAGGGTAAGAGCTGTACCACTGAGCCACATCCCCTAACCCTTTACTTTGCAAGATTAATTTTTCTACAAAGCAAAGATTTCACATGTGACACATTTTCTAAAGCTCCCTTGTGGTTTTCTTAGCTCTTAAAATCTGGAATTGAAGTCAAAATCCTGTCATTAATCAAGTCATATTACTTATTATTTTTCCTAAAATATTACCAAATTTGAAGCTTCAAATTCACAGCCTGTTACCAGCTCAGGAACAGTATAGTTATATTCAGACAAATGATATCTTTGTTTTTAATTGTTTTTCTCATTTTGGAAGTACTTTTCTATTGAAGCATACAGTGATTGTTTTGTGTGTTTGTTTTTATTCATTTTAATTAGAATACAAAGAAAAAAATTCAGGAAAAATCCATTCTGGGAATAACAAGTATTTTTGAAGAACTTTATTTGTATGTCTTGGTAATAATTTAGGTAAAACTATTGGCAAAGAGAATGCTATTTACTGAAAAACTTATAAGAGTATTGTAATAATGGAAGAATAAAAGGATATTGATCAATTCTATGGAGGAATTTTTACAGAACCCCCAGTTTATTGTCTAAAATTGATAACTTCTGGAATGTCATTAAATCAAACAGAAACAGAAACAGGATTTTATTGTGGTGTGATTATTTTGAAGTCTACAGGATAAGTGATAAGAATTTAAAAATTAATGACCAATTTATTTTTGGCAGATGGATACATTCTGAAAGTTGTGTATCATGAAGCTGTCATTTTAAAAAAGAACATATATTTGAATGCTTGAAGTAGTACATTAGAACCTTAACCACCTAGCAGTTCACCCCGCTTCATGCATCCAGCACGTTTAAGCGGTGACTACCCTGGTCTTCACAGAGGACGACTCTGTTTCAACCAGCCAATACTTGTTTGGATGAGACGCACTCATGTGGCTGCTTGTTTGTTTTATGTGGATCACTTTAGGCATTTTTTTAGAACTTCATATTCACCATTAATGTTTGTTTCTAGTGAATTCTAATGATAAATTCTGGATATTTTCTTTTATTCACTTATGTTTTCTATTAAAAAATAATCTATAATTTTATACTGCAATCTATGAAAACTCTTACCATAAGGACATTACATATAATTTTTATACTTCTGTAGAACTTAGTGACATTCTTTTACAATACAAAACAGACACATTTGGGACACTTAAGACTGATTAGGAAGAACCAAAGGATCTGCAATAAATAAATATAAAAACTAACTGAAAAAGAGTAATGCTGGCGTATCAGAGAGAAAACATCTCAAGACAACACGATGCCTCCTTATTGTCAATTTTTCGTAAGATAGAAATGATCGAACTTGAAAAAAGTGAAACTGAAACAGCTTCAATACTGATCAGTGATTATAGTAATTTTATGAGTGGTGTTGATAGGCTTGACCAACATCTCAGTAGCTATTTAATAGTCAAAAACGAGGAAACAACATAAAATATTTATATACCTTCTGAAGCAAACAATATGAAACACTTTTTTAAGTGCAAAACAAGGCAGTTCAAAGAATCATTTACAATTTTGATTAGGTCTAATAGACCAAATAGTTGAAAAATAGAGGATCACAAACTCAGTCAGGACTACCATGGTTGATGCTTTCATCATTACATGTAATGAGTAGCCATTTTTTTGAAGTTATACAGACCACTGAAAAGAAGAAAAGGCCAGCATGACAGTGTAAAATGTACTGTTTAAAGAAAGAAAGTAACACAAAAGAATTAGAAAGGGACTGGGAACTGTTATAATCTCTTGATTATAACATTGCATTATATATTGAAAATTTTAGATATATTATACAAAAAATTATTGAGTAAATTTTATAAATTTTTTAAATAAAATTAATGAAAAAACATGTGCAACCTTTGTCACCCTGTATTTATTTATTTGTTCATTTTGGGGCAATAGGGGTGTTTTGGAAACAGGGGCTAGCTATACAGTTCAGGCTGGTCTTCAACTTACTTTTTATTCCAGGTTGGCCTTGAACTCACAACTATCCTCCTGTCTCAGCCTACCAAATGCTGGGATTACAGATATGGGCTACCATGTCTGGCTTGTCACTTGATACTTAAATAATGGGATCATAAGTGATTGAACTTTAAGACATTCAGAAAAGAGTTGTTTCTTGTTCTTTGTGGCACAAGTAACTTATATCAGTGCCAGTGAGTGATAATCCCTTTCCTCACCACAGCCAGCACAGAGCTCCCCAGGCAGTTTATTCAGCTATGACTTGATGATTTTTCATCACAAATTATACAACCGTCTACAGCTCATGCAGGCACTGACTGTTTCTCCTTGAATTGTAGCAAGGGTGTGTGAGGATGTAAGTGCAGACGGTGGGAGGGAGGAACTTAGAAAAATTGCAATGTTTTCCAATGTTCCAGTCAATAAGAGATGAAACCTGAGGGATGGATGACAGCTTGATTGTGTTTCTTTTCAAAGAGACAGTAGACAGAAAAAAAATATCTTATTTTATTCGGTAGCTTATACGAAGAAAATAACTCAGAAGAATAATTTGATTATTTGACTTATTTTCTATGGTTCAGTTTCTCCTTTCACAGGCGTTTTTGCATTTAAACAATTCTCTTCTCAGCTATCTCAGTACTTGCCACAGCTCTGTGCACGTGGGAGAAGGCTCAGTGACGGAAGTGGGCTACTCATCTCTCTGTTGCTAGGACTAAATGTCTAACATTCACAACTTAAAGAAGAAAAGATGTATTTTGGCTGATGATTTCAAGGGTTTTAGTCCATAGTCTGCTAATTCCAGGGCACATGCATCATGTTAGAGGCATGTGAAGAAAAACTTGTTTATCATGCAAGCCAGGAAACAAAAAGAAAGAACCCACGAGAGAGCCAGAGAAAGGACAAGCCTGGGGGAAGGGAACAAGGGAAAGAAAGAAGAGCCGTACAGATTATGTTCCCAGTGACATAAGTCTACAACAGTCCCCACTTACCTACTACACATTCAGCTATTATCAGTGGATTGTCCGCTTGACCAAAATGCCTTCCAAAACCCTACCTCTGAACACATGGAGCTTTGGGGAAACATTTTTCATCCAAACTGAAACAGCCAGTGCTATTAATCTGTAGAGAAAAAATAACAAGTGCAAAACCTAAGATTGGGAGACTTGTGATGCTAATCAAGAAAAGAGAGGAAAACAAAGCAGGTGTGGTGGGTAGGGCCAGAGAAGGTGTTTTCATGAGACAAAATTGAAGTCTTCTCAAGAAAATAATGCATGTAAGATGACTTCCACAAGACTGAACCTTATTCCAAGTGAAATTGGAAGCTATCATCTGGCTTTAGAAAAGGAAATTATACAAAATATGCTTAATGTATTCTTTCTCAGTAAGAAATAGGCCAGAATAGGGGGGAAGAATAAAAGTAGAAAGTCTAGTTAGAAGTTAACTACACCAACAAAGTAACTGTTTGCACCATGCATAAAGAAAATGAATGTTTGGTCAAAGCAGGAGTTGTATGAGACTGCAGAGTGTTTTAGCTAGTAATATGGAATCTGGACCAGACAAGCTGAACTTCATCCTCACTTTATACTAATTTCCAACTTTGAAAAATAATTTAAGGCTTTATTTATTCTCATCACAGAGAGAATAAAAATCTCTGAGTATTTTTAGGATGATTAATGGCCACTCCATGTTAAGCACATGGGACACATTCTGAAAAACAGTAAGAAGCAAATATATGAGCTGTACACACTGTCACTTAAAAATCTAGGGGCTTCTTGACCATATATGAAGGGAAGAAAAGTACAAGAATAAGAAATTAGAAAACATTGAGTATTGGATACAGATTCAGCATAATAGCTTGTGAATATGTGGTCATGTCAGAGTGATAAGGAAAATTAAGGTAGATATCAAATCTATTTTGTAGACTTATTTCATTTATTATACCTGGTAGATTTAACTCAAGTTGTCTAGAAGTGTGTTTGATACATGCATGCAGACTTAAGGTAGATATTTTACATATTGTTTTTGCTATAAATAATAGATGTTGGTATAAAAATTTATAGTCACATAAGTAGCATACAATGGATTTGGTTAGAATTGTGAGACATTTTATAAAGAAAATAACAGAAACCAGGGTACACCACCATATTTGAGGTCAAGTAGGGGAAGATGACTCAGCAAACGGACTGAAAGAGACATATACCATGGAGAAGGATATAAAAGTCATATTAATTTTAAGTTAAAGTAAGAAAAATTAAAATATATTTTATGCTAATACAGCTTGGCTTAAATTCCCTGATCTCTGGGGATAAACGCTATAGTTTTTAAATTTTTAGGGAAATTGCATCACAATATCTAAGAAACATGCTACTTTTTCTAAGAGAAACTGTTTTCTATTTCTTAGAAGAAAGGTCTGGAATGACTGATAGATCTATACTGTGTGACTGACAAGGTCATCCAAATCACAGGAATAAAAAGCTTCTCGAATATTGGAATGAAAAGGTCACCATACAGGTTTGGTACTGTGGTCTCTCTTTCTCCAGCTATTGCTTTGTCTATTCTTACCATTAAATTCTTCTAGATCATGTAAAAAATGAAATCTTTTGTCTTGGAAAAATTTCAGAATTTTGGAAGAAATAAGATTTTATATTTCTAGATTTAACTAACTTAATTACATTTACTAAATTAATATAGTAAATTAAAAAGAATATATCTACAGCATATTGTCACAGGATATTATATGTAACGTCCCAGTTGTATTACCAAGGAACAATTTTTAATTAAAATTATTTTGAATTAAAGTTATTATGTACCTTATTATAATATAGTAATTACTTTTTTATTATTTAAAGAGAAAGAAACAGAAAAAAAGATACATGGAGTAAAAAAAGGGTGTAAATAATACAGAATTACAGAAAAATAAGTGATAAGAAATCACCAGTTGATTTGCTACATATTGTCATCTTAGAAATAGTTGTTCAGGTTACAAAATTAAAGTATGTAAAGTGACATTCAAATAGTGACACTGCCAACAGTTCTGCTCAGTGATCTAACAAAAACTTAATAATATGGTTATCAGTCCTACACACTTGTTTTTTATCTTAAAGAGGGTAAGATTAAACATATAAAAACAATTCAAAAATAAACAATTTAAAGAAATACAGATTTCAAAGCAAGTCCACTGGAGATATTCACTGTTTATCCAATTGTCTCTAGTTTCTTCCAAATAGTTGTCCCCATCTTCACACACTTTAAATACATACTGCATATTATAGAACTAATCAACTCATTACAGGATGATGAAGGCTTTTTAGGTCTTCAAGAACTGACATTGGGGAAGACAATAATAACTACCATAGTGTCTCTCATCTCTTTGTAGTAGCAGTCCTTATCTTTACGCATGCTGAAATTGAACTTAAGAGACTAGACTAATATCACTCTGAATGGCAAATAATAGTATTGCTAGGTTTTTATATCATAATGCTACAGAATTAGCATTGGGTTTCTAGTGTCTCTTGTTCAGAATATCTGTTCATTACATCTTGCATTATATAATCTGTTCTCGTAAACAATTTTTAAAAAAAAATCTCATGTGTGAATTTCTACATGTATATCTATCCTCTCTGTATTATAGGGAAAAACAAATCATAACAAGACAGCAAAACATGCAATGAAAAAGACATATAAGACTACAATATTAGGCAATCTACCATAGTTACTATACTTTCTCTTGTTATTTTCAATAGACTTGTCCACATCATCAGGCTTAATATAGTTAAGCATAGTATATATAGCTATTTTTATAAAAACACAACTTTAAAAACATTGTAGGACTTGAGAGCTGTCAATAATCAAAACCGGTATGGATATCTTTTACATCTTGTCATCTTCAGAGTAGTTGTCTCTACTTTTAGGGTTGATACTATCAAGCATAACAAATTCAAACAAAATCAGCTACGGCAAAACCATGGTCTAATGAATCAGATTCAAATAAGATCAGTCATAGTAAGATAATGTAAGTAATACAGGGTTTCAGTTTACGTTAATAGGAAATTAATGGTAGTTATCATGGTATAACTTGCTATTTTTGGGTTAGATGTCTGTGCCCTCAAATCTGAAATGAGTGGGCAGACCGAAACAAATTAAATTCAATTTAAACCAGGCGATAAGACTACTGTGTCTTTTAAATTCTGATACACCATTAACAATGATCTCTGCCTTTTTTATAGTGTATCAAAGCTATCTATACTAAAGATTATAGCTTACCATCTCTGCCTCATGTCTGCTACTCCACTTTATTGCTATAATTTATATGCCTTACTCCCTCATTCCACTGTCTGCCTCATTCATTGAGGCCTCTCTGCCACTGTTGCTGGAAGCCTGGTATCCCTTCCTCTCTCTCTTTGGAATGTCCTTCAACACTCTCTGTATGGTTGGGTTGGTGGCTATAAACTCCCACAGTTCCTCCTTATCTTGGAAGCATCTTGTTTCTCCATTAATTTTGAGAGAGGGTTTTTCTGGGTATATGAATCTTGGTTGCAAATTATTTTCTTTCAGGACTTGGAATATTTCCCCCCATTCACTTCTTGATTTGAGAGTTTGTGTTGATAAGTCTGTTGTTATCTTGATAATTTTCCCATTGTAGGTTATCTGCTTTTTTCCCCTGGATGATTTTAGTATTCTCTTCTTTTAGTGGATTTCTGGAATCTTGATTACTGTATGTTATATGTCTGGGTGTAGATCTGTTTTGGTTGTAGGTAGCTGGAGTTCTGTATGCCTCTTTTATCTGGATATCATTTCTTTTTCCTATCCTTGGGAAGTTTTCCTTTAATATATCTGTGAGTATTCTTTGTATTTCATTTTTGCTTGTTCCTACTTCCTCACTCAAATGCTTTATTCTTAAGTGATGTATCCTTTTGTCATCTTCTAGCCTTTGAATTGTTTCTTTCTGGTTCCTCATTATTTTTAAGAGGTCTTTTCTTTCATGATCATATGTCATAAATCTCTCTTCAAGTTTCAAAAGGCTAACTTTTGTTTCTGTCAAGGCACTTTGCCAGTGTTCAATGAAGTTTTTAGTTTCCTGGTAATCTCTTTGGATCTGTTTCATGTGTCCTAGATTATGTTTAAATTTTTTTTTCAGAAGTTTCTCTTTCTTTTCTGATTTCCTCTGTTCTTTTATCTGTGTTCTCCTGGGAGGGCTTATCATTTCTTTTATTAATCTCTTTATATCTTGCCTCACTTGGATTAGAAGTAAAGTTTTAAATTCATCTATGAGGTCATGAAGGTATTTCTTTTTTTCGGCTGATGCTGTGTCTAGTATTGGATGGTTACTGTGCTGGTTCTAGTCTGTGTTTACTTCTCCTGGGCTTCTTTTCTCACATTTGGCAGCTGGAAATTTTTTTTTAAATTTCTATCTCTTGTCATGTTCCTGATTTCTTTTAGACTGGTGTGTCCTGGGGGTCTCTGGCCCTCTCCCTATTGCTTAGGGTCTTTCTGAAGCATGCTGGCTGGGGTTTTTCTGCCCTCCTCAAATTGCTATTACCTGAGCTATCTTAGGCTCCCTCCCAGAGGCTTGGAATGGTGCGGGAACACTCACCCCAGGCCACATAGTCCAGAGTTCAGGGCACAGGCAGGCAGGTCCAGTTCCTGGAAGCTGGTCGATCATGGCAGGAAACTGGAAAGTTCTGATTCTGTATTTTTGATTATTGTCTGAAGAGGTGTTTTCAGAAGCAGCTTCTCTGGGCTCTGTTCGTGCAAGCAGCTCTATGGGGCTCCAGTCATGGGGGCCTGGTGGCAGCAAAGACACACTCGCCCACCTGGGGACCTTGGGGGTGCTCTGGCAGCAGGGGCCTGCTTAGTCCGATGCTGGTGGCTTGGGTCCTAGCGTGAGCCGCAAGTGCGAAGGTGGCAATGCGTCCTAGCAATGCAGTCCCAAGCATGCGGGGCGCAACTTGCCCTCTTCCTTTTGCCCTCCTGGATGCGGCCCAGATACTGGGAGGTGGCGGTGGTGGGGTGGTGGCAGGGGTGGGGGCAGCCAGTGAGCGCCGAGTCATTTCACTCCCCCAGCCTCTGTCTGGCCCCTGGTGACAGAGTTGGAGGCAAAAGCTAGAGGCGGTGGCACGGGGATGGCCTGTCTCACTGGTGGCCGGAGGTGCTCAGGGATCGAAGGTGGCACAGACAGCCAGGAGTGAATGTTTGATTCGTTTTTCTCACCTTAGTTTCTTCTTGGGATGAGAGAATTCCTCTCCCTCTCTTGGAGGCTCCTCTTGTTGTATTATGTCGAGTTCTGAGTTGACTAGCTCATGGAGCCACTATATCCGGCTGTTATCTATCTGCCATCTTAGCTCCGCCCCTAATATAGTAATTATTGTAGTTCATATTTTTGAGAACTTATATGTTGATGCTGATAACAGATTTCTAAAGATAAGCATTTAGATGGTTAATGTGAATCCAGAAAAAAAATATAAGGCCCAGGCAGAAAGTGGAAACTGATAAGAAAACAATACATGCTCCAGAAAACACATGTAAAATGGTCTCCTAGCAAACAGAAGTTGAACTCTGCAGCCTCAAAGTTGCCCAAGAAGTTGGTGGCAGAACCAGAATAAAAGATCAAGGTGACCCAGTTCAATCAATGATAATGTAAGTGTCTGTGCTCATATTAAGTGTGTAAAAGAAGCATCACCATTCAGAGGAAAAGAAAATAACTGAGTCTTTCATAAAGAGTCTGTTTGGCCAAAACTTTGTGTGACTCTGGAACTTCCTCTTACGCCTGTTTATATACTCCAATTTCAACAAGGAACCTCAATATGCCATTTTGGCAAGAACTCACCATTACTCTCCGTATCTTGTTGTTTTTCTGATAATTTCTCATATGCTTGGCAGGTTTTTTAGTAAGGATTCTACTGGATATTTTAGACAAATTCGTCTTACAGTTGGTATTTCCTCTCAGTCATTTTCTGTCCACCAACGCCCACTATTTGTGTGGTTATAAATTTCTAGTGGCTCATGTTATACTCAGATACGAGCTCCATCTTGGTCTCCCACAGAAAGAATCCCTAGCATTGTATCTCACAGCTATCATACAGCTGAATAGAGACTTCCTTACTATGTCTTAAGTTTCACTGAATAATTTGTCTTCAACATGATACAGTCCTAAGTTTGTATCCTGACTTTTTATTTGGTAGCCATGCACTGTAGAATTGCTTTCTTCAGATTCATTCATTGTAAGAGTGCTAAGTATTTCTCACATACTATTCCTGGGAGAATAAAATAATATATTAAATAAGCTGAAGTCTTCACATAGAGCAAGTTGTTGATAAATATTAGCTATTAATTGTCAACAAAATGACTGGTCAATCTCACTATGTTTTAATATTTGCACTCAAATGATAACACAACCAAACATGTGAGGGTAAGCAATAACACACATTTTATAACTAATGAGTGATATATTCAGCATAGGTGCTCAGAAGTAATCCTGCCCAAACATTAAAATATCATTGAAGGAAGAAATCTTAAATGAACTGGGTCCCATTGTGAAGCTAGCAAAAGACTTAAATTCTTCTTTGCAAAACTGCATTCCCATACCAACTACACTGAATTTGTCTTAATCTTTTTAAAAGCATGAGCTACCATGTCAGGCCCAAGTGTTATTAAAAACTAATACACTCTTCAAATGATAAGTCTGGTGAACTAATGTAGCCACATTATGAAGAATGATTTCTAACTACTTAATATTAAATACCATAATTTAATATTCATTATATTAATTTATTAACTCCTATCTGTTAACATAGTAAAAATAGTAAAAATAAAACTGTTTCCTTTTCCTAACATAAAGCTGAACAGTTTTCTTAGTACATGTTTGCAGTACAGAATGCTTTTGTGTGTGGAGTTGGTACACGTATGTAACACATGTTTTTTATTTTTTTGTTGTTGTTTTTGGTACTGGAGATCAACCTCAAGACTGCACACTTGCAAGGTAGCCACTTGCACTGCTGAGCTAAATCCCCAGTAACTCATCTTAATTCCTTGCTTAATCCATTTTCCCCTCTATTCTTTCTCTTCTTCCATTTATTGATCTCCTTCCCACTTGTGAAAGATCAATCTCCCTGCTTCCTGTTATCTTTTACCTTGATGTTTACTTGTAATTATAGGTTCTCATAAGATAAATTATGTGATATTTAAGACTTTGTGTGTGATTTATTTTACTTAAATTATGGTCTCAAGCTACATCCACTTTCTTACAAATGACTAGTTTATTCTTTATGGCACAATAGTACTGTACTGTGTCTAAGTGCCACATTTTCTTTATCCAGTTATCACTTGGCAGACACACAGACTGCTGCCAAGATTACTGCTATTATGAACTGTGCTACTATAAACATGAATATCCTTTCATCACTGTGAGATCATATCTTTTAATTTGAAGTTCTAATAAGCATTTTAATTTAACAAGCCTTAAACTCATCTCTTCACTTTCCACAAGTTACAGTTTGTATCTTCCTTTGTTCTGATCAGCCTCCCAGGTTCCACGTTCAGTATATTAGCTTTTTTAGATTTATTTTTTTAAAAAAAATATTTATTCACTCTGCTACAGCAACTGTTAGAAGCCACCATCACTCACCTAGGTCAATGCATCACCTTACCCAGAGTTCTCCAGACAGCCCCCCCCCAGAGTCTATAGAATAATGATCTTGAAATGAATGTTTTCCTTTTATTTTCACAAATAAATTGTTCTTATTTTTCTTCATTTTTTATTAGCACATGTTTTCAATATACAGTGATTACATTTAACTTGAGGCATTGGTACATGTACATCTTTATTAATTTTTATTTGTCCCATGTCCCTCCACTCCCTGCCTGAAACTTGGAACTTTTGTGCTTCTAGCACAGTTTATAATAGTTAAATCTTCATATGCCCTACATGTCCAATTATGGATGGGTGGATACAGAAGTGTGTTTATGCAATACAGAGTACTACTGTGCCACAAAAAAGTAAATATAAATAAATTAATCATTTGTAGAAACATGTGTGCACCTTGAGAACATAATATTAAATAAATAAGATACACAAGCTTAAATATTGCATGGTTTCTCTTGTAATGAGAGTCAGTCAATTTCCCTTCCTTCATATATATATATTTTTCAAAATATATTTTTCTAAATATATTTCAAATATGTTTATTTCACATTAAAATAAATATTGAAATTTCGTATTAAAATAAATGTATTTATATATATATATATATATATATATATATATATATATACACATACATATGAAATAAGCTAGAAGATAAATAAGTAGGAGGTAAGTAGATCTGTAGACCTTTTAAAGATGGATGGGGAACAACAGAGGGATGACAAGAGAGGGTAGAGAAGGGGAGTGGAAAAAGGAGACATTAGTTCTTATGGCCAGATTCTCCCAGGCCCCCGTCCTCCTCTTCGTACAGGCGCTATGCTGTGTCATGCACAGCCCCTCACAATCCTGCCCAACACCACCTCTGGGCTCAGCTCCCATTAATTTAGAGTTGTACTTGCTTGCTTGATATTCCCTGACCTTTCTGAGCGAAGCCCTGTCTTCTATTCTTGTGGGTCCCTCTGGCCAGCTCTTTTTTTTCTTGACACCCACAAGCTGCACTCCCACACACTGTCGGGTACTTGCTTAAATACCTTTTAGTTTATTAAGAACTTCATTTCCTACCCATATATAACGGCATCACTCCATGAACTCCTTTTCCTCCATTTTCCTTCATATTTCATTATAACTTGCATATATTTCCCTTTCTCTTTTTCATATATTAAATACTGTCTTATGTAATGATTTGCTAATTTGTTATACCTGTCTCTAATAACTAAACAGAGAAGTGCATGAATGCAAATCTTTATTTTTCTGGGCTTTTGAGTTGGGCTTGTGATGAAGTGATTGCACACGAATTTTTGATCAATGAAAAAATGAGCCAGAAAAAGTGATCTGTAAAATGTTCTATTTAATGAGGTGAGATACTGTATCTTATTGCAGATGTATCAACCCAATCTGAAAATTCACTAATATTTTAATGAATATCTTCCATAATTTTTGTATTCATTTTCTTATCCACACCTGCTCTCCACACCACAGCCTCCTGCCTCAAAGCAAGATGTGGGTGGGGGCAAAGCAAGCACCACCGGGCATTTGCTATTAGCCACTTTCTTGAAAATACTGATGCTTTTCTCTTTGTCCAAGACTAAAAACTTTGGTATGATCAAGGGATGACAAAGAAAATGTCATTAGTGATCAACATTCACTTGTCATCCATCTGTAAAGACTTGAACTGAGTTTGAGTTTCAAGTTGTTTTAGAGAAACACTGATACTTATTGTGGGAAATGTTTACACCATGTGCATATATGACTATGTGTTTAAGGGTCTACATTAAGAAATACATGAGTCACAAAATAAACTCATCTATCTAGTGTTTTTAAATCTTCAGATCTCTAAAGAAGCTAAGATATTGGACTTTTCCTACTCAGTCTGATTCTCCTAAAACATTTATTTTGATGGGTACCATTCGAAAATATAATATTTGTCATGACCATTAATACATTTCTGAAGTCAATTTCTGCCTACATTTAAATTAACAGTCTATTTGGTTGTTGGTGTCTATGACATTGAACCTCCAGCAAAATAATTCTAAAGATAAAAGAAAATTCAGTGCAATTTCCAGATTGAACTCTTAGAAGGGATAAATGCAAATCTTCCCGCTTCTGAAGGTAGTGTATACCACACAAGCAGAGCCCACAGCTCCACCTTTTGTCAGGCATTGATGGCTATGACATTCTTTGTCATGCTCAATATCTGGATTTTTTCTTGTCCTTATTGGGGGTGCTGGGAATTAAACCAAATCATCAGACTGAGCTACATCCCTTCTCCACTTTATTTTACACTGAAAGAAGGTCTCTCTGAATCATTAAATTGCCTAAGCAGGGATTGAATTTGTGATCCTCTTGTCTCAACATCTCAGAGTTCTGGGGTTACAGACATGTACCACTAGGCTTTCTTCAAATTCTTTTTCATTAACTTAACATATTAGTTTTCTTCTAAGTTTCTGAAATTGAGACCCTCTTTGAAACCACTATTTTTCAATTTATTTTACTTTTACTCAATGTTAAAATGATGTATCTCTGTAAGTTCTTTTTAATGAGTTTTTAGTATGTAATGAATGCATACTTCTTTCTTGAGGTTGTAGCTTCCTTATCATTTTATTATCAACCAGGAGGAGGAGAAAGGGGAAAACAATCTCTTGCATAGACAACCTAGCTGGAAACGTATCAGGGCTCCAGTTCATTGGAGTGAAATCTTCCTACTCAGAATCACTTTATATATCTGATGACTGCTTTGCTTTAGCAAAATATTCATGAACACACACAGAACTAATATCTTTTATAATTCTATTACATTCAGATGATAATTTCAATAGTTTCGTTAAAAATCTGAAGGTATGGTATATTTTCATATGAATGAGAAAAGTAGATTATCTTACTCTATGTTGACACCTGAATGGAATTGAAGAGTGACTTCCCCCTACCTTCCTGCACATGAAAAAAAAATTAATCTAAGAGAGACAGAGAAACAGAGGTAGAGATAGGGACAGGGACAGGGACAGGGACAGAGACATTCTATCATAAGCATTACTTGTTTGGTCCTTTAAGCATTTGAGTTTCCAATCTTTGTTACTGAAATCTACAATCTCAACTAAATCTGTAGTTATGACATTTGTAATAGGAATGTAAACAGATCAATTCAGAAATGTTTTATTGCATGTCTGCTACCATAAGACCAGAGTGAAACTCCATTATCCAAAATGTGCATTTCTTAAGAATCTCAAATAGAAAATTTTATATTTAGTTGATTTTAGCTCAAAGTAAATCTGAAACCTTTCAGGTGAAAGTTGAAAACACCAGAAACAAATTAGAATACCACACAGATTTATATATTGGTCCATAGGAAGCTACAATTTTCTCAAGAGATACTAGTCATAGAATTCTAGGAACAATAAAACGCTGAAAATTCTTTTACAGCTACTTTTAGAGTAGCCTAAATTGATTTAATAGGGTTCTGTCAAGTCAATTCATTCTCTTAACTCGTAGGCTGTGTCAGCTTAATTTGACTTGTGGCTGAACACGGCCATCCAGCAATTACAGGCCTGCACAGAGTTTGATATATGAACCATGAGATCAGCCACCTGAAGAGTGAAACCAAAGCTTAAAAACTTATGGTCTAAATTCTCTGTAAATGGAAATCACTAAATGATGTTTTCACACTCACTAAATGTATCTCTTCATGTCAGTAATAAATTATCACATGTACTTATTAAACAACAATTAAACTGTGGTGATTATAGTTCATTTAGCCATAAGTAACACTGAATATTTAAACAATAATATAATATTTATGCAGAGTGACTAGCATATCATGTGTGCCTTTTATTTTCTTCAAGTTTAAATACACTTCTGGTGGTCAATGCGTGTGTTGGAATTGGCCATGTGTCACTAGATACTTAAAGTATCCTCTAATGGCTTGTTACTGCAGTTAACATTTACCAAGCATTTTGTATGGTTAGGTAGTTTTCTAAAAGCATCATGCACATTCTCTCAAATAGCATTTTGAGGAAATTCTTATATAGAAGAGGTTTTAAATGGGACTTGAAAATGTGGTATGACTTGATCAAGGCCAGAAAATTAATAACCATTGAAACCAGACATGGATTTTGGTGGACTACAATGAATTTTTGGAGACTGTTGCATAAATGCCTTTTCAATATGTCACTGTGGCAGAATCAAGACTATGACCCTAAAAACAAAATATTCATTTCTGTGTACACTTTATCCAGGTGCTAGGTACTCATAAAGTAAAGGAGATGATTAACTAAAGGTATCAATTGTAGCACTCTATTTTGCAACAGAATTTCAAAATTGTATGTTTATATTTTTCAAAATAAAATTTAACATGTTTGTTTTACTCCTCATTGAAGTTTGCTCCAAAAATTGTTTTAATAGTTTTGTCTTGCACCCTCTAGTTTCGTACAAGTATTTAGCAATTAGTGAGATGTTAGATACTATGAATACAGAATTAAATACACTACACATGTAACTTAATTGTAATAGTCAAATGTAGTACTACACAGTAAAATGAATGCTGTATAATGAAAATACTTTGCAATGAGTATAGATGAGTGAGTATAGATGTCAGCAATTTTTAGTTTGTTAACAATCTCAATGGAAGAAGCACACATTGAATCGTCAGTTTTAAATGCAATAGATTTTTAAAATGTTTGTACATTTTTACATTAATAATCAGACAAGATAGCTAATAATATGGTTAAATCAAATCACTAAATCACAAAAGATTATAAGTTCTTATAATTACTGATTCAATGTTATAAACATTGCCGCCTTAACATTACAGATTGGATAGTCAAGGCCAAAGGTGGAGGGGAAGAAAAAGTTATACCAGGGTAGAAGATAAATGATTAGATTTTTGAGAGATACATGTAGCTGTTTTGCAAATATTTACCAAATGCTAAGCAATGTCAGTCCACTTTAGATCTTTTGTGTAATTTTAAACCAGTAGCTTCTTCCAGGAGCTTCTGCTTTATTTTAGGTATACAAATTTAAAGCAGACTCAAAGTCTGCTTCAAGCCAAAATTACCTATGTACCTGTTTAATTTATTGTCTTTGACTACAAGTACTCAGAAACCAGACCTACACTGTTATGACACTAAATGCAATTTTGGTAGATGACATGTTAGCTAAATATTTTTTCTATTAAGTTTACCTGGGTGGATTATCAAGATGTGTTACAATTAAAAAGCCACTAAAGTAAGCTTTCAGAGTAAAATTTATTTAAAATTCAATGAGGACCTGGAACTTTTCACCTAAGTGGGCTGAGAAGTGAACTTTACCCCTGCCAAGCCTTGAAGTGACTACATTTCCAGTTAATGCCCTGATGTAACCTATTGAGAGACACAGATGTGGACGCAACGGTGAAACCATGCCCCAATTCATGATGCAGCGTGATTGTGAGATTGTGATGCTTTTTGGTTTAGCTGATAAATTTCGGGGTAATTGGTCACCATAGATGATAACTAATACATGTTTATTTGTCATGTAGACTCTATTGTATTTTGTACGTTAAATTGCATATATTATCATACAAAATAGTGCTAGCTTTATAAGTAAAAAGCCAATAGGCCTAGAAAGAAGTACTTGAATTTGATTTTACCTGCAAGATGGTAATAGTACGGTCAAAAATGACAGGAAAATACAAAATACAGTGGTGCAAATCATGAGCTTAAGAGCATAGGTTCTGGTATCACAATTTCTACACCTAAGCCCAGATTTATTTCTTGCCCATTGAATGATGAGGGTAAATTTATTTCATTGTCATAAAATATAATTTCCTTATCTAGAAAGTAAAACTATATTCTGTGTTTACCTCATTGTGTTATTTTGAGGTTTTACTGTGCTGTTTCAATATTGTTACTTATCAAACATGTTACATAAAGAAAAGTGAAGGATTAAAATTAATACAAACATGTATATAATCTTTCCTTTTGTCTAAAAATTCTAAAAGCTCCACAGAGATATACAATAACAAAATCAAATTTTATGCAAATATTTAGTCACAAGTACCATTATACAATATGAATGTCAGTGCCAAAAAGAAATTAATAAGGACAAATCTCTTAATTTTCCTTGTGAAGTAGGCTAATTAAGATTGTAAATGATAGGGATGAACTGAAATATTACACGCAAAATCAGTAGAAATATTTTACAAGACATACAGAAAATTGTAACAATTAGAAGGCGATACTCTTTAAGGGGTTTGTTGCTGGTTTGGCAATCATCTGAAGATTATGTCAATTTATTGATATCTCTGAGAAAGGTTTTGAATGATTTGCCTAGGCCTTCTTCCTCTCCTCATTCATGTTTGAACACGTTTTCTCAGTGACATCAGCAACATTTCTTATTTGTCAGTGAGAAACTGCTAAGAAGCATTAGTATACATATCCTGAATTTTAAGAATGCTCTGAAAATCTAGTCTAACACTTAAAACCAAAGAGGAAGAAAAAAAAATTTCAAATTAATTAACAGGCATCAAAATCATTTCTAATAGACAAAGTGAGGAAAAACACTTATTACAAGATGTTGCACATCAAAATTCATGGAATAAATAAAGCCTTAAAATGAGACTATGTATAGTGTCAATAATGTCAAAAATTAAACAAAACAGTTTGTGATAAGTTGCCATATTTGCAGTGAATGAGTTAGCCTGACATAGTCTCATGGACAGTGGTAAAAGACAAGAAACTATGAGGTCAGAGGCAAAGGTTAATTTATTGTTGCTCAATAGCAGTAACCAGGTTATCATCTGTAACACTGCCATCCCTGAACTCTAGTCCCTACAGGAGGAAGGTAATGGGTCAACCACCATCTACACATATTATCATTTGCATATAAAGAGACCTTTGACTTTAAAATGTCTAGTAACCAAGCTCCAAGGGAAGATATTATTTTTATTACACTGAACACGAAACAAGCTTGGCCCAGGCTATAGATGCATGCAGAACACCTTATTTGTTACAACAACATTTTTAAAAAGGTAGACTGGACACAGTGAGCAGTGCCTGTCTTTGATTGCTAGTCATGCACAAATGTAAGAGGGGCAAAAATTACAAATGAAAACTGGCATCCAGGTCTCAATCATTGCTTGCCAGCACATTAAACTGCTTTCACCAATTGGATTATTTTGCTCAGTTTTGAACACCATAGTTTGAAATCCATAAGAACTACAAAATGTCCTTTCAGATTTTCAGGAGAGTATCAAATGTGGAAAATTGTTTCCTTGAGAAGTCTTTGAACTGTAAAGTATGAAAGAAAACATAAAAGGAAACTTGTTGACCACTTCTAATAATTGAATGTCTGCCCTTTTAGAAGGTGAGAAATAAGTCCCTCCTCTGCCACTTCCCAATGGTCAGCTCAGCTATGCCGAATCAGTGCTCTCAACTAAATCCTATTTCACAAGCACGGTCTCAGAAGCAGTTCAGGCAGAACCCGTAGAAAACACACAATCTTTCAATTTCTTAAAATATGATTCCATGAAACATATTTGTCTGACTTAAAAGAAATCATTGCTCTGGAAAATACAAGTATCATGAATTAAAGATATTTCAAGTCTGTGGATATCTGAATTAGAGGAAAAGAAAGTTAATCAATATTGAGATGTCTGTAAAGAATGGTAATGAATGTATAATTTAGAAGAAAGTACAATGAAAAATACAGGGCACTATCTAACAAGTAAGGTCATTAATATATTAAGGATCTAGAAGGGCATCTTCCCAGAAATTCTATTTTCAGATAAATACAATTCTAACCGAATGCAACTGTAGTTGTAACTGAATTATATGCACTGACTTTGTAGGCATATTCCAATAACTTTATTTTACATTGTGGGAAATGCTGGCATGAAATGCTCCCAGTTAAATTCTGCAAAATCCTATACAACCTGTAAGCTAAGGATGGGTATGTATGTTACAGAGGGTAGAAAGAAATATGAGTGAAGATAGAACTCAACCAAAATACGATTTTTAATCTTCTACAGATGACAAATTCCTCACCCATGAAAAAATGACAGGAATATATATTTCTTTCTTTCTCCTTCTTTTTTTTTTTTTTTTTTGTACCTGGGATCGAACTCATGACCTCATGCTTGCCAGGCAGGCGCTTATGCCACTGAACTAAATCCCAGGCTACAGAAATATTTTAAACAAACAATAAACAAATCAATCTAGACAGGATTTTGGCTCATGTAAAAAGTTCTAGAAAGTTGAATTAATAGAAAAGAAACATGTCTGAAAAGTAATGTTGTCAAATGTTTCTTCCACACACAATGTTATATTAAATATATATAAATTGACTTTCAGTGTAAAAAGAAACTTTCAGATATTTCTTCATACTTTCCACTCTCACTACACATCAGAATCACATGAGAAACATTTTAAAAATATTGACTCCACAAGGGATTTTGATACAATGGTCTAGACATTAGGATTTTAAAATGCTGTTTGTATAATTCTGACAGGAAGCTAATGTGGAAGAAAACTCTTTAAAATTTAAATTGATGATTTCAGAAGACTTAAAAAGAATATTTGTCCAAGAAATTCTTTACTATCAGACAGTAGAAACATACCCTTGGAGAAGAAACCACGTTTTGGCAAACTTGAGTTGAAATTCAAATAGTATCATGGAGAATAGCAATTTAAATGTATCAAATCCTGGTAAATAGTAAATGCTTATTAATGTCAGAACTGATGGCTTGCATCAAGTCCCAGGTTCCTGTCCACATGGTACAGATGCTTTATTTAGAACATTATACATTATGAGTCATATTCTTAATAATAAATCGCTGTGTCCTTAACAGATCTTTCAGTGACTTGGTAATCAGCTATTAGCATCAGTCAGTAACATCTGTCATGAAGTATCTCCTCATTTAATAATTACTATTGCAAATCAGATAGGGGGCACTTAAAATGTCAAATACCAAGTCATTAGCAACATGAGAAGACCAAGACTGAAGATTTTGGAAGATTCAGAACTGTCAGAGTGTGGTACAGATTTTAGTTATCTAGTCAAGGGTTGTAAGATTTCCTCTGGGAAAAAGAGATGAATCTTATAGACAAAAGTACAAATAATTTGTGGACGATGGGATGAAAATATAACTAATATAACAGAGGTTAGCAGAAGTTTTAAAAAATATTTGACCTAGAATACCAAGATATCTGTATCCATACAGTTGCCAACATGTGCAATATACTGTTAAAGAGAAGTTAATAAGAACAGAGATG
This sequence comes from Cavia porcellus, assembly GCF_034190915.1. Classification (NCBI taxonomy): domain Eukaryota; kingdom Metazoa; phylum Chordata; class Mammalia; order Rodentia; family Caviidae; genus Cavia; species Cavia porcellus. The sequence goes on along the minus strand of NW_026947484.1, from coordinate 227,387,087 downwards.
AACTTTACAGAAGCAGTATGAGTAGTCTGTCACTAATGTGAATTCACACAGTTTTATTTTAAGTTTTCAATAAGAATCTTATAATCAATACAGGTCAAAAATACTAGTTAAATTAAAAATGATAATGCAAAGATTTATTAAATTCTAATCTACTTATATAAAATACACATTGTTGTATTCCTTAGCTTAATTTTTAAATATTAAGATCATGTTTTAAATTAGAGAACTCTAGCAAGGGACAGTAGTTTTAAATAAAGGAATTATATAATGTTTAAACTACTAGCACAATTAAGCAGAAATTCACAGAGAATATCTTATAGATAATATTTAAATGGATATAAAATCATTTACACATACATAGATATCCTTGATGTTTGTTGTAAAAATCTCTTATTTACTTAATTACACTTTAAAAAATTTAGCTTGTTATCTTGAAGTAATTATAAATGTATGTGATTTGTAACACTACTAGGTACACTTTAGTTTCTTCCTTAATGATCACACCTAGCAAACCTTGAACACAAAGGCGCTTTTAATAGGCTAGACTCAATAATTCAATTAAATGTGTGCCATTTTTAATGCCTTGGGAAATTTTCTGAGAGCTTGCACCAAGAAAACAGGGCTTAAAGTGCAAGATTCCTTGTTCTTCCTTCTCAGGACCCTTCAGAGAAGATTTGCCGAAGGAGAAGGTTATATAGCAGGCACACTACACATTTCGTGATTCTGGTCATTGGAAAACACATGTACAGTACCTAACTTTATTTTCTGTTCATCCTCAAAAGAATTCATCTTTGGCTTCAAGTGATCACACTCTCCTTTATCTACCTAAAAGAAAATTGATGATGTATTCTTTCAGGGAAGAAAACACCATTTCTAGTATTCATTAGTAGCAAAATCTTTATTTATCAACATATAGATGCTCTCTATAAACTACACAAAAATACAATTAGTAATCAAAAGAAAGATGATGACAAGAGCAGCAGATCAATTAATCTCAATATTAGGGTTATCGAAGATTTAAAAAGTATTAAAAGAGGTTGGCCTCAGCCACTTAGCTAATAGATCAAATATGTAAAGCAATTCGTTTTATGTATGTATTATATATATACATACATATGTAAAACAACTCTTTATATAATATATACATATACATATATATATATACATATATATATATATATATATGGGTCCATGATTTGTTTATAATACAAAGGAACAAAACAACAGGGAATGTCTTTCAGTACACAGAGTGTCATTAACCAGATAGGATGCTAAACAATATTAAGTTGAATGAGCTAAGAATTTTTTTCTTAAAAATGGAACAGATAAAAATGACTATTTTGCTTTTATTCAATATAATATTGGAAGTCCTAAGCAATCAAGCAGGAAAAAGAATTAAAATTTTGGAAAAAATAAATTAAATATCTTTTTGCAAAAGTTACTACCTTATATATGAAAACACTAAATGTTCTACCAAAACCTGATTAGAACCAGTAAATGAATTCACCAAAGTTTCAAAATATGGAAGCAAAATAAAAAGTCAATATGCTTCTACACACCAACATCAACAATCCAAATAGAAATCAAGGAAGTCATCCCATTTATAAAGGCTATGAGACAATAAAGTGAGGGAGCCAACATAATTCCACAGTTAAAACTACAAAACTCTGCTAAAGAAAGTAGAAGAGGACATGAGAAATGAAAAGACATTGGAAGCATCAATAACATCATAATAATAATAGCATTCCATACATTCAGTGTAAGTTTGAAAATGATATTTCTCATCTTACTCTAAAGTCCTACTATGCTTTTGTTCTTCTGTTTCCATTGGTTCTGTCATATTATATTATATTGGATTTTATTATATATGATAGTATTAAACAAATTTTCTATGGCAAATGATATAATACAGTAGCCATTGTTCATTCTCTGTTATTTGGTTCTGAATGCCCTGTAATGCTTTCATTCTTTTGAATAATTTTATACTGTTTTGTGATGTTTGGTGCTATCATATGTGAAATTATGTTCAACTCTTTCAAAGAAAGAGACATTATAGAAGTTACTGTTAATTATGGTTTGTCTTGTGGTAAAATGCTGTGTTGCTTGCATGGTTCTGCTCTGATATGCTTTGTTATGTTCTCTTTTGTCTTAATGTCTTTAAAATAAAAAAATACCATGGTATTCTTTATAGAAGTAGAAAACAACACTAAAATGGATGTGGAGTCAAAACAAACAAACAAACAAAAAAATTGACTAAAGAAATCAATCTCGAGCTAAAAGAATGAAACTGAAGTTTCATGGTCCAAAATATGCTACAGAAAAATCGTAATTAAAGCAGAAAACCATTGGGCTAAAGTTAATGGGACAGAATAGAGAACATAGAAGTAAACACACACATACACACACACACACACACACACACACACACTCACTCACACACACAGTTTTTTTTTAAATATATAAGGATTCTAAAATACAGAATGGAGAAAGGATAATCTTTTAAGAAATGTTATTGAAAATTTGGATAACTTCATAACAAAATCAATGAAGTTAGCCCCTTATCTCTTACTGGTTGCCAAAATCAACCTAAAATATATTAATTACTGCCCTGTACTACCTAAAACTACTGAAAGCAAATGGGAGATTATTGGTGACATTGGAATGGACAAGGAATTACTATGCAAAGCCCCAAAACATAGTTGATAAAACAGAAATAGACAAATTGAATTATGCAAAATAAAACGTCTTGCACAGCAAAGGAAACAATCCATGATATGAAGAGAGAGCATATATAATATGAAAACTATTTGTAAACTAAGCAGTTGACACAAGGTTAGCATCCAAAATAGACACACAAATTTTAAAGCATCAAATAATTAACATATCTATTTTCTAAATATGAGCAATAGACATTTTTGAAAGAAGACATATAAATGGGCAACAGAAAACAATAAAAACATTACCTCCATGACTAAAAGTTAGGGAACTATAAAGCAAAAGAGCACTAAAGTATTGTCTCAATCCAGTAAGCCTGGCCATTAACAAAACTACAAAGGATCACAAATGCTGACAGAGATAGGAAAGAAAATGTGTTTCCCACACTGTAGGTAAGAGTATAACTTAGGACATTCATAATGGAAATCAGGATACCTGTCTCTCAAGGGAAAGAAGGGAAAAGAGTACACATGCACACACACACACACACACACACACACACACACACACACATACACAGACAAGCTAGCTAATTATACTACTAATCTCTGTTAGTTCATCAAAAAGGACAGTTTGTGTTTTCATTGTTCGTTTGATTTCTTTCATGCCTAGGTCATAATTTGAACAACTACTTTGAAGGTAACAATACACAATATTTTAACCAATGTTAATCTCTTATTTTCTTTTGAAATTCTGTATGGTCATTTTCATTCCTTGTTTTTGTTTTTAAGAATCCCTTAAAATAGAACCACCATATAATTTAGCAATCATACAACTGTGCATATCCAAAATAACTGAAATCAGAATGTCAGGAATACACCTGAAACTTTATGTTTGTTGAGACAGAGTTTACAGTAGACAAGTAAGGGAAACAACATAACCAAACAAAAGGAAACAACTTAAGTGTTCATAAATAATTAACAAAACAAATGTGATACATTTTGTTATGGATTAAAAACTAGTATTCAACTTAATGCCAGCTGAATTAATTAGTAGGATGCTGAGTGTAGATGTTCCACCTGAGGAAAGTTGCCAGCATAAATAGAGACATGGAGAAATAGAAGCTATACATTGAGGCACTGAGGTATTGTGGGTTCTCCTACGTGTTGCTGTTTGAGCCATAGGTTCTCCTGCAGAAGCTTTTGTCCTCAGATTGAGCATTGCTTCATGGCTCTGGAGAAGATGTGTGCCGCTTAGTCTCCAGAAAGAACTCGTCACACTGGTGCCTGGCATGTACTCAACTATGCTTGTCATCAGAGGAGCTCGGGCCTCCATGTTGCTGAGGATGGCTGTGGTGCTTTCAGGACAGCCTCTTGTTGTGAGTGTGACTTCTGGACTCCAGTATAGAACTCTCAACCTACCAACATGGCCCCTTAACCTCACCGGCATAGACTTTCTAGCTTCCACCGCTGACCTTTGGGCCTTCCCAGCACAGATCCATAACAGACACTGGCATGAATCTTCTTGTGGGATCTGGACTCAAGGGAGGCATTGTCATAAGCTCTGGGTCTTCATCTGGACTCATGTGGGAAATTGCTGTGGGAAGCAGGCTCTTGACTAAATATTCTATGTCTTTAATGTTGTGAATAGATTTCCTGCATTTTCTTGTGTCAATTCTGGGTGACCGTCCTAAAAAATATTGTAAACTCCATGTCCTGATTCTAATTTTTCTCCACACAACCCAACACTACAACACATTTATACAGCAAAGTATTATTCAGTCACAAAAGAATTGAATGCTATAATTTGTGACAACATGGATGGAGTCGATCATTAAGTCAGTTGCACGCAATAAATCATGAAAATGCAGATGTACCACACGTTCCCATTATAAACAAGTTGATCAAGAAGTTAGACACAAAATGGTGGTTACAAGATGGTAGGAACATACTGGATAGAGGGTGATTAGGAAGGCTGATCAATTGACTAAATTACAATATGATAGGAGTATTTGCAATGTTATGCAAAGCAGTGACTGTAGATAACAAGTCTATGCTGTGTATTTTGGAAAGTGAATGAAAGAATTTATAAGGTTTCATGTAGAGAAATGATAAATACTTGAGGAACTATATTTAACTTATAGATTACACAGGGTATCATGCATTGAAATACCCATGACACCATAGCAATATGTACAATTTTATGTTTCTATGTGTCAGTTTAAAGCAAATTTAATTCAAAAGCAAAATAAGTTATTTACCTTTATATTTTTCAAAAACTAACAGAGAAGAAGGACAAATTAGTCATTGCCTGGAATTAGGATCAAGTAGTTTGACTGCAGAATCGTAAGTGTGGGTTATGGAGGAGCTCATGTAGTACAACAGAAAAGATTGATACTGACACAATTCATTTATCTTAATCAGATTACCCTAGTCTTCATTTCCTCATGTGTGTGTGTGTGTCTTTATATGTGTATGTGTGCACATGTGAATACCTTTTACATATATAAGTTTACCCTCCAATCAAACCCTGGAGTAACTTTAAACGTACAAGATGATGGACTCATCTCTAGCCAAAATATTGATAAATCTAACCTCAAATATCAGCTAAAATCCCAGCCACTCAAAGATACAAGGGAAGAAACTGTCAGTCTCAGCTTGATGAATATCAATTCTTTATTCAACATAATTTTAGTTCATTTAGTCAGTTTTCTTTCCACAGCTCTTTAATTTTGTAGAAAGTATGGCTTTTGTAATTTTTCAAGTTTTGTCTAGTTACTGAAAATACATCATTGGACTGCACTCTTTATATTTCCTGCTATCATAAATATGAATCTAATTTTGATAACAATAAAATTTAGTAGATAAATTTTTAATAAAAAAGAATCTGCATATATTTAGTATGTATATTTATAAAGAGGAATATTTTAAAATAATCATTATCTTATAACTCAGATAAATATATCAAAGGTGGAGGTTAAGATATTTTCCATGCATTTTTCTAACTGTTCAGCATATCCATTTTCCCCTTGGCACCCTGGAAAAAACCTAATAATTGAACGGTAAGTCTATTTTAGATTTGAGTGTTTTGTTCTATTGATTTGTGTCTATATGTACCTGCAACTACATGTCACAAATATTACTTTGTTTTTCTTGGACAACGTATTGGTGACTGTAGATATTTTCCACTGGTTTTTCAATTCCTATAAGAATGTGTAGAGATATTACTGTTTAATTTGTCCCTCAATTTCAAGAAAAGCAACTTCTTAGAAACATGATATCTTGTAATCTATTAGAATGACATAGTTCCGCATTTGTTTATTTTAAATTTCTCCCAACAGCATTTTAATTTCTGTGTACAGACTACTGCAAGCATTTTATTACATATATTTGTGAAGATTTTATATTTGTTTTTAATGTTATTATAAGATAAGTTGTCTTTAAATATCCTTTTACAATTAAATTGTTAGTCGTGAGAATATAAAAACTAAGATTGATTTTTACATTGACTTTGTTCAGGGAATTTGCAGAATTCATTTATTAGATTTAGTCAGTTTGTTGCTCCACACTTTTCACAAATCATCATACCATCTGTGGCATTTCTGCCTAAATATCTTTTTAAGGAACATTTTTGAAACAGATTATTGTGTATACTTAAACTTTTTTATTTGATTATTTCTATATTTCAACTATAATTCATTATTTTCCAAATGAAGAATTGTAGATTAAGCTTTTCTTTCTTTACTTTAAATGTCTTGCATGTAGAATGTACTCTTGACTTACAAACTCAATTCACTCCTGAAGGTTGGCTATAATTCACTGTCAACTGAAGGCTCAGGCTCCTCTATACACAGACTTCAAAATTCATCTCCTGTATTCAGGAAGATCTTAATGTACTTAGGGAGACACTGGCCCAGGATTTCTCAATTAAAACCAAACCAGAAACAATGTTGTAATGTTTCTTCCAGAATTTAATGGTTAAATATTTATCTGAGATCCTTCGAAAGCACAAGTAGCCAGCATTCAAGTCATAAAACTTTGGCTGTAAGCTAAAACTAAAATTACAGTTATATCTCAAAATTTTCATATGTCAGTTTGTTTGTAACTCAACAGACCCATTTCAGATGATAAATATGGCATAAACACAAATAATACTATATATGGGACATCATATTCTAGTTACTGAAGTTCAAAATTGAAAAACATTTTAGAAGTAAATGACAGGGTCTGGGGATTTAGCTCAGCGGCATAAGTGTCTGCCTTGCAAGCAGGCAGTCATGAGTTCGATCCTTGGTACCGATAAAAAGGAAAAAGACAAAAAAAAAAAAAGAAGTAAATGACAGATAAACAATATATACAGAAAAATAGAAAAACAACTAATTTCACATTTATCACCAGAAAGTGTTCCCTTGAGTTGCAGCCAACCAGACATGTGAAAATTTCAGCTTTGTATATGTGGACATTAATATTTTCTTTCAAGTTTGGAATGGTTTCAAGCACTATTTCTTTAATTATCCTACTGATCCACTTTATTTTCTCTTCTATAACTAAGATTATGTTAGAATACTGGTAATAAAATATTTAGGCCATACCAATGTCAATGTGTTTGTCAGATTGTATACTGGCTGTTGGTCAGGTTTGTATTAACAAATCATTAATTCTGCTCCCTCTACTATGGTATTTGTGAATAGAAATAAAAATTTTTTAATGCATTATAACACTAGGGTTTCAATTGAGATTCTTTTTCAACCCTAATTCATTTAATACTATCATTTTGGCCCCCAAATCCTTGCCATCCCAGCTGACCACCTTGTGGGACCCAGGAACCCCAGACAGAAGCTCGCAGATAGCTGGGCCAACCTGTGCTCCTTCCACACTCCCACTGTCCTAACCACCCACCTCAGGACCCAGAAACTCCAGCCAACAGGCGTGTTTCCGCAGTACCACCACGGCCATAGGCCTCCCCCAACTCCTGGATCTAGTATTGCTGTTGATCTTTGACTCTCCCTTCTCCCCCTAGAAACTTGAACTGCAGTGAATTAACCATCTTCATTGAGGGGAGACTCAGTAACCCCTCACCCAAACAGAATAACTCAGCAAACTTCCAACAGTGAGGTGAGTTTGTCCCTAAAATAGGAATATGGCTTGCCAACTTTAGTGGTTAAACAGGAGCAATAGTGAAGCCCTATCCAGAAATAGGCCATTGGAGAGCTTGGCACGAGTGTGGGTGAGTCTTTTCTCCCCACAGAGAACATCATGTAGGGTGAAGAGGGTAACCATAAGGCCTGCCCAAACCTGGAGAAAATTAAAAGGGCCTATGAGACATGCAGAGACACAGTAGGGTCCCAAGAATACAAACAAGATAAACAGGGAGATTTGGTGACTCTGAACAACTGTAGACATAATAACAGCAGGAACTAACGATTGATTTCCATCAATACTCCTAGGCTTGTCAGCCTAGAAATAATATGGACTCACCGAACAAGCCCTGCAGGGGGAATCCAGGGAAGTGACCCACCTCTTCATTGTGGGGCCCAGTAGTTGGACAAACATCAACCTCACAGTAGGACCCTAAAATACACACTATGAACAGTTGAGACTAGTGGAATTGAAAGATGAAATATTAATCCAAAAGGCGTAAATGGCAAAACAAAAAAGCAAAATGCAATCTCAAACCTCTAGTCCATCAAGAGCAAATACAGGAGACATTGAAATAGAGGACTTCAAAAGGCACCCACCAAAAATATCTGAAAAGATAGCAAGTGAAATTAAAAAAAAAACATGAGGCTATAGAGGAAATCAAATTAGAAGTATTCTGCCACGTAAAGACAGAAACAACAACCTTAGTAAAGGAGTGGCTCAGTGCAGCTAGAGAAGAAATAGATAGAAAAAAGTACTGGAGCTTAGGAAACTGGTTGAAACACTGAATGAACAATACAGAAAACAATCAGAATCCATTAAACAAACTCAAAGAGACATCCAAGAAACAAAAAATTCTATTTAAAGCTAGAAAAACTGTTGAAATGAAGCTGTGGATAAAATTTCAGACCTTGAGCACAGGATCACAATTAGCAATCATGAAATGATAGAACTTTTAAAATAGCAAAGCAGCATGAGATGATAATCCAACAACTTCAAGATGATGCTGAGAGTGCCAGTATAATACTAATAGGCATCAGTAAAGAAGCAAGAGTCAACACAATGACTATTCACAGAAGTAATAGCAGAAAATTTCCCAAACATGGGGAAAAAAATTTGATTTTCACAAAAGTGAGGCATGTAGAATGCCAAATAGTGGCAACCAACATGAATCCACAGCCAGACATCTAATAATTAGAATCATAGACATGCAGCATCAAAACAGAATACTAAAAGCTTTTAGAGAAAAGACACAACTCACCTATCAAGGAAAGTCCATTGGAATCACGGCGAATTTTCAGCACAAACTCTCAAGTCAAGATGAGCTTGGAGTGAGGTATTTCAAGCCCTGAAAGAAAACAGCTTTCAACACAATTGATGCAGCTAGCAAAGCTTTCAAATTTAATGGAGAATCAAGATTCTTCCATACAAAGAACAGCCGAAGAAATTCATGTTCAGCAAACCAACCCTAGGAAAAGTATTGAAAGGCATACTAGATAGAGATAAAAATGATCATGACCTCCAGAAGAACAATAGAAAAAAAAAACTGCTATGCAGGACAAGCAATTAAACAAGGTGGCTGGGAAGCAGAAAACAAACAACAGGAACATAACAAGACAAACTTGAGCCAGTACATATGTTGTGTCCATAAATGTCAATGGCCTCAAATTCACCTATCAAAAGAAATAGGTTGACAGACTGGATCAAGAAACAGGACCCAACAATATGCTGTATACAAGAAACACATCAGACCCAAAAGGAAACTCATAGATTAAAAGTCAAAGAATTAAAAACAATATTCCATGCATCAGGAACCCAGTAAAAAGCAGGGATATCTATTCTATTTGAACACATTATGAATTTCAAACCTAAAGTGATTAAGAGAGATAAAGGTCACTACATACTCATTAGTGGAAAAATTCAAGAGGAAGAACTAACAATCATAAATATATATATGCACCAAACACAGAAGCACTCATGTATATAAGACAAATTCTAACGGACATGAAACAGAATTATAACAAGAGACCTTAATACCGCATTGTCACAAAGAGACAAATAAACTAGACCAAAAGTCTGCAAAGGAATAATAGAACAGAATCCTATCTGTGAGCAATTGGACTTAGTACATGTTTACAGAGTAAACAGGCAGCCACATCAGAATATACATTTTTCTCAGTTGTTCATGGAACAGTCTCCAAAATAGACCATTTATTGCCCCATAAAACATTCTTAAGTAAATGCAAAGCTATTGACATTATCCCATGCATGATACCTGACAATAGCACAATGAAACTGGAAATCAATGGTAAATGAAATTGAAAAACCTGCATAAATACATTGAAATAAAATAATAACCTTCTGAACAACCAGTGTGCTACAGATGAAATTAAAGAAGAAATAAAGTAACGTCTATTAATCAATGAAAATTAGGAAACAACATACCATTATCTATAGGATGCAATGAAATCAGTCTTAAGAAGGAAATATATAAATTGTCATATCAAGAAAAAGAAATGAAAATAAATAAAAGACCTAATACTTCATCTCAAGCTTCTAGAAAAAGAAGATCAAGTAAAACCCAAAGCTCACAAAAGAGAGAAAATTGTAAAGATAATTGCAGAAATTGCTGCAATTGAAACTTAAAAAAATGCAAAGTATTAATGAAACAAAAAGCTGGCTTTTTGAGAGAATAAAAAAATAACAAATCTCTAGCAAGCCTTATTACAAAAAGAAGGAAAAACACAGATTCACGCAATAAGGCCAGAAACGAGGGAAATTACTACAGATTCCACGGAAATTCAAAAGACCATGAAAATCTCTACTCACCGTAGTGTGGAAAACATAGAGGAAATAGACACATTTCTAGAAACACATGAACTACCAAAGCTCAACCACGAAGATATAGCAATTTTGAATAACCCAGTATCAGCTATTAAAATTGAAAATGTGATTAAAAACTTACCAACAAAGAAAAGCCCAGGTCCTGATGGATTCAAGCCTGAATTGTACAAGAAATTTAGAGTAGATTTGAAGCCAATACTCAAACTGTTCAATGAAAAGGAAGCAATCCTCCCTAAGTCAATCCTAGAGGCAAGCATTACACTGATTCCAAAACAGATAAAGACCCAAACAAAAAGGAGAACTATAGGCCAATCTCACTAATGAACATTGATGCAAAGATTCTCAATAAAATACTAGCAAATAGAATGCAATAAATTATCAAGAAGATTGTACATCATGACCTAGTGGGATTCATTCCAAGAATGCAGGGATGGTTTAACATATGCAAGTCAATAAATGTAGCACACCCCACTACAGAGTCAAAAACAAAAACCACAAGATCATCTCAATAGATGCAGAAGAAGCTTTTGATAAAGTCCAATACTTGTTCATCATAAAAATTCTTCAGAAATTCAGAAAACATGATGTCTACCTCAACCTCATAAAGGCCATCTCTGACAAACCAACAGCCAATGTTAAACTAAATGGACAAAAACTGAAAACTTTTATCGTAAAATCAGGAACAAGACAAGGATGTTCACTATCACCACTCCTACTCAATACAGCTCTGGAAATAGCCAAGCCATCAGATAAGATAGAAAAAAGGAAGAAGATAGGAAAGGAAAAAAGTTAAATTATCATTACTTGCAGATGATATGATACTCTATACAAAACACCCCCAAAACTCCAATAAAAGACTACTAGAGGTAATAAAAAATTCAGTAGTACAGCTGGATACAAAAACTTAACACTCAAAAATCAATAGCATTCCTGTACACAAACAAAAAACTTACTGAGAGAGAAATTATGGAAATATTGCCTTTCACAAAAGGATCTAAAATAAATGATACTTAGAAATCAACAAAAGAATATAAAAGATCTTTATGCTGAAAATTATGCTACACAAGAAAGAAGATTGAAGAGGATATTAGAAAATGGAAGGATATTTCTTGTTCTTGGATAGGAAAAGCTAATATTGTGAAAATGGCCATAATCCCACAACTTTTAAACTGATTTAATGCAATCCAACTAAAATAATATTAACATACCTTACAAATTTAGAGAAAACATCCCTAAAATTCATTTGGAAACAGAAGAAACCTATAATGGGCAACAAAGGCAAGGCATGAGGCATCTCACTTCCTGACTTGAAGCTACATTACAAAGCTACAATAATAAAATCAGCATGGTGCGGGCAAAGAAATAGACCTGAGAGTCAATGGAACGGATTAGAAGATACAGACACAACTACAAAGACACTAAGTCACCTGATATTTGACAAAGGGGCTAAATATTTTCACTGGAAGAAGGATAGCCTCTTTAATTAATGGTGTTGGAAAAAATTGGCTCTCCACTTGTTGAAGACTGAAACTAGACCCATGCCTAGCACTATGCACAAAACTAAAGTCAAAATATATCAAAGATCTGAATATCAAAACAGAAACACTAAATCTACTGAAAAAAATGTAGGTATAATTTGGAGACATGGAGTAGCCAGAGAATTCATGAACAAAATGAAAAGTGCACAGGAAATACTTCAAAGAATCCACAACTGGGATCTCATTTTACTAAATATTTTTGCATTTCAATAGAAATTACCAACAGAGCGAAAAGAAAACCAAAAGAATGGGAAAGTATTTTATCCAGCAATCCCTTAGACAAAGGACTTATATCCAGAACATATAAAGAATTGAAAAGCATCAATCCCCCCAAATTCAAAGACTCTCTCCAAAAATGGGCATCAGAGAAGAACACACATTTCTCAGCTTACAATGGCAAAAAAAAAAAAAAAAAAAAAAAAAAAAATTCACTATCTCTGGTCATTCAATAAATTCAAATTAAAACAGCGCTGAGATTTCACCTCACTCCAGAAAGAATAGCTTCCATCAAGAAAACAACTGATAACTAATGTTGGCGAGGCTTTGGGGAAAAAGGAACACTGCTCACTATTTGTGAGAGTGCCGGCTGGTGCAATCACTGTGAAAATCTGTATGGAGACACCTTAGAAGACTAGAATTGCAAGTTGCATTAAATCCAGATATTACCCTACTGGATAATTTCGAAGAAAAACTGAAAAGATCATATCACAGTGATATATGTGCACCCATGTTCATAGCAGTATAATTTATAATTAAATCTTGTAAACAACTAAAATGCCCATCAACCACGGAATGAATGAAAAGATGCTGTACTTTTATACAATGAAATATTAATCTGCTATAAAAAGGATGATCTGCAGGCCATTATAAGTAAATGGAAGCAAGAGAGATTATCCTCATTAGTGAAACAATAAGAATCATATTTGCAAATATCACATCGTGTCTCTAGTGTAAAAAGTAATAAGAACTGTAGTAGTATTAACACCCAAATTATGTAATTGCTGTTGTAAAAAAGAGAGGAAAAGAAAGTGCTCTAAAGAATATAACTGCATGCATGTTTAGGTATATAAGATTGATAACCTTATTACTAACTTTCCTGTTGGATCATTGAACAGAACTGTTTGTACTCACACTGTTTGAGTGTTTAATTTTTATGCTTTAATTTTGTAACTTGAATGACTATTTCTAAGATGACAATATGTAATTTATCAACTATTGTTTTCTTAGTTTTTTTTAAATTCTGTATTATTTCTACCCTTTTTTTGTTTTGCTTTTTTTCTTTTTAAATAAAATTTAAGAATAATGTCACAATATAAATGTATCACGTTGAGCTTGTGGAGGATTGATGCTATACTTGTAAGGACTGGTCTATTTTTTGTGTATAGCAAGCTTTACTTTGTACCCTGACCTTTCTGATTTTCAATACAGGTTATTATCTGTTTCCAAAAGCACTTACTTTGGGAAGCACTTACAATATAGTACAGTAGTGTCCTTATTTTCTGAATTGCATGACAGTTTTAAAACTTCTGCTTAGACTTTTCAATTTCCACCTGGCAGAATGTGTCAGATTTCTTGGAACCCAATCCTTTATGAGCACAATGTGTAGATTGCCAAATAGTGTCAGGGAGTCTATAAGTATGTCTATAAACTCATTTTATGTGGTTTCTTCCTTGCGAGGATTCACCTCCTTAATTTCCAGCTTCTCAGGAATCTTGAAGTCTGTCTTTTGAAGTCTGAAGATAATAAGCGTACAGTTTTCTACTTGGATTCTCAGTATGCTGTGCTTCGTGAACTGGAGAATTCTGTTTGGGAAAAAGGGCAAATCAGTAGATGATTCACAGAAGTTTCTTCATTTGAAGGTCAAACTTTCTCAAGGTTTTCTTATTTTTGTGGGGTGTGTGTGTGTGTGTGTGTGTGTGTATTTGTAAATACGAACATTTTGCTCAAAGTTTATAATGACTTTCATGGGGCATGAATCTTATGAAACTATCCTATTTTATAGAACTCTCACTGTGTTGCCTAAACCGTGATCAAGTTTGAAGGTTTATACTACTGCCTGAAGTTTTAAAACTTTTCAAAATAAAATAAAATAATTAAATAATTTTAATCAAAATGTTAGACAGATGTTCCACATTTAATTTTTTTAGGAATTACAATGATAAGTTTTAGATGCTTTTCACAAAAATTTATTATCTATATTGTTTATATTAATATAATATTGAAATTATAATCCCTGACTTGAAGTTATACCACAAAGAAATTGTAATAAAATCAAATTGGTACTGGAATCAAAACAGATTTGAAGATAAATTGAATAGATTAGAAGACACAACCACAATTACAAACACACTCAACTGCCTTATGTTTGACAAAGGGGCCAAATGTGTTCACTGGAAGAATGACAGTCCCTTTAATAAATGGTGCTGAAAAACCAGCTCCCCATATGCCAAAAACTAAAACTAGACCCATACCTACCACCATGTACTAAACTAAAATCTAAATTTTAGATCAAAGATCTGAATATTAAAATAGAAACACTAAATCTGTTGGAAGAAAAAGTGGGTAAAAATCTTGAAGACATAGGGGTAGGTAGAGAATTCATGAACAGGAATCAAACCACATGGGAACTACTTCCCAGAATCAATAACTGGGATCACCTCATATTAAAAAGTTTCTGCCTGTCAAAGAAATCTCCAGCATATTGAAAAGAAAACACACAAACTGGGAAAAGTTCTTAGTGAACTGTCCCTCAGACAAAGAACCTCTGTCTAAAACATATAAAGAATTAAAAAAAAACAGACCCCCAAAATTCAAAGATCCAATCCAAAAATGGGCATCTGAGATGAATGCACAGTTTTCAGATGAAGAAATACAAATGGTAAATAAATACATGAAAAAATGTTCATCATTACTCATTAAAGAAATGCACTTTAAAACCACACTGAGATTCCATCTCACTCCTCAAAGAATGGCCAGGATCAAGAAATCTACCAACAACATTTGCTGGAGAGGATGTGTGGGAAAAGGAACTCTCCTTCACTGTTGGTGCGAGTGTAGACTGGTATAACCATTGTGGAGGTCAGTCTGGAGATTTCTCAAAAAGCTGGGATTGGCAGTCCCATTTTTTCCCAGCTATTCCACTTCTAGGCATATTCCCAGAAAAACTGAAAACATCATACCACAGTGATATATGTGCACCCATGTTTATAGCAACACAACTTGTAATAGCCAGATCTTGGAAACAACCTAAGTGTCCATCAACAGAAGAATGAATAAAAAGTTGTGGTATTTCTATACAATGGAGTACTACTCAGGTATAAAGAATGATCACATTGAGATATTTATAAAAAATGGACACAACTTGAGACCATACTCATAAGCAAAATAAATCAAACCCATATGTATAAATACTGAATAGTTTCCTTAGTGCAAGAAATGATAACAAAACATAAAAGTATGTGGTAATCATGATTCCCCATTATATTGCTTTGAAGCTTTACAATGTTTTCATTCATTAGTTGGAATGATTTTAACCTGGGTAGTTTGAATTTATTGTCTGTGATGGTATGAACAGCTATTTTGAAGAAAACAAGACATTATAATTGATGGTGCTGATTTAATATCATTTTGTTTTGAAGTTCTACCATGCTTTTGTTCTTCTGTCTCCATCCATTCTATAATGTTGTATTTTATTGGATTTTATTATTTGTGATAGTATAAACAAAATTTTTTATGGACAACGAGATAATATAGTACCCATTGTTTATTTTCAGTTATTTGGTTCTGATTCCCTGTAATACTTTCATTGTCTTGAATGGTTTTATACTATTTTGTTATGTTTGATACTCTAGTGTATGAAGGTATACCCAAATATTTCAAGAAAAGAGACACTATGGTAGCTACTGTTATGTTGGGTTGTCTTGTGGTGAAACACTATGTTGCTTAAATTGCTCTGTTGTGATCTGTTTTGTTACGTTCTCTGTTACCCTAATCTTTTTATATAAAACACACATTTTTCTTAGATTCAGTAAAGAAAAAATTATTCTTAAATCTTTTTTATTTCTAATCTAGCACATAAATGTATTTTTTCTTTTTTGTGATCAGGCTTATAGCTAGCAAACATGATATTGGTTGATTTCTCCTTTAATTTTTTAAATTTGTGACATTCTTAGAAACTCTGCCACAGATTGGTGGTGAGATGGATGTCAGGGACCACACATAAATGTGGGTATCTCCACGGAAGTGAGAGAACAAAAAGAAGTGTTCATGCGGAAACATTAGCAAGCTACATTTGACAATCTCCAAGTAGATTAGCAAGAAGTTCCATTTTTACCTAAAACTATTAGTCTGATCATCTCTTCAGAGGATAACAATACACAATGTGGCATCAATGGAGGATCTCTTCTCAGGGTGGTGGTCATTATTGATTCCCTATTAGCTTATGTTGAAGTCCTGTATCGTTATTGTTGTTTTGTTTGGTTGGGGTTTATTCAGTTTTATCTTGTTTGATTTTATTATATCTAATGGCATGGATAGCTATTTCAAAGATAACAAGATAGATATATTATGGTAGCCATTTTGGATTTACTATTGTCTTGTTTTGAAGTCTTTTATTGTACTCATTGATTTGTTTTTATTAGTTCTACTCTGTTCTGTTTTGTTTGATTTTTACTATGTCTGAAGTTATGGGCAGCAATTTTGAAGACAAGAGCCATCATTGTTGATTTCTTATCATCTTGCTTTGAAGTCCTGTGTCACTTATGCTGTTTTGTTTTGATTAGATTTATTGTTTTATTATGCTTGGTTTTATTCTCTTTAAAATAAAATTACAAAAAATGCTTTGATTTTTCTGAAATTTATAAGGTTGTACATACCAGATTTTAAAGAATAGTCATATCCTTTTTAAAGGAAATATGAAGCATCCTTTGGTTGCAATTGATAGGCAAAATCTAGATTTGTAAGAGTAGAGTGGCAGTCAGTACAAAACTGGCCAAATGAGGGACCTGATAAATATCTTATTTCTCTTATGCTTTACAATATGTTGGAATTTATCACAATATAATTCACTCACTATATTTCTGAAACATATATACTTCCATATGCTGCATAATGATGTTTTGGTCAATAACATATAGATATAGATATAGATATAGATATATAGATAGATATAGTATCAAAAGATTATAGATTATAATGGAGCTGAAATATTCTAATTGTTTTGTGATATTTTAATCTTTATAACACCCTGGCATAATGATTTCCTCTCTTCATGGGGTTGCTGGGATAAACAAACCTCGTGCATTGACAGCTGAAGAAAATACAGCATTACAGTTATACACAGCACATATCATAATTAGGTTACTGGTTAATGAATGTACTATACTATATGCTTTATCATTATTTTAGATTGTACTCCTCCTGTTAGTAAAAAAAATGCAGTTTACAGAGAAACCAGTGTGATGTGTTATACCAGGAGAAGCCTCAGGACCCTCACAATTCCTGTGTCACTTGGTGACCTCAAGAGACCATGCTGAGTGAATGATAGCTGCTAGATTTGTGTGATGTTGGCTCAGTGGAAAAACACCCAGAAGCACATTCCTCAGAGCATATGTGTGACTCTGTATGTGTGTGTACATAATATCACTGTCTCACCATCGTAACTAAAGAATCAAAGAAACGTGTTTACATACCGATTCTAAACTGTGGTAAGTTTCATATCAGGTACTATTATGCTGGAGTTGGCAGCAAGAAATATTCTATAATTTTAAATACTTCCCTCCCTAGGGAGTCAAAAGAGAATTGTATTCCAAATTTAAAATAACAAAATAGATGAATAAATATCTATCAGTGTTGTCAAAAATACTTTTAATTGCACATATAAAAATTTTCACAAAGATACAGAATCAACTTTGTTAATAGGAGAAGTTGGTAAGGTGGCAGAAATGGAGAGATATAGGTCAGAAGATACAAATATGTAGATAGAATTAACACGTCTAGAGATCTCACGAACAACATGAGGGTTAGAGGTAATGAATATTTGTCCATATTTGGGATTTAATCTGCTCTTGCTGCAAAAAAAACCAAAGTGAGTAATTATAGGCAATGAAGGGTATTTTAACTTACCTTAAGATAGTAACCATTTTACTATCTCTAGATAGATAGATAGGTATTCCTTAACATCACATCATGTAGCTTAAGTATACACAATAATATGTACTTTAAAGTAAGACTAAAAATTACTTAAACATTGTGAAAAAGAATTTTTCTAAATTGGCTCTCCACATGCCAAAGACTGAAACTAGATCCATGCCTATCACCATGCCCTAAACTAAAGTCTTAATGGATCAAAGACCTAAATATTAAAACAGAAACACTAAATCTACTGGAAGACAAGATAGGTAGAAGTCTTGGAGACATAGGGGTAGGCAGAGAATTCATGAACAACATGAAAACTGCATGGGAAACATTTTAAAGAATCAGAAACTGGGATTTCATCTTACTAAAAAGTTTTTGCATTTCAAACGAAATCACCAGAGTGAAAAGAAAACCCACCGAAAGGGAAAGAAGCTTAGCCAGCAACCCCTCAGACAAAGAACTTATATCCAGAACATATAAAAAATTGAAAAACCTCAAGCCCCCCAAATTCAAAGACCCTCTCCTAAAAAGGGCATCTGAGACAAACAGACATTTCTCAGCTGAAGATATACAAATGACAAATAAATACATGAAGAAATGTTCACTGTCACTGGTCATCTGAGAAATGCAATTCAAACAGCATTTAGAGTTTATCTCACTCCAGAAAGAATAGCTGCGATTAAGAAATCAACTGATGTACACCTATGTTCATAGCAGCACAATTTGTAATAGCTAAAACTTGGAAGCAACCAAAATGCCCATCAACTGCAGAGTGGATGAAAAAGATGTGGCAGTTTTATACAATGAAATATTACTCAGCTATAAAAAAGGATGGTCAACTATAAAAAATGTAAATGGAAGCAACTTGAAACTATCCTCATAAGTGAAATAAATTAGAATCATATTTATAAATATCATATTGTGTCTCCAGTGTAAAAAGTAATAAGAAATGTAGGAGTAATAAAATCCAAGATGTATAATTGCTATTGTAAAAAAGAGAAAAAGAAAGTGCTCTAAAGGATACAACTGCATGTATGTTTAAGTGTGTGACTCTGATAACCGTGTTACTAAGTTTTTGTTGGATAATTGAACAGAACTGATTGCAGTCTCGCTATTTGAATGTCCACTTTATATGCTTTAATTTTGTAACTTGAACAACTATTTCTAAGAGGACAATATGTAATATATCAGCTAGTGATTTCTTATTTATTTTTTGAAATTCTGTACTATTTCTACCCTTTTTTCTGTTCTGCCTTTTTTTCTCTTTAAATAAACTTTTTTTTTAAAAAGAGGTCACCGAGAGAAGACAACATGTGATAATTTGTGAGCAGTCCAGAACTCAGTAGTATAAATAATGATGTTCAGAACTATGATTTGTCTAGTAAAGCACTTCTAAGGAAACATACTTCCCTTTTCTCAGCCTTTGATGGCTTCTATTTTATAAAGCCAGCATATTTGGTACAATTTATTATGATTTTCCGCCTCTGCAAAAGGAAAAATTGTGTCAAATCATTTTTTGACTGTGGCCAAATAATTTTTCAAAACCAAATGAAATCACTTCTTTTTCTTCTCTTTTCTGGCAGGATGGCTTTCTAGTTATTTAAGATAGGTAGATTGCTTCTAACTCAGGGCAGTAGTTCCTGTGGTCTCCGGATGGCCCATCTTAAGGAGTCAGTGTCTACGAGCAGCTTAATAATGTATGTTTCTCTTGTGTACTGAATTCAGCTTCAGTGTGATTGAATTGATTGAAGAGCTCCATTCACCACTGAAGATTTTGCTTTTTCTCTACAAGTTATTTACCACCTTTCAGCATTCGCTTTGTAGTGCTTCGAACGTTCCACACTTAAATCATATACCACTTTGGTATTTAAATCAATGAATTTAAACTACTCTATATATGATTACTTTCAATTTGCTTTCCTTTAAGATGATATAATTAAACATGTTTGTTTCATTCAGCCTTGCAAATGAGCCAATCCATTACATTAATTTTCTGTGACATTAGTTAACTCTTTTGAGCTTATTTACTTATTTTAATTTTTATTGCACAATTAGCTATCAGACTGAGAATCTTGCACAAGCCAGACAAGTGCCCTACTACTGAGTTACACCCCATTCACTCTTGAGGCTTTTAAATCATTGAAAGAATTTGTTAGATCTGAGGTTCAGGCTTTTTTTCTTGCATTTTCTCCTCCTTCCTTAAAAATTCCTTCCTTTCTTATTTCTTGTCGTTTGTCACTTTAACTCCACCCCATCTCTACTCCTCCTTTCTCTCTCTCTCCTCCATTTCTTCTATTGCACACCTATACTGTGCAGAAAGTGTGCTAATTATTAGCAGTGAAATACTGAGTAGTTCATGAGCTGATCCAGACTTGTGTGTTTGACCAGGGAACAATTCAGCTTGTTGTGACTTCTACTTGGTGGTCAGAGAGATCTTGAGGAAGTTTAAAGGGAAAAGCAATTTTAAAATAAGGTCATTGCACTCTAAGGTGTCAAGAAGCTGAGAGGACTGAGAATCATACCAACTAACCCAGATGCTTTCATACATGTTTATTTTGCCATCAAAATTCATTTTGGGTATTTTTAATTGATTTTCATGCCTGTATTTAACATTGTAATGCATCCCTCTACCTTTTTGATTATATGACATAAAGTTACAAGAAATATTTTATATATCAGGTTAGTTTTATCATTTGTACACTTTTATTTGTTTGTATCAGTTGCATTTCCAATCTTATTTATTTTCTTATAGTTATCTTTTTCTTTTAATGTCTGTAACTTTTTATTAGATATTAAACTTAGAATATTACTCTATTAAATATGTTGTAATTTTGCAGTTTTTTAACTGTGGACCTTCAATCCTGTGGCAATTAATTTATGGCAATAAATTGAACATTTTAAGACTTTATTTCAAGTTTTAATAGATAAATTCAGAGTACTTTTAAGTCCAGGACAAATTTTTCTCCACTACTGAGAAAAATTCTTCTAACTGTTCTAGTTCATGGTGTAGGCTTCATGTTTTCCCCTTCTAGCTTGTGAGAACTTCAAACATTCTCAATCCTTGATGAGCTCCAGAAGTGGTTACTTTATCCTTTCTGGTGGTTCTTTCTTAGTCGCTAATATTTTGTTTACATGCATTGACTTTAGACCCAATATTCAGCTTAGGGCTGAACCTACTGAACCTCCCATGAGCTCTCTTTCTTTCTCTGTAAAGCACTTTTTCAACTTGTGACTATTTCCATTTTACCTGGAACTCTACGCTTTGTATCATGACATAAAAAGTCTGCCAAATTGACCTCTTGAGATCTTATTTATATATGAACTGCAGAAATCTACTCAGACCTGTTTTCCTTTGCTTAGCTGTGATGTGTGTTTTCCTTAGTTGGCCTGGATATTATCTCCTGTTAGCAATTTGCCACAACCATAAGAATCCTCTGATTGTTTTTCTTATCTCAAGGATCAGTTGCCTAAGGTAAAATTATTTCCTATATTTTTCCAAATATTTTAGAGGTTTAAGTAACTGGAAAAACTCAAACTTTGTTGTTTCACATCAACAGAAGTCAGATCAGTGTGAAACCACAAAACAAAGAAAGAAAGAAAGAAAATAAATTTAAAGTTCATTTAGAATGAATAAATTACTTTGTTCAGGAAGCAGTCCTTCATGATGGAATACAGACAACAGAACTCATGGGTTGTAACATTCATCTAGGTGAGCATTCACACACCTGTTCAAGGGGTTAAACAGACCAAACACTGAATACAGCTTGAAAGAGATAGCAAAAAAGGTGAAATCTAGAGATATAGATGGCTGGAATAAGAAGCAAACCACCACTTGATCCACAAGACCTGTTTGCAGTGCAAGTTTGGAAAGTGCACCACTGTGTGAAAATTACAGAGTCCTCTAGTGAAAGATGCTTGTGCCTGCAGAGTGCCCAGTACAACCACCACTACTCTCAGTACTGGCCAGGTGACCCATTGTCATCCTGGGACTCTGAAATGTTCACCTGGAAGAGGCTCTCAGGATTTGACCACTAGGGGACAGCAAGAGAGAGGGATACCCATAAGGTGAGGCTGTGACATCGTGGCTAGAAACATCAGTGCTGGTACAGGGAGATAGATGATAAGGGTGGTCTGCGACACGGTGTGAACCTGAGCCCCAGAGAAACCTATTAACCCCAGGGGAAACAAAAGCATCAAACACTGTGTCAGAGCAAGATGGCCTAGATGACCCTGCCTTGGCCTAGCACCTCTCTAGGACCTGATACAGGTGGAACCAGCACCCTGAGGGAGACCCTGAGGAACTATAAAGCTGGAACCCAACAGCCTGCACAGTGGAGAGAAGTCACAGACAGAGTGGAAGGTGATGCTGTGTCTTTCCTGATCCTGGAGGCCACTGGGGTTGTAGGCTACAGTGTCTGGCGAGGCTGGT
Source organism: Cavia porcellus (assembly GCF_034190915.1). NCBI lineage: Eukaryota > Metazoa > Chordata > Mammalia > Rodentia > Caviidae > Cavia > Cavia porcellus. The sequence continues at coordinate 227,364,348 of NW_026947484.1, read as the reverse complement.
GGCACAGCTGGGAGCTGGGGAAAGCAGGATGGGGCAGGCCATGTGCAATGTGATACATGTGCACAAGGGGGTATTATTCAGTCATAAGAAGGAAATTGTGTCATTTTTCAGAAAACCTCACTGAACCTGAAAGACTATCATGTTTCGTGAAATAAATCAACCTCAGAAAATTAAATGCCTTGTATTTTCTTTTATATAGAAAACCTAACATATAAATTAAAAAAGAATAAAATAGAAGAAAGGTGAGAGGGAACCAGATCAACTCTTGAACGTAGAAAGGAGGGAAGAGCGAGAGAAAGGGAAGACAGCAGTAAGCATTTTGAAAATAATCAGTGATTTAACATAAAAGTACATATAACTATTCTGCATAAAAATCATACATTTAGATCAAAGACAGCAAACATGCAACCCCTGAACTTTTAGATGTTTTCCTCCTGTATACTATACCTTTTTTTCTGTGCTGGGGATTTAATTTAACCCAGGATTTCACAAATGCTAGACAAGTGCTGTATCGCTGAGTTACATCCCCAAACTTTTGAAATTTGAGACAGAGTCCTGCTTAGTAGCTGGGTTACCAGTGTAGCTGGTCTTACAGGTATGAGTCATCAGGCCTGGCTAATAACACACATTTTGATTTCACAAAATAGTTTTGATATGGGATTTTATAGCTAAAATCTGGTTTGCAGAGGTTCTGAACTATGCACTTTTAAACTTCAGATAGTAATTGTATACTGATTTACTTTTCTAAGATGTCTGGTAGTCAAGGAAGAAAGAGAAGACATTCTGAAATAAAGGAAAGCGTGATGAACTGAGACGTGTTTGTTCAAATTGAGGGAAGCTCATGCATCATCCATAGGTGCTCTGAACCTCACCGTCCCTACTAACTAAATATAGGACTTATTCTTTGTCTTCCACATCCTTCAAGTCAAGGCAAACTAATAAATAAATGCTATTATATATTCTATCTGGTATACTAAGGAAAAACCTGTCCTAAATCCTGGCACGAAAGCAGTCCTTAATGAATGTTTATTGAAAACAAAGAAATACATAGATGCAAGTATATACACAACAAATTCTATGATGTTTAGGAAATGTTTATTAGAGGCAATGTGTCTAGAAAAAAAATGTTAAGCATATAAGAGTAAGAACATTAGAGTGGTAATAAGTTGTGACCAAAGTCTCAAAGAATTATTTTGGGGAGTTTTATCTACAGTCGGTTAAGATCCCATGCCAGAAAGTGTCTGGAAATTTTGCAAGCATTCTGAGGGAATATTTCAATACTCTTTAATTTTCCAAGAAGAAAATATTTATAGTCTGTTGCTCATGGAAACTTTCTTAGATAGTAACAGTGTTATGGGGAATTTGCCTAATTAGCTCGGAGAAAGCTATTTGTTCATTTATGAAGTCTTGAATTTTTGCATTGAAATACACTGAATTGAATATTTATTCAAAATTCTGTGATACTAAATTTGTAAGACTTTTAGCTCAAAATGGTTTCCTTGGGAAAAGAAGCATCAAAATCACATAGAAGCTTGTTAGTAGTGTAGATTATCAGGGTTGGCATTTAACAAGATTCGTAGATAGTTTATACAAATTTGAACTAATAGACTATATGAACTTTGTGTGTAATGGATGTGAAATAAAAGTTTGCTTAAGCTCTCTAGGACTTCTTAATCTAACAGGGAAAATAAAATGCCTGTACAATTATACTATCATACAAGTGTCCACATGTTAAGTGCCAAGAGTCAACATTATAGAGGCTGGCATGGACTCTGAAGACACACTAACTGTATTTTCTGTTTTAAAATAGGCTTAACAGTTTTTCTATCACCTGTAAAGAAATATTAATGATGATTATTTGGCAAAGTTGTTTAAGAATTAAGAATGACCCATAAAAGTGCTGAGCACAGTGGAGGTACAAAATAAGCACTGATTCAGTAATGATGGCCTGTGTAGAAATGTAAACATTTACTGTTTGAAAGTAGATATGCTATCACAGATAAATTTTCATTGTGAGATTGTATTTTTCTTATACTGTAGACAGAACTTTAAAGCAGGGGTTTAAGAGATACTCCTGGAAGGAGATGCTTAAACTTCCAGTCATTATTTTCAATGAGGGAAGCTGTATTTCCTTCTGATAAAAACATTGTGTGTGAGTCCAGGACTTTCTGTGCTGTAACAGAACATCCATTATGCAATTAGACTCATGGCCAATGTAGACTTTCATCAATTTAGACAGATCTCTCTGCAAATTCAATTACACAGTATAAATTAAACAGATTGTTCAAATGCATTACTAATTTTATTGTTTCAAAACATTTTTAAAACAAAATTCATTTGATAATAAGCAAGCTGCTTCTAGGAGTCTATCTATAATCACAAATGTGTTGGCCTTTTGCAGTAAAATTTATAAACATCATGAGATTGCAGCATTGGTATTAACAGTGAATGGACAAAAAAATCAGGTACCTTAGAATTTCCTGAAATTTATCAATTGAAGGAATTTTTTCTTAATAAAACATAGAAAATGATGCATTATATTGATTGATTCAAGAAATTATAACTGATTAAAACAGTTTAATTAAATTCAGCTTGGGGATCAAACCAGCATGAGTGGCAATAGAATCTGCCTTCTTGTTACACATCAGCATGATCTTCCAGCCCCTCAGGCCAAAAGCTGAGAAAGATTCAGCATTTAAATTGAACTGACAAGACAATGACTGATCTTAGTTAAGTATCCATAGGAAGTTTGACTGAATTTCTAAATAAAAACGCTATTTAGTGATCATGTAAAATTATCCAAAGTATGAGAGGAAGTAATAAGAGGTGTTATCTGGTTCCAAATTCTCCATTCCTTTACAAAAGCATGGCCTGATTTTAAAACAAACAAAAAAGTGGTCTTCAGAGAGCAATAGAAAGCTGCAAGGAGACAAGGCAAAAGGCACATGAAACAAATCTTGGGGCTTCTTCACCTATGTTCTAGGGCTTATGAGGTTCCAGTCTGGCTAGGGTTTTGCTTTTGTCAACTATACTAGTTTTTCTTTGTCTTTCTTTGTTCCCTTTGGAACATTATAAGAAAATATTTGAAAAAAAAAAAAAACCCTTCTACGTGGATTTCAGCTGGTTATTCAAGAGAGTGTAGATTTGCTGTGGGAGTCTTGGTGAAAGCAATAAAGCAGACATTTCCAAAGTGCATTTATGGGGCTACTGATGGGCTCTCAATATTACTGAGTAGTCTATAAATAGTTTGTCAGATTGGAAGTCAAAATAATAAAGCATATTACCCTCAGTTATTTCACAAGTCTCATCATGTGTATAATTCATGTTTCCACCAAACTGGTCATTTCAATATACCTTAAAAAGTTGCACCATTTTTTAAATTGAGGACAACCTTTAGTAGTCATATAACTTTTCATTTATTGTTCACTCTACTTGTCTCAAATATTTCCCTATCTCTTGAGCACTATTGCTTACATTTGTTAAGTTGGCACTACCATTGTTGTCATTACTTTGTATCCTAAATAATAAGAGGTCCATTACCCTAAAGGTGATATTCTAGGACTTAAACAAAAGTATAAAATATGACTGACTACAAAGCTTAATGTAAAAAAGAAGAACCAATGTTGCTTAAAATAGTGTCTATGTAAAGTTGCATTCATAAATATCCAAAATAAAAGTGAATAAATAAATCATATATTTGAAACTCAGATCTTTTCTTTGTAAAGTGAATTATTTTGTTCTTAATCCTCATTAACTCATCCACTACAATTTTTGGATAAATATATTGAAGCCATTGATTCTCTATCTGACATTTTCAAATAGGACATAATACCTTCCCTGTTGTGTCAATAGATTTTCCTGAGCAAGTGCACAGTAAAGATGTCCAAGCGTATTTTGATATATATAGTCACCAAGGGAAGGGAAGACACCAAATTTATGAAAGAAGTAATAGAAATTGTATCTATATAGCAAAAATTAGTCAGTTGCTTATGTAATATCGTCTGAAACATCAAGAAGATTAAATAGTGCCCTCATTATAAAAACTATTGCTAAATTCTTTATCAAATATTATTGGATGTCATATATTAAATACTTTTATAAGAAATGTACTAACATGTTTGCTGATATATTTGTATTATATATACTTTTATATTTGTCTAAAACTATGTATCAAAGGGACCCACTCTTGTTACATACATATTAAGCATCCTATTAATATTGGTAAGCCTTTATGTAGACAAGCATTTTTATTACAATCATGATTAGTGGAAGGATGACACCAGGAAGAATCTTGTGATATGAATAATGGTCTATGCCTGAGTGTTTGTGTATTCCTTGCTTGTTTCATTTTAGTTTTGTTTTAAAGAAAACAATGCAACTTGTAATGAGAGAGTAGCCTAGAGTACCATTGCTTTCAGTACATTCTAGAGGAAGTTGCAGCAAGGAAGCTACCTACCAAAATCACCTCAGCTTAGCATGCATAACAAAATCAATAGCAAAATAGCGAAGACCGAACAATCCATGCAAGTGATGCAATAAAATTTCTTAATGGTACTCGTAATGCTGGTAGAAAATCATAACACAATTATTAGTACATTGCTCCACTGGAATGCTTTAGAAATGAAAATGACTTCTTCAAGAGTTTTAAATTACTATTTCTAAATGGAAATGTGATTTCAATATCTGGATTCAGTAACAGTCAAAAATGAGATAGGAATGTGTCAATTACCAAGAAACACATTTTTTCCCCAGAATATGAGTTGTTTAACATAGCTATAAAATAGATTCCCTCGCTCCGGACCATCTGTAATCATGGGCAGGGTGATACAACTTCACAAAACAAACAATAATAAAAGAAACTAAATGGGACATAGTGAAGCCCAAAATTATATCGCTCTATTGACTATATCAATTATTTTATATAAATGATACCATTTTACATAATTTATATCTATTTAAGAAATAAAAATAATAATTATTAATTTATTTGATTATATTATGGACTGTGATGAATATTTATTTTAAATTTGGCATATCCTATGTTTTTGCTGTGCATACATTGTTAAGTAGAATATTTACCCAGAAATTGGGGAAATATGCCACTGAATGCAATCTTGAAGCAGTTGTTTAGCCTATCAACCAATGTGTGGCTGCCATGCCAACCTGGGTGTGCTCTAATTTTCTTTATGAAAATTGAGATATACAGCTGTTTGAATGTGGGTGAGGTATATGTGTGAGGTGGGTGCACACGTGAGCCACTGGAGGATACCTCACGTCCCTCAGTGCTCAGAGCTACCGTACTTGGTCTCCTCTTTTCAGAGCAATCATTTCAGTATTGCATATGTATTTGCAATTATTGTGTGCAAAACCTAATGTTGTTTTCTGGTAAACCCTTTCAAAAACATTATTTTTATAGTATGTATTTAATCTAGTATATGAGAAAACAAATATCTTAGCAAGTGAAAGACTATTATAATCTTCAATAAGCCCAGCTGTTTTCCACCTCTCTACCCATCCATGAGATTCATGAATAGGATTACTCAGAATGATTTTACTATGTAGCACGGTCTTTAGTTTTCTTCCTAAGTGATCACTATGACTGCCACAGGGGCAGCAGATCTGAAACAATCATCACTTGACATAGTTCATGAATATCTTATATTTTCACATAATAATTTGAGGGCGTTGATTATTTAATACCTCATTCATGCTAACAAACCACCACAATATTCCAGCGGTATAAAGATAAACAACAATTATTTACTTATTAATCTGTGACTTGTCTGGCCCTTTTGTTGATTTGCCCTAGATTAATTTGTGTGTGTGTGTGTGTGTGTGTGTGTGTGTGTGTGTGTGTGCGCGTGCCTTGACAATTGAGAAAACCTGGCTGTGCTCCATATCGTGCTCTTTCTGCAAAAAGCTAGCTTGGATAATCTTATGGTGATAATTGAAATATATTGTTTAATTCAAAACATGAAAGCATGCTATCAAATTTCAGTTTGTTTTATCCCTTACATCTGCTGACATTCTGTTAGTCAAATAAATCACAAAATTAAACCCAGGTGTAAGAATGAAAGGCATATATTTGAGCAACTGCTTTCACATGTCAAAGAATGTAATGTAGAAAGAAGATATAGCTGAACACATAATGATTGGCTACCAAAATGACAGAGTTTATTTAAAGGAAAAGTCAGATGGCTGCACGTTAGTGCTGAGGTTCTGTTTTAAAATCAGTTTTTGTCAGGTCTGGGTGAAGACAAAGGAAGGAAGATTTTGCTTAGGAGAGGTTTAGAGTATTAAATCTACTGAAAAAGAAGCAAGGGAAAAGCAAAATTCAAGTTTTATAAATTAATAATTTATAAATGGTCAGAAACTTGTTAAACATTTTAGATGAAGGTTTATTTTGTTAAATCAAAAAAAGCCATGTTTTTCTGGCTTATTTCATTAACTCATTTAGAGTTAAAACCAAGCCACATTTAGGGTCACAGAGTAGTGCATAAAATAGCAATGACTGAAGTCATTCTCCTAACTCCAGCTACCTTAGCCCTTCCTGGGTAGCAGACTCAGGTAACAGGGGAGGGGTGACTAGATATAGGGAACCCCTGGTTCGTCCTTTACAATCTCTTCCTACTCCCCAAATCTTTAAGGAATGTCTTTCAGCTACCTTGTTACTACGATTTTTTTGACTTAACATATATATATATATATATATATATATGTCTCTTTTTACTGTAATTAACATTTTTTTCATTTTATTTATATATGTGTCTTCATTTTTTCATAGTAAGACACACTATCAAATGAACAATACAGCATTCATTTAGCTCTATCTGCCCCACTGCTTGTTTATCAAGATACCATTGCATTCACTCAAAATTTGACACAATCTTTTATATAGTCCAGAATAGGACATGTTAGGTATCAGGTCATTAATGCCTAAATTAAAAGTTCTGATAAAGATTAGCTAGTACAGAAATCCACACAAATATGTATGTATATTTTTAAAAGCTTTAATTTGGGCCCTTTATAAATACTAGAGTATAATTCATTCAAGGCCAGAGGCTTAAGAAGTGTTCTAAGAACTTGATGAGTGCATTGTCTCAGTTCAAAATCCATCTGATATTTTTATAGTGAATTCATTCAACTGGGCATTTAATCAATCTGTGGATACTTTGGCCCAGTGATGTCACTTATATTTAAAGTATCTTCAGTGGTGTTAAAACCAAGTTGGAAAATTTTGAGCAGTTATGAATGGTAAGATATCAGATTTGCTGCGTTACTAAGCAAACCTAGTAAGTTCTCATGAGACTAGAGGAGTGTATTTTGACAATTTCCAATTAGGATTTACAAAGTGATTCTCCGAAATAAGACTGTGGTTCCTCCAACCACCTGTATTTACCTCAGTGAGAGTTGAACTGCTATAAATCATAGTGATGCAGTGCACTCACCCCAGTACCCATATGAGGACAGTCTCGGAAAGCACCTTCCAGCTCAGCTTTATCATGTAAAACACCTTGGGACCTTCAGAAAACTCTATGACCACTCTAGTCTTTTACCCCTTATGAGTGAATGATTTCTAAATGTGAAATTTTGTGTTAACAGAATAAAATAAAACCTGGCTGGTTGGGAACATTTTAAGATTAATAGTCAACTTGGTGGATGAGGCAGGCTGAGTTCAGGGTCATTACATTTTCAATCATGTCTGAAACTTTAGTTTGTAAGATTAAAGTCAGCCTGTTTGCAGTACATACTCTAATGAGTTTACTCACAAAAAGTATGGTTTAACTCTCTACTTGCTGATTAGAATGCTAGCAAATTCATGTGGCAAAATATTTACTTAGCATTGCACATATTGGTTACATTTTTGTGCTTGAAAGATTCAGGAGGAAAGGAATAAGAAATGAGACTAATAACATACAATGCATTTGCAGAGATAAATGTTATCTGATCAAATGTACTAGGTTCACAGTGCAAGAAAGAAAAACGTGGAGTTATTTGTGCAGTCAAATAGCAAGCCATTGTGCATAACAGGAGGGGCACTGTTTCTCTAATCCATGAATTACACACCGTTACCTGAATATAGTATTAATTTCCAAAAAAGAACTTTAGCCCCCGACTACCTCTTTGATAAGAATTAGATTTCACTGAGTCTGATGGGGACAGATTACCACCACTATTTACACGTGGCATTCAACACAACAGGAAGCTACAGAGATACAAAACTGAGAAAGGATCTAACTTAAGGAGTGCTGGAGGTGAGGGTTGAAGCACTTCATCTCCTTTTCTCTCTGTGGACTCCCACTGAGGTTGCTAGTTTCTGCATGAAAGCTTTTATCATCAATTTTCACTTCACAGGCATTCAAATAGCTATAGGGTACAATTAATGGCAGTGTGCACTGATTTAGATGTGGAGACCAAGAGATAATTATGTGTTACTGAAATTATCTACACACATCATCAATTACCTTACACCCCTAGTTGGCAGCAACGGTGTTCTACAGACAAATATAATATGAGGAAAGTCAGGCTTTCTAGAAGAAAAATTTCAGCTCATCAAGATGGTACACATTGCTATTTATAAGTCTAGACGTTGACTTAATCTGTACAGACTTACTTTGGAGAGTACATTGTGGAATATAACAACTGTAGAAGTCCAAACATTCATGGACTGAGATACAAATATATTCAGATATGCTCCTCAGCACTTCTTCCTTTAGAAGTCCTCTCTGAAAGTCAAGTGCAGTGCTGGGAAGGGTGACTCCGTATGCTATCTCCCTGAATGGCACTCTTTTCTGCATCTTTCTGATGTTCCTCCAGCTTAGAGACCACCTCCATTAAACATGAGACAACGTAAACAATATTTTGTGGATCGTACATTTTATGAATCAGGTAAAACAATAAAATAAACCTATCAAATGTGTATCTTAGGATTATCATTATTTTGAAAAAGAAGTTAAATTTCTATGTAGCATCTGAGGATTTTTATAAATGTCCAGTTCTAGCCATTAACAAATTAATGCTCCAAATTTAAATCAGTGTGAGTTGGAGGGTAGGAGGGGCGTATGGTGGTGGTGGTGGTGGTGGTGGTGGTTGGTTTTGGTAGTGGTAGTGGGGGTGGTGTGTGTGTTAGGGAGGAGTGCTCCTACTGGTAGAACCAGTTTAGCTTTCCTTAGACATATTTTGGACACTCAATAGTAAATATCAAACAGTGTGCGGAGTTTATTTCTCTAGCAAATGTTTACTGTATGACTTTTGATAAAGAATGAATTCATTTTGTTGTGCATCATAGAAGAATTCATTAAGCTGTGTATCGTAGGCTTTAAATTATGGGTACCATCTATACTACTTCCTTCTGAGGAAACCAGCTACAATTTATTCTGGTATAGATTTCTTGTTGTCAGTGTTTCCCCACTGCTCCCTGGTAAAAAGACTGGATATGGTGCTAGTAGTATTCATGGGTCACTTGGCAACACAAAGGACCAACTAACAAAGAATGGTTTGATATCTGCTGAAAGATGGTATTTTCTACTGGATAGGAAAAAGAAGTGGAAAATGATAAAGCAAGGACCACATAGAAAAGAATAAAAGGTGGAAATTATATTCTCCCAGTCACTTTTTTGTTGGTGGGATCTAATATCCAACACCCATTACCTACAGGAGGAGAGATTTCCTTGGCTCATTAGTCTCTGGCTGGCTAGCTCCGAGGAGAAACACATGCTGGGAAAATCTGGCAGAAAAAAGCTGCTCACTTCATGGTGACCAATGAGCAGAGAAGGGAAGACCCTGAGCAGCAGGGAGACCCAGTGTGATCACACTCATGAAGATCTTCTGTTCTGCAGACTCCACCCCTAACAGCAAGTCAGCTGCATGGCCTCTGAGATTGAATGACCTTCCAGAGGCCTCCCCTCTGAGCAGAAGAGGCTTTGGGCCAGGACATCCTATATCCAACCCATAATCCTTCTGACAGCAGTTAAGAGCCGGTCATTAGAGCTGTTAATTTAGACTGGAGAACAATACGAAACTTTTCCAGTCATTCTTGAAATTCTGATCTATTTCAGGCTCTAAATGGCTGTCAGTAAAATTGGTAATGATGCTTAGAAATGAATATTCTTACTGTTTTGAATCACCTTGCAATAAACTCTCACTATATTTAAAAATAGGAAGTGTAAAAACTTAGGAGGTGAATTTATAAAATCTAACTACTTTAGAAGAAAATTCATGGAATATCACCACTGCTGATTGAAAGGTTTTGGCCCAGACAGGACACTGTAGCCAGGAAAGCCACAACCGGAAGCAGGAAGCCCATCTTGCCCTGCCCCTAGGAAGTTACCTGTGACGCCATCTTCCCGCCCCTGGGAATTTACATATGGCGCCAAACCTAGGACCAATGGGCTACCTGTGTATCCCTAATGCCTGCCTTAGGTTCCACCCCAAACCGAGGCTATTTACAGGCCCCCACGCCACGTGTCCGATGGAGAGATCGCCGGACGCCAGCGGTGGGGTGCCGGTCATCTCTCTCCGTGTTCTCAGAATAAAAGCTGTTTTTTATTTTATATTTCTCATCTTTTGTTAATATTTTTCATCTTTTGGAAATAACTCTATCACTGATGTTTTTATCTTTATTCATCAACAAATGAGGGGTCACATGCATCTGTCTTTAAGTCTTTCCTCTGTTATGCTAACTTTGGAGACATCTCAAATTATAATACTATCTTTCATTATTTATTTCAAAATAAATTATTAAGATCTCTGTGTAGGTATTAGCTCATGAAACATATTCAGTTATTTTTGCTCCAGTGTTTTTTGTTTGATGAGACCCACCTGACCCACTGAGGTTTGGGTAGAAAGTCCTGCTCACTAACAAATGATCCCTGAAACATACCCCCCCCCTCTCTTCACCCTCCTCTCTGTTACCGCACTCTCTCTCAGGTTACACTTGCTTCTATACTTATCTGCTTCTCTCAAGTGATGGTCAGCTTTAAGAATGGGGAACTAATTCTTAACTTCTGTTTCCCATGATTAAAACAAAGGCCACAATCCTTATGCTTAAAAAAATCTGATAAGGGAAGCCAGGATGAGTTGACTCATTCTGCTTGTCAAGAGCATTGTACTTGTTTTTTAAGTAGTCTGGGAAGGTGAAACAATTAACTTTGTCTATTTTCAAACCCTGTATTCCAGTATAGGAAACAGTGCTGGTTCTTTTCTAAATATAGATGCCAGAGAATGAAAATTAAAATTTTCCTAAAAGCAAACTGTATAGAACTCAAAAAATGGAAATATTTCTGAACCAGAGAATCACATAAAACTCACTAGATCTGCCAGCTTACTGTATCTCTTGTTACTTTTACTGAAGAGACCAAGAAAGCTCGTTCCATCTGCTGCTTCCCCTCCCCTTCTCCCTTCAAATCTAACTAGGTTAAGTTTTAACTTCCTAAAGGCCATAAAACAAAGGCCTGAGGTAATAGCTCCTGACATCCTGGGTCTTCCCTATCTGGAAGACATGTCACAAATTGTGTTAATTGCATCAGATTGTATTAGATTGTACATTCTTCACAAAAATAGATTCGTTTATATCATAGTAATAACTGTAACTTGGCCTTACTGTAAATGTGTGTCTTCCTTTTCCTCTGGGCAAAGGATTGATATGTTAATCAATGCTCTCCTCTGTATGCTAACCATTGTTGCCCTCTACAAATAGAATGGTTGTGGTGCTAAAGTAAGGTAATTAAGATTGTTAACTGCTGTTAGACTTTTCTATTCAGGAGGCCTGGTGGTGTGGGTTTCGAAACTATGTGCAGCATAGTTTCCACCCCCACAGGAACCAGTGTTCTTAAACAGTTAAGACAAACAGCCTTAACCTAAGGCAGATCTCTCAGTCATGAGACAAACGCCCATTCCTAAGGAATGCCACCCCTTCTTGGGAGACACTCTCTCGCCCCACTAAGAAACCCAATCCCTTAAGGACAGCTCACCATCAGCTCTGCTCTAATCACTGTGATTGGCTTCTGTAACAAGGCTTGCTTTGCGGTTTTCACCCTTAAAAACACCAGCCCTGCCTCAACTCGGGGTTCTCCATTTCTCCCTGTTTGGAGGACCCCGTGCGCACGTAATAATAAAAACCCCTTTGTTCTTTCATGAGAGCGGAGCCCTTGGAGTCTCCTTTGCGACACCGGTCTTACATTACCACAAGAAGTTTTCAGAAAATTCTGTTTAAACAATTGTCACGGGAAAAAATAAACTATTTCCCTACGTGTGAAGGGTATTAATTGCCCAAGACTGATTAAAACAATAACTGCTCTGCTTTGTTTGATTTCTTCTGAGTTTATATATTAATGTATTATACTTATCAAAAATATCTAGATTTTGAAAGCTGGAATGAATCTTGGGTATATTTTAGCTAATAACACAGACATCTAGAAACTAAGTGTTGATGGTCTACATAAATATTTATGTTTTTGTTTTGTTTTCTATTTCTGCCTTCCTCTGCCTTCCCGAGCCTTTTAGGGGCTTCATTACTGTCAGAGCAGTTTGTAGTCGGTGTGCCTGTCTGTTGCCCTGTACATGATTTTCCTCAAAGTCAGATACGTGTGTCATTAAAATGTGCATGTTCACAACTTAGCAGAAACTTACTGAACAATTAAAAGTTATTTGGTGAAAGAAGGGAATGATTGGCTTAAATTACTCAACATTTCTTTGTTTAATGCCTCCTTATTTCCAGTTGTATAAAAATCAACTCAACACATTGTTTAAATGAGATTTTAAAATATTCTTTAGCAACACCTTAATTTTAAAAAAATTTTTCTCTTTTCACTCTAACCATATTTTAACAATCTGCTCCCTATTCAGGTATCAAAACAACATGATAATACTTAATAATTTCCAGAATATTTTCCACATTATATTGATGACCATCTCTGAGTTTTAAGCCACATGAACACAACTAAATCTATTCTAACCAAACGCACGTTAGTGACATAACCCCTTCAGGAACTTATTCCTTTAAAAATATGATGAAATGTCTTTTGTAATTAATTGCATAATGTTGTACCCTAAGAAAATAGCTTTGTTATATGTTTATTATAGCAAACCTGTATAGGGGCTTACTAAATGTGTTTGTTTTATCCTTTTTCCCTAACTGATATGTTAAGGGACCTAATTGATCTGTTGAGCAACACTCTCCTCTGTAAAGAATTGCAAGAATCTCACCTAATTGATATGTTAACCATTGTTGCTCTCTACAAACTACAGAAGCTGTGCTAAAACAAGCTAACAAGGGTTGTTAATCACTGCTAGGAGTCTCCAAATTGGCTCCCGGAGACTGGTCGCCAGGCCTGAAAATAAAGCCTTTGCCACTAAATTTTCAGTCTCTTGCCTCCTTGGATTTTATACCGGGGCTCAAGTTATAACAAATGTAAATTACGTATGAAGCATGAAATATTTTTTTTTCTAACATTTTCACTGTTTTATTCACACAGTTTAAAATAAACCCATATTTCTAAAATATCTGTCATACTTGTAAGTTTAGTGAGCAATAGTTTACTAGTCTTACAAAATGACCAGAACTAAAAGAAATAGTTATCTGTTGGCTTCACTAAAGCAAAAACCTGGCAGCTGCAAAGCAGAGCTGGTTTTCCAATTTGCGCAGAGAAGCCGGTTGCCTGCCTTCAACCCTGACCTCTCTGCTTTCTCACATCATGGGCTGCAGATGTTCTGACCTTGCTGGGTGCTTTCTGCAGCTGAGCTCTTCCACTCCTTGGGTAAACTTTACCATTGTGGAATTAAAAATGCAGTTGGAATGGAGGCCTGCGGGACAAATGAGTACATACCTGTGAAGACTAAAGACATATTTTCCCACTTGGTATAAAAATTGAATAGATCATTAGCTTCCTTTTCAACTTTGCTTTGATTTCAAGGCCATAATTACAGTTTGCTTCTGGGTTTCATTGCCATTGGAACCTAGATTTTCATACTTTATATGTTCTGTTTACTACTGCACACCCACAATTTGCTAAGTGCCTGATATTTGATTCTATGGGAAAGCCTCTCCCATTATCATATAAGAGCTTCTCTATTTACCTATATCTTCTTCATCCATATTACCTCCCTATTCAACTGCAAATAATTTTATTTAACTTGTGTTTCACATGACTAACTGTATAAACAGAGAATACATTACCCCATGAGATCAAAGTGGTATGGCTCACAGTGCAATCTCCTCTAACTGTCTAATGTCAGTCTGTCTTCTGTTAACAATTAGAGAGAGAGAGAGAGAGAGAGAGAGAGAGAGAGAGAGTGTGTGTAATCACAATCACTATGTACTAAACGGTAACTTTAGAAAAAACATCAGAGACATAAATATAGATGCCCGCTGAAGATTACTTTTTAAAGCACATAGCAATTTTCATCTTCCAAAATATGGAGGATTATTTATTAGGGAATGATAAGCTCATATTTTTTAATTTTAAGAAGAAAAAGGATAAAAAAAATCACAATGAAACAGAGTTTCAAAACAGGTTAATAAGACAGTTACAATAGTTAATATATTGTGTATTTTTGTCTTCATAGTAGTTACTCAGACTATAAGACATAGGCATATCTTATCCAAATGATATTAGTACAAAGATTTCTTTTCAGTGTACAAACAGAAACTAGCAATACAGCTATCTTAACTATGTTGTGTGTGCAAGTAATTTTTTCCTTTTCCCTTTCTTCCTTCCCCTTTCCTGCATCATAGCTTGTCTTTGTTTTGAAAACTTCCTGCCCAATTTACAATATTTCTGGTACATTTTGAACCTTAATTAATTTGCTTGTTTTCTCACACTAGTGAGACAGTATGATGTCTACAAATGTGAGTGTGATTTATTTCACTTGTGAGTATGCATCTGAGTTGCATCCATTTGTTATAATAGTCCCCAGTTTATCCTTAATTATGGCTGAGTAGTACTCCACTGTATTAAAAACACATGACATTTTTACCCATTCCATGGTTGATGGGCAATTGTGTCATTTCTAAGATTTAGGTTTTACAAACTGTGATGCTATAAACATGGGTTCACTCATATAACTGCGGCATGACATTTTTAATTCTTCTCGAGAGATACCCAGAAGGAGAATAGCTGTCTAGAATATGATCTTTACTCCCAGCTTTTAAAGGAATCTGCATACTAATTTCCACAGTGGTTGCACCAGTCTACACTCCCATTAACAGCAGAAAAATGTTCGTTTTCCCCCAGAACCCCTCCAACATGTGTTGTTGGATTTTTTGATGTTAACCATTCTTTCTGGGGTGAGATGGAATCTCAATGTTGTTGTAACTTGCATCTTTCAAATGATCAATGATGTTGAACATTTTTTCATGTATTTATTGGCCATTTGTATTTCTTTATCTGAGAAGTGTATATTCATCTCAGATGCCCATTTTTAGATTGGGTCTTTCAATTTCGGAGGTTTGATGTTTTTAAATATTTTATATATGTTCTAGATAGAAGTCTGTCTGTAGGTCAACTGTCTTTAAATTTTTTCTCCCTCAATGGGTTGTCTTCTCACTCCTTTGGTGATTTCCTTTATTGTACAAAAGCCATTTTAGTAAGACGATATTCTATTTTTCTATTCTTTGTAATATTTCCCTTGCAGTCTGGGTTTGGTTCATGAATTCTCTGCCTACACCTATGTCTTCAAGATTTCTACTTATTTTCTCTTCCAGTAAATTTAGTGATTGCATTTTATTATTTAGTTCTTTGCTTTATATGACTTGATGTTAGTGCATGGTGATAGACATGGTTCTAGTTTTAGTCTTCAGCATGTGGAAAGAGAGTTTTTCTAGCACATTTATCAAAAAGACTTTTACCAGTAAAAATATTTGGTCCTTTTTTCAAATAAAAAATGGCTGAGTGTGTTTGGGGTTGGGCCTCCATCTTCTCTTCTGTTTCACTTATTCTCAGGTTTGTTTTTTTGACAATACCATACTTATTTTATCACAGTAGGTCTGTTACGTAATTTCAGATCTGAGATTGATATTCCCTAACTTGCCTTTGTTGCCCAGGATTGTCTGTACTATTCTAGATTGTCTAAAGACCTACAATCTAGGTCTCTTCTAGTTCCAATTGAGTTTGAAGAATTTTGTCTCTAGGTCTGTGAGTTATGCTAATAATATTTTGAATGAGATTGCATTAAATCTGCATAGCAGCTTTGGTAGCATGGCCATTTTCACTATGTTTGTTCTTCCTAACCAAGATCGAGGCATCTATTTCCATTTTCTGATCTTTTGATCTCCTCTTTTAGAGTACTATGATTTTCCACTGTACAGATCTTTTATATACTTTATTAGATTGATTCCTAAGTATTTCATTTTTAGATGGTATTATGAAGTATATGATTTCCCTAATTGCTCTCTGTTAATTACTTGCATGCTAGAATGCTGTTGATTTTTCAGTGTTGACTTTGTATCCCACTACACTAATGAATTTGATGTTAAATATACAATTTTTTTGGTGTAGTTTTTGGGGTTTGCTTTGTAGAATAATATGTCATCTACAAATAATAATTTCTTTCTTTCCTACCTTTGCTTTACTTTTTTTTTTGTATAATATCTGTATCTAATGTTTCCAGAATTATATTGAATAAGAGTGGTGATAATGAACTTCCATGTCTTATTTCTGAATTACAGTAAAAGCTTTTGTTTTTGACCACTTAATGTGATTTTAACTGGCCACACATGGATTTCATAATACTGAGGTAAAAATCTGTTTATTCAAATTTTCTGCAGAGTTTTTATCATGAATGACTTTGTCAAATACTTTTTCTGCATCTATTGAGATGATCATGTGATTTTTGGTTTTGGTTCTGTTAATATTACATTTATTTATTTGCTTATACTGAACCATCCCTGTATCCGTGGGATGAATCTTCATTGGTCATGAGGTATAATCTTCTTGACGATTTGCTTCATTCTGTTTGCCAGTGTCTTTCAAGGAATTTTGCATCTATGTTCATTAGGGAGATTGACCTGTAGCTTTGTTTTGGGGGCAGTCTTCTCATATTTTAGAATCAGGGTAAAACTTTCTTCCAGGAATGATTTTGGAAATACAGCTTCCCTTTCAATTTGTTTAGAGAGTCTCAGCATTAGTGGTATTAGTACCTTTCTAATTTTCTTGTAGAATTCAACAATGAATCTATCAGGGTCATGGCTTTTATTTGTTGGTAAAATTTTAATTACATTTTCAATTTCATTGGCTACTTTAGGTTATTTAGAGATTTTACATTTATATTATTACACTACAGTCTGATATTATGTGTGGAATGATTGTAGTTCCTCTACTTTTATTTAAACACATTTTGTCAGATAATATATGATACATTTTGGAGAACATCACATGTGCAGCTGAGGAGAACCTGCATTCTGATTTTTTGTCATGGAATACTCTGTATTCACAGGCTTGGTTTAAATTTTTAATGTCTTTAGTGACTTTTTTAGTTGATCTATTTTTGAGAGTGGGGTCTTACAGTCTTCCACGACAATTGTGTGAGTGCTTACTTTGTTGTTCACCGCTGTTAATATTTGTTGTATGTAGTCGGATGACCCTACATTTGGTGAATAAATAGTTATGATTTTTATCTCTTCTTCTTGAAATTTTCCCTTACCAAGTATGTAGTGACTTTCTTTGTCTCTTTTCCTCAATTTTGCCTTAAATTATGCAATGTGCGCAGGTAGAATATCTATCCTTGCTTTTTTCTGTGTTCCAGTGTCATGGATAATTGTTTTCCGTCCTTTGATTTTTAATCTATGAATTTATTTTGGGGTTAAGTGTGTTTCTTGAAAAGGAACAGACTAGCAGAATGGATCAAGAAGCAAGATTCAACAATATGTTACAATAAAGATAAATCCATATTTCTATCCATTATTAAAAAATCAATTTGGTATAAGCCTGGTCTAACATTGAAACCTGTTAGAGAAAAATATTAATATAAATATCGTACCAAATGTTTAAAAAGTAAAACAACTAACACACTTGCAAGAAACTTTTATGTTGATAATAACAAGCAGTGACTATTTTGATCCTAGTTATTTTGAAGCAATATCTCATTCCAGTTGTGGTCAGGGTAATAGGCAAAGCATAGTGTGCTTAAGAAAGTGGTTTTTTCTTCTAATAATATCTGAACACTTTAACCTGACTTATTTGGGTGACTCTGTGTGTGTGTGCATGTGTGTGAGTGGTGTGTGTGTGTGTGTGTGTGTGTGTGTGTGTGTGTAATCAATATTGACATCTCCACTTGGATGACCAAAGAGGATGTATGAAGTATGAGTTATAATGAAAATACTTGTCTTAGATTGTTCTGCTATGAATGACTTTCTCACATGTCAACAGTTTCTAAAATCGTTTTGAAAATTCATTAAATGTTTAGATATTATTGCATATTAAATATTTTAAAGAAATAAGTTGCATTATTTGCATGACTATCACTTGAGTTAGGATTTTCTAAAAGACAGTTCAACATGTGTTTTATAATTTTAAGAACTCTATCTCTCATGAGCATTAAAAATCTGAACTCACTGTTACTTAAGATCCATGTAGACAGATATTTTGTATAAAGTTAACTAGTTATTATTTCATCTGTGAGGACTCTTATGTTAAGCCTACTATTCTATATCTTGTCCTTACTGATCTGTATATTCCCTTAAATTACTCCTAATTTTTGAGACTATTGTGTAAGAGTCAAAGTATCCCAGAATCAAACCAAGCAGAGGACAAAAGCAACAACTGTATAATCAATCATTACAAAGTAAATTTGAAATGACATTCTCTTTTCTTAAATATCTGATCATACTGGTCAAACTTCAGGTTGTGAGAGTCAGAATAGGATCACATTAACACAGAGCACAGAGATATTGAGCTCTATATATTAAAATTTCATACATATATATATATACATATATGCAAAAAGATATACTTTACAAAGTGAATTATTTTAGTCTAAAACTTACTAAGAATGATGGGTAGACATAATAGAAACACATTTTCCCATAGAAATTATAGTAACATGACTATCTTCTTTTGTACAGTTCTTCTCAATCTAGGTATTTCTGTGGCTTTCTGTAATGCCAGTAAGAATTTACAGATATGTCTTCTACACTTGCTTCATGTAAAATAAAACATCAAAATAAATGGTGCATATTTTCTTAATATTTTCATATGTTTTACCTTTGAGAAACTAACATGCCCAGATATCAGTTCTGGCAAGGGAAATATTATACATGAAAATATCAATACTCATGATTCACTTTCCCTATTCATCAGGGAACTGCCAACTCTTTTCCATAGTGAATCAAGACAAAAATGAAATCCACTCTGACTGGGTACAACATTTTGTCAACTTTTCCTTCTTGTTTAGATTTGTATTTAGATGTATTGTTTGTCAAATGATACAACTGATTCACGAAGATCTGTCTACCTACTTTTGAAATTTATCTCTCGTGATCTTTACATTGGACTGCACATTGGGCTTCCAAGAGCTACTGTTTGCTCTTCAGTATTTTTTCCCGTGGGCTTCTTTAAATATTAAGACTCTATACAGACTTAGACTGCATTTGAGAATGTCATCTACTTTAATTTGATATCCGGCCTTTCTTCCTTAATGAAATTATTTTTCATTTATTATATATATTCAAAGTTTTCAAATTATAGAATGTTAAAATACATTAGGATGAGAAATCATTTTTAAAAAGCACTTTTTCCCCCGGAGTGCTAGTAGAGACATACATATTTTAAATCTGAAAGTTTACATTCTTTTATCTCATTAGGGAATTGAAGCCAGAAAAGATTAGAAGGAGGAAATCTAATTTAATGGTTTGCAATTATAGTTGATGAAGAAATGTGTTAATCAGGGCAAAAAAAAAATTCAGATGACTTCCTGTTTAAAAAAAAAAACCTTGAAATCAGGGAAAGTAAAATGTGAAATTTCGTCTTCAATTTGCTTCTTTCTATATTGACATAGTATCAAAAACATTTTCTCAAGGGTGTGTCAGGCAAATGGAGACAAATCCCATTTTAAAAGATCATCTAACCTGTGTGAAAGTAATGTTTTTTATAAAAGGAGCAAAACTATGTGTAAAACTGTTTAGGTTTCCACATCAAGTTAGATATGATAGTTCAATAAAATGGAAATAAAATAAATCCTTAAATGAAATTTATCATTTCAGACAGGAGAAGTATATTCTATGTTAGCAATTTCCATTAACACGCTCTCTGGGATTAAGAAAAGTCATAATGAGATTTTTATTATGGTGCTATTCAAACACATAGTACTATTACAGATGACTCTGTCATTCATAATTCATGACATTATTTTCATGACAATATTTACGGCTTGAACATGGAGAGTTGGAGAACTATGATCTTGCATTGAGTTGGTAGAATTTATTCTGCTAATAAAACTCATTCATTCAGTAAAAAAATCTAAAAACCATTTTATTTCAAATTCTTGAAGGGTAAAACTATTTTTTCTCCCTGAGTCAAAACATATATGAGATGGAGACAGAAATGATTTGGACCTAACGAGAAGTGTAACAGACCACTGAGCAGATCAGTGGAGATTGTTTTGTAGGTTGCTTAAATAACAATGGACACTTTCTAGAAGGAATCATAAGTGACCTGAGATATGTAAGGACATAAGCTGGGAGAGATACTCTTATGGCTTTATGTTGGATTCCACAACTGATTTTAAAGCACAAATTGAACCATGGAATTTTTAAGCTGCTAGTTTGGGTGAAATTAAAATAAAAATAAAGATCACATTCAATGCTCTATTTTTAACACAGGATTTCATTTTATGCATTATTCTAGCACTGAAGTGGAAATGAATATTCCCACATCACTAAGTCCTGGATTTATATGGAAATAGTTGCTCTCTGAAGATAATAATAATAATCTACAGGAACCATATTTTGAAAGTTACTCTTATGGTCTCAGAACTCTTATTAAAAGCTTCCCTTTCTCCCTCAGATGGTTTCCAACAGGAAAATGAGGTCACTATACATGCATCCTGGAAGTACGAAACTGGCATTTTAAAATACAGTCCACACTTATCCGTTCTCTGTAGCTTTTCTTAATCTGTTTCTTGTTCCATGTGTACATAGGTATTATTTCTCACAAAAGATGTGTAAAAGCAATCCTTAAATAAAAGTGTGTATTCAGAGAAAAATATTTAATAAAGTATATTGTAGAAAGACATTTTCACTTTTTTGTGATATATTAAATTTGATGAGATTTGATAACATGTATTAGTAATATTTTTTATTTGGTTTGGTTATTATTAAACATTCATGCCTGATTTCTCACAATTCATTAAGAACCAATACAGTTTTTATTGGCAACAATATATCTAAAGTTACATATATACACAAATATATATTTATGAATGACTTGTTTAATTTCTTTATTGTTAAACAATAATCCCCTCTCCCTAATTCACGTTCTCTCTCCTTTCAGTCTTATACAATAACCCTAGAAGAAAATGATATTACCTGTCTTGTTCCTTAACTGTTTGTTTGTGACAGATGTTTAATGTATCAAACAATAGGAAGATCTTAGCTTAATAAAGGAAAAAAAAAGTTCTAGATCAGACTCAGGATATCTGGGTTCTAAATCATTCTTTATGAATTAGTTGATAACCATAGAAATGGTATTTTTTAATGGATATCTTAGTTTTTTCTCCAGTAGAATAATAGCATTTAACTGTTTCAATATACCCAGATTACAGGATTTTTAGTTCTTATTGCTTGGACAAAATATCTGACGCTCACAAGCTAAAAGAAGAAATGTTTATTTCAGCTCACTGTTTGTGGAGGTTTCAGACCATAGTCATCTGGCTCCAAAGCAGGCAGCATGGCACAGGTCATGACAGAGGAGAAACCATCCATTGCAAGGGAGTCAGGAGAGAACAGAGCTTTCCTTCCCTCTCTCTTTTTATATTTCATCAGGCTACAGGCCTACAGTTTGGTGCCACCTACACCCAGAACTTGCTAAAGCTATTTATCATGCACTCCTAATCCATATTCAAATAGTCTAGAACCGCACACCTCCAAAATGTCCCACACAAGAGTGCATGAGGCATTGAGGGGGCATATAGACACAAGCCATAAAATTCTATGCAACTCAGAGACACTATCCCATTCTTAGGGTCTTGCATTTCAGTGTAGCCTGGCCTTGAACTCACCTTGTAGCGAGAATGGCTTTAAATTCATGACACTCCTCCTGTCTTAGCCTCTCAAGTGACGGGGCTACAAATGCAAACCACCATGCATGGAAGTCTGATACTTGTTGACCAATGCAAGGTTATGGAAAGTTAGAAAATGCATCTTTTTTCCCCCTCTTAAGGGTACTCTTGTATTGCATCTAGAGTTTTGTTCCCTCCCTTTTACTGTCAGTCTTTTTGCTCTTTGAATGAATCATAAAGATCAACTGGCCTGGGGCACACACCTGTAGTCCCAGCATTTGAAAGGCCGAGAAAAAGGTTCTCTGCAAGGGGAAGGCCAGCATGGACTACATAGAGTGTTTAAAGCCAGCTCAAATTACTTAGACCCAACAAACAAACAGACACAATGAACTGGTGCTGAATGTCCAGGTGAAATATGTGTTTATCTTTCTAAAGACATGTGTCAGTGACCAAGTAGCGCAAGAGACGTCATCCCCACTTCTAGATGTTTTATACAGCAGAGCTGTGATACATTGGCAGGAATCTTCTCCACTTGTGAGTCTATCTCTTAGCAAACTCTCTGTCTTTGTGTGTGTCTCTCTCTGTCTCTCCTTATGCACACTGGGATAGATAAAGCTTGGAAAGAAGCATTTGAAGTGAAAGGGGAGGAAGACACTTCAAGGTTTTAAACAGCAGCTCAACAGGCCGTGTCTCCAGGCTGTTGCTCTTTCACCCAGCAGCTGAACTGACATTCACTTTCTTCCACCAACCAGGGTTTGCACCAAGCTTACTGGGGCAGCACCCTGCTTTTCATCTCTGTGAATACACCCAGCCAAGGCTTTGTTAGTTAAGCTCTCTCGGCTGACTGAATGCCACAGTAATACTTCCCAAACATGTTCAGGGAGAAATTGAAAGGGCTTAGAGTCAGAAAAAGCAAATAAAATCATTGAAGAGTGACAGACAAGTAATCCCAGTCTGATGACTTTCCCATATTTAAATGTTTAAATGGAAAATTCTCAACTCTACCACAATGCAGCTGCCTTCCTGGGACCCATAAGTCCAAAGGCACTTGGTGAAGCTGCTCTAAGAGTCCAAGTGAGAATGCAAAATAGCTTTGTGCATCTCCGAAATCTGAAATTTCACCTTTTTCTGATGTTGTAAGGTAAATTTTTTGTTGAAATATAGATTTAGGTCTCCTTCTTTAAATTTTTAAATTTTAAGTTAAATATTTTTATACATCCATACAACATAAGAAAAATAAGTAATCAATAGATATATAGTTAAAACATTTATTATGGTTGAAGTGTAAATTTTCAGTAACTTGTGCCCTCAAAGTTTATTTAATCTACTTTGTATTTAATTCCACTAGTTTTGCAAAAAGTTCTTATTCAAACTTGGAAATTCTCAGAATAAGGATTTCTAATGCTTTGGGTTATTTTTTTCAATACTGAGAAATTTTAATCTAATAACCATTAAGTGTCACCATTTCTTTAAGATTAGATAGATCTTTTCAAAATATTAGTAAAATATGTGGTACTTATATTGATTGATCAATTCTGCATGCCTTGTATCTTGTAATCTGAGCAACTACTTTGAAGATAACAGTATGCAATGTATTAATCCTTGTTAATTTTTTATTTTTCTGTTTTGAAATTTATTTTTATTTTTATTTAATTTTCTCTCTGTAAAACTAATAAAATGTGTGATGTGATATTATATATATATATTCTCATATATAATGTATGTAAATTCTTATAAATATATGCAATTAGAAAAAATTAAAAAGCATCAACAAAATATGTAACAACTTTACACTCAAAATTAGCCAGTACTAGAAAATATTATTTGCTGTAATTAATATAATCATAAAAGAAAGCACAGGAAAACCTGAAATTCTCTTTATCATCCACTCCAAATCTGCCCTTTTCTCTTGCTTCTCAGAGGAAATCTTTATTATAAATTTAATGCATATTGTTTTAGACCATGTAGACATACATTTATCAAAATATAGTTTTACTATGATTTTAAAGGTACATTCTCTGCATCCTGGATAAATTTTTCCCGGTGTGTTTTGTTTGTTTTCTTACAATGTTTATCAGTGTTGGAAGATGGTTCTCTTGTTGGTTTGAACTCTTTTTTCTTAATCAGTGAGTGTTTGTATTGCAGATCAGTGGTATTTGCTTTGGGGAATTGGCACATGCACATAAATACATCTTCCTTAGTTTCAGGGCCACACATTCGAACTGGGGTACTACACTAAATGATTTTCCTGATTATCTATTTGATATTCACTGAGTATTTCAATGGTTTTCTTTAGACAATACTTGTGTCCCGCACATTTCTCTGTAAGGATACTTCTTTAGAACTACATGTGTAATTTCTGGGCCCATACAAGAATTCTCCATTATATTGGAAATTCTGAGATGCCCTACAACTGTGTGTTGTTAACTATGATTTCTTGAACTGTGTATGGAATTTCCCCTTCTCTTATATTATCACCAATAGTTGGAATTATGTAAATTTTTAAATTATAGTAATGCCTCAGTTGTTGAACTGAATTGGACAAGAAGTGAGTCCAATTCACTGGTTAGGTTCAATGTTTTCTGGCTGGGAAATTTCATTCAGTTCTCATCCAGTTCAGTTTGTGACCAGAATTATGGACAGAGTTTAATTCTTAATGCTTGGTGATAGACATGGATCTAGTTTTAATCTTTCACATGTGGAAGCATTGGCTATTAAAGATGCTATCTTTCTTCCCATGAAGGTGTTTGGCCCCTTTGTCAGAGATAAGGTGAATGAGTGTGTTTGGAGTTGTTTTTGCATCTTCTAATCCTTTCCACTGATTTTTTGGTCTGTTGCTTTGCCAGTACCACACTCTTTTTATCACAGTAGCTCTGTAGTATAATTTTAAATCAGTGACTGAGGTGCCTCGCCCTAACCCCATCTCATCTTTATTTTTCAGAATTGTTTTTACTATTCTAGGCATCTTTTTTAAATGAATTTGAGAATTTTTTTTTTAGTTCTGTTAGGCAAGTCAGTGGTGGTGGAGCTCTATTCAGCCATAAACAGGAACAGACTTCAGACATTTATAGCTAAATGGATGGAGCTGAATACCATACTCTTAATTGAAATAAATTGGACACATATGTGTAAATATCTTACTGTCTTGCTGGTGTAAGAAACTAAAAGTGTAAACAAGAAACCAAAATTATAATAGATATTATGAAATGGAAATTTAAAAGGAAAAGGGAACTGGATGGGAGGAATCAAGGGAAAAGAAAAGAATAAGAGAATAAAAAGTCAAAATGGAAATAAAGCCTTGTAAATAAAAAGAGGAAGAGTGATTTAAGAGAAGGAAACAATGGGTAAAAAAGAGGATCTAACACATATCAAGTACAAGTACAAATTTCCTTTGATGAATATGCTCATTATTTATATCTAAATTGTACAAATAGTAAAAAAAGGTTAAATTCAAGAGCTGAGGTCCCAGTGTATATCAATATTTTCAATGTCATGAAATCTGTCTCTTTCAGATTAATAGTGAAATTGAGTGTCTTTATTTTCCATGTGATCTTCCTCTCTTTGAAGTGCTTTTTCAAATATTTTTCTCATATCAAGCTATGTAATAATTCTTATTGTCTTAAAATCTCTACATTTGGATGCTCACCATATTTCTGTGAAAAACATTGTCAGTGATATTTTGTCATCTTCCACTTGTTTGAAATTTGACTGTAGAGATTTCAGCAATTAGTTGCTTTTATTTTTTATAGTAAAATTCATTATTTCTGTCTCTGCATTTCATATGTGTTTCCATAGGTTCTTTTCCTCTGAGATCAAATCAAAAGTATATTTTACTTTTATTAGATGTTGTATGGTTTTATTCTGGATTTTTTAAACCTCTATTTATTAAAATAAGGGTTAATATTTCTTTTTATATGGACAACAAATACTTTGTTACCATATGGTAGTCTTTGGAATAAACAGTTATCAACTTATTTTGAATCTTCTTCCCTTTAGGTCTAATGTTCCAATTTTCTTCAACTGTTGCCCCTTATAATTTTAGTACTTTGACTCTCCTATTTATTCTTCTTAGAGGATGCTCCAGTTATTCTGTATCTGTTCATGAATATGCCAAATAGAAATTCACGGAAGTTAATTGCTAAACACTTTTTCAATGTAGTGGATTTATTCACCCTTTGCTTTAGATACTGTATTGCTTAATGCAACAATGTTCCAGCGCACTTCTGTGCCCACATGACATACGTGAACACTTGAATTCTATTAATGATATTGCAATATCATGTTCAATAACTGTTTAACTTCTGGAATTTTTGATACTGATACTCACTTACTATTGGCTAAAGTTTTTACTTTAAATCCCATACAATACATTGTTTTGTGACATTAACTAGTCAATTACTGACTCTGTCACAGAATATTTGTCTTATTCTTTTGTAATATAGTCACAGCTTATTCTAAGTTTAGCATGCATGTGAGAGAGAGAAAGATAATTTTTTGTTTAGAATTGTAACTCACTGTCTCACTTTTTTAGAAGTTATATTTACCTGAGAATTTTTTGCGTATTACAAACAGTCTGTAAGTGAAGTTTATAAAGCGTATCTTCATAGTGTTTGAAAGTCTTAATTTAGAAACTGTAAGTAAAGATCCAGCACAAGTGTCAGGCAGACCACACAGACTTGTTAAATGTTAATTTTCTTCATTTTTATACTAAGATCTCTCCTCCTGTCTCTCTGTTCCTCTGTCTCTGTCTTTCTCTCTCTCTTTGTTGCAATTACTTTTAATTGGAAATTATATTAATATACAGTTTTTTGATCCTTCTATTTTTCTTTCCACAACTTGGTTGTCTTTATATCTGTCAAAGATGATCATGTGCCAGCAACTGTTTCAGAATGCTTTGCTGTAAAACTTTCATCTTTCATTCCCAAAAGAACTGACTTGCTTCTGGTCCTACTTCCCTATATCTCCTCTACAGAAATACCTAATACATCTGCTAAACTAAATAACTGCCTGGACAATAATATTAGAATTATTACATAATTCACCAAAATCTAATGAACATTTAATACTAATTTAATTATGTAACATTTTCAAATAACAGAGTGTCGGTCAGCTTTCCTACTCATAGCACATGATACTCAGCAACCACAGATTAAAACAGTAGAGGTTTAATTTGGCTGAGTTCAGATGATTTGCAAACAGAAGACAGAAATGCTGAAATAGTTAGGATATGAAGGCATTTATTTACATTGACCTGCACTGACCTCAAGGAAAAAATAGTGTCCGGCCCCCAAAGTCTCAGGGAGAAAG
Source organism: Cavia porcellus (assembly GCF_034190915.1). NCBI lineage: Eukaryota > Metazoa > Chordata > Mammalia > Rodentia > Caviidae > Cavia > Cavia porcellus. Next base: position 227,336,829 of record NW_026947484.1, on the reverse strand, counting down.
GTTTTCATGATGTTGCAAACATAAAGCAGAGTACTTGACTGTCTTCAATTAGTTCATGCTAATATGCATCACTGTGACCAGCAGTTTTGATAAGACAATAGTTGAGAAAATATTACCTGGGTGGTCAACAGACTGGCTGGGGGAAGACTTTGCTGCAGATTCTGTCCATGGTTGGCTGACTACAAGATGAAGAGCTTGATGAGAGAAAGAACTGTTCAGTTTGTATTTACCAGGATAAAGAGTAGTGGAAGAGTGCCTGAGAGAAGGGGCAAAGAACCAGTCATAAGAACCAAGTTCAAACTCAGGGACCCACTCACCCTCCCCCCCCAACACAACCAGAAGTGTGCTTTACAAATTCCCAGTGAAACTCCTAAAACAATCAAGTTGAAATCACTTTAACAATTGCATGGATATAAATGAGTAAACACATTTTGAGGTTTGAACAGATATTAATACACACATCCATATATGTATATGCTTTTTTTTTCTTTCTTTGACACATAGCAAAAGGTGAAACTTTTTTACCACTCCTCAAATAAAGCTTGCTGAATAATTGTGGTGCTGAATTCTTCAACTGAGAAGTGCAGATAAAATATAAATAAATATTGTAAACCTGATTGTGAATTTTAACACATTATTCAAGAAGAAGTGTCATACACTGAGTACTTTCAGGCTGTGTTTTCTTTACCACAGACTTGAGCACCATCCATCTCACTCTGCTAAGGAGAAGGAAGAGAAGGGGATGAGCAGAGCTGGAGGAGGAAACTTCAAAATTTCTAAAGTTGATCTGGCTAGAGAATCTTGGGAATCTTGTTACTGACTTTATTATCCCCAGTGGCCTGCTTGTTTTCCTGAACTCCATCAGCAAACCTTGGCTTGTTTAGACCTAATTGGCACCTCACCCTCAGGGATTTGTATTGAATTTTTTACTTCACTGACATACTGGGAGTGTTGGCACTGGTATTTGAAAGGGAGCTTTAATATAATGGAGGTGATGAAATGCTGTCATCTTTAGATAAAGTGACTGTCACAAAGGGTTGAGAACAATACAATAAAGGAATCAGGTGCCAATTTGAACTACTCTTGAGTTTTCTTTTATACTTCTCAGATGGTTGCAACTTTCCTGTGTGCAACAAAGTGCTTATTTCTTTGTTAGCATTTGAACAAATTTTAATTAAAAAGTATGCTAATCACATGAATGGGTAAACTGATACATATTTTACAAGGCACTTTAAATTGCAGTGTACCCCTAAGTTGATAATTAAAAGTTTTGATTTCCCCCAACTTCACATTTTTTTGGAGGTAAAAGATTTAACAGAACCCTCAGAAATTTAACAGGGATGTTTGTCAAAGGACCTGTTTCACTTAAAGATCAGTGCATGGCTCCTTATCTGGTATTTTTTTTTTAATGGTAAAAGTTGGTTGTTTAATTGATGGCTAATGGCTTCATTAAAGGATATCAATACATTAAAAACATTTTGGTAAAACCAAGATAAGCACTGTCTCTACTTGATGTGTAGCCATGAGATAAGGGTCAGTGATAAACGTCACTGTTGTTTATTCGGTTTCCCAAGGTCTTTTTCTCTCTTTTTACCTTTCCAATACACACCTAATATGCTAACAGATTAGATAAGACTGTAGAATTATCAGAAGAGAAAATTAGTTTGGCAAAAATCATCAAAGCCGCCCAGGACATCCATTCATTTATTCAAATCATGCATATTGATATCTAGTTAATCCAACCAAATGGATGACACATTGAAGTGTGGTGGATAATCTGAAAATCAGAGAAACATGCCCGGGAACTATACTTGAAAGAGTTGCTGGCCCAGACGGAACACTGTAACCAGAAAAGGCTGCAGCTAAGTTAGAAACTCCTCCCCCCCACCCTGCCCCCTATGGACTTGACTGTAACCCTATATCCCCATCCTTAAGAACCTGTGCGCCAATGAGATACCTGTGCATCTCTAATGGCCTTAGGGCACTGCCCTAAGCTTAGGCTATTTAGATTTCCCCCACGCCACGTGTCCGAGAGAGATCGCCAGAGAGAGATCGCCAGAGAGAGATCACCGGATTCCAGCAGCCAGCGCGCCAGTCTCCTCTCCCTGTGTTAACCACGGCCTGGGTGCAGTGGAGGCTGCGCCCGGGGCCAGCGGCGGGGGGCCCCCTCCCCGCATTCCCGGAATAAAGCCACCGCTGCCCACTACTTTCACGGCCGTCCGCTCCATACATCCCATGGACTTCTACCTCTCTCCCTCTCTCTCCTCCTCCCCCTTCTCTCAGACCTAACAATACTCACATAAGCACAACATGCACAAATAAATGTAACTGCTTTATATACTGCACTATGGAAAGCATGAACTCTGAATCAACCTTTCCTTAGAGAAAAAACAGACAACTTTGAGATGGAAAGGTTTGGGTGGGAGGAGACTAATGGTTAAAATTACATTTAAATTGTATCCTAAATCAAACAGGGAGAAGGTTCAAGTGGCAGAAAAGAGGCTATTTCTGCTCACTCCACTGATCTAGGGACCTTAGAGACTGTTGGCCTCACCCCTCATCCTTGCCCCAAGGACTCAGAGGCTGGTAGGATCACTGGTCTCCCCTCCTCCTTGCCCCATGACCTTGGAGACTGGTGGGAACATCTATTACCCCCTTACTCCCAAAAGACTTTAGCAACCCATGGACAATTAGCAATCCCACCACCTGCAGAACCTTTGTGGACTGGTGGGAGCCTCAGCAACCTCTCACCAACACAGAGGACCTGAGGGGCTTTTGACAGTGTGGTGAGCTTCCCCCTCAAATAGAGGGCCTCAGTGGATAAATAGGTTCAGCAGTGAACTGCACCCTGCAACAGTAGGACCTTGATGAGTCTGGCAAGAGTGTGGTTGAGTCCTTTTTCCATACAGAGAATGTAAGATGGGTTGGGGAGAGTACTGATAAGGCTTCCCCCAACCCCAAGGTAATCAATAGGGCTTAGGAGATACCTAGTGACACAGGAGGGTCCTAGCTGTAGTGCATATTATAGCCAGGTAGACCTGGTGTCCTGGAACAGCGTGAAACCATAGTAGCAATTGGAACTAAGGATTAACTTACATCAACACTCCCAGGCTAGTCAGCCTAGGAAAAATATAGGACTCACTCAACAGGCCCTGCAGGAGGCGCTCAGGTGATTGGCCCCTTCCCTTCATTGCGAGACCCAGCAACTGGACAAACATCAACAACACAATACGACCCTAAGACACACAGTGTGGACTGTTGAGACCAGTGGGACTGAAAAGCCCAAAATATTAACCCAAGAAGTGAAAATTACAAAGCGGAAAAGCAAAATGCAATATCAAACATCCAGTCCATCAGGAACAAGTACAGACCTGAAATTTCTGAAAAGATAGCAAGTGAAATAAACAAATCTATGAGACTAAAGAGAAATCAGATTAGAAATAATCTCTCACCTAAAGAAAGAAGTGACAATTTTAATAAAGGAATTGCTCTAGACAACTAGAGAAGACATAGATTAAAAAGTATAAGAGCATTGAAAAATGATGGAAGCCTTGGATGAACAATATGGAAAAGAAGTAGAATGCATGAAACTAATTCAATATTATCCAGGAAATAAAAGTCTATTGTAAGTTGGTAAAACCATCTGAATAAAGCTGTGGATAGAATTTTGGACCTTGAGAATAAGGTTGCTGCTAGTGATCATGAAAGGAAAGAACTTTTAGATTAACAAGACAACATGCAATGACAATTCAAAAGCTTCATGGTGATGCAAAGAGAAACAATATGACTAATAGTTATTAATGGAGGTGTAAGAGTCAATGCAAATGACATAGGTAACTATTCCCAGAAATGATAACAGAAAACTTCTCATGCAGGGGAAAAGAATCAGATAGGTAAGACAGACATATAGAATGCCAAATAGTCACAACCAAAATAATATAATAATTAAATTCCCAGAAATGCAGCATAAAAATAGCATAGTACAAGCTGTAATTCTAATTATTTTATGCAGACATATAATAATTCAAATCCCAGAAATGTAGCATAAAAAAGGCTTCTAGAATCATGGCAGACTTCTCAGCACAAACCCTCAAAGCAAGACAAGCTTAGAGCCAAGGGTTTTCAAGCCCTAAAATAAAACACCTTTCTACCCAGATTGATGTATCCTCAAAAACTTTCTTTCCAAATTAATAAAGAAATAAGAATTTTCCATGACAAAGAACAACTTAAGACATTCATGTTCATCAAATCAACCCTAAAGAGAGTACTGAAAGACACTAGATCGAGATAAAAATGACTGTAATTTCCTGAACAATAGAAAGAAACCACCAGACAGGGCAAACAATTAAAAAGGTATAAAAGCAGGAAACCAACAATAGGAAAATAACATAACAAAGTTGATCCAGGGCGTATTATTTATATACATCAATGTAAATGAACTCCATTTATCATTTGAAAGACATAGGTTGACATAATGGATCAAGAAACAGGATCCAACAATATGCTGTATACAGGAAGGGCATTTGACTAAAAAGGAAACTCATAAACTAAAAATCAAAGAATGGAAAACAACATTCCATGCAAGGGGAACCCAGAAAAAAGCAGGGGTAGCTATTCTGTTGGCAGACAGTGTGAACTTCAAACCAAAAATGATCAAAAGAGATAACAAAGTCACTCCATACTTGTCAGTGGAAAAATTCAAGAGGAAGAGCTAACCATCAGAAATATATATATATATATATATATATATATATATATATGCACCAAATACAGGAGCACCCAACTATATAAGATAAATACTAATAGACATGAAAAACCAAATGCACAATGACACAATTGTAATACGGGATATTAATATGCTATTGCATAAAAAGAGAGATAAGCTAGACAAAAATACAGCAAAGAAATAACAGAACTGAATCAAATCTGTGAACAAATTGACTTAGTAGACTGTCACAGTGTTCCTCCTAATCCCATCATAATACACATTCTTCTTAGATATGCATGGGATATTCTGCAAAATAGATCATATATTAGCTTACAGAATATTCTTAAGTAAACATAAAGGGATTGAAATTCCATACATATTATCTGATCATACTGCACTTAAATTTGTAAATTAGTGGCAAAATAAACTGTAAAACCTACCTAAACACATGTAAATTAAATAACAACCACTGAACAACCAATAGATTACAAATAAAATTAAAGAAGAAATTAAACAATATCTAAAATTCAATGAAAATGCAGATACTATATTCTATAACCTGTGGGATACAATGAAAGCAGCCCTAAATCAGAATGATAAAGCAATGAATTGTCACGTTAGAAAAACAGAATGTGCATAAATAAACAAACTAATGCTACACCTCAAGCTTCTAGGAAAAGAACAAGTAAAGCCCCAAGCTCACAGGAGAGAAGAAATTATAAATATCAGAACAGAAGTTAATGCCATTGAGACTAAAAAAAACAATAAAAAAAATTGACGAGTCATACACTTCCCATGGAAATTCAGATGATCATGAATATCTACTTTGAAAATCTTTACTCACGTAGGGTGAAAAACATACAGGAAATAGAGACAGATGAACTAGAAACATGTGAACTATCAAAGCTGAAACAAGAAGATATAACACCTTTGAATATCCCAATATTGGCCACTGAAAATTTCAGAGCTATAGAACAACTAAACAATTTGAATAAAACCACTTTATCATCTGTAATCATCAGTTCTAGGGTTACCCCAAAACTCTATCATTCAGGTCCTGTCCGATAAGATAGAAGTGCTAGTGACAGAATAATGTCTAGGTGAACATGCTAGTAATTCCAGCATAGAGCTTTTCAAACTGTATTTTAATTATGTGTTCTTTATTTTTTAATGCAGACAAGTAAGTCACTATAAACACACACAGTTAGTATGCACATATACACGATATGTCTGTATTTACCCATATAAACTTAAGTATGGAAAAGAGCTGTTTCAATTCACTACCCCTTCCCTTCCCTTCACTACCCACTCGATGACCCTGACTCCAGATACCCAGATATACTCAGCTTGACTGAGAATTCAGCTATCAAGATATTTTCAAGAAGACTAGTTAACATGGAAGATTTTCAGGCCATTTATCCCATCATTAAATCTAAATTACAGTGTAATTTTTTAAGGAAAACTGTGACAAGTATTGTGCTTCATGTGATTCTAAGGAGTAACTGCGGGGAAGGGCATAGCAAATTGGGTGGAACAAAACCATTTCACCAAGTCAGATTCCTTGAGTGTGTGTAGACAAAATCTCTGAGGCTGGCAGTCTTTCTATCAATCTTTTACCACCAAAGCAAGACGTGTCTGTTCAAATGATAATTACCAGGATCATAAATGTTCTCAGTTTACAGCAATACCTTCATCAGTGCTTTACTGAACTTCCTTTGGAGCCTTTGCTGACTGAAAGACTAAGATCTATTTTTGTTACTTTGACAGATCTGACTTACTTGTTTCCTAGGGAAGTGTATAGAACTATTTTAAGTTTAATTGCTTAGCTTTGTATTAAAATCACCAGGCACTGGGCGGGGCAGCACTGAAACTTTCTGCTCTGGTTTAAAAATGATTCGTATCCTATCATCCCTTCCTCCCTTCCTTCTCTCCGTTCCTTTCATCTTCCTTCTTTAAGACTAAGTGTTTTACGCTTGAGACCTTTTTCTTTTAAATTGAGAAGTAATATTTGTACATTTTTATAATGTATATCATGGTAATTAGATCATATATACAATATGTAATCATCAAATCAAAGTAATAATCATTTCTGTCTCCTCAAACAGGAAATCAAGTTTTCTTCTAATCATTTTGACACATAGGAAACCCTTAATCAAAGCATAGGACCTCAGACTGTTCTTTTCTAAGCCTGCACCGTAAGTTCCTAACAAATGGACATAAAATACATACTTAGATTTTCCCTTTGCTGTTGGGTTTGCATTAAAAAATAAATTTGATTTAATTTCTTAGACCTGTCCCTGAATTCATCATGGTTGCCCACCTTTAGTTTCTGTGAAATCATAATTGACACACGCCTTGTATTTGTCTTGTTATAGCTTTCAGTTTCTACATATTTATACATCTTTATTTATTTACCTAAATTTCTAAATTTTAACTTTGCTTAATTTTGTCTTTGGTGTTGACCAAAGTATTCTTCCTGCTTAGAGGCAACAGCAGACCCCTTGCATAGACTAGAAACGAGTGGAATTCCCTGCTCCTGCAAGGAAATAAAAGCAAACAAACAAACAAACAGCCTCATCAATGTTTGAGCAGGATTTAAAGATACTTGTCAGGTAAAGGAAGGGCAGGGAAGAGAATCTAGACACAGCTGGTGACCAAAAGTTGAAGCATGTTTTGCTCTACCTATGGAGTCATTAATTATTGACCCAGCAGTGACCCAACGAAGGGCAGAAATCCAACACCTAGAACACAGTAGCCCCTCAGAAATGCAAGGCTGGATAAATGTCGACATTTCCTTAGAGAATATGTTCTGCGGTGCTGCCTGTGCAAAGGTTTTTCAGTCAGCATCTGGATTTGGGGGAGACAGTATTTGCCCTCCATCCAGGAGGAGAAAAAGTTGGTCACCAGTCAAACTCTGGGGCTTTCGTCCAGTTTCCAGACATTCCAATCTAACTCATGTGTCTAACCTGATTCATCAGGCAGATTTTTGGCACTGTTTTCTTATCAAAAACTGGAATCTCATTTTCTTCACAAAACATTGATATAACTAGTGATTACAGTATTCATTATTATTGTTTTCCCAACCCAAGGGAAAAATTTGACTTGTGAATTTGCATTTAGCACTGGCATTAGTTTGTTAAGAGTTTTTAGTAGACTGGAATATGTTATATGTACTGGTTTATTTGTAGTTTATTTACTTTTATTGACTCATGATATCTTTAAGTGGAGTTTAGGTTAACTTGAAATTCTTATCATTGACTTTGTAGCAAAAGAGCTACTACAGGAAAATACATCATCATTGTTTATTTCCAGTGATGCAAATTAGTTAAAACTGTATTAGGATCTCTATGATACTTTCATGCAACCTCTGTGAAAGACAGAGAAAATCTGTACCATACAAGAGACTCTAAAATAAATCAGCTTTAATTTAACGTATTTCTTCCAGGGGTAATGTGTTTTTTGTCATTAGGCTGTTTTCCTTCCCAGAATAAATACGAAGAAGGACTATTTTTGTACTTTCTTTCTTAAATTACTGACATTTATTATCTATGAAGCAAAAATAAGGAAATATATTTTCATTTTCTGCTTTGCATATCAGAGATTTTTCTTGGGTTAGTTTTTGTAAGTATTAGAATTTATTTTCCAAACAGAAATATTTTCTCTATTAATAAAAATACATGTCCTACTGGAATATTTTTAGAAATTACAGCATACCTTATCACAATGATGTTTAATACGTATAATTTATAAAATAATTACATAATAAATAGTAGAAAACTGTATAGTAAGGGACTTTTACAAATAAAGTTGCATTAGATTTTAGATTCAATTTGAAGATTATTTAAAGAGTATTTTCACTATTTTATTTTATAAAACAAGATCTGTGAATGTTCATTTATGAAAATCATATAAGGCTGTATCAAACATTGTATTGTATTGCTTCCTGTTTTCAAACATTTCTTGGCTACCCATTTTTTTCTCATCTTTCTCTTTGTCATCTGACTTTATTTTTTTCTTTTGTATTTCAGAGTCTTGCCCACTAGGTGGACACCTCTAAATCTGGATTTCTTGGAGGACTTTTTCTAATTACTCAAGGTCAATTGTCTTCAACACTTTAGTTTTTTGTCTTCCAATTATGAAAATACTCTTGTACATAATAGACAATGGGGTCATCATTTATATCACAATAGTTTAAAGTTTAGTTCTGTAAAGTTTTAAAATTGAAGGAAATAAAAATAATTCTAATGCTCATATTATCATATTACAATGATATATTAATAGTGCATCAATACATTGTATATCAATATTGTAATAATATTGTTATGAGTATTTCATTTGTTTCCTTATGCATAATATATGTATATTATTTATACAAAAAGAGACAGAGGAATTGGGAAGAAAATATCATTTATATGTGTATTTATACAAATAACTATTTTGGCTGCATTGTAAAAGTACAATAATTTATATATTCTCTTTTTTTCTATAAAAATATTTAAGTATTTATATATCTTCACATATACATGTAACTAGAATTGCAATCTATTTCACGTGCTTCTCCTTGGAACAAATGACTCCTAGAATTAAAAATAAAAATGAAAACTGCCTCATTATATGTGGATCTTTGGGCCACAGTGCTTTTGTTAATTTATTTCTACATACATATGTGCGGGGATTTTGTATGTTCCTCTCTAATTAGTCCATCCTAACTGCACAATCAATCTAAATGTGGCTTCATTCATCCACATAGATGCTTTTGCCTCTGGAAAGTAGAAATGCATATGGTAGAAGACTCTTGTTTTAGGAGCTTACATCCTATTAGCAGATATGAGGAAGACAACAAATAAACACACCAGAAACGTGGTCTGGAGCTCTGCAGGTTTACTAAACAAGCAGCAGGATAGTTTTAAGCAGAGCAACAGTTTTGCTGTAGTGCTTGAGAAAAATCTAAACAGCTCATATTGAGCAAAGATTATAGAGATAATAAAATGAAATTAAATGTTTGTGACCCCTGTTTCTGTAACACATAGGTCAGCCAGGCATATAGTCCAGTAGGCATCCCTACATCCCTATAATTCAGGAATAAGAATGTGATTACTCTTTTTCTCTTTCTTGCTCCTGCTATTTATCCACCTCTTTCATTTTCCTGACCAAAGTTTTTGATATTATTAGTGCCTAAGTGACGTAAAGAAGATGTATGAGGAAGGAGTCTGTGAACCTGGCTGGAACACTCTAAATGGAGCCGTCCTGTTTCAGTCCAGAAGGTGAAGTTGCGCCTTGGCCTTAAAAGTTTGTGTGGGTGCTCCCGAGGCCTGGCCCTGCGCCCTCCACAGCACTGCTGTAACAACAAGTTACATTTATAAAATGCCCTGCTACTCATTCGTCAGGACTTCTTCTATCTATTTTTTCTTGTGTACTCAGGCTCTTTCTGAGGGAGATACATACCCTTAAAGTCATTCCTTGGAGACTGGATGTCAAATAATTTGTTGCAGAAATTACTTCTTTCCCTCACACCTTATTTTTGCCCTTATGGTTCTGTGAAATCCCTGTGTATTCATATTCTCCCTTCTGTTCCCTGTGCAGCTATTTCCCAATGCAGCAAGAACCTCTCTCCCTCTCTCTCTGCCCGCCTTTCCTTTTTTCTCTCCTTCCTGCTCTCCTTTTCTCTCTGTCTCTGTCTCTCCCCTCCATGCCAACACAGGCTTCTTGCCATACATTCCTGCCCGTGGGTATCCACATCTATGTCAGATGCTAGGCCACTGCTCTCCATAACTCTCCAAGAAACACATATCAAGTTCACCGAAGAGCCTCACGAGGCCATTCCCGCCTGACTTGAGGTAAATACGTGGCACCATCATTCTTCCTGTTTAACAAGAGAAATGCACAGGATATCCACAGTGTGGGCTGAAATTGTTCATTAAAAGGGATCCCTTCTTAAGTACCTTCATTGACAGAAAAGTGAAAATTGGATCATTAGGCCTGAGATGAAGGTAAGGAGTCCAGGTAGCCTGTCCCACTCCACCTCGCTCCTCTTTCAAGGCTCCTCTTAAATAAAAAGCCACTTGGAGAAGGACAAATCGAAAGGGCAAGGCATCATTTGTAAAAAATAACTTTTCTGCCTCATGGCCCCTGGAATGGACTGTTTCTTTAGGAGATTGCAGCTTTCCTGAAGACAGATTTAAAGGCCAACTCATCAATTAGAAATCCACTGCCTTGTTGCCTAGCCCTCCTTTGTACAGCTTCTTTTAGCAAGATAAAAATGCCATCAAAAGAGAAAGTGAGACTTACCAAATAATTCCAACATTTCGCTTAGACCACTGATACTTTGTAGCTTAAGACAAATTATTTTTGTATCTGTGGTAAAGTTCAGGAGATTTACACAATGCTCTATGTGGTCTGATGCTATTTTATGTGATCCGCTGCAGTGCTGATGTAAAGATACAGTATTGGCAATGAGCAGATTGGTACTAAAACACCAGTAAGGAAAAAAATCAAAGTGATTACAAGAGAATGAGGCGGAACTACGGATGCTGACTTTCATTCATTGCTGTGGCTGAATGCACGCATCACAATATGTGCGACTATGTATATTTGCATATGGGTGTCACCCGTGCATGGACAAGTATAAACATGCATGTGCCATGTATCTTAGCTCTTCATATTGTGTCATATGTGTGTACATAATTGTCTTTGAATTTAAAAAACACAATAGCTATTGTTATGGGTTGAGAACTGGTGGTCAACTTAACCCTAGCTGGGTTACATCAACATGTCACTGAGTGAAGATGCTCCACGTTAGGAAAGTTGCCAGCATGAATTCGTGAAGAAGAAAGGAGGTGTTAAGGTGTTGAGGTTTCATGCGTTGTTGCGTTGAGTCATTGTGGGTTCTACTGTGTGTTGCTGTTTGAGCCGTTGGTTCTCTTGGAGAAGCCTTGGTCCTCATATCGAGCACTGATTCTTGGATCCGGAGGGGAAATGTGTGCTGCTTGGTCTCCAGGATGAACTCATTACACTAGCTGCCTGGCATGTACCCGACTGTGTTGTCATCGGAGGAGCTCTGGGTCTCTGTGTCACTGAGGATGGCTGTGGTGCCTTTCAGAACAGTCTTGGTCTTTGTTGTGAGTGTGACTTCTTGGCTCCAGCATAGAACTCTCATCCCACCAGCACAGCTCCTTCACCCCTCTGGCATGAACTTTCTGGCTTCCACTGCTCACCTTTGGGCCTTCCTGACATGTATCCATAAAAGAGACTGGTGTGAGTCCTTCTTGTGGGCTCTGCACCTCTAGTTGGACTCATGGGAGGCACTGTCATTGTCATGAACTCTGGGTTTTCATCTGGACTCATGTGAGACATTGCTGTGGGATTCAATTCCTTGACTAAGTATTCTATGTCTTTGATGTTGTGGATAGATTTCCTGCATTTTCTTGTGTTAACTCCTGGTGACTGTTTTAAAAATAATACTATAAACTCCATGTCCTGATTCTAACTGTTCTCTGCACAACTCCTGACTATATACTATGCATCTTAAAAAAGAAAACATGTATAAGAGAATAATTTCTGCATAAATATAAGTGCTCCAAAAGTTTTTCTTTTAATCATTATTCCATAGCCATATTCTCATCTTTTCTAGACTTCACATGGATTCATTTCATTATTCCTTGTGTAAGACATTTATAATTTTTTTTAAACACTTTTCACCTGTCGCTAAGAGTTGCATTTGCAAGGCTACAAAATGCGTCACGTCCATCTTTGGAAACTTATGTGCAGCAACACATTTCATCTCTCAGTTAACATTACCCTCCTTGGCAGCCCTGACTGCATTTGACCTAATACCACCTCCCTCTTCACACTCATTTGGCTGGGTTTGCAAAAGTGTGTTGATGTTTGGTAGATTCATTTAAAGTTATATCAGTATTTGCTTTTGCCATTTCTTTTGCTTGCTCAGTGTTCCCAGATGTGGTTAAATAAATGATATGTTGCCTTCCCTTGATCATGACCAAAGAAGCCCTACCACTCTGTGCAAAGCACTTTTTTATGGGTGCAGATAATTTATTTCCTTGCAGCTTCTATGTGGTTGCTCTGATCAGTGGAACTCCTAATTGCTGATCTTTATTTTTGACGAGCCTGGCTCACCTTGTCCTGTAACTCTAATCCTCCCTCCTTTTTCTCTGCTACACAGTGACATTAGAGCATGGTTGTGTTTGTTTAGGGAACTTGGTCCATGCATTCAATATACCATGAACTTTTACAATATCTGTTAAGAGCTGAGTGTTTAAGTGTTCTTTTTTATTTTTTTTGACTTTCCTATTCAATGCATATCTATGTTTTCAGTTGATTCACTTTTTCACATTTTTCAGATATAGATGAATGAAATTATTATTTGGATAAAATATACCAAAAGGCCACTTATAAATTAAATATCCCTTGTTTGTCTTTTCTTTAGATAAAACATGAATGCATGTTGATTGATGGCTTTGTGCCTGGATAATTTCCAGAATTTTTGCATCTTTTGTTTTGCATATCACAAGGACATTATATATGAAAAGTATTGGTTGGATCTGTTCCACTAATATATTGCCAGTTGAATAGAATACTGGAAAGCTTTGGTGGACAAACATTTGAACTATGGTGAATGATTATAAAATGCCATTCCTTCATACCAGAATACTACCTTTCACGAATCTAACTGTAGTTTCTAACAAAGAGTAAGAAATAACCAATATAATAAAGGAAAGCCTTTCTACTGATCTAACAATTTCTTTAAGAAAATGGACCATCGGTTCTTATAGCAATAATAGCAACAGAAGTCAGATTCCGAGAAACATTGCATAGTAATCACTGAATCAACCTCTTACTGCAGTTTCATTTCTTAGAGCCTCAAGATAACAGCAAACAATTCCATAGGAAAATTTCATTTCCCCTTCCAGAAAATTTTAGGATATGAAAAACTACATATTATCTTCACATGATTACATATTATCTTTAAACTTCATATTATCTTCAAATGATTTCTTCACTATGATATAATCTTGCCCATAATATGCAATTCCATATTTAAAATGACCATAGATTCATTGTCATGTTCCCTTTCCTAGTCTACATCCTAATTTTTCTCTTAGACTGGAAAAAGTTTAATCTGTTTCAAAAAATAACATTTTCACGGAGGTTTATTTCCTTTACATTGTAAAGCTTTTGTTTGTCTTAATGTAATCTTGAATATGTTACAATTTTGGATTTCCATGATCAAATAAAAGAATTCTTAAAATTTTTATTCCAGAGGGTATGTTGATTTGAAATCAAAATAAAAACAAATAGAGGAACTTGAAAAAAGTAAAGTAAAATCAAAATGTCAGTTCCTAATTTTGTAAGAGCTGTTTGTATTTATAAGTAGAACACTGACTACTTGGTTTTAATTTGATATTTGAAGTTGTTCTTCCTAAATTAATAATATCCACTGATGTTTATTAAAGTCATATTTGTCAGAATTAATTTATATCATTAATTTATGTTTAATAAATTGTTTTTAATATATAACATATTTCAAAATGGAAATTATAGTGTAGAACTAATGTCTTGTGTTTCAGAAAGGAGAAGGAATGTGCTATAAGTGGATCAGAGAATATGAGATTTCTTCATGGTGACAGGACAGTTCTGTACTTGATTGTGATGATGGTTTTGTGAATTACAGCTGTTTCAGCACCTCAAAATTACATACAATGACATACAAAAAATGAATGCATATGAAGTTGTTGGTGGTGAAGTTGGTGATACAGTGTATCATTGTCAAGTTTCTGGTCTTGATAAAGTATCTTAATTACATAAAGCAGATAAGATTGAAGAAAGGTAAATAATAAGTATGTGAATTCATCAATAGTTTGTTCTCAACTCACAATACATATTGTACATTTAGGGTATTATTTACTTGTTCAGCTTCTCACACTAGTGAGACAATATGATGCTTACACATGTGGGTCTGATTTAGTTCACCTGTGAGTATGGGCTGGAGTCACCTCTATTTACCTATAGGAGTCTCCTGTTTATCTTTCTTTATAACTGAGTAGTATTCCACTATGCAATAAATCCACATCTCTTTTTATCCATTCCTTGGTTGGTGGACATTTGGATTGTTTCCAAGCTTTAGCTGCTACAAATTGTGCTGCTATGAACATTGGTGCACATGTATCACTGTGGCATGATCTTCTAAGAAGATACCCAAAAGAGGAAGAGCTGGGTCGAATGGGACTTCTACACCGCCACCCCTTTATTTAAAAGAATCTGTACACTAATTTCCCTTGTGGTGGTATCCTTTTATACCTTCACCAAAAGTGGAGAAGGATTACTTTTCCCCCACAACTCTGCCAGTATTTGTTACTCAATTTATTAATGATCACCATTCTTTCTGAGGTGAGAAGGAATCTCAGTGCTGTTTTAATTTGCATCTCTTGAATGATTAGTGATAGAAGTCTTTTCTCTGAGGGGCAATTGGCTAAAACTTTTTCCCACTCTGTGGTTTTTTTCCTTCCACTCTATTGGTGATTTCTTCTGATGTGCAAAAGCTTTTTTTTTAAGGTGAGATCCCATTTGTTGAATTTTGTAGTATTTCCCTTGCTGTCTGAGTTTGGTTCAGGAAGTCTTTGCCCATATCTGTTCTTCAAGATTTATGACTATCTTTTTGTTCTACTAAATTAAGTGTTTCTATTTCAATATTTAGATCTTTGATCTATTTTTACTTTAATGCATCGGAACAGACATGAGTCTTTGGCATGTGGAAAGTAAGGTATTTTTTTGTTTGTTTGTTGTTGGTGTTTGTGTGTAGAGGGAATTGAATTCAGAACCTTGCACTTGCCAGGACTGTGCTGTGCCACTGAGCTATATTCCCAGCCCCATGAAGAAAGCAAGTTTTTCCAGAAACATTTATTAAGGTTACTATCTTTCTCCCAGTGAATATGTTTGCCCTTTGTTAAATACAAGGTGACTGAGTGTGTGGAGTGTTGCCTACATCTTCAGTTTGGTTCAACTGATCTTCAGGTTTCATTTTTTTCCAGTAGCATCCTGATTTTATCGCAGTCTTTGTAGTACAAATTTAGTTCCGGGATTGTAGTGCACCTGACTTGCCTTTGTCGCCCAGAAATGCCTTTTGTATTGCAGGTTTTTGGGTTCCAAGTGATTTTTATTAATATTTTCTCTATATCTGTAAAGTGTCCTAGTGGCATGTTGATTGATACTGTGTTAAATATGTACATCAGTTTTTCTAGCATGGCTATTTTCACTATGTTGGTTCTTCTTTATCAATGAGCAGAAGGTGTATTTCAATTTTCTGATATCTTTTTTATTGTTCTTTTTCAGGGTGCTGTAATTTTCACTCTACAGATCTTTTATATTCTATGTTAGACTTATTACTAATTCAGTTTTTAGATGCTAACTCACAGGTGTGATTTCCTGCATTTCTGTCTCTGAGTGTGTTGCTTGTGTACAGGAACGCTACTGATTTTTGAGTGCTGACTTTATTTCCCACTACACTACTGATTTTGGACATGAAATCTCCAAGTTTTCTGGTGGAGTGTTTGAGGTCTTTATGTAGAGTTGTGAATTAAACTGAAGATACCTGTAATTCTGCTCATGCTTATATTTCAAATTTTACTAAAACAGAAGTCCTCCATTCAGCCTTTAGCCTATATGCAGCAAAGCTAACACTTACCCATCTGTGGACAAAACTGACCCAGTACTCTGAATTTCAACATTACAGGAAATACTTGCATCTGGCAGTTAACATATTTACTTTAGTCTCTATATTTTTCTTACAATATTTAGCACATAATAGTAATTTTAAAACGACTACAAGACATTTTAAGAACATGAGACCCATGGTGAGAGTGTAGTACTAATGAAAGGTGACCCAGAAATGGAACAAATAGATATGCATGGAAATTTTGAAGTAAGTCTGATTTTGTAAGTGAAACTCAAAAAGATGGATGATTAAGAAAAAATCACGGGTATTTTCAACACAAAATGGAAAATTTAAAAGTATAAAGAAATAGAAATACTAGAAAACATGGTATAAAACACAGGTATAGACGGGTATGGTGGCACATGCCTGTAATCCTAGTACTCAAGAGGCCAAGACAGGAAAATCGACAGGCTTTGAGGCCAGCCTGGGGACATAGTGAGCTCAAGGACATTTTGCACTAGTTAACAAGACTCTTGTCTCATAAAAATTGAAGTAAATAAAAATAGAGATGTCACTAGAAAGACCTTTTAAAACAGTTGTCGTAGTATGAGAAATAATGAATAAGTCATAAGGCAAATGAAAAAATAAAAAAAATGAACAGAGCTTGCTATATATACAGGACTGTGTCAACTGTACTAAAATAGTCACACATGGATTCTCAAAGGAAGAGGAAAAATGAGACAGAAAGCTATTTGAAGAGAGAAAATGTAAAATGTGAAGGTTACAAATACATCTTGGCACATCCTAGCCAATCTGCCTTTACAAAGTAAAAGAACATTTGCTGAAAAGAGCTGGAAGGGGAAAAAAAGGCATAGACAGCATCACATTGCTACGATGGTAGTTGGCTTCTCATCTGAAACAGTGGGGGCCTAAAATTATACAATGAGAATTGTACGAACATAAAGAAGAAACAGTACAAAATGAAAATCTGCCAGCCTAGAATACTGTATACAGAAAAAACTGTCCCCCCAAAAAGAAAAGAAAGAATGCTTTCAGACAAAGCATTTAGAGAACTTACAACTGAAGATATACAAACTGCAAGTTAATAATTACAGAGACACTAGAAGATGTTTGTGCCGACATATAAAATTGTACATCATGGAAAATTAGTATTGTTTTAATGTAGACAAACAGATTAATGGAACAGATGGGAAAATCCAGAGACATCCTTGACTCACAATTGATTCTGAATGGTAAGTCAAGTTAATTCAATTGAAAGTTTTTTTAACACATGATAATGGAACGTTAAAGATTTGCATATAATCAATAAATAAAATGTCCCCATCTCACATTCTGTACAAAAATTAATGAATCATAGATATAAATGTAAGAGCTAAAATGTACAAACTCTAAAGTACAATAATGTTTTAGAGTCTTGCAGTACAAATTTAGTTCCAGGATTGTAGTGCACCTGACTTGCCTTTGTCGCCCAGAATTGCCTTTTGTATTCCAGGTTTTTGGGTTCCAAATGAGTTTTATTAATATTCCTCTATATCTGTAAAGTGTCCTAGTGGCATGTTGATTGATACAAATATAAAGAAATATTTCTTAGAATCAATAAGCTATTGAAATTCAAGCTTTTACATCATCAAAATATAAATGAGATAAGAGTTAAAGATTATAAAATATGTATTTCACATGCATAATCAACTGTTTTCAGAATACCTACAATGCATTAGCAAAATAATCTACAAGGAACATTATCAAGCATACAGTGAAAAAGGAAGGCAATAATAAAATGAGCTTGACTTTATTCATCTTCAAGAAAATGCACAGGACAATGTGCTGTAAATTCTCACACAGTGGAAAAAGCTAAATCATGAAAAATATATACGGTGAAATACCAACCAGTGTAAAGCAACAGAGACACTCACACAATAGAACAAGGACTGTTCACTTGTTCCACAAGTATGTTTGTGCATGACTAATAGCTTAGGCAATGCTCACAAAGTTTTAAATGAAAGCCAATGTGCTCACTATTTTTTTAGGTGCCAGCTAGGGAGACAGGCCAAGAAATCTTTCTCAAGCTACAGTGTAATCATTTCTTAGAGTTATTGGTGATGGGGGAGAGAAGAGCATTCTAGTGAAGAAAACAATTTTTCAACAAATCTGAGAGTGTGAAGGAAAGCAGGTAGAACATAACGTGAAACAAAGATGACAAAGTGAGGAACTTATGGAAAATTTTAACTTGGAAGAGAATAGGAACAACAATAGAAGAAAAAGTATGAAGAAATGATACGAATATCTGGGGTCTTTTCTTTTAATAGTTCAAAAATCATGTACAAGTAAAACTAATATATTACTGTTTACTTACATAAACTTTATATCATAAATCACATAAATATTTATCATTGCTTTTAATTAGGAGGACTTGTAAAATTGATACTTACTGAGAGATGCACTATAGTTAAATATTTTTGGATAAAGATTTGAAAAACTTGGCTTTGAGTACTTCTATGTTGAAAACCAGTTACAGGATCTTATTGAAATTTCATATTCCTTGGTTTTAGTTTTTCTACTTATAGGTGATTAACACAATCTGAATTTTTGTACAATTCTGCACTCTCCAGTCATCAGATTGTGGAAGACTGTAACTTCTCATTGTATGATTTGAAGTCATGCCCAACTATAGTGGGACAAGAATAGTAGTCTTGGGGATGACGCCCTATGTAACCATTTGGTCAGAAGTAAAGCTGCTGATAGTCCTAAGATTCATTAGCTATCATACATGTATTATATTTAAAAGTAATATGTGAGTTTTAATCATGATCATTATCTATTGAAGGACGTATTCTTGTCTTCTCCTGCACCTTTTAATATATTTATTTACACATTATTTTATACATCTATTTATAAACACATATCAGTGTTTCATATTTACCTATTAAAACCTATGAATCAAAACAGATGCAACTTCAGCCTATCAAAATCTGTATCATTCTAGCATCTTCTCTTTTATTTATGACTTCTTTTTTGAATAATAAGAAATCTGCTCCAAATAGTACAAAATTATTTGTTTCCGCAAGCTGGGATGTAATAATGCAGTTTCAGAAATGTTAACCCCATGCTTCTACAGAAAGAAGCCTACTGACTAGACTTTAAAAGCTATTTTAATGATTTATTTTCCTTTATTATGAGAAAATATAAAACTTGTGCACAAATTTTACTTCCTTGAACCTCTTCACCTACTTCAAGTCTCACTCACTTTTGCAAACATGCACTCCAAACTTGTCTCCTTAGCCCATGAAGACACTAGTTTTCAATTGACACTTCTCCAGGAGGGTCTTCAGAATTTATTTGAAGAACACTCAGTGTGAGTGAAGTTCAACTTTTGCAAATCCCAATGCTAACAGTTGTAGTACCACACATTTGAATTCTTCATTCTCCAAACTCTTACCCTTGTAGCTAGAACTAGAAGTCAAATACAGCCTTTAATCCATTTTTTAACTTTATCCCCATCCAGTGATAGTGTGTGGGTTTTTATAGGGCTTGTTTCTAATGTTTTTATTTTCTCTTAAGTTTAAGTCAAATTTTTGGGCTCACAGCTTGTCAGAAAACAGAAAAGTTCAGATTGTGAAACTAGTAATAAATTATCAAGTTTAACTACTAATAAATCTATATGTTTAAAAACACAGAAATAGTAAAGTGTAGGCTGAATTTTTTATTTTGGAGATCTCAATCAACTAACTATACATATTCGTAGATTGTCCTTTATTTCCCACTAGAGGACTCATTTTGCTATTGATTTAACTGGAAACAAGTGCGAACAATGTATATTGTCCATTGGTTGATTGGATTGAGCTAAATAATTTATTATTTTTTAATTTTTTACTTTAATGACATTAAGATAAAAGAGGACATAATATGGCAGATCAGAACAGAACAATTTAAGCAACATAGTGTTTCACAAGACAACCCCATATAATAGTAGCAATCATAATGTCTCTTTCCTTGAAAAAGTTCAGCATATTTTCATACACAGTATCAAACATAATAAAATAGTATAAAACCATTAAAGATAATAAAAGTATTACAGGGTACTCAGAACCTAATAACAGGAAATAGACAATGGTTGCTATATTAACTCGTCCATAAAAATTTTGTTTATACTAACACACATGATAAAATCTGATGAGATACTACATGATAGTGGAAACAGAGGAACAAAAGTAAGATAGGACTTAAATATCAAGATAATATTAAATCAGCACTGGCTATTATAATGTCTTGTTTACTTTAAAATAGCTGTTCATACCATCACAGATAATAAAATCAAACAAACCAGGATACAACAATTCCAACTAATGAAACATTACAAGGCTTCAAAGCAATGTAATGGGGAATCATGATTGCCATAAACTTTTATATATTCTTACCATTTCTTACACTAGGGAGACTATATGGTATTTATATGTGACTATATGTGAGTTTGATTTATTTCGCTTATGAGTATGGTCTCAAGATGCATCCATTTATTTATAAATATCTCAATGTGATCATTCTTTATACCTGAGTAGTATTCCATTGTATAAAAATACTGCAACTTTTTTATCCATTCCTCAGTTGTTGGACACATAGGTTGTTTCCAAGACCTGGTATTACAAACTGTGCTGCTATAAACATTGGTGCATATATATCACTGAGTTATGATGTTTTCAATTCTTCTGGGAATATGCCTAGAAGTGGGATGACTGGAACAAATGGGACTTCTAATCCCAGGTTTTTGAGGAATCTCCAGACTGTCCTCCACAGTGGCTGCACCAGTCTACACTCCCACCAACAGTGCAGAAGAGTTCCTTTCTCCCCACAGCCTCTCCACTATTTGTTGTTGGTAGTTTTCTTGATACTGACCATTCTTTCAGGAGTGAGATGGAATCTCAGTGTTGTTTTAATTTGCATTTCTCTAATGACTAATGATGATGAACACTTTTCATGTATTTATTTTCCATTTGTATTTCTTCATCTGGGAACCATGTATTTATCTCAGATACCCATTTTTGGATTGGGTATTTGAATTTTGGGGTTTGATTTTTTAAATTTCTTTATATATTTTAGACAGAAGTCCTTTGTCTGAGGGAGAGTTCACTAAGATTTTTTCCCAGGTTGTGGGTTTTCTTTTCACTATACTGGAGATTTCTTTCAGCATTCAGAAACTTTTTAAGAAGACGTGATTCCAGCTATTCACTCTGGGAAGGACTTCCCAAGTGTTTAGATTCCTATTCATGAATTCTCTACCTACACTTATGTCTTCAAGATTTTTACCCAATTTGTCTTCCAACAGATTTAGTGTTTCTATTTTAATAATCAGATCTTTAATCTATTTAGATTTTAGTTTAGCACATGGTGATAGGCATGGGTTCAATTTTGTTATTAGTATATGGAGAGCCAGATTTACCAGCACAATTTATTAGAGACTGTTGTTCTTCCAGTGAACGTGTTTGGTCCCTTCATCAAAGATAAGCTAGATGACTGTGTTTGCAGTTGTGGCTGTATCTGTAATCTATTCTATTGATCTTTAGGTCTGTTTTAATTCTAGTACCATGTTGATTTTTTTACAGTTGCTTTGTAGTATAACTTGAAGTCAGGGATTGTGATGCCTCCTGCCGTGCCTTTGCTGCTTAGAATTGCCTTTGCTATTCTAGGCTCTTCTGGTCCCAGATGAATTTTAGGAGTGATTTCTCTAGATCTATGAGGTATGTTGATGATATTTTCACTGGGAATGCAATGAATTGGTATAATAGTTTTGGGAGAATGGCTTTTTCACAATATTTATTCTCCCTATCCATGAACAAGGGGTATCTTTCCATTTTCTGAGATCCTCTTTGCTTTCTTTTTTCAGGGCATTATAATTTTCCCTGTGTAGATCTTTTACATCTTTCATGAGATTAATTCCTAAATATTTCATATTTTTGGATGCTAGTGTGAAGCGTGTGGCTTCTCTTTTTTCTCTCTCTGTGATCTTGTTAGTGTATAGGAGTGCTATTGCTTTTTGAGTGTTGATTTTGTATCCAGCTATATTGCTGAATTTATTTATTATATCTAGGAGACTTTCAGTGCAGTTTTGGGGGTCTTCTATGTAGAGTATCATGTTATCTGCAAATAATAAAATTTTAACTTCCTCTTTTCCTATATTTAACTCTTTTATTTCTCTCTCTTGTCTAATTACTCTTGCTAGTATTTTCAGTACTATATCAAATAGGAGCGGTGATGAGAGACATCCTTGTTTTGTGTCTGATGTTAAGGTAAAGGCCTTCAGTTTTTGGTCATTCAATATGATGCTGGCTGTTGGTTTGTCATAGATGGCCTTTATCATATTGAGGTAAGGAACATCTATTCTAATTTTCTGTAAGGTCTTACCATTAATAAGTGTTGGAACTTTTCAAAAGCTTTTCAAAAGCATCTATAGAAATGATCATGTGATTCTTACTTTTGGCTCTTTTAATATGGTGGATTAAATTTATTGATTTACATGTGTAGAACAATCCCAATATGACTGGGATGAATCCTATTTTGTTGTGGTGTATAACCTTCTTGATTATTTGCTGCATCCTGTTTGCCAATAATTTATTGAGGATTTTCACATCTGTGTTTACTAGGGAGATTGATCTGTACTTCTCTTTTTTAGTTGGGTCTTCTCAGATTTTGGTACTAGAGTAATATTTCCTTCCAGGAATGCCTTAGGAAGAATTGCTTCCCTTTCAATTTAATTGAAAAGTTTGAGGGGTGTCGCCATTAAGTCTTCTTTGTATTTCTTGTAGAATTTTGCAGTGAATCCATCTGGGCCTGGGCTCTTCTTTGTAGGTAAAGACTTAATTACACTTTTGATTTCATTAATAGAAATTGGGTTATTGAGCAGTTTTACATCTTCTTGTCCCCAGATGTGGTACTTCATATGTTTCTAGAAATCCACCTATTTCTTCTGTGTGATTGAACCTATGAGAGTAGAGGTTTTTGAAATAGGTGTGTATGATCTTCTGTATTTCCACAGAGTCTGTAGTGATTTTACCTTTTTCATTCGTTATTGCATAGATTTGAGCATTTTCTTCCCTTTTTAAAATAAGGTTGGCTAGAGGCTTATCATTTTTTTTTATTCTTTGAAAGAACCAACTCTTTGATTCATTAATTCTTTGGATTGTTTTCTTAGTCTTTACTGAATTAATTTTTGCTCTGATTTTAAAAATTTCCTCCTTTCTTTTGACTTTGGGCTTGACTTGCTTCTTTTTCTAGATGTTTGAGGTGTAGCATCAGGTTGTTTTTTTGTATTTTCTCTGTTTTCCTGATGTGTGAACTCAGTGAAATAAATTATGCTCTGAGAACTGCTTTCTTTGCATCCCACAGATTCTGGTAAATTGTATCTGTATTTTCATTTGCTTGTAGATATTGTTTAATTTCTTCTTTAATTTCCCCTGTGACCCTTGCTCAAGAGTATATTATTCAATTTCCATATGTTTGTAGGGTTTTTACAGTTTCTTTTATCTTTAATTTCTGGTTTCATGGCACTATGATCTGGTAACATGTGTGGGATAATTTCAATTCTTTTGATTTATTTAAATATGTTATTTGGGGCTACTATATGATCTATTTTATACAATGTCCCAGGTACTGCTGAGAAGAGTGTATATTCTGATGTTATAAGATGGAACACTCTGTATACATCTACCAATTCCCTTTGTTCACAGATGTTATTCAGTTCTGTTATTTCTTTGCTAATTTTCTGTCTGGTTGATCTGTCCCTTGGTGTCAAGGATCTCCTGTTATAATTGTGCTATTTGTAATTTGATTTTTCATTTCTGTTAATGCTTGTATTGTGTAACTGGGTTCTCCGGAATTTTGTGCATATATATTTAAGATAGTTATCTCTTTCTCTTGAAGTTTTCCTCTAACCAGTATGTAGTGACCTTCTTTATCTCTTTGGATCATTTTTGGTTTGAAGTTCTCATTATCTGCAAACAGAATAGCTACCCCTGCCTTTTTTTTTTTGGTTCCTCTTGAATGAAGTATTATGAAGTATTATTTTCCATCCTTTGACTTTCAGTCTGTGAGTTTCCTTTTGGGTTAGATGGTTTCTTGTAGACAGCATGTGGTTGGATGTTGTTTCTTGATCCATTCGTCCAGTGTTTCTTTTAATTGATGATTTGAGATCATTTACATTAATGGTTATAACTGTTATATATTGGTTTATTTTTGACATATTATCTTTCTGCTGCTGCATCTTTTTCTTTCCCTTCTGTTTGTCTTTTTTGCTTAGTGGTTTTTTCCTAAGTGTATCTAAACTGTCTTTCAGTATTATTTGCAGGGTTGCCTTGGTCATCATGAAGTTCCTCATCTGTTCTTTGTCGTGTGTCTTATTTCTCCATCCATTTTGAAAAAGAGTTTTTCAGGGTGCATCAGTCTAGGTTGGAAATCATTTTCCTTAAGGATCTGAAATAATTCACTCCATGCTCTTCTTGACTTCGTTGATGGTGGTGAGAAGTCTGCTGTGATTTTGGTAGGTTTTCCTTTTTAAGTGATCTGTCTTTTGTCTCTATCCACTTTTAATATTGTATTCTTATGTTGGATTTCTGGGATCATGATTTTTATATGTCTGGGTGTAATTTTATTTTTGTTATAGCTATTTGGAGTGCTATATGCTTCACTAATCTGTATGTCAGTTTGCATTCTCATGTTCAGGAAATTTTCAGCTATTACTTTTGTAAATAGCCTCTTGATATCATTTGTGTTGTCCCCTTCTTTTTCATTTATCCCTATCAATCTTATGTTGTTTTTCTCTGCATCATCTTGCAACTTATGAATTATTATTTCCTGACTCCTTGTTATTTTTAAAACATCTTTCCTTTTCTGTTCACTAGCTGCCATCTTGTCTTCAAGGTCTGAAATTCTATCTTCACTTTCGTTGAGGCAGTTTTGATGACTTTCAATGGAATTTTTTGTTTTCCTGTAAATCTCTTAGAATCTGCTTCAGGTATTCTGATTGTTTCTTATATTGTTCATGCAGAGATGCTATCCTTTGGTTTTGTTTTTCTAATTTTTTAACTGTGTCTTCTTTAGATGTGCTCATCATCTCTTTCATTACTTTTATCATTTCTTCTTTTACCCGGGAGATTATTTCTAGTTTGCATTCCTTTAAACTTCCCAGAGTTGCTTCTTTATTTCAGTTGCTATTATTTCAGGTATTTCATATGTATGGCTTATATTTTCTTTTAAGTACATCATTCCTAGCCTTCTTGGAATGTGCTGGAGGTTTGAGATTGCATTTTGGTCCTTTGTTTTGTCATTTTCCTGTGTTTCTGTGTTTGAAGTGTTGTTCCAAGGTTTTCCCTGGGCATCTTTCCCTGGAAACGTCTCCTATGCCCTTAACACCTAAGACTAAATGGAAGTTTCTGAGCATGATCCAGTGAGGCCCACAGAACTCCTGTGCCACCTCCGGTGTTCCAGAAAGCTGGGGGGGGGCACCTAACCACTGTGGATGATGGTCCAATGCTCTCCCCAGGCAAGGACCTATGTGTTGCAACTCACTTCACATGCTCTCAACTCCCCTGATTGAAGAAGGCCCCTGGGTGTGATCTAGTCAGGCCGTAAAACCTCCCAAAACTATTCTAGTGTGGCTGGAAGCTTGGAGGGTCCTTGACCTCTGGGAGTCATGATCTTAAACTCACCAGGGGCTCCGAATGGTGTGCAGGAACTCACCTCCTCCAGCAGTACAGTTCCTGGATTAAGAAGGTCACTTACGTGGCCCAAGCAGGCCCAAAAACTGCAGAGCTCAGCCTACTGTAGGTCCTTGACCCCTGGAAGTAATGACCCTAAACTCCCCCAGGGTGTGGGATGGTATACCAGGAGCTCACCTCCAGCAGCACAGTTCCCTAGATTGAAAGATGGTCTAATAGATTTTATTTTCATAAAAATTAATTTTCCATAAGAAAAGTTATTTATGTTGATATAGGGCTTCCAGTGTGTTAATGATGTGTCAGTAATTTTTAAACTTGTGTTTCATAACCAATAAGAATATATTACTACTATGAGTATAGCTTAATGTGCTGCATTTTGGATTTAGTCAAAATAAATAAATTTCCTGTTTTAAAATTTGTATTTCCAAAAATCAGTTGACATAGGTTACCTAAAGACTCATGAATTAAAAAATCTTTCATAAAGAATATTATCATGAATAATGACTGAGTACAAACAGGTGATTAGTTAACATAGCCACTCTGTCATCACTGAAAAGTCTGGGTCTTCTAACATCAGAATGGAAAAAAAAATATTGCTTGTATTGTGATGGAAGAAGGAAGAAGGTATCATAAAGAAAAAAGTGGGAAGTTTTCATATGTCCCATCATAGCATTTCAGTGAGTCTGCATTATATAAGATGCTGTGTTATGTTACATGCATCACTTAGGGGACAAGAATGGCACAGATAGCCAACCTGTAATAGGATCACAATTTGAAGTAGAAAAAAGTGTTGCAGCAATTTAAGGAATTCTGTGTTACACATCCACATGGAAGTATATAGCCCATTATTGGGAAAGTGAAAACACAAATAAAAAGAAACATTTGGTCACCTATTCATAGAAGTAATACGTAAAATGAAAAAAAAAAAAAAAAAAAAAAAACAGGAACCTAAAAGGAAATGTAGCATGAACGAAGAAAAACTCTGGAAGTTGAGTTTCCTTTCACAGGAGCAAGAATAAAAACAAAAATCATTGTTTCTCAAATTATTCAGTAACATTTATTTAATCAGTATTATTCATATGCCTAAATCCTTTTGATTGACATACTCAATGCATTATTCTCCACTATATTGTTTTACTTATGGCTCTAAAATAATATATTAATACTATAAGGTACATATATGAAGAATTAGCTTCCAAATAATGTTATGTAACAAGATATACAATATTTTATTTAAATATATACACCCTAGCATAAATATGCAGATGCTTTGTTAGAATAGTTCCAAAATACACTTGTGTAATGAGAATTAATTCTACCTCCATTCATGTTTCCCACTGCTTATTTAAAGAGCATGTGCCAATACTTGTTTTTAAATATGTTTGAATTGACTTTAGCTCACTAATTTATTCTAATATTTTTGATTAATTCTCAGCTTCTCTGAAACTATAATCATGTCATCTGAAGTGTATAATTATGGTCAAATGTTTGTTTGATTTTTCAATCTTTATTATACTGTTTTTTCAAGTTACATTATGTTGAAAAAGAAATTTAAGTTATATAGTCATACAAGAAGACTTTTTTTTTACTTTAGTAGTGGTGTTTTTATAATTTTTCAATAAACATACTTTATCTTAAGATGTGACTTTAATCTTCTCTATTTACTACATTTTAACATAATTCATAAAGCTTTAAAATGTCTATTAAGAGATGATTCAGTGAAATGGTCTACAATGACGTGACAGAAAGGTTATCACACCCAAATTACTGTCAGATATTTTTATAGTATATGTGGACTTGAATCTTGTAAGTACTTCAGATTTACATTGTATTGTAGCAAGTTCATTGTCTAACTATCTTCACAATTATCTCATGGAAAACATGTTTTGTAACCATCAAGAACAGATGTAAGCCCTTTCCTTATTCTAATTCAAATGTGAATTCAATACCAGAAATATAATAGGAATATAATTAAATAATTTGGAATCAAGGAAAAATTCTCTGAAATAATCGTTGGATAAAGATTAATAACATAATTTAGCTGGCCCATCTTTATTCATGTTTCACATTCCATTAAGACAATAACTCAAGTTGTAGCTAATATTTTTAATTATTTTCTTAGCAGATTTATATGTTTTTTTTAATCAGGATAATTTTGGCCTCAGTTATAAAGGATTTCCATTCTATTTTCTGAAAGAAATTGAATAAAATTGATATATTATTTCTTTTAAAAGTTTGGTTAAATTCACCATGTAAATGAATTTCTTCTTGAAATTTTCTTTGAAAACTTTTTTTTAGCAATGAAATGATTATTAAAATATATAATAAATATGAATAAATGGTACTGTGTGCTTTTGGATGAGAGAAAAATCTTAGAACCAGCTACTGATGATTGAATGTGTCAGAATGAAAAAGATGCATGAATTCATATGTCAGTGTTCAGTGCAAGCCTGTATTTTAAATTAAACATAACCTTGTTTGAGATTCCAGAAGAGTGTTTAATGTCTCTACTGATATGTTAATGCAATACCATTCTGCTAATTGTAAATTAGTTTTATTTAATGCAAAATCAAATTGTTGGTTTTTCTTGTGTTATGTGTTTCTTTAGTATTTAAATATTACTTTTAAAAAAGTAATATAAATGTGAAATCAGACACTTAAAATTTTGTGATAAATTAATTGGCATTATAGATTTGACTTCTTATCCAAAATGAACATGTAATTTGAGCCTCTCAAACCTTACTGGAAATTTTATGAGTCCAACTTGCCACCTGTTGCAATCTTGATGAAGAATTTCTTACAGATTTAAAGATGCTAAGGGATAACTGAAAGAGACAAGTTCATTTTCCTCAAGACCATACTCATCATTATAGCTGGTGACTCATGTGGTAGATAGCACTAGCAACCATGCAGCCTGTATTCAAAGCCAAAACAAGCTTTAATATAAGCTTGAACTCTTCTATTAGGAAAGCGCTTTTTTTTTTTTTTAAGGCAAAGAGTGCTTTAGATGAAGAAATCTAGTTTCAATGAGTATTTTGTCAAGCTGAATGTTATGGTTTGTGTCTGAATGTCCCCCTAAAGCCTCATGCAGTCATGAGGGCAGGCTTCGAGACCATGAGTGGCCCAGCATTGGACCATGAGTAATTCCATGAGTAATGCATGTTCCAGGGCTGGGATTATGGGTGCGATGCTTCACTCAAGTGGGTGTGGCCTACGCACAGTGTAAGGGACAGAAGGATTCTTCTCCTGCACTCTTCCCTTTTTGCTCTTGTTGCTTTGCTATTTTCCACTGTCGTGAACTTTTGCCCTCTGCTATGTGCCACCCTTCCCGGAGCCAGCAAGTTATGACTGAAATCTTCACAAACTGTGAGCTAAAAAATGCTTTCCCTGCTTAATTTTGGGCATTGAGTATTTTTTCACAGCAATGATAGAAAAGTAATCAACACACCAAGTATGGTGGAGCACACACCTGCAATTCAAGATTTGGAAGGCTGAAACAGAAGGATTCCTATAAGTTTAAGGCCTACCTGGGCTACACAGAGAATTCACAGGCCAGGCTGAATTATGTAGCAAGATACTATCTCAAAAACCAAAACCAAAAGCAAAATATTAAAATGAAAGTATATTGCCTAGTGTTTCTAAAAGTTTGTTTTCACCAGCAAATAGTCACCAATTATTCCTGGTTATCACATTTCCTAACTTTTTAAAGAAAACTCTTCAGCTTTACCAGAAAACAGGTGTGGAACAAGGCTCAAAGCTTATAGAGTGAAAACCTAGGTATTTATTGGAAGAATTGAGATTGAATGTTGGAGCTTAGGACTCTGGGAAGCCAAGCCAGCATCTCCCCTCCCTGTAAGCGGAGGCAGGGTGGCAGCCTGCAGCCCTTCCAGGGGGAGAACTAGCAGTGTCTCCTGAGATCCACGCCATGCTGGAACTTAGAACTCTGGGAATCCAAGCCAGCACCTCCCCTCCCTGGTAAGCGGCAGTGGTTTAGCCCACTGCAGCCATTCCAGGGGGAGAACTAGCAGTGTCTCCTGAGATCCACGCCATGTTGGAACTTAGGACTCTGGGAAGCCAAGCCAGCATCTCCCCTCCCTGTGAGTGGAGGCAGGGTAGCAGCCTGCAGCCCTCCCAGGGGGAGAACTAGCAGTGTCTCCTGAGATCCATGCCATGCTTGAACTTAGGACTCTGGGAAGCCAAGCCAGCACCTCCCCTCCCTGGTAAGCGGCGGTAGTTTAGCCCACTGCAGCTCTTCCAGGGGGAGAACTAGCAGTGTCTCCTGAGATCCATGCCATGTTGGAGCTTAGGTCTTTGGGAAGCCAAGCCAGCATCTCCCCTCCCCAGTAAGCAGCGGTAGTTTAGCCCACTGCAGCTCTTCCAGGGGGAGATCTAGCAGTGTCTCCTGAGATCCACACCATGCTGGAACTTAGGACTCTGGGAAGCCAAGCCAGCACCTCCCCTCCCTGGTAAGCGGTGGTAGTTTAGCCCACTACAGCCCTTCCAGGGGGAGAACTAGCAGTGTCTCCTGAGATCCACGCCATGTTGGAGCTTAGGACTCTGGGAAGCCAAGCCAGCATCTCCCCTCCCTGTAAGCGGAGGCAGGGTGGCAGCCTGCAGACCTTCCAGGGGGAGAACTAGCAGTGTCTCCTGAGATCCACGCCATGTTAGAGCTTATCTCAATCTCTCCCTTATTCTTTAAAAAAATTATTTAGTTATTTCTTATGTTTGTTTTAATTAAGGGGAAAAATTAAAAAATAATTAGCATATATAATAGTAACTCTTTTCCTATCAACTTGTTTTGAAGTCCTGTAATACTCCCACAATCTTGTTTTGACTGATTAGACTCTGTTCCATTCTATATGATAGTATCAAGTTTGAGGGTGTAGGCAACTACTTTGAAGGCAATAAGATTCACTAAGATGCCCATTCTGGTTTGACTGTTGTCTCCTTTGGAAGTCCTGTAATGTTTACAATGCCTAAGTTTTATTGGTCTTGTTCTCTACTATTTTGTCCAACTTTATAATATCTAATGAGATAGACAATTCTTTTTAAGGAAACAAGAGACAACGTTGATAACCATTGTTGATAACCTTGTACTCTGTTCTACATCATGTGCTATGTCTATCCTTGGTTTTGACTGACAGCTTTGTTTTCCATATTTGACTTTATTCTCTCCCCCCAAAAAAGTAATAAGAACTAAGGAGTAATAAAATCCAAAATGTGT
Source organism: Cavia porcellus (assembly GCF_034190915.1). NCBI lineage: Eukaryota > Metazoa > Chordata > Mammalia > Rodentia > Caviidae > Cavia > Cavia porcellus. The sequence continues at coordinate 227,305,504 of NW_026947484.1, read as the reverse complement.
AAATTTTGTTGTAAAAAAGAGAGGGGAAAAAAAAAGAGCTCTAACGGATATAACAGCAAGTGTGTTTAGGGGTGTTAAATAGCTGACTATATTAATGTTTTTGGATCATTGAACACAGCTGTTTGCAGTCTCTCTGTTTGAATGTCCACTTTGTATTCTTTGATACTGTGATTTGAGAAACTATTTCCAAGATGATAATATGTAATCTATTAGCAGGTGATTTCTTACTATTATGTTTTTTTTTTTTTGTAGTTCTGTATTACGTGTACCCTTACACCGCTTTGTTTTGTTTTGTGTTTTTCTCTTTTTCTTCTTAAATAAAATTAAAAAAAAAAAGAATTGAGATTGAGATAGATATGTTTCTCCATATTATTGCACTATTTTACTCGTGGGAATAGTAACAGGCAAAATACTCAAAATCCAAATGCATATGAAATAAAGATCTCAGTTACAGCAAGATCTGAATGAATAGAGGCTATGAAAAGTGAAGGAGATTCAGATAAACATATGCGCCTCTCAAGATATCTCTCTCTGTTGTCTCTTCGGTATGAAAGATTATTCTGATGGATGGAAATTTATATTCATTAAAACTGTGAAAACCAATTCCAAATTCCTCAAGGTGATGAAGTCACCTTCCTCACTTACCACACCTCTCAGTCCAGAAGTTGAAATACCAAACGGGAAACACATTACCTCAAGAGGCAGCCACAGTGGCAGACAGGATCAGCAACAAGAAAGCAGCATGTTTTGAATAGTTGCTGTGGCCCAGGGCTTACTGCTTACACACAGGAACTCATTTAATCATTTAGTACTCATGTGATATGAGGACTAATTATTCCCATTTTGTAGGTGAGCATCAGACCTAGACTTGCTAATTAACATTTCTCTGTTTCCACAGCTAAGAAGTGATGGTGCTGGTATTTGCTTACACGATGTTGTTAAGTGCATGCTTTCATACTACAGTGTTCAATTTGTAACTATTAAAGGAATACTTGAGCTTAGATATTATGCAAGAGCTCAGTCTATGAATACATGCAATCAATGTATAAATACAGCAGGTTAATGTAATTAAAAAAGCTGAAAATATTTTAGTGGAATAGAGGGAGAAAATAATATGTAAAAAGGAGTAAGAATTCTTAAGTATTATGGGATGATCATGAAATGATAATTGTTGCTCCATAACTAGCTATTGTGATTGACTATTTTATGAAAACTACAGCAGTGTACAAAGCTTCACTGCCACGAGGGCAGGAGTATTTCTTCTATGGAATAAAGTACTCTCTTTATTTATTATTATCATTTTTTTTCTTTTGGTCTTGGTTCTCTGCTCTGTGTATATACATATATTATACATTTCAAAAGAAAGTAATAAATACAGAAGTCAGTCTCATAATTTTGATTGATTTTGGATAACAGTTTGTATAATATTACAAGATGGCAAAATGCTTTTAAAATCCAATAAAATTTATATCTAGCCCATCAGCCCTGAAACTCGGCAGGGAACTATATTGCTGTACAGTGAACTCATTTTTTAGATCCAATTATGTCCTTTTCCTAAAACCATTCTACCTGTCAAGCATGTTCACACAAAACTGCTGAAGGTCAATGACTCTGATACTAGTTCTGTCACACAATCCCCAGTTAAGTGACTTCAGAAGCAGTTGACAGATTATGAATAAGAATAGGTTGCTATTCCACCAGTAAGATTTGGTATTGACAACTAAAGAAATGTCACTCGCCACTACTGAGGTAAGGTTGTGTTCTAATGATCGACTCTGTCAGTCAGAAAGCTTTCTGGTACAAGACATAATACATATTAATATAACTCAAGGGACCTGAAAATAATGGAAATATTTCTAGTGCAGCTCACCCCCAAGTAATGATGGAAACATTTGTAGAGTGAAAGTGTCATATTCATCAGAAAGATGATGATTCCTTACAGAATCCTCTTTTTCTTTATCATGAAATCAATTTGATTTTAAATATGGGTTTTCCAGACTAATTGTTGCCATTAGTCTTTGAAATGCCATATCCACAGGCGAACTTTTCTAAGTGTTTTGACATTTTGGAGGTTCTTAATCATTTTCTCACATCTTATTAAACCTGTGGCTGAAACAGTGAGCTCATCCCTGCCTTGCTGGGGCATATGACACAGTTGTTTGTTCTGAGCATTCTGAGCAATATTTGTGCTAACACATAGATGCTCGCTCACAGCTTAACCTTTTCCCATGTTCTGTTGCAAAGCAGAGACCTGAAAGAGGAAATGCAGATTCAGCTAAATGCGAATTATCTCCAAGATGAATTTCTGAGGACAGATTTTGAAAAAAATTCTGCTTTTTGTCCTTAGGAGTAGTTGAATAAGATAAAGAAGTTTTCTCATCAAAAGGACCATGTCCAAACTGTGTTATTAGATAATGCTTGTTCCTAGATTTAAATTAATCAAGAGATATGACCCATAGACCTGATCCTGCTGAAGGCAACAGCATAAAAGTTATAGAAATGAGAAAATGTAGGCAAATCTCCAACTTCAGTTGGTCCCCATTTGGCATTCTGTTTTATACCAGCGTTTGATGATAAGAAAGACTGAGATCCTTCTCCCATTTTTCCAGCTTCTATCATATCACATCAGTGGAATGCAAAATCTACCCAAAAACACATCACAGCACCCAAAATATGACTTAGAAACTACATATTCTATCTTGTATGCACACAGTAAATTTATCCTTCTTCATCGGTCAAATGCTTTTGTTTTCAATACAACTGATTACTGTGCCATAAAACATTATAAATATTTCACCACCACTAATGGTTCCTCTAAAAGAGACACATTCTATCACTAGTGTACTTTCTTTATTCCACATTAAACATTTGATACAATTCATCAGACGTCATCATTTCTTCAACTTGTTTCATTGTTCTTATTGAAGAAAATTATGTATTTGTTGGATAATTTGCCACGCATTTATAATTTTTTCTGACTACTCTTTGGTTTTGGTCTACAGAGTATATAGACAGTCAATAAAAAAGCATTCTCCAATTCAAACAATGGTTCTATTCCAAGATTTCACTTCTAATTTAGTTGTCTTTTAGGATAAATTCTTTATTATAATCAATGTAATAACTTTTGGTCCTTCCATCATATTTTACTAATGTAATTTCTGTGTCCTCTGATTAATGTTCTTACAGTATAGAAGAAAATTCGAAGAGAAGATAATTTCTTTGACTGTAATAAATATAAGTAGAAATTTGAAAGCAGTCACCTATGATTCTGATAATGAGTCCTGCCCATTGCAGGACTGTGTCTCCACCTCTTCAGTCCATCTTCTCTAGACCTCTAGGACTCCTGTACTGCCCACATGTGCTTTTATCAGCACTTTACACTTGCTTCTCACTGCAGTTAGAAAGCCCTGTCCTTAACTGTCATATTTTGTCTATAGAAAAGGACTAATTGGTGCATGGCAGTGAACATCTGTAATCTTAGCACTCTGGAAGGGTGACAAACGAGCATTTCAAGTTCAAGCCTGACCTGGGAAGTTTAGTGACTTATGAAGACCTGTTTTAAAATAATAAAATAATTAAAAAGAGCTGTAGACATAGCTCAATGAGCAACTGCCTTAGGTCCTGTTTCATTACCACACACACACACACACACACACACCCTGTAATTCTGCTAATAGAGGAGAAATTAAATTAAATTAATTTCAGAAGGGGTATGAAGAAATCACAGAGCTTACATAAAATAAGAGATGTGCCTATTTATTTATTTATTGTCTCCTATTAGATAGAACAGTACTTTAAAAGTATTTAAGTACTCAATAATATTCTCAACATACAATAATAGTATGTGTTACTTTTGTATCTAAATATGCATCATGGAAAGCACCTATTATGGAACTACAATGAAGTTTTAATAGACTCTCATCTTAATATTTTTACATTTTTATAGAAGCTTAACAACTTCTGTAAGTGACGGGGAATAAAATATGGAGCATGTAGTGCATGTAGATGTTCTTTTTTTAAAATTTTATTTAAGAAGAAAAAGAAAAAAAAACAGAAAAAGGGTACAAGTTATACAGAATTTCAGAAAGAATAAACAATAGGGAATCACTAGTTGATAGATTACATATTGTTATCTTAGAAATAGTTGTTCAAGTTACAAAATTAAAGCATATAAAGTGGACTTTCAAACAGTGAGACTGATGTTTTGCATAAACTTACCCAAAGCGAAATCTACAGAGTACCTGCCATCCCAGGTTAAAAAAGATGGAGATCTGCCCATGTCCTCTTGCTTTCTTCCTTTTATTCAAGGACTTATCCTTCCAAAATATCATGTTTCCCTAGGGCAGCTGCTAATCCTGCATGCACATCATCTCCATACACAGGTCTGTGCCCAATTCCGCAGTGTTACTGAATGACTACATTTGAATGGATATGTGAGTTAACATTCTTTCAAATTAACAAGTAGAAGAGCCACCTTCTTTGGTGCAATTTATCTTTTAGCATGTATATTAGTGGATATTGTTGTATGTTTCTATGTTGTTCCCTATAATATTTCTTTTGATTTACCTAGATATTTAAAATGTCAGTCAACACTGAACTAAATTAGAATAAAAGAGAAATTAGAATCTTCAATAAAAGCCTGCCAAGGATGCCCAGCAAACCAGGTGGACATGTCCAGATAGGCCTGATAACAAACATTTCTTCCACTGTATAATCCTTGTACTGTCTTTGTGCTTGCAAAGTCACTTAAAAGGTAACAGACATTTCTTCCTCTGTATAACTCAGGCTTTGCAAAACTGATGGTGCAGCAATGTACCTAAAGTGCTTAAACTCTCTTGGCAACTCATGGTATCAACAAACTCTCCAATTATTATACCCTAAATCTTCCTCTATACCCCTCCCTCAAGCTCCCCCATAAAAGCCCTGAACCCCCTTCTGACGAGGCTCTCTTTGGGTGAGATCCTAGTCAAGCCCTCTGGTATAATAAACCATTTCTAAACCTACTCAGTGCCATTTCTTTCTGTGTTCAGTCCATTTTCCACAACAATATGACCATATTGTTTGTTTTCTGATAAAAGATTTCTGATTTTCTATGTTTTATGAATGAAAAATGCAATTGGCTATCAGGCAGTTTCTTTGTGGCAGTTTCTTTGTAGCAGAAGTCAAAATTTAAGCACACTCCTGATTTTCTGTCAGGCAACAAATCTAAAAAGTTCAGGCATTTTCTATATTAATCAAAAACAAATTAGGACTTTCATCAGAAATTAACCCAACAGCTGGCTGTGATAACATAGATGGGGGCATCACTTCGTGATCTTGAGTCATGTGCAGGGTTTGAGTACTTCATTCCTCTTCCTGGGACTTATTCTTAATGTATTATAAAGGATCACCGACAATCTGGCATTTTAGACAAGTACAGAAGAATTACAGAAACAGCATCTCATGCCTTTTAGATTTGATTCTTAAGTGCTAAGGGACTCTTTTATAAACAATAAATTAAAATAAAAATTAACTACAAAGAAATTAAACTATCAACCAGCTTCTTCTGCCATTTTTGAATCTAAAAAGATTAATTTTTATTTCCTAGTATTATAGATTGCATAATTTCTTTGCACAAAATTTTATATTGGGCTCAACGTGTATGTGGCTTAAAATATGGCATAGATAAAAGGAAAATTTAATTCCCATTAACTATATTAGGTAATAAACAAGAGTCATACTTATTTCAATGTCACCTTTCTAGTCATTTTAAAAATCATCTATTTTATAAGTTTGTGCTGAATTGTTTTGCCAAATATCAGTAGATTCATGAAACAAAAAAGATTTTTTTCTTCCTCATATAACGTGAACAGCATGTTTTAGCATACAAACCCCAAAATTCAAGCATCATAGCAGTGGGAAGGAAATGTAGCAATCCAAATCACACACGGATTCACACTGTCTGTGGAACTATCTGATTTAATAACTCAGTTTGTTGTCCAAAGCAGTTCTCCTTACCAAGCCTACATTCAAATTCATATGGGAGTTATGAACTCTTGCAGTCTAATAGAAGGCAGAATGCAAGCAGTTTTAAAGAACAACAGCAGTGATTGCCATGTATTTATGACACCTACTTTCTTTTCTCTCCCAGGAGCACAAGGGTTGGTATTTTAAATCAGCATATCAGAAAGCCTGGGATGGGAGCAGGCTATACTTCTTCTATAATAAAATATCTTGAACATATTACTAAACCTCTCAACATTTATGCTTTTAACATCTTAAAAATGGTAAAAACAATAGTACTTGATATTGAGAAATATGTGGAAAACAGCACGGAGTCAAAACAACCAAAACTTCCTAATGTACATTTACCGGAAACTTCAGAGGAAAGCATGAAGTATGAGTGGTGAAAGATAATGTTTCTTACTTCTACACTTTATTCTCCTAAAGTAACACAGAGGAGATCAATTTTGATTTGTTTTTCTCTTTTGTGTTTTAGAAACATAAATGGTTCAAAAGTCACAGAAAATAATACTATTGAAATCTCAAAATTTTTCCTGGACTTTTAGTGATTTTGGTTTCTGCTTGGCCCAATGTGTAGTTGGTTTTTATAGTAAGTTTTGGAGAAAATATGATGGAATGAAAGACCCTACATATGTATATTTAAAAAATGCGTTCTTTCATTCTTGTTCTAATCATTCGCCAGAATCATTATTACTATTTGTTTAATGATTTAATTGCTGTGATTTGTGTCTAGAATCCTAACAATAGGATATGACTATTACAATTTCTTTTTATAGTTTGTCACTTTTGTTTTAAATATTTTATAGTTATTTTGTCATATGTAGACACTTTCAGAATTATTTTTCTTGGAAAATTGATTATCTCTTCATGTGTGAGCTTTTAAAATATTCTTATGAATGACAATTTTGTGTTACAAATTTGTTATTACTGTTAAAAATAGCCCTTCTAATCCTTTACTGTTGTGGTTCTTATTATTGCGTATTTTCTTTCCATTTACATTTATACTGAATTGATATATTTTTGTTATGTCTTTTAAATACTTGCATATCATTTTGTATAATCTGTCCGGAAATTTTTTTTTTTTTTTGTCTTTTTCCTTTTTATCGGTACAGGGATCGAAGTCACAATGGCCTGCTTGCAAGGCAGGTGCTTATGCCGCTGAGCTAAATCCCCAGCCCCTGTCCGGCAAATTCTTCATGTTTTCCATATTAGCATTAGGATTATTTGATATTGATAAACCATATAATCTCTCTTATACATACATTTTATATGGTGTACCTTTTGCAACTTTTGCCTCTAAAATACTAGTACTTTGTTGTCAAGTTTCTTTCATGATAGTTGGCATATCTTCTTTATCTAGTATTCAGTGAGTACCTGTTGTAAGAGTTTTGCTAGAAAATGGAAAAAAAAAACCCAAAATATAGTATCAATGAATGATCTTCAAATATAAGGTACTAGTTCTTTAGAAACAAGAGGGAGGGCAACCGGCACACTGGAGGGATTTTAGGTGACTGAGCCTTCTACCTACATCATGAGATCAGGTCACTGGGGTGAAGCCAGCCACACATTAGGATGCTGACTAGAGTGCACAGAATGGACAGGCAAGCCTAGGAGGATAGGAAACTCTGAAACACTCTCTAACAGTTAGCAGCGGGCTTAGAGACAAAGAAACACAGGTGGGTGTGGCCATCCCATCCCTTTGTTTTTAAATATAATTTTATTTTCTCTTTGTTTTTAATCTTTCTTTCTTTTACCCCCTTTTTTTTTGCTTTTTCTGAATAACTGGGGAGAACTCCATCCCTAGAAAATGAATCCCATCCCACAAACCCAGGGTTCAAGTTCAGATAATCCCTCATATACTTCATTCATTCTTTTCTATCCCCTTTTCTAACATTGCATGATCATTCTTTATCCCCCAGCCTTGCTTCCACTTCCTTTTTAGTTATCTTTGTTTTATAAACTATCCTCCCTAAATTTTCTGGCCACATGGTAAAACCACTCTACCAAGGGAAAACACCCAATACAAACTCTTAATTTATGATTGGTTCTATTATATAACTACAGACTTTGCATCTATGGTCCAAAGTATGAAATAATTAGTTAACACAGTTTGGCAGTTTCTAAACTGCACTTGATGCTATTGTTATTGCTATTTAAATTTTTAAGTAGGATGTCACATTTGTAGTAGTTAGTATTTCTCCCTACTGTAACAACTGGGAAACTCTGGGGATAATAACCTACCCTCAGCCTTATGCCAAAGGATGGGTAACTGAGCCAACATCATACTCTTAACTAATTGGGAAAGTAGGACCTGGAGAAAGACAGACCACGAATCACCTGCACACAGAAGACATCCCCGAATAATGGAATTTTATTAGACAAGTCATGAAACCAGTGATAGCTACCTACTACAAAAACTTGTAAGAATCATCACGGAAAACAAAATAACTTGTTTTTGAAATAGAAAACAAAAAGGTAAACAAGTGAAATACAATCTCAGCTCTCCAGATTCCAGAAAATGTCCAGGAGACATAGATATAGAAGAAAATGGAAGATACAGACCTAAAATTTCTGAAATGATGACAACCGAAACAAAAAAAAACAAGTCCTTGAGGCTACAGAGGGAATCAGATCAGAAATAATCTCTAACTTAAAAAAAAGAAATGACAATCATAATAAGGGAATTCTCAGTATATCCACAGAATAAACATTGAAAAAATACAGAGCATAGGATAATGATAGATGCTTTGAATGAACAGTATAGAAAAGAAACAGAATGAATGAAATAGATTCAAAGAGATAGACAGGAAATTGCAAATTCATTTGAAAGATATCAAAGGTACTTAAACAAAAATGAAGATAGACTTTCAGACTTTACAAACAGACTTTTAGACTTTGAAGAGAGGATCATGACTGGTGATCATGAAAGGAAAGATATCTTAAAAAGAGCAAGGAATAAGGAAATAACAATTCAACAGCTGCAAGATGATTCAAAGAAAAACAGTATAAGACTGATAGGTATCAATGAAAGACCAGGAGCAAACACAAATGAAATAAAAGAACTATGTGCAGAAAAAGTAGAACAAAACTTGTCCAAGCATGGGAGCAGAAACTTGCATACAGATAAAAAAATTATACAGAACTGCAAAAGGCCATGATCAAAATAAATCTATGAGATATATAATAATAAATAGCCCAGAAATTCAGTACATAAACAGAGTATTAAAAGCTGTTAGTGAAAAGAAACAGAGCACCTATAAAGGAAAATAGAATCATGGCTAACTTCTCAACACAAACACTCTAGTTCAGGAAGCTTGGAGTGAAATATTCCAAGCCTTAAAACGAATTCCAACCCAGACTGAAATAACCTACAAAACTATCTTCCAAAATTAATGGAGAAATAAGAAACTTCCATGACAAAATTTTAAAAAACCTGAAGAAATTCACCACTACAAAACCAACTCTACAAAGAATACTGAAAAATATTAGATATAAAAATGACCACAATTCCAGGAACAACATTAAAAGAAGCTCCACCAGGCAGGGCAAGCAATTAAAAAGAAGGCAAAAGGAAGGAAACAGCAACAAAAAAATAACATGATAATAATAAGCTAATACATATTAGTTATAACTATCAATTTAAATAGAATCAATTCACTAATCAAAAAACCAGATTGAAAAAATGGATCAAGAAAGAAGATCCATCAAAATGCTGTATACAAAAAAATATTTTAACTCACAAAGAAACTCATAGACTGAAAGCTGAAGAATGGAAAACAATTTTTGATGCATCAGGAGTCCAGAAAAAAGCAGGGGTAGCAATTCTATTTGCATAAAATGTGAACTTCAAACCAGGAATGATCAAAAGAGCAAAAGAAGGTCACTATATATTTGTTAGGGGTAGAAAATATACAAGGATAGATAACAATTACAAATACACATATAACAAATATGGGAACATTCAACAATATAAGGCAACTTTAAGAGACAAGAAAAATCAAATAAACAATAACACTATTATAACGGGAGGCTTTAATACCCCATTGTCACAACAACATAGACCAACCACTTAAATATAAGAGCAACAAATAAATAACAAACCTGTTAACAGATGGATATAGTAAATGTTTATAGAGTGTCTCACTCTATGGCATCAGAATATGGATTTTTTCTCAGCTGTAAAATAGACCATATACTAGACCATAGAATGAACATATTTAAGTAAATACAAAGGAAATTGTTAAATTATTTCACGCATATTACCTGACCACAGTGCACTGAAATTGAAACTAATGGCAAAACAAACTTTAAAACTACATAAACACATGGAAATTAAATAACACCCTCCTGAACAACTAATAGGTCATAGATGAAATTAAAAAAAGAAATTAAACAGCATCTATAGTTAAATGAAAATGCAGATAAAACGTACCAGAAGCCGTGGGACAAAATGAAAGCAGTTCTCAGAAGGAAACATATAGCAATGAATTCTCACATCAGGAAAACTGAATGAGCACAAATAAAGAACTGAATGCTTCAAGTCAGGCTTCTAGAAAAAGAAGAGCAAGTCAAGACCATAGCTCATAGAAGGGAGAAATACAGCAGAATTCAACACAATTGAAACTAAAAAAGAAAAAACTCAATATAAATAATTAATTAAATTAAGAGTTGGTTCTTTGAAAAAATCAACAAAATTGATAAATCCCTAGCCAACCTTATCAAGGAAAGGAAATAAAAAACTCAAGTTCATGAAATGAGGAATAAAAAGGGTGAAATCACTAGAGATCTTGTGGAAATTCAGAATGTCATCAATACCTACTTTGAAAATCTTTACTCATATAGGTTGGAAATTGCAAAAGAAGTTAACAGATTCCTAGAAACTCAATAATTACTTAAGCTGAATCAAGAAGATATAAAAATTTGAATAACCCCACATCAGTTACTGAAACTGAAAATGTAATTAAAAAGTTACCAAAACAGAAAAGCTCGGATCCTGATGAATTCACACCTATACGTAAAGGTTCTGTAGCCTGGCTACAAAGTCAGTTCAAGTCCTATCTGAACCATATAGTGAAACTATGCCTCAAAAAAGGAAAAAAAAAATCAATAGATACAGAAAAACTTTTGATGGTATCAAAGTCTAACACTTGGGCATGAAAAAAGTGTATGGAAAATCAGAACAGATTGCCTTTACCTCAATCTGATAAAAGCCATGCATAAGAAACAGCCAACATCATGTTAAATGGACAAAAACTGAAAAATTTCATTATAAAATCAGCAACAAGACAAGGATGCCCACTGTCACCACTTCTATTCAACATTAGAGAGAACTAGACAAGAGAGAAAAGTAAAAGGAATAAGGACAGGAAAGGGAGAAGTTATGCTATTGTTATTTGCAGATGATGTTATACTGTACATGAAAGACCCCAAAACTCCACCAAAAGACTTCCAGAGTTAATAAGCAAAATCAGTAGCATAGTGGGATACAAAGTCAACACTTAAAAATTAATAGCATTCAAGTACACAAACAAAATCTTACTGAGAGAGTAATTAGGGAAACAATACCTTTCACAATAGTATACAAAAATGAAATACTTAGGAATTAATCTAACAAAGAAAGTAATACATTTATACATTGAAAATTAAAGGAGATTGAAGACTATATCAGAAATTGATATCTCTTGCAGATGGATAGGGACAATCAAAATTGTCAAAAAAGGCCATACTTCCAGTACTGATATACAAATTTAATTGAATCTCTATCAAAATGCCATTAGCATATCCGAAATACTTAAACATTCCTAAAATTCATTTGGAAACAGAAGAGACCTAGAATTGCAAAGGCAATGCTAGGAAACAAAGGCAAGGAAGAGACATCATAATCCCTGACTTGAAATCATACTACAGGGCCACACTTAAAAAACTCAGCATAGTACGAGCAAAAAGCAGACCTGATATTAGCGGAGCAAATTTTAAGATACAGACAACAAGTAGAAAGAAACTCAGGCACCTTATTTTGGACCAAAGATGTTCACTGGAAGAAAGGTCGCCTCTTTAATAAATGGTTCTGGAAAAACTGACTGTCTGCATGCTGAAGACAGAAACTATACCCATGTCTGTCACCATGCACTAAAGTAAAGACAAATTGGGTGAAAGATCTAAATATTAAAACAGAAACTCTAAATCCACTATAAGAGAAATTAGACAGAAATCTTGAAAATATAGGGGTAGGCAGAGGGTTCATGAATAAAATACAAACATGTCCAGAAAGCACTTCAAAGAATCAACAACTGGGATCCAACTGGGATCTAATCAAACAGTTTTTACACCACAAAGAAAATCACCAACACAGTGAAAAGATAAACTCACAGAATTGGAAAAAAAAATAGCCAAATGTCCCTCAGACAAAGGACTTTTATTTAGAACACATAAAGAACTGAAAAAAAAAAAGCTGCTCCAAATCAAAGACACTATTCAAAACTTTACTTCAAGGATGAATACATACTTCTCCAATGAAGAACTAATTGCAAATGGCAAACAAATAAATGAAAAAATATTCGACATCATTGGTTATTTGATAGATGCAAATTGGAAGGACACTGAGACTAGATCTCATCCCATAAAAATGGCTACCATCAAAAAATCAGTTGATAATAACTGCTGGCTACGCTTTGGGGAAAATGGAAAACTTACCCAGTATTGGTAGGCATGTAGACTGGTACAGTCACTGTGGAAATCATTGTGGAGATTATTCAAAAAACTACAATTAATCTCCATGAAATGGACAAAAAGATGTGTTTTTATACAATGGAGTACTACTGAGCTATAACGAAGTATAAACTCAAGGCTTTTGTTGGTAAAAGGATGTAAATTGAGACCATACTCATTGGTGAAATAAATCAGAAATGGATATGTACACATCATATAGTCTCCATAGTATAAGAAATTTATAAGTGAAATAAATCAGACATGGATGTGTAAACATCATAGTATTCATCGTATAAGAAACTGAAAGAGTAATTAAGGCCCAAAATGTATAATAAATATTGTGAAAGGAAAAGAAACTGCTCAAAAGAAAAGAACTGGGTTGAGGAAAAAAAAGAAGAAAGGGAAAAGAAAAAAAAATATATATATATACATAATATACACATATATACAAAAGATAGCTAAGAGAGTTATACTGATAATTTCTATTAGTTAATTGAAAATTGAATTAGTTGAAAAGATTGGTTTGTGCTTATATTGGTTGATCAATTTTGCATTCATATATCTTGTAATCTGAGCAACAACTTTGACAATAACAATATGTAATACAGTAACCATTTTTATTTCCTATTATCTTGTTTTGAAATTCTGTGTCTTTATTAATAATTAAACAACTAACTAGAAATTAAAGATAGAGAATGTAGCCCAGCATTAACAACTCCATAAATGGTGAATAGTCCCAGTATGCAAAAAAAAAAAAAAAATTGGTTTCAGAAGAATCTGTGTCATCTATTAATTTCTCAAATACAGGTAATTATTTAGCTTTGTAAACTTTAGTATCTTCAAACAGATGATCTGGTATGCTCTATGTTCTCAGTAAACCTATTGTCATTTTCATAACAATATTATTTGTCAATTTAACATAGATTTTGTTTAATAACAAAATGGAGCTAAGTAAGAGACTAATATTCATAGCACTAATTTAGGGTTTGAAATATGAATATTAAAATTGTGCCTATCTAATTATTCAAGCAATTGTTCTTTTTCAAACAGTCTCAAAATTATCTTGATTCTTCAGATGTAGAGATTTCCTGGTTCTTTGCTGTTTGCCAAAATTTTGGCTTTTTAGAAGCTTTTGCTTCCTTTACTGCTGGTCTTTTTTTTTGATTCTCTTTTGTCTAAATTCAGCCACAAACAAGTTTGTTTTCTCTTGTGATTTGTGAGATAGGATATTAAGTCCACTTTGTACACTGGTATTGGCCTGATCTATAACAATTCCATTCTTACTACTCTTTGTCCAATATTATCAACTTGTGACTCTCAGTGCCTTATATTTTAAACCAAACCTTGAAATAGGCCAGCATCGAAGTGTCTCATGCTAGTTCTTTGTATTCATACACATAGAAAGAATATAAAATTGAATGATTACTCTTTTTCTATACAAGTGTTACTACATCAACTAGACTTGTATTAAACTTCAAATATTAAATTTTGAAAGAGAAATAGTATGGTGAAGAGCATGCAGGATGATGAGTTGATGGAAAGCTGTATAAGGCAAAATGGGCAGAAAAAGAGAAAAAGGTAGAGGGGAACACAAAGACCTTTCCCTCCAGAGGAAAAAGGTCTTAATGGTGGCCTGACAAATGTCTTCAAATATCTGCAGTGCAGTCAAGAAAAGAGATATGGAATTATTCATTGTCACTGTTGAAAGCGGAGCTGAGTTTAATTACTGTTTTCAAAAGGCACATCTCGGGGTCGTAGTAAGGTCTCAGTCACATTTATCCAGGGAAGGAACCACCTGTCTGAAAAGCAACAAATACTCCAACAGTTTAGCCTGTAATAACACATAACAGATTATTTGAAAGCGTATGGACTTTCATCATTTATAGTCCAAATACTCTAAAATTGACAACAAAGATATTTTAACAAGCAGGCACAACTGCATGAAAACGGATTTTTCTCTAATATCAATGTGAAAATTTACTTTGTAATTTGAAATATTTTATTTATTGACTACCAGTTCAAGTATATTGTCCAAATAAATGTGTGGAATTATCATAAATAATATTTTAAATATCTCTATATAGAGATTTGATGTATTAAATATAAAGTATAACGTGAAGTTAATTCATTTAGAAACACCTCATACTGCACTACAATGAGAATAAAATCCAAAGTCAAATATAGGATAACATTATTTGGATATCAGCTCTTTAGTGTCTAATACTGATGATGTTAGAAAAACTTATGGAGATATATGAATTAAAATGTATCTCTAAAAACTACAGTGAAGCTGAAGAAACTATTAAATGAACCAAATCTTCGGATTCCACACACCTCACCTAAGTATAGCATGTCATAACCAATAAATGGCTTGATTCACATTTTAGATATTAATGTTTACAATAACTAAAAAATTAAAGTCCCCTGAAGAATTCTAAACACTTTTTCTGTGAAGATTTCTGAAATCAACCATTAATAATATAAACACAATTGGAACATCCATCTCACTGATATTTGAAAGTAGCTAAAACTTTATTTCTTTATACCAGGGATAATTTTTCCCCTAAAACTCATTTATTTACATTTGTCTTTTAATGTGAGCTTAATCCCACGTTAAACATATTTATAGGTCCTTTTGTAGTTAGAGCTCAGTAAAAAACAGAGAATGAGCCAAATAGTACAAACAAAAACTCAAGAGACAAAATGCAATTTACTGTTTATAATACAAGCACAGGAGCACAGCAGGCTAGAATGAATCTGTAAGATCAAGTTTACCGTATAACATTTTCTTCAGACACTAATCATAGTTTGAGAAATTAGAGGCTACATTGATCAAACACAAGTCAATGGTAACTACTTATGAAAAATGGTTCTAAAATTTTTAATAAAATGAAGTCATTGGTCAACAGTGATTACCTGGAATCTAATTTTGCAGTCAAAGAGAAAGAGTGCTTGATTTGAAATCACTGACCTATAATTTTTTTCCAACCAGTACATTCACAGATTAGTTTTTACAAAAACAGCATGGGTAGAACATTTTCTAAGAGGGTGGATTTTGTCCAGGAATAGCTCAGGGCAACAGCATATTCTTAGCACAAGCAAGACCTTGGGCACAATTCCAACCATGTACACACACACACCCATACACACAGAGTCATGCACAGATCTTATTAATTTCTTCTCTTCAAGCCTCATGGAAATTACATATGTATTTATTTAAGAAAAATCTGTAGCAAGATTAAAATCTTTTAAGAGATTATCCTTGGACTGGAACATTTTAATAAATTTGCAGGAGTCAGAAAATATAAAATCATACTAAACAATCTTAATTGTTCTTAAACTGGTTAAGACTATCATTTAAAAGCAGTTTTGAGTCGGTGATACAGCTCAGTGGCACAGCGCCTGCCTGGCAAGCACGAAGTCCTGAGTGTGATTCACAGTACAAACAAAACAAAACCAAAAGTGAAAGGCAAAACAGCAACAAAAACCCACATGTGACTTAGGTAAATGAACAAAACCCATAAAGCAATCTGGTTGCAGAGTAGTGTTGTGTTATGGAACTTGGTAGACACATTCCGTAGTCCTGTTGTTCTCAGGTTCTGGCAACTAGAGATAAAATTGCTTTACACATTGTCAGGCAAAATTCTGTGGGGATAAAGATTTTCTTTTCTTCCTCAAATATTCAAGAACAAGACTATTAAATGTCAAGTTTACATTTAACTTCATTAAATAAAACTTTCAGATTGCTTACCAAATTGACTTTTTATTTTGTATTCCTAATATCTGTGTTTGAAAATCCAAATTGCTCCATAACAATTCTAACAGTTTCTATTGTCTACTTGTTTCCAAGCAAATATGCAGTGGTGTCTCATTACATTTGAATAACTAATTATTTATTCTAAAATGAAATTGAGTTTATTCTCATTTACTTACTTGAAACCTATTTTTTTATGTGAGATGGTTGTTCTTATTTGAGTCACATGAACTACTTTTATTGCCATATTATATGGTTATGGTTTTTTGTGTGCATTATTGACATTAGTACATATCAAATGTGTGTTTCAAAAATATTTTACTCTTGTATAACAGTAGTTACTTCAATATTTCATTGATATGAATTTCCAAAAAGCAGAAAATTTAAGTTTTTTGATATGATGACTAATTTCCTTTCTTTGTTCCAGCTTTTCTTTTTTTCAACATAAGAAAGTGTGACTGTCCTAATCCAAAACTCCTGGGTTTATTTTCCCAGAAATTTTGTATTATTAGATTTAACATCTTTCTCTAATATACACTTTGATTTAACATCTTCTTTGCACATGATGCAGAGTAGAGGCCATTTCTTATTTTTAAAAAAGTGTTGCCCAATTGTTTCACACTATTTAGGAGTAAATATATCTTTCCTCAATTTAGTCTTCCAAATTTTTGTCAAATATGTGAATAGTCTACCTCTGAATTTTCAAGTGTATATTGTTGACCTATAAAGCTGTTCATTTGCTAAAACTACAGTTATATAGATTATTTGAACAAATTTTAGATATCGTCTAGTGAATTGCTTGAATTCATTCTTTTTCTGAGGTATTTTCAATATAATTTTAAGAATGGCCTCTTGATCTATTCCCTGAAAATATTGTCTTTCAGTCTTTGAACAAGGCATAGATCTCCATTTACTGAGGATTATGTTGACCATATTTTATATTTTAAAATATACAACCAGCAAATACATTATTAGATATATACCTTTTTATTATTTTTCATTTTTATGATGTTATATTTTTCCTTAGAATGGCTTGATGATTATTAGATTTGTTGTGTTTATCTAAGTATTAAATTTATTGTTTTTGCTGTGTTTTTCATACTGCCACTGATTTATTTTTTTATTGTTTCTGATTTGATCTTTGCTTGTGGTTTCTAACTGCAGAAGTTTATATCACTAATTTGAGATCTTTCTTAAAGAATAAATACTTCATGTTATAAATTCCATTCCAAATATTGTTTTATCTGGAAGTTCAGATTGTGATTACAGTCTCATTTAACTCAAAATGTTTTTCTATTTTGCTAATAACCCTATATTTAGCGTGGGTATTCAGAAAATAGTCTTTACATTTCCAAACATTTTGGAATTTTCAGATATTAGTTTGTTTCTGAGTTACTTTTCTCTTGTTGCTGAGACAAAATACCTGGCAACCAAGGTTAAAGGAAGAAATATTTATTTAGCTCATGGTTTGTAATGCTTAAAGTTTTCTGTGTCTTTCTTGTTACTTTACTGGTTGGTTTATTATTTACTGACATGTGAACTGAAATTTTCAAGTACTCTCATTTACCAATTTATACTTTTAATTTAATTGTATATATTCATATATATATATATATTTAAAGTTTGTTGTAAACAATATACTTGTTCAAGTTTGTTATATATTCATGATGAAGCAATTCTCTTATACGTAAAACTTATTAGTTCTATCTTGTTAGTTCAAAGTCTATTTCACTACAAAGAATTATTTTGATTATGTTTTCATGTTATGCTTGTTATCCTTCTACTTTCAGTCTATTTTTTCTTGTATATTTAAGTGTGTGTGTGTGTGTGTGTGTGTGTGTGTGTGTGTGTAAATGTGTATTTGTGTTGAGAATGAATGAGAACCTTACTCATGCTAAACATGCAGTCTATCACTGGGCTATACTCCCTGCCCTATGCCGATTTATCTAAATAGTTTTGGCAGACATCATATGATGGGTCCTTGCTTTCTATCTAATTTGAAATATATGTCTTTTTATTGATTTTTAATGGAGATTCATTATTAATGTAATTATTCATATTGTTAATTTAAATCTTAACTCTCACAAATTTTTAAAATATTTGCTAATGTAGTCTGTACATTTTTTCTTCCCATTTTTTATCTGACTGGATTTTTATTAATTAGGCTTATTATTCCATTTAAATCATCACCGTTGCCTTATTTTACATATTATGTACTTTGAGTCATTTATGTAGAACTTAGAATATGTATTTTACTACATTCTACTTATTTTCATTTATTGTATCATTTATGGCTGATATCAAAAGTTTCCAGTGTGTTAAAAATCTTCTTTCTACTCTTTCTTGTTATTGTTGTTTTATATTTTAATTTTATGTCACATTATTTCTCAGTTTTACTATGTCAGATTTTGAATGTAAATTGTGTTTTAGAATAACAAAATAATTAAAAATACTGATCAGTGTCCTAAGTTTTACCATCTCTGGAGTTATGGATTTCTTTATAGAGATTCAAATTTTCACCCATATAATTGTTTAGTTGTTTTATTTTTAATAGAATTTTTTTGAAATAAATATTGTTGTGAGGAGTCATTACGTGTACATGACACATCTTAATTCCTTTATGGTCTCTCATTCCTCTTCTTCCTGTCTGCTGCTTCCAGTTCTTGGACTTCTTTCCATCTGTAAAAGCTCTATTTTCATCCCCCCCAATTCTTTTTGTTTTTTAGCAACTAGCATAGCATAAATCTTGTCACTGATTTCTATCATCACTTACTTCCTTACATTCCTAAAAATAAATGATTCTTTGGCCTTCATTTTAAAATATATTTTTACTCAAGTTAGAATTCTGGTTAAAGCTTTTTTGTTCTGTAGAGATTTTTTTTAAAGTATTACTTTATATTTTTGTAGTTTATATATTATTAGACAAGAAATATCCCGCTATTCTTTTTGTTGTTGTTGTTGTTTGTTTCTTCATTTGTTTTGATGGAGACAGCGTCTCCCTGTGTGGTCCAGGCTGACCTCAAACTCATGGTGATTCTCCTTATGTCCTCCCGAGTGCTGGGATACAGGTGTGCAGCATTACGTTCAACTGTGATTGTAATATAAGTTGTAATATAATTATTTTTTCCTTTGTCGAATATCATAATAGTTTATTTTTCATGTGAAGTACATTAAATATGAAAAGCCTAGATGCCTTTCATTATTGCAAACTATTCCTTCTTTCTATGCCTGTCTATTTCATTCTGTCTCCAATCTGTCCTTGCAACTCCAATTACTCCTGTACATAATGGTTTGCTAATGCACTATAATCACTAGCTCTTGCCAGGCAGACACTTATGCCACTGAGCTAAATCCCCAGCCCTACATGTATTGTTTTTATTTTCTTTTTAGTCTCTAGTTTCCTTTATTTGCTTTTGTTTGTTTTCTTCTGTCTCAGCCTCCTTAATGCTGGAATTATAGGTATGTGCCACCATGCTCTGCATTTTGGTTTCTTTTTAATTTATTTTCCAGTTTACTGATGTCTTTCCATTTAAGTCTACTGATGAGTCCATGAAAGTATGTTTTCATTTTTAATATCATGCTATTGTATTTCTAGAATTTCTAGTGGACTTTTAAAATATTTTTTCTCTGTTGAAAAGGGGTACTTATTCAGGTATTATTTTATCTTTGTCATTAGATCTTTTAATATATTTATCTTAAGATGCTTGACATATTTCAAAGTACTGGCAAGCATTTTTAGATTTGAATTTTCTGTCATTTAAATGCTGGGAAGCCTTTGTCAGTTCCACAGAGTAGATCACTGTAGTCAACTGCTGCCAATAACTGAGTGACTGAACATTTTAATATTAGAGTTCAGTATTTGAAATCCCACATATACAAATATATAAGCCAAAATATATCAACTTTTTAAATAATATAGTATGTTATTTACATCTACTTCCATTTGCCTTTCTTCTTTATATGATTAAATCACAGCTCAAGAGACAAAAATGTCATTTCCTACGGCCTCTGGTAGGGAGGCTGCAGTCAAATCATCCTGCATGCATGAAAGGAAAGCTTCCAAGGGAACCACAGTAATCAGAGGAGAAAATGAGATACAAAGAAGGGAGCAGAAGTGACTTTAGTTGGAGAGAGAGAAGAGCAGGAGCCAGTGCTAAAGGAATTTAATGTAGAGGTCAGATCTAGAGTGTTGGCGGGCGAAAAGGTGATGAGAGCACACAGCTGAGAGCAGGCAGTAACACCCCAGGAAGACGTCGAGTACAGGCTCTTATTAAAAGTAGGTTTTTGTGTTTGGGAGGAGTTAGGACCAGTCAACAAAATAAGTACTTCTGTGTCATCATTCTGGAGAGAGCCTAAAAATCGTCCTTAAGCTATGGAAAGTAGGATACAGTTGAGGACCTTCGGGTGAGCTATGTCACATAAGAGAGGGGAGCACAAGGAAGGAGGAGAGCAGGCGTGACTGGTTTTGTGTCATTTTTGTTGTTGCTGCTGTTGTTTGGTCCTGGGTTCTGACACCAAAGATGTTGAACTGAACTACATCGCCCGCTCTTTGTATTTATTTATTAATTTATTCTGAGACAGGATCCTAATAAACCACTAAGTTATCCAGTTTGGACTAAAATTTGCCATCTTCCTAGCTCAGCTTCCCAGGGCTGAAATTACAAAGGATACTTGTGTCATTCTTGGCCATAGTCACACATGACCGTGTGTATTGGCAAATAAAGATATCTTCGTATTCATATTTTAACTGTCTTAATGTGAGATATTTATGAATTAGAGAATTGGAGTCCTATTAAAATGCTTCAGCTCTGATTTTTAACGTAGTAAGCAATCATATAACATGTGTACATCTCCTGTTGTATTTCATCACTGATATCAGAAGCATAAACATTATACTTTGACCAAGGACCAAATTTTATGGCAGGCATAGAGCTGATTTTTAACAAGCCACAAAATTATAATGCAGAGGACATTCATACAAGGGAAGCAAGTTAATGGGAAGGCACATTTTATCATCCTTTATAATTTTATTTTCAGCAGAGACAATTTTTGGTCTCAATCTATGGTTTACTCCCAATGTGCAATTTTAGGCCTACATATTTATAAGCATTCTTAGTTTAGTTAGAAAATGCAAATTATGATAAACAGATTTTAGGTTCCACTGATATTTAAGGTACCAACCTAAAAAATACTAGTCCAAACCATTTCCTGTTGTACTTGTGTGACTTGTAGTATGTTACTGTGAACCTATATATGTAGTCAGCATCAAAAATGAAAAAAAAAAAAGATAGAGTGGATAGACTACTCTTTTATGGAGTATTGTTTCTGGAACACTGAGATCATGCTTTTTCAAGGTTCACAAGGATAAAATTGCACATGAATGGGCTGTAGTCTAATTTATGAGGAAGTCTAAAACAATTTTAGGAGCTTAACACTGCAATAGCCCTTTGGGGTATTAACTCTGTCAATTGGCTTGCAAATCAGAAAATTGATAGCTCTATTATAAAGGCATGTGAAATATCAGATTCACAAACTAGGTGGAATGCTTAAGTGCTTTATGAGGTGACCAGAAACTGCTGACTGATTTGTTGGCTTAAATCCTGCTGACCTGATATCTTTAATTGCCCTAAGAATATTCCACTAAATAACTCAAAAGGACTGGGCCTAATAGGTAAGAAATGCATACATTTTGGTGATTTGTATTTAAATTAGAAAGTGCTTTGAGGTAGGGCTTAACATGAAATATTTTTATTTTTTCAATAACACTTGAAAAATAAAACCAGAAAAGTAAGTAGGATAGAAGAAAAATGATAACTCAGTCTTCTGATCTCTCATCCTTGTAATGCATCCCCACTCTGCTTAGAGTATTTTTATAGTGATAAACATCTTTATCTCACTCTGCTTAAAGTATTTTTACAGTTGTAAAACATTTTTTCTTAGGGAAAATTACTGTTATTGCAAAAAGTGTGTACTTACAGGCAAGTCAAGATAATAAAATGCCATAAAACAGCCATTATTAAATTCCTATCATCTTGTTTTAAAAACCTATTTTGTTAGGATTTTGGGTTTGTTAGTGATTATTTGTCTCTTTCCCTTTTTGTTTTTATTTTCTATGTTTTTTTTCTTTTAAATAAAAAGTGGATCAAAAAGAATATATATCTGAGCATCTACTATCTAGTCAAACTTTTAGGGATTCAGTACTCTGTGCTGAATAAACCATAACTCCTGTCTTAAATTAGCTTTGCTATCTCATATGAGAAGCCTACATCTTCAAGTAAATTTTACTGTGAGGATTTAAAGACATAATGTATTTTACTAAAATCTTTTGAATAACACTTTCATAGACATAGTTTAACTGAGATCAAAAAGAATTAAGGTATCCTATATAAATCACAAATCATTCATTAATAAAAAGTAATGAAGCAGAAATGAAAAACTGTAATGAAATCTAGGTAAAATTATAATCAAAATTTAAAGACTCAGCTGAGTATCATTCCGTCTCAGGACATTCTCCAGCTTCTAACACTTTGACCAAGTCCTTGGGATTTATGTACAGAAAGTGTGATTGTAGGCTTGGGGCAAATAACAGGATATTTCTTCTGATAGCCTTTTCTGGCATGAGAAATATTGGGCTAGACTCTCAGAGGAAGAGATATAGTGACTTATTACATGACTTCATAGTGTTATCCATCAAAGTGAAGAATTTTTATATTATGCTGGCTAGTGATACTCGCTCTCTGTACTATTCACATACAGAAGAAGAAAACAAAATGTTGAAAGGAAAAGAACTTGTTTCAGAAATTCCCAAGATAATGTTTTCTCACAATATGTCATAAATTACTCATTTGGTTTTCCTAGCCACAGAAATTCTTTGGGTTCTCTACGCTGCCATTTGTTGGAATATAGCTATTAAGTGAGAGAGGCATTGTGACCACCGTATTTTTCACCCATTTGAACTGAACTGGTCCATCATGAACCCACGGCCTACTGAAATATATTGTAACATTTGAGCTGAGTGTAGGAAAGTAAAAGACTTTCCAAAGTGTTATCAAATCCAACCATATCTATTACCTTGTCTTACCCATAAAACACAGAAGATAACTGATTCCAAAGGTTCACAGGCTCATCATTATTATGCAATCACATCCCAAGATCTATTATGCTAAGTCCAATATCAGTATAATAATGAATATGCACTTAGCAAAAATGTTTCCCAAACAAATCCCAAACAAAGTTGAAAAGTTCATTGCCTCTAAAAACAAAACAAAACAAAATAAAATAACACTTCAAACAAATATTCAAACCAAGAAACAAAAAATACATCTTCAGTATATTAAAATACCTAAATAACTAAAAATAATTTTATAGTGCTTAAGCAATTATGCTCATTCTTAGAGCAGCTATATTTTTCATATGATTATATTTCATCTTACTAGATTATTTAAAATATAAGGGAGAAAGTTCACACTGGAATGGAATATATATGAGTTCATAAATCTTCTTCATTAACAGCCCAGAAAATCTTTCATAACAATCCTATGTAAACAACATCTGACTTAATAAAAACGATGTCCCATAACTTCTCACTGCTTGCTGACTGCTGAAAACTTCAGGATAAGTATATTCATACAGTGGAACTATTAAGATGCATGCATAACTGAGAAGAGCTTAATATTAGGTTTCTTAGGGTTTTTATTGTCTACAGGTAAAGAGGCACACAAGAACAAATATGGGATCACTCAGTAAAGGAATAGTTTCGTAAAATTATTGCTACATTTTTATCTTAGCAAGACAGAAATTTTCATCATTACATAAATAATAACAGAAAATGACTATTTCAAGCTTATAAAAACACTGATGCAGACATATAAAACTAAAAATGCTAAAATGGGAATAAATGCTACTCGGGTTCCATCTTCTTATACAGAGCTCAAATTGTCTTTGACATCTTTATTCCAGACAGTTCAGTCATGCATTCTTCTATTCCTAAGCTTTCTCTGACTTCCAGAGTGTAGTAGGTTTCTCTGCCCTATGTATTTACAGCAATCATTCTTTTCCCTTTATAGCAATTAGCATAGCTGTTTATTCCTAATGATAGGATGATTTATTAATATTTGTTTCTGATCATTAAGCTGATCTAAGAAAATGGAAATCATTGCACACTGATTTTTTTTTTTTTTGTCTTTTTCATTTTTACTGGTACCAGGGATCGAACTCATGACCGCCTGCTTAAAAGGCAGGTGCTTATGCTGCTGAGCTAAATCCCCAGCCCCCTGCACACTGATGTTTGACATGTTCATTTTCAGACTAATTCCAACCAACATACTAAAATATTTTCCCTTTCGACACCTTTTCAGATGTAACATTCAGGCTCACATAAATTCCATGGAAGAATCTAGATGTGTGGTCACCCTGTTGAATCATTTGCTGGATTATTGCAGAACTAGATCTGATATTGTTTAGATCTACTCTCTTCTTTTTAAATATCATTTTTAATTTTTGTTTCCGCTTTTAAATGTTTTCTATGGTCTTACATACTATTATTGATGTCATGCATGATTTGTCTGTTTGTAACCCCTGTCTTTTCTCTTCCATGCAATTCTAATATTCTTGATAAACTACAGTTAAACTGTGGATTGGCTCTATTAATCATCTTTATGACTGTAATTTTTAAAACAAACAGAAGTATTTGTTTAACATGACATTCTATCTTCTGTCTCTGTACTATATATGAGAAATACTTTGAAATTTCGGTAACTAAACCTTTAGAATCTTAAATTATTAGGTTTTTCAAAGTGAAGCCTATTTATTTTAGACTCTCTGAAATTTTCTCAGTCTTATACACATTCTTGCTTAGTCTCTGATTTTCAGCTTTTTTATTAAAATATTTTAATTTATGCAAGAACATTTTTCTTAATTGTTCGTTTATCAGCCACTTTCTATTTCCAGAGTAATCATATTACCATGTATCTTGATTACACTGCACCAAACAACATTCTAAAATATTTAACTAAGTTAAATTTCATCTCAACTGCCTGAGTGGCCCTGTTTTATCTGTTGGGAAACTGAGCGGAAGAAGGCTAGGTAACATGGCCAAAGTCACATGGATAAAGGATGATTTACTTTGTTGATTCACACTGGCTCATTTTGCAACCTAAATCATTTTAATTTATGGAAATTACTGATCTATTTATTTCTTTAAACATCTTATTTATTTAAAAAATCCTATAATGTTACTTTACTGCTTTTAATCTGTATAGTTATTCAACTAACTCAACTTGTGTTTCTTCACAGTACACTTTTTTCATTGCCCCTGGATCATACACACATGGAGTGTGTAAGTTCCAACACTATAGGGTTAAATCCTCTGAAGTCTCATGTGGGTTGTACACAGCAGATCTCCAGAGCGTAATTTTCCTGAATGCATCTCTTTCCTACTACATTCACTGACTCCAAGATAAATGGATATTTTTACTTAAAGCTTCTGTACTTTATGATTTGAATCTTAAACTTTATCTTATTTGGTGAATTTCAGTTATTTATGACTTTATTGTTTCTTACTGTATAGCAGAATTTAAATAAAAACTCATATCCTGAATCTTCACTTCAGACTGAAGTTCTCATCTTTTATGTAATGTTACACAGCCTTCCCTGTCTCACATCTGTGGATTGAACAGAGCTGTAGACTTCTTGCTTTCAGCTGTCTCTCTATATATAGACTCAGTACCTTATGGATCATGAGCTTCAATTACTGGTGCATAAATTAATGATGAATTGCATTTTTATTTCTCTTGTTTCTAAAGCCCGTAGTTCCCTCCATTCCATATGTGTTAGCTGAGAGATATATTTTTAATTGTGTACATATATTTAATATTGTTTAAATCGGGAGAACTTTTCCATTCTATTCAACATGACTTTTCCATTCTCTTCAACCATCCTTCTATGCATAAACCAGTCAAAGGAGTGCCACTGCTGCTGCTTCTGCCTGGAGGAGGGAGCTGCCCTGCACAGGCCTGCTTGGACCTTGGTGGTGACCATCTCTCAGTCTTGGGAGCACCACTACCCCAGCCACCATCAGGAGGAGGGAGCTGCCCTGTGGAGGCCTGCTTGGGCCTTGACAGCGACTGTCTCCCGCTCTGGGGAGTGCCGCTGCTGCTGCTGCCGCCTGGAAGAGGGAGCTGCCCTGCGGAGGCCTGTTCAGGCCTTGCCTGTGACCATCTCTCAGCCTGGGGAGTGCCACTGCTGCTGTCTGGAGAAGGGAGCTGTGCTGTGGAGAAGGTTTGTGGCCTGTCAAAGCCATGAAAGTGACCTTCTTTCAGCCAGGGGAGATTTACCAACTAGGAGGTGGATGACTGCACATTTGATCCCTGGGAGAGTTTGAGATCCTTGCTCTGGATGGTAGGGGAGCCTCTCAGATTGCAGCCACACTAGATTGGGATTGGCAGGATTAGGGCTTGCCTGGACCTTGTCTGGTGGCCTTCTTTCCATCTGGGGAGCTTTGCTGCTGGAGGGGAGAGCTGCATGGCTTGAGAGGCTTTAGGCCTCCCTGAGCCTCCCCTGGTAACTTTCTTTTAATCTGGGGAGTCACGGCCTAAAGAGGGAGCTATGCTACCAGAGGAGTCATAGGAGGCAAGGACATAGGAGACAATTTCCAACACACCCAGGGGAAGATTTGGAACAATACTTGGAACATGGAAATATAGAACAATGACAAAATGAAAGACCAAAATGCAATCTCAAACATCCAGCCTATCCCAAGATAGACTAGGAGGCAAGTACATAGAAGAAAATATATGTCATACATCTCAAATACTTGAAATAATTTAAATAAACAAGCAGCTCTGAGAAGCTTTAAAGGAATTCAAAAGAGAAAAAATCACCCAGGTAAAAGAAGAAATGATAAAAATAATGAAAGACATGCAGAGCACATCTAACAAAAACAGGTAAAAAATTAGAATAACAAAAGAAAAAGATAGAGTCCCTGGATGAACGATATAAGAAACAAACAGAATACATAAAGCAGATTCAAAGAGATATACAGGAAATCAAAAATTCCATTGAAAGTTGTCAAAACTGTCTCAATGAAAGTGAAGATAGAATTTCAGATCTTGAAGACAAGACAGCAGCTAGTGAACAGGAAAGGAAATATCTCTTTAAAAAGGGATCAGGAAATAAGAATCCAACAGCTGCAGTATAACTCAAAGAAAGGCAACATAAGATTGATAGGGATAAATGAAAAAGAAAGGGACCACAAAATGGTATCAAGAGGCTATTCACAGAACATGTAGCTGAAAATTTCCCAAAAATGAGAATGGAAACTGACATTAGGACAGGTGAAGCATATAGAACTCTAAATAGCCAAACCAAAACAAGACTAATGCAGACATATAATAATCACTATCCCAGAAATCCAAAATAAAAATAGAATATTAAATGCTGTTAGAGAGAAGAGACAGTTCACCTATAAAGGAAAGCCTATCAGAATGACAGCAGACTTCTTAACATAAACAATGAAGTCAAGAAGAGTATGGAGTGAAGTATTTCAGATCCTAAAGGAAAATGATTTCCAACCTAGACTGATGTATCCTGCAAAAATGTCCTTCAAATTGGATGGAGAAATAAGATTCTTCTATGAGAAAGAACAGCTAAAGAACTTCAAGATCACCAAGCCGACCCTGCAAAAAATACTGAAAGACAGTTTAGATACACATAGGAAAAAACCACTAAACAAGGCAGATAATTAAAAAGAATGGAAAGATAAAGATGCAACAGCAAAAAGACAACATGTCAACAATAAACCAATATGTAACCATTATAACCATTAATGCAAATGGTCTCAATTCATCAATTAAAAGAAACAGATTGGCAGAATGGACCAAGAAATAACATCCAAACATATGCTGTCTACAAGAAACTCATCTAACCCAAAAGGATACTTACCAACTGAAAGTCAAAGGATGGAAAACAATACTACATGCAACAGAAAACTCCTCCCCTACCCCCCCCAAAACAGCAGGGATAGGTATTCTGTTTGCAGATAATGTGTACTTCAACCAAAAATGATCCTAAGAGATAAAGAAGGTCACTACATACTGGTTAGAGGAGAACGTCAAGAGGAAAAGAAGACAGTCTTAAATATATATCCACCAAATACCACAGCACACAGTTATACAAAGCAAGAATTAATAGAAATAAAAAAACAAATAAACAATACCACAATTATAACAGGAAACCTTAACACACTATTGACACCAAGGGACAGATCAACCAGACAGAAAATCAGTGAAGAAATAGCAGAACTGAATCACATTTGTGAACAAATGGACTTGATAGACATATACAGAGTGTTCCATCCAACAACATCAGAATACACATTCTTCTCAGTGTTACTTGGGACATTTTCTAAAATAGACCACAATATTTAAATAAATGCAAAAGAGTTGAAATTATCTCATGCATGTTATCAGATCATAATGCCATGAAACTAGAAATTAATGATAAAAGTAACTGGAAAAACCCCAAAACACATGGAAATTGAATAATACACTCTTGAGTTATCAGTGGGTCACAGGAGAAATTAAAGAAGAAATTAAACAATACCTACAAGCAAAGGAAAATACAAATACAACTTACTGGAATTTGTGGGATACAATGAAAGCATTCCTCAGAGGAAAATTAATTGCATTGAGTTCCCACATCAGGTAAACAGAATGAATACAAAGAAACAACCTGATGCTACACCTCAAACATCTAGAAAAAGAAGAGCAAGTCAAGTCCAAAGCCAAAAGAAGAGAGGAAATTATAATAATCATAGCAGAAATTAATACAATAGAGACTAAAAAAACAATCC
The DNA here is from genome assembly GCF_034190915.1 of Cavia porcellus. Lineage (NCBI taxonomy): Eukaryota > Metazoa > Chordata > Mammalia > Rodentia > Caviidae > Cavia > Cavia porcellus. The sequence goes on along the minus strand of NW_026947484.1, from coordinate 227,276,189 downwards.
AAAGAATCAATGAATCAAAGAGTTGGTTCTTTGAAAGAATAAATAAATTGATAAGCCCCTAGCCATTCTTACTAATAAAAGGGGGGAAAAAAAGCTTAAATTCATGCAATAAGGAATAAAAAAGCAAAATGTCTTCAGACTTGTGTAAATACAGAAAATTGTCAACATCGACCTCTAAAACCTCTACTATCTTAAATTTGATAACACAGAAAAAATGGACAGATTCCTAGAAACATATGAAATACCAAAGCTGGGTCAAAAAGATGTAAAACCACTGAATAACCCATTAATTTCTATTAATGAAATTGAAAATGTATTTAAGTCCTTACATAAAAAGAAGAGCTCAGGCCCAGATGGATTCACTGCGGAATTCTGCAAAGCATACAAAGAAGACTTAATGCTGACACTCCTCAAACTCTTCAGTGAAATCAAAAGGGAAGCAATTCTTCCTAAGTCATTCCTGGAAGCAAATGTAACTCTAGTACCAAAACCTGAGAAAGTCCCAACTGAAAAAGAGAACTACAGGCCAATCTCTCTAATGAACACAGATGCAAAAATCCCCAATAAAATATTGGCAAACAGGATGCAGCAAATCATCAAGAAGATTATCCTCCATGACCAATGGAATTCATCCCAGGCATGCAAGGATGGTTCAGCATATGTAAATCAATAAATGTAATCAAGCATATCGATAAAACCAAGATTAAGAATCACATGATCATTTCCATAGACACAGAAAAACTTTTGATAAGGTCCAACACTCAGTCACGATAAGAACTTTAAAATTGAATAGATGGTCTTTTCCTCAATATGATAAAAGCCATATATGAAAAACCAACAGCTAGCATCATATTAAATGGCCAAAAACTGAATGGACTTTACCTTAAAATCAGTCACAATAGAAGGATGTCCCTTATCACCACTTTTATTCAATATAATACATGAAAGACTAGCCAGAGCAGTTAGACAAGAGAGGAATAAAATGAACAAGAGAGGAAAAGAGGAAGTTAAATTATCATTTACAGATGAAATAATACTCCACAACAAAGATCCCCAAAAGTCCATTGAAAGACTCCTAGATATAATAAATAAATTCAGCAATGTAGCTAGATACAAAATCAATGCTCAAAAATCAAGAGCATTTTTACACACTAACAACAAAATTACAGAGATAGAAATAATAGAAGCCACACCCTTCACACTAGCATCTAAAAAAAATAAAATATTGGGAATAAATCTCATGAAAGTAGTAAAAGATCTATACAGGGAAAATTATAATACCCTGAAAAAAGAAATTGAAAATCATCTCAGAAAATGGAAAGACATCACTTGTTCATGGATAGAGAGAATAAATATTGTGAAAATGGCCATTCTTCCAAAACTGTTATACAGATTCAATGCAATCCCAATCAAAATACTATCAACATACCTCACAGACCTAGACAAATCACTCCTAAAATTCATCTGGAAACAGGAGAGACCTAGAATAGCAAAGGGAATTCTAGGCAGCAAAGGCAAGGCCAGAGACATCACAATTCCTGACTTTAAATTATTCTACAAAGCTACTGTAATAAAATCAACATTGCACTGGAATAAAAACAGATCTGAAGATCAGTGGAATAGACTAGAAAATACAAGCACAATTACCCACACACTTAACACCTTGTCTTTGATAAAGGCACCAAACCTTTCACCGGAAAATCGACTGTCTCTTTAATAAATGGTGCTGGAAAAACTAGCTCTCTATATGCTGAAAATTAAACTAGACCCATGCTTATCATCATATACTAAACTCAAATCTAAATGGATCAAAGACCTGAATATTAAAATTGAAACACTAAATCTGTTGGAAGAAAAAGTACGTAAACCTCTTGAAGATAATGAACAGGAATCAAACCACATGGGAACTACTCCACAGAATCAATAACTGGGATCAAAGCTTATTAAAAATTTTCTGTATGTCAAAAGAAATATTCAGCATAGTCAAAACAAAACCCACAAACTGGGAAAAAAATCTTAGTGAACTGTCCCTCAAAGGTCTGTTTAAAACATATAAAGAATTAAAAAAAAAATCAGATCCCTGAAATTCAACGACCCAATCCAAGAGTGGGCATCTGAGATGAATACACAGTTCTCAGAGGAAGAAATACAATGGCAAACAAATACAGGAAAAAAATGTTCTTCATCACTAGTCATTAGAGAAATGAAAATTAAAACAACATGAAGATTCCATCTCACTCCAGAAAGAATGGCCAGGATCAAAAAAATCTACCAACAACAAATGCTGGAGAGGCTGTGTTGAAAAAGGAACTCTCCTTCACTGTTGGGAGTGTAGACTGGTGCAATCACTGTGGAGGTCAGCCTTAAGATTCCTCAGAAAGCTGGGATTGGAGGTCCCTTTTGACCCAGTGATTCCAGTTTTGGGCATATTCCCAGAAGAACTGAAAATATCATACTACAGTGATATATGTGCACACATGTTTATTGAAGCACAGTTTGTAATAGTCAGATCTTGGAAACAACCTAAGTAGCCATCAACTGAGGAATGGATAAAAAAGTTGTGGTATTTTTACACAATGGAGTACTACTCACCTGTAAAGAATGATCACATTGAGATGTTTACTAATAAATGGGTGCAACTTGAGACCATATTCATAAGTGAAGTAAATCAAACTCAAATGTATAAATACCATATGGTCTCCCTAGTGTAAGAAATAGTAAGAGTACATAAAAGTTTATGGTAATCGTGATTCCCCATTACATTGTTTTGAAACCTTATAATGATCACGTTGGTTAGTTGTAATGGGTTTGTCCTTGTTTGTTTGATTTTATTAACTGTCATGGTATGAACAGCTAATTTGAGGGAAACCAGTCAGTGTAATATCTAGTACTAGTATAATATCATCTTACTCTGAAGTCCTAGCATACTTTTGCTCCTCTGTTTCCATTGGCTCTGTCATGTTGTACCTTATTTGATTGTATTATGTGTGAAAGTACAAATGAACTTTCTACGGAAAATGAGGTAATTCAGTAGCCATTGTTTGTTTTGATATTTAGTTCAGAATGCCCTGTAATACTGTCATTCTCTTGAATGTTTTTATACTATATTTTTAATGTTTGATACTATTGTATATGAAATTATATTCAACTATTTAAAAGAAAGAGACATTGTGGTAGTTACTGTTAACTATGGGTTGTCTTCTAGTGAAATTTGTGTTGCTTACATTGTTCTGTTCTGATTTACTTTGTTATGTCCTGTTTTGTCTTCATCTCTTTAAAATAAAATAAAATAAGCCCAATAGTAAACACTTTACTATTTGTATATAGACTTTCTTAGGTAATTGCCTGTGGTTTTAACTCTGAAGCGTGTATTTATCTGTCTCTTTAAGTCAGGCAAAGCAACATATTTTTTATTTATGAATTTAGTTTTTTTTATCATTTCAATTCTAAGAAGGAGCCACATATTCCTCATCTGGAACAAATAGAAAACACAATAAAATTTATCTTGATTGTACTATTTAATAGAAATGCAAATATATTTTTCAAAATGTATTTCATTGCAAATTGACTTGAATAGCATGGAATTAGACAGGACATATTATCTGAGGAAAAGTAGGCATAATATGAATAGGTGTTATAAATAAATTTCAGTAAAGGATTTTTATTGACATGAAATTCTGTGTGTGTATATACTTATTAAATAAGTGAGTTTCATTATACTAGAGTAAATCTGACTTTAGACATCACAGAAAAATTTACAGGATCCTACAATACTAAGTAAAAAAATAGAAAATGCAACAGATAGTGTCTCTTTAGTACTTTATCTTTCTGTTTTCATCAACCAAATGCCATATATATATTTCTGGGATGGAGGTACAAGATTGTGTTTTCATCTATTTTTTTATAAAGAGATATAACCAGTGAGAATAACTCCTCATGGCTACATTGCTTTTCTGAAACTTAGAGAAATACATCACTCAGCTATAATAGACCCTTCCCAAAATATTTTTCTTTGATTGGCTTTTTAATCTCCATATGAGGGCAGCAGAAACCTAAAGTAAAATCAGTTGATATATGCCAAAAAACATAGAATGTTTGCAATGACCATCCCTGTGATGTATTCAAGTCATTAGAGCAATATTTGAATTAATTAATTATATTTTAAAATTTTATTTATTTAAAGAGAAAGAAACAAAAAATACATGGAAAAAAGGGTACAAATAATACAAAATTACAGAAAAAATAAACAGTAAGAAATCACCAGTTGATGTTACATATTGCCATCTTAGAAATAGTTGTTCAGGTTACAAAATTAAAGTATGTAAGGGACATTCAAATAGTGACACTGCCAACAGTTCTGCTCAATGATCCAACAAATCTTTGCAATATGGTTATCAGTCCTACACATTTGTTTTTTGTCTTAAAGAGTGTAAGATTAAACCTATCAAAACAGAACAAAACAATTAAAAAAGAAACAATTTAAAGAAATACAGATTTCAAAGCAAGTCTACTGGAGATCTTCACTGTTTATCTAATTGTCTCTGGTTTCTTCCAAATAGTTGTTCCCATCTTCACACACATTAAATATATACTGCATATTATAGAACTAATCAAATCATTACAGGATGATGAAGGCTTTTTAGGTCTTCAAGATCTGACTTTGGGGAAGACAATAATAACTACCAGAATGTCTCTCATTCTCTTCATAATAGCTGTCCTCATCTTTAGATATGCTGAAATTGAACTTGAGACTAGACTCTGAACAGTGAATAATAGTGTTGCTAGATTTTATATCATAATGCTACAGAATTAGCATTGGGTTTCTTAGTGTCTCTTCTTCTTCAGAGTATCTGTTCAATACATCTTGCATTATATAATCTGTTCCCATAAATAGTTTAAAAAAAATCTTTCCATGTGTGAATTTCTACCTGTATATCTATCCTCTCTCTATTATAGGGGAAAACAAATCATAACAAGACAGCAAAACAAATTCCTAGACAAATGTACAATGAGAAATACACATAAGACCACAATATTAGGTGATCTACCATAGTTACTCTGATTTCTCTTGTTATTTTCAACAGACTTGTCCACATCATCAGGCTTAATATAGTTAAGCATAGTATTACATAGCTATTTTTATAAAAAACACAACTTTGAAGACATCATAAGACTTGAAAGCTGTTAATAATCAAATCTGGTATGGATATCTTTTACATCTTGTCATCTTCAGAGTATTTGCCTCTACTTTTAGAGTTGATACTATCAAGCATACCAAATTCAAATAAAATCAGCAAGGCAAAACCACGGTCTAATAAATCAGATTCAAATAAGATCATTCATAGTAAGACAATGTAAGTAACATAGGGTTTCAGTTTAAGTTAATAGGAAATTAAGGATAGTTACCATTGTATAACCTGCTACTTTTGAGTCAGATGTCTGTGCCCTCAAATCTGATATGAGTGGACAGATCAGAACAAAATAAATTCAAACTAAACAGAGCAATAAGACTACTGTGACTTTTAAATCCTGATACACTATTAACAATGACCTCTGTCTTTTTTATAGTGTGTCAAAGCTATCTATACTAAAGATTATAGCTTACCATCTCTGCCTCAAGTCTGCTACTCCACTTTACTGCTATAATTTGTCTGCCTTACTCCCTCATTACACTGTCTGCCCTGTTCATTGAGGCCTCTCTGCCACTGTTGCTGGAATCCTGGTATCCCCTCCACTCCCTCTTTGGAATGTCCTTCAGCACAGTCTGTAGGGTTGGGTGGGTGGCGATGAACTCCCACAGTTCTTCCTTGTCTTAGAAACATCTTATTTCTCCATTAATTTTGAGAGAGAGTTTTTCTGGGTATGTCAGTCTTGGTTGCAAATTATTTTCTTTCAGGGCTTGGACTATTTCCCTCCAGGCTCTTCTCAATTTGAGAGTTTGTGTTGGTAAGTCTGTTGTTATTCTGATAATTTTCCCATTGTAGGTAATTTGCTTCTTTTCTCTGGCTGCTTTTAGTATTCTTCTCTTTGGTGGATTTCTGGAATCTTGATTATTATATGCCTGGGTATAGATCTTTATGGTTGTAGGTGGCTGGAATTCTGTATGCCTCATTTATCTGGATATCATTTCTTTTTCCTATACTTGGGACGCTTTCCTTTAATATATCTGTAAATATTCTTTGTAGTTCATTTACGATTACTATAGTTCCTTGCTCACATGCTTTGTTCTTAAGTTATCTATCCTTTTGTCATCTTCTAGCCTTTGAATTATTTCTTTCTGGTTCCTCATTATATTTAAGAGGTCTTTTCTTTCATGATCATATATCACAAATCTCTCTTCACATTTCGAAAGGCTAACTTTTAGTTTCTGTCAAGGCATTTTGCCAGTGTTCAATGGAGTTTTTAGTTTCCTGGTATCTCTTTAGATCTGTTTCGTGTATTCTAGGTTATGTTTAAATTCTTCTTTAGAGGTTTCTCTTTCTTTTCTGATTTCCTCCGTTTGTCCATCTTTGTTCTCTTTGGTGGGACTTATCATTTCTTTAATTAATCTCTTTTATCTTGCCTCATTTGCATCAGAAATCCAGTTTTAAAATCGTCTATGAGGTCATGAAGGTATTTCTTTATTTTGGCTGATGCTGTGTCTAGTATTGGATGGTTACTCTACTGGTTTTCTTCTGTGTTTACTTTTCCTGGTCTTATTTTCTCACGTTTGGCAGCTGGAGATTTTTTTTTTTTTAAATTTCTATCTCTTGTTATGTTTCCGGTTTCTTTCAGATTGGTGTGTCCTGGAGGTCTCTGGCCCTCTCCATATTGCTTAGGGCCATTCCAAAGCATGCTGACTTTAGTTTTTTCTGCCCTCTCCAATTTGCTGTTATCTGAGGATAGGCAAGGGATGCAGCAACAGTGCAGGCTAGGGTCCTCTGCACACTGTGCCACTTGTCTTCACTGTGTTCCCAGAACAGAGAGGATTTGTCTGAAGACTGTGCGGTGTCTGGCTTTGGAGCTCTGAAGTTTCTCGCAGTCTCCTCCAACGTAGCCAGGTGGCTTTGGCTGCTTTGCAGGGTCCCAGGTCTCAATTTCCAGCAGTCACCAAGAGCCAATACAGCTTTTCCCCTTGGATCCACAGCTCAGTGTGCCAATTAAGGCTGTGGGATTCGCAGACTCCTGTTATAGGTAGCCGCGGTCCCAGCACGACCTTAAATGCTCCGAGAGTGCCTAGTAGAACACAGAACAGGGCTCAGTGACTAGATCAGGCTTCAGCTCTCCATCTGCACTTTTCCTTCCTCTTCCTAGTTTTATTTTTTCCCTTCTGTTACTGTCTTGGTTAAAAACAATCATTATCCATTCGTCTGGCCCTCTCCTTGTTGTCATATTTTAGCATCTAATTTGACTTCTCCACAGAGACTCTGCACCCAGCCCCTAGCAAGCTGCCATTTTTTCAGTTGTCCTACTTAATTATATTTAAATGTGCTCAAACTCTTCTCTGAAAACAGGAAAAGAATACCTTTCCTGCACTACTTAATTTATGACTGTTATTTTCTGCACTACATGACAAACTATATTTACATTTTCTTAAATGCATGCTTCTTGAGACCAGAAACTTTATTTTTTCCCCAGCGGTACATTGAAGTCTCAGGTATGTCTTTCTCCATATTACCATTCAACATAAATATAACAGAATGACTGAATTAAATAATTATGCTTATAGTATCTATAACACAACAGGTAATAGACCAATATTGCAAAGTCAAAGAGGATGAATTTTTAATTTCTGAAGGAACTTATTTAGAAGTGGGCCCTAGACTTAGACAAATAACTGGGGTTTGGAATAACATAAGAGATGTCTATAAAGGAATTTAAGCATTCAGTACAAGAAATGACTAAAACAGGATAAATAGGGAATGTGCCTGGAGGCACAGTCTTTTCCTATGGCTTTCTCAGAGAAGGAGAATAGCATGTGAAAAAAATATAAACTCATTAGACCAAAAGTGAAGCATATGTAAGTTATTTTAAACTGCTGACCATCAGTGTATGATCACTAATTAGAGCTGAAGACTCATTAGACAATAGTTTACCTGGCTGAGAGTACAGGAGATGGAACAGAAAGTATTCAAAAGCCTCAGACAGTTGCCCAAAGCAATGTGTGCTGAATGTCAGATTTTGTTCTAAGTCACAAAATATTAAGTTTCATTCCTTAAGAACGCAAGTAACCTAATACAATATGTAGGGCAAAAAACTAGGTCCCTTGGAATAATTTACATCTTATTTTTGGTAAATTAAGTTTTATGGAAACCGTCACATATATTTATTTTCACTGCAACAAAATTGAGTAGTAATAATAGTAGTGCATGCCCTGAAAAATTGAAAATACTCACAATTTAACCTTTTGTGGCAAAAAATTGCTGACTTGCCAGAAAAAGAGGAATAAAAAGAAAAGCAGCAGACTATTGAGGATACTGCAACAACATATACAACAAATGTATGCAACACGTACCATGCCAGTGCTGTTCAAGGGAAACACAACAGGCTAGGTTTGTTGAATAATCAATTGTAACAAGTGAAAGAGAAATATGAGGAATAATTCTGCTGCACATAAGAAGGCTGTAGCCTTTACCAAACTAGTCAGTGAGCCTCTTACTGACTGAGAATTTTAGATAGTAAGTTTTGAACTCTTAGGGAAAGGAACTGGCCCCTGGTGGAGTCTATAATCAGTTTTACTGGCTTTCAAGATGACACACATTCAAAAAAATCTTCTTACTATTAATAAAGTGTCATCTTTTCCCCAGAGGGAGTCACTTTTATCTTTGAAAGTGTTCTAGAGTAACATATTTCTTCCCCAGTCTTTCCTTCATGATGAAATCCTGAATTTTCTTAACAAGAAATGTTAAATTATAGATATAGATACACATGGGTGACTTCTGCACTGCTAAGAGCAAAGCTATGGACTTCACAGAAGTTCATTATATGAACTGGAAATTGAGAGAAGACAGATCTTAACTGAGTATTGGGAGAAACAGTCTACCTCAAAGTCAATCTTCACTGAAATCCAAAGACCACACAAAGTAATCAAGAAATAAGAGACCTTGAAAAGTCTTATGTTTTGAATGTTCTTGTTGAAAAATACTAATCATAAATACAAATGTTAGTGTTTTTCAACAAATGCTCAAAAGTAAATGCAAAATAATTAAATAGAATTTCCCCAAATCTTAGTGAATATTAAAATCAAAGATTTCATTGTTTTATGGAAGTTTTACCATAATTCTGAGATCATGGTTCAATATATAATTATTAAATCTCCCTTATCTTTTATTTTTATTACCCAGAAAGGAATATTTCTATAACTAAATGATATTATTGACAAGACATCTTATAGCTAATCCTAGCATTATTCCACTAATGCTCAGGAAATTTAATTGCTACCTGTTGCTGTGTTTTTCCCTTTCTGAGGTTCTTGCAAAATCCTGTGGGATTTTTGCTACTTTTCATGCAATGTAACATACAAAGTCATATGATCAAAATCTATTTATCTCAGAGTTTTGAGAAAGCTCATAAAGCACCATATATAAGAGCACAAGGACGAGAATGCTGGATGAATCTTTTTGCATAAGCAGGTCCCATTATCTAACCCATTCATCAGGTTACTTACCTCTTCATCTCCACATTTACCTATAAAACATGGACACAGATACCCATTACCAGGCTGATAGATTTATGTTACACAGGTCAGTAAGTCAGAGATCATTCAAACAATCTGGCTCCCCAAAATGCTGATTTCTCATTTTGAACTTTACTAGTACCTCCCATACCCCACCATCCTTGTCCCACATATCTGTGTGCTGAACCAATTATATCTACAACTTGTCTTCTGCCTTGCCACTTTCAGGAGACTTCAAATCTTTGTGCATAAATGTTCTCACACTCCTAAGTCTGTCCATTTATGGAAGCTCAAAGATGGTGTTTATCTAGTCAGTAAGGATACTGACTAGATAATTTACAAGCAAAGAGAGACAATTTAGGGATCAGTCTGAATACTATTAATATTTACACAGAAGCATTTGATATAAACCTGACTTCCCCAAATATGTATATTCACCAAAGTTGCTGCTGAGATTTCATTGTGGAAACACTATGCGATGCATTTCCTTACTGCAATCTATCATTCAGGAACTTGCAATTGTTTCATTTTCTAAAAAGTGCTGATTGGTATGCTTTCTGCATTCTCACATCAGCTTTATGTACCGAAATGGGAACTGGCTCAGTGCCCCAAATACTTGCAATCAAAGGGTGCAGGTGATAGTATCAACAGCAGAAAACCCAGAGGAAATATAAGGCCAGGTAGTCACTGACTGTGTGTGTTACCAAGTCCCATCGACCATTTAGACAGTCAGGTTTTACAGTGATTCACTTAGTTGTCCAAATAAAGATTGATGCAGATCGCCAAAAATAAAGTCCCTTTTTTTGCTTACCAAATAAAAACAGTGCCAAAACTCATGAATGACTGTAGCAGTGCTTACTCTGAGTCACATAGCAAACAGCTGTGATCATTACAGTGTCCCTGTGAATGTGCAAGGTTTAATTTAAAATGGCAAAGCAAGTGTAAATAAATCAATATGTTATTCTTTTAGAGTTCCACTATACTTGGAGAGTAACTGAATGACAGAATTGGTAGAATTCCCCAGTATGTCATGACTATACTGGGCAAATATTACAGATAAGGTACCCTGCTAGCCACTAAAGGCTTTGCTTTGGTTTATGGTGGTTGAAAAGAGGGTTTTAAAAAAATTTTATTTAAAAGGAAAAAGAGAAACAAAACAAAACAAAGTGGTGTAAGGGCACAAGTAACACAGTACTACAAAAAAACAAACAAACAAACAAAAAAACAGTAAGAAATCACCAGCTAATAGATTACACATTATCATCCCAGAGACAGTTGCTCAAGTCACAGTATCAAAGCATACAAAGTGGGCATTCAAACAGTGAAACTGCAAACAGTTGTGTTCAATGATCCAACCAAAAACATTAATATGGTCAACTATTTAACACTCCTAAACACACTTGCAGTTGTATCCTTTAGAGCACTTTTTTCCCTCTCTTTTTAAAAACAAGATTTACACATCTTGGGTATTATTACTCCTTAGTTCTTATTACTTTTTTTTTTGGAAGAGAATAAAGTCAAATATGGCAAAACAAAGCTGTCAGTCAAAACCAAGGATAGACATAGTACATGATGTAAAAACAGAGTACAAGGTCATCAACAATGGTTACCATAATGCCTCTTGCTTCCTTAAAAAGAATTGTCTATCTCATTAGGTATTATACAGTTGAACAAAACAGTAGAGAACAAGACCAATAAAACTTAAACATTGTAAACACTACAGGACTTCCAAAGGAGATAATAGTCAAACCAGAATGGGCATCTTGGTGAATCTTATTGCCTTCAAAGTAGTTGCCTATACCCTCAAACTTGATATTATCATACAGAATGGAAAAGAGTCTAATCAGTCAAAACAAGATTATGGGAGTATTACGGGACTTTTAATCAAGTTAATAGGAAATCAAACAAAGTTACTATAATATATCCTGCTAATTTTTTAAATTTTGCCACTTAATTAAAAAAACCATAAAAAAACTAAATAATTTTTTAATGAATAAGGGAGAAATTGAGATAAAAGAGGACATACCAACATAACAATACAGGTCAAAGCATGACTGTTTCAGCAACCTAGTGCTTCACCACCAAATATCCCGACTTAATAGTAGTTACCCTACTACTGTCTTTTCCTTGAATATTTGAATATAACTTCATACACTATAGCTTCAAATATTTCCATCTCAAGAAGCCCAGAATAAAGCCATTTCAAGTAATAAGTGAAAGCTTTATAAGCCTTCAAGCTTTATAAACTTTTATAATGGGGAATCATGATTACCACATATTTTTATATATTTGAATCATTGCTTACATTAGGGAAACTATTCAGTATTCACACATGCGAGATTGATTTATTTCACTTATGAGTATGGTCTCAAGCTGCGCCCATTTATTGATAAATATCTCAATGTGATCCTTCTTTATAGCTGAGTAATACTCCATTGTATAGAAATACCACAACTTTTTTATCCATTCCTCAGTTGATGGACACCTGGGTTGTTTCGAAGATCTGGTGATTACAAATTGTGCTGCTATAAACATAGGTGCACATATAACACTGTGGTATGATGCTTTCAGTTCTTCTGGGAATATGCCTAGAAGTGGAATAGTTGGAACAAATGGGACTTCTAATTCCAGCTTTTTGAGAAATCTCCAGACTGACCTCCACAAAGGTTGTATCTACTTTTGAACACCTACAATGTCTCCAATGGTTTGGTTTTGTCGGTTTTGTTCTTTACTGTTTTGTTCAATTGTATTATAACTAATGATATAGGCAATTCTATTAGAGATAGCGGGAGGCATTATGGTAACCATTGTTGATCACCTTGTATTATGTTTTTACATTATCTATTATGTCCACCCTTTTGACTTGACCGATTCTGGTCTGTTATGTCACACTTGGTTTTACTCTCTTCCAAAAAAGCAATAAGAACCGTGGGAGCAATGAAACCCAAAATGTGTAATAGTCATTATACAAAAGAGAGGAAAAGAAAGTGCTCTAAACTATATAACTGCATGTATATTTAAGTGTATAAGATAGAAAATGATATCACAGAGTTTTATTGGATCATTGAACAGAACTGTTTGCAGTATCATTGTTGGAATGTCCACTCTACAAGCTTTAATTTTGTGACTTGAACAATTATTTCTAAGACAGCAATATGTAATCCATTAACTAGTGATTTCCTACTGTTCATTTTTTTCTTCTGTAAATCTGTATAACTTGTACCCTTTCACTGTTTTTTTCTTTTCTCCTTAAATAAAATTAAAAAAAAAAAAGGTTGTATGAGTCTACACTCCTACCAACAGTGTAGGAGAGTTCCTTTTTCCCACAGCCTCTCCAGCATTTCTTGTTGTTGGTTTTCTTGATCCTGGCCATTCTTTCAGGAGTGAGATGGAATCTCAGTGTGGTTTTAATTTGCATTTCTCTAAAGACCAATGAAGATGAACATTTTTTCATGTATTGTATTGTATTTCTTCATCTGAGAAGTGCATATTCATCTCAGATGCCCATTTTTGGATTGGATATTTGAAATTTGGGGGTCTGAGTTCTTTTTAATTCTTTATATGTTTTAGACAAGAGTCCCTTGTCTGAGAGGGAGTTCACTAAAATCTTTTCCCAGTTTGTGGGTTTTCTTTTCACTATGCTGGAGATTTCTTTTGACATGCAGAAACGTTTTAATAAGAAATGGTCCTAGTTATTGATTCTGGGAAGTATTTCCCATGCAGTTTGAGGCTTGTTCAGAAATTTTCTACCTACCCCTATGTCTTCAAGGTTTCTACCCAATTTGTCTTCTAATAGATTCAGTGTTTCTTTTTAATATTTATATATTTGACCCATTTAGATTTTAATTTAGTACATGGTGATAGGCATGGGTCTAGTTTTAGTTTTCGACAAATGGAGAGCCAGTTTTTCCAGCACCATTTATTAAAGAGACTGTCATTGTTCCAGTGAACCAGCTTGGCTCCTTTATCAAGGATAATGTGGTTGAGTGTGTTTGTAGTTGTGGTTGTATCTTCTAATCTATTCCATTGATCTTCGTCTCTGTTTTGATTCCAGTACCATGTTGATTTTACTACTGTTGTTTTGTAGTATAACTTCAAGTCAGGGATTGTGATGCCTCCTGCCTTGCCTTTGCTGCTTAGAATTGCCTTTGCTATTCTAGGTCTCTTCTGGTGCCAGATGAATTTTAGGAGTGATTTCTCTAGATTTATAAGGTATGTTGTTGGTATTTTTATTGGAATTGTATTGAATCTGTATAACAGTTTGGGGAAAATGGTCATTTTCACAATGTTTGTTCTTCCTATCCATGAGCAAGGGATGTCTTTCCATTTTCTGAGATCATCTTCAATTTTTTCAGTGTATTATAATTTTCCCTGTATAGGTCTTTCACTTTTTTCATAAGAGTAATTCCTAAATATTTCATTTTTTGCTTGCTAGTGTGAAGAGTGTGGTTTCTCTTATTTCCCTCTCTATGATTTTGTTGTTAGTGTATAGGAATGCTATTGATTTATTAGTATTGATTTTGTATCCAGCTTTACTGAATTTATTATATCTAAGAGTCTTTCAATGGAGTTTAGGGAGTCTTCTATGTAGAGTATCATGTCATCTGCAAACAATGACAATTTAACTTTTTCTTTTCCTCTCTTTACCCCTTTTATTTCTCCCTCTTGTCTAATTTCTCTGGTTAGTAGTTCCAGTACTATATTAAATAGGAGTGGTGATAAAGGACATCTTTGTCTTGTGCCTGATTTTAAAGTAAAGGCTTTCAATTTTTGGCCATTTAGTATGATGCTGGCTGTTGGTTTGTCATAAATGGCCTTTATTATATTGAGGTAAAAACCATCTATTCCAATTTTCTGTAAAGTTCTTGTCATGAATGAATGTTGGACCTTTTTCTGCATCTATAGAAATGATCATGTGATTCTTATTTTTGGCTTTATTTATATGGTGGATTACATTTATTGGTTTATGTATGTTGAACCATCCCTGCATTCCTGGGAATAATCCCACTTGGTCATGGTGTATAATCTTCTTGATGATTTGCTGCATCCTATTTGCCAATATTTTATTGAGGATTTTTGCATCTGTGTTCATTAGGGATGTCAGTCTATAGTTCTCTTTTTTAGTTGGGTCTTTCTCAGGTTTTGGTACTGGAGTAATATTTGCTTCCAGGAATGACTCAGAAAGGATTGCTTCCTTTTCAATTTCATATGTTCACAGCTCCTGGGACTGTGGCATCCAGTTACCCCAAGCCACTGGGCCTGTAGAACCAATGGCCCTCTTCTGCCTGTTTAGAACTCCGTAGTTCCAGATAAGCTGGGTTCCAGGGACACTGTGCGCCCACCTCCTTGCTGGAAGCTCCACAGTTCTCCAAGTGCAGCCAGAATGCAGCCAGAATGGGGAGGCAGATGTAGATGCCTAAAACCCACTTATCCACTTCACTGAGGTGGGAAGCCTGGAGGGTCCCGAACAGTTTGGGCTTGGGGCAGAGTGCACTGAGCACTTACCGCAGGCTGTGGGGCCTCTGGAACTGGTGATGATCGCCTACTTTCTGAGATATCCACAGTCCTCCAGAAACACGGGGAGGCAGATGCAGGTGCCCCAGATCCGCCCAGCCCTTCCTCTGAGCTGAAAATAGTTTTGGCTGGGGATTTAGCTCAGTGGCATAAGCATCTGCCTGGCAAGCAAGAGGTCATGAGTTCAAACTCCGGTATAAAAAAAATTGAAATGCCTGTCACTGCTCATCACTCAAATTATTGGGGCACCCTTATTACCTAAGGTTTTTTATATATGATAGAAATAGTAATAAATCATTTTTGACACTCAAGAAAAATTGGGGAAACTTTGATTGTGTCCTAACTAATGAAAAGGAATTTATTTCTAGGTGTCTTCTGTCAGATTCTTGTCTTCAGGGACTCGCTGGAAACCACTTTATTGGCAAAGACAAAGCCTTCCATCACTGTTCCAGCTCACAGGAATGAGACCCTGGATGCCTGCTAGATGCATGATTTCTGCCTGGACTTGATGCTGTCTGCCTCTGTCACATGATCACACTTTCTTCCTGAGAACTAACAGCTTCCTCTATGAATTTGGTTTTGATTTGTATCAGAATTTCAGGTAGCCAGGTTGGTGTCCTTAAGTATCTGATGGTTTGTATTGATTTAGGGTTCAGATCCTTAGCGATTCTTTGTTCTCCTGCAGCGTTACAAAAATGACTCAAAGGCATAGAATCCTGGCTGGTCCACAACCTAGTTTTTTAGTGCTGCCATACGAAACATTACCAATTAAACACCACGTCACAAATGTGTTTTGTTACAGCTCTGAAGGTTAATCTCTGAGTCCACAGTCTCCGGGATACGTTTTCGCCTCTGCCTAGGTTCTGGTTGTGGCTATTCATTCTTGGCTCTTTGACTTTCTGCTACATAGCTCCACTTTCTAATTTTATCACATAGGATTGTCAAGTGGTATTTTCTTCTTCTTCAGAGATCAGTCATCATGCATTCTCACTGAAGACATCACACTAGGTTGGCTATATCTACAAAGATGTATTCCCAATAAGTTCCCAACTACAAGAACCTGGGACTCAAATAGCAATGTATATCTTCAGAGAACAAAATTCAACCATTTAACAGTCTAGGATATTTGAATTTACTGCTAAAGTGTCAGCTTTCCAGAAAGCTGTGTAATTTTATAAGGCAAAGTCTCCAAACCCTGAAAGTCTCCCCTGATACCTAAAGCAAAGCAAATTTATCTCTTACATAAGTATGTCTGTCACTGTAATTGTTGCCATAGTTGTACTTGTTTATTACCAGTTTCCAGTTACATGGAAAGGTCCTAAAAGAAACAAGATGAAAATAAAAAGATGGGCCATGAAGAGAGATTTATTATGCATTTTAATTTTTCTAGGTAAGTAAGCTGTGAGGGTCTGCACTATTGTCTGATGTCTGGGCTCACTGGTCCGATCTCACGTGGAGATATTGATGGAGCTCAGAGCACTAAAGAATAATCTGTAACACAGAGACTGTAATTGAACTGTGCCCACCTCTGGAAATTGGACTTTCCAGGGCAATCACAGACCCCGCAGTTAGGATGAATGTGTCAAAAGAATAGTTTGGATTCTACTGTAGGGTTGGACCAGAGCAACAGTTTCAAAAACTGGTTAGGTGAATTCAAACTCCATTATTTGGAGGAACAGCCTTGATGTTAGTGTGTGATAACAAAAGGTTCTAAGAATGAGAGAAATAAAAGTGTTACTCAACAGAGAGGAAGTAAAAACATTGTTGTGCTGCACATTAAAAAAAAACTGATTTCTAGGAAATGTTCACAGGAGAGAAGCAGGCAAATACATTCTTTGATTTTCTTGTAAACATGTTGATATTTGCCTCCTGCTAACAAGGCTGATGGTATTTGCAAAGAAGAATGTCCTTATTTATCTAACATTCTTCACAGAACATCTCTGGTTTAGAATGAATTGGAGGAAACAATCTTAGAATCTATGGATTTGTGATGCATGGATGGTTTCTTGGAAAATATTACATAAATTATGCAATTATTTATGGTAACAAATGAAACATATTTTACTGTCTAAATTATCCTCGCTGTGAGAGACAATTTTTATGCTTCATCCTGAAGCAGAAAGTGTCTAGCGGAGATGCGTAGCACCCAGATGACCACTAAGGCTGTTGCTCATTCTGCCTGCTTACCCTGGGATCTTACTGTGTCCTCGATGTTATTAGTGAAATTTGACACAGGGCAAAATGCCTGATATGAGTTAAGTTTGCTTAATCGATACATTTTACATAAGCTCCCCGGCTGTCTTTAATGTAGAATTTCCCAGAAATGCCTATTTCCTCTTTGAATTTAGTAAAATAGGACAAGAAGGGACATGGAAAAGCAATCTATAATTTGTGCATAAAGACAGACATATTACACTTGACATTTATAACAGAAAGATTGATAGATAGATATTTATTAGACAGACACTGTTGTGAGTTTGAAATTCTTTAATTATTTGGACTCAGTAATTACCATTATGTGATTTTATTATATTTATTTAAAAATGCCAAAACTTATAAGAAACTTCACATTGACAAAAACATCCAAAATGTTCACAATAATGACAGAAATATTTAATCTTTTAATATCTTAATAAGCCTCACCCAAAATAGCTGGAGATATAAAGAAATATACTAACAAATATCCATTTTAGCCTCAGTCTTTCCATCACTACATCAAACTACATGATATAAAAATATGTAAGAGAGAACCGGTTCATTTTACCCCAGACTTTCAAAGGTTTTGTTTCTTATGGTCACTGATCCCAGAGGAGAAACCGGGTGCCAGAGGAATATTATCTACCACATAGTAGGCAAGAAGTGGAAGAAGAGATAGAGAAAACGTGTCACAGGCACAAGCCAGAGCCCTCAGCATCCTGCCCCACGATCCATTCACTCATACCTGGAAGTATGCTTGACCAATCTCCTAGGTTTTAAATCAAACCTGACAACAGGATTACCATCCCTGCATACTATCAGGATACAGATTAATGCTTTGCTGCACTTGAGCAATGGTGAGTGATGAAGACAGATTCTGAGATCTGTAGAACAATAAATAGCATTGCTTCCTTTTGCTTTGGTTATAGGGATGCTGATCATATGCAGCTTTTTAGCAATCAGTGATTGGCTTACACCACCATGTATTTTAACCTTCTTGGAATACAAAGATGTGTGTCCCGCGAGTATTTTGTTTTCTGTTGGTGCTTGTTTTGAAATTTTTATATTTTCATTCCAACTGTGCTTGGAGAACTGTGGAGTTTCCAGCAAGCAGGCAGGTGCACACTATCCCCAGAGATCAGCCTATTTGGGACTGTTGCACCGTCTGGGTGCAGAGTAAGGGATGGTCTGGTCTGGGGCGCCTGCATCCACCTCCCTGTGTGTCTAGAGGACTGTGGATCTCTCGGCAAGCAGGCAAGCATCACCAGTTCCAGAGGCCTTGCGGCCTGCAGTAAGTGCCTAGTGCAATCTGCTCCAAGCCCAGACTGTTCTGGACCCTTGAGCCTTCCGGGTGCAGTGGAAGTGGCTAAGTGGGCCCCAGGCACCTACATTCGCCTCCCCATTCTGGCTGTGCTTGGAGAACTGTGGAATTTTGAGCAAGCAGGCCGGCGCACAGTTTTCCTTGGAGCCCAGTTTATATGGAACTACAGAGTCCTAAACAGGCAGAAGAGGGCCACTGGTTCCAGAGGCCCAGTGACCTGGGGGAACTGGGTGCCAGAGTCCCAGGAGCTGTGATCATAGAAGTAGATTTCCAACAGACACTGAGGAAGCTTTCAAATAACACTTGAAACACAGAAATATAGGAAAATGACAAAACAAAAGACCAAATTACAACCTCAAACCTCCATCCCATCTCAAGAAACCCTAGGAGCAATGTATATAGAAGAAAATGTATGCCACACACCTCAAATATTGGATGTAATAGCTACTGAAATAAACAAGCAACTCCAGGAAGCTTTATAGGAATTCAAACTCGAAATAATCTCCCAGGTAAGAGAAGAAATGATAAAAGAAATGAAAGAGATTCTGAATATATCTAAAGAAAATGCAGTTAAAAAATTGGAGGAAATAAACAAAAAGATAAAATGCCTGGATGAGCAATATAAGAAACAAACAGAATACATAAAGCAGATGCACAGAGATATACAGGAAATAAAAAACTCCACTGAAAGCTGTAAAAACCGCCTCAATGAAAGTGAAGATAGAATTTCAGACCTTGAAGACAGGATTGCGGCCAGTGAACAGGAAAGGAAAGATCTTTTAAATATAACAAGGAATCAGGAAATAACAATTCAACAACTGCAAGGTGATGCAAAGAAAAACAACATAAGGTTGATAGGGATTAATGAAAAAGAAGGGGACAACATAAAGGACGTCAAGAGGATATATAGAGAAGTAATAGCTGAAAATTTCCCAAGCATGAGATCAGAAACCCACATCAGGTTCAGTGAAACCTATAGAACTCCAAAGAGTCATAACCAAAATCAAACTACACCCAGACATATAATAATCACCATCCCAGAAATCCAACACAAGAATAGATTATTGAAAGCTGTCAGAGAGAAAAGACAGGTCATTTATTAAAGGAAACCTATTAAGGGAATCACAGCAGACTTCTCAGCACAAACGATAAAGTCAAGAAGAGCATGGAGTGAAGTATTCCAGATTCTAAAGCAAAATGATTTCCAACCTAGACTGATGTACCCTGCAAAACTATCATTCAAAATTGATGGTGAAATACGATACTTCCATGACAAAGAACAGCCAAAAAACTTCATGAACACCAAGCCAACCCAGCAAAAAATATTGAGAGAGAGTTTAGTTTACAAAGGAAAAAACCACTAAGCAAAGCAGATAATTAAACAGAACAGAAAGATAAAGATGCAACAGCAGAAAGATAATATGTCAACAATAAACCAGCACATAACAGTAATAACCATTAATGTAAATGGTCTCAATGCACCAATCAAAAGAAACAGACTAGCAGAATGGATCAAGAAACAAAATCCAACCATATGCTGTTTACAGGAAACCCATCTAACCCAGAAGGATACTCACAGACTGAAAGTCAAAGGATAGAAAACAATACTTCATGCAACAGGAATCCAAAAAAAGCAGGAGTAGCCATTCTGTTTGCAGAAAATGTGAATGTTAAACCAACAATGATCATAAAGGACAAAGAAGGTCACTACATACTTGATAGGGGAAAACTCCAAGAGGAAGAGATAACTATCTTAAATATATATGCACCAAACTCCAGAGCACCCAGTTATATAAAACAACTATTAACAGAAATGAAAACTCAAATTATCAGTAACACAATTGTAACAGGAGACCTTAACATGCCTTTGACACCAAGGGACTGATCAACCAGACAGAAAATGAGCAAAGAAATAACAGAACTGTATCACATCTGTAAACAAATGGGCTTGATAGACATATACAGAATGTTCCACCCAACAACATCAGAATGCACATTCTTCTCAGCAGTACATGGGTCGTTCTCTAAAATAGACCACATATTAGCGCACAGAACATATTTAAACAAATGCAAAGGAGTTGAAATCATCCCTTGCATGTTATCAGATCATAGCACTTTGAAATTAGATATTAATGATAAAAGATACTGCAAAAATCCCACAAACACATGGAAACTGAATAACACACTATTGAGTAATCAGTGGGTCACAGAGGAAATTAAAGAAAAAATTAAAAAATACCTATAAGAAAATGAAAATATAGAAACAACATATGGGAATCTCTAGGATGCAATGAAAGCCATACTCAGAGGAAAATTTATTGCACTGAGTTCCCACATCAGGAAACAGAATGAATTCAAATTAATAACCTGATGCTACACCTCAAACAGCTAGAAAAAGAAGAGCAAGTCAAGCCCAAAGCCAAAAGAAGGGAGGAAGTTATAAAAATTAGAGCAGAAATCAACGCAGTAGAGACTAAGAAAACAATACAAAGTATCAACGAATCAAAGAGTTGGTTCTTTGAAAGAATAAATAAAATTGATAAGCCCTTAGCACACCTTATTTAAAAAAGGGAAGAAAAAGCTGAAATTCATGCAATAAGAAATGAAAAAGGTGAAATCACTACAGACTCTATAGAAATACAGAAGATCATCAACACCTAATTTGAAAACCTCTACTCTCAAAGGTTTGATAACACAGAAGAAATACACAGATTCCTAGAAACATATGAAGTACCAAAGCTAGATCAAGAGGATGTAAAACTGCTGAATAACCCAATCTCTATTAATGAAATTGAAAATGTAATTAAGTCCTTACCTACAAAGAAGAGCCCAGGCCCAGATGGATTCATTGCAGAATTCTACAAGAAATACAAAGAAGACCTAATGCTGACATTCCTCAAACTATTCAATGAAATTGAAAGGGAAGCAATCCTTTCAAAGTCATTCCTGGAAGCAAACATTACTCCAGTACCAAAATCTGAGAAAGACCCAACTAAAAAAGAGAAATATAGACCAATCTCTCTAATGAACACAGATGCAAAAATCCTCAATAAAATATTGGCAAACAGAATTCAGCAAATCATCAAGAAGATTATACACCTTGACCAAGTGGGATTCATCCCAGGAATGCCTGAATGGTTCAACATACGTAAATCAATAAATTTAATCCACCATATCAATAAAGCTAAAAGTAAGAATCACATGATCATTTCTAGAGATGCAGAAAAAGCCTTTGATAAGGTCCAACATTCATTCATGATAAGAACTTTACAGAAAATTGGAATAGATGGTCTTTACCTCAATGTAATAAAGGCCATTTAGGACAAACCAACATCCAGCATCATACTAAATGGCCAAAAATTGAAAGTCTTTAAAATCAGGCACAAGACAAGGATGTCCTTTATCACCACTCCTATTTAATATAGTCCTAGAAGTACTAGCCAGAGCAACTAGACAAGAGAGAGAAATAAAAGGGGTAAAGATAGGAAAAGAAGAAGTTAAATTATCATTGTTTGCAGATGACATGATACTCTACATAGAAGATCCCCTAAACTCCATTGAAAGACCTTAGATATAATAAATAAATTCAGTAATGTAGCTGGATACAAAATCAATACTCAGAAATCAATAGCATTCCTATACACTAACAACAAATTCACAGAGAAGGAAATAAGAGAAACCACGCTCTTCATACTACTAAGCAAAAAATGAAAATATTTAGGAATTACTCTTATGAAAGTAGTGAAAGACCTATACAGGGAAAATTACAATACACTGAAAAAAGAAATTGAAGATGATCTCAGAAAATGGAAAGACATCCCTTGCTCATGGATAGGAAGAACAAACATTGTGAAAATGGCCATTCTCCCAAAGCTGTTATACAGATTCAATGCAATCCCAATAAAAATAGCATCAACATACCTTGTAAATCTAGAGAAATCACTCCTAAAATTCATCTGGAACCAGAAGAGACCTAGAATATCAAAGGCAATTCTGAGCAGCAAAGGCAAGGCAGGAGGCATCACAATCCCTGACTTGAAGTTATACTACAAAGCAACAATAGTAAAATCAACATGGTACTGGAATCAAAACGGAGCCAAAGATCAATGGAATAGATTAGAAGATACAACCACAACTACAAACACACTCAACCACCTTATCTTTGATAAAGGAGCCAAGCAGGTTCACTGGAAGAACGATAGCCTCTTTAATAAATGGTATTGGAAAAACTGGCTCTCCGCTTGCCGAAAACTAAAGCTAGACCCATGCCTATCACCATGCACTAAATTAACATCTAAACGGATCAAAGATCTGAATATTAAAACAGAAACACTAAATCTATTGGAAGACAAATTGGGTAGAAACCTTGAAGACATAAGGGTAGGTAGAGAATTCATGAACAGGACTCAAACCGCATAGGAAATACTTCCCAGAATCAATAACTGGGAACACCTCTTATGAAAAAGTTTCTGCATGTCAAAAGAAATCTCCAGCATGGTGAAAAGAAAACCCACAAATGGGAATAGATCTTAGTGAACCCCCCTCAGACAAGGATCTTTTTTCTAAAACAAAAAAAAGAATTAAAAAAACTCAGATCCCCCAAATTTAAAGATCCAATCCAAAATGGGCATCTGAGATGAATATGCAATTCTCAGATGAAGAAATACAAATGGCAAATAAATACATGAAAAAATGTTCATCATCATTGGTCATTAGAGAAATGCGAATTAAACTACACTGAAATTCCATCTTACTCCTGAAAGAATGGCCAGGATCAAGAAAACCAGCAACAACAAATGTTGGAGAAGTTGTGGGGCAAAAGAAACTCTCCTACACTATTGGAGGGAGTGTAGACTGGTACAACTTTTGTGGAAGTCACTCTGGAGATTTCTCAAAATGCTGGGATTGGAAGTCCCATTTGTTCCAACTATTCCACTTCTAGGCATATTCCCAGAAGAACTGAAAGCATCACACCATAGTGATATTTGTGCACCTATGCTTATAGCAGCACAATTTGTAATCTCCCGATCTTGGAAACAATCCAAATGTCCATCAACTGAGGAAGGGATAAAAAAAGTGGTGGTATTTCTGTACAATGGAGTATTACTCAGCTATAAAGAATGATCACATTGAGATATTTTTCAATAAATGGGCGCAGCTTGAGACCATAGTCATAAGTGAAATAAATCAATCTCGCATGTGTGAATACTGAATAGTTTCCCTAATGTAATGATTCAAATATATAAAAGTAGTTGGTAATCATGTTTCCCTATTATGTGGCCTTGAAGCCTTATAAAGTTTTCACTTATTAATTGGAAAGGCTTTATTCTGGGCTGCTTGATATTATTGCCCGTGATGAAATGAACAGCTATTTTGAAGAAAATAAGTCATCATAATAGCTAGTGCTGATTTATTATCATCTTGTTTTGAAGCCCCACCAAACTATGGCTCTTCTGTCTCCACTGGTTTTATCATGATGTATCTTGCTGGATTTTATTATATGTGATAGTATAAACAAAAATTGTTATATACAAAGAGATAATATAGAAACCATTGTTTATTTTCTGTTAGTTGGTTCTAAAAACCCTACAATGCTTTCATCCACTTGAAAGGTTTTACACTGACTTGATAAGTTTGAAGCTAAAGTATATGAAGTTATATTCAAATATTTCAAGGAAAAAGACACTATGGTAACTACTATTAAACTGGGTTATTTGGTGTTGAAGCACTAGGTTGCTGAAACTGTCATGCTTTGACCTGTACTGTTATGATGTTATGTCCTCTTTTATCTCAATCTCTTCCTTATTCATGAAAAATTATTTAGTTATTTTTTATGATTTTTTAATTAAGGGGAAAAACCAAAAAATTAGCAAGACATATTATAGTAACTTGTTTGATTTCCTATTAACTTGATTTGAAGTCCTGTAATACTCCCACTATCTTGTTTTGACTGATTAGACTCTGTTCCATTCTGTATGATAGTATCAATTTTGAAGGTATAGGCAACTACTTTGTAGGCAATAAGATTCACTATGATGCCCATTCTGGTTTGACTATTATCTCCTTTGGAAGTCCTGTAATGTTTACAATGTTTAAGTTTTATTGGTCTTGTTCTCTACTGTTTTGTTCAACTTTATAATACCTAACAAGATAGACAATTCTTTTTAAGGAAGCAAGAGGCATTATTGTAAACATTGTCGATAACCTTGTACTCTGTTTTTACATCATGTGCTATGTCTATCCTTGGTTTTGACTGACAGCTTTGTTTTGCCATATTTGACTTTATTCTATTCCAAAAAAAAAAAGTAATAAGAACTAAGGGGTAATAAAACACAAAATGTGTAAATTTTGTTGTAAAAAAAGAGAGGAAAAAAAGTGCTCTAAAGGATACAACTGCAAGTGTGTTTAGGGGTGTTAAATAGATGCCCATATTAATGTTTTTGGTTGGATCATTGAACACAACTGTTTGCAGTCTCACTGTTTGAATGTCCACTTTGTATGCTTTGATACTGTGACTTGAGCAACTATCTCTAAGATGATAATGTGCAATCTATTAACTGGTGATTTCTTATTGTTTTTTTATTTTTTTTTGTAGTTCTGTATTAATTGTACCCTTACACTGCATTGTTTTGTTTTGTTTTTTTCTCTTTTTCCTTTTAAATAAAATTAAAAAAAAGAAATTTTTATATTTTGAGAACAGATAATTACATTTAATTATGAAAATATCAGACTTTTCGTGAGAAACTGAAATTGAGGTGATTCTGAGACTTTGGACAAATTTACCTCTCTCTGGGTTTTCCTTTGTTATGGAGAGTGGTTGAATACTGAACCATCATACATATTCAACAGAAGATGAGGCTGATGGGGCCGGAGACCTGAACTTCCTTCTGCTCACAATTCCCTCTCGATCATAAGTTCAAAATGAGGTCCTGGAGGTTTGCTAGGCCCTTATTTTCACACTTTTTGTCCCTCAACCATATAAGCCTTCCAGAAACTTACTGATAAATTTATAAAGATGTATTTTATTCAACTACTGTCAAATGTATCTTTTATTCCTTGTATAGATCACATTTGAGGACGTATTACCCTTTACATACATACTACTCAGTTAATTTTTTAGTATTTTTCTAAGACTTGTGTCGATGTCTCTAAAAATTATATATGTAGTTTTTCTGTAGTTATTTTTCTGGCATGATATTAAGGTAATGTTGCCTCTATGAAATGAGTTGGGAAGTTTTGAAAGAAATAATGTAGAAGTAGAATGACTTTTTTCTAATGTATATGGTATAGCTATGATTTCTTCTTTAAATGCATTTAGTCCAGAAATTTTTTATGTATTTTCTTTTTTAAATATTTATTTATGAGTAAAATTTTCTTCATCACATTGTCTTAATTTTAGAATGTATTTAGTTGCTAATTAAATCTTTAATAGCTACTGCTTTGTTCAAGTTATATATTTTATCTTAAATAATTTTTGGTGTAGCATTCTCAGTAATTCAGTCCATGATAGCCTAAATTTTCAATTGGTGGACCTAGACAAGATCATAGTATACTTTGATTGTCTTATTAATATATATCAAAGATGTATTCATGACCATTCTTTTTTTAATAATATTTGTAATTTGTTTCTCTTCTTCTTCTACTTCCTCTTCTTCCTCAATGTCCTCATCCTTCATCTTCCCCTTCTTCTATTTTGGTTAGAGGTTTAACAAGTTTTATTTATATTATCAGAGAATATAATTTATAATTTTGTTTTAATAAATTTGGTATGTTTTTCTTGTTTACAGTTTTATTTATTTCTGCATTGATTTTTGTTACTTTGCTTCTGTATTTTAAATTTAACATATTCGTCTCCTTTTGTGTCCTAAAATAAAAAGCTCTGGTTATTATTTCTATTTTCTTCATTTATTATATCCATTTATGGTTTAACACATTTTTAATGGAAGTTGAAATTGCACCCCATTTAAACCACTACTTCCTGACATAAGGTAACAGATATGTTTGTTTTTCTTCTGGATGACTGCCGCTTAACAAACACTGATGGACTAGTCAGCTGGACCACACCCATTTTTTGGTCTTCTATACCTTTCCCTAGTGTGCCTCAACTCCTAAAAGTGTTTGATCTTTTGCTTCTTGAATTTGAGTTTGGTTTGTGCTGGACTGGCTTCCCTACTGTCATAGTTATTACTGAGTAAATTTTACTGTTAGTACACTAGTGTGTGGTTTGGATTATCTTTGACAGTGTTTAATCTCAGAAGAATGGTGTCAGATCAAGAGTAGGAGATTAAAAATTACCTTGTGACAAACAAAACAAACAAACAAACAAAAGCCACCAGAACTCTGTGTCTTCTTTAGAAGAAAACTTAGCATGTTTTTGGTTGTATATGGATTATTCACATTACATGAGGCAGAAATATACTTTTTCCTCTTTATTTGGTGATTGTGATTTAAACAATGTTTGCTGCATGTTGACAAGGGGTCTTCAAAGACTTTGTTATTGTCTTAGCTCAGTTAGGTCGAACTAAATTTTCCATAATTATATGCTCTGCATTATTTTGATTAAGTGAAGTAGAAGAGATTCCTGAGCAGAATTTGGTAAGCAAAAGGGAAGCAGAAACCATTTTGAAGATCGCATTCATTACCATTTTTCAGTTGATTTATCATGCTGACATGAAGCAACATCAGGTGAAAATATTCCTTTTCCCTGATGCTTCTTTGGATCCCATTCCTGGCCTGGATGTGTGTGTCATATTCCACAGTCAGGTTCCCACGTTGGTAGGAAGCCCAGATCGTTAAGGTCAGAGGTTCTAAGAACTGAACTCTAGTGTGATCCTTGAGATAATGATGCAATTCATGGTGTAGGGAGTGATGGTTTCTTTGCAGGGAAAAAGGCTTTATTAAAAATTAGTAGAAATTCTCACTGGGGGGATATTCTACTTCTGCAGGTGGACTGTACAGAAAGGGCAATTAGAAAGATGAGAGAGAGAGAGACAGAGACAAAGACAGAGGCAGAGACAGAGAGAGACACAGAGAGAGGGGTTGAGGAGAGAGAGAGAGAGAGAGAGAGAGAGAGAGAGAGAGAGATCCCCGAGAGGTGCCAGGTAATACAATTACCACGTTAATTTATAAGAAAAGGTTAACAAACCAAGGAGGAAACATAAACACTAGTGCTAAACAAAAGGAGCTGATGATATGATTTATAGATACTTCTGATGCTCTCTACTCTTTCAGAGAAAGTAAACATCATCCTTTTTTTTTCACTTTTTCTCAAATAAACAACCTTCTTTTATTATAGAATCCACCTCTAAGTAATTAAGTTGAGAGCTTACCATTCTGGCATGACCCTGGTAGCTATGTGTTCCAGCAGAGCAGTGATGAGGCTGGCATATGTACATCACCAGATGGGACAATGGCATGTAAATGAAAATGTAAATGAGCATCGTTCATAAAAATAAAAGCATATGTTAAGTATGTAGCTATCACAAAACACATAGATTCTGGGAGCTGATTACTGCTGTGGCTTTGGAAAACAAATAGACATGTAGGTGACCAGAGAATCTGGAGAGGGATCCTTTCTTGGGGAAGAAAATGAAACTGAGCAAAATGATGCTACCAAAAAATATATTGGGCTGTGAAGGTGATTATTTTTGGCTTCTAGCATGATCTGTTCTTGGAAAATGGAGCATAAGAAAGTAAGGATGATTCAAAAGACAGATGCTCTAGCTGCCACCTTTCACTTCCAGTAATGGTCCTGGAGAAAAAGGTCTAAGGTTCTGCCTACCAAGCTCATTAGATCTTGAGATAAGATAGTGTTTGTCAGGTGCAGCATTAATGAACAGTGTTCTATTTTGAAATTGTGAGTTTGCCTACAGGACAGGAAGCAGGGTAAAATGCTCCCTTAGTTTTAAAGAGATAAACTCATTTATTGTTACCTATTGTAAACTATAGAAAATTAACCTTCTGCAATGTTGTATACTAATTCTGTCATTGGTCTTTTGGAAGTTTTGTATATTCTTCAACAATGTTAATAACAAAACACTAGTTCATAAAATTAAAAACACGTAAAAATAATTTTCTCTTGAAATTTTTGAATTCCAAACTTTCTTTCTTTAGGTAGAGCTTTCAAATTTATTTTCTTTCTTATTATCACTATCAGATCATGCTAATACACTGGAGAATTCTCATGCTGCTAAGTGGATGCAAGGGAAACAAACTCCCAACCTGCTAAAAATGCAAAATGCCAAGTTCATCTTCCCTAAAATCAAGGAATGAAATGGAGCGGCAGGAACATTTTGAGTAGGAACTATTTACTGAGAGGAAGAAAGCTTCTGTCTGAGATTGACAGAAAGGGGCCTGTAAAGTGGGTTGCCTGCTGACCCCTCTTCTCAAGGGTGTGTTACTGAGCAAAGTCACGAGTTGAGGTGGGTTCAAGGAGGGACAAAGGTAATAAACCAGTCAGATTACATTGTAGTTGCTTAGGTAAATTTTTTCCAATAAGAAGTCACAAAGTGGGAGTGAGGTGACTATGGTGAACAAATACGATTGCAGGAAGCATGCTCATTTAGGTAACATTGATTAAATGAAGATGAGGCTGCAAGTCACATAGCAAGTACATGTGGGAAGCACAAAGACGGTCCTGCAAGGGGTGAGTTAGGCAGTTTTGGTCCCCATCTAGGTGACTGATGCCTCACAAGTCATTCCTCTTTCTTGAAAACTGGACTTCAACTAAAACACTTCCATCTACTGCTGTCTTCTAGCTTGACCTTTCCAGAGCCCAGACCTGACTGTCTATAATATTTCTGAATAAATGAGCTATGTATAGCAAAATTCTTACTTGACTTAGAAATTGTATGCATGTGTAACTATCCCATTGTTTTCCTGATAAGACAAAATGCAAAACCATATATAAGGACTGGAATGTATGCTAGACTCTGTGAAATAGGGAAAAAATGCTCAGTTGGGAAGGGGAACTAAGGAAGGGGGAAGGAGAAAGGTTATAAGGGAAAAATAAAAAAAATGAGGAAAAAAACCAGAAACAAAACTGTTGTAAATAAAGAAGGGAAGAAAGTTGGAAGAGAAGGTAGGAAATGGGAGAAAATAAAAATATGTCATGGGTAGATATAAAGTC
Source organism: Cavia porcellus (assembly GCF_034190915.1). NCBI lineage: Eukaryota > Metazoa > Chordata > Mammalia > Rodentia > Caviidae > Cavia > Cavia porcellus. Next base: position 227,246,375 of record NW_026947484.1, on the reverse strand, counting down.
CCCATGATGAGTGTAATGATTATCTATATTCAAAATGTGCCAGAAAACTTAATTAATTAAAAAAACAAAAAGTCATTCTTGGACACTGACATTCAAAAAGCAAATGATAACTGTTGTTGTATGTTGATTGGTTTGATTTAATCATTGCACAATGTAAATATGATTTGAAATACAATGTTATGCACTGCAAAAACATACAGTCTCATTTGTAAATGCAGACTTGCTTTAAATAATGTAAAACTGATAAAAAAAAAACTTATAAATGTTTAAAAAATGCCATTTAACATTTAGGAAGAATTTTCAAAACTTCATTACACCAGGAGTAGTGGCACAAACGCAGGCTGAGGTTGGAGGATCAGAAGTGTGTACCAAGGCCGGGCAACTTGCCAAGACCCAGTTTTGGGACAATGAATAATGAAGAAGGCTGGGTGTTTCCCTCACCCCTCACCATGAGAGGACACGGGGTCAATTCCCTGTCCTGAACCTCCCGTCCCCACATAATGATGTACATACTTCTGACAAGTGTGTCGAGATTCCTGAAGCAAAAATCTGATAGAAGTAAACAAAGAAATCCACAAATACGCTATTATGCTGCAGATTTTAGCCTTTTTTTTTTTTTTTTTTTTTTTTTTTTTTTTTTTTTAGTAAATGGCAGTTCTATCTAGCAAGAATTTAGTAGAAATAAGTAGACTCAACATCACAGACTCTGTTGTCAAGTATTTTGTCCAACAGAAAAGTACATATTTTATTTAAAGTCATATGCAAAATTTATGTGCTAGATTCACAACCACACTTTCATAAATTTTAGGATACAAATCATATGAAATATACTCTCAGATCACTTAAAATTGAACTGTAAATAAGTAGCAGAAGGATATCAAGAAATTCCAAATATACACATTTACATAACATTTTGTCTCAAAGAAATTATATCAAAAATTCACCAAATGAATGTTAAAGGAAAATGAACAAAATTTTTATGACTCAGTAAAGCAGCAATGAGTAAAACTTACAATATTTAATGCAAATATTGGCAAAGAAGAAATCCAAAATAAGTATTTTAATTGTGCATAACAAAACATTAAAGAAAAAGGGAAAGTTTAAAACAATCAGTTGGAGTAGAAATTTCAAAATTTGTAACAGAAAAGCAACAAAAATTAATAAAACATAATCAGTTAAATAACAAGTTTATAAATTAAGGAAAAAGAGAGAAGAGACAAATTATTAATACCCGAAATCAAAGAAATGACACCATTTCTAATCTCAAAGACATTAATGATTTGGAAAAGGAATGTTATAAACAATTCTATGTCCACAAGTTTGATGGAATACATTTTATTTTGGAACTTTTTTTTTAATCAGTACGTGGGATCAAACTAAGGACAGAGCGCTGCCAAGGCAAGCACTTACACCGCTGAGCTAAATCCCCAGACCTTTATGTTAGAACCTTCAAGAGAAATGTAGCCCTTCTGGCACTGTGATTGTAGATTTCCTTTGTTTATAACATTGAGAGATTAAATTTGTGTTGTTGCCAGCCACTCAATTTGTGATATTTTGTTACGAAGACCCCAGAAAATATATATAACCAATAACAGATAATAGGAATTTGAAATTAAAAACACAAAATGATTTATGATAGCACTTCAAAAAAAAATACCTCAACACAAATTGGACAACATGTTTACATGCATTACAGGTGAAATTCTTCAAAGCTCTGGAGGAAGAAACTGAATATTTAAACAAGTGAAGAGATATTGCATATTCAGGAATAAAAAGATTTCACTTTACTAAGATACAATTTGTTATCAAATTGATCTGGTGTTCTACTTAAATCAAATTAAAATCCTAGCAAGTTGTGTTGTTTATGTAAGAAAAAGTAGGTCTAAATTATATGTAGAGTAGCAAAAAATCTAGCATGATCTCCATATTGATCAAAATTCAGAGGACAGGCATTATTCAAGTTCAGATTTAAATCTATAATGATAAAGACAATGTGATATTAGTGGAAGAATGGATATATACAATAGAACAGAAACTCCAAAAATAGTCTCTAGGAAACATAGTCAAATGGTCTCTGACAAAGGAGAAAAGGCAGTAAATTGTACTAACAAAAATAATCTTGGATAAAGAGTACTGGCAGAATAGGTCATCCACATTAAAAATAAATCTAGATATGGACTTTATCTTTTACAGATATTAACTAAAAATGATCATAGACCTACTGAAAAATGTATAATAAAATTTCTACCAGGTACTTTAGAGAAATTCTTGGTTATCTTGAGTTTGGAGAGGGATTTTAGATAACAGTAAAACAAATTTATGATAAAATGTTGATATGTTGGAATTATAATTAAAAACTTGTGCAAAAGATGCTGTTTACAAAATGAAAGGGGCACTACAGAATGAGGGAAAATATTTACAAAGCCTCGATCTTCAATAACCAGAAATTCTGCAGAAAAGAAGGAGAAATTAACAGAGTAGTCAAAGGAGATTTTTAAGGGGAGTAAAAAAGGCCAGAGCTGAGACAGTACCAGAGTCACATCTTTGGATTTGATCCACCAACCCTCCATTCCCCTAAAAAGGAAAACCAAAGCAAGGAAAAAATAGGTGAAAGCAAGTGAGAAACATCAAGATAGATAACTTCCAGCACATTAAACAAACTTTTAAAAACATCTGACTCGTCTCAAAGTAAAATTATATATACATATAACATGTGTTTATGTGTGTATATATTTACTTGCATATATAACTATTATAATGTTTTCTTTGACTATGTAGTTTAAGGTACCTTTATAAGTCAAATGTTCAATAAAATTAAAAAAGAAAAACAGCAAAATTTGAAACAACATTTAACAATACATGAAAATAATAAGCAAAATAAAATTTCAAAAATATCTAAGTGGGAATATACAGTTATTAGGCATAAGGTTTCCTTGGGAGATAATTTTTTTAAAAAACCTTTTTATGTTTAGCTTTTTTTAGCTAATGAAGAACTTTGAAGTTGTTATATTACAGTTTTAGAGAAAATGTCTGAGATTTTTTTAATATGTGACTTACCTTCTGGTAGAAAATTACCTGCCTGCAGGGTTCACTGGATGACATGTGGGGGGTGGAGGGGACCAGCAGGTTATAGCTTAAGGACCGAGGCCCTAATGTTAATTCACAACCAGTTCTTGCATTTTAACACAGCTCTGTGTCAAAAGCACTAGTACCCTTCACTTCAGGTTTATATGTGTTTTGACCCATCACTTTGATGTGATAAATTTTTACTTGAGAACAGAAAAGATTTCCTTGTATTTTGGAATATGTGTGAAGATATAGTTAGTGATTAAAAGATCACTCACCAAAATGAAGCAAATTCATTTTTTTTTATTCTAATGAAACACACACAGAAAAATAAAAACTATAGGGGACTTTGAACAGTAGATAGGAAAACAATTAACATTTCGATATCTCAAATAACTATATAATACTTCTCCACTGAGGCCCTTTACTCTTCTCTGCTAATGGTACTAAATCACCTTTTACTGACTAAATTAAGGTTGTCAGGGAAGATCTTTTCATTACTTAATATTCCTAAAAAATACTCATTTTTGTCACTCCTCTATGAGCGAAGCAAGAATTCTGTTCTTATCTATGGACCCTAAGAGATGGCAGTTCTTCAGCAGAGAAGTGGTGTTCTAGAAGCCAAGATCAACTTTGATAAATGCTGTCAATAAGATGAGCAAAGTTAGACCTGCGAGATGAATAGCAGATGCAATCATATAGGTTGTTGATATAACACAGACCTATGGGAAAGAATGCGTAAGTGAGTTAGGGTTCGGGAAGTGTTTATAAGAAAAGTTATTTTCCACAAACCACATGGCCCTTGAGGGTTCCTGGGTGAGGATTAGAAAATATAGAGAAAGAAGCTGGGGTCAGGTAGAGCCTTTACTGTCCAATGGAAGGAAAGGAAATGCTCCTTCATTGTAGGGGCGTTTATTTATACACTTTAGCAACTTAATGTCGCTTGACACATGTTGTCCTAGTAACTCACCTCTCTGATTGTCTTGGGACCAGGTGTCCTCTGGCTGAAGCAGTGTTTTCACGTGGTTTGCTCTTTATTCTTGGGACGGCCATGCCCCAGCCCCACATGGGTGGTTAATTTGCAGCTTCAGTGGCTCCCAGTACATACTGATTTATACACAGTAAATATAGGATCTTTGCTATCCCAGAAGTTTCACTACAAAAAGAAGAGAGTTATACTATAGATCAAAATGAGTTCAAGAAAATGCATATTTGTTTAAGGTGAGGAAATGTCATGAGTCATGATGGTAAGGTTAGAGAAAAAATTTAAGATTATAAAGAGGTCAGAGAAAAATTTTGTCCTCAAGCAGCAGAGAGAATATGTCATTCCATGTTTATTTCCTGTAATGGTTTCTCTATTTACCCACTGTCAAAGTTTATCTCATTGATGTGATTTCATTCTGTTCATTGTTTTGACTGAGTGGTTTCCATTTGCAATGCCATGTCAGAGTCTTTATAAGCTTAGTGATGCACATTTCCCTCACTGCCAATCTGCAATAGTGAAACAAAAGAGGTTTCTGGAAACAGCACTTCCAGAATATTCTCCTGGGACCATTCACAAGTCTAAAAATATGTGCTGAGTAGTACTGGGTACTATGCTGTATCGATCAGTTGGAACTACTGTAACAAAAGCCCACAGTCTGCCTGGTCCAAACAACATAAGTGTGTTTTTTTGTTTTTTTTTTTTTTTTCACTGTCTCTGAAGCTAGAGGTCTAAGATCAACTGGCCACCAGAATTGGATTCTGGTGAGATCACTCCCTTAGGTGGATCAACAGGATTGTTCTTGCTCTGTTCTCATATGGATTTTTCTTCCTCAGAAAGGTAGATATCTTGGTCTTATCTGGATACCAATCTATGGACTCAGCCAACCACTCATTTTTAAAGACTCTTATTCCTAAACACAATAAAATTGAAATATATATAAAGTATTTCTGGAAGCACACTTCTCTCAGCACTTAAATAATTGGTCATGACCCTCCTAATAATAGGATTGCATCAGTTAGTGCTCATGAGTAGAAAACACATAATATAAAATACAGAATACAAAATATATGTATAAAACATATATGAAAGTTGATTCTTTCCACATAGAAATTTCTTTAGAGCACTATATCAAGGCAGAGAAATACAGTACAAATACTAGGGCAGTATCTGAGGTACATTAAAAGACATTTTTATAGGAAGGAAAGACATAATGTATACATTCGTGTGGTTAAAGAGGCAGAATAAAAAGGTTTGGAAGAGATCTGCTTACTGAATGGTACTCATCTAGAAACTCAAGAAGCTGCAAAACTCACAGAGGCCTTAACATATTTCACTCTTCTGAGACATAGAGTAGATTTTACCTGGCTCGAAATGATGGTCCATCCAAGTTTGATGCTCCTTCGTACACATTAAATCCTACTCCCGAAGTCTAGGGGTATGCCTTATTTGAATTTCACAAAAAGTTTTTAACAAGTGAATTTTTATTTCTTTATCACGCATTTTCCAGGTCAAATAGTGGCAAACAAAATGATGAGAACCTAGAAGTTATTATTAAGTAAAAGAAATAATAAATACATTTTTAAAGTATGTGTAAGAAGATACATACGTAGAATTGAAGCAAATAATGAAAAATATAATACTACCATCAGTTCTATTATGGCTTTAAGCCTTATGTATATTTTATCAGTTTCCTATTTGAAAAAAAATGCTATCAAAGATGAATTTTCCGCTTTGTAAGTACATGCCACTAGTTCTGTAATAGGGAACTGAATGAAGATTTTTGGGTTATATCTCAGCTACTGCATTCTATAAATTGACAAAATAGATATTAATAACTAGTTTAGAGCCTGGTCTTTGATTTTTCACATTGTTCTATTAAAGTTATAATTTTAATTTTATTTCTGAATATATATCTTTAATTATATTACCAAGTTCATATGCATGGTTATTGAAGATCAGTACAATTAGAAATCTTATGTTTATTTTTAAAAATTGAGAACTAAGTGATATTAGCCTATTAACAGAAAATGCTGTTTTATTTTTTGCAAATTTGTGTCATGATAGTATTTATTTGTAAAAAAAATATTTGAGTTTTGGAGACAGGGTCTCACTCTATAGTGTAGGCTGACCTTTGAAGTCGCTTTTCAAGCCCAGGCTGGCCTCAAATTTATGGCCATCCTCTTGCCTCAGTCTCCTGAGTTCTGGGATTAGAGATTTGTCACCTACTCCAACAGTAAGAAATTTTTAAAAATCCCCCAAAAAGTTTCCCAATATTACTGACCAATGAGATAACTTTATCTTTAGTAGGAACATGTAAAATAAAGTTTTATACCCACTGACTGTAAAATTCTAGAATTTCGTTATTGATTTATATGTCTTCTTGAATATAATATCTAGAAATTACTTTTAATTATACACACGTCTACATTTATCACATCCTGAACTTTTTAACAAATGAAGAGGAAACATTGGTTTTGTATAATTCATAAGACAAAATGCAAATTCATCTTAAACAATATAAAATGGAAAGCATGAAAACAAATAAATTCTTTCACTTGCAAAAGTAGACGCTATAAATATGTTTGATTTAAACCTGTAAACCCTCAAATAGAAAAATGGTGCTTGTATGTAACATAAAAATTAAATCTACAAAAGCAATATTTAAGCATCGAATAAACAATCTCAAAGTGAAGACAACTCCTGTTGTTTTATTGTCTGCAGTATGTATATTTACTCTGATACCTTTCTAGCAAAAAAAAACCAAAAAAAAAACAAAAAAAAAAACCCCAAAATATATCTTCCTGATTACTGTTATTAATTAACAGAAAATTGTTCTAGTCATTCTGAATGGGGAAAATCCACATTGCTAAATAAAAAACTGTTTTGAACATTGAGATTCACACTTTAGATATTCCGAGTATAGTACATCTTCCTAGTCATTTTTTTCATTCTCATGCTTGGTGAATTCCATCTTTCTGAACTATAAGGCATGTTAAAGGTTATTAACTGCAGCAGCACATGAAAAATATGATGAGTTCTGAATAGTTTTAGTGTTATTTCATTTGAAACTAGAGTGGTACTGGGAAAACTGATTTACAGAATAGGTTAAGCATTTGGAAATGAACTAGGTTAATTGCTGATATTGCATCCAATATATGTAACATTTGTTGTGGAAAAATTTGTTTGCATTCTAGGCATATTTACCTTGAGAGTTTGTATCTTAAGACAGATGGAAAAGAAAAAAAAGAACCAACACTAATGCCTAGGCTTTTCATTTTTAGGTAACAGGACATACCTTTATATTTTAGTAATAATAGAATCTGTCTTCAACTGTCAGTCTCCGGAAAATGTGCTGTTCTTATAGAAGTCATAAAACTAAAGGAGTTCCTATCACAATGCTTTGGAGAGAGCACTGTCATATCTCTCTGGGCCTTTAGTTTAAACGCTATTTCTAGTCAACTGCAGCGATTTTAAAGGAAGTTTAGCACTGAATTTTTCCTGGGGATATATTTGATCTTTCAGAGAATTTATGTTTTTAGATAAAAGGTAGTCTGCTCCAAATTCCTATAAAACACAGTGTCCTCTGCAAACGCCTTGTGGAAGAAAATATACAGGAATTTTTAATTGGTTTTCAAGTGGTAGAAAATATCTTCATTTTCCAGGTTTAGGGCTTCATGTGTAATAAAGATAACCATATAAGAAAATTTTAACAGGTTGCTGCTATAATTGTACTTACAGTAGCAAAGTGTAAATTTTAAATCCAGGTCATCTTGGAATTTTTTCAAAGAAATTCTCTTATATATTTATGCAAATAAAAGGCATTTGTCTATGGTGGTGAGCCTGAAAAGCACCTCCTATGGACATTCCAGTGTCTTAATGTCCTTCACACAGCCCTTCTTTATGCACGGATATCAGCTTGAGTTATTATTCTCTTTCTCACTTGACAATTTTATAATTTTAGAAATTTTATAAATACATATGATAAATAGGTAAATAGTTTCCTTTGCCCCAAAACATTTGGAATCATTTATTTTGCTGACATAGTCCTAAGAGGATTGTTGATGTGTTCCAAATATTTTATGAGGTCATTTTTTTAAAACCACCAATCCCAAGTAGTGAAATTTAGCCTTTATCCTCAGTGTATAGCAGTTGCTATATACTGTATCCTAACTCATAGGATTTTTGTTGTGAATTACAAAGTAGCAACTGAATGAGATTAAGCAAAGGAAATGTATGCTGTGCAAATATGGAAAGTGTTTTGAAACTGAAATGAGATGGACATAATTTCATTGCTAAACAATATCTTAGTCTTGGCAGCAGCGGTGGCTGGGAGTTCTGCCCAAACTGCGGGAACTTTCTCCCTGACCTGGGGACCAGGCCGGTTCCCTACAGGACCAGGGACCAGGCCAGATCAGAGACTGTAGCAGCAGCGGCTGGGAGTTCGACCCAGCCTGCAGAATTCTACAAGAAATACAAAGAAGACCTAATACTGACACTGCTCAAACTCTTCAATGAAATTGAAAGAGAAGCAATCCTTCCCAACTCATTCCTGGAAGCAAATATTACTCTAGTACCAAAACCTGAGAAAGACCCAACTGAAAAAGAGAACTACAGACCAATCTCCCTAATGAACACAGATGCAAAAATCCTCAATAAAATATTGGCAAATAGGATGCAGCAAATCATTAAGAAGATTATACACCATGACCAAGTGGGATTCATCCCAGGCATGCAGGGATAGTTCAACATACATAAATCAATAAATGTAATCCACCATATCAATAAAGACAAAAGTAAGAATCACATGATCATTTCCATAGATGCAGAAAAAGCCTTCAATAAGGTCCAACATTCATTCATGATAAGAACTTTACAGAAAACTGGAATAGATGGTCTTTACCTCAATATAATAAAGGCCGTCTATGACAAATCAACAGCCAGTATCATAGTAAATGGCCAAAAATTGAAAGCCTTTACTTTAAAATCAGGCACAAGACAAGGATATCCTTTATCACCTCTCTTATTTAATATAGTATTAGAAGTACTAGCCAGAGCAATTAGACAAGAGAGAAAAATAAAAGGGGTAAAGATAGGAAAAGAAGAAGTTAAATTGTCATTGTTTGTAGATGACGTGATATTCTACATAGCAGACCCTCTAAACTCCATTGAATGGCTCTTAGATATAATAAATAAATTCAGTAATGTAGCTGGATACAAAATCAGTACTCAGAAATCAATAGCATTCCTATACACTAACAACAAAATCACAGAGAGAAATAAGAGAAGCCACACTCTTCACACTAGAAAGCAAAAAAAAAAAAAAAAAAAAGAAAGATTTAGGAATTACACTTATGAAAGAAGTGAAAGACCTATACAGGGAAAATTATAATGCACTGAAAGAAGAAATTGAAGATGATCTCAGAAAATGGAAAGACATCCCATGTTCTTGGATAGGAAGAATAAACATTGTGAAAATGGCCATTCTCCCAAAACTGTTATACAGATTCAATGCAATCTCAATAAAAATACCATCAACATACCTTATAGACCTGGAGAAATCACTCCTAAAATTCATCTGGAACCAGAAGAGACCTAGAATATCAAAGGCAATTCTAAGCAGCAAAGGCAAGGCAGGAGGCATCACAATCCCTGACTTGAAGTTATGCTACACAGCAACAGTAGTAAAATCAATATGGTACTGGAATCAAAACAGAGCAGAGGATCAATGGAATAGATTAGAAGATACAACCACAAATACAAACACACTCAACCACCTTATCTTTGATAAAGGAGCCAAGCAGGTTCACTGGAAAAATGACAGTCTTTTTAATAAATGGTGTTGGAAAAACTGGCTCTCCATTTGCTGAAAACTAAAACTCGACCCAAGCCTACCACCATGTACTAAACTAAAATCTAAATGGATCAAAGATCTGAATATTAAAACAGAAACACTAAATGTATTGGAAGACAAATTAGGTAGAAACCTTGAAGACTCTAGGGGTAGGTAGAGAATTCATGAACAGGACTCACACTGCACGGGAAATACTTACCAGAATCAATAACTGGGACCACCTCTTATTAAAATTTTCTGTAAGTCAAAAAAATCTCCAGCATAGTGAAAAGAAAACCCACAAACTGGGAAAAGATCTTAGTGAACTGCCCCTCAGAAAGGGAACTTTTGTCTAAAACATATACAGAATTAAAAAAAAACTCAGACCCCCAAATTTAAAGATCCAATCCAAAATAGGCATCTGAGATCAATACACACTTCTGAGAGGCATAAATACAAATGGCAAATAAATACATGAAAAAACGTTCATTATCATTGGTTATTAGGGAAATGCAAATTAAAAACACACTGAGATTCCATCTCACTCCTGAAAGAATGGCTAGGATCAAGAAAACCAACAACAACAAGTGCTGGAGAGACTGTGGGGGAAAAAGGAACTCTCCTACACTGTTGGTGGGAGTGTAGACTGGTACAACCTTTGTGGAGTCAGTCTGGAGATTTCTCAAAAAGCTGGGATTGGAAGTCCCATTTGTTCCAGCTATTCCACTTCTAGGCATATTCCCAGAAGAACTGAAAGCATCACACCATAGTGATATTTGTGCACCTATGCTTATAGCAGCACAATTTGTAATCACCGGATCTTGGAAACAATCCAAATGTCCATCAACTGAGGAATGGATAAAAAAGTTGTGGTATTTCTATACAATGGAATACTACTCAGCTATAAAGAATTATCACATTGAGGTATTTATCAATAAATGGGCACAGCTGGAAACCATACTCATACGTGAAATATATCAAACTCGCATGTGTGAACACAGAATAGTTTCCCTAGTGTAGGAAATGATTCAAATATATAAAAGTATGTGGTAACCATGATTCCCCATTATGTGGCCTTGAAGGCTTATAAAGTTTTCACTCATTAATTGGAATGGCTTTATTTTGGGGAATTTGATATTATTGCCCGTGGTGAAATGAACAGCTATTTTGAAGAAAACAAGACACCATAATAGCTACTGCTGATTTAATACCATCTTGTTTTGAAGCCACACCAAACTATGGCTCTTCTGTCTCCACTGATTTTGTCATGTTGTATCTTGCTGGATTTTATTGTATGTGGTAGTTTAAACAGAAATTGTTATAGGCAAAGAGACAATATAGAAACCATTGTTCATTTTTCTGTTAGCTGGTTCTAAATGCTCTACAATGCTCTCATCCACTTGAATGATGTTACACTGTCTTGATATGTTTGATGCTATAGCATATGAAGTTATATTCAAATATTTCAAGGAAAAAGACACTATGGTAATTACTATTAAAGTCGGGTTATTTGATGGTGAAGCAGTAGGTTGCTGAAAGTGTCATGCTTTAACCTGTATTGTTATGTTGTTAGCCCCCTTTTATCTCAACCTTTCCCTTACTCATTAAAAATTTATTTAATTTAAAAAATATCTTAGTCTCTGCTCAATCTGTAGCTAGAAATCACACTGTAATTAAAACAACAAAATTGCAAAATAACTAACTATTAAGAAGTGATATAGTACCTACAAATCTACAAAGAGAATTTCAAGCAAGTTTCTAGAACCAAAAAAATGTCCAAGGAAGATCAAACATGAGAAGAAGCACCCTCCTCCAGGCTGTGGTTCAGAGGTAGTTGCATATGCTGTGGCTTCATCCCTCTAGGGACATAGCAGAATACAGTTTATCTGTGGTAAGTTTTTCAGTAAAACTAAGAAGTACATGTGGGTGCAGTCAACATATCCTAGTGAGAACTCATGTAGAGGGACTTAGAGAGTCAATGTACCCATGAAGACTGGAGTATCTGGTGTTTATGTCCCATAAACACAAAAAGGGAGCTGTAGTGACCAGACCCAAGCATATGGTAACTAGTAACATTCTTCATACAACCAAGGCAAACCCCATTGTATGTCTTCATACAGCTACCTGAATGAACATGAAGATGGTAAGAATTAAAATAAACAGTGAGGGAGCCAGAATAAGGAGGAAAACCCACTTTTCCTGAAATAGCCCTGTAGGGTTCTTTACTGATAAAACTTAATATTTTTTAACTGTAAAGAAGAAATGATACAAAAAAGAAGAGATGCTTAAATTGTCCAATTGTAGTAATGGTGAAGGAATGAACTTTGAGATAAGAAGTAGCAAAATAATAACTGATATTATAAAAAATTGAACACTTTTGTAATTTGCCTTGAATTTAAAAAAAATTACTGTTTGTAATAATAATTCTAGAATTTTAATTTCAGATCTTGATTTACTATTTGGAATTAGGGAAGTAATACAATATGAGATAATTTGCAAACTATTAAATTAGGCAATTAGTGATATTATGAAATCAGCAACAGTATTGAAGCCATTACATCTAAAGTATCTATTTCTTTTTATAATGTTTTTCATAGTTATCTCAAAGACAAGAGGAGAACGGGGAAGCTATGGCTGTGTAAGTCTAGAAATAATAGTTAATTTCAAATATAGTGTTCTTTTTCTTTAATATGGCTTTATGTTGATTCAAATCGTGGTTTATATGAAATTTAATATTTGCTGCTTTATTGACTTCTCAAATATTTTCAAATATTCAAAATATAGGTAAATATTTGATTGAGAAAAATCATAAATCTCAAAATATAGGTAAATATTTGATTGAGAATATTTGATTGAGAATTATTCAGCATAATTCTCAGTTCAATAAAATTACTTATATAATTTTGAAATCTTGTTTTTATTGTGATAAACCAGAATAAAGGATATAAAGTTGTTTTGGCAGTTGATATCTGGTTTTATATTCCAGCTGTTCTTTTTTAGCTGTGAGTCAGAGCATGTTTTATTTCATTATGTAGTATTTAAAATGTGAAAAATAACAAATAGTATAAAAAATTTTAAATAGTAGTAGATATAGTAACTATGAACTCTAGGAAACAATATTATTAAGACCTGTAAAGACACCTTTGAAAAATTTTTTCATCTTTGTTTTGTTGTAGTCTGGAGGTGATGTCTAAGTTGAATTTTACCTTTACCTGTTTTTTTTTTTTTTTTTTTTTTTTGAGCCAGGTCTCACTATGTAGTTCAGGCTAGCTTTGAATTCACTATGTCATCTTGAACTCACTCTGATCTTCCTGTCTCGGCCTCTTGTGTGCTGATACTACAGACTTGTGCCAACACACTCAACTTGTTTATCATTATGTTACTTTTTTTTTTTTTACTGATATGTACTCCATATACAATAATTTCTAAGAACTATTTAATTTCTTATTTTCTCTTGAATTATTAATATAATTCTGTTTCTATTTTCCTCATCTTATCTCATTAACATATAATTTTATTTCTAAGTTTTATTTATGCTGATGTATAATGGTTCATTTTTATTTTCATTTGAGCATATTCTATTGAGTGAATCTTTATATTTCTTTTTAAATGTTTTGTAGATGATGATAATTGTTTTCAATTCATTGTCTGAGGTAGAAATGTTGATTTGAATCACCTTTCATATATTTCTTTGTAAAAAGGGAAGGCTTTCACATAATATATACATACATATTTTGCAGGGCAAATAACAAGATGTAGACTACATGTATGGTGAAACTGTCATTGAATCAATTACCACTTCCATCAGCATGGCATGAGTATTTATAATTGTTTCACATTTTTCAAAGACCACAAGTTATGTAAACATAATAAATATAATAATGTATTTTGCTGGTAAGCAAAAATTACTTTTTCTTGATTATAAATGGTTGTATGATTATCTATTTACATATTTATTTGAAGTTGTGCTAAATTTATTTGCAGTTGTTCTTATCCAAAATTCCTTTGTTATCTACTCTTCTTACTTATTGATCCAATTTTTATTTTTTAAGTATGAATTGAAAAACGTTTTTTAATCTGTGCAGGATATTTTCTGGGTGTACACAGGATAAATGATACCATGGCCCATAAAAAATAAGCTTAAAAATACTGTGTTCTTATAGCACAAGGAAATTAAATTAGAAATCAGTAGTCATAGAGAGACTAGGAAAAACTCAATTATTTGAAAATTATTACATAATTCTGAAAAAGATATTGGAAAAACAAGATATCTCAAGCATTTAGAAATATTTTATAACAAAAATAAAAAATCATTGGAAAAGGATAAATTTACAATGTTAGATTATACATTATAAAAGAAAGAAAATCTTAAACTTAAAATATCAATGACACAAATTCCTACCTTAAATAACAAGAAAAAAATTAAAACCAAGGTGAATAAGTGATATAAATAATGAAAATAAAAACAAATAAATAGAAAATATCAGAAAAATTTTCAAGGTCAATAAAAATAATTTGTCTCTGATTGAGCTAATTAAAAATAGCTGAAAGAAAAATTTCAGAAAAGCAACTGAATAATCATGGCATCCTACAGGAAGTACTGATCATGTCAAATGTTGAATGTTATTAAAAGAATATGAAGAATAACTTGTGCCAAAATTTGTAAGTTACATCAAACAGAAAAATTCTTGATTATATAATACCAGAAAAGTTCAGAAAAAGATAGATAGTATATATCTCAGTAGCCCTGTACTATTTAAATAAGTGAATTTGATCTTAAAAGTCATTAAAGGAAGTACAAAATAGAAAATCTCAGACTATTCCATGTTATTTTCTCAGTGATGTAATGAATAAATAATGTTAGACTCGAATTTTTTTTCTAAAATAGATTTACATGGTACACTTCTCAATTCATTTTTATTAGGTGAGTGAATAGACTAATGATATGTCAGAGTCATTCAGAGGAATAAAACTAATCATGATCTGACACACCTGGAATCCCATCACTCAGGGGACTGAAGCAGGGAGATCACCAAGATTTCAATACCAGCTTGATCTCAATAGCAAATTCAAGGCAGCTGGTCTCAATGAAAAGAAAAACCAAAAACCAAAACTAAAGCAACAAATCTACAAAAAACAGGAATCAAAAGTAAAGACAACTATATCAATAAAATATCAATTTTTAAAAAGCCTTGATAAAATGCTACTGAGCAAATTTCAATAACAGCAGAATAATGCACCAAGACCAAATATAATATTGTTATTTAAAACTTCACATTAACATTAAAATATCACAATATTTGGTTATATTAATAAACATATCTGAATAGATGCTAAGCAATGAGGTATATTTCAAAATAAATTCACCAAAAAAGTAAAACCTCTCAGTAAATTAGACATTAAAGAGAACTTGCCAAGAAATGGAAATGACGAATATTCCCCTCACCTGACAAGTCAATAAAGAAAAATTTGGTACAGATACTTAATGGAATAATGTCAAGATGTCAAAGAGAAGGAAACCCCATTATTTACTGTAACAAGGAAGAAAATGAGGAGTATTGATGTAAGTGAAGTCAGGCACAGAAAGTCAAATAGTGAATGATTTTACTCATACATGCAATTTTAAAAAGTTGACTTCAAGAGAGCTGAGAGGAAGAAGCTGAGAAAATGTAGATCAATAAGCAGCAAAGTAAAAAAAAAAAAAAGCCTTTCAGAGAAAAACAGCTGAGATGCTGGAATAAAGCATCCTAGTGAAGCGCAGATTGAAGAAACTAAAGAGAAAAAAAAAAAAAAAAAAAAAAAGAAAGTAAAAAGAGAAAAAAACATGGATGGAAGGCTGTAGCCAGACACGCTCTCACCAGAGCCAGCCCTATTGTGTACTAAACCCTGCTGGAATCTGAAGACACACAGTTGCAGTGAAATTGGGGTTGGAAGACTCAAGGGCCTTGGTAGGAGGAAGTGATCACAGAGGGGTGCTGCAGAGTGGAGAACAGCACTGGCTCATGGTGAGTGCAGAGAGCTCAGTCCTTCTACAGGAGTCAGCAATTGGCCAGGCGAAATTTTGTAGTCAGGCAGGATAAGCCCAGAAACAGAACTGCAGCAGCTTCAGTCAGTCACTCCTAGCACAGAGGAGATTAGTGAGAACTGATTGGACTGAGTCCGGCCATGTGTGCGATCCAATATTCAAGGACAAGGTCTCTCTGAAGCTATCCCTAACCAGCCCCAACCACGCGTACACCAATGTAATGAAGAGCACTCCCAGTGCTAAACCAGTTCAGAAGTTCAGTTCATCATGCCCAGGCCCTGCTTGTACTTCAGTGGTCATCAGTAGATGGGGGAGGGTAGCAATATCTAGCCAGCACTTCAAAGTAATTGTATCCAATACAGGAAGTACCAGGAACCCCATTATTGTCTTTCCTGGAAGAAATCAGAACATGAGAAGAAGAAATAACAAAAGCAAGGCTCCAGCCCCCAACCCAAACAGTACTGACCCAGGAGAGGTAAACACAGAAGAGACCAGGGGTTGCACATCTACAATATCTGAAAAAGCAGCATCTGACATAAAGAACTATATCCATAACATTATAAAAGAACTCAAAACAGAAATTCTAATATAAGTAAAGGAAGATATAAGAACAATAATAAAAGAAATGCTAAGTACCTCTCAAGAAGACATAGACGGATGGAAGAATGGAGGATCATAGAAAAAGGAGAGAAACATTTGATGAAAAATATAAAAATTCTAGAATATATGAAATAGATTCAAAGAGATTACCAGGAAATTAAATCTCCATCAAAAGCTAGCAAAACTGCTTAAAAGAAACCAAACATAGACTATCAAACCTTGAAGACAGGTTTGCAATATGTGATCATGAAATAAAAGATCTCTTAAGAACAGCAAGGAACCAGAGGTAACAATACAAAGGCTAGAAGATGGCAAGAATCTGTAACTTAAGAGTAAAAAATGTGAGTGAAGATGCAGGTGTAAACACAAATTAAATACAAAGGCTACTTACAGAAATAATTAAAGAAAACTTCCCAAGCATAGGAAAAGGAAATGATATTCAGATAGCTGAGGTACACAGAACTGCAGCTAGCTATAACCAAAATAGATCTATAGCCAGACATATAATAGTTAAGATTCCAGAAATCCAACACAGAAACAAAAAGCTATCAGAGAAAAGGAACAGATTATCTATAAAGGAAAAACTATCAGAATCATGACAGGCTTGTTGACACAAACCATCAAATCAAAAAGAGCTAGGAGCAAACTATTCCAAATCCTGAAGGAAAATAATTTCCAACCCAGACTGACATACCCTAAAAACTATCTCTCAAAGTTAATGGACAAACAAGATGCTTCCGTTACAAAGAGGAAGTTGCTGAGTTCATGATCACCAATTCAACCCTACAAAAACTACTGAAGGACATTCTAGAGAGAGAGAAAAAAACAAGACCATGGTTTCAAGAACAGTGACAGAGGGGCTCACTGTATGGGGAAGATAGTGGAATAAAGGGGGAAAAGTAGACAAGCAACAGCAGAAAAATAGCATGGCAGAGGAAGAGAAGGTGGGTAATCACTAATATAGATAGCTTCAATTCACCAATAAAAAAACTACAGGTACAGTGGATTAAGAGATAGGATCCATCATGATGCTCTATATAAGTAATATATTTAACCTGAAAGAAGTTTTATGGACTGAAAGTCAAAGATGAGAAAAAAATGCTGTATGTGACCAGGAATCAGAAAAAATTGTGGGTAACTCACCCATCAGCTGCAGATTGATTGGAAAGACATAACACATTTATTTATACAATGGAGAACAACTCAGCTATAAGGAAGGGAAACCTTGAAACTCTTGCAGGTAAATGGATACAACTTGAGACCAAGCTCAGGGGTAAGAAGAAGCTTCAGAATCACTTAGGTAAATAGTGGGTTGCCTCCCTAATCTAAAAACTAAAGGAGTTAGTGTGATACAACATGTGAAGTGTAACCTCGGAAAGTGAAAGGGGAGGAATTGTCTAAATAGGGAAAGCAGAGGACATGGTAATTTTGTGTCATGATTTGAAACCCATATTGCTCTCCTCACTCTGTTTAGTTTGGTTATATTCTATTCCAGTTTGTCTACTTGTACTAGATTTGAGGGCAGAGAGAGCAATTCCAAAGATAGCAGAATACACTAAGGTAACCATTTTTAATTTCTTATTAACTTAATCTGAACCCCTGTATTGCTTTCACTGCCTTGTCTTGACTGATTTTATTTGAATCTGTTATGTTTGATAAAATCAAGTCTGAGAGGATATGCAACTACTACAATAAGATTCATTATGATACATATTCTTGTTTAACTATTATCCTTTTTTGAAGTCTTATGATGTCTCCAATGTTTTGTTTTTATTGATTTTGTTCCATACTTCTATGTACTTTTATAGTACATGATGAATGGGCAATTCTATTAACAATAACAAGAAACATCATGGTAACCATTGTAGATCATCGTGTATTGCAGTTTTAAATCATGTACTATCTCCATCCTTTGTTTTGAATTACTCCATTTTTTCCTGATTTGGTTTTATTCTTTCCAAGTAAAAAAAAAGAAAGCTGAAAGAATGGTGGTTATTATTAGAAGGCAACGGGAGTGCAGGTGAGTAGGGGAATGTTGATCATAGAATAAGAAGTTAAAGCTAAATCAGAGTAAAAAGCTTTGGTGTCCTATTGCATGATAGTTATTACAGATAAAAACTGCATGCTGTGTACTTCAAAAACTAGAAGAAAGGATTTTGAAAGTTTCACCATCTACAAATAATAAATGATTGAGGAGCTAGATATGTTTTACTTAATTTAAACTTATGTGAAATACATATTTATTTAACATTAATTGGTACTCCATTAATATGCACCTATTTATGTTTCAGTTAAAATAAAATAAATTTGAATTTCTCAATGAATAAACTACATCTACAGGAATAAAAGAAAGATATAGACGCATACCTAAAAATTGAGATACTGAAAATAGGGAGAGATATTCGTTCTTTTCATTTTCCATCATTTAATTGTACTTTATTGACTGAAATGCATGAAGGCAAAAAGAATATTGTTACAGATAATCAAAATTGTTTTACAGAAGTCATTAGTTATGTAAAAAATCACAAAATAAAAATCTGCAAAACAGCTTACCAGATCCAATAAGGAACAAACCTTTTACAGTAAGAAATTAATATCCAAAACCAATATTTTAGTCAAACATGGTGATGTATGTCTATATGCCTAGCTACATGGATGTCTGAGGCAGGAGTGTGACAAGCTCAAGGCCAGTCTGTAAAATTTTCTGAGGTCATGTCTCAAAACATGTAAATAATAACAACAACAAAAAAGAGTCTGAGGATGTATCTCTGGACTGCCTGGCTTTAATTCCTAGCAGCCACCCCTACCCCAAATGAAGATTTACTTAACTTTAGTGACAAAAATAGAATATTAATATAATCAAAATGTTATACCTGAGAATATATTTAACCTCATAGTGTATAAATTTGGTATATGGAGAAATAAAATGTTTCAAAACAAAGTAATGGTATGTAGAAAACCAAAATATTTTAAAGAAATAAAAATAATGGACCAGATACATCATCATGTTCAGGCATTGAAAGATTAAATTCCATTTAAAATGATAATCCTTTCCAAATTGATCATTACCAGGAATTCAGACTACTTCAAGTTCTAATCAGCTTTTTGGGAAAAAAAAATGACGAGGTGATGTTAAAATTGAAATAATAGCTATTCATGTACAAATTGAAAACATTTTTGTAAAAACACATTTTAGAAGATACTTCTAAAAGTATAATCAAGACAATCTAATAAAGAAAAGCAATGTTATTGAAAAATGAAAGAAAACAGATTAGAGAAATTGATATAAATCTGCATGGTCAATTAATTGTAAACAAAATTACTAAGATAATTCAACAGATAAAAGACCTCTTCTCAAAAAATGGTTCTGAGACAACTGAATATCCTTGTGTAGGGAAAAGAAGGAGATCTCAATTTGTTTCTCAAGACTACACGTTAATTTAAAAAAACTCAAATCACAGATATGTCTCTAATAGTAGTTAAATCATTAAAATAATTTTAAATTCTAATAGTTGAGATTATTATATTTTATAAAAATGTGGGAAAAGTCTTCCTAATAATTATTAATAAGATGTTAGCTTCAACAAAAGTTAAAAACTTGTTTTCAAAACACTCAGATAATCAAATGTAAATATAAGGAGCCACAGTAAGGAGAAACTTTTATAAAGGATACATCTTACAAATCTACATTTTGTAGACTATACAATGAACATTTAATACTCAATGCTATCAAATGAAAAAAATCAATCATACAACAAACAAATTGAACAAACCCTTCACAAAGAACATTCATGAATGGTTACTAAAGACATGATATTATTCATCATCATTAGTAACCAAGGAAATGCAATATGCAATATGTGACTGAATATCCACATCAGTGGATGGAAATCAACTATTCAACAAAATCTGACACTTACTAGAGAAATAGTTCTTATAGAGTTTAAAGGAATCTTTCTTCCTTACATTCAATTTTATAAGGGAACCTGTAAATATCTATAGCTATCACACTAGTCAGTCATGAAACTATCAGGAGATTGGGAAAATAGCAAAAGTATTTGCTCATTTCACTTTTGGGTCCCAGCCAATATAGCAGGCAAAAAGATAAAACGAAATAAATGCATACCTATTAAAAAGTACAAGGCACGCTCTTACTTACAACATGCTTACAAACAAGTTATGCAGAGAGTAAGTGAATTTAAGATTGTTGCTGAATACAAGGTTAATGTAATTAATAATTTCATTTGGGTGAGATGGTAGTGAATCACTGGAAATTATATTAAACATGTTTCTACAATTCCATCTGAAGAATTAAAATAGGAGCTTTTTGTTTATCAAAACTGATCACTGTGTCAGTACTTCAGTTAGTTTCTGATAAAAAGTGCCATAGGCTTGGTTGGTATTAGTGTCTTCCATGGAAATAGATGCTTATAGATCTACAAAGGGGCAGCGTTTATTTCTGCTCTAGCTTCCTTGTTAACTGTTTATAGTGATATCTAGGTTAACTCACAGTAATCTTTCCCTTGACATGCTGCCCTTTTCGTGGAAATTCTTCCACCCACCATAAAAGATCACCAGCATGAACTGTTGGAAGTCTTAGCAGGCAGAAAGTGCAGTGCTAAAGTGACAAACCCTGTGAATCTTACTGTTGACTCTTGACTAATCAATACAATGAAATCTACGTTACAAAACCGAGTAAGCACCGAAAATTGGTCCAAATTAAATATGAAGAAAAAGGCCAAATTAGAAAAAAAAGTCATTCATTACATGGAAATTGAGACCTCAGAATTCTTACTATGAGATCATAGCTGGTATTGTACTTTACATGAAAAGATGCTTAAAATGACTCATTTACTTAATAGAATTTCGAGTATGATTTCGATTTATTTTTGAACCAGACGATCATAGTTGACTAAATTTTATGGATTTTATGATTTTAATTTTTTGGCATTTTGATCTTTCATTCATATTTTTAAATTTCTTCTGTATTGGATGAGTATATTCCAATTTTCTTGTCATTCCTAATAATAATTCTAGCACTCAGCAAATATTGATGATTTCAAAATTTTTTTTAATTTTAAAGAGATTAAGACAAAAGAGGACACAACAAAGCAGATCAGATAAGAACAAGACAGCACATAATAAACAGTAACTACCATAGTGTCTCTTTCTTTGAAATAGTTGAGGATAGCTTCATATATGGTAGTATCATGCATAACAAAATAGTATAAAAACACTCAAGAGAGTGAAAGCATTACAGGGCTTTCAGAACCAAATAGCAGAGAATGAACAATGGCTACTATATTATCTCATTTTCCATAGAAAATTTGTTTGTACTATCACACATAATAATATCCAATAAGATATAACAGGATAGAACCAAAGGCAAAGAAAAACAAAAGCATAATAGGACTTCAGAGTAAGATGACACTAAATCAGCTCTGACTATTCTAATGTCTTCTATTTTTTAAAATATCTGTTTATACTATCACAGATAATAAAATCAAACAAACTAGGATAAAAGCATTAAAACTAATGAATGCAGACATTATAAGGCTTCAGAGAAATGTAATGGAGAATCATGATTACTATAAACTCTTTTGTATTTTTACCATTTTTACACTACGGAGACTATTTAGTATCTGTACATGTGAGTTTGATTTATTTCGCTAATGAATATGGTCTCAAGTTGTGTCCATTTATTTATAAATATCTCAATGTGATCATTCTTAATAGCTGAGTAGTACTCCATTGTATAAAAATACTGCAGATTTTTTAAATACATTGCTCAGTTCATGGACACTTAGATTGTTTCCAAGATCTGGCTATTACAAATTGTGCGGCTACAAACATGAGTGCACATATATCACTGTGGTATGATGTTTTCAGTTCTTCTGGGAATATGCCTAGAAGTGGAATAGCTGGAACAAATGGTAATTCCAATCCCAGTTTTTAAAAAAACCTCCAGACTGACCTCCACAATGGCTGCAGCAGTCCAGGGTCCCACCAACAGTACAGGAGAGTTCCTTTTTCCCCACAGCCTCTCCATCATTTGTTGTTTCTAGTTTGCATTATCCTGGCCATTTTTTCAGGAGTGAGATGAAATCTCCGTGTGCTTTTAATTTGCATTTCTCTAATGAGTAATAATGATGAACATTTTCTTCAAGTATTTATTTGCCATTTGGATTTCTTCCTCTGAGAATTGTGTATTCATCTCAGATGCCCATTTTTGACCTGGGACTTTGAATTTCAGGGGACTGATTTTTTTTAATACTTTATATGTGTTAGATAGAAGTTCTTTGTCTGAGGGACAGTTCACTAAGATTTTTTCCCAGTTTGTGGGTTTCATTTTAACTATGCTGGAAATTTTTTTTTGACATGCAAACTTTTTAATAAGATGTGATTCCAGTTATTGATTCTGGAAAGTACTTTCCATGCAGTTTGATTCCTGTTCATGAATTCTCTACTTACCCCTATGTCTTCAAAATTTTACCTAATTTACCTTTCAACAGATTTAGTTTTTCTATTTTAATATTTGGATATTTGATCCATTTAGATTTTAGTTTGTATATGGTCCTAGGCCTGGGTCTTGTTTTAGTTTTTGGTATAAGGAAAGCCAGTTTTTTCAGCACCATTTTTTAAAGAGACTGTTGTTCTTCCAGTGAACATGTTTGGTCCCTTTATCAAAGAAAAGGTGGTTAAGTGTGTTTGTGGTTGCGGTTGTATCTTCTGATCTATTCCATTGATCTTCAGCTTTGATTTATTACAGTACCATGTAGACTTTATTACAGTTGCTTTGTAGTACAACTTCAAGTCAGGGATTGTGATGCCTCCTACCTTGCCTTTGCTGCTTAGGATTGCTTTTGCTATTCTAGGTCTCTTCTGATTCCACATGAATTTACGGATTGATTTCTCCAAATCTATGAGGTATGTTGATGGTATTTTTTTGGGATTCTATTGAATCTGTATAACAGTTTTGGCAGAATGTCCATTTTTACATTGTTTATTCTACCTATCCATGAGGAAAGGATGTCTTCCCATTTTCTGAGACCCTCTTCGTTTCTTTTTACAGGGTATTATAATTTTCCCTGTATAGATCTTTAACTACTTTTGTGAGATTAATTCTTAAGTATTGCATTTTTTTGGATGTTAGTGTGAAGAGTGTGGCTTCTTTTATTTCTTTCTCAGTAATTTTGTTCTTAGTTTATAGAAATGCTATTCATAGAGGCTGGAGATTTAGCTCAGTAGCATAAGCCTCTGCCTTGCAAGTAGGCAGTCATGAGTTTGATCCCTGGTACCGATAAAAAGGAAAAAGACAAAAAAAATGCTATTCATTTTTGAGTATTGATTTTGTATCCAACTACATTGCTGATTTTATTCATTATATCTAGGAGTCTTTCAATGGAATTTTGAGGGTCTGCTATGTGGAGTATCATGTCATCTACAAATATTGATAATTTAACTTCTTCTTTTCCTATCTTTACCCCTTTTATTTCTTTCTTTTGTCTTATGGTTTTTGCTAGTATTTCCAGTACTGTGTTAAATAGGAGCAGTGATAAGGGACATCCTTGTCTTGTGCTTGGGTTTAAGGTAAAGGCCTCCAGTTTTTGGCCAGATAATATCATGCTGGCTGTAGGTTTTTCCTAGATGGCCTTATCATATTCAGGTAAAGACCATCTATTCCAGTTTTCTGTAAGGTTCTTATCGTGAATGAGTGTTGGACCTTATCAAAAGCTTTTTCTGCATCTGTAGAGATGATCATGTGATTCTTACTTTTGGCTTTATTGATAAGGTGGATTACATTTATGGACTTACATATGTTGAACCATCCCTGCATGACTGGGATGAATCCCACTTGGTTGTGGTGTATAATCTTCTTGATGACTTGCTGCATCCCGCTGGCCAATATTTTATTGAGGATTTTTGCATCTATGTTCATTAAGGAGATTGGCCTGTGCCTATCTTTTTTTAGTTAGGTCTTTCTCAGGTTTTGGTACTAGAGTAATATTTGCTTCCAGGAATGACTTAGGAAGAATTATTTCCCTTTTGATTTCATTGAAGATTTTTGAGGAGTGTCAGCATTAAGTTTTCTTTGCATTTCTTGAAGAATTCCTCAGTGAATCCAACTGGGCCTGGGCTCTTATTTATAGGTAGGGACTTAATTATATTTTCAGTTTCATTAATGGAATTTGGGTTATTCAGCAGTTTTACATCTTCTTGTGCCAGAATTGGTACTTCATATCTTTATAGGAATCTGTCAATTTCTTCTGTGTTTTCAAACCTATGAGTGTAGAAGTTTTTGAAATAGGTGTTGAGGATATTCTCCATTTCCACAGAGTCTGTAGTGATTTCATCTTTTTCATTCCTCATTGCATGAATCTGATCTGTTTCTTTCCTTTTTAAGATAAGGTTGACTAGGGGCTTCTCAATTTTACTTATTCTTTCAATGAACCAACTCTTTGATTCACTGATTTTTTGGATTGTTTTCTTAGTCTCTATTGTATTAATTCCTGCTCTGATTTTTATAATTTCCTCCATTCTTTTGGATTTGGGCTTGAGTTGCTCTTCTTTTTCTAGATGGTTAAGGTGTAAAACAGGTTGTTTATTTGTTTTCATTCCACTTTCCTGATGTGGGAACTCAGTGCAATAAATTTTCTTCTGAGGACTGCTTTCATTGCATCCCACAGATTCTGGTAAGTTGTATTTGTATTTCCATTTGCTTATAGGTATTATTTAATTTCTTCCTTAATTTCCCTTGTGACCCACTGATTGCTCAGGATCGTATTATTCAATTTCCGTGTTTTTGTAGAATTTTTACAGTTTCTTTTATCATTAATTTCTAGTTTCATCGCACTGTGATCTGATAACATGCATGGGATAATTTCAATTCTTTTGCATTGATTTAAATATGTTCTGTAAGCTAGTATATGTTCTCTTTTAGAGAATGTCCTATGTGCTGCTGAGAAAAATGTACATTCTGATGTTTTTGGATGGAACACTCTGTATATGTCTACCAAGCCCATTTGTTTACAGGTGTGATCCAATTCTGTTATTACTTGGCTGATATTCTGTCTGGTTGATCTGTCCCTTGATGTCAATGGTGTGTTAAGTTCTTCTGTTATAATTACGTTATTGCAAATTTGATTTTTCATTTCTATTAATACTTGCTTTGTATAGCTGCATGCTCTGAAATTTGGTGCATATATATTTAAGATACTTATCTCTTCCTCTTTAAGTTTTCCCCTAATCAATATGTAGTGACCTCCTTTATCTCTTGGAATCATTCTTGGTTTGAAGTTCACATAATCTGCAAACAAAATAGCTACCCCCACTTTTTTTCAGTTCCTGTTGCATGAAGCATTGTTTCCATCCTTTGACTTTCAGTCTGTGAGTTTACTTTTGGGTTAGAGAGGTCTCTTACAGACAGCATATGGTTGGATGTTGTTTCCTGATTCATTCTGCCAGTCTGTTTTGTTTAACTGGTGAATTGAAACCATTTACATTAATGGTTATAACTGTTATATATTGGCTTATTGTTGACATGTTATCTTTCTGCTGTTGCATCTTTATCTTTCCATTCTGTTTAGTTGTGTACCTTGCTTAATGGTTTTTTTTCCTATGTGTATCTAGACTATCTTTCAGTTTTCTTTGGAGGGTTGGCTTGGTGTTTATGATATTCTTCAGCTGTTCTTTGTCATGGAAATATCTTATTTCTCCATCCATTTCAGGATACATCAGTCTAGGTTGAAAATCATTTTACTTTAGGATCTGAAATAGTTCACTCCATGATCTTCTTGACTTCCTTGTTTGTGTTGACAAGTCTGCTGTGATTCTGATAGGCTTTTCTTTATAGATGATTTGTCTTTTATCTCTGACAGCTTTAAATGTTCTGTTCTTATGCTGAATTTCTGGGATGGTGATTATTATATGCCTGGGTGTAGTTTTATTTTGGTTATGGCTTTTTGGAGTTCTATATGCTTCACTAATCCTAATGTTAGTTTTCGTTCTCATATTTCTGAAATTTTTATCTATGAATTTCTGTGAATAGCCTTTTTATATCATTTGTGCTGTTCCCTTCTTTTTCACTTATCTCTATTAATAATATGTTGTTTTTCTTTTCATCATTTTGCAGCTGTTGAATTGTTATTTCCTGATTACTTTTTTTTTTAAGATCTTTCTTTTTCAGTTCACTATCTGTAATCTTGTCTTGAGGTCTGAAATTCTATATTCACTTTCATTGAGTCAGTTTTGACAACTTTGGATGAAATTTTTGATTTCCTGTATATCTCTTTGAATCTGCTTCATGTATTCTGATTGTTTCTTAAATTATGCATCCAGGGATTCTATCCTTTTGTTTTTTTTCCTGTAATTGTTTAACCGTGTCTTCTTTAGATATGTTCAGCTTCTCTTTCATTACTTTTATCATTTCTTCTTTTACCGAGGAGAGTATTTCTAGTTTGAATTCCTTTAAAGCTTCCTGGAGTTGCTTATTTCATTTGCTATTATTACAGGTATTTCAGGTTTACATCATATATTTTCTTCTATGTATATGGCTCCTAGGGTTTCTTGGGATGGGCTGGAGGTTTGAGATTGCATTTTGGCCTTTTGTTTTGTCTTTTTCCTACATTTTTAAAAGTGTTTTTTCTAAGGCTTCGCCTGGATGTTTTGGAAAATGTCTCTTATGCCCTAGGCTGCTGGGACTGAATGGAGGTTGCTGAGCGTGGTCCACTCAGGCCCTCAGGCCCCCTGGTGCCACCTTCAGTGTTCCAGGCAGCTGAGCAGGCACCTAACCACAGTGAATAAAACTCTCCCCGGGCAAGACCAATGCCTTGGAACTTCACCTGCTCTCAATTCCCGTAATTGAAGAAGGTCACAGGATAATCTACTCAGGCTGCAAAACCTCCCATGGCTAGTCTAGTGTGTCTTGCCTCTGGGTGGGTCCTTGAGCTCTGGGAGTGATGATCTTAACAGTGCCCTGGGTTTGGGATGGTGCACAGACTCACCTCAGCCACTGGCTGAGTTTCCCAGGTTCCCAGTTCAGGTTCCAGAGAAGGCCATTTGGCATGTCTTGGGCAGGCCTAAAACCTGCTGGGCGAGCACAGCCTAGTGTAGCTGGGCTCTAGGCATGTCCTTGAGCTCTGGAAGCAATGATCTCAATGCAGCATCCAGGGGCTCGGGATGGGGAGTACATTCACCCCAGCCGCCAGCTGAGTTTTCCAGTCCCCAGTTCAATCTCAAAATATTATATACATAAAAGTTTTCAGAATTCAGAAGCCAATCAACTTCAAAGTAAAAATTTTTCAGTTTATTTTGAAGAAAAAATCACCAAATAAGATGACATTATAAATTGTACTTTAAAACTTTCATAGTAAATGTTTGTCAAAATTTTATATTCATTCCTCTATCCATGGAAACCTAGAAATATTGTCTAAGATTTGACCCTTGACACTCTAAAGCTCATTTGCCAATGTTGTTTCAACAAACATTATAATCTGTTACATAGGCTGAAAGCTACTACCTGCTTCTTCGTTTGACACAATAGAATGAAATAAATCATAACTTAAGTATTTTAAAGATGAAGCATCTGAAATCGAGTGAAGCTGAGTAATACATTCAGTTTATTTCAACTAGCATAGAAATCATAAATTAAAATTCAGTTTTTTGACTTACTGTTCAATAGTACTGTGTGGCATGCCCTTAAATTGATTGAGTAATGTAAGACAAGCAGCTCACAGCAGAAAAGAAATTCTAGATATTTCTCCACTTTCTATATATAAGTTTTATTGTTTAAATTGTAAACTATACATTCAGATAGGGGAAAAGTGTTGTGCTAATTAGATTAGTAAAAATAATATAAGACTCCACTAAACAATTTACTATTTAGCCAGCTTGTTTAAAAAATGGTATCTGTGATATCTCTTTCCATGTCTGTTTCTCTTCAATTTTACCAATGATTATTATTTTATGTAGATATGTTTGTCTTGTTTCTTACCTACGTATAAACTTCATGTTCCCTTCAGCAATACATGTGCTAGAATGCAAACATCACAAGAACAGAGGTTTTTATGTTTATTTCCCTCCTCCACTGAAACACTCATGTATTTTAGATGTGTGGCACTTATCTTTGGTGAATTGGTGAGGGCGTGGGTGAATACTGGATTCAGATTCTTTTCAGGAAGGAGGACTCCTTGCATGGACTGCTCCTCTCTTGCATATAGTTGATATAAAGGGACACAATTTCAGAGTCACTGGGTTAGGCCTATGAGGGAGAGTTAACATGTGAGGCCCAGAGTTTTCATGCTACTTTCAAAGTCTTTGTTCTGAGTCCTGGCGGTTCCATAGCCTGGTTGCCTCAGTGTCCAGGGTATATTAACCTCCTTCAGAGCCTCAACATTTGGAATAAATCAGTAGTAACCAGGTAACAGTATGAGGAGCAAAATTCAAGTATACGCATTTAGCATTATTGATTTTCTCACCATGACAGTTGAAGTATCTGATAACTGCATACAATGTGAAAATATGAGCAGTATATTATATTTTAAATGTTATTTCATACCCAGAAAATAAGTCCAGAAATACCCAACAGGAATGATTATAAAACTTCAGGTACACAAGAACAAGATACATATATATTGGGGTAACGGGCAACATTAGTAATTTAAGACTATCAAAAACCAAAAGCAAACCAGCAAAATTTCTGTGCATGGTAAATTATTTACATATATTATACATCCAGTCACTGGAACTGGCTAATATTGTAATAATTTGTGTAATTTTTCAGTTCCTGTTGTAACAGATTACTCAAGTTTTGTGATTTCAAAGCACAGTAGTGGTCTTTAAAGTATGTTCTCACAGACCTGCATGTTAAACAAGTGACACATTGTCAGTGAGTCAGTAGGGCACCATTTTTCTCTGGGGCTCTGTGTGACAATCCACGGCCCTGACTTTTCTAGCTTGCAAAGGCCTTTCACTCTCCTTGGCTCTTCAAGGCCAGCAGCACTGCATCTCTCTGACCTCCCTTCCCTAATCACATAGCTTCTTACTCCAGCCAGGAGAGACTGTCTGATTTTAATGACATGTTATAGACAAAGACCAAAACTAATGCAGGACAGTCTCTCCAACTTGTGCTCTTTACGCTAATCATAGTTACAAAATGTCTCCTGTCAAGTAAGTAACACATCCCCACATTTATAAGACAAAAAACAGTATTTTTTATTGAGAAGTCAGAAACTGTGACATAGACACCAGTGCCATTATTCTGACTTTCGTAGTCTATCCTACAACTACCAAAAATCCCTATCTTCACACATGCAAAGTCTATCAACCCATCCCAAGACCTGCAAGATTCTGACTGTTACAGAATGAATTCAAAGTTCAGAATCTCATCTGAAGGTAAGCAGGTAAACAACAGCACATTTTGTCATCAAAATTAATTTAATCAGCTATGCCAGGAAACTCAAGAAACATATTTTCCATGTCTGTAATGTCAGTGGAACAAGCATGAGATAACATTGATAGGTACTCTGGGTCAGAGAACATATATTCCCTTCTGTCATAACAATGAATTTCTTTTTTTTTTTTTTTTAACATTTTTTTTTATTTAAGAGGAAAAAGAGAAAAACACAAAACAAACCAAAGCGGTGTAAGGGTACACGTAATACAGAACTACAAAAAAACAAAACAAAACAGAAAAAACAAAGCAAACAAACAAAAAAACACATAACAGTAAGAAATCACCTGTTAGTAGATTACATATTATCAACTTGAAAATAGTTCCTCAAATCACAGTATCAAAGAATACAAGGTGGACATTCAAACAGGGAGACTGCAAACAGCTGTGTTCAATGATCCAAAAACATTGATATAGTCAGCTATTTAACACCCCTAAACACACTTGCTGTTATATCCGTTAGAGCTCTTTTTCTTTCTTTTTTTTTTTCCCCTCTCTTTTTTACAACAAAATTTACACATTTTGGATTTTATTACTCCTTAGAGCTTATTACTTTTTTTGGGGGGGAAAGAATACAGTCAAATATGGCAAAACAAGGCTGTCAGTCAATACCAAGGATAGACATAGCACATGGTGTAGAACAGAGTACAAGTTTATCAACAATGGTTATCAACGTTGTCCCTTGTTTCCTTAAAAAGAATTGTCTATCTTATTAGATATTATAAAGTTGGACAAAACAGTAGAGAACAAGACCAATAAAACTTAGGCATTGTAAACATTACAGGACTTCCAAAGAAGACAATAGTCAAACCAGAATGGGTATCTTAGTGAATCTTATTGTCTTCAAAGTAGTTGCCTATGTCTTCAAACTTGATACTATCATATAGAATGGAACAGAGTCTAATCAGTCAAAACAAGATCGTGGGAGTACTACAGGACTTCAAAACAAGTTAATAGGAAATCAAAAAGAGTATTTATATATCCTAATTTTTTGAATTTTTTCTTTAATTAAGACAAACATAAGAAATGACTAAATAATTTTTTTAAAACAATAAGGGGGAGATTGAGATAAAACAGGACATAACAATATAACAATAGAGGTCACAGCATGACTGTTTCAACAACCTAGTACTTCACCACCATATAACCTGACTTAATAGTAGTTACCATAGTGTCTTTTTCCTTGAAATATTTGGATAAAACTTCATATACTCTAGCTTCAAATATTTTCATATCAAGAAGCCCATAATAAAGCCTTTCTAATTAATGTGTGAAAACTTTATAAGGCTCCAAGGCCACCTAATGGGGAATCATGATTATCACATATTTTTATATATTTGAATCATTACTTACATTAGGGAAACTATTCAGTAATCACACATGTGAGATTGATTTATTTCACTTATGAGTATGGTATCAAGCTGCGCCCATTTATTGATAAATATCTCAATGTGATCCTTCTTTATAGCTGAATAATACTCCATTGTATAGAAATACCACAACTTTTTTATCCATTCCTCAGTTCATGGACACTTGGGTTGTTTCCAAGATCTGGCGATTACAAATTGTGCTGCTATAAACATAGGTGCACATATATCACTGTGGTATGATGCTTTCAGTTCTTCTGGGAATATGCCTAGAAGTGGAATAGCTGGAATAAATGGGATTTCCAGTCCCAACTTTTTGAGAAATCTCCAGACAGATCTCCACAAAGGCTGTACCAGTCTACACTCCCACCAGCAGTGCAGGAGAGTTCCTTTTTCCCCACAGCCTCTCCAGCATTTGTTGTCGGTTTTCTTGATCCTGGCCATTCTTTCAGGAGTGAGATGGTATCTCAGTGTGGTTTTAATTTGCATTTCTCTAATGACCAATGATGATGAGCATTTTTTCATGTATTTATTTGCCATTTGCATTTCTTCATCTGAGAATTGCATATGAATTTCCACTCAATAGTTTCCCTTATTTTAAATGTAATGTTGATATTCATGGCCTCTGATACAGGGCATAAAAATATCTCAAATATCAGCCTTGCTGCTGAAAGAGCAAGAATACTTGATTGTCTCAGAAAACTTTTAAATTATTTTATTGTATGATACCAAGACCCTCTCCTCCCCAAATGATCAATTTTTACCTAAAGCTTTAATCAAAGGAGTTATTTTAGTTTGACAGGCTGAAAGAAAAAACATGTATATGTATTTGTATATGTGTATAAAAATAGTAAGATAGGTAAACTACTGATTTCTCTGAATTTGCAGAAGAGAAAGATTTGTGCTGGTATTGTTCAGATACTTGAAGGCAGACCTCTGGTGCTCTGGGTGAATGATGTGGAGATGATAATGCGTAATGTGTGTTACATTGATACTCCTTGATTGGTGTGCTTTAAATTTTGTTGTAGTTTTCTTCTCCTTCTCTTTCTTCCTTTTTATGCTTTAATTAAAATGGTTTTCAAAATATATTTTAAAAAATAAATGTAAAAATTTAAAAATCGGACCAAGGATTTATCTCAGCAGCAGAAGTGCTTGCCTGGCAATTGTGGGCTTGTGAATTTGATCCCCAGTACAAAAAAATAAAATAAAAATCAAAAAGGAGCTCTTTTTCAGTTTTGTAGTCAAGTTTGCAAAGGACGAGTACTACATTTTATTTGTTCAAATGCTTTCTGATATTTCTTCTAGCTTCACCCAGGTTTCTTTTGAACCTTTCTCTTTTCTAATTGAACTTAATCTGAGATACTGGGGATTGAACTCAGGACTTTGTGTTCAATCACTGATCCACAATCAAGTGCCCACCCAATAATGTCTCTAATGGGGAAATGAGAGGAAGATGAAACTGGAACAGAGCCCATCATAGGGTCACAAAAGGACATAGAGATTTTCCTTATATAAATCTTAGTTAGATTTAATTATTTGAAACTAAGCTTGAGAAACTGCTGCCTCCATTCCCAGGGTAAACATAGTAATAACAAAATCAATAAAACTTCTTGAAACAGAGTGGTCAGACTTGACTGTTTCTTGTTTCCCTCAATGTTAAATGCGCTTCAATGGTGAATCCACACATGCTATTACACAATGCAAATTAGAGAGTAATTTTATATTTCACATCTTTCCATACAATATGTATGACAATTATAACATGTAGTATGTTATCCTTTCTTCTTTAATATCTACATCAGCATTTATATAGATTTAGTTTACAGCTAAGACAGATTTTTTCTTCTACAAAACGCATATACTTTAGCTTCTTTCTTCTAAAACTACATTTCCTTACATGACCAAGAATGACTTTTACTATGAGAGGCTAATATTGAATAATGCTGGTCCCCTCTTTTGGTGCAAGAAGAGTTCAAAATTCTCTCTCCAAGGACTTACAGAATTTCACTTCTTTTTTCCCCATATGCCCGACCCTAAGAGACTTCTTTGTCGTCAGAGTCTGCTAAGAATCTCCACGGAGCATCTGAGAAAATGCCTTTTTTTCTGTGATAGGAGACTAGCTACAGGGATGCACAGAAAGCACTAAAGCTATTTGTCTTGGGCCTCTAATATATTGAGAACTAGGCAGAGATGTACCAAACAGCGATACATGAACATGTCTGGCAGAAATATGATCGAGCCTTAATCCTGACAGCCTGAAGGCTTAAGAAGCTGTGTGCGCTCAACCTATTTTCTGCCTTCTTTCAAACCAGGCTTGCCCTCCTGGTTGAGTTTTATGCCTTCATTAGTTACAAATGAAAATTCAGTGTCAGTTTCTTAATAAGAAATTTAAATGTGAATTAATATGGAAAAATATATGAATGAATAAATGGCAAAATATTGATACTTGACATTTAAAAATTTGCCTACCCATCTTGCCTACTAAATATCAGAGAACATTATTTACATGATTAAATTCTAATAAAGACAGTAAAATAATAACCTTCACATGCATTAATAAAAGCAGCTGCACTGCAACAAATACACATGCATTTGCTGAAATTCTGCAGAAAGAGCTTGTATTCAGGTGAGATTGCTTGCTGGTCTTCCTCCTGGATAAACAGGTTCAGCCTGAATTCCCAAGGCCTTTCTGTGCCATATTACTTTCCCTGTTGATGTATCCATCATTGTGACTTTTAAAGTGTCAGGTTGTACTAAAGACAGATGCTTCTATTAGTACAGGCAGTTACTTAAAGGATTTGTGTTTAGCTCAACAGATTATTAGCTTTTCTCTACTAATAGTGAATCAGCTTTCATTTTAATTGAAATAAATATGTCTGTAGTGGAACATAGTTGGTATTTGCATTACCAGGCAAAATCAGTATTTACCTTTCACTTGATACAAAGTCTGTTTTCCATCCACTGAATCTTCAATCATATAAAGCATTACCTCTGGGGAAAGTTGATATTCATCTTGCCTCACATGACATACTGTGGAATACTTTAGTTAAAATGATAATAAACTTTCAAACAGACAAAAAATAGTGCTTAAATACACAACCACATATTTGTGATGGAAAGAGTGCTCTCAGCTATTAAAAGTTTGTGCTTCTCCAATATAATTCATTGATATCTTTCTTGAAAATTCCACTCTATAATGTTCAGTCTCCCCACAAATGGTCTTCAGAAGAGAAGTATACTATTGACAGCCATAAAGATGAGAAATGATCAGTGATTTTTCTCTTTTCACCTTCTGTCTTGGTGTTTCTCCTCTTTCAAATATGAAGTATTCTAATGGGTTCAAATTTTTAGCCACAAGGATAATAATCATTGATGGAAATAGTATTTCAAAACTATTTAACATTGCCGTTTATATTGAATTGGATATTGAGCCAAGCTTAAATATAGTTCCTTGAAGCTTAATTTTTGTTCCCTGTTGGAAAAATTCTACTGGGATGTGTGTGAAGAAGATAAAAGTTCTTAAATTGAATATGAATAATAATATCCAAGTTGTTAAGTTTACTTTCTGATTTTTTTTGACACCAGAGTTATGCAATTACTTGACTTTTGAAAGATAATATTGCCAAAAATGTATAGGCAATAGTAATAGTTTGTCACTGAGAAGTCAGAAAATAATATCTGAATATGCAGGAGCAAATCTTCCTGTTTCCCTGCTGTGATGATTTTGAGATTGATCAAGCTTGCTTGGTAATGAGCCAATTGGGGAAATGAAAATAGGATGTCAACTCCAACCGCAATTAGCCAAAATGATTACAAGTGTCTAAATGATGGGGCATTAGAGTTGACATGTTTTTGACTAGAACTTGACACAGAGTCATGAAGTGTTGGTCCTGTGTTGACTTCAGTGTTTAATAGAGGCTGCCAGAATGGATGGAAGCATGGAAGTTCTGCTCATTTAGCAATCATCAACATTAATGTCAAATGCACTGGCTATATCAGGTGTGTCATGTATCAAGTGTGAGGACACCCATAATTCTGCTATTCTGCCCTGCATACACCAGTGCACTGCTCTTGTAAAAGCTGGAATAAATGGGTAAGCATTCTTCCCCAACCCTATTTATTAAATGGATTTTCAACACATTTATTTCTCAACCTCCTACTTTATAAAAAGAACATTTCCAAAGATAGTCAGTGTTCTTTCTGTTCTTGCCTACTCTATAAAAACAAGAAATCCTTAATGTCAATGCAGTCCTAGTTTGCACTGTAGCCTATGACACATCTGATCAATTCAGTATAATGATTCTCATTTTTTAGTTCAGGCAAAAGAAAATGAACTGTACATTTTTTTTTTTTGCTTTTTTTTTTTAATTTAAGAGGAAAAAGAGAAAAACACAAAACAAAACAAAGCAGTGTAAGGTTACACATAATACAGAACTACAAAAAAAAACATAACAGTAAGAAATCACCTGTTAATAGATTACATATTATCATCTTGGAAATAGTTGCTCAAATCACAGTATCAAAGAATACAAAGTAGACATTCAAACAGAGAGACTGCAAACAGCTGTGTTCAATGATCCAAAAACATTAATATAGTCAGCTATTTAACATCCCTAAACACACTTGCTGTTATATCCGTTAGAGCTCTTTTTTTTCCCCTCCCTCTCTTTTTTACAACAAAATTTACACATTTTGGATTTTATTATTCCTTAGTTCTTATTACTTGTACATTTTTAAGGAAATTTAAGTAAGTGGTAGAATCAGGATTAAACCAATATTTCTTGTTTCAGACTTGATTTTTCAATCTCCTTGTCGTTTTAGAGCAAAATTTGCTAAACGTAAGGAAATATTTGCTGGACTTGATTATCATTCAAAATCTACCTACCACTGGCAAAATTATGAGTTTGAGTTGCTTTTAAAAAGAAATTTAAATCTATTTTCAGTTTTTACCTCTTCAGCATAGATAGAAATAAGTTGTAATTTATTCTTAGAAAAAAGTTGACATTTGTTCTAATTTCACAATATTGTGTACATATGTTTCATCATCAGAGAAAATAACAAAAGTTAAAGGAAAATTCATGACTAGCATTAACTTACAAATTCACTGTAGTAGCAGAGCATAATAGGGAAACATGAATTGAGTAACTGCTAAGTTATAAGATTTATTATGTATATATATATATATATATATGAATACATGTTATAATAAAATAGACAACAGTGTTTTGTTTGACTTTACTAAGACGTGTATGGAAAACAGCACATGATCACTCTGTACAAGTCTGGAGGTCTGCATATGTGCACTCATGTGGACTATTGCCATAATCAAGGTAACAAGAGTATCAGTCAGCTCTAAATGTTTGCTGGTGTTTGTTACTGGTTTACTACTTCATTGTGATAAAAGTGCTGACAGTGAAGTGTGCTGCTTCAGGAATCTTTATTTACAACTTGCTGTTCACTATAAAGACTGTGCTGTAGTGCGAACACGTGGAAGTTACTCATTTTGAAGCACTGCACCTTCATTCACCAAATACAGCTTCCCGTATCGCATCTCTGTATTCCCGGGCTACCATCCTTATCTGGTCAGCTTGTCCATTTGCCCATTTTAAGAGCCTCTCATCATATTTAAATTTAAATATAAATATTTACTTGACAAGTAAATTTTCCATAATTGTAAATAGTTTGAGTTTTTAAAATATTTATATAAATAAAACTTTTTACTTGTGATGACACTAAAGTTCCAAGATGAACTCTTTGTACTATGTTGTTACAATTCCATTTAAAATAGAGCTGATCAATAATATCTTTATGAAATTTTGTTAATTATGAAACATAAAGGATTAAACATGTATTTGCATATTTATATCATAAAAAGAACAAATATATTGATATAATGATGCCATTCAGCATCAATGTAATTTTTTCTTGATTTTGTATTTGAAGTTCTATAAAGATTAATAATGACAAACAAAAAGATCAAAATGATGGCAATTGTGATGTAATACTGCTGCTCAATTATTTAAATCTTTTAAGATTATGTGCTAAAATCTTTGTGAATTTGTACAACCCCAAAGTGTTTAAATCATACTTTACCTGAAAGCACCTTTGGATTTTCCTTCGGTTTTGTTTGAACTGAAGAATTTTCGACCATATTATTCTTTTTATTTTTTGAACTTCCTCAACACATTCACTCATATATACAGGGTTCACCAAAATTAATTAGATATCTAATAATTATAACCAGTACTCTGTTTGATGCATCTTGGCTATAAAGTTCAAATTACAAGAAATTTTATTTGAAAATGATTATGTAATATTAAAAGTTTTTAGAAAGTTTCTAAACATATCGGTGGGGTACTCTGCTTTTACTAGAAATATTCACTTTATTTTGCATTTTTAACACAAAAAGGCACTGATAAGTTTACTTTATTAATGACATATATATATATATATATATAATAAATTTGTCAACACCTTATTTGTTAAAAAACATATATGTGGAAAAGTATTAGTCTTCCAATAATCCTAGTACCTCTACTATACTCAGGGTATAAAATAAACTTATCAATGCACCTTTTGTTAAACTATATATGTATATGGAAAAATATGAGTCTTCCAATAATGATGAAGCTCTCTCTTAGAAATGATTCTCTCTGAATTTGAGTTGTGTCTTCAGTAACACAAAAGAGGGCCAGATGGGAAAAGATATCTTATTATAGGCACTAACCAGATCATGTAAAATATAGCTGAGTTAGGGAAACTTTAGGTTTCACGTTTGAGTGACTATAACGTGATGTTGACACTGGTTATGGGAAAACCATTTATAAGGTATAATTGTGTGGTCGTCTTTTTCTGTATACATCTATTTTTAGCATTTTATTTTTGTTCAAATACTACTTTTCAATTAATAAAATACCATATATATTTTACATGGTATTATTCAAATTGCTATATACTATTTCTGTTTCTAAGAATAGAAAAAATGAACCAACAAGGTTAAATCTATTTATAAATACATGATACTCTAAAATAATCAGAGTGTTAGGCTAAATAATATTTTTCTTCCTGTTATAGATAAGCACTATATCTTTCTAATAGTTTGTAAATTTTTTTTTAAAGGAGCGTGCAATTTGATTTGTGCTGAGCAGCTAAAAAATGCATCATTTATCCTTCTTTCTAAATCCCTCACCACTTGACTGGCCTTTTGTTGACCTTAATTTCTCTGGGAAAAGGGTCTGTGAAAATGCTTCGTGTCATGTTTGCTCAAGAAAAGAGAAAATAGCAAGGAGGAAAAAAAAAAAACAATTGTAATAAAGGTTTGGTAAGAAACTAACTGACATTAAAATGACTTATCACGTAAAAGTTTTGATAACTGGCCAGAAAAACCAGAGCAATATTAGAAAATAGTATAAAAGTTAATAGGGAAAAAGAAGCAAGTTACATGCTAGGGACTCATTTTCATACATATATATATTCACTTTCTCAACACCCAAGTCAAAAAAGTATACATTCATCTTTATAAGATAGCTCAAATATTATGTTTTCCTTTTTGTCCTATTATATTTGGTTTGCTATCTGAATACTTTTTGGCACCCTAGGAGAGCTTCTCTCAATAAGCTGAATGCAAACCAAATTCATCCCCTCACACTGATTCTCAAATCCTTCTACTTCACACTGTAAAATTTAACTGAGGTTATTACGATGTAACCAGGGATAAAATACAGCTGTATAATTTCTACATATTATAAAACCTATTATAATGAGAGAGAAAATGATGCACATGTCAGAGTATTCAAACGACTCCCGCTGGAAGAGTGTGAGAAAGAGTAGGATAAAAATAATCTTCAGCCTGCCCCTATTTGGTTCTCTTCCTGCTTCACACAGGAATGACATTAATCCACAAATAGGTGTTAATATCAGAATTCTGAGTACATTAGAGGCACTAGGATACTGTAATTTATCAGGAAAGGTAAAATGAAGGGGTAACTACAACTAATTGTTCAATAGAATAGCAGAGCGTGCAGAAATTGGAAAACGTTGAAAATGGCTTGTTTTTCAAGTCACTTTATGTTTTTGGATTATATGGCTTAATTGTTATAGAGATACCTGGAGCTCAGCAGTTGGGAATAATCACTGTGGCAATAGCAGTTTCTCAATTGGGAACACCTGACCTGACTTAAGAATCACAGACTGACACATTAAATTCTGCATCTCAAAATTCACTGTAACTCAGCTGCCCCCAATCTTTTTGCTCTCAGGACTAGTTTTGTTGATAACTTTACTATGTACAGCAGTCATGGTGGTTATGGTTACTGTATAATTCAAGTATATTACATGCATTGTATACTGTCTTACATTATCATAAAATGCAATTATTAGACAGTTCACTATAATGCAGAATTGTTGAGAGCCCTGAGCTCGTTTTCCTTCAACTAAATGGTCCTCTTTAGGGGTAATGGGAGATGGTGACACCCAGAGCGTGTTTATGTCGCATTTTCTCTGTAATCTTATTTTTGTTGCTGTTACTACAGAATTCCCTGATTTCCAAAAATAGGATGTTAGAAAATTCTAGGCAACAGTCTTTTCAAGGCTTCTGAAGCAGTCTCAGGACCTTAGCCCAGAATATTTGTAGATTTGACCATATCTCAAACATATTCCGAAGAATTGCTATTTGTGATCTCAAACAGTTGACCTCTTTCTGCTATGAGAAAGTTATTCAAATGGCTCATCATCCACCCATTCATTCATTCATTTATTCATTCATTCATTTCCAGTTCGGGAACATTTTGTGACTGGGAATTAGTGCTCAAACTCTTGAAAGTTGAGATAGGCGGTAATATACCAGCTAAAAATAAGGCCTTATGCCATTCTCCTTCAAAAGTTCTGATAATGTTTAACATTTGTCAAAATTCCAAGTTTCATTCATTTTCATTATAATTCCACACAGATTTTGAATACATCTACCTTCTCTGCTGACTTGAACACAGTTATCATTCTGCCTAACTGTGACAGATTGAATGCGCTGAACAGCCTGAACATGTTTCAAGAGTAAGCTTGTTTTGCAGTTCATTTTATGTCAATGAACTGTGCTGCCAGTGGTGACTGCTTTTTTGTTATTGTTGTTTGTTTTGTTTTCATCTATGAGAATCGAACTTAGGACCTTTCACTTGTCAAGAAGGCACTGTGCTCCTGAGCTATACTCTTGGGATTTTTTTTTTTTTATAAAGAAAACCCTGGAGTAGTTTCTACAACTCGAAAACTTTGGACAGTGTTCTACCATTAAAAAGCTATCTCATTTCTGTACATAATAGAATAGTATATAGTTTTTCCAGCTCCTCACAAAGCTCCACAAATAGATATATTAAAGGCATGTACTATAATGTGGTTGATAATTTCAGTCACAGTTCTGAAAAAAGTTGTTAAATGCCGGTGAAATATTTTCTGATTCATTAGCATTTTTCTGTAGATGGCACAATGTGCAGACTCAAATTTGGAAACCAACTCTTTGACAAGAACATCTAAAACAGAATGCTATCCAGTCGTGGCAGTCACTCTGCCTGTGCATATGACAGCACGAAGTGACCACTTCAGTCTTCCTGGTATGTAATCATTCAAAGGCTTGCATGCACTTGAAGCTGTGATGTTTGCTGGTAATAAAGGTGCATAACATATACTCAGACACAACCTCTGAAAAATGTATCACACAAAAACAAGCATTGTTGCTTCATTTTTAAGATAGGTAGATTTATTAACCTGTCTTTCATACTACAGTGACTCACTAATTCACTGTAAACTTATACCTCTACAGTCAGTGCTATTTCTTCAATTTATAGAGGTGATGTGCTAGTCAAAAAAGCAACCTGTACCACCTGTTGAGCTGTAGACTCTCCTGAAAGTTCACAACGTGTTCTTTACAGCAGACAGGATCAACTGTTCACAACCAGTAAAGAAGTTCTTAGCTTTAGGGTTGTGGTTTGCCACTAAGAATGATGCTCTCAGTGCTGACACTCTTGATGAAATTGTGGACTTCAATAATTATTTTTATGCTTCATGCCTACTTTTTTGTTTTGAAAACTCCTAAGGTTATCTTTTAGTGCAGGATGCTTGGTCTCCATGTGGCAAAGCAATTTTGAGTGTTTCTTGGTTTGCTAGATTGCTAGTTAATGTGAACTATACAAAGTGTGCCTAGAAAAGAGAATCACCTATTGCCCTGAGCCCCTAATTTAAGTGGGACACAGTATTTTGCTTTAAATATAGCTTTTTGTTGGCTGTCTTAGAGTCTTTTTATATACTGTACTTTCACCCTTTTTCAAAGAAGCTCTCTAGTGCTGTTTGGTTTTTGCTCATTTTGGTTAGCATTTGCTTGTGGGCTTACCAAATCTGCTAATGGGAAAACTGCACAGTGCAGGAGGGGAAAAGGGATAGAAGTGGTAACTAAAACAGCAGGCATCCCCCAAGCAGATTTAAATTAGTAACAAAGTTTGACATAACAAAGACTGCATTTGTGTTGCTGAGAAATGTGCTGAATTGTTCTGTTTTTTGACAGTGAGAAACTTTGAAATGTCCTATGTTGAGGATAAACTGTGAACTGGGGAAGTAGCTGGGTGGGTATATAGTGGCCAGGTGTAATATTTTTTAAAACATGTTTTTAATCTAAAGGGACATCACAGATGAAATTAAAGGAGAAATTAGACTGTTTTTGAAGTTGAATCTCAATGACAATACAATATACTGGAACCCATGAAACACAATGAAAACAGTTTTAACAGAGTAATGTAAAGCAGTACATACCCATTTCCGGAAAACAGAGCAAGCACGAATAAACAACTTAACGTTTAACCTCAAAATTCTAGAAAGAGAAGAGTAGGCTAAACCAAAGCTCATACGAGGGAGAAAATTATAACAATCAGAGCAGAAACAAACACACTGGAGACTCAAAAATCATTATAAAGAACCAATGAATTAAAGAGCTGATTCTTAAAAGATTAAATAAATTTGACAAACTCTTAGGGAACTTATCCAAAAAAAGAACATAAAAAGATTCAGCTCCATGAAATTAGTAATGAAAAGGATGAAATCACAGCAGACTCTGCAGAAACCCAGATAATCATCCATACCTATTTTGAAAACTTGTATTCTAATAAGATGCAAAATAGAAGAATTGGACAGGTTCCTAGCTACATATGAATTATCAAAGCTGAATTAAAAAGATATAAAAACCCTAAGTAACCCTATTTCAGTCAATGAAATTTAAGATAAAATTAAAAACCTATCAACAAAGAAAAGCCTAGGCGCGGGTGAATTCACTGCTGAACTCTACAAGAAATTTAGTGAAGACTCAACACCACTACTTCTCAAGGTATTTAATGAAATTGAAAGGGAAACACTACTTCCAAATTCATTCCTGGAAGCAAGAATTAATCTGATTTCAAAATCAGAGAAGGACCTAATAAGAAAGAGAAATACAAGCCAGTCTTCCAAATTAACATTGATTCAAAAATCCTCAAAAAAATACTGGCAAACAAGCTGCAGCCAATTGTCAAGAAGATTGTACACTTATATCATATGGGGTTCATCTGAAGGATGCAAGAATGGTTCAACATATGTAAACCCATAAATTAATACAACATGTTAACAGAGCAAAGGACAAAAACCATATGATCATCTCAATGGATACAGAAAGATCTCTT
This sequence comes from Cavia porcellus, assembly GCF_034190915.1. Lineage (NCBI taxonomy): Eukaryota > Metazoa > Chordata > Mammalia > Rodentia > Caviidae > Cavia > Cavia porcellus. The sequence continues at coordinate 227,203,362 of NW_026947484.1, read as the reverse complement.
GACAAAGTCCTGCACCCGCTCATGAAAAAAACCCTGCAGAAAATTGGAATAGATGGTCTTTATCTCAATCTGATAAAAGCCACATATTTCAAACCAACAATCAACATTATACTAAGTTGACTAAAACTGAAAGCTTTCTCTCTAAAGTCCAGAACATGACAAGGATGTCCACTGTCTCCACTCCTATTCAACATAGATCTGTAAACTTTAGCTGTGGTAGTTAGACAAGAGAAAGAGATTAAAAGAATAAAGATAGGAAAGGAAGAAGTTAAGCTATCATTGTTTGCCGATGACATAACACTCATCTAGAAGACCCCAAAAACTCTACCAAAAGACTTCTAGATTTAATAAACAAATTAGGTGGTGTACATGGTTATATAGTCAACACACAAAAATCAATAGACTTCCTGACATGAATAAGAAACTCACTGAGAAAGAATCAGGGAATCAATACCTTTTACAATGACATCCAAAAGATGAAATACCTAGGAATCAATTAAGCTAAGGAGGTAAAAAGTACAGTAATCAGGAAAAGGAGATGTAAGAAGATATTAGAAAATGGAGACATATCCTGTGCTCTTAGGCATGAAGAATCAATATAGTGAAAATGACCATATTTCCTAAATTGTTATACAGATTCTATGAAATCCCAATCAAAATTCTAAAAGCAAGGGCTGGGGATTTAGCTCAGCAGCATAAATGCCTCCTTTAGAAGTGTGCAATTGTGAGTTCAATACCAGTTACCAGAGGGGGGAAAAAAAAGTCCTCAAAAGCATCTCTCAAAGAATTAGATAAAACAACCCTAAAAGACATCTGGAAAGAGAAGAGACCTAGGATAACAAAAGCAATCCTAGCAACAAAGACAAGACGGGGCATCACAATTACTGACTTGGAAGTATATTATAAAGCTACTGTGATTTTAAAAAAATAAAAGCATGGTTCTGGAAAAGGAAAAAAAAAAAAACATCAGCTGAAAGATCAACAGAACAGATTAGATGGTACAGAAACAACTCCAGATACACTGAACCATCTTTGACCAAAAGGCCAAACACATTCACTGTTTAATAAACGGTGCTGAAAAAACTGACTCTACACGTGTCAGAGATTAAAACTGGAAGCATATCTTTCACTGTGTACTTAGCTAAAATCAGAATGGATTATAGATCTTAACATTAAGACAGAAACATTAAATCTGCTGGAAGATAGAGTAGGTAAGACACTTGAAGATACTAGTGTAAGCAAAGACTTTACAGACAAAACCCCAACTGCACAGGAACTATCAACCCTTGATAGAATCAACAACCAGAATCTTGCCCTGCTGAAAAGCTTTTATACAGCAAAAGAAACCACCAGCTGAGTGAATAAACAACACACAACACAGCAGAAAATGTTTGTCAGCTGTTCCTCAGACAGAGGATTACTATCAAAAACATGTAAAAAACTTGAAAAAGTCAGTCTTCTCAGATTAAAGATCCAATCAAAAAATGAGCATCTGAGATGAATACACACTTCTCAGATGAAGGAATATAAGCAGCAAGTAAATATGTGAAAAAATGTCCAACATCCCTGGTCATTTGAGAGATGCAAATTTATACAACCCTGAGAGTGCACCTCATGCCAGAAAGAATGGCTACTATGAAGACATTAGCCAATAACAAATGCCAGAAGGACTTTGAGGGGAAAGGAACCCTTTTCCATTCTTGGTAAGAATTTTTACTGATACAACTGCTATGGAAATCAGTATGAAAATTTCTTTAAAAGCTAGGAGCAGAGGCTCCATTCTAGCCAGCTATTCCCCTTCTGGATATCTTCCCCGAACAATTAAAAGCATCATACCACAGTGATATATGTGCAGTCATGTTTATAGCAGCTCAGTTTGTAATAGCCCGATCTTAGAAACAATGTAAATGCTCATTGATTGAGGAATAGATAAAAGAGTGATATTTTTATACAATGGAGCACTACTCAGCCATAAGGAAGTATCAACTGGTCACTGTTATAGGTAACTAGATGCAACTTGAGGGCACACTCATTAGTGTAGTGAAATAAATAAGACACACATGTATAAACATTGTATTGTTGCACTAGTGTCAGAAGCTGAAATAAAAATCATGTATATGTGTGTATACATGTCTATAAAATAGTTAAGATAGATATACTGCTGACTTATCTCACTGGAGAGAAAGATTTATGCTGGTATTCTTTGGACAACTGCAAGCAGACGTTTTATGTTCTGGTTGAATGATCTGGAGATGACAATGCAAAATGTATGTACAATTGCCCCCTATAGACAGGTTTTGAAATTTTGTTGATTTTTTCTTCTTCTTATTTTTTCTTTTCGTAAATCCTTGAATATAACAAATTTGAAAAATAAATAAATGAACAAGTTAAAAATAAAAAAGGATACACTCTAATGGGACAGTACATATGTTATGAAGAGATGAGTGTGATAGTCATATGAAACATAAGAGCAAGATGCTAGGTGGTTGGATTCATGAAAAAAATGGAATCATTGATTATGGTAGCAGTGTTTGAGTATAACTATGGGTAGGGTGACATGATTGGAAATCATAAGAAATTAACCACAATAGATGGTAAAAAACAAGGAAAACCAATTCTAGCTGATTTAAAGTAAGTAACAATATATAAATTATATCAAAGTTGGTTCTATACAAGCAGTAAGCTATAAAATAAGAACACATTCCCAGATCATTAGCCATTATTATGTAAGAAAAATTCATCTCCAAGACCTAAACTTATAAGTGTTTTATAATAGCTTTATCAAATGTCCCTTTTCACATAAATGCAGGAGATTTCTTTTGAAATGTTGAATATAAGTATCCTAATCTTACAGCTCTTCAGTATTATAACTAGAGACCTAGACAGTAAAGTACAAAAAAATAAATAAAGCAGCAAAAGAAAAAAGCATAAGCACTTATACATGTAAATAATTAGTGGAGTATGTAGAAAATCTTAAGAATCAATAAAAAGAGTAAAAACTGTCTCTCAAATTTTTTTCGTAAAAATAAAAACATATAAATTTGTCATCTAAATATTATTGAGCACCACAAGTACAAAATACCACTATACAATATATGAAAGCACAGCATAATGATTTTCCAAGAAATAAGCCTTTAAATACTTGAAATAAGATTTCCCCCTTTTGTTTTTTCTGTGCCAGTTTCATGCCTGACTCAAGTTAAGTGACACAGTCTCAGCTCTTGCATAGAAGTCTTATAAGAAACATAAATGCATAGAAAGGTCTTAAGTATAGATTGCATGCTCTGACACTATAAGTATCAATTTTATCCAAACTAAACCACATGTTCAATGAAATTTCGATTAAAATTCAAACGATGTATATTATCAAATGAATATGAAAATGTCACTAAAGAATAGCTAAAATAATGTCAATGCAGAAAGTTCTTCCTTTCCAAAACATAATAGTTCCATGTGAAAGGAAAACTGTATACAAAGATGGAGATGGAGGTTGATTCATAAATGTCCCATCTCAAAACTAGTAGAATTATTACCTAACTTTTATGGTTATTAAACTTACGGTAGAAGTAATAACTGACTTGAAACTATTTCCTCTTTGATGTATACTTTAGTCAGTGGTTTCAAGAGAGCACAGAAATTTACAAGACTGGCTTATAGTATTTGCCCACAACATCAGGTGTAGAAGAGTGTAAGAGATCTGTGCTTATTAGAGACCTGAAGACAGCAGTCCAGAGCCGGGGTCCCATTGGTAATGTTTATCATGAGTCCAGTCAAAGGCCTAGAGCCCATGGCAATGCCCCAAGCAAGTCTGTATCAGGATGTCAAGGAATCCATCTTGGAAGACCAAAGGGTCTGTGCAGAAAAGTCCAAGGGCTTGTGCCATTGGACAGAGAGTCTGTGCTGCCTGAAACCTGAAAGGCCAGAGCCAGAAGACCCTATCCCCAAGGCAAAAGCCATGATGGGAGCTCCCAGCCTAAGTGTCTGGGCTCAAGGTAAAGCAAGGACCAGTGCTCCTCCCAAGAGAACGGTAGCCATCCTCAGGGAAAACTGGAGCTCAGACAAAGTGGACAGCTAAAGAAGGTTTCCCAAGGCAAATCAGCTTAAAATCCTACCCTTCCTCTCCTCCTTTTATACTTTTTCCCAGAAACATGCTAACTCAGCCCAGCAGGACATTCCCACTCAAGCTGATCATAAATTGATTAACCACCACAATGTTCTATTCTTTTTTTCACCCCGCAGATTGCACCCAGGGCTTTCACACAAGGCTATAGGCTCAGTTTTTTTTTTATATCATTAAAATCTCATTAACTCACTAAGGTAACGAGACTCAAATTAGATTAGATTCAAATTTGCAATCTACCTGCCTCTACCTCCCACACTTCTGGGAATACAGGCACATGGCGCATCCTACTCAGCACCCATTTGATAGGTATCAGCTCCTTCCAAAAGCCAAGCTGCTAGTAAAGGCAGTAGGAAACAATCTTGTATAATACATATGGTAGGGCTAGTAATATCTTGACAATATTAAAGAAATGTCTATCACGAGCCAATATGCCAAACAAACATGCAAATGGATGAAACAATAAACACACAAATCAATAGAGCAAACGGAAATCCTTACATGGTCCATTAATAGGTGCAATCACCTTTAACTAAAATTGCAAAGATAATGATATCCCATTTTTTTACCCCAATTTCTGTGGGACAATTTTAATATGCATAATAAGTGAATAAATGAATCTATCAGTTAATAAATAAATTAATTAAGCATATATATATTGGAATTGCCTGTGGTGAGTTCCTATCTCCTACCAGGTGTTAGAACTTATAGAGGAAAGAAACAAACATAGGGGAAAGAAACAAAATGGTGGTTCAGTGGGGATCCAGGATGGTCAGTTGTTCATTGGGAACAAAAGGCAACTAGGTAGCCAGAGCCTCAGCATTTGTTGATTGACCAGAGGATTATTGGATGAATCAGAAAGCAGTGGTGATTTTAAACTAATGAAGATCTTCCCCTGGAAAGTCTTTAGTTTTAGTAGTTGTAGTCTTAATCTCAGTCTTAGGGATTTTAATCTTAGTCTTAGTAAGTGGGGGAGGGTTTTGTACCCTTAATAGGATAGTAGGAAATCGCAAAAAGAGTGATACCAGGAATCCTATGCCTCTGCTCATCCCTTAGGGAAATATGTAAAACTAGCCATCATGAATTTATGGTCCCCAACAAATTTCCCGTTTTGTTTTGTAATTGCAACATTTAAAACGGTGGACAGGCTATGATGTCTATCATAGCAGCAAAAATATTCTCAGGAACTTGTGGGAGGCCTTGTCAAATCCAGTATGAGAGCCTCCTGAATTGTTTTCTTTACTTGTCCCCATGTCTGGATTTTGTATCCTATGTGGATCTCAATTCTCAAAGTGCTGGGTTTTTCTCTAGATTCACACTCAGGAATGCTTGCCCTGGTGGGCTGGACAGCAAAGTGTTGTACCACAGGACTGCGATGCCTCTCTGTATGGCCACACATTCCAGGAGGGCAGCAATAATGATCCTGCACTGTCTGCTAACACACAAGCATCCCCTCCACCCCATCTTATTAACTGCGTTGGGCCATCCCTCTGCTCTATTTGGATACCCTTCTATAGGGATAAGTACATTATAATACATCTGAAAGTTAACTCAAATTGTAAATCCAGAAATAAAATTAAAATTTATTAAATGAAATGGTATAGCACAAATTTTTGTGAATGGATTAAGAAAAGCATTCTTAATTGTAACATCAAGAGAGAAAACATAATCATTAGATTTCATCAAAATTTAAACTTCTGTTAATGTGGTACATCATGTAACTTTACATGTATTGGGTAATTCTCACATCCTCAGAATAAATCTCACTTGGCCATCATATATAAACCTTATAATATACTGTTGCATTCAGATTGTTGTTATTTTGTGAGAATTTCTTCCTTCTGTTTCTCAGTAGATTTTTTTTACAGTGTCATTGGTTGGTCTCATTGTCAGAATTGATCTCTTGGAATGATATGATTGGAAATATTCTATATTCTTTAATTTTTGAAGGCATTTGAGTCAGATTAGTATTAACTCATTTTAAAATGTTTGGTAAAATTCACTAGTGATGCATTCCAGTCCAATCACTTTTTATTGGAAAGTTTCCATTACTGCTTCAATTTCCTTGTTTGTTATTGGTTCAGATTTTGTATCTATCATTCATCTGGCAAAAAAAAAAATCCTGTCATTTAGTTTGAGATGCACTTCACTTGTAAAGTACGACTGTGTTCAGTGTACTCGGATCCTAAGCACTGAGAAAATAAAATCGATCATCTCAATGGATACACAAAAGGATTTGAAAAATTCAAAACCTATTCACGATAAAAACTCTTAGAAAAGTGTAAGTGAAATTTAAACATAATAAAAGTGATATATAATCCTAGGTTACACTGTACTCAGTTTTGAAAAGCTGAAATTTTTCTCTCTATACGCTAAAACAAGGCAAGGTCATTTACTGTTGCTTGTATTCAACATAGCACTGGAAGTATTGACCAAAGCAATTAGACAAGCAATTAGACAAAGGAATCTAAATACGAAAGCATTAAGTAAAACTATTTTTAGTTGTAGATATCATTATGTTATATGCAGTAAACCCTAAGAACAAGAAAAACCAAACACACAGATACACAGACAGACACACACAACCACAGCAAATTCATTCACATGAAAATGTGTTATAAACAATAAAAAGATTAGTGGCGTTGCAGATAAATATTCAATATACAAAAAGAATTGAATGTTTCTATGCTAAAAACAATTATAAGAAACATTTTAAAAAATTTACAAACAATATTAAAATATTAAAAAGAATAGAATACTCAAATGAATTTAACCAAGGAAGTGAATGCATATATATATGTATAAAAATATAAATCCTTGGCAAAACAAATAAAAGACAAGTAAATGGGAAAAACATTCTGATTTTACTGGACTGGTAGACTTTATTATAAAATATCAGATGCCCAAAACATCTGCAGACATCATACAATATCAATCAACATCCAATAGCAGGTTTTTATAGAGATAGAAAAAAAAGATAAAAAAAATTTCATAGAATCAGGAAGAATCCTGAATAGAAACTTAAGAAATAACATAGTTAAAGAGGACATATTTCTTGGAATCAAAATGCATACTAAAGTTATTGCAATCCAAATGGTATGAAACTGGCATACAATCTTATACTTAGACCTATGGAAAGGAGGACCCAAAAATAAATCAACCTCCAAACAAACTAATGACCCCTGATGAAGTTGCTCAGAATACATAATAAAGAAAAGATAGATGTTAAATAGGTTACTACTTAACATACAAATGAATCAACCTGATTCCACTCCATCTAGTTTTTCCCATCTTAACTTATACACAAAAACTCACTCAGAGTGGTTTAAAGACTTAAATGTAGTATTTGAAACTATAAAACATAAAAAAATGGGAAAGATGTATAAGGTTAATGAATCGTGGTATGACACCGGAAGAACAAATGACAAAAGCAAAAAAAAAAAAAAAAAAAAACAATAGAAAAATTGGGCTATATCAGATTAAAAGCCTTTTCATGGCAAAGGAAATAGCAGAATGAAAAGATAAAACATCAGTTGATAGAAGTTATTTGCAAACCACATAGAGTCACTGTTTGATATCTGGAGTACCACTTTTCTGGACTCAACTAGGCACAGATTGAGAATATCTTTTTAAAAATAGTCTGCTGACCATGTATGATTCTTCTTGTCATTATTCCTCAATGATACATTGCAAAAATTATTTACACAGGTTTTACATTGGAACAAGTATTTTAATTAATTAAGAGGTAGCTTAAAGTACACATATGCACACTTTACATGTGTGTTCTACGTCATTTATAAGAAACTTGAGCATTGGCAGATTTTAGTATTCACAGATCCTTCCTGAATACTGAATGAAAACACTGAATGAAAACTGAGTCTGAAAAGAGATTAATATTATAAATACTGCATACACATCTGATTGTACTTTGTTCATTATTTCTCCAAACTGAAAACACCCTAAATATATTTCAACTCATGAAATGGGAAAAGGTTTTACGTATGAATTATAGGAGAGTGTCCTGTAATAATAAAGGAATGCTTATGCACTACATGAACAATTCACAAAAATATTAGACTAAGGTGAAATCCAGGTGCTGAATAATAGATACTATACAATTTCACATAAGTAACATTCTAGAAAATGTACAGCTTCTGAAACAGGATGCACATCAGTTGTTGTTAAAATTCTGCTACCAAAGGATTTAAGGAAGTTGTTACAAGTTGGGAAATATTTTGAAACAGGGTCTCACTGTGCAGTTAGACTGGACTTGAGCTCAATTTATAGCCCAGGCTGGTTTTGAATTCATTCTCATAACTTATACACTGCACACAAAATAGGTGAATTTTGCTATATTTAATCAGCCCTTAATTAACCAAATTTTATCAGCATATTAGCTGTTTCTGCTACATATGAATTATACTACTCAAGTTTTCATACAAGGAATCTTTTTAAAACTAGTATTATATGTATGCACACTTTAAAATTTGAAATCTATTGTCTTTCATTGTTTATTTTTCAATATAGAAAATAAAAATTTTAGCCTTTTCTTTTGTACAGAAATTATATAAACAAATTCAATTGTTGTTATATTGGAATCATTAACATTGTTTTTGCAAATAGAGTGTACTTGAGAAACAAACACATGAGTTTCATACAAAATAAACATTTGAAAAAACTCAACTCTGCCACAATATGGTTAAAACTCAATTGTGATACTGTGACATTTAATTAAATTTGTGTTTTGAATACACTTGTCACACAGTCTGGTACTTTTTATGGTTCTCAGCATTAATTAAATCCCATGCCTGTAAATGGGCCAAATGAAGGTGTTTCAGCAATTTGTGTCAAGGCCACTGGTAATAGTGAGTGACAACCTAGAGTTTGGATTTCAATTGCAACATTCCATGAGATCCATATGTGCAATATTTCCCCAAACGCTTTAGCTATGACTAACCATGATGTTTCAATGAAAATGGGGCATTATATGAGAAATTCATGAGCTGTATCTAAATAAAAGTTCACTGAAAGAACAAGATTGCAATAATGGGGAAAAACTAAAGAAGAAAAGTATTATTTAATAATATTTCTTCTATTGAATATCACACTGGATTCTCTATCACACCGTTATTTGTTTATATCACTTCATGAAATGAACTGATTTTTTATTTGATGTATTTTCTAACACTGGTTCTATAACATTATCAGTATTAATAAAAATCAATAGCATAATAAGATTTGAATATCTAAGTATTTTAATGGAGCAGAAAGGGCATCACTAAGCTTTTTCAAAATGTTTTGTTTTATGAGGCCTAACAAAATAACAAAAATATATTGCAATATAGTTTACAAAGTGTGTTGCATATTGAAAGAAATTAACCTCATGCAATTTTGGCCAATTAACTCTGTATTCTCTTCGCATTATTTCCTGTACTTAGGGCAGAGTGTAAGAGATACTGAACTATCTTCCAAGGAAATTGGAATGCATATCTGCTCATAATGTTATAGGCAGTTGAGCTAGTTAGAAATATTATAGGCAGTCAGACAGGGAGGACCAAATGTCTTGTGACCTGGGGTGGGGGGACATACATCTCTTGCTGTGGTTGAGATCTCAAGACAAAAGGCAAAACAAATTTAACCACACCCTAAGTATAACTGTCAGGGATTGATGTTCTAAATAGGTATGGAGCACTTCGAGGAAGCCAGCAGTCACCACACCAACCCCCTATGAGTCACTAATCCATAAGGATACTTGCTTGCTGCATGACTGGCTTCCCTATTTGTGTTTGATTTGGTCAATTTAACCTGGACAATTAAACTTACTGGTTGAGCACAGCTGTGTCCCAGTATATGCCCACCTACCCTGCAAGTTCCCATTTTCCATACTTTAGTCTTGCCTCACATCATGATAGAAAAACCCCTGAAAAATACAAAATCTTTGACAACCCACTTGGGACTGCTGTGCTTCTCTCAGATGGAATGTTTCTTTGTCTCAATAAATCCTTCTGCTCTTAACCTCCATTGTTTCTAAAATTAATTCTTTGGTTTTATAGAACATGAACTGGGACCAGACATACAGTAGGTCAGGAATTTCATCCCCTTATGTCAGTAAGAGCATGTTGTTCATTTAAATTGCTGGAAAAGCTTTTTCTCTGGAGCCACGAAAGGCAGCAAGAAAGATTCGCCTTACTTAGGCATTTACAAATGGGATAAAATAGTTTTCTGACAGATTTAAACGCACCTCTTATACATGTGACATGTGAATTTACTGTATGCTTGTTACAGAGAATTTCAAACTGAGAAAGAAACACTGACACTCTGCTAGTGAAACTAAGTGGGCATAATTAGAAGCTAAGAAGAATCCACACCAATAACTCACACAAGACTTCTATATGTGGAGAATTTTCAATCAAAATCACACCCTGAAAAAGAATCACATGATGAAATCTAGAATAAGCATATTTAACAAAAAACTAAAATAACACTCTAGATATTAAAAACAGAAGCTCACCTTAAAATAGCAAATAAGGTAAATATTGGATTGCTTGTACCTAAAAATCATTAATTATGATGATGTAGAGCAGTGCTGAATTGTATCTCCTGATATTTATAAAGTTAAAAGTGTAGCCCTCAAAAGTCACAGCTTTAAGATTTACCTGTTTCTCAGTTTTCAAGTTCATTTTCTCCAGTGTATTTAGTCAAGTTCTGAGATGACTAAATTATAAAATTCTAAGTATGCTTCTGTTTCTGTATGTTTGTTTATGTCTGTTTTTGTTTCTACTTCTGTGAAAATTCATTCCTGAAGGCTGGAAACAATTAGGTTTTTTGGTAATTCCAATTGTTGGCTGAAGTCTCAGGGTCCTCCACACAGTCTCTAAAACCCCTCTTCTCTACACAGGCAGATCTCAGTTTTCTTAGAGAGACGTCACCCAGGAATTGTCATTTAACCTCATGCAGGAAAAGGTATTGTAATGTTCCTTCCACAACTCCTTAAGGAATAAATCTTTATCTGAGACCATCTGTAAGGACAAGTGAACAGCATTCAGGTCATAACTCAAGACTTTTGTCATAAGTTGAAGAAAAATTCGGGTCATAGCCAAGGTGTCTGTATGTTAGGTAATTCCTATGATTAGAAAAATCACAGGAATCAGAAGGAATTACACACCTCTTAAAATCTTGCTTTTATAGATATAGATACTAAACCTTTAATGTTGACCATGAAGAATGTTGATCATAAAATAAATTGCATTTAGCAAGAGAAATGTATTCATTTTAATTAATAGGTACAGAATAATGCCAATTCTATAAAAGGACAGGCATTTAAAAGAAAACTGGCATATTAAGCAAGCTAATACTGAAGAGCTTGGTGTGCTGGCTGCCTCCAGCCTAAGAAAAACTATGAGTACAATTAAAGTTCAATGAAATGGAGCAGAGAATTAGATTAAGACTGAAGCACGCAAGTATCACCCAAAGTTGCCTTGGCTACAAGTCTTTCTTTTATGTTAACTAAATGTAATGAAGATTACTATGCAAAAATGAAGTAAATACTAACTAGCAGTATAAAGTTTTGATTGAAAAATGTAATAGATTAGTGGTGTCTTCTAACGAAAATGCTAACCTATGAGTTGCCTTGGGTAAGAAAAGAGAGAGTATTAAGCCCATCACCAAGACAGCTCCTTGAATTCTGTCATAGTTTATATTTCTTTATTTTGATACAAACAAGTTCGATGTGATGCAAATGTATTTGGCCTAAAATAACGATATGGCACAGGATTTTGGAATGACAAAATAAGGTTAGTTTTTTGGTCATATTTGGGGAAAATTAATTTATTTACCAGTAGTTGTAACCTTGTTACCTCTTGAGATAAAATCAACAGTGGGAAATCAGCTCACTTCTGAAAGATTCTATCTTCTGTAGAATATTAACCTAATGCCGTTGTCATAGCTATCTACTAACTCCAAACATGGTTTGATTTTATAATCTACTCTTCTAAATGTTCTAGGAAAGAGCCTGAAATTTTACAATTGTTTTCAGGATCCATAAACAAGGAACCAAATAATAAATACATAAATACTATGTATACCATTCTAGGAAATTTAAAGAATATTAAAAATGTATGACAGTAATGAATATATCAGTTTCTTTTACCCTTGGTTTGTCATTCACTTTTTAAAATGCCAGGTGTCTCAAAAAGTGACTTACCTGGGCCATCATGGGTTTTGCAAGATATTTCTATCTGTAAAAGGATGAGAACAGTAGAAAATAGAAAAAATAGTTCACAGAAGAAAGCAAAGTGGATTTTTGGCCCAAATTCATTCACTGAAATTTCTTACTTTCTTACTCTACAAATTTGAGACTGCTCAGACTAAGACAAGCCACACTGCACCTTTGTGTAGCTATGACATCCTTCCCTCACAATGAGCCACAGATTCCTATTTATATCTTATCACTACAACAAAGAGATGGTTTCTATCTTTGTTTTTCAAAGTGGAAAAAAATGTAAACTTGATAATGCCATGTGTAGCAGATACTATCAGTGGCCTCTATGTGCCCCATGCTATTACATTTACTTAGCTATTTATGGCTTGCTTTTGCCAGTGTGTATACAGATCTGCCCAAAGATACTGGTCGAAGATCTTGTGCAAGGCAGTGTCAGGGCTAATACCTTCATTAGCAACCTTCATGAACAATGATGGATCCCAGTGGATAAATTCCTCCACTTCTTTGACCTTCAGAAGGAAACTTCTGAGTAACACTTAATGTCCTCTTCTAACAACTCTGAATTCAATGGAGATCCAGATTCCTAGGGCACTAATTGGCTCATGCAAACATCCTGGAAGAGACCTGTTCATTTGCTGTCACACTTCTTGTTATGGGTTGAGAACTGGTGGTCAACTTAACACCATCTGGATTACATCAGCATGCATTGAGTGAAGATGCTCCACCTGAGATGAGTTGCCAGGATAAATAGGTGGAGAAGAAGGGGGTTATTGAGAGGGTTGAGGCATTAAGGAGGCATTGTGGGTTCTCCTACGAGTTGCTGTCTGAGCTGTTGATTTTCCTGAAGAAGCTTTGGTTCTCACATTGAGCATTGCTTCCCAGCACTGGAGGGGAAGATATGTGCTGCTTGGTCTCTAGGATGAACTCATCATGCTGCTTCCTGTCACGTACCCAACTGTGCTTGTCATCAGAGGAACTCTGGGCCTCCGGGTCGCTGAGGACAGCTGTGGTGTCTTTCAGGATAGCCCTGGTCTTTGTTGTGAGTGTGACTTTTCAGCTGTAGTGTAGAACCCTCATCCCACTAGCACAGCTCCTTCATCCTGCTGGCATAGACTTTCTGGCTCCACCGCTGACCCTTGGGTCTTCCTGGCACGTATCCATAAAAGAGACTGGCGTGAGTCCTTCTTGTGGGCTCTGGACTTCCAGTTGGACTTGTGGAGGCCTTGTCCTGAGCTCTGGGTTTTTATTTGGACTCATGTGGGACATTGCTGTGGGGTTTAGGCTCTTGAATAAATAATCTCTTTCATGTTACCGATAGATTTCCTGCATTTTCTTGTGTTAACTTCCGGTGACCATTATAAAAATATTATAAACTCCATGTCCTAATCCTAGTTGTTCTCTGTGTACAATCCCTGACTACAAAAATGTAAACTTGATAATGCCATGTGTAGCAGATACCATCAGTGGCATCTATGTGCTCATGCTATTACATTTACTTAGCTATTTATGGCTTGCTTCTGCCAGTGTGTATATGGATTTGCCCAAAGATATTGATTGAAGATCATGTGCAAGGCAGTGTCAGGGCTAATACCTTCATTAGCAGCCTTCGTGAACAATGATGGATCCTAGTGGATAAATTCCTCCACTTCTTTGACCTTCAGAAGGAAACATCTGAGTAATGCTTAATGTCCTTTTCTAACAACTCTGAATTCAATGGAGACCCAGATTCCTAGAGCACTGGTTAGCTCATGAAAACACACTGAAAATAGACCTGTTCATTTGCTGTCACATTTCTCCACTCACCTACAATGTTCCCTGAGATTACGTTTCAGAATCGCTTGGTAATTACTTTTGAGAAAAGTATAGTGATATATGCTTTCCAACCTGGCTTGAAAGAGGGCACAGAATGTGGGTTATGGTGTTTAAGGAATGACCCACAGCAAATAAATTGTTAAGAAACTGAAATTCAACTTCCTAGCTGTCATTGTTTCACTAGTGGCTGCCATATATACCACAGTTCATGCCTAGAGAACAAGTGAGTACTGAAGAAGGGAGATCAAAGTAAACCTCTGTACAGTCGTATGGAAAATGAATGACTAAGGGATGGAACAGCAACCTTTTCATTGTGAGGAAGCTATGACAGATAACGGCTTCTTGGAGCTAGTGTTGTTACCAATCAGGTACTTTTTCAACCCTCACAGTCGCCACCATTTCTCACACATGGGGTGCAATAGTTTTGTAATTTTACTAAACCTTTTTAAAAAACTGTACGTTGCCCTTTTCATGCTGGGAGTGAACCCAAGGGCTTTACACTGAGCTACTTATCCAGCTCTTTTTAAATTTTAACTTTTAATTTAATATAGGATATCCTCAAGGAGAATGTATTATACCCTTGGCTGAAATTTGTGATCCTCCTAAGAATTGAAAGGAAAATTATGCAGTACCATGGCTGGCTACTTTTAAATAATTATAGACTCACAAATATTAAAAATCATCATGAAGAGGCCCTGAATATCCTTCGGCTAGTTTTCCTCAACAGAAATATGATTTATACCTATAGTATAACATCAAAACCAAGAAATTAAAATTAGAATAATCTACAGTTTTTAATTAAATCTCACCATTTTTGCACACACTAAATTACATGTGTATGATGTGAGCTATTCAGTTCTATAGCCAGAATAAATTTGTTTAACCAACACTACAACCAAGATACAAAGTACTTTATTACTCAGAGATTTCCTCATGCTTCTTTTTCACCCCCATGCCCATCCATTCCCAGTATTTTAGGATTAGTTTTATTTCACTTAGCATTATTCTTTTGTGAGTGCATTGGGTTGTTGTGTGTGGCAATAGTTCATTTCTACTGCCCATTCATAATATTATACAATATGGATATACCAAAGTTTCCTTAACCATTCATGTTTTAGAAGATATTAAGATAGATCAAATGGTATGTGGCTAGTTTCATAAAAAATTCCTAAACTGTTCCCAAGAGTGGGCATATCTGATAAAGCATGAGAATTATCAGTTTTTCTGCTTCACCACCAACACTGGATGGTATACTGTGACTAAAATTTTCAGCAATTTCCATAGAGGTTTTATCTTTTTAAAAGTTTTATGACATGGAAAATTATACTTAGTTGTCTACATGAGTAAATAAATTGGATATTTTACATGTTATAAAAGAAAAATACGTGTCTTTTTTACTATACTTATGTAACTACAAAATAATGGAAAAAGATATAAATTAAATAAGGGAAAATTTTAAACTCTATGCTAAATGATATAAATTGAAATTTGTGCGCTATTATTTACTAATTGTGGAACTTTTGGTGTATTACCTTATGTTTACCAGTTATTTTCTTAGCCCTTGGCACTTATTTTCACTACATTTTGCAAGACATAAATAATTGATTTTTCTAATCAAGGATATATATTTAACAAAATAATACTATTAAATTACTTATAAACACTAGAGGTCCATTGGTATAAAATATTTCATATGGATTGGTCACATAAATTTGTAATTTGTGATACTGGGAATGATACTGTTGGTCCTATAGGGACGCATAATTTAAATTCAATTTGACATGCAGTACAAAAAACTGTAGATACACATAACCACAAACAAGAAGCAATAAATATTTTTATAGTAAATACACCAGAGAAGAAATAAGAAATTCTGCTATAAGACATCAATTTTCTTATATTATTAATAAGTATTAAGTAAATCGACTGAAACTCTACAGGAAATTTTAATTATTTTTAATGCTTTTTAGGTATATACATGAACCACACCAATAACAATGAGAAGACTACTAATTTTGGAAGCAAAAAATTTAACATTCAGATTTATTTTCCCATATGGACAAAAAATAAAGCAAAAGAACCTGCTTTTCAATTTGTACAACTCCCATATAGTACATAGTTTGGGCATTTGTTGAGAAGTCACCCAGAAAATTGCAAATTCTACTGAAAAAGCAATATCAGCTTATTTCAAATGCTGAGCTAAGAGATTTTATAGTCAATAGAAGAAACAGGTGTTTTTTTTCCTTATGATAGCAGTACTCTAATAACTACATAAGCATACCAAAGTAAAATATTTTATTAATCCTAAATAATTTTAATGATTATGACAGAATGGCCAATTAAAGGTAATTTGTTTTGCTCATGTTCTAAGGTAACATGGGGAACTTTAGCAATTATTTTCATTGTAAAATGTCAGTTAGTTCCGTGTATCAGTGCCTTTACATTTTCTTAGAATATGTAAAATGCATTAGTACGTGAAATGTTACATCAATCTCATTCTATTAACTGTTCCCATAAACTTTTACATAGAATGTTATTGTGGAACATTTTTGAGCATATTTTATGCTGAGTAAATAGTCAATAGCATTATGTGTTCATTGGAATATCCTTTTCTCACTTAGTTTTATGATGGTGTCACATGACCACTTAGCTTAAGGAAATAAAGAAGTTAATACATTAAAAACAACTTTGATGCACTTAAATATTCTAAATGATGTATCTGAAATTCATTCCATCCATTGCATTCAGTTATAAGACAGTATGTCTCAGATTGTGTTACGCACAACTTCATTTTTATTATCTGCATTTATTACACTTTTTACTAAATCTATTCATTGGACTTTTCTCTACATTTTATTTTGTACCCGGGATCATACTCACAACCTTGCACTTGCTAGGCAGGTGCTTATCCTGTTGGCCTATATCTCTGATCCTCATTGGACTTTTCTATTTCTTATTTATTTTCTATCCTATACCTCCATTTCTTCCTTCTTGGCCTCCAATTCCTGAGAAACATAAAATTCTCTTGCCTCATCTTCACACTTGTGCATTTCTACATTCCCATATTTTAAAAAATAAGTTTTGTCACGGTGGCCTTTATCATCCTTAATGTCTTTTTGTGGTAGTTAAGGTAGTTACTGTGATTTTTCTTTCCTACAGAATAATTTTAATGGTTATGTGTTATATTTTTATAAGCACAATACAATTAACAAAACTCCAACTGGTATATATTTATTAGTTTCATTTTTTCAATATTTTAAAATAATTATAAAACAAATTCAACATATACTTCTTATTTCATTTTAATGGAAAATTTTTAGAAACATAACATTTGAAAATCACAACAATTTTCTAAAAGAGGGTTTCTCAGAACAGTTTTAGAAATTTAAAACATTCATACATAGAAAACAAACACAAACAAGTACAACCATCCATCAATGAGTTAGTCAGCTCATTTTTACTCCACACTTGCCAATCTTGGACATTGTAGTTTTTTACTAAATATACACCTGGGACATAAGACCATTTATTTCAACATTTATTTGTACTTCTTCATTATTTTGAGTTTAAATGTTCTTTACATACTATTAATCATCCAATATTTATTATTCTGTGCAAAGTACAGCGTAGGTAGCATTAAAAACAGTATTGCGTTGAGCATTTCAAAATACAGAAAAAATGTTGAATGTTTTCACTACAAACAACTGAAAAATGCTTGAGGGGATAGGAATGTTTAATCTGACATACATGTTACACAGAGTATAAATATATTGAATCATTACATGGTGTCCCATTAAAGTGTACACATTTTGTTTTCATTTATTGAGTTTTTAAAGAATAGAACTCTGGAATCTGTCTATGTAGGTACATTTTTATTTCCAAAGAGTTAAAAAATTCTTAGTAACATTATTATACAGCAATATGCTATAAAGATCAATTAGAAATCTAAAGAAATATTCCATTAATGGATTATGTTTGTATGGTTTGAATGTTGGAGGTTAACATATAAGATAAAGAAAAATGAAGAAATTATAATTCATGAATTAATATATGGCCCTCAAATTAAGTGACATGTAAATAGATGAACAATTAACTAATGGCAGAATAGGTCTAGGATAAAATTTTCTCTAAGAGGTGGGACATTTCACATGAGATTTATGCACTGGGGAAGATTCTATTAGTTTTTTTCAAGTATCAAACCTCTAAATATTACCATATTTGCACAGTTATAATATATTTATGTCTATAATAAAATACATACTGCATAACTCATCCATTATGATCCATAGAGAACAAGGTTTAATTATGATGAATTATGTACTAATGAAACTAATATAGTAAAACAAAATCAGCACATAATTCTAATCAATGAGATTTGTATTCTGTATTGTAAAGTCCAGATAAATGTTATACTTGTATCAATGAGCTGTTATCAAGAAATGAGCAAATGAAACAAATTATTAAAGATGTGACACAAGAGAATTTAAATATTACACAAATTTTCCCTTTTCCAAACCTTTATCCACTTTAAATTGTAGCATCCACTTTAAATTGTTACCTCTTACATTCAAATATCTATCTAAGCAAAAGCGGCTTCCCTCCAAAGTTGCTGTACCATTCTGTTCCATGCTTGTCCGCAAATATCCCATGGCAGAAATGTGGCAGGTTGCAACGGAGAAATTAACAAAATGCATACAGTACTCTACAATGCAAAATTTAACTACAAATTGCATATAGCCTCTTTAATTTTATGAAATATCAAAGACATGTATGAAATGTCACATCTATGAAATTCACAGATTATACATCTATGCAATCTAGTAGTGAGAGCCCTAGTATTTCACGAAAGGGCAGAGAAAAACAGAACAACCTGTCTAGGCATTTCTGATTGTCATTAAAGATTTAGGCTCTGGTCCCACTGAATTCTAGAAACTGTTTGGGAGGATTAAATCAGAAGCATTATCTTTGATAAAACAGGTTAGAATAGAAAAAGGAAGTATCCAAGTTTGTTTGTAAATTTGCAGGCAGAAATTATGGGAAAGAACTAGAAGAGCACACTAGAGCTGAGACTTTACCCAAGGGAGTGACACCGGTGCCATCCTGGGTTGCACCTGAAAGACAGTCAGAGTTTATCTCATGGCTCTTAACGATGATGAGAGGAAGTTCATATACATATGTGTGTGTGTGTGTGTGTGTGTGTGTGTGTGTGTGTGTGTGTGTGTAGTGTGCATGCTCATGAAACCTAATGCTAGGTTGGCCACTCTTCCACTGAGCTGTGTATCACTATTGACCTTTCCGGATTGATGAGTGGAAGATTAGATTTCTGAGGGCTGAGTCCAGGATTAGCTAATTTCATGACCAAAGGAAAATGGAAGAGGGTGTGGCATAAGAAAGCTGCTCACCCATGGTAGCCAAGAAGTAGAAAGAGATGAAAGAAGTCTTGGGCAAGATTAGCAGCCTTCCTCATCACACCCCCAAAGACCCACCTGTGCCAATCAGGCTCTAACAGCACATTCAGCCATAAAATTATGAGTTAATTAATCCCCCATGATATGATCAGCTTCAAAGAGCCCTGCCTCTAAACACAAGTGACTTGGGGAGGGTATTTTAGATCTAAACCATAAGAACACCTATATATGGTTTGGAGTAAATTTGCCCTTGCTATATTTTAAGCTTCATAGAAAAATAAATTCAACAGATAATAAATATTGAATCAAGCAAATTTATTACCAATTGTAATTGTATGGTGAATCATTGCAAGGGCAATTTAAAGCAAAGAGGCTCCAATCGCCAAAATCTACTCAAATATAATCAAATGTGAATGTAAGAAAAGACAGTATCTCAAAGTGATTCTAAGAATTAGACATATAAGACCCTTTGTTTTCATTTTGAATAGCTACAAGTCACACTAAACATGATTGCACATTGCTGCCTTGGAAGAGGTAAGTGCCCTCATTTCTCTTTGGGATGGTGGTATATAAGGAGGTGTAAATACCACCAATGTTGTCACTATAAGTACATTTTTATATAAAATGTGATAGTTCTTTTATTACATTTTTGGTAACTATAGAATCATTTCTTTTCCAACATGGCCTATCAGTTTTCTAAATCAGTCCTCTAGTAAATCAGTAGTATGGTTTTATTTTTTCAATGCAGTCTTACTGTTCTTATTGATTACTTTTGGAAAGCAAGAATCTACAAATTGCATTAGCTGAAAAGATCAATGGCCCATTAGACCGGCATTTTATAAAGACCTCGGCTAGATGCTTCAGTGCAAGGCCGGAAAAAAATTACCTTTCATAAAGTGCCTGTCCAATTGTTCAATATTACACTACAGGGGAAAATCTTTCCTACCTCCAGCTGGTTATCATTTTATGTTTTGAAGCACAAGGATTGATGGCCCTTGTAATTTTAGCCTGCCTGGTAAAACTGCACATAGTTTATTATTTATATTCACATAAATGCCCATTCTATTGTTTTACTCTTCCTAAGATCCTGGGCATCATAACTTTCAAAAGTAGCGGGCTTCAAAAAACACTGTAAAAATGATTACTAAGGGAAACAAAATTTTGTAAATTAACTGAAGCAAAAATATATACAAACAAGATGAGTCCACCTGGCATTAGGGCATTTTAGATCATCTTACTCAGAATTATAGACTTACACAGTGGGATCCATAGAAGGAAACCATGGAAATGTTTTCCATAATGATATCATTTTTCTCCATTGCACTTTTGTTGAGACAATGTGACCTTATTCTTTTGTCCGATCCCTTCCCTGTCTTGTATTTATATTTTTACCATCTTTCCACCTGATACTAGAGTTAGAATTTAATGGCCATGGTCTTGGAATTGAAAATCTGGCATGTGTCAGTGGCCAGCTTTGTGGTATTGGAGAAATCATTTTCCTCTAATGAGTTTCATCAGTATGCCAGGCTGTGCCAACTGTATCATGTGCAAATACCAACACATTTGTCCTACCTAGATTCTCAAGGGATTTCTTTAGCAATAATTTTAGATTATAGTTAATAATGGCAAATAATTGAATGGGTCACATAATTAAGTGTAACAGTATTCTTAAAATTATAAAACAGTCACACTAGACTAGGGATATAGCTCAGCAAAACAAGTGCCCCCCTGACAAGCTCAAGGTCCTGAGTTGATTCTCGGTTCCATCCCTCCCAAATAAAATAAAATAAAAAAATAAAATAAAATAAAATAAAATAAAATAAAATAAAATATTCATCACCCCAAAAGTCAAATCAACAGCTTTTGGCATCCCATCAAAAATTACAATAAATGCACAACAGTAGGAAACCAATTCATCATGAAGAGAAAGTAAATTGACAGAACACAAAGGCATTAAATATTATTACAACTCTTCCATACATTCTAAAGGATAGAACAAAAGATAAGTATGTGAAGAATAGATGTAACAACCTCAAAATCGGTCTGGTGTGGTGGTACATTCAGTTATCCCAGCGTTCTGAGAAACTGAGGCAGATAGGTTAGAAGTTGAAGCCCAGTGTTGGCAACTTAGTGACTTGGTGAGACCCTGTCTCAATATTATGAAAAATAATTTAAAAACCTTGGGATGTAGCTCACTACAAAATTCCTGGGCTCAACCTCAGCACAGAAAAATAAAATTAAATTTTAAAATAACTAAAGAAATTAATAATGGCAGGTGGATTGAGTTACACATCAAACTCCTCTGTTTCTTCCCCATTTCCATCTTTTTAGATATTTCATATAGTATAATCTATGTCTTCAACTCACAGGAAATCTCTTGTAGGTAATTTTGATGAAATCTTGTTATTTTATTTCTGTTCATCTCTGATCCTTTTATGATGCATCTACTGAAGTTCACGTAAGGGAAATCCTACAGCTTTTTCTGCTGTTACTTGACACCAATTCCACATTTTCCTATCCTAGAAGCCTGCTAAAGAGTTTTAACAAAGCTCTGAGACCAAGGTTGTCCATGGAATGTTTCTCATCTGTTATGTTAAAGGTTGAATTCGATGAACTCTTAAGAACTTGTATATTCTTTACTTTATATGCTGCCGTTTCAATGTAATGCATAGTCCATGAGATTTTCTAATTAAATATTTATCATTTGATCAATAATAGTCAGTATATACAAGGAGTATATCATGAAGTACTCATACTATATTTTACAGAGACAATATATGTTGCAAATTATTCATCAATCATTTTTGTCTCTCAGATAAGATATTTCATTGCTGTTAATAGAGAAAGATTCAAAGGTCAAGCCAGTTAAACAACGGAAAATAACCACACATTACTAGAGAATACTTTAAGGAAAGTTGTTTTTTTTTTAAAACTATTTTGTTTTTCTTCCCTTTCCATTGGTTGCACAGGTATATTTTGAAATTAGATATCTGAATGGTAGGGAAGAAGAAGAGAACAAACTTTACTCTCATGAGAAGCGTGTTTTCATCCACATGGTGTATGTGAAAGTTATTGCTTAATGATCAGCGCATGCCGAAGGCTTCAGTAAGCTTTTCAGGTGGTATTTTTGACACTGGTAGTTGGAGGAGGCTCAGCAACAATAAACTTTCAATCTTTTGTAGAAAGCTGTAAGGACATATTTGAGTAATTTTAAACAATAGGAAAGAAAACATTAAAACTCACCCAAGTGTGAAAGAAAAGAAAGGAATACACGTTACACAGTTCAGATCTTCTTACAGCTACAATTAAATAAAATAATTACTTTACTAAATTTTAAATCGGCTGCTCATATATTAATTAATTTGGAAAGTATTTTCAATAGTTTTTGGTAGTTGACGGATAGATACAAAATAATTTTCTTTTAAAACTTCTTAGCTGAATAATACCATATCAAATTATTCTACACATTGGTTTAAAAACTATTTGTGTTTGAGGTACCATGGAAATCAAAATACAGAGAGGAAGAGAAGGAAAAAGAATGTGGGGAAAGGAAGAAGAAGAGTAGTTGTTAAATATGTACATATAGAAATGATTGTTTTATGAATTTGATTTTCATGTTTTGATATACAGTGCTGATGTGTGACCACTTCTTGTCTAGTGATTTCCAAAACTGATGATTTAAAATTTCTCCATGTATAAGAATAATTTAGAAACTGGTTTAGAACATAGTTCTACAGCTGCTATCACAGACAATTATATTAATGTGATATAGGCACCATTTGCAGAACATTTAAAAAATAAGTTCTTTTGAAAAACATTATTAAAACATTACTAGCAAAACTAATAAATTATGAAATAGATTCAGTGGGAGGAAAATAAAGACACAGTTTGAAACATTCTCAAAACATACATATCCACTGAAGTTGTGTCTGAAAATTGGAAACCTGTGACAGTAGGTCATGTAGATTTTGAGAAGCTTGCTAGAGATAGATGAAGTGGTGAGAAAAAAATGGTACAAAAAATGTTAGGGAATTCCTTAAAGTAAGTGAAGATGAAGATTTATTGTAAGAAACAATGCTTTTGGCCAACTCAAACACTTATTTATTCTGTGTTACATTTTTGGAATTGTTCTTTCAATCTGTCTGAAAGACTATTTCCTATTATGAAAATCTTATAAAGTAAAATCAACAAAGTAAAAATCTTATAGATATGTTTAAATTATAAAGTTGTGGGCTAGGGGGTTAGCTCAGCGGCATAAGCACCTGCCTTGAAAGCAGGCAGTCGTGAGTTTGATCCCCGGTACCGAGAAAAAGGAAAAAGACAAATAAATAAATAAAAAGATGAATTATAAAGTTGTACATTTTGCCTTCACTTTCTATCTTTAGTCAAGCAAATTATACCAACATAAATTCATCTCTTTCAACAGCATTTAATACTAAATAAATGGTGCTAGAAAAATTAGCTCTCCATATGCCAAAAACTAAAATTTGACCCTTGCTTATCACCATCTACTAAACTAAAGTCAAAATGAATTAAATATCTAAATATCAAAATACAAACACTAAATCTATTGGAAGAAAAAGGAGATAAAAATCTTGAAGACATAGTGGTAGGTAGATAATTCATGAACAAGAATCAAATTGCATGGAAAATACTTCCCAGAATCAATACCTGAAATCATGTCTTATCAACGAGTTTCTGAACATCAAAAGAAATCTCCAGTATAGTGAAAAGTAAACCCACACATTAGAAAAACAAGTCTTACTGAACTGTCCTTCAGACAAAGGACTTCTGTCTAGATCTCATAAAGACTTTTAAAAAATCAGATCCCACAAATTCAAAGACCCAATTCAAAAATGAGCATCTGAGATGAATACACAGTTCTCAGATGAAGAAATACCAAAGGCAAATAAATGCATGAAAAATTGTTCTTCATTATTAGTCTTTAAAGAAATGCAAATTAAAACACTGAGATCCATCTACTCCAGAAAGAATGGCCAGGATCAAGAAAACTACCAATAACAAATGCCGGAGAGGCTCTAGGGGAAAAGGAACTCTTTTGAACTGCTGGGAGGAGTGTAGACTGGTGCAACCACTATGGATTTCAGTCTAGAGATTCCTCAAAAATCTGGGATTGGAAGTGCCATTTGACCCAGCCATTCCACTTCTGGGCATATTGCCCTAAGAACTGAAAATATCGTAACACCATGATATATGTACACTCATGTTTATAGGAGCACAATTTGTAATAGCCAGATCTTGGAAACAAACTAAATGCTCATCAACTGAGGAATGGATAAAACAGTTGTATTTTTATACAATGAGTACTACTCAGCTATAAAGAATGATCTCATTGAAATATTTATAAATAAATGGATGCAACTTGAGAAAATACTCATAAGCAAAATAAGTCAAACTCACATGTAGAAATACCAAATAGTCTCCCTAGTGTAAGAAATTGTGAGTACGTAAGATTTTATGGTAATCATCATTCCTCATTACATTGCTTTGATGACTTATAATGTTTTCATTCATTAGTTGGAATTTTTTTTTCTGTTTTGTTTGATTTTATTATGTGTGATGGTATGAATAGCTACTTTGGAGAAAACAAGACTTTACGATAGACATTGCTGATTTAATATCATCTTGATTTGAAGTCCTAACATGCTTTTGTTCTTTTGGTTCTATTATGTTGTGTGTTATTGGATTTTATTATGTGTGGTAGTATAAACAAATTTTTATGTACAATGAGATATCTAGTAGCCTTTGTTCATATTCTGTTATTTGGTTCTGAATTCCCTTTAATACTTTCATTCCCTTGAATGGTTTTATTCTATTTTGTTTTTTTTTAATTTAATTGTATGTGAAGGCCTGCTCAACTATTTCAAAGAAAGAGATATTATGGTAACTACAGTTGATATTCAGTTGTCTTGTGAAATGCTGTGTTGCTTACATTGTTCTGCTCTGATCTGTTTTGTTCTGTACTCTTTTGTTTTATTCTCTTTAAAATAAAATAAAATTATTTACTTTTTATTATGATGGGTTATGAAATTACTACCACCACCTCCAATTTACAAAATTATTATGAATTATAATGATAATTATAATCACACAGTACAGAAAGACTCAGTTTGATTCTTATGAGGCTTGAAGGTGCAACAAATTAATTTCTAAGATTAATATTCCTTATCTTTAAAAAGGTGATAATTTTAAATCCTAGTGTTTTCTATTTACCTAAAATTATATATTTTATATATGTATATGTGTATATATATATATATATGCATTCTTGCTTCATTGAGCTTCTTTTGTTGAATTTTACAGATAATGCATTTTTCATACTTTGAACATTTCTGGCATCCTTACATCAACATATACCTGCATCATTTTCCAATATAGCATGTGCTTACCTCATTTCTCTGTTAGATTTTACTAATTATCAGAATGTTTGCAACTTTACTGTTGTATTTTTATTTGATGATCTGTAACCAGGGTTCTTTGATTTTTACTGTAACTTTTAGAGGGCTAAAATGATTATACCCACAAATCATGCTGAACTTAGCTTATAGACTTTTTTTTTTGGTACCAGGGATCAAAAATCATGACCTTTGATTTGTCACGTTGGTGTCGGTGTCATGCTACAGAGCTATAATCCTGGCCCAACACCCACAGACTTCTGTGACTGCTCCACTGACCTGCCATGCCCCTCTGTTCCTCTCCTGTAGCCTCCTTGTTCCATGAGACACACAAAACAATTAAATTGGATAAATTAATAGCCCTTATATTGTTGGAGTAAAAGGGACTGTGACTTAATATAATTAAAAAAACTAAACCTGATAAACCTTAGCAATGAAGGCTTGTAAAGAACCGAGGTCTCTTCTTAGCCAATTAATGAATGCAAACGAGACATTCCTGAAGGAAACTGAAAGTACTATTCCTGTGAGCATATGAATGATAAGGAAGTAAAAGAAACTTACTGCCCATTCAGGGAAAGTTCTAAGTTCAGCATTCAAACCAAAGCCAAATCCAGAGCAGGACCAATCTCCCTTTAATTGTTTGAAGACTGAGAACAGTGACAAGGTTAATAGAAGAGAATTCTGAAACCGGCAGAGACTGGTTCATGAAGTGTAAGAAAATAGGCTGTCTCTATAAGAACTATGTGTGAAGTGAGATAGCAAATGTAGAAACTGCAGTAAATTTTAAAATATTTAAACAAGATAATTGACGCAGTTAGCTACGTTCATCATACATGCAGTGATGATATCGGAAGAAGACACCATTTAAATTGTAACAGACAGTGCACTCCCACCCTGTTTACTCCAGTTTCTTAGTTGTCCAGGTAATAGTTCCAGTTCCAGTTGCTCTTGTCTCTTAGAATTGGCTGGTCACTGTGATGCATAGCTGGCCACTATGATTTACATTGTATAAACCAATCTGCAACTGACAAGCCATTCTGCTTCTGACTTCCTGCTTGCTTATACCCTACACAAGTTAGACCGTGAGAGGTCAGGGGCTGATATTCTGGAAATGATCCCCATCAGTGCCCATTGACGTAAGTAAGTCTGCTTCCAAATCCTCGGTGTTGTTTTGGTGTTTCTGCTTTTCATTGCACAATTACTACATCTAAAGAGAAGGCAATACCTGATTCCAAAACTTCAAAAGACGAGGGATCTCTTATGTATGGGTAATTACCAATGACTTTAATTTGAGGCCATTTTCCATTTACGTTCTAAAACTTCTAAAGCATTTAAGTATTAAACACAACCTACTTTCTCTGTGATTTTTCTTTCCTTCCTATTTTTTTTTCTCTTTGGTTTTTTGGAGACAGGGTCTCACTATGTAGTACAGAGTGTCCTTGCACTTGCTTATGTAGCTCAGGCTGCCTTGGAACTCATGGTGATGCTCCTGCCTCAGCCACCTGAGTACTGGGAACACAGGTGCTCACCATCACGTCCATCATGTGGTGTACCTTAAAAGGAGTAACAACGTCTAGATGACAGCATATCTGCTTACCGAGTGGATTGCTGAATATTTTAAGTGCACTATAGGGAACTACTGTCTGGCAAAAAGAATTAATTTCAAAATATTACTGCTCAGTAATAATGTACTCAGTCACCTACACATTCTGACACATGTACAGTGAGGTTAATGCTGTCTGTATGCCTGTCCACACATCCATATGCAGCCCAACACTCGCAGGGTAATTTTAAATTTCAATCCTAGTATTTAAGAGGTATGTTTGGTGCATAAGGCATTAGTTTTTGTAGACAGTGATTTCTCTGAAGGATGAGAGCAAAACTTCACCATTTTACATCCCACTTATAACATTCCTGATTCATTAGAAGAGGTTACAATTTCAACATGTACAGCAGTTAGGAAGAAGGCAATGTCAACCCTCAAGACTAACTTTGAAAGTTTCAAGATTTCAATGAGCTAAGTAACTGCAGTTGTGGTAGAATATTCAAGGACATTAAAAAGAGCAGAGGAGCCTACACATGTAAATAAATTGTTTCAAGGTCACCATAAGCCATTAAAAATGGAAGAAATGTTTTACAGAGAGTGAAGAAAATAGTCTCTTGATACGTAATACACGCATGTTGAAGATGATGCAAATATTGTAGAAAAGATTGGAAAGTTTACTTAAAATTAGTTGATTAAAACAGCAGTGGTGTTTTAGAAGAGTGCTCTTATTTTGAAAGAAGTCTTGTGAGTAAAATACTATTAAACAGCATTGCATGACATAGTAAAATCTTTGTGAAACAGGAGTCCATTGATGTGGCAAATTTATTTTTGCGGTACATAAATGATTCCCACATCTCCCCCAACCTTCATGGTCACTATTCTGATGGTTCAGTGGTCATCACTTTCCAATACTTTCCACAAGTCAAACACTTACAAATCACTGAGGCCTCAAGGTACTATTATAACTGTTTAACAATAAAGTATTTTAATTGAAGCACACACATTTTTAGACATGTTGCTACTGTACATTTAATAGACTGTGTTATCTATAAATGTTAGTCTGTAGTGTCCTGGGATACCAAAACTATTCATTTCAATGGCTGAATTTTAACATATATTCTACTGCAGGTTATGTAACTGAACTTTCAGTGTCTTCAAGGTGTGCCAGTATAAAAAAGGCACATTGTCACCCCTAAGGTGACATGAATTTATCTTACTCCACAGAGAACATACTTTGTTAAATATGATTTCTCATGTTAAGTGATTTTTTTGAGAACTTAGTATTATTTGTATATCTTCAAATGAATCTTAATTATTTTGCTACATGTAGCTTTGCTCAAAGACATTTAAGTAAGTTGTTGATATCCATCTTGAATCCATTATATTACAATGTTCGACAATGTATGTAGGTATACCCCACAGGACATGTACAAATTTAAAGGGAAGTTTTACTATTTAGCTTCCTAGAGTTGACTGATTTGTTTAACAGGATGTGTAGGCCCATCTGTTTTCTTGTCAATGGTTTCATTCTTCTTAATTGCTGAATAACATGACTATGTGTCCATTTGCCACTTTTTATCCACTTCTTCAGTTGATTGGTGTCTGGTATTTTCCCACAGCTTGGCTATTATTAATTGTACCACTTTAAATATGAGTATGCAAGTATGATTATACTATACTGTCTTGAATTGTTTGAGGAATAAAACAGCTGTGGTAAAACTGCCACATATGTATGGATGGTATGTTTCTCAAGTGAAAATCATAAAAATTAAGGCAGCAAGTCAATAAGTAAAAGAGAGCTGAGGAAAGCTGGAGGTGGAGTTTGAGATGAGGAAGGTGATCAGGGAGAAGGGGAGGAAAGGGAGAGAGATAATGAGATTAAAGTTACCCACATCGGTGAGATGCATAGACCAGATTTTAAAAGCTAACCTCAAAATCCTGTATTACAAACACAGAGTAATGAAAAGAATTATATAGTTTACTTCTTAAAAGGAAAATGTGTTCCTGAACTGGTCTACATATGGAAAAAAGGTGGATGTGTTTGGAAGAGTTGGATTCACAGTGACCTCTGTCTAGAACAATTTCAAGTACCCGATGACGCTACCAGTCCTTATGCCTAAAGGAATCTATGCGAATATTTAGATATATTCTGATCTTCTATGTGTTATGGAGCTAAAATTCTAGAACACAAGAGATACACAGTAAGTGAACAGTCCAGTAAAAAGTATCTGATTGTGCTTCATTTAAAAAAAAGAGTAATGTATAAGTGAAATAGAACTATTTTAAATAAAGTAACTTGAAATAAGATGATTGGTAAAGGCCTCAAAGAAAAGCTGTGTTCTGAGCAGAGAGATCTAACAAAGGTGAAAAATATCATCGTACATTTATTTGTAAGACTGTGTTACGCACAGAACACAAAGACCCTGAGTCAGGAGAACGGTTATTATCTTAATAAATAGGTGAGCAGCTAAAGTGATGGTGAACTGACTGAACTAGAAAGTAGTCAGGTTGCAAACGACAAAGTCCAGACAACACAGGGAATTGTAAGGATTTAACCTTCACTCTGAGTGAAAGGAGAGGTCTTGTGAGGGTTCTGACACACTTTTTAAAAAGCTTGCTAGCCTACTCCTTTTTGAACAGAATATAGGAAGCAAAGGGAAAAAAATAAGGTACTTAAGGGGTCAGGACAGTAATTCAGGGAGAGTTGATTGTACGTTTTATCAGGATGGCAGCAAAGCAATTGGACAGTAAATGAAACTGTGAGAAAGAAGGGGCAGGGTTTGCAGGCATGCTGAGTCTGCAGTGTGAGGGGAATCAAGGTAATCCTGATGATTCCCTTTGAAATGCTGCCCGATGAAAGTTTGAAACATACACCATTCCCATTTTAGACTGGACCTCAAAATGTAACTTTAATTAATATTTATCATCTTGACCTTTATCACATGGTTTCTTATAAAATTAAAGCTCATTAGAACTTTAAATTTCCTCTTTAGAATTTTTTCAGGGGATCAGTGCCTATTACACTGACTGCAGAGTAATTTTACATAAAAATATAAAGTACTTTATTATGAATATCACCATGATGTTGAATAGATACGATACTCTAAAGTTCTTATAGTTTATAAGACTAGGTGATAAGAAACTCTTAAATATTTTTATTTAATTAAAATGTGGTATAGTTGCCTCCACTGGGAAGTCATTTTAAATATTTTGTGTGCTTGAAATTTAACTCTTCAAATCCTAGCATAATGTTACAATTTTCAA
Organism: Cavia porcellus; assembly: GCF_034190915.1. Lineage (NCBI taxonomy): Eukaryota > Metazoa > Chordata > Mammalia > Rodentia > Caviidae > Cavia > Cavia porcellus. Next base: position 227,172,575 of record NW_026947484.1, on the reverse strand, counting down.
ATATCCTTAAACTAGAGTAAAATTTAGAATTCTCTTCTTTGAGTAAGTATGACAATCACATAACCAAAGTACTCCCAGAATGTTGTGTTTGGAATAGTCCTCTACTTGAAAAATTAAAGTTCTATCATTAACTTCAAAGACATTACTCTTTTGCCTTTAAAACACTTTTCAGGAAATAATTATATACAAAATTAGTGTCCAGTCTCATGCATCCTTCATTCCATTTTCCCAATATTGACAAAGCATAAACTATAATGACCTGCTCAACTCAGGACCAGAATATGGTTATTAACTAGTCTCTAAAATGTATCAAGTTGTCACAATTTTTATAATCTGAATTTGTGTTTTGGTGTGCACGTAGCCCTATGCAATTTTGTTCAAAACAGAGACTTGGCTAACTGTGACCAAAATCATTGCATAATGATTCCATCATTATAAAAGACTCCCCTTATACTATCTTCATAATGTCCATATTCCTCTCAATATTTCCATTTCTAGCCTTGGCAACTGCAAATGCATTCCTTTTTGTTTAGATTTCTCTTTTGAGAATGTTATGTATGTGAGTTTTTAGAATATGTGAACTTTGGATAGATATAGATTAAATATAAGGTTGGAAACAGATATACAAATGAAGATACCGATATGGAAATGTTGACAGATGTTGACAGATATTTTTTACTAAAATCAATACCGTGGAGGTCAATCTTAGCTGTGGCATGTATTGAACAGATTATCATTCTTACTGCTGAGTACTATTCTATTCTATAATTGTAACAGGGTGTTTTCTTTACCAACTGAACAACATGAGAAGAATTTCCAACATTTTGGTTTTTCTAATAAAGTCTTTAAGAACATTCATGCAAATTAGCTATACAAATATAAATTATTTATGCCTGCTAAATAACCAACAGAGTAATTACTGGGACATGAGATGACTGCTTGTTTAGTTTGTGTAAGGAAAGACCAACTATCTTCAAAAACAGTTGCAGTGGTCTACACTGTCCTCTATAGTGATTGAGAGACTCAGGTTCTCTGTGAATGTGTCACTATTTTTAACTTTTTATAAACATTTTCCTATTTTTAACTTCATCTGATTTGATACATGTGTAATATTTTAATATATTTATACTTCCATTTCTTTAAAGATCAATCATATTGAAGATTGTCTCATCCACTTATTTCCATACCTGTGTTTTGCTTTTGTTTTTGGTTTTGTGTTTTGTCTTTTCAAGGTGGGATCTCATTGTGCAGTTCAGGCAGGCCTTGAATTCACTTTGTAGCCCAGGCTTGCCTGGAATTTGCAGTGATCCTCCTACCTTAGCCTCCCGAAGTGCTGGGATTATAGATGTGTGCCACCATGCCCAACTCGATATTTATGTTTTGTGTATTCAATCTTTGCTTATATTAGTATCCATTTAAATGATGGGACTGTTGCTTTCATTGTTAGTGTTTATGAGTTATTTCTATTTTACTTTTTTTTTTTTTTTTTGTGGTTCAGGGGATCAAACTCTTGACTTTGCGCTTGCCCGGCAGGCACGTATGCAGCTGAGCTAAATCCCCAGCCAAGATATTTATATGTATTTTTGTTTGATATGTACTTGGTAAACATTTTCTACTAATTTATAATTTTAATTTCCTTCTCTTAACTGAGTCTTTCATAGAAGAAATGCTTCTCATATTGATGATTTATTATTTTGTGGTTTATGTATTAATACTTTGCTTAAGAACTCTGGTTACTCCAAGTTTCCAAAGTCATTCTCTTATGCTTCCTTTTCAAAGTTTTTTGACTGCATATTTTACACTTAAATCTGTGATAGATTTTTTTTTATTTGTTGTGTTTGGGTAAAATTACTTGTGTTTTCTTATCTGTTCTTGCTTTCTCTTACTTTGTCTATTGATGCTCAATTTTTCCAGCACCACTTATTGACGGGACACTGTTCTCTGGTTTATCTGCTTGTGTAATTTTGTCAAACATAGACTGGACAAATTTATTTTACTTGTCTCTGGGTTCTATATCCCATTGATCTTTGTGTGTCTTCTAGCTAAACCACACTGTCTGCGGGTAGTAGACACCGTATGTCTTAGCCCTCTTCTACATAATTTGTTTATAGTACTTTTGTAACATTTCAGATTTGTCTTTTTTATATTAGTCTTTCACTTACTATTTCTGTATAAAATTATGGACAAGCCAGTCTGTATTTATAAAACATTTAATTCTTAAGCTGTTTACATTTTTTTGATGACTTCTACATCTGCTATATTTTAATTGGCCTTCTGCTAGTTTGCCTATGTTAAGGCGTGTTCATATGCATGTTAAAGCATTTTTGTGATGCTTCCATTAAAATCCTTGTCAAGTTATTCCAGTGTCTATTACATTGTTGGTGGCTGTTGATTGTCTTCTTATTCAAGTCATGGTGGCACTGGCCTTCACTATGTTGAATTACTACAGACTATGCTTTAGATACTTTGGATTTTATTTCTAAGTCTCTAGATCCTCACCACTGCCATTTTCATCACCTGTCTCCCGGATGGAAGGTTATGTATGGGTTCAGGTGGAGACAGATTCGCCTCTCCCCGCTAGAGTCCATTAAAATCACTGCAATAAAAGTAGAACAACGATTTCCACTTGTCGGTGTCGCTCCCAGCCGGCAGGAAAAACACACGACAGATTCTGACGGTGTGCAACCTTGTCTTTATTTGTCTCCGCGTGGGCCCCGCGAGGCCTCTGCTCTGCCACCAGTCCTTTCTTACCGGTGGACTTTCTCTATCTCTCTCGTGCTTCTCTCTCGTGGCAGGAGAGGCATTCACTTTTATAGGGTAACAGTGGCCAATCAGTTCAAAGCGCGCGATGCGGGCTGATTGGCTAACATCAGTTGTTGCTGGGCAGACTATCTTACAGAGCGGGTTGTTTACTAAGCAGGAAGCAGGAGATAAGCGCCATCTTAGCACACTCGATGGGAGGGGTAATCTAGCTCAGGCTTTGCTCTTTCCTACAGGCCTCACGTCCGCCAAGTAAAGCGACCGGGCTCGGCCGCGGCTCCCAACATCTCCCCCTATTTTATTTATTTTGAATGAATGTATGCATCGCAGCCCGCCCTGGATCGAGTGCAGAGGCTTATGCCCTGTGTTGAGGCCCACCGTAGGCCCTTGGCTTGGACCCTGGTCGGCCGCCCCTGGGTCCGCCAAGGCCTTGAGACCCTCGTCCTTTTTCCAGGGCCAGGAGTGAACTGGACGGAACCTGGATGCACATAGGCATGCACTCATGCCCCTCCGTGTGATCCCCTCGGAGAGGCATCTAGATCTGGGCAGATTCTAGTAATCCAGCGGCTTTCGTGCAGTATGGGGTAGGGCCTGGCTTAGGTCGAGTCATGCTGGGGAGGCACGCTCTTACCCGTCATTGACTCACCTACCCTGCTGTATGGTGTCAATAGGGAAGGAGTGCGGAAGACCCACCACATCTAGACCCGGTCGTAGGCCAGTCGAGCGAGCCATGCGTAGGCCTGGGGGTCATTGTGCCCATCACGGGCTGCTGCCAGGGCAGCATGGGCAACCAGGCGTACTTGATGCCGGGCCGCCGCAAGGCGCCCATTAATAAATGATGTGACCCATCGGATCAAGCATGGTCCTATAAGCAGGAGCAAGAACAAGGAGCATAGAGGGCCTAACAAGGGTAGCACATAGGGGGGCAAGCCGTTCCAGGCCCCCAAAAAGGGATTGTCCTGTAGTTCTTTTAGGGCTCATCTTGTTGTTGGGTCTGCGGTTGGCCTCTGGTGGAACAGGCCTGATCTTCAGTCGAGGGACTTGTCGCGTCAACCTCTCTGGGACCCACAGTGGTTCTCGTCCCGGTTCCTGCGGAAAAACACAAACCGCGCCTCGGTTCCAGCTGATTACCGGATCCGGGCCCATCCATTGTCATGCCATAGATAACCGCGCCTTTGGAGGCAGGCCTTGGCTTACTCCCCCTTTTTGTTTTTTATTTTTTATTATTTATTTATTTTTTATTTTTTATTTTTATTTTTATTTTTTTTTTATCGGTACCAGGGATCGAACTCGCGATTGCCTGCTTACAAGGCAGGCGCTTATGCCGCTAAGCTAAATCCCCAGCCCCTGTTTCCTCGACCGGCGTTTCTCTCAGCCTGCTCAGCAGAGAACTCTGCGTACCATGCTCGCCAGTCTAAGTAGCTGCCTGAGGGTAGACATGCTTTTGCCAACTGGGTCCAGTCTGCTGGGGTGAGCGGCCCAGAAGACAAGTTTTCTAGCATAGCTATGGTATAGGGTGCAGTAGGACCGAAGGAAGTGACAGCACTCTTAAGCTCTCTGATCTGCTTTATCTCAAAGGGTTCCCACACATTGTGCCCTTGACCCGGGGCTAACTGCACAGGATATACTCCATAAGGACCGTAATCTATTCCTTGCATCGGTGGATCCCCTCCGGACCATCGTTCACCCCTCCATAGCCGCCCATGAAAATACCGTCCGCCCCGCGGCGCGACGTCATAGGATGGCGGTCGCGACAGAGTGGAACGGGGTGTCACTTCCTGTGCCGGCTGAGAGAAGGGCGGGTCCCCTGTGGCGGCCTCTCGGTGGGGAACCACTTCTGGAAATGAGCTCCAGGGCGGAGCGGATGGCTCTCTATCTCCTCCCCGCCAGGAGGCGCTCGGGGGTCCTTTCTCCTCTCTTTGCTTTTCTCGGGCGGCGCACGCACACAATTCACGGCGCAACTCGGCATAGGGGTTTTGGGCCTCTCGGCTTCCTGCCCCGCCTTCTAGTTCCTCCTCGCTATCTGAGTCGGAGGACTCTAGAGCTTGGGTGTCCTCTATCTTTCCCTGGATCTTCTCCCCCTGGACGGATCCCTCCCGAGAGCATTTCGATTTTGCCTGCTCAAAAGCCTTGCGTGCGTCCATGATTTCCGCGTCTCTAACTGCCGAAGGGAACCCCTTCCCCTCCCCTTCAAGGCACGCATGTATCATTTCCCACAGGGGGCGAATAGCCGGCGAAATATCGCCTCCCAATTCCGCCGAGGCGAGGTCCCCGCCTAACTTCTCCCATGACGGCAGGTTTAAATGCCCTGTGGGTAAAAACCAGGGAGCCACCCTATCTACCTCTGCTATGAATAGTTCCAGTGTTTTTTGACCTACCCTGAGGTCTCTAGCTTTTAAAAGCTTTCTAAGGGCCTTTACCAAGGGCCGTGCCTCCATGCTTGGTAAATTACCCATCCTCAACCTCTAAGGGCTGTTACTCACCGTGTGTGACTTAGAGAACCCGTCACCTACGCATGAGCCTGAGGGGAGTCTAAAAGCCCTGTAGGTGCGCGCCACCCAGAGCCCAGGTTTATCCCCTACTCACCTGTCCGGCAGCACCACGCTGGAGCGTTGCACACCACCGAGGGGAGTTATCAGGTCCCCGTACGGGCCACCAGATGTCGGTGTCGCTCCCGGCCGGCAGGAAAAACACACGACAGATTCTGACAGTGTGCAACCTTGTCTTTATTTGTCTCCGCGTGGGCCCCGCGAGGCCTCTGCTCTGCCACCAGTCCTTTCTTACCGGTGGACTTTCTCTATCTCTCTCGTGCTTCTCTCTCGTGGCGGGAGAGGCATTCACTTTTATAGGGTAACAGTGGCCAATCAGTTCAAAGCGCGCGATGCGGGCTGATTGGCTAACATCAGTTGTTGCTGGGCAGACTATCTTACAGAGCGGGTTGTTTACTAAGCAGGAAGCAGGAGATAAGCGCCATCTTAGCACACTCGATGGGAGGGGTAATCTAGCTCAGGCTTTGCTCTTTCCTACAGGCCTCACGTCCGCCAAGTAAGGCGACCGGGCTCGGTCGTGGCTCCCAACATCCACTGTTCCATGAAGATGATTATGGTGAAACTACAGCTTTCCTTCAAGCTTCATTAATACCTCCTTGGCAAAAGCAAAGCGTCAACTACAGGCTGTCTCATAAACACGCAGTGGAGATGTAAGATGAGTTCCTTGCTGAACCTGCTCACAGTAGATGATGGAACATGGATGTTTATACAGTCTCAATTATCCTTATTTATTCGTTGTGCGGGACTTTGCTCATGCTACCTCTAGAGGACATGAAGTACCAACCAGTCTGTGTTGAAAACAATTTCATTCTCCCTTGCTGCTGCCAGTGGGATAAAATTTTTTCTCTACTGGGTTCAACTAATTTGGCAGTGTGTATGCATGTTTGTGGTCAGTTGAATTGGAGATTAAGCTCCCTGCTGGGCTCTGCTAACACTGAAAACTGTTTGGATGTAGAGGAGTCTAGACTAACCCATCAGATCCTACTTCTTTTAGCCTCAAGGCTACTGACAGATGCTGGAGCTCAGTATCTTGTGCTGCCCACTAACACCAAGAGAGAAGGGAACTGGCCCAGAGCACTAGGAGCGCTTCTGCTTATTTCATTCGACTACTGAGCTCTCCGTGTGGCCCTAGAAACACTCATGGTGGAGAAATCTGAGTAGCATAGCCTGCTTTCACATAGAGTGAATACATAGCTCTTCCTCTTAGGGTCACGGAAACTGCAAGGTGGAGAGGGTTGGATTTTCCATTGGTGTTTGGTGAAAGTGGAGCTGGTATTGACAAAATGATTTCCTGTGTTTGGGGGGTGATCCTTCCAGATCATTTTGGCTCAGGGGAGCCAACTTTTCTTAAACTTTTTGGTTTCTATGTTCTGGTTCTCTCAGCAATCACGAGCTAGTGAATTGTTTAGCTTCCTGCTTGGGTATACGGGATGCCTCACATAAGAAAACTCAGAACGCAGACTGCTGTATTCTTTATCAAATTTCCTGAACACTGTCTTAGTTCTCTAAGGCTGTGACAAAAATTTCAAAATCTCTGTGGCTTAAAATTACTAAACCTCACTTCCTCTGAATTCTGGAATTCAAATCAAGGTCCACAATGTCTTTGAAGTCCCCAAAAGAGAATAGTTCATTGTTTCTTTCAGCTTCTATTCTTAGATGTTTCTTGGTTGGTGGCAACACAACTCCAATTCCTGAGCCATCTTTGCCTGGCCTTGTTTTTTGTGTCTCCTATTAGGATGTCAGTTTTTTTAAAAAAAATTTAAACCACAACAATAATATCTGTATGTCCATAATATATCCACATCTGCAAAGATTTTTTTCTAACTAAATTGACATTGTCAGAATCCAGAAGGACACTAATCAATCAACAATAACTGTGCTCAGAGACTCCTTATGTTTGTTGTGCAATTTCCAGATGTTATAGTTGTAAGAATAAAGAAGCTGGAAGAATTCAAGGTATCCTTCTTTGTCAGCACCCCATTCATTTTCCAATATTTATTCTTGCTGCCTATGTGTTCTACTAGAGACCTGCAAGTTGTAAAAGGTGTTTGCACTGTAGTGAAAGCAAAAAAATTCTCATGAGATTCTGAACATGAAAACAGGTCCTAATTAAAAAGAACATTAACCCTTGATGGTTTTTACCTTAGTTACTGCATCTTCTCTATTCAATCCATGTATCTATTATTGTTTGTCATCATTGTTGTGCTCCACAACAAACCTAAAATTTGTGGGTTAAAATAACAATTATCTATTTACTAGTGAGTACTAATATTTATTATTTATGAGTGCTGAGTATTATAAGTTTAGTTGAATAAATTTTCTGGCCTCAGATGACCTGGTATGGTTTCAGCTGGGATGACTGAAATGATTCAGCCTTAGCCTTATATTCTTTATCATCCAGATGGTCTGGATTTAAGGTGAGAGCAGACAGCATGATTGAACAGAAAATACAATTTTTTAATACACTTGTATTAGATATGCTAACCATCAGAATGACCACAACAGGTCCAAGGGCATGGCTAGTGGTCAGAGCAGGCAAGGTTATACTGTAATAGAAGCACAATATTAACATAAGAAAGGGTGTGCAATGCCATGCATAGTTCGATGTTACCCTATTCAAGAGACACAATTTCTTAGTGTCCATTGACTCACCTTACACAAAAACTTCACTAGATAGTATATTGGCCTCTCAGTATTTTAAAGGGAAGCAACTTCTCTATTGCTTGATAAATGATTTTGGTTATTACCTTTTATACAGTCCATATACAAAATATTAAGATCCAGTTCCAATCATCTGAACATTTCTTGTTTTTTGAAATAACTATGTTAAATGATCGACCTCAAAAGATACAAACTCTTCTTTTTCCGAGTCTGCTTTTCAAAATTAGATACTTTGAAGCATTCTAAAGTGCTTCAAAGGCAACTAAAAGTTTATTGATTTTTAGCCATTTCTTCAAATCAAGGAAGGTGTCTAATATATCATTATTTTAGTCAATACAGAATAAATGCCTTGTATTTGTCTTATAACGATCACGTGTTGGATGTATGGGAGGAACAGGAAACGTAAACTTGTGCATGACAAATTTCCCTTCAATGTGTTTTAAATCAGTTAAATCAGAAAACATAATTAAGCATTCTACTGAATATATTTAGATTCACACATTATGAAAGTTATTTTGCATGATATTATATATTAAGCAAAATCTTACTAGTAAGATTTTAAAGTAAAAATTTTTACTTACTAAGTAAAATTCAATATTAAGTAAAATTTTACTAATAAAATGAAATGAAACTGACATTGATTCTCTTTTGATATTACTACAACTTTTCTGAAGCAAGACAAAGCTATTGATTCAATAAACACATTATTCATTCTTTGAATAGATATAATTATATGGTATGTATTGAAAATTAAATAATTACTAGAAATATCATGATAAGCAATACTCTTCTCCTAAGAAAATGCTATAAAAAAAGAAAGACATGAATGTCAAACTATGTACATGAAATAAGAACTGTGGTTTAAGGAATATTATCAATGCAAAGTCCAGTTCAGGAGACATATTTTGAGCTATATGATCACTGGATTTGGTGCTACTTTCAAAAAAAGAACCTGCTAACTTTGTATGCAGAAATAAAGTACTTGTACTAGGATATTATGAGCAAGGAATCTTTTTTTGAACCTTAAGTGACTACATCTGTCATATTTTTGGAAGGTCAATGCTTGAGTTTCAAGAGAATATTGATATCAGTATTGGAAGATTTAATGAAAGATAAGGATACATGTCTTCCTTTTTTAATATACAGATACTATAACCAAGAAGAATGTGAGGTTCCATCTGTAACTGTTTTAGTTGTACCTAGTGTGCTTAGAAAAACTTGTGAGAAAATTTAAAGGTTATATCTATGTATCATCAATATACAGCTCATTACTTATCAATGCCATCCCAATCACCACAAAAAGGTTGTCATACATTTTGGACTGTATTTTGGTAGACACATGGAAGACATTTTCTAAAAGATTTTTTCAAATATATAATTTGATTTTGTTCAAGTTTTCAGGAGACCATCGTATATGAAGAAGCTCATTTTTTTTATAAAGATGTTTACATCATCAAGTAAAACTTCACATATCTAAGAAATTCTTGTGCTGTTATTGAAGCAACTGCACGTTATAATGTGAGTGGAAATGTCAACTTTGAGCATTACACTGAATGTAAGTTCAGGGATTAATAACATTTTAAAAAGATAGAGTAAGTTTATCCACATTATGTTTGTACTTTGTTCCTGAAGAAGTGAGTTAATTTCAGGAAAGTATACATGCCTGAAATTAGTTTGGTAATAGACTTGATTGCTGCCCTGCTTGGTGTAATTGTGAAAGGATTTGAATTCCATTTACCCCTTTCAGGAAACAAAAATCTTTTTCTGTATTTACTGTTAGTGATTTTATTCTAGCATTCATGAGCTATGACTCAAATGGATGTGAATATTTCAAAAAAAGAGGAAGAACTATGTTGAAAGCATTATTATAATTAAAATCCTTAGACAAGAAGTTACCATGATATTTAAAGTCATTATTGCTTTTTCTACTAGCTGCATATTGTGTCCTATCAAGCAAGTTTATCATTCAGTGTTGGAATTACTCCAGCTGTGAACTCTCTAATATGAGCTCCCCATTGCTGCAAACCATTTGGGAAGCCACCTCTCTACTCCCACAGTATTAAAATGATTCTTGGCAGCTGCTCAGAAAGATTTTTCTTTAGAAGAAAATTCCCTTTTTATCAAGGACTAACACCTACTGTTTTAAAGAATGCTATAAGCAGAGATTATTGTAAGCAGAACTTGTTTACATCTGTATAAAATAATTTATAAACCCATGGCTTGTTGCTCTGAAACACTTTAAAGCATGGGTACATCTGGCATATGAAGATGATGAAGCGTTACTCAAACGAAAACTTGCTTCACAGACATTAATGGATCTGACTGATAAAGCTGTGTTTTTCACCAGTTTTAATTTTTAATAGCTTTGTGTGAGTAAAACAGGGAACCAAAATGCACACAACCTGCCAGAGATTCAGTCAAATCTTGCTTTAATTTGTTCAACAATCTTACTTCAGTTATGCATTTTAAAGGTTTTGAGGCTTGTTAAGGGTTTATACAAAGTTGATCTCACTGTTTTTTTTCCCAATGTATTAGTTCTAATAATGCCAAACTGTTATTTTCAAAAAACAGCTCTAGTCAAGAGTAAAGCTTTTCATTTTTAATACTAGCCACCTTTATTTTAATGTTTTTTATATATGATGCACTATTAAAGGGCATAACTAAATTTATGGTTCTAAATTATGAAGCACCTCTGTGCCAATTTTCCTGTTACCAATTGTTAGAATCTAAAACTCCAAGACAGTCCTTCAACAAGCCAGGAGATATGTGCATGAATGATAATAGTCTCATACCAATGTAAGTTCTGGTAGCCCCTTTTAATTTGTCTACTGGAACTGCTAAAAGATGTATCTGAAAGCTTTGGCCGCCAAAGAGCGACTCGCAAAAGAATCAGTGAAGAAAAACACTAATTTGCTACAAGATTTTTAGAACTTGTGTTGTGACTTTCATCTGCTTCAGGTCGTGTCAAGCTCCTGATCCTGAGAAGTGAGAGACTTCCAGCTGGAGACCACCTTACCAGTGAGCTGGGACTTTCTAGAAACGTTCTTCGTGCTCTAGAGCCTCCTCAGAGCTGGGAGCCTTTTGAAGTCAGGGCTGCTTATCCCATGTTGGAATGTTTTTCCAATATACAGAACAAAAGGGAGTCAGCCCAAACTGTGCTTTTACATAATGCTAAGACATTATGCAGCAAGATTTTCAGTGTGAAAATTACTGTCCAATATAGTACAGAATTTTATGATGCTTTGAGAAAATACTTTGCTGTAGTCAGGGGTTGTGAGAACAATTGCAATCAGGACACAGAATTGATAATATTATTTTATGATGCTCATAGAGTTTAACACCAGAAGTTTCAGGAAATCTATCCACAACACTAAAGACCTAGAATGTTCATCCAAAAACCTGGTTCCTACAGCAATGTCCCTCATGAGTCCAGATGAAGACCCAGAACTCATAACACTGCCTCCCATGAGTCCAACTGGAGATCTCATGCTGACGAGAAGGACCCACACCAGTCTCTTACAGATCTATGCTGGGAAGGCCCAACGTCAGTGGTGGAAGCTAAAAAGTCTATGTCAATGGCGTGAAGGAGCTCTGCTGGCAGGTTGAGGGTTCTACACTGGAGCTGAGAAGTCATGCTCAGAATAAAAACCGGGAATGCCCTGAAAATTACCACAGCTGTTCTTAGTGATACGGGGTCCTGAGCCCCTCTGATGATAAGGGCAGTTGAGTACATGCCAGAAAGCCGGCAGGAGGAGTTTGTCCTGGAGATTAAACAGCGCACATCTTTCTCTCCGAGTGAGGAAGTGATGCTCAATGCAAGGACCAGAGCTCCCCAAAGTGAACCACAGCCACTCTCACCAACAAGGTCCCAAGCTCCTCTAATGATGATGGTCAAACTCACACTGGGGAAGCTAGTCATGAGAAGATCCTCTATGAGAACGAATGGCTCAAAACAGCAACAGGTAGAGAAACTCTCAATGTCCTACTTATCTTCTCCACATCTCTATGCTGGAGACTTTCTTCAGGTGTAACATCTACACTCAGAACCATGCCGATTTAATTCAGCTGGTGTTAAATTGACCACCAGTTTTTAATTCATAACATGCTTACACTATTATAGGTGTGTTTTACCAAAGTGTCTAGGCAGTACTTGTCCTTGTTAATTTCATGTAGGATCTAGCAAATCCATTCCTAGATAAATAAAGAAAATAAATAAAAATAATATAGATTTATACACATGTTTATAGGCAAATGTTAATCACATCATTATTTATAATAGTTTAATATGTGGGCCCAGACAGCTACCAAGCAGTGAATGGAATTAATAATGTGATTTATCAATACAATAGAATGACTTTCATCAAAAAAGGAATGAAATATAGATACATATTACCATAAGGTTGAACTTTAATATATTAGATAAGAGAAAGGGACTAGATACAAAAGGCCTTATTATCATGACAATGTTATATGACATATTTCAAAAATTTCAAGTTACAGAGACTAAAAGATCAATATTTATCTAATGCTAGAAAGTAGGAACCAGGAGTGACTAAAATAGTCATAAAGTTTCTTTAAATAGCAATAATTGTAGTTGATCACCAAAAAAGTTCTTTAATTTTGTTTTATTAATTAGGATCTAGCAAGAAATAGTTAAATAATATTCTAAGAGACATATCTGTACATGAAGAGGGCATTTAGATTAAGACAAATTTACACTAGTGAAGGAAAAAGCAGATATGAGGGGAAGAAGGCCCCTCTTTTGCCTCCCTAGGAAGAGTCAATGTCACTGTTACTAAGACCTAGACCCTCATCTACAGCCACTGCCAGAAAAGCTGCAAGACTTGGAGAAAAAAATTTTCTCTGTGTCCTTCTCTTTCTGATCTCATTTCTTACAGTCTTTCCAGGTGGTTGAAGGTGGATGGAAATTAGCAACGTGGAGCCCATTTTTTCCTTTTTCTGCACATAGAAGAGAAAAAGAAAGAGTAGAAGAAATGGAGCTGGAGAACACAAGCCCCAAGCTGGAACAGAAGCATTCTAGAATTCACGAGATTTCACCGTCTTCATAACAGACTCTGACTGCTAATTCATGACACACACCTCTTCTCAGTGCTCATTTTCACAGCCTTTCTCAAACTTTCTTTCTTCTATGGAGATTTTGTTTATTGCACGTACACTCAGTGATAAGGTTTTCTGTAAAACTACTGTAGCAATTATATGTTCTGGCATTCATCTCACAAGAAAAAAATTAGTTTACCAATTTTTTTGAGACAGAGTCTTGCTAGGGAATTCAGGCTGACTTTGAATTCACTATAGATGAGGCTGGTCTCAACCTCACAGCAGTCCTCCTGCCTCACTCCCCCAGTACTGGGATTACAGGTGTGCACCACCGTGCCTGGGGACTAGTCTATTAATTTTTAAATTATTTGATTAATCTTTCTATGTAAATTATAGCTTCTGAAGGTACAGAATATTCCCTAAATATTAACATTGAAAATAACTGACAAATACAAAAAAGGATTCTTTTTCTGTTTTTAACATATTATGACCAGTTAATACTTCTGACTTTTTTACCTTACCATCTATTACCTTATTGTGAAATTATGCTACAGAGCCACAGATTGGCAAGTTTCACTTCCTATTGCCCTAATATAGTAGGCAAGTTTCACTTCCTATCCCCCTAATATAGTAGGGATAGAACACACTACCCAAAGTTAGCATACTTTTTACATAAAATTTTGTTCATTTCACTCAAATAAACACAGTTAACCAAGTGATGAAAACATTCCCTGAGAAACCGAAAGATGAGATAACATGATGTGAGTGAAACACCATTAGAAATACAATGAAGTTTGATGTCTAGGGAGAAATCATTGGAATAAATGCTGAAGAACCAATATTTTGCTAGTAATGCGAAGGCAAGTGACCATTATGTTCACAGAAATATAGAAATTCAAAAGTCAAGTAATATCCAGTATCCATGCTGTTTATTAGTCACTTGTCAGCAAATGGTCTAAGGACAAAATGGAGTACTTTAGTACTTAGACCATTTCATTTTCCTTTATAACTATATATGACTCTGTATTTAATAAATTAGCCAAATTCATAATATAGCTTACCAGTACAGAATTTGATGTAATGTGTTTATTATTATTGTATTTTTATGTTTTATGTAAAATATCAAGGTTTTTGTTTTTGTTTTGTTTTGTTTTTTTGGCACCAGCGATCCAGCTTGAGACCTCATGCTTGGCATGCAGGCGCTTATGCTGCTGAGCCAAATGTTCAGCCATAAAACACCATTTTTTTGGACAAGGTAAAATAAATATCCTAAACAAAAAGTCTGGATTGCCAGATCCAAAACACACCAGTGTTATTTCCTACTGTACTGATTCACTTATTCATTGTTTTCATATGACTTTTTATAGGAGTATCAATGTATTATGTTACTAAATTCTCAGGTTTATTCTTTTATATTGGTAATTTGAGCAGTAGCTATCAGTTAAATAACACAAAACACTGGACTAAGTTGAGAAATATTTGTCCTTTCAGTTTTCATATGTACTAAATCAAGCACTTGCCTGATAACTGTGAAGTCCTGAATTTAATCCCCTGTACAAAAAAAAATTAAAGCTGATCAATATTTTTGTACCAGAAATCAAACTCATGACCTTGCACTTGCCATGAGGATGCTTTGCTTCTGTGTCATATCCCTAGTCCAGGACATCAACTTTGATTCAGAAATTTTTATGGGATGATAAACAGAATTTTCTTGGTTAGAACAGCTAGTACTTTAGAAATAAGTAGTAGACTAAAAATGCAATTTAAAAAAGGACAAATGATGAGAGGAAATCAATAATTTATATGTAGCCAAAGAGAGAAAGGCTATAATTGCTCCAGTAAACCGATGTCTTTTTAATGTGTGATCTCACTGTACTGTGAATTTGAGGGAAGGCATAATCTCATATACACTGAATAGAACATTTTCAATCTTCTTAAGTCTAATGTACTACATTTTACTCAAGAAGAGTGTTACCTTAGGGCTACATACCTAACTCTGGTTTCATACCCAGTTGTATACTAATAACAGCTTCTTGGCATTAGGTTAATAGTGAGGACTACTTCTATGAATGTTATATTTGCTTAATATGAACAAGATAGAATAAATGCTTTGAAGATGTGTATCTATATCTCCCAAGGTGACTTGTGTGAACCACTTAATCTATGAAAATGAGATGGTTCATTTGACATAATAGAGAATTTATTAGTTATATTACTGGAATAAGTTTTAATATTATTTTAGACACTTAAAATATTCAATTTCTTTATATGATGTGAAGAGAATAACCTGCAATCATAGAGAGAACTAAGGTCAAAATGAAATTCCACACCTTTGTGATCTTTCAAATCTTCTTCTTGGGGGTGGGGTTTCTGAAACATCTCAGTATTAATCAGAATATATTATAATATAATTAAGTATCTATCCTTTATTCAGAAAGTTCAGATGTAAATATTGTCTCTTTGCTGAGTACAGATATCGTTAGGAAAGAGAACTGCAATCTAACTGAGAATACTATGTTCTTATAATCTATTTAAATTCATATAATTATTATCTAATTAATTAGCTAGAAAGATGACTTATTCTGATGTCCTCTAAAGAGAAATATTCTGCAAAGAATAAAGGACACAAAACGGTAAATAATCAAAATGCTCTAAAAAAATACTCAGAAAGCTAATAGTATCTAACAAAGAAATGGCACTGATTTAGTTTATGAATAGTTTTGACTAAACCAAATAAAAAACAGAAATTCATGGATTTTGCAGTTGATCAGTTATTTAGATGAAGATCACTTTGATTAAAGGAAGCAATGACATAGATATTAATCTATGCCTATGTTCAGAGAACTAAGCAACTCGTCTTTCATTGTTCAGAAACAAAGTTTACAAGTTAAAATGTTCACACTCTTGCTGTATACTTCAATTTTTACTTTTATTTTAAAATATAACAATCATAACTTAAAAATCATCAGCTGAAAATGAAAAAATCATAACAAGAACATACCTTTGAGTCAATAAATATTCGTTTAAATCAGGTATTCTTATAGAAAGATGTATTGTCTTTTTGTTCTGTATACAAGCACATATTAATTTGTGTTGGAGAATTTCTTTCTAATTACTAATATATGTCACATAAAGTTTTATATTAAAGTTATATTACCAAACTATGGAAATAATTGATTGTTTCATATGAACACAAAACTTATTGTAACCTTCAAGCAGGAGAAGAGTGAGAATTGGAGCAAAAATATCTGCTCATTTCTTCTGGTTTGTCACAATAGAATAAAAAAACATAAAAAGTGGATACAACAGCTGATAGGTCACACAATGAATAATATAAAATTAACGGAATTTGTGAAAAATCAGAAGACAATGCAAATGGCATTAAAAATCCAGTTTATTCCCTGATTTACAAACACAGGGAAACAATTTAGCATATAGGTAGATGAGAGATATGGAGTGCCAAGAAGACACTATCAGAAATGAACCTCTTCATGATATAGCATGAACAGGTCTTAAAACTTTTTAGGGGAAACAATGAATCAGTTATAAAGTTAAATTTATTAGAGTTGACAGCAGATTTCTCAAAGCAAACTCTAAAGTCCAGAAGACCTTGGAGTGAAATATCTCACAGCAAAAACAAACAGAAAGAAACAAACAAACAAAAAAGACTTCATCTAATGCAGACTGCTGTGTTATGCAAAAATATCTTTCAAATTGAAAGAAAAAATATTTAGGTGATTTACATAATAAATCACACCTAAATTAATACTTGATTACAAATTAGTGCTCTGAAAAATTCTCAAGGATATTTCCGAAAGAGTGAATGAAGCTAACAATGACAAAATGTCAGACAGCGTGAATATAGCAGGCAGGGTGAGCAGTTAAGTAAAAGGAAGAGAAAGGGGGCTGGGAATTTAGCTCAGTGGCACAAGCGCCTGCCTTGCAAGCAGGCAGTCCTGAGTTCGATCCCCAGTACCCATAAAAAGGAAAAAGACAAAAAAAAAAAAAAAAAAAAAAGGAAGAGAAAGGGCATGAGCAACAGGAAAACAACACAATGATGTGAGTAATAACACATTTTTAAAATAACTATCAGTGTGAATGCTTTCAGCCAATCAAAAAACACAGATTAGCAGAATGAATTAAGAAACATAATGCAATAGTGTGCTACATACAAGAAACACACTTAGGCTAAAAGAAATTCATAGACTGAAAACTCAAAGGATGGGAAACAATGCTAAATGCAACAGGAAACCAAAAACAAGCAGAATAGTTACCCTATTTTCTGGCAAGTAGACTTTAAAACAAAACAATAACAAATGCTGGTGGGGTTGTGGTGAAAAAGGAATTCTATTATCTTGTAAGTGGGAAAGCAATCTGATATAAACATTGTGAAAATCAGTATAGAGATTTCTCAAAAGACCGAAGTTAGACATTCCATAGCACTCAGTTATCTCCCTATTAGATATCTTCCTTGAAAGGTTTAAGATAACATACTACAATGATACTTGGATACCAATGTTTAGAGCAGCACAATTTGTAATAGCTAAATCCTAGAAGCGGATATACCCAACAAAAGATTTCTGAATAGACAAACTGTGCTATCTAGATGTAAAGGAATGCTACTCAGCTATGAAGAATGAAAACTGTGAGGCATTTGTAGGAAAGTGGATGCACCTAGAAAACATAATGTTGAGTGAAATAAATTAGACACTGGCTTCAATGCCAGTTGGTATCCCTCACTTCTGAGGCAAAGGAAAAAAACACAAAAATGAAAATAGAATGATGGAAAGGGAAAAGGGGACAGATTTTGCAAAACAGGGAAATGCTCCAAGGAAACAATGAGAGGGTAGAGGGTGGAGGGAAGTGAAAATGAGGGGATTAAAGACATGCCAGTAACAGGAATCAATATAAATATAATAAGCTTTAACGTTGCTAAGACAAATAGCACCAACAGGTACAAAAAGGGTGATTGAGAAATTGGCCAGGAGGTACAAGAGGCTAAAAAATTCTATAATATATGCATGTAACTACTCCCTATAATGATCATAAAAGCACAGATTACAAACACATAAAATAAGTTAGAGAAAAAAATAGAATCACCAAATGGCACCGTACCAATTTAAGAGCTGTTACACAGCAAACAAAATAATGATATAATGAAGAAACAGCCTCCAAAATGGAAAAAAAAAATTCACCTATTCTATGGACAGAAGATAGATATCTAGAATATGTGAAGAACTCAATAAATGGGCAACTTAAATGAATAAACCATTATTGGGAGACATATAAAAGGTCATTAAACACATCAATATTGAACCTCACTAGATATTTTAGGGAACCCAAATTAAAATCAACACTGATATTCCACCACACTTCATTTCCAAGGACGATCATTAAAAAAAAAAAAGCCAAATAATCATAAATATTGAGCAGGCTTTGGGGAAAAAGAACATTTCCACATTATTGGTGGAAATATAAACTAAATTGTTATGCACATAAGTGTGGAAATTTCTCAAAAATTGAATATAGAAATGTCATGTGAATAAATATCTCCTTTCTAGATATTTACTGCAAAGAGTTAAAGTCATCATATTTCAGAGATACATGCATAGTCATGTTTATAGCAGCACAAGTCATAACAGCTAAATCTGAAAGACAGCTTATGTTTATCAATAGATGAATGGAGGCAGAAAATGAGGTATTTATATACAAAGGGTTATGACTCTGCCATAAAGAAACAAAACTTGAGCCATCTGTAGGAATGCACTTTCAGATCATAATGTTAAATGAAATAGAGACAAGTTTAATATTGCATGGTTTCTTTTATATAAGGAACCAAAATATAAATAAAGAGCAAAGTAAAATTGAGGAAATAGGTAGTGGAAGACAGATATCTTCAAATGTATTAAGAGACAAAGGGATAAAGAGAGAGGGGGAGAGGTATAGAAAAGTATTAAGTTCGGAGTGCCAACTCCCCACAAGCAGTGTCATCATTACATAATGCATATATATACACATTAATAAAAAATTTTAAAAACAATGTATGTTCAATGACACAAATATTATGCTTTCTTCAGGTTAATTATCTATAGATATTTTGTTCTTAAAGATTTTGTGAGCTTTTACTGGGTGAGCTACAATGAGTGAGGTTTACTGCAACTGGGACATTTTGTTTGATATCTAACTTGGCCCTGAATCTTAGTTAATCTTTCTGTTTAGCCAGCTTCATTTCACTCTGTTATAGTAAGGAACAGAGAGGTTATTTATTGCTGTGAAGTGATGGTAGAATTCCAGGTTTTCCACTGAAGCCCTGTTAGAAATGAGGAGGCAAGCTCCAGAGCTCAGAGCAGGCAGATGCTCCACACACTTTCCCCCAAATCCAGCTAGTTTGGGATCCTTGCTCAGCCTGGAAAGGGAACTTTGTAGCTTCCCAGTGCACTGGGTCAGTGTGGTGGGTCCTGAGTGGGCCTTCAGCAGCTCCCCGCCCCAGCAGTGCTTGGCAGACTCTGGAGCTCTGAGCAGGCAAGCAGGTGCCCAGGACCCCCCTGCTAGTCCAGAATACCAGGAAGCCACAAAATTCCCTGTCTGGGCTGAGCAAGGGTCCCAAACTAGCTGGACTCAGGGGAAAGTGCACATGGCACTTAAGCCATGGCTGCCTCCCTGCTCCCAGCTGTGCTTGGAGGACTCTGGAGTTCTAGGTGAGCAGGCACCATCAGTTCAGAGGGCCAGGCTTGGGCCAGACAGGCCCACCCTCAGAGACCCTCTCTCAATCTGGGGAGCTGGGTGGCCAGAGTCCCAGAGCTGAGGGCATACAAGAGGATCTCCAACAGACTCTGGGGAAGCCTTGGAATACAGAAATATAGGAAAATGACAAAATGAAAGACTAAATTACATCTCAAACCTCCAGCCCATCCCAAGAAACCTTAGGAGCGATGTAAATAGAAGAAAATATATGCCATAAACCTGAAATATTGGACATAATAACAACTGAAATAAAGGAGCAACTCTGGGAAGCTTTGAATTGAAACTAGTAATAATCTCCCAGGTAAAAGAAGAAATGATAAAAAAAATGAATTAGATGCTGAACAAATCTAAAGAAGACACAGTTAGAAGATTTGAGGAACAAAACAAAAAGATAGAATCCCTGGATGAGCAATATAAGAAACAAACAGAATACATAAAGCAGATGCAGAGAGATATACAGGAAATCAAAAATTTCATTGAAAGCTCTAAAAACCACCTCAGTGAAAGTGAAGGTAGAATTTCAGACCTCAAAAACAAGATTGCAGCTAGTGAACAGGAAAGGAAATATCTTTTAAAACTAACAAAGAACCAGGAAATAACAATTCAACAACTGAAAAATGACGCAGGGGAAAACAACATAAGGTTGAAAGGGATTAATGAAAATGAAGGGGACAACATACAGGATGTCAAGAGGATATTTAGAGAAATAATCACTGAAAATTTCCCAAAAATGAGATCGGAAACTGACATCAGGATCAATAAAGCATGTAGAACTCCAAATAGTTATAATCAAAATAAAACTACATCCAGATATAAACTAATCACCATCCCAGAAATCCAACATAAGAATAGAATATTAAAAGCTGTCAGAGAGAAAAGACTAATCACTTGTAAAGGAAAACCTATGAGAATCACTGAAGACTCTTCAGCAAAAACAATAAAGTCAAGAAGAGCATGGAGTGAAGTATTCCAGATCCTAAAGGAACATGTTTTCCAACCTAGCCTGAGGTACCCTGCAAAACTGTCCTTCAAAATCGATCGAGAAATAAGAAACTTCCATGACAAAGAACAGCTGAATAATATCATGACCATCAAGCGAACCCTGCAAAGAATATTGAAAGACATTTTAGATACACTTAGGAAAAAAATCACTAAACAAAGCAGACAATTAAACAGAACAGAAAGATAAAGAAGAACCAGGAAAAAGATAACATATCAACAATAAACCAACATATAACAGTTATAACCATTAATGTAAATGGTCTCAAGTCACCAATTAAAGAAACAGACTGGCAGAATGGATCAAGAAACAACATCCAACAATATGCTGCCTACAAGAAACCCATCTAACCCAAAAGGATACTCACAAAATGAACGTCAAAGGATGGAAAACAATACATCATGCAACAGGAACAGACCCCCACAAAAAAACGGGAGTAGTCATTCTGTTTGCAGACAATGTGAACTTTAAACCAATCATGATCAGAAGAGATAAAGATGGTCACTGCATACAAGTTAGGGGAAAACTTCAAGAGGAAGAGGTAACTATCTTAAATATATATGCACCAAATTCTTGAGCACCCAGTTATATAAAACAAATATTAATAGAAATGAAAAACCAAATTATCAGTAACCAGTTATAACAGGAGAGCTTAACACACCATTGAAACCAAGGGACAGATCAACCAGACAGAAAATTAGCAAACAAATAAAAGAACTGAGTCACTCCTGTGAACAAATGGACTTGATAGATATTTACAGAGTGTTACATCCAACAACGTCAGAATACACATTCTTCTCAGCAGTACACTGGTCATTATCTAAAATAGACAATATATTAGCTCACAGAACATATTTAAATAAATGCAAAGGAGTTGAAAATCTCCCTTGCATGTTATCAGTTCATAGTGCTTTGAAATTAGAAATTAATGATAAAAGATATTGCAAAAATCCCACAAATACATGGAAACTGAATAACACATGCTTGAAAAATCAGTGAGTCACAGGGGAAACTAAAGAAATTAAACAATACCCA
Source organism: Cavia porcellus (assembly GCF_034190915.1). Taxonomy (NCBI): domain Eukaryota; kingdom Metazoa; phylum Chordata; class Mammalia; order Rodentia; family Caviidae; genus Cavia; species Cavia porcellus. Next base: position 227,150,768 of record NW_026947484.1, on the reverse strand, counting down.
CAAGCAAGCGAAAATGTAAATACAACTTAACAGAATCTGTGGGATGCAATGAAAGCCATCCTCTGAGAAAAATTTATTGCACTGAGTTCCTGCAGCAGGAAAACAGAATGAATACAAATAAATAATCTGATATTACACCTCAGACATATAGAAAAAGAAGAGCAAGTCAAGCCCAAAGCCAAAAGAACAGAGGAAATTATAAAACTCAGAGCAGAAATCAATGCAAATAGAGACTAAGAAAACGATCCAAAGAACCAATGAATCCAAAAGTTGGTTCTTTGAAAGAATAAAGAAAATTGATAAGCTCCTTGCCAAACTTATTAAAAAAAGGGAAGAAAAAGCTCAAATTCAGGCAATAAAAATGAAAAAGGTGAAATCACTACAGACTCTATAGAAATACGGAAGATCATGGACACCTATTTCGAAAACTTCTACTCTCAAAGGTTTGATAACACAGAAGAAATAGATTCATATAAACATATGAAGTTCGAAAGCTAGGTCAAGAAGATGTAAAACTGCTGAATAACCCAATCTCTATCAATGAAATTGAAAATGTAATTAAGTCCTTACCTACAAAGAAGAGCCCAGGCCCAGACCTATTCCCTGCGGAATTGTACAAGAAATAAAAAGAAGACTTAATGCCGACAGTCCTCAAACGCTTCAGTGAAATTGAAAGAGAAGTAATCCTACCTAAGTCATTCCTGGAAGCAAATATTACTCTACTACCAAAACCTGAGAAATACTCAACTAAAAAAGAGAACTACAGACCAGTATCCCTAATGAACACAGATGCAAAAATCCTCAATAATATATTGGCAAATAGGATGCAGCAAATCATCAAGAAGTTTATACACCATGACCAAGTGGGATTCATCACAGGCATGCAAAGATGTTTAAGCATACTTAAATCTATAAATGTAATCCACCATATCAATAAAGCAAAAAGTAAGAATCACATTATCATTTCTATAGATACAGAAAAAGCTTTGACAAGGTCCAACATTCATATGACAAGAACTTCACAGAAAATTGGAATAGATCGTCTTTACCTCAATATAATAGGTCATGTATAATAAGCCAACGGCCAGTATCATACTAAATGGCCAAAAATTGAAGGCCTTTACTTTAAGATCAGGTACAAGACAAGGATGTCCCTTATCATCGCTCCTATTTAATATAGTACTGGAAATACTAGCCAGTGCAATTAGACAAGAGAGAGAAATAAAAGGGTTAAAGAAAGGAAAAGAAGTTAAATTATCATTGTTTGCAGATGACATGATACTCTACATAGAAGACCCCCTAAACTCCATTGAAATACTCTTATATGTAATAAATAAATTCAGTAATATAGCTGGATACAAAATCAATAATCAAAAATCAATAGCATTCCTATACACTAACAACTAAATCACTGACACAGAAATAAGAGAAGCTATACCCTTCACACTAGCAACCAAAAAAAAAATGAAATATTTAGCAATTACTCTTACGAAAGAAGTGAAAGACCTACACAGGGAAAATTATAATACACTGAAAAATGAAATAGCAATCTCAGAAAATGGAAAGACACTCCTTGCTCATGGATAGGAAGAAAAAATATTATGAAAATGGACATTATCCCAAAAATGTTATACAGATTCAATGCAATGCTAATAAAAATACCATCAACATACCTCATAGAAATCACTACTGAAATTCATTTGGAGTGAGAAGAGACCTCGTATAGCAAAGACAGTCCTAAGCAGCAAAGGCAAGGCAGGAGGCTTCAAATTCCCTGACTTGAAGTTATTCTACAAAGGAACCGTAGTAAAATCAACATGGTACTGGAATCAAAACAGAGCTGAAGATCAATGGAATAGATTAGAAGATACAGCCACAATTACAAACACATTCAACCACCTTATGTTTGATAAAGGGGCCAAACATGTTCACTGGAACTTTAATAAATGGTGTTGGAAAAACTGGCTCTCCATATGCCGAAAACTAAAACTAGACCCATGCCTAACACCATGTACTAAATTAAAACCTAAATGGATCAAAGATCTCAATATTAAAACAGAAACACTAAATCTATTGAAAGACAAATTGGGTAAAAATCTTGAAGACATAGGGGTAGGTAGGAGAATTCATGAACAGTCATCAAACCACACAGAAAAATAATTCCCACAATCAATAACTGGATTCACCTCTTACTAAAAAGTTTCTGCATGTCAAAAGAAATCTCCAGCATAGTGAAAAGAAACCCACAAACTGGGAAAAATTCTCTGTTATTTGTCCCTCAGACAAAGGACTTCTGTTTAAAACATATAAATAATTTAAAAAACCAGATCCCTAAAATTCAAGGATCCAATCTAAATGGGCATCTGAGATGAATACACACTGCTCAGATGAAGAAATACAAATGGTAAATACATACATGAAAAAACATTCATCCTCATTACTCATTAGAAAAATGCAAATTAAAAGCACACTGAGATTCCATCTCATTCCTGAAAGAATGGCCAGGATCAAGAAAACCACCAACAACAAATGCTGGAGAGGCTGTGAGGAAAAGGAACTCTCCTGCAATGTTGGTGGGAGTGTAGACTGGTTCAACCATTTTGGAGGTCAGTCTGGAGATTTCTCAAAAAGCTGGGATTGGGAGTCCCATTTGTTCCAGCTATTCCACTTCTGACATATTCCCAGAAGTACTGAATGCATCATACCATAGTGATATATGTGACCCCATGTTTATAGGAGCACAATTTGTAAACTTCGGGAGTAATAAAACCCAAAGTATCTAAATGTTATTATAAAAAAGAGAAGAAAAGAAAGTGCTCTAAAGGACACAACTGCAAGTGTGTTTAGGTGTTTAAGATAGATGACTGTATTACTGTTTTGTTAGATCATTGAACACAACTGTTTGTAGTCTTACTGTTTGAATGTCCACTTTGTATGCTTAATTTTATAACCTGATCAACTATTTCTAAGATGATAATATATAATCTATTAACTAGTGATTTCTTACTTTTTTTGAAATTCTGTATTACTTGTACCTTTTACTCTTTTGTTTTTTTCTTTAGATAAAAAATTTAAAACAAAACAAGCAAACAAACAAACAAACAAACAAAACAAAAGAAATGAGGAGGCAAGGGTGTTCCAGCTCCCTGCATTGTTTTCTCTAACACCTCTGAAGGAAGGTGCTCATTACTACCTAGCCATAAAAAATGTTTTTGTCAACCGGTGAGTTGAATCTGTTGTTAGTGAATGTGTATATATTTCTGTAAGTGGAGTGATATTTAGTTGGAATAACCTTATAAAATCTAGTAAATTTAAAACAACCAAATCTCAAAAACATTTCTGTTTACTTGAACATTTCAAAGACATATTTACAATATAAAATATAAAAAAAATCTAGCTAGTAGTAACAGCTGTTCTAGTAAAATATTCATTAATATTTATGATAATTAGATTGACTCATTCGCTAAAAGTATATTATAATGATAAATTCTTTTGACTTGATGTTAATTTTTGACCTGATCAATTTATTTTCACAATAAAAAATAATTTTTGTTTCTGTGTTCAATGATTTTTGTTTTGAATATCTCTTCATTTTCATGTTCTTGATGCAGAATTCTATGAAGTATTATAAGTAGAATATAGTGCATATCTTTACTTAGTATATTTATAGATTTCTCAACTTACAAAAGATATGGAACCTTGTAGCTTACCACTTTAACTCCAAATCAGTTTGCATAGAAAAAGTATTTGATGACCAGTAACATGTGTATTTGAATAGAATCTCAACTTGATTCTGTTTGTTTGTGGGCGTCTCAGTGAAGTAATTTCTTAACTGTACTCACAACACAATGATAAACGTGGAACCAAGGATGGTGTGATATTCTACCTGAATTTCCTAATTACATTTGCTTTAACTGTGAATCAACCTTTCCTACCATAGTGGCCAGTTATCATTCATTCTCAGGCTGTGTCTATATCAAATCTCTAGAAATCTGTACATTTTGATGGAAAATATTCTTCATTCTGCTTGCAATATCACTAAAAAGCTACAGTTGGTCAAGTTAAACTCTAATACCTGAATGATTTCAAGATAATTTCAACTGAGTTATTTGTGCCTTTTCCAGTACTATCATAGTAATAATTGGTGGATGAATTTTTAAGTTTTATGTTTGAATTGACACACTGTTCAGTGTGGGCCAAAAACTAATCATGTAAATATTTGGACTCCAAATTTCCCATTTCTCCTCTTGCTCACTTGGTATTGCTTTGCTGTGACTAAACACTGTGTATCTATGTATCACATGTTTTTCGTGGGGCCTCGTCCTCCTGGAGAGAAGCTCTGTTTCTCAGAGCTAACAGAGCTCATCCCTAGAGAGTGTACACTCATTTCCCTGGTTTTTTTTCTTTTTTAATTTCTACCATTTTATATTTTAAATGTCATAATAAAAGTAATTATTTGCATATATGGATAAACATATCGACTAAAATACATTTACACTAACCATAGTGGATAGTTTTTATTCTAATTTTGTAACTGATGATTAATTTTCTGTTATTTTCTTGTATATATTTGGAGAGGATTTTTATGTAATTTACTGATTAGTGAATAGTAGCATTATAGTGTTTTGGCCAGAAGGACCTCAGCATAGATCTTATTTACAGATAGGATTACTAAAACCTATAAGGATAAACTCTTCAAAAATTAATAAATAGATAAATAATAGTTAATACTAGAATTTGTCTAAATCAAAGGCTCTCAACCTCTGAAACTTTTTGTTAAAAATCATATTGAGAAAAGTTTAAGAAACCTAGAAATCTGTCAGACCTAGAGCCTCTTAATTCATTTGTGATAACATTGAATTGAGGCTTTTTAAATTCATCTTTCTGTCATAACTGCACAAGTGATGGCTGCACACAAACATTGCTCCCAGTCATCCAGGAGCACCTTTCTCTCGGGGAAATCTTAGCTACCGTCCCACAGATGGTTATGTGGCAGCATGCACTGTCACGTATTTTTTTTGTCTATCTTCAATGTGTGCCTATTTTCTCCTATAAAACATTTTTCCTACTCTACATGAGATTGTCTTCTCCGGTTCATTATGAAAGTCATAAGGCTTTTGCCTATCATCTGTTATCTCCTAGACACAGGCCAGAGGAATGCATTTTCATTCATCTTTATTTCATTATTTTTTGATATCAGGATAAGTTCTGGTATTTTGTTATTAACTATTTTAATATTCAGATAATATTTTAATATTCAGATGAAACATTTATAATGCCATAATTTTTCCTATAATGAGGCATAATAATGACAGCATAAATAGTCCTTATTGTTTTCTGTATGTTAATTTGGACGGTTTAGAATTTGATGCCAAATTTCTCTGGACCCTTTCTGTCAGGCCACCTACTGCTACCACAATCTTATTAATGTAATCTCTTTTTCCTGCTGTTGTAGGGATCTGTTCACAGCAATTTTCAAATCATGATACTCATCAGTGAATTCATTCACTAATGAATCTATCAGCTCAGTGATTTAATAGGATATAGACCTGGTTAGAGTTGAGTCATCAGCAGCATGACCTGGAGGAACATATCTTCCTCCTCCGCTTTCTTTTCCTTCTGTGCTTCCTGCCCACCATAACATGAGCCATTTCCTTCACTCCCACTGTATCAAGCTCTCTCTGCTTTGGAGCCAGCCAACTATGGAATGAAGCTTCAAAGAAATATGAGGCCAAATTAGCTTCATCTTTAAACTGTGGTTACTGTGTATTTTGTTCTGGTAATGAGAAAGTTGATGAAACAACTTGGAAATGGATTATCTACTGAACAGGCAGATAATGCACTGAATAGTATGAAAGACAATAAACTACTGGATGCCATTCAGAAATGGTTTTAGAATGAGAAAAAGACTTCTGTGTTTTAGAACACAAAGGTTTTTTTTTTTTTTTTTTCTGATTCTCCTTTCTAAGTACTCTGAAAAATCTAGAAAAAAATATTTAAAAATACATAAGAGGCTCTGAAAGGTAAGGACAAAAAGACAAATTAGGGAGCCAAGACCCAAGATGGCAAATCTCTTCAATGTTTTTTGCCCTGTAAAATTCAGACCGAAATCTGGGAAACTGACATTCGATGAACCCCAGCAGACATTAGAAGATCCTCTCAGAACCTGGTTGCTCTTAATGAATGAACACACAATGAAGAGACTAGCAGGATAAAACCTTTTAGATAATATTTCCTCACTACAAGGAGAAAATGAAAAGACGCTGCAGTTAAATCATGACGCTTTCTTTAACCTCTCAAAGAACTACTGGAGAGATGTCGAGACTGCACTTCTTCCCTTGATTTTCTGTACCATCTTAGCAAGGTTCCAGTGCAGGAACCATGACAGGGAGTCTTATGGCTCTAAGAATTGATTCTGGTCTCAGTCAAAAACCTCACTTGACATCAGTGAAGCCACATTAGACTTCCCTATAATAGTGGTGCCAGGGGAGGCCATGCGGAGAATGAGGACTTTAATATATCATTGCTGAGAGGAGATGTAGCCCACCACAATTCCTTCATGTCATAGAGACAACAAAGGAAGGAAAATGAGCCACTTTTTATGCTAAAAGACTGAGATCACAGAAGACCTAATGAGGGATAGAAACTTACATCAACAACCAGAAGTTCACTTCTCCCAAACCTCATTAGAGACTAAGTGGGAAATTTTAACTTTCTTTGCATATTGGAAGTCACCCAGGGTCCTACTTTCCAATATTAACTATCAAAAGTGGTCTACTACAAAATAAAGAAGTAAAGAGTGTCCAGTGACTTAGACTGAAATATCACAAATGTTCAAGATTTCAGGAGCGAAATTACTCCTCAGATGAACTACTGAATCAGAAAAGATAGTTTATGGAGGTGAACACTGTAATTACTCAAAACTGAGATACTGACAAGGTATTTTATCATTTATTGGTACAATTTGTAAATACATAGATAGATAGGTAGATAGACAGACAGACATACAGACAGATAGATAGATAGATAGACAGACAGACAGATAGCTATTCATCATAGGGAATTTGTACCTGTATATGATTTATCTTGATTTCTCCTTTTTTGCCTAAATCCACTCCCTTCCCATAAACCTGTCTTCCCCTCTTTAATTATAAAGCTTTGTTTCCATTCTTTCCTTTTCTTAGCAGTTTTTTCATTTCCCTTCCTTCCTTTCCCATCCCCTTTCCCTAGTTCTCTTGTCTTTTTGTCTTAGTTACTTTACTCTTGTTCCTGAGACAAAATTCTAGACACCCAAGGTGGAAAGATTTATTTATCTTACAGTTTGTAGAGGTTTCAGCCCATAATTACGTGAGTCCAAGGCAGGACATCACATGGCAGAAGGGCAAAAATCCAAGGCAGTGGAAAATACCAAAAGCAACCAGAGAGGAGAGGAATGTAAGCCTCTTTCTGCCCCTTATATTGTGTACAGGCTCCCCACTCCAGGGCTTTTGTATCACTAACCATTAATTTCAGCATTACACTGTCACAAACTGTAGATTCATTGCCTCTTAAAAGCCCACCCCTCATGACTACATCCAGACACAAATTTACACTTCTGAACCATTTCTTCCTATTTCACAATATCTATGTTGGTCCTTATTTATACTTTACTTTCCTCATACCAGAGAAACAAGACAATATTTACATGTTTGTAACCAATTTACTTCACTTAAGAGTACCGTCTCAAGATGCATCTATTTGCTTATAAATGTTGGCTGTGTTGTGACTTTATTTAAATGTCCCCCCAAAACCTCACGGAGTCATGGAGGCGGCTGCATCTAGCATTTGTGATTATTTCCTTGTCTAGCACTGAGATTGGTGGTGCGCCCCATGGGGCACAGCCAGTATCCAATACAGAGGAGGGAAGGAGGCATGCTTTTCTCTCTTTTGGCTTTTCACTCTTGCTGTTTGTGTCCACCATGAATGGTTGCCCTCAGCCATGCCACCCTCCCTTGCAGCCAGCTAAAACCTCCAAAAAACTATAAGATAAATAAAGCTATCTTTGCTTGACTTTGGGCACCAGGTAGTTTGTCTCAACAATGAGAAAAAGTAAGCAAGACAGGCTGAGAAGTAGGCCATTGTGAAACAAACAAACAAAAACCCCTCACATCTTTTTATTCATTTCCTGGTTGATGGGCACTTGGGTTGCTTCCAAGATTTAACTATTATAAACTGTGCTGCTGTAATTATGAATGCACATGTGTCACTGGTGTGATGTTTTTAATTCTTCCCAAAAATACCCACAAAGGGAATACCTGGTTCAAATAGTACCTCTAATCTATGTTTTTGCAGAATCACCACATTGATTTTCACAGTAGCGTTCTACATTCAAGAGATGCAAATCAGAATAATGCTAACCTTCCATCTCACTCCAAAAATAAAATACCTAGCCATTATCAAGTCATTCAATAACAGATGCTAGAGGGGCATCAGGGAAATCAGGGAAAAACGAACCCTTCTCTATGCTTGGTGGGAGTATAGACTGGTGCAACTATTGTAGAAATGCCTCAGATTTTTAAAACTCAAGATAAAAGGTTAATTGGAGAAGAAAGAAAGGAGTTAGCAGCAGGAAATAATGTAATGAGAGGATTAAATTAAGACTTTCCAGTAGTAATGCAAAATGAATAATCTCAACTCTCCTATCAAAAGGTAAGGATCAGATTAAAACAAACAAACAAAAAAAAAAAAAAAACAAAGCCCAATAACAATCTGTATTGATGAGACACAATTGAACCCAAATGAAATTCATAGACTTATTAAAAGGTTGAAAAATGTTACTTCATGTAACAGGGTCCTAGGACAAACAGGAATAGCAATACTATTTCAAACAAAGTTTTCTTCAAATCAAACCTCATCAGAAGAGGCATGGAGTTCGCCATAAGTTGTGAAGGGAATAAATCATCAGGAAGACATAACAATTTTAAATACATATGTCCCAAACACCAACTCATCCGACTTCATAAAACAAACACTACTGCACAGTGAAGATCAGGCAACCATAAAGAAAATTACAGTGCGAGACTTCATTGCCCACCATTACAATCCAATCAAGTAAACAAAAAAGCTCAACAAAGAAATATCAGTCTTGAACCACATTTGAATAAATGGACTTTAGAGATATGTGCAATCTGATATATCCAACTATATATGTTCTGCTCAGCAGCACATGAAATTTAGACCACACACAGATCATCAAAGGATGCTTAAATAAATGTGAAAGAGTAGAAATTAAGCCATACATATTTTCAGAATATAGTACAATAAAACTAGAAATAAATGGCAAAAGAAAACAGAAATTATACAAGCACATGAAATTAAACAATTAATTCATGATTAATCCATGGGCCATGGAAGAAATCAGGTAGGAATTAGTTTCTAAATCTGATGATAATGCCAGTACAATTTTTAAATCCTATGGGACACAATGAAAGGAGTTTTAAGATTAACTTTGACCCCTATGAGTAGACAGTAGGAAAATAGCACAGGCCAAATAAATATCCTGGTCACATACTTCAAGGTTCTACAAAAACAAGAGCAATCTATGTGCATAGCTCATATAAGGCAATTATGAGTAGAGAAGAAATTAATGAAACTTAACCTACAACAATACAAAAATTCTAACAATGAAAGCACTTGTTCTTTGAATGAAAAACCAAAATAGACTAACTGTTAGCCATTCTTACCCAGAAAAAGGAAAGAAAGGATTCAAATCAGTGGAGTAGAAATAAAAAAAAAAAGTTAAAATCACAGTGAACACCTCTCAAATCCAAAAGAGTATTAGTACTTACTTTAAAAACCTGTACTCCAATAAAATGGAGAATCTAGAATAAATGAATAAATTCTAGGCACATATTAATTATCAACACAGAGCTATTAAGATATAAAAACTTAATGTAATGCAATAGCAGACAATAAAATTGAGGCACTATCAAAAAACTATCAACTGACAAAATCTAAGGACTCTACTGAATTCCCCAGGAAGTTTATAAGGCATACACACACTTAGTGAAATAATAAGAGAAAGAGTACTTTCAAAGTCATTTTTGAAAGCTAGCATTAGCCTGATACTAAATCCAGATATAAATCTAACAGAAAAGTAACCCATTTTTTAATGAACATAGACACAAAACTCCTCAAGAATTTTCTGCATATAAAATGAAGAAAGCATGAAAAAGATCATGTTTGTATTGTGACCAACTAGGTTTTAGCCCAGAGATGAAATGACGCTTCAACATATGCAAATCAGTAAATATAACACATCTTGTAAGCAGAGACAAAGACATAAAGCTTACTATCATTTCAATTGATGCAGAAAAAGTCTGACAAAATACAACATTCAATCATGATTAAAAACCCTGAAACTAGGTCTTCACCTCAAATTTATAAGAGCCATTTGTGTCAAATCAATTGCCAATATCATATTAAATGGGGAAAAGCTGGAATATTTCCCTGAAGTGTCTGGAATAAGGATGTACACTGTCATCGTGTCTCTTCAGTATAGTACTTGAAACATTAGCGAGAGCCATCCACCAAGTAAAATAATAATGGTGTAATATTTATAGGAAAGAAATAAGTCAAATCACTGTTATTTGCAGAAGGAACTATCCTTTTTATGGAAAGCAAAGAAATTCCACCAGAAGCCTCCTAGAATTAATAACCAATTTTGGTAATGTAGCAGGATGCAAAATCAATAGAGAAAAATCAGTGGTGATGCTGTGTAACAACAGTGAATTGGAAAAGAATTTTTAAAACTACTATTCAAAGTAGCATTAAAAATTCTTAGAAATTGGGGGGGCTGGGATTTAGCTCAGCGGCATAACCCCTTGCCTTGCAAGTGTGTGGTCGTGAATTTGATCCCTGGTACCAATAAAAAAGAAAAAGACCAAAAAAAAAAAAAAAAAAAAAAAAAAAACCAAAAAAACCCCAAAAAACCAAAACCTTGTAAATTAGCATGACTAAGTCAGAGAAACACTTTTTTTAGTGAAAACAGCAATATTCAGAAAGTAGGTATTGCAAAGACGAAAAAAATGGAAAGAGTCCCATTCTTGTATAGGCAGAACCAAAATGCTATACAACCAAAATTAATAAGTAGATTTAATGCAGCATCAATGAAAACGTCAACAATATTCCTTGAAGAACTATAGAAGAAAGTTGTAAAATTCACACAGCATTATTAAAATATCCATAATTCCAAAATAATCTCGGAAAAAAAGAGACAAAAAATCCTGGATTTAAACTTAAATAACAAAACTATAGTGATTAAAAAATAAGAGCATTTTTCTGGGGAAAATAATAAAACAGACAAATATGAAAAGTATCAGTAAGAATTTAGGAGAAGTCCTTAAGCTGATTTAAATGACAGCAGTTTCTACAACAGAACCCACTGAAGCCAAAAGGCACTGACCTGTTACTTAAGTGATGAACGGGAAACATCCACCAATTCCAAATCCAGAATTCTACAGCCACTAAAAATATTCTTTCCGAATAAGAGGAAATAAAAATATTTTCACATGAGGAAAACTAAGTGAATTATGCAATAGCAAATGTACCCTTATCTTCAATAGCATCTTTGGGAAGTTTTTAAAAGAAAAATAGAAACAATAAATGAACTAAATATTGAAAGATTTAAAAGGAACAGCATGCAAAGACAAAAATATTAGCAATTTCTAAAAATGTGTAAGCTTTTCAGATTTTCCATTTTGTTTGATGTTTAAAGCAAAATCATAACACAATCTGATGTGACTGGAAGTAGAGGAAACACTTAAAGCATCTATAATAAACAGGAAAAGTTAAAGTGATGTAAGCAGAAGTAAGGTTTCTACATGTCGTTTAAATAGTTAAATGTCAATACTAGTAGTTTAATGTGGTAACTATGTTAAGCAATAATATCGTGCACAAAGAAATACAAACACAAACTTGAAATTTTAAAGAAAGTACAATCAGTTTCAAAAGAAAACAATGTCAAATATAAAGCATAAGCAAAAAACTACGTCAAGCTAAATAATAATTACGTCAACTTAAACACTCTGGATATATCAGGGAAAACACAGACACTGGCATGGTGAATTGAAAGTAAGAATCTCCTAGCACGCTCTGTCCACCCACATGGGACTCTTCTCTGATACAGAAGTATATTTGGTTTTTAAGTTTGTCATAACAAGTTACCGACAACTTGATGGCTTAATACAACTTGAATTTAGTGCTTCAAAACTCTAGAGGTGAAACATTCCAAATCAAGGTGCTGGCAGGGCCCAGTCCCCCTGAAGCTCTGAAGGAGATCGATTTCTCTAGAGCTTGGTACCTCAAAACAATTCTCCATGTTCTGCAAAGGATGCATAATTCCAAATTCTGCCTCCATCTTGATGTGACTCTCTCCTTTGTGCCTGTGTTTTCTCCTAAAAAAAAAAAAAAAAAAAAAAAAAAAAAAAAAAAAAAAACGAATGCTTTTTACAGAATGCAGGGCTCAGCCTCCAGCATAATATCATCTTGGGATTCTTAAATGAATCTGCCAAAGTACTTTTTACAAATAAACACTTTCAGATGACTAGTAGAGGACTTCTAAGAGGTCACAATTCAATCCAATACAAAAAAAAAATAATTGAAATTCCTCTGAAGACAATGGAAATAAGTTAAGTAAATATTTCATTTCTCTGAGGAGAAAAATATCTCATTTTATTACCTGAGTTTTGTTGACAAATACTCTTCCTGTATGAGCTGGAGACTGACAGTAGATATAAAGAGCTCTAGTTGATCTTGTTCTTCCCAGCGGTTCCCTTGATGGCCTTTCTGTATCCTGACCACAGGGTCAGTATGTATTTGGCCAGTTCTCTCTCTGTAAAGTGTATTTCATAACTTTGGGTTTCTACTTTCATGATCATCATTTGTATTTCTCCTCTCCAGAATATTTCCCAAATCTGAGACTTATCAATGATTTCTTTTATTCATGAAGATTTGTAATTTTAAAATATTAACTAATTTTCATGTGTAATGTCAAAAAAGAAGTAAAATATACTTGTTCTGTTATGGATACATCAATTCTCTAAAACAAAAGTCTTTCTATAAAAAAGGCTTTTTAAAATTCACTTCATATTAGTATACGCATGTCTTGTGTATTGTTCTTTAATACTTGAAGGTTAAATACTGCAGTACACATGGAAGACTACATCATAAAGAGTGTTCAGTAAATGTTAGCAGGTATGCAAAGTGAGTTTCTTTCCAAACACTGAAAGAATTATTAAATTATTTACAAATTCATTAGGCAAAATATATTCACTTAGACTTTTTACTAGCTATTTTATTTATTCTACTCCATTGAAAGATATATATATATATATTAATTATCAGAGAGTATTAGTTAAAAAAATCCTAACAAAAATACAAGAGTTCTCTTTTATTATTTCCAACAGAGTGCCATCAAATTTCCAGGGATTTGTCAGAATGATGTTTGCTGTTTCTTGCTCTGAACTTTGGAGAGTATATGTATTAATACATGAATAAAATTTGTACAGTTTCCCTTTTTTAAATTTTTCATGAATTCATCAGTTCAAAGAAAAAGTGTGCAGATCATACCACTTGATATTTAAAGATTCATAACTACAAGCTGGCTTTTGAAAGACTGCCATAATTTAGTGTTCTGCTTGAATAAATTGCATAGCATTTAGGAAATGTTGTTTGTCATTTTAAAAATTAGGCAACTCAATTCACCCTAAGGGAAAAGCCAACTGCATTTTCTGTTTACTGGAGTTAATTAACCTGCAAAATATAATCTTTTTCTTTGGTAGAGAAGAATTTACTTTAAATTTGAATATACATTAGTCATGCTAGAGAAATTAGTATCATTATTGTCTTTTATTAACTACTAGCTTTTGAAATATAAGCTATTTGATAGCTAAGAATGCTTTTTGCTTCATTCTGTGTTCCTCACAACGTAGGTCATGTATCAATACATTTTACATACTACTCTAAACTCTACTATTATTTTACTGTCAACTTTGAGTCAAATGAATTTTAAGAAAATAGGTTGCACCTAAAGCAATGAAAATAAGATCATATGCATCTATAAAATGTTTCAAATTAAACAAATGTAGAATATCTATATGCAATAATAATTCAGTTTGAAATTAAGATACCAGATATTATTTCCATTACATATTTATATTTTCAAAGAAACAGTATTTGAGTATACAACATATATTACATATTATATTATAACATATAATATACATGATAAATTCAATCTAGTGAAAATCAAACCTCCACTACAAAATTAGACTGCCATTTTATTAGAAATTGCATGGCTCATTATTAGAAACAGCTTTAGTGTTCAATAACATGATAAAGTGAATACAATAATCTCAACAAATGAATCATAAAAATTCATTTCCTCTATGAAAATGCATCTTTATATGTATATTAAGTGACATGGTACATAGTTGTTATTAGTTCAAGTAAAAAATTAGATTACCTGTATCTACCCATGTTTATTATATAGACATATTTATCTATCTCTTCAGGTAGAATATTGCAACGTTTTAAGTAGAAGCCAACTCAAGTATACCCTGAAGAGTTAATGGCTGCCTTTGACAGGCAGTCTTTGTTTTATTTTAAATATTTTTCTACATTCCATTAATTTTCAGTTAATTCAAACTACTATAAAAGCAAAATGAACAAAGACTATTCAAACTAGTGATTTGAGATTTAATTGCTGAATGGGTATTGCTAGGTTAATACAATTTAAATGTTAGAGCTATTAACAGTCATTGGAACTCACTTGGATAACATTCTACATTATGACATGTATTTTGCACACTTAGCTCATCTTTGAATATGTCCTTTTACTATTATAATAAAGGCAAAATTTTACATCTGCTTTCATGCATATGCTTTCATGTAGGAATATTTTGATAGGACACAAGATGCTATTATCATTGAATTTTCAAGGTTATTAATTCTTATTAAATATACAAAACAGTGTCAACATATCTAGGAAAGAGTTAATTCAGTAATCTCTATGCTTATAAGTTAGTTATGGGTAGCATTCAGAATCATAACACATTTGAAATGGTTTTTAGATCTGAAAGGAAATAAAGACAAACATTGTTTTTGATAGAAAAAGAATACTTTTTCATTTTACTCCAGTGTTTGTTCTATCACAATGGCTATGTCAAATGTATCTTATCAAAAGCTCATGTAGATTACATCAAAAATAGCACAAAAGGGGCTGAATTTACCCTCCCACTTTAAACCAATGAAAAACTCTACAAATTTTATAAAATAACTATATGCAAACAGACAGCTCTAGGCATGGGCTCTTAAGGATGTTTAACAAGGAAGAAGGACCCACATAGCCTTCACCATCTCACTCAAGTTGTATGTCCGGCTGCCACACAGGAAGTATGATTCCAGACAAATGTGATGCTGTTACTGAATTACCGAGTCCCAGTCCTGTGAACCCATCTGTCAAGGGACTATTGTGATAGAAGCTGTCAGTTAGTGTTCCAAAGAGTAAGGACTTATATGGAAAAGTGGGGAAGGGGTTCCACATCTGAATAAGCTACCTCATATCTTTATTCACTTCTTAGTAACTCACATGTTGAGTGAAACCTTGTCATTGGCAGTAAGTGTAGGCAGGCATAGTGCCTAAAGTTTTCCAAAGTTACAAATCATTAATTTCTCAGCAGCCAGGATATATAAGCTTTGTCAAGCAAGTATGGCATTCACCATATAATCCAGAATAGTCATTTCTTAATACTATGTCTCAAAGACTCATTAAATAAATACTATGAGAAATTCCACCTTTAAAAAAAAAGCTTCACATAGATCTAAGTGAAACTCTGTAAATTTCCACCAGAAAATTGTAAGGAGATTAGAAAATTCAGGCATGTAACCATGTAAAAACTCATAGCAGTCAATCCAGAATCATTAAATATACTAAATGACAGGGAAACATGACCTGTTAGAAAAGAAAAACCGGGCAATAACAAGTGAAACAAAATTAGGAAAGATGAGTATTACAAATGAACATAGAATGTTAATGTTATCTAAGGTTAAAGGAAAAAAAAAGCAAAAAAGTGAGATAAAATATGAAGAAATAAAAAAGCAAATACTTTTTTTAGAATTGAAAATCATGACAGCTGAATTGGAAACTTCTTTAACAGAAACCATGGCAGCTGAAATTTATTAATTGCATCAATACTCGTTATAAACATATTCTTGAAAATAGGTGCCAAGAAAAGTCTTGAGAAGACCCTACAGTAAAAAGATGCATTTTGTAGAAAGCAGTTTCATTAAAACTTCCAAGCAACATAAAAACTGAGCAGTGTTTTCAAAGCAATGGTTAAACACGTTTCAACATCTTAGTAAAATTTCTCTTATGAAATAAAGATGCAGTAAAATTTAAGTCAAACAAAAGCTTAGAAATTCATATATAGAAATATTAAAGGAAGGTTGCAAAGCAGAAGGGATCATAGCAGACAGGTACAAAATGCCATGCAAAAATGAAAAATACAGGAAAAATATGTGAATAAGTATAAAACTATTTCGTATTTTATAATGTTATTTAAACCTGTGCTGGTTACCACACGCAAAGTAATGATAGTATATGGTGCTTTTTAACATGTATAAAGTAAAATACCTGACAGCTGTAGCATCATGGATGTGAAGACTGAAAGGTCATACGTGACTGTGATGTTATGCAATATAAGTGAGGTGTTAACATATCACTTAGGGGAAGACACGTACCATAAAGCCAGATGCAAGTCCTAGAAATAAGCAAAATAGTTCACAGAAAATTGAAATGGAATGATTTAAATTTTATAATCAGTCAAAATGAAGTAAAAATTGAATGAAATAGGAAGAAAAAAGATTAGTCAAACATTAAAAAATCAAGGTGACAAATTGATATAAAAATCAGTGATAACATTAATTACAAAAGTTTAGAATAAAAAAATAAATATGGTGAACTGAACAAAAACCAAACTGAATAGTATAATTGTCTAAAAGGCCTGCCATAAAATAAAGCTTGTATAATAGTAAAAACTGGTATAACAGTAAAAGTGTGCAGTTCTCTGCTCAAAAACTAGTCATAAGAAAGTGAAACTCCTAAATGAAAATACAAAAAAAAAATCAGAAAAACAAGGTAGCCAGAGTTTAAAAAAGGACATGTTATAATTATAAAGGTATAAATTTATCGAAGCTGTAAAAATCCATTTTTGTATGAAATCCATTTTTGTATAAAAGACTTTTGCATGAAAAGTCTTTTATCTGGTTTCTTACAATTGGCCAAAAAACTCTTGAGATTCACTCAAATTTTACCATGCATGTTAATGAACTTTTGCTAAGTTAATCATATATAAATATGCTAACGAGAAAAGGATTCGCATGACCAAGCCATCATTCTGAAGTCCCGTCTCTGAACACACAAGAATTTGGAGGGATATTTTAGATCTAAACAATAATAAAAAATGTCATATTCAGATGTATACTGCACATAGATTTATTTAAACAGTTTGAGAAAGTCCCACATTTCAAAAAGTTGTAAATTGTGTCAAAAATTATAGAGGTTTAAATGCCACATATATTCCTTTACTTGACATTTATTCGACATATTTTTAAAATGTATGATTTTATAAGGTAATATTGCCTACATAGATTTAAAGGGCAAATTAACCTGGTATGACCGAAGTATAATTCACTTGGTTACATATTTTATATCACATTGAATTTGCTATTGATTTCTTAGTTTTTGTAGATATGTTCTGGATGTTTATTGAGTCCATATGCTTTTTCTCCTTTTGTGTTGAACTCAAGTAAATTTGTTGCATTTTATGTGATATGAAATACTCTCTTGTCTTATGGAAGATTTTGTATAAAATTGGAATTATTTATTCCTTAAACATTTATAACATTCACTAGTGAGCCTGAATGAAGACTTTTCATTACAAATTAAACTGAAAACTGTAGATTTTTCAGGTTAATTCTTCTTGAATATAGTTTAGTCATTTGCACTTTTCAAGAATTTGCAAACTTCATCTAAATTATTAAACTTATTAGCATAAAAGAATACTTCTCTTTTAAACTACCAAGGCGGAACTTAGGGGCTTTGCACTGAACTTTATTCACAACTTTTTTATTTTATAGTTATAAACTTCGAGAGAGTGTCTCAAAAATTCACTAAGGTATCCAGTCTGGGATGGAACCTGTGATCATCCTGTTTTGGCCTCCCGGAGTGGTGGGATTGCACTAAATCCTGTTCTATTTTAAATTTTTAATTCAATAGAATCTATTATTATTCTCTTTCTGATATTAATCACTATGGCTTCTGTTAATTGGATCAGATTATAATTTATGTCTATATTTATCTTTGCACTGAATAGATACATTTTATTGGGTGGAATGTTTCATAAATATCATTTAGATCCAATATATGATGTTGAGCCTTTTCTGCATTATTTTGTGTTTACGTGTTTCATTATTGTGAAGGAATGTTTCCTGCTGTCCCAACTGTATTATGGATTTAGTGATTCGTTCTTTTAATTCTGTCAGATTTGGCTTCATGCATAACAAATCTCAAAATTTAGGTATTTGTATATCTAAGATTATTATCTCTCCTTATGTTATTGAATTTCTATTCTTTAAAATTATATTATTCACATTTATAAAAATTAAATCAGCCTGTCAGAATATTGCACCGTACTTGTCAAATACCTACAATCATTATTTAACAATTAAGAATAGTAAGGAAAGAAAGCAAGAAAACTAAGCCCAAACACCAACACAAACAAATACCTACAAAATAAATGACTAACATGGTCAAAGTTTAAAAACATTTTATGGTAGAAAATCTACTCACAGTAGTTCAGTCTAATAGGCTGAGAAGGGATGATATGACACATGTTGCAGATACCTCATCATAAAAGTGGCAAATTTTATCAATAATATGACCTCCTGCTAGGTTTAGATTTGCAATTGCTGAATAATCACAGAAATAAGGTGACGAAGAAAGGAGGAGCAGGAGAAAAAGTAGAGAAACCATTACTATTATATTAATATTTGCAACGAGTATTTGTGAATGTAAAATCTTTTAAGAACGAAGCTTGAAATACTAGGTTATTTCAGCCAAAATTTTTGTACTGTTTCCTCCAAATTTTCAAACACTTCCTGAGTTGCAGAATGTCATTCTGAGACAAAATAAGAAATAGAATGGCAAAAGAGCTTCAGTCATTTAGAAAAAAACTCCAACTGAGAACAACTTCAAAATTCAAGTTTCATCATGCAGTTTGGTGCCATCTAATTCAGTTCCACAAATTCTGTTTCCAGGCTTGGCATCTTATTTAAGTTGCTTCCATTTATACATGCTGTCAGTCTGCTTGATATTAGAGAAATGTCTTGAAGCACAAGAGCTGAAAATTGATCATCGTTTACTTTTGAAATGAAAATCTAAATTTTCTGATCAGAAAATTATATAGATATAGAAATCGGCTCTCCACTCTAGACTTCCAAGGATAATGCAAATCACAGTTGTCTTTATGGAAAATCCATTTGACTCATTTGTAGGAAAATTGTCATCTTTCTCCACTTTATGATTAAAACATTTAAATATTAAGCAGTTTGGTGACAAATATACACATTTATAATATAACTGTATTGAAGGGAGAGGAGGGGAAAAAAGAAAAAGATTAAGATAATATATATATATGTGTGTGTGTGTGTGTGTGTGTGTGTTCCAGCTTCCCAAAACAAATTAATGCATTCATTATCAAAAATATATTCTAAAAAAATCCCCAAAATATGTAAAAGCTCTCACATTACATTTCAGATGTAGATACTTCAAATCCCATGAATTCGTTAATATCAGATTTAATATGATTAAGGTTTCTTTTTGAGCTTTCATGTCCAAAACAGAAAATATTTTCAAAGAAATGCTAAAATTATCCTTTGATATTTACATTTTAGCAAATATATAGATTTTAAATAATAAAATATCAAAATTTTACAATGTAAGTTGTTAAACAAGAAATTGAATGTATTGAAATCTTGCATGAATTTTACTCAGCAGCTGTTTAGAATAGTCAGATATGATCCATATATAATACCCTTATCCATTCATCCAAAGGTATGATTACTTGAGGAAGAAGCTGATTGTTTTAGAGTAGCAACTTGAAATTATGCACATAGTTGTAAATTCAAAAACACAATCATTTGTAAGGTAATTAACATCATTTTACCAAACACAACAACTTTGCACTACATTGTATAATTAAAATACTCATTTGTAAAATTTGTCATGTTTTGTGAGCTTAACAACAGTTCTTACATGGATGTTGTCATTATTTTTAATAGTTAAAATTATTCCGCTTATAATTCACATCTGTTTTCATTACAAACAACGTTATCACTGAAAATATTCAGATATAAATAAATTTCTGATGAAGTGGTATATTTTCAAACATTTTAACCTTACTACTGCTTTAAACAATCTTAGCAAATTCCCTCATTCGTGAAATACACTGTAGCAGGCATTTCTATTTCAGTTAGAAAAACAGTGCTACAGTAGGAACTGAGACTTTCCTCTCTTAACTACTCTGCCCATGGTTCTGGTTAAATTTTCTCATGTGCTATTTGCTTTTCCATCATTCAGAAGAAATTTCATTATGCTGAGCTTAAGTTGTGTAAAAGGTAATATAGGAAATTTTTCCTCAAGACTAAACAGACTTCCTCTGTAGTCATTCTTTTTAATAAAAATCAAAATTTTTGATATAAATACTACAAGTAACAACTGTGAATGACCATAATCAATGCAATTTCGTAAATATTACCATGTTGGGCTCTGTGTAGCCAATGGTTTTGATGTTTACATAGATAGAATAATTAACGATTTTGATCTATTAGTTGTTTTATTTAAATATATTTTATAATTTTGTGTAATTATCATAGATTTTATATTTTGATTGATATTTGAAATACAGATTAAAGGTTTGCCCTGTTACAAGACAATAATATTTTCATGAACCACAATCTCTAAATAACCTATGGAGTTAAGCAATATAACGAGGACGTAAATCAGTATGCTTCAATTTAGCCAATGGTGTTAATTCACTATAAGGTTTTCTCCACTCTCTGTTTTTACTTATTCTTCTACTGATATCTTACTTTAATTGATGAGAGATCAGCAATTTGTATTCTGTCTGAAGGACTATAGTTATTGCATTCCTTTTGGGGAATTGGTGTATATACATAATGTATCTTGATCACTTTTATTTCCTTCTGTCCTTCTTGTTCTCCAATATCTCCAATCCCATATCTTTTGCTCCTTTTTACAAAGACTACCTCCATGTCCTAGAATGTCCTTTGTATTTTGCACACAAGAGAAACCGTGAGTTATCTAACTCTCTGATTTACTTCAATTTTTCTGTGAATCAAATTTATATCTTTCTTTTTGGCTTAATAGCACTTCATTGTTTATACACAATAGATTTTCTTTACTAATCTATCTGTTGCTGGGCATATCAGTCATTTCCAAAATTTAGCTAGTATTTAGCTAGTATGAATTTTATAACATAAAAAGCTTGAAATGTAAATTTCAAAAGTGTTTAGTATTTAGCTAGTATGGATTTTATAACATAAAAAGCTTGAAATGTAAATTTCAAAAGTGTTACTTCTCCGTAGGTATTAGGAAACAGTAGGAAAAATAAATCCGTGCTCATGTTAACTGTGACAGAAACATGTTGACATAACAACAGGAATGAAAAAGCATTTCTGACATATTCCTTATTTTAATATAAAAGTGTTTGCATACAAATATTTTGAATAGCACTTGTTTTATAGTTTGGTCAAATACTGTTTGTTGCATTTAAGTGGTTTCCTTTCATTCCTGTCAGAAACTGATGATATTTATCAAATTACCTATACATATCTAGTGATACGTATCCTCTAATCTACAGCTACATCATCCTGAGTGGGCCCAATCTCATCTGCTATGTATGCTGTATCATAATTAATACATAATTAATGTTGCTATTTTTCCAAGTTTGAACCATCCTTGAATTCTTTGAATGAAACCTAGCTATCTCTCTACATTACCTGACATATTTTTTTACTGATATTTTACTTGTATTTGGCATCTGTAATTTTTTCAAACTTTTTAAAAAAAAGTCTTACTTATATTTTGGTATGGAAATTATACTGGTTTAGCAATCAGAATATTAGTTATCATACACCAAAAAGAAAAAAAAATCAGAAGTTTAAAATAGTATCTGTGTTTCTTGTTGTTTACTCAGTCACTTAAAATCTGCTTTGTATCATACTCTAGGTCTCAGGCAGAACAGCCATTGTTTGGAACATTGTTCTTCATAACTGTGAAAATTTAAGATGCAGAAATAATCTGTGAAGACCATTCAATGATGTTAACTCGTCGTTTTCCGGTTAAGAAACACTAACTTCATTTTCCTTTGGATAAAATATTCTGTGCCCATCAGTCTATGAGTTCTTCAGAGAATGGAATGTATATCAAATTCAGTTTTTCTGTTGATGTTCAGTTGTTGCTACACCAAGATCTGCAGAACTGGAAAATAAAATGATAAGCTAACAATAAGTCACATATTCACTGTACAATGATCGCACAGGAACTAATACCACAATAGTTATGCCATTCATAAGTGGAAAATGCAGACAAATGGGAATCCCGTTTCTTTCACAATTCTACCACTTAGCAACGTGTTGAAAGTATCTCACTGCAAGGGTTGATAATAGCTCATTATTAAGCCCTAATCCAGCTCCCTGAGCTTAAATTTTATCTTACTTTTGGTCTTGTTCCTTTTTGAGAATTTGCTCTTTTTGTGAGGTCAAGGTTCATGTTTCATAGTTTCAGTTTTACATGTAAGTCTAAATTACTTTGAACTAATTTTTGCAGTAAGAATAATAGTCTGTGTGCACATGGTTCTTAAATCAATCCAATACACTTGCAGAAAAGATTATCTTTGCCTTGTTGAAATGTGTTGGCAATTTAGTTTAAAATAGTTAGTTATGGTATGTGCAGGTTCACCTGTAGACCATGTGTTTCTCTTGTATTGTATGTAAGTTAAACCAATGCTGGAATTTCCTAACACTGTAACTCAAAGTCAGGCACTGCAAGTTATGCAACTTTGTTTTTTGGAAACAACATTAAACTAGTTTCAGTGATATTATATTCTTTACATTGTTAATCTGTCTCTGAATTATTAATTTCAAATTTCTCCCAAAAACTTTTAAGAATTTTTTATTGAATTTGAATATTTATTTTTCATTATGTAATGACATATTAACAGCACTGTGTTTCATCCATAAGTTTCATGCTTCTTTCTATTTAATATTGTGTCTCAAGATTTTTGGAGTTTTCTGTTTCAATGTAAAAATTTGAAAGTAGATTTCTAAAAATTTATGTTTTTTTTATAATTCTAGTCTTACATATTTTTCTGACTAATAAATACAAAATAGAATTAATAGTTTCATGTTCCTCTAATATCCTGAGATATAAATAAAATATACTATTTTTGCTAGCAAGTTTTAATACACAGGATTACTGAAAAAATATTATATTTTTCACCTAATTGTTTTATTCTTCCTTTTAAATATGGATATTTTGTTTCTTTTCAGTCTATTTAATCTTATGAGAAATTTGAGACATATTACATTCAATTAAGAATTAACAAATGTGATTCACACTAAGGAATATATTAACTATGATTTTATGCAGCTTTCTTTTATCATGATGAGAAAGTTCCTTACTTTTCCTAGTGTAATGAAATTTTATTTTGATTTAATGAATGGACATTTAACTTTTCAAATTTTTATTTCCTTGCTATGTTGTATTTGTTATTTTAAAATTTCCAGTTTTTACTTCCCTGCTACATTTGTAGTTTTAAAATTTTAGTTGGTAATACGACAAATTAAATTGACTAATTGCAAATATTAAACTAAACTTATCTTTACGATGTTTTAGGATTTCTGCATACAAATAATTTTACACTTCTAATTAAGAGTTAGGAGCTTTTATATTTGAATATTGTTATTTCATTGTCACATAATGCTGAATTTATTAATGAACCTGAGAACATCTTCCTTATATTGATCAGAATTTTTTTCAAAATGGGTATTATTTTATCTGTACATTTTAGTAGGATTCACTAATGATGGCAACTAGTCCTGATGTTAATTTGTGAAATGTGATTTAATCATCAGTTCAATTTCTTCATAAGTATAGAACTCTTCAGGTTTTGCGTTTCTTGATGAATAAAATTGGCATTTGACTCTTTTTAGGGATTTTTTTCCATTAAAAAAAAACTGTTAAATTTATTTGTATGATGCCACCCACGCTTCCTTAATAATTTTTAATGTCATTCATACATACTGATGTTTTGATAATTTTGCTCTTTTATAACTCAGCTTTATTTATTGTTTTCTTTTTAATTTCCTCCTCAAGCTTACAAGGGATATTGTCAGCTTTATTGTTCTGTTTATAGAATGAACTTTTGATTGCTTTTTTTTATATTTCCTTGATATATTCTCTCTAATTTATCAGTGACTTCTGTTTTCATGAACTGGTAAATGGTTTTGAGGTTTGCCTATTTTTCTATTACTCAGTAATTCTATTTTAGCTTTAATATTAGTTCATAACCTATGACTTTTGTTTATTTCATGCATATATATGTAAATATATATGCATGAAATAATATATGTCTATTATTCCACATTCATTCTTAAAATGTCAGAGAATTTCACAAAAAAACGAAAGGAGTTTGCAGGAGTGTACCTCCTGATCTGCACTGTTCTCTTGTTCTCCTTTTTACAACCATTTTCACACATTTATACAATTAACTTCCCAATACATAGTTTTTCCTTTGGCTTTAGATTGTCATTTATATTTAAGGAAGTTAAAAACAAGAAAAAAACCCAATTTTATATTTTTTCATGGGTCTATAATTTTCAGGGTTATTTGCTGATTTGTATGGATACAACATTTCTTCTACTTTCATATTTATTCCCACTAGAGAACACCTTTAATTTTTGTTGTAGTATGAACTGATAATGATAAATTATTTCACCTTTTGTTTGAGTAAGAAAGTGATGATTTGGCTGTAAATTTGTAAGGATTTTTCATTGGTTAAAGAATTCTAATTAGACCTTTAATTTAATCAGTTGTTTATAAAAGGTCTCACATTGTGTTCTGATTTGCTTTGTTTCTGAGATGTTTAATGTCCTTACATTTATTGTACTGAAAAACACCATATTTTCTTTTCCATTTATAGAACTTCTTTATTTAGAGCTTACTCTGATTTACTCACAGCCTTTACATGATTTTCTCTATCTTTATTACGCTTGATATTTTTTACCTTGAATCACATGATCTATAATTGTCAATAATTTAAAAAAGAATTTGTCAATGGATTTCTTAAAAGCCTTTTCTCTACTATCTCCCCTTGCCATCTAATTACGCAAATATTAGGCTCTCTGGGCTGTTGCACAGGTCATCAGTTTGTTTATTTTTAACGTGTGTGACATTATAAATAGGTTAATGGCTACATCTTTAACCACTTGACCCTCCTTTTGGCAATGCCTATACTACCATTGAATTATCTGTATATTTCATAAATTTTGAATCTTGTGTTCTATAAGGTATGATTTTGGTTTCTTTTCATCTTCTATTCATCTATATTCTTACATTTTATTCTAGACTCATATTTAAGAGTTATTTTATATTCTCATTTGTTAGCTTCATTTGTTTTGTACTTCATAATTTTTATTCAAATTATATTTCTAATTTTTTCCTCATGTGCATTTTTATGAATACTACTTAGTGTGATATTTGTGTAAGTGGTTTCCAGATTTTGTTGTGCATCATAGTTTTCCTTTTAGAGTGGGGGAGATTTTATTTTAGGCTGTAGTTTTGTTATCATCAAATGAATATGATCATTTCAACTCTCCCTTTTACTATTTGTTATGAACACTCCGTTACTTTCAATGTAGTCTTAAATTATCATTGATATTAGAATTATTAGTATTATACATTATGAAGACCTACCTACCTATTTTTATGAAAACGCATAATATGCCTTTTTGTTTGTGAGCTCAGAAAATATTTCAGTTTACTCTTGTTTGGTAAGTATTTCCTTAAACTTGAATTTTCTATGTAAAATGCATAGCAATCCCCAGGCAATGATTTGAGGTTTCTCAGAAGACTCTACAAGATTTTGAGTTATGAAGAGAGAGACAGAGGGAGGGGGAAAAGCTGAAGCCAAGGAAGAGAAGGAACGTTGAGATACTATCACTGTATCTCTGTGTTTTGCTCACCAAGTCGCACGAGCCTGTGTAATAGCTGATACACGCAGGTTTCACTTGCACTGACTGTGTGTGATGGGCATAGGAGATGGGGTCGGTACTGCACCAGCCCTCCTCTACACCACCTGCAGTGGAGTACTGCACAATTTCATCATGCAGAGTATCCTTAAAAAAACGTGAGATACATTCTGGGAGGCTGAGGCTGGAAGATCTCAAGTTCAAATCCAGTATTGAAGTTAGTAACTAAGTGAAATCCACTCTCAACATATAAAACAAATTGTGAAGGGCCTAGGGGTGTAACAGGAAACAGACAAACAAAACAAACCACCACATGATAAAGGTAAAAGTGTATAATCTTGTAGGGCAACTTAAGACCCACACTTTGGACATGCCTGGGTTACACCAAAGATTTTCCAGATATGGGGATAATAAATTTATTAAGCTAAGTGATATCAGATGGATGAGCTTTTGAATATTATCTTCAAGATAATGAATTGAATTCAGCTGACATGAAAACATTAGGAAAGTTAAATGCATGAGTTGTGATTGGCATCTTCATTTAAAAACTGTTTATCAGCAGTAGTTAGAAAATATTTGTCATCACTGTAGCAGAATAAATATGAGGTCTATTGCGATTTTCTAAAATTCACAGAAAATAGTGTTGCAGTGAACTATTTTAACTTCTTTCATGTATCTATAGGAAAAAAATACAAAGATAATAAGAGCAGAGGCATGTGCCTTATATTACAAGATCTGTTTTACTGCGTTTTCTTAAGGTGCAAACCAACAAATGATATGACTGGGGCCTATGGAAATTTAATATTAATATTGTTAGTTGGTGTTTTCTACAACAAAATAAAAAGTACCATACATTTAATACATTTTATTTTCATATATATCTTAAACTAATGTTTGGAAACTGTTTTTATTCACCAATAAATTGTTCCTGTCTTATGTCAAGGTCTGATAGAAGCTTTTGATGTCTGGTCCATCTCTGTGTCATAAACTTTACTGCTCTGGGGACATGGTGTGTGACTTTATGACAGTCATCAAATTAGTATCCATAAGTGCTGATGGCTACAATTTTTCCTTTTTCTCATTAAAAGAGGATATCAACTCTGCCCCATAAATTTAATTATATAAAACTGAAATCTGTGCCTAAAACATGGACCGGATAAAATTGGTTTCATTGTAATACAATTCATTCACTTTATCCTGATTCTCTTTCTCATTCATTTAATCAATTTCAGAATTTTTCTGTTAACAAATGTAATTGCTTGTTTATAAAAATCGATAGATTTTCACTTTGAAATTACACTGGAAGTGAGGTGAACAGCTGAAAATCGTAATAGTGAAAACAGTACAGTAAAAGCCAGACCAAGGGCATGATTGGTAGCTGTGGTCTCTTCAATGCTGTGATTACATTGAAGGTACCACACATCCAGTTTCTGACAATTGGTGACTTACCTAAGCTTCCTACAAAGACATTGAAACAGAAATGAAAAGTTTTCAGTGATGTGAATGCTTGTCACCAATTTCCAATAAACAAATGAGTAATTGTTTAAACTTCCTCTTTGATTGGATTATGTTCTAATGGAATTAGTCCAATATATTTCACACTTGGAAAATACAGGAAATGTAAATCAAACATTATTTATTTTATATTATCATAGAGTGAATCGATGTGTTTGGCATTTTTAATTATTTAACTGCATACAATAGATATCATAACTCTATGAAGAAATTCACTATGTCAGTTGGGAAGAAAATACATTTTGAAAACCTCAAAAGGATGACAATAATAACTGTTCAGAAATATGTGAAATCTAAATTCTTTGTAGAATTTAGAAGCGGTCAGAGTAACACACTGGAAGTCACCATAGTTTACATGCTTTGGTGCTATGTTAATTAATATTAACAATGCATATTAGTGAATTTTTTCAGCAATAATATGTCAGACTCATCTGTTTGCATGACTTCTTTGGTAAAACCCTATGTAAGGGTTTGACTTGTTTTGGTAATATTTTATTATTAATTTTATACATTCTGCATTAACATTATTGATCAGATAGATTTTTAATAATATGTACTATCATTCTGTGAGTTATGTGTTAACTTTATTGATAATTATGAAATAAAATTGTTTTTAATGCTTATGAAATCCAATTTATCAATATTTACCATTATCCTCATACTTTATGTGTCATATCTTAAAACTTTTCCTAATTTGGTGGTACAAAATTTTACTTCCATATTTTTCACTGTAAGCTTCATAATTTTAAATTTTATCCTGAAATATCACATCTATTTTACTTTAATTGATGAATACCATGTGAGAAAATAATCTCTGTGCTTGTTTGTTAGTGTGTGCACTTATATCTTACTGTCTCGTGATGAGTTTTTGAAAATAATATCTTCTTTCCTTTAATGTGTCTTTGCAGCCTACTCTACATTAAGTGGCAAAAATTTCAGGTTAAATTTATCCTCTCACATCAGCTGCAACTCTCCATGTTTGTCCTCACCTAGTTGTTGTTGTTACCTTGAATCTCAAATGAGAATATCAAGCTCTGAGTTCAGGTCATATAAATCTTCTGACCTCACTCTTCTGTTTTCTAAATGGTGGTAGTTCTATCAGCTAAGGCATGGATATGGAATGTAATGAATCTGTAGATATATGTAATGAAAACTGTCATTTATCAATTTTAGTCTGCTATCCCAATAACACAGAATGTACATTTATATACTTTTTTCAGATTTTTAAAAAAATCCTCTTGCAAACACTTTGAAGAATGATGTAACCATATCATAAATTTCTCTTTTTAATGATATTCTTAGAGGTGTAATAATTTTTAATGATATTGCAGTTGGAGTTATTTTCTTGATGTCCATATTGGGATCATTTGCTAACAATGCATGGAAATGCTGGCGACTTTTACATGTTGAACTTGTTTCATGCAGACTCATACCAGTTATTTATGGGTCCTTGTAGGTAGTTTTGTGATAACTGATAATTTTATACTGATAGGATCTTTAGCTATGTGAATAAAGACCATATTGGCTTTTCTTTTCCATTCTGCTGCCTTCAGTTCTATTTATCATTTGCTTTACTAATTATGTTACAAGTATAATGCTGAATGGAATTGATTTGCCCTGCTTATATTTTAAGGGAGAAAATTCTTTACTAGCTTAACCTTACTGTTTCATGAATATTCTTCATTAAGTTATAACTGATTCCCTTTTTATGAATTTCTTCCAGTAGTTATAAAAATGAATGTTTTATTTCATCAAATGTTTTTTGCATATTCATAAGGTCATTGCTCTACCCTTAATTAGGGTAACAATGTGTGGTACTATTTTGGGTTGTTGCTTCAAATTTCGCCTTCCATGTGGTAAAATTAATTCTCTACATTGTCCACTTTGGTTTACTACTTTCTTATCATAGTTTACATCTATGTTCTCAGGAACATTTTTTTAGAATGTCCTTGGATATCTTCAAATTTTATTTCATTATAAGACTGAGTGATTTTTAGGAGTTTAGAGGCATCCTCTTCAACCCAATTTTGTAAAAAGATTTATGAATACATGTTCTTTAAATGTTATGTATAATATATATTACATATGCCACTTGGGGATATGACTGCTCTTTCAAATTTATTTTATAGTCTTTGCTTACATGATTGAATGAAACATGTTAAAAATCACAAGTACTGTATTTCTTGTAACATTTTTGAGAATCAAATAAACCTGAAACTGTTAATGTCTATGCCATTTTTCCTTACCCTGAGCTATGGTCACAATCTCCAAGGCTTCCATTGATCTACATCAGTTTCATGAATTAGTTAGCTATAGTAAGTAAGATACTATAGGTAACCAAAAGTTTATGATAGTGTTTAGGATCCAGGAAAAATAATTCTGAGAAAGAAATGAAAATAAAATTAGGTATGAATCACATGGTAATTAAAAGCTGGATTAAATACAGGGTAGGAGAATCACTCTGGCCTGCCTATTATCTTATCATCTATCAAAAGGTGTGTATATTTTTGTCATAAACTATGCATCAGTCTTCAAGTATTGTTAACATATAATCTTTAAATATCAGTTTCTAAGAGAGCAGAAATCAGGAAAAATGAATGAGTGATCAATTATGAGTAGATCCTGACAAAATCAAGGTTTGACCCTATGGTGGATAACATTCATCAGGACTTTACTGTAGAGGTAGAAAATGGAAAATCATTTCAGTTGAACTTGTCTAAAATATCTTAGATCACAAATTCAATTTCTTTGTTATATGTTTATTTATGGAAAAAGTTACAGTACTTTGTGTCTTTTAGAAGGTTCATTTTTTAAATTTTCTGATACCAATTGATTCTTCATTCTTGCTTTCGATTTTTATAAAAATTCTAAATACCATTATTTACTATCTCAGTTATTTTTCTCATTGCTGGGATAAAATACTTGACACCTACAAGATAAAGGAGGAAAGGCTCACATAGTTATTGGAGATCTCAGCCCATACCTGGTTGGCTCCAGTGCAGAGAAGCATGGCAGAGGGACATCACAAAAGAGAAAAATTCATGTTGTGGGAGGCAGGAGGTTGCTGGAGCAAAACCAGCAGTGAAGCAAACCTCTCATTGTATTTTATTTCATCCAGTCTACAACCTTTAGATGGTGCCAATCACATTTGGGGAAGATTTTCCACACCCAAACCAGGCTAATTCCACATCTCCTAGCTCCATCAGGCTTTTTAAAGGCTCAGACATGAGTGGAGGAGGGTTTGAGGGGGGCATCCGGATACAAGCCATAACAATCATTAAGCACAGAATTTAAAATATATATTTGTACACAAATATATATTTATACACAAATATTGTCACTATTCTTTTAATAGTCAATAACTGAAAAGAAGCTAAGTATCCATGAATTGATAAGAGAATAAAATGAGATTGTACACTTGGATACTATTTAATTAAACAAAATATCAAACCAATGAATTTAAAGACATTCTGCCAAGTGAAAGAAACTAGTTGTAAATGCCTACATAATGTATTATTTCCTTTATATGAAATGTCTAGAAAATCACAGCTAATATGACATAAACCAAATCAGTATTTGGCTGTATGTGTACAGAAGTCAGGGTTGAAATTCACTGCAATCAATTTCAAGGTAATGTTGAAAGTTAACTTCTGATTGCTCGACAGGCTACAACATACTTCTAAGGGCCATGTATTTCAATGCTTAATTTTGATTAATTTGATGGTATGTAAAATTTACTTCAATAATATTTTGAAAAATTAAAATGTTGCTTTAAATTCTTATACTGAAATTCTTCTATTCTATTGTTTTTGTATTAAATGATTGGGCTCTCAGTTTGAACTGGATTTTGAAACATGAAAATGAGGAATTTTTCCCAACCACAACCACAAATCATTGCTTACTGACAGCCGATGCACACATTGCTATTATGCAATCTTAGATGGAACCAGTTTACTTATTTTTCCCTCTAAATCTCAGGGTTGGCCCCAATGCTGTGACTTCTTAGTTCTAAAGTTTATTACTTGGAACCTTTGCTGCCAGATTTCCCACACTATTGTAGAGGTTTGGAATTTTGCAAGAGTAAAGTCCTGTTCAACTGTGCTATTTTCGCTTAACTTTCTACTCCTTTCTGTGGCCTACAAAGCCCTCAATAAATATGCATAGAATTAGCAAGGACAATATATTTGATTTTCAGAGTGATTGATATTCTGGGAAATTAAGGCCTTCTAGGTAAAATGGGAATTCCATCAACTTACTAAAGAAAATTTTAAAAGGGAAAATAATACAAAGGTAGCACAATACAAAATATGAAAATAGCTCAATATTATTTACATCTAAGTGGTCAATATACATCTTATTTTCAGTAATGCTTACAATAATGAAACTCGGTTTGCCATCCTTTGTAATCTATAAGTAAATTGAAGAGTAAAGTATCTTGTTTGGCTGGACTAGCTTTCATCATCCTCATGGTCCTATTGGATATTATCCATTTGCTATAGTGAGGTTGACATTTATTTCACATCGCTCAAGGGAGTGTGGTGCTAACGTGGATTCAATTAGATGCATTGCTCAGAAGATGTCCTGCCTACTGTCTCAATATGCAGAGGGAAAAATTCTGACATGGACAAGGCCAAGAAAAATCAAATATGACAAAGTACAACTTCTGATGAGTGTTATCCACTGTTGGCACACTGTGCTTAAAGTGGTCATTCACCCTATTAACGCTACTCACTTATTAGCACACATTTAAATGCTCTGGGTTAGCCGTGCCTGAAGACTTGTGCAATCTGTGATGAACATGAAAAAGCTTTCAGAGCACGGATACGAATGCATTCAAATAAGAAAGTCTGTTTATTTCCTTAATATTCTTGGGTGTTTTGTTTTGTTTTGTTTTGGTACTGGGGATTGAACTCATGACCTTGTGCTTACCAGGAAAGCACTGTATCTCCTGAGCTAAATCCTGGCTAATATCTCACTTTATAATATTTTCAATTACCATTTGGTTTAATCTGTCATCATTCATTTGACTCTTGACAATAAACTGTTTTTCCTGGATCCTAAATACTATCATAACCTTTTAGTAATGCACGTTTTCTTACTCTGAGCTGGCTAACAAAATTATGAGAGACTTGAGTTGCAGTGAGAGAATTGAGCATTTTCTTTACTGTGTTTTATTTCATTTGATCTTCAGCAATGTTGTGATGTAGCTATGACGTATAACTTTAACATATTTGCCCTGTCATGTAAGCAAAGATTGTAAAGCACATCTAAAAAGCCACCCATGGTCCCAAGTGGTTTTATTTAAAGAAGGATAGAAGTAGATCATGAGATCTCAGCAAATCTATTAATTCCTAAGGAATGAAATGAGTTTAGGAATTCATAGTGTGCTGTTATCGTAGAGTTTGTATACTTCATTATATCAGATGAAATTTGTTTTATCAATTTTACCAACCTGCAGTTCACACAGATCCATATAAGGACATATACTTGGCACGAGCTGCAAAATATTTTAGAAAAAAATCCTCTTAATGGCTGCAATCTCTGTGAAACTCTTTTACCCATGTATAAATGTGTTATCATCCAAGGAAACCATTTTAAAGAAAAATACTTTGCATTAGAATTTCAGAGATGTGATTTATTGGTTTCATAAAAGTTTCCTATTATTGGTGCCTAGTTTTAACCTAGTTTTAAAGATGCTTTCAACTGCAAAATTTTAAGATTCTGCTCCTGGAAGATATGTCATGCTTGGGATCAGGAGAGAAGTGGAAACAGAGACAACCTGATTACAGGATGTGAAAGATGCTTGCAAGCCCCTTACCTTTAGACTTCCAGGTCCTGGAAGTCATCTGTGGGGTGATAGGAGTCTGCACTAGATTTTCTATCTGTGATGCTCTCACATACCTGTATATTTTCTATGTGGAAAGCAACAAAATCAGGAAAACTCTTTGAAATTAGACTTCAGGATGATATTTTAAACATCAACTATCTGTGTAGTATAAGTAATTATTTATATATCTGAGTTTTATTACAAGTAGGGAAAATAATTACAATAAATATAAAAGAATATATTTAATAGATTTATGTTAAATAAGTGAAACTTGAAAATTAATGAGTAAAACAAATTGAATGAAATAACAAAGAAATAATAGTAGATATCTAAAATATTTAGAAAAATATAATATATATATATATATATATACAACAGGTTAGTATTTTGATTATCTATCTTATATTTACTACTAATCTGTAATAGTTCATCAAAAAGAAGTTTGTGCTGTCATTGTTCAATTGTTTGATCTTTTTTTCACGCCTATGTTTTATAATCTGAACGACTTTGAAGACAATACGCAATATATTTAGAAAAAATTAAATATATTCTATAGACTAGTTATGAGGTTATTTTTCACTGATTATACTTGAAGCTATTAGAAATCATTTTCTATATTCTGACAAGATGTCCCTACAGGAACAGTGTCATATTGTGTTCATAAAAGTGTAAAATATCCCTCATAATATACAGCAGAAAAGAACAAGAGTATTACATTTGTGCCCATTTCATTTTGCACAGTAAATTCAAGTTAAGCATAGGCGTCCAAGGAATGATTTGACCAAAATACTGAAGATATTCATTATGGTATACATACCTGTTCAAAGTTAAAAATAAAGATTATAGCTTCATATCACAAATCTTACTGTAAGGCTAAGATTTTGGTAGAATGGTATAAAAGTTTGAAAAAATATTTAGTGCAGAGTTGAATGACTGATCTAGCATGTATTATTTTACATATTTAACATACCTATAAGAAAACAGGTATTTGTACTGTGTTCATGTGGATAAATGTACCTAAATCTCTTATAGTAATAATAATCAGCATGCATCTTCAAAACTATTCAGTTTAACATATTTAAATAGAAAGTAAAAATTATTTAAATTGCACCATAATTCCAAAACACAAAAAGTTTTGCTTCAGTATAAGCATTCTTATTATAATTTTGTTCTTTTAAAGACTTTTAAAAACTTATTATATTATTATGGTAATAAATTTGTTCCTCAATATACTTTCTGTTTTTATTATAGATACTCAGTTTCCTACATCTATGTCTTGTTAAAGTTAATTAGTATTAACTATTCCCACATTAAGTCTGTCTGTTATTAGGAATTCAAATGGGATACAAATCTAGACACTGTGCTTATTCATGATCTACTTTGTGTTCTGTACTCACTAATAAAATTTGGAATTATTAGGAATAAATTCTTATATCACAAAAACAATTTTTTGTTTTTCTCTATATCTTTACTCATGTATTTGAAAATACTCTAAATATGATTTGTGAAAACATTTTTCTGAAATTTTGAAATATGATTTTTAATTACATCAACTATAGTGATATCTCAATTTATGAACTTAATTTGTCCCACATTTCTGAGGAAAGGACTGCATTTCTGTTGTTCACAATAAGAAAAAATGCTTCCACTGGCAAATGAATAGAAGCGGTTGTGAATGGAGATACTGCTCTAGCTTTCTAGCACTCTCAGTGTTTTAAATTCCAAGGAAATTAGAGTTTGTTTATCAATGATTTTCTAGACTAGAATACACAAGATTGTAAATTTCTAAAGTATGTAAAAACACAATGCTCAACAAATACTAGTAAATAGAATGTTACTTATATTCTCTAGGGAAAACTATTTTAAAAATAATTTAAGGGTATATTCCCTTATAAAAGTAAGGAGCTATATTAGAAAATTCATTATCATTCCCCAATGTATCTTTTAGGTAAATCAGAAAAGTCTTACCATTCTTTTTCATATTTTTAACCATGTTCTGTATCAACTTGTTCTCTTCATGAAGAACACCTCGCTCTGTCATTTCTTGTATGGAGAAGTTTCACAATGGAGTGCAAAGCAGCAGACCCTTGAATCTTGAGTCTCATCCTAGCATCCTGTTCACCCGAGTCCCAAATTCTTTTCTGACTTCACATAAAGTAATATGATTCTGTGCAGTCTTTTAACATAACTAGATTCTAACACTGTATTAAAATTTAATTATTGTTTTAGTTTTATTTTTGCTTCAATTTTCTTTATAGCCTCAACTCTGTCATGTTTAATTATACAGAGCTTACAAATCTTATTTTACTCATGTTAGTAAATCTTACATATTTAAATGTCTCAACTTCTTTTAAGAAAATAACAATTCCTTCAATTCCAGTTGAGGTTGTAATTCACTATTTCTTAGATCTAGTGGCAAAATTACTTTTCTTACAAATGAGAGCTGCTGATATAACCTGATTTTCCTTTTTATCTTTTTTCTCTTCACTGTCACCTACCTATGCCTTCTAATTCCTCTATGTCATCCATCCTACTTTGGGTTTAGGGTACTTACATTCACATCTTTGCTTCTTATTCCAGGTCATTAATCTGGTCTTCAACTCCTTTACATGTAGTTGGGGTTTAAAATAATGTTTTTGGATCATTGAACACAGCTGTTTGCAGTCTCTCTGTTTGAATGTCTACTTTGTATTCTTTGATACTGTGATTTGAGCAACTATTTCCAAGATGATAATATGTAATCTATTAACAGGTGATTTCTTACTGTTATGTTTTTTTTGTAGTTCTGTATTATGTGTAACCTTACACTGCTTTGTTTTGTTTTGTGTTTTTCCCTTTTTCCTCTTAAATAAAAAAAAAATAAAATGGCATCAGCACATTTGGTGGTTCTCTAATATGCACTTAATCATCCATTCACTAAATGTACATATAAGTCTACTTTTGCTTTGTGTTTATGTTGTTTGATTATGGGGTTTTTATGTTGTTCTCTTTTGTTTGTGTTTCTGTTTTTGTTTCATTTTGTTTTGTTGAGTAAGGATCTTCTTATGTAGTCCAGATTGGCCTTTAATTCACTATGTAAACCAGGCTGGCCTTGATCTTTTGGCAGTCCTCCTGCCTCAGCCTCCTAATTACAAAATGCCACCATGCTTAGCAACAATGCACACTCTGTAAAAGGCAAGACAAAGGAAAGACCCTGCTCTCATTTACCTTACATTACAATATACTACATATGTGTGCACATTGATTGCCAGCGGCTGGGGAACGAAATCCCAAGTGAGAAAATGCATGTAGCATTCTGTATTCTTTGTGGCAGAGGAAGCAAGCAGATATGTTGCTGCTGCTGCTGCTGCTGTTATCATTATTGTCTTCCTTTCTTTCTTTGTCTTCCTTTTTATTCCATTAGAATTAAATATATTCCTTGTTGTAGTCTCCCAATGATTGGGCTACATTATCCTAACAATAATTTAACTTTTATACCATACAACTTTGCCATCACTCGTCCTGGAAACTAACTGGCCATTAATAAACTCATGTGAAATTGAACTCCTACTTCCCTTTCTGCTCTGAAACACTGTGTCTCTAAATGACATTGAACTAGTAATGTTTTCTTATATCTGTTCCAAAAGTGGAGATGTTCAATGTGTTATCAGTGGTAGCTGACTGAATCTGTCAAGTGTTTGCCTCTTGATAGTGGAGTGGATATTTTTGACTGATTTTAAGAAGTTAGATTGAGTCTCATTGCAAAGTTCAAAGAAATCCAGGCGCATCTTTGAATCAGGATGGCAGGCTTTGGGGAACAAATCTATAAGCACAGATACAAGAAGAGATTTCAACTCACTAGTAGAAAGGCGAAGTCCCTGAATATTTTAAGCATCTTGAATGGCATTTTTTTTTTGCCTTTTTAAAAAAATTTCATTTTGGTGCTGGGGATTTAGCTCAGTGGCATAAATGCCTGCCTTGCAAGTGTGTGGTCATGAGTTCGATCCCTGGTTCCGATAAAAAAGAAAAAGACCAAAAAAAAAATTCATTTTATTGGTACATATTAGGTACACATAATGGAATTCATTGTAAGGAATTTGTAAATGTACATGATACATCTTGCTTCATTTTTTCCCTCTAATTTCAGTTCCTTCCCTTCAGTACCCACTTCCCCTCCTTATTTATGAAACTTTATATCCATTTTTCCTTCATTTTTTTCTTGTCTTTCTTTTAGTCTCACCCTCACTAGTTTGACTTTTGGCCAGAACATTAACTTACTTTATTCCACAGATCGTCTCTAACTGATATATCAAATGTCTCTAGTGCAATTTGATAAATCATTTTCTGCTTATGTGAAGCTTGAAACTCATCATGTCTCCTACTTGTCAATTATAGGTCCCAAGATAACTCTGTGTAGGCCAGTTTTTACTGACATGATAATGTATGATAATTTCAAAAATGTCGTATTACTTTTTAGTTCTCTTTGTTTATATGACCAGGTAATTACACAGCCGGTTACTGAAGCCAGCATCAATTTACAGATATTGCACTAATTGCTATTACCACTTCTTGTATTTTAAGAAGGAGCTTTGGACGATAAAGACCGTGGTGGCCAGCTCTGCAGCAGTCACAGGAAGGCACCCTCTGTTCACTGTGTCAACACACATCTCCATGTTCTGCCGAGTCATCCAGGAACATGTCTTCTGTGAAGAAAGAGACATACTTTGTGGCCACTGTATCCATCATTTTTTTTTTTTTTGTTTATTATGTGCAACATTAATCCTCAGGGTGAACAGAGACAGTAATGGAAGTGGTGACATGAGATTCCTGGGAGTCGGGCATCTCCTAATGATT
Source organism: Cavia porcellus (assembly GCF_034190915.1). Taxonomy (NCBI): domain Eukaryota; kingdom Metazoa; phylum Chordata; class Mammalia; order Rodentia; family Caviidae; genus Cavia; species Cavia porcellus. The sequence goes on along the minus strand of NW_026947484.1, from coordinate 227,112,223 downwards.
TTCTGCTTTCCATGAAACTTATTCATACACAGGGATGAAACAACAGTGGTCCTACAGAGGGATGAGTGTCAGTGTGTGCCCTTTTGACTCACAGAGCAAACTAATGTTAGAAAACCAAGGAAAATGAGAAATTAAGCTACATATTGTAAGCTATTTTTCAGTGAAATGAGCATGTTAGCTCATGCCTAACTCTTAAAGATTGATGGAGACATCTTTCTGTCATGCCTAGGAGCATATATTTCTAATCAGTGCTTAAAGCAATTGAATTAGTTTTCAACGAGGGCTAAGAAATTGAAAACTAATAAGACCTTATCTATACAGATTTACAATTCGTAATTTCTGTATAATTATGTGTACTTGTATGTAGTAAATAAATCCCTAAATGTGATAAACATAATTATTCATTGTCTTTTAGCTTCCCAAAGACATTTTGTTAGCTTTCTACAGAAGCATTACTCACGCAATATAAAATTGAATGACAAATTAGCAATAAGAAAAGGAATTTCATTTAAAATAACTATTTGGTTATATTCTTGTTAAAGATAAATTGTTCAGAAAATTTCTCTTAATTATAATTATTTATAAACTCTTTCTGACACAATGAAGCAACAATTTCTTAAACATATTTATTTATTGGGTTGCATAGATTCAAATTTATTTGTGTAAAACCAAAAAGTAGTATTTATATTATGTAAGTTATGATTGTAAGTCTGCTCTAGTTTTCAGTTTCATTAAGCTTTTTGAACTCGTCACAACTTGCCTCAGACTCCTATTTTATTGTTCTCAAGACACATACTTCTGCTTTTCAGTACATTATTCCAAACTCTTCTTGGAGTTCTCCAGTGTCAGCCACTCTAGGCCATTCTTAAGCCAGCTGTTTGCACTGTCCAGCCCCCAATGCTGTATAGAGTGTCTTTGCATTTGTAATTAGTTTTCAAAGATTGATTTTCCAATCAGATTTGAAGTTTTACATAAGGCTAAGACTATTTTTACAAAATTTGTTGTTATATTTTTTAAGTTTTATTTTGTTTTTTATTTACCATACAGTTAGCATCATGATGTGCTTTCATAACCATTGAATGATTTCTAATATTGTTTGAGAATCAAAGATTTCCTGATAATTTAAACAAATTGATACATTTGCAAAATTTTCTCTTCCACATGCTTTGGCTCAACTGGAAACAAAAACAAAAACCTGAAGCATTATTTTTCTTTTATAATACAATATTTTCCATTTGTTTCTGTTCCTCTTTTATTTCCTTTCTCCATTTATAAAGACTATTTCTGCTCAAGGAAAACAGAAACTATATGAAACAATCTAGTTCAAGAAGAAAGGCAGTGTAATTATGGATGAATTAGAGACACAATGTCAGCATTTACTGTTTGTGCGACATTGGGTAAGTTTCTTAGCCACTCAAAACCTATGCCATGTTAAAATAAAATTCCCACCTCAGAGTTATAAAAAGATGCATAAGAAACACACTAAATGTTAAACTGTAGAAACAAGAAGGGAAAAACATAATGGAAATGTCCATCATCATACAAAACTGCTTTCAAAAAATCCTTATCCAGCCCCTAATAGTTTGTTATTAGTACTGTGGTTTATGTCATAGCACATTAAATATTGCATTTGAAATTATAAAGATGAAAAAAGTAAGAAAATGATTTATAGAAAACTATACTATTTACATATTCTTTGCATGAAAAATAAGTTCAATTTGTTAAAGAGAGAAGTTGTCTTCCCTTATTAATTTAGAATTGTAAATATCTCTAGCCGGGTAGACAAGACTATGAATTTCATGTTTACTCCATTATTTCTAGTGGATCTCTTTTGAACAACTTATTTTTACAGATAATATATGTTATGAGACTTTAATCTTTGGTAGTTAGCCATTGTGAATTCCTTTGAAATTTACTCAGAAAATGTAATGATATCGATACTCACTTGGCTTCCTCATCTCGATTAACCTTTGTACACCATCTTGTTTGGTTACTGCTATGTCATAATGAATTACTTGATGCAAATTCAATATATAATCTCTCTCCTCCAGGAAGAAACAATTACCCTGGCAGCTCAATTACTGATTTCGTCTACTCTACAGTGAATGCTTTCAGAGTCTTCAATCTGAACTCCCATCCCTATTTTGGATTTTTTAAGGAAATAATTTTGCAGTTCATATCAGTATCATATATGCATGATTTTCCAAAAATCTATTTACATTAGGGCAAAATTAATGTTTTTTTGGCCATGCTAAATCTTTAGAAATATATGAAATGAAATGAGAGAAACACAGACTAAGCATGTATGGCTATTTACACACACACACATACACACACACACACACACACACACACACACACATTTTCACAGCTGTATACTTAGTACTATTCCCTTGCACAGATGCACCTATTGATTGATATGTTGTTAATATTATTACCAGTATCCTGGTAACTTTTAATGTGCTTTGAAAATTCTTTAAATATTAATTCAAGAGTTTAAAATATCTGCTGAAGAAAAGTAAGGAGCCAGTCTTTTCATGGTAAATACGTCTCTAACTGATGACATCATTTTCCTAGAGTAGTATAATCAGTGCAGAATACTAGAGATACTACTGACGTGTATAACTCAGAGAAATACATTCTCCATGCAAAAAAGAAAAAGTTCATCTCAACATTTATGAATCATGTGGCATTTTTTTCCTACAGGAGTTTACTAAAAATTCTAGGTGGAATAAAGAACAGTGATTTGCTAGTGACTGGTTTTTAAAATGGAAAATTTAATTTTGTTCTCAAGATTATAAATAAAATTCTGCTTTCTGCTTTGTAAATTCCTTAGATAAAATAAATTAAGAGTGTGGTTTTAAAGTCAATATTATAAATATAATTTTCATCTAACTTACTTCAGACAATAATATAAAGATATAGATACATAATAATATATTTCCATTATTTATTATAAAATAAAGAATGGTAAGTTCATTTATGTTCTACATTCTTATAGGAAAATGCTTGGGTTTGTGACCTTCACTCTTTCTCTCCTGAGATATTTGTCAAAGGTTTATTGTATTCCTTGTGTCTCGTAAGACATTGAAATCAGGGTGAACACTTCCTCACTGTCATGCATGCACACTTTTATAAGGAAGAGCAAAGAAGAAGAACACCACCATTACAAGTATGTAAAAACCTCCAATAAAAACTAGATATTTCCAAATTTATAAATACTAATTTTGATTCTTCTCTTCCATTTGATTTGTTTATTAATTATTACCTTTTTAACATAAAAGGATCACTGCCAAGTGAAAGAAAGAAGTCTGATGATGTTGGTTATTCACCTTCTAAGGTGAATCTGGAAGTTCCAGGAGGATTTCCTCACTGCTAAGTAACATTATGCAAACTTCTGTAGAGATATGAATAAGACACTCAGAAAATCACCTGTCCACATCATTATTTTTCCTTTATCTACTTATTACATAAAGAGGATGAGCCTCTCTACTAAGTAAAGTTGAGGATAATGTGGGCATGAGAATGAACTAGGCTTGTATTTTCTCAGTCCATTTTAAATTAATGTGGTGTGGAATGGTCAAGAGAGATTCCTCTGTCTTTCTAATGGTTGTGCTGTTCAATGACTTGTGTCCACTGATCCCCTGAAGAGACATCTTCCATTCTTGGCCCACAGAAGTTGAGTTCTGAATAGGACTGTTTTTATAGCATAGAGTTCAACAGATGTTACCAAATGGCCAATATATTAAACGACTTCCTGTGGACAAATATCGTGCTGGGGCTTCCTGTAAGCTTCATTCTTGTCAACTTTTATTGTCATTGTGCTTTCTCTCACTTTAGCACTGTCATATGGTCATCATTCATGATTTCCTAGAAGAAATATTGTGCATATTAGGAAATCAGGATCTTAAATACATGCTTAATCATTCTCTGTCCTTCTATGTACATGAGCTCCAATGACACTATACTTTTAAATGATTGTATTTCATCTTAAATTGGGAATACTGATTATTTACATTTTTGAAATTTATTTTTCTGAAGAAAATGAGTAGTAATATTCTGTTAGTTATCAACTGGATTTTTAGTGATCCCCCTTCTTTGATGTCAGACTGAAACACTGTGTTATGGAATACAGAAAAATACATTCTTCCTGTGTGAATGTTGCTATGAGTCTCTTAAACCTTCATTTGTGCTCTATCAACCTTCACACATACACAAGACCAAAAATGCTAGATTTACATTAGAAACTGTATTGAAAAATGTCTACTTCAAGTGCACTCAAAGGACTATGAAGTTGTTTTATTGCTTTCCAGAACACCTTCTTATCACTGAACAACTTGGGCCAACCAAAGTAGACACATTTTTTTAAATTGAAAAAGATGATAGGAAAATAAATAGGCTATATTCTCTGTTCTTATTCATGGTAGAGTTAGAGCTTTCCAGTGGTAAGTTATGGCCAAGAAGGAGTAACATCTGAGCAGAAATAAAAGGGGATCACCTACCATATATCTCTAGCCAGGATATATGGTAGGATCACCTACCATATATCTCTCAACATTTACAATACTAGTGCAAGGTCAATGGTGGCACAGACACATATATTCAGTATCAATATAAAAGATCCAGAGAAAATTAGTACCTTTTGAGTGCCATATTAAGGAAAATAAACTTGGATCTATATTTAATAATAAAAATAGAAGTCATCTTAATTAAAAATACTAATTTAAAATATATTTATGCTGCACTAAAATTAGGATGAATCATCAAATTAATTAAATATTTTCAAATGGCCCACTGATTGCCATGGCTAAGTCCTGTGTCTGTTTATAAATTTTCTAGATATTCTTCTCTGTGAAGAAAAGACTATGCCAGGCGTTCCTTATGTGTGTATCCATATTTCTCACTACAGCTCTTGAAAATATAGCTCTGCATGAGGAAAAATACTCTTAAAAAAGTACAAACACAACCTGAAGCGCATATGTCCAAGCATACACACATCTGGTCTACAAAACACTCCAGGCCCTATCTGTTCAGAAACCCTGTCAAACCAGTTTTACTTTCTTGTTAGTAAAGTGTTGGCTTCTGAAACAGATGAGAGAATGCAGTGGGAATGGCTTAGAGGATACTGGTTATACTCATACATATCTGTGTTATACTCTTTTATGTGTTATAATAATTTATATTATGTAAATGAAAAGTTTTACATTGTGTTCTTAAATACCAGTAGAATCATTCCACCTCATCTCTGCTGCAAAAGTTCTTTTTCATGGAGGAAATAAAATAACTGAAGTTTACTTGGGATGTTTCTTTCTATTTTCTCTCTTGGAAGACAGAAACAAGGCTGGTCTGATAATGAAGCTGAGAAAGATTATTCTTAATGAAGCTTCTTGTTCCTTTCCTCAAACAACCTCCTGTTCTTTCCTGGCCTCAATACAGGGAACTGTTCAGTGCAGAAAACCAGAAGCAATGCCAAGACAGAAAAAGGGCCACATAGGTCATTTAAATGCTTAGGAAGTGAGACTGAGGCCCCACCAGATTCATAAACATACCAGAAACCCAAGTCAGTTAATCATACTAGCAAATACTTCCATGTTACTTATTTTGTTACCATGCAAAATCTTCAGTATTCTAACAGTTTTGCTTACATTAATTAACCTAATACTCATAACTACCATATTATGGGTCCATGATTTTCTATCTCTTTTTGTAAAACATGCACAAACTGATAGGAAATAGAACTTAAACACAGGCAAGCCAGCACAAAGGCTCTGAGCACAGGCTGTGTAGTCTGCCCCCCAGGCTGGCTTGATCAATAACAACAGACGCATCAGTGTGAAGGTGAACATGGCCAGATAAATAAAGCTGTTTGCAAATTTGGAGGCTTTTTTCTTTTTGACTGTGGGACTCTGCAAGAATGAGAACACAAATGGAAGGAAAACATAAAATTGAACATGACACAAAATAAAAACCAGTTGTCTGTTGAATCTAGCATGAGTGAAAAATTACTGCAGTGGCAGGATGCTGGAACAAGTTCAAAGCTTGCTCTCTCGTCTTTAATTATGGTGCCCTGATCACATGACAGCTAACCCTAAACAACAGAACCTCAGGGAATCACATGCCTGTGTGTTTGGAGACCAAGGTATAGAGCAGAGAAGAGACCGATTCACAGTGGTCCTTCCCATTTGCATTCACTAGTACTTCTCTTCTGTGCCGTTATGTTTTACCATACAGAACTTTTTTTGGGATCTCTATCTCCAAGTCATTTTAAGGTACTATTTGTCCTAAGAATCACTCAGGTGTCTGACTGCAATGTGCAATCATGCTTTGCTCTGAGAGATGAGAGTAGATTTTATATATAAGATAAGCAGAATCTTATTTTTGCATTATTTCTTTTATTGGAGAAATATAGACTTGGAGCAAAGGGAAGAAGAGGGCAGAAGGGATGGAGAGAAGAAAAGAGATAGGAAAGGGAGAAAGAAAAGTAAAATATATTGAGTAAACATTTCAATGCCAGTGAGGTTCTATGAATAAATAAAATTCTGGTAGAAATGGGAACTTATGAGATGGTTTTATGGCAAGTGATTTAAGTAAGCCTTTCAGCAAAAGTAATACTGAACTTGAGTCTGCCCTTTCAGAGTTAATCATCTAACAGACTTTAAGAAGAAATTTCCAGGAAGCTACAGCACATACAGAAAGTACTTTGTTCGGTGCAATGTTTTCAAATTCCCTAAGTGCATCATTAAAAAGACTCTTGGTCTAGTGGGCAATTTTAAGCTAATGAGTCCAATCTTCTAAAAAAGTAGCCCAGAACCTGGCTTTTCCAACTTCCCTGCTTGAAGGCCAAACCAGGTGATCAGTGCTGTAACAACTCCATGCACATACATGGAATTTTGGCTCAGAAAGGCTGAAGCTAGGGTCACTGCTATGCATGGAAAGCACACCTTGTTCCTGCGTTCTTCCTGCTGAGCAAAGCATTAGCTTGTAGGTGGAATTGCTATAAAAATTAAATCAAATGAGATGAACCAATACTTCCCAAAGAAAGAAGTACAAATGGCCAACAAATACATATTTAAAAAGTCCAACATTTCTGGCAGTTATAGAAATGCAAATTAGAACAAGGCTAAGATTCCATCTTATACCAGGAAGAATGGCAATCATCAAGAAGCAAAATATACAAATATAATACATACATACATACAAATATACATATAAATGATGGCAAGATTGTGGGGAAAAAAGAAAACACTTATTAGTTGTTGCTGAAAAATGTAGACTAAAACAACCATCATGGAAATCATTATCTCAATTCTTCACTGAATTTATATTACAAATTCCACGAGACAGCTTTCTCCCTACTAGAAAATGTTCCCCAAGAAGTTTAAGACATTAAGTTGTAAAGTTGTATATGCATGCCAGTTTTAAACAGCACAATTCACAATGGGTAAATCCTGGAAGCACACTGTCTATGAATTAATAGATGGCTACAGAAAACGTGGTGTCTATACATAAAAGCATACTACCCAACTATTGAGAAGGAGAAATCTGAGACATTTGGAGGAAAATAGGTGCACCAGAAAAATAGAATTTGACTGAAATAAGTCAGAGACATGAGTTTAAACACCATGTAGCATCTTTCCTTTCAGTAAGGTAAAGCAGAAACAAAATAGGAAAATAGAGGATGGACAGAAGGAAACACAGGGATGTATCTCTTGAAAATGGGAAAGAGTCCAACAGAGTAAAGAGCAAGAGTGTTCAGGAGGGGAAGAAAGTGGAATAAAGATGTGTCATGTAGAAGACCCTACTGAGCCCTAAACATTATGAGTCCTAAATATAAGCTAAGATTAATAATGTCAAAAAGAATGAAAACAGGGAAAAATACTTTTGAGCAGGAGCGATGAAAGGGAGAAGGAATTTCTTAAAAAGTTATATTATGTATATGCACTCATTCCCTAAGATGATTGTAAACTTCATACACTGCATGCATATACAAATAAAAAATTAAGTTTTATAAGTCTGTGAAAGTCACAATAGTGTCAAGGAAACAGTGTGATTTCTGGCAGCAGTACAAGCAGCAAGTTTGATGTTGTTTCCTTACAATATCAGTGTTACACTTGTACTTTCTAACTGTAACATTTAAGCAATATCTTTCAAAATCTAAACTCAATCCTCTTGCTCCAGCCTTTCTAACATCTGTGAGCCCAACACTTTTTTGATTTAATTAGCCAGATAAAATGCCACAGCTTGTTATTAAAGATCCTCAATCTGAAAGTATTGATGTATTTCAAGAGCAAACTAAATCACATTGTGTCTTCTGGTTTTATTTAGCCAGTATATGCTGTCTAGTTTTATCTTTTCATGTAGTTAATCATAACACAACATTACTTTTTCATATTTTCATTCTTCTTTTTCCTTCAAGACTCATGTTTACTAATTGTAACTCAGATACTAAGAAAATATCTATAATCATTGCCTACAAAATAGCCTTCAAAATTTTCTATTTCCCACCCATGATTCATCTACTAACATATTATAAAAATCTTGAAACTTTTTTTGTACAGATCAATTTCAGCATCATCCTTCATTAAGTTTTAGCTTTTATTCACATTTTTATAGTTGATGGAGAGAAAAGTTCATAAACATTGATTTCTCTTCGATATATCCCCAGGCAATTGAGAGTTCTTTTCAGTAAGTGTATATTTCCCCATGTGAGCCCATGAACATACACGTACACCTTCTAAATAGTCACCTAAATAGTCGCTAGAACCATATCTAAACCAAAAATACTTGTTTTAACTCTTTGCAAAAGCTTAAAGTTGTATTTAATTGAACTACTTGCCACTCCTGCTTAATTACCACAGAACAAAATAAAACTTTTTGAAATACATATACAGATGTAACTTTGTTGAGTTTTTCTTTCTTGCAACGAAACTCCAAATACATTTCTTGTGAGTTATTTAGCAAAACCATAATTCAAGTGTTAAAAATATTTTGTTAGGCAGCAAGTTTGGAACTGCATTAGGTAAAGAATATAGTCACAGGTAGTCCCTAGATTTTATACAGTGCTAAATCAATTATTTTCAAACTTATTGGTAGTGAAACTCAGCAAAACATTTGAGTTTTGCAGTTCAGTATTGACAAAACTTTAAATACAGAATCGCATGTAAAATAAACAGTCTTTGCTTGTGAGCATAACTCCTTCAAGAAATACAATTGGAATCCAAAGCACTTGCCTAACAAAGTGAATTTTCCCATAAGAAATAATAGAAAGGTAGACGACTTGTTCCAAACATAACATTACTCATCTAAAAATGATCGCAATACTTTAATATAATACTAAATGATAAATAACATGAAAAATATTAATAAAATAAACAAATTAACCTGCACTTACCTTTGAAAGCTTCATGATTGGAGTGAGGAAGACAGGAGAGGAAAATTACCACATAGAATGAATTGCATAAACTAACAAAATCACTATTATCTATTGACTCAATGGAAACTTTTGTTTTTGTGCAACTTTAATAAAGAACCTACCCAAGGGCATTCGCTTTTTTCTCTGGAAGATTGCATGGAAATATGACACTGCATTTTCCTTAAACAGATTTTTTGGTCACTCACACTTACATTATTTGCTGTGTTGTCTTCTGCCATCTGGAAGTGCTGACCATGACTATGCTGACCTGCAGTCATCTGATTATGGACTGAAAGTTCTACAGACTGTGAGCTAAGTAAAATTTCCTTTCTTACTTTTGGGTGTGAAGAGTTTTGTCTCAGCAACCAGAGGAAGGTAACGTAGACACCATGTTCATAGCAGCACAATTCATAAAATCTAAATCTTGAAAGTGACCAGTGTGACCATCAGCAGACAAATGGGTAAGGAAAATGCAATATGTATACATAACTGAATACTGCTCACCCCAAGTTTTAAACAATGAATTAGCAAACTCAGTTTTTTTTAATAAATTGAAACTTGGCTATGATTTCTCCAAAATATCCATTTTGTTTTACTAATAAACATTTATCTCTCTACATCACTTAACCTTAGAGAGTAACATAAAACAAAGCCTCAGTGTTCTATATTCAGTGTCTCACGAAGGTGAAGCTACTGTTTATCACTGTTAAGATTTCTTTTGTGGAGTATGAAAAGCAGGAAGTTAACTCTAACATCTGGGATGCACTGTAGAAATTAAATACAGAAGGAGATCATTTCTAGAAAGTCACTGGTTCCAAAGCATGATCATTTATTTTTAATAACAATTTTTGTCACATTTAATGACATTTTTCACTCTTTTGCACCTACTCATTTGAGTCTAGGAGGTAACAAAGTATTTATTCTCATCTATACAATACTTTTCCACTAAACCTTGTGAAATGTTCATTAAAAGCCTTACATGTTTAGAAACAACAGTGCATTAATAGGAATGCAATTAAGTACTTATTGTTTTTGTTATTTAAAGTAAATTAACCAGATGGCATGAAATCTTCCAAAAGAGATTTTAAACAAACGATCAGATTTAATTAATATGCACCAGTTACCTCCTTAAATATATAGCAACTGGCTCATTAAGTGTAAGATAAATACTTACTTCAGATGAACTGTATATTCTGTTGTGCATTTACCTTCATTTTACTTGACTGGTCATGTGATAGTGACTTTACAAGCTAAAATATTTAAAGTATGAGTAATTTGTATTTCTCATAACTTTTTCTCCAGGGCGAAAATATAACTTGACATTATTTCCCTCAAAAAGTGAGAGTTCTATTAATGCATAATAATACTAATGACAGAAGCGAAAATAACTTGAATTTTTATTTAACAGAAAATATTAGAACAAATGCACAAATACTACCTTTCAGAAAGATATAATGAGCATTACTAATCATTTTCTAGGACTTTTACATAAAGAGATTGCCTGTTAATATGTTCATAGAGTTTAAAATAATCATTTACTTTTCCTACTCTATTTTGTTTTGTACTGCTAAAAGTAATTTGAGTATGTATTTTTCTTTTCTCATAGAATGATTGTGCATTATCTTGTGAAGTAGCTGCTTTTATATTTTGATTATCATAAAAATAGAATGGCAGCAGAGTAGCAAATACAAGATTTGTCAGATATATCATCAAATGCACCATAAAAGTTAACATAAGGCAGATTATACAGCCAGAGTGCTTGGTACCAATAGAAATACTCTATCAATCCCACTACTGTTAAGGTTTTAAGGGCCACTTGTCTTATGAATTCCAGCCAAAGCATCACTTGGAAATCATAAACTTGAAGTGTCTTATTATTAGGTTTTTAGTCAATAACCTAAATGAAATCATAAATTTGAAGTGTCTTATTATTAGGTTTTTAGTCAATAACCTAAACAGATCTGACAATCACCAAGATCCACCCACATCTTTGAATTTCTTCTCTTCTTAGGACATTCTAGAGTCACTCTTATTATGAGTTTAAGCAGAAATCAATAAAATGGAGGATAAAAGCAATATATAGAATCAATGAATTTAAGGGCTGATTTTCTGAAAATAATAAAACAATTTAAAAAATCTCTTTAGTCAATCTTACCAAAATAAAGAAAGAAAAGATACAATACAATCCAGTTGAAAGTGAATATGGTGAAATTACAATAACATCAGAATATTTCTGAAAATTATTAGCATTGTTTTATGAACCTATATTTTAAGAAATTGGACAACTCAGAAAAAATGGATTCTTTGATACTTATGAATTCCAAAAACTGACCTAAGAAGATCTGAAATTCCTGAGTATTCAGTAACAAGCAATGAAATTAAAGCAGAAATAAAAGATTTACCAGAAAAATTGTGTAACATCTCTGGTCATTAAAGAAATGCAAACCAAAACAATAGAGTAAGTCCCTGACTTACAAATAAAAGTTTTTCCAGAAGAAAGTTGATATGTCAGAGTCATCAGTAAAGTCCCACAAAGTGACTCTTACACACTTTAGATGCAAATATACAGTGCAATGCATAGGAAACCAAACACACAAACAAATACAGTGAGTCCCTGGTGGTACTTTCTTACTGAGCATTATTACACTGCAAAATAAGCACACAGCAGCCCAACTTTGACTCTGTCCAGCACACACTAGATCTACTTCTACAATTTGTTCACGTCTAAAAATGTTCAAATCCTGAGATCCGTTTATATCCGTGAAAGTTTGCATGTTCATGTCAAATTTGAGTGCTCATTCATTTGGGGACTTACTGTACTAATATTCCATCTTACTCCTGAAAGAATGGCTAACATTCAGAAATTGAAAAACAAGTGCTCATGAGACTTTGGGGGAACCCTTCTGTGTTGTGTATGGGAAAGTAATGTACTACAACCAGTATAAAAATCAATATAGGTATACACCAAAAAACTAAGTCTTGATATTCTACTCGACCTAGCTACCCCCATCCAGGCATTTTCTGGAAAGAATTTTAGCCTTAATACAATGACACATATGCACACACATATAGCAGTGTAATTCATAATAGCTAATTCATGGAAATGGGAAAAATATTTTTACATATATAACAATATTCTCCTATTTACACATAGTAGCATACTACTATATCATAAAGAGATGAATTTGAATCATTGCCAGGAAAACAGATACAGCTTGAAATCATAATACTTAGTGAAATATTGTAAAACAGATACACAAAGTTAAATATTGCATGTTTTCTTACATGAGAAATTCAAATTATAGCTACATAGCAAAATAAAATTTGGATAATACGAAGTAGGGAAACCCTTTTCAAATTAGAAAGGGAGCATGAAATAGAGCAGGAGAGAGGTGAGAAAATGGGATAAAACAGAACTAAAAGAGAAAAAACATAAATAAGGTTTTTTTCCAAATGGGCTAGAAAGCAAGTGTTGAAAGGAGCATGGAGGAATAGATTGTATATCAGATGCAAAACAAATTAAGATGCATTACATGTATGTATGAACTCCACAAGATTAATGTAATCATCATACATTACAAGTGGTAATAAAAAAAAAAAAAAAAAAAACTAAAACAGAAAGTTAGCTTAGTTCCCAACTTCCAATCTTGGAATACTTTTCACATTATACTAACTGAAACCCACAATCCTTACAATGAACTGCAAGTCCTACTATTTTCTGACCTCCTTGCTCACGCTGTTCCAGAACAGTGGCTTTACAGTTTCTTGACTGTGCCAGCACCGTCCCTGGTACGCTTCTCTTCCTGACATACTTATACTTTACATTTTGAACCTTTGTGTAAATGTCCTTCCAAATTTGCTGATGTGCAGTCTTAATGGTTTTAAAGATCTAACTTTCTCTGAGTTTTCTTACTCTACTCTTCATGCAATATATTATATGATTCACTTTTTCTAATAATTTTATCATTTTATAGCCCCTTTATAAGAACTAAGACTCTTTGAAGTCAAGATTTCATTTTCTATGGATTAATAGCACCTATAATGTGCATCATGTATCTTAGTCAGAAATCGTTCATTTTGGTACCAGAAATCAGGAGAAGCTCGTGTTTACTAGGCAGTGCTTAGTCAGCAAATATTTGCTCAATGAACAAATGCATGCACATTTTTGAAGACGAGATATTATAAGAGATTGCATGGCAAAAATTCTCAATAGAAGACAGTACTATTCAACTCATTACATCACTGTATATATTTTCTGCACATAATTATTTGTTTTTCTATCAGTTAATACCACATAAGTAAAAGCATTACTGACAGTGTGTTAATATTTTAATTACAAGTGATATAATTGCTCATTATAAAGGAATTTAATTTTACTTATACTTCTCTTCTTTCCCAATTGTCGAATACTAAAGAACATGTTAAAATTTTTTATATTTGTGTGATATACTTAAATGTCAATTTTTTCCATCGTTTATATCACCTGACTACTGTGTAAGATGAGGATATTGAATTTCCTGTATTTCTCCTCTTCTACCATACAATATTTGTGACCAAAATCTTTCATTTCATATTGTCAGTGTTCTATATACTCTTAATTTTTAATCACATGGTAACTATAAGGTTAAAATCCTGATTATCCAATTTATTTTTAGAGCAAACTCACAGTCTAAGTTATCGCCCTGGAAGTAAGTACAGTTTTTCATTAACTGCTTGCATCCCTCTTTTGTTCTTGCTGACTTATAGTAAAGTGAATGATCCATCAGTTTTCAAAATGGAATTAAGGGAATTAAGGTGGAAATCTAGTACCGGAAGGCTAGCAGTTATGTAAGCATTAAGTTGGGTTATTTTCCCTGATGATTCATTTTCATCACACTAAGCTCCTCTTTAGATGTCTGCATCGGCACAGGAAGAAAACACAGCTCATGATCAATCTAAAATGAACTATCTAATAGGAAACCTCTGTAAAACTAGAATAAATCCAAGGCTAAATCCTTAATATCAAAGTCAAAAGGAACTAAATTCCCTCTTCGCAGAATTCAGCAAACAGACTTGCCTGAACCATGTTACATTATCATTTTTAGCCAGAATTTCACTTTATTTTATTAAGCTCATTAAAGTTCCAGAGCTAAAGTGCTATACTCCATATTCATTCCTTTTCTCAAAAGTCCCCACAAAACGTGGCTCTTACAGTCCTAAAAATATTTTCCCAGTTCTACTGAGATCACTCTTCAATGCCATTGGAACATTTTGAGAGATTAAGGCAAATTAACAAGAGTTTTTTTTTTTTTTTAAGCTAGTGTGCTGAGGTGTTCAAATAACCAGAAATCATAAATGCCTCTCTTTAGTTTACAACTTGTTGGTAAGGGGGGGGGGGAGAAGAAGCATAGATAACAGATTTCTGTAAAGCAGTATATAATCAAGAATCAGCATTAAAATACTTGTGGTGTTAAAACTTGTCTGTATATTATTTGACAAGGTTCCTATTGAACATTGGATGTTAATTTCCTTTAAGTGAACAGATAAAACCTAATGAAGTCTATTAAATAAAAAGAGTACCACAGGAGTGACGGACGCTACATGAGTCTGAATCTGTAAGGGTGATGTGCCTGCTTCCTGTCTCTTGTTCCCCAGAACAGGCCAGTTTAGGTCTCTGAGCTGCCATGTGAGACATCTTGCTGCCACAAAGCACCACTATCATGGGGAAATCACCTGAAAAGGCACAGCAGTGGAGAGAGAGAGATGACTGATGAATACCAACAATTTCAGACTGTGAGTCAGCTGTGTGTGACTTACTTGTTTAACCATGGACCTGTACGAATCTCAGCTACCATTTGATGAGAATTTGGGATAGACGAGAGAGAACCATCTAGCTGAACTCAGTCAACCACTGAAAGTATGAGAAAGAGCATGAAATGTAGCCACTTTCAACCTCTAAATGGGTCTGCCATAATACATAATTAATTATTTAATTCATTAATCATAGACACTGAGAAAAGAGCATAGTAATTATCGGCATAAGTTATCTAAAGAAATAAAGAATGAGCAATATCAAAACACATCTTAAGATTAATTTATTATTTGTAAGTAGTAATGATTAAACATTATTTATATAATGTCTGATTATTTGAACTCTGATGCTAATTAATAACTTATTAATTAGGTAGCTATTCGATCTTAGAATACTTCCTTTTTACTGTAGCTTTTCTGCCCTAAGAAGAAAGTGATTTAGAATACCTGGGGGCAAGCTAATACATAAGCATTTAAATGTTTATGTGACAATATTGGGAACCTGGCCAAGCTCCCAATCTCCCAAATGATTGTACCCGGCAAAAGCTTAAATAAATGAGACAAGTGGCATGATTTTAGGGCTCCAGCAGGGTCAAAACCCTCTTGCAGAGTTCAAGACTCTGAGGGTTAAGTCAAGGAATGTCTTTGGGCAGCCTGTATTTATTTAGTATTTCAAAGAAGGAAGGAGTTAGAATGGAAAAATACCAGAAATTGAGCAAGGTCTTGGGAGTGGTTCAAGGATTTTTCCAAGTAATAGATTATGTTAATTTAGGCAAACCATTTTATGTTAATTTAGGAGAAAGTCTCCAGTTTGCATTTTACTCCTGAAGTGAACTGCTTGCAGCTAGTCTTTACTTATTTAATTGGGGTTGGAGCCAGGTGCCCTCAGCTGTCACCTTATCTTGCCCTTTGAGGCGTATCTTTGTTCTCAGTGCTGCAGCCCTGCATATGTGTTCAATTTCCAGCTTCAGTGACTCCCAACATGACACACATGCAATATATATATAAAGTATATATTCAATATACTTTCATAGCACGTTGTATAGAACAGATATGCATGACATAGTTTCTCAATTAGAACTAGTTAGTTCAAAATTAATACATTTATTTATGTACTTAAAGTCTGAGACTATTTGAGACTTGCTAAATGTTATATGCCATGTAATATTTAATCTTCATAAGAATTTTGTGAGGCAGGTACTTATTTCCATATATATGTATATATGGAATAATTAATATAATTAATATAATTAATAGTTAAATAATTTAAATATTTTGGGTTTTACTAAGCTAAATCCCTGAGCTAAATTTACTGAGCTAAATTTTTGTTTAAATTGATATAGCTAGTAAATGGCAGAGCAGATACTCTAAGGCGATAAATAAACCAGAGCTTCTAACTCAGTCCTGTGTTTTTTCAGTATAGCCAGGTCATACAATAGGCATACAGTATATTTGTGTGTGCATGAGACAGCATGCAGCTATATAGTACATAAGTATAGAGACAGATAGATAGATAGAGACAGATAGATAGATAGATACAAAGATAGATATGAAGAAGAAAAATTAGGATATGAAATAATTACAAAGAGAGCAATGTATAGTTTGATGAAAACAAACTGTAAATTTCCAAACTTCTGTTTCTTTTGATTTTTCTTACCATACAGTGTTGACAAGAAAAAAAGACAATGTCTTTGTTGTTTACCAGTTAAAATTTCTTTTTTAACTTTTATTTTTCGTTAGTACATGTTGGCAGTACCTAGTGATTGCGTTCATTGTAGGGAATTGGTCCATATGCCCACAAATCCCAATTCTTTTGTATTTTCTTATTTCTCAAATGCAGCTTCTCAACAATCTATATTTTCTTTAACATTTTAAAGGGCTTTCTTGAGAAGGTAGTACACAACTTGATATTACAAAAAGCAAAATAATGTGATAGAATAGCAGTTGAAGAGTGAAGAAAGTCTCTCACTTTCTGAAAATATCTGGATTCATTCACTATCTTCATCTTTGCCTCCACCCCAGAACTTTCTTGTCTTCCTTTGCTTCCAACCTCTCAGAAATGGAAGCCCAGGGATTTTATTGGAGAGACTTTGCTTTTAATTTTTAAAAAATGCAGATGGGAACAAACAGTGTTAGTACATTAAGAGTCTGCAGTCTCCACATTAACTACAGAAAAACACCATATACTGTAGGCGCAATCTTTACCACCTATGCCAGTGGTCGACTCAATCTGGGAATTAAGCTTACATCCATAATGTCTCCACGTCTTCATACTGCAGTCTATTAATTTAACAAGTTATGCTCAGTAAGGCTCTGTGCTAACTGGCTATTGAACTATAAAACACAAGGATGTCCAAATAATCAGTAAGAATTTTAAACTTTCTACTATAATGGATAGACATCAATAAAATCTGAACTGACAAGCAAATAATGGAAACTTTCAATTTCTCACAATTGCATTTCAAAAAAATCATACTAAAATTTCTACAGCCTTTGTCATGGAGGTAAAGATTTGGCTCATTTCTTAGAGATTATACATAATAGTTTAAACTCATGGAAAGATTTTTAAGAGGATAATTTGTTACTTATGAAAGTCACCTATTAACTTTAACTAGTTTTACAAACATTTAATTATTTTTAAGTTTACAAAAAAATCTGTCACGTATTTGCTCTTAAAAAGGAGATATAATGAAATTCACTTGAAGTTCTATACAATTTTCCAAATTTTGTATTTACAGAAAAATACCCTTTCTGATAAACTCACATTAAAATATTGGTAATGATTGATTATTTAATGTGCATTTTGTGGGACTGTAATTTCAATTCATGAACTTGAGGGATACTTATTCAAATTTTGTAAATTTTTTAGTGCTTCTTAGGCAGTTGAATCACACATATACAATGTTTCGTGAATTGGGCACATTAAAACAATTACAGATTCAGTAATGCTATAATGATGATGCTATTAGAGAATTATTATAAGGTAATAATGATATTTGTCTAAAGGTATTTTTCCAATGTTTAGAAAAAAAGACTCTCCCAAAATTAAACAAACCAAAGCAATTATGTATACTTGTAAAAAGTTTGTGAGCAATCATCACCCGTCTTTCCTACAATTTTCGGGCACTTTACTTTTTTCTATAATTCGCTAATATTTATCTGCTGTATCAAAATCATTTTTGCTAACTGTTGAAAACCAAGGTTTAGTTTATCAAAAGAATAGTTTCTGATTTCATTGTTCCATCATATTTCATGCCTATATCTTATAATCAGAGCAACTACTTTGAAGGTAACAATAAACAATATATTAAACATTATTATCCTATTATGCTGACTTAAAATTCTATGCCATTGTTTTTTGTTTTTTGTTTTTTTTTTTTGGCTTTCTCATTTTTATCGGTACCAGGGATCGAACTCACGACTTCCTACTTGCAAGGCAGGCACTTATGCCGCTGAGCTAAATCCCCAGGCCCTATGCCATTGTTTTTAGTCTTTTTTAAAAAAGGTTTTTAGTAAAAATTGGATCAAATAACTAAAAATACTTCATTGGGCTATTTGTATTCAAGAGGCCACTGATAACCTACAATCAATCTTTAGAACTTTTTGCATTGATCAGAATCCTCAGTTTAAGATTTACTACTTCTACTAGTTTTGTACACCTATGAATGCTAGTATTTTATTTTAGCAATTTCACTTTATTTTACTTGATTTTATTTGTTAGCCTCTGTATTATTAATTCAGGTTCTTTGCTACTTTTCTTTTTGTTAATAAATGTTCATATACTTTTTACAAATTTTCCGGAACATCTCTCTTTGATACTAATGTTTACTGGCAACATCAGGTCTATGTTTTATCAGTCTACACATCACTCTGCTGTTGAAGAAAATCCATCTGGCTATAAAGGAGGGCTTTCTTCCCCTTTAAAATCCAAGTATATTTCAATCACTTCAAATAAGGCTTTATAACTTTTTTGTTTTTCTTGCTTTTAATAGGACAAATATATCTTTTAATAATCAATAGAATTCTAGAGTTACCCTTATAGATCCGAATGTTTATTATTTTTGCACTATGTTTATGCCATTGTTTTAATATATTAAATGAGTATATCCTATCTACTTAGAAACCATAACTCACTGTCACTCTGTCAATCTCTACACACAATATTCTTTTTGTCTTGTCACTTTAACCCTGGAAAATAATGTTACAAAATGTATATGCCAGCAGGCTTTCTTTCTTAATGTCTTGAGAGATAAAGTGATTTAATTTTATTATTCTTTTCTATGATTGTAGAGCATTTATATGATTTTATGATTATATTTTGTAAACTATTCAATATGTCTTTGCATAATGACATCTTGCGAGCTACTATCTCACAAATTCCTTAACACGCCCTTCCTTGGGCCACACACGTGCCCCTTGATAAACATTTAACTCATCTGTGTAATTAGTGAAAATAATATTTGTATTTATAATGCCTATTAGTTTCAAGGACATTTTTTAACAAAAAAATCTATTGAAATCAAAGTGGCAGAAAATAGTAGTTAACATTTTCAACCATTTCAAATTAATTGTGGTTAAACAGTAATTATTCTTTTTATTTAAAAAAAGATAGAAAATATAAAAAAAAGTGTTCATATTGCTTTGCAGAGAATGTATCCCAGACTGTTCTAAAGGTTTAATTTTAGTTGCTCTCAATCCCATAGTGTAGGTAAATATTTGTTTTGTGTTAATTAAGCAGTCATTTACACATCTGCCTTTATTTTATGGACAACCTTTACTGTGTAAAATGTGTTTTTCTCATGAGAGCACTTTATGTTCCCACGTGGCAATTTTACAATAAAGTGTCTATTTTTCAGATATAAACTCTGATGCTCAAAGATTTTGCCATCTGTCTGTTAGCTGCACTTGTGAGTTAGTTGTTTGATTAGGAGCAGCAAACACATTGACAATGCATCTTGACTCAAGATGGAATAAACTACACATGATGTTTGCTTTTTAAGATTCTTCTGAAGATTCTTTGACATTTTAATTTTTGCAGGAATTAGTTGGATCTTTTAAAACAGAAAAGAAAATTGGTATGACATTGAGTTTTATATACTTAAGTAAAAAGGAAACCTCAGTTCAGTTTTGAAAACTGCAAAGTTCCTTGTTTTAATCCAAGACAGAGCATTTCTGCTAATCATAGCTATTTTTATATTTATTTTATATAAAGAATTGTGAAACTAAAAACCAATGTTATAGTCTACAGTGTTTCTAAAGGTAAGTTATATCTGTAGAGATATAAATCAATCTTTTCCCATAATTATTTACTAAAACAGGAGAATATGACTTAATACAAAAGCTACAAAAGTAATTGATGAGATTAAAATTCATCATTGTTTTTGCAAATTTTGATATTTGGACAGAAGGTTAGGTTAAAAACTAGAAAATATAAGCACTTATCATTTTGTATGTTATTTATTCACTAATTGTAAGGAAAATGTCTAATAAGACATTTTCTTTTTATCAAAAGCTATTTGATAAATAACAAGAAAATCTTGACATCTTAAGACAGAAGTTATCCCAGATATCTCTGCCATTTTAATAAATATTAACTTGCATTTTAGATATGGCTTCTAGAAATATGTAGAATGATATAAATTTTTTCTGTGTTCATAGGGACTCAAATCATTTCCTTTATTTCATGAGAGTTTTGCTTTGGAGTAAAATTGGCCAGGTAAATTGGCTGAAAATGTGATATAAACAAGAATTATCTCTGAAGAAGTCATTTTAGGAATATTTGAATGTGAGTTGATATTTTAAATTAATCCTGAAACTTTAATTTTACCTACCTTCTTTTAGTTGTACATGGTTGTTACACAGTATAATTGGCTTTATCTTGGCAAATTTATACACACAGCATACTTTAATAATTTTCCCTCTGCCCCATTATGCTCTTGTCCCATTCATCCCCAGTTTTACATTTTGAGGGGATATTTAAATGCATTTAATATATTTCAATCATGGTACCTCTCCTAATGCTCCTCTGTCTCCCCTTCTCCTTGTTTTCTTTATTTCTTTATTTTTTCTTTATGCATTAATCTTTTGATGGGCTCACAGGATTTTTCCAAAGTTTACCTACAGTGACTTGTGCTACTATAAATATGGTCATGGATGTATTACTGCAGTCTGATGTCTTTAACCCTTTTGGCAAGATACCTAGGAGTGAAATGGTTAGGTTAAAGGGAATTTCTAGTTTTTGTTTTTCTGAAGAGCTCCCTATACTTTCCAATTTCCAAAACGGACCTACTAGTTAATATTACCACCCAGGAGGGTTCCTTTATCCCAGAAACCTCGCCATTATTTGGTATTATTTTCTTTATTTATGACCGTTCTTTCTTGGATATGATGGGATTTCATGTTGTCTTCCCGTGTACTTCTTTAACAACCAGTGACACTGACATTTCTTAATGTTTTAATTGGTTAGGTCTATTTCTCATATAAAGTGTGTATTTATTTCCGTTTTGTCAATTTTTTATTGAGTCTTTCATCTTGGGTTCTCTAATGTTTTAAAATTCTTTATATGCTCTACATAGTAGTCCTTTCCAGAAGAGCTGAAAATTTTCTCATTTTGAAGGTAATCTTATCATTCTTTGATTGTTTTTTTGTCTATTCAGAATTATTTTTTACATATGTGAAACTAGCATTCTGTGGAGAATATTCATGCGTACCAGCTGGTCAAGCATTTTTAACATTTGGTTATTTCATCTATTTTGATTTCAGTTTTGTTCATGGCAATATGTATGGGTTTAAAGTCAATATTCTCCATGTGAATATCCAATTTTTCCACATCCTTATTAAGGATGCTGTCTTATCTCCAGTGCATTGTTTGGCCCCTTCATTAAAGATGAATTAGTTGAATGTGTTCAGGTTGTGTCTGCAGGCTCTATGTTGTTCCTCTGATTCTCATATCTGTTTTTGGACCAGTCCCATGGTGTTTTAAATCACAATAGTTTCTAATATAGATCAAGGTCCAGGATTGTGATGTCTCCTGCTTTGCTCTTGTTACTCAGGACTGTATTTGTGAAATGTATAATTTTTCTAGGCAGTCAATGGCAAAATACATTCTTAATCTTGCATTCAATAATATTCTCTTTTTTGCCTTTTAAAAACTTTATTCATACATTTTAGATATATACAGCAATTACCTTGATCATAGGGAATTTGTTTTTGCACTTGGAATACCTTGCTTCTTTTTTTCCCCATAATGTTCATCTTTCTTCAACCCTCTTTCCTTCCATATTTACAAAGGGTTTGTTTTCATTTTTTTCTTTCTGTTTTCTTCTTGCCTTATCTCTTCTTTCTTTTTCCCCTTCCCTCCTTTGTGTCTCCTATCATTTGAACATTTTCATGGAGATTTTAAATAGATTTTATACCAAAGTTTCAAGCTCAGTGAAAAAGAGAACAAAAAAGGAGGACAGGAAAAATACCATAACCCACTTTCAAAGATCAATAAAAGCTAGAGGAGCAAGTAAAAAAAAATTAAGGAGATATTAAAGGAATTAAATTAACTAATATAAAAATGTACTTAAGTTATGCAGATTAGGTAAAAGTACAAGCTGGAATAATATCTTAAATTACAGAATTAATGTTTTTTAAAACTAAAATTAATTGGAATCCTTGCCTCGCTGAAAGGCAAGATTAAAATTGTTATTTTATGAAAAATAGTCAAAGGATTATGTCTTCTTTAACTATGCACAATGTAAGATTTCAATCTTATATGTTATTTGGAAAGGAAATATTCAAGACAATAAAGTCTATCAACAAATTATAATATTTTATAAAATAAAACTATAAAACAAAACTACACATGAGAGAAAGTTTAAGGCTTTAAGGTTTAATATGTGTGAACAAAATTTAGAAGATTTTTACATAAATAGAAAACACTGAAAAAAATAAAGAACCTAGCTTGCCTAAATCTCATCACAGCTCCTCAGCTTTTATACAGTGTGGAACAGGACAATCCCTGTATCATATTTCTGGTTCTTATAATTTTGCTGACTAGAGCGGAGAACATAACAGCAGCTACAGTGGCTCTCTGAGATAGCCAGCATAGATTCCAGAATGGTGAGGTGTAGGGAGTCCTAAGCAGGGAGAGGTATACCTTGCCAACCCAGGAACAAATTAAGCTGAGAGAAACCAATTGGAAATGCAATCCCAGAGCTATGACTGGAACAGCTAAAGTCTCAGTGCTGAAGCTAGAACATGGGCCTCTGGAAACCGTGGCTTGAGTTCCCTGCTGCCACTGCTGCATCTGAATTGCCACAGCAGGGATAGAGACGCGAAAGCTCTGAGAGCAGGAATCAGCAAACCGAATTGAGAGCAAAGGTGGTGGGGAGCCCTGCATTAACCTGCCCTGAGTGAGAGGAACGAGAACTCTTCTATAGATAGGAGGCTCCAACAGAGAACATTGTGGGACCAGGCAGGCTAGCCAAAAAAGGGCGCTGCAGTGACTTCAGTCACATATTCCCCTCTCAAGTGGCATTGGTGGGGAGTGTGTGACCTGGGTGACCAAGAGGCTAGCCCCAACCAGGTCCCAGTGCTGAGAGTGCACCCTAATGCAGTGAAGCCTTCAGTAGGTTGACTGACCTGGAGGGGCGGGCCCAGCATAGGCTGCCCTGTCTGTGGCTCCCTAGTACACTGCAGTGTCCTAGGAACACCTTGCCAGCATGATTCAAACAAACTGTAACCAACAAAGAAAGTAACTGGGCCTCCTGTATATTCCTGTATGGAAGGAACAAAAAATATGAGAAGAGGAGGCAACAAGAAAACTCAATCAGGATCCATGTATGACTTATACTATTGTATCGTGACTAATCTTAGTTAAATCTGACTTGTTTGATTGCTGCTTAATATTGACAGATTTTATTTAAAACTATATGGTTGATGGTAACAAGTTGAGGAGTATAGACAACTATACTGAAAATGACAATGATTCACTATGATATCCATTCTGATTTGATTACTACCTGTTTTTGTAGCTCTACACTAACTGCAAAGTTGTATTTCTGTTATGTACTGATATGCTCAATTATACTTTATCTGATGAAATGGCCAATTCTGTTGATAACAAGAAACAGCACAGTGACCAGGGTAGAATTCCTTATACAGCAGATTTATATTTCTTTTTAGTTCTATATATCTATAGGAAAAAGTTTAGTTCTGTCCTGCTTTGTTATGTTTCTACCTCTAACATATAAAGGATAGAAGTATATGTTAAGACTCATGCTTACATTAAACCTATAAACAGTTTATGAGAACTGATCTGATGACACATGATGAAATGAACAAAAACTTTGAAGGAAAGAAAGTGGCACTGCAGTACCCAGATCCTGATTCTGGAGTGTTATGACGTGAAATCCAGCAATATTATTAATCTTTGTTCAGAAGGATTTTAATCTAATTCTAATAAGTTGTGTTAGGTCTCAACAAAAATGAACATATGGATAAATGTGTACATGTTTAAGTGTACAGGATTGACAGCCGTAATACTTAGTTTTTGTTGGGTAGTTGAACAAAACTGTTTGTAGTTTCCCTGGTGAAATCCCATTTATATGGTCCACTTGTGTACCTTGAACAACTATTTATAAGGGGACAATATGTATACATCAGCTAGTGATTTATTACTATTTCTTTTCTTTGAAAGTATGTGCTATTTCTGCAAATTTTCTATTTTGTTTTATCTTTCTTTAAATAAAAAATAAAAAAAATATAATTTTGCTGATGTTACTATCTCTGTTGCCCACTTACAGTTTTTATGAAAGAAAAGCTATATACCTAGACAGGCATATGTGTGTCTTTTGTAAATTTGTGAACTATTCCATTCAAACACACTGTAAATAAGTAACATAGTGAGAATGTGGCCAGAATCTCAAAGAACATAAAAATGATAAACTACTGCCAGTTAGTTCCTATATGCAATTCAAGCTGCCAATTGTATGTAAGAATTGTCTTTATGGCTATTTCTTGTTCAAAACACATAGGGATATGTAAAACATCATAGTCTAAAGTGGAAATTTGTTAGTATCTCATATCTAATATATAATTAATATCAATATCTAATTTGTACAAAATTACAATAGACTAAATGTTTGTACACCTCTCCCAAATTCATGTTTTGAAACTGGAATTCCAATGTGTTGGTATTTGGAAGGGGATGCTTTCTAGAGGTTTAATTATGACTGAAGAGTAAAGTCCTCTTGAATAAGACAAACTTCCTCCTAAGAGACCAGAGAGCTAGCTAGTGCTCCTTCTGCCAGATGAAGACATGATACTATCTGCACCCTGGGAGGGGCTTCACCAGAATCCACCCTGCTGACACCTTTTCCCAGACTTCAAGGTTCCAGAACTGGGAGAAATGAATGTGTATTGCTTAATCCACCAGTGTATTGGGATTTCTTATAGTGTTTGGGAGAACTAAGGTAAAGAATCCTATGGAGGAAGCTCCAGGCACAGTTTTATTATGAGAGTTTAGGATGTATTCTTGAAGTTTCATTTACAAAAGCAGCCTGATGTCTGGAGTTGGTATGCATATTAACACACACACACACACACACACACACACACACACACAAACATGTTCTAATGCATCCACTGCATTACACAGTTTAGTTTTATCAATAGCTGTATGCCTAGTCCTGTGCTTGCCCTAATGTAGTAAAATGTAATTATTCAGAGCCATTACATAAACCACTAAGAATCTTCTTAATGAAAGAGTCACGGCAATATAAACATGTTCTTTTTTTCCCTCTGACTTTGACTTATAAGTGGAAAAATCCCCGTGATGGCTAAGAAAGTTTTTATGAACTTAAACTACCTCATGCTGTGTGAGGAGGTAGAATGAGGAAACAGGCTCTGTTGTGCCTAAATTCTTCTTTATGCTGAAGACTATTGTCTACTTCCAGCTGTCTAATTTTACGTTTCATCTCTCATTCTTGTTTCTATGATTTCAGATTTTATATTTTTAAAAATGTGCTGAAGAATGAGTCTAGGCCAGGGACAGTGAACCTGTCAGAGATGAGTGCTAGATTTGCAACTCAAAAGTCTTATCTGTCACAAAACGCAGATACTGCTGTTCAACATTATCACTGATGATTCAGTTTAGAAACAACAACTCATAGGTTAACAATGTTTGTCATAAAAGAAAAGCATGATAACAGAGCTTACAATGATGCAAACCGTTTTTATTGAAAGGTGAAATCTAGACGTTAGTGTACTTTTGCATAATGAATGGGATCATGGCTGTTGTCCACATGCTGGCAGTTTGTCACACCTTCCCAGACTTAGCTCACATTCTGCCAGAGAGGGCGCTGCACTCCTGCTGAGCTGTGCGTGCCACAGGCTCATTACCACTGGTCTAGGCCCTTCAGCATCATGGGCAAGCACTGTATACCTGAGCTGTTTCCGTACTTTTTTTCTATCTTTACTTGGGAGTGAACCTAGGGCCTTTCATACTGAGATGACCCCAGACCTTGATAGTCTTTAATTTTAAAACAGGTTCTCAACAAATCAATAAGATGCCCAGACTGGGCTCAAATCTGAAACTTGTCATCTCAGCCTTGCAAGTGCTAGGAATCCAGGCTTAGCCACCACCCTGGCTCAGATTCCAAACTCTCAAATTAATATTTTGAACTATTGTTTTATAATTAGGGACTTCATGAGAAATCAATGGACATAGTCATTAGGACAATCATCATTGCTCTAATATATATGAAACCAACTTCTTGGAAAGTTTTTCTGATTGAATGGAATATAAATTAGCAAACGAATAAAGTAAACAAACTCAAATCATATAAATTATAATAAATTATATTATTATACTCTTGCCAACTTTTCATTATATTCCTTCAATAACTAAAAGGTGAAAAATTCGATTAAACATAAAATAATTAAGATGTATTGGGAAAATATGTGTTTTCTACCTTCCAATATACAATTTTTAATTTTTTTTTTTTTTTTTTTTGTCTTTTTCCTTTTCATCAGTACCGGGGATTGAACTCACGACTGCCTGCTTTCAAGGAAGGCGCTTATGCCGCAGAGCTAAATCCCCAGCCTCCAATTTTTAATAGCCCATAAAAGGCTAAAAGCTTTATTACATAGGTTGGCCACTTAGTTTTTTGCCAGATCTATTCATGCTCATGGTGCTACTTGCTACGTGAGAAAATCCTTAAACAATATATAAGGAAATAAGTAAGTCTCTTGTGCATAACAGAGAATAATCTAATATGATTATTTTTAATGCATTAAATTTATTGGTATATGATAGATACACATAATGATAACACTCCCCATAGGGAATTTGTACCCATGTGTGATATATCATGACTTTTCCTTTTTTTCCCATTCCTCTCCCCTACATTTTAATCCCCTTCCCCTCCTTGTTTTAAAAGCCGCATTTCCAATTTTCCTTTTTTTCTCATTTTGTTTGTTCCTTTCTCCTTCCCTTTTTTCTGTTTCCCCTTCATATATACATATTTCCTTCCTATTTCACAAAATCTATTACATATTGTAGTCCTTATTTGCACTTTCACTTTCTCACACCAGAGACACTATGTGACACTTGAAACTATGTGTCTGATTTATTCCACTAAAGATTATCGTCCAAAGGTAGATCCATTTATCTAGAGATGCCTCAAATTTGTCCTTCTTTATGACTGAGTAGTAATACTGGCATATTAAAAAAAATCATTTTCTTTATCCGTTCTTTTGTTGATGGGTATTCTGGGCTGTTTCCTAGTTTTAGCCATTACAAATTGGGCTGTGTGAGTGTTACTATATTACCATATGATTTTTTAAATTCTTTTAGGAAGATACCAAGAAAGGGATTAGCTGGGTCAAATTGAACTTGTTGTTTTGGTTTTATGAGGATTCGCTATACTGATTTGCACACAGTGTATATACATTCACACTAACAGTGGAGAAGAGTTTCTTTTCCCACTCAGCTCCAACAATAATAGGTAGTGGTTAATTTCTAGATAATAGCTATTCTTTTTGGGGTGAGTTGTATTCTCAGCATTATTTCAATTTGCATCTCATCAATGATACTTTGATGGGGGCATTTTTAAAATATATTAACTTGCCACTTCTAAGTGTTCACCTAAGAAATATGCATTCATTTTAGATGCCCATTTTTAGATTGAATCTTTAAACTTGGAAGGTTTTATGTTTTAAACTTCTTTATATATTTTAGATATTAGTCCTTTGCCAGAGTATAATTTTTCCCACTCTGTAGGTTGTCTCTTCACTTTGTTGGTGTTTTCTTTGGCTGTTCAAAAGCTTTTTTTTTTTTGAGACAGGGTCTTGCTTTGTAGTTCAGGCTGGCCATGAACACGCTATGTGGTTGAAGCTGGCCTAGAACTCATGACAATCCTCCTGCCGCAGTCTCCCATTTTAAGGAATTAGAGATATGTGTCACCATACTCAGCCCTACAAAAGCTTTTTAATACGTTTAAATCCCAGTTGTTGATTCTTGGTAATATTTCCTGTATGCTTGAGGTTTTGTTCAGTCTTTCCTTAAGTGTACGCACTCAAGGGTTCTACCTACTCTCTCTTCCAACAGATTTTATGTGAACCATGTTGGAGATACTCAGATAAAATCAACTAAAAACATCAGTCTGAAATGATACACTTGGAGATCAAACCAGTCATTGGCATAAATCTTTATAAAACAATGAAATAGCCCAAAAGGCTTTCCATGCAACCTCCATTTACATTTAAAGCCCGAACTGCCATTCTGGGATGTTCAGGTTGTAAGATACTTCAGCTTTAGGCCCTCCTCCAAGCAGAATGTATTTCAGGGATGCAGAAACAGTTAAACATATACAAATCTATAAATGGAATACAATTGGATTCCATGGAACCAAGGACAAAGGTCAAATGGTCATCTCAGTAGACATAGAAAAAACATTTGATAAAGTATAACCACCATTTACAATAAAAACACTACAGAATAGGGTTCTAAATGGGTGTTTATCTCAATCTGATAAAAAAAAAGCCATCTCTGAAAAAATAAGCAACAGTAAATATTATACTGAAAAACCACCAAAAACCAAAAGGCTTCACTCTAATGTTAGAAAGACAAGGGCGTCCACTATCACTACTCCTATTCAATACAGTTCTGGAAACATTAGTCAGAGTAATTAGACAAGAGAAAGAAAAGAATAAAGAGGTGAGAAGTTAAATTATTGTTGCAGATGGCATGACACTCTATACAGAAGACCTCAAGATTTCATCAAAAGTCCTTTAGATCTAATAACTAAATTTATTAGTGTAGATGGATACAAAGATGACACTCAAAAAGTGATATCATCCCTGTGCACATCTCATTATTTTTTTAAATCAAGTCATATTTCACCGGTATGTCATAATTTGGTATTTCTTGTAGTATAATAGTATGGATAACAACTTCTACAGATATAGACCTATAAATATCTATACTATGGAATTTTCAACAGATATTGAAATGAAGTAGTTGAGATTAAAAAATTCAAAATAGCTAATTGACCAAATTTCATCTGAATATAAATTAATATTTTGTGGCATTCAGATAATGAAAATTTTGATAAAAAGTTTTAGAATATTAGTTTTGTTTTTGAACAGCTGATTACTCATAATATCATGCAGTCAATTAGGTTATTTTCAAATTCAAATCCACATATACAAAAATACACACATACAAGCACACACATACACACACAGAAATATGATTCTAAAATATATCCTGAGCCATTTTAGCCCATAATGTAATATTTTGGCAATTAATAGCACCTGCATATATAAACTGCTTATGAAAAAATTTAGTTTCTTTTCCTTAAGTCAGTATTATTTTTCTAAATTTCCTATTTTTGTTTATTACTGGTATTATTTTTCCATTTTTCAGAAGATAATTTCCTCCTCTTGCCCACATTTTTAAATTCTATAATTGTTTTAAAATAACTAATTATATTCATAATTAGTATATTCTGACTTATTGCATCCCTTTACCTGACTTATTTATGTACTAAATAACTTAGACCAGGATCTTTCTTGCTTTTTTGGTACAAATTGTTACTGTATTTAATTTCACAGGTCACAAGCAAGTTCGTGCTCAACTAAGAGATTTTTAGTAAATTTATGGTGATTTTGTATAAACACAGACAATACAGTTTTTATCTTTACAGCCTACACTTTTTGAACATCTCAGTTATCGCCAGTGTTCCCACATTCTCAGTTATTCCCTATCTCTGCTTTCACTTACATTCCTAGGAAAGCAACAGGTGGCTGTATGCATCTGTAACACCATCTATTTCAGAATTTTTTGTGTATATAGATTGTATAATTTAAAAATATTTATTCCTGTTTTCTAAAATTAGCCCAACACATTTAATCAATACCTGAGAATATTTTAGTAATGCAATTTTGGTGAGTGTTATTGCATTTTGTGCATACATTATATTTTTTCTGTTGAATACCTGATGAATTTAGAATTGACTTTAGTTTTGTAATATTATAATTAATACTGCTATAACAATTTACATAACATTTTGTGCATTAAAATATAGCAGTATTCATTCTGGGTACACCCATAGGTAAAAAATCTTTCCTGTATTTTCTTCCCAAAGCCGTATAGTTTTAGCTTTTACATTTAGATCTGCATTCTACTTTTGTTCACCATTTTTACACCAGTATGATGTGAATTAAAGGCATTTTAAATGTCTACCTATGGTCCTAGCTTTTATATCCTGCCATTTTATTTGAAGTTAAAGAATTTACTTTATGCTTGAGTATGGATGTGCGTCACTGAAACACGTTAATTTGAGTTCTGGGAAGTCAGGTAACTCACGTAAAACTGGATCAATGAAATTTCTATCCTTAGTTCTTTGAGGAAGTTTCAGATTGATTTCTAAAGTAAGTGCATTAATGTAGTATTTGACCAGTGAAGGGCTCCTTTCCCCCAACAATCCTGCAGTATTTGTTGTTTTTTGAGTCCCTGATAACAGCCATCCTTACTGACATAATGTAGAATGTCAGTATTCTTTTGATTTACATTTTCTCTCATGCCAAAAATACCAAACATTTTCTCATGTGCTCATTGATCATTCGCATTTCTTTTTTGTGAAGTATCATTTACTTCAATTGTCTGTTTTCCTAGTGCGTTGGGTATAATTTTTGAGTTGTTTATCTATTTTACAAATTATTCCTAGGCTGATACATTTTTTTCCTTTTTTTTTTCAATCTGTTCATTTTTTCCTTTACTCTGCAGAAGCTGTTTAATGTAGTACAATCCCACATGTTGATGCTTAGCATAATTTCTTTTTTTAAAATTTTATTTAAAAGGAAAAATAGAAAAAACAAAACAAAACAAAGCAGTGTAAGGGTGCAAGTAATACAGAACTACAAAAAACAAAACAAAACAAAACAAAACAAAACAAAACAAAACAAAAAAAAAACCAGTAAGAAATCACCAGTTAATAGATTACACATTATCATCTTAGAGATAGTTGCTCAAGTCACAGTATCAAAGCATACAAAGTGAACATTCAAACAGTGAGACTGCAAACAGTTGTGTTCAATGATCCAACCAAAAACATTAATATGGTCAGCTATTTAACACCCCTAAACACACTTGCAGTTGTATCCCTTAGAGCACTTTCTTTCCCTCTCCTTTTTACCACAAAATTTACACATTTTGGGTTTTATTACTCCTTAGTTCTTATTAATTTTTTTGGAAGAGAATAAAGTCAAATATGGCAAAACAAAGCTGTCAGTCAAAACCAAGGATAGACATAGTACGTGATGTAAGAACAGAGTACAAGGTTATCAACAATGATTACCATAATGTCTCTTGTTTCCTTAAAAAGAATTGTCTATCTCATTAGTTATTATAAAGTTGAACAACACAGTAGAGAACAAGACCAATAAAACTTAAACGTTGTAAACATTACAGGACTTCCAAAGGAGACAATAGTCAAACCAGAATGAGCATCTTAGTGAGTCTTATGATGCTTAGCATAATTTCTTAGGCAGTTAGAGTTCTGTTCAGGAAATATTAGCCTGTGTCTATATTTTAAAGAGTATTATTTTTTCTTCCAATAGATTCAGTGTTTTATTTTTATATGTAGGTTTTGATCCACTTAGATTTTTTTATATTATTTATTTATCTATTTTTTGTACAGGGGATCGAACTTATGACCTCATGCTTGCCAGGCAGTTTCTTGTGCCACTGAACTAAATCCCCAACCCTCCATTGAAATTTTATTTTAATACAGAGTGAGAGATCTGCATCAAGATTCAGCTTTCTGCATGCTGATAGGCAGTTCTCTCAGCACCATTTGCTATGCAATGTCCTCTTTTCTCCAGACTATATTATTACCTCCTTTATCTAAATTCAGATAACTGAAGATGCTTTGGGCTATTAATTATTTGTATTAGCATAATACAAAATGTATTTTATCTCAAGCTTTTTCCTCCAAGATTTATCAACTATCTGTCTTTCTTGCTTAGAATACACTGATATATATTTTATGAATCAAAACTTAATTTACATTTTTTGCTGAGTGTACTCAAATTATAAACACAAATAACCCAACTATTATAACTAATTGTGTTTGATAGTTGTGTAGTGCAAATGATAAGGTTTAACTTTGTTCATCCTACCATTTCTTTTTTACTAGTTAGCACTAACTGACTTTTATACTTTTAATTAGGTCTTTCTTCTTCTATTCTTGACAAGTACAATATCATCAATTTAATAGATGAATATACTTGTCTACCTGAGAATTTAATGAAGTGATCAAGGACACAGAAGGAGACTGACAAAATTTTAATATCTATGCTAGAATTTTTAAAATTTCCCTGCCAAATCAAGCATAACAGAGGAGATTTGGGGGTCACATTAAAGAATGATTGTTCAGCAATATATCTAGCCAATGTGGAGTTAATATTAATACACCTTTCAGAATGCTAAAATTACAAAAATTGACCATGTAATATCCTGT
Organism: Cavia porcellus; assembly: GCF_034190915.1. Taxonomy (NCBI): domain Eukaryota; kingdom Metazoa; phylum Chordata; class Mammalia; order Rodentia; family Caviidae; genus Cavia; species Cavia porcellus. The sequence continues at coordinate 227,079,007 of NW_026947484.1, read as the reverse complement.
TAAGATTTTTTAATTGGAAAGTCATTATCAAAATTTGGATTAATGAAAATAGACATACGTATTTCCCCATTTAACTGTCAAAAGAAGCAAAGATACATGCAATTGTTTATGCTTATTTGTGATTTACATTTCTTAAGTCAATTCTTAATTGTCAAATATACTAAAAGATCATTCCCCTTTGAAATGCATTCTTGACTTGAAAGTATACGGTTATTTCCAATGCAAAGGTGCCATGAATTAATTTTAAGTTAACACCTCTACCTCTAAGATAATATAGTTGGTTAAAAAAAAGAAAAGTAACTATTTTATTTTTGTAGCACAAAGAGAAAACAGTAATTTAACAGTAGGAAGAGACTTAGGAAACTGAGATTTTCTGCTATATACTCCTAGAGATTAAAACTGATGATCTGTATTCTTTTAAGAAATATCTCATCAGAATAGTATAGGTCATTTTTGTATGTGAATAAACAAAATTTTTAATAGAATTCTCCTAAAATTATGGCATTAGAATATAAAGCATATTGGATTACAATTCTTTTCTTCACTCCAATCTTTGTGAGGCAGTGACTATGACTAGCAAATCTTACAAGTGATCAATCCCAGCTGCATAGAGTCCTGACAATCATAGACAGGGCTGGGATTACACTTCCAATTCTAAGAAAAATCCACAGCTATCTTTCCTATTTCCTTACTTGTCATGTTCCTATTTCAAATGCAATGTAAGAAAGATTATGGAACTAGGTAAGAAGAAATTGCCTTGAACCAGTGAACTAAAATATACACCTAATTTTAGAATATTGATAAAAATTATTATCAGATAAAGAAGTTAATATAAATAATATTTGAAGATTAGAAATAATGATTGGACATTCTTTAAAAATTTTAGAATGGAATTATAGTATTGATACAATGTTTCCTTTGACCTAAAAGCTACTTAAGATCCTAATATTCAGTTGCTTTTTTGAACCTAATATTTTGCTTTTAGAGATATCATGATACACACATAAACATGGTACTTGATATAAATATCTAAGGAAGTAAAGGTATGAAGTTAAGAAGTATGTGAGGATATATTTATTAATAATTATAGATGTAACACAAGTAATTATAGAAATAATAATTATAGAGGGCCACAGCAAGGTATCATTTATATCTAACTAGAAAAAGCAGAAACTTACATATTACATAGACTGGCAGTGATATTTTTATATAGAAACTGATAAATAGCTGGAGTGTCTATCAGTATGGCCATTATGAAAATAATGTGGAAGTAATCATTGAAATACACACCTAACCTAAAATTAGGGTAAACATAATTTTGAGATCTTATGGATATGATATTTATATGACTCTGAGAGAAAAAAGAATCTTAAGACAATTTAAAACAAAATATATAAATTTTAGATACTTCCAGGTAAATTCATGCACCTTGAGACCATACTCTTAAGTAAATCAGACACACATTGTGTATAATGCATTATATTCCTGACGTGAGGAACTGAAAGGATAAATAAGGGCCAGAACTTACAATAGATATTGTGAAATCAAAAGAAATTGTTCAAAAGGAAAGAGGAACTAGAGCGAAGGAAGGGGAAAAGGAAGGAAGGTAAAAGCACAAAAATTAATAAAAGGATAAAATAAAAACAAGTTTTTGTACACAGTGAAAGGAAGAGGGGCTGAAGGGAGGGGAGATATTTGAGAATAAGAGAAATCAAAATACACCATGGACAGATACAAATCTCGGATGATGAACATGTTCTTTGTGTTTATCTGTACTAATAAACTGTACTAATAAACTTTTTTAAAATAAAGTTTGATTCTTTTTTCCGTTCTCCTCTCCTCTCTATGACTCCTCATGCCCTCCGTATTTACAAAGTTTGTTTCCATTTTTTCCTTCTTATCATTTTTTTCCTTTTCCCTTTCTTCCTTCCTCCTTCCCCCTCCCTTGTTTCCTCTCCATTTGGAAATTTTCTTCATGTTTCACAACATTTTGGTTATATTATACATTTTGGTCCTTATTTATATTTCCAATTTTTCACACTAGAAAAACAATGAGGTATTTACAGATGTGTGTGTGTGTGTGTGTGTGTGTGTGTGTGTGTGTGTTTGATTGATTTCACTAAGAGTATGGCCTCGAGGTGAAGTCCATTAATTATGAAGATTAAAACTAGACCCACATCTTTCACCATGCTCTAAACCTAAATCAAAGTGTATCAAAGCTTAAATGTAAAAGCAAAAACACTACATTTGCTGGAAGATAGAATAAGTAGAACTTTGTACCAACAAACATAATTTAAAAAACAACAGAATATACACAGATCTTAAATTATATATGACTCACTAATTTTGTTTTTAGGTGTATGTTTCAAAGACTATCACTCAATGCTCTATAGATGTAGTCACTCAAGAATCACCTAGGGAGATAGATAATTAAAATTTATGTAAATTCTAAAGCATAACCAAACAAAATAGTTACATTTATATGAATACCTAATCATAAATGTTAATTTGATAATATAATTTCTCATTTGTTTGACCGAATTGAGTTTAAAATCTGAACATAATAACTACATATTTCTATTTTCTTTCTACAAAATGTTTTTATAATTTTTATTTGATGTCAGTACTTTTGTTTAGATAAAATACTTAATTTTATTGTTTCCCTCTTTATTTGAGTAAAATATTGGCACTTTCTTATTAATAATAACTAAAATTGATCAAATAGATTTTAAATTTTCTAACATTTTATGATTGCATTGTCTAAAGTGAATTGGTGAAAATTTGTCTCTTATATTATTTAGTTTCCATAGAAAAGCATTACTCCTGTATCATTCTGTTGTTATATATTGCAGTAGCTTGTCATTCAGTTTAAAATATCATAATTTTTTTACCTTTAAAGCACTTTTTCAATAAGAATTTTTATTAAAAATGGCTTAATTTTTTGAGAAAATGGTTTCCCAACAAGTCTTAATTCCAATAAAATTAATCAGAAAAAATCCTTAAAATGTATGACTTTGCTACTTGTGAATTTTTCTACATTCCTTATGCATGTTTTGTTTTTCTTATTTGTGTTTTATTTATATTTTTGTTTTCACAATCAGATTGAAAAAAGTAAGAAAGAGGAAAGAAGGAAGAGGGGAGAGAGAGAGAAAAGGAGAGAGGAAATAAAAGCCTCAAATAGCGCTTCATGCTAGATTTCAGCTAAGAAAAATAGACTTATTAGAATGTGCATTACCTAAAAACCAACAAAAACAATTACCAAAATCCTCAAGCTTATATCTAAATTTAAACGTGGTTGAATGGAGTTCTGTAAAACGTTACTAAGCATGTTATATGTTGAATACACTGCTATACAATAAAGATAGAGCAAAAATAAAATTATCACTTTAGTATATTCTAATGGGGTAAAATAAAATAACAATAAAAAACAGCATTATTTCTTAATAAAATTCTATGAAGTAAATAGAAAGAGCAACTGAACTAGCAAAAAGATCCTTTAAAACATTTTGTTTTAAAACCCAAGTAAGGAAGGACTTTTGAGGTGAGCACAATGTAATCAGCACAGAGTGGATCGAAGAGATGAGATTTGGTAAGATCTGGGAGAAGCCCTCCCAATGCAGGTGCAAAGTCCCTGGAGCAGGAACATGCTTAATGACACTGAAAATCAAAAGTCCACCTTGGTTGGACATTGGAGCAATGCGATAATGAGATCAAGGCAGTAATTTTACATGGAGACGATTCAACTACTCACTTCACGCACAAAATAAACTTCTTTTTCTTTCATTAAAAAGTGAATTTTTTTTGCTCTATTTCATAGAATCAACTCTTGAGTAGGGGCATGGAGAATTTAGAAGGCTACTTAAGTAACAACCTGATACATGAAGATGGTGTACACCTGATGATGAAAGTGAAGATGAGAGGAAGGTGTCAGATATGTGATATGTGTCGGTTATTGAATATTCAGGCTTTATTAATCGAATAGGCATTGAAACTGAGTCAAAGAAAAGAGAAATTTTAATTCTTTAAATTAAAAAGTGTAAAATCAGAGTCATTTAATAAAATGGAAAAAAAAAACAGAGAGTGACAAAATGAAGGAAAAACACATTTATAAACATTTTTCCAAGAAGCAAGAGAGAATATCAAGTTGAAAGCCGATTATATTTGAACACATACCATAGTGATAAAAAATGAAATGGCTTTCCCAACACTAGCACTAAATCATGTTGGCATTTTCATTGTATGACCATGCAGCAATTCCATGCAGTCCCTCAGATTTAAGATGGCTTCCAGTCCATGGAGTGCGGGTCACTTCAACGCAGTGACAAAACCATCATGGTACACAGAACCAATGAAAAATTCGTTATTTTTAATCCTTCATTTGAATCCTGTGGTGGTTATGGGGCCAATCAGAAGATGCTCTTACAAACCTTTCATTTGTGTGTGAGCACAGCCAATCACAAGTCACTGTTTCCGATACTTCATTTGCATTTAACAGGAACCCAAATGAGATTTTTCACTGGGCAATTCTCACAAGTGATGCCAAGTGAGTGATGGGATGACTTTCCTAATGTATTATTTGCATTAAAGAGAGGTAAGTCAGGGATTATGGATACAAAGGACACTTTTCTCTTACCCTCAGGGCCACGGAGACGCTTTCTTCCAACTGTTTCCACTTTGCACAGTGCGCTTCTTTTCTGCTTTCAATAGACGTACAGATTTACTACATTTTTCTGGTGTGTCTTGTCCTCCTTTCTAATCAGGACATTAAAGAACTAGATAGATGTTCCATGGGAGGCTACACTTGGTAACATGGTGACAGAGTGTCTATGACATAGTAGAGTTTGAGGGTGACTGGAGTTTCTGGTAACCCACCAACAGACATCTATATAAGCAAAGGGCTGTGCATTTTTTATGTCTGCTAAAACAGGATCACATTACATTTTCAGTAAAGATTAGGTTACAACTTCATCAAAAACAACACTATACTCCACCCATAAAGACAAGTCTTGCCTTGTCTTTACAAGGAAGCCCAAAAAGCACACATGGATGGTCAGCAGAGAAAGCTGATATAGAGCTCTGATTGCCAGGACAAACATAAGAATGGGTGATTCACAGTAATGATATTTGTTTATGTAATCTTAAAAATACATTTAATTTATCAAAATTAGGCTATTCTTTCTAATCTATTTGGGAATGAGTACAGCATTGGTAGGCAATACTGTAAGGTCATAGAATGGTATAACATCATTTTGTTTAAATTTCTTTGTGTAAAATAATATTGGTACTTACAGTCTTAAACTACTATAATTTCTCATTTTTTAAGATCTACTGGCTAGCACATATGCTTTATTTTATTTTAGCTTATCAGTATACATTTGTGGTAAAGACAGTTTTCATTCTTTGTGTGGGGCTGGTACCCGTGCACACCACACCTTAATTCCTTTTCATTGCCTTTTCCTCCATTCCATCCCCCATCCACCCATTTGTTTTCAGTGCACAAGGTTTATATTTCTTGTATGGAGCTGGTACAGGTAACATCCTAACTTTTTTTCATCCCTTGTTTCTTTTCTCCCTCCATCTCTTGATCCCCTCCACCTTTGAGAGAGATCTCCATCCCAACTTCCTATTACCTATCTTTTATTTTGCTCTTTATTTTTTACTCCTGGTTTCTCATATAAGAGAGACCATGTGATATTTAGGCAGTTGTGAATATCTGATTTATTTTACTTAACGTAATGGTCTCCAGTAACATCCATTTTTCTAAAAAATGACTCAAGTTTGTCTTCCTTTATAACAAAGTAGTATTCCATGGTGTGCAAATATGTTTTATTTATCCATTCATCTGTTGATGGATTTATGGGGTACTTTCAAGATTTAGCTCTTATAAATTCTGTGGCTTAAACAAGGATAGTCATTCATCATTGTAAAATCATGTCTTTAACTCTTTGGGGAAGGCATATAGAAAGGGAATGTCTAGTTCAAATGGAATTTCTAGCCTTACTTTTTGAAGACTCCATGCTGATTTCTCAACTGGTTTATATAAGTGTACTTTCCCATCAACAGTCTAGAAGGGTTCCTTTCTTCCTGGAGACTCTCCAGCATTTGTTATTAATTGGTTTCTTGATAGACATTTTTTCTGGTGCAAGATGGAATATCATCTTATTATTTTGACTATTTGATTATTATTTGATTATTTTGTTATTTTGATTTGCATTTGTCTAATACCAGTGACAACGAACATTTTTGCTGTATTTGTTGGCAATTTCTTCTTCTGTGATGAGTGTACTATGTTTGTACATTTGTCATTGAGTTTTTTTCTCTTGGAGGGTCAATGCTTTTTGAGTCCTTTTAAATATTCCAGACACAAAACTTCTGTCTAAGGAATCCACGACATTTTTTTCCCATTCTGTTAGTTTTCATTCTGTGATCTGTTTCTTTTGCAGAGCAGAAGCTTTTAAATATGATTTAATCTCATTATTGTTGATTCTCAGCACTAATTCCTGTGCAATTAGAATTCTGTTTATAAAATCCCTGCCTTTGACTATGATTTCAAGAGCAGAAGGTATATGATCCATTTTGTGTGAAATTCAGAAACAGACAAAAATAACATACAGTAAACGAAATCTGAACAATTGTCAATTTCTGGTTTGAGGATAGGAAACAGTGTTATAACGAAAAAAGAATTTTCCATTTGACAGAAATACTATATATCTTAATTTTGTCATTATAGACCAAATTCCCTGAACTTTGCATTGCATATCTAGGCATGGCATTTCGTATTAATTAGGAACTTAATAAATAAAGATAATTGTTCTAGTACTGTTTCAATAGAAGTGTTAGTAGCCAGGAAAGAAAGTCAGAAGTTTGCTCCTTTCTCAGTTGTGGATCCAGGTTCAATTCTTCATAGCTGTGATATGTGGCCTGTTGAAACATCACTCTCTCCTGGGATGTATGGAGGAGCAGGACACATTTTATTCAGAAATATAGCAGAAGCCAGCCTAGTAAATCTTGAAATGTGTCTCTCAGATGATGAAAAATAATGTATGTGCATCATCCATGAAATACAGGAATGTTTTGTGCCATGATTTATAATGGTATTTATGGTAGCATTGCATAAATTTCTAACATCTTAGGGCTTTGTATTTATACAACATTAAGCTTCAGAATAGCTTCCTTCTAGCTTAACAGGGCTGATTATCATAATTCATTTTATATTACCAGTATATAAGTCTATTATCAGTTACACGTGATTTATCTGTTTCTTGTTTCAAATCATTGTAGTATACCTGGTCCAGATGACACAATATAGATTTTAGGATGGAATTACATCACTTATGGTAGAGAAGAAATTAAAGAGTGGAACACAAATGAAATTATTCTTGAAAAACTAAGTTAAACAGGACAGGCAAGTGTAGTATATCTATTTTAAAAGAATCATTTGATCTATGTAAGTCAGGGAAAATTTAAATATTTGTAAAATTTTTTATTTCAAATTTGTATCTACATTCAAAATGGTAGCCTTGCTAAACATTTGAGAAGTCCTCCTCCAGTGTGATAACCCAGTCACCACATGGACCATTATGAACATATCTGTTGATAAAAGAGCATAAAATAGAAAATACCCAGCTCCTGCTCTTTGTCTATAGTCAGTGTATGGTCATGGTAGAGAAACAGGCTAATATTTTTCATTGGGGAATTTGTAGGAAGGGAGAAACAATGTCCACTCCATGCACACAAATGAGACTCTAGCCTCAGGCCTTTCGTCAGCACCCTGGAAAGCCAAACCACAACGTCTATAGCTGCTGACCAAGACTGACCAGGACCAACACAAAGACTATCAGCTTTCTCAGTTTTTAGGTCCTCCTGTTCTTCCTTCCAGCTCAGAATCCAACACGGAAAGCTACCAATACTGCTGAGCCCATTACAAAGGAGATTGGAATGTTAGTTAATGCCCTCAGCAATCCCACACTTAAAACCTTCAGTCAGGAAATACCAGAAGCCAACCAGGCCCCATTTCCCTGCCTGCCTTGCAATGTCTGCCAAGCACTAGTGATGGAGATTTTTTCCCTCCCTACAGGAAGCTCTGAATAAATAGCACATGATCATTATCATTTAGATCATTGTCATTCATTTCTTCAAGGGATAGGGCAAAGCAGAAGGTCTCTCCCAGCCTTCCTTTCCCTCTTATTTCTCTAAATAAGGAAGAAGTGCTGATAGTTCACTAAAGATTATGGAAAGGAATGAGAACATTGGGAGGAGTTTTAGGAAATTGCAGTAGTCAGAGAGTAGAATTTTCTAAAGAAGAACAATGTGACCACATTGTTCTCATAGAACAGGAGAGCAAACAGAAAAAGGAGAAAGCGAATTGATTTTAGCACATCTTGTGCTATGAAAACAGTTTTAACTAAAACGGAAGACAAGGTACACAAAGTGGAAAGAAAATGTAATTTCAAAGTGAATGCATTAACTAGAAATCATTATAGAAAATAGCGACTTTAACAGACACAGACCATGTAATGCAGTTTTACAAAGGTGAATCATAAAGAGTTAAAAGTCCTGACTGTAGAGGGGAAGCATACAGATATTGGACTGAAATGAAGTTGAGAGAAAGAGGAGTCAGAGTGACAGAGAAATAAAATATGAATATACCAAATGCCAGAGAATACTTGCTGCTACTGAGGAAATAATATAGGACCTAAACCAACCAGGGAAAAAAAAAGGACAAATATATATATATATATATATATATATATATATATCAGCAAAGGATCTTGGCAGGATTCTAATACAGTGTAAGATGTGAAATCACAGAGACTCTGAAATTCATAGATGAATTAGAAAGATAAATACAAGCTAAATAAGGATAAAAAACTAAGTAATTGAGTATATTTTTTAGAATTACTTATTACCATCATAAGCTGATGTAACAGTTTCAAATAAGTTTAGACAAAACTAGATTATTGGTCATAAAATCACATTTATTTTTGAAATGAGTCCAAATATACATAAAGAAGATAGAAAATGTCTCTAGAAAAATAATTTTTTATTGTCTGAATAGATCCTGTTTTTTTTAAAATCACTGCTCTACTATTTATTGTCCATGAAGTTTTTGTTGATTATTTAACATGTATTAATCACAACTTTATTTGCAAAAATAGAGAAGCAGTTTTATCTCAAAGGAATACTTAATTAAATTTGTTACTATCACATATGGTTCAGAAACAATAGTAAGAATGAGAGAATGCTTCTATATTTGCGTGCAACATGGGAATAGTGTTGATTTAATTGTTGCTTAGTACTTTTAATATATACACCCTTGCACACACAACATATATGCAAACACATATACATACACTCCTAAGGAGCTGTAAAAGAGGTCAGTGTTATTATATCCATTTTATACAATAAAGTACAAGGATATTAAGTGTTTTGTATAGAGTCTATTGCTTAGAAACAGAAAGTGAATTAAAAGATATTTCTGATTTTTTAGGACTTTGGAATTCTTAGATTCATGATTATGAAATCACATTCTTTCAAAAATTTGGACATTCTTCCAATGATCTTAGAAAACCTTCAAGTTTCAAAGAGTTTTCCAGACTGACTGTCAAGGAACAGTGCTTTGGAGTATTTGCACCAGACTCTGGTCTAACATAAATTGCAGTGAATGTTTAAATTAAAAAAAATATATATATATATATATATATATATATATATATATATATATATATATATCTCAAAAAATCAATTGCTGTTAGTCTTACTCAAGTTCTCCCCCTCACTTGCAACACATATGTTTCGTGGTGCTGGTCACTTTTTGAAGCAGTTGTTTGAGATGTCTTAGTAAGTGTCATGAGTTACGCTGTTGTATCTACCTTGATGTCCTGGATTCATTCAAAACATTTGCTTTTCATGGAAATTTGATTTAGGGAAACGTTCAGAAGTTGCATATGCCAGCCTTAGTGAATTAGCTGGGTGAGTACACAACATAATGCTTTAGGAGGCTGCTTTTCTACTGTGTGCCACTTGGCACCAACATTCATTGTACTTTTTGATACCACTTCATAAAGACATAAAATAGGACTTTCCTAACTGTTTCAGAAAGTAGCCAGAATGATGGGACAAGTGTAGGTGACCCAAAGGGGATGATGCTGAGGGAGATTAATTAAAGTACACAGTAACAAAGCAGTTGGGACTCAGCTTTCATGGCACCTAGTAGTATCATCATTAAGGTCTTTTAGAAATGAGAAATTATTTTTACTTAAAGAGGTTGAAAATAATTTTTAGAGTCTTCAGGGTTTTATTATATTCTGATTTTTTGCAACTAATACAGGCACATGTAAATTGCATTGTATAAAAACTTATAGAGAAATCTAACATCTGCAAGATTACATGTTTTTAGGCTGGTTACAATGTTTTGAAACACATTTTAGATAAAATTTGCTATGAATTGGAACATTTATTATAGAGAAGCAGGGTTATTTGAAAGTTTGCTGCTTTGAAAATTAAATGAAATGCAATTCTCTGCCAAAAAATCGTTGACTCCATAGACGTATGACTTCCATTTTGTAACACAGAGATACTAAACGCATTACAGAGGTTACATTTGAAGTTTTCATTTTCCCTGCTGCATGAAGTATTTTTAAATAAAGACTAATAACTGGGTGTTTGTCAATAAAATTTTGTATTTGTTTATTTTTTTCTGATTTGGGCTCAAGCTCATTGAATTAATGGAATAGATATACAAGATCACAATCTGATTGAGAAATAATCTGAGTATGAACTATGTGTAAATTATTTCATTTTTACTACATTCTTGAATTCATATATGATAAGACACTCTACTAAACAAAGAAGTGAGGATAGCTGTTCTCTTGTCTATTTTTTGAATAATTCCAAAACCAGCAGAGTGAAGGTCTGAAGTACGATGAATTGATATTTACAATTTAGGGATAAAAACGTCTTAATTCACAAGTTAGGTTTTAGGTCCTCTTTTCTGTGTTCTTTTCAATCCTCTTTGTTCTTCACATCTCTGCAGGTTTTTAAATATCTAATCTTCTTGAATTTTATCCCTTATTTGTTGGAACATTTATGTGTTTCTGTTATATTTCTCTATGATGATTTTCTACAACACTTATGGGTAGTTAGTTAATTTTCAAAATTTTCTTTAGTTCAGCTCTAACCATTTGTCTTTACATCTTAAAAATCTGAAAGTATGACAATCTGTTTTTACTGCTGGTATTTTTCTATGAGAGTGAGTGCACTGAATATATACGGTAAATTTTGATGTTAGATGAAAATTTAGATGTTAAATGCAATGAAAACTTGCTGACCAAAATGAATTTAACCAACATGTCCTTACCTTGATAGTCACATGTGTCTACAGAAGACACATTTCAAAGGACACGTGAAATAGTAGCTTTTCAGAAACTACCATCAAGTTTAGTTTTATACCATATTTTTATCTCAGAAATTATAGTTTCTGAGCTCTGGGATTAAAACTTAATCAAACTATTTAAATATTTTTAGCAGAGCTCTTCCCTTCAAAAGCAATTATTTTAACTCTACATCCTGAAATTTCTTCATATCCTCTTGCTGAGTTATATGGATTCCTTGACACAACTGTGATGTTTCACAATCTATAATAATAAAATCCTGCACCTCTTATTTGCAGCCAAATGTTAAACACCACCCTGGATGATTTAGCTACCATGATGAAACCTCACATCAAAGTGCACCCTGCCAAATCCCAGCTTGAGACCAAGGAGAAGTGTCTCTTCTTGTCAAGCAGTACCTGTGAAGATGAAATCTGCACAGAAACTTCTCACACAATTCCACTGTTGATATTATGTTTCGGTGAAGATTTTCTCTGACTTTCCCATCAGCATGTCCTAAAAAATCACAGGAGACTGAATGTGTGCCTTCGGCTAGAACGGGCAGAGACTGAAGAACATGCACTAAACATAATGTTCTGCACTGTCCTTAAAAGTTCATCTTAAAATTTCACAGAAAATTAGCATTATATTCTACAAGGTATCTCTGCTTTCTGAAAATAAAGAGAATGTTCTAAACTTCTCCACAGTGAGTGAAATGCACTACATAATCAGACTGCTTTTTCATATTAGGACAATGTCAAGTGACATCAGAGATATGAGCACACAATTGGCAGGTCCAGGTTGACAGCAGCAAACAGAATCAGTACCAAACGTCCACAGGAAGAAACACTTGATGAAAAGGCATTTTATGCAACGATGACGCTGAGTCTAGAGATGCCACTGCTGAAACAGACTTTACCAGGTGAGAAGCACATTGTCAGAACGATTGTGTGTCAGAATGATTTGAATATCTGTTTCTTTTCTAAATAGAGGTTATTTTTCTGAAGCATGATATACAAAACTAGTTAGGTCAGCATAAATTGTGATTGATCTGAAAATGTCTGAAACTATTCTTCCTGAAAATTCCATGTCAAAGCTTATGGTTTCACCATTTTCAGTTTAAGACAGAAAATAAAGACTAAGTTGCTTGCACCCATGAGCGCTTCTTTTATATCCATTAATATTCATTAGTACATAGTAGTAACTTCTATAATGGCTATATGATAGTAATATATTTCAAAGCATTTTACTCAAATAGTAGTTAAAATGAAAGTGTGTAGTGTTATTTTTATTTGACAAAAATTTCATATAATAAAATAGAGACAGTTTTATATATAAGATTCAATAGGATTGATAAAGATATACACACGTATAACATCTCAATCAAAAAACTAATAACTCCATTTTTGTAACATGTATAGTGAATATTTTCCAACATAAAGCAAAATTAAACTGTAAAATATCCATATATCCAGCTCCCAGGTTTAAGCTTTAAACTTTTTACTGGATTTAATTTTTCACATACCTATTCATTTGGCATTCCGTCAATACATTTCTTAATCTAATACTTTAATAGTTTCTGGTGCATTTCAAAATAAATTACAGACATCAGTGCAATTGCTTTTACATAGTTCAGTTAGAATTTTTTGAACTAGAATCCAAAGCTTATTTAAAACATTTTATTACTTTGAATGTAAAATTTACGTGCAATGCAAGCTTAGTAGATATAGGTTCCCTGGCTTTTAACAAATATATACACATATCATTGAAACCAAAACCCATCAACATATTACATTAAATTCTAGATTGTTTTTATCAGGCCCCTTTCTAATTAATCCAAATCACAATCCCCATTCTTTGAAGCAATGACTGTTTTGTCCAGCATAGTTTATTTTGCCTATTAAAATTTTTAAATAAATAAATTGCATTCTTTATAGGAATGCATCTTATACTTGCTGTGATGTGCTTGATATTATCCCTTGTGTTGCATTTTTTAGCCGTTTGTTCCTTTTTATTATTAAATAATAATCTAGTATGTCATTATACTGTGGACACCCGGACTGCTATTCATTGTCAGTGATTATATAATCTGTTATGAATATAGTATAGCATTTTAGAAGCATTTTATGTTCAGTTTTTGAGGAAATACCTGGATATGGGATTCCTGAGTCAGGAAACTGCCATGTCTATGTTGCTTTTAAGAAAAAGAATTTTGTAAGGTGTTATCATGTTGTATTCAGCAAGTCATAAATTGAGAGGTCTACTGTGTTATGTTATCACCAGAATTTCCATTCTGCTGTGCATGTACAGCAAGCATTGTGATTTTACTTTGGACTGACCTGACAAATAAATTAAGTTTGCCACTTTTGATGTGCTTATTCATTTGCATATATTAAGTGGAGAATCTGTTTACATCTTTTTAGTATTTTATTTGGTTATATGTATTTTGAATAATGTAGTGGCTATTTATGTCCTTGTTTTTTCAAAACAATGACAATTTTTGCTAGCTGTGACCTATGTGTTATTTAGTGAACAGTGTATTTTGTTGAGCAAATGTTTTAAATTTTACTCAAATCTAGCTTTTAAAAAAAAAAAAAACAACAAAAATGATGACACAGAATATTAAAAAACATAATAGGGGATTAACAATGATTAATAAATTATGTAATGTTATCTTCAAAGTTTGATCAGATTACAAGCTATAAGCATTAAAAAATGATCAAACAATAAAAGTATAAAGCATTCTCCCTGAACTAGCAGAGTAGTATATAGTTATCTTTTGTGGATATAGGTATTTTTCTTACCCTTTCAATTTCACAATATCTATATATATTCTAATTTGCTTTTCTTATACCTTAGACCTATGACCCACACCGTGCATAAGAATCAACTAAAATTAGATCAAAGATCTTAATGTTAGAACTAGAAGTGTAAATCTTTCCAGGAGAAATTTTCATGGTCTGAATTTGGCTACATGTTTATAAATACACTTCCAAAATTATAATTTATAAAAAGTGATAAATTGTATTTCATTAAAATTAGAAACTACTTTCATTGTTAAAAATTGTAATTGTTAGAAATAAAAGAGACTATAACATTTTTAGAAAAATTTATAAATCTCATTTATTCAAGGACTTGCTTCTCTATATGAAACAGAGTCAGAAAGCTAAGTAGTAAGGAAAAACATTCAAAATGAACAAAAGCTTTGAATACTCTTACCAAAAAATACAGGAATATGATCAGCACAAAAATAAGACCAATTGATTTGCAATGTAAAAACAAAATCTCCGACCACTTCTCACACTCTAGAATGGTTATAATGAAATTAGATTTTGGGAGAATGTGGAAAAATAAGTTTTACACATTTTTACTTTAGAATGTGAAAACTTGCAATCACTATGGAATACAAGTTTAGCAGTTTATTAAAAATTATCCCTTCGTCATGAAATAGCTATTATAATTCTTCATTTTACCAAGTATCAATTTGATATAGATTTTCCTTTGAAGATTCTACACAAATATTCATAACATCTCTATTTGTTAGCCAAATTATGGAAATAATTTGTGTCCTTCAACACTGGTAGGAGCATTCAGCAATAAAAATGAACAAAGTAATAAAACATGTAAAAACACATTTGGATCTCAAACTTGTTAAGCGGGAAAAAAAAGGCATAATTGTATTCATCACCGTGTATTATTCCATTTCCATGACATTACCAGCAAGGGTAAAACTAGAAAGCAATAAGTAATACTAGGGTATCACATGAGCGTAGTGGAAGGTGCAAGATCTAAGAGACAGGAGCATTAATGAACTTCATGTGGTGATAGAAGTTTTAGAAAACTGCATAGTGGCAATATTTGTAAATTCTGTGCAACACAATTCATTTAATTATGCAATTATGAGAATGATTATGTTGTAAAATTGTAACTCATAGTTTTAAAAAGACATTATACATTATTATTGCTATGGATTTTCAAATAGTATTGTTGTCTAGGACTCTGCCTGCTATATTAATTAATCTTTATGAATCGTTCAGATAAAAAACAATGATTGAAGATTACCTGAGAGAAAGTTGAATAGCATGAAAGAATTCCAGTCATAATCCTCAACAGGAATTAGACAAAAATAAAACTATAACAAAGATATATTTGTGTGTTTATGTAATGGAAAACATAATATGTACATGGTATATCATAGTTATATAATTAGATATTCATTATACAGTTACATTATTTATATGTGGTATATACATTTTTTTCCTTAAAAACAACCTCAGCTAACAAAAATTGATGCTTTAAACAAAAGAGGATAAATCCAGTGAAGACTTTAGAATCTGACTTTCAGAATACATTCTGAATTGGTAATGACTGAAATAAAGGCTTTCTTTTTCTAAACAATCTAAGACTTAAAACAGCAATTGCATCACGAAAACTAAATCAGGAAGGAAAGCTGCATGTTTTGTATATTTCCATCATATAGCTGAATATTTTCAAATGGACATAAAAACAGACTGGCAGCTGACATCTAAGATAATATCTTTCTGATAATTAATTCATCCTCAGTAGAAAACTCACCTGAAGTTCGTATATTGTCTAAGACCTGAGAGCCTACTGATGTTTAATTTTATATTTTACAACCAAAGTGTCACTAGGACAATCAGTATCAATATTAACCACAGGACGTGTCAGTTTCCCCAAATCTAATTAATGATGCAGTTCTGAAAAATAATTTAACAGTTAGTTACTTTCTGGTCACTTAAATTTCCAAGAAATAACACAACATAAGTATTTTGCTGTTAATACAGTGACTGTTTCTAGGATGGTGTAACTGTCTTATTCAAAAAGCTTCCAACACGGCTCAGTCTCTGTCTTGCTGTGGTCATTATTACCAGTGCACTTCCTTCTCTTTTTCTCAATCCGGCCTATCAAATTTGCGATCAAATTGTATTCATAATTCATCTGCAAATAAAACTATCAAAATTCTTAGCTAAGTGATTATATACAAGATTCCCAGAAAATTCCAATCTTTGATAATTTTAACATTGATATTTCCTATGCTTAATAGTAAGAAATAATTGATAAATCATAGACTGAAATTTCTCTAGTATTTCTGAACTAATAAATCCAGTAACATCAGTGAAATAATAGAAACTAAGGAAGTTAAGTTGATATTTCTAAATTATTACATAACCTGCCTCAGTAACACATCAAAGTTGAAGCTTAAGAAGAACAAAAACTATCATGGCTATTTTTTATAGAAATTATGCTGGGTGTGTGGCACCTGTCTATAATCCCAGAACTCTAGAGACTGGAGCAGTAGGATCACCAAGAGTTCAAGGCGAGCCTGTGCTACAAAGTGATTTCAAGGCCTGGAATGCATAGTGAATCCCTGTTTCAAAAAGACAGAAAAGAAAAGAAATTAAGCATTCTCCATAGCACCTGCTTAAAAATATACTACCCTGCTTAAAAATATACTACATAGATAAAGTAATCAAACAGCATGATATTAGAATAAACAGAGAAACAGACCAAAAAAGTAGAAACCCTAGATACAAGCCTATGCATCTACAACATCTGACTTTTGATAAAAGTGCTAAGAACACACATTAGAGAAAAGATAGTCTTTCAATAAATGGCATGCTGAGAAAATTGGATATGCACATGGAGAAAAATATTGAACCTAGAAAACTATCTCACAAGTTATAAATATCCACTCAAAAGTGATTGAAGACTTACGAATCACACATGAAGCTATAAATCTGCTAGAAAGAAAACACAAAGGAAATGCTTCAGAAAATTATAATGAGCATTAGTTTTGTAGAGAAAACTAAAAAAGCTAAAATAAACAAATGTTAGACAGCTTCTGAACAGTGAGAAAAATTATCAAGAATAAAGGGATAACTTTTGAAATGTGATAAAATATTTGTGAGCCCTGTATCTGACAAAACATTTATACCTACACAATATAAACAACCAAAATCAAAACAAAAATGAAATAATATTAAAAAAGAAAAATCAAAACAAAGAAAAACCTAATTAAAAAGTGTGTCATAGTCCTAAATAAATGTTTCTCGAAGAAGACATCAAATAGCTAACAGATAAATGAAAGCATCACAAATCATCAAAATATTGGAAATCAAAAACACCATGGGATTCATGCCACCAGAAAAAGTGGCTAAAATAAAAGAGAATGAAGATAGTAGGTATTGATAAAATGAGAACTCATATACACCATTAAATTATAAATTAATAAACTGTTACAGGAAAAAGTACAGAGGTTCCTCCAAACTTGAAAAATTGAGGTACCATGTATGGCTGAGGAATCCGACTACTGAACAGATGTCCAAAGGAAATAAAATCAGCAGGTCAAAGAAACATCTATATTCTTATGTTCATTACAGTGCTATTCACAGTAGCCAAGAAATGGAAACAAAGTGTCCATCAACTGATGAAATAAGAAATTGAGTTACATATACACCAAAAATATTATTCATCTGTAAAAACAAGAGAAATATTGTTATTTATAGCAACAGGAATGGAGTTAGAGATCCTTGCATTAAATGAAATGAACCAAGCACTATATGAAAAATACCACACAATCTCACTCCTGTGTCTAACCTAAAAATGTGGAGCTCATAGAAATCAGAATTAGAATGGTGTTTACTGGGGGCTGGGTAAGGTGGCATGGGGGCACCAGATGGAAAGATGGCAGAAGTTAATCAGTGAGTAGTAAGTGACTAATAGGAACAAGATATTCTGAAGCATGAGTACAAAAGACATTGACTATTGATAACAATAAGTAATGTGCATTTCAAAAAACTAGAAGAATTTTTAAAAATTCTTCTCCATAAAAATGATAAATGTTTGAGGACTTACATGCACATGTTAAACTCAGCTTGAAGATTATATTGTGCTAGCACTATGGAGGCATCTCATGATATTCCATTAATATTAACATGGCTTATTGTTTGTGTGCCAGTTTAAATTTAAAGTTTGAAATAATACATTTGAAAATAAAAATTTAAATGTAGTAATAATGAACCAAATCACAAAAGTATCAATATCTGGTAACAATTCCTGGCAAGTTTCACCCTGCGACTCCTCACCTGGAAACCAGTCTAGAAGCAGGTTCTGATGTTGAACTAAGTAGTCCACCTGGACTCTGTTTACTACTTCATTTGTTTCAGGTAAGAATCCTGAGTACCTTTGAAAGAACAATATCCATTGATATAAGACTGAAGCAAGGAAGCACGGATCAAAATGTTTAACCACTAATTTTAATGAACTATTTTAGTATAAATGATGGAAACATATTCTCTATTTTTCTCATTTATCAATTTCTCTCCATCTCTATCTGTCTTTCTCTCTCTGTGTCTCTCTTTGACTCTCTTTCTGTCTCTCTACCCCTCCTCTTGTATTTTTAATAGAATGGCTAATATTTTTCTAGTTTCTTTCATTCTCTAATAAAAAATAAAGCTCAAGTTTCCCTTGTCCAAATAATAGGTAACAAATGACATCTAAAATAAAATGAATAGACATGATGAAAATATTTTGTAGGATATTTGTTGCATTCTAGCCTAATTTTTCTTAGTAGTAATTTGTTTCCAGGGAAATCATTTCCAATTTATTGATCAGGGCACTGAGGCTCAGTGAAATCTTACAGGTTTTCCTGTAAGGAAGTATCACAAGCAGTAAGTCATACAGACAGTTGTACTCTACTGAAATAGAATTTTCCATTACTTGCCATTTAAGTTGTAGTATTTACACACACTCAATTTTTGCAAGTGTTGAGAGGGTGGAGAACAACAAAAAGATAGACAAACAACGTGAGAATGTTAGTCTTTCATCCGTGGTTGATTAACACGGTTATGTGCTGACAGCTTCAATTAGAAAATAATGTAGTAATTGTGCATAACAATATGGCCTTTGTGATCAGAAAAATAAGGAATTAAATGAATATGAGTGGCTTGATACTGGCTACATAATCTTATTCTAATTATATAACTAAATTTACACATTTTTGAAATGGGGATGACATTTGCTATACTGTAAGGCAGTTATGATTAAATAAAGTATTAGAAGTGAAAGTTCTCATATATTAATGCTCAATTATTATAATTTTGTTTCAGACTAATGCATAAAACTTTATATATTTTGACTTACCATAGTGCCAAAATGTTAATTTGAGGAGATATTTTATGAATTTTGTTCATAGCTTTTCATTACATATAAAGTCAACCTAAGAATAAAAAATGAATTCATGACTGGTAAATAAGAGAAAGGAAAACTCCAGTCATTTCTACAAATCAGAGACAAAAAAAATCATGGTAATTCACTTCAGAGAAATAATGAATTTAACTTGTTAAAATTACTTATATTCTCCACAGGAGGTACAAATAAAATTAGTCTATTATATAATTTATATGATTAGTATAATTAGTTACTATCTGAATTATATATCAGAATCGTTACAAAGAGAACTAGATCAATTTTCAATTCTTTTCAAATATAATTTGTGTATATGAACCTGAATTTCTACACACGACTTTTTTTTACCTACTTCCAACTTTTGTATTCCTGTTTAGCAGCATATATTAAGAATACATATTTAATACATTGGTATAAAGTGTATATTTTCCCTGTCTCACATATTTACAGCATACACTTAGAAAGATACATGTGTGCGTACAAACACATAAATTTATTTATATAGTTTTATACATGTGAACATGTCTGCGTATCTATGTATATGTGGAATAATATGGAATTTCAAGATACAAGTCCTCACTATATGATGTAAAATGACTCAATTGAAACAACTTTGCTTACCTAGTGACTAGGATGATGGTAATATTTAAATTGGGGAGCAAGTGAAATATTACCTGAGAAAATCAATGTACAAATGTACAGAATATTTACTTATGTCACTTTTCATTTTACTGTTTATATGTAATCTGTTATTACAACACTCAATTTAGAAATCTGGTATTGCTCACTTCGGCAACACATATACTAAAATTGGAATGATACAGAGGAGATTAGCATGGCCCCCACGCTTGAATGACACACAAATTTGTGAAAGGTTGCATATTTTTGAATAATCCAATTTCAATTAATGAAATGGAAAATGTAATTAAAACCTTGCCAAATAAGAAAAGCCCAGGTCCTGATGGATTCACTGTGGAATTCTATAAGAAATTCAAGGAAGACGATGTTAACATTCTTTAAACTGTTCAATGAAACTGAAAGGAAAGCAATCCTCTCTAACTCATTCCATGGAAGCAAGTATTACTCTAATACCAAAACCAGAGAAAGACTCAACCAAAAAAGAAATCTATAGGTCAATTTCCATAATGAACATAGATGCAAAAATGATATCACTGAGTTTTATTGGATCATTGAACAGAACTGTTTGCAGTCTCACTGTTGGAATGTCCACTTTACAAGCTTTAATTTTATGACTTGAACAATTATTTCTAAGATGACAATATGTAATCCATTAACTAGTGATTTCCTACTGTTTATTTTTTTCTGTAAATCTGTATAACTTGTACCCTTTTTCTGCTTTCTTTTCTCTCCTTAAATAAAATTTAAAAAAATTCTCAATAAAATACTGGCAAACAGAATACAACCAATCATCAAGAAGATTATACACCAAAATCAAGCAGGGTCCATCCCAGGAATGCAGGGATAGTTCAGTATACACACACCAATAAGTGTAATCCGCCATATCAATACAGCCAAAAATAAGAATTGTATGATCATTTCTATTGATGCAGAAAAAGCATGAAAGCATTTTGGTAAGGTCCAACATTCATTGATGTTAAGAGCCCTACAGATAATCAGAATAGATGATCTTTACCTCAATATGATAAAAGCCATCTATGACAAGCCAACAGTCAGCTTCATGTTAAATACCCCAAAACTGAAAGCTTTTACTCTAAAATCAGGAAAAAGACAAGGATGTCCATTATCACCACTCCTATCAAATGTTATGTTGGAAATACTAGTCAGAGCAATTAGACAAGAGAGAAAAATAAAAGGAATAAGGATAGGAAAATAAGAAGTTAGATTATGGTTATTTGTAGACAGTGTGATACTCTACATAATAGACACCCAAAACGTCATTGAAAGACTCTTAGGAATAACAGCTAAATTCAGTACTGTAGCTGGATACAAAATCAACACTGAAAAATCAATAGCATTCCTATACACTAATAACAAAATCACTGAGAGAGAAATAAGAGAAGCCACACCCTTCATATAGCATCCAAAAATTACTTAGGAATCAATCTAACAAAGGAAGTCATATATCTATTCTGTGAAAATTCTATTCTGAAAAACAATTCAAAGAGGACCTCAGAAAATGGAAAGACATTCCTTGTGCATGGATAGAAAGAACAGATATTGTAAAAATGGCCCCTCTACCAAACTTGTTATGTAGATTCAATGCACTTCCAATCAAAATACCACTAGCATACATCACAGATCTAGAGA
Organism: Cavia porcellus; assembly: GCF_034190915.1. Taxonomy (NCBI): domain Eukaryota; kingdom Metazoa; phylum Chordata; class Mammalia; order Rodentia; family Caviidae; genus Cavia; species Cavia porcellus. The sequence continues at coordinate 227,057,138 of NW_026947484.1, read as the reverse complement.
AGTCATTCCTAAATTTCATCTGGGACCAGAAAAGATCTAGACTAGCAAAGGCATTTCTGGGCAAGAAAAGCAAGGCAGAAGGCATCAAAATCCCTGAGTTGAAGTCATAGGACAAAGCTACTGTAGTAAAATCAGCATGACACTGGAGTAAAAACAGACCTAAAGATCAATTAAATAGATTAGAAGGTACAACTACAACAACAAACACTCAGCCACCTTATCTTTGACAAAGGAACCAAACATATTCACTGGAAGAAAGCTGGCCTCTTTAATAAATGGTGCTGGAAAAACTGGCTCTCAATATGCCAAGAACTAAAACTAGACTCATACCTATCACCAGGTACTAAACTGAAGTCAAAATAGATCAAAAATCTCAATATTAAAACAGAAACACTACATCTCTTGGAAAATATAATAGGTATAAATCTTGAAGACATAGGTGTGGGCAAAGAATTCATGAACAAAAATCAAACCATATGGGAAATACTTCCCAGAATCAATACCTGGGATCTCATCTTATTTAAAAGTTTTTGAATGTCAAAGGAAATCTCCAATAGAGTAAAAACCAAAACCATGAATTTTGAAAAAGCTTAATCAAATGTCCATCTGACAAAGGGATTTTGTCTAGAACATATAAATAATTAAGAAAATCAAATCCCTGAAATTCAAAGATGTAATCCAAAAATGGGCATCTGAGATAAATACACATCTCAGATGAGAAATACAAATGGCAAATAAATATGTGACAAAATGTTCAGCATCATTAGTCATTAGAGAAATGCAAATTAAAACTACACTGAGATTCCATGTTACTCCAGAAAGAGTGGCCAGGATCAAGAAAATTACCAACAACAAGTGCTGGAGATGCTTTGAAGAAAAAGGAATTCTTCTTCACTGTTGATGGAAGAGTAGTCTTGTGCAATCACTGTGGAGGTCAGTCTGGCGATTCCTCAGAAAGCTGGGATTGGAAGTGCTATTTGACCCAGATTTTCCACTTTTGGGTATATTCCCAGGAGAGTTGAAAACATCATATCACAATAGTATGTTAACACCCATGTTTATAGCAGCACAATTTATAATAGCCAGATCTTGGAATCAACCTAAATGCCCATCAACCGAGGAATGGATAAAAAGATGTGGTATTTTTATACTATGGAGTACTACTCATCTATAAAGAATGATCACAATAAAATTTTATAGGTAAATATATGCAACTTGAGACAATACTCATAAGTGAAATAAACTCACATGTGTAAATTCTGTATCAAATGATCACAATAAAATTTTATAGGTAAATATATGCAACTTGAGACAATACTCATAAGTGAAATAAACTCACATGTGTAAATTCTGTATCATCTCCCTAGTGTAAGAAATAGTAAGAGTATATGACAAAAAATCATCAATAAATACTCTGAAAGGAAAGCATATAGGTACATGTAGAGGCTTACACATGCCTTGAACTTCTGCTAAATGGCTTATGAGAATCAATTGTATTATACATGATGGTATGAATAGCTATTTGAATGAAAAGCAACATTATTGTATTCAACATGATGGTATGAATAGCTACTTTGAAGAAAAAGCAACATGGATGATTTCCTATTGTTTTGCTGTGAAATGATTTTATTCTTTGTTTAGAGTGGTTTTGGTCTGCTTTTTATTATTTAATTTCAACATGCATGAAGGTATGGACATCTATTTTGAAGAGAACAAGAGACAGTATGTTAGCCATTGTTGATTTTCCTACAGTCTGCCTATAATGCAGTTCATTACCCTGTTCTGATCAGTTTTATATTATTTTGTTTTGTATGAATTCATTGTGTGTGAAGAAACAGACAACTATTTAGAAGAAAAGAGACATCAAGGTAGACAATGTTGATCTCATGTTATCTTGCTTTGAAATCTGTGCAACTTACATGGTTTTCTTCTGATCTTCTTTGGTCTGTTTTGTTGCTTTGTTTTATCCTCTTTAAAATAAAAAATAAAAAACAAATCCAGATATCTCTCTGCTTCTCTCTCACATGCAAGAAATGCCAACTACACACAGTTAATTTCAAGCCAAATATCAAAAGTAAAAGACAGAGTAGTTAGTATATTATGAAATATTAATCAATGGGTTCAAAGTTACTGCAAAAATTTTGATTTAAAAAATTTGAGTGCTTCATAAATAACTGATTATTTTATGTATCCTACTATAGTATGAAAATGTCAGCAAAACTAAGCTTCAGAAACTGAGTATAGGGACCATCTATTTTTTTCTACTGTAAACATTACATGTAGTATTTGCTTTCATTAAAACAGTAACATTATTCTGAACTTCCATTTCTTCAAAATATAGAGACCAAACATGTAGTTTACAATAACTGACTTGCTATTAAAAATATATGTATTTGAGAACACATTTTAAAGTTGTATAAGTAACCTCCTGATTCTGGATTGTTCCCTTTGAGGAATATTTAAGGGAAATACTTGCTGCTTGCCAAGGAAGCCAATTTCATTTCTGGTAGTGTGGCCAAGAGTGTTATGTTCACTAATTTCTTATATATAAATATAATATTCAAAATCTTTTAAAAGCAGGAGGTGGAACAGAAACTTGTGATAACTTAATGTTTTCTATTTAAATTGATTTTTATTTCTGTGTTTCCAATATGTTTTCTTTGCTCTCTATCTACAGAGAAGGTTAATAAATGACAGAAATGTCTTTCTTGTCATTATAAATAGTTAAGCTAAACAGGGCATGTGACTAGTGAAGAACACAATTCATATAAATTGTGATTTTTTTTTTTGATTCTTTTAGGTCTGAGATGTATGTGAGAGGGGAAAGAATGAAACAAAGGACTATAGAACAGCATTTACATAGACCTACCACTATTTGCTCATGATAAGTTCAGTTCTACTCTAATTCCTCAAATATCAGGGACCCCTGAATTGAACCTCCAAGATCTTACAAGCTGTTACGGCACATGGTAAGAAAAAAAGAGCAAGAGACATTTATTAAGCAGCAGGGATCTGAGGTGGCCTGATCTTCAGGAGGAACGCAGGGCAGTGAGGCAGCCAGAACCTCAGCATTTATTGACTAAGGAAAACAATTAAGCAATAATTAGATGACAGAGTGGGCAGTGGCATACTAAATTAATGAGAACGTTTTCCTGTGGTAACTTTACTCATTAGTCTTAGTCCTAGTCCTAGTCCTAGTCTGAGTCTTAATCTCATTGGATTTAGCCTTACTGTTTTTTTTTTATGATTTCTTTTTTTAATGTTTAATCTTAAAGAGGATAAAACAAAAGAGAACAGAACAAAGCAAATCAGAACAGAGCAATGCAAGCGACATAACACTTCACAATAAGACAAGAGGTTACAACAGTAGCTACCATAATGTCTCTTTTCTTCAACATATTTGAGCATCCTTTAGCCTTAGTGTTAATAGATGAGAGAGCATCTCACCCCTAATGAGATAATGGGAAATCTCAAAAGGCTGATACCAACAATCCCAAGTCTTCATTCATCCCTTAGGGAAGTATGTGAAACCAGCCACTGTGAATTTGTGGTTCCCAACGTATCTTGCTTTTTGTTTTTGTATTGCTACAGTTAAAACGGCATACAGGCTCTGATGGTCAAGATAGCAACAAACACATTTTCAAAAGTTTGTGGGAGACTCAATTTGCATCACCAGCATAATGTCCTCCTATGTTGTCTTTCTTAGTTGTTTCCACTGCATGGGTTTTGTAACTTGCAAGAATCTCAGTACTTATGATGTCAGCTTTATTCCAGGGTGAATCTCAAAAATGCTTGCACTGTAGGGCTGGATAGGGACAGGCTCCACCACAGCGCTGGGCTCCTCCTCTCTCCATGGCCAGTGTTCTGGGAGGACATCCATAATGCTTTCACATTCTCTATTAACACATAAGCATACCCTCAACTCTGTGTTGTTAACTGCACTGGGTCATCCCACTCTCCTGTTTGTATGTCTTTCTCCAGGACTTGAGCCCTAGGTGTGCTTGTCGTGTTTGTCCTTTTTCCAATAAAGCTCTGATGGAGGGCATTTACTTTCTGCTACGAGGTTTTAAAATTTTAAGGTAAAGATAGCAAGATCTTCCAGGTATTTAGCTTAGTGTTATAAGTACCTTCTTCACAAGCGCAAGGTCATGAGTTTGATCCCTGGTACCTCCCCCCCCCCAAATAGCAAGATCTAATTGTGGATGTGGAACTAATCATATTCCCCTCTATTTGTTTTTGTAACTGTTCCTCCAACCACAATCATCTTTTGCACTGAACTTCCCAAGGCCCAGCCCTCTCTGATGGCCTATGGTATTGCTAAATAAATTAACTATCTATATTAATTTTTTTATAATTTTATCTGGATATCAAGTATTTTAAAATATAAAGTATAGGCAGAAGACTGTTATTCCTTACCAACTATTGTTATCCTAGTTGAATTTCCATAGAGTATTAACAGTTACAATTCAGAAAGAAAACTTGAAATCAAAATCTTACACAATATTTTAGCATGAAAAACATGATGATTTTATTTTTATGGTAGATTTAAATCTCCATTTTGATATGAAATAGCTTTTTTAGTCAGTCATCTCTCTCTAGTGCTTTAGATTACCTAACATAATTTGTTGTCTTTTAATGAAATGTAGCTGCGGAAATTTGTGACATTGTGGACTGTTTAATATCTAGGCATCTCCAAGTGTAATAAAACATGCATAACAAAGGATCATAAAATCACTCCGCCCTTTTGACAGGTGGTCCCACACTGATTTGAAATATACCTCTTATTACAAGTAGCTGAAGCACAAGAGCTATGCAGGTATCTAAACGTAGAAGAAAAAGCTTATCATTATAAACAGTCCCAGGTTTACATGTTAGAAGACCTGCACATCAGGAAGTCATGAATACATGTAATACACCATGAGATTAATATTAATGAATTGTCATAGTCATATGAAAACTTTTTTTTCTTAATTTAGTTTTGTGCCAAAAGCATCTTTTATTAAGCATATCTTAGTGTTTTATTTATAGAAAACTCAAACCTCTTACCATGACTGATATGAACATATCACCATAACATGTTTAACAACATTTTCTGGGATTTCTCCCACAGGATATGAGAACCACTGATGAACAAAGCCTGAAGTAAGATTTTCCCAGGAAGAGATTCCTTTATTCACAATAGGGAATCTTATCTAACATTTCTAACATGTTAAGGTATCTCTAACTATCTTAAACTTTTTTATAGTCCATGAGAACCATATCATAACAATTATTTTGATTAATGAAAGATTCTTGAGTAATTGTACACAGTCAATGATATGCATTACACTGACAAAATCAATTTTGACATCATTTTGAGTAGCTGGTAACTTGGGTGAAAGGATATTTTTAATGATGATGATATTTATCTGTAAGCCAATTTAAATTATACAGCAATGTTTCAAAAATACAAAAAATGAAGAAAAACATTTTGAGCTCAAATAAAAGAGCCACTTATAATTGGACACAAAGACAAACAAAGTAATACCCATAAGACAATTTTTTAAATAAGTGTACTCAAATATAATTGACCAAATTGAACTATAATAACTTTTTATAGGTTTTAAACTTGTAACTGCAATTAGAATAGTCAGGACTGTTTGTAGGTTAATAAACATAGATCCGTTCTAACAAGAAGAATCAGAAGAAATAAAAGCTTTTACACCTGTGGCAGCAAAGACAGTTTTTAATGGGGTCCAAGCTGGCAGTTTATCTCATTGGAATATTCAGGTATACAGGCTACTAATTCTTGTTTTGATGGTCATAGTTGTTGGATAGTCACAGAAGAGGGCCAAAACTGTTGTTTTGTACCAGTCTACACTCCCACTAACAGTGCAGGAGAGTTCCTTTTTCCCCACAGCCTCTCCAGCATTTGTTGTTGTTGGTTTTCTTGATCCTGGCCATTCTTTCAGGAGTGAGATGGTATCTCAGTGTGGTTTTAATTTGCGTTTCTCTAATGACCAATGATGATGAGCATTTTTTCATGTATTTATTTGCCATTTGCATTTCTTCATCTGAGAATTGCGTATTCATCTCAGATGCCCATTTTTGGATTGGATCTTTGAATTTTGGAGGTCTGAGTTTTTTTAATTCTTTATATGTTTTAGACAAGAGTCCCTTGTCTGAGAGAGAGTTCACTAAAATCTTTTCCCAGTTTGTGGGTTTTCTTTTCACTATGCTGGAGATTTCTTTTGACATGCAAAAACTTTTTAATAAGAAGTGGTCCCAGTTATGGAGGTTTCTCAAAAAGTTGGGATTGGAAATCCCATTCATTCCAGCTATTCCACTTCTAGGCATATTCCCAGAAGAACTGAAAGCATCATACCACAGGGATATATGTGCACCTATGTTTATAGCAGCACAATTTGTAATCGCCAGATCTTGGAAACAACCCAAGTGTCCATCAACTGAGGAATGGATAAAAAAGTTGTGGTATTTCTATACAATGGAGTATTATTCAGCTATAAAGAAGGATCGCATTGAGATATTTATCAATAAATGGACGCAGCTTGAGACCATACTCATAAGTGAAATAAATCAATCTCGCATGTATGAATACCGAATAGTTTCCCTAATGTAAGTAATGATTCAAATATATAAAAATATGTGATAATCATGATTCCCCATTATGTGGCCTTGAAGCCTTATAAAATTTTCACTTATTAATTAGAAAGGCTTTACTCTGGGCTTTTTGATATGGAAATATTTGAAGCTATAGTATATGAAGTTTTATCCAAATATTTTAAGGAAAAAGACAGACACTATGGTAACTACTATTCTTTAAAAAAATTATTTAGCTATTTCTTATGTTTATTTTAATTAAGGGAAAAACTTAAAAAATTAGGATATATAGTAGTAACTCTTTTTGATCTCCTATTAACTTGTTTTGAAGTCCTGTAATACTCCCAAGATCTTGTTTTGACTGATTAGACTCTGTTCCATTCTGTGCGATAGTAGCAAGTTTGAAGGTATCGGCAACTAATTTGAAGGCAATAAGATTCACAAAGATGCCCATTCTGGTTTGACTATTGTCTCCTTTGGAAGTCCTGTAATGTTCACAATGCCTAAGTTTTATTGGTCTTGTTCTCCACTGTTTTGTCCGGCTTTATAATATCTAATGAGATGGACAATTCCTTTTAAGGAAACAAGAGACAACGTTGATAACCATTGTTGATAACCTTGTACTCTGTTCTACATCATGTGCTATGTCTATCCTTGGTTTTGACTTACAGCTTTGTTTTGCCATATTTGACTTTATTCTCTCCCCCCCAAAAAAGTAATAAGAACTAAGGAGTAATAAAATACAAAATGTGTAAATTTTGTTATAAAAAAGAGAGGGAGGGGAAAAAAAAAGAGCTCTAACGGATATAACAGCAAGTGTGTTTAGGGATGTTAAATAGCTGACTATATTAATGTTTTTGGATCATTGAACACAGCTGTTTGCAGTCTCTCCGTTTGAATGTCTACTTTGTATTCTTTGATACTGTGATTTGAGCAACTATTTCCAAGATGATATTATGTAATCTATTAACAGGTGATTTCTTACTGTTATGTTTTTTTTTTTTTGTAGTTCTGTATTATGTGTAACCTTACACTGCTTTGTTTTGTTTTGTGTTTTTCTCTTTTTCCTCTTAAATAAAAAAAAAAAACTGTTGTTTTGGTGCTCACATATAACTTTTTCCTCTAATGTGACAGTCTGTTTAAGGTAATTTTAACTATTTCCTGGGAGGGGCTGGGAATTTAGCTCAGTGGCATAAGCACCTGCCTTGCAAGTGTGTGGTCATGAATTTGATCCCCGGTATGGATAAAAAAGAAAAAGACAAACAAACAAACAAAAAAAAAAAAAAAAAAAACTACTTCCAGGGGGTGAGCAGGTCAAGTTTGAGTGTAAAAAGTGATTATCTTTGAGAATAGTGGACAGCCTACAAAATGTTCTGGAGAGAAATTTTAACGATAGAGATAGACTTTTGGGGACAAGGACTGTGTCTGTTCTTTTAATACTCATTTGTGTTTAAAACTGCTATTATGGGTCTGGAGATTCAGCTCAGTGGCATAAGCACCTGCCTTGCAAGTGCGCAGTCATGAGTTCAATCCCCAGTACGAAAAACCAAACAAAACAAAACACTGCTATTATGAGTGCTATTATTATGAGTAAAAACTCATAAGGTTTCCTAGGAATGCTTGTGTTATCAGTGAAATTATCTGTAATGTAAAAGTCATCATAATTATTCTTGAGGAGAGAGGAAAGAGTTAATTTACAGTTCTGTCTAGGGACAGAAAGGTAGATGAAGCAAAACTTACATATCAATTATTTGAGAACTTCAGAATTAAATCTAGACATGATTTTTAAAATATAGCCCAGAGAAAAATGAAGGCCAGTTTGACTCTGTGTAGTTCTAAAACTCCCCATTTACTTCCTGTAAGAAATACTGTCCTTGAAAAGTTTGAGCAAAATCAGCTGAAGATGGATAGAACCTCACAGATGCTTTAATCATGGCTGGCCTAGCAGGTGCACCCTCAGGACCAGGGGTGAGGAAGGGAGGCCTAAGACTCAGTCATAGAGAGTGAGGTTTTGTTTAAGGCTTCCTTGGAAACCTCATCTTCAGGTTCCAAAGGTCGAGAAGAGTAGACTCAGGCTCAGTAATAGTGGATGACTTAAGAGCCAGAGGTTTCTGATTTCAAACACTAGAAAAGATTTTTCTTCAAAGCAGTGAAAGTCTGAATTTAAGGTAATGTTGGCCATTTTTCCTCTTTCTTACAATGCAGTTTTGGTTGTGAAACAGCATCATGATAGTTCCCTTTGCACTAATAGTAATGTTTAAAGAAGGAAGCATTGCTTAGCACTAAACAATGATTATCTAGTTCTTTGATAGAGGGATCTAAATGTCTTTTGTTTTGTTTTGATACCAGTGATTTTATTTTTTGGAACTTCCCCTTATTTAGAGGCCATAGATTAATTGATACCAGCTCAGCAACCTTTTATGGGTTCATTTTGCTTGTTATTTCCTGGTCTTTATAATCAATGCTGCAAAACTGAAACCAGTTTTTCAGTATTAACTGGGTTGTTTTGTTTGGTTTTGGTTTTGCAATACATTGTATCTATCAACTTTTATTTTGTCTTAATAGTTTTAGCATCTCTGTGGCCTCTTCCTTCACTAGCCTCTGACTTTCATCTTTACACCTTCTATCACCTACTTGGACCTTTTTATTCTTACAGTTGCATGTACAGTATCCCTTTCTGTAATCCATAACACAGTTTGGGTTAATATTGACTCCAAGAGCTCAAGTGTAAACAGACTGTTTACTTAATCATTCTTCTCACCTTACCTCCCTCATAGATGGACTACAGGCACACATCACCATGACCAGGCTGGCAGGAAAGGGAAAGATATGTTGCTATTACACAGCATATTGCTGGACCACTGTGTCCACATTATTCCCTCTGACACTGGTCCTGTGTGGCCATCACTGCATCTGTTTGAGGCCACCTTTGAAGATGTCCACACCACCATCTTGCTTGCACTGTGTCAGTCTCCAAAAATTCTGGATATGTGGGCCAAGAGAGTCTTTCCATAGAGCAGAGAGTGGCCCCTCCCATTGCCACCACAGTGACTCAGGTGAATGGGACAGGAAGGCCTAGAGAATAGACTCTCCCTTCGCTGCTGCCACAACTGAGGTGAACCACATGGGATGGTGCAGATACCCGAGAGAATCCCAGCGACACAGTAGGGTCCTGACTAGTGCCCACAGGATGGGAAGATGGGATTAGCAGCATGGAAAAGTCCAAAGCAACAATAAAAATACAAGCCAACAGGTGGTAAGTTAGGTAAACTGATATTGAATTTGGGGACAAAGACACATGGAATAGAAGCAGGTGATAGGGGCTGCCTCTGCTCTCTCTCTCTCTCTCTCTCTCTCTCTCTCTCTTTCTTTTTTTTATCATGTTGGCTCTATCTCCCTGTCTACGTCTATCAGTCTGATCTGCTGCTAATTCCTCTCATTGAATATTGAAATAAAGATAGTGACTAGTGGATGAGCAAGTACAAGTAAGGTGTTTAACATCATGTGGGGTCAGATGAGGTTTTTCCAGAAGTAAATCTGTGGAGAATGGTCCTTGAGCTCCATTAGTTATGACAATCTGTTTCAATTCTTTAAGCATTTTAAAATAAAGCATTCAATGTTTAGGGATGAGTTGATTTTACTTTTAGGACTGTTTCTACACACTTTTGAGAAAAAACAAGGTCTGAAAAAATGTCTCTGCATAGCTGCATTTTTAATAGTCTGTTGGTATTTAGACAGATATGGTGCAGAATATTTTGCCTTTAAACAATCTGGAGTTGCAGCCTGATGAGTTTCATTAAATGCCTCAACTGGCCCTGGGTCTCCCCCAGGAGCCACCAGAGCAGTGGGTGATTTTTATTTTTCTTTATATTTTTTTCTCTGTCCTGTTTTAAAACAGAAACTTTTGGAGTACTAACGGATTTTACTAAACTCCAACCTGAGAAGTTCTTAGGAGAAAAATTTTTATTCTGCTGTGTGCTCTCTTTAATTTTGTTTCCTACCTTGTCCCACTTTTCAATATCCAAAGTTCTTGCCTGTGGGAACCATGGATTGCAGGTACTTCTTGGAGTATTTTGATACAGCTAGCTGGCAATGTGTACTTTGTCTTCTTTAAAAGAGATTTTAAATAAAGATATCTTAAATTAAGAGAATGTTTTAATCCCAATGACATTGTTACTCATTTCAAAAGCACTATCCTTAGCTTTGTGCTGGACATCTCCAGCATCACCAAAAGGGGATCTGAATGCATTCAGAACACTCCTAGTAAATCCATCAGGCAGGTGAGAACATTGTGGGTTTAGGCCACATTTGATGCCACTTATTGGAGTCCCCTGTAGTGAGCCCCAATCTCCTGCAAGATGCTATACTGCAGAGCAGAAAGGATGAAAGATCAAGAGACAAATAGCAACAGTTGGGATTTGCTGTGACCAATTTTCATGGGGAACAAAAGGCCAAAAGGCTGCCAGAATCTCATATCTACTGACTGAGGAAAAAGATGAAGAAGGCATTATTGGATAAGTTAAAGGGTGGTAGTGATCTTAAACTAATGAGAATCTTGTCCTGGGGTGACTTTAGCCATAGTAGTTTTAATCTTAGTCTTAGTGCTTTTAATATGATTCTTAGTCTTAGTAGGTGAAAGCAGATGGCTTACCCTAATGAGGACATGGGAAATCTCAAAATGGTGATGCTTATAATCCCAAAGCTCTGCTCATACCTTTGGGAAGTATGAACTACTAGCCATTGTGAGTTTGTGGTACCCAACACGGCAAAGCAGTTCCGAAATTCTTCACATAATGTCACTTTGTGACATTGTATGAAGTCTTCTTTTTCTTAGCCATGTAAAATCATCTTACTTACTTCTGTTCATTCAGATTTCTGTCATGCTTCACTCCTTCCCCACATCAAAGGCAATGATGGGCTGTTGTTTCTCACATAGGATATCATCATTCTGGGCATATGACCCTGATTCCAAGGTTGCTATTCCTCAGTATTTAAAGAAAGCCAGACTAGTTACCATCCTGAAGCAGTCATTTCCTGCTATCAGGGTTTCAGTATCTAGTGAAGATATTGTGTAAGGAAACAGTTGTTTTTGGATCCCCAAATTCAAGCAATGGATTTCTGAGCTCCGTGTACTTTCATTGTCCTAGGGTCTTTTGTGGCCCTTCCCTTTCTGTGGCTCTTCTTTTACTTTAAGATAAAGAGAAATAACACCTCCCAGACATCTAAGGCATGCCACTCCAAAATCCATAAGCTGGACATTTGTAGATCTATTTATTGTTTGTTTTTGCAGCTTTTTTTTTTACTGTAAGAAAACACACAAGAAAAACATGACTTATCATTGACTTTTTATTACAAATAGAAATAAATTTAAAAGTAATTGGGAACTATTGTTTTTCTGAATTCCTTGAAATTTCATTCATATTCTCTGTTCCTATGAACAGGAATGCAAACGTTTCATGATTCTTCTTTCAGCACAGGAAGCCTCATACATGGGTGATAAACCTTGATAGAAAGGGATCTTGGTCATCATTGAAGTCAAGCTGCTTCCCCTCATTCTAAGCAACAAAATATTAGATGAAATAGGGAAGTAAATTCATATTATTCAGACACTGCCCTCCTTAGCAACATCTGAAAGACTCTATTGACTCACTAGAAAGAACTCAAGCTTGCATAGATATTTTTTTAATCTCAAAAAATTCCATAGCCCATGACTATCAGATAGAGGAACAAAATAAAAATAACTGAAAGGCACTGTCATGTTATTCTTAGGTGTTGTGATAATTTACTGTATAATCTCACTTGATCTCTCTGCTGTATCTGAGATACTTGTACACAGAGCTGAGGATGAGGCTTAAAACATTTGATAATCATGCCTAAGTTAAGGGGCCAAGTGACAAAGTTTATTTTTAATTTGTGCCTGATATATTCTGTAATTTTTAGTTATTTTTTCTTTTCTTCCTTCTTGCAACTCCTTCCATCCTTCCTCCCCTCGTTGAGGCTTGTTTTTGTCTACTCACATACATTATTTTTTGTGAAAGAGCACTATTTCTAAGTTTAATATTACATCACCCCAAAAATAAGTGTTAATAAAAACAGCTTCTCTTACGTATGTTCTGTATTTGGAGTTTCATTTTAGATGCTGACTGGAAAATTCTCTTAAGAATATCACAATTACTTTACTGAAGGGTTAAAGGAAATGACCCTCTTGAGATGACTGAAAAGATTAAGACAGCACCGATGAATAAAGGGCTTAATATCAATGTGTGTCTATGATCAGATGTCCCTTTTGCTTGATTTAATTATTTACCAAGTTGCCTTTAGAGGGAACACATAGCTAATCATTCCTAATAGTTTTTTTCTTAATGAATTAGCTAGATCATTCCACTACTAATCTCTGTTAGTTCATCAAAGAGAATAGTTTGTGCTTTTATTGTTTGATCATTTTTTAAAGCCTATGTCTTGAGCAACTACTTAGAAGATAACTGATTCAGTACTTCTTGGCACTGAGTCTGAGGTGGTGCAGAAAAAGCCAGAGAGCAGACAAAGAGCAGAAAAGGCTTTTAATATGAGTATGGGAGAGTTTCATAGGGGTGCAGCGGTTCTCAGCAAGAATAAAGAAGTTAAGTTACTTTTATCAGTTTTGGCTGTGGGAGGAGTTTGGGAAGTGGGCAAAATGAAATATTAACAACAGATTCGAAGGAGTATCTATCTGTGTTGGACAGGAAACAGAAAGATTTACTGGGGGCTGGAGGTGAAGGCTTGGGTGGTTGTGGAGCCTTGGGATTGGAGAGGGCACCATGCCTGTGCATTAAGGGAGCCAGAGGTTTAACTCTGGAATGAGAAGGAGAATGTAGAAGTAACTCTTGGAGAGAAAAATTGTTTCTCTGGGTCCTGTACCAAGTTGAGCAGATGTCATGTTACAGATATCTAAATCCCAGGCCATCAGACTCCATCAATAACAATATGCAATATCGGGCCAGGGGTTTAGCTTAGTGGCACAAGTACCCACCTGGAAGCATCAGGTCATGAGTTGATCCTCAGGACCCAAAAATTTTAAAAAAGAAGAAAATACAGAATATATTAACAATTGTTAATCTTGTATTATTGTGTTTTGGAAATCTATATCATCATTTTTATTCTTTTTTCCTTTAAAATTATAAAAAGAATGAATAAGCTAATTATGAATGAATTAAAGAGACATTGTGTAAAGCACACTGGATATTTCTGGTGTTACAACCAAGAAACAGACATAGAAAGATTAAATTCTGATTATCGACTGGAGTTCTAGCTCTTGGCATATTTAACATCATTTCCTCAAATGATGTTGGAGATAGAAACATACTGTGATCTTTGGGAAGATGAGGGCTTAGAAACTTCTAGAGGCAGTGCAGATGCCAGCTCATCATCTGAAGGAAGGGAAGACTACTTAACACACTGCATATCCTAACTCAGAATGTATCTTGAGTGGTAATGAGAAGTGCCAGGAAATTTATGGTTTGTTGTTATATTTATTTATATTATTCTATGCAAATGAATAATATCTATTCAGTTTTCATTGTTACAAGGATGTACATTAATTTTTGTCACAGATGCAGCAGGATAAATATAGTGAATTAGTTTTCTGCTCAAATAGATAATCTTAGGATGACATCTTATCTGCAATTAAGACACAGTAAGAGATCTTCAAAAGACCCTCACCAAAAGTGCTTTTCATCCCAACAAAAGGCAAATAAATATCAGCAGAAGTTCAGAGACTTTGCTCTCAGCCTGAAGTTCTCAGGGTCTGAAACTAAGGTCCTTTTGAGAGAGAATGTCTTCCTGTTTATTCCATGAGTAAATGTGAGGAATCAAAGAAAGGGTTTTAATTCATTTTATGTGTCAATCTTCATAAATTTCTAAAAAAATATGTATGAATCACTTCAATTTAATAGATAATGAAAGTTAGAATATAACCATTCCAAATTCTCACAAGAAATGGTAAATTTGGAAGTCAAACATGAGCCAACTTGACTGTGTAACCTATGATCTTCAGCACACATGTTATATCATGAGAAGGCTAAGAAGCCACTTATTTATTGTTTTTCAGTGGGTTTTGTCTTCTCTAATCACAACACACTATGATGGACTAGTCACATACTTATTTTGTTCAAAACTCTTCTCAGACAGAATACCACAAAGAGAATAACAGTTTAATAACTCATGCTAGAATTTGCATTTGACCAAAACCAATTATTGATTTTATAGTATCTAAGAGTTACTGTGCTAAGCTCCCTGTGAATCAGCATGAACTTGATAATAAAATAATCCAGGAAAGAAATATTACCCAATGGTTTCTTGCCTAACTCCACAAGTTGGCAGCCAAATTTAATGTTTCCTTCCATGTCTAAATAAAAAAGAAGAGGAAGGCCCCTAAATTAGAGGCGGTAAGTAAACAAAATATTTTAAAGTATGTGCTGATGGTCACTATCCTTTCTTCCCTTCATTATTTTTTCTCATTCTGAGGTAGAAGATAATCACATGGAAAAAACTGAAAAGTAACTGATAAGAATAACTTCTTGGCATGAGATTTAGCTCAGTGGCATAAGCACCTGCCTGGTAGGTATGAGGTCATGAGCTTGACACCAAGGAAAAAAAAAGAAAGAAAAGCAAAAAAAAAAAAAAAGAGAGAGAGAGAGATTCATCTAGTTTGGAACTGACTTTTGCATCAGCAGTACGTTTTCAGTTACCTTATTTTTTTTTCTGATCAAAATTATGCTACCTGATGTGTGCATAAAAGCATTTTTGTTTGTTTGTTTTGTCGTTTTTTTTTTTTTTTTTGTACATGGCATCAAACTCACAACATCATGCTTGCTGGACAGGAGCTTATGCTGCTAAGCCAAATCCCCAGCCTGAAAGCTTTTTATCATCAAGACAGCATGCATTCAGCAGTCTGTTATTTGGTCTGACAAATTCCAATCCTCAAGCTCTCTTCTAGTAAAAAAACAAAACAAAACAAAACAAAACAAAAAACAAAACTTCTCTGGTGCAACCACTGATAATTCCATATTAATATATTTATTTTTAAAAATCAACTGCTAGTGAAAAAGAAATTTATTAGTGACCCTGCCATTTTGTCTGCCTTAGGGAGACACAGTTAATAGTGAAAAAACTAAATTATAAACCCAGTCTATTTATGAAGACATGTACAATATAATCTCTGTTATGTTTCAAGTCCCAAAATATTATTTTCTGAATCTTGATTATTAATGTGGCCTAAAATAACTTTTACTGCATTGGTTTTTATAAAGATAAAATGAATTGGGATATTTTATAAGCACACCCAAACCTTAGCTACTGCTATAACTTGAATCTCACATCTGCCTTAAAGGTCCTGTATTAAAGGTTTAGCTCCCAAGATGGCATTGTTTGGAGGTGGTGGGACCATGAAGAGATGAGTCCTAGGGAAAGGCACTCAGGGCATTGGAAGGGTGGCCTGGAAGTGTGATCCTCTTCCCCCTCTGCTCCTCTCCTCTCCTTTCGTGTTCTCTCCTCTTTTCCTCACTCCTTTCTCCATCTTTTTTCTCTTTCCTCCTCCTTCCTCTCTGTCTCTGTCTCTGTCTTGTCTCTGTCTCTGTCTCATCATCTGTCGGGCAGCAGTTTTACTCTACTGTGTGTTCATAACGTTCTGGGGTGTCTCACTACTGACCCAAAGCAATACAGAAATCCATCATGAATAGGAAATTCTAAAACTGAGCGCCAAAACAAACCTTTATCCTTTCAGCTGATTATATTTGGTATTTGTTATAGTAATGGACAGCTACACACAGAGCTAGTATCATTTCTATTTCATTGTATTTAGTTGATAGGAGAATATGAAAGATGAATTGTCCCTAAGCAAGTTTAGTTTCATGACTGACAACCTTTATTTACCCATTTCTTCCCAACAAAGTCATAAAATTACAGACAGAATTTTAAGAGAAACCTCTTGAAGCTTTATATTTTAAGATGACAGAATAAGAGTATGTCTTCCCTTTTCTGCAGTAGGAGTGAAAATGAGTAACACACACATAAACCCTTCAGCAGAAATAGACACTCTATAACCACAATTCAATGTATGAAGAACATTATTAGATCAACTAAAGGTTGGATCATCTACACGTGCAACTGCCAGCGCAGCCAGCAATCTAAAATGGTCCAGAGAAGTTCAGGACACGTCCTCACATAAGGGACAGAATCAACACTGTCCGGCAAATGGCATCAAGAGTTGTGGATTGCTGACACTCTGGAGTCTGTTACATACCACAGTGTGTTGCTTCTGGGATAAACAAAAGAACTCACAAACATCTTATCACCAGTGGGTTTATCCAAAGCTGAAGCAAATTAGAGATCAGAATTTGTTGCAAACTAGCCAGTATCTGTGGACATAAGGAAAGTCTGGGATTGAAAGGAGTCAAACCAAAGAATTCATTCTTTTTGTCACTCTCCATCTCTGTATCTTTCTCTCTCTGTTCTGTCATTCTCTGTTTCTTACATTCTGTTTTCCAGGTTTAATTGTTTTGTGATCAGTATGCTGATTGATTTTGCATATAAACTGACTTCAAGTCATTTCTCAGAGTTATGTAAATCATTCAAATATCAGAAATGTTCAGTGTTCAAATACGAAACATAAATGAGCAGATATACATGGAAACAGAGGAAACTAGCAAAATGGGGAAAATAACACACAAAAAAGCCCAAACTGATTAAGAAGGAAATTTTAAAAAATACATCATGAGGTGAGTCACTTTCTTCAAACACATCCTTCTGCTATAATCTTTCTGCCTTGAAGACAGCCAAACATGGCCTGAAATTGTGACAAAATAAACTTTTCAGTGCCAGGATTTTGTCAAAGAAACAGAATATACATCACCTCCAGAAAGATAAATAAGAGGAAGAAATGAAAAACAAGATATATCATAAGGTATAATTATTATGGCTCATATCACATATCCCTTAAATCCTCTAGGAGTCATATGTGGGGCTTTTGGGAGGCTGCTGGATCATGGCTGTGTGATACTGGATTACGGGCATGTGATAACTGATCAGTCTACAGACTGGTTGCCTATAGTGGTACATGGTGGGATTACTGAAGAGGCAAACTCTACTCTGTGTGTGAGTGGCACCAATCACTAGGCTCTAGCCTGATGAAATATAAAGTGAAGGGATGAAGGCAGGCTCTCTGCTTGCTGCCTCCTGCCTGCTGTGCTACGAAATGTTTCATAGAACCAGCCAACTATGGACCAAGACCGCTACAATCTGCGAGCTCATATAAACTTCACTTCCTTTAATTTGTCACAGCAACAAGTAAATGAACACAATAAAGGACACATCAATTCAGAAATGAAAGGAAAATTTAATTCGAAAATTTAATCTGAAAGTGGGTGTACAATGTCACAGAGAAATTGTTACAAAATGATAAACTATAAGACATTTCCTAGTAAACTGCTATGATTATAAAAAGGACAGGCAGAGAGAGAGAGAAGAGAGAGAGAGACAGAGAGACAGAAAGAGACAAATAGAGAGGGACACAAAGACAGAGGGAGACAGAGAGGGAGAGAGAGACACAGAGAGAGAGACAGACACACACACACACACACAGAGAGAGAGAGAGAGAGAGAGAGAGAGAGAGAGAGAGAGAGAGAGAGAGAGCAGAGGCAGGAAAATTCATGATTACCAAGAAAGAAGTTGTAAAAATAGGCTGGCATTGATCAAGTATACCGAAGCATTCCCTGTGCTGGAAGATGGAGAGCTAAATCTTAAGACAGCATTGCATTCTGTTCTGCCAGAGAATTTGGCAATATCCACAGAGACACGGCATTTGCCTTGGGGTCACTGTTATTTGTATGTTTTGTTTTCCTTCCCTGCCTTAGCACCTCCTGGGCAGCCCCTTTTCTCTGCACATCTTGGGCTCAAGATGGTACACTGATCTTACATACTATGTGGATGTAGGCTTCTGGGGCTCCAAAAAAGTTGTTGGTGATTCAAAAGAACCTTAGCCAAAACCTTAGAATTTCAATGACAATAACATTTAAAATCAGTATTGAGTTATTATTTACAATGAAATGTATTACTATTAGTAGGGGTATGATTTCATTTTGGATGTGATTGTTCACAACACAAACATTTCTACAGTATTATCTAAAATTCCATGATTTGTCTCTGAAATTAACTATTACATTGTTATAACCTAAGCCCCCCTAACTATCCTAAGGTCTGTTCTAAGGTATAAGCCCACCTGCTGCTTCCCCTCCCCTTCTCCCTTCAAATCTAACTAAGTTTTAACTTCCTAAAGGCCATAAAACAAAGGTCTGAGGTAATAGCTCCTGACAACCCGGGTCTTCCCTACCCAAAAAGACCCGGTAGCCCGTCACAAATTGTGTTAATTGCATCAGATTGTATTAGATTGTACATTCTTCACAAAAATAGCTTCGTTTGTATCAGAGTAATACCTGTAACTTGGCCTTATGGTAAATGTGTGTTTTCCTTTCCCTCTGGGCAAAGGATTGATACGTTAATCAATGCTCTCCTCTGTAAAGAATTGTAAAATCTTACCTAATTGATATGTTAACCATCGTTGCCCTCTACAAATAACAGTTGTAGTGCTAAAGTAAGGTAACTAAGGTTGTTAATTGCTGTTAGACTTCTCTATTCTTTGCTAAGAAAAACAAGATTTCTTCTTATCTAAACTTGCTAGTATGCAGGGAGACTTGCAATTGCCGTTTCTGCTTTGTAGTGCGTCACACCCCCATCCCCCTCCTTACAGTGTGTGACCAGCAGCTGTTTGTGGATTTACAAGATAAAAAGTCCTGACTTTTAGCTGTGAGGTGCACAGTCTCTAAATTGGCTCCTGGAGACTCATCACCAGGCCTGGATTTTACCTAATAAAGCCTTTGCTTCCCAAATTTTAATTTCTTGCTTTCTTGGATTTTATACCGGGGTCTGAGTTATCAGATTCATAAAATAAAACTCCTGGGATAAACATTTATTGATGCCTTTGTGGTCACAGTTCTATGCACTGGAAAGTATTTCTCTGTGTGTGAGCACAGAGGTGTAGATAGTGAGGCAGTCAAGAAAGCAGTTCAGTCCAGTACAGCCACACTAAGATGAGGTTTCAAGGAGTCAGGGCACTATGTATCTAATTAAAGGCACAAATGAGTTTCTGGGCCAGTTTGAAGTGCAGGTTCCTCACCAGTCCTGACACTCACATAATCCATATCATATGGGCTTCTCCAAAAGAACTCCTGAGCTTGAGAGCAAACGATAAGGCAATATGAGGTAATCTTCTCTTGTCTTTGAAAATTGTTAAGCAAGATATTTCGAGGGCTAGCTTTAGTATAATTTAAACTTGGCTTATAGTTTATTTCCTCACTTCATGTGATCAGAGTTTAAATTTATAGTGTACAAAAAAAAATCAATGTCTGTGGTGGGGGAGGAACAAAAAAATAAAGCAAGAGGGAGCCAGGAGAGGAGAAAGGGAGGAAGGGAAGGAAAGAATGCGAGAGAGAAGCCTCGGGACCCAGATCAAACACATTTACTGCTTTGACGTGATTTTGACATGATCTAAATAAAAAATGCTGGAAACATCTAATCACATTAGTACAGCCACTGGGGGCTGACTTCTTATAAATCAATTTCATGAAACATAGTCCTTAAAATACCATCTTCATCAATTAATATATATTGAGCAGTTCCTAAGGTATACGACACATGAGCAGATATGATTAACTTCCTGTTCTTTCCCTTTATTTCCATAAAATGAAGCCAGTACAACCATCAAAATATCTGCCTGAAGGGGAAAAATGGACTTGTTCTAACAACCTGAACAAACATTATTTCAGGAACTAATTTTCCACTTATCTAGCTCTCATCAGCTTCAGGTTTAACATCCTGTGATGTCTCCAAGCAGTTAAAATTGCAAGTCATTAAGTATAAAGCAGGAGAGTTACTTTTCACATTGTTGATATAAAATACCTGATTCCTAAAGTTAAAAGAGGAAAGATTTCTTGTACAACATCATGGCAGAGGGGCACCACAGAGGAAGGACAGTCCATGGCAAAGCAGGGTAGACAAAGCAGTAAAGAATAGCCCCAGCCCACTTTCTGTTTTTATCTTTTGCTACGCTGCCAAGCCTTACAGCAAGTAGCACTTATACAAATGGTGAGAAACCCTTAATCTCAACATTACAACTTTAAAGCCAGCATCACACACTCTAGACCGAGACACCTCCAAAATCATCCCATCTATGACCTCATGAGGCTTTGCTGAGACGTCTAAGCACGGGCATAACATTCCACTCTGTCGCCCTAAAGACTCAAGTGCATCCCTTTATACTAAGGCATTTATTTAGTCCATCTCTATGAGCTGCCAAAATCCTAAAACATTCAACATTGCTGAAAGGTTCATTTCCCAATTCTGCTCTTTAAGGCAAACTCTTATCTGCTTTACCCTGTACAAATAAAACAGAATTAAACGATTCCAATTTACAATAGCATAAGATAAATACAACTGTTTATTACAAATAGGAGAATAGAAAGGAAGAGGTCCAAAGCAAGTCCAAAATCCAGCAAGTTGAACCTGAAGTTTCATAGTCCCATGTTCAGTGTTTGGTGTAATCTGTAATCTCCCAAGAGCTTGTGTGGCTCTGTCTCATCGCAGTCCAAATGGTTGTATCTCCTCTGGCTTCTCTCTTGATCCCACTTTGCTCACTTCTTACAAAGAGGATCCAGATTTCTCCAACTTTCTGGGGCTGCCTCACATTCTCAGCCTCACAAACTGCTCTCTCAAAAGCACAGCAGAGGGCAATCACAGAGGAAAAACAGTTGATATCAAAGGAGGGCAGGCAGCAAGTGATGGCAGCAGCCCCTTTCTGTCTCCTATATTCCGTGTTTGCTACCTGCACCAGTGATTACATTTATACTCACAGTAGGGCAACCTTAACTGCAGGATCCCACCATTAATCTCAACATCGCTCGCCCCAGATCCAGCCACCTCTCAAAATCTCCACCTATGACTGCATGAAGCTTTATGAGAACATCTACATGTAAACTGTAACAAAATTCAAGAACATCTTTTGTGCTCATTTGTCTGATGTAATTTTTAAATTTGCTTTACTAGAAATTATTTACATTAGCCAAAAGTCTGATTTTATAGCTAGAAGTCTTTGAAATTTAAATGATTTACTCTGTCTCCTGTTTGTCCTTTAGATGTTCTAATATTAGTATCTATGTAAATAAGATACTTGCTCTCTCAAAATTGCATTCATGCTACTCTGCAATTTTATATATTTTTTCAATATTTTCTCTTCATCTAATGATGAAAGAGACAACAGAAATATGTCTAACCACAGCATACATCTGCTATTATTTTATGAGCATCAGGTCTTTAAATAAACATTTGTATTTATCATTATATGTGTTTGGCAGGGCCATAAAGTGGCTATTTAGATTGCTTTTATTTTCAGTGAACTAGTACATGCTTAAGAATAAAGTCACCTATAAAGTGGTAAAGTTGAGATTAAGAGCCAGGTCATTAGACTCCAGGGCTCATGTTCTAAATTATAGCAGTATGCTTGTCCTATTTACATTGTAAAATAAACTGAATTAAAAATATGCATCATTTGTGTCTGGACATTGCTTCAAATGACACTTCCTCATTTTGATAACAGCATTATATAAACCCTATAGGTCATAGTGTATATTGTCTAAGTATTTTGGTAAATACATTTTTAAAATACTGAAGTTCACTGTAGAACCGTTATTATTCATTTATGTATTCCATAGATATTCTTTTTTCACTTTTACTCAACACATATATAGTTATATGCACTATGTAGAAGTAAATTATACATGAAGTATGAGATCTAAAAGGTAAATATAATAGATTTCTAAGTCTCCAGAATAAATGACTTACCACTAAAAAATTCTAGTAAGCAAATCTAACAGTAAACTGAATGTGCTGTCTTCTAAACCATTTATTATATTTATAGACCTGTACATTATATTCTACGTAGAATCAAACAGATATCATAACAGTAATAAGACTGTCTTCTTTCTTACCCACAGAACAATGCCAATTGTATAAAGAGTTCCCAGTATATGGCAGTGAAAAGTTTTGAGAATTCCTTGTACCATTTTATAACCCAGGACTCTTTAAAATATAGGGCAACATGATTTTATTACCTTTCTTATTGTAACATAGTTCTATTTCTCCTGTATGTTGCTTTGGGTGGCACAATTTGAAGAATTTTTTACAGGCATTTTTCATGGCAATTTTAGATTAACATATTCAATATTAATTAGTGTTTACTTATTTGTTAGTTTCGTTAACTGACAATAGTGCTAATTGTTCAACATTTGATTATTTGATTATAAACATTAAAGCCTCACTTTTCATAGTGAATAAAACTAATACCAAACTATGTGTTTCTTAAATGCAAGGAGTTTGTGTGTTGGGTTGAAGGGTTGGTAGAGAGTTACCAAACAGATTATGTGAATAAATTGCTATAAATTTGAACTTAACTGTGTAATCACACACACAATGAAATCACACACAATGAAACCTCACTCTTACATTTGTAAGCTTATCTTTATTTAGATATATAAAAAAACAAATATTTTAAAACATCTTTGTGATTATAAGCACTACATTATGTGGAAATAACAGCTGCTTAAGGTTGAAATCACTTGTTTATTCACTCATCAAACAATTGTTAGTATATACTGAATACCATGTTGCAAGCATTATGTGTAATGATGAACAATGTCCAAACTATACATGCTTCATTTCATTCTTTCAGGTGAGGGACCCAGATAAGTAGTTAGGAAAAACTACATAAAAGAATGAGACCCACTGGAGAGGTAGTGCAGAATAGTATGAGACCAGATGCAGTGGAGACGCACTGCTCATGTGTGCTCGAGGATGTGTAGGGTGATGGGCAGGGAAGGCATCTCATAGAAGCTGGGATATCAAGAACACATCCATTCAGCCAGGCAGATGTTGGTAGTGGGTGACGGTGAACAATGCTTTGCTCAAAGACTGACTCACTCAAGGCTGCAGGGTGGAGGAAGTACGAGTGGTTAGGACACTGGTAATAATTAAACTAATGGCACACAGTAGGGTGAGGCGTGGGTGGAAACATGGCAAAATGGAAAGGTGTAAGCAGCCATGAAATGAGGGGTCTTATAACCCTAGAGAATGAAGGTACGCTATGCCTTGGGGGCAATGCAGATCCATCAGCTTCCTGACATTTGTGTTTGAGAGAGATTGTTTTAGCTATAATACAGAAAATAAAAGATGAGTGGAGGCAGGGGCCAGAGAGGAGCCAGGAAAGTCTCCAACAAGCTTTTAGAGAAATCATACAGTGATGGAGGAAGGTTATTCCCGTGAGATGTGTATTGTGTGCTTGTGTGTGTGCTGTGAATACACAGGCCATTAATAATTATAATTATGTATATGGATTTAATTATATGTACATTTATTGCCGCATGTACTTTAATTATTAAAGGTTGTTTTATACAAGTAAATATTAATCTATATCATATTAGTCATTGGGCTAACTTAAATAACAATTAAAAGAATCCATTAGTCTCTACATTAGTTTATGAACTTTTATTATAGGTTAGGTAGCTCCACAGATAAGTTCAAGAGTGATCAACTTGAAATAAGAGAATAGCATTAAGAAATGCTTGGGATCAGCAAAAGGCCACTGCTGAGCATGAGTGCCTACCTAAGGGAGTACTCGGTTCTAGCCTGAGTACTCTACCCGGAAGGAGCCATCCATGGTGAATACGTAGTGACAATCAACATATGCATGGATCACAGCATCCAAATCTGCTTTTGAAATGGTTTAGCTGGAAAGTTCTACTTACCCATCTGGCAAAAAGATATGTTACTGTATTACTCAGAAGCATTTAATTAAGGAGTGGGAGATTAACCCCACATTTCAATACTTTATTGCGTGCCTAAAACCCAGAAACTCAAAAACAAAATGGATAATTTAGCTCAATGATTCCAGCTGATTAGAATGTTGACAGTTTCCTGTGGTATAAAGCATAAAATCTCTTTAGTGAAGTGAATTGTTATGGAAAACATACTTCCAGTATTTGTAATATGTAGTTCAATATGTAGTCCTGAATAAAAAGTGATTCATAGTGATTATTTGACTAGGAAATGAGATACTTCATCTAAATGTAGTTAGATACAAGGAGATTAAATAGAAACATACATTCAAAAATTAATTTTTATGCTGTCATATCAACAATAATAACTTCACAGGTTATATTTGATAGAATCCTGTAAAATACAATGTAATAATCTCTAAAATCAAATATGTAATTACTGATTACAAATTATTAGTAATAAAATAAAATATTTCATAAAATACAATGAATAAGTGAAAAAATACTCAAGTGCTAACCTAATTCAAAAGTCACAGTTACTTTCCCTGCTTAATTTTTTGATTCTAGTTCAATTTTTTTTTTTGGCTTTTTCGTTTTTATCGGTACCAGGAATCGAACTCACGACTGCCTGCTTTCAAGGAAGGCGCTTATGCCGCTGAGCTAAATCCCCAGCCCTTAGTTCAATTTTTTACCATGATGAAGATATCACTTCACTGAGAGGAAAAGAAAAGTTGAAAAAAGTTCAAAGTATTTAGTGAGTTGATTATGAAAAAACATAATTGAATAAAATTATAGGGGCCTTGCTTTTTTCCTAAAAGGAATTTTGCTTTGAATTAGTTTTGTCACAACTATGACAAAGTAAATTTATCTGATGTGTTGTCAAGAGACACCTGTTCATGGCCTCAGTGAATTTGTGAATGTGGGAACCTACAGGGAGAATGTGACGTCCTGGTTGGTGACAGAAACAAGAAACAAATGGAGAAATGGCAAGACGAAGAATGAGAGGGGGGCCGGGGATTTAGCTGAGGGGCATAAGCTCTTGCCTTGCAACCACACAATCATGAGTTTGATAGCTGGTATCCTCCCACCAAAAAAAAAAAAAAAAAAAAAAAAAAAAAGAGAGGGTAGAAGTCAAAGAAAGTCACTAAGAGAAGAAAGAAGGCAGGAAGTATCTTGTATCATAACTATAACACAGCAGCCACTTAATAGGTGAAAAAAGTAAGAAAAACTAATGGCTTGGAAGAGAATAAATGACCCATGAAATCAGCGTGGAAAGCACACTGTAAACTGGCAACTTCCACCCACTCTTCTACCTCTTCTAAGGCAAAGACATTGCTCCAACCATCCCAAATATGTAAACTACGTTCCTCAACTGTCTGTGTTGGTGCAGACCTTCTCTCATTTGCAACTTCTATGCTGCTCTAGATTTGGTGCAAGCATTTAAGAAAGAATTTGCTTCATTTTCAAAATCTGTGTTACCAATTTTTGTGGTGAAAAACATGTCAGCTCCCTTCTCTAGAAGACTTAGACTTATTGTAAATATTGGGTTTCTCAAGAGAATCCTCTTCCTCTAAATGAAACTGCCAAATGTTGCACTCAAGTAGTTACTTAAAGCAAAACTGCCTTGTAAACACAATAAGCCTCTTAAAGCGTTTACAGAAGCAGATGCAAAGACCAAAACCCACCGTTTGTTCTAGAAGAAAGAAAATCAAAAGAGAGAAGGGAGGAGGGAAAATCACCCCTCTAATAAATCAGAAAGGCATAAAATATATTTTATTTATTTTCCAGACAGAGGTCAGAAACCTACTATTTTTCAAAGAAAATATATTGTTGTTTTATATCAATTAACCTTATAAAGGAGTCAATAAATATCTTTGAAAAATATTTCTGGGGGCTAAAAGAAAGAAATTGTTTTAAAGGAAGTGTTTTATTTGGACAAATAGAGGTCTGTGTTGAGTTTAATGTTCACATTTCCAAGTCCAGCATGTGAACAATGAAACTCTGGAAAGGCAACTCACAGCCTAATTTCTAATCCTGCTTGCATTATGCAAGACACTGCACAAAGAATGTGCAGATATACTTCAAGACCGAGGCCACTGTTTTGAAGCCATAACCAAGTCCTCTCTTCTCTTTCTCCTGAGACAGTAAAGGAAAAGGATTTGATGTGACTTATCATGTGCCATAAGTTATATGTTTTGGATTTAGCTTATCTTAAAAAAAAATGTGTTTGCAGAATACTACGATTATAAAAGTAACCAGTTAAGTCTCTGACATTACATTCATTTTAGTTAATCTAATTGTCACAACACTTGTATAGGTAAGCTTTATAACAAGTTTTACAATGACAAGACTGTCATTAGTGGAATATGTTTTGAAATTTCCTTTGGATAGTAAAAATAAATTGAAGAGTTCTGTACATACACAGAAAAGAAATGAGTCCAGAGAAATGTAAAAATGAATTTAGTTAAAAAAGTAGCACTAGTGGAAAACGAAAATAATATCATCACTGAATGAGCTCTTATTGAATAAAAATTCTAAATTCTGTTTAAATATATATATGAACATCTGCACAAATCAATGTGCTTTTTTGCAAATTTCACTGGACTTGTTACAAAACTAATCCCTTTCTGTAGAAATTTTAAGACAGAATCTTATAATTGTGATATGCATCATTATAAAAGAATCATTTAATTCTTGTGAGTGCTGAGAATTTTCACCAATTCATAATAGAATAGAATGGAACAACTCCATCAGTTTATATAAAGTCATCATTATATATTCACTGGCTAAACAAGGCTGTACTAGAGATTTAAGAATTGAAGCATATTACTGTAACCAAACTAAACAAATTTCTTTAAAGCTAAAGACTAAAATGAACACAAATCTTTATAACAAATTTGTTTCATGCTAATAAAACATACAGTTATTGCTAGAGACAAGACATTAGAAAATATTTCAGAATTTCACTTAAAATTTTTACAGGTAGAACTTCAGTAGAAATGCACATGGAAGATAACTGAGAGCAGGACCACTGGTTTCTCTAAAACTAACTTGATTTTGTAATTTTGGAGGTACATTATATGACTTCTCAAAGCTAGAATATTTTAACAGCAAAATCAGGTAAATTTTCCACAATAACTATGTTTATTGTAAGTATATTAAAATATTCATATAGTTCAAATTCATATTTTTTAGTCCAGTCATTGTAGAAAAACAAAGAGATAATAAGAGAGGCATAGAGGGAAGAAAGAATGAAAAACGTCAGTTTCCCTTATAATCTCTTGATACAATATTGAAATTGAGGTGTTGATTGGTTTACCATATTCCGGTTGCTGACTGAATTTAGGATACAGAGTGAGTACATATAGACTACAAATATGTACTCAGAATATGTATATGTATAATAAACTTGGCTAATGAAAGCAATTCGGAAAATGGTTTCTCCAAATCTAACAAAGACCCTCAGAAAATATAAAGACTCATTTTCACTATCAGTAATTAAAACCACAATGCATAAATGGATAAATACACGATTAGATTACTTCTTCATGACCAAAAATTCAGATCCAGCTCTACAGAATCCATAACAGGCAATAATACTACTCACATTTCTTAACTTCTTGGACATCAGTGATGAAATGGTACGGTATGGATCCATTCTTTTTTTCACTTAGATTTTAAAATACTAATCTTATGCAAGGCACACAACTACAAGACACTGGGATTCAAATACACACAATGATACGCACCTGGTTTTTACATAGCTTACAGACTGTTGGGGCCAAGGGAGGGCTGCTCAGTGGTGTGTAAATGGCTGGAGTGCAACTAGTTAAACAGTAGATGTCATGGGAAGAGCACAAGTAAAATGCTGTACAGTTGATAGGAAGGTGATGATCAAGTTAACTATGCCTTCAGTGTAAAATGATGTTTCAGCTGGGCTTTATTTAAATGATGGGTATATAGTGTTAGTTGGATGAGGTGGTTTACATCAGCTGCTAGGAAAGCAGAGAGGCAATAAGGAAAGAAATATACAAAAATCAGAATGGAAATATTCCGAAAGACAATTAAGAAGTGAAATTAAACTTAGTTGTGCACATCCATTAACTCAGTAATTCCCTGTCTCAGTAACTAAACCAAGAGGCACTAGTGAATGAGTATAAAGCATGACGTGTTTGGGTTTTTAATATTCTGATAAAATGAGAGAAATATGTAGAGCCCAACTAAAGTAGGGTATCATTTGTTCTAATAATTACATATAAAAACTGTGGATGCACACATGACTAGACAGATTATATATATTTCTGAGAGGAAACAAATGAAATGAATAATGCTGATTTCTTCTGAGGATGCTAACAGGATGACAATAATGATGGTATTTTTTATGAGAACGGATTTGTACATTTTTGTATAATCAAAAACTAAAGTGTAATGGATATTCTAGAGTACATTTAGATAACTAATCAAAAGCAGATATACTCTCAAGTATTTTTAAGCCTCCTGAATGATTTTATTCTTGAATCTTAATTCATTATTCATTTAATTTGAGGGTAATTGTATTTATTTCCTATTAGTAACTTTCCTAGTAAAGCATGACTATTTGTACCTTCTTTGTTAATCAAAATAAACATTTCTTAAAGAATTTACCACAAAGTACATAATAAATACAAAAGATGAAAAATGATCACATATAGAATAAAAAGTTTTGATTACTATTAATTCTCCCCTCTGTATTTTTTTTTGGGGGGGGTCTTTTTCCTTTTTATTGGTACCAGGGATTGAACTCACAACTGCCCGCTTGCAAGGCAGACACTTATGCCGCTGAGCTAAATCCCCAGCCCCTCTCTTCTCCGTATTTTAATAGTATACTCTTCTGGGAATATGGTGGATAAATATTTTTATGTGCCATTTTGTGAGGTATCAAAAGAATTCCCAGTAATAATAAAACTATTTTTATTGTTTGCTAAGTGAACAGAAATGCAATTATCATACTGGAATCTGGCCAGGATTTGGGGAATATTTCTTTGTCAAAAAGTTGTAGGAATCTGCTTCCAGGGCGCGAGGTCAGGCCTTGTGATTTGCATTTCACTGGGGATCATGGTCTCTGTCAGCACGTCTGGCCTGAGCAATGTATTCTAAGGCTGACTAATGGGGTCCGAATGGAATGCAAGCTTCTGCTTATTAAATCCCCCACTTCCTCCCAGTCTCTTAGTCATCCTGCTTTCTCCTTACAGTAGGAACCACAAAAACTGCCTTCAAAAGAGAGGCAGCCGGATGCTTCTAGGAACAGACTCAGTGGTCATTATTCATGGAGTGTACACCAGAGCAGCGGGGAGAAGAGGAGGGGGAGAGGGAATCCCCTCACAGAGACTGTGGGATTCCTTTCAAACGGTGAATTCTTGCTCCTTCATTATATTCAGCAATATTTAGAGAACTTAAGCAATTATCTTTGAGATGGAGAGAAATTAGTATAGCCTTTAATTTTATTTCTAAATGTAAATATCTAAAAGCTCTCATATATCTTTCTAAACAGTGTAATTTTCCTTTATTAGGCATTGCTCTTTTATTTCAAACTTTGCTCCTTTAACTTCATTTTGATTTTGAATTATTAAATTGCATGTGAAAACAATTTGTTACCTTAGACAGTAATCTGGTTATAGTACTTTTGTATGTCTTAAATATTGTTCACTAGTCCCGAAGAGTCCCAGAAATATACAATGATATAGCAAGAAAACTTGGTTTTCTGCTTTTCTGAGACATGTACATAAAGATATCTGTAGTGACATAACTCTGTGCGGTGCGCAGTGTACTAACATTGTCCAATTTTTTCCAGGCCCTAGCAAAAGTGCCTTACATGGCACTTAAATTGGCATTGTTTCTATTTGTGTTACTAATGGAAAAGAATGAATGCCAGATAGGGAGTCGATCTGTTGCATGAAAGGAAAAGGAATATTTAGGTCAGAACATTTGCTGACCAGTGTGCTTTTACTACAAATGTTATTTTCATTTTTTCACAAAAGTAAGACTCTGCTATGTCAGGAATTAAAATTATCCTAAAAATGATTTTGAAACCATTTCTGTCTTATTAGGGTTTACTTGTGCATACTAGAGAGGTATGCAGAAATATGTCTCTAGTTAAAAGAATGATTTGAGTTTGTATTCCTACTATCCTCTAGTTAGAGAGTCTCATGATGTGTAAATCTGTTTCTCTGGCTTTGACGCTGACAGCATGTGTCTGGTTGGTGAGGGCAGGAGTGGGGAACTACACTCCATGTGGCTCTGTAATCAAAAACGGGTCTAGATGAGAGTGACAGAGGTTGTAATAACAGAGCCTGAAACAGGAGACAAGTTCATTAAGAGAAGGAAAGAGAAACCAATCCACAGATACAGGAAGAAATAAAGACTAGAACATCTCCGGAGAAATGATGGCATTCAAACCTAGATCAGCCATGATCGTATTCTCATCTACTGTGTTTCCCCTTCCCTGTGAAAAATAACCTCATTTTATTAATGAAAACCTTACATCGATACATGTGTTGAGAAGATTAAGGAACAAGAAGATATTTTTTGCTTTCCTGTCTGTGATTTTTTAGTTCTTGTTCTAAACTTCCTTCCCCATTCCAGTGTCTTGAATCATATCTCCTATGTCTTCATCTAGCAATTTAATAGTTCCAGATGTTTCAGTGAGGTCTTCAGTCTTTAGTTTATTTTGAATTTTGTAAGCAGTGAAAGATACCAATAAGGGAAGGGAAGGATGAGGAGAGGATGGGAAATATATACTATGTTTAATGAGATGGAAGCAAGAATTTCTAATGTATTCCTGTACAATAATAGGAGAATAGACGACAATTTATGTGCTATATATTTTGAAAAAGTAGAAGGAACTATTTTAAGTTATTTCATCAGGATAGACAAGTATTTGAGTAATTTAAGTAAATATAATTACAGAAAGAACAACAGAAAAGGACAGTCAAGTATCCACAGTTAATGGAAAGCATCCTAATTCAGTGATCATCAGTTTTAACCAACTGCTGCCAGGATGGTGCTTCACATTGAAGCACTAAGACTTCGGCAATATCTGTTGACATCATCACTACCATCAAACATTCGCTGGATATTTTTGCTACTGTACCCAATTATGGACTCATTGAACAACCAACACTTTCAGTAAGATAACAGATGTATAATCAAATAGGTGCTGGCCATGGTAAATAAAATGCATCAGGATTTTGCTTCACTGTAAGAAACTCTAAACAGGAAAACATATTCAAAATAATGTTTGATGAACACTGGAAAACAAGCTATAATAGATTAGTAAATGTGGGTCCTAACAGAAGAGAAAAAAGTAAGGTGATCCCACTTTCTTCCTTGAAGAACATTTTCGATAAAAATATGATGCTGTGAAGTGTAAGCAAGATGTTCCAAGTCAATTTGCTGAACTGAAAACTGAAATCTCTAAGATCAGGCCTATGCAAGTGGCTGGAACTTGCAGTGAAGGATATTAGAAAGGAGATTTCAATACAAACAAAATCTCTGTGTCTCCAGATAATTTTAGTCACTTCAGCTGAGCACTAAATAAGTGATTCAGTGTGAGGCGATGTAAGAATCCCAAATGACAGAAGGATGAGCACTTGCTGAATACTGTAAAATTATCGTTGAGATTTCACAAATCTGCCTTAAAAGGAGAGCTACTCAAGTCATGTATTAAGGAAGGCCTAACATATATATCTTTAACAAATCTTAAAATCAAGCCTGAGAACATCACATTAATTCTCTACTAAATAAACTGAGTCTTAGAATAAAACTCAAAATTCTTTAAAGGAAAGCAATAGTGCTCAGATTTCCATATCATTGAAAATCATCCTAAAAACATTAAAAAACTAGTAGACATACAAAGAACAAATCATTGCCTATAATTTAAGCACAAACAGAAACAATTGTAACAGGACCACAAGGAAAATGAGCTGTGATACAAAAGATATAAATTACCTTTGTTTGTTACATTTTACAAAACATAAACATATTAGTTGAAAAGGGAGAATTTCAACAGTACAATGTCAATAATAAAATAGTTCAGGAGATGATATATATATTTAAACTTTCAGACAAGATTTTCAAACATATCCACTATGTTAAGAGAAATGGTGAGATATATGATTAGTATCCATTTACAATGTCAGCAGAGAGTTGGAAATTAGCAACGAGAGTTATAGTGGAAATGGAATTAAGAAAAAGTGTGAGAAGAGAAATACTTATGAACACATTGGATATGAGACAAGAAGAATAATTAGTAAACTCTAAGATAAGTCATCAGAATTTGCATAAATATTAGCACACAAAAAAGATTAAAATGCAGTTTAAGAATCAATAAAGATCAGCAATAATGATGAAGCAATGAAACATTTCTTATATTTCTGTAAATTGGAAGAGAAAATATTTTTTGAATCATGCTAAAAATTTTCCAAATATGATGAAAATTATAAAAGCAAAACTATATAAATGCACTTGACAATCACTTGCGTAAATGATAGAAATAAATTTGAAATAAAATGACGAAATAGTTACTGGACTATTAAAAACAAAAAATGCAATCAAGGAGACAATGTGGGCAACATAATTATGGTCAAATTAAAAATTAAATAAATAGTTAACTTAAAATTCCATCTCCAAATTATAAAACAAATTCAGATAAAAAGGCAAGTAACCTTATTTAAACCAAGAAATCCTAAATGAATTAGCTATCAAAAGAATGTTGCAATAAATGTGTTTGTTTGTTTGTTTGTCACAATTTGTTCATTTTTTGCCCAACGCCAAATACATGGTAAGCAATTGTTCCACTTTCCAACTACTTCCCAAGCACTAAAGTAAGTTTTTAAATTAGTAAGAGTATGAGGTTGAAATTTTGAGTCATGCATAGTGAAACAATACAAAATTAACACAAAAGAAAAAAAAAGAGATATGTACCCAGGAAATGGTTGCATTTGAGTAAATATAAAATAATTTTTGTTCTTATGTTAATTATTCTATGCAAAAATAACAATGTTGTTCAGTTTGTGATTTATATAGCGTTAAATAATTGACAAAAATAATAAAACTGATGCAATGAATAAAAAAATACAAAGTTTGCACAATAAACATTACAATATATTTGTTGAATATGGGGTATAGTAAATTAAAGATATTGAAAATCTTACAGTATGCACTAAAGGAATAAAACAACAATTCCAAAAAAATAAAGGTAAGATCTAATCATGAATAATATTGAATTAATTAAAACTAGAAGCAGGGAAAATTTGAAAATGAATATAAAACATGAAACAAAGTAAGTGTTTCCACTCATTCCCTAGTTCCCTTTTCGTTTGAACAATTTCTTCCTATTTCAATATATATTTTACACTTTTTTTTACTTTCAGTTACTCACATCAGTTGTAATGGAATATTTTCATATGGGTGTCCAACTTATTTCATTTACTATTGTGGTCTCAAGGTCCATCCATTTAGCTATAAATGTTTCAAATTTATCCTTATTCATAGCTAAGCAATACTCTGTTAAAAAATCTTTTTATCTATTCATCAGTTAGTTAACATCTGGGTTTCTTCAAAGATTTAGTTATTAAAATCTGTGGTGCTATAAACATAGATGCACACATATCACTTGGTATAATGCTTTTAATTCTTTTGAGAAGAAACCAAGAATGGTAATAGTTCGCTCAAATGAAGCCTCTAGTCCTATAGTTTTGAGGATTCTTCACACTGATTTCCATAGCGGTTATGCATCTCTATGCTCCCACCAAAAGTGAAGAAGTGTATCTTTCTCCCCACAAGCCAGTCAACATTTGTTATTGGTTGATTTATTGATAACAACCTGTTATGATTTGCTCTAGATGTCCTCCCCCACAATAACCTCTGGCAGTTTTAGATGGAGCTTTTTGGAAGTGGATAAACCTAGAGTGTGTGATTGATTCATACTTCATGACAAGATTAAGGGAGCTGGGACTAAGGCTGGGTGAGTGCTGGGTCAGTTCACTGATGGGATTGGCATTGCTTAATCCTGGTTGACTGATGCAGTATAAAAAGGGAAGAAAATGGCCTCTCTCTGCTTTCTCTCTTCTGTAATTTTTTCTGTCTTCCACCACAATTAATTGTTGCCCCTCTTCCATGTGCCACTCTGGCTTGGAGCAAACCAATCACGGAATGAAACCTCCACAAACTGGGAGTGAAATTAACTTTCCTCCTTTACTTTGAGCATCAGGTAGGTACAGGTACTGGCAATGAGAGAAAAGTAACTAAGACATAGCTATTCTTTCTGGAATGGTATGAAATCTCAGGACTGTTTGAATTTTCATCACTAATAAATACTACTAATAAAGAATGAAAATTATAGTTATTATATGCAAATTTTAAGAACACAAACTAGTAAGGAACACTGTATATCTTTTAATGAGACCACTATTATTAAATTAAAAACATAAAAAATGGGCTGGACATTTAGCTCGGTGACATAAGCACCTGCATGGCAATGCTGCCTGGTCTTTACCGTCTGCATTTCTATCAGCATTCTGGTTTTTCTGAACCCTGGACATGTGTGTACACACACACACACACACACACACACACACACATATATATATATATATATAGCAAACAACTGTCAAATTACTTATTGTAGTAGGTAATACATATCATATCACTAATTATAAGACATCACATAGAAGATAGTATATACGTTTTTACATTTTTTACCATATTTTCTTAAAAAGTACAAAATTAGCTATATGAACACATGCAGTTATTGTTTAAATGATGTAATGACCACATGAGTACAGTTTGCAATTTTATTAACAACATCAGTGAGAAACTGAATATGGAACTTGATGTAAAAGATATTTGCAATCATGAGTAAATGGACATGAAATGGACCATTTTTTCTATCTATTATATACCACACCCTAAACAAATATCTTAATATAAGTATTATAGTGGAATATATTTCAATACTTTTATACATTTAATTAAAAATAAGATTGACTGTGAAAAATACAATAAAATCTGCTTATCTATAAGTGATTGAAAAATCACCTACACTCTGGATATTTTACTGACCATTGTGTTCAATCTAGATGGTAATACTGATGGGTAAAAATTCAATTTGATTATGGTCTTGGGTGATTTCCACAAAATTTATTCATCTCTATTCTTTCATGTTTCAAAGTAGTTTCATTAAGCATTTCAGTGCTTCAACTTTGAGTGCTTTATTACCATAACATTTTCTTCATGAAAATGAGATACAGCCTACCTCATTTAAAAACAGTTTATGACTTTAAATTATCTTTTCTTTCTCCAAATAGCTCAGGTGCTTTACTGTTTTGCTAAACATAGTGAATCAATGGTACTGGAAGATACAAAACGGAATCTTTTAAGATTGCAGAAAAAGGTCATAGGAGGTCAAAAACACTACTATATTTTTATTTACCTAACAATCCACATATTTTTGCAATGCTTTCCTTTAACTCGTCTTATTTTCTGGGAAGGCCATTTACTTTTCCTTTCTGGATATATATATATATATATATATATATATATATATATATATATATATTAAGACTCTCCTACCATTTTAAAAAAATTCTCAAAGCCCTAATCTTGGAAGAAAATCCTCACCTAAGCCTTCTCTTCCAGGTCAAGGTGGAAGCATGCCACTACTTTGGTTATTCAATTTACTCCATTCTTTATGTGTTTAATTTTTACAGGACTTTGAACTCTCACAAGGTAAGATTTATACCTTATAATCCACTCTGCACAGTATCTGGAAGATCTTAGGTATTAAATCAGTGCTTGAAATATAAACAAGCAGATTCGGGATGAACAAATAATATAATAAGCATGAATTTAATTTTTCAGAAAAAATTTCAAAGGAGTCTAATGTTGAGGCTATGGCATACTTACTATTGGGAGGCAATATTTTCCCTTAATTTTCCTTACACTATTTTATTTTATGGTTTTCCTACTATCTGTTTATTTATTTATCAGTTGTCAGATATTTATAATAGGCATTTTTTACATATGAGTAACATAAATGTGTACAAACTTTCATGAGAATGTATCTTTTCAGCACTCTTAAATACATACTTGTGAATGGAAATATCAAGTAATATGCTTAATCCATTTTTAAGTCTGCAAAAAATGATAAAAAGTGTTCATATCATTTTATGATCTCACCAGTAAAACATAAGCATTCCAATCTACTAACATCCTCATCAGCACTTTCTATTGTGTGTCATTTTTTGGTCTTCTCACTGCACATGCAGTGAATTGATTTCATCAAAATTAATTATGGTTTGATTTTCATTTTCCTAAAGACACATGATGTTCAGAATTATCTCATGTGCTCAATGGACATTTTTGTTTCTTCTCTAAAAATTTTGCCTTGTTTACTTTTCTTGTTGTTGAGTCAAAATACCCAAAGTTAGGGAAGTAAAGGATTATTTAGCTCACAGTGTGTGGAGGTTTCAGTGTATAATCCATTCTAATCTCCTGTTTCTTCTCAGCAATTAAGAGATCCTCTGCTCTGTCTTTGCAGCCCACAGCATTAATGGAGCTTTTTTCTAGCCAAACTCACCATGGTTTAAATCATTATGTTGGGCTCTTTGCTCCAGATATTTCTTAACAAATATCTGGCTAAAATCCCACAATAGTAGCCATGTCCTGGCCTCAACATTATACTCTCTTGAAATTTTTTCTGCCACATTAATTCCGCCAACTTTAATTTCACTCTCAGGCAAAGTATCTAGACAAAAGCCTAATGCAGACAAACTTTTCTGTCAAGCTGTAACACATGTGGTCTGGAATCCAATAATCAATGCAATCCTTGTTCCTAGCAGAGACCATCTTTACTGGCAGCATTTCTATCAGCATTTTGGTTTCTGAACCCTGGACAGACTATCTCATCAAGTAATACATTCCATCCATCTAATACGTTCTGTCTCTATTTTTCAGCCAACATCTCTGAATGCTTTGAAATTCTTCCACTTCCCATGAGCCAGTTCCAAAGGATCTTGAGCCACACAATCTATTAATGTCATCAACTACCTCACTTCTCTGTAATCGAATTCTTTCTTAGTGACTTTTCTCTCATTTCTGAGACAAAATACCTAATACCTATAGTTAAGGCAGGAAAGATTTGTTTAGCTCATAGTTTTAAGAAGTTTCAGATCATAATTGGCTGGCTCCATTACCAGGGTGGCAGCACAAAGGTGACACAGTTCATGGCAGACAAAATTAGCAAAGAAACGAAGCAGGAATGTTAAAAATTTTTTTCTGATGCTTTTTTTAAAAACTGTATCTAGGTTTCTGGGATCAGGGGATACCAAACCAATCAGTGCAGTGCTTTAGTAATCAGACAACTTTAATGCCCGCACACTATATCCAGCCATCTCTAAAAAAAGCTCCACCTATGACTGCATGAAGGTTTGGGGGAACATCTAGACAGAAGCCATAACAAATGACCATCCAAAGCTGCTAATGCTGCTAAATAATTGAACTCATTTTATTAATTCTAGTATTAAACTGTGGGTTCCTCTAGATTTTCTCCTTAAAAGGGCATCCCATCTCTAGATGCAATTTTATGTTTTCCTGTGCTGTACAAATTCAGTATGTTTTATTTTGGTTCTGTTTCATAGTTTTTCTTACAATTGCTTCCAGTGAGATGTTGAATGGGAGCGATCAGAGTGGGTATCTCTGTCCCATTACTTGTGGCTACAGCATGGAATAATTTATCACTGCTCATGAAATTAATTATGGATTTTTCATAAATGTCCATAATCTAGTTGTAAGAGATCTTTCATGTTCTTGACTTCTGAATGTATTTTTATTTTTATCAAGAAATTGATAGCTTCTTCCAGATGTTGATGTTTTTATTGTATTATGTGCATTGTTCTTCCGTTTTTAAATGTAGTGCTTCAAATGAAATGATTTTTATATATGACACAGTCTTGCGCTTTTAGGATAAATACAATTTGGCCACTGTGTATAAATCTTTTATCATGTTGCTTGGTTTGGATTGCTAGCTGCAGTGTTTTTCATAAAGAACACTTGTCTGTAGATTTTGTGATTGATTTTGTATGATTTGGGGATCTGCATTCACAGAATAAGATGGAAAGTGAGTCATTGCTATAAAGTTGAAATGTCTCAAAGCTTAATCTTTACACTCTTTAAGGAAACTCTAGCCAGGTATAGTGGCACATCCCTGTAATTCCAGCATTCTGAATGACTGATAATAGTAGGAATTGAAAGTCAAGCCTAAACTGGTAAATTTAGTGAATTGGTGAGATGGTGGCTCAAACTTTGTAAAACTTTCTGGAATGGAACTCAGTTTGAAGGTCCTCAGTTCCATCTCCAGTACCACAAAAAGGAAAAAGAAACAAAGAAAATTCTCATGAACTGTTCAAAGCTCTGATACAATTTTCAGATATCCAAAAAGTTGATTTTGACCATTCTTCCACATTCTTTTGGAAAAAAATGTTTTGAAAAACCAGTCATATTTTTAGGCAAATCATTATTACATCTTTCTTTCATGAAGTATTATATAATAGTGAGAATCACAAACACACCAGATATGTTTAATAATGAATGGCAAACAGTATATATTTATTTCATATATAGTTCCCATCACAAAAAGCACAAGCAATATATGAAAATATTTACTATTGGCATAATACACTTAAGTAAAATAGTAAATATTATAGGAAATAAATGAAATGGGAAATAAATGAATACAACATTTGATGGAATGTTGTAAGAAACTTTATTTTAAAAGACGATAACTTTTACAAAAATCATATTTACTGGTTGAATCAAGATTAGGATTCTGTTTCAAATTTTCCTAGTTTCTCCATTTAATGATGAGGGTTCATTTTTACTAAAGATATGATAAGGAATTTTAGATATTTATATATGTAATTGTACAGCAATTTACTTAAAATGGATTCATTTCACATACTGTAATTTTTTTAAAAAGTCAACCAACAGCAAATAGTGATTTTTAAAATTTGCTTTCATGTAAAATGATTACACTACTATTAATTTAACAATCATGAATATGCTTGATTAATTATTCTTGCAATCTAGAGTTTACTCCACTTAATACTTTCGCTATTGTTTATTGGAAAATTGTTAAATAAATGATAAAAATTTTACTGAATTTTAATCTCACAATGTCTCGATAAAACATTTTGATCCTTAAATATGCATGTCATACCATAATCTGAGTATTTTAAAAGTGAACAGATTATATGTGGAGTCAGAATTTTCTCACTGAAAAGATTGAGAGGAGGAAAAATGGATGAAAACAGGAATGAAGTTGTGCTACGTACATGGACCACCTCCTCACAGGAAATGCAAACATCAAGCACTCCATATATATACTAATAACAGTAAAAATTTTAAAAACAGAATGCCCTTTTATGGTCACAAATGGGCTTTAAATTTTATTAATTTATTTACAATATTTGAAAAAAAGTTGGCTTTTTCTCACTGTTGGTATCAAGTCAGTAAATAGACATCCAATTTAAAAATTAGAATTATATTTTTTCTAGTTATTGACAGTCCTAGCTCTTCATATCAAAGTCAAAATCAGTTTTCCAAA
The DNA here is from genome assembly GCF_034190915.1 of Cavia porcellus. NCBI lineage: Eukaryota > Metazoa > Chordata > Mammalia > Rodentia > Caviidae > Cavia > Cavia porcellus. Next base: position 227,016,983 of record NW_026947484.1, on the reverse strand, counting down.
GGTTTCACTCACCACTTCATTGTAGGAGGTCCCTGGGTACATGGAATGGGTTGGGAGTTATTAGTGACAAGGAACCAGAATAAATTGTATGTAGGAGAATCTACTCAACATAAGCTACATGTAACATAAGATACATTATGTATTGAATCTGAATGAAATAAATATTTCAATACATTTTAAAACGTACTATTAAAAGAGAACAAAATGTAAGGGTCTTCAGAAGGAACAAAAGTGAGAAAGAAGGATTCCAAAATAGAACCCAGCTTCTAAATAGTTGCCAAGGGAGGAATAATGACCTGTTTGTCAGATTTAAGTTACCCAGATGGATATAAAGAGGCACAGTAAATGCTTCGAGACTGTAGGTTCTGAAATGAGAATGCTTGCTCATCATTAGAGGTACATTTCAAATGTTATTTCCCTTTTATTTAGTGTATGTTGTGGCTTTTGTTTTTTGGACTGGAGAGCAAACTCACAATCTTGCACCTACCAGGCAAGGTTGGGTCACTGAGCTAAATCTCTGGCCCTTATTTAGTGTATGTTAATTATAAAAATGATGCATTAGTGGTGAAATTGGAATACATATATACATAAATTGTACTTTGACCATATTCACCCTCCATTACCTTCTCTTACCCTGCCCTTCCCCATCACTGTGATTTCCTCCTTTTCTTAATATTCCCCCTTTTACTCTTATGTCATTTCTTTTTTCTGTTTCACATATGAATGATTGTTTTTCTCAATCTAGCTTACTTTGCTTAACATGACGATCTCTGGTCTTGTCCATTTTCCTGCAGATGGTATGCTTTCATTCTAACTTTAGGTCTGAATAATATCTTATTCTGTATGTACAATATTTTCTTTGTATATTTACCCATTGGTGGTGACCTAGTCTGATTCTACAACTAGACTATTGTGGATTGTATTACAATAGACACGAATATGCAAGCGTCTTTATTACTTTCCTGCTTGCTGACCACAATTGCAGATATCCACCAAATAGAGGAACAAAGATTTCTTTGGGCTCACATTTATAGTATAGGGTCAGCTAGCCCCTTCCAACACCAATCCAGCTGCACGGATCCAATTGTCCATTAACTTTCCGTAAATCCTGCCTACGATCACTGAGGGTTCAGGGGACCTCTAGACATAAACCACAACAGCAGCTAAAGACCAGGCTCAGGAGGTTTCTGCTAGGGAGGAGGATTACACTGATTGTTTAACTCCAGAATATGCGTGTTATCCTTTGGTAGAAAGTTTGTCTGCATTTTGCTTGTGCCCAGAGACTTTGTTTGAGACTAAGATTAAGGGCAGTGAAATTAATCTACCAGGATAAATTTCTTTGAAATCTAATGTTGAGGCTGTGGCATGACTACTATTGAGGATTTTAATCAGATCTATGTTGACAATCAAGAGCAAATATTCCAGCACAATGATCTAAAACATTGGGAGTTTGTCCAGAAAGGAAGTAAAGCTGTGGACTGCAAAAACAAAGCAGAAAGAATCTTAATTGCTTAAAAAGAACAAGAGAACAAATGATATGGTCTAAGGTTATCACAGGAAACACTCTATACATTTTGCAGCCTCAATATCACAAATGTGATAGATTTTACTTTGGGAAGAGAGCTCCAGAGCACCATGTTACAGAATGATAGTGCCAAGGGAAGTTGTTCCTTGGGATTTGGCTTCTAATCACTGGATCCCTATGGCAAAGAAAGAAAGCATTCTGGTTACTTCACCTGGTGGCAGACCTTAGCATCAACCACATGATGCTGCTTTTAGGTGTGCACAGAATGCAAGAGTTGTGGGTTTGGGAAGGCTTCTACCTAGATTTTAGAATCAAATAGGCCAGTGTGCCCCTAAGAGGGCAACATGTAATGCTGTGTGTGTGAAAGTGAAGGATCAGTGAAGACACTAGAAGTTTGCAGAAACCAGGAATATGGATCATCTGAGGAAAACTGCAAGGAGAGGTAAATATTTTCCCAAGAGAGAAATCATGGGAGCGATAACTGGTGCTAGTGTTGTGGTGGTGGAATGAGCCAATCCTTTTTGAGTTCACATCTTGCTGCCAATTGCCGTGGGTGCTGGATTTAGAACTGAAGGACTTAATGTTTGTCCTTCTGGACTTTGGAGATGGGCTTTGGTCTCATTCTTTTGTATCCCTCTGTTTGTAACTTTTTTAATGAAAATGCCAATCTCACATCATTTTATCTTGGAGGTGATTAATTTTCTTTTCCTTTGTACAGAGGTTTTCAGCCAAGTTTGCCTTACATTTAAGTGAAAACTTTGCACTTGGAGTTTTAAGCAAAACTTAAATTGTTAGGACGTTAGCAACTCTTGGAGTTGGACTAAATTCTCATTTGCATAAAGGGATGTGCCTGAATCTTTGGGAGGCCAAAGTTGGAAGGTTAAGGCTTGTCACTCCAAAGCATCATTCCTGCACAGATGGGGCTTTTGCAAAAATGAATGTATCTAGAATGCACGATGCTGAAACTTATTCATGGTGGAACACTAAGCTCGGGAGCACTAAGGTTAAGGGTCTAAGTGCTGTCCATCCTAAGTAGTTTGGATAAAATAAAAAGGGCAAATATACACTAGTAAAGTCCCTTGTGGTTTTTGCTACCTTGTAGGTATGGTGAACTGTTCTCTGTGAGGCCCCTCTGCCAGCCCGCCCTGAGTTGGAGACAGCCAATTACAGACTGAGGACTCTACAAACTGTGAGCTAAATAAACCTCTCCTCCTTTAAATTTTGGAGTTAGAAAGTTTGCCTCAGCAATGAAAGAAAAGTAACTATGACAGGGTTAGAATTTATTATACAAATGATGAAATGTATCTGATTCTAAATGCTCAATAGACATTAACATGTTTAATTTTCACAACAATCTTTTGATCATGGTATGTGTTATAATTCTATTCCAGCAGGAGTTCATTAAATGCCTAAATTGCATAACTAATAAGAACTGGATATTAATCCTCAGCAGAATAAGTGTGTTTGGCCGTCTTCACTGGTAGAGAGAAAAATACAATTGGAGCAGAGAATTAAATAGCCAACTGTTAAAAGAAAACACACTACTGCAATAAACTATAGTACTACTCATATCTTCCAATATTCCCAACTCTCAGTCACAAGATGGATAACTTGCACCTTAGCTAAGAGTTGGAATTTAACAAAGAGTTGGAATTTAACAACTTATTAAATCCAGCTTCCTTCTCAGGGTGAAAAAGTAGAATTTTAAACTCTCCAAAGTTAGAAATCTTGCAGGGTTTTATAGAGAATTGTCAAACTAGGTAATTTCCACATCAATGATGGAGAGGTTTCTGGAGTACAAGGAATCAGGACCAGAATCCACACAATCACAAATCATCTTGAGGTTTCTGAACTCCTGTAATTCCCCTATCTGAATGATTCTCACTTCATTTACATATAGGGGAAATAAAGATTTTTCAATGTCAAGATCAAACTGGAATATTGAAAGATTTCCCTTGTAGCTTTTTGAGGATTGTGGATGAAATAAAGGAGTAATAAGATGTATGGAAGATAAAAATGAAAATGCAGATTCCACAATGAACCTCAGTGCTGTAACACAGAGCACGCTTTCTATATTTCAGAGCCAAAGAAATTCTGGCAAGCAAATTAACTTCTGTATTATTCCCATCAAGTGATGGTAAATGAGTAACTAGCTGTTTTTTGCCAAAACTGGCAATCCTACTCTGGCCCTGAGAGATAATAAACCATCTTGAACTACTCAGCCATTTCCATTGTTTTACAATAAACAATGTACATTAATGTATTATCATTTGTGAAGGAGGTGATTCCAATTTTACCACTCTGGCAAATGTAAAAATGCATAGAAGAAAATCATTGCCCCATTTAGGTGTAAAAGCCATTAACTCTGTTGTCCACATTTAAGACACAGACCAGCTGGCTTACAAAACACGACATTTAGGACACATGCAGTGAGATTAGCTCTGCTTGTAGGCTATGTGATTATTTTGTTTATTCATTTTAATAATCCCATAAAGGAGAATGCAATTTGATATGCAGAGTATAGGCCAGGAAAGGGGGATTAAAAGTGGTCAATATGCTGTTTTTTAGAATCAAAACATGAAGCTGGTGAATGCAAGATAAGCTAGGATGTGTTAGAGGCCTACCCTGTGTTCCATGGCAACAGGAATGAAGCAGATCTCAAAGTGACCAGCTTAGTCAGTATCTTTTGAAGCTCTAAGTTGGTCCATGCAGTGACTTGACTTTGATTAGGAAAAAATCTGTGATCACACTTTTGTGTATGCTTAACTCTGGATGTTCTTATTTTAAGTCAAAACACAGAACAAGAGACTTAGGCTATAAAGATTTTGGAAGTTATTGAATTCAAACTTCAACCCCAGGGCAGAAATCTCCTACCAGAACAATTCTGATTGATGTTTTCCTTTCTCTGGTTGAGTAATGTTATTGATGGGTCAGCTTTACTTTGGGGTATAAAGTTCAGTAGTTTGAATTCTTAACTAGATCATATTTTATATTCAATTGAAATTCAGCTCACTGAAACATTCATTTGATCATTCTAATTGTTTCTCAGCATTCCATATTAATTTTAATTGTCTTTACTTTATATATTCTTACACTGAGTGCATCAAACTTACCAAGTTTTTTGATATTTCTCAGAAAACAATTGAACAAGAAAATTAGAAGTATTATGCAGTAACAAACACAGTGAGACATGGCTTATTATTGTTCTGACAGCATAATGGTGTTACTGACTTTAAAAGTTTCATAAAAAATAATAAAATGCACCAGTGGTATAATAACGTTTAATCACATGGTCCTTGCTTATATAGCTTATTCATTTCTCTCTGCTCTAGATACACTCTAAATGTTCAATCTTTCTTAAGAAGTGGTTTAGAAAAAAACTGATACTGCAGTGTGAAAGTACCATCTTCTATCTAAGCTGCAGACTATAAGCTGTTTTATTGCCATAGTCTAAGATACTTTTCTTTTATAGTAAAACCTGCAAGACTTTTCTCACATGGACCTTTATACAATAGATTTCTATTGCCAAGCATACCTAATACCACATCTTAAAATAAAGCCTTAGCTAATTATTATTGTCTGTGTTTAACCTTGTGCTGTTACCTTATGCCAAAATGCAGCCAACAACTTATCATTGTTTAATACTATTATTTGAATTATATACTGCCTTTTTAATGAACAGAATTATATCCCATGACAGTTTCTATTTTAGAATTACGGATCTGTCTTCACAACACTCACAACATTCATCTTTTATGTATTTTTGAGATGTTTCTCTTTGAATTCAGTTGAACAAAATTAGAATTATTATGTAGTAACAACCACATTAAGGCATAGCTTATTAGTGAAGGGATATAGAGTAATGTACATTTGAAGATTTAAATATAGCACTATCTCTCCACCTTGAACAGATACCCAGATACACAGATACAAATCATTCATAACAAGCCAATGGAAATAAATATGATAACAACAATAAAGATGCATGCGGTAGTAAAACCATTATCTCTTCTGTTTCAAAAAACTGATTTGGAAGGATTATTTAATATCTTACTTTCTATTGTTCCATATCCATAGGATTAATCAAGGCTAAAAACATTATTCTTATTTTATAAGTAAAAACTGAGTTGTAAAATATTGAAATATCCAAAGGTATCCAGAGCAGTAGAGCTGGCATGAAGAAACATGCACTTTGTAACTAACAGCCTTCAAATGGATTATAGCACAATCAAAATTTAAATGTCTGTGCTGTATACATGCCTACAAATAAAATCACTGCCTCTGACTTTCTTATTATTAACATATTCATGTTATTGACTAGTAACAAAAAATACTCCATAGAAACCACTAATTAAAGATAATACTAATGTTATATTCAGTGCATTTGACTATGATGGATTGTACAGAAGTGTAAAAAAATGGGCAGTATATGCAAAAGTTAATATGTGTAAATTCTCAGTTTTAAGTTGGCTTACATTGTATAAACCATAATGAACTTTACATTTCTTGGCACAATTTTTATTTAATAACAATTAACCATTCTTTAAATAAAACTAGGTGAATATTTCAACATACTACAAAAAAATCTAACTAAAATCAAAGCACTTTAATTTCATTTTTTTGCTCTTTTCTAATTAATGGACTGTAAACTTGGCTTCCAATAAAATTAGAGACTTGATTTGACCATTAATTTTATAAGCATTTGGTAGCATACTGATTGTTAAATCTAGAGGCTCACAATTGATATTCCATTTAATAAACTAGCAGAGCAGGAATATTTATTTTAAATTTAAGGTTTAATTTAAAATAAGACTGGAGTGACAGGCAAGGGAAACAAGGATGTAGAAATTTTGTGTTTGTTGTTTCAGAACAGCTGCCTCTAATTTTAACTAATCTTTGTTAATGTCAAATCAAAAGGCAGAACTTCTTTTAGGCTTTGCTTACCTGATTCTCTTAGGAAATCACTATGTATTTCCTCATTGTGAGCTGGAATCTAGTTTAGATCTATTTTTAAGATGGCAGTGATGAGAAATTAACATAATTCTTATTTTACAAATTGAAATGCATTCATTTATTCATTAAATAATGTTTGGTGAACATCTACTATGTGTTAGCCTCTGTATCAGCTTTGAGGGGTTAGACAGTATCCCATCAGAGGAAAACTGAAGTGTAACAGATTTAACCTCTTAAGATTCCAATAGACCATATGAATTTTCAATTCACTGACCAAATATCACTTTGGTTAGTTTAAAAAAAAGTTCTTTTAGGTAACCTGAATGTTGTAAAGACGCCTGTTCCCATAGATTATCATCTTGATGCTTTTGAAGTACTAATGCCTATTAATATAAAGCTTTTCTTAAGATTTCTAAAGAGAAACTAAGATAAATATATCAAGGTAACATATAAACTTAGGAAAAGAAATACTATACTAGTTCTCAGTCAAACTGTTATGAGTGAGGCTTAGTGTGCCTTGAAAGACACTTGAAAATTTCACAAATTCCTCAATTGGTTGTCCTGTAATTATGGGGCCATAAATGCAGTGTTGTTTTGGTGCCAGAGTCATCTTCAGCACTTTCATCAAAGCTGAAGTGGTAAATACATGAAGGCAAAAAGTGATATACCTCATTTAACAAGGTTAGCAGATACTAGGTGAGAAATCCAAAGCACAGAATATGGAGCACAGCAAACATAAACTCCCAATCACATTCTGCTGTACATAAGCAATGTGAGGGTAGAGGTTTTATTTACGCTCTACTAGTTTCAATTTTCAGTAATAACAAATTATAAAGTTTCATTGTTCAAAAGACATGATAAACAAGTACATAGAAATAATTGGATTATCTGCATCTGCTATTAAAATATTATCAATATTTTGATATCCTCTTGCTTCTATTCTAATCTCTATGCTTTCTCACTAATGCATATGTCATTTTAAATTTATCTGGGACCAGAAATAACCTATTCTACATAGCACATAAAAACAATGTGAATTTTTTTAATACAGAGTAAAACTGGTGAAAAAGATTTACATTCTATTTTGAATATTTTTTTACTTAACATACTTCTAAAGAAGTTAGATAAAAGTTAAGATAGTCTGAACCATATAATAAGCTTACATAGTACTTTTGAGCTTCAGATACTACGGAAGGAAAAGATATGACATGAATTTATTTTCAGACATTTGAAGTGCTAGAATATTCATACTTGATCATAAGCTTTCTAGGACATAATTTCAATCCGAATGGCAAACATGACTCATTAAATAAAGTCTGAACCCCCGAAAAATTTTAGGAATTTGTCAATCAAAAATCCCCTCATAAAGTTAAATGATTTCCTTGAGTACAAAAGAAATTTGTAACAAGAGCTTCTACTTAAGAGACACTGATTAGCACGATGGATAATGTATGACTTAATAAAAGAACTGCTATTCAAATGTAGGCATCTACCATTGACTCTTTATCAAGGGGAATATCCTTATTAAATTTTAGCTCAGTGAGAGGCTAACATAATTATGCCTCAGGTTCTGTTGCAGTCTGATGATCAAAATTAATAGAAGAACAGTGACTTAGGGAGGACCTAACGGGCATGCATCTCCCCGTCCACCTATGCTTTCTCTCAAATACATATGTCTTAAGCAAGCATTTTACAGGTATCAAATTACAGTAAATTAGTGATTGAATTCTTTAACAGGTACCTGTGGTGCTGCTAATCTGTTGTGCTGGTTAAAGTTTGATCCATGCACTTTAATCATTTCTGTCATGTGCAGTGCCATATGCATACACAGAAAAATAAAACACAAAGGAGTTGAATTTTCTCATGTGGTTGTGGTAAAGCAGAATAAAAACGGATGATCACTGTCCCAAGGTCGAATAATTAAACTGTGATTCCTCTCTACCTGTCTCAGTTCTGCCCTCAGGGAGATCCATGAAGCTCAGTCCCTGCAGCAGTCTGTATATGACCCTGCTGACCCATAAAATCACCATTGTTAGAAATGGTTATCATGTTCTTTTTGATACTCTCTGCCAAGTCCTCAGTAGAATCCTGTCTTTTTTAGGTTTTACATAATAAAGACACCCATATCCATTAGGCTGCAGACTGGCACCTGATTCAGTGTCCCATTCTTCCCACTATGCTCTCTGAACGCCCTGCCTGTTATCTGTAGAATCTCCTTTGCTCCTATCCTCCACTTCTCCTTTGCTCTAGGTTAATGTGCATGTTCACTGAAAATACAGCATCCCCATTAGTTCCCTGACAATGCGAGTTGTGCTTTCTGAGTGACACATCTACACTGCGCTCTGAATCAAGAAGAGTCTTGCTCATTTCTCAGCGCTTGCTCTGCCAAATGGAACACAAAGAAGACGTCAAGTGTTTGCCACAGGACAGCTCATCTGTGCTTCTCAGACGTCGTCATCACCTTCCCTGGGCCTGTGCTCTTTCCTGAAGATACACTGCATTGAATTTGCTTCCCTTTCTTCACTCTGAAATTTTTCACTATTCTTTACATTTTGAAGGAATGTATCAATCTCCCCTCGCCTGCTCACCCTTGTGCTCCACACTCTATGCTACCAGTGATTTTACTTTCCCTCTCGTTTTAAGTGTTCAGATGCCCTTTACCAGTCAGTATCTTTTCCAGCTTTATTTGAACCTCACGATACTGATTTCAAGAGTCCTACTTTATAACACGACCTAACTTACTATTCTCGTATCATGAGCCCCAGTCCTACCGATATTTCATATTCACTCACCCCACCAGCTTAGCACACTCCACAGTTCTCACGCCCTCACTTTCACCTGTTCTGCTTCATTTCCATGATTTATCTCTGCACTAATCCAGATTCACACAATTCAACTATTAATCCACCTGTGGTTTCCCTGGGTGGGAAGGGTGATTATACAATCCCAGAGCCTTTGCTGCCCAAGAACTGGGATTGTGGAGCACAGGAAAGCTGGACTTCTGCTGACATGTCCCCAGATCTCTTTCTACCTGAACAGGCTCAAGACCTCTGTTGTATTCTGTATTGCTTGCCCCTCTCTTACAGATTTACAAACTAAAGTCCTCATCCCTAGCATACCAGAAAGCTGCTTGCACTTAGAGATAGGTCTTTAAAGTAGTAATTAAAATGAAATAAGATTATTAGAGCAAGTTGTAATCCAAAATGAGCATAAATTTTAACTTAGGAAAAAAAAAAAAAAGAGGACACAGAAGGCACTTATTACCAGCCAAAGAAAGAAATCGCACAAGAAACCAACCCTGCCAGTTCCTTCATCTCAGACTTCTTGCCTCCAAAAATATGAGAATATAAATTTGTTTTAAGCCACCATCTGTGGTACATTATTGTAGCTACGCTAATAAATGAACATACCTTCCAAGGCAGATGGAGGTGCACTCAGATTACAATAGCCGTGACACAGTGAGAAGCAAACGGTGGACCTGGAGTGACAGCTCTCAGACATTGTACCTTCCCTGCACATGTTGCATCTTTCTTTTTACATGACAGTCCCTGCATTATTCCACTTATAGCACCACATTATATATTGTTTTCTATGAATGTGGTTACATATTTCAAATTTTCATGGTGCAGTTTTTTCCCCTGAAAGATTCTACTATTGCCAATTTATTTTCCCATTGACTATAACAGAAGGAAAATAAAATATCATTATCCTATGTAGAGAATGCAATTTTGAGTAGGAATAATCATACAAATGACAAAACAACAATAACAACAAAAGCTTTGTCTCTCCCTTGAACCCATTAAGATTTGCCAGTAAGCTTCTGTTTTCCTCTGATGCCTGAGAGCTACCACCACTCAGTCCATCAGCCAAGGCAAAACTGGTGAAACCCCTCTCCCCAGGGGCCTGTGACATTAACTTCGGGGTATCTTGTGCAATCAATATTCAGTCTCACAAAGCACCAAGTGCCAACATGCGATTGACTTTATTTCACATCATTCTATTTATTTTCTTTTCAGATGACATGGTCACCAAGGAAATGCTGAGCACATGTTGCTTTTGTGCTCCCAGATGAATTATCTTTTTGTGGAGTTTAATTCCTGACTCTCAATTTAATTCTATTTTGGCAGCTGATGCCTCTATTAGCCTTGGTGCACTGAGATTCCGTTTCTCCCTTGGCCATAGCCTGCTGAGGAGCTGTTCTTTGAACACTTACAAGAAAAGCTCTGTGCTTTCTTGACACAGGTTCTTGTTTCAAGTACTACTGCTAGTGATCATGCACTCAAAAACATTCTGAGAGGTTTCTCTAATGAACCAAAGGTGACTGCCAATTACATGTACATCCAGGGATACAAATTATAAGAAAATCATTCATTTCTTATACAATTTCAACTTTATATAACAATAAAGGATTCTTGGAAGAATTGATAAGCACTTTAAAAATTAATTGTTTATTGGTACATTTTGATACATATTGCTCACATTCATCATAGAGAAATTGTACCTATACTTTACATACTTTGATTCTTTTTTCCCATTCTCCTATTCTCCTTTCAACCCTCTTTGTCTCCTTATTTTCAAAAGCTGTGTTTACATTTTCCCGTCTTTTCTCACATTTTTATTTTCCATTCCTTTCTCTCTCCTGTTCCTCTCCCTAATTTCCCTTCCTATTTGAGTACTTACTATTTCACACTATCTATTATACATTTTGATGCTTATTTACACTTTTGGTTTCTCACATCATAGAAACAACACAATATTTTCACATGTGTATTATGTTTATTTCATAAGAATATGGTCTCAAGTCGTAAACATCTACCTAAAATGTCTCACATTTATCCTTCTTTATGGACGCATAGTACTTTATTGTATAAATATCCACATTTTATTTATTCATACATTGGTTCACAAGCATTTAAATGATTCCAAGATTTAGTTATTGCAAACTGTTAAGCTATAGAAAAAGTATACATATATTGCTGTGGTGTGACGCTTTTATTTCTTTTGGGCAAATGCTAAGAAAAGGAATAGGGGCATTAAAAGGAACCTGTAGTTTTAATTCTGAGGACTCTTTATACTGTTTTCCACGGTGGTTGTACCAGTCCACACTAACAAACAGTGGAAAAGGTTCTTTCATCTCCACAGCCCCTCAAGTATTTGTTCTTGATTGATTTCTTGATAATTGTCATTTTTTTGACAATAGAAATTTAAGATTTTTTAAAATTTGAATCCCATAAATGACCAGTGATGTTGAACATTTTTTTCCTATATTTATTTACCACTTCTGCTTCATCTTTTGAGACTGTGTATTCCTTTAAAATGCCAAAATTTTTGTTTTTGGTCTTTAAATTTGGAGGCTCTGATTTTTTTTTCTTAGTTCTTTATGTATTTTTGATGTTAGTCTTTTGTCTGCAGGACAGCTGGCAAAAGTTTTTTTCTACTCTGGATTATATCTTCACTCTGTTGTTGACTTCCTTTGCTGTGCAAAAAATTTTTATAAAGATGAGATTCCAGTTGTTGATTCTTTGTAGTATTTCTTGTGCAATCAGGGTTTTTTCATAAAATATTGGCCTGCGCCAGTAACTTCAAGTGTTCTACCCTATTATCTTTTCCAGGAGATTTAACATTTCTGCTTTAATATTTAGATCTTTGATCTGTTTTGATATTAGTTTCATGCATGGTTTGAAACAAGGCTCTAATTTTAGTCATCAGAATGTGAAAAGTCAATTTTTTTCAGTGCCATCAATTAGAGGCTCTTTCTTGCAGTGATCATGTTTGGCACCTTTGTGAAAGACATCAGTGAGTGTGTTTGGAGTTGCTTCTGCATTCTGCATTTTCTAATTCATCTCGACTCTCAGGAACTTTTTTCTCCCAGTATCACTATGTTATTTTCTCACAGTAACTTTGTAGTACAATTCAAGTCAGGGATTGTGATGCCTCCTGTCTTCCCTTTGGTATCCAAAATGGTTTTTGCTATTCTAGATCTGTTTAGGATTACTTTCTTTAATTCTTTGAGATATGCCATTGATATTTTCATAGGAAGGGCATTAAAATTTGTGTAACAATTTCTAGAGTATGGTCACTTTCACTATGTTAGTGCTTCCTATCCAAGACCAAGGGTTATCTTTCCATTTTCTAATGTCCTCTTCAATATAGTTTTTCAGAATACTCAGTTTTCAATGCAAAGATTTTTGCTATCATTATAAACTTGATTTCAACGTATTTCGTTTTTTTCCAATGCTGTTTTGAAAAAAGTGTTTTCCCTAATTTACCTCTCAGTGAATTTGTTATTTCTGTTTAGGAATGCTATTAATTTCTGAATGTTGATGTTGCATCCAGCTATGTGACTGAATTGGATTATTAAATCTAGAAGTCTTTTGGTGGAATTTTTGGGATCTTATACATAGAGTATCATTTCTTCCTTATTTATCTTTATTCCTTTTATTTCTCTCTCTTGTCTAATTTCTCTGGCTAATGTCTCCAGAACTGTATTGTGTTATTTAATTTCCATGTGTTTGTGAAGTTTTTGTGGTTTCTTTTAACATTTATTTCCAAATTATTACACTATGTTCTGGTAACATTCATGGATATTTTCCATGTTTTATGAACTAGGATGTGGTCTACTTTGGAGAACATCCCATGAGCAGCTGAGAAAAATGTGTTCTGATACGGTAGGGTGGAACACTCCAAAGACATCTACTAAGTCTTTTTGTTCAAAGCTTTGGTTCAGTTTTGATGTTTATTCATTGAATTTTTTGTCTAGTTGACCTGTCTATTTGAGAGAATAGCGGTGATGTACCTTACTACCATTGTGTTGCTGATTATTTTTTTTTCATGTTGGTTAATATTTGTTTACATTGTTGGGTGTACCAGTATTGGTGCATACGTATTTATGATTGTTATCTCTTCCTTTTGGAGCTTTTCCTTAACAAGTAAGTGGTAACATTTTGGTTTCTTTTTATCAGTCTTGGCTTGAAGTTCACTTTTTCTGCACAAAGAATACATACCCTTGTTTTTTTTTTCCATGTCCCTGTTGCATGATGTATTGTTTTCTATACTTTGACTTTCAGTTTATGAATTTCTTTTTTAGTTAAATGTGTCTCTTTTAAGCAGAATGTTGTTGGATCTTATTTCTTAAAGGGTTTTTAAGTCTGTTTATTTTGACTGGAGAACTCAGATCACTTACATCAGTGGTTATAACTGATACATATTGGCATGCATTTGTTAAATCATTTTCCTTCTGTTGATTTCCTGGCTTTCCTTTCTCTTCAATTGATTGCCTTGCTTGGTGGATTACTTTTATTGTATTAGAAATGTAGTCTTTGTTATCTCATTCTAAAATATTTTTTCAGGATATTTTTCAAAGGTGGTTTCAGTGATCATGAATTTTTTCACTTGTTTTTTGTCACCAGAGCATGTTATTTTTCCTAATTCTGTGGAAATTTTTCATGGTACAGCAATGTAGATTAAAATTTATTATCTTTCAGGACCTGAAATATTTCAGTCCAAGCTCTCCTTCACTTGAGGGTTTATGTTGAGAAGGCTGGTGTGATTCTAATAACCTTTCGTTTATAGGCAATTTGTCTCTTTTCTCTAACAGTATTTTTACATTTGTTTATTTATGCTGAATTTCTTAAAGCTTAAATATTCTATTCCTTGTATATTTATTCTCATCATTGTTAATTGGAGTTCTATGCGAATCATTTATCTGTATGTCAAATTCTTATTCCAAGCTCTGTAAACTTCCTGTTATTATTTTTGTGAACAGTTTTTCCATTGTCTCCTACCACTTCTTTGACTCTGATGAATTTTGTTTTGCTCTTTGCATCATCTTACAGCTGTTGGATTGATCTTTTCATGGCAATTTGTTATTTTTAAAAGATCCTTTTTTGTGTGTGTATGATTACCTAGATCTTGTCTTCTATATCCGATATTGCATCTTCACTATTATTAATTCAGATTTGAAAACTGTAATGAATTTTTAAAAATCTGTTTCATGGATTCCATATCTTTTCTATGTTCCATATTCATCATTTCAATCATTTTTCCTTGACTCATAAAGTTTGTTATTTATGTCTATTCTGTATTCACTGAGCAAATCCTTCATTATGATTGTCACCTCCTTTGTCATCTGAGAGATTGTTTCTGAGCTCATTTCCTTTATAACCTTATTCATTGATTTTTGTTGTTTATTTGTTTTTCTACCATTTCAGTGAGTGACTTCTGATTTCCTCAATCTCTTTGCTCCCTAGACTTGTTCTGGAAGGGAAGGAGGTCTGAGGTTGCATTTTGCCTCTGTGTTGTCATTTTCTTTTATCCTTAATGTAAACTTCAATTTGTTTGCTAGGTCCATGACTGTAAATTGCATGTGCCATTCCAAGGATTCCCTACGAAATATTCTTTCCTCAGAGATATGTTCTAAGTGAAACTTTCCTGATCTTTATGTTTTTGCTGTTTCTACCTTGCCAGTTTATTAGGGATGAGAATTTTCTATCCATTTGGCTCAACACCCACATCTTCAGTACTGGACTACAGTGATGATTATGACCCCAGACAACCACAGTGTTGTCGTGCATGGGGGAAAACTGATTACAACAAGTATAGATCTCTGGCTAAAATAGTACATTTAATTATAACAAATACATCAATTGTAGCCTAGAAACTGACAAACTGTGGTAAATATTAATTTGGTAACTTTAACCATATTAGCAAAATCTGCAATTATATAAGAAAATCCAACATAAACCAGGAACTTTTATCTGATGAGTTTATCTATAAATAGAGTGGTTTTCCCTTGGGGGGTGTAAATTTAAGAGAAATAGGAAAAAACTAGAGGAAAAAATGGAGAGAATTATAGTAGAAGTAGGGCTGAAAGGTAGCAGATGAGCACTAAAGTTTTCAGAAGGTGAAGAAGAGGACAGGAAAGAAAGAACGAAGGCAAAAGCAAAAGGATATCAAAGCAAACCTGAAATACTAAAGACAACGTTCACGCACATGAAAATCTCAGAATATCAAGAAAAAAGTTGGGCAATGAGAGAAAAGCAAATAAACAAAACAAAACATAAACAAACTAAACAACTAAAAAAGAAAGTTATAGAAACCAGGAAAGATAAAACAAAGTACAAAACCAAACAAAACACAAATACAAAATTCTTCAGGTGCCCCACATTTTGACAGTCATGTCCTAATCAGAGCCCAGATTTGTGCTGGGTAGCTCCCCAAACCTATAGTAGGATTAGTACTGGGTGCAAGGTTGATCTTAGCCACTGGATGCAAGGGCTGATACCTGAGTCTTCAGTCAGCAGTTTTCTGGGTGTCCTTTGGTCTCTTTATTTTGTTTTGCTCTGTTTCTCTCTCCCTTTTGCTTGGTACAAGGCTCAGACTGAGACAGCACAAAGCTGCTTCCAGCCTCGTGTGCAGTTGGCTCCTTCCAGTTTTTGTACAGCCTCCTCTGTTTCTCTCCTGCTGGCATGTCTCTCTCTTCTCAGGTTGCTGGGAACAGGTCAGCAGGAGGGCTTTTGGGTGACTCACTGCCCCCGTTACCTCTGTGGTGAATGCCCAAGGCCACTTACATACCCCTTCTCTCCCCTCTTTGGAGCAGGGAGGGTCCACTTATTACTCCACTGAGCATAAGACTGCTTAAAGTCCATGTCAAGTCCCTCGGTCATCACACCTCTCAGGCAGGGAAGGATTGTGCTGCTTGACTCATTGTCTTTACTTTTGCCACTGAGTTCTCTACCTTGTTATTGCTGGAGGTGCCAGTTAGCCACTATGGTTCATGACACAAACTAAAACAAAATGAAGAGCTGGTCCATTGGGGAGGGAGCTACTTCCTATTTCCTCATCCTGGTGTGTGTGGAAAGATCTGCATCTTCTGTTTGGAGGAAGACAAAAGGGGCAAAGGGCCTTATACCCCAAATCTGTGTGTGTGCCTTGAGCATGCCATGCTATTGCAGTCCATCTGGGGACATGCCAGTAGGGCAGCTCCCGGTCTCCACACAGGCCTGTCTCACAGGCAGTTCTATGGGCTGCTTTAATGTTTTGTAGAGCCTTATGCTTGTATTTTGATTTTTTTTCTCTACATATCTCTCATTTCAGCCTGATTTTGGCATCAGGATGTATGTCTTTCCCTTTCTTTCAATTACTTGTTGTTTTTACCAGATTTTCTATAACCATTTCCAGTGTGGCTCCTTCAATCAATTACTTTTGAAAGCAAAAAATAAATAAATAAATTGATTAATTAATAAAAAATTTAAGAAATCTGTTACTGTAACCATATATAAAGAGTTAGTGAAAAGAAAGAATAGTGTCAAACTTTACTGTTCCTAAATATTATCTATTATACAGGAAAAATAAGTAAATAAAATATAATATGATATAATATAATAATTAAAAACACATGATCCTAAAGTAAAAAGTAACACCATTGAATAAACTGACTTCATATTTTTGGGACAACCTCACTTTGCACCCAGATAATTGATGACTTAAGTAGACTGAGCTAATCAATAACGTGCACTAACTTGAAATGCTATAATACAAATAACTATGTTCCAAAGTATATGAATCAGTTTTAAATCAATAAAAGTATTCTTCAATGTGGTTGAGTATATAAATCAATAAAATGTTTTATGTTCCTTGATTAAAATTAAAGTGAAGCATTAATAAGTCTTCTAATCCAATCTCTTACTCAATATCATTAATACAGATACTATTAAAGTGATTCATCTCAATTTTGTCCTCCAATAAGAGAATGCCCACAACTTTAGAAATAAATTCAAATTATATTCTTGGATGATTTTAATATTTATGAATCTATTCTCACAGTGAGTCTTTTATAATTCTTGCCAACACCCATCCATACCAAAAAGACACTAGAAACCATACAGTAAATATTTCTTCCCTTCACTAATTTATCAATCTGAAAATTATTTGACATTTTCAACTTTAGTCTTCCCTCCTCCTTATTCTTCTATGAAATAATTTCTCTTTTTTATATATCTGATCCTTATATTATCTGGACATAATACGATTTGTTTATGTACCTTAACACTGTTTTCCCAGAGAGTTTGAATGCATTGACATTTTCTAGCGCTAACAGTTTCTTCCCTGGTATTGTTTTCAGTGATCACTAATTAAGTTATTGAACAAGTATTTACTGAATTACCCTAGACATCTGTTATGGTTTCTGTCTGGGTGGTCCCCCAAGCCTCATGCAGTTATGAAGGTGGCTGAATCTAGCATTTGTGATTGGCTCATTGTCTAGCACTAGATCTAGCATTTGTGATTGGCTCATTGTCTAGCATTGGATTGGTGGCATCAGTGCTGCTCCCACCTTGGAGCAGAGCAGGCATACAATGTAAGGGAGACAAGAAAGCATGTTTTTCCCTCTTTTTGCCTTTTATACTCTTACTGTTTATGGCTACCATGAATGGCTGTTCCTCTGCCATGCCACCCTGCCTTGATGCCAACTGAATATGGACTGAACCCTCTAAAACTGTAAGATCAATAAACATTTTCTTCTCTAAATTTGGAGATGCAGTATTTTGTTTCAGCAACAAGAGAAAAGTAACTAATCCTTCATTGTGATATTCCCTGGGATTGGAATGATGTTCATGTCACTGCCCTAGCCCCCAGAAGCAATCAATTTATGAGACAAAACAGTAGCCAGGAAATTAATTCTAACACTTATGAAAGAGAAATGCAAGAGAAGGTCAGAAACCACTGAAACCTTACATAGATATAAAGATTGCAAAAAGAATTCCCAGAAATGATGGTAGTGAGAATGGAGGAGTGTAAAAAGTAAGTGTTGCCTTCCATAGAACATGGGCAAATAATAAAGAATCGGAAAAATCATAATATATTTAAAAAGTTGCAAGTGTTTGGAAGTCATGCAAACATGGTATGGAGGTTAAAGCAATCCATACCGTTGGGCCATGAAGATATATGCAACGCCTTGATAGGTATGTTAGTTTCCTTTAGCAGCATAGGGAATTATTACAAACTGTTTAAGCAACACAAAATATATTCTACCACAGCTTTAGAGAAACACAACATCAAGGTGAATTGAGGAAATGCTCCCTCAGACTCCATGGCGGTATCCATCCTCGCCTCTCTCAGTTTTTGCTGTTACCAAGTGTTCCTTGGCTTATGGCAGCACATTTTCATTTTCTAATAAATACAGGTAGGTATAGATCACTTATATATGTATATGTATATTTTCTCAGTCTACTATCATAAACAACTAAGATTTTATTATTTTGCAGCAAAAACTACTGTTGATATTTACATAGGTTCTGCAAGTTAGAATTACTAGATATATATAAGACTGGATATGGTGAGAAATGCTCTAAAGTTGATTTATGAAAAGAAAATATTTGGAGACAGTAATGTGAAGATTTTATTTTTTATTTTAAACAATACAACCAAACAAAATAAAACAGAATAAGCCAATTAAAACAAAACAATGAAAGGAATACAGGACTTCAAAACAAGATAATAAGAAAGTAACAATGGCTACCACAATAACAAGTATGTTATTATCTTCACAATAACGGTCCATACCATCAGACACAGTAAAATCTAACAAAATAGAAGAAAATCAATTAAAACAAAATAAAAGTGATATGGCACTTCCAAATAAGATAATAGGAAATCAACAATGATTACCATAATAGATCTTGTTATCTTCAAAGTAGCTGTCCATATCAGCAGATATAATATAATCATACAAGACAAAATGATAAAAGAAAACCGAATGAAACAATGAAAATGACACAGTATTTCAAAACTAGATAACAGGAAATTAATCATGGCTATTACCTTCCCTTTTTAGACATTTCCTCTTGTTTCACTGTCACATCTATTGTACATTTTGGATTTCACTTACTTCTTCAGGGTTTTGATATTAGAGAAACAACACAATGTTCACCCATGTGAGTCCAAACCATTTCACTGATGAGCAGGATCTCCAGTTATAGTCATTTACCTACCACATCTTTGAGATTATCCTTCTTTATAGTTGACTACCTTTTGATTGCATAAAAAATTATATTTTCTTATCCATTCTGTGGTTACTATGCAAGTTACGCCTGATTTTCCCTGGGTCTCTGTTACATGGAACATTGTCTTCCCTCCTCTGACATTCAGGTCAGAAATTTTTTTTTCAAGTCAGATATCTTTCTTGTACACATCATACTGATAGATCTTGTCTCATAATCCTCTACCCATGTTTCTTTTAATGGGTGAATTGACATCATCTACATTAATGCTTATGATCCACATGCACTGGCTCCTCTCTGCCATGTGATCCTCCTGGCACTGGCACTACACATTGTCTTTTGCTTGTTCAGTGATTCCTTCTGCTGCTGTTCCTGGAACTGTAGTCATCTTTATCTCCCTCTAGAATACCTTCAGCACTCTTTGAAGGGTTGGCTTGATGATCTGAATTCCTTTTGTTGTTCTTCAAGACAAAAGTATTTTATTTATCCATTACATTTTGAAAGATAGTACTGTAGGGTACATCAATCCAGGATGGAAGTAGTATTTTTTTCCAGGACTCAAAACAGTTCACTCCAAATTCTTTTTGACTTAAAGGTTTGTGTTGAGAAGTCTGCTGTGATTCTTACGGGTTTTCATTTACAGGTGATCTGTGTTCTTGTGCTGAATTTCTGAGATCTTGATTATTATGTATCTAGAAATAGATTTATTTTGGTTATGGGCAGCTGTAACACTATATGCCTTACTTATCTGTGTTGCAGTGCCTTTCCCATGCCTGGGAAGTTTTCTTCTGTTATGTCTGTAAATAGTCTTTTTTATGTCATTTGCGTTGACTCCCGACTTTACTATGGCACCTACCAGTCTTAAATTCTTTTTCTTTGCATTGTCTTCCAGCTATTGAATTGTTATTTCCTAGTTCCTTTATATTTGTAAGAAATCTTCCCTTTTGTGATTGCTAATTGCAATCTTATCTTCAGGGTCTGAAAGTCTGTCTTGATTTTCTTTGAAGTTGTGTTGCTAGTCTTCAAGTTTTCAATGGAATTTTTAATTTCCTGGATATCACTTTGAATCTGTTTCTTGCATTGTAATTCTTTCCTATATTGTTCATTCAAGGTTTCAATGGTTTTCCTATGCTCCTTTTTTATTTATGTATGCTTTCTTTAGATATACTCAGCAAGTCATTTATTACATTTGTCATTTGTTCTTTTACCTGAGATATCGTTTTTGACATGATTACCTCTAAACCTCATGAATTTTTTGTTTTATTTTGTTTTACTTCAGTTGCTATCCTTTCAGAAATTTCAGGTGCTTGACTTTCAAACTTTTCCATGACTATGTCTCCTGGACTTCTTTTGTGTGGGCTGGAAGTCTGACGTTGTCTTTTTCTCTTTCATCTTGATATTTTCCTTGGTTCCTCTGGACAAGCTGGTCATGGGGTCTCAGGTACTTCCTATGCTGTCTACCCATACTTGGTCTAGGGGACTGACCAAGAACTTGAGTTTCTCCTAATCTAGGTTTCCCAAGGAGGAGGTGGGGTGTGGGATAGGCTTTTTCAGATACTCCTGGCTACACTAAGACTCCCCTGAAGGCATCAGGCATTCAGGAGCTTGGCTGTCTGCCTCTCCTGCCCCACACTAGTTATCAGATCTGATGATGACCAGCAGGCTTGTGGGACTGAGGCTGATAGGTTTTCCTAGCCTTCACTGCCTCCCAGTTCTGATGGTGGCTTGTGAGCTCTTGCTATTAAAACCTAAACACTAATCTCTTGTCTCTCTGGGAGACCAGGAGCTCTGAAGATCTGTCCGAATCTGATTCATCTTCATGAGCCTCACACCAGATAACGATGTGCCTGGTGTTTCAGTACCTTGTTTCCATGAATCCTCACCAGCCAGGAGGAGACATCATCTAAAGTCACCCTGCAGGAGGGTGGCAGTGTCAGGATGGTTGATGGAATTATAAGTGGCACAGATTCATTAAATAAATTAATACAATTCACACATATTATTAAGAGTTTCTTCAAGAGGAGGAAAATCTAGAACTGTCTAATCAATTACTAATATACAATGAATAGGTCCATTTAATATAGTTAAACTTGTGGTTACATAGAATAAATATACTTTCACTCAAAAGTAAAAAATGGTAAATACAGAAAATGGAAGTGTTTACAAACTAATTGTCTTATAATAAACTTTACTTGCTACAACACTATCTTGCTATCAACCATTGGTAAAATATGAAAAAACATCCAGCTAAGTAGATATTTTATCTACTTAACAGGGCTAAACTACTGGAATTGAATTGTTTCTGATTTTTCAAAGAGATATTGGAAGAAAATAAAGATGATTGAAAATGAAATAAACATGCATATTTTTAAATCTTCAATCTCTCTTTAATATCACATCTCTTTCTTTTGTATTTCTACATAAATCCTAGATTTTTAAAAGTTGCCTATGCTTATAGTCTGAGAAATTTTCATCCTCTGGTATCCAGGCTGTGATCTAATTATCTTGCAAATAGCTTGGAAGTGCTGTGCTTGCATCTTTATGCATTGTAAGTTTTAACATTAAGCGGTACTTCTCAAGAAACATCAAGGAAAGTCTCCGCATTGTGCTTCAATTTGTAATTTCCTATTTCATCTTCACAGTCCATGTATATAATAGCATACCCAGCCTTGTTTAGTTTTGTAGTAGAGACTTTCAGGCAAACAACTGAAAGTCAGCTGGCACCCAAGAAATTTATTTTGTTAAACATGTATTTTCTCAGACATATGTGAGGACTTTGCCATCAGTTGTTTACAATAAAATATTTTGAGCTAAAATAGTACAGATATTACATCTGATTTTTTTCTAGCCAATTCTCTTCTTGTTCCTATCTAAATAAAGAAAACAGGATGCAAGGGCTTTTTTTCCCCCATTTTAAACTTTACAACTCAGAAACAATTTTCTTTTAGATCAAGCACTCAATCAATACCTTTGAATGCATATGTGATTGTTTGAAAAAATTAGAAATGTTAGTAAAATTTAAAATATGACATGAGATATATTTATTTACTTGATCGCATAAGAAAACAGCTATAATTCCTTAAATTTACTGATAAATTGATTTAATATGTCACAGTAGATGGCTTATATGGAAATGTGCTCCAGTGTGATGTGTTTTCTGTGCCCTCAGGAAGAGAAAAACATTAATGTGACAGCAAAACAAGCAAGAAGAAAGTTCTCTCTCCATCCTTAAACTTGGCATGTTCTGTTTCTAGCTCATATCTGTGGATATCTTTGATACTTTCAAGAGGAAGTTCCTAAGATTTGCTCTCATCTGCTTTGAATTCTGTCCCTGGTAATTTAAGAAACATTAAATTTTTTTAAACAAAAACCACTTATTCAGTAGAGAACATTTATAAAGATTACTTAATCCTTTCTTTCCCTCTGTTTCCTTTTTTCCTTCCTTCCTTCTCTGCTATTTATTTATTTGTCTATTCATTGCTCTTTCTATTTTTCCCCCTACTCATTTAAAAGATTATTTTTCCTTCCTGGTATTAGGACAATCTAAGTGCTTTAATTTACCAAATTTCTTTGGTCCTTATTTTAAAAAGTCACTTAAAATTCTTGATGTTAGAATTACTTGATTGAGTTAAATGATGAAAAATAAAAAAATAAATCACTTAACAGTGTCAGTGTAAAGAAAGTCAAATAGTTACCTTGGGCATAAAACTTGAGGCTGTGAAGAAAGAAAGAAAGAAAGAAAGAAAGAAAAAGAAAGAAAATCAGGCTCAATAGTCCTCACGCCTAATATTTTAGTATAATATTTATAAAAGTCAAAATGAATAAGAAAGTATTCACGAACAAAATAACAAAAGTGAGTTTAGGATGTGACAGTGTTAAGTTCCTGGGACTTATGACTTAGTCCCGTGTAAATGTTTTCATGGGTTTTGATCAGTGCAGGCTTCCTGTTCTTCACAGGCTTTCGGTTTTTTCTGTAACATTAAAGCCTCCGCTTTATGCTCATTACAGATCTTCCCACATACTGAGATACAATTGTTGAGATTAAGAACATTGCTCTTCAGAAAAGATTTAATGTCTTTTGCACAGTTAACATACTTAAAAGTGGTACATGTGTTGTTCTAGAACAAAGAAGGAGGACAGACAGCAGCTGTCTTTATGGTTTGAGGATTTCCTCCAGCAGAATTCTTTAACAAGGGAGAAAGCTTACTGTCTCTGTAGGGAACACACTGATTCTTTTTCTCTCTATCTGCTAAGGTGTTGATGAGATTTCCCAATGCTGAAAGGGTCCTGTTAATGTTTGTGCACTCCACAAACCGGTTACCCTGGGCACTTGTGGAATTGGCCTTTTTTTTTTTTTTTTTTTTTTTTTTTTTTTTTTATCTTTTTTTTAAATTTTATTTAAGGAGAAAAGAAAAAAAAAGCAGAGAAAGGGTACAAGTTATACAGATTTACAGAAAAAAAATGAACAGTAGGAAATCACTAGTTAATGGATTACATATTGTCATCCTAGAAATAATTGTTCAAGTCACAAAATTAAAGCTTGTAAAGTGGACATTCCATCAATGATACTGCAAACAGTTATGTTCAATGATCCAATAAAACTCTGTGATATCATTTTCTATCTTATACACTTAAATATACATGCAGTTATATAGTTTAGAGCACTTTCTTTTCCTCTCTTTTGTACCATGACTATTACACATTTTGGGTTTCACTGCTCCCACGGTTCTTATTACTTTTTTGGAAGAGAGTAAAACCAAATGTGACATAACAGAACAGAATCGGTCAAGTCAAAAGGGTGGACATAATAGATAATGTAAAAACATGATACAAGGTGATCAACAATGGTTACCATAATGCCTCCCGCTATCTCTAATAGAATTGCTTATATCGTTAGTTATAATACAATTGAACAAAACAGTAAAGAATAAAACCAACAAAATCAAAACATTGGAGACATTGTAGGTCTTCAAAAGTAGATAAAAGTCAACGAGAATGGACGTTATAATGAATCTCATTATCTTCACAGCTGATGCCTAAACTTTCGAACCTGATACTATCCAGCAAAACAGAATAGGGGAACATCAGTTAAAAACCAGATGGTGAGAGTAATACAGGGCTTTAAATTGAGGTAATGGAAAGTCAAAGTGGGTTACTATAATATATCCTGCTTTAATTAAAAGATAAAGATAAAAAAGTAAATAATGGAGTGGAGATTGAGATAAAAGAGGGCATAACAACGAAACAGCGCAGATCAAAACATAACCATTTAAGCAGAATAGTGTTTCACCACCAGATAATCCCGACCCAAAAGTAGTTACCATATTGTCTCTTTCCTTGAAATCCTTGAGTACAACTTCGTATACTGTAGCATTAAGTATATCAAAACAATGTAAAACCATTTAAGAGAATGACAGCATTACAGAGTATTTAGAATCGACTAACAGAAAATGAACAATGGTTTTTGTATAATCTCCTTGTCTTTAAAAGGTTTTTGCTTATACTATCGTACATAACAAAATCCAATAAGATACAACCTATTTAGACCATTGGAAACAGAAGAACAAAAGTTAGATGAGACTTCAAAACAAGATGATACTAAATCAGTATTACCTATTAAGATGTCATTTTCTCCAAAATAGCTGTTCCTATCATCCAATCTTCTCTGCCTCATTTCTGTTGAGCTCTTTTTCTGTCAGTAGCTGTCAGTTTGTCTTCTTCATTTTGTTCTCTGCTCCATTCATTGTGGCCTCCCCGCCACTATTTCTGGGTTCTTTGTATTTTTCTTTTTTTTAGAATATCCTGCAATACTCTCTGTAGAGTTGAATTGGTGGCCGCAAACTCCCCCAGTTCCTCTTTATCCTGGAAGCACCTCGTTTTTCCATCAATTTCCAGGGACAGTTGTGCAGGATATCTCAATCTTGGCTGGAGATTATTATCTTTCAAAGCTTGAATTATTTCCCCCCACACTCTTCGTGATTTGATGGTTTGTGCAGAGAAATCTGCTGTAATTCTGATGGGTGTTCCCTTGTAAGTGGTCTGTTTCTTGTGTCTGACAGCTTTTAATATTCTGTTCTTGTATTGAATTTCTGGAATTTTGATTATTATATTCCTGGATGTTGCTCTGTTTGGGTTGTAGATAGCTGGGGTCCTGTATGCCTCATACATCTGAGTATCTTTACCTTTTGCTAAATTAGGAAAATTCTCTTGGATTATTTCTGTGAGTAGCTTTTGTAGTTCACTTGTTTGTGTCCCTACTTCTTCTTTTATGTTCTTAATCCTTAAGTTATGGATCCTCTTATCATCTTCCTGTCTTTGTATTATTGCTGTTTGTTTCTTTGTTATTTTTAAGAAGTTTTTCATTTCATTCTCCCATATTACAAGTCTGCCCTCCAGTTCAGATAGTCTGTCCTTAGTTTCTTTCAAGCTGTTATGCCAGTCTTCGATAGACTTCTTAGTTTCTTGGTAGTCCCTTTGAACCTGCTTCACGTATTCTATGCTTTCTCTGTTTTCTCCATCAAACAATTCTCCCCTCTTTTTCTGTTCTTCCATTCCACCATCTGTTTTTTCTTGGGTGGTGCTTAGCATTTCTCTAACTATTCTGCATACTTCTAGCTTCAGGTCGTTGATAACTTCATTCCTGAATTGGTCTATGAGGCTCTCTATATGGCGCTTTATGTCTATTGGTGCGGTGTCCGCTACTGCCTGTTTCTCAGGATTGGGGGCCGAGGAGCCTTTCTTGTTGCTGCCTCTTCCCATATTCTCTGTTCCTTATATATTCAAGCTTATATAGGAGACCCAGCTTCTCTCCCTGTCAGCTACAGCCTGATCAAATTGCTCCAGTTAAGTGTTCCCACCCACTGCAGCACACCAGGAATTTGCAAATCAGGCAGCCTACGCGGGGGGGTCGCCCCTCCCGGCCACTGTCAGGCTCTGGGATCTGGGTTGGGCCAGCCCACCGGGTCCGCCAGCAATGTCACGCAGGCCAGGCACTTTTCACCAATCCTGCCCAAGAGGGGGATGTGTGGCTGGAGTCCCCACAGCGCCCTGCTCCTGCAGGACTGCCGGGGCCCAGAAAGTCCTCCGCTGGAGTAAAACTGTTGTAGAGTGTCAGTTTCTCTCACTCACCTCACCACAAGTCAGTGCACACCTCCCTGCCCGTCCAGTTTTCGACTCTGTTCGCAGACTCCCGCTCTCAGAGCTTCTGCGCGCCTTGCCGAGCCGCTGTAGATGCAGTCACTGGCCGCGTGGCGGGAAACCCAAATCGCGGTTTCCAATGGCGTGGGGTCCAGCCTCCACACTGAGGCTTTTCTGTTCCTGTTTTAGCACCAGGACTGCATTCCAAGTTGGTTTCTCTCAGCCCAGTTCGTTCCTGAGTCAGCAGAGCATATCTCCACCTGCTTATATCTCCTTAGTCCACACCATTCCTGGCTTCTGAGCCGAGTCTTTCAGAGAGCCTCCGGTAGTTGCTGTTATCTGTCCACCATGTTCTCCCGGAAGTCCACCTTATCTTTGATAAAGGGGCCAAACATGTTCACTCAGCTGACTCGGAATTGGCCTTCTTGAACCCCGCCAGATCCACAGTGACCTTTTGGCAATGCGGACCTCCTGGGCGATGATTGCTGTTTCGTCTTACCTTTTAAACGGTTAATTTCTCCAGAGCACTAAAATTGTTAAAGTGTACTGAAACTTAAAAGCTAGCCATATAGAAATTACTAACATTATTTAGAAATATTTTATTTAAATTACTAAGGAAATTTAAACAATTAAAAGGTACTATTTTTTCAAGTTTATTTTGACAATCTTAATGAGCCTGCTTTCATTAAAGCCAAGAAACTACAATTGCATTTTATATAATTACATATATAGAGTACTTAATTATAAAATACATGTAAATGCTCATTATACTTATTATAGTGTTATAAGTTATTGATTTACCCAATAATTAATGATTTGCCCAAGATCAACTGTGGCTTGGCACAAAACTGTCTTTATAAGCATATGTTTACATTTGATATCTTAAAATACTGAGGTACAGTGGTTGTCTCACTGAGGATTTTTTTTTTTTTTGTGGTGCCTCTGCCCATTTTGCATTCTTTTTTTTTTACCTCTTCTTGAAAAGAGAAAACTATAGCAATGCTGAACAAATATTCCAGGA
Organism: Cavia porcellus; assembly: GCF_034190915.1. Lineage (NCBI taxonomy): Eukaryota > Metazoa > Chordata > Mammalia > Rodentia > Caviidae > Cavia > Cavia porcellus. Next base: position 226,989,349 of record NW_026947484.1, on the reverse strand, counting down.
GATAGTCTTTTTTGTTTAATGTTCAAATCAAGATCCATTATTTTTCTACGGAGCATACTTGATTGTGAACTTTGAAAAGAAACTATTTCCCCTTCATATATAGTAAGAAAACACAACTAAAACACAGCAAAAATTCACCTCATTTGTATATTTTTTCACAGATATGAGGGGCCACGAGGGGCCATATGATATCAATTCAGACAAAACCTAGGAGACATGTAAGTCCTCTATTAAAACTGCAAAAATGGCTTAGGACTGGGGCACAAAGCCTCAGAGAACTAAAGCACTTGGACTCATGTCCAGTACCCTTCTCCAGATATTCAATTAGAATTCACCAAGGTGCTTTATGGCTAAACCAGATACATCTACTGAGTTCAGTACTTAAATTCTTGGTTTTAAGTCTGAACATGAGTTTGATAGTCATTCTGGAACCTTGTGTTTATTTTGCTAGCATCTCTGGGAGGCTGATGACCCACAATGACAGTGGAAAGGAGACAGGTTATCAGGAACATAATTTCAACTTCAAGTCTTTGGCTTAAAACCATGTCACAAAATATGAGAACATTTTTAAATGACTTTTTGATTTTCACAGCAGTTTTGATTTACAGAATAACAGAACTCATAGTACCTAAAATTCTCATGCAACAAACTGCTAAACAAAGAATTCCTTCTTGTGGTCTTACATTAGTTGCTACATTTGCTAAATTAATGAACCAATGTTGATACACCACATTGCCTCAGGGACATGGGTTGCTCAGAATGCCCTCACTTATTCTAATTTCTTTTCTTCTACTGTAGGATTTCATTAAGCATATCACGTTTCATTGTCAGGTCTTCTAGAGCTCCTTACAGCTGTGACAGCTTCTCAAACTTTCTTTTTTTTTTGATCACTTGACAGTTTTGAAGAATATAGTTTAGTTTTTGTGTAGGATGCTTCCCTATGGAATTAATCAGTTTTTTCATGATTTCTTATTGGTTTTGAGGAAGAGATCACAGAAGAAATTACCATTTTCACCAAATTATATCAAAAGTACTAACATAACTGTTCACTTTGATTTTTATCACCTAGCTGAAACAATATTTATAATTGTCCACTATAAAATTGCCTTTTCTCCGTCCTATGCCTGTGTTACATTTAACAAGTGAAGACCTAGGCTCACCTTCATTTAGAGTGAAATAGCTACATAATTTATTTTTAGACATTGTTTTGGGATTTTTGTTCCTTCTCTGCCATTTACTAAATTATACAATCATTAATTCATATTACTATAGCAAGTATCACGGATACTTACTATTTTGTAATTAGATACTATAGGTAATATACTATTGTATTTATAATTTTATATATTATATACCATTTTAATCACTATTTTATAATTTTGTAAAAATAAGGATTATAAATAATATGTCATGAGCTATAAGCTCATAATATTTATTTGGTTGGTCAGCTTTGGTACTGGGAGTTGTTACCAGTTGGATTCTGTGCCCATTTAACGTACTACCATAGCATTTTTTGAGGATGCATTTTCTGGCATCATAGGATTCCTCAGGAATATAACCAGCCATACATATTTTAAATATTTCAAATTTCAAAAACTGGCCTTCATAAAGCTACTGATGTCTCCAACATTTATATTTGTAAGTACATGGATCCTCCTAGTCTCCTGTTCTTATTTGATATCTAAATTTCTCTCAACAGAGATAAATTATTTCAGATATTCATTATGTAACATAATTTTTAATCTATGTCACCTTCAATCCTAAAGTGCATGAAGGTAGTTGATTGTTCTAGCTTTATAGACTCCATTTGTTTTCCAAAGTTAATTAGGTTATTTTCTGTGGGCTTCAAGGTGTTCTCATTTGTATTACAGTTGGGTGTTCTAATGATGGTTTACAGTCTTTATTTGAATTTCTCAGTCTTCTAGATCATGCATATATTAAGATTTATTCGTAGTGTTTTAAATCTGTAGGTTTTTGCAAATGCATAAAATCATTCACCAACCCTTGCAGTATTTGCAGTATAATTTTACCACCCAAGACATACATTATGCTTCCTCTACATTTCTGTCATTCTGTATTACATCTTAGTCCTCTAAAATACTTATTTTTATCTCTGTAGTGTTGTTTTCCAAAATTTCATTTCATTTTAGTAGAATTGTACAGTATGTACCTCTCACAAATGCTTCCTTCTTTCAGAATATGGCTTCAAGGACTCTGTGGCTAACTAACTTAATTTACTTTAACACTAAATAATATTCCACTGTTTGGATGTACCACAGTTAATTATTAATTTATCTGAAAGGCATCTTGCTTGATTCTAGTCTTTGACAATAATGAATAAATATTAGTGTACATGGTTTTGTGTATATGAAAGTGTTTAACTCAGTTGGCTAAATACTTACTAATATCATTACTGGATCATATGGTAAAACTACATTTAGCATAGTAAGATACTTACAAGCTTCTTTCCAAATGACTGTAATGTCTTTCATTCTCAATAGCAGTGAATGAGAGTCCCTATTACACTGCATGCTCAGTAGCATTTTGTATTGTCAGCTTTCTGGACTTTAGTCTTTTCTAGCTAAGTAGCAGTAGTTCTCATTTTTTTTTTTTTATAATTCCCTCATGAACAATGATGTTAAGCATCTTTCCTAAGTTTATTTGCCGTATGTACTTCCTCAAATGTGAAATGTCTGTTCAGATCTTTTGTTATTTTTTTCCATGGGTTGTTTGTTTTCTAACCAGTAGAATGTTGAGTTCTTTGAATATTTTTGCTTTTATCACATATGTGTTTTGAAAACAGATTATCCCTCCATATGTCTTTTGTTATCTTCAGTAGGCATCTTGCAGAGTAGAAATACACCATTTTCTCTAGGTTTAACAATAAGTTTTTGAATCATGGACAATGCTTGTGATAATGTACCTAAAAATTCACTGCATGACCCCAAGTCATCTAAATAGTTTTCAAAATTTTTGTTAGAAAGTTTATAATGTGTGTTTTACATGTGTATCTATGATCTATTGCAACTCAATTTTTGTAAAAGTTTTGAGATATGTTTGGTGAGACTTACTTTTAAAACATGTTGGTGTTCAATTGTTGCAGCAGCATTTTGTGACAAGACAATCTTTCACTGAATTGCTCTATTTCTTTTGCAAAAACCAGTTAACTACATTTGTGTGTGGCTTTTCTGGATTCTCTATTCGGTCCCACTTATCTATGTTTATTTTTGACAATACCATGCTCACTAGATCATTATTGATTAGTATATAGTAAGGCATTTGCTTGATTTTGTCAGACACACACCTATGCATTTTCAAATGATATTAGTGTTCAAAGTACTGATTTTGCATGTCAGACTTAGAATATTTCTCTTGGTTTATATGCAGAGGTTTATCATGTTTATTAACCTTTTTAAGCATGCAGTGCCAGGTTATTTTCTATTAGTTCCCAATTTTTATTCATTTTATTTCTCCCTTAATTCTTACTATTCATTTTTATCTGCTTTAATTGGTCTTAAAAACCTTTATTCCTACTTTTCTAAGGAGAATGCTCATACAGTATTATTGATTTTATAATGTTCTTTTTCTCTAACTCATTTCTTTAATGTTAGGAATTGGCCACACAACATTTACTTTCATTTCCACTAACAGATTTTGAAAGACTATGTTTTGGTTCTTCACTAAATACAGAGTAGTTTATAGATCCAATTGGGCCTTCTTCCCTGTCTTATGTTTTGTGTAGATTTTCTTAGAGCACACACACACACACACACACACACACACACACACACACACAAAACCAAACAAAAAACATTGACTGTAATTTTATCTTATCACAAAGAATCTTTGAAAGTATTTGACATTTGAAGAGTATAATATAAAAGTTAGTTTTTCTTCAAGTAAAAAATCAATACATAAATTTTTTCTTTTAATTTAGAAGGTCATAAAAAGCTACAGTATTTGCCGATAATGTGAACATATTACATAGTTCTTTGAAAGGAATAACATGAAGAATTAATCTTACAAGAGTACTGCAACCCTTTCTACAGCTTCATTTATATAAAGTATAAAATCTCATTTTCTATTAAAACATTTTTATTATTACAGACCTCATTTCATTAAAGAAGATAAGGAGTTTTACAAAGTAAAAAAGTTTTTTCTCTCTTTATCATCTTCTGTAATTTCTGTATATTTGTGCATGTATGCAAGAGTGATGTTAATTAATTGGATTGAACTTAATTGCTTTAAATATTGAGAGATCTCTGCATTCTTCATTAGCCCTTTCTCCTGACATTAAAAAAAAAAAAAAAACACTGAAGAATCAGTCACCAATTAAACTTTATTTCCTTAACTGTTCAATTGACTAACTGTTAAGCTGCTGTCATGGAATTTTGAGTTAAGTTTCCCAAAATTGGAAAAGGATGTAGGTGTATATCTGGGCTGTTAGAGGCTGCAAGCAAAAAAGAAAATAAGAAGTGGACCAAGGAGCAAAGGCAGCCACAAAAATCATGAAAATGTAAAAAGGAAATGCAAAACAAAGGCATCCAGGAAAGAAAAGATGCATGAATTTTGAACAGGGATCTGGAGATGGAAGAGGCTTTAGAAATTATTCTGCAGAGATTTCTTAAAAATCATTTGAATCACGTGGATCTTTATGAATTTTTCACATTCTAGTCATTATCTTTTATAGAAGAAAACAAAGCAGAGTTTTAAGTTAATTGGAATCTACAACTCAGAAATTTCCAGTACTTTTGAGCTGCAACTCCACTTCCAAATGATATTATTTACTATAGTTTCATGTAATTTATTTCACATGTTTTCCAATTACACTTTGAGTTCTGCTGGGCAAATGAGAATATTTTATATATTCCTTATCCTAGCATACAATATATGGTACAAAGGATATGATAGGAATTTGATCAAAGTTAAATAAGTTAATCTACATAAATGTGCTTCTCAATCTTTAAAATTCATGTTTACTTATTACAAGTATTAATTCTATGCGCAAATACCTTCTATGAATGGAATTTTAAAAATTCCATACTTTCCTCATCTTGGACTTTTTACTCAGTAATCTACACATCATCTATACAGTCTGGACTTGTAATCTTCCATATCCATTTCATATGTGCTATATAGTTATTAAAATAGTATATCCAAAGTGTAAATTTCATTAGCTCACCTCCTGCTTTACTCTGCATGGCTTCCAATTGTTTTGGGAAAACTTTCCCTTAAACTCAGTATTTTTCCCAGCTCACTATCTAGTGGCATCTGTCCCATTCTTTTATATGTTATAGTTTATATCACACACAGACACAGAGAGAGAGAAAGAGAGACAGAGACAGAGAGACAGACAGAGACAGAGAGAGAGACAGAGACACAGAGAGAGAGAGACAGAGAGAGACAGACAGACAGACACACACACACACACAGAGAGAGAGAAGAGAGAGAGAGAGAAAGAGAGAGCTCTAGAGATGCATGCTCCAAGAAATAATGAATGAAAGTTACCAAATACATGTTATTGAAGCAGGTAATGCTTACAGGAACATCTCCTTTGGAAACTGTTCCATCACATGTTCAAATTACATACACACAGGCACACACATTTATCATATATACGTGTATATAAATAAATGACAACATGAAAAAGCCAAGTTTCTAAAGAAATTGACAGATGTGGAAAAATACAATGACTTGACTGATAAAAGTCAGAAGAGGACACAGTGTAAAGTCCATGAAATACCAAGTACAGAGAGAACCTGGGACAGTTCTGTCAAGCAGTAACCAAGATGTCCTACCTGAGTTATCTTAATGCCTTCATGAATGAATACTGACAAACAGAGTGGGTAAGAGTAGCTGAGAGACACCATGTTTCCTGCAGCTGTAGAAGGGGGAATTTCAGATGACTTCTAAAGCATAATTAGAAATTTTGACCTAATCTTATAGGGAATGGGAATGGATGTAAGTTTTTATGTTAAGAACTCCATGATCATATTTATGACTAGGAAATCTACACCTCTGGAGGAAAATTAGTGAAAAGGCACAAAACTAGAAGCAGGAAGATTTTTGTTTAGGAAGCAACTGCAATAGTCAGATGAGAGAAAATGGTATGTGATTGAAAATTAGTGGTCCTGAAAATTAGAGAAGATTCAAAAAGCTAATAAGGTGAGATCTAAGAATTTATTACTATGGCTTTTTACCATCCCTGTATTAATATTCCAGAGACTGCATAACAGTCTACCACAGAACTTGAACAACGGAAAATTATTTTGTTCTGGTCTGGAGGCTGGACGTCCAACATCAAATTATCCAAGCGGTCAGTTTTATGTAAACCTCTCTCCTTGGCTTGCAAATGGCCACCTTTTATCTGTGTCTTCACATGGTGTTTTTTCTGTGTGTATGTCCTCCTGCTTGTGTATCCTTTTCCCATAAGGTACCAACGTTATTAGACAGAGCCCTAAATTTTTGACCTTATTTAACTGAATTAATTCCTTGAAGGATGAATACAGTCATTTTGTAGGTTCGGGTTTCAACACATGAATTCGGAGACACAGTACTAGTCATGTTACTTTGGCTCCTCTGCTCTCTTTGTGAAACAGTTTTTTGTTTGTTTATTTATTTTATGCTAGGAGTCAAATTCAGGACCTTTTGCCTTCCAGGTAGGTGCTTGTGATACTTAGTTGTATACCTGGCTTTATATCTTATTTTTTCTGTATATATTGTTGGGAGTCTTTTGCCACATGTTTTGCCATATTTCATATCCTTTTCTACTTTTTTACAGTCTGTTTAAAGTTTTCACATCTTTAAAACCATATAATCCTTTTCCTAGTTTAGTTCTTAAATCATATTTATTCTCATTTCTCTACTATCTAGTCTTATACTTTTCTTTTCCCACACACACTCACAGGAAAATGACTGAAACTGATAGCTGAATTTGAGCCAAGAAATAGAATTTGAGGTATCTTTAAATATTATTTATCCTTCATAGAAATTCCCTAGAACAAAAACCAACTGAAATTATCTCTTCAGTCTTTAAAATATATTGTAACTATAATTATCTTGATTCTTCAGAATAAAAAGCAATTATTTTGTCTTAAATATAAGACTTTTTGACACAGACATGAAACTAAAGCCTATTTATTCAATCTGGGATCACTATATGCAATTATTTCTCCACCTCAGACTCATGACTATGGCTTATTCAGCAATTTTTCATGGTTTGTTAGTAACTCATTAGCACAATTATTAGCTCATTGCTTCTAACTTTGAGAAATACATCCCCAAGCCTCACTTTCTCTCAATGAGCTAGTAATCACAAGTTACAAATTATTGTGGGAAACATGTTTAAGAAGACTTCCCTAATATATGAGTCGGATTAGCCCATTCTAAAAATAATCTAAAATATGATTACATATACAAATGAGAAATTATTACAGTTAAATGTTTCTACCCAGAAATATTCTAGTTCAATTTTTGTACTCTAGATAATCTAGATAACTTGTTGTTATGAGCTCTTTTTTTTGGAATTTATATTTTATTAACACAAGAAATTTTATTAAATGTTTAGCATAAATGCTTTACTACTTACAAATCAGAATTGATACAATATTTAAACATATCCTTCCAAATAAGGTAAAATTCTTCCTTGAAAATAAAACAAAAACTTAGTAAAGGTTTAGAAAATAGATTTTCTTTCAAAATATTTGCTATACTATTGAGTTTAGCTCTTTTTAAAAAGTTTAAATAGGATAAAATCAAAGAAAATAAAACAGAATAAAACCAATCAAAATAAACCAGTATAAGTGATTCAGGACTTCAAAACCATATGAAATAAACTATAGTTACCATAATACCTTTTGCTGTCTTCAAAATAGCTACAGATAACTTTGGACATAGTAAAAATTGAACAGAACAGAACAGAGTAGAAACAATGAAAGCAAAACAATCAATTCAATAAGGGACTTCAAAACAAGCCAATAGTAAGTACAAAATGGGTACCATAATGTCTTGCTATCATTTGAATAGTTGCTCACATCATCAGATTTAGCATAATCAAATAAAACAAAAGAGAATAAAACCCAACCTAACAAAATATTGAACATGATATGGTTTCCAGGCAGGGATCTCTTCCTGGTGAGACCTTGTTCTCTCCCTCCCTCCGCACTCCCGAATGATTCTGACTCACAAGGAGCCATGGGTCTGGCTGTCTCCATCCTCACAGTGCTCCATACATGGCGCTGATTCCCAGGTGGGGATCACTTTCTGGTGAGGCTTGGTTTTCTCTGTTGTCAGCTCTTAAATCTTCCTTACTTTCCTTGAAAATAAATAAAAACCCTTTTAAAATAAGTACATGTTACTGTCAACAGCCTCTCTTAATGCAGCTGCTTCCAATAATGTTATTTTCATCATTTTCTCCTCTTTCTCCTCCTCCTCGTCTGCTTCCTCCATGTTTTTATTTTTGTGTTTTCTCTTCCTCTTCTTTTCACTTTACTTCTATTAATTCATATATATTACGTATATTTCTTTCATGAAAATTCATTTTCTTGTTTAATATCAGTGGTATCCACCTCAGATGTCAAATAAGAGTTCAAAAGTGAAAGAATATGTGAGGTAAATATTTAATTGAGTTGTGCCAGTTTTAAAATTAAGAAATCACTTTCTTATATAATTTTTACCTTCTTGAATGACATGCTTTACCTAGAATCAGTACTTCTTGGTGTGATGTCACAGCCTTACTGGGTACTTGATGATGTAGCATTCATTTAAGGATTGACTTTTTCTCTTTTTTCTTCCAACTTTCTTAATGTCATCTCCTTAATGTCAGAATTATAGGTAAAAGAAATTAAGATATTGCCTGTTGTAGTCAGGGGTTACAAGGAAAACAATTACATACAGGGCACAGAATTTATAGGATTATTTTATGATAGTCATCCAGAGTCAAATACAAGAAGTGGAGGAAATTGGCCTGAATGCCGTAATAATATCCTGCATGAGTCCAGCTGAAGATATAGAGGTCATACCAGTTCCTCTCAAGAGCCCAGCTGGAGAACTAGAACCCAGAAAAATGACTTACGCAAGTCTGTTTCACAGATCTGTGTTGGGGAGACCCAAAGGTCAGAGGTGGTCGCTAGAAAGTCTGTGCCGGTGGGATGAAGGATCTGTGACTGTAAGCTGAGGGTTATGCACTTGAGCCAGGAAATGATGCTCAAGGAAAGGACTCTCCTGAAAAGTACCACAACCATCATCAGCTCCTCTGATGATGAAAACAGCCAAGTTAGTACCGGGAAGCCAGTGTGACAAGCCTCTCCTGGAGTTTGAACAGCATATGTCTTTCCCCTCCAGAGACAGGAAATAATATTCAAATTAAAGACAAGAGCTCCCCAGAAGTGAATTGCAGGCATTCTCAGAGACAAGGTTCCGAGCTCTTCTGATGATAATAGCCACGTTAACATCATAGAAAACAGAATAAATGTCTTTTGTATAAAAGATGTTCATGAGTGTGGAACTACAGGATTTAATGTTTTTCCTGCCCCTTTTTGGACATGCTTTTGTCACAATCCTTTGTACCCTACTGTTTGTAATTTTTTGGAATGGTAATATTTATCTTGTGCTTTGGTACTTTGGAAAGTTTAACCTTGTTTCATTTGTACAGGGATTTACAGTTAAGAGTTGCCATAGATCTTGGAGGAGACTTGGAACTTGGACATTTCAGCAACACTGAAACTGTTAGAACTTTGGCAATTCTTGAAAATGGACTAAATGTCTTTTGTATAAAAGATGCACATGAGTCTTTGCAGGGCCAGGGGTGGAATGTCATGGTTTATATCAATGGCCCTCCCCTCAATCCTCATGCAATCATGGATGCAGCAAAATCTAACATTTGCTATTGGTTCATTATCTAGCACTCAGGTTGGTGGTAGGAGTGCTACAGCCACATCAATTGCAAAGATCCAGGGGTGGAGCCAGCATACAGTGTAAGGGCAGGGAGAAGGCATGGCTTCTCTCTTTTGCCCAGTTAGCACTTTCCTCAGTGGCAGCCATGAATCATGGCCCTTCATCCATGTCATTTTGCTTTGGAGTCAACTGAATATGGACTGAAACCTCCAACCTGTAAAAAATAAACATTCCCTTCCCTAACTTTAGGTATCGGTATTTTGTCTTAACAATGAGAGAGAAAAGTACCTAAGACACTATTTTACAGAATATGTTGAGCCAACATGAAGACTTTGCTTACCTCCTATCCATGCCTTTAGACTTTGTTGATCAGAGCAACAGATAACTGGCGAGACCTTTTGAGAAACATTACTACTGCAGTTCTAGGACAATATTAATCAGTTCTAGTCATATTGTTCTTCAATGAGGACCAACTTATACACTATTAGGGTCATATTTTATATTTTGCTGTATTCTGAACATTTTACTATTTCATAGAAATACTAATAGTATTGTTACTTTATATGTGATTGATCATAGAAACTAAGATTTTGTGCATTATATTTCAAAAGGAGATTTTAATTAATAAATTATAAATTAAATTGCAAATAAAGCAAATTTTGTGGCTCACCATATTCTATTTTTTGAACTATACAAGGGTCATCTCTTTGTTCTTACTGTTTTTCACTCGAGTGAGTTTAATATATATTATCAGTGATAAGTAGACCCCGGGAACTCACATGAGTTCAAGTTATATTCATTCAATAAGAAGAAAGCTCTGTTATATACCATTGTTAATAATTAAAAATATCTAACTAATGTTATTGACAATTTCTTCACTGTGCTTTTTGTTCAATACTGATGATTGAATCAAGGCACCTAAACTCACAGAACTGGTAACCAAGATATTCATTTCTTCTATTCACTTTAGAAACATTTAAGAAATACTTATAGGTAGAAATAACTTTTAAAAATTTTACATTAAAAAGGATGAAACAGAATAAAACAAACCAGTGCAAGACATATAGGACTCCAAAACCTTATGAAATCAACAATAGTTACCATCATGCTTTTTGATGCCTTCAAAATAGCTGCAGATAACTTTGGACATATTAAAAATCTAATAGAACAGAATAGAATAGAAATAATAAAAAACAAAACAATGAATTCAATAAAGGACTTCAAAATAAGCCAGCAATAAATCCAAAATTGCTACCATAATATATCTTCCTATCTTTGAAACAGTTGCTCCTGCCATTGGATTTAACATAATTAAGCAAAACAAAAGGAAAAAAAAAACCAAAATCCATCAAAATAATGGATATATGGAAATGATATAGAACTTCCAAAACAATACCATACAGAATTAACAATGGCTGCAACCCTCAGAAGGAAATCTCCACCCTCCCCCATATCACACTGTATACCACTGTCCTCTGAATCTTATGAACAGGCCACTGGCCCTAGTCCTACAATGCCAAAGCACAACAGGCATCCAATTGCATTTTACGTGTATAGCCATCATCACACCCTGTGTTTCTCTGGATAAACTAGTTGCTTATGGGGGCAAGGAGTGGTTGGTACTTTTTGTTTGCTAGCCCACACACTAGAGGGGCTGGAGTCTGTCTGTTCCAGTTTAGCGATGGCCCGCATGGTGCTGGTTCCTAGACTGGGCTTTCTTCCTGGGGTGGCCTTTTTCTCTCTAATCCTGAGTTTTGGTGAGGTTTTTTTTTTTTTTTTTTTTTTTTTTTTTTGCAAAAGTTATTAGAAGTAATGAAAAATTTGAAAAAGAATTACTAGACTATTATGGAAATACCCATTATTTAAAATAGCAAAACAATATTCTGTAGAATCTAATCAATAAATCTGTAGCTATATATCTTTTGGACTAATATTTAACATTATGTGTTGTCATGCATAGGAAGAAGATTGTTAGTCTAAATTCAACTGTGACATGTAAAATACAATGCACAGTTAAATAATTAAAGCACATAATTAAACATCATCATGTGTTTTATGAAATATTGTATTCTACATTTTTAAAGCATTTCTATAAATTACCTATATTGTTTCTCTTAGGAAGATTTTTATATTTTCCTCTTCCAAATTTTGTTTCTAAGTTCCTTGTCCTTTATAGACAGTACAATGGTGCCCAGATTATGTTCAAAAATTTCATCATTTGGTTACTGCTATGTGTGACTATAAAGACAAAAAAAAAAAAAAACAAAAAAAAAACTTTTCATCTTACCTTTAATACCATCTAGTTTCTCATTAGTAGGAAGAAATTTGCATTTAAAGATATTACTTATGTCAATGTTTCCAAATTATTGCAAGGAAGAAATAAGTCATGGAATAATTATTGGGATCATTAGAAGAAAGATGCCATGCAAGTGCAAAGCATTGTCATTTTGCCTGACAAATTCCGTTATTTCATCGTGAAGTATAGCATTCAATTATCAGCAACATGCAACAAAAATGAGATCCTTTGTTGGGTCCTGCTACAGTGCTCTTCTGAAATTACTTTTTAAATTTATCTGGTGCTACACTTTTGTCATTAAAGAAACAATGAGCTTCACTTAATTCAAAAGAGTCATTGTTTCCTTTCAAGATAAGCTTATTGGGAGGCATGAGCAGCACAGTGAACAGTAGGGGCCTCTGAACATAAATCCTGTGCCTCTGTGAAGATTGTGGTCCTGGTAAAAGTCAAGGACAAGAGAATGTTTTACAAAAAATCACATTTTAACACTACATAGTGCTTGTAGATTTAAGGATATCTGGGTGCATATTTTAAGTATTAGAAGTATGATTATGTCAGAAGTGCCAAAAAATTTACAAAGCAAATGAACATTAACACAGAATTCTAAAAGAAATAATTACCTAATGGGATTTAACGTAAGAGTGCAAGGCTGGCCAGAAATTTTTAAAATCAACTAATTTAATTTGTCACATCAAATGGACAAAAAGAAAAAAATTACATGCTCTTAGTAATAGATGCACTTAAAAACTCATTCTTCATGAAAATATTCAGCCGGTAAACTAGAAATGGAGTTGGCCTTTAACTCCATGAAGAATATCTACACTATACTGATAGTTATCATTGTACTTTTTGACAAGAATCTAAAAGTTCAGAAAAAATAAAAGGCATCCTTGCAACCACTAATGCAATAGCGAAGAAAGGAAATATAATAGATACAGACTGGGAAAAAAGGCAAAAATTGTAATTGCAGAAAACGTGACCTAAAATGTAGAAAATTCAAAAGAATCAACAACCACAACCACAACCACAAAAATACACCCCTAGTTCTAATACATAGAGTAAAATTGTAAAATACAGTCAATTACTTTTTTATATATATGTCATATATAAGTATAATTATAGACTAAAAACACAATGCCATTTTCCTAGTGTTCAAAAAACAAAATGATTTGGTTGAATTGTAACAAAATATGTACAGAACCTATGTGGAAATCTACAAGATCAAGAATATATAAATCAAATAATCATATAAACAGATATTCTACAGTTATAAAAATGTTCATTTTTCCCAATTTAATCCACACATTCAATGCAACTTCCCCTTCAAATTTGGAAAGTTACTTTGTAGATGCCAACCATCCATAATAGCCAAGAAAATATATAAGACATGAACAAATTTGTATGACTGAGGTTACCTACCTTCAGGATTTACTACAAAATTACCATAACCAACACAGTGCAGTATTCATGAAAGAATAGACAAGTTAACCAATGAAACAGAAAAGAAAGTCAATAAAGAGTCCCCCACAGAAATAGTCAACTGATCCTTGGCAAAAATCCCAAAACAATACAATGAACACAAAATAATACTTTCAATAGACTTTGCTATAACAATTGAACATCTATATGCAAAAAAGAAAATCTGAATAGAGAACTTATACTCTTTAAAAAATTAGCTCTAAATGGGCCATATCTAAATGTAAAACACAAAACTATAAAATTCTTGAAGTTTTCTTACTCTGTCCAGATCGCTGTAACAAAATATTATGAACTAGGTAGCTTATAAACAACAGAAATGTATTTCTTATACTTCTACAGGCCGGGAAGCTAGTGATGAAAACATCAGAAGGTTTATTTTCTCATGGGGGCCTTTTTTGAGATCTTTGCTCTCCCTCTTTGAGTTCCCAAACAGTAAAAGGACAACTGAACACCCTTGGGTCTCTTTTGTAAAGATACTTATTCTGCAGTGCTCCACCCTCCTGAGGGTCAGTCAGAGGGGACTCTCCAGGAAGAAGTGGGTCAAAACAGCAAGTTCCCTGAGCCAGGTAGGCATGCTGAGGTCAGATACCCCATGATGGGGGTGTCTCCTAGCCTCTGTGTTTGGTGGCTCACCATGCTGTGATCCTCCCAATTTTCTGTCTGACCTCCTCACCCAGTGGGAGCTGAGGCAGCTCATGTACCTCTCAGGCTCATTTTGCTGAAAATAGGTTCAATTTACTGTTGGGACCTGTTCCCCCCAGAAACTCCCCAACTGGCTTGGCCCCCACAAACTTCCCATCACTGAGTTAACTCACAGATTTCCATATTATAATGTAGTATATTGGATATTGAGTTTTAATACACAAATTTTGGAGGAGACATAAATATTCAGACTATAACAAAACAAAGAAAATCTAGATGACCTTGGATTTGATAGTGGTTTTTAAATACAATGTAAATGCAAAACTCATGAAAGAAACAACTGAAAAATTATTAAAATTAAACATTTCTTGTTTGTAAAATATTCTATCAAAAGTCAAGAATAAAAGCCACAAACCTGGAGAAAATCTTTGCAAAAGTCATATCTGATGAAAGACTATTATCTAAACTGCAAAGAATTCTTAAAATTTGACAATAAAGAAGCAACTTTGATATAAAATGATCCAAACAGCTAAAAAGAATCCCACAGAGATATAGAAATATCAAATAAGAATGTGTATATATATATATGTATATATATATATATATAGTCATCAGTCAAATCCAAAACGTAAAATGGTAACAAGAAGCTATAAATCAATTACTCAATGAACAAAATCCAGAACAGTAGTGTTGTGTATTAAAAAGTAATGATCAACTTAATGCAAGCTGAATTGAATCATTGACCCAGCCCACAGGTCAATCCATGGGGTAACCACCTGGAGGAGGAATGGGGATTAACAAGACAGGGCAAGAGACAAAGAGAGATGGAGACAAGTTGAGGAAGTCCAATCAAGTCTCATTTATTGAGGAAGTGGTCGCAGCTTTTATAGAGCAAGGGCAGGCTGGTGGGACAGGAAGTGGCTACAGGGTGATCTCTGATGGATCATCATCACATCTGTGTATGTGACGTGATCAAGAGAGGATCATGGTTGATGTAGGTGCACTATGTGCCCATATAAGGGAGAGGTGGGGAGACAACAGTGGGGCGGTTGCTTGGCTCGCTATATCACCTCCCTTTTTATATATTTTTTAATCAGGAGTATGGCAGGCCCTGTGAGGACAATGCCTGTCTTGCGTCAAGGACCTCTTTACATGAAACCAACCGGGCCTTATCTGTCATGGGCTTGCAGGACAGCAGTTGGTCCTGTGCCTCTCTTAGGTGGCCAGTGGTGTAGCATGTATGTCCTAGCTGCCCATCTCTGGCTGCCTGTCCATTGCCCTAGGGCAGTAATCCCACATTGTCATATGGACCACTCATTGGAAAACTTTCCTGGTAGGTTTATTGATCTGCCATTTCCAGCTGGTGATAGTGTACCTGAATGGGCTTTGCCATAAATGCATCTATCCAGCTATTAACAAGTGTCATGATCTTCTGAAAAATACAAGGACCCACAGAGAGGAGAAGCAACAAGGCAGCTAGGCACCCCAGGAGGGATGCTAGGTAGGGGAAGAGCCCTCCCCAGAGTGTGGAGAAAGGGTTAAAGGCCATCTGTTGTTTTTTCAATTTGAGCCGCTTTTCAATTTCTTGAAGTTTTCCACGTATGATGCCGGATTGGTTAACATAGAAGCAACATTTTTCCTGTAAGGCAAGACAAATTCTCTCCTGTTCTGCAGTTAGGAGGTTTATCCCTGGTCTGTTTTGGAGGACCACCTCTGCCAATGAATCTAGTTGATCTTGAAGGGTCTGTATGGTGGCTGACAAGGCCTGGACATCTTCTGACAGCTGGTTGGAGATCTCAGTGTACTTGTTTAGGACAACACCCAATCCACCTGTACTGGTGGCCAGTGCCCTGGTGACACCCATTCCCATCAGAGGTGGGACAAGAGCCACTGCTCATTTTTGGTGGCCAGAAAAGTAACTAAACTCTGGTATGGGTATAGGTTCTTGTCTGGGAATTATATCAATATCAGGCAAAATGACAGCTAGCATACATATTCCTGACCAATTGGATGGGAGAAAAGGGTAAGCCAGATTGGCCCCAAAGATAAACACTTGTCCTGAGGGGGGGGGGGGCATAAGGGATCAGTGTAATAGGTGGTTTTAGAGCAATTGGGGAATGTGAGGGGGCTCACATCAATGATGGATGAGTCATTTTTAAGGGATCCCTGAATACATGGGACAGATAAATTGGTCATTCCCAAGGCTGGACAGGAAATGGCTGACCAGGCATACAGGTAGGCGGGTCTCCTAGGGAGATAGTGTTCAATTGGAGGGGATAGCTATTGGCATAGGGGTGCTTAGGGCCATGTATAGCCAACAGTCCTTTGCCAAGTTAGGGTTGGTGACATTAACCACCTTTGGGTGGCTAAAAGAATATCATAGGTCTGTGGATCTAAGTCCACTCCCCGAGGTTTGGGGAGTGCCAATGGGTGGTAATTGATCTTTGGGAATAAGCTATCATTTTTTGTAGTTGTTGATTGACAAACTCTTGTCTAATTTGATCTTGTGGGCCGCCTCCATCAGATACATGGATGGAAGCCTGCATAGCCCAACACGCGGATGCTCTTCGGCTACTAATACAGCCTGCCTGTTGATATGGTAACGGGAAGATAGAGGAGGGCGGAGGGCCACTCTGGGTCAGGATGACTGTAAAATAGATCTGATTATTTAGTCCTATGCATTTAGAAACTGCTGTATAGCAGGAGGAATGCATAGCCTCTTCATAGGAGGAGCAAGAGCAGTTTGGCCTGGCTTGTGGGTCAATTGACACTACCTGGGGCTTGGGATAACATTGCCAGAGCCTTGGGAATACTGAGTGAGGGTTAGGTGGGCTAGCTTGTTACCACAATTGACTGAGAGGGTCCCTGCTATTGCTTAGAGGGCAGTCCTGGACAAAGTGTCCCAATTGGTCACATTTAAAGCATGTACGATTATTTTTTTGGGCAAGAAAAATTTGTTTGACCACGGTGGCCATGGCTAAGCCCTGGTGGTAGGCGGGACCTGTGTCAGTGCATAGGTGTATGTAGCCAGATAGATCCTCTTTCTTTTTATGAGGCCGGATTGCGGCTTGGCAAGCTGATGGTGCGTTTTCATAGGCTAATTGCTTAATTAGGGCTGTGTCAGTTTCTGTGCTGCCAAAAAGGTGTTTGGCCGCCTGTATGGGTGGTCAACGAAATCAGAGAATGGCTCTTCTGGCTTTTGTCTAATTTGGGTGAAGGATAAGGTTACATCACCCCCAGAGGAAAGTTTTCTCCAAGCCCTGGTAGCGGCCGCATTAACTTGTGCAAAGAGGCCGGGATCATATCCCATTTGGGCCTCTTTGGTGTTAAAATCCCCAGTTCCCATTAACATGGGAAGGATCCAGGGGTTTTGTCTAGCAGCATTATCTCTAGCAATATTTTTACATTTTTCCATAAATTCAGACTTCCAGAGCAAATAATTGCCCCAGATACAGTAGCTTTAGCTAAATTCCCTCCATTCACTTGGAATGATCAACCTTGGGTCATAGAATCTAAAACAGTAAGAGTGAAAGCAGCTGTAGGGCCATATTGGGTGACTGCTGATGTGGCGGAAGTCAGCAAACACCATTTTAGAAGCTGGCACCATCTTAGAGGTGGCATCCAATTGGCCCGTCTATAAAGTTTGAAGTTGCAGAATGAATCTTTGTTTTTCTTGTTCTAATTGGACCTGTTATTGTAAGTCATGAATCTCTGACTCTAAGTAGAGAAGCGCGGTAGAGGGGCCAGACAATTTGGGTGTCTTATCGTAGCAAGAGGGTGGTTTTATAGAAACAGGGCTACAATAGGGTCTGAGTGATGTTGGCTAGCTTCTTCTGCTAATTGTTCCCAATTGACCTCTTGTAAAAGACTGAGGTTGGGATATAGAGAGTTGTGGCGGGCCTAGGGTGATAGGGGCTCCAGTGGTGGAGAGCTGCCATCTTGGAGCTTTTTAAATATATCATTTGCCTCCTTGTCAGAGGGGCAAGAGACTTCAGATTTGTCTCCTGAGAGGAGTGGTGTTGATTGGAAACACGCAGGGTAGCTTCACCTTGGGTGATTGTTTCATCAATTTGAAGGTCTCAGCAGTGCTGTGTAAGTAGCTCTGAGATTAGGTTCCAGGAGGCAAAGGCCATAACCAGGACCCTTTCAGGGTCAAAGACCCAATAGTAATCCTTTAATGCATCTCCTACTCTTTCCCATCTTTTTGCATCAATAGAGCCCTCTAAAGGGAACCAAGGGCAAACCTTATAAATAAATTGAAAATAGTGTAGTAATTTTTTTTTTTTTAGCCTTAA
The DNA here is from genome assembly GCF_034190915.1 of Cavia porcellus. Taxonomy (NCBI): domain Eukaryota; kingdom Metazoa; phylum Chordata; class Mammalia; order Rodentia; family Caviidae; genus Cavia; species Cavia porcellus. The sequence goes on along the minus strand of NW_026947484.1, from coordinate 226,970,743 downwards.
TCACTCTTGTCTTCAATGCCTTACTTAGGCCTCCCATGAAAAGTTTGTGATTACTTAATGCTTGACTCATGCTGGACAAAAAGGGGAAAGGATCGCCATCCACTTACCATGACTCGAGCGGCACAGCAGGCTCCCACACAACACTGGTCTACAAAATGCTTAGTTTCACTTTTACGCGTGCGTCCCTGGACAGCTCCCTTGTTGGATCCTCTGTGCCAGTGACGCTAAGTGCCTCTTGACCTGACCTATGGGTCAATCCGCAGGGTAATCACCTGGAGGAGGAATGGGGATTAACAAGACAGGGCAAGAGACAAAGAGAGATGGAGACAAGTTGAGAAAGTCCAATCAAGTCTTGTTTATTGAGGAAGTGGTTGCAGCTTTTGCAGGGCAAGGGCGGGCTGATGGGACAGGAAGAGGCAACGGGGTAATCTCTGATGGGTCATCAACATGTCTGTGTATGTGACGTGATCAGGAGAGGATCATGGTTGATGTAGGCGTACTATGTGTCCATATAAGGGAGAGGCGGGGAGACTGCAATGGGGCAGTCACACAGCTCCCTACAAATCATCATGCTGGTGAGTGTAGTTGTTCCACCTGAGGAAAGTTGCCAGGATAATTAGAGACATGGAGAAGGAGAAGCAAGGAGTTGAGGCATTATGGGTTCATCTACGTGTTGCTGTTTGAGCTGTTGCTTCTCCTGTAGAAGCTCTGGTCCTCAAATTGAGCATTGGTTCCTGGCTCTGGAAGGGAAGTTATGTGCCGCTCAAACTCCAAGATGAACTCGTCACCCTGGCTTCCTGGCATGTACTTGACCATGCTTATCATTGGAGAAGCTCAGGACCTCCGTTTCACTGAGGATGTCTGTGGGACTTTTCAGGACAGCCCTAGTCTTTGTTTTGAGCATGACTTCTTTGCTCCAGCATAGGAACCCTCAATCTACCACCACAGCTCCTTCACCCTGCTTGCGTTGACTTTCTAGCTTCCATTGCTGACCTTTGGGCCTTCCCAGCATGTATCTGTAAACAAGATTGGTGTGAGTCCTTCTTGTGGGCTCTCGACCTCCATTTAGACTCATGGGAGGCACTGTCATGAGCTCTGGGTCTTCATCTGAACTCATGTGGGACACTGCTGTGGGATTCAGACCCTTAGCTAAATATTCTATGTTGTTAGGGTGGTGGATAGATTTGCTGCATTTCCTTGTGTTAACTCTGGGTGATGACCACAAAATAATATTATAAACCTTATGTCTTGATTTTAATTGTTCTCACAACTCCTGACTACAAGTAGGAACACCCAATGTTGATGAGATGTGGAAAAATTGTCATTCATTAAGGGTGTGCACAATGGTCCAGACCCTGTCTTAGTCACTGCCCATCTCCAGCTTAAAACATCAAACACCCTTGAAGTTAAAGGAAAGGTGGTTCACTTTTGGCTCATGATTTCAGCCCATAGTTGACTGACTCAAAGGTAGAAATGATATTGTGTAAGGGAAGGGAAGGGTAAGAACCACTGAGCTCTTGGTGCCAGAAAATATGGAGAGGAAAGGGAAGAGACGGGGTGGAGAGAACACCCTCGCAGATTGTGTTTCCAGTGGTCTGTCACTTCCACACAAGCCCACCTGCTAAAAGCCCATTCAGCTATGACTCATTGTTGTATTAATTCACTGATAAGTGCAGCACTCCCATAATACAATAACTTTCCACACATATGAGAATTTGTAGGGGACATTTTAGATCTAGTTCATAAGAGCCATTTTGACAGTTTCTTACAAAATTATCTGTATGTTTATTTACAAGCCAGCAATTGTACTGTTTGATATTTTTCCAAAGGACTTAAAAGTTTATGTCTACTTTTCATCATTATCAGAAGTCAGAAGCACTAAATTAATTTCCTAGGAAATGACTATTTTGTTTTTTGGAGAAAATAACTCAAATGAAGACAAAATTTTCTCTACATTTTTTTCACACCTATTCTCCACTTCTAAACCAGAGTTTGAGCCTATGGCAAGCTCTCAATAAATACCTGTTTAAGTAAAGACAACTTATGCTTTCACTGCACGTTTAGTTATCATACATTCTTGTATGTTCCCAAATAACAAAGGAGCTAAGTCAATCAACTAAAAGTTGGGAACAATTGAAAAAATACAAACATTGAATAAATACATGAGAAAATGTTAACATCATTGGTCCTTTGATAGTTGCAAATTAAAACAACACTGTATTCCATTTGTAATCCACAAGGATTGGCTATCATCAAGAAATCAACAAGTGACAAGTGCTGGAAGAGCTGTGGTGAAAAGGGAACCCTTCTTCCCTGTTGGTAGGAGTGTAGACAGGTACAAGCACTGTGGAAATCAGTGTGGAGATGCCTCAAAAAAACTCCAATTAGGGGTGCCAATGGATCCAGTTATTTCCCTTCTGGGTATTTTCCTGGAAGAATTGGAAACATCATAACACAGCACTAGATGTACACTCATGTTTACAGCACACAATTAGTAATAGCTAAACTTTGGAAACAACTCATACCTCCATCAATAGATTAAAAAACATGCTGTCTTTTTATACAATAAAGTACCACTCAGCCATAAAGACAAATTTGAGACATTTACAGGCAAATGGATGCAACTCAAGATCATACTAATCAGTAAATATCAAACTCACATGTATAGATTATACTGTCACCCTGGTGTGAGAAATTTAAAGAGTAAATAAAGAACAAAATTTACAATAGATGTTGTGAAGTAGGAAGAAATTGTTGAAAAGGGAAGAGGAGCTAGGGTGGGGAAGGGAACACAAAGAAGAGAAAAAGAAACACAAATAAATGCAAGGTAGTAATACTACGAGTTTGTCTTAGTTCATTGAGAAGAAAAGTTTGTGCTAATATCATTTGGAGAACTTTTAGGCCAATATCTTGTACTCTGAGTTACTACTCTGAAGATAACAATAGGCAAAGCTTTATCTATTTTTATTCTATTATTTTATTATGAAAATTTTATTTTTCCCCAAATAAAAAGGAACAAATTTTCCCCATGATATGAAAGAATATATGCTTTGCTGAAGCAATGAGAATTTGTAATTTATTCAGTAATCAAAATGGATTTCACAACTATACTAATACCTGGACATTGAATGGAAGAACAAATTCTGTTCTGTTTGATTCAGCTTGATTGACGATGAAAAAATCAATGCCTAGAAGGCTGATTGGACCTTATAATGATGATATGGCCTTGCCTCAATCTCCATTATTGTGGCCTCCTTTTATTGGTCGGTAGAATATGCACAAATCTTTAGTTTCCTGGGAAACTAATGGAGGCTTCTCAGGTAAAATAGCACATCAGTCATTTTTTTCTAAAACATTGCATTGGCTTTGTGACCTGGAATAAATCTTAACTCAGATTATTGTACAAATTTTTATCCTTCTGAACTCACTCATTAGTATCCAATTCTTGGTTTCTGAAATTTTCACCTCAAAGTAAAAACATCCAGAGAGAGAAATAAGCTTCCCCCAAAAATTGAAGCACTATTCATGTTCATTTTCCCAAATGCCATATGCTCTGTGGTTTGGTCTGCAATCTGGAACTAAAGCTGTAATGGCTCCTGCTGGGTAAAACATCCGCAAGAACAGACATTTGTAGGTCCACAATTGAGGGCAGAAGACTCCCTGCTTTCACAGATCTTAGTCTGAAATACCAGTGAGCATGTTTAGCAGAAAAAAGAAACAACTTGGCCACTCTTGAGCATTATGAAAAAGGCAGTTTCAGATTTGGGATTTATGTTATCATTCAGAGAGGCCAAGATAATTTTCCCCACATTCTTTGAAGCACCCTATGTCCCTCTCTCTCATGGGGGTTTTGCTATGAAAATGTTTCCATTTTTGTTCTTATGAGTATGTTGAAAGAGATTAATATTTTAATTGGTGCTATAAAATGAAACAAAAGTAGGTATTATAATTTCCTTTTATTTTTTTCCTGAGTGTCACTTACCATGAATTCTTTCTAAAGAACATCATTGCTATGTGTAATACTTATATATCCATATGTATACACACATATATGTGTATGTGTGTAAACATGTATATACATATATGTGTATACATATGTATATAAAATTTTAGTTGATATATATAAAGGAATTTTTATGACATGTTATTTTGAATCTAGTGGACTTGAGTCTTTGTATAAGAAATACTACTGTGAGTTTTTGACAAAGATTGTGTTAGGTGAGGATTCCTAATGTAAACCTGCCTAAAGTAAATACTCACAAGGTACCAAAATGTGTGCAAGTCTAAGTAATGAAAATTTTAATCTTTTTATGGCTCTTCAGGCTACAAAACAACATAACTATAACTACTGAGATCTGTATATCACACACAAAATGCCTCATGCCTCAGTCTCCTTGAATTACAGAGGGATATTATAGAAACATTTTCCTAATGGTATGCCCCTTTTAAGAATCCACAAAGTCAAAAGTCATGTTGTAATAATAACACTGGTTATTTCAGAAGCTACATAGTATGTGACAGTGTAACAGAAATACACATATTTGTATTTTCCTCTCTTGCTCTTCTTTCCAACTCATATCAAAACTATAGTGATGTCCAGTTGGGACTCATATTTAATTTTGAGTTGCTAACTGGTTCAGAGTAGATAAGAAGGAAATAAGGAATTTCTGTGAATTTGTCCTTCTGTGTCAATCATTGTCAAAGCATAAAGGACCCAGGGAGGAAATACTTTTTAAAATGACATCTTACCCATAGATTGAGATCCGGATCTGCCTCACTAAAACCTGAACATGGTTCAAAGTTCAGAAAAGCCTTAGCAGAAAGCATAGCACAAAGTGCACTCAGTAACTTTCATTTTATAAAGGTTTTATCAAAAGAGCTTATTAAGCATACAATAGTAAGTTTTTTATGGGGGGTACCCGGATTGAACAGGGGACCTTGCATTTGCCAGGCAGGCACTTATGCCATTGAGCTATCACCTGGCCCTATGATAGGCAAATTTTACTAGGCACTAGAAGTATCGGAAAGGTAAGAAATCAGAGACGTTTTGTTGAAACTGTTGTTATCTAATGAAAAATTCCAGGACAGTACATTAAGGTACCAAGAAAATCAGGGAAATAGGGGAGGGGGCAAAAACAAGCTACAACAAACAGCATTTGGCTTACATTTTCACACTCATGAGTGGCTACCTGTTTATGTTCATCAGTGGCTCTGAAAGAGTACATGTAGTCTAATAAAGAGATAATGTGGAGAGACACATTTATACAATTGCTCTCTAACTTAACCACTAACATATTCTAGAGCTCTGCATTAATGATGTACCCTGTCTAAATTTTAGCATTCTCTGAAGTAAAGACAAAACTGTGCTTTACCTAGGTCGTAAAATGGTTGGAAGGCACCAAATGAAACTATAAGTGTTCTGCTTATGCTTAATGGCTTTGTATAAGTGTAAGAGAGAACCATTACTTCCCCATCACAGTTCACCAGAAACGAATTCCGTGTTTAACATCCTTGTTTCATTGAAGATTTTCTTACTACAAGTTGCCACATTTAGGTTCTTGTGTTCTCACTGTATATCTTTAATTTGTCGATAACAGAGTGCTTCAAAAGTCACAGAAATGGCAATTTTGATTTAAATGATGGGATAACTCACAGACTGACATTATTTCTATAGCAGCACCATCTCTGCCACAGATTTGCTTTTTTTCCTCTTAAAGAATATTGAAGTGATTCATCTATGTCTCCTTTAAGTATCTTTGAAGCTTATTTACTGATGCCTCTCTCATACTGTAAATCATATATACTTTAAGTAAAGATGATTGTTTTATGGACATTCTATTCTGTAACCACTCAGATTAAAACGTGGACCTTTTAAAGTGGCATAGGCTCTTTTTTTCTTCTATACAGGTCAGCAGTTTCAAACAAAAATGTCAATTGAAAAGAACATATCTAAAATATCAAATTCATTTATGATTTAAAATATTAATATTTATATGTATTAGATGCTTTGGTCCTGTTATGCCAATCTAAAAAACCATCAAATGTGTATCTCTACCCAGTATGACTTGAGATATAATCTTCCTGATTCTTATCGCTATCTTGATATGTACCTACCCATTTAAACAGTAAGAAGCATTTAGCAAACTCACAATATAGAAAGAGTACTAACATTACCATCCGAAACACAGTGATTTTTTTTTGCAAATCAGTAAGTTTATGCTGAGTATATTTCATTGCCAATATTTAAATGCTAATTTTTTAACCAATAGTAGGTACTGCATCAAAGGAGATAAAGATAAAACTTTGAGACAAAGAGAACTATGTGGGACTTATACAAGAGTGAGCACTGCATGAAAGCTTGGTCAAATTTGGGAGGGAGAGAACGGAACACTGAAGAGTAATGCGAAGTTAATAAGGAAGTAGTTTAAGTTCTATAAGTTTATAAAATGGCATCAAATAGTATGTTTAATATAAATTATGCTTCTTGCTTATTCTTGAAACAAAATAACCCACATTTGCAAGTTAAAGGGCCAAAAGTTTACTTTGCCTCACACTTTGTAGAGGTTTCAGTCAATAGTCCGCTGGTTCCAAGGCAGGGTGGCATTACTGAGGGGGATCACAGGGAGAAATAGTTCATGGTCGAGCAGGAAGTAGCAAACAGCAAACTAGAGTGAAGTAAGCCACCTTTCCCCTTTTTATCCCATCCCAAACCTTGACTGGCTCTACCTACTATGGCTTTCTTCCCATTATCCACACCCAAAACTATGCTGAACCAATCAGGGGGCTAATTTAGCATCACACATCCTTAATTCCAGAATCACACAGCCATCCATCCATTTCTGAAAAGCACATGAGGCTTTGAGGGAACATCTAGATACAAACCATAATAACTAACTAGGTTGAATAAAAAAGATAGTTGCAAAATTCATGAAAATTGACATTAAGAGGCATAGATGAAATTTGTAGGCAGATTAAGGGACAAAGAACTGAGAGTTGTGGGAATGTTTTGAGATAAATGAGCGATATTGTCAGAGAGAGTTTACTGAAACTAGATGTTCAGAGCCAGGTAGAATGGATGCTACAACAGAGTCCTTCACAGAAGCTTTACTTTGAATTGGATGTGCGGGCAGAATTGAGAGAACAGGTGAAAGAAAAAAACATAGCATGTTCTGTGATCATAGATAAAGCACCATCCAGGAGAAGGTGGAATCAAAGGTAATGTCAATGTACTGCTAATCAGAATTATAAAATTTTCTTAGAGGAGAAGATATGAATGCTAGTCAAGGCTGATGAAAGAAAGTCTGAGTTGGGGGAACACAAACTTGCATGTCTGAATATTCCTCTGTGACTCAAGCCACAGAACCGGGTCTGCTATGAGGGATAATATTACAGTACAAATTGCCAGTTTTCAGAAGATGAGCTACCCCTCTTGAGTTTTAGATACTAATTGGACAGCATACCTGGATTGGTGAAAGATTAATTCATGCTGAACAGGAAGACTCAGAGACTAGATTTTTAAAGTGCTGCCCCAAAAAGGGCTGTTTTCACCTTCGGACAGTTTTTCCTTGTCGTTTATTTTGATTTCTGGGAGGAAAGTCAAAGACTTAAAGCAGTTAATACTACAAAGGGATTTGGGGAGAAAAAATAATCAATTGAATCATTTTGCTTTTTATTAAATCAAATTGAGAAATAAAAGAAACAGAAAATAACGTATTCATGAACTTTTTTCAAGAAACTTTGACACTAAAATGCTGAAATGTGGGAAATCTACTGGGCATATAATGCTATACAAAGAAATAAGAACAGCAAGCTGGTATGCTGTGTGCTATGATGTGCCAGGCACTCTTCTGTAATTGCACTTGAAGTCAGTTCTCTCAACTGTCCAAGGAAGAAGTGTTATCCTAACTGTACAGCTGAGGAACGCTGAGGTTAGGAAGAGTAACTGATCAGATACAAGTTACATAATGTAGCAGCCAAGCCAGGCTAGGAAGTAGGGGACTGAAAATTTCTACGTCTTCAAGAAGAAATTTCAAAATGAGACAAGTAATAATGTCATGCTAAACTCAAATGATAGAGAAAAGATGGTGAAATGCAGGACAGAGTTATCAGACATTTAGAGCTACTAAGCAAGTACATCTTGAAGACGATAGAGAGACTAGTATAGGAGATTTTAAAAAAAGTTGTTTTGCAAAGGTCAAACTAGATAGTTGCTAGGCTAAAAAACACAACCAAAGAATTATGAAAGTACTTCTTTGATTGATAAAGGAAAACACTCTTTAGTACTGAACACTTCCCAACTCAGTAATAGTGTCAGTAAAGAAGTCACTCTACAAATCTAGATGAAAGCCAGTGTCAAAGGGAAAACTAACATACAATCAGTTAAATGGATGTTAAGTGGAGTGCACTTTTCAGACTGAAGAATGTGATATAAAATTATCTCTGGATGGCAGACCCTATTGGCTTTGAATTCAGTATCCAGTAACCACATAAATCTTTACCAATGGAATTCAGTTTTGACTGGGATTGCAGTGGAGTCTAAGAAATGAAACAAACACATTAGCCACTGAGATTTAAGGCAGTTTTTGCCTTTAGATATGGCAGGGACATGACAATGATCTAATTAATACTTTGGATAGGGTTTATTTCATTGTTTATTTATACAACTATCCTTATATTTCTTAGTGTGCTCTAAAATGCAATTGTATTATTCATGTGTTTAAATATTATATATATATATATATATATATAATAGTATATCTGATGATACTTAAATTCTTTAAGAAGTTATTGTTTGAAAAGACTCATAGAGAAACAAGAGAATTCATGAAAAGCCTACAAGATAAGATCTTTCTTTGGTCTTGACTTTCCAGTTTAAATTCTTAAGAAATTTCAATAAATTTGATCTATATTATTGCAAATATGTGAGACTTCTTTTTACAGATAAACATTAAACATATATACAAAAACTTTCCATTTGTTCCTTTTGGTGTTTTACTATAATTATTAATGAATTTTAATTATAAAAACGAATAGGATGAATTGTGTGTAACATGAACACCCTGTGCTTAATATGATTAATATCCATCCTCTTTTCTATTCTCTCCTCTGCTAATCTAGACTTTCTATTCTTCCCTATTTCCTGATCACTTATGTTTGTATCTTGGTTTTTTATCAGAGTTCAAGAAAGAAAATTGTTAAATGAATTTTCCACTTTAATTTTCATTTTTTAAAAATTTCATGTACCCTTGTCTGATTTGGCTATTGAAGTTGTGTTAGGTTCTTAGGATAAATTAAGAGATATTTTCTTTTTTTACTCCTATGAAGAGTTTAGCAAAATATTGTGCTATTTCTTCCTTATAAGGTTAGAAGATCTCATTGGCTAAACGACTTGGACTTTATAAGAATATTATGAGCTTTTAACTATAGACAACTTATTTAATAGATATTAGACTCTTCAGAGTTTCTGGTTCCTTTAATGTTTTTGATGTTACCTGTATTTAAAAAGCAACTGTATATTATGTATAATTTGTCTGTGTTTGGGAACAAAGTTGTCTACAGTGTTATGCTATTATCATTACAATGACTAGAAAATCAGTGATGCTCATTCATTTTAAATAAGTAATACTGACAGTTTTAGTTTTCTTCTTTATACTATTGATTTTTTGGGTTAAGGTTTTAAGTTTTCTTATTATTTTAATGCCAGATTTCTTTAGCTTTATATTTATATAGAATATTTATTTTATTTTACTTTTAAGACTTCAGCATTTTTATATTTCATATATGCTTATTCTAAGTAGTACATACATGTTATTACTGTATCTGTGCTGATTATCTGCTTAAATTTAATTGTTGTTTATCATATGTTGCAACTCTACTTTTTACTCTACAAATATAATTTAATATACTATGCCATCTTACTGCTTGAAGGACTTGTTTTTCCCCTACTGTTCTCTATTTACTTTTTATATTTTATTCCTAAACAAAATTTTTCTACCTTTATCTCTATTACATTCCAAGAAATACTGTACTATTGATTTTGTTATTTTCTATGAAATTATTATATAATTGATGTATCAGAATCTGCCTTAAATTTGAATATCTGCTATATTTCATAAAACTTAAATTTATTTACCCTTCATATTTTCTGTATTCTTATAGCCAGGAATTCTATATTATTGTAGTCAGGTACTTTTTAGATTTAAATGATTTTTCTTTAAATTTCAAATATTAAATTAATATTTATATTTATTGTTTTGGTTACTTTTCTCTTGATACTGGAGCCAAATACCCAACACTCAAATAAAAAAGGAAAGGTTTATTTAGCTTACAGTTCTTGGAGTCAATACTCTGCTGGCTCTGGGGTAGGGCAGCATGGTTAAAGGCAACATATAAGTTGACTACAAGTGACAAAAGCTAAAAGAACAAAAAGTGTAGAACACACATTCTTCCTTCTCTTATACAATATTTTTCTCTAATAATATTTTGAATTAATTTGATAAACACTTACTGAACATCACATGATCATATTATTCTTTTGCCCTGTTCATAAAAGGTTGAGTAAAGAATTCAAAATATTATTAGAGAAAAATATTGCCTCCTCTTAAAATTCTGATGCTCAGTGGAAAATCCAACTAAATAACATCCATAAAGAATTTTTCTTTGGCAAATGCTATTTGTTAAGAGCTATATTAGGGACACATCTATTCAGTGAGAATATGCTCAGTCAGTGGTGTAGCCATCTGCCCAATTTTAGCCACTAGGAGGTATGCATAAATATCACTAGGCAGCTTCCTGGAATGTTTATTCCAAGACATCTGGAGTCTACTCCAGATCTATCTTTCTATGTGGTCTGGACCACTGAAACATCATGCCCTTTGACCATGAGGAAGAAGAAGACACCCAAAGGTGATAGAAAGACAAGGAAGGACCAGTGGATATGCACCTCTCACAACCATGTAAGCACAGTCTCCATCCTAGTTCTGGATTACAAAATAATAGATTTTATATAAAAGCTATATATTTCTTAAAGCATTTTTTCTGAGAAATTTATAACAAATTATGAATAAAATTGTATGAACAAAATTATATGTAACAAATACAGACTGAAATCTAAGTTCTGACATTTTTATCTTTTATAGATATGCACTTAATTTTGACATATGGTCCTTACTCTTCTTACATTTAAAATATAGTGTACCCAATGAATAAGTTATTATAAGCACTAAGGTAAGTGATAAAATAGATTCAACATTGTGTATAGTGCAAATTAAATACTCAATTTAAGGTCACTGTCAAATCTCTGTGTTCCATGGCTTGAACTAAAACTGATGGAATTTTTGGAAGGTGTCTGATAGTCTTTAAGTTAGTTACTTGGTCTTTTATTTCTTTGTCTAGTACTTATAAAATATCCACGATAAAATCTATATGTTGATTCCTACATTCCTATTCATATGGAAACCTGGAAATTCTATTGTTTGGGGAAGTACTTTTATTATATTCAAGAGGAAGAGATACTCCACAGTCAGCATAATGGTAATAAATCTGCACATATCTTTCTTATGTACTCTCTATCATCTAAAGTTTATGGAAAAGTTTTCTTTTGTCTTGATTTGGCCAAAAGAAACAAAACCAAACCAAACAGAACAATAAATAAATTAAACTTGCTGCACAGGAAGATATTACAACAATAAAAAGTCCCAGATAATTGTGTTAATATTACACGGAAAAGAAACACAGAAAAGGGAGCTTTTCCTCTTGTGACAGTAACATTTTCCAGTATCAAGTAAACTTTAAAGATAATGTTCTCAATGTATTTCCCTTTGAAATGTGCCTGAGGGGCAAAAGAAAGACATCTTTCCCAATTGCAGAATTGAAATAGACAGACTAACCTACTTAAATTTCGAGAATTGCTCAAGAAAAATTAGAAACTTCCAGACGAGCTTGAATCTCATCTTTTAAAAGTAGTATTCTGGCCCATTTTTATGTCAAATAATTGCCCAAAGGACACTGACAGCCTTGGGACTGAAGAGATTATCTTTCTCAGACATCCAAAGATCATGCAGACATATACCTACAGGTGATCATCACAATTATGACTGACTGCCTGCTATGCTAGAGCTTATCATTTGGATACTTCCAAAGCTAAGGCTAAAATAAAATAATACAAATTTGTTTATTATCCCTCAAAATTCTGCTTCTATCATAATGCCCAGAATTGCCAGGAAATGGTTTGAACACAGGAGCACATGCTCAAATCTGAAAGCACGTACCTCTCATATCTCAGCCTGGTTGGATGGTACAATAAGTGACCATGCATTACTGAGAAAGGGAGGCTAGGAAACCTGGAGCATGATCCCCTGGAAGGAAGCGTGGTCATCCTTCTCCATGTTTGGGTGATTGCATGAAAATGTTCTTAGTATGGAGTTTAATAAGCTTAGTGACCTATCAAACACACCAAATGTGCTTCAGACATAAAATGAGGATGAAGGGACGGATGGACATCTCATAAACAGGCTCCATTTCATAAAAAACTACAGGTAATTATTCAATACTCAATCCTAGGCAAAGCATGCTTTCTCTAAAGTCAATACTCTTATCTCTAAGAGCTGAAATATGAAAATTTCCTTATTGCTTTTACTCAGCTGAGGACAAATATTCCTTAAAATTAAGTAATGCTTCAGCTCAAGACTAAAGACACTATAAGAATGGGCATAGCCTCACTTAATAGCACAACTGAGATCTTAGCACATAAGACTAATTTCAAAATATATTCATGGGGGAAACGTCTATATTTAGTATCCATAATTATATTAGGTGCAGCCTTAACATCCAGGGAAACCTGTGCACATGGATAGGACCCTCAGCCTGACAACCTTCCTTGTCATGCATATCAGGCACAGTTGCTGCCTGTGCCTGAGCCACAGCTTTCAGTTCATTGCCAGCTGGCAGAATTACTGAAGCAGGGGAATTAGTTAGTGTCATGTGTCAGTGGCCACCTTGCCTTCTGAGCACAACACAGTCTGCTTTCACAGCTCCTCCCTCTTCCTTAGAGCAGGGCCTATGTGGTTCTGCCTGGCAGACATTGTCTCCTCCACTAGACTTTGAGAACATGATTAAGTCAACTTTATGGATCTCATCTGTCCAGGGCCTGGTGTAGTGTGTGTGGCCATTCTCACACTTGTAGGATAGGTATGTCTCTTCCAGATACTGTTAATCATAACTAGATGATTAACACAGTGGATAAATAAAAGAAAGTGGGAAAATCTGAGGGAAAGTAATAAAAGAAGAACAGAAATAAAGGGAGAGAGAAGGAAGGAAGGATTGCTAGGTGGAGAGGTACAATTGGTTAGTCATATTTCCTAACATTATCTCTTCTCTAACAAATATCATAATCAAATGGTAAACAAGAGACAAAACTAAGTTTAAACATGTCTGTGTATGGATAGGTGCTAATACTTTTTCAAATGCATGATTGAAAATTGGCAGTTCTTGTTGTCGATGAAGGGGAAAATTCAGAAGTAAGATCATATTTATCTTAAAACACGTTGCATAAGATTGGCAATATCTCCGGTGTCCTTTAATGTATCAGTGTGGGTTGGTGTATGTGGGCCGAGTGCCTGGTTCTTATGAAGAAATCTCACTTCTCTGAAGGCTGACATTTAGAGATTTTGTATTAGTTAATTCTTCCTTGAATTTTTCAGGGGAAAGGCGGGCTTCGTATATAAAAAGTTATTTAAATGTGCAGACTTGGTGTTGGATCTGAGATGAAGAGGTGGACAGAGTTCACACTTCCATATTTAAGGAATCACATTTGTTAAATAAGTGACAACATCATGATCAGTCCCCTTGATAAAGCTCTCTATTTTAGAAGGCACTGCATGAAATTAAATACCAAAGAGAGAGCTTGCCGTTTATCTGTAAAAATTAATCAAGATGGGAGCAGCAAATTTTCTTATGATGGTTTTCTTAAAACTTAAAGTATGTCATTTTTAAATTATTGTATTGACAAAAATAACTATCTGCTGAATCAAAAAACGCATTGAATTTCTATCTCTAAACTACCACCGTGTCAAGGGCTTGGCTAGGAGTGGGTAGCAAACTCCTCAACATAACTGAAGGAAAGCCTGACTAATAAGAAGTTACAGAACCTTTAACTCAAATAGCAATCACACCTCCATAATTAGTTTGCTATACTAGATCATATAATTCTATATATATTAAGTATATGTGTATCTATTGATCATCATCCAAAATCTTAACCTCAATAAGTATTATTTCTTCTCATTAGTAATTTCATTTTTAAATGGTTCTAAAAAAATACTACTGAGTTATGCCAGTACCAAAGGGTCACTCTACAGCCCATTTTGCTATTTAAGCTCTCGCCAAATGCAGGATTTTCAGTCTCCTTTCAGATCTTAGATGCTGTTTCTATAAAGAAGAAATTTTAAAGAAACGGGTCTGCAGTTGCCTAAAGGTACCAGTTGCCATTTCAGTGTTTTAATTGTTTATATTCTGTAAGTTAGGTCTTGAAGAAGACACTGCTCAGCTTTGTTCCACTGCTTTTCAATCTTTGTTTCACTACAACTTTTCAGTTGAAATAGATTTTACTGAATGAGTCCAAGACAAAGCAAGGACCTGTGAGAAAACAAGGCAAGACTGAAGTGAGGTTTTATGCATCAGTTATCGGTGTGTGTTTATTGGGGTAGGGCTGTGTATGGGTTTGAGATTTCTGAAGGAATTAAAAGAAGCAGAATAGAAAGTCATAAAAAGCAACACTAATTGCAGAGCTGTTTTGTAGAGAAGAATCTCTGATTTCAAATCTTGTTCTTACAATTTCCCTGTGTACTTTCTTCAGAAATAGTACCAACACGCTCCACATTCTCTTTGGCTTCTTTGCTATTGTTACCTTGCCATTTCTATAAACAGGGGGTTATCCTATCATTCAAGGCTTTTTTCCATTAAAACAACTTGAAGTCAGTTTTTTAAGCAAAAAGCAACATGAACAGCTTACTCCTAAAGATCTTCAACTTAAAATCAGGTAACTTTCTGATGAAAACAATACTTCTGCTTGCTTCAATGATTTAAAAATAGTCTCTCTTTGTAGAAAAATTCAACATTAGCAAGAGACTGACAGAAATGACCTTAATTTAAGTTTATGATATAGATGGAAAGGGCTATAAAGGAAAATCAAAGATTTCTTAGGAAACAAAAAATGGAAGTAATCCTTTCCATTTAATCTTTGTTATGGAACAAAAAGGAGGCAAACTTCTTAAAATGCAGTTTTCTAATTGACCAAATTTCTTGAAAATAACTATATTTGGATTCTTTTTTTTTTATTAACTTATTGTTGGAGGTAGGATTGGAGACTATTTTTATATGAAGCCAGAGTCGGGTGTTTGATAGAGCTCACTATGTCTAACCCAGGGGTGTGCATGTCATTGTTTTCCATTTTTGAAACGGTAATTGACTGTGTTTACCAGTTTTCCATTGCTGCGAAAAACATCTGCGTGTCTCACAGTTTCAGAGGCTTCAGTCCATAGTTAAGTGGCTTGTTAGCTTTAAGCCTGTGAAAAGGTAGAAACATAACAGAAGAAAGTGTGGCATAGGAGGGCTGTTTCCTTTATATTGGTCAGGAAGCAAAGAGTAACAGGGCCAGCACAGAAAGGGAAGGGGACCAGACCTATCCCCCAGTCACCATCCTATTTCCATCACTTCCAATAATGTCAACAAATTATGACTTCATCAGCATATCAGTTCCCTGATCCAGATACAAACCTCAGGGTCCCATCAGTGCCCCAGAGCCTGTCAACAGGAATCAAGCATTTAATACAACAAATCATTCTGGGGAATGTTTCAAGTAACAACCACGACATTGGTCTTAGATGATGAATCACATTAAAAGTCTCATGGAGTCAAGAGATTAAACACCGATGGTGGGATTCCAGAATCTGTGCTCTTCCTGTCTCCCTTCTAGTATTTCCCTGTGAGATCCTGGCTTTTATTGCCTTCTCTGTCCAGGCCCTGCTAATTTTTTTCAAAACCCAACTCATGACTAATTTGTGTCAAAAAGTAGATGGTCCTGAGCATTTATAAATAAACATGGAGCACATTTCTACTATTGAATTATGATTTGGAGCAGAAAAAGAAGGTAACACATTTTTCTCTGTCATTGCATTATTTTCCAATTGAGAGTTTCAGGACTGAGGTCACAGTTTGCTCCTGAAAAAGCCAGTCAAGTACCACTAACTGTACATCTGTACATGTGTACCACTTTTGCCTATGAGTCTGTTTCTCTACTTTTAACCTCTCAAACAGTTCCTCTTTGGAAAACTTTCCATCCCACTTAACATTCCCTTCATTATAATCTCATCTTAAATCCTACATTGAAATGGATGTCTTGCATTCTGCTGAGCAAAATAAAGAATAGAAAAATAAATAAAATTAGGATTTCATCTTCAAAGATTTACCACCTAGTGGAAATGTCTTCATAAACACTCCACATAATTTCCTAGGTGTTCTGTTCCATGACATGTATATCTTACACCTTTTCCCTGAAGTAAAACTGATCAAACTTATAAGTGATTTATTATAATATATCAACTATCTTTTGTACACTAGCAATCACTTTTTTTAATAAAGCTATCTGGAAAAAATAATGATCCATATGAATCACTTGATGAGAAATTTTTAAAAACTCCTACACATTGCTTATGGAGGTTTGATGTAGATGACTAACAACACGGCATCTTTGTCTCATGTCATCTTCCTACTTTTGTGTCCATATATATGCAACCTTATGTTCAAGATATCATTCTTATATGGCAATCAATTAAATTGATCCACAAGATTTGATGCACCATTTAGATGAGACAATAACATCATTCAATACTTACCTTTTACATATAACATACTGTGCTTTATAACTTTACGAGGTGGTATTTCAGGAAAAAAGCATTGCTCATGCACCCTGAATAATGTCAGAGTTTTTATACTATTAGTATTCTGCTTTGGGTTCGGGAACAGAGTTACCAGAAGACCTGAGGATGCATTTAGAATACACTGTGTTATAAGCCCTTTGAATAATTCAGAGAAGTTATAATTTTTGCTTTTATTAAGTTAGAGCAATTGAAAATAAAAGATGCCTACTTTTTCTTTAGGGAGGATGGTAGGTCTTAATATCTTAACCCAAAATGAAAATGTTGAGTGTATGCAAATTTGCCCTTTTAAAGTATGAACCACATTGTCCGTCTCCACACAAAGAGAGGAAAAAGGTATTCCCAAGATCATGCTCCCTGGCCACTTTATTGTACAATGAAAATTCAGTGACCTTTCTGGAGTAAAGTTATTTATTAAGACCAGCCTGATTTCTTTAGTTACTAGTAATGTTATCATGGTCATTCATATAAATCAATGAAATGAGAAGAAAAACACAATAGAGACCAACTTCACTATTTTAAATAAGCTGTTATCTTTATCTTTGTATAGTTGATGTGAATATATGAATAATCTGGACAGTTTTTTATCCATCATCCCTTGGATATTAATGATTGAAGTCTGATAATCTTTGAAAAAAGTTATTACGATGAGACAGGGAAATGAATTGGTAACTTCTTTAGAAAGCTAATAATTTGAAACATACTTTCAAATACTTGGCAAGGAATATATTGAATAAATACAATCATTTGGATATTGATAATATTTTGAGAAAATTAGAAATGCATATTATATAATACATTAAGACTATTTCTTAAGGGTTTTATTTAGGTGTGGCTTAAATATGATTATGAAAAAACTACAGGGCAAAGATATTAAAATTACTTTAATAAGATATTCAGACACAAGAACATTTGTATCACAGGTACCTATTTTAAGTAATTAAACATTCTCTTTTAGTAATATTTCAGGGTTGCCTACCTTCTAGAACGTTCTCTATCAAAAGTCCTTGTAGGAAAGAGATCACCTATTGAAAAACGTGATGCCAGATTTTTTTTTCCTTTACTATAAATAGAGCATTGGATCTGTATCAGTCAATTTCTCATTGCTATGAGGAAATACCAAAGCTAAACAACCTTCAAGGAAGAAAGTTTCACATGGCTCACAATTTTGGAGTTTTAAATCCATGGACAACTGGCTCCATTGCTTTAGACTCTTGGCAAAGCAGCACATCATGGTGAGGCGAACCTGGTTGGGTAAAGCTGTTCATCTTATGGTTTCTAGGAAGGAGAGAGACAGGAAAGGGCTTAGGGACCCACTATACCAGTACTTCATCAAGTTAGTGCCCTTAATAACCTAACTTCCACTAAGCAAGCCCTTAGGGGACATTCAAGATCCAGACTCTAGTAGGGTTCACTTTTGAATACTTATGTGTATATTGTATTAAATATGAGGGATACTATCAGTACATTCATTGTTTTCTTTTAAGGCCTATGGGCATGTTGAGATCATATAATCCATTAATATAATTCTTCATTTAAATGTAATTAATGGATATTTTCATATCAAAATTTAAGGAAAGTATAAAAATATTAAAGTTATACTTTTCCTAAAGGACTAAAAAAAATTAAAAGATTCCCCTTAGCTTTTGATTTAGATTTAAGAGCATTTTGATTCCTGGTCACTAGACACTGGTAGAATATCATAATTATTAACGTATTTCTAACACATAGCATTGCAAAATTTGGGAAATGTTAGGAAGAAATTTGTTATAATTACAAAAGTGCATTATAATAACATATATCTGTGTAGTGAGGTTATTTTGCTTACATTTCATGCCTCAGAAACTAGTTTAGAAAGAATTCAGCTCAATAAGATGAAAATAATATCTTCCTGTATTTCATGGAAATGGAAAGTGCATTTGAATGGGTGCATCTGCCTGTCCTCTAACAGGGAATTTTTCATTTATTAATAAAATCCCCAAACAACGTATGTAAATGAAAATATTAGCCAATGGCCAAGAATAATTACAGCCACCATTTTCATACTTGCAACCAAATGCTAAATCATGCACTTCATGTGCACTTAGAAGGCATTATCTCGTTTACAATTCAGTCTCAAAACAGTATCATGGAGGTAGATATTTACACCTATTTTACAAAAAATGGAAACTCAGAAAAATCATATAATTTGTTTGAAACCCTGAAGCTGTGAATGGAATAAAATGTCATACTTCAAATGTGGTTCTTCACAAAGTCAACATCTGTGCTTTTCATTTTAAAGCACCCTGTTGTATAATTACCTGAGATGTCAATTAGAATTAGGTACATTTTCTGCATGAAGGGTTGAGACTTCTGGCTAAAACACAGGAATTAATGAGGTTTCCTGGAATCCCACTCCTGTAGTGTGATTTCTTTTAGCTTTTTCTCTGCTTTTGATACTTAAAACCCTGTGATTTAAATATGAATTATCTTAATCATGAAAAATCTTAAGCCACACTTACAAGGTGAGAAGGGACAAATTATTACAAATAACAATGTCAAAAACTGAAAGCCAAGACTCAGACTGATGACACAAAACTAGCAAACTGGCATTAAGAGTAAATGCAAGCTCCTGAAAAGATACGAGAAAGCCACCTGTCTCATTTTCTTTTGCTATATGTGTCTGTTTGTGTGTGAGCATGTGTGCACACATAAATGTGCTGATTAAACATAAGAGAGATCCCCATGGGATCTTCACATAGCTACACAAATTCTCTGACTGCACAAAATAATGATTTATTGTGACTTGAGATTTTCAAGAGACAATCTGTGTGATTCTCATTTTCTGGCAAATCATTCAGCCCGGCCCTCTCTCTTTTGCCTGAATGGGCACAAACTGAAGAACAGGACTGAGGAGCTGGAAGCAGAGCTGGTAATAACAAACCACTATGTGAGATTTCTTTATGCTACGAAGGCACCAGCAGTGGTTGATGCTTTTTGACTTCAAACTTAACATCTTTGTTGTCTGCCATCACGTTTGCGTCAGTCTTGCCTCACAGCTTCCTGTCTCGGACAACATTAGGCAGCGTCAAGTAAATTTATTGTAATACTGCTGTTCATTTTCTTCTCTACTTTTTCGATTCTTCCAGACAAATGTATACCCACCATTTTCCTCAAAACATACTACTGAGCCCTGGTTATGTTGATTCTAAAGATAGATGCTGTATATAATAATGATTTAGAAAGATACTCTAGGATGAAAACATTTTACACATTTCTTTCTTTGAACTGTTTCGTAAGTATCTAGGTATAATATGAAAAAAATATCTAATTATCTATTTACCTGTCATCTCTTTTTATAGATATGTCTTTTTAAATATTTTTTTCAGTTTGGGATTCAAAATGTCCCACAAAAGACTGATCGTGTTGAAGGCTTGTTTGCTAATGAGCTTTGGGAAAGTCATAGGTGCATATGAGGCTTTATCAGTACATTAGTCCATTGAGAAGAGCATCATTTGTTGGCCTTGCTGTGTGGTGACAGAAACAAGAATTGGAGTCCAGCTGAAAGCAGTGGACCATGCGGGCATGACCTTGAGAATTACGTCTGATCCTGCCTCCTCCCTCTCCACCTCTTTCTGTCTTGTTCTCTGCAGGCTGCTCACCATGAAGGGAGCAGTTCACTCTGCCATGTCCTCTACCTCACCTCCAAGCCAGAACACATGGGGATAGCCAACGATGGGCTGGAATATCTGAAAACATGAGCAAAAACAAACCTTTCATCTCTACGAGTTGATTTTTTCAGATATTTTGTCACATTGGCACAAAGTCTACTAGCAAAAGTGTATATAGTATTGTAATACAGAAATACATGTGTATATGGCATATATGTTCACTTATTACAACAATCTTCAAACAGAAAATAAAAGTACCATGAGACAGTCTATGAAAAACCTCATGTAAGTCATTAGGAAATTGTATTTTTGAAACATACATTATTAAATTGGATGTATGTCCATGTCAGAAAAGAGGCTGTATGAAGTTTTAAACAAGCCAGCAAAATCAAAAAGAAAAGTTTAATTTGAAGCAAAGATAATTTTGTTGCTTTTGTTGTGTTTTAGGTTGTTTTAAACTCCTCAGATACATATGTTTGAGTCAGGATTATCCAGAGTACATTGTAGTTATAAAATTGGATACAGGTATTTATTTGCAAATGAGGATATTGTTATAAGAAGTAGCTCAGATTGCTATGAGACCAAGGAGCATCAAAATCAGCAGAGACACACTAGACACTCAGGAAAGTCAGTGGTGTAGATCTAGGCGACACTCAAAGGCCTGAGAACCAGGAAAGCTGACATTTTCAGCACAAGGAAAGATGAGTGCTTCGATTCACACAGTCAGGGAATTGGACCATTCTATTCTATTCCTGTCTTCAGTTGGTAAGATGAGGGCCACCCATTAGGGAGGACGCTCTGCTTGGCTCATTCTCACCATTAGAAGGTTAACTGCACCCAGGAATATCCTCAAAGACACATGCAGAAGAATATTTGACAAAATGCCTGTGCACCAGGTGCCCCATCAAGTGGTCCTATCAATAAATAAAATTAACCATGAGTAAGATTTTGCAGAAGAACTAAAGTTTATGAAGAAAGAAAAAGGTCATCTAAAATGTTTAATCACGAAATAATGCAGTTAACGGCATACACATGAAAATATTTTTATTTTATTCTTATTTAACAAACTATTAATAGTTACTTTTTATGTTTTAAGTATTTCTTAAATACTTGTTATCTTCTTGGCCTTTAAGGATGTGTTAGAGGGATAAATACTGCAAAACACTGAAGTAACTGTAACATAGAGGGAAATCAAAGTCCAATATATTTTGATAAAAAGTGAGTCCCTATTTGTCTTAAGGCATGGTTAAAATGAAAATTTCTGTGTGTCAGTGTAGACCCATACAACCCTAAAGTGAAAAGGGATATAGCATTTTTTTCATTACTGCAATTAAATACCTGCGGCATTTAATTTCTTTAAAGGCAGTTGATTTTTCTCATGGTTCAGGATGTGGCCTCCTCATTTGCAAAACCCAAAGGTAGACTGAGGACAAGAGACAGGGAGGATGCACAGGGAGTCAACACAATGCATCATAGGTGCTCCAGCCTAATGACCTTCTCTAATGCTAAGTATTTTCAAAGTGCTCCAACTGTAGTCAACGTAAATACTATTATGAGGACTTTGAAGATTAAACTCTTGCATAGGTTTAGGTGGGCATATGAATTTAAAATTTAACAGGTATATATCTGAAAAGAAAATAAACACTTCAGTTTTAGTAATCACTGACTCAGCAGAATTATTATATGAGTAAATGAAGACAGTCATATAATGGTTGATATACTCTGGTGACACAGACCACAGTTTAAACCAGAAGAAGACACTCCAAATACAGCAAGTATATGAAGACAAAAAGCCACCTAACATTTAATTCATTGATGAGCACCAGGTGATTAAATCTATCTCAAGACCAGACTATTTCCTAGGTTATGTGCTAACAAGAGTCATAAAGTTATGTTCTGTACCTGGGCTAATGACAAATTCAGTATTATTTTTTTTTTTTCTAATTATGGTATAATGTTTCATTTTTTATATTTAATTCTGTAAAAATTATAAGCTTAAAATTTATCTTTGCATGTGTCATATTGAATGAATGATTTTATTGAAGTACTTTTTAAAATTGCAAAATATCACTACCTTTTTAAAGATGGTCAAAGAGAAGACTATTGAATAAACAATACATACACATAAAGAAAATAATATTTGGCTATTAAGATAATAAAACAGTGACCTTGTATGCATTGGTGACTAGAAGGAAATAAATAGGAAAGTGACTTCACATAAATGGATGTTTTCTTGTGTGAATATTTATACATATACACACATGCATATAGATTGAAATTCAGAATTAGCGAATATTCTACTTAAGCCATCAAATGCATGAAGCCATTTTAAAATTACTATTATTGAGACAACTGAGGATCAAGTAAGGTCTGACTCTTGAGATTTTAGGTCAAGTCAGAAACAGTGTTTCCCACAAAACAATACAAACAGGCTTGGAATGAACTAAATGAAAGCTAGCGTGTGTCATATTGTGTAGTAATGACAATGTCCTTTTTGTGCAACTACATGGAAGTGCTCTGCCCTGGAGTATCTTCCAGTGGATGCCCTGGCGAAAGAATGACTTGCCAAAAGTGACTTTGTCACTCGCACAGTTCTGAGAATAAGTCAATTAAGTGAGTCCGAAAGAGAATGGTTGGTGAGAATGATTGGCCTGAGTACTTCGCCTGAAAGCTGTGAGAGACAGAATCGTCATCATAATGAATGTTCTTCTGTAGAAAATAATGCATTGTTTTACATTATGTCCAATTACATGATTTTGCATTTTGTTTGCCTTCAGAGATAAAATTGGAAATCATAGCAATATGGGGGAGTTGTTGAGCACAATTCTCAGCTGTAAAAGAAGTTATATTGATTTCTCCCTTGGATGCACATAGAAATTATTCAGTGCATCGTAAACTAGGCAGTAAGAAACCCTGAACAATACTCAGCGTAGTACAATTTGCAAAACAATGGTAAACTTTGTCTCATTTCTTAATGGATATAATAACGAGGGAAAATAGAGGAAGCCACATAAAAGAATGAGATAATAGCATTCACTATAGCTGTGATTACATTATCTTTTCACTACTTCAGTGATTCTTCATTACCTCCTTCATCCCAACAAGCTGAAGATGACTTTCTTGCTGACTCAATATTTTTTTAACTCAAAGTTGGTTATACATCAAATAAATAAAATTCAAAACTTACACACTGGTATTAAGGTTTTGGTGGATGAAACCCAATCAATACACATGATGTTACAGTGAGAAATTAATAGATATAATTATCTGAGTGTGCGGAGTGTGTTTGTGACAGAGACAGAGAGGGAGGGAAAGACAGAGAGAGGGAAGAAGGGAGGCAGAGAGGGAGAAAGAGAGGTTGTCATCTATACTTTTCCTCCTCTTTTCTCAGATAATTTCCAACATGGAGAATGATAAGTAATTAAAGAAGTATTTTTTTCTCCTTCACTCTGTATGCATTCATAAATACACAATTTTAGTATTGTGATTTCAATACTAAATACTGTTCAACCAAGTTTACAGACCCTGGATGTCTAGTTTCTAAAGGAGTTCTCTTTCCACAATTCCTCTTGTAGCTCAAGGAATTTATAGTTTATTCCTCCTTCCTGCACCTGCACTCTAGAATACAATATCTCAAAGCTACTTGCTATTTAATGAATATATGACTACCTTTCTATCAACTCAGGTTTAAATGAAAATCTACATAAGTGGTCTGATTTCCACATAATTCTACATACTATAGTAATAACAGAAGCAGCCTTTTTCCTTTTAGAATGGTAGCACCAGGTTGTGAAAGTGATCTATAACCTAAAGGTATAAAAGTGATATAATATTACTAATCATTGAGATAAATAATAAATGTCTAAAACTATTTACATCTTCTCTCAAAACATTAAAAATCCTCTTGCATGAAGAGGTGCATGAAGAAGTAAAGAAAATGCAAAGCTAATGTTTATGTAGCATATCAACATTTTAAAAATTAGCAACAATAAAAATTTATGTAAAAAGAAATCATTATTTATCAAGAATTACTGATAAGTTGATCAATGCCTTTTTGTTGTTAAATAAATTACAGTACAAATTGAGCATCTTTTCTTTGACTTAGTAAATTTTTATGGCATGTCTAAGTTACAACATCGACTTCTATCACTCTGCCCTTGTGTATTCAGTGTTATGAAATATCCCTGAGAGTTCTTTTGGTGAAAAGTATTTTGACAGTAAGTGTTACCTCCTCTAGGCCAGCTACACCCCTCTTACGTGTGTTGGCCAGCCAGTACTCACTGATTTTCTTTGGCCGTCCCTGGACCTATGCCCAGATCAATACCTCCACAGGTAACGTTTCTTCCCCTTGTCCACTTATGTTTCTGTTGAATTTCCTATTCAGCACCGCTTTTCATTCGATGTTGAACTTTCCTCTTTGCTGGTCAGTACCATATTTAAATCACCCCTTCATAAAATGTCATGTGGGTTCATCAGTGTAAGATAAGGAGGCAATAAAACCCTACATTTCATGGCATAACAAACAAATGTGTAGTGAAATATAACTGACAGGCTTCAAAATAAATGATAGTAGCACTAGCTATGATATATGTCTGTTATCGACATGATGATTGACACACTGAAGATCTAACAGTGAAGCTTGTACCTTAGGGATTAACAATTGTCAGTACATGGTAATGAATGAAATTCAGATGATATGTTGGAGAGATAAGTGCTATTTCACTAGACATGAAAGTTAAAAATCATATGTATCAACACGTGCATAGCAAAACTGCCTGTATATTATATATCTAACTGCATGCATTTATGCATCAAAGATTTCTATAACATAGCAAAACTTATTCAAAAATAATTTAAGACAGATGGTGCAACACATTAGTTTTGATCCTTAAGAATCTTTATTCATTCCTCTGAAAATTGTCGTAGCAAGCATAGTTAGAAAACAACCTGGAACCTCAAAGCATTTGACAAAAGCAATCTTTCCTAACCAACTTCTTTCTGGCCACCATCATCAAAAAAAGCAAAAATGATGTCCTTTTATAACCTGGGACTAATGTGTCTCTTGCCTCCTATAGATAAGTAGATGCTAGTGGCCTTAAAAAAGCAAAATCCATTTTAACTGTTAAATTTACTTCACGCTAAAAAAAAAGACCATCAATGGCATATCATAAACAATGTGTCATTAAATAATAAAACATTACTGTATGTGTTGAATTTTATGTTCTTACTAAAGCAAAAAGCAATGTAACAATGATTGCTTGTTTTTCAGTAGCACCTTTACAGGTCTAATTAATTAGAAAATCTACAGAACATCAGAAACTCTGACATAGGCTTCCAAAAGTTGTTTGTTTTCCTCTCATACTTGTCTTCTTCCTTGCTCTATCTTGAAGAATTTCTGTATTGTAGAACAATTACATGTGAACTGAATGTCAATACCATGCACTGAGGAAAGGATTACCTGTGTGAGATTGTGGTGATATGCTGTACCCTGGAAAAGGCAGGGCTGAAGCCAGGAGTTGGATAAATTGAAAAGTTACATATAACTAATGCCTGCTATGATTCTGCTAAGGAATCAGGGTAAGAGAGAACAATAGAAGAACACTGCTGCCATAAACTCAGTTCACAGAAAGACTAAAGGTAGATCTTTAAGTGAATACCAGCTCTGATGTCAACAAACATTGCATACTGAAGAAAGTAAATGGCAAGTTTTAAAAATAGATTACTAGTAACTGGTCTTTAAAATTATGTGTTTATAATGTGAGATCATTTTAACACTAGCAATATCAAGCAGTAAGATTCAGAGAGAAGCTGCAAAGAATGCCATTCAAAAACTATCTGAGATGGTTGGCTTCCAGGCTCTCCTAGAGGTTCAAGACAACACCTTTAAACTGCATGTGCCCTTGAGTTTGGAATTGAGATGGTACAAGCTTAAAAATAAAAATATAAAACACTACCTTGGAAATGGACAGGTACAAAATTGTTTTTTCATGAGGGCAATTAAGACCTATTTTCCCATTCCCTAAAGTTGTGAAGGTGGAGAGAAGCTTGCTTCCCCTTCCTAAAAATCAGTGAGAGTTGGGGATAGTATTATGGGCAAGGGGTAATAGCTGTCTAGTTGGCTGTACTGCAAATCATATGAGGGCGAACTCCACGTCAGTAGAAAATTGAACTGTGATAGATTCAGAAAGTAATGGCGCCATGATTAATTTGGGATATCCATCAGAGGCACGGTAGGCATGAGTCATACCACGTGGAGACTGTATTTCCCAGTCCTGGAAAGCTCTTGTAGTCAGGCATAGAGGGAAGCCTTACTTTTCCAGGTCAGAGACTCAGAGGAGTTGAAAGAGGATTTTTAAATTGATCTTTCTCTCTACATTCTCCCTTTTTCTCCCAGTTGGACCTGACAAGTGCTCTGGCCATAGCAGAAACATCAGGACCACTTACCTCTTGAATGATTTAGAATCTGATCTCAGAGGATGAAATGACTATAGAGAAACCAGCATTTTTATGTGACAAAATCCTATTTGATTTGCTCTGTGGATTTAGAACACGCAGGTTTTGGTGCCCTGGGTATACTTAATTATTTATGTTGGGATTATTAGTGTGTGGTGAGTGAGTCCTTACTGAAAGCGGTACAAACAGCAACCTGAGGTGAAGCTCTGTAGGATAGTGTGTTTGTTAAATTATTAACATATAAAATGAATAATGAAGGAAACTTTAATGGGAATTTACCAGATAAATAGCTGTTCAAGGTAGAGAACGAAAAATGAGAGAAGAAGGGTAATGCGTCACCCTGACCCTTGTGGGAATGTAAAGCAGTTTCTCATAATTTAGTGTCTGATAGATGTAGTGAAAGCAAGTGACACAAAGACCTGTGCTATTTGGACTAAACACCCTGTGAATTTTAAATGGCAGCATTACAGAGGCCGTTGGTACTTTTTTTTTTTCACATTACCCAAGTGTGTTATTGAAACATGATATTCTTTACATAATAAATTGCCTGCAGGTGTATCTACAGAGAACTTTGTCCTAGCTTCAGGAGGAATTACCTAAGCAGTTTTTGCATCAAAGTTAAGAATGGGTCATTTTTTAAATTGAGATGTTTCTGGAATGCTTTAGTCAGGTCCTGCATTTATATTCTTACCTTCTTAGATCTATGGACAGTATACAATTACTAATCTTTATAAAGCTGTATTTTCCTTTTGTTTCTCTGTCTTGTGGTACCACGTTCCTGTTTTATTCAATTCTTATTGCTGCTGTAGCAAATTATCACAGGTTAAATGTAGTAACCCAGCTCAAACTTGTGGATATTCAGTTTTAGTGATTAAGAATTAAATGTAGCTTGGAAGGTTCACATTCCTTTTGGAGACATCAGGAAAGATCTGTTCACAGCACTTGCTTATTTACTTCTAAAGTTTGCCTGCATTCCTTGGCTTTTGGCTCTCTATCATCCTAGCCCCTGTCTGTGTCTGTCTTCACACAGCTTTCTGTCCTTCTGCATGGTCGCATCACCATCACATCACTATGTCTGACACTGGTCTTCGCCTTTGAGTAAAGATTTTTGTTGATTACATTGGGCCCACTCAGATTATTCAGGATAATCTTTCCATTTCATGATCCTTTACATAGAGTCTCATCTTCAAAACTGTTTCTGCTATACAAAGTAAGGGATTATCAGGCTCTGAGAAGTGGGGCATGAATACCATTGAGGACATTTTTCAACCTAGCACAACTGTTATCTTAGCTGCTAGCTCTTACTATTTAATGTTCTTTAATCTAAATCATAAATCCTATTTCAAATATATCATTTCCCTGAATTTCACGATTCACTTAGATGATAGCACACAATATCCTTGCTTGAATTCTGTTTATCAGTTTGGATCCTATCCACATACATTGTTCACTTTGGAATCCTTAAACCTTACCCTTCAAGAAACTGACATTTTCATCTTCCTTGTGTTGAACTATGAACGTCTCTTTATAACCAGGTATCACTGGTCTTAAATAGTGACATTGAGAAATTTCACAGCAATTTGGACTTTCTGAGCCCATATCCACTCCCAACTTCCTTATTTACAGTCTTTGTATTCATAGGGAAAGAGCTTCTCTGTCCTAAAATCAGAAACTTGTTTTGAGCCTAGAGTCCATAAATGTAGTATTACTGGTTGCAGAATTTGAAGTCTTGATCTGTCCCATGGTTGAAAATATGAAGAGACAAGCTGAATTTCTCATATGGTTTTGTTACAGCATAAACCAGGCTACCTGAAAAGGGAGAAACTGAGACACATACAAGGAGAGATAGAGGAGTCAGATAAACACAGAGAGAGACAGAGAAAGTGAGATACAGACATAGACAAAAAGACAGAGAGTGAGACAGAGACAGATACAGAGACAGAGAGGTATAGAGATGGAGAGAGACAAAAACAGAGAGACAGACAGAGTCAGAGTAAGGAAATAGGAAATTTTTTGTTTGGTGAACATTTTCTTAGCTTTTCTAACATTAGTATTCTTATTTATTCCACTTTTACCTAAAAACAAAGATCATAACCCCTTCTGTAATTATATAGCAAATACATGTGTGCCCTGTAAGTATTGTGCTTGTTATTCATCCCCATATTACATCACCTGTAATATGAATAGTAATTTTAAATCCGAATACTTGGTTATGGATGTGGCTTTGGCTTACCACAATTTCTTAAATTCCTCCCACATACCTCATATTCTGATTTACAACACTTGGTTTCATATCTCAAATTCTGTAACAAATTTTCACAAGGAGATTCATAAGAAGGAATGCAAAGAGGAAAAATGAGTTCTTTTCCATGAGTTTATAGAATTTGACGAAAGGCATCTCTGATAGAAGTCAGCATGACTCTTTAGATAACACAAAATTGAAGAAAAAGTTTTGAGGAAGGGCTCATGGAATTTAAAAACATATTTATATAAAAAAACTAGTTTTACAGTGTGATTTTAGATAAAGCACATAAAATATATCCTGAGATTTAAAATAACCTAAAGAAAGGACAATGCTTTAAAGGGCATATAAATTAAAAATCCTGAGACATATTGTTATAAAATTTGCTTTTTTTGCATAAACCCAAATGTAATTTTTCTTTTTTTTAAAAGATGAACTTCTTAATTACTTTGTCTGTTTTAGACTCAATAGTTTAGGGTTTCCATTTTAGAAGATATATGCAAAAATTACCAATAAAAAGGAGATCGTGAACATAAAATTGCAGACAAAGTACTAAAACAAAGAGAGAACATAAGCACAGATATAAATTTGAGAAAAGTGTAACACTCATTTTAAAGATGGAGGGGTCTTATGTAACCTCAAAATAGAAGGTACACAGATGAAGGACTGAGTTTTAATTTAAATGTAGAAAAATACTGTATTCTATAAGTGATCAGTTCTCTGAGTGCTAAGTATTAAATACTTAAATTTCTATGCTTTTTACTGTTTATCATTTCCCGATTCCCTGAACACTGTATAATAGTCCTCACTTATTGGACCTTCATGCTTCTGAAAATACTATATAAGTAAAATATTTCAAAGGTGAAAGTTAATTTTGTGATATTCTTTTTAAATGCCCATCATCAAAATAAAATTTGAGGGGGCTGATTTATATGTTACATTTTGCAGTTTTCCTACTGTAAGAGATATTAATTTAATAGTATTTTATTTTGTTGTTTTCCTCTGACATAGATGAACAAAAATTCTCAAGACCATTTCATGTTTCAGAGGTCAGGTATTGAATATGATTTAGACAGGCAATACTATGGGTAAAACTCATGATTTTTAGCTTGAATAATCCTTCCATGAGCATTCATTCCAAATATGACATTCATAAAATAGTGTGTTGATCATTGACAAAAGTCATGAAGAATGGTTTCTTACTGCTAAATTTTCATCAAATAGGCTGCAGATGAAATTGTGACAGGTTAGTGATTCTCAGTAGGGGGCTTTCTCTGTCATCACCACCGCAGGCAATTACAGGTGCCCACTCACTGTCTCTATGGGAGTCACCACTTTCCCATTCACCCACCTGTTTCCAACTCTCTTTTCTGAAGGTTACACATCTTGGCAGGAGATTACAGAGCTGTGACTTTACCGAGGAGCCGTCTGAAGTAATCACCTTTCCCTTAAATGAGCCCACTTGGAAATTTTCCACCGCGGCTACGAAGGTACAGACATTTCAGATTTCTCCACTGACATCCGCTTCTTTGTGCCCTTGAATTTCCTTCGGTCTCCAAATGTTGCTGGAGTTTGATCTCTTATTAATCAATAGTTTTGACTCTACAGTTTGTGTTTAAATGTTTTTTTTTTTTTTTTTTTTTTTTTTTTGCAAACAGGTTTCTAAATCTAATGAGAACTTTCAGTTATAAAAAAGAATTTAGGAAAATTATTCCCAAAATGATCTTAGCTTACTAAGGTGTGACTGAAAAACTATAAAAACCCAATGAAGAAATTTTAACTTGCTGTAGTTCACTGAACCCACAAATTAATCAACAATTACGTATATTGTACCACTTGTTTTTAATGCTAACAACTGTTTGTTATCTACATTTACTCTTTGGCTCTGTCTGCATGGTCCATTTTTCTTTCTTTAAAAATTCATACTACATTATGCAAAGTTAGATATTATCCCATTCTGCTCAATTTTTAATCTAATGAGTACCATGAATTGGCCTATTTCAATGCTCCTAGTGGCCGTGCTATTTAAAATATTGAGTCATCGTATTATCAAAAATAGTACCATCACACAGACTCAAAGCCACTCTTCAGTAAATAATGAACCTTAGATAATAGCATCTCCCTGACTATGTTGATCTGGGCATTTGTAGGGTATTGTTTCAATTGTTAATTCTGAAAATATCTAACAAGGATGAAATATTTGCTAGTTGTATGTTCTAGCCTTGGCTAATCTGTATATAGAAAATTAGATTGAATTTGAATAACTGTTTTTTATTTCCATGAATCCTTGATTGGGAATATGGAATCTTATTTACACCAAGTACAGTTAATTAAGTTAATAAGTTTGAAGAAACAGATTTCTTGAAAATTCATAAAGATACAATCTGTATCATTTTGGGAATTAAGAACTCCACAGACACAGGACTGAGGCTCACCTCTGTTTGTTAGTTGCATGCAGTTGGGCAACTTGATGATTCTGTTTTCTTGATTGCTAAGACACTTTTAAATTTCACTATTATTAAAGATGTATTGATGAAACAGTCACCCAGCTTCTGACACATATTATACTTTTATATGTGTATAATTGTGTGTGTTTTCAAAATGAATAAACATGTTCTTTTCGTGTGGAAATAATATTGAGACCATCAGATACCTCAAAAGAATAAGTAATGGCAAGAAATTGTTATTTATGTGTAGAACCTAGGAGGTGCTGTTTCTATTACAGAGACCCAGACATACTTGAATGTAGTTTAATTGTCCCCTTTTTCTCTACTTGACCTGTTTTTGTCACAGACAAGACAGGAGTTAAATTTTGATTTTAGAGTTTCTGTATGATTCATAACCTAGAAGTGTAATGGTTTATCCACATACACAGCATTGGTTTGCAGCATATGTGTGTATATAGCTTAACTGTAGAGGGCCAGTCTGTAGTCAAATTTGTGATTCTCCTTCCTCGGCTTCCTAGAGGGTTAAGAATATAAGCAAATGCCACCTAAAAGGTGGTTATTTTTATAACGCAGAATTCATTTAAGCATTGCTATTTGCTCATTGCTTGTCACTCATTTAGCTTTTACATGCATTGTTCTTAGACATTAATGAATATACATAAGTGAACATTCAAATATTATCTTTTTCCTTTGATAAAAATTTGATACTACATTAGATTTTGAGTTTGTCTCATCAACTTTGTTACTAACAAATCTCTTCATTTTTGTTCCTTGTATTAACTTTTTACATTTTTTTATTTTAAGGAGAATAAAACAAAACTAAACAAAACAAAACCAAATAAAGCAAATTAGAAGAGAACAATGCAAGTGATATTGGACTTCAAAACAAGACAACAGGAAATCAACAATGACTACCATGATGTCTCTCATTTTCATCAAAGTAGCTATCCATACCTTTGCAAATAATAAAATCAAACAAAACAAAATGAAATAAACCAATCAAGACAAAAGAATGAAATTATTACAACAGGAAATCAACAATGACTACCATGATGTCTTTTGTTTTCTTTAAAATAGTAGTCCATAATAAATAAAATAATAAAATCAAACAAACTAAACCCATTCAAAGCAAAAGAAAGCAAACAAAGGACTTCGAAATTTCATTCACATTCTTGACAAAGTCACTAAACCTAGAATACATGAACATGTGCATTTTCCAAAATGTGGAAAAACAATGTGTATTGTGTGTAATAAGCACTCTTAATATTTTATATAGTATTTAAGTTATAAGTATTAAGGATTTTGTTTTTTATGAATTGTAATCAACTACAATTTGCAGAATGATTCTATGTGTTAAAATTTCTGACTTTTATCTTGCTGAAATGCATTACAAGCCTTTAAGAGAAACCAGGAAATGGCATTTCAGAAGACGTAAAGAATTTATTTCTAGAATTCATATACCTTAGCTAAACTCCATTTGTTCTTACATGATGGTTAAAATAAGACTCATTTTTCAGTATAATTTAATATATCTATCATTTTTAAATTTATATAATTTAGGTAATTTATATAAATTACCTACAAATCTTTCCTTTAAATGAAATGAGAGAAGCAACAATAAAACTATCATGAATCTTTTTCCTTTTCCCTTCCAGATTTTGGGAAATAGGAAGAAACTACCCTAAAGGAAAGAGGAACTAGGGCGCCTATAAGAGGACAGGCTCTTTTTATTTAGCTTAGTAACTTTCAAATGACTATAAGTGATAGAGTGGCAGTAGTGAGATAGTCTCTTCTGTGAAGTCACAACTGAATATAATTGTTGATATATTTTCAGTTATTAATCTTTACATTAAGACATTTTTACATATGAAGAACAAGGTTATGCTTTAATTCAAATCTAAGTTAGAAACACTAATTAGAAAAAGAAAATTAAAATCAGCCATATTTGTCTGAGTCACTTTAGTTTATCTTTTCTGCATTTGCATTTAGGTTACACATTAGAAAAGTAATTTTAGGGAATGTTCAGTGTCTTGTATTGATCACAATAATGGTATCTTGTCTTATCCATTAACATGAAGGTTGCGTTAAAGTACTTGTTAATTACATAAG
The DNA here is from genome assembly GCF_034190915.1 of Cavia porcellus. NCBI lineage: Eukaryota > Metazoa > Chordata > Mammalia > Rodentia > Caviidae > Cavia > Cavia porcellus. Next base: position 226,936,908 of record NW_026947484.1, on the reverse strand, counting down.
TCATTTAAACCTCTCAAAAATTTAATCTTGTTCTGAATTCTTTCATTTCAAATTCCTATACAGTCATTTTGAGTCCAGAAAATGTCTTGGGCAAATTAGTCACATATGCTTTTAACCATTCTTCCCTTCTACCTTAAAGCAGTTTCCATAAAACATGATCTTATTTAAATATTTCATGGTTTCTCTCATAGAATCTCAAATTATAATAAAGAACAAAATAAAATATAGATAATAGAAAGTAGCAAGATACATCTTTTTTCAATTGTGAAGGGGTTCAGTTGATGGAAAGAGGATGAGGAAAAGGGGATTAAAAAGCAATTATGATGTGTGACCTAAGCATCCCAACTCCAAACAAGGAATGTAAACATTAGGAATTGGAAACATGTATCAATGAATTAATCAATAAATTAATTAAACCTGTGTCCCTAATACCTGTGGACCTGAGTGGTCCACATTCCTCTCAATAATCAGTCTTTATTCTTCAAAAGATGATTTCATGAGTTAAATTCTCCCATTAAAAAAAAACACGTTTTTCATATGCAGTGAATGAACTTGATACTTCTTATCCTACCTAAGTGTGGCACAGTTACAGCAAAACTCTGTGCAGTTCTTCAATTCATGAACTTAACCTGTATAAAACTTAAAGAATTTATTTTTGGTTACTTTATTTATTTAGTTAGTTATTTACTTATTTGTCTTTTTGATACAGGGTCTTGTTATGCAGTTCAGGCTGGCCTTCTGCTCACTTGGTACCCCAGACTGATTCTGAATTCACAATGATTCTCCTGCCTCAGTGTCCTGAGTGATGGGATTACAGGTGTCAACCACCATGCCTGGCTCAGTTTTATTTTAATACATAGTCCTTATTCCATTCATACATAGTGCTGTGGCTAAATGTATGAATGGAAAACACAACAGTTTAGGAATAAAATTTAATTTGATTAACATTTTCTGAATAACATGACATGATATTTGCATCTAAGTTTTAGCAACAATATTATGCATTACAAATTACTGTTACTATTACCTAGCACAAGTAATGTAGAACATCTAGCCAAGCGTCGAACATAGGAAGAATTGAACATGTGCTATCCATTGTTGGTCTCAATTATTATATTATTCTACTGTGTTTTTATGTCTGTAGAAGATAAACATGAAATGAGATATAGTGACACAAACATGGAATTACAAATTAAATAAACCTGCACTGGTAACGTGATTACTTTCTGTTACCTGTATATCTTTTGGTAAGAGTTTTTCTACTTGAATCTCATAATGATGATTCAATGACATGATCTGTCTGTAATAATAGATATACAGTGTACCTTATCAAATGCCTGTGAATAAACATATGAGTGATATTCATTCATTTACACTGCAGTGCTGGTCTTTGTGAAAAAGAGCTTTGCTAAAGCATTCTGCAAAGGTTTGTTTATCACATAGAGACAGTGTAGTATTCTAAGCCCCATAAATAATTTCAAATAAGCCTGGTAAGGACCATTATTTCTCTATGCAATGTATAATATAACCCTGGGTGCTATTAGATTGGTTAATAGTTCCCAAAGGACAGTAGCAGGTGTCTCCGCCCAGACCTAAACTATAATTCATACACATCTGGACATGCCTAAAAAATCATGATCCAGTCCCTCCTAAAATCTTTTTCAATGGTTTCTTTTAAATTATCCTTTTATCCTATCCAGCCACTTGAGACAGTGCTGGTTGTGGCCATAATAATAGCAAGTTCTAGAGTTAGATAGTAGTAAAGACACTCAAGGTCAACAATGAGAATGCAGGCAGATAGAACTTTGAAATACACCCAGGGTCAGCAGAGGCTCTAGATGTAAGTGGCAGGGCCACCAAGTGTCCATGGGTCCAGGTTGAGAAAGCAAGGACCAGTCCCGTGACAAAGATACTTAGTATCTGCTGCAAAGAGCAAAATCTTAAATAAGAAATGATGTATGAGGTAAACTCAGCCATATAATCTAGAAAAAAGTTCTGTCATGGCAGGAACGAACATTTTATTTAGGATTAGCAAAACAAGAGTTATGTTTAGAATTTACCTATTAGTCACTGTACCACAGTCATTAAAAGAAAAATATTTATCAGACTAAATATGGACTTCTATAATCAAAATCTCATTATTGACTTCTCAAAGGGTAATCATAAAATTAATTATCCTAACGAAAAACACAAAAAAATTATCCTATATATACATATTTTTTTCTTTTTCTTTTTACTCCTTTCCCCATCACAGTTTGTCTTTCCTTTTGAGCAGGTTCTTTCTAGTTTATCGTATCTATTGTAAAATTTAAATTTTAATAGTCATCAAGTTTCATGTAAATTGGAACCACCACTATGGAAATCATTATGGAAATTCCTCAGAAAACTACAACTGGAGGTTCCCTTTGACCAGCTATTGCCCTTGTAGATCTTCCCAAAAGAGGTAAAAGTATCATACCATAGTGATATATGCACACCCATGTTTATAGCAGCACAATTTATAACAGCTAAATTTTGGAAACAGCCCGTGTGTACATGGAAAGATGAGTGGATAAAGAAAATGTAGTATTTATATACAAGGGACCACTACTGTGGCTTACAGAAAGATAAACGTGAGGAATCCAGATCATAAGTGAAATAAATCAGAAACGAAAGTTGAGCTATCACCTTATTCCTCTTAATTGTGAAACTCAAAGAGTAAATAAACAGCACCATGGAGGATGGACACTGGGCAGTAGGAAGAACCGGTTTTAATGGGAAGGAGAACAAGGGAGGGAAGAGGAAGGAAAGAAGGAAGGAAAGGGGGAAAAGGAATGGAAAGAGAAAAATGAAAACAAACTTTTCTGAATGGGGAGGGGGAGGAGGGTTGAAGATGGGAAGGAAATGGCAAAAAATAATTAAGATACATTATGCACAGGATCAGACCCCCTATGATGAATGTGAACAATGTGTATGATATGCATTAATAAAAAAGAAAGTTAAAAAATGAAATTCATTCTATGAAGCCAACAGAATGCCCATTATGGCCAAATAAATAGAGTATGCATTAATGAATTGTCTGCATATCTCTAGATATAAGATTTTTCTAATAAACTGTGTTGTCGTAAAAGGACTCATTAATAAAAATTGAAGAAATATTGACTGTACAAGGAACTAACTTAAAATGGAATAAAATATTTTAGTTCATAAAATATGCTTATTTAAACCTTGGAACCACTAACAATTAGAAACCTGCATTATTACATTAGAATAACATCCAGCTAACCTACAAAGCTATACTTCCTGAAAAATCACTCAGTGGAGAAAGAAATCACTCTCGAATAAGAGTCATATACAGATTGACTTTAAGGATTGTACTGTGTATTTGCAGTACAATTATGTTTAGAGAAGAATGATGGGAGAGAATTAATTGAAAAAGCAAACTGAAACCCTGTGCCATATTTTCCAAAGACAGATAAAACATGTTCTCATGAAGTTTTTGAAGGAAAATAGAAGTCTCTTGCTACTTGACATTAAAATTTCAACATCAAATGTCTCTGTCTGTATTCCAAGCTAAGTAATTATATTTGGTCATTTTCATAGGCAGTTGATGATTTTATGCTTCACCATACATCCTGTATGTACAGTTTCACCTTTTAATTTAAAAAAATAATTAATGCTAAAATGATGAAATCTGTAAAGATCAGAAAAAAGCAACCAAATAAAAGAAGCCTAAATATATCTTGGAAAGACAGACTGTACTATATAAATACATAATCCTTGATTTTGAATGCACTTTACATTTTATAGTAATGACTTACAAACACTTAAATAAAAAGAAGTACTCGAGTTTGAGCTTTAGGCTCAATAATTCCTATACATTACTTGTTTAAATCTAGCAAAAAAAGGGACAGAAAAATCTACATCAATGAAAACTAATGGGCAGGCCTGTAGGCAGAAAATAACATTTCAAGCATAAAATATTTTAATTTAAATTTGCGGGACAAAAATTTTTAGTCCATTCATTCTTTTATCCTATATCCCAGTTACTTTGCCTCTTTGAGCAGTTTCTTACCCTTATACAATATTTATTGTAGATTTGGGATCATAATCTTACAGTTTATTAGATTAGGGAAACAATATGGTATTTATATCTATATTTGATAATCTAAACAACCCTTCTGAAGATAACAATATGTAATATTACAACTGTTGTCAAATTCCTATCATCTTGTTTTGTAACCCTATACCATTATTGCTGGGTTTGTTGTTGTTTGTCTCTTTTGCTTTTTGTTTTTCTTTTCTGGGTTTTTTTCTCTTAAACAAAAAAATAAAAATAAACTCTTAGTCCAACAATGATGCACCTTTTAGAGGTGAATGTCCAAAGTGTAACCTAAAATGTGCCAATTTATTGTGAAAAACCAGCACTACAAGTGAATCTGCATACAGAGGTTCTAGGTTAGAAAGAACGACTTATTCCTTAATATCTTTTGTGTTCAAGGAAAAACAATTGCCACATAGCCTATAGTATCACCACCAGTGGTCGAGGCTATTCTGAATTTGTTGATTATATAAATTCAATGCTTGTTATTAAGCATGAAGCTCAATAACTCCACAAATACCTTCAGATGTCTTATTAATCTAGCATCACAGATAGTGTGTGGAATTGTTTCTAATCGCTCAGTCAATTTTGCATTCATCTTGATTCATGTACGGACCTGAAAAAATGATGAATACAACTAGGGCTGAGATCAAAGAACATGATTAAGAAATAGTTCTAAAGAAAACAGCAGAACATTGAAAAAATAACCCCAAAACACCAAGTCTTGGACACTTACTCTACTGAGACACAATGATCAAAAGTTTCTACTTTGCATAAAGCCGCTATAGCTGCTATACCTTGCTTCACCAGGGAAACCGATCCTTGGTCGTGGGTTATGTTGTAGGAAGAAGCATGAACATTAGTTTCTGTCTGCAAACTGGACACAGATCTTCTGAGAAGCAAATCCTGCGTGATTGAGGTCTGCACAGAAAACAGCAGCCCATTAACACCCTCTTTTAGAATGCTCAGAGTGCCAGGAAAACTGCCTGCCTTTTCTCATTGCATTATTCTAAAGAGAATCACATATTCCAAGCTACCTAGGATGAGAAAAGTATAATTTCTGAAATGTCTCTTCTTTGCCTTCAATCCCAAGCATCCTTGGAGTAAACATCTACCAAAAATGCAACCAATGATGCCTTGGAAACAATATGTTTGATCCAGAAGACAAGCCCAGTGATATAAGCATGCAATTTCAGAAACTGGTATGCAGAGTATAAAAATACAGTCAAATTTAAAACAAAGTTATAAAAATACAAAACATTACACTCATAATGCAGTTTAGCTTTAAAGAGAACTTTTTCACTTTGCAGAACAAAAAAGATGTTCCTGGCTTTACAAAGGGCCCCAATAAATTAATATACTTATTGCTTAGTAAAGAAATTTAATCCCATGGAAATTGAGGACTTTTATCGATTTTATTGGATAGAAGACACAGTGTTCATACTGACACATGTTATGAATCAAATTCTAGTTGTGTATATGTGTACACACAGTCCTGGCAGTACTACGCACTCTGCCTTGAAATGGGTGTGATCATGTGTCTACCTCTTATAAATGATTTAACATGACAGTGAACTTTATTATATAATTGATGAATCAGAAGGCTTAATAAAGTCACTTATAACATAAGATTTTATATTTTAATTTTTAAATCAAATCTGTAAGACTATTATGGGAAGATTGAAATTCTATTTGACTTGCCAAGTTTCAATTTAAAACAAGAACTGCATAGTTCATCATGTCAAGTGAATAATAGTTAACCAAGATGTATTTGAGGCAATAAAATGCCATCTACAGAGGAAGTGATTTTAAACCCTGGTACTCTTTTTTACAATAGCAATAAAGGCAGTGGTAGTAGTAACACAGAATGCTTATTATACCTGGTGTTCCAAGGACTTTGTTAAAATATTTTGAAACCTCACAACAATCTCCAAAGTAGGATAAACTATTATCCTCTTTCACAGAGCATAAACTTAAGGCACAGAGAATAGACTAGCGTTTTTAAGGCTGCATAGAAAATCAGGGCAAATATGGGGTATAAATATGAGCCATCTGTTCCATGATACATGCATTTAAAGAATAAACTACACTACCTCTTATCAACATGATTATACAGTGCAGAAGACCTGGAATCACAGAATTAATTCAATTTCTGGTTCCATAACCAACCAGAATGAACAAAATACTCACCCTATTTCTGCCACACTTTATTCATCTGCAAAGAATAGATAACAGACCAAGCTTTTCCTAAGGTCAGTAAAAGATTCAAGTGGGTTGGTAGAAGTAAAGCGATGTTCCTTGCTCATGCAGGCATGAATAAATGGTAGTTTTAGATGAAGACTGGGCTTTTAAAAGTGATCTGCCTCACCCTTGAACTTCAGAAGGCGAATTCCAAAAAGCCAAAGTGACTTGTTTATTAGGGTGCCATGAATGACACGCTCAGGAGAGGTCGCACATCTCAACTCTTTTTCTAGGGTTCTTCGAAAAAAATATTCACTTCCATGTGTCTTTCTTTCAGTTAAAATTTACTACTGTATTTTTTTACATTATTTCCTATGTCTAGAGATGAGTCCACAGACTGTTACTGAAATACCCTCTATCCTGTCACTATGTTATAGCTATTTGCACATGAAACCTTCAAATTTCTTCATCTGAAGTAGACAATAAATACATTGCTTTCAAAAATCATAAACAGCAGCAGCAGCATCTCAAATTTTGAAATCTGAAACCAATAAAATCATAGAGGAATCATTTATCTTGTTCTCAGAGTTAGGTTGTCTGCTTATTTATATTTTTGAGAGCAGCTGTGTTTTAAATTCAATCACATAAAGGTGAGAAAATCCACAAAATACTAGGAAAAAATTAGCCCAGACAAATACAAAACAAATATTGAAAACAAGAGAGTCTTCAATCATGGCCTTTTTCTCCATCAGCAAAATACCTGAGCTAATCACATGGTACATTAACCAAGCTGTCAAACTGTCAGGCTGTCTCAACCTATGGTTTTCAAAGAAAGCAATCCCTGATAACCTGGTAAGGCAAAGATTGAAACAAACTGTCATATTTGATACCTTTTGTTGGAATACTATAGGTAACCAAAAATATTTTATTTTATGAAGGCGTCTTAAAAATCTTTTCATGGTGCCTAACATAAGGCTGAGCACAGAGATTTAAAAAAAATAGTTTAATTGAATTGAAATGTGTTTCTTAAGACTATAAAAAGCAAACAATTGTAAATGTGTTTGTTTATTTGATATTGTAAGTTCATCACCTAGAGCAATAAAATCAATGAATAGAATAGAGAAATGTACAAAAGCATAAATGAAGTATGAATATAATCATGAGCCTCATGAAAAATGATAAAGTCTCCCTACATTCAGCATATGAAAGAGGTGCATTAGGTTATCATTTTTTCAGTTTTTAATTTGAATAATAGATGCTTCCTGAAAATTAGCCTGGATCATACATTTGATCTGTTTCAAACTGACTCAGCTTTGAATTCAAAAGGCCTTACAGTGTGAAAAGAAAGGGCTGAAATTAGCTCTGAGATATAATATTGTCTTAATGAGACTTTCCTTAATAGCACATTAATTGAGACTCATGACAGAATTAAAATCTTTCAAGTGGAGAAAAATAGCCAGATATCTTTGGAAGTTAATTGGACAAATATCAAATGGGTAAAATCCAAACATTGAACAACATAAGAAAAATATTCCCTCAACTTTCCTGATTAAGTGTCTATATACATAACTGAAAAAATATAGTTAATAAAGGTTACAAAAATATTGGAGAAATAAATGTAAATCCCTTTAAGCACAGATAAGCATGATTACTAAAATGGTTTACTTTTTGTTACTATAGCTGTGATGTGTAATTTTTTTAGTATGTTGTTGGATTTGGTTTATACTATTGTGTAGAGGATTTTTACCTTCATATTCATAATTGAGATGAACCTATATTTCCTTACCTTTCCTGACCTAAAATCTCATCTGATATTTTTTTTATGTCCAGCTCCATAAAAATGAGTTAGGAAAAGCCAGGTGTGGTGGTGCATGCTTGCAATCCCAACACTGAGGAAGCTGAGGCATGAGGATCCTTGTGAGCTCGAGACTAGTCTGGGCTACAAAGTGAGCTCAAGGTCATCCTGAACTGCATAGTGAGATCATGTCTCAAAAAGACCCAAAAAAATTATTTTGGAAGTGTATTACCCCCTTAGATATTTTGGAAGAGTGATAAGTGTGATAAGTTGAAGGAAAAAGAAAAACAAACACAAAACAGAAAAAAAGGAAAAATGGAAACAAAACTTTTGTAAATAAGGAGGTAGAGGATTTGAAGAGAGGATAGGGGGATGGGGAAAAAGGAAGAATCAAGAAATATCATGTGCAGGTCCAAATTTCCTATGATAAATGTGGTCATTAATCTATATTTAAAATGTATCAAAAATTAATTAATTTAAAATCACAATTACTTTATAATTAAGTAGAAATAACAAAATAAATTTTTGAGCTACTATGCATAAGTTTCTATACTGAGAGAGGAAATAACTTTTTTAATTTTAAGGTTCATTTTGATGTTTTTCAAACATTTTAGAAAATAATTTTGCACATTTCAACTTCAATTACTTGTACTTTTCAAAGATTATTTTCTGATGTCTAGAGAGAGAATATTGAAGCATGCTAAATGATTCACTTAGCACTGATGGGTACTCAAGATAACAACCAGATTTGACTTCTAAATTTAATTATACACCTTGATAGATTTTATATGGTTTTCATTTTCGATGTTTTTTTTTTTTCATGAAAGATATATAATATGTTTACCGAAGGCTCATAATGTCCTCCATAAAAGGACAACCAGGGTAACAGTAATAGAACAAGCTGGATTTATTGTCCACCAAAGGGAGGAAGAAGGTTCATGTGGAGAAATACTGTCTGAGCAAAACAGTATGGAAAAGAATTCGCTGCAAAACTGGACTTTAGTTATGTGAGTTGAGAGAGGGCTCAAATAAGTAAGAGTTTGGTCTGCATCAAATGCTATGAGCACACTGGATATTTCTTACCCAGAAAAATGTAATACTAGAGCTAGAGTGAAGCTGTAATTGCTAAAGAAATAGCAGTCACTCCTAGTAGCTGGTGCAGGGGAATCTTCATAATTTTAGAACCTGCACAGTGATTTCAGGCTTCCCTAAGACAAATCATGAGTTGCTGGTATTATTTGTCTTATTTCATCATGGGCAGAGAGTGACTTTGTCTGAAGTCAGGATTGTTTGTTTGTTTGTTTGTTTATATCTAACAGAAGAACTCAAAGGTCTGGTTACAAGTATTGGCAAAACTAAAGCTATCAAGGTATAAATGAATGAAACTCAAAGGAAAGCCAGCATTGGATTTGCAGGGGCTTATATTGCCTTTCTGGAGGTGAATTTTGTAATACATTGGTCTCCAAATTGGAAGTTATTAAAATTAGAATGAAAGAACCACAGTGATATAAAGCAGCTTACTGATGATCTTTTTTCTTCTTTGTTGCCTAAGATAAAATATATTTAAACCACTACATGGTCCAGCAGGAAAGATTTAAGGCAAAATATATAAGGTTCTGATTACATCTCATGTTTGCCCAAATAATCAATACAATCCAAAATGTGATCTGATTGCAACCACATATGTCAAATAATTTGTCTGTGAAAAAGTAGTAACTTTTTTATAGTGTGACAAATATTATTTCCAAATCTTCTAGTCAGCACTAAAGATTGAGGGCCTCTGTTTATATTCTAATCCTTCACTTGGTTCTACACTATCAATTTCCTGAGTTTCTTGTTAACCTTAGAGATTTAAAGGCACTTTTGGGAATGAATCAGCTGTTTGTCTTTCAAAAAAAACTTAAATGCAGACTTATCCAAAGACCTGCTTTTGAAGAAGAGCCCATTTTTCAAAATTTATACATTTATTTATTGAAAAATCTATATTTTATTATAAAATATATTTTTATTCATGTCATTTTATTGAAATAACCTGGAATTGGTGTCACCAAAAATTAAAACTATTTAGTAATTCACTGAGTTTCATTGTGCTTTTTAAAATATATTTTATTAAATTTTTAAAATTTTATTAGTTTTACATAATATTTTGACTAAGTAAGCCAGAATTTATGAGTAGCCATTTGGACCTATTTTGTATGCAATGCAAAAATGTTGCATGAATTCATGCAGCTCTAATCAGGGCAAAAAACTTTGGTTTTTCTGACACCATCTGAAAATCACAGATCTGTCCCATGAAACATATTGATTGGAATGTGTGAGGAACTTAATCATCAAATAAACCTGAAATAAGGATTATGGGATGGGGGGACTGCATGAGGCCTCACATGAAGGAGGTGAAACTCCAGGTGGGAGTCATTTATTCTTTCTCTTCTAAAGCTAAATCTGATCTCTGAAATCATAATAGCCAAGCAAAGATACATCTCAGCATCCAAAATCTGAAGCAGTTGAGTCAAAATAAAGATTTTTTACCAATTTAATATTCCCAGAGTTTCTGATTGAGAGCTGAGATTATAATTCATTCTTATAAATGCATATAGATGGAAAAGATAAATGGGACCTTTCAGATAAATTGATATGATATGATACATGATATGATATATGATATGATATGATATGGTATGATAAGGTAGGGTTACTGTGAACATTTTCCTTACAATAATATTCACTTTCAAAACTGCACTGTTCAACTTAAAGTGTAGAAACATAAATCAAGGCTTGTAATGTACCACCCAAGTTGAGGAAAACTACTCAGAATTAAAATTACTTTGCTCTTTATTCACATCTTTTGTTACTCAGAAAAAGAGACCATCATATATTTAATCACCTGTGTTTGGTCTATTTCACTTAACATTATAGTCTTAAGGCACGTATTATGATTTGTCTAGTTGTCACCCCAAAACCTCATGTACTTATGATGGGGCTTTTTTGAAGGTAGTTTAATCCAGAGTTTGTGACTGAATCCTGGTTCAATCCTGGGATTAAGTGCTAGGACTGAGGGTGCGTGATTGCTGGCTCAGTCCATTAATTGGATTGGCACTGCCCTAATATCAGCAGTACAGACAAGATAAAAGGGGAAAAAAGAGACTTGTTTCTCTCTTCCTCACTTGCTGCTTTTGCCATCTTTTGCCAGCATGAACAGTTCACCCTCTGGCATCTGCCACTCTACCTTGGAGCTACCAATTATGAAATGAGACCTTCAGAAACCGTGAGTTAAACAAACCTTGCCTTCCTTATTATTCTAACTCAGATATTTTATCTCAGTGATGAGAAAAAAAGTCTAAGACAATGTATTATTCGTTTTTCTACAAAGGGGTCAAATTTTCTTTCTTTATGGCTAAATAGTACTCCACAGTATCTATTATATTTTCTTTATCCATTTATCTGTTCTGGGCATCTGTTGTTGGACTGTTCCCAAGATTTAACTACTGTAAGCTATACTGCTATAAACATAAGTATGCATGTATCACTGTAATATGGTATATTTAATTCTTTAAGAAAAATACCAAGAAGATATATAGCTAGGTCTAATAGAACTTTTTTTTTTTTCTAAGATTCTGATTTACACAGTAGCTATGCTATGTACTTCCCATCATCAATAGAGGAAGATTATTGTCTCCCACAATCTCATCAGTATTTGTCATTTTTTATGTTATCAATGTTAGTTATTTCTTTAAGTGTTTTCACCTGCACTTCTCTAATTGAACATTTTTTCACGTACCTGGTGGCCATCGATGCTTCCTCTTTTAAGAAGTGTCCATTCTTTTCCATTTTCTGTTGGATCTTTCATTTTTAGTTGACTAATTTTTTATTGTGTTCTCTGTATGCTCCACATACTAGTTCATGCTGAGGAGTAGCTAGCAGAACTTTTCTCCCATTCTGCAGGTTACATTTTAATGCTGTTGATGGTCTTCAATTTCTTCAGTTTTTCTTGGATTTCTATCTTTCTTGTGAGCTCTTTCTTGATTCCTGGAACTGTTCTCTTTCTTTTTCTTAAGTTGTTGTTTCTTAGGTATCTCAGTTCCAGATCCCTAGAGGCTGTGATTTGTTGCTGGCTTTGACTCCGCTGTCTTAACTGTAATCGTTAACTTACCAAAGGAGGTCATCTCGTCCTGCTTGGATGTCACATTGTCATAACTTTTTTGTAATTGTATTTTTTAAATTTTCTTAGGATACTAACCTTTGATTTATCCTCCATTACTCTTTTATATGTAAAATTGATTTAAATAAAAATTGATCATTATTATATAATTTGTAAAGTTTTAAAAATTTATTCAAATATCAAACTGAAGATGTCATCATATTCATCAAAGTTACACATTAATTTGTGAATAACTGATTTAAGTATAATAGCAAGTCATCCCTTCTAAAATCATGGAATATCCTTGAAAAGTCAAGACCTCCTATGCCTTTGCTTATTTCTACACCATTTATCTTTACAATACACCAGCAATCAAGTAACTCAATATGTAAATGAAGATTTCTGTTATTAGTATGATTGTGTTATATTTGTATTTATTTTCTAGATGACCATCAAAGTTCTGAAATTCTTGCTTGACTTATAAGCTATTTACGTGATAGTCTGCCACAGTTTCATAGACTCTATGAGGATGTCTGTGACGACTGGTTTAGAGAAAAATAAGACCATTTATTATCCACTGCAATAACATTAACCAGAATATCAATAATCTAAGTTTTTACTCACTCTTGGGCTCAAGTCTCCATGCAAATTTGCACAAAAGGTCAGGCAATGCTTGCACAGTTTTGTGGTGGAGTGAAGAGCAATGTTAGTGAAGAACTCTGAGTTCAGAGAACACAAAACTTTTATAATGGAAATTGGACCAACTTGTCTTTTTACTGAACACAAACTTCCTTATAAATATACTCTGCAACAAAGATAACCTTTGTTTCTGGCCACAGAGTATAGGAGACTGTCATGGAGAATGGTGTCTCCACAGTTTTGTTTTGTTTGCTAGTATGAAGAAATGTAAGGGTCTCTCATGATTGTGTCTTCTGTTGAGGCAACTCATGGAACTCATTTCTTTCCTTATTGTTTTCTCAGCAATATGAGTGTCTATCTAAAATTACATCTATATACTTTATTTTCTAATCCTTACATTTCTAACTCATTTATTTTTTTCCATTATGTAGGACTTGAAGTGTTTTGTTCTTTTTTAAAAATTTTATTTTTAAAATAAATTTAAAATAACAAAACAGAACAAAGCAGATCAGAAATTTCAAAGCAAGACAACAGATCATCACTATCATTCTGTCTCTTGTTTTTTTTCCAAATAGTTGTCCATATCTTCACACACAATGAATTCACACACAACAAAATAGTAAAAAACTGATCATACCAGAATGATGGAGGCATTACAGGCCATCAAAACCAGACAATAAGAAAATCAACAATGGGTTTTTGCTGCCGCGCCTGGCCATCGGTGTGCAGAGGAGGAGCTGGGCAGATCTGGGGTGCCTTCATCGGCCTCTCTGTGTGTCTGGAGGACTGTGGATATCTCGGCCCAGACTGTTTGGGTCCCTCCAGGCTTCCAGGTGCAGTGAAGGGGAGAGGTGGGTTTGAGGCCTCTACATCCGCCTCCCCATCCTGGTTGCACTTGGAGAACTGCTGAGCTCCTGACGCGTGGGCGGGCCCACACTATCACCCAAGCCCAGCTTGTTTTGCTGCCACGCTTGGCCATCGGTGTGCAGAGGAGGAGCTGGGCGGATCTGAGGTGCCTGCATCAGCCTCTTTGTGTGTCTGGAGGACTGTGGATATCTCTGCAAGCAGGGAGGGATCACAGGTTCCTGAGGCACAGCGGCCTGTGGTGAATACCCTAACCCGGCTGCGATTGAAGAGCTGTGGAGCTTCCAAGGGGCAGGTGGGCGCACAGTGTCCCTGAGGCCCAGCTTGTCTGGAACTGCGGAGTTCTGAGCAGGCAGAGGAGGGCCACTGGTTCTGCATGCCCAATGGCTTGGGGTAGCGTGGTGCCAGAGTCTCAGTAGCTGCAAACATAGAAGGGGATTTTCAACAGATCCTGAGGAAGCTTTCAAATAACACTTGAAACACAGAAATATAGGAAAATGACAAAACAAAAGACCAAATTACAACCTCAAACGTCCAGCCCATCTCAAGAAACCCTAGGAGCAATGTATATAGAAGAAAATATATCCCATCTACCTCATATATTGGACACAATAGCTACTGAAATTGACAAGCAACTCCAGGAAGCTTTAAAGAAATTCAAACTCGAAGTAATCCCACAGATAAAAGAAGAAATGATAAAAGAGATGAAAGAGATTCTAAATACATCTAAAGAAAACACAGATTAAAAATTGGAGGAACTAAACAAAAAGATAGAATCCCTAGATGAGCAATATAAGAAACAAACAGAATACATAATGCAGGGGGCTGGGGATTTAGCTCAGCGGCATAAGCACCTGCCTTGCAAGCAGGCAGTCGTGAGTTCAATCCCCGGTACCGATAAAAAAGGAAAAAGACAAAAAAAAAAAAAACAAAAACAAAACAAAACAAAAAAAAAAGAATACATAATGCAGATGCACAGAGATATACAGGAAGTAAAAAACTCCACTGAAAGTTGTAAAAACCGCCTTAATGAAAGTGAAGATAGAATTTCAGACCTTGAAGACAGGATTGCAGCAAGTGAACAGGAAAGGAAAGATCTTTTGAAAATAACAAGGAATCAGGAAACAACAATTCAACAACTGCAAGACGATGCAAAGAAGAATAACATAAGAATGATAGGGATTAATGAAAGAGAGGGAGACAACATGAAGGATGTCAGGAGGATATTTAGAGAAGTAATAGCTGAAAATTTCCCAAGCATGAGATCAGAAACCGACATCAGGATCAGTGAAGCATATAGAACTTCAAATAGTCATAACCAAAATAAAACTGCACCCAGACATATAATAATCACCGTCCCAGAAATCCAACACAAGAATAGATTATTAAAAGCTGTCAGAGAGAAAAGACAGATCACTTATAAAGGAAAACCTATCAGAATCACAGCAGACTTCTCAGCACAAACGATAAAGTCAAAAAGAGCATGGAGTGAAGTATTCCAGATCCTAAAGCAAAATGATTTCCAACCTAGACTGATATATCCTGCAAAACTATCATTCAAAATAGATGGTGAAATATGATACTTCTATGACAAAGAACAGCTGAAGAACTTCATGAACACCAAACCAACCCTGCAAAAAATATTGAAAGACAGTTTAGATACGCAAAGGAAAAAACCACTAAACAAAGCAAATAATTAAACAGAACAGAAAGATAAAGATGCAACAGCAGAGAGATAACATTCCTACAATTAACCAGCATTTAACAGTAATAACCATTAATGTAAATGGTCTCAATGCACCAATCAAAAGAAACAGACTAGCAGAATGGATCAAGAAACAAAATCCAACCATATGCTGTTTACAGGAAACCCATCTAACCCAGAACGATACTCACAGACTGAAAGTCAAAGGATGGAAAACAATTCTTCATGCAGCAGGAATCCAAAAAAAGGCAGGAGTAGCCATTCTGTTTGCAGATAACGTGAACTTTAAACCAACAATGACCATAAAGACACAGAAGGTCACTACATACTCGTAAGGGGAAAACTCCAAGAGGAAGAGATAACTATCTTAAATATATACGCACCAAACTCCAGAGCACCCAGTTATATAAAACAATTATTAACAGAAATGAAAACTCAAATTATCAGTAACACAATTGTAACAGGAGACCTTAATATGCCATTGACACCAAGGGACAGATCAACCAGACAGAAAATGAGCAAAGAAATAACAGAACTGAATCACACCTGCGAACAAATGGGTTTGATAGACATATACAGAATGTTCCACCCAACAACATCAGAATACACATTCTTCTCAGCAGTACATGGATCATTTTCTAAAACAGACCATATATTAGCTCACAGAACATATTTAAACAAATGCAAAAGAGTTGAAATCATCCCTTGCATGTTATCAGATCATAGCGCTCTGAAATTAGAAATTAATGATAAAAGATACTGCAAAAATCCCGCAAACACATGGAAACTGAAAAGCACACTCTTGAGTAATCAGTGGGTCATAGAAGAAATTAAAGAAGAAATTAAACAATACCTAAAAGAAAATGAAAATGCAGATACAACTTACCAGAATCTGTGGGATGCAATGAAAGCCGTCCTGAGAGGAAAATTTATTGCACTGAGTTCCCACATCAGGAAAACAGAACGAATACAAATAAATAACTTGATGCTACACCTCAAACAGCTAGAAAAAGAAGAGCAAGTCTAGCCCAAAGCCAAAAGAAGAGAGGAAATTATAAAAATCAGAGCAGAAATCAATGCAATAGAGACTAAGAAAACAATCCAAAGAATCAACGAATCAAAGAGTTGGTTCTTTGAAAGCATAAATAAAATCGATAAGCCCCTAGCCAACCTTATTTAAAAAAGGGAAGAAAAAGCTCAAATTCATGCAATAAGAAATGAAAAAGGAGAAATCACTACAGACCCAATAGAAATACAGAAAATCATCAACACCTATTTCGAAAACCTCTACTCTCAAAAGTTTGATAACACAGAAGAAATAGACAGATTCTTAGAAGCATATGAAGTACCAACGCTAGATCAAGAGGATGTAAAACTGTTGAATAACCCAATCTCTGTTAATGAAATTGAAAATGTAATTAAGTCCTTACCCACCAAGAAAAGCCCAGGCCCAGATGGATTCACTGCAGAATTCTACAAGAAATACAAAGAAGACCTAATGCCAACACTCCTCAAACTATTCAATGAAATTGAAAGGGAAGCAATCCTTCCTAAGTCATTCCTGGAAGCAAATATTACTCTAGTACCAAAACCTGAGAAAGACCCAACTAAAAAAGAGAACTATAGACCGATCTCCCTAATGAACACAGATGCAAAAATCCTCAATAAAATATTGGCAAATAGGATCCAGAAAATCATCAAGAAGATTATACACCATGACCAAGTGGGATTCATCCCAGGAATGCAAGGATGGTTCAACATACGCAAATCGATAAAAGTAATCCACCATATCAATAAAGCCAAAAATAAGAATCACATGATCATTTCTATAGATGCAGAAAAAGCCTTCGATAAAGTCCAACATTTATTCATGATAAAAACTTTACAGAAAATTGGAATTAAATGGTCTTTACCTCAATATAATAAAGGCCATTTATGACAAACTAACAGCCAGCATCATACTAGATGGCCAAAAATTGAAAGCCTTTACTTTAAAATCGGGCACAAGACAAGGATGTCCTTTATCACCACTCCTATTTAATATAGTACTGGAAGTACTAGCCAGAGCAATTAGGCAAGAAAGAGAAATAAAAGGGGTAAAGATAGGAAAAGAAGAAGTTAAATTATCATTGTTTGCAGATGACATGATACTCTACATAGAAGACCCCCTAAACTCCATTGAAAGACTCTTAGATACAATAAATAAATTCAGTAATGTGGCTGGATACAAAATCAATACTCAGAAATCAATAGCATTCCTATACACGAACAACAAAATCACAGAGAGGGAAATAAGAGAAACTGGACTACTCACATTAGCAAGCAAAAAAATGAAATATTTAGGAATTACTCTTACGAAAGAAGTGAAAGACTTATACAGTAAAAATTATAATACACTGAAAAAGGAAATTGAAGATGATCTCAGAAAATGGAAAGACATCCCTTGCTCATGGATAGGAAGAACAAACATTATGAAGATGGCCATTCTCCCAAAACTGTTATACAGATTCAATGCGATCCCAATAGAAATACCATCAACATACCTTATAGATCTAGAGAAATCACTCCTAAATTTCATCCGGAAACAGAAGAGACCTAGAATCGCAAAGGCAATTATAAGCAGCAAAGACAAAGCAGGAGGCATCACAATCCCTGACTTGAAGTTATACTACAAAGCAACAGTAGTAAAATCAACATGGTATTGGAATCAAAACAGAACCGAAGATCAATGGAATAGATTACAAGATACAACCACAACTACAAACACACTCAACCACCTTATCTTTGATAAAGGAGCCAACCAGGTTCACTGGAAGAACGACAGTCTCTTTAATAAATGGTGCTGGAAAAACTGGCTCTCCATTTGCCAAAAACTAAAGCTAGACCCATGTCTATCACCATG
Source organism: Cavia porcellus (assembly GCF_034190915.1). NCBI lineage: Eukaryota > Metazoa > Chordata > Mammalia > Rodentia > Caviidae > Cavia > Cavia porcellus. Next base: position 226,918,603 of record NW_026947484.1, on the reverse strand, counting down.
TACTAAATTAAAATCTAAATGTGTCAAAGATATGAATATTAAAACAGAAACACTAAATGTATTGGAAGACAAATTGGGTAGAAACCTTGGAGACATAGGAGTAGGTAGAGAATTCATGAACAGGACTCAAACCACACGGGAAATACTTCCCAGAATCAATAAGTGGGACCACTTCTTATTAAAAAGTTTCTGCATGTCAAAAGAAATCTCCAGCATAGTGAAAAGAAAACCCACAAACTGGGAAAAGATTTTAGTGAACTCTCTCTCAGACAAGGGACTCTTGTCTAAAACATATAAAGAATTAAAAAAACTCAGACCTTCAAAATTCAAAGATCCAATCCAAAAATGGGCATCTGAGATGAATACGCAATTCTCAGATGAAGAAATGCAAATGGCAAATAAATACATGAAAAAATGCTCATCATCATTGGTCATTAGAGAAATGCAAATTAAAACCACACTGAGATACCATCTCACTCCTGAAAGAATGGCCAGGATCAAGAAAACCAACAACAACAAATGCTGGAGAGGCTGTGGGGAAAAAGGAACTCTCCTGCACTGTTGGTGGGAGTGTAGACTACTCTTATACAGATTCAATGCAATCCCAATAGAAATACCATCAACATACCTTATAGATCTAGAGAAATCACTCCTAAATTTCATCTGTAACCAGAAGAGACCTAGAATCGCAAAAGCAATTCTAAGCAGCAAAGACAAAGCAGGAGGCATCACAATCCCTGACTTGAAATTATACTACAAAGCAACAGTAGTAAAATCAACATGGTATTGGAATCAAAACAGAACCGAAGATCAATGGAATAGATTACAAGATACAACCACAACTACAAACACACTCAACCACCTTATCTTTGATAAAGGAGCCAACCAGGTTCACTGGAAGAACGACAGTCTCTTTAATAAATGGTGCTGGAAAAACTGGCTCTCCATTTGCCAAAAACTAAAGCTAGACCCATGTCTATCACCATGTACTAAATTAAAATCTAAATGTGTCAAAGATATGAATATTAAAACAGAAACACTAAATGTATTGGAAGACAAATTGGGTAGAAACCTTGGAGACATAGGAGTAGGTAGAGAATTCATGAACAGGACTCAAACCACACGGGAAATACTTCCCAGAATCAATAAGTGGGACCACTTCTTATTAAAAAGTTTCTGCATGTCAAAAGAAATCTCCAGCATAGTGAAAAGAAAACCCACAAACTGGGAAAAGATTTTAGTGAACTCTCTCTCAGACAAGGGCCTCTTGTCTAAAACATATAAAGAATTAAAAAAACTCAGACCTCCAAAATTCAAAGATCCAATCCAAAAATGGGCATCCGAGATGAATACGCAATTCTCAGATGAAGAAATGCAAATGGCAAATAAATATATGAAAAAATGCTCATCATCATTGGTCATTAGAGAAATGCAAATTAAAACCACACTGAGATACCATCTCACTCCTGAAATAATGGCCAGGATCAAGAAAACCAACAACAAATGCTGGAGAGGCTGTGGGGAAAAAGGAACTCTCCTGCACTGTTGGTGGGAGTGTAGACTGGTACAGCCTTTGTGGAGATCTGTCTGGAGATTTCTCAAAAAGTTGGGATTGGAAATCCCATTTATTCCAGCTATTCCATTTCTAGGCATATTCCCAGAAGAACTGAAAGCATCATACCAGAGAGATATATGTGCACCTATGTTGATAGCAGCACAATTTGTAATCGCCAGATCTTGGAAACAACCCAAGTGTCCATCAACTGAGGAATGGATAAAAAAGTAGTGGTATTTCTATACAATGGAGTATTATTCAGCTATAAAGAAGGATCACATTGAGATATTTATCAATAAATGGGCGCAGCTTGAGACCATACTCATAAGTGAAATAAATCAATCTCGCATGTGTGAATACCGAATAGTTTCCCTAATGTAAGTAATGATTCAAATATATAAAAATATGTAGCAATCATGATTCCCCATTATGTGGCCTTGAAGCCTTATAAAGTTTTCACTCATTAATTAGAAAGGCTTTATTCTGGGCTTCTTGATATGGAAATATTTGAAGTTATAGTATATGAAGTTTTATTCAAATATTTCAAGAAAAAGACAGACACTATGGTAACTACTATTAAGTTGGGTTATTTGGTGGTGAAGTACTAGGTTGCTGAAACAGTCATGCTTTGACCTCTATTGTTATATTGTTATGTCCTGTTTTATCTCAATCTCCCCCTTATTCTTTAAAAAAATTATTTAGTTATTTCTTATGTTTGTTTTAATTAAGGGGAAAAATTTAAAAAATTAGGATATATAATAGTAACTCTTTTTGATTTCCTATTAACTTGTTTTGAAGTCCTGTAATACTCCTACGATCTTGTTTTGACTGATTAGACTCTGTTCCATTCTGTATGATAGTATCAAGTTTGAGGGTATAGGCAACTACTTTGAAGGCAGTAAGATTCACTAAGATGCCCATTCTGGTTTGACTATTGTCTCCTTTAGAAGTCCTGTAATGTTTACAATGCCTAAGTTTTATTGGTCTTGTTCTCTACTGTTTTGTCCAACTTTATAATATCTAATGAGAGCGACAATTCCTTTTAAGGAAACAAGAGACAACGTTGATAACCATTGTTGATAACCTTGTACTCTGTTCTATACCATGTGCTATGTCTATCCTTGGTTTTGACTGACAGCTTTGTTTTGCCATATTTGACTGTATTCTCTCCCCCACAAAAAAGTAATAAGAACTAAGGAGTAATAAAATCCAAAATGTGTAAATTTTGTTGTAAAAAAGAGAGGGGAAAAAAAGAGCTCTAACAGCAAATGTGTTTAGGGGTGTTAAATAGCTGATTATATTAATGTTTTTGGATCATTGAACACAGCTGTTTGCAGTCTCCCTGTTTGAATGTCCACTTTGTATTCTTTGATACTGTCATTTGAGTAACTATTTTCAAGATGATAATATGTAATCTATTAACAGGTGATTTCTTACTGTTACGTTTTTTTTTCTTTTTTTTTTTTTTTTTTTTTGTAGTTCTGTATTATGTGTACCCTTACACCGCTTTGTTTTGTTTTGTGTTTTTCTCTTTTTCCTCTTAAATAAAATTAAAAAAAAAAAAAAAGAAAATCAACAATGGCTGCCATAATGTTTCTCGTTCTCTTCAAAATAGCTGTCTATATCTTCATGTGTGTTGAAATTAAACAATACAAAATAGACTAAGATCACTCTGAACAGAGAATAATAACCTTACTGGATTTCACAGCAAGATGCTACAGAATTAGCACTGGATAACATGATGTCTCTTTTTCTTCAAAGTAGCTGTTTATTTTATCATGCATTATATAATTGATCCTCATAAATGAACAAGGAGTCTTATGGACTTTGAAACATTATGACTCAGGATTTTCATACCCTAATATCACAGGCAAGGCTTCATTTTTACAGAATACAAAGCACTCAGTATCTTCCACTTTTAAGAGCTCATCAAGAGAAGACACTACCAGATCATGCTCCTGCAACATTTCCGGGTAGCAGAACACTGCTCACTCCATCCTTTCCAAGAGCCACACAGGGGTGATGAGTTTCATGTCTTGCATTTCTGGCATTCCGCTTATTCTGGGAGATCTGTAACTTGATACCAGCATGATGATTCTGCCCTGCCTTGCTTATCTGGGGAGTTGCTGGAACCTGGTCCTGCTCTTCTGGAGGAAGACAGGACTCTCCAGATTCCATCTTCTTGGCCAGCTCTTCCATCAATCTGATATTAGTTGCAGAAACTAAAGAATCAGGGGAAGTTCCTCTGCAGTTCTGTTTTGATCTTGCAAAATATTAAGAACAACTTCCCATAACACTTAAATTGATTTTGCTCCATTTTTAATGGCTTCTTCATATAGCCCAATAATATCAGAGGTGTCTTTTCTTGCCAATAGCTTTGCATTGCAGAACCAGAATTTAGTGAATTTTTCAGCCTCAGGAATGTTGGACAAAATGGTAGATATTTCATTAGAAAGCCCCCCCTCTTCAGGGAACCTCAAACATTCTGCCAGGGTGGGGTTAATCTAGTTGGACAGCTCCAGTTGTGCTTTCTTTTCTTCCTCTTCTTCAGTGTTCTTCCAGAATGAAATATTCATTTCTGCCATACTTTTTATTTTAAGTTCCATAAGAGGCCATTTATAGATTTTCCCCTTAGATTTCTGCCATTCTTCTAGCAGTTTCCTTCGATCCTCTGCTGTTGTCTTTTTAATGGCTGGATTAGTTTGGGTATCATCTGGGACTCCTCTCTTGTTTCTGGTTGTGACACTAGCTTGAGTTTTGGGAGATGTGATGCTCAGGAAACGCTTCTGGGAAAAGTCTTTTTCAACTTGAGGTCCACAGTCTGCACTCTTTGTTGAAAGCTGTTGGTTCCATTTGCCCTTATGCTAGGAGTCATTGGGAAGACTGAATGAAATTTGCCAAATTAAGCCTCTGGTTTACGGATTTTGACTTGCAGTTCATGTGTCTGGGACCTAAAACAAGGTTGTGTGGATTTCTGGTCTTGCTTGCTGTTTGGATGTCTGTTGTTAGGTCCTCCCTGCAGCGAACTGGGGTATGTCCCGGGTTTGGTGTATTTTACTTTCTCTTCAGTAATAGTGTGTGACTGTACCTGACTTTCTTTTGGTCGTTCATATTTACTCCTGTTAACCGTCACATCCTTTATGTTCTTGACCACTGGCTTTTTCGATGCTTGGGTCCTATGAAGGGTCTGACTGATGTGAGAGGGAATTGTCCTTGAGGGTTTTTCTTGTCTTGCAAGCTCTACTCCTTTAGCGAGATGCTGAAACTTTACTGGTGGAGTCTTAATTTGTGTTTTTCTAACAAACTGCTTATTAACCCTGTCTTTCAGAACAGCACTGCTCACCACACTTTTGCCCAAGACCTGTTTAGTAGTCAAATGACTCTTGGTTTGAATATAAGAGTTACTCTTTGGCTTATTTATGGTACATAATGCAGGGTCTGGCTTCTTTTCAGGTTCTGACGAGATTTGAGGCAAGTTCTCCTTGTTCAGCTCTTTAAGAAAGCCATCCAGGGGCTGGGTGTTTAGCTCACCAGCAAAAGTGCCTGCCTTGCAAGCGCATGGTCATGAGTTCAATTCCTGGTACCGGTTTAAAAAAAAAAAAAAAAGCCATTCAAAGATTTGTTTTGCACATGGGTGTCACCCCCAGAGTCTGTACATTTTGCATTTGCTTGACCTGTAATCTGCTGCTTTGTAGATTTTGGTTCTGTGACTCAAGTGATCTCATGGCTTTTCTTGATGTTTTCCTGTAGTAGATGGTTCAACTTCATGTTGCTGGTGACTCTTGCTGGAAGGTTTATAGGTTGGGTTAGAGGAAACACCTCTTGAAGTCAGACTTTTGTCCACAAGTTTTGGTGCCTCTAACTTTGGCTTCTGGGACCCTAGTCCCATAGCTGGTTTGCCCTGGAGTTTAATGTTGATGGGCCTTGTAGCTTTGACAGGCAAAACAGCATGGTTGGTAACATCATTTTTGAGTTTACAGGTACATTTAGAAGGCAGTGGATTTGGACAATGATTCTTGGCTTTTAGATAAGGCTTGGTGTTTTGATTCTTCAATTTTTCCTTGACTGCTAGGTATTCCTGCCGCTTTTTCTGCTGTTCTTCTGCTGTGGCCGCGGCAGCCGAGGGCCCTGAGTTCACCATGACTGCTCTGTGACAGTTTCTCTTTCCAGTAATGTTTTTTTTTTTCTTGACATTAAAAGAATGAAGTTTCCCCTATGAAGTGTAATACTGATTAACCTTTTAAGGTTAACGTTATCAAAGTTTAGAAATTTAACAGAGATAACCAAAAGATATATACTTTTATAAAACAGAATATAAGTATTACTTGAGATTTTACATGAAGTAATTTCAAAACCTCTTGATCATGACTTTTGCTTCTGTAGGGGGAAATTTTGGCTATCATTCTGATTTTGTAAACTTCTGGTTATGTACTCTGATTTTTATTTGAATCATACAGATCGTTTGCCTTTTACTAAAACTGATGGTTAATGAAAATGTTTTGACATTATATATTTTCAGAAATTAAAAATAGTTGTCTGGTTTTTAAGTTTGATATTCTATCTGGTGACTATACATAGTAATGAAACTGTGAACTGTTGTAAGAGAAGGTCTAATAATCTCATAGAAAGTATTAATACACCTCAAGAAAGAAAGAAATATGAAAGCTTAATAGCATATTTAAATGGTTTGATGGACTTATATAAATATGAGTTATAAACTATAAGGTAGAATAAAATGAATTTCAAATATAAAATATCTTTAAAACATATAGACAGAAACATACTTTAAAAGAAGAATTTCAAATTTCACACAGAAGACAAAAATATTTGTGCCTCTAAGTACAACAAAAATAATGTCTACTCATCAGAGAAAACACAGAAGATAAAATAAAAGACACGGATAACAGCATGAATGAAGGTAAATTTGGAAAAAGAAATTTATGTAAAAATAAATCAGCTTTCCTGATACTATAAGGAAAATGAATTGGAAGTTCCTGAAAACCTACAGCCAACATAAAGTCACTGACAACTTGTAGGAGCATTCTCTTTACAGAACAATAGCTGAGCAGTGTTGAGCTTCCCTTTGTGATAGCAGGAGGACAACATACACTCCAACAAGTTAAAATCCCAGTCCTTATAGTTTGTGCCACAGTGAATCTCGAAATACAATGAATATCTTCTCTTGCACTTATAAGTAATATATTTTTAAAAAGTTGCTCAAATACTTCCAGAGAATTGAAAATAATCTTATTTTAGTAAGCCCCCAAGAGATTTATTCAAAAGCTAATCATGCTTCTGCTAAAGTGATATGGAAGGAAATAATTAAGGAGCCTCCATGATGGAACAACAAGTAAAGAATTTATTCAACTGAAGTAGACCACGTACCTTCTGAATTAAAGCCAAATCACTGGCTAGCACTGAGTCAATTGCAACTATTTCTTGAACATTCACTCTACTTTTTCTGCTATAACAGTGTCACCATATGATTGCAAGTAGGGAGTTTATTTTCAAAAGAATTATAAATCAATGTACCAATTATTCTATTAGCTCATTTAAATTACACATGGTTCAGTAATTCAGGAAACATTAAAGGCTATTTTTGTTAATATTTATTTGGTGTATTTTCATTCAATGAATCAAATATTTGTTAAGGTGACTTTTTAATGATTCAAAACCACCTACACTTCTTCCAATAATACCATATCTTACTCTTAATAGAGAAGTAGGGTACTTTGCTATTGAATAAAATTTCACTAAGCTTTCCCTATGAGTAGTGAACAAAGAAGAAACACAATTAAATCTTTTTGTCACATAAATTATCTAAATTACAAGGGTAGGCTTAAAGAAAAAGAACGTGGCTAAAGTAAAAATAACAATAACAATAATAACAGCAATAGTAATAATAATAGTAATAATAATAACAGAATGAGTCTTCAGGAAATGCTTGTATGGAGAGAATTTGTGCATTACACTTATATTTTCGAGCAAAGTAAAATTGTTCTGCTTTGTGTGTAAAATTTTGTTTTGAATTTGTTTTTATTACTATTAAACTTTAGAAAAACAAAAATGACTCTCTATTAAATTATTTAAATCATTGCTCATAGGTGATGCCACATTTTGTGTTCATGAAAAAGATGGATTATACTTGAAGGAAAATAAACTGATAGTTATAATTTTGAAATTTATGTCATATTTTTAGAAAGTTATATGAGGAAAATCCTTTTAAATCTATCTTGAAATGTGTAAGAATCTAAAGACAATTTAGAGAAAATTCCTCGTATCTGAAAACAAGTGAACATCCTCAATATAGGGTTCTCAAGAATGCATGTTACTTCTACAGCGCTGTCTTGCTACAAAGCTCTTCTCTTCCATTTTCTCTTTAACTTTTTCTGTGTATACATTTCTTTACTGTTCACTGAAATAGTTGATACTGATTTCTTCTACAACAATTACAAAAGCAGGACAAAAGTTGGTTGAACAGAAATTACATGAAGAGTGATAATATGCCATTATATATCACATTGTCAGTTAAAGATCAATGATACAGTGAGATTCAAGGAAATAGGGTGTAGCTGTGCACCTAGAATCAATACCTGAAAGTCGTTATATTCGGTGTTTGAAGTCAGACCTGGAATAACTTAGAGGCTGTGCATTTTAACTCATAGCAGAGAATGGTTAAAGTTGCAGATACCATTTTCGAGACTCAGCAAGTGAGTTTAACGAACAGTCAAGCTGAGGACTGAAGTAATGATCCATCTTTGGTAGTTTAAAGTATACTCTCTCTTTTCCATGTGGATTTGGGGACAATTTTCATGGGGGGGGTAGATGTGAGACATGACAAAAGGTTCACAGGCTATTTTAAATCTTATTTCTCTAGGAACTTCTTCCTCCATCTACTTGCAGGCTACGGAAGTGCTATGTGTGTAATACAATTATGTGGCCTAACCAAACTCAACAGAAGCAAAGGGAGCTGTCAGACTCAACCTTCTCACTAGAATAGTATTTATTTTTATAGAACTTTGCATTCAGAATTTAAATATTCACGGCAATGTCTCCTAGCTGTTTGAAGATCTATAAATTTGGAACTTCTGGAAGCCGTATGGAAGAAGCACATCTGCATTGGGGCAGGCAGAAGTCCTGGTGACAGGCATGATGTAAAAGGCTGACTTTGGGGAAGTGGGTGTCCTGGTGAAGGAAACACAGATAACTTGTGCTGCCATAGATCGGAAGCCATATCCATTCATCCACTGGTATCTCAAATTACTAATGAAATCCATAATGAATAAATTCATAAAGTGTAGCCCTTCCCATTAATTTGCAAGAGTACATTTGAATAAATCTATAGTTTAATAAAAGTAAACCATTGTATCTCTTGCTTTAGTCTCCACTGAAGACTTGTGAACAAATTCAGAACGATCTAATAATGTGTAGTAATCAGTGTGAAAAGGATTCAGTAGTCATTTTTTCTCTAAATCATATCGCTATTACTGGAATAGAGTCAGCAGTGAACTATGTGCTAATATGGGATTCAAATTCTCATCCCCTACTGGGTAATCAAAAGATTTTAGGTCAAGTTACAAGCTTGAAATGTTTGGCTGCCTGAAAGTACTCTAAGTGAAAGAAATACAGGACAGCTTAGTTACAAATTGCACTGTATCAAGTAAGTACACCAAGAATCCTTAAAAAAAAAGACTTTAGAATGTCTTTCTTTTGCCTAATACAGTGCTTAATGGCACTTATAGGCCACACTGCCAATGAAAAGGACTGAGTAAGAAAGAACCCAGTGCTTGATGGTGGGCTCGGATTTCATTTCTGCCAACTTCAGTGAGTATTTCTGTTAAAGGAATGATAAACTTTTGAGATGACTTTTCATGATCGGATTACGGGGAAAACAATCTATTGCTAGAAAAGCAAAATATTTATTACCAAACAATTTTATTGCTATTTGTACAACTATATTTAACATTTCCTTCTAAAATCTCACAATATTTGAGAAAGGAAAGATCTGAAAAAGACCAAGGTGATTCTAGAATAAGTTTCTCTCTTACTTTAGATTCCCATCAAAATTGTTTCAAATTTAAATATTCAAATTTTTAAAATGCTAACCTGAAGCTCTATTAGATATCTAATTATACAAACTACTTGATTTCAAATAGATATTAAAATAATTAATATAAATTTGCATTAATTACAAAGTATTGTTGATGTTCTCCGTGTTACAGTAGTCATAATTTTGGGGTAAAAGGAAAAAAAAATAAAAACTGTGCAGTAAGATATTTTCACCTCAGAAATTCACTATTACCAGGATGGAAAGCTGGCCATGAGTGATGTGCCATCTCAATTCAGTGTTTTCTGCAGCTTCTTAAATACCACAGGCTTTAGAAAGTGTTAGTACTCTGATTTCACAAGTAGAAAATAGAAATAAAATTTAGAAAAACAAACTAGTAGCTTTATAAATCACAATTTCAACACACATTTCCTGAGTGCTTGCTTAATATAGACTTTTTAATGCTTTGAATTTGGCAAAAAATTAAACTCAGGATTTTTCATTAAGAAATGTGCACCCAAAATTGTATTGTATTTATCGCTTGGAGGCCATCAACATAGTTATCTATGACTTAATGTTCTTGATTTTTCTACAATGGTACAGCATCTTTCTCTCACTTCTCCTTTGGCGAAAAGAAAAAATCTAAACTCTAAGATGTCATATGGAATAACTGAAATCAGACCTTTAAAGGGAGTTTTCTCATTTTGCTACAGTAGTGTATTAAAATTATTCAGTTTTACAAGAATAAAATCAGCAGTAATTCCAATGAATTGAAAATCATTATGATAAGACAATCAGTGTGGCATAGGACCACTCATAGTGCTGTAGGCAGCTGAGTTAGTTAAGGCAGTGAGACAGGGCTAGGTCCTCAATGGAGCCAGTGCAGATACCTGGCAACTGTGGGGAGACTGATGCCTTCTGCTGTGAGCCAGGCCTCAAGGCAAAAGACCCTACAAATGCACCCATTTCTTGAGGACTGATACCCCAAATTTTCTCAGCCTCCTATGAAAGAGTCACGAATGCCTTCTTTCTACTGACTCCCTTCCCCATTTGTCCCTAATATAATCAATTTTACCTGAACTATTAATCTTATTGACTAACTACAGTTATGTCCCACCTTATGCCCATCTGCCTTGTGAGTTCCCAGCCTTCCCCCACCTTGGACCCAGTCCCTGGAAAAGGCAGAGTCCTTGGAAACCTGCTTGGAAACACTTCTGTCTTTTTTCAGGAGGAAGCTTCCTTTCTTTCAATAAATATATTCTGCTCTTAAGCTCCGTTGTTCCTAAAATTCATTCTTTGATTTTAGAGAACAGGAACGCTCGTACCAGGCTTAGTAGGTCGGGAGTTTCATTCCCCTGTATCAATAGCAGAAGAACAAGTAGAGGGCACTAAGTCATTTGCTCCACAAAAAAACCTTTCCAAAACATCTTATAGTGTCTTAAGCTCCTGTTTGCATTGCAAATTGAAAGGAAAAATTCTCTAGAAATTTTCCAAAACCAAACCTCATTTTTCGTCCCTGAATCATAAAAACTCTTCCCTTTTGACATCTAACAGCTATGTCACCTGAAAGTCTATATAGTTTCTGAAGTGAATATTCTTTGAGATCTTTCAATCCGTTTTATTCCTTTAGCCCAAAATTTATTTGTGGAGAGTTCCCCAAAACAGAAAAGTTTCCTAAAAGGTACTGAAGATGATAATATTCATATAGATAAAAAGAGAAATGAAAAATAAAAACCTGAATTGGCTTTTCTCTTAGGTTAGGAAGGCACACTTGTTGTGCTCTATTACATACAAAGGTGCTATAAACCCAACACCATAAAATGAAACAAAATGGTGATATTCTGTGATCTCAACTTTTTTTATTTAAAACTGCTTCACCTTGAGTGTCAAAGGAAAGGTAAGATTTTAAAATGTTCATATATTAAAATGTTTTATATATGAAAGGTTTAGTAATGTGTTCGGTCATGTTCTATTTTATTTCATTTAACTGAATCTTTTAAAAGCCCTGCAAATGGATGCTACTGTTGCCTCTTTCACAAATGAAAAAAGTGCAATGAAAGAAGTACACTATTCTCAATAAATCATAAAACTAATATTTAATTTTCACAAATATTCATCATATGGTAAATTTTCACAAAGAGGCCATGTGATTTCTGTAACTCCATATAAAACCTTTAATATAAAGTATGTCATGTTCTTGTCTGGTTCTCCATTTTTTTTTACTGTTTTGGTTGAAGAAGCTTCTAGTGTCTCAAAAGTTAGGCCACCAAGTTATTTGATTTTCCAGTTCAGAATATACACTCATTTTAATTAACCTACTCATTCAGCCACTTATTTCTTAATTTAATCACACTACAAATGACTAATTCTGCACATTTGGTATTTTAGAAAGTACTGCCTTGAATTATTAAATTAAATTTAATACAAATTACCAATGCTTTCATATTATGACTTTCTGTTTGATTATACATAGTTCTTAAATTTTTATTTAATCAAAACTAAAGTCATTCTGTTTAACATTTAAAATCATTCCACTCTGCGATACCTTTGTCTATAAGTGTTTTTGATTTATGACACTGTTTACCTAACTGGATCTGGATCGCCTGATAAATTCTTATCTTTAAAAATTTAATCATACTTTTAGACACTATTCTAAGATTGAGAAATTTCAGCAAATTTACATCTCAGGTATAGAGAATGCCCTGACAGCTGTCTTTTTAAAAATATTACCATTGTAAAAAAGAATAAGATTCTTATCCTTGCTTTTGTCTTCTACCAGCAGCAACTTTTGAAATAATGTTAAAGTTTACACTACTGATTGCCTGTGTCAAAAAAATGTGTGTTGAAATAAGGTGTTTTTGAAAGGAGCCATTCAATTCATTTCTGGATTGAAAGAAAATGTAGGAAAAGAGTAAGTGACCATGTCAGTCCATTTTATTTTTTGAATCACTATATAATGATTTGGAATAGTTTTGGGGTTGACAGTCAAAATGTTTCCCTTTCTTTCTTTCTTTCTTTCTTTCTTTCTTTTTCTTTCTTTCTTTCTTTCTTTCCTTCTTTCTTTCTAACAATACCCCTACACACATGCATAAGCACATGCATATGAACAAATACCCTGAAATACAGGTATATGTGTTCAAATATTTCCTCCTTCATATAAGCATGTGCATAAATAAGCGTATATGCATGTATGATAACAATTTAGGCAAAGCTAAAAGATTATTGATATTCAAGAGCTTATAGACTCTATTGTTTTAAATAATAAGTGCTTTGTTGTGCATTGACTAAGCAGGTAATATTCTGGGGCTTCATCCCTTCTCTTTTTCCGGCTCTAGAATCTTTAGTGATAACCCCACAGTCACAAGTCCTCTGAAAACATTAGCTGTATAGCTTCATTTCATACCTGCAGGCACACAGCATGAGAGTGAATTAGAGCCCGCCCAACTGCAAGGATTCTAATTTTATAACATTGGCTGCCCTGATTCTGTCTCTAAGAACTATAATTAGTCCAATGTGTTCAATGACTCCTCTCAAGGGAAAAAAAAAAAAAAAGAAATGAAATCTAATTGAAACCATGTAAAGTAGTTACACAAGTGAAATGAGAGGATATTGTCTTTTATCTCCCAGCCCCACCTTTACATAGTCACAGATTATTAATGTTTCATAAAGATGTTGTAAGTCTTTATGCCAATATCACTACAACTGGTAAATTTAGGCCAACTATGACAAGTGAATGTTTAATTGGTAATGTTTAATGGAATTTCTTTTCTAGAGTCAGAAACCACATTCCGAAAATGATTCTCTAGTTATTAATAGCCATTTTATAATTCTCAAATGCTTTTGCATCAGTATATAAAGTTTAAAGTGAAATATTCTTTATTTTCAGGAAGTAATAAGTTCATTCATGAAAAGATAGTCACATCCGAGCTAAGACAGTAAGTTCGTCCATTCTTCTACCTTTATGACACTTAGCATTGCTCTTTGTAGTGTGAGCAATGCATCTTGCAATTACAATTTTAATTTAAAAAGATAGTATCTTTTTCTTCTGACTTTCTTTCTCCTTTCTTTTTATATGCCCCTGTCTTCTACTGTTGCAAAATGTAATAACCTGCACTCTGAGTCTTGTTTATGTTAACTAAAAAATTATTACCTGTTATTGACTGACTCAAATCTGATTTAAATGCATCAAAACTGGTGATTTCCACTATTAAAATAATTCTACATATTTAATCTAATATTTATGTGTTCAGCAAATACTAAACTTCTATGTATCAAATACTAATATGCTTGATGAGTAGACTTCAAAGTATAAAACAGAACTTGCCTTTCACTTTAAGTGGCTTAGCATTATAAACATAGTTTAATATTTTAATGAATATGAATTGTATATTAACCCACAGCTTTCGGCTGGTCTAATGATATAAAACTCCAAGAAATATCACTACATACTCGGGTTTGCAGTTACTATTTTTAATTTCTCTAAATCAGTATGTTAATGTAATAATTAATGCAGTATTACTGTGAAGAAAGTCATCAGTACTGTGTCACTAATGCTGCTATTGCCCAGCCTGCATCTTTTGTGGCCTCACCATTTTGGTACACTTTTGAAAATTTTCAATGGCTAGCATCTGACTCTTTCTGCTTAGGGGTTTTGATTATTAGAGCTCAAAATGCCTTTGCCCATGGCAAACAAAAGGTTATAGAAAATTAACAAAATTATTAAAAGAATGCTTTAAAAGAGTCATCCACCAATAACTCATAAGAGTTGGAATACCACTTTTAGTCCTCAGGAAGGATGACTTTGAGGTTTCTCTAGGTAGTATAATCTTCTATTGTTCACAAAGATAAAGATGCTTAATTCTTAATAGGATCTCTCCCTATTTCAATCTTCTACTCTGCTAGGTATAGCTCTTAAAATACCTCACAAATAAACTATTGATATGGGAATCATATCTCAGTGTCAGCTTCTATGATGAATCAAAGGTAAGATGTGTTTTTTTTTTTTTTACTGGAACTGGTTTTAGAAAACATATCTGTGGTATAAAATTTTGAAATTGGTTTATTCTGTTACTCTGTGATTCTAAGACCTATTATGGTAGTAAGTAGGGTAATGACACCCAATTAGTGCTGTAGCTTCAAGATCACCAAGATGCTTCCCTAAGGTAAATTAATGAAGTAAATGGAGTGGAAGGCCCTGGCTTTAGCAATGTCTGTAAAGATATGGAATGCTAATTATTATAGCAGCTGTGGTCTTTATTCTTTAGGTAATAAAGAAAAATTAAAGTTAAAACCAACTCATGATATCATCAGTTCAAGGTATGACTGCAGGCCACACACCTGTGTGATAGTATCAGAGATAAGCTAATGTCTTTCAACCAGAAACATTTGACCTCAAAACTGAGGATGGGAATAAGCCAGTTATAAAGAAGGCATCACTCACATACTGACAAGACCTCTCTACTGAGCCCAGGCTCCTTATGAGGATGAGTGTGACTTTAAGACCTTATTTTAAGAGATAGTATTTGATTTCCTTCTACTTTTTTTTCCCCAGAAACTCCTGAGTTAAAAGAATGTTTAAGAATGATTCACCCCCTTTTTTCCCCAGATATTACAAGAGCATTCTTATTCTCTAGTCCACACAAAGACCTCATCTGAGGTAGATTAGTTATGGGTTTATGCATATTTCCCCTCCTTATGTGATTTCAATTTTTATTTTTTTACTTCTACATCAATAACCATGATCATGACTATAATTCAGCATGGCACAACTGGGAAAGTAAAATCTCTGTCATGTTCATTACCTATGGCTACATAATCAATTGCTACAAACACAGCATCTTAAAAGAACCCCTGTTACAGTTACTTTTCTCTCTCTGCAGGAACAAAATGCTCTCTAGTTAAGTGTCCAGACTTCTCAAGTTGATACAGTGTATCAACCACTACAGCCCTCATATATCAGTTTCTTTGGCTTAGTATTTGAAGACTTCTGGCTTTTTTGATTCCACTTTTTACAAACTTGTTATCTTACAAACTTGTTACCAGCGAGTTAGCCAGAGCTTCATTCTCATCTGCAACTCACCTATGGAGGGAAATTTTTTCGAACTCATATATTTTGAGTGTCATTAAATTTGTATGGGCTGATGTGCCCTTTCCTGACTTACACAATAAGAAATGAATATACACGTGCATAATATAAAAACATAAAAGCAGGCCAAAAAATGCTACTATCACCTGCCACAGGTCAAAATTAGAGCCACCTATTAATTTCAGTGGAGTCTATTGCAGAAGATTTTGCATTCTCTTGAGGAACATTCTAGAAAGTAAATAAAGTATGCACAACACCAAATTCCATTCTCTTCCTCAAAAGGACATAGAATAACATAAGTAAATCTGCTCCTATAATAAAATATTATTAGACACAATGTTGACATTGACACTCTTCTATGAAATCCAAAATGTCATTATAGACCTCAGTTATGATACAAGCTTAGGGAGGTCAGGTGGGTTCAGTCATATCCAGCCACTAATTGTGGATCCAATTCTTTGCAGCCATTAATGGCCAACCCTGGCTCTTTGGCAATTCCTCAGTCTTCAAATGCATAATTAGGCTCCATGTATTTAATCAGTTGTCTTCTCATGCTGCAACTTTGTCTGTAGAAAGTGCAAGTAAAACAGCCTGAAGTTTCCTCATTCCAGGTGAGCAAGTAAATTAAAAGCAATATCCCCTGGTATTGTGGGATGGCAGGGATCAGTAGAGTGACAGAGAACAAAAGAGGCAGGAATGGTCATTTCTATTTTAACACTATTAGTTGACCGGTTTGCATGCTTCTCCCTTACAGAGAAACAAATAATGAAATTCAAATTAAAGTGAAGCATGACAAATGATAGCAAGTGTTACGCAGTAACCCAGGTGTTATTTCTAATTGTAGCTGCTGTGCCAGATGTGCAATGTTACTGGAACAGATCAATATAGACTTGTGCATCTGATATCCAGTTACTGATCTGGAAAATGTGTGTCTTTTTTTCTCTCCACTGCTAATCAGGAAAGATTAGCAGTAGTTTACATTCAACCGGAAGAAATGGTATTGTGTTATCATAGTCTTGCCCTAAAACAATATTAAGTCTACTGATATCTTGCAAAAAGGACCCTGAGTCACTTGACAATTATGTGAAAATATAGCTGATTGTCTATATCAATATTCTTATATCAATTGACCTAATGAGTATGAAGTGCCAAATATGTAGGGTGTCATATGGTCCAGAGAGTGAAAGAAAAACCAATATTGTAAGGCCCAGATTTATGAACCTTGCAAATGAAGAAAATTCTTAGGGATTCAGTAAACTGAAACATACCAACACATTTCGCTCAAATTAAATTAAAGAACATAATTAACAGAGTTATTTCACTTGCTAGGATCACTAAAATGTTAAAGACAGGGCATATACTCCCTAACACAGCTGTCCTTAGTATATTGCATAATTCAGGAATATGCTGAGTGGGCCATGAGAAAGGCAGTTGCAATCCCGCAATTTTGTGTATAAGGCAAGCTAGAGTCCATAACAGTAAACACATAAGTCCTGGGAAAGGCTGTCATTTGGGACTTCTAGAATAATAGAGTGTTTATAGGAGAGGATTATTAACCATTAGAAAGGCAATTTCTAGCATTTATTGAGCTCTTATAGAAACTGAGAGCCTACCATCAGGAGGGCCAGTGGCTACACTGGCTCTACTAATCACGAGCTGGAAATAACCAATCACCAAGTACAAAAGTTGCAAAGGCACAGAAGAAATCCATCATAGAATGTAAATGTCATGTATAATAATGGCCCTTAAGCAACTGTAAGGCCATAAATAAATTATATATTGTAAAGGTCCAGACTTTGAATAATCCTAATTTTGTTTTTCTACATCTTTTCATTAACTCACAAGTAGGACCTACTAGGGAATTCCTCATGTCTAGCTTTTAGACAAAACCTTCCCAGATTCAGAGTGAGGTTAGTTGATTTCAAAAATAGAAGTGTTTTCAAAGGGAAGTATTGAGAAGACATTTTCTGAAGGGATGGAGATTTAAACAATGCTTCAGCTTCACATAGAGAAGAGGATAATTAATAAATCTTTTAGCAGAGGTAAACTTGGTTTACTAGTCAAGAAGCTGTTTAGGTAATACTGAAAAAGAAGAAATCAAGGAAAAGCCTGTAAATTTTTCTGTGGAAAAGTGAACAAAGTGTGAGGAACTTTACTTTCATTGGCAGTTGACACCTCAGATAGTGTCAACCTCGAATCTCTGCCACCTCCACAAATGGAGGACTGGAGAAAGAATACTGCACATTCCATTGTTGTGACAAAATATCTGACATAAACAACTGAGAGGAGGAAAGATTTATTTGGAGTCATAATTTCAGAATCTCAGCTCACAACTGGCCACACTGCCATAGGGCTGAGTGAGGCAGAATGTCAAGAATGAAAGGCAGGACAAAGGAAAGATGCTCACCTCCTGACAGTCAGACTAGAGCAAGAGGAAAGAACCAGGAGGAAAAGGGCCAGAGACGACACAATCCTGGAGATCAGGAGCCCGTGGACAGTTCCTTTTACCTTGTTCCCATGTCTTAAATTTCCATTACCTCTCAATGATGCTACTAAATTATGAACTTTCCTTGTCATGGAAGTATCTTATTTCACCATCAATTTTGAAGGACAGTTTTTCAGGGTACATCAGTCTAGGTTGGAAATCATTTTCCTTTAGGATCTGGAATACTTCACTCCATGCTCTTCTTGACTTAATTGTTTGTGCTGTGAAGTCTGTCTACTGTGAGACTGATAGGTTTTCCTTTATAAGTGATCTGTGTTTTCTGACAACTTTTAATATTTTATTCTTATGTTGGATTTCTGGGATGGTGATTATTATATGTCTGGGTGTAGTTTTATTTTGGTTATGGCTATTTGGAATTCTACATGCTTCACTGATCCTGATGTCAGTTTCCAATCTCATGTTTGGGAAATTTTCAGCTATTACTTCTCTAAATACCCTCTTGACATCCTTTATGTTGTCCCCTTCTTTTTCATTAATCCCTATCAATCTTATGTTGTTTTTCTTTGCGTCATCTTACAATTGTTGAATTGTTATTTCCTGATTCCTTGTTATTTTTAAAAGAACTCTGTTCCATTCTATATGATAGTATCAAGTTTGAAGACATAGGCAACTACTTTGAAGACAATAAGATTCACTAAGATACCCATTCTGGTTTGACTATTGTCTTCTTTGGAAGTCCTGTAATGTTTACAATGCCTAAGTTTTATTGGTCTTGTTCTCTACTGTTTTGTCCAACTTTATAATATCTAATAAGATAGACAATTCTTTTTAAGGAAACAAGGGACAACGTTGATAACCATTGTTGATAAACTTGTACTCTGTTCTACACCATGTGCTATGTCTATCCTTGGTATTGACTGACAGCTTTGTTTTGCCATATTTGACTGTATTCTTCTCCCCCCCCCCCAAAGAAAGTAATAAGCACTAAGGAGTAATAAAATCCAAGATGTGTAAATTTTGTTGTAAAAAAGAGAGGGAAAAAAAAAAAAAGAAAAGGAGCTCTAACGGATATAACAGCAAGTGTGTTTGGGGGTGTTAAATAGCTGACTTTATCAATGTTTTTGGAACATTGAACACAGCTGTTTGCAGTCTCCCTGTTTGAATGTCCACCTTGTGTTCTTTGATACTGTGATTTGAGGAACTATTTTCAAGAAAATAGTGTGTAATCTACTAGCAGGTAATTTCTTACTGTTATGGTTTTTTGTTTTGTTTTGTTTTGTTTTGTTTTGTAGTTCTGTATTGCGTGTACCCTTACGCCGCTTTGGTTTGTTTTGTGTTTTTCTCTTTTTCCTCTTAAATAAAAAAAAAAAAAAAAGAACTTTCCTTTCCTGTTCACAAGGTGCAATCTTGTCTTCAAGGTCTGAAATTCTGCCTTCACTTTCATTGAGGCGATTTTTACAGCTTTCAATGGAATTTTTGATTTGCTGTATATCTCTGTGCATCTGCTTTATGTATACTGTTTGTTTCTTATATTGCTCATCTAGGGATTCTATCTTTTTGTTTAGTTCCTCCATTTTTTAACAGTATCTTCTTTAGATATATTCAGCATCTCTTTCATTTCTTTTATCATTTCTTCTTTTACCTGGGAGATTATTTCTAGTTTGAATTCCTTTAAAGCTTCCTGGAGTTGCTTGTTTATTTCAGTTACTATTATGTCTGATATTTGAGGTGTATGGTATATATTTTCTTCTATGTATATCGCTCCTAAGGTTCTTTAGATGGGTTGGAGGTTTGAGATTGTAATTTGGTCTTTTGTTTTGTCATTTTCCTATATTTCTGTGTTTCAAGTGTTTTGACTGTTAGGCTTCCTCAGGGTGTGTTGGAAATCCTCTTCTGTGTCCTCCTGGGACTCTGGCACCCAGTTCTTTGGATTGCTAGAGGGTCCCTGGGGGTGAAGCAACCTGGCTCAAGCCCAGCCTCTGGAACTGATGATGCCCACCTGCTTGCTTAGCACTCCACAGTCCTCCTAGCACAGCCAGGAGAGGGGAGGCTGATGCCGGCTCCCTGGACCTGCCGCACTGCTCCAGTGTACCCAGAAGCTGTGAATTTCCCTGGCTGGAGCCGACAAAGGGTCCCAAACTAGCTGGACTCGGGGGAAAGTCTGCAGGGCACTTATGGCAGGCCACCGGGCCTCTGGAACCTGTTGCACCCGCTTGCTTGCTTAGAACTCCACGGTCAGCCAAGCACAGCAGGGAATGGGGAGGCCAATGCTGGCACCCTGGACCCACCAACTTTCTCCAGTGCTAAATTATGAACTTTCCAATGGGTTAATCCATTGATGAAGTTAGAGCCTCATGATGAAACCCCAGCTCTGAACCCATGAGGCCTCTGTGGGACATTCTAGATCTAAACATAACACTACGCCTTGCACCATCAGTGCAGGATTCTGCTAAAAAAACGTATCCAGCGCTGCTACTAAATTTGAGACCAATCAGAAACTTAGACCAATGAAGAAACCCCTTGAACCATAGTTATTAATTTACTATTTATAAGCTTCTGATAATTTATCTTTCTTAGTTTGCTGTTGGGTTACTAAAATTTAGTACTCTTTTTTTTTTCTTTGCTTATTGATGAAATGTTGGATTTTGTAAGGGGAGACATGAGAAGGACACTATAAGATAATAACTACAGACAGGACAGTCTTTCCACAGGTTTTTTGTTTGTTTGTTTTCTGGTTATTAGATTTCTGTTTGTTTGTTTTGTTTCATATTGTTTTGAGACAGGATATTGCTATGTAATTCAGCATGACCTAGATTCACTATGGAGCCCAGAAACCAATCAGATATTTTTTTGATAGCTGACAACATCAACTTTCATTGTAAAAGAACAATGAGCCATTCTTATGGAGCTATTTATGTTTTCCATGAATATGTTTGTGTTTCTCTTTTTCAGTCCTACATATAACGTTACTTCCTGAGAACAATCAAAGAAAAATTTCATGGGACAAGTGAAACAGAGCAAACTTATTCAAGGCTATTGCAACAGATGAAAGATACTGAATTCAACCCTACTAAAGCAAAAGGTTGGAGAGTTCTTAAGACATGGATGTTTACGAGAAAAGTAGTGGACAAACTATTTCTCTAAGATTGATCAGTGTGGTCAAGCCATCTTCTGCTGCTGAGCTTGAGTAAGGTGTCTCCTACTAAGATGAGGAAAGTGGAACACTCTCTTCTTGATGATTGTGCCTCAGAGGTATGGGCCATAGGATCTTGAGAAATTTCTAGATTTTCACAATTGGCTGAGGGTTGGATAATATTTACATCCCAACAGGGAAAAACGAAATTGTAAGTTTCCTTTTAAAACAAGAAACAGGAGATTTATAGTCAGGTTCATTCTGAAAAATGGATCATGGAATCAGGCTGAAGGGATTGTTATACAGTCCAGCATCAAAGAGTGAAAAATTCATTTTCTCTCCAGTTCCTGTATCATATCACCTTGGATCAAGGCATCCAGTTAGCTAATAAAGAGATGTGCATAGGATGCCTTAGTTGCTTATATACCTCATCACTCAGAAACTGCAACTTTAATAGAATGTTAAAATGGCCTTTTAAATTAATGGCAGAGACATAAGCTTAGAATATGCAACCCACTGGGTATAGTCATTCAGGATGAAGAATACACTCAGATCCATGGCCATTGAATAGCAATGTAGACATAACAGGATAATAGACTTTGGAAGCTTCATACCGCACTTCCAAGAGAGTTTGAAATTTCTACACCTACAATTATAAGCTTTCCTGATTCTAGAAATAATTAGGAATGCATGGCATAGTAAAACTTTCAAAAAAACTTATTGCTCAATTGTTATATGTTTATTTTGGGCTTCTCCTCCCAGAAGGCAAGCAAGAAAAACACAAAGTATTGTTTTACTTGTAGGAACAAGAGAATCTGATTATTATAAGAAGCTAGAATTTGTGCCACCTGAGAAAGATACTGAAGTTATTAGACTTCATGGGATTTTTAGACCATCTAAGAAGACTTTTGATACCATGTGAGGAGTGATACTTAGTAATGGGCAGTTATAATAAGTATGTCCTTACATGGGCCTTGCTACCGGAGAACGCAGAACACTGAAAAGTGAAGATCTGTATTTTTCATTGGAAAAACAATGAAAATAACTAATAAGTTTGGCTGAGAGTGTTGGCAATGCAGAATTTAAAGTGAGGAGAGCTTTAAAATCAAGTATTAGTTCAGTGTTAACTGCAATTGTATATACTAGGGTTTTATATCACCTTTACTATGTTTTTATTTTTTAATAACAAGATGGTTCCTAGTCACAAAATAAAGACTTGGCACTATATTGATTGAATATGGCATGGCACATGATCTGGTTATAGAAAAGCATAGACTCTCACAGGTAATTTGGTGACCAACCTATATTTTTTCACCCTTTATTAATTGATTAACAATTATAATCACTAACTTTCTGCCCAAGGGCATATCTACTATCATTTCTTCTCAAGCACATAGCAGAGAGAAAGTCACAGAGAAGTAACATTTCCAGAATGTGTCCTCAAACATTAACTCCTAGAGATAATGTAGTAGCCAATCTTCAAAGAAAATGGCTGTGAGACCCACGATCTACCAAGTTGTCCAATTCCTAGTCACTCTTCTTATTGCTGGGACAAAACACCTAACACCAGCAACTTAAAGGAAGAGAGGTTGACTTTTAGCTCAGGATTTTACTCCATAGTTGGCCTGCACCAAATAAGAAATCAGCATTGAGGAAAGGCCTGCTATAGAAGAAAAGATGCTCCTCCAGTAACGGCAGTCAAGAAGCAGACAGAGAAGGGACAAGCTGGGGAAGGGGATATGCTCTCCAGGTCACCTCTACTGTGCACTACCTTTCATGACCAAGCCCAGTCTCCTAAAATCACATTTAGCTGTGTCACTTCTATGATACAATCACCTTCCAAAATCCCCACATCTATGATCAGGAGGCATGGGGAGGGCATCTAGACAGAATGTCTATGGTGGCAACTTTATGATAAAATATGCTTTGTGGGGTCCTCTCTTTTATGGTTACTTTCCAACATCTTGACAGATTTCTTGGAAATAATCCTCCAAATAAACTACTAGAAGTAAAATCAGGTCCAGGTCAGCCTCATAATAATGCAGGTTAAACTTTGGGACTAAACTGATTTGGTTTCTATATTTGATTTGGAAATATCATTTTGTAATTCCTTTCCTCTTCTCTTTTTTTCCTCTGTTCTACTTCATTCTGCACAACAAATTTACATTAGGATATAATTCATTTTATCATTTCATAATGATAAGCTCTTTAAAATATGTTGGCAAGGGAATTTTAAGTGTGTTAGTCTAATAGTTTTAGTTTCCCTGCCTGTACAATGGAGATACAAATATTTCACAAAGTATTTATTTGTAATAAGGAGGTAAAGTACTTCAAGCTCCTTGTTTTATATCTAGCATATATTAAGCTCTTTATAGAGTCCACATTCATTTAATAATAGATAACTTACATTAATAGATAGGAGACTAAATAAAGGAACTTTACATATATACTTAACTACATTATAAAATGTAGTTAATATTTCTTGCATAGTTTCTTATGCTTGCATACAGAAATTATTTGGTATAAAATAGGTATCCTAAAAGACATTCATATGAATGCTTACAACAAAATTGTGTGTACTAGCACCAGATTGAAGCTGATAAAATAATCAGGCATGGTGGCACACGCCTATAATCCCAGCACTAGGAGGCTGAGGCAGGAGGATCATTACAAGTTCAAAATCAGCCTGGGATACAAAGTGAACTCAAGATCAGCCTGAACTGTATAGTAAGATCCTGTCTCAAAAAGCCAAAAAAAAAAAAAAAAAAAAACAAACAAACAAAAAAAAAAACAAAACATGAAACTGATAAGCATTAATAACAGAGTGGATAAATAATGGACTCTATACTTTCCAAAAATGATCAGTCCATAATTAATTGCAATAATACAGATAGATCTTTGTGAAAAAAAAAATCAGGCACAAGAATGTATTCACAGTGGTCTTCCTTTATTTGTTAACATAAAACATAAAAATAAGCCAAATAACAACACTGTCAGCAGGCAGGACAGTAAGAATTTAGACAGCAAATAGAGGTAGACAGAGACAGGAACACATAACAACATTTTTTGTGATGAAACATTTTTTGTGATGACAATGTTTGCCTTTTTGATCTGGATATTAGCCACATGAGAATATTTAGTTTGTTAAAATGTGAGTTATAACTTTACATGGTACTTTTCTGTGAATATTACTTAAGAGAAAATCTAAACAGAATTAAAATCAGAAATACTGTTTTAGAAGTTATCTTGCATAACCACATTTCACAAACAATAGATTACATTATTTCAATACATCAAAATATTTCCTTTGCTATGCATCATGCTTTCAACTGAAATACTTTGTTAACATCAGGTAATTGAATTCTATTCTATTATCATTTCTCGAGTCATTCTGTGATAAACTCCAATGTCCTTATAATACGCATCAGAATACTTTTTTAACTCAGTTAAAATTCATGACAGGTTTGACGGGTTCTAATTCAAAACGTTAAATGTATCCTTCAAATTAATTTCTACAATATTTCTTTGAAATGCTTTCAAATTGACTTTCAATTTTTTAATTTCATTTACATAAATCACAAGAGACAGTCAATATTCCATGTATCCTTTTCTCATTATATTTTCTTTCTCCTTTCTTTATGTTTTCCTTGTAATTCAAGAAGAATTTTATCTTTATTTCTTAACATCAAATGCTAAAATATTTTAACATTTTGTCTTGATAGGTCAAAGGAGGAATTATCAGTTAGTAAAGGAACCTGCCACATTCCACTTGTTCACATTCCTGTAAGAGTCTTGGTCTCTTCAGAGACACAGTTGTTCTTTCTGTGGGCATAAGAAGGCTATTTTTCCCACATGGGTCTCATAATCTGCTTTGGGGGAAGACCAGGTTGTTCTTCCAGCACCAACTGTTACTCAGATTTTTCTTAAAATATTCATTATTCCAAGAGACCATATTTGTGTTTAGTTTGTGCTCAACCCCAGAATTCTGTAGCTTAGTACTGGTAAATGTAGCCAAATGAATTAAGTTTTCATTCTGAGTCAATACTGGATCCTTATACAAATATTAAAAGTAAGTACGAAAATAGAATCCATAGAGATGGGTAGTGTGGTAAAATCTACAGCGAATGCACACAAAGGAAGATGTTTGGACCTCACATTATTCACTAGCATTTAAAAGATTCCTGTGGCTCCTCAAAGTACAGGTGCAATTGGATTAATCACTGTGGAACAATTATGTGCCCAATAGTGTGGTTACAACAAGCACCAAATTATCACACCAATTAACATTGCTGCTATAGCTAGAATATTTAACCTGCATCCATGAAATATTCCCTATAAGAATAATTTGTGAAGACCACGACTAGTGAAAGAGGGATAGAAGTAGAAGCTGAAAGAATGAAACACGGATTTTATACTCCATTCAATCTCCCACTACGTGCTTCTCATTTGCTGGTGAATGCCCCTGTGTAAATGCTTTTGGGAGAATCACCTTCCAGCTTCAAACCTGACTGATTATTTTGAATAGGTTTTGAAATCCTAAAATATATTTATTCTAAGATTTTCTTAGTTAAGCGGTCCCAGGATTGGTCAAAAAACAGACTGTGAGAATGTAAGTATTTTCTTTGAAGCAGCACAAACCCAAACCTGAAATGTACAGAGAGTGGGTGATGCCTTGTTAGGTAAAACTTACTGAAATTCATCAGATAATTGCCCGTTTCCCAGTAGCGAATAAAAACAGAAATGAAGTAGTGAATAAGCTTGATTATTACAAAATTTAAGTGTAACTGAGCACTTTTTTTTATGCTTATGCTTCCCCTTCTAGCATCAAAGCTTCAAGAAATCCATTGTAGAAATATTGACCCCTTTTGTCCTATCGTGATAATTTGTTGACACAGTAACTAGTAAATTGGCTCAAGCACATAAAGACATACTACGTCCTCCATCTTAGGAAAGCTAAAATGGATGAAGTAAGCTCCACAGAGCTTACTTCAGCCTCACTTGCCAAAAGCCCCACAATGATTAACAGCAAAGTAATAAACGTGTTTAGCCCTCTGGATGGTGAGTTACTTCAAGAACTGTGATATTGTAGCAAAAGTTAAAGAATGTATGTGAATGTGTCCAATGTGTCTGACTAAAATAATACAAAATATCTTTAAACCCAGTGATTCCAACTGAACCAGTTTTGTGTATACACACACACACACACACACACACACACACACACACACACACACTCAGAGCAATTGGGTGTATTTGGCAATATATGAAGGCACACTAGTTTTTCCAAATGGATGATGTCTAGTAGATACAATCCTGATAAATACCCTATGACATAAAAATAGCCTTTCCTGACTTCCACACAGGATATGTGGTCCAAAATTCAATATTTTCCTAGAAGGGGAAAAAAAACTATTATATTCCTTTTGTTAAAAAATATTTTCATTTGTATTACAAATTTCAACAAATCTTATAGGTGATTTGCATAATTTTAAAATTTTAAATGAAATTTAAGAAAATAGAATATTGAATTTGAAAAAAAATGTTGTTTCCTAAAACAAAAGAGCAATGACAGATAACAATAAAAAAGTAAATGAGGCACATAGAAATGATTGATATTTTAAACTTTTTAAAACCTTTCCTAGAGGAATATCCATGCATAAAACTATCTAGAGAGTATTGAGAAGACTCATTTGATATGCTCTGGTATGTGATGTGAGACTGAACTTCCCTTGGGTATACGGGAGTACCTGACCCGATTTAAAATAGAAAATAAAAAAGGTGGAGAGTTTAGCTCCCTTAGCAAGAAATCATGATTCCTTAGAGGTGCAGTTTGCTTAGGTGAAAGCAAGCGTTTAGCTTTCATTTTTATATTTTCGTGAGTAAACTGGGAATCCACTGGAAAATAATTCCATAAGAAGCGGGGAGAAAATGGAAAGTGGGTGGGGTGCCAGCATAAGGATGATGATAAAGAAAATAAAAGAGAAGAAAAAAAAATAAAGAGAAATACGGTGCTTACAATCATTAATGTTTAAAAGTAGTCTATTAGTAGTATCTTTTAACAATAGTTATTTATAAATCTGTGTATGGCTGTGCTTTGCTTTGTATTCTGAACTTGCTTCTCTCTCCTTCATGACTTAAATGAACTAACCTTGAAGGCGTATGAGACTTTTGTATAAAAGGCTAGAAAATGAATTGAAAGAGAAAGTTGTAAGTAAGTTCTTAATTGTAAAAAAGCAGTCAGTTACCCCTTTTCACAATAATGTAAAAATGGCTCTTTTGGGATGGTATGCATTTTGAATTCTTATAAAGTTCATTTTGTAATTTAGGATAAATAACAAAGCTCTACATTTTAAATGCAATTTTAAAAGTATTAATAAATCTCATGTAATTATTCCATTAACCTCTATAAACATTTTCACTTTCTCCATTTCAGTAGCTGAATGAAAACAGACCTCCAGGATCTCATTTATTTGTTCTCCCTCTCTCATTTACAAGCCAATTAATTTACATGTTCAGGATTTCAATTACAAAGCTGTATTAGTGCCCCTAAATAAGCTATAGAGAATAGTTTTCTAGATTCAAACTACTCTAAAACTTTAAAATTCTGCACTCTCTGTCACCTGGTATGTTAAAATATGCATGCTAATTAGCAATTGCCATGAGGCTAGATATGTATATTTATATTATGTAAAATGTGAAATAATATTTTATAATCCATGTGAAAGTTTATCATCATCAAAGGCAATGTGATTGACATTTAAGATTTTGTCCAAAGCACAAAATAATTCCCTTCATCAATGACTCTATTGACAAACAATTGACTTTGAAAGCATTGCACAAAATTTTGCTTCCATTTGTAAACTCCACATTGGATGACAAACATGATTTCACATGGACATCTTTTCTATACAAGCACAAACACAGGCATCTTCCCCAAAATCATAAAACAAATTAAGTTCATAAACTGAGGTGCCACTGTATTAAAATACTTAAGTTCCTCTATCCATGTAACAACTTTTTCCATAGTAGAAATTCAGTGTATATCTATTCTCATGGAGCAAACTGTTACCTGTTTTCAAAATCATACTCCCCTTCTTCTGGGGATCAGAGATGGACAGGCCAGTGTAGCCACAGGATGGAGGTCTATTTAATGAAAGGTGAGAGAAAGGGGAATCTGTGTTCTACGTGTGGGTCACAGACACCTCCCCAGGCTGGACCTCTTGCTGTGTGTCTCCCTTTTATTGGGATGAAATAGCTATGATCCTGTTGGCACAAGACCTTCAATTTCTACTGGAAGAATAGCTGGTTGACTGATAGCACCTACTTTGATCTATTAGATGAGTGAGAAGTGAGCTAGCAGAGCGCAAGTCATGAACTGTTAGCAAGTATTTGCTTTTATCAGATAAGCCAGCCAGTGTTACCCTCCATCCTTTAAGTTCTCAAGTTGTAGAGAGTGTGTTATGTGTGTGTGTACATGCATGTACATGCACACACACACACACACACACACATATATATATATATATATATATATATATATATATATATATATATGCCAGCCTATATACTACATAGGCTGGTATATATTTAAATTAGTACACTGTAAATTAGTACTTATGCGATAAATATCAAAAATAAATATCAAGATATTTGAGATAAATATCAAGGTACACTGTGTCACTGCTCTTTCATGTTGCTGAGAGCCTCACCAGGTACACAGCAAGCTGACAGCTTTCCTCCAGTTAGTATGATTTTAGAGCAGCAGCACTGGCAAAACCAGACTTTACAATGGTCATCTTTGCATTGTTAACATGAACAAACACAGAGACAAAGGAAGACTGAATAAAGTTCCAGATAAAAGGGAAATACAGCCCTAAGGTAGTCACATGACACTCTTTTTTTTTTTTTTTTTTTTTAGTTAAAGTAACAGATAGAATCATGGCTTTGAAGTCAGAAAGACCTACATTTATACATTTTAACATTTCTCAATTTCAGTGTTTTCCCCTAAAAAGAGAGGAATCAAAGTATCAGCATAACAGGGTCATTAAGAAGATAAAATGAAAAAAAAAAAATTGCGAATAGACGAACTGCCTGCAATGCCCATAGGTCACAAGTACTAATATTTATTGAATCTTTTTAAGTGCCAAGCACTGTTTTAGACACATATTTTAAAAAATAAAATCTCCTGTTATACAAGGAATACTTTCTATGGGAAAAGTTGAGAATAAAGAAACTGAAATAAACAAGAAAAATAAAGTGATACGTATACATTAGATAATGAAAGCTGAATGGAGAAAAAGAACATAGAAAATGTAGAAAAGAGGAAAAGAAAAGGTAGCTTTGACAATAATAGACAGCATGGGCTGAAGAGTCAGGACAAACTCATGGAAAGGTGCCACTTCAGTGAAGTGAGAGAGTGAGCCTTGTAGGCTTTGAAGAACAAGCATTTTAAGGAGAAGAGGGAAATTTGGAGGCACTCACACAGAGGGAAGTCTGCCACATGCCAAGAAAATCAGGGGTGCCCTAGATGAAGCACAGTTAGCAAAGATGAAAGCTATTGATTAGCATGGGTCCTCACTTTAGAATAAATGGAAATTAAAAGCACAAAGCACAGATTTACAGAAAAGGTCAGTTAGATAGAAGATAGAAAAGGTCCATCAAGGTAGCTGGAGGGCACACACTCTAATCAGCGTTCAGACTGGTCTGTCTGCAAAGGCCAGCTTTGGAGGATTAGCTGGTGGGCTGGGCTCTGCATGATCACTCTCTCTCTCTCTTTCCTGGTGTGATAGTTCTCTAACATTTATGGCTAAGAAACTGTTTCCCTTCAAGGAACGGAGTCTCTCTGGAGGTCTTTGTGACACAGGCCTCCATGTTTCCAGGTTTAGGGCAACACCTGGGAGCTTCTTGGTATAGCCAAATGTCCTCATACAACTCTTACCCTGGTGTCCTCAGTCTTGAAAGGGAATGAGACCATTTAAACTCAGAACTAAACCATTCTTCCTTTAATTTTCCAGACAGTCACTTCCCAAATGGTCAACCTAACCTTACACAAAGTTGAGAAGAGATTTGTCCCAAGATTTACAGCAATAAAGGGCACAGAATGAAAGTCAAAATTTGCTGCTCTTTAAATTCTCTTTGGCATCTATAGGCTCCAGTAAAAAGTCATAATTTGCAAACAAAATGGTGTTGAAGTCCCTGAGTATCTCTGAAAAACATATGAAGCATACTTTTAGTGAGTATGAGGAGGTAAAGTCCTGGGATTCTGCATGTTTCCAGTCCTGATGGTGACAAGTAGACCAGCAAAAAAAAGTCTTTTGCTAATTCTGATTGCTTGGTCTCAAGTAGTGGCAATAGGGTAGTAAGTAAAGGTGATTAAAGTATGTGTATAATTTGAAGGCAGGAAGCAGGAACAGGTGATGACACAGGGAGCATGTGAGAGACAAAGTGGACTGCTGCATGTTACATTAACAACCGGAAGAAAAGTGGTAACATTCTATTTGTGATTCCTTCAGATATTTTAGGGCTTGCTGATTGACAGCAAATGACCAGTTGAGCTGCTAGGAGCTGGCTTATCAAGAATTTAGAAATGAAGTCCCTGTTTATCAGTGAAATAACCAGAGGCCTCGGTGTGGGAATTGCAGGGAAGATCACTTCACTCATGCTCTCAGGATGCTATTTAGGAAATATTCATAAATGTCTTTTTAAAGGTTTTATAGAATCCAAATGATAGAATGTTGGTAAAAAGGAATTTCTTCTTTGCCAGTTGAAATCTATGTTTTGAATTAATTCTATCTCTATTCTGTGAAGTTCTCTATCACTGAGAGATTTCAATTCAAACACTACTCTTTTGTGTTTTGTCACTATCAGTTGTCACAGTCTTCCAGGAAACAAAATATTGCAGTGCAGTACTCTTCTTATGTTATTGGGAGTCACCATCCTCCTACTAAGAAATACCTCAAAGTTTCAGGCTCCAAATATCATAAAAACAACTTCTAATCAACAAGAAGTGAAAACATATGTGAGCTCTTAACAACAGGAGCACACAAGACAACTGAAGAAGGCCATTTTCCCTGCCCCTGCTGCCATATACAAACGTTATTATAATTTTGTAAAGTTATTTTGTATATGGCAGCAGTAAGTACAGTTATTTTCATTGCTGAGACAAAAATACCTAACTCCCAAAGTTAAAGGGAGGAAAGGTTTATTTAGCTCACAGTTTGTTGAGGTTTCAGTCCATAATCAGCTGGCTCCAAGGCAGGGTGGCATAGAAGACAACAGTTCATGGTGAGCAGACTGCAGCAGAGCAACAAGGGAGCGAGAGAAGGGATGAGCCTCTTTTTATCCCTAATATTGCATGAGGCTTCACAACCTAGGGTAGGTGTCATGCTCACATCCTTAATCCCAGGTTTGAGTGTTGTTATACTCAGATATCCAAGGCAAATGATTTTATCCAGGACAAATAATTTACAAGATTATTTTATAATACTCATCCAAAGAGTCAAATGCAAAAGAGTGCAGGAGATTTGTCCACACACTGGAGACCCAAAGAATGCAGATGAGAGTGTCTTAAGAAAGAGATTCCTATCCTTACTGCCCTAAACAAAGTACCAAAGTTTTACTACCCTGGTAAATGGAAAAGATATAATTTCTCAAGTGTCTTCACTCTTCTTAAGTAGAGAGCTACCCAGTGGTTCAGCATGGATAAAGGAGTCCCAGTGGGGAGGGACTATGACCTAATCTCATGGGAGTTTGGCTAGGCAGTGCTATCAAGTGGCCCAATACCTCTCTCAAAAAAGAGTTCCCAGTATGGAAACAAAAACTCCTCAGTATGGCTGTTTGTATGCTTCTTTGAAAGACACTGGCATCATCTTCTCTTCAAACAGAGATGTCTGTCTAGTGCATATTTGTATATCACAAGTGATGCTTTATGGGCTCAAATTTGGTCTCCTCCATCTGCACTGAACATCATTTTAAGGACCCAAGACCTAATTGCATTCCTCTGTAGACCCCAAGAGAAGCCACAAAAAATCTCATGAACCATGCTCCATAGATTCCACTGATTTTGTTGGGTGATCAGTGGGAAGATTTGACCCTACCAACTGAGTGAGGAGTAGCTTTCAGTGACTGCAAATGGTTTGTGTTCAATATGAACTAGGACGTGGTGTGAGATGGATATGGGATGGCAGTTTAAATTATGAGACTCTTTTCCAGTTAAATAATTTCCGCTTAAAATATACAGGATGGAGTGAAATTACTATGTTCATTTTGTTCATGACTGTATCTCAGGAAAAGTCGAAAAAACAGTATGTGAATGGCCCCCAAGGAAGACAGAGATAACTTTCATGACCCTATCCTCAGACCTGTCCATCAGGTGAGTTTGAGCCTTTCCCTTCTGTTTCATGAAGAAACTTTGATGGGATACCAAATACCTATGACCCAATTGCTGGACATGGTTTTCTCTGCATTCAACAACTAGGATCTGGAGAAGGGTCGAAAGAGAAAATCTAGAATTATAGTTGTTGCATTTTATAATACTGTAAACTCATCCAAATTGCCTAAGGGAAAAACAATGGATGATTGAGGCCAAGAAGACTGGACACTGGGCACCCAACTGCACTAAGCCACTGCCAGGGCCCTGCTCCAAATGTGAAGCAGCCAGTGTGCCTGACTCATGGCACTAGAAGATTGACTTTCCCCATTTCCAGAGAGAGAAATAGCTAGCCAAAACCCTTATTTTCTGCTTTGAAGAGGAACAAAACTATGTACAATTCCCCTATTCCTGGATATTACCATCTCCTATGAGAAACCCTGGTTAATGCTGGAAGTCATGGGTGAGCTAATTCAATTACTTCATTCAGGTTTGATTTATCCCCCAGTAAAACCCTCCTCTAATATGTATAGCCATAGTTGGGGTCGCAGGGATCCATAGTCAGAGATTGTTTACTCCACTTCTTACCACTCTGAAAGCCAAATGATTAATAATAAATTTCTAATTGTCCCACAGTACTCTACTTCTTTACAAAGTGCAGATTTACTAGCAAAATTGTAGGCAATTCTCAAATTCTGGATAGAATCAAAATAGTTTTACTATTAGGCTACACCAGATATCACTGGCCCAATTACCCAACAGTTGGATTTTGATATGTGGTATAATAAGATACCAACTTTATGCTTCCTCTACATAGCAGAAAAGGGAGGAATTATTTTGGGTGTCTTGCCACAAAGCTAGGACCTGGATACAGCTCATGGCATACTTTTCCAAAAATTTGGATGAGGTATCGTGGGATGGCCACGTTGCCTGAGAGAAGCAGCTATAGCTATGCTAACAGAGGAAGCTGCAATATTAACTTTAGTGGAAGTCGTGACTCAACATCAGGTCAGAGTTATTCTGGAAACAAAAGTTTACTTTGGTTAATAAGAAATTGATTTGTCAACTATAGGCTATGCCTGAGGTTATTACAAAAACTTGCATTACATTTAATCCTATCTCTTTTATGCCTATAGGTTTGAAAGTTAACCACTTTTGTGGACAAATTACTTTCCCAGTCCTATGCAAGCATGTGGATATCAGTGACCTGCCCTTCCAAGACTCTTAAAAGGTTTGGATGAGGTAGGCTTGATAGGACATGCCTATAATGCTAGCACTCCAGAAGCTGAAGCAGGAGAATCATTGTGATTTGGAGACTAGTCTGGTCTACAAAGTGACCTCAACGCCAGCATGAACTGCGTAGTGAGATGCTGTTCAAAAATGAAAAGGACAAAAAAAGAGATTTGGATCACTGATGAAAATAGATTTGTCCAATGAGGACATCAAAAGGTAATATATATAACCATCTGTCCACAACAGATCACTGAGAACAACTTACCTCAGGGACCTCTGCTCACAAAGTGGATATTCAAAGTAGGAAAAGAGAAAAAGCTATGTACCTGTAGAGACATCAAGTAAATCTTTGTTACATTACATGCACATACAAAAATCTGGAAAGAAGGAGCTTACTGACTAATAAACATTTATAAAACCTAAGCAGGAAATTTCACAGCTACAAGATAGTTCCCTCTTCCCAAGCGCATTGCAGTCATGCATTGTAAGGTATTCCAAAGAGAAATGCCTGAAGTCTTGTTGGAAAATCAAAAGACTGACAGAGAGGCATGGAAGACAGCCTACATAGCCCCTAAAGACCCTACTCTTCTTTCAAGTTATTGAGAAACCATTCTGGTCCTTCCTCAAGAGGCATAATGACAAGGTATAAAAATCTTACATAGAAATGGTCAGTAGAATTTTCATAGGGATAAAAAGTAACCTATTCCTGAGGTCTTCTGCAAGTCTTGAGGATCCTTTTCAGAAAGCAAGACTCCTGTATTGCTCTAGTTGTAGATAAGCAGTGATATTAATGACCCTAACTCACCACAGTTTAAATGGGCAACTGTGTGGAGGCCTCTGCTCTTAATTTAGTCAGTGTGGATAATCGTGCTAAGACTGTTGCTTTCAGGTTCTTGATAATTTATCTAATCTCCCTGTTGCTATACTTTGTCCTTCATAAGAAGCATGGGAATTTGATTGCATCAAGTTTGGGTTTTGCATCCCCAATGTAATAGTAAAGTCCCATCAAATAGAGAATTCAATTGTCAGTAGTACTTTTCTCATTGCCTTGAAACAAATTTTTTCTTCAACTCAGCCAGTGAACCACAACCCTCCAAGATATTTGGAGAGCACATAATCCCTAGTAGATAGAGTCTGGAGCTTCCTTCAGCCAGAAAAATCTATAGAGGACCTCCACTCCCTCAGAACCCCATGAAGGATTATGGGGCGTAGGTCTCTCAGGGAAAGATAATATAGGGAGACAGGATGTGATTCAAGCTGGTTAGGAAAGGAGTCTGGAGCTTCCTTCAGCCAGCACATAATCCCTAGTAGATAGAGTCTGGAGCTTCCTTCAGCCACTGTGTTCTCTTCTGACATGATGACCCACCTTCACGCTGTAGGGTGCACTTCTTTTCCTCCTTTTACATGACCGAAACTTGCTCTGCAGAACTTGTACTTCCCCATTTGGGCCTGACATGACCAAGTCTTTGTTCAGTACAGAAAGAATTCAGAAACCACCTCTAGAAGAAAACTTGAGCACCCCATTGTCCATCAACAATAGCACAAGGCAAACAGCGTGACTAGGAAGAAGCTCAAGACCGGGATTCTCTTTGACACTGAGAATTTTAACTCTGAATTTTAAACTGTTGGTTCAGATGATTTCATCTCCTGCTTTTGTGTTCTGCAGTTCATTTATTTGTATCATAGAATTTATTATGTACTGGCTTATTCCTGCTCTAGCTTTACTAGGCTCTTCTTTTCTACATTTTTTAAACATCACAGGGCTGAAAGGTTCATTAGTTATTTGATTTTTTCTTATATTCTTATTTTTAAAACTAGCTTAGCTACTAAAATAAACAATCCTCTGCACACTGCTTCTTGCATAATTTTGGTGCACTTTAGATTTGTTTGCATTTATTTCTAAAACTTTCTATTTTCCCTTGTGATTTGTTCTTTTCCAAGTAGTTACTTAGATTATTTTTATTTCCACATTTTATTGATTTTTTAAATTTATTTTTAGTATTGATTTTTAAGATTTTATTCTAGGAGAAAGTACCTTATATTATTTTTATCATCTTTTAATGTATCAAGGCTTCTCCTACGGCTTAATATATTATCAAAATTGCATACAATCTACATGCACTTGAGAAGAATGTGTATCCACTGTTACTGGGTAAAATGTTCTATAGATATCTATTAAGTATATCTGGATCACAACTTTAAGTCCTCTACTTCCTTACTGATTTTCTAATTGCACAAATTTTTGACACTATTATTTTTTATGAAAACATAAAATGAAATTGCATAGCAAAACTTTAACAGACTAACAATAATTATTACACTACCTGCTTTTGTATTCAAGATAGTTTTAGAGTACCTACTTGAAAAAAGAGTACATTCTTACCAAAAAGAAAAGTAGCAATACAAAATTTTCTTTTCAGTGATCTAAGTTCAATTTTCTATTTCTCTCTTCAATTTTGTTACTTTCTGATTGTATATTTTGGAGTTCTCTTCTTAAATACTTATACGTTTATTATTGGTACACATTTAGATAAAGCAGCACATTTATCTTTATAAAATGACTGTCGATTGAAAATGTTTTCTTAAATTCTACTTTGTATGATATAACTATAGCCATTTTTGCTTTTTTTGACCTCTTTATGGATAAAAGTCCTGTTTTATCTTTTTACTTTTAGCTTATAAGTGTCATTGAGAGTAAATTTTATAACACAATATAGTTGGATGCTATGTTTTTTCACCTAATCTTTCAATCTCTGGTATTTGATTGGAGTGTGGAGTATACTAATTCATATTGCTGATAAGGAAAATTATATATACCAATTTGCTATTTCATTTATATGCATTTTAATTCCTTTTTACTTGTTGCAATTCATGCTTCTTTTGTTTTAACCAATACGTACTTCATTTTTTAGGATATACTTTGTACTTTTTTCTTTAATTTTTACGTTTAAAATATCTCCCACTGATTATCCTTGAGATTATCTTCTGTAACCTACCTTAAATCATTCTACTTCATCCTAATACCAAGCTAGTTTAGCACTAAATTTTTTTCTTATTAGCTTTATAATGTTCTTCTTTCCATGCATTATTATTGCAGTACAAATTACATCACATTTGTGTTACAAACCAACCTTTAAATAAAATCCATCTAAGTAGTTATTTATAGTAAAATGGACTTGGGTAAATGTGTTCACCTTCAAGTCAGTGAAATATCTGAAACAAATGTGTTTCAAATCTGCCCCAAAGAGTACAGCAGTTTTTTATTTCATTTATATGAACATTAAAATTCACCATTTATCTTCAGTGTCATGCCAATGTGTGTAATCAATAAAGATCCCAGAAAATTCTAGAATACATTACACTAATGAATATTAAGTTGAAGTTATAAAGTTTCTGAAGTCTGACATACTCATACAAAGGTAGTAAGATACTTTAAACTAAAATGACACGGAGGATCAGAAACTTTGTCCACTCTTCCAATAAGTCAGATTCTATGTTTGAGAGGACAAAAAGTCTTGCCCAGAGTCAAACACTTTGCAGAGTTACTCACCAAATTTCACAAATCTTCTGTACACAGGGACTCAGTGTTTAAATTTATTACAGAGAAGCACAACGAAGTGCATGAAGGAATATATAAGCAGACATATCTGGCTTCTGTCTCCCACCGAAGCGAGGTAAACAATACATATTTTTCCCTGCAAAATATTAGAAACAACACACACAAGGCCTGGATAATGAAGAAAATTCACTTAAGCCTTGATATGCAGGATTTTTTTGGGAACTGTGAAGGCGTGGCTGACCACTTTACAGCTGAGGTAAATCAGTAGCCTCTCTGTGACCCAGGCTGATTCTGTGTAGCACAGGAGCTCATCTTGAGCCACAACATCAGTACCAGCTATCTGGCACGGAGCGAGGCTTCTTAGTGAACAAAGATGTGTTCACACCAGGCAGAACATTCCACGGGCTTAGAATGACCTCCCCAGAGCTCCGCAAGGGCAAGCTGTTTATTGGAATATTCATACTTAGGAAATCCAAATTTGCTGAGTTAGTGTTTTAAAATACTAGAGCCCAGTCTGGGAAGCTTATGCAAGAAATCTAGGAAATATTATCTTGCTGGTGTTTCCTGGTCAAGAACCTCCCACCCCCAGGAATTCTTTGTGATAAAATTCGGAAGGCACCCAGATACTAAATACATACCATATGTGCATTTGCTATATATCTGGAAATAACAACATAGTTTCTCATTTCAAAGAAGTTGCAGTCAAGTAAACAAACAAAAACCCCTGTATTTCCTAAAAGTGGAAAAGCAGGGGTTATGATGACAAAATAGGACATAGTGGTAAAAGGATGGTGAGAGGTCGATTAGAGCAGCCGGAGGTCACTGTGAATCAGAAGTGGAAGATAAGCTGTGTGTTTGAGTGCAAGGGAGAAAAGGAAAAAAGCACTGAAGTGTGTCATAAAACAAACTTCTATATTTGAGAATTTATACGATAAAATAGAATGCTTAGTGAAAACTCAAAAACATCATACCACAGCAATATATGTGCACACATGTTTTAGTAGCACAGTTTGTAATAGCTAAATATTGGAACAATGCAAATGTACATAAACTGAGGAATAGACAAAAAATGTCTTTTTATAAAAAGGAATACTACTCAGCAATAAATAAGGATAAACTGGAGACTTTTATAAGTAAATGGGTGAAACTAAGGACAACACACATCAGTGAAATAAATAAGATTCACAGGTGTAAGTATCATATTGTCTTTCCAGTGTGAGGAATTGAAAGAGTAAATAAAGTCCAATATGTACAATCAGAGTTGTGAAACGGGAAGAAATTATTCAAAAGGACAAAGGAACTAGGGTGAGGCAAAGAGAAAAGGAAGAAAGAGAAAAGGAAAAAAACAAAACAAAACAGTTGTACTACTAGTTTGTCTCAGTTTATTGAAAAGAAAGGTTTGTGATAACATACTTCGGGGTTCTTTTATGCCCATGTCTTGTACTCTGATGAACTACTTTTAAGACAATAGCCAATATAGTAACTCTTGTTACTCTCCTGTTATTTAATTGAGGATTGTTGTTTTATTTTTATTCCATAAAATAAAATAAATAATTTAAAAAATCATATTGATCAGAGAATACCTGGGGCAGCAGGAAATGCTACGGCACTGGAAATGCATGGGGGAGGTGGAAATACTTAATAACCAAGCCTCAACTGCTGTCTCACAGAGTAATTATCTTGGCTGCATCTTTTTCTTACAGACCAAAGTGGAAAACCAAAAAACTAATAAAAATGAAGTAGTAAATGCATGACCTTCTGAAGTTGTCTTTTACTCTATTTTTAAATATAGTCCATGATTTTGTTGTAGAGTACTGCATTTCCCTTTTGCGTACATCTATTTAAGGAAATATATGAACCCCAGCAAAAATTAATAAAGTTCATATAAATTAAGAATCCAATCTCAGTGAAATATGGAATGTTTATTCACATTGGAGTAAAGTGACACAAGTAAAGCTCCACTAAAACTATCATAGATGAGTCTGTAAAATATGGTTTCAAGTGGGGAAACTCACATGATAGACTCTTCTGTGCTAAAGTACCACACCTCATAATGTGCACTTAGATGAGGCCCCTGCAGTACTTTGCAGTCTCTCAATTCACTAGGTGCACAGGAATGCGTAAATAATTGAATATTACTCATATTTTAGTACTTGTGAGTGTATTTTAGATGTTTGAGTTTTGCAAATGGATAAATATGCCTCCCACCAATAAATAGCAAATGTGGTTTAATTGTAGAGTCTACTAGACAGGCAAATCCAATCTCAGTATTACCCACAGAACATCTACAAGGACTTTTCCATAGTTCTGCGCCAGAAAGGTTAGACCTCAGGAAAGACACTACGCTAAGCCTGAGCTAAACCTAATGCCACAACCATAAATCTAGGGTTATCTTTGCAAGACCACCACAGGAATATTATTTTAGAAACCTCCCAACAAAAACTAGAAATTTGGTGAGGTTTCCAAGTTGTTTTTATAATTTTTCAGTGGTGGTTACCATTCTTTCTTTTAAAGACTAAAAGTTGCACTGTAAAATGCAATTTTTAATGTGCACAGTAAGTTGAAAGATACTGACAATGGTGTTAGTACAATTAGCAGTATTATTAATATAACTAATATCATTATTACTATGACTGCTACTTTATTACTATTACTAATAATATTATTAGCATGATATAGTATGATTATTAGTATACTTTAATGTGATTATTAGTATAATTAGTATGATTGTATATTATTAGTAGCATGAGGGTTAAGGATAGGGTTAGGGTTATTAGTAGCAAAGAATGGATGTATGAACAAGTCCTGGAATTACTCCTCAGGCATATGCTCTCTAATCAATTTTTTGTAATCTTTTGCCTATTTCTGTGGTTACTTCATGAAACAGAATCCATTATAAACAAGGTCCCAATATAATACAAAGTAATTTTTAAAAAATCTGAATCTGTTCCCACAAGAAATTTAGAGATTTTTAAAACTTATTTTCTCAGGAAAAAAGTTATATATGCCTAACAAAAAAAATATATTCTTCTAGAACCAAAACATAAATGATTGTCAGGCAGTATTTTGAAAGTGTTTTCGACGTCTCAAATTTAAAAACAATTAAAACAAATTAATTGGTTCAATATATTCTAATCCAACTCCTGCCATAGCTCTGAAAAGATTTACAGATGATGACAAATGCATTTTAAATAATGGCGTGTAATTCTTCTCATTAATCTTTAAATTAATATGTGCTGGCACAGGATTCAGTAGCGGTTTGCTATTTGTGAATGCCAGAGATTAATAATAGTATGTTTGAAAGAATAGATGTATTCTCTGGCCACAGTAGCTGAGTAAAATTGTGAGATGCTGAATGTTGAATTCATTGCTACAATTAATTCTCCTGGATAATGTGTTGGGGACACGATGTGGGTGTAAATGTTCAACATTGCTGTAAGCCTGAAATATCAGCTGTGTAAGTGATATTAGAGTGTGGCTCAACATATCTATCATGAATACAACTGTGGGAGCAGATAAAAGCAATCTTTTAACTGTAGTTCCTCCAGCACGTTATTTATAGAAATAAATAATTTTGAATGACCTCTGTTTGATCCTCTAACACTCAACCCTTGTTTCCTATCTGCCCTGTGCACACTACTTAACACCTGGAATATGTCATGACAGATGATCTTTTTTAAAAAAGCAATGAGTAGCAACAGGATTTCATATGAAAAGCAACATAACAGAAATCAAACTGAGTGAAAACTTGTCTAGGCTGGTGTGTATGTGAGAAATTAGTTTGGAGATATGCAACTTTCTGAAACACACAGTTAAGTTACTCCAAACATAGTAAAGTTAAGTATCATCACATGGTCCTCCTATGCAAACAAACATCTGTGTCTTTTGTCAGTTACACTTACATGTAAGCGTGAGAAGCTGCCATACTAGGAAAGAGTAGACCAGAAGAGATAAAGGTCTCTATAGTTGGTCAGATTTTAAAATATTTAATGAAAACAAGTATTGTGTAGAATAGGATTTGATAAAAGTGTGATTCAGAGACCAAATCTATCCTTCGGACTGTTGTCATAAATAGCACATTGGAGAACATCCATATTGTTCATTTTATATTTTATTCATGGTGGCTTCTACACTAAAAAGATAGTGTTAAAAAGTTTCAACAGAGGCCAAATAGCCACAAAATCATGTATTTACAATCTGGCTTTTTTGAGAAAAAAATTAGCCCTCTTATAGGTCTTGTATATTACATTATAATGAATCCAGCTACACTGGCTGTGCCCATTGACAATAATTATGGTCCTTGAAATTTGAGGGTATAAATTACACTGAGTGAAGCATCTATAAAGTAGAGATCTTTGGGGAACCCTAGGGATAAAAATATAGTATTGTTGGGATGAGACTTTTCCCTTTTTCTCTGAATATTAGATCAGCTTAATGAGCTTATAATAGATTAGCAGAAGAACAAGCATGCAGATTTATCAGTGTGCATCAGCTCTGGAGGAAGTGGATGGGTATCACAGGACAATGATTACCAAATAATCTATGGAGAATATGAGGGGAGTTACTTACTACAAAAAAATGAAAAAGAAAAAAAAAAAGGCCCATCTCAAAAAGCTCAGAAACACAGATTGGGTTGGGTAAGGGGAAGGAGTGTA
This sequence comes from Cavia porcellus, assembly GCF_034190915.1. Lineage (NCBI taxonomy): Eukaryota > Metazoa > Chordata > Mammalia > Rodentia > Caviidae > Cavia > Cavia porcellus. Next base: position 226,876,522 of record NW_026947484.1, on the reverse strand, counting down.
AGTGAAATCAGCATGGGCAGGAAGTCTATGTGCTGGGCAGAGTCTTCATCTATAACATGTATGTCCTTCTCTTTTTCTTTGCCTGGAATGTTGTCAAAAACCATTCTGAACTATCCTTTCTGAGGCTAGTTAGAAAAACATGTGACTTTTATACCAGCTCTCCCTAATAGCAATTTACATAATTTATATTCATTGAAGTATAGAACTAAGAGTGAAGACAGTCACTGCTGGCCTTGGTTACTTTTCTCTCTTTGCTGGAACAAAACACCCAATGCCCAAAATTAGGGAAGGAAAAGTTTATTTGGCTTATAGTTTTTGGAGGTTTCAGTCCATACTCAGCTTGACTCTCAGGCAGGGTGGTGTGGTTAAGGGGCAACCATTCATGGCCCAAGCAACAAAAGCAAAAGAACAAAAAGGGAAAGCAGCCTTCTTCCCTCCCTGTCATTGTATGAAGGTTACTTGTGTCTAGTGGGGTGGAGCACTCACATGGTCAATCCCAGTGCTAGACAATGAACCAGTAACAAATGCTAGATTCAGCCACCCTAGAAAGCCCAGCCCCCATGACCATATGAGGCTTTGGGAGGCAATTAGACAAAGCACACCATCACACATTCTGGTGTTTCCTGAAGGCCACCAGATGTTCTGAGTTCTGTAAATCTAGATAAATAAATATTATTTGGGGGTTAATATTTTAGTTACTTAGGAGTGATTTTTCCTTAGACTTTACAATGCAGGGCAAATTAAGCAAAAGCAACAGTAACTCTGTCAAGGACAACTCAAAAAGGGAAAGTCATTGTCACTGTTGCCACAGGGATGAGAAAGCTGCCTAAGGACAACTCCAGGAGACAGATAGGAGGTAAGCAGATAACACAGTCAGCATGCATACTGTAGTCTTGAGATGGAAGGAATTTGATAACAGCAAAGAAGAAAGGCTGTGTGAAATAGAATTTTAAAAATAAAGAAAATAAGAAAAAGAAAGAAATGCCAAAAGCATAACTAGTCAGGCCTAAAAATTTTCTTCAAAAATGTACCCTCTTATTAGAAGCTCTCAAAGTTTAGCTTATACTTTTCTCTATAATACCTCCAAAGTCATGCTATTCCAGACCAGGTAAAAGCTGTATGACCACAACTGCTAAGATACATCAAGTAATGGTGACCACTGAATGCTGATGTTGAACTTGCTGGCATATTTAAAAGAATTCTAATAGGATTGCAGCCAAAGAGTTTTTGAGTGTCTGCTGGTGATTTGACCCATTTGTGCTTGATGTATATCACCCTTTGGCTGAGGACAAATCTAGGGTCTCCTACTGCAAACCTGCTGGAGATCATTTGAAAAGTCTATGTGCAAGTTTCTGATACCTGTTCTGTACATGTGTTTCAGGATCACGTTACACCTCTTCTCACAGCCAGTCTTAGCCGTGCCCTACATTCCTGTCTCAGCCTTGTGGTCTCAGTTATACAATAATTACACAATGCAGAGTCTTCCTGCCCAGTCTACTTTTCAACCTCTCAGATACACTCAAAAATAAAAAACAATCAACAGTTTCATGAATCAAATACCTCATTAACCACCAACTCTTCCTCCTTTCCTTTTTTTTTTAATTTTTTTTTTTTTTATTGGTACCGGGGATCTAACTCACAACCACCTGCTTGCAAGGCAGGTGCTTATGCCACTGAGCTAAATCCCCAGCCCCTTCTCCTTTTCTATTCTAAAGATGTATCTCCTGAAACAGTTTCTGAAATAGTTCAATGGGTGAGATTGTAAGAAAATTAGGAACAAGGAAATGATAATTGCAGTGGTTACACAAGCAATTGTCCTTTTTTGTTTCTTTCTGGTTAAGCACTCTTATACTGTGAGGGGAAGTGTCCCTAAAGTGACATTTTTCAGACAATCATGACCTTAATTAGAAAGATTATATTCCTCTATATTTCTCTTGGCACGAGGTCTTTCCTTATTAAAAGTGGGACTTTACTCAAATTAAATCTGACTAAGCACAACAGGGCAGCATAAAATTGAGGTTTGATTAAAAAAATTGCTGAATGTGGTGATGATGCCTGTCGTCCCATCACATGGGAGGCTGAGGCCCAAGGATTGTTTGAAGTGTGAGACCAGCTTGAGCTACAAAGTGAACTCAAGCACACCTTGAACTGCACAGCAATCTCAAAAAGATAAAAGAAAGAAAAAAGAATAATATCTCTCTCTAAAGCATAGTAGCATAATTTTAAAATATAGAGATGCTAGTAAAATGCAATAATGAAATAAACTGAAATGATCCATTTATTCAGCCTAATACATACAAAATCAGGTCAGTGTCCATGTATTCTAGTTATAACCTGAATTATAAACTTAAGATCCTGAGTATAACCTGAGTTACATTAGCAAACCTTCAAACTTATTGCTATGGGCAGACCCGCTGTCAGGAGACATTAGATAGTCGCTCCTGGCACAGAGAGGTCTGGAAGAGGACAGCTGGAATTTGGGCAAAGCCCTGTGCCATGGGGACATAAGTCAGCTGCTTCTGGCACAGAGAGAACTGGCAGGATCTGCTGGGGCTGAACCAAGCCTCTGGTTGGGACCCAATAAGCAGATACAAAATAGTCATGACTCTGTGACATCCACAAAGTACAGCCTAATTCACGGATTGACTGGCAGAGAGGCTGGAGGCTAGCCTGAACCAGCCCTGCATCCCTGCCTACTCCAGATAACAGCAAATTGGGGAGGACAGCAAAACCTCAAGTCAGCATGCTTCTGAAAGGCCCTAAAGCAATACGGTGAGGTCCAGAGACCCCCAGGACACTACAGTCTGAAAGAAACCAGAAACATGACAAGAGATAGAACAACAACAACAACAAAAAAAAACTCCAGCTGCCCAACATGAGGAAATAAGTCCAGGAGAAGTAAACACTGAAGAGAACAAGCACAGTAACCATTCAATACTGGACACAGCATCAGCCGAAATAAAAAAAAAAATACCTCCATGACCTCATAGATGAATTTAAAGCTGTATTCCTAATCCAAGTGAGGTAAGATATAAAGAGATTAATTAAAGAAATGACAAGCCCCACCCAAGAGAACAAGATGGATGAACTGAGGAAATCAGAAAAGAAAGAGAAACTTCTGAAGAAGAATTTAAACATAACCTAAAATACATGAAACAGATCCAAAGAGATTACCAGGAAACTAAAAACTCCATTGAACACTGGCAAAATGCCTTGACAGAAACCAAAGTTAGCCTTTTCAAACTTGAAGAGAGATTTATGATATATGATCATGAAATAAAAGACCTCTTAAAAATAACAAGGAACCAGAAAGAAACAATTCAAAGACTAGAAGATGACAAAAGGATATATAACTTAAGAATAAAGCATAGGGGCTGGAGGTTTAGCTCAGCAGCATAAGCACCTGCCTTGCAAGCAGGCAGTCGTGAGTTCAATCCCTGGTACTGATAAAGAGGAAACACACACACACACACACACACACACACACACACACACACACACAAAGAATTAAGCATGTGAGTGAGGAAGCAAGAACAACCAAAAATGAAATACAAAGAATATTCACAGATATATTAAAGCAAAATTTCCCATGTATAGCAAAAAGAAATGATATCCAGATAAAAGAGGCATACAGAGCACCAGTTACCTATAACCAAAACAGATCTACACCCAGACATATAATAATCAAAATTCCAGAAATCCATCAAAAGAACAAAATATTAAAAGCAGCCAGAGAAAAGAAGCAGATTACCTACAACAAGAAAATTATCAAAATAACAACAGACTTATCAACACAAACTCTTAAATCAAGAAGGGAAAGGGGAGAAATATTCCAAGTCCTGAAAGAAAACAATATGCAACCAAGATTCATATACCCATAAAAACTCTCTCTCAAAATTAATGGAGAAACAAGATGCTTCCAAGACAAGGAGGAACTGAGGGAGTTTGTGGCCACTAACCCAACCCTATAGGGAGTGCTGAAGGACATTCCAGAGAAAGAGAGGAAGGGATACCAGAATTCCAGCAACAGTGGCAGAGAGGCCTCAATGAACAGGACAGACAGTGGAATGAGTGAGTAAGGTGGACAAATTATAGCAGTAGAGTGGAGTAGCAGAAATGAGGTAGAGACAGTAAGCTATAGTCTTTAGTATAGATAGCTTTGATACACTATAAAAAAAGCAGAGGTCATTGTTACTAGTGTATTAGGATTTAAAAGTCACGGTAGTCTTATCACTCTGTTTAGTTTGATTTTATTTTGTTCTGGTCTGTCCACTTATATCAAATTTGAGGGCACAAACAATTGACCCAAATATCGCAGGTTATCCCATGATAGCTATCCTTAATTTCCTATTAACTTAAACTGAAATCCTATATTACTTAATTGTCTTACTATGACTGATCTTAATTGAATCTGAATCATAAGACCATGGGTTGGCCTTGGCTGATTTTATTTGAATTTGGTATGCTTGATAGTATCAACCCTAAAAGTAGAGGCAACTACTCTGAAGATGACAAGATGTAAAAGATATCCATACTGGTATTAATTATTAACAGCTCTCAAGTCCTGCAATGTTTTCAAAATGGTGTTTTTATAAAAATAGCTAGGTAATACTATGTTTAACTATATTAAGCCCATTGCTGTGGACAAATCTATTGAAAACAACAAGAGAAACCATAGTAACTACAGTAGATCACCTAATATTGTGGTCTTATGTGTCTTATTCATTTCATGTTTTTCTAGAAATTTGTTTTGCTGTCTTGTTATGATTTGTTTTTCTCTATAATACAGAGATGATAGATTTACATGTAGAAATTCACACATGAGAAGATTTAAAAAAAACTATTTATGGTAACAGATTATATGATGCAAGATGTAATGAACAGATACTCTGAAGAAGAAGAGACACTAAGAAACCAAATGCTAATTTTGTAGCATTAGGATATAAAATCTAGCAATACTATTATTCACTGATCAATTCACTCTTAAGTTCAACTTCAGCATATGTAAAGATAAGGACAGCTACTACAAAGAGAATGAGAGATACGATGGTAGTTATTATTGTCTCCCCAATGTCAGATCTTAAAGAGCTAAAAAGTCTTCATCATCCTGTAATGATTTGATTAGTTCTATAATATGCAGTATGTATTTAATGCGCATGAAGATGGGACAACTATTTGGAACAAACTAAAGACAATTAGATAAACTGTGAAGATCCCCAGTGGACTTGCTTTGAAATCTGTATTTCTTTAAATTATTTTTTGAACTGCTTTGTTCTGTTTTGATATGTTTAATCTTACCCTCTTTAAGATATAAAACAAATGTGTAGGACTGATAACCATATTACTAAGTTTTTGTTAGATCATTGAGCAGAACTGTTGGCAATGTCACTATTTGAATGTCATTTTACATACTTTAATTTTGTAACCTGAACAGCTATTTCTAAGATGACAATATGTAACTTATCAACTGGTGATTTCTTACCATTTATTTTTCTGTAATTCTGTATTATTTCTACCCTTTTTTTTTTATCTCCATGCATTTTTTGTTTCTTTCTCTTTAAATAAAAAAAAAAAAACCCTATTGCTAAGCACTTGGTTTCTCTGATGCATCTTTTCCTTTCCCAGATTCTACATCTGTTTTCTACTCTGCCTCCATTGTCTTTAAGCCATTACTTTTCTGAATATTTTCAAAATCATAAGTCCTATCATTTTTCTCAATATATTTTATTTTTTGTTGTAGGCTAAATGTAAAAATGTAAGCATATTTCACTGGAATAGAAATCAATGTGCCTTCCCCTTGGACTTCAATTGAGGAATCTTGACATTTTTAGCATAAAAATGTCATACATTTTAAAAACCCTGTTTTGAGATTACTTCTAGATCAGATGCACGTCCAAGTTTCCTCAATAGTATCTATGTGTATTCGTTTCTTAAGGCCACCATAAAATTACAAGTGGGGTATCCATAAACAACAGCAATATAGTCTCTCATCATTTAGGATCTCAGTAGCCAAAAATCAAGGAGAGAGCATCGCTAATGCTTTCTTCAAGGACTCTAGGAGAGAGGGGGCTTCCTTGTTTTACTATCTTCCCAGAGTTGTCAGTAAAGATTGGCATTCTTTGGTTTTAAATGTGTGACTCCAAGCTGTGTCTCTACTGTCACATGCCTTTTCCTTGTGTGCCCCTGTGTCATTTTTCCTCTGCACATGTCTGTCTCTTCCCTTTGTACTCTCCTTTACATCTGTGTGTGTCCAGATTTCATCATTATATGAGGACACTGGTCATTAAATTAGGGACCGCTCTAGGGGGAAATGATCTCACTTTATCTCTACTACATCCGCAAAGACCCCATTTCTCAATAGGGTCATCTTTATAGATGCCAAGAATCAAGATCCTTGACATATTTTTCAAAGGACACAATTCAAATCATAAGATTGTACATCATTACTTTTTTTTGAAGTAGTTCTGTGACAGAGCAAGAGTTCACTGCCCAATGAGCATAGAAGCCAAAGCTAAAGCACAATTTATGTTTTCAAAATGAAAAAAAAAATTATTGTTTACTCACCTGGCAAAGAGGTTAGGAATGGTAAGCTTGAATCTGAGCCCTCAATTCAATAGCAGCAAGGGAATCTAACAGAAAGACTTCGAGGAAATGGCTTATGGATTATGGAAATTGTTTATGGATCACAATAAGGGGGAGTTTCAGAGTTCTTTTGTACAGGTATGGATAGCCACCATGCCTCTTTACAAGTGTCTGGTTTCCTTTGAGAAGAGTTCTATGTCCTGCTACTGGGTTTTGACCTTGTGACATCAATAGGTTATTGCCTGGATTAACTGGCTTCTTTTGTGAGTTGCAATTCCTTAACAGTGGTTTCCAAACCAACCTTTAGGGGATTCTAGAGGATTTTTCTGGAAAAGACTTTAAAGATATTGTTAATTAAATAATTTATGTCCAGGATTGTTCAGTTGATTTGTTACAATGACTATTCTGATTTATTTTAGTTTTTAATATGTCAGTATGCTTATTAAATAATGATTCATCAGCTTTTAACTTAAAAAAACTTTCACCAAATAAAAGTTCTCAGGAAATATAAACCAGGTTTCCTAGTACTAGTACAATACCTTCATAGATAGTAAACAAGTACTCTTGTAACTTCAGTAGATGTTCAAATTTTAATTGTATTCTCTTTTCACATTTATTTATAAGATAGCTAAATGTGCAGGACATAGACAAGATGAATACTATGTGTTCTTATATGTGGAATTATAAAAATTTCACCTTATGAATAGAATAGTAGTTACTGAAAGGGCCCTGCTTGGGATTTGCTCAGTCATCATGGCAGCAGTTCAATGCTGAATCATCATGGTGCTTAGCTTCTTCTTCCCAGAAGCCTCCACGGTTTCTGCTTCCCAAAAGTCTTTGCCAAAGTCCCCATATGCAAAAATTTATCCAATCCCCTGCATTCTCACAAAATAAGTTTACATTGGTCCCCAAAGCCCTTCCTACATCAAAACCTATATAATGTGGCATCTGCCCTTCATCTGCAGAGAGCCACCACAACCTTCTCTGTGGTGACCCCCTCCGTGCCCACATTAAACTCTTTCTTATCTAGTCGCCTCATTTCTTTTAATATTCTGTGCCACTCTAGATTGAGTACAAAGTTTCAACTCAACCAGTTACCAGTAGCTGAGGAGAGTGGAGCATTTTGGGAGAATATAAGTCAAAGGATACAAAATTTGTGTTAGATGGGAGGAAGGAATTCATGAGATTTGTTATGCAACATGATGACTCTAGTTTATAGTGTGTTTATATTTTTGGAATCTGCTAAGAAAATAATAAATTTTCTTACACCAAAATGGAAAAAAAATCTTGATTAATGGATTTGTTTGTTGGCTTGATAGAGTCATCAGTAAAGAATATATGTTTCCATTGGTCCTGTTACATAAAATAGATGTTATGGTTCGATAACTAGTGGTCAACTTAACACCAGCTGGATTACATCAGCATGCATTGAGAGAAGATGCTCCACCTGAGGAGGGTTGCCAGGATAAATAGGTGGAGAAGAAGAGAGGCGTGGAGAGGGATTGAGGTGTTTTGGAGGCATTGTTGGTTCTCCTATGAGTTGCTGTCTGAGCTGTTGGTTCTCCTGGAGAAGCTTTGGTCTTCACATCGAGCATTGCTTCCTGGCTCCAGAGGGGAAGACATGTGCTGCCTGGTCTCCAGGATTAACTCATCATGCTGCTTCCTGGCACGTACCCGACTGTGCTTGTCATCGGAGGAGCTTGGGGCCTCTGTGTCGCTGAGGACAGCTGTGGTGCCTTTCAGATCAGCCCCGCTCTTTGTTGTGAGTGTGCCTTCTCAGCTCCAGTGTAGAACCCTCATCCCACTAGCACAGCTCCTTCATCCTGCTGGTATAGACTTTCTGGCTTCCACCGCTGACCCTTGGGTCTTCCCGGCACGAATCCGTAAAAGAGACTGGCATGAGACCTCGTGGGCCCTGGAATTCCAGTTGGACTTGTGGAGGCATTGTCCTGAGCTCTGGGTTTTTATCTGGACTCATGTGGGACATTGCTGTGGGGTTTAGCCTCTTGACTAAATAATCTATGTCGTTGGTGTTGCAGATAGATTTCCTGCATTCTCCTGTGTTAACTTCCAGTGACCATTATAAAAATATTATAAACTCCATGTCCTGACCTGAATTGTTCTCTGTGTACAACCCCTGACTACAACAATAGATATATACAATTTTATGTTATTTTGAAAATAATGAAAAGTTTTAAGAGAAATATTCTACTTGAAAGTAGAACAGTTTTGACTTTTACTGAGTCTACCTTCAAAGAACCAAGCTAAGTGATCTGATTTTATTCAGCTGTTTTTCATTTTCATCTTAATTTCTTTGTTCCTTTTCTTTCCCCTCTCCATTTCTCCAAGTAATCCTTTCTTCTAGTTGTTAATATAAGAACATGGCAAAATCATACACACACACACACACACACACACACACACACACACACACACCTTTCCTTGCTCTAACTGACAAAGCTAATGAGACAGAACAGGAAACTATTTTAGATTCTCTTTTTTATAAGTTCTCAGAGACTGTGGTCAATGCTCAGCTAACTTTTAGATTGGTAGTCTAGGCCCTTGAAGATTCCAAATATGTGTCTTTTAGGAGCCTTTGAGACCCACCAGCAGCACGTCCAATGGAAGTGTTAAAGAGGAAAATCAATATATTCAAGACATTTGATAAGTCCATCAATAAGGTCATATAATAATATATTGAGGGTGGAAAATAAGAAATTTGATCAGACATGAAAATCCATATCCACTCACGTCTACTCTGGTTAATATCTGCTATTCTAAGTATTCTAAGTATTTTAAGCATTGAGAGTAATAGGGCTGGGGATTTAGCTCTGTGGCATAAGTGCCTGGCAAGCATGAGGTTATGAGTTTAATCACCAGTACTACAAAATAATAATGATAATAATAATAATAATAATAATAATAATATTGAGAGCAGAGCATAAAAAGGGACATATCTCAGGTTATCAGTCTGCATGTGAACTGATGACCTAATAGAAAAAAAAATAAAAGTATATTTTCTCATATACTTTCTCATTATTCTCCAAGTCCAGTCATGAAGGCAACCCATTCTATAAGTGATATCCACAAACTCAATATTTACTTTTCTTAAATTTTGGATGACCGTATTCTTACTTTTCATTATTAGTGCCTAGAGCTTAAATGAGTAATTATATCATTTGTGTGTATGAACCACATGGTAAGCAGTAGCTTTGAGGAACATCTGTGGAATTAGCCTAGTTCGCGATGGCTCCAGAAACAGGCTGTGGGGGACGTGCAGGTCAGAGAAGACAGGTCACATGACCCTGAATGACAGAATACCCAACCCTGGGGTCCATTCCTTGGATTCACTCTGGAGAATAAACTCAGTTTAGCCATACTGCAGCAAAATAACAAGGACATGAACAAACAAGTGCTCAGACATTCATATTTTGCTGTTATTTTTTTTCAGAATCATATGATATATTGATGCTGAAATAAGAATAAGTGATTTTAGTTAAAAATTACAAACATCTCTCTTTTGAAATGAGTGAGACTGGTCATAATTTAATGTATATGACCCATAGGGAGAACTCAGATCCTGATGATTTTGAAGAAGGTACTAAAACCCAAAATTTTGCCACTTGAAAATTTTATGTTAGAAAAATCAAAATGTATCACAGAGGAAGTAGTGCCAATATGGTTGAGATAATTCAAAGTTATAAAAATTTTATAAGTAAGAGGACATGACTTTATGATTGAAATATGTATTGAATTCTCAAGTGACTTCAAGAACACTGTCAATACCTAAAGAAAAATTGTAATAATATTGGGGAATCTCTTCTAGGGACAGTGGAAGCTGATCTATACAAACGTGCTATTGCTGGAGAGATTTTCAGTCAAAAAAGATAAATTATACATCAGCAAATAGATTGAACACATAAAATCAGTAAATGTACCATCTCTTAGGAAAATGAATCAACATCTTTTATCCTGTCAAAGTGCATTCAAAGTACTAAATTTCTGGGTTGTTTTGTGAGACAAAATAACAGGAATAGAATGCACCATTGAAATGTGTTTTCTATATAGGATTTGCAGGCCATATATAAAAGTCACTGCATTTGATGCCAAGGGCCTAACAACATATTACAGAGCCTTTCATTCAGACAAGGCAAGAGAATGAAATACTTTAAAGGGGGTAATGGAGTAAAAAACAAAGTGTATCCAGAGCCTCATGGATGGAGCCCTAAATCTCAATGGAGAGTCAGGAAAGGTTGTAGAGCCACAGACATGTGTGGATTTTTTGAGGAATAAAAAGGAGAAGAATGAATAGAGATATAAAACATAAATGAGTACTATGCTTTTGGAATAAATGTAAAGCTAATTTTTGAAGTAAGGTATGGTAGCCATTCATTTCTCTAAATTCCAAATGTGTCTAAAATGGAAACATTTACTATATAGAGAAATGAATGGCCTAGAAAAATTCAGGCAAAAATGCTCAAGGTGAGAAGGCATTCAAATCCAGGGCACGGTGTTTCTTTGCTGTTACAGTGGGCAAACAGTATCCATAAAATGGGTTCATACCTTGGTGGTCACATTTGTCAGAAAACAGAAAACTTGAAAATCATCATTGATAGGGTAAGAGCATATATATTCTTTTCTTTAGGTCAGAGGCAAATGCCATATATAATATTTAAAGAATTACCTGAAATCAATAATTCATCTTTAATTTTTTTTAAAAAATAGAGGTTGTAAATTTTTTTTTTTAAATCAGATGGTCTGGGGAGTAGAAACTGAGCTGGGCACTTTCTCTGAAACAATTGCTATACCTCACAGAACAGGGCAGCAGCGATCCTAATGTGTGCTTGTCTCTACCAAGCACAGAAATGTGTCCTTCTGTCAAGTGTTATTTTTTCTACAGTTTTTGTATCCTTCTTTACTATAATTTTGATTGCACATGATCTGACAGTAGGTGTTTATATCCCTCTGCAGAGCTGAAAACAGACACCATATTTCATTTAAAATTACAGGGAGTCTAGTTTGGTTTTAATGTAAATCAATCAAGGTTTCTAACTAGTTTATGACCAACAACAGAATGGAATGAAGTATTCTGACAGAAACTACTTGGCTGTACATATTTTAGAGTGAAAATTTGTCAGTCTGGTGGTTGTTGAGAATGCATTTTCATAAGACTTGGTTGAGAGAAGGTAGATATTGACTGAATGACTTCAAAATTTCCTTTGATCTCCAAAAATTTAGTGGTTTAAGTAACTTCTTCTGCTCTTCTTTTCCTACAGTATTTTTGATGACCTTCTCCTTTTCATCAACTTACATAACTTTCTGAGTCTATTTGGTTGCTATAATAAAATACTACAAACTGGGTGGTATATATATATATACACAATAATTTTATCTCTTATAATTTTGGAGACTGGGAATTCCCAAATCAAGGTGATAGCAAATTCTTGTTTGGCAAGGCCTATTTTCTGGCACTTGATGACTTTTTGTTGTGTTCTCACATGGTGAAATGTGTGACAGGCCACTTCCAGGCTTCTTTTCTAAGGCAACTAACTCTATTCACTGAAATTTTGACCTAGCACACAATCACCATTCAAATCCCTACCTCCTAAAGCCCTCATCTTTACAGTTAGCATTTTGACCTATGACCTTGAAGGGGAAATGATCATTCATCTGGGAAAGTTTGTTCAGATATTGGATTCTTTAGCGATGACATCCTAAAGTATCTAAAGATTATGTCATGTGATTCAATTACTTAAATGTAGTAAATATCCTTTTCTCTCCAGACTATTTCACCAATGTTTCTCATTTGTATCTCAGTCTACCTGAAATAGATTTTTCTCTGTCCTATGAGAAATTTCTCCTTTTTATGATTTGTGTTTGAATATATTTCTGTCTTTCTACTTCATGGAGAATACTTAAGACTCATTCTTCACCAATTAAGACTCATTCTTTGATAAGAATAGATCTGGATTAATTATTATTTCAAAAAGGTAGATTATTATTTTAATTTGTGATTTTAGAGATTGGACACAGGCCTGTCATGTGTGGGGAGCAGCTAAAGCTCGAGATGGATCACACATGTGGATCTGGAACAAGGTCAGTGCTCAGAACAGAGAAGGTCTGAGCTGAGTCAAGTGAACACTCAAGCAAACAGGTTGCTAGGCAGATGCATGTCACATGACCTCAAGCTGCAGCGTGTATAAATAAATGCACTGCAGTTCTCGAGCAGCTTTTGTGCTCACATCAGAAGACAGGGCTCCACCACTTGTCCTCAGCTTTCTGCATTCTGACTCTAATGGTTATTTCTCTACCCTCCCACTCTAGGAATTTTGAAACCTATGCTGGATGAAGCAGTCACACTGAGCTACATGACAAACATTTTGCTTGTTTTGCTTTGCTTTGTCTTGTTGTTGAGACAGGATCTCACAAAATCCCTGATTCTCCAGATTGTACCTGGAGGTTGTAATCCCCCTCTCTTGCCTCTCCCTCCCAGACAGGGGTAGAGCCTGGTGCCACCATACCCACCTAAGCATGTAGCCTTTCACTTCCCAAAGCAACCAATGATCTGTGCTGGCTTAGGTGGGATTTGTTTCAGCCCTAAGAAGAGGACAAGTACTGACTATACTCCTTCAGCAGAGGGATATAAAATGAATGCTATGGTTTATAACTCACCGTAAACCTAAAACTTCATGTACTCATAGGAGGGGCTTATGGGAGATGGTTGGATGAGGATATAGCTAAATGTGATTTGGGAGGAGAAGGTAGGTCACTGTTGGCTTGACTTAGAAGGGTTTCTCTCTCCCTTCTCCAAGATCCCTCTCTCTGCTTCTCATGGCCATGCCATAAGCTGTTTCTCCTTTTCCATAGCCCTTTGACAGGTTACCTTTCCTTGGAGTCAACTGACTGTGGACTGAAATCTTTAAAAACTGTGAGCCAAGTAAACCATTCCTCCTTACAGCTGGGCATGTTAGTTGTGTTGCTCAGGGATGAGAAATAACTAAGACAGAAGTCTGTGACTTTGCCTGGTTGCCCTAATTAGCAAGTCTATAACAATATCAAAGCATGATTTTTTTTCATTTAATGTCTCATTTTACCAATGACAGTTTCTTATTCGAAGTGCATCTTGCATAAGATATTTGGGACAGACTTCTTTCTTTTACTAAAATAGAAAAAACACAAGTGCTGGGCTTGGTACCCTCTGCCTGCACTCCATGAGCAAAAACCTCTACACAGCAGGAGAGTGACAGCAAGCCAGCCCAGAGCCACCAGAGCCCAGGACAGAGGCCTGTTGCATGGCAGAACTGCATTTCTTTGCTGTGAAATGTGATCTTTTGTTGTAATTTAAATATTTTTGAATAGCTTCTGCATAAACATTATGAATACTGATATTCACATAATGTATTGTCATTGTTTCCAAATCCTCCTTCTCTCCTTTCTGTTACACAGAGGGCTACATTCCATTGTTTTACAACAGAAGATTTATTACCTAATTTGTGTAAGCACCAGGTCCCTGGTATGTTGTACTAGTAAGTGATATACGCCAAAGGCATCACCAATCATAATCTCACCAGATCGATTAGAAAAATCCCAAAGGGACTCATTTGTGATTTACCTAAACAATTTTCATATACTGAATTTAAAGGAGGGTCTAAATAATGAACTAGCTGGTGCAAGTTGGGGAGAGTATATTTTTAAGAACCTTTACTGAAAAATGATTGAGGAATATTTTATTATGTTTGTATGGCTTGCTCAGCAGAAATGCTCCAATAAAGTAGAAACCTTCAAGAAATTTTAACTATTAAGTAAGAAAAACCAAAAAAAATCAGAACTATAGTCAATTGAAATTAATTACAATGATTAAGCAAATTTTAACTCAATGTTCCTACAAAAGCGTTGTAGGTGATAGTAACAAAAGTGGATTTTTACTGATTTTTTTAAAAAAAGAACTTTAGTGGAAAAATGAGATTCCATAAACAATGTATTTGGAATCTCATTTTTCCAATAAAGTTCTTCTTTAAACACTTCTTCATTGTCGTATATGTAGTAATAGGATTATTTTTGTTTTCAAATGAGTGTAGCATTTACATAATGCTAAAATTATATATATATATATATATATATATCCTCACAAAATAGTTGATCTAACACACAGTCCTTGGTGGTTCAATTTATAAGGTATAAAGAAAATTTTAGCCTAAAAATATTTCCTTTGCAGATGCTTGAAGTTTCTCAAAGTAATTGCTTTACCTTGATTTAATTTATCAGTTTTTCTGTACTCATTTTTATTTAAAAATCAAAAATTATTTTAAAATGTGACCGAATTCAATGACAGTCTGAGTTTAATCACATATGTCTCCATGGAAAAAGATTTTGATATGTTTTACATTCTTTTGTCTTTAGACTAACAGACATGATGGAACTAGGGTCCAAGAGTCCATCTGATTTTTCTCAAATTTAACACAGTTGAATTAACTCAGTGTTAGTGAGGGGTAGACCCTCTGTGTCTTTAAAAGTAAGTATCCTGAAAGTGTACAAAATGGGAATACTTTATGAAAGTATCTATTTCTTCCATGTTGATTGTCCTTTGTATTTATCTGATAGCATCCTTGAAGTGAATTACCTATATTCAATTTTAAACACTTCTTTTCCTGCATCTTTCTTTTTTCCTTATTGGGTTCATTTTATTCCTTCTGTGTCTTTATCTATGTATTATAGAACAACATAGAAGGAATATGCTTTATTTGTGAAATAGTATTTCATTTTCCCGATAAAATATTTTGTCCTACATTTGTCTCTTAAATGTAACTTTTTTTAAAGCTTTGCTGGCATTGTTGTGCTACTATTGACACTATGAAAAACTCACTTCTCCCTACAGCACACACAGCACCAAAAACGTGGTGTCAAGATTTCATCCACAACATTTTTCTAAATTGGATATACCAAATGTTCAAGATTATATAACATTCAAAGAAAGATACTGCCTTACCTGCTTTATTTAACCATTAAGATTTATTGATATTTGAGATGTAGTCTTACAGATTTATTTATGGATGATTGATACTCAGTTGATGATACAATATTTTATATAATTGATAAAATTTGACCTGTACAGGAAGCTGAGAAATCACTGACATTCAAATTAGTTACCATAGAGACACGAAGATGGCAGCTTGATAGGCAGCGGTACAGAGTGGTACATCTCTGGGAAGAACAGCTCAGATGCTGGAATTTGACAGCATGGAGAGTGCCAGATGAGGAAAGAAGGATTCTTGTGACCCAGAAGAAGACTGAGGAAAAAGAAAAAGGGGAAGAGGAATGAAAAGCATGGATAGAGGGCTGGAGTGGGACACACTCATTGAGACTAGTCCCATGCTATGCTGGGCGCACCCTGGAGTTGGAGGATTCAAGATCATGCTGAAGCCATGGCTGCCAATAATGGGAGTTGGTGAGTCCCAGGCCCTTGGTGGGAGGACATGGCACAGCATGGAGTGGAGCCAAGGTGGAGAACTGCATTAATTCACAGTTAGTGCTAGAAATTGGGTCCCATGGCCAGCTGGAACACATATTGGAGATGTGTAGGATAGGCCTGAGTCTGACACTGTGATGGCATCCGTCAAATGCCCCAGCCCAAAGTGGACTGGTAGGATCTGCTTGGGTTGAGTCATGCCACTGGTTGGGATGCAATAGCCAGGGACTAAACTGTCCCAAACCTGTGATGTCCAGAAAGCACAGACTAATGTGCTGAAGGCACTCAAAGGTTGACTGGCTTAGAGAAGTGGAGCTAGCCCAAAGTCTCTGTGTTCATTTCAGATAACAGTAAACTGGAGAAGGCAGCAAGCCCCCAGCCAGCATGCTTTAGAAAAACCATAAGCAATATGGAGAGGGCCTGAGACATCCACCACACATCCCTCTGAAAGAAACCAGAAACATGACAAGATAAAGAAATAAAAAACAAACAAACAAACAAACAAACAAAAAAAAAAAAAACACAAAAACCTCCAGCCCCTGACCCTGGGAAAATATGTCCAGGAGAGGTAAATACAGGACAGAACCAGTGCAGCAATCATGCAATATTGGCCGAAACATTGGTGGACATAAAGAAATACTTTCATGACCTCATTGACAAAATTAAAACTGAAATTCTAATCCAAGTGAGGCAAGATATAAAAAGATTAATAAAATAAATGCTAAGCCTCTCTCAAGAAGACACAAGATGGAAGAATGGAGTAATGCAGAAAATGAAGAGAAACCTTTGATGAAGAATATTAACAAAATCTAGAATACATGAAACAGATCCAAACAGATTACCAGGAAGTTAAAAACTCCATTGAAAGCTGGCAAAATGCCTTGACAGAAACTAAAGTTAGCCTTTCAAAACTTAAAGATATATTTGCAATGTGTGATCATGAAAGACAAGACCTCTTAAAAATAACAAGGAACTAGGAAGTAACAATTCCTAGAAGATAACAAGAGAATCTATACATTAAAATTAAAAAATGTGAGCTAAGAAGCAGGAGTAACCATGAATGAATTACAAAGCCTATTCAAAGAAATAATTAAGGAAAACTTCCCAAGCATAGGAAAAAGAAATGATATCCAAATAAATGAGGCATACAGAACTCCAACCAACTACAACCAAAACAGATCTACACCTAGACATATAATAATCAAGATCCCAGAAATTCACCACAAGAACAGAATATTAAAAGCAGCCAGAGAAAAGAAGCAGATCACCTATAAAGGGAAATCCATAAAAAACAATGACAGACTTCTCAACACAAGCTATCAAATCAAGAAGAGCCTGGAGTGAAGTAGTCCAAGCCCTGAAAGAAAATAACCTCCAACCCAGATTGATGTACCTTGAAAAACTCTCTCTCAAAATTAATGAAGAAACAAGATGTTGCCATGACAACGAGGAACTGGGGGAGTTCATGGCCACCAATCTGACCCTACAAAAAATACTGAAGGACATTCTAGAGAGAGATAGAAAAAAAAATACCAGGATTCCAGCAACAGGGGCAGAGAGGCCTAAATGAATGGGGCAGACAGTGGGATGAAGGAGAAAATTGGACAAATAATAGCAGAAAAATAGAATAGCAGAGATGAGGCAGAGAAGGTGAACAATAATCTCTAATATAGATGGCCTTGATACACTAACAAAAAGAAACACAGGCAGAGTAGATAAGGAGACAGGATCCATTGAGATGCTCTGAATATGAAATATACTCCACCTGAAAGAGGATTAATAAACTAAAAGTCAAAGATGAGAAAATGAATCTCTACGTCACAGAGAACCAGAGAAAAATAGGGACAACTCATTCAGCAGCTGCAGACAGGTTGGAAAGTCATAACACTTTTGTGCAGTGAAGAACTTTCAGCTGTAAGGAAGGAAAACCTTGTGACTTTAGTAAGTAAAGGAACACAGCTCAAGATCAAGCTCAGAGGTAAAAAAAAAAAAGTTCAACAACACTTAGATAGATAATGAGTTACTCCTCTAATCTAAAAACTAAAGGAGTTAGTGGGACCCAAAATATACCGAGAAAGGGAAAGGGTAGGAATTACCTAAGAAAGGAAGGAAGAGGACATTGTTAATAGTATTTCAGGATTTAAAAGCAAAATTAATTGTATCACTCTGTTTAGTTTGATTTTATTTTGTTCCAATCTGTCTACTCATACTAGATTTAAGGGAACAGACAGCTATCCCAAAAATAGCAGGATATACTACAGTAAATATCCTTCATTCCCTATTAACTTAAACTGAAGCCCTGTCTTTCTTACATTGTCTTACTATTACTGATCTTATTTGAAGGTGGTTTATTGAACCACTGTTTTGTCTTGACTGATTTTATTCAAATTTAGTATGCTTGATAGTATCAAGTCTAAGAGTAGAGGCAACTACTCTGAAGATGACAAGATGTAATAAGATACCCATTCCTGTTTGATTATTAACTGCTTTCGAAATCCTACAATGTCTCCAATGTTGTGTTTTTATTAAAATTGCTATGTAGTGCTATGTTCAATTATATTGTCTGATGATGTAGACAATTCTATTGAAAATAATAAGAGAAAGCATAGTAGCTACTGTAGATCACCTAATATTGTGATTTTATATGTCTGTTTCATTTCATGTTTTTCTAGGAATTTGTTTTGTTGTCTTGTTTTGATCTGTTTTTCCCTATAATACAGAAAGGATAGGTATACATGTTTAGATTCACACGTGAAGAATTTCTAAACAGTTAATGGGAACAGATTACATAATGCAGGATGTAATGAACAGATACTCTGAAGAAGAAGAGACACTAAGATACCCAGTGTTAATTCTGTAGCATTATGATATAAAATCTAGCAATACTATTATTCCCTATCAGAATGATATTAGTCTAGTCTCTTATGTTTAATTTCAGCTTCATAACTGTTTCAACGAGAATGAGAGACATTATGGCAGCAATTGTTGACTTCGCTAATGTCAGGTCTTGAAAACCTAAAAAGCCTTTATCATTCTGTTCTGATTAGATTTGTACTATAATGTTCAGTATGTATTCATTGTGTGTGAAGATGGGGACAAATATTTGGAAGACAACTAGTGACAATATGATAGAATTTGAAGATCCCCGGGGAACTTGCTTTGATATCTGTGTTTCTTAAAATTGCTTCCTTATGATCTGTTCTGTTATGTTTAATCTTACACTCTAAAATAAAATTTAAAAATAGTTATCATATTGCTACAGTTTACTTCTAAAATTTTCCCCCAAATCTTATATATTCAGAGACTTTTGTAAGATGATTTAATTATGGTGGTTATATGCTCATCATTGAATTAATTCATTGATAAATTGATAGCTGAATGTTCACTAAGTGGTAAGGCTATGACCTGTGATCATTAGATACAGCTTATTCAGCGTTCAATGCAGAGTCACACTAGTCATTCTCCATGTTACTTCCTAGCTTTTGGCCTTTACTGGTTCTACATCCTTGCTCCCTCCTGATCTGAATTCTAGCTTTGGACTGAGCATGGACTAGGGAGTGAAAGCTGGTTAGATAGGTGAAGTTCTGGAAAATTCCATGCTATAGCTAGGGTTGATATATTATATGATGAAGGTTTCAACAGAGACAGAGCTCTTCCCTTTTAAATTCTATTAGAAAATGTTACTGGAAGATCAATCATTGGAGAAACACAACTTTTCTTGCAATAGCTTTTTTTGCTTCATGCAGAAGAACTTTTTCTTTGGCAGATCAATAATGCCCTACATGATGGTACCTGAGCATAACAAGAAAGACCTTAGGCTGACTGAAATCTGAAACTGATCTGTCCTGTTTCTGTGTTTTACCTTTCTTCTCAGTGAGGCAGCTCTCTCTCTCTCTGTGTGTGTGTGTGTGTGTGTGTGTGTGTGTGTGTGTGTGTGTGTGTATTTGCTTGCTTTTTATTTCTTCACAGACATAGTGTGAGAGAAAGTTTGAAATTTAATGCTAACCGGCTACCTGATGTCATACTGGGATAGACATTCTCATCTTGCTCACCATGTAGACTGCTAAACCCAGCCAATGTTGACTGACTGTGTCCAGCTTCTTTTCATAGATAACCTAACCCAGATCAGCCTGACCTTGTCCAGCTGCAATGTCTGTGTTTTCCCAACTAAAAAACATATATCCTATTTTTCTAACATTTTTTGAGAACTTTATACCCAGTGACAGGCAATGACTAAATGAACCTAATGAAAACTCACTACACTTTCAAGTCTCGGTACTTCCTGATTGCAAACCTATGTGATCCAAACTTGAAACTGACTCAGGGCTGGTTATTTGGAACTGGTTCGTGTCAGCTCACCAGCATAAGACACAGTTGCTTTCCAACTCCTTGATGTGGAGCATTTTCCTTTTGGTTTGGTATTGGTTCTGCAACAATGCCATAAATTAAACAACAATACATAAATTAAACAAATGTGAGTACCTCCTATAGGGCCACCTAGGAAATGCATCACAGTAAGATGTGACACAGAGCCATGCTCTCCTAAGGTAGAGTCTGAAAGCTGAGAAGAAGTATTTGTCTTCAGGCAGGAATGACACTTGCCAGGCAGATGCTTAGGTTGCTGAGCTAAATCCCCAGCCCCAGGCAGGAATGACTTCTGAATTGTCCTCTCCCTAACTTGTAGCAATATTTTCCCTTAGGTAGTCCCTGAAATGAAGTTAGATTAAAACAAAACAAAACAAAACAAAACAAACAAACAAACAAAAAAAGACACTATGTGCCCTACTATGTATGCATCATTATGTAGCAAAACACAAATTCATATCACCTTTTTCTTTTAGCCCTACTTTATTGACAAATGTTTTTCTAAGCATGTATATTTATGAATCTTAGTTTGCATAGTCTGTAGCTAACATAGCTCAGTTTCTTGCTGGTAAGTGAGATTCTTGGCAGTCGGACATGGGATACCACACCAAAACAATGGTCCCCCAAAGATTCGCAATTGAAATGCTGGTTTCTAGCGGTTGCTGACTTTTAAGACAGGCTTCCCTGTTTCACTGAGGAAATACCTAGTGTTTCTGCAGCAGACTGGGTGCGGTGAAAGCACATCCCTGGGTAATTTGACATTATTCCTGCAAATGCAACAGTTTTGCCTCACCTTGACCTCAATGGTACATATCAAGGAGTTTTTCTTACACTTAAGTGAGACATGTCTCTGTTTCTCTTCTTGTTATGGATCTTGTCAAACTGAAGATGCACAGTGTTTCCTTGATTGAATCTGCACCATGGGGATGCTGTAATCCACAATCATGGGAATTGCAGAAGACGCAAAGAAATCCAGACACAAAATACTGCTACTTTCACAGAAAATATCTTGCAGAGAAATGGCATGGACTATGTGAGGGGACATTTTAAGAAGTCAGAATTATGGCTCTTGGAATATTTTTCCTCTTCATTTTGTGCTCCACATTAACATAAGTGAAAGAAAGACTCATTCTCACATCAAATCCTACATAAGTAACAGAAAGGACTGATGAATAAATGTGCTTCAGAGAAGAATATGGGCTATACTGATATACAGCCAAAAATTATTCAGCACAAACTCTTCCAAAATACATAATAAAATATAATCAATGTATGATTCAAATACAGAAGGCACCTGCTTCTATAGTTTTAACACAGGGAGAATTATGAAAGACCCTATAATAAAATCAAACCCATTTCACTGAATGTTGAATGCTGTATTCTCAAATAGTGCCAAAACAACCTGTACCAAAACAACCCTCGCTGAAACAGCCTAGTGGTAAGTAAAAGCTGAGTGTGCTTCACATGGTAGTGAATATCCCATCTATACTTTAGCAGGGCCTTAGGTTGTAAAAGACACGATGTAATTTGTTCAAAATAAAAGATTGCAAAGCTGCAGCAGGAAAGAAAAAAAAGGTATTAGAGCTCGATTAAAATGAGGTATGACTCATAAAAACATTTCCACATATTTAAAGAAAAATGGTATATTTAAAGAGGAAAATGAGCAAAAATACAAAAGGAAATCATGGAGTAATGCAGCAATTTCCTTTTTCTTCCATGTTGCTATCTTGAGTATTATTTAGATTCTTAATTTTGATAAATGATATAATAAGCAGACCAGTCAGTGTCTGCTTATTCCCGTTCTGGTATGAACCAGTTTACTAAGTTCAGACATTGACAGAAATCAAATAAAATATAAATTACTAAGAAAACCACTCACACTTGTTCAGTTAGCAATGTATATCATTTTTTCCTTCTATTGCTTAATGCTGAGTTCTAACCAAGTCCTTCACTTTAGGAAATTTTCCATGGTATTTTCTTCTCATCAGTAAGTGTAAAAAAACAATGGAACTAAATAGAATAACGATTCATTTGGAATCTATTAGAAGAATCAGACCCACTTGATACAAAGCAATATAATTACTGAAGTGATACAAAAATAATCTTAACATAAATAAAAATTATAATGCATGCATTTTCATAAGTTCCATTAAAGAAATATATATTATCTTACTTCATAACCTTTTTTTTTTCTTTCAAACCATCCAGAGTGAGCATTGCTGCACACACCAGTGCATCATGATACATCATACTGACTGTGATACTGTATAGAAAAACATGCAATAATATTTTTGGTTCAAGTAAAACATTCATGGTCCAAAATGGTATCACCTAGAGTCCATGTCCAAGCTACATCAACCTCACAGTGATCTAGGTCTAGGGACTAATCTATCAGAATATCTAAACAGCGGGAATAGATATCATAAATGAAAAGGCTAATGCTCAGATAAGATGGGAATCAAGTTTTAAGATCTATGAGGATTTAAGTTCAGGTGTTGACTAAGGAATCTCGAAATAGCTGGTAAACATTTGTCTATACGTCTATGGTGATATTTTTGCCAGCTTAATATTTGAACCAGTAGAGGAAAGGAGACCACACCAGTGGGGGTGAACATCAACCAACTCCCAAAGTCTGAATAAAGAAAAAAAAAGGCAGGGAAAAGATGAATTTTCTCTTTTTAAGCCATAACAGTCATCTCCTCTTTTTGGAAGGTCCTGGTTCTCAGACTTGGAATTACATTACTGACTTGCCTGGTTTCAGACCCTTGAGCTCATATTAAATCATAAAATTTCCTTTTTAATTTTCCAGCTTGCAGATGTCAGGTCCAGGGTGCTTGGTCTACACAATCTCGATTTGACATTCACAAAAATCTTCTTTATAAAGCCAAATATGAAGGATGATCTAAGGAACAAAGAAGGCTTAAATGTTTTAAAAACAAAGTGAAAGACACTTTGTCATTAATCCCCCTCACCTCAAACACACTTGTCCCGTCATTCTCGCATTTTCTGAGGCGGTTCTGAATGTGTTTAGTTCTTCAGTGTCCTTAATTACACTCTCATGGATGCTTCAGTGTTCTGAACCCATTTAAAATATTTATCCATCACAGTCATTTTGACTGCAGGAAAGAGCCAGAAATCATATAGTGCCGTATGTGGTGAATAAGGTGGGTAAAGACACACAGTAACATTTCCTAACATCTTTTTTTTTTTTTTTTTTTTTTTGTCTTTTTTCATTTTTATCGGTACCAGGGATCGAACTAACGACTGCCTGCTTGCAAGGCAGGCGCCTATGCCGCTGAGCTAAATCCCCAGCCCCCGACACACAGTAACATTTTCAAGACCTGATTTTCCATTGGATACCACTCAGCAGCAGCATTCACTACAGGCAGATCACACCGCATAGAGACCAGAGTATCCAGAACTGCTCTAGAAAGTGATAAGAAAGATGGGATAAGTCTGTTTGTAGCAAGGAAAAACATTTTGAGTGACATTAATGTCAATTCATCTTTTGCTGTAATAAATTTTGTAATCTAAACATTCACCATATATTTCAATCACAACTTGTGTTATTGGTTCTTCTGAGAATCATGACTAATGCAACACTTAATGACAAAGGCGAACTACCCAGATCTTTAAAGTAAACTTATAATAGAATTAAGGTAAATTTTAAAAAAATACTATTGTGGGATACACCAAGGTGGCAGAGTGGTAAGCAGCAAAGAAAGAGCCTCTGTGAGAATCACTGTCTATATGTCAGAATATAGCAAAACAACATGAAGACAGGAAGGAGGGAAGTGGGTACCCTGGATCCAAGAAGAATCCACAGCATGAATTGCAGGCGAAATAGAGAACGAAGATAGAAACTTCAACAGAGCAGATGGATGCACCCAGTAGCATCCTCTCCTTAAAATAAAACTTGGTACAGCAGAGAAGTAGTTCAAATCTGCGGACCCCTGAAGATGGCAGGCAAACCCAGGGCCTCCACTGAGAGACGTAGCAACGTTAGGGAGCAGCAGAAGTGAAGGACTGCACTAGCTAGCAGTGAGTACTGAGAGCTCAGTCATCCCACGTGAATGAGCAGTTGACCAGGAGCTTTTAGGAGCGGGGACAACTGAGCTCAGAACTCAGAGTGGGTGCTGGCTGCTCCTAGCGGCTCCCAGATGGACTCAAGGTCTCAGAAGGTGGGTGGATGGCTGCAGACCTAATGAATCTGGTCTCAGACAGACAGCACAGGCTCACTAAGATTATCCTCACCAACCCAAAGGGTACTGCTTGCTTGCTGGAATACATTCACACTGATTGGGACTCAGTCTCCACACTTGGTCTACCAGTGACAACAGAGACAAAGCTAGAAGTGAACTTTTTTTTTCCTCTGTCTTGGTTTTTTGTTGTTGTAGTGGTGGTTTTGTTTCTGTTTTTGCTTTCTGTTTTGCTTTTTTCTCCTTCATTGTTTGATCTTGTTTTTATACGAGTGTGAACATGGTTTCTGGCCTCTTTGTGGCTGGGATTCTATCCTATTCTTTTCATTTCTCTTTCCCTCCAGTCTTCTCCACCAGTTTACCACTTAGTGTGATGCCCCTTTGCCCTCCAACCTTACTCTAAACTCTGCCTTTTCCACTTCTCTATTTTTTTCCTTAGCCCATTTTAAGTTTTAACCTTGAGGACAAAATTGGCATATTAAGGACTTACATACCACTTGTAATTTTCTGGTTTGTTTTAGACTCTGTTATATGACAACAACTCTAGTTCATACAGATAAAAGTGAAAAATTAATGGTTAGCTCAGTTTGTAATTCTCAAGACTGTGTTTGATACTAAAGTTACACTATCACAAACATGACGTAACTGTTCTAAACAACTGTTCTTTCTCCTATTGCATGACTGAGATTGACTAAGGGTCACAGGAAACACTGTGCCAAAGGGCCAAAGAAGCAGGGACTGGGCTAAATAAGCATCAACTTCTCTTCTCCAACAAATTGAAGAAGTTATGGAAAATAAATAAATCAACTGTAAGGGAAATCTCATCAGAATCACAGCTAATTCCTCAACACAAACGCTCTCAAGTCAAGGAGTCACAGATTATGGAAAATTTAGACAGTTTCTACAATTAAATGATGATGAGAGTACAATGCACCAGAACTTTTGAGATACAGAGAAGGCAGTCCTAAGAGGGAAATTTATAACAGTATGTGAATATATCAGGAAAATATATAAACAACATAATGGTGAACCTCAAACT
This sequence comes from Cavia porcellus, assembly GCF_034190915.1. Taxonomy (NCBI): domain Eukaryota; kingdom Metazoa; phylum Chordata; class Mammalia; order Rodentia; family Caviidae; genus Cavia; species Cavia porcellus. Next base: position 226,850,871 of record NW_026947484.1, on the reverse strand, counting down.
TCTAAAGAGAGAAGAGAAGGCTAAGGCAAATCTCCTAGAGAGGAGGAAATTATAAAGATCAGAGCAGAACTTATTGCATTGGAGACTAAAGAAACAATGTAAAGACTCAATGAATCAAAGAGTTAATGCTTTGAAAGATTAAAAAAATAGTCAAATCCTTATTCAAAGTTATCCAAAAAAAAAAAAAAAGGAGAGGAAGGACTCAAGTCCACTCATTTAGGAATGAAAAGGGTATTAGAACAATGGACACTGCAGAAATCCAGTAATATCTATATATACCTTGAAAACTTGTACTGAAATATGATGGAAAAGTCAAAAGAAATGGGCAGATTTCTAGATACACATACCTTACTCAAGATAAAACAAGAGGATATAAAAGTAGTGCATATACCAATATCAATACATGAATCAAAGATGTAATTAAAAACCTACCAACAAAGAAAAGCCCAGGCCCTGGCCAATTCATTGCTGAGTTCTACAAGAAACTTAGAGAAGGACTAACTCTGTTACTTCTCAGACTCTTTACTGAAGTTGAAAGGGAAGCAATACTCTCAAATTCATTCCAGGCAGCAAACCCAATCCTGATACTGAAACCACAGAAGAAAACAACTAAGAACAAGAATTAGAGGCCAATCTCTCTAATGAACATAGGTGCAAAAATCTTCAATAATACACTGACAAACAGAATGCAGCAAATCCTTAAACTTATACACCATGGTGAGTGGGATTCATCCCAAGGATGCATAGATGTTTCAACATATATAAATAAATATATGTAATATACTATATTAACAGCAAAAAACAAAACAAAACAAAGAAACATAAGATCACAATACTTCTAAAACAATCACTGGATCAAGTCAAGGCACATATCATCCTCCTGGAAGCATGTATCATCAAGGCATGTATCATCCCCCTTTGTTCCTTCAACTGTATGCTAAATGGCTTTGGAAACAATAATATTCTCCTGTGCTTAGACAAGATCCAGTGCTTGTAAGGACCTTTACCTGCTACCCAGTTATTTAATCTATTTCTTATGACCATTAGGGACTGTCCAGCCATTAATAGCTATAGTCATGTTTTCACACAGCCCAGCCTCTGCTCTCATCATAGGTACCAAATACATAGCAACACTGTGGCACAGCACTGCAACTACCTTGTGGGTCTTTTTTTTTTTTTTTTTTTTTTTTTTTTTGGTGTTACCCTGTGATTGTGAAAATCATTTTAAAATGATCCCTTCCTTGGACATTTGTATCTCCAATAAACAGTGTACAGAAGTATCTTACAAAAGTAAACAGATACTGATTCATTCCTGTTTCTCTGCACATACTCTCTTAACTGGAACTTCTTTGGGGTACACTCTCCTTATCTTCCTATCTCCTTTCCAATCCATTATTGGCATACTTTTGAACTCATCTTACAGTAAATTCACCAGTGTATTTTCTCTCTGAGGACTTGCTTGAATATTCTTATGCTGATCTATCTACTATAACTCTGTCCTCACAAAATGCCTGTGAAAACTCTATTACAGTTATTACTGCTAACTAAGTTATATACATAGAAAAAGTTGAATAGCACAGGAAGGCAATGAAAACTAGAGTATGTTCTGTTTCTACTTCCTTAAAGGACAGTGTTACACTCAAAAGGCCTTTCTAGTCTCAAACTACACAAATTATTCAGAATCATGAATTGTTTGCTTTGAGCAGGGATTATGATTTTCAAGAATATGTTTGTCTTCTTGGAGATTTTAACTGCCTTTTTTCTGCCTCCCTAATGAAGAACTTGTTCTTCCATCTGAGTCTAATACCATATATAGTCTTAATCATACATCTCATAATGAAATTTCTGCTTTAATATCTTATTTACAACTGTTTATTTTCAAATTTCGCAATTTAGCTCTGATACTGTCATTTCAAATGCAATTCATTTTAAATCATACACATTTTTCTTCCTTGACATTTTCTGTTTTCCTTCAGAATGTACCTAATAAATCTAAAAAAAGTATTCTCACATGTGGATGATTTGGCAAGAATATAAAATTCCACCTATAACACCTAATTTTCTTTTTTAAAAATTTTATTTAAAAGGAAAAAGAGAAAAAACAAAACAAAACAAAGCAGTGTAAGGGTACAAGTAATACAGAACTACAAAAAAAAAAAAAGTAAGAAATCACCAGTTAATAGATTACATATTATCATCTTAGACATAGTTGCTCAAATCACAGTATCAAAGCATACAAAGTGGACATTCAAACAGTGAGACTGCAAACAGTTGAATAACTCCTAATTTTCTAATGCAAATCTGATGACAATTCATTCCCCTATAAAACGGCATTTTTCTGCAATCATGTTGAGGGCATCATTCATCTTTGATATTCTGAAATTTCATCAGAGTATGGTTTCATAAGAATATGGTTTCAGGTATAGTGGCACATGCCTATAATTCCAGTTTTCAGGAGGCTGAGGCAGGAGAATCATCATGAGTTCAAGGCCAGCCTGTGCTATATAGAAAATTCAGGACCAGTCTGAACTACATAGTGAGACCCTGTCTCAAAAAATAAAACAAAACAAAACAAATTGATTCCATTTACTAAGCATACTTTGGGTGCTAAAAATCTGATATTTACTGCTAAATTCTATGAAATAATCTCAATTGATTCTTTGTCTGATTCCCATTATTGATCCTGTTACCTTTCTTAAAATATTCTTTGGATAAAGCAATTGTGCTTTCTTGTGTTTTTGAATTTTTATCATGTACTTTGAGACATTTCTTTTATTTTTTTTAATACTTTAAAAATAATTTTTCTAGTAACAATTGTAGTTCTCTGATCACTTCTTTCACCAGGAGCTTGATCTTGTTTTCATAGATTACATTATCTTCTGTAGTCTTGGAGATGATTAACTACAGATTTCCACAGGCGTATTTCTGCTCCTGTTTCTTTTGGCATTATTTCTGTTTGTTATGATGTTTCTGTAAACTTGTTCTCAGATTTCTGAATGTGTGATAATACCTCATTATCATCTCACATATGTGAATGACATAACTCGTGTTAAATAGAATTTATTGAACCTGATTTCCTATGGTGTTGCATAGGTCTCTGCTACTTGGTACACAACAGTATCCTAAGACATTTTTCTTTCATGAGTGGAGAAGACTGATGTTGTAGTCAGGGGTTGTGCACAGAGAACAATTAGGATCAAGACATAGAGTTTATAATATTATTTTTATAATGGTCACTGGGATTTAACACAGGAAAATGCAGGAAATCTCTCTGCAACACCAAAGGCATAGATTATTTAGTAAGAGCCTAAATCCCACAGCAATGTCCCACATGAGTCCAGATAAAAACCTAGAGCTCAGGACAATGTCTCCCACAAATCCAACTGGAGGTCCAGAGCCCACAAAAAGGACTCACACCAGTCTCTTTCATGGATCCGTGCCAGGAAGACCCAAGGGTCAGCGGTGGAAGCCATAAAGTCTATTCCAGCAGGACGAAGCTGCTGTGCTGGTAGGATGAGGGTTCTACGCTGGAGCTGAGAAGTCACACTCACAACAAAGACCAGGGCAATCCTGAAAAGCACCACAGCCATCCTCAGCAACACAGAGGCCCCAAGCTCCTCCAACGACAAGCACAGTCGGGTACATGCCAGGAAGCAGCATGATGAATTTATCCTGGAGACCACATCTTCCCCTCCAGAGCCAGGAAGCAATGCTTGAAGTAAGGACCAAAGCTTCTTTAGAAGAACCAACGACTCAAACAGCAACATGTAGGAGAACCCACAATGCTACAATGCCTTAACGCCTCAACCCTCAACACATCCCTTCTTCTCCCCCTATTTATCCTGGCAATTTTCCTCCGGTGGAACATCTTCACTCAATGCCATGCTGATGTAATCCAGCTGGTGTTAAGTCATAACAACTGGTGAGTTGACACATTTTGGCTTACCTTCTGTGGGAAGCATACAAGATCCTGCAACAAACAAACACCCTATGTCATGGCAAAAGAAGGTGTTTATTCTGCATAAATTCCCACCATGTATAAATTGTTCAGTTGCTTTGTGTGGCAGAAGCAGCCAATGGTCTTTCTAAATGTGAACTGTGATGGTAAGTTGCCATTTGCCATTTGTTTCACAAGTTAATATAAGTATATAGAGTTGAGCCCATAGGTCTGAGGATCACAGCTTGCTTGATCTTTGATAGCAGCTGCAGTCTAGATGTTTAACAGATGTGTGAAGATAGCTGGCTTTTATTTAAAAAAATGGGAGGGTAGACATATTCTGAGAACCTATGAAGAAGAGGCCTAGGCTCAATGAAGGAAAGCTACATGTACCTTAGAAGGTAGATTTCTTTACAGACCATCCAGCAATGGCATCATCTACCTCAGAGACAGTAAATTCTTGGCCAACAGAATGTAGAAGCTGAGATCAAATCAGCACCTAGGAGGGAAGAGCCCTGCATTGAGAAAGGCTTATTTACGCAGCCCCTAGGTCTGTTTTAACTCTTAGATTTTTAACGTCACATTTAACTGTCACGTGCAGATGAGAAAGACCTAAGCCACCAAATGAAAGCGGACACATGAGTTCAGTAGCGAGCCAAAGCTGGGTCTCTCAGGCTGCAGGAGACCTCAAATGAACAAATGTGTCTCCAGAGAGGTGCCAGAGCCTCACCATGAACAGGCTCTGTCTTCAGAAGACTCTCTTGTTTTAAATGTGTTTCCATTTTATTCTAATTTAGTCAACACTCATGCTAATCTGGCAAGCCAAGGGAAACAAATTTAAGTATAACAATTATTAATAAGGCGATGCTCATTATAAGAAAAATAATTAAAAATTCTCAAAAAGCATTTCCGTGCTCATTATGAAGGAACTCAAAGCATTTTCGCACTATTACAAACTGCAGCCTGATCTCTGGTTTCATAGATCTCTCCACTCATTCATCTGTTTTCATCCTGATCTTGGATGATCAGGGTCAGCTTCCTAAGCCTGAGAAACAGGAAGTCTCTGGCAAGTTTATTGAAATAGTAATGAAAAATATCAGCACAATGTACTAATGTTGACCAGTGCTCATAAACTCAAATGCCTGCAGGGAGTAGCAGGAAAAATAAATGAGCATCCGAGGTTGCTATAAAAAAATAATAAACTGGTTTTTCTGGATGCGGGGGTGGGGGGGCAGCCTGTAATCCCAGCTACTCAAGAGGGTAAGGCAGGAAAAGCACAAGTTCCAGGTCACCTGGGTAATTTAGTGAAAATCTGTCTAGACGATGAATAAATGAATAAGTAAACAAACACAAATAAATGCTGTATGTAAATAGGCAGCTGCTGAGGTCAAACTCCAGTATTGAAATACAAAATAGTTTTGAAAAATAAGTATATTTTCATCCTGAGTATTGCATTAGGGAAAAGAAAGCAATGATTAAAGCTTGCCCCATAAATATTTCCAATTAAAATAATAACTGCTAAAGTGATTTAATTCAGTGAAATATTTCACATATACCATAAGTTACTAACATTAGCAAAGGAAATACCTGTGTGCTTATTATGTAATTTTCAAAATTAAAACAAAATAAATACAGCTTGAGATTCCTGTATAACCAATTTTCCCTCCTTAGCTACCTTGCTATCTAACTTTAAATATGTTCATTAAGTCAGTATCACTCCTGTGTATTTATGCATGTACTATGACCTTATTCATGTATTTTTGTGTATTTTTCTTCAACAGTTCTATTAATTTATTAAATAATTATAAATATTTAAAAACAAATATAATTGTTTTTCATACTTTAAAATCATGTATACAAACTGTTGTCTGTATTCTTTTGCCAAATATTTATAAGATTCAGTCATGTTACAAGATGTGTTGATCAATTCCTGTTTGCTGCTATATAATACTCCATTGTGTGCCAATACTGGCACATATTCATCAACTTATTGTTGCTTCTTTGATTTATTTTAGGTATTTTGATGAAGACACTCTGTATTTCCCTACATTTACACAAACATCACTATACCATTTTTTTTTTATCTCAACAGACATTATTTTTGCAGAGAGTTTAAAGGAGGAAACATTTCAGTTTTTCTAAAGCAATAACCTTAACTTTATGTGAAGGATTAAATGACCAACAATTTTCCTACTGAACTGTAGAGTTATTGCATTTACCTATCAGATTTTTTTTAGTCTATTTGTCCATGTTGTACCAATATCACACTATTTTAAATACAATAAAACACATTTACTAATTTAAAAACACACTCCAATATCTTAGTGAGAAAATAATCTGATTAAACAATATTTTTTCTTTGCTATTTGCTTATATGTCTGTGTTTGCGTCTTGGATGAATTTTGTCCTTTTTAAGCATGGATATTTTAAAGCTTTATTTTCATTCACATACTGATTAAGCTACTTAATTCACACTTGAAGTCAAAGATTTCTCTCATTCATTAGTTCTAGAATTAGCAAAATTTAAATAATTTTTTGTAATTCAGTTATTTGAATGCATTTTTAAATTATCAAACAAGATATTTTTCAATATTCATTATTCAGGCTATCAAATCGGAATGAAAGAAATTGGTCTTAGAACATGTATGGGATGAATTGTTGAGAGCATAATCTAATGATTTCTCAAGTAATTCATATATACATTTACAGAATTTGTATTTTTTAGTTGCTTGATATGTTTTGTATGTGTTCATTAAATTTTGCTTATTAATTAGATTGGTCAAACATTTCAATTTTTTTCAATTTTATCTGCTTATCATTTAGAAAAACAACTACGGTAAAATCTTTCCCCATGATAGAAGATCTGTGAATTTCTTTTTTTTAATTAAAAAATGAAAAAAAAATAAAAAAGAAGATTGAGATAAAAGAGGGCATAACATAACAACACAGGTCAGAACAGAACAATTTAAGCAGCATAGTGTTTCACCACAAGATAACCTAACTTAACAGTAGTTACCATAGTGTCTCTTTCCTTGAAGTATTTGAGTATAACTTCATATACTGTAGCATCAAACATATCAATACAGTAAAAACCATTCAAGAGAATGAAAGTATTACAGGATATTTAGAACCAACTAACAGAAAACAAACAATAGTTTCTATATTATCTCCTTGTCTATAAAAAATTTTGTTTATGCTATGACACATAATAAAATTCAATAAGATACAACATGATAAAACTGATGGATACAAAAGAACAAAAGCTTGATGTGACTACAAAACAAGATGTTATTAAATCAGCACTTGCTATTATGATGTCTTGTTTTCTTCAAAATAGTGGTTCATACCATCACAGACAATAAAATCAAACAATCCAGAATAAAACCATTCCAATTAATGAATGAAAACATTATAAGGCTTCAAAACAATATAATGAGGAATCATGATTACCACATATTTTATCTATTCTTATAATTTCTTACATTAGGGAAACTATTTGGTATTTATACATGTGAGTTTGATTTATTTCACTTATGATTATGGTCTCAAGCTGTGCCATTTATTTATAAATATGTCAATGTGATCGTTCTTTATAGCTGAGTAGTACTCCATTGTATAAAAATACCACAATTTTTTAATCCATTCCTCAGTTGATGGACACTTAGGTTGTTTCCAAGATCTGGCTATTATAAATTGTGCTGCTATGAAAATGGGTGCACATATATCACTGTGGTTTAATGTTTTCAGTTCTTCTGGGAATATGCCTAGAAATGGAATAGCTGGAACAAATGGGACTTCCAATCCCAGCTTTTTGAGAAATCTCCAAACTGACCTCCACAGTGGTTGCACCAGTTTACACTCCCACCAACAGTGCAGGAGTGTCCCTTTTACCCCACAGCCTCTTCAGCATTTATTGTTGGTGGTTTTCTTGATCCTGGTCATTCTTTCAGGAGTGATGTGGAATCTCAGTTTCATTTTAATTTGCATTTCTATAATGAGTAATGATGATGAACATTTTTTGATGTATTTAGTTGCCATTCGTATTTCTTCATTTGAGAATTGTGTATTCATTTCAGATGCCCATTTTTGGACTGGATATTTGAATTTTGGGGGTCTGATTTTTTTAATTCATTATATGTTTTAGACAAAAGTCCTTTGTGTGACAGTTCACTAAGATTTTTTGCTGTTTGTTGGTTTTCTTTTCAATACGATGGGGATTTCTCTTGACATCAAACACTTTTGAATAAGAGTTGATCCCAGTTATTGATTCTCGGAAGTATTTCCTGTGTGGTTTGATTCCTGTTCATCAATTCTCTACCTACTCCGATGGCTTCAAGGTTTTTACCCAATTAGTATTCCAATACATTTAATTTTTCTGTTTTAATATTCAGATATTAGATCCATTTAGATTTTAATTTAGTACATGGTGATAGGCTTGGGTCTAGTTTTAGTTTTCAGCATATGGTGATCCAGTTTTTAAAACACTGTTTATTAAAGATACTGTCCTTCTTCCCATGAACATGTTTGGACCCTTTATCAAAGATAAGGTGGTTGAGTGTGTTTGTAGTTGTGGTTATATCTTCAATCTATTTCACTGATCTTCAGCTCTGTTTTGATTCCAATACCACGTAGATTTTACTGCAGTTGTTTTGTAGTATAACCTCAATTGTGATGCCCTCCTGCCTTGCCTTTGCTGCTTAAAACTGATTTGGCTATTCTAGGTCTCTTCTGGCTCCAGATGAATTTTAGGAGTGATTTCTCAAGATCTATGAGGTATGTTGATGGTATTTTTATTTGGATTGCATGGAATCTGTCTAACAGTTTTAGGAGAATGGCCATTTTCACAATAATTAATCTTATTAACTAGGAGCAATGAATGTCTTTCTACTCTCTCCCATCCAAGTACTAACCACGCCTGACCCTGCTTAGCTTCCGAGATCAGATGAAATCGGGCACATTCAGGGTGGTATGGCCATAGACTGTCTTTCCACTTTCTGAGCTTCTCTTCAATTTCTTTTTTCAGTGCATTATAATTTTCCCTGTATAGGTCTTTCACTTCTTTCATGAGAGTAATTCCTAAATATTTCATTTTTTTGGTTGTTAGTGTGAAGGTTGTGGCTTCCCTTATTTCTCTGTAAGTGATTTTGTTGTTAATGTATAGGAATGCTATTGATTTTGTATCCAGCTACATTGCTGGATTTATTTATTATATCTAAGAGTCTTTCAATGGAGTTTTGTGGGTCTACTATGTAGAATATCATATCATCCACAAATAATGATAATTTAACTTCTTCTTTTCCTAACTTTACCCTTTTATTTCTCCCTCTTGTCTAATTGCTCTGGCTAGTATTTGCAGTACTATATTAATTAGGAGTGGTGATAAGAGACATCCTTGTCTTGTGCCTGATTTTAAAGTAAAGGCCTTCAATTTTGACATTTTACTATGATACTGGCTGTAGGTTTGTCATAGATGGCCTTTATCATATTGGGGCAAAGATCATCTATTTCAATTTTCTGTAAAGTTCTTATCATGAATGAATGTTGGACCATATCCAAAGCTTTTTTCTGCATCAATAGAAATGATCATGTAATTCTTACTTTTGGCTTTATTTATATGGTGGATTACATTTATTGATTTACATATGTTGAACCATCCCTGCATGCCTGAGATGAATCCCACTTGGTCATGGTGGATAATCTTTTTGCTGCATCCAATTTGCCGATATTTTATTGAGGATATTTGCATCTGTGTTCACTGGGGAGACTGGTCTGTAGTTCTCTTTTTTAGTTGAGTCTTTCTCCGGTTTTGGTCCTAGAGTAATATTTCCTCCCAGGAATGACTTGGGAAGGATTGCTTCCCTTTCAATTTCATTGAAGAGTTTGAGGAGTGTCCACATTAAGTCTTCTTTGTATTTCTTGTAGAATTCTGCAGGGAATCCGTCTGGGCCTGGGCTCTTTTTTGCAGGTAAGGACTTAATTGCATTTTCAATTTCATTAATAGTGATTGGGTTATTCAGCAGTTTTACATCTTCTTGACCTAGCTTTGGTACTTCATATGTTTCTAGGAATCTGTCTATTTCTTCTCTGTTATCAAAGCTTTGAGAGTAAAGGTTTTCAAAATAGGTGTTGATGATCTTCTGTATTTCTACAGAGTCTGCATTGATTTCACCTTTTTCATTCCTTATTACATGAATTTGAGCTTTTTCTTCCCTTTTTAATAAGGTTGGCGGGGTAGCTGTTGAATCAGGTTTTGAAAACAGACTTGAGGCCCTGACCTGGGGACCCAGGCCGGTTTCCCACCAGACCCTGGGACCAGACCAGTTCAGAGACTGTAGCAGCTGTGGCTGGGAGCTCCGCCCAGCCTGTGGGAACTTTCTCACTGACTTGGGGGACCAGACTGGCTCCCCACCAGATGAGAGATCAGGCCAGAATGGTAAGAGTAACAGTGGTGGCTGGGAGCTCCGCCCAGCCTGCGGGAACTTTCGCCCTGACCTGGGGACCCAGGCTGGTTTCCCAGGAGACCTGGGGACCAGGCCAGTTCAGAGACTGTAGCAGCTGTGGCTGGGAGCTCCGCCCAGCCTGTGGGAATTTTCTCCCTAACTTGGGGACCAGACCTGCTCCCCACAGGACCAGAGACCAGGCCGGAAGGGTGAGAGTAACAGCTGTGGCTGAGAGCTCCACCCAGCGTGAAGAGACACTCTTTCTGGCCTGAGGAGCAGGACATAGTTCCCTGCTGGGTCCAGTGAGTGGGGCCATCGCAGGGTACCCCATCCCAGGCTGGTGGATCTCTCTCCCACACCTGGAACAACACTTGAAGCTTCCAAATACGGGAAAATGACAAAACAAAAGTCTAAAATGCAATCTCAAACATCCAGCCCATCCCAAGAAGGCCCAGGAGCCATGTGCATAGAAGAAAACACATGCCACGTGACTGAAATACCTGAAATAATGGTAACTGAAATAAAGAAGCAAGTATGGGAAGCCTTAAAGGAATTCAAACTAGAAATATTCTCTCAGATGAAAGAAGAATTGATAAAAGAAATGAAGCAGATGCTAAACATAGCTAAAGAAGAGGCAGTTAAAAAATTAGAGGAACTAAACAAAAAGATAGAATCCCTGGATGAACAATGTAAGAACAAACAGAATACATAAAACAGATGCAAAGACATACACAGGAAATCAAAAACTCCATTGAAAGTTGTAAAAACGGCCTCAATGAATGTGAAGATAGAATCTTAGACCTTGAAGACAAGATTGCAACAAGTGAACAGGAAAGAAAATATCTTTTAAAAATAACAGCAAATCAGGAAATAACAATTCAACACCTACAGGATGACGCAAACAGAAGCAACATAAGATTCATAGGGATAAATGAAAAAGAAGGGGACAACATAAAGGATGTCAAGAGGATATTTAGAAAAGTAATAGCTGAAAATTTCCCAAACATGAGATTGGAAACTGATATCAAGATCAGTGAAGCATATAAATCTCCAAATAGTCACAATCAAAATAAATCTACAGCCAGACATATAATAATGACCATCTCAGAAACTGAACTAAAGAATAGAATATTAAAGGCTGTCAGAGAGAAAAGACAGATGACCTATAAAGGAAAACCTATCAGAATTACAGCAGATTTCTCAGCAGAAACAATAAAGTCAAGAAGAGCATGGAGTGATGTATTTCAGGTCCTAAAGGAAAATGATTTTCAACCTAGGCTGATGTACCCTGCAAAACTGTCCTGCAAATTTGATGGAGAAATACGATACTTCCATGACAAAGATCAGCTGAAAAACTTCATGATCACCAAGCAAACCCTGCAAAGAATACTGAAAGACAGCCTAGATACATTTAGGAAAAAAACCACTAAACAAAGCAGACAGTTGAACAGAGCAGAAAGATAAAAATGCAACACCAGAAAGATAATATGTCAACAATAAACCAATTTATAACAGTTCTTACTATTAATGTAAATGGTCTCAATACACCAATTAAAAGAAACAGACTCACAGAATGGATCAAGAAACAAAATCCAACCATATGCTGTTTACAAGAAACCCATCTAACTCAAAAGGATACTCACAGACTCAAAGTCAAAGGATGGAAAACAACATTCCATGCAACAGGAACCCCCAAAAAAGCAGAGGTAGCTATTCTGTTTGCAGACAAAGTCAACTTCAAGCCAATAATGAATAGAAAGGATAAAGAAGGTCACTATATACTGGTTAGGAGAAAACTCCAGGAGGGATTCATCCAAGAGGAAGAGATAACTATCTTAAATATCCCTATTCCTCCAAGAGGAAGAGATAACTATCTTAAATATATATGCACCAAACTCCAAGTGGGATTCATCCCAGGCATACAGGCATGGTTCAACATACGTAAATCAATAAATGTAATCCACCATATAAATAAAGCCAAAAGTCAGAATCACATGATCATTTCCATAGATGCAGAAAAAGCCTTCGATAAGGTCCAACATTCATTCATGATAAGAACTTTACAGAAAATTGGAATAGATGGTCTTTACCTCAATATAATAAAGGCTGTCTACGACAAACCATAGCCAGTACCATACTAAATTGCCAAAAATTGAAAGCCTTTACTTTAAAATCAGGCACAAGACAAGAATGTCCTTTATCACCTCTCCTATTTAATATAATACTGGAAGTACTAGCCAGAGCAATTAGACAAGAGAGAAAAATAAAAGGGGTAAAGATAGGAAAAGAAGAAGTTAATTTGTCATTATTTGCAGATGACATGATACTCTACATAGAAGACCCCCTAAACTCCATTGAAAGACTCTTGGATATAATAAATAAATTCAGTAATGTAGCTGGGTACAAAATCAATACTCAGAAATCAATAGCATTCTTATACACTAACAACAAAATCACAGAGAGAGAAATAAGAGAAGCCACACTCTTCACACTAGCAAACAAAAAAATGAAACATTTAGGAATTACTCTTATGAAAGAAGTGAAAGACCTATACAGGGAAAATTATAATACACTGAAGGAAGAAATTGAAGATGATCTCAGAAAATGGAAAGACATCCCATGTTCATGGATAGGAAGCATAAACATTGTGAAAATGGCCATTCTCTCAAAACTGTTATACAGATTCAATGCAATCCCAATAAAAATACCATCAACATACCTTATAGATCTAGAGAAATCACTCCTAAGGTTCATCTGGAACCAGAAGAGACCTAGAATATCAAAGGCAATTCTAAGCAACAAAGGCAAGGCAGGAGGTATCACAATCCCTGACTTGAAGTTATACTACAAAGCAACAGTAGTAAAATCAACATGGTACTGGAATCTAAACAGAGCAGAGGGCCAATGGAATAGATTAGAAGATACAACCACAACTACAAACACACTCAACCACCTTATCTTCGATAAAGGAGCCAAGCAAGTTCACTGGAAAAATGCAAGTCTTTTTAATAAATGGTGTTGGAAAAACTGGCTCTACGTTTGCCAAAAACTAAAACTCGACCCAAGCCTATCACCATGTACTAACTTAAAATCTAAATGGATTAAAGATCTGAATGTTAAAACAGAAACACTAAATCTATTGGAATACAAATTAGGTAGAAACCTTGAAGACATAGGGGTAGGTAGAGAATTCATGAACAGGACTCAAACTGCATGGGAAATACTTCCCAGAATCAATAACTGGGTCCACCTCTTTTAAAAAGTTTCTGTAAGTTAAAAAAAATATCTCCAGCATAGTGAAAAGAAAACCCACAAATTGGGAAAAGATCTTAGTGAACTCCCCTTCAGACAATGGATTTTGTCTAAAACATATAAAGAATTAAAAAAAAATCAGACCCCCAAAATTCAAAGACCCAATCCAAAAATGGGCATCTGAGATGAATACACACTTCTCAGAGGAAGAAATACAAATGGCAAATAAATACATGAAAAAATGTTCATCATCATTGGTTATTAGGGAAATGCAAATTAAAACCACACTGAGATTCCATCTCACTCCTGAAAGGATGGCCAGGATCAAGAAAACCAACGACAAGTGCTGGAGAGGCTGTGGGGAAAAAGGAACTCTCCTACACTGTTGGTGGGAGTGTAGACTGGTACAACCTTTGTGTAGGTCAGTCTGGAGATTTCTCAAAAAGCTGGGATTGGAAGTTCCATTTGTTCCAGCTATTCCACTTCTAGGCATCTTCCCAGAAGAACTGAAAGCATCATACCACAGTGATATATGCTCACCTATGTTTATAGCAGCACAATTTGTAATTGCCAGATCTTGGAAACAACCCAAATGTCCATCAACTGAGGAATGGATAAAAAAGCTGTGGTACTTCTATACAACGGAGTACTACTCAGATATCAAGAAGGATCACATTGAGGTATTTATCAATAAATGGGCACAGCTTGAAACCATACTCATAAGTGAACTAAATCAAACTCGCATCTGTGAACACCAAATAGTTTCCCTAGTGTAGGAAATGAATCAAATATATAAAAGTATGTGATAACCATGATTCCCCATTATATGGCCTTGAAGCCTTATAAAATTTTCACTCATTAACTGGAATGGCTTTATTCTGGGCTGTTTGTTATTATGGCCTGTGATGCAATGAACAGCTACTTTGAAGAAAACAAGACATAATAATAGCTAGTGCTGATTTAATACCATCTTGTCTTAAAGCCACACCAAACTATGGCTCTTCTGTCTCCATTGATTTTATCATGTTATATCTTGCTGGATTTTATCGTATGTGGTAGTATAAACAAAAATCGTTATAGGTAAAGAGATAATATAGAAACCATTGATCATTTTTTCTGTTAGCTGGTTCTAAATACTCTATAATGCTTTCATCTACTTGAATGATGTTACATAGTCTTGATATGTTTGATGCTATAGCATATGAAGTTATATTCAAATATTTCAAAGAAAAAGACACTATGGTAACTACTATTAAGTCGGGTTATTTGGTGGTGAAGCACTAGGTTGCTGAAAGTGTCATGCTTTAACCTGTATTGTTATGTTGTTATGCCCCCTTTTATCTCATCCTCTCCTTTATTCATTAAAAAATGAATTAACAACCAATAAAAAATGCTGCTGTGTTTGTAGGGAAAAAGGCACCCTTTTCAACTGTTGGTTATAGAGTAGACTAGTACAAACACTGTGGAAATCAGTGTGGAGATTCCTCAAAAAATTAGGATTAGAGGTCCTATTCAACCCAGGTATTCCCCTTCTGTGTATCTTCCCAAAAGGATTGAAAAACATCACACCACAGTGACATATGTACAACCATAAGGTTCAAAATATACAATAGTCACTGTGAAATGTAAGGAAACTGTTCAATAAAAAGAAGAAACTAAGATAGGGGAAAAGAGAAAGGATAGAAGGGAAAAGAAAAAAATGCAAGTTAGTTATACCATTAGTGTCACTTGCTTCACTGAATAAGAAATGTTGTGCTAATATTGATTGAAGAAATTTTTATGCCCATATTTTGTACTTGAGTGACTAAAGATGATGTGTAATTTATCAACAATTGTTACTTTTTTATTATTTTGTTGTGAAAATTTGTTTTACCTTTTCTTCTTAATATTAAAAAATAAACTAAAAAAAATTTGGTGAGGGCTTATCAATTTTATTTAACCTTTCAAAGAACCAACTCTTTGACTCATTGATTTTTTGGATTGTTTTCTTAGTCTCTATTGCATTGATTTCTTCTCTGATTTTTATAATTTCCTCTCTTCTTTTGTCTTTGGGATTGACTTGCTCTTCTTTTTCTAGATATTTGAGGTGTAACATCAGGCTATTTATTTATATTCATTTTGTTTTCCTGATATGGGAACTCAGTGATAAATTTTCCTCTGAGGACAGCTTTCATTGCATCCCACAGATTCCGGTAAGTTGTATTTGTATTTTCATTTGCTTGTAGGTATTGTTTAATTTCTTCTTTAATTTCCCCTGTGACCCACTGATTTCTCAAGACTGTGTTAGTCAGTTTCCATGTGTTTGTGGGGTTTTTGCAGTATCTTTTATCATAAATTTCTAATTTAATAGTGCTATGATCCGAAAACATGCAAGGGATAATTTCAACTCCATTGCATTTATTTAAATATGTTCGGTGAACTAATATATAGTCTGTTTTAGAGAATGACCCATGTACTGCTGAGAAAAATGTGTATTCTGATCTTGTTGGATGGAACACTCTGTATATGTCTATCAAGTCCATTTGTTCACAGGTGTGATTCAGTTCTGTTATTTCTTTGCTGATTTTCTTTCTGGTTGATCTGTGCCTTGGTGTCAAAGGTGTGTTACTGTCCCCTATTATAATTGTGTTACTGCTAGTTTGGTTTTTTATTTCCATTAGTGCTTGTTTTATATAACTGGGTGCTCTGGAATTTGCTATATATATATATGATTGTTATACTCTTCCTCTTGAATTTTTCCCCTAACCAGTATATAATGACCTTCTTTATCACTTCAGATCATTCTTGGCTTGAAGTTCACAGTTTATTCAGATTTTGCAGGTTTTATGGCCATCCATTTAGGAGTATGCATATAGCAGTTTCATGCAATTTTCTCACTTGTGCAAGGAAATATCCACCACCACCACATTGTCTTGTATTTTTAATAATCCATGCATATGTATATTTGGATATTTTTTATAAAATGCTCTATTTTTTAAATGTTCAAAATGAATTCAAAATGTTTAAGCTATTATCCTTCCCTTCCCTTTGCAGTCTAAAAAATATGCCTGTTGTCTTGAATCAGCCCAGAGCCACCCATCTACCATCTGGTACACTTTACTACTCAACTAAATAACACTATATATCTAATGATCTGCTAGACATTGTTACCTAGTATTAGGTATTTTTTACCTGGAGATGTATGAATTTTAATTCCATTTTCACTTTAACTATTTGGGGATTCTCAGGAAAAGACTAAGATTATTTACACGATAACACATTGTTTATTATGTAAAGTATTTAGAGTTGAACAGAATAACTTAATTGGTCATTATTTTACTTCTAGTAATTAGCTCGTGCTATTCATAAATCTATTTTCTCAGTCTCCTGACTCATCAATATATCAATGTATATGAATTTAAATTATCATTTTTCCACTGAAAAGGACCTATGTCTATGATTCACACAATATGCAGCAGCACACTACAGGCTTGAAACTCTACCAGGTCTGCATAGCAAGTGCACCAGCCACGATGTGTTTATTAGATTACAGCCTGATGCTAAACATGCTTCCTGGGAAGCCAATGAGTATTTATTTTCTTTTCTGATGAACCCTCTAAAGAATTATCCTACTCCTTTGTAGAGGAGACTTACTTTAGTATTTAAAGGCAATAATAACAAAAATGACAGTGAACCTATTCTGAGCCCTCACTGTCCATGTGAAACTCTGTGATACACTTAACATCACACCACATCCACATCCATTTCATTCTCAGCAAGCCTGTAAAGCAGTGTTATTATCCCTGTTTTACCGATGAGAAAATTTAGGTTTTGACAGGTTCACTTCTCTGGTAAAGGTTTTGCAGCAAACAAGAGACTGAACTTAAAGTGAGATGTGAATGCAAATAATCTCACACCCTGTTATGCTCTAGAGAACTCAGTTTTAGACCCTATCTATTGATATCAGAAAAATTACCGATTGTGTGACAAGTTAGCCAGATTCAAGTCACACAAATCTAGGAGATAAATAACACATAGTTTTCCTGATATCATTCATGCATGGTTATTTTTCATTAAAAATATAACAAAGGACAAATGATTTTTGAAGTGGGAAGATTTGAGAAAAATGAGTTATATGCAAAATGTGCTTCTTCATTTAAGTAGAAGCATAGAGAGCAACATAGGCAAATCACTATAGCTAAACACAAGGACATGAAAGAGTTTAGGATGTCATAGTGCTGTATCATTCGTCCAGACAAAGCTGACAGTGATAAAAAGCACAATCTTTTCAAAGGAGAAGTCAGAACAATTCATGGATTTATATCTAACCAAGAATTAAAGAAGGCAAATTTCATGTTATACCCAGCGAAGGTGTGAAGAAGGAACAGTTAATGAACAACCTGATGGTTGGCTAATGGATTCTTTCAGGAAATCAGAGATGAGATCAGGCTTATCTCATTGTGTGTTTAGAGTACATGTTTAAAGGTGCAGAAGTGGCAGGCAGTTCTCTTGCTAGAAGTGCTCCTTGTAATTCCTGATCACGTAGGAAGAATGGAGTGCCTGACAGTGATGGACAGTGTGGCACCAGCTCTGCTGCGTGCAAATTAATTCAAAGTCCTTCTCTGGAGAGCTACTATCTTCTGTTACTACACAGAAACTCGATTGTAGTAATAATGTGTGTCCAACTCTATAAGAGACACGCTGCAGGGCATAATCCTAGGATGATCAGAGACTTGCAAAAGCATTAAAGAAAATGATGAAAGAGGAATTTCTTAGGTAAGTGGTGTTCTTAGCCAGCTCTGGCTACTACCACAAATTACCATAGGCTAGGTGGTTTAAAGAACAAACATTTATTTCTCACAGCTCTTGGGTATTATACCAACACCCCAGTGTTTCATGAGGGCCAGTGACCTGGTTTGTAGATGACCCCCTTCAAGTTGTATCCTCACATGGAGGATAGAAAGTTCTACAGTAATCTTTTTGGTCTCTTTTTCTAGGGGCATTAATCCTATATAAGAATGAGGGCTTCATCTCATGATTTAATCCCCCCCAAGGGTCTCACCTCCTAATACGATCACCTGGGGGATCAGCTCTTCCACACTGAGAAGGAGATAAATATTTAGTCTATAAAGATACCTCAATTCTCAGCAGCAGGGAATCAATGAATGTTCTGTGATTGTACTTCACATTACAGGAGTCAGCTTCAAGCCACATATAATAAACATAAGAACATATATTTTATATTAGGAAAAAATCTCACATGTGATTAATACTAAATTTATATGTTCTAATAACAATGGGGCAGATATTTATTGAAGTTAGCAAATTTATAGTTATCATGAAATAGTCTTATAGTTTTCTAGATTCTAGTGTATGCTAGGTACTAATGACAGGTATTTCATAGGCAGAACATAATTTAATCTTTAAAATAAGAGTATCCATGGTAGGAATAGTGTTATTAGTTAATCATTATCATATTGGTTTTACAAACCAAGTAACAAAATCTACTAAAAGTTTGAATGAACTATCCAAGACAATCTAACTTCATAATCTATAAACTTAACCACTATACAGTCTATTCCCTACTTTTTTTCTGTATTATAAGCCATTGGTAACCAATAATAGTGAACAAAATAGTAGCAAACATTTAACACTTATGTGTGTATATGAGCAGTATTTTTAAATATATATGCATCTGCGTGTATGTTAGAATATCTAAACATGTATAAATATCTCTCTCTGTATATATATATATATATATATATATATATATATATATAGTTTTAAGGAGCATATATAATGAAAATATGCAATGTTAATATGCAATGTATATGTTTATGTTAAATAAGTATATATATTCATCTGGCACAATTTATCTATGTGGAAGGACATTTTTAACAAATTTGGCATACATACAGATGATAATTCTGAGGTACACAAAGATTTGCGAAGCAGCCAAATGGGTGCAAGGACCTCTGCTTGGGGCTGCCGGAGTCTTGCCCACGATGTCCTGCCACCTCTGCTGTGGAAAATGATGCCAAATTAGAATGAATGCTTGGGAGCAATGTTCTTTAGGAGACTTTAAAATAAAGGGCATTTTCCTTGATTTTGGCAGCCTTTCTCATTCCCTCTCCACTGTGTCAATGAAGAAGTCAGTTATTAGGCTAAAGGATGAGACAGTTTGTGCTACTGACATATAAGCACGGCTCATCTTAGAGTGTTGCAGAGTAACAGGGTACTGGACAATGGCAAGCAGACAACAAGCAGTGTCAGGATCATGTGGACAAACAACCCTGTCCTCAGAACCCTGGAACTCTGGCCAATTATGTCTTTCAGGTTGTGTATACTTTGGGGGTGAATAATACAAAATAATTTTTATAAATAGAAATCTACATGTGTCTATAGACTATATATATGTACATAATATATATGCATTCTTGTGGCACACATGTTTTACTTTTTAGGGAAAATAATTTTAAAATACTCGAGTTCTTATATAAGAAAAGTTCTGAAATTCTTCCTGAAGATCAAATAAAATATGCTTGCCAATTTTCATAATATATTTTCTCCCATTTATATTTTATTTGCAGAAAAGCTTCGATAGATAAAAGAGCTTAGGAAACATGTCACTATTTGAGATGTTTAGAAGATTACCTACCTAAAGATAATATGTTTTGGATTAAAGCATCAGCTATATCCAAATGTAACAAAAGTTGTGTCCAGAGCCAAAAGAGAGTAATTCATGGTAAATTTTCCTAAAGTAGTCCCCAAATCTTTGCCAATGGGTCCAAGTAGGTTTTTAAATACTGTCTTTACATATTTAGTTCTATTTCCAGCACATAATGTTACATTCCTTGTGTGGAGCTGGTACACATACATCACACATCTAAATTCTTTTTATTTACGCCATCTCTCCCTCCACATCCCTCCATTTCTTGATCTCATTCCCATTTGAGAAAGATCTAAATAGATTTTTAAAAAAGAAATGAAAAAGCAAAAGATCAGACACTGAATTGTGGCTGGCAGTGGTGCTGAAAGGAATTCATAATTAAGAGCAAAGAAGCACTGATTCCACCACTTGTCTTTTTTCTTGAACCTGTATAGACCTCAGTTAGCCATGCTTTAGCATCTTTGTCTGAGAGATAGAAGTATTTTCTGCATGTAGTGTTAAGAGCATTAAATTGGTTATTACTTCTAAAGCTCTCAAAACTTTTACAACACGTAACAGTTTATATATGCACATTTAGAAAAAAACACTTAAAATCTGTGTTTCTTGTCATTTAAAAGCATAAAGCACATTAACAACTCATTTTATAAGGTCAGGAGTCTAAGCAAGGTAAGTTCCCCTTACAGAACAAACGAAAGAGCAGGGGTCTTTAGAATCCATGCGTAAAGCTGTAGAGACTTGTCTAGCTTTTCCTAAGGAATGGTGAGAATCTAGGAGTATATGCTATAGTGTACCACAGATCCAGTAATTGTGAACTTAAACCTAGTATGTTAGTGCCATAAAATATCCCCTGAAAGTAAGAAGCCAGATTAGTTCATTTTCATGGCACATGAACTCCTGAAATCTTTATCCTTTCTAGATTTGTCCAGTCTTTTCTGGGCAATGGTGCTGACTCAGCTCTACACGACACCCAACATTGTGCCCTGAACACTTTCACTTGGCTCCAGTCTCCAGAATGCATGACAAATGTCATTTTACCCAGAACCTCATCGAGGTATACTGTTCTTCAGCATCCTGCTGAATTTTGCTGGCTGAGGAAAAATATGATCTGTTTCTGATGTTAAATGCTATAAACAACTTAGCATATAAGGATTTGCATTTTCCAAAATTACTTCTACATCCGTATTGTTTTGGCCCAGAATCTAAGTGTCCAATGCTTACCCGAGGAGCAAAAGAATTGCTTTCAATATGGGTAGTGTAAGAGAGGGATGGAAGGAGTTTTTCTCAAAAAAACCACACCTTTGATTTGACTTCTACTTTAAGGGCTTCAGCCTCTGTGATCCTATTTCCTAATAACTATGATTAGTAATTAAAATAATAGTTAATATTTACTTTATTCCAATAGTTAATATTTACTTTATCTCATTCTCTATGAGGTAGAAAATAGGATATATCATTATGCATTTAGATGAAGAAACTGAGATTCATAACAATTAAAGAATTTTGTCAAAAGCAGTTAATAAATTGAGCAGTCAGGGATCCAAATCAACACCTTTGATTTAATAGCTCTTAGGTGTAAGAATACTAATAGTTTATTTTCTTGACTGAGGGAAAAATTGTTTTGAAGACCTAATTTTATTATTCAAAACATGTCCTTTTCATGTGGAATATCAACGCAGTAGGTGTACTGGATTATATTACTATGTAGCAAAACTGCTGTAGATTGTTCCAGAAGGGAAGCACATTTCTATTACTATGATTAGTTTAGTGCCAAAAACCTGTGTCTGTATATGATCATATATATATATATTTTAAACACTCAGTGTTTCCAAAGAAGAAACAATGATTTTGCTAAGGACTCCGTAAGCTTCCCAGCTTGATCCCTGGGACTCCATCTCTCTGACTGAGTTTGCAGATTCTGTGCTCAAATATGTACCCTCTCTCTCTGTGTTCAGTGTCCAGCTAGTCTCCAAGACATATTCTGAGCAGATTTCTGATTTTATCATTGAGAAATAAACTGACATAAACCTCTCCCTCATCTGAACTGCTAAAATCAGCTGACATCTCTCTGTTATAAGAAGTAATTAGTCTGATAGGCCCTTCATGACAAAATACTATGTTGGGATTGGAAACCATAGAAACTTTATGTCTTACAGTTCTGAAGACCAGAAGTGCAAGATGAAGGTGCTGACAGGCATAATCTGTCATGAGGCTCCCTTCTTGGTTGTCAGAAGGTTGCTTCTTCCTGTGTCCTCACATGGCACGATGTTTCTGTCCAGGTGGACACTCCTGCTGCTCCTCCTCTTCTTATGGGTGTGAGTATCATTGTTTATCAGCTTTCTGTTACTGTAACAATTACTTAAAATAATGAATCTATAAAGAGAAAACATATACATTACTTCATGATTTTCAAGAATATATCCCATGGCTGGTTGCTCCCATTGTTTTTATGCATGGGATGCTGCAATTTATTTAGAGGAAGGCGTTGGGTCCCACAGTGCCCTTCGAGGGCCCACTCCCAATGATTTAAACATCTCGCCAACTCTTAAAATTGCACCATTTTCCACTAACAGAAGGATGGGGATCGGGCCTATGACAGAGAGTCTGCTAAGCACATTTCGGATCCAAACCATAGCTGAACCCTGCCTTTGTGACTGCACTTAGCCTTAATTTCTTCCTTGAGGTTCAACTTCTATGTACAACTTTCAGAGGGTTAGGGCTTCAACTTATGAATTTCAGAGGTTACAGCTCACTTCATCATATCACTTTTTCTTGATATTCAAAGTTTTATTATCAGTTTATCCTCTAGCTTATGGAGCATCTAAAACCAAAAGTCTACATAATTGACCCTTATAACTCGTAAATATTCAATACAATGTTCTGCAAATAATAGTAAAACATCTAGCCCACTGCAGGGAGTATATTTCCACCACCAAATACTTCACAAACTTTTCATTACAATACCAGAAATAGCACCATAAGGTAAATAATATTATCTGAATATTAGAGAGGTTACTCTATTAAAAATAGATCAGGTATTTTAGTAAAGTTCCCACAACCAGCAAAGATGAGAACTTCAACAAACCTCAGTCTGTTTTAAAGCAGAACTCGGCCTCCTTTCCCTTTATATATGTCAGTAATGACATTTGTTCAAACAAAGAAATGTGGGCCCCTGTGGCTGCCGATTTACTTTTGTTTTGTCTAGCAGTAAGAGAACTGTGGGGATTTTTCTTTGGTTGCTTTTGATTCCGTGGACACAGGAGTAAAGGTTGGAAAGTTAAGGTGAGCAGAAACCAAATAAAATTCTTCCCTGATTCACACTTACAGGAAACAATACGGAAGTAATTAACAAAAGTGAGGGAGGTGAGGAAGAAATAATGAAGTTACTTGATATAGAAATCACAGTGTGTTCCAACCCTTTAAGAAAAACTGTAAAATATAAAACATTGCTGGGATTTATCAGACATCCAGTTTTATTCATTGAATATGGGGGTAAAGGATTATGGGTAATAGGGCTCCCCCGCTTCGCAATCATCCCCATTATGCACATGCAGTGCCTGAAACTGCCATGCTTGTGTTACTACGTGGTTTAAAATTTTAGAAGATTCCAGTCTCAAGTGAACCATAACCTCCACCAAAATGTGAAACGCTAATCTTTCGAATAGTGAGCTAACCCCTTTGTGTACTAACTTATCCTGCTTAATGCAAACCATAAGATAAACATCTATTCTTTTTTAAAAAAATGGCAGAGAATAATGCATTATGACAACAATACGTCATGGCCCAAATGACAGAAATAAATACCAAGAGAAAACATGAAGTCTTGGACAGGAAAGAAAGGAATGTAGCCTGAATGGAAAACAGGAGGAAAGGAGAGGGACTATGATTAGTAAACATGGGGGTAGGCAATTAAAATGAGGGTGCATTGTTACTGAAAGATAACTTTCAATTATTCTCTGGGTAGTTCCAAGATTAAAGCCCAAAAACACTGGTCTAGGTAGTAACTGAGAGGTTTGTACATGTATGCTTTCTCAAAAAGGTAAAGCAGAAAGTGAAGCAAAGATTTGGGACCAGCAGGACTGAAGCAAGTGAGATAAATGAGTGGCATTTAGTCATTTCCTAACTCTTTGTCATTTATGCTCAGGGAAATCAACTGTACAGTCTTTTGCAGAACAAGAACTGAACAATTTTGCAAATTGATGCATTTCATTTTTCATAGATTAAAGTTCTGTTTGCCCAATAAATCTTGAAACTTTTACCTGACTTTTCCTAAACTTGTTGGATAACTGTTTCTAGTCTCTCCTTTGGGTGAGCTGTGGAAACACAGGCCATATAAGACACTTTTCTTTCAGGTCACACTTTATTTGTTAAGGTGCCTCTCTGAAAGCAATGAGGGCAGGATGGGTAGTTAGACCTGACAATTCAGATTGCCTGAGTTTTTGGCTCAGCTGTCTGAGGTTTAAAAGAAAGAGAGAAAAGAGCAGGCAGAGACCTTATTCGTCTCAGCTTCTCTAAAGTGTGAATAATTAACCACATGTCAAAGTTAGCTGCAGGTGGATTCCTCTTTCAGCTCCAGCTTCCTAGCCACTGAACTGCTTTCTGTACAGCCAAATATGAGAGTAACAAGATGTTTTGTGGATGGTCTATCTTCTAACCTTCTCCAGGCGAATCTTCTCCATGTCTATATAATGGCTTAGTGTCAATGTTGATTTCAAATTCAGGACCATTATGTTAGAAGCTAAAACCAGTTTAGGCACAGGAGAGTACTGGACAAGGATGGATTGTGTACCTTACCATCACCACTGGCTTTATGCTTATCTGGAGTTCATGCTTCTTTGTACTCAAGAAGCATGACAAGGAGGAGTTCTGACCCACCTAAAAAGAATTTAACTGGTATAATTGAAAACCAGTGACAGAACCTCAAAGTGCTTGCGTATAAATTAGCACTGCAGAAGTAAAAAGTCTTTGGCACTAAGTCTATGAGGTTTGAAAAATAAAGCTATTATTAAATCATTATAATTTATTGTCAAGCAAGTTTCTAGACAAAAAAATTTGAATCATTTTTATTTTTCTCATGTATATATGCATTACTATACTAAAAACTGATTTAACAATATGTTATCTCCAGATATTTTTTGTGGTTACTTTTATTTTTGATTCTGCTTTTGTAAGACAGGATCTTGCAAAGACACTGAGATGACCAGGCTGGGCTAGAACATGTGATTCTTCTGGTTCAGCCTCCCATAATGATGAGGTCATAGGAGTGTCCCACCACTTTCTCTTGGGTACTTCCTAACAAGCTGATTGTAGGGCCACAGGCACTTCCCATATTGGCTCTCCCTAGGCAGTGTAGGGGGATGGGACAGGAACCTGGGTTCATTTAATTCCAGATTTATAGGGAGATAGCAGAGCATGAAGCAGGCAGGCTTCTCTAGACCTATGCAGCTACACTGTGGCTTTGTTGATGATCAGGAATGCATAGAGGTGGGGCTGCTTTTCTCAGCCTGTGTCTAAATTGGGACTCCCATGATGGTGGCAGACACATAGGACTGTGTTTGCTCATTCTGCTAGTGGTGATGGCTGGCTGAGGGAACCAGCGGCCTCCAATGGTGGCCTGTGAATGCACAGTGCTTACCTGGCTGTGTGTCCTTGCTCCTGCTGGATGCCTGCAGGAAAGAGCCTTCTTGTGGCAGCTCCCTGAGGATGAAGGCAGATCTGCTAGTTATCTCTGCCCATGCTGGACACCTTCAGGATGTGACCTTTGGGTGGCAGTGCATAGCAGACAGGGGTGGATCTGTCTGTCATCCTCACTCTGCACTGAGTGCAGGGAAGAAGAGGTCTTCTGGTGGCAGCATTCCACAGGCAGAGGCAGATTTTCTAATTCTCTATGCCTGTGCTGGGCATGCAGAGGGAGTGTTTTTAATTATAGAAAACTATGAAAGAAGTAGTTTTATTACTGGCTGTAGTTCTGAAAATCCAGGGATCTCTCCTTCTGAGAATTAAACATCAAGGTCTATTTAATCTAACAGTATCTTAAAAAGCTGAGTATTCCACTGGCAGGAGGACAGTCAGACTGCAGCTTTGCCCAGTGAGTCAGTGCCATTCATGGCTGTGTAGGGAGAGAACAAGGATTCACCTGGAAGCAATCCTCCATGTGAACCAGTGCCATGTGTGGGATGTCACTGGCATGGGGACAGCCAAACTGCAGCATCTTCCAGCATGAGGACTGGCAAACAGAAAGAGCTAAAATACACACACACACACACACACACACACACACACACACACCCCTATAAGTAACTAGCTGATATGGAGAAATACAGGCTGCAGTGGTAGCTGTTGAGGTGAAAAGCAATTTGGTGCTTGTGGTGTTTGATGTTTTACTGACATTACAGGTCTAAGGCCAGTGGTCTGATCATCTATTCAGAGAATGATGGTATGCAGTGTGGAATCTAGTGGGGATCTTCTGAAGGTGGTAGCCATTGTCAGCTCCCTATTATCTTATTTTGAAGCCTTGAGTCATTTTCATTGTTTTATTGTGTTAGGGTTTATTCTGGTTTTTTGTTTGTTTGCTTGACTTTGTTATATCCAATGGGATGAGCAGTCATTATAAAGATAGCAAGATATATTATGGTAGCCATTTGGAATTTACTATTGTCTTGTTAGAAGTCCTTTATTTCACTCATTGCTTTTTTTAATTGGTTCTATTCTGATCTGTTCTGTTTGATCATTACTATGTCTGAAGATTATCTGCACCTATTTTGAAGACAAGAGGTGTTATGGTAATTAGTGTTGATTGTGTATTATTTTGAAGTCCTATATAATTTACACTGGTTTATTTTGGTTTCTTTTCTGTTTTGTATTCCTTGGTTTATCACCTTGAAATTAAAATTTTAAAAAAATTGAAAAATGCATATTATCAACCCAGAAATGTAAAATTACAGAAGTTAGGTAACCTGTTTATGGTCAAAAAAATAATTATTAGTACCTGGATGATCACCACCAGGACATTCTGATTTAAAGTACTAGAATCTTTTCTTCAAACCACATAGCATCTTTACTTTCTTTTTCTTACTTTATGTCATGTTGTCCTTAAAACTTACAGGATAAACTCAAAATGAGATTATTTAAAAATATATAACTACTTGCCCTTTACCTTAGAATGTTTGTTTGGACAAAGTCATTTATCTACTATAAAACCAAGATTTCTGTTAATGTCATTTATGGACTTTTAGGGGTATTTTTCTTTTTTAATTCTGTTTCCTTTCTTAGGTCATCCTACTGAAATTTTCTCCTTATCAGTAATCATTGAGGCCTGCCACCTGAAACTATCTGTTTTGATTGAGGAGCAGATTTATGTAACCATGGTACAAGACACTGCTTTAGTATAGCCTGAAATAATACTCAAGAGAAACACAATAGGCTGAGTGACCAGGGTAAATGTTTGGTGTGAATCTCTGGTATTTGGTGACAAGCTATGCTATCACTGTGATGCAGTATGTCACGTAAGGTAATGAAAATCTCTAGTAACATGGATGAAATGCTTGCCACAGCTTGTAACAGGCATGCCAAGTTACAGAAAGCTGTTTGCTATATTGTTTTTGTCACAAGGGAAATGAAACGAGCTACTGCTGGAGCCCATAAGAGCTGACTGTGCTGATTGCAAGAAGCAAGAAAAACATCAGTGGAGAACCTGGTCAAGCTTTCAGAGGAAATGCTGAAGAGCACAGCAGAATCACTGCAGCTGCTGTGGCTTCTTTACAATGAACTACACTTTATTCAAACTGTGAGATACTTTTGCTACACCTCACAGGTCATGTAATTTTTCAGCCTCAAGCAAATCTGAGGGACACAAAATGAGAGAACAAGAATCTAAACCCTGGGGCTGGGGATTTAGCTCAGCGGCATAAGCACCTGCCTTGTAAGCAGGCGGTTGTGAGTTCAATCCCTGGTACTGATAAAAAAAAAAAGAATCTAAACCCTAAAAACTGGTTCTCCTGACTGTCGAACATAATGCTTTCTGCATCACACTCTAAGATCCACTTAACCTGAAATAAAAAATCACCATAGCTAGGATCCTTATTATCACCTACATATACTGAAGTTTGTAAAGTAAGAATTTTAAAAGCAATTTTATGAAAGCATTTAGGTTTATAATTTCAAGAAATGATTGCTGGGCTGCTAATGGTACCTGAGAAACATCTTTGCACACTTATAGTTCACTCACTGAGAGGACTGGCTATTAGAGCAAAATCTTCTAAAAATCATCTCTTTGAAATGAGATAAAACTTTAGAAGAAAATGGCATATAAACAAAATATGTAAAATTCACTAATAAGTGTATTTTTAATGTGAAGGATACATTTACAAATAAGAAAATTCACATAATTTTATGGAATCTTGATTTTCTGTGATCTTGGATTGAAAACACATCCAAATCCCCCACCGAAACTGTCCATGGTTCTGAAAGTTCTAGTCACTTAGCACATCATCACAATAGCATTATACTTTTCAAGGAATTTTAAGTTTATTTGTAATTTTCTTGCAAGAAATTTAAAAAATACATATAGTTGAAGAATATTCTATATGTTAGCTTGAAGTTTTCTTCATACATTTTGTGTTAGTGCTTTCTCCTTTACTTTGATTTCTCACAAATCATTAGAAAAATTCCTCAAAGAATATCACTAAAAATTTAATATATATAGTACAACACATATATAAATGTATATTAAAATTTAGAAAATAATTTATAATGGTATATGTTTCTAATTGTCTATCTTGATATCACTGGCATTTTGTCATGATTAGTGTAACTTTGTGATAAGTCATGGGATTGGGAGGTTTGGAACTCATTTTGTTCCTTTATCAAAGTTGTTTAGACTAAAAAATATAATTTATAATAAATGTATAATAATTTATTATAAATAATGTATAAGAAAATTAATGGGATCTAGTTTTCTCCAATATATACAGTCAAAAACATCTAACAAAATACAACCTAGACTTAAAGTACGCTATTTATTTGTTTTGCTTCTTCACAAACAGAACACAAAAGGACAATTCAAATCACAGAATTTGAGCTAGAATAAAAGTGTCAGATTCCCTTAATTGAGTCTAATAAAAACTGGTGATATCAAATTATAGAGGCCAATTGAACACTATCTCTGTACAATATCTCCCTGTGGCCACTGAGCTTAGTTTGGGCTGAGTTTGGGCTTGAATGGAGCACCTGTCCTTCCACTTACCTCAGTCTTAAAAGATCTCTAATGACAGGACATCAGAATTTTCCCTACTCCATCACTAAGACAGATATTTTCTAGTGTCATTTGCAACGCCATGTTCCCCTTGCTTACGCTTAGTACCTGCAGAAAACTAATATTTTTGTTCTGGTTATTGTTGAGAAAAAAAGTCTGGGAAAGTAAAACAGTTTCCTGCTCACCCAGCAGTAACAGTTTGTTCTCTTCTACACTGCTTTCAATGTACTGATTCTAGGGTCCATAAAGTAGGACAGAGG
Organism: Cavia porcellus; assembly: GCF_034190915.1. Lineage (NCBI taxonomy): Eukaryota > Metazoa > Chordata > Mammalia > Rodentia > Caviidae > Cavia > Cavia porcellus. Next base: position 226,821,083 of record NW_026947484.1, on the reverse strand, counting down.
GAGGAGTCTGCAGGATCATCATATATTCTTGTAACAAACACAAAATTTTCCATAGAACATTAAAAATTTGCTATCATGTAATTGATTTATCCCTATGTTCTGGGTTTTTAGGTCATTTTCTCTGCTGCATTCCCCACAGTTTTTCTGCTGCATTCCCCACAACCCATGTGTCCTTCTTGGAAATGCTTTTCTATTGTTGAATTGCTGGCCAATTCTTAACCAGCTAAAGCAAATTTATGACTTTGTAGTTTATCTGGGTTTTTTTCACTGTTACATCCTTAAATTACATTTTTCCTTAAAGTAGAAATTACTTTATTCTGCTTTATTATTCTACTTAATTATTACTTGTATTCATTGTTTTCTCTACTTGGAATTCTTCTAACCTACTATGTCATCCTCTTGTCTCAGTTTCAATTCATCATTTTTCTATTGGTTTTTTATTCATCATTGTATATTAGTTCACATGCTTTCTTTTTCATTGTAGCCATGCTTGATACCTCTACTATATGCTTTCATGGTACCCTACATATTTCTCTATAGAACTGTTTCCATAGCATTTATAATATTCTAGAACTGTTTCCATAGCATTTATAATATTCTATCATTGTAACTTACTTTTAAATGAATCATTTTTGTTGCTCAAATATTGGCCAGAAGATACAAAGACTGAAGCAATGTATCAGAAATGTCTACACATTGAAAAAAGTTCCAACATATTTATATATAAAATTATATTATTATTTATCCAAATGGACAGAATTTTGTGAATTGAACAGAATATTGCTAAAAATTTTGCTTTGACTGTGCACAGATCCAAGCTATAACCTGGGACTATCCTAGATATCTACCATTATAGACTGAGTACTTTATACTCTATTACTTATAGTGGGGTGATAAAGGTTAAATACTGTCAGAGGAGAGGACACTAATCTGAGAGAACTGGTGCTCTTATAAGAAGAAATCCAAGAGCACTTTCTGTGTCTCTACTATTGAAGAAAGCAGCTATTTATAAGCCAGGAAAAAAAAAAGACTGTCACCTGAAAAGAAAGTTTCCCAGCACCTGGTCTTACACTTTCCAACCTCTAGAACTATAAGAATTCAATTTCTGTTGTTTGTACCACCCAAGCTATGCTATCTTATCACTGCAGACTGATTAATACATCTGCTTACCCAGAACCCTTGCAAATATCATTACCATTTTCTGCCTATAGGATATGGCAGATATATCAATTTGGATATGTTGTGTAATTTATTATTTTATTGTTTGAATAAACATACCCCTGTCATGTGGTTTACAGCACCAAGAGGATGTAAGAGGTTTGGGGAGAGGTTGTGCTTTTCACCAGAGGAAACAGAGACCCAAGAATCAGAGAATGTGAGTCAAAATTTAAAGCTAAAAAGAATGTTTCAAAAGTACTGAGTTGAACTACCACAGAAGAATTTCTGAACACAAAAGATTGTTGTTGTTAAGGAAAAGTGTGACAACAGAAAGTACCTTGAGTTACTTGGATGCAAATGTTGGATTGCAGAGATGTATGGACAAGTAGAGGTTTAGCATACCCTGATGAGGAATGGAGGAAATTATAATTGGAAGATTTCAGTGATGGTTCTCTGAGAAACAGAAGGCCCCACCAAGGAAAATCTACCCCAATCTAGACCTTCCATCTCTCTACTAAATTTTTTCAGTAAATTTTATCATGTACAACTTGTCATACATATTCTTACTCTTCTATTTACTGCCAGTACTCTAGCCTTAATCCCAGAAATTACCCAGATAATAATTGTTTAGGTGAGGGAAGTAAGTCAAGGAAAGAAGAAATGTATGGTATCTCTCTCAACATCTGAGGATCAAGAAAGGCCTAAGATTTGGGGTTGTTTAGTTTTCATGTCCTAGTAGACTGGACTTTTCATTTTATAACAAATAAGTAAACTTATTGTAGGACTGTGAACAAAACACCTCTGAATCATTTCAGAGACTACAAGGTTAGAATGGTTTATCGGGAATGTGATTCTGAAAAGAAATTTTGAGAAAAGATAAAAATTTTCATACTTCAGCAACACAAGTATAGTTGATTACATCATTTTATGGATCTATAAATTGATGTCTTGTCGGTACTTAATTTTTCTTTCCCCCTTGATTTCAACTTATACCTCAGAGAATACACGATTTTCTGCAGTTCTGTTCCTGCCATACACTTCTGCAAAAATATTTTTGATTGACTATGAAAAAAGTCTAGTTATGTGTCATTGTTATTTACTAATAAATGGAATATGGTGGACCAGTTATATACCTTTCTAAAATCACTGTGAATTTTTACATACACTTTTTTTTGGGTGGAAAAGCCTACATAAACAAATTTTACCATTTTTACCTCTTTAATTGCAATTTTCTACTATTAAGTTCACTCACATTTCTATGCAACCATGATACTTTACTTATGAATTCAGATCTATGCATGTACACTGTTGACGAATTAACAAGTTATCTACATTAAAATAAAGGTGTTTAACTTTATTATTTTAGAACAGGAAGAATGAGAAAACCTCCACTTGACTCTCGTCCCTAAGAAATGGAAAAGGATAATAAAACTGTAGAAAAATTGAAAAGATTCACAGAAAAAAAAAAGATATACTAAAAGAAGTGGCTCTAATTTCCATTCTAACTTGGGCAACCACAAATTTATTTGTATTCTCATTCTCTGTTCATTTCAAACTCACCCCATTCCTTTTCCTCATTTTCAATGCCAGTGTTGTATTCCATCAGATACCAGTGGGTGTTATCAGAGACAGCTCCAAGCTAGCCAGATGGACCAGTTTCTTCTTTCAGCTCTCCTTTGAAATCCTTCTAGTCTCTACCTTCATCTCCAAATGATACCTATATTCTTAGATAAGCAGAATAAAGAGCTAATGGCCTGGTAGCTATGCTTTGAAGACAAAATGAAATTTTGAAAGATGATGTAGTATGCTGTGGAAGAGTTATTCAGTGATAACATCACAGCTTTACATGAATGTGGACTGGTTTCAAATCTGCTGAAAGATTCTGAGCTTGCGCTGTTCAAGGAATTGCTTTCTGTGCCCTTGATTATAGCAGTGAGGGTCAGCAGGAAGTAATGGGAAAGTGGCTGGCAGCTGAAGTGACTTAGGAAAGGACAGTGTCTCTCATGATGACAGAGATAGAGTTGTAGCTGTCATCAGGGGCATTGCTACACCCAGTAGGAGTTGGGGAGTCTGACTCAGGTGAACAAATGGGAAGCAGGGGGGAAAGTGAGGAAGATGAGAAAGACAAGTTCAGAAGATGCAGTTTGAATAATTGTATAATGCCCTAAATTAACAGCTTGTATTCCCTCTGGGCATAAGAATTTCCATTAAAAGATATATATTTTTGATCAATTTTAAAATTTTGAGATGAGTAGTTTTGATATAAGAAGTCTACCTGAAGTTTAAGGCAAAAGACTGCTCATTTTTATTATAATATTACTTGGATTATTGGATTTTTAAAGAAAATAAGTGTATGCATTATTATGGATTTATAATTTTGTCAGTTAGAACATAGGACAATACTTAATATCTGAAAAATCCTAGATTTACATTTTGTTATCTGTGAGAAACTAATTTCACATAATCCTAAATTCCCTCATGTGTAAAATCAGAAAAATAAAGCTCACATCAAAGTTACATTGTATGGATTTACTGTTTAAAAATAGACCTTCATTATGAGCCTTTTGTTTTCTCTCTTCTGCTTTTAGTGACTTTGTCCTTCTCCTTCAAATAAACAGATTGCAAAATTTATTAAATCAAGATAGATGAACACGTTTACTGACACAGGCAAATGAATGGGAAGCCATGGGGAAGTATGAGGAAGCTGAGAAATAGAAGTTTAGAAGATGCATTTTGTAAGATGTATAAGTTAGTAATTTTAAATGTTGTGTGTAATTACCCATCAAAAGCATTACAGTGAAGCTAGTCAGAAATGATAAAGCTGCATTAAAAACTGAATATGGCTCTTTGAACAAACTAATAGCAATAAGAAAAATCACTGCGTCTGTATTTATTAATTACTGCAACTTACTGAAAGAGTTCCATGTTAAGAGGAGATACTGAGATGAATAAATTATGGCACAGATCACCAAAGCACATGTGTTTCAATTAAGAAGATACAAGACTGACTTTGAAAAGCTAAGGCAAATTTTGAGAGAAAGGGAATGCTGAGAAAAACGCAGAGAAAAAGAAATGACATATCTGAAGAAATCCTGATATGATAACAAACTCTTGTTTGGGCTTCAACTATACAGACAGGAAGGCTTTTGTTAGGTAAAATATTGTTACCGTTTGAGTATGTAAATAGCAATATACATACAGAAGGCTAAAAGTAATCTGGGTCATATACAGCAGATATTAAATGCTTCATATTAGTTTGTAAATTCAGTATGATTTGGTAAGTGATTAAATCTTACACATAAACGTAAAATCAGGGATGAGCTTAAGGTTTTCAGTGTGGGAGATGCAGTTGATGGTGACACATTTGGATGGAGAAGAGAAGCTGGTTTGGGCATAGATGGATGCTAAAGTCTGAATTATGTGTGCTTCCAAAATGTGTATGTTGAATTCTAAGCCCCAAAGTACTTGTATTAAGAGTAGAAATCTTAGAGAGGAAACCAGAGTGTAAGGATGGATTGCTCTTGAGTGGGATGAATGACCTTTGAATACAGTGCTTTGTCTGTTCTGCCCTGGGAGAACTACGAGAAACAGGCCCTCACTTAAAATTCTCAGCCTCCAGAACTGTAAGCAACAAATTTTCATTGCTTATAAATTGCTCAGTCTGGTGTGTTTTATTATGGCAGCCTAAACACACTAAGACAGTGGAGGAAAAAACTGTGTTGCTTAAGATAAATAAACTAAGTTGTTGACATGTATGTTTTGCAATAATTTTTGAAAGATTTAAGAGCATAAGTGAGGTTTAAAAGAGTAAAATGAAGAGTGATCTTTGGAGTATGCGAATTTATGAGACATGTAGTCAAGTAAATGATTATAGACAAAAGAAAACTGGAGAATGCTAGTATGTGTTTCCATAGGGGGAGTAAACAAGAAGAGGCTCTGAAGGAGACAGAGAGATGAAGTGTAAATGGAGCTGCACCACATCCCTGCTGGTGCCCATGAAGAGACGGCCAGTGAAAGGATTTTTCTACTCCACTGCCGCAGAAGCCTATTATGCCACAGACGGGACTAGAAGTATGGAAATTAGAAGAAATCCATTCAGTTGTCTATTAGTGAGTCATCAGAGGGATTTATTATGAAAGCCGTGAAACTAGAACTAGATACAGGAACTGTAGGGCTAATGCTTCATTTACATATTATATCCATTCTTGTTTATGCATAACGAGTTATTTGGGGAGTGGCAAAGTGTACAGTAAAAAGGAAAACCAAGGAGAAGAATTACCACAAACAAAATAATTGGTACTGGAATAATTAGAACTGATTGGAGAGTATTACAGCAATTATACAGTTTAATGTAGTCATAATTTAATGTGTGAACAAATGCTACAAAAAGAAACGGCATTTAGAAGTCAAATGCTCACACAATGATTCTATTATATCACTGTCTGTGGTCACAAAAATGTGTACAATAGTTTTTAAGATAGATTCAAGTAAATTTAACATAAATCACAAAAACAATATTGACCGTTTCTGATCTTTATAAGCACTAGAATTTAAGAAAATATTTTGAATGAATTTCCATAAAATTGATTTCCTTCCTTACTCATTTTTCCATAAAAATTAACTCTCTTCTCTTTCCCAAAATAACTCATGTCTATTTATTTTCATTAGGAAGCTTCAGGGTTTTTACTCACCCTGTCTTTTCAAATGTCTGCATTAAGTCATAGCAATATACAGTGATGGTCAGTCCCTCAAATATTTATTCAATAATGCAGCTTTTATATACCTCATCATAAACTCTCAAACAAGCTAAAGTGTAAGGAGAAAGACATTAGCAATCATTTTTTGCTGAACCCTAAGAATATAATGACCCACAGGCTCTTACACAGGATGTCTTGTATTTTTGCTGGGATAATTTGAGTGAAATGTTGCCAGAAGATGCTCCCAGATTCAATTCTGGGTCCCTTCATGGATAAATATTTGTTTTTGTTAATTATCTGTATGTGTGCATTTATTTTCTCAACAAATATTTAAAGGATAAAAGTCAACAGACAAAAATCATGACTATGGAAAACAAAATTCTTACACCCAACCTAACACTTGGTCACACCAAGTTATTTATAATTTCTGCTGTAGATTATTTTTATCTTACTTACTTTCTTAGTTTCTTATACAGTTTGTTACACAGAAACAATAGAATGCTTATACATGCAAGTTTGATTTATTACACGTATGGATCTGGTCTTTAACTGCTTTCATTGTAGAAGTCTTGGGTTTATTCTTGTTTATAGCTGAGTAGTATTCCATCATATAAAAGTACTAATCTTTTTTATCCATTCTGTGATTTATAGGCCTTTGGGTTGTTTCCAAGTTCTAGCTATTACAAATTGTGCTATTATAAACATGAGTGCACATACATTACTATAGTATGATGTTTTCAATTCCTCTTAAAAAATACTCAGAAGTGTAATAGCTGGGTCAAATATGATCTATTTTTTGTTTGTTTGTCTGTTTTTTGTTTTGAATATTTTTAATTTTAAAAATAAACAAAAATGGATGAATATGATACCAAATTTCAAAAAATAGGGAATTAACACTAGTTAACATATTGCATATTGTTATCTTACAAGCAGTAGTTGTTCAGATCACGAGGTTTTAAGTATAAAAAACTGATCAAATAATCAAACAAAGAAAATACAAACTATTATTTTTCATGATCTAACACAGATTAGCAGTATAGTTATAGATATACTTTGTTGATGATTTTTTAATTTTTGTACCAGGGATCGAACTCGCTACTTCGCACTTGCCAAGCAGGTGCTTATGCAGCTGAGTTAAATCCCAGGCTGGTGATTTCTTTTGATGAGCACAAACTTTTTAATAAGATAAGATTCTAGATGTTGACTTTTTGAAATAATTCCCAAGCAGTTTGCACTTTATTTTTGAACTCCTTGAAATGAAAGGTTTTCCGTTCCAGGTAAATATTCCCCAGAATGTGTCAAAATAGCAATTTGTTGATGGATAAAGTTGTGGAAGGACAAAAGGAGTATGGAGATTGGCAAATTAATTACATGAATAACATTCACATAATGAGTAAATTCTGACAGTTGTGATAAAACCTGCATCAACTAACTTGTTTCTAATTATTTCAAAACTGAGAGGAAAAATCTGCTCACACATTGTTTGAAGACCTATCAAACACATTGTTTTAAATAACAAGAAATATCTCAGGAAGAGATTGCAAGCATTTGCTGATGCTTGACTTCTAATTAAATCAGAGTATTTCAGAAGTTCTAGGTATCAAATCCTAAAACATCAAAAAGGTATTTAAGGCCTCTCTCCTTCTTAGTCCACACTGTAGCATTATTTAAGTAGGGTTGGCCCTCTTTTTTTGAGATATTTGAAAAATTTCTCTCCATTTTAAAAGCATGATATTAATATATTTTCAGTATAAAATTTGAATTAAATCAAATGAATATAAATTACTCTGTGTCTTATTTTCCAGTAGTGTCTATATTTTCTACATGTGTGCTCACTTAAAAATCAGTTTGATTAGTGGGTTTTATTTATCCAAGCAAAGGTCACAAATACTACATTGACATTTTCTCTACACTCTTGTTTTTCATCACTTAACCATGTATCCAAAAATCTGTTTATATCTGCATCATTACACACATTGCAGATATCACAAATATACAGATGCCCACACATAAATACATGCATATATGTGCAAGTGCATAGTATGAACATATAAAGAACTGATTATTTAAGTCTATATATTACATGCTATATAATATTTAATATACAATATTACATGCTATAATCCATTTTCATTTAATAAAACCATGTGATTGTTTTATAAATTGCAAATAATTCCCCAGTATATTCTTACTATCTAACATTTTCTAACAAACCATCCTAAATTTAAGTGACTTCACAACACAATAGTCATTTTGTTTTCTTACAAATCAGTACTTTGGGCTAGGCCAAGTGAGGAGCCTCATCATAAGGGGAGAAGTAAATGTTTTCTATTTGAGACTCTCCAAGTGATCTGGGATTTTCCTCAGCATGTTGGCTAAGTTCCAAGGGAAAATATTCCAAGAACAAATGCTGGCCAAAACTGTATCCATGTTCTCCAACCTGAGAAGCCAAATAGTCTTATTTCCCAGTTAACATTCACTACCAACTGGCCAGGCATGTGGATGCACCACCTTGGGCGCAGACAGAATAACCAATACTTAAGCCTCTTCACTTGCACTTTATGGGATGTCAGGGAAATGTAACCCATCAAGTCTCAAATCCAGGCCAGATTTAAACACAGGGGACAATCGATTCTACCTTTTAAAGATGGAGTGGTAAGTTTCTAGAAAATTGTAAGGAATAAGAAAAATTGTCACTTTTGAAGTAACACTACATGTCATAGGTTGTTTCCTGATACCTTAGTTTTATAATCAATATTATAATATAAACAATTACTGTGTGTGCATTTTGACACAAGCATGTAAATATTTCTTTACAAATCATAATGGCTATTTCTCCCAATATTTACACCTGTACATTGTATAGACTTATATTTCTCTTTCTGTAAATACATCTAGTTATTATAATATTCTAATATAAGAGATAGTACTGTTTAGCAGTTTCAGTATTTACTATCAACATTCATAATAGTTTTATCAACTAATGTTATGGAAGGAAAGTACTTCATTTGTGTCTTAGTTACCTTTTTGGTGCTGAGACAAAATAACATACATGCAGAGTTAAAGGAGGAAGGTTTATCTCAGCTCAGTTTGTAGAGGTTTCACCCTATGAATGGCTGGTTCCAATGCAGGTGATAATGATAGAGAACAAGCAGCAAGTAATAAAGCAGAAAAAGCAAACAACAATCAGTAGCTCTCATGTCCTTTATATCCTACTCAGGGTATATATACTCTTAGTACAAGTAGGGATCAGTTGGGCCTTTCCATTATCCACACTAAGAACTATGCTAAACCAATAATTACATACCCTCAATCTCAGCATCACACATTTAATTTCAGGATCACATATTTTATTTTTTAATTATTTAAAGAAAGATAAAACAAAATAGAAAACAGACAGAAATAGTACATACTTTCAAAAACAAATCAACAGTAATAAATCACTAGTTGATGTATACATATTGTTCCCCCACAAATAGTTGTTCAAGATACAAAAGTTGAACATATAAATGGGAATTAAACCAGGGAGACTGCAAACAGTTCTGTCCAACTATCTAACAAAAATTAATTAATATGGCTATCAATCCTATACACTTAGACATAGATGCATTTGTCCTTAATTTATGTTGAGACCTAACAAAACGTATTAGATAAAAATCCTTCTGAGCAAAGATTAATAATATTTATGGATTTAACATCATAACACTCCAGAATCAGCACTAGGTACTGCAGTGCCCCTTTCTTTCCTTCAAAGTATTTGTTCATTTCATCATGTGCCATAAGATCAGTTCTCATAAACTGTTTATAATTATTATGCAAGCATAAGTCTTAACATGCATTTATATCCTTTCTATATTACAGAGAGAAACAGAACAAAGCAGGACAGAACTAAACATATTCCTATAGACACATAAAACTAAAATCTGTCAATAATAAGCAGTATTCAAACAAGACAGATTTAATGAAGATCAGTCATGATACAATAGTATAAGTCATACAGAGATCCTGATTGAGTTAATAGGAAATTAAAGATGACCACTGTGCTATGTCCTGTTATCTTTGGGACAGCTGTCTGTGCCCTCAGATCCAGTGCTTGTATACAAACTAGGATGGAACAAGTTCCAACCAAACAGAGTTGTGTGAGTAATAAGGGTTTTAATTCCTGATACATTATTAGCTATATCTTCTGCATTTTTGAAGACTATTCCTTCCCTCTATTCCCCCCAGAATGAACTGGTATTTTTGAGTCTCCCCAGCATTCAGGTTTTATACTGGGTGGGGCAACCTGCTATTTACGTAAGTGTTTCCAAACTTTCTCACTTCTGGGCTGGATTTCTAGTTATATTTCTTCATTTATGAAAGCCTGTCTCTTTAACCTATCCATAAATTCTGGCCCAGTAACCCATATTACTCTCTGGTTCCCTATCATATTGAGTTCTGTTTTCTCATATTTGATTTTGGTGTATGTAGCCTTCCTCAGGCTAACTGTATTTCCTATAAACAGCCTCTTGGTGGACCCTACCTCTTGATCCACTCTGCCTGTGATTCTCTCTTTTTTTCCCTTAAGTTAGTGTATCTAGGCCATCTATATTAGAAATTATATCCAACCTTCTTTGCGTCACTTCTGTTGTGCTCTTTTTCTGTCATTAGTTGTCTTGTTTGTCTTTTTCATTTCACTTTATGCTCCAATCATTGTGGCCTCTCTGCCATTGTTTCTGGAATCCTGGTACTTTTCTCTCTCTTTAGAATATCAGCAGTATTCTCTGTAGAATTGGATTGGTGGTTGTGAATTCCCACAGTTCCTCTTTATCTTGGAAGCACCTTGTTTCTCTATTAATTTCCTAGAGACAGTTGTGCAAGATGTATCAATCTTGGTTGGAGGTTATTGTCTTTCAAGGCTTGGATTATTTTGCCCCATGCTCTTCTTGATTTGATGGTTTCTGCAGAGAAGTCTGCTGTAATTGTGGTGGCCTTTCCCTTGTAAGTGATCTGTTTCTTGTCTCTGACAGCTTTTAATATTCTGTCCTTATATTGGATTTATGGATTCTTGATTATTTTATGCCTGGGTGTAGTTCTGTTTTGACTGTAGGTGGCAGGAGTTCTGTATGCCTCATACATCTGAGCATCTTTTCCTTTTCCTATGTTTGGGAAGTTTTCCTTAATTATATCTTTGAATATCCTTTGCAGTTCATTTGTTTGTACCCCTGCTTCTTCTTTCACATTCTTTATTCTTAAGTTATAGACCCTCTTGTCATCTTCTGGCCTTTGTATTGTTACTGCTTGTTTCCTTGTTATTTTAAAGAAGTTTTTCATTTCATGCTCCCACATTACAAATCTGCCCTCCAGTTCAGATAATCTATCCTTAGTTTCTTTCAAGCTGTTATGCCAGCTTTCAACAGATTTTTTAGTTTCCTGGTAATCTCTTTGAACCTGCTTTATATATTCTTTGTTTTTTCTATATTCACCATGAAACAATTCTCCCTTTTTTAAAATTCTTCCATTCTACCATCTGTTTCTTTTCTTGGGAGGTGCTTAGCATTTCTTCAACTATCATACTTATAACTTGCTTTACTTGGTTAAATACTTCACTTTTGTACTTGTCTATGAGGTCTCGATGATATTGCTTTATTTCTATTGGTGCTGTGCCTGATATTGCATGTTTTCTGTCCTCATCCTCCTTTGCATTTACTTTTCCTGGGTCAGTGTTCTCAGGATTAGGGACTGAGGACCCTTACTTGTTGCCTCCTCTTCTCATATTTTTTGTTCCTTCCATACAGGCATATATAGGAGGCCCAGTTTCTTTCTTTGTCAGTTTCAGTTTTTCTGAAGTGTGCTGACTAGGTGGTCCTGTCCACTGCAGTGTACTAGAAGGTACAGACCTGGGTAGCCTATGTTGGGCCTGCCCCTCCAGGTCAACATTGAAGGCTTCACTGCGTTAGGATGCACTGCCAGGCACAGGGACCTGGTTTGGGCTAGCCTATTGGGCCTCAGTCCAGGTGTCACCCAGGTCAAGTGCTCCCCACCAATCCTGCTTGAGAGGGGAATATGTGACTGAAGTCACTGCAGCACCCTGTTCCAGCCAGTCTCCCCAGTCCCAGAGTGTCCTTTGTTGGATCCTCTTTGTCTATGGAGGGATCCTCTAACTTACCTCAGATTGATGCTGGTTCCCTGGTAGCTCTGCTCTCAATTCAGCTTGCAAATTCCTGCTTTCAGAGCATTCATGTATCTGGTGAGTTAAAACTAGAGGGCTATCCTGGCTGCACCAATTCAGGCATGCAGTAGCAGGGTATTCAAACCACAAGTTCCAGCGGGGGCACAGAGACTTTAGGTGTTCCAATCATAGCACCAGAATTGCATTTCCAATTGGTTCCTCTCAGCTTAGTTCATTCCTGGGTTGGCAGGGTATATCTCCCTCTGCTTAGGACTTCCCACACCCCACCATTCATCGAATCTAAGCTGGCTATCTCAGAGAGCCTCTGTATTTGCTGTTATCTATCTGCCATCTTCTATCAATCAGGATCACACATTTTAGATCCAGATACCTTTGAGAAATCCCAACTATGACCTCAAGGGACTTTAGGGAAGCATCTAGAGACAAGCTATAATAACTGGGTTAGTTTGCATTTCTTTACTGTTTGCTCTAAGCTACCTTCTTTATTATGAACTTAATTTTCCTCCTGTGACTTAATATTTCTTATATTTCATATCAAGTTTTTAAACTGTTTACACCAGTGTTATTTATTTTATTAAATTTCAGATAATTCTCTAGTGTTTTGTTTTGTCCATTAACTCTCTAATATTTGAATAAAATATAAAATGTTGAGACTGTTAACTTCTAGTTCTCTATTTTACCTTTTCTATGTGATATAAAACAATAACTATTCCTAACGAATATAAACTAATTTTTCTTTGCCTGTTTTTAGCAGGAAGTTTTAAGGAATATTTTCTTTTTATCAAATATGAAATTTCATTTGAAATTCATTTTTTAAATGGCAGTCATAAGCAGCAGAGAAAGAGCTTTTCTGAGTATCACATTCCAGATATTGGAATACAGCAATGTGAAGAAGACAAGAAGAAAGGAAGTGGGTCCCATGAAGCCAGGAAGGATCTGAAGAATGAATTGAAGCCCACAGAGAGAGTAAAGAGAGAAATTTCAACAAAGTAGGAGTTAGCCAGTGGTGCATTCTTGAGACAGGATGCACTGAGACACAGGCACAATTCTAACATGTGGAAACAGTGACTAACAGTGACCACAGAGGCCTCCATGGAGAGACACAGCAGTGGAGGGGAGCAGTAGACATGAAGGACCACACTTCCTGGTGATGAGTGCTGAGGGATCAGTTGTTCAGCATAAGACAGTGATTGGCCAGGAGCCATTGAGGAGAGGGGCCAACTGAACTCAGAACTCAGAGTGGCAGCCAACTCCATCTAGTGACTCCTAGTTTGTCTGAGGCCCACAAAGGTGTGCTGATAGGTAAAGGCCAAATAAATCTGGTCCCAGCCAGACAGCTTAGACTTGCTGAGATTATCCATTGTCCCACCAAAAAGTAACTTCTGAATTGCTAGGATAAATTAGCATGGATTGAGACTTTGTTTTCCCAGGTTGGCTGCCAGTGACTATGGAGAAAAAGCAGAAAGTGGACTTTTTTCTTTTCTTTTGTCTCTTTTTTTTCTATTGTTGTGGTTTTGTTTTAGCTTTTCTTTTTTCTCTTTCATTGTTTCATTTTTTTTATATGAGTACGATAATGGTTTCTTGCCTCTTTGTGACTATAACTGTGCTCTTTTCTTCTTTTTATCTCTTCCTCCTCTCTTTACCTGAAATCTTCTGCACCAGTTTTCCAAAGCTAACATCATTCCCTTTTGCCCTCCATCCTTACTTCTAATCTCTTACTCTTCTTTCACTTCTTTATTTTATCCATAATTAATTTGATTTTAAAATTTAACTCCTGAGGGGAAAATGGACACATTAAGGACTTGCATACTGCATATACTTTTCTGTGTTTTTACTTCTTTTTTTAGATTTTGTTATATATGATTCTAGTTCCTACAGTTAAAGGTGGCAAATTCATGGTTAGCTCACCTACCTAGTTTCTCTCAAGTGATTACAACAAAGCATGTGAATGATGCTCTAGAAAAAGTTAAGTACTTTCTCAGACAATTGCAGAGATGGCATCCACAATGATAACCACACTTTGTAATTCTAGACTAGATACAGACCAAAAAAAAAAAAAATAGATGAGTTTAAGAAAATTATGAAAGTCATGAATCAACAGCATAGGAAAGAAATGAAATGCATAAGGCAGATTCAAGGAAATATCAAGGAGATACCTTCAACTATTGAGATGATCATATGATTTTTCTCTTTTACTCTGTTGACATGGTATATTATATTTGTGTGTGTGTGTGTGTGTGTGTGTGTGTGTGTGTACACTGAAACATCCCTACATTCCTGTATTGAATCCAACTTAGTCATGGTGTATAATCTCCTTGCTGATTTGATGCATTCTGCTTGCTAGTTTTTTATTGAAGATTTTTTCACCTACATTAATTAGGGAAATTGGCCTGTAGTTCTCTTTTATGGTTGGATCTTTCCCTGGTTTTAGGATCAGGAATGAGTTAGGAAGAATTGCTTCTTTTTCATTTCATTGAAGAGTATAAGGAGGATTAGCATTAAATCTCCAAATTTCTTAAAGAATTCAATTGTGAATTCATCAGGACCCACACTTTTCTTTGTTGGTAAGTTTTTAAATATACTTTCAATTTATATGATAGCCATAATTGAAAAAAAATAACTAGCACATCATGATCAAGATCTCAGAAATTTAACACAAGAATAGATTCTTTAAAAATTTAAGAAAAATAAATAATTCCCCTATAAAGGATAACCCATTAGAATCACAGCTGACTTCCCAGCACAAACCCTCAAGTCAAGGAGAATTTGTAGTGAAGTATTTCAAGTTCTAAGAGAAAATAGTATTCCACCATGATTAATGTACCTCGCAGAACTATTTTTTAAAACTGATGGAAAAATAAGATATTTCCATGACAAATAACATGTGAGAAAATTTATGACCAGCAAACTAGTATTCTAAAATATTTTGAAGGACATTTTAGAAATAAATAACAAGTACTACAACTCAATGGACCCCAAGAGAAACACTAAACAAGTCAAGGCAAACATTTAAGCAGAAGGCGGGAAAAGGTAGACACAACAGGAAAACAACATCACAGATTAGTCAATATATAGTTGTTATAAATATCAATGTTAATGGTCTCAATTTATCAATCAAAAGACAAACGTGGCAGAATGTATCAAGAAGCAAGATCCAAAAATTAGCTTCAAACAAGAAACACATTTAATTCAAAAAGAAATTCATAGACTAAAAGTCAGAGGATGGAAAGCAATACTCTACATGACAAAAACACAGAAGAAAGCAGGGGTAACGGTTCTACTTGCAGACAAAGTAAATTTCAGGCCAAGACTGATTAAGAGAGTTAAAGAAGGTCACTACATCCTTGAAAAAGGAACAATACAAAAGAATGATACAACAATCATAAATATACATGTAACAAGTGCCAGTGCACCCAGTTATATAAAACAAATATCATCAGGCATAAAAAAATCAAATAATCATTAACATTTGTATTGGAGATATCGATACTCCACTGTCACAAAAAAAAAAAAAAAAAAAAAAAAAAGAAACCAGGTCAACTGGATATAACATCAAGTTGAAATATTAGAATTCAACCAAATTTTTTCAAAAATGTGCTTATTAGATGTCTACAGAGTGTTATGTCGAGCAATATTTGAATACAAATTCTTTTCAGATGCACATTGGAAATTCTCCAAAATATACCAAATACAAACTCCTAGAATATGCTAAAGTATACACAATGAAATTCAAATTATTCCATGCATATTATCAGAGCATAGTGCAGTGAAATTGATAATCAATACCAAAAGAATTGACAAGAACTTCATAAATACCTGGAAATTAAGCATCACCCTAATGAACAACCAATGAGTCATAGATGAAGTTAAAGAAAAAAATGACAGTTTCTACAATTGAATGATAATAGCAATACAAAACATAAGAACCCGTGAGACATACTGAAAGCAGTTCTAAGCGATCAACTTTAAGCTGCAAATGCGCATATCAGGAAATCCAAGCAAGTGCATGTAAACAACTTCACAGTGAACCTTAAACTTAAAGAAAAAGAAGAGCAGGCTAAGCAAAAAGTTCATATAAGGGAGAAAATTATAAATGTCATTACAGAAATTAAAGAATCAATGAATTGAAGAGTTGGTTCTTTGAAAGATTAAGCAAAATTGACAGAACTGTATCCAAATTTTTCAAAAAACGATAAGACTCATGTACAACAAATGAGGAACAAAAAAGGTGAAGTCAAAATGGATCCTGCATAAATCTAGATCATCAATAGCTACTTTTAAAACTTGCATTCTAACAAGATGGAAAATGCAAAGAAAATGGACAGATATTTATGTACATATGAATTTCCAAAGGTAAATCAAGTAGATAAATGTCTTAAATAAACCAATGTCAACCCATGAAATCAAGAATAAAATTAAAAACCTACCAACAAAGAAAATATCAGGTCCTGACAGATGCACTGCTGATTTCTCCAAGAAATTTGGAGAAGACTTAACATCACTACTTATAAAATTATTTAATGAAATTGAAAAGGAAGCAATGCTCCTAAATTCATTCCTGGAAGCAAGCATTGTTCTCACATCAAAACTGAAGAAGGACCCAACTAAGAACAATAATTACATACACATTTCTCTAATTTAATTTGGATGTAAAAAAATCCATAATAAAACACTTGTAAACAAAATACAGCAAAACATCAAGAAGATTATATATCACGACAAACTGAAATTCATTCCAGGGATGCAGATATACTTCTATATATGTAAAGCAATAAATATTACATCATAATATTACATCATATAATAGAGTCAAGGAAAAAAATCTTATGATTATCTCAATACTTGCACAAAAAGCATTTGGCAAAGTCCAGAACTCTTTCATGATTAAAAAAAACAAAACAAAACAAAACAAAAAAACAAAAAAACTTACATATATTTGGAATATGCAGTCTTTATTTCAATCTTATAAAAAAAACCTTTAAAAAACAAAAAGTCACTATCATATTAAGTGGACAAAAACAAAGTTTTGTTTCTAAAATCAGGAACAAGACAAGGATATACACTTTCTCCATAATTATTTAACATAGTCCTATAAACTTTTGCCACAGAAATTAAACAAGAGAAAGCAATAAAAGTAATAATAAAAGTAAAGGAAGAAGTTAAATATTCAGTATTGTAGATGAGATGATAGTCTACAAAGAAAACCCAAAAAAAACATCAAAAATTTGCTAGATTTAATAAGAAAATTCAGTAGTATAGCTGAATATGAAGTCAACATTCGAAAATTTGTAGCCTTCCTGTACATGAATAACAGAGCCACTGAGAGAGAAGTTAAGGAGACAAGATCTTTCACAATAGTATCCAAAAAATTGAATACTTAGGAAGCAATTTAACAAAAGAGAAAAAAAAGACCTTTACATTGAAAATTGCAGTGCTCTGAAAAAGAATATTGAAGATAATATCATAAAATGAAAAGATGTTCCTTATTCTTGGGCAGGAAGAACCAATATAGCCACACTTCCAATGGCCACACTTCCAAAACTGTTACACAGTTTTATTACAGTTTTTAAAAATACCAATAGCATATCTTACAGAACTAGAGAAAATAATTCTAAAATTCACTTAGAATAAAAAAAGACCTATACCTGCATAAACCATTGTGGGAAACAAAGGTAAGACAAGAGGCAGCACAACTACTGAATTTAAATTATACTATAAAGCTACAATATTAAAAACGGCAAAAAAAAAAAAAAGACCCAAAGATCAATGTAACAGATTATAAGGTGAAAATACAACTCCAGGTATACTGAGGTACATTATCTTTGACAAAGGTACCAATTACATTAACTAGAAGTAGTATAGCCTCTTTTTAAAATATTGCTGATAAAACAGACTGCTTACATTCCAGAGATTAAAACTAGACTCATATCTTTTGATGTTTACTAAACTTAATTTGAAATAGATCAAAGATCTAAATATTAAAACAAAAACATTATATCTTTTGGAAGATAGACTAGGTAAAACTCTTGCAGACATTGATGTATGTGAAAACTTTATGAATAAAACCCCAATTGCACAGTAGGAATAAAAAACTGGGACCCAATCTTAATAAAAAGATTTTTGCACCACAAGGCAAATTACTTACACAGTGAAAATCCAACCCACAAAGTGAGGAAAAAGTATTTACCATCTGTTTTTCAGACAAAAGATTACTATCGAGAACATATAAATAACTCAAAAAAATCATAAATCTCAAATTTAAATACAGAATCAGAAATGTGCATCTGAGATGAATATACAATTCTCAGATGAATAATTAAAAATAGCAAATAAATATATGGAAAAAGTTCAACATCTTTGGTCATTTGAGAGATGAAAATTAAAACAACACTGGTATTCCATCTATTATTAAGAAATTAATAACCAATCCTGGAATGGATGTTGGTAAAATAAACACTTCCCCTCTTTTGATGAGAGCATAGACTGATATAAGCACTGTGGAAATCAATGTGAATATCATAAAAAAAAACTTAAGATTGGAGGTTCATATGACCTAGCCATTCCCCTTCTTGGTATCTTCCAAGAAGAAAAATATCATACCACAGTAATATATATATATATATATATATATATATATATATATACACTTATGTTTATAGCAGCAAAATTTGTAATAGCTAGATCTTGGAAAGAATTCCAATGCTTATCAATCAAGTAATCAATTAAAAGATACAGTCTTAGGTGATGGAGTAGTGCTCAGCCAGAATGATAAACTGACTTGTATAGGTAAATAAATGCAATTTGAAACCATACTCATAAGTGAAACAAACCAGGCACATATGTGTGAGCTCTGTATTGTCTCCCTAGTGTGAGAAGCTTCAGGGGTAAAAATCCAAAATGTGTAATGGACATTATAAAATTGGAAGAAACTTCAAAAGCAAAGAGAAACTGGGATGGGATAATGGAGAAACAAGGAAGGAAAAGTCAAGAAAAAAATATATAAAACTAGCTAAGATAGTTGTACTACTAATTTTTCTTCATGCAAAGCAAAAGTTTGTGCTAATATTGTTTGGACAATTAAAAGTTGAGTAACCAATATAAAGATGACAATCTGCAATGTATTGACTGGTGTTACCCTTCTATTATAATGTTTTGAAACTTTTTCTCTTTAAAATAAAATAAAGTAAGAAATTTTATTTCTGAATGATGACAAGTATATAAGCAGTTTGATTTTCCTCAAGAGACAAATTAGCACAACATAATTTATCAGTTGACATTTGCCTCAGTGGATGGAAAATACTTAACCATTAATATACTTCATTTAATATAATCTGTGATTCCTACAAGATAATAAATATATATATTTAATGTTCATAATACATAAAATAAAAGTGCATCTGCATTTTTAAAGATGTATTTTTATTTTGGTTGTACAGATGTATTTTTATATTGGTTACTGGGCATACTCAATAATCCATTTGTGCATCTGGGCTGTTTGTGTTTTTTTATTTTTATGTGAGCATCATTTTTATATAATATAAATACTGTAAATATCACCCTTTAACAATTAATAATTAGTAGGTCCCAGTATTTTCAGTGTTTAGCAACCATCTTCATCGCTTTTATTCTAGAACAGTTTCATGACTTTGTAAAGAAATTTCAAATCTTTTGCAGTGACTCTATTTTTTCCTATGACTTAAAATTTGCAGCTACTAATAAGTTCTCTGTTTCCATTGACATGACTCTACTGTTTATTGCATAGGAGGCAATGCATATAGTGTATACCTTGTGTGTTCATTTCTTGTAGCATGTTTTATACTGTCATCTTATAGTGTGAACTAATACTTACCCAATGTTAATATAATTAATATAATTTTATGTAGTATGGTGCATGTACCTGTGTTAATCATCCATCTTTGATCCTCCTTAAAATATTATTAGCTATAATTGCAATACTTTTCCCAGTTTAATTTTATATGTGTGCAGTAATATGTATATTAGAATCTCCTTGAATCTGCAAATTATTTGGGCAGAATCATTATCTTTTTTTTTTTTTGTTCTTTTTCCTTTTTATTGGTACCAGGGATTGAACTCACGACTGCCTGCTTGCAAAGCAGGCGCTTATGCCACTGAGCTAAATCTCCAGCCCCCAAGAATCATTATCTTTATATCAACTTTTCTTCTCAGGTAAATTTATATATACATACATATATATGAATTCTGATTTTTTGGTAACATTTTAATTGACCATATCAATTGTAATATCTAAAAACACTTTCCTATTCCTTTTCAATTTTTGCAGCTTATCTTTTTGGTTTTTATCTTTTCTCCCTGAATAAAACTAGAGTTCTGGTCAGGGTACAGTCTGCATGCTCTAGAAGACATCTGACAACATTCAGGGAGCGTCACGATACAGAACTATCTGCTCCAAAATATTTATAGTGACAAAATTAAGAAACTCATTTTCTTCAGATTAGCTGTTTGTACCATCACACATAATAAAGTCAAACAAAACACACTCTTTCAAGAAAATAAAAGACATTGTGATAGCCAATGTTGATTTCCTGTTGTCTTGTTTTAAAGTCTTGTGTTGCCTGCATTGCTCTGTTCTGATTTGCTTTGTTATGTTTTGTTTTGTTTTATTCTCTTTAAAATAAAAAAGGAAACTCAGTATTAGAATATTCATTATGTTATATTTAAGAGTATTAGGAGTATTCTTATTTTGCTGATGGACATAATAGAATTATTTATAGTGTCTCTGATTTTTTTCAACATTTTCATAGATAAGCTTTATAAAATTTAAAATATTTCCTTTGATTTCTTCACTGTTAACACCCCCTTTGTTGTTGCGGGGTGTTTTGTTTTGTTTTTGGACCTCAGATTTCAACCCAGTTTCTTTGCACTTTGAAAAAGTCCTTTTTCTCTACTTTTATTTCAAGATAAGATCTTCCTAACTTGCTAAATTATACACACTGGCTCAACATTGTAATCCTTAACCACCACAAATGCCAGGATTACAGAAATGCACCACCATGCACAGCTTGTTTGCATTTCAGACAACATTGGATGTTGAACATGATGAGATAGTAAAATTATTTATTTACTTAATTTATACTGCCTCAAAGTATATAATTGGTAGATTTTCTAATTTTTCTAAGCAAACTCCTAAGGTAGATCTTATTTTCTAAAAACATTTCTAGGTTCTACTTAAGTTTTATGTCTGTTTGTAAGAAAATTGTCTGTGTATGTGTAGTACATGAGCACTTTAAAGGTATTAAATCACTTAATCCTCAGAACAGTATTCTGAAGTACATATCTGCATTATTCTCATTGTACACGTATCCCTAAAACTTAAATAATTATCTTTACATTCTCCATGTAATTTTTAAAACAATTCATTGAAGCTTAAGGCCATTAAATATTGATATTTTTCTCTTTGGAGATAATCCTTCACTAAGTAGAAATATATGATTTGAACTAGATTTTAGTGAAAATAATGCTTTATGTGTTCCAATTTGGTAGTCATATGCTAACTGTAGGGTCTTGCTAAATATTTTCTATGTAATTTCAACTTTCCCATGTCATATAAGACAATATGAATATGTTGTCTTAGGAATTTTTATGGTTTAAATCTAAAATGTCCTCCAAAAGGTTCATGTGCTCAGTGGTGGGTCTCTTGGATGGTGAGTGGATCACAGATATTCATCAGCGGTTTAATACACTAATATGTTGAATGTGGTGTTAATGATTGAGTTTGTTTGGAGGAGGATGAGTCACTGAGGTTATGGTCTGGAAAGGTATATTCTTGTTCCTAACTCTTTTCTTCTCTCTGTGCTCCATGAATGTCATGGGTGAGAAACTGTTCTCTATCATGTCCTTCAACCTTGCCATTCTGCCATGAAGTCCAGAAATCATAGATTAAACTCTCTGAAACCATGAGCTAAATAAAGTTCTCCTCTCTTCAGTTACAGGATTCAGGTGTTTTGTCCCAGTGAAGGGTTCTAACACAAGGACATTATAAAATTTCAAAGACATCTTTTCACCAGTATTTAGCATATGGTAATTTGGTGACAAATACTGATAAATCAGGCAGTAAATGAGTCATGTTATAAACTAAACATGGTTCTTGCTCAGGGTTTCACACTTAGCTAGAATTTAAATGTGTTTTACAAATCTGATGTATTTCATAATTAGAGTAACAATGTACTCTCTATTCCCAAGTTAGCTTATAGTGTTTGGCAATGTCTGACTAGAAAAACTTTTTGTTTGTTTGTTTGTTTTGGATTTTTAAACAGAATCTTTTTCTGCAGTTCAGACTGACTTTGGACTCAGTATGTAACCAGGCTGGCTGAACTCACCCCCACAGCTTCCTAAGAGCTAGGATATCAGACAAGTGTTGTCCTGACCTGTGGGTAAGTCCACAGAGACCTCAGAGGGGGAGTGGGGGTGAAGAGGGAACAAGAGACACAAAGGATGGAGACAAGACTAAGTCCTTCCATTCAAGTCTTGTTTAACTCAAGGAAGAAGTAACAAATATACAGGGTATTGAAGAGGAAGGAGTTGGGTTCTGAGACAGCAACAGGTAACTTAGCAACAGTGGCAAGATGCAGGGTTAAAGGTCAATTCAAATTTCCTGAGTGTGGGCTCATAAGGTGGGCTGATTAACATAATTCCTGAATAGGCCAAACAAACTAGGTAGGCAAGGTGCTGCTTAACTACCAAACTTAACTCCTAGAGGGAGTTAAGCTGGTGCGGCCTGCAGATGTTAAGGTGGTACATCCTACAGATATAAGGTGGCTGCCAATTATAGGGTTTCCCACAATGTGCCATCACATTCACAAGAAAGGTATTTTGTGTGAAACCTCAAGTTACTTCTGAACTTGGAGAGAAGGGATTCCATTAGCAATACCTACCATGGGAGTGCAAAGTGAGAGCATTTAACCACACTGTCTTTATTTTATATCTCTGCCCCAGGCTATGAACATTTTGTACATGCATATGATGCTTTAGTTATATAAATAATGAGTCACATTTTGTAAGTAATGAAAACAAACATCTTTCCTGTCACCCTGAAAAAAAAAAAAACAGTAATGAGCAAATTGTGGAGATTAGCCTTAGTCATTAAATGTAAGGTAATGAGACTCAAGAAGATGTATGATACATTTGCTTCTTAGCAGAAGCACCACAGTCTTTTAGAAGAAAGAAACATACCTTATGCTATAATAGAGTCAGAAAGAAATTCCCTTCATACTGCTTGCCAAACTTAAGTAGCATTCTTAAAATAGCATCTGGATTTACAACAGAGAAACATTTAAAGTGTTCTCTAGAGTGTATTTCCTTAATGAAATGTTGGTGAGATTTTTTTTGTACTTGGAAAAAATGGCTCTTTCTATAGTAATGAAAGAATTTTCATAACTTAAAATGGTACTCAGTATCACTGTACTAAGAAAATATTTATTGCTAAATTTGAACAAGAATTCTTTCTCGATATCTTCTAAATATAATGCTAAGAAATATGAAATATTTTTGTCAGGTGAAGATAATCTTTATTTCATTCATTCTTATTCTGTAGTGAACAGATGGACCTGGTTCTCTATGTGCACATAAGCACCATTTTGAAATAAAAACTATTTCAAAAGATAATTTATACAAGGCAGCAGAACCTGAAATACTAAATGAATAGATACATATCCCAGAGTTGGACTTCTTCACATTTAAGTTATACAACCTATAGTTAACTTATTGGGAAAAGCAGAGAAACAAAACAACTAAATGAGAATAGCCCCAAGGTGTCATGTAAATAGTTTTCCAATAAGGTGGACTTAAAAGTATATGTTTTAAAAATCCAAGCTAATAATAAGTTACACTTTGCTGCAATTAAAATTAATGTTAAATTCCAGATATTACAATTTTCAAGAAAGAAGGTACTATTTGCTTTATTTGAGTATTGGCAGCAAGTCAATGATGGCAATCATTAAATAAACAATAGAATCAAATATAATTTAATTACATGTGAATATCAATTTTCCTAAAGAGGTTTCATATTATGGGATTGTTTCTCCATTCTATAAAGAGGATCTGACTGAAACTGATAGGTAAAGCTAAGATATTAGATGTCTCTCTGTAACTTTTCTTTCATGACTGAAATAAAATACCTGAGTGCCCAAAATTAAGGAAGGAAGGGCTTATTTAACTCACAGTTTGTGGAGGTTTAAGTGCATAATCAATTGGCTCCAAAGCAGAGGGCATGGCAGAGGGCAACAGTACAAGGCAGCAGAAGACAGCAAAAGCAGCAAGAACAAAGGGGTAAGGGAAGAGGGCAATCTTGTCTTCCTCCTGTATACTGTAAGCAGGATAACACTCTCCCAGGGTAGATGCAGCAATCACAACCTCTCCATGCCCTCCTATTGCACAGGCTAAGGATATTTATAAAGTGAGGACTCTGGCTCTCTGTTGAGTCACTTACTTAAACGTCTGAACTTCTCAATTTGACACTAGCTGTCACCATTATACCAAATAATGCATTTTAGGAGAAAGTATTGACACAGTAAAGGAAGCCTCCTTTTGCTCCAATACTTAATGGCTGTCATAGTTAGTTCAGGGTACCATAACAAATCACCATAGAGTAGGTTATTCATAAACAATCAAAATCCATTTCCTTTCCCTCCATTCTATGATCTAGAAATCTAAGTTCATGGTGCCGGCATGGTTGGATTCTGCACATTGCCAACAACTGGCTTATTGTGCCCTTACACTGCAGAAAGTACAGCAAGAGAGCTGATCAAGGTCTATTTTGTAAGCATACTAACACAATTCATGAAGGCTCTATGGACACAATAGTTAGTCCATAACAATGACTCTGTAGATGTTCCCAGGTTAGATTCTAAACTATTTAATACCACAAGATCTTATGACATCTAACCTAAGTATAACTTGTCTACTTATATTTAGTTTCCTTGGTGCCATATTCAAATATTTAGGTCTACATCAGTGGGGGTGATCTGATGGCACATGTGCTACAGAGGGCTATTTGTATCATTGAGATGTCCTACAAGTTTGTCATCACTGGTCTACAATTTTTATCCAAAGTAGTTCATTTATTATTATTTCAGTTTGAGATCCTTTCTGATTTTCTAAGTTTCACTTCTTCTCCAAGAACCATAGTCATGAAATAGCAAAAGTCTGAGAATTTTTCTAGCTTGAAAGCTAAAATGTAGCCTGCTGATATTTTAAGAATATTTGCAAAATATAAATATCTTACATATTATTCATAGTAAGTCAAGTACCACATTTGTACTCACTGCCCATAGTAATGATAGCACCCTAACTAGTTTGAATATTATATATGCAGAGAGTTTGTGTTTCAGCCAACACATCTAAACAACACAATGGTTTCATTATTTCTACATTGCTTTCCTTTCGTTTTGGAATTTTGCCATCACAATATGGGTGTGTATAACTTTAAAAAAATTTACAGGAATCCACAGATAATAATTTGCCTTGAATCTCAGAAGAGATTTCAGATTTGAAACTGGTAAGATTTTGATGAAAGAATTATTTCATTTTTCATTCTGCACAGAATAACTATCATTTTGGGTGGAATTATTAAATCATAATTATGTCCATTAGGAGATTCAGTCTGGTTTATGTAGATATAGTTAAATATCAACTTTGCAGAGTTGGCTTTTAACAGTTGATTTTAATTGTCTGCTTGACTGGATTGAGACTCCTAGAGAGGTGATTGGGTACTGAGTATGCTACACTTACAGGGGGATTGTTCTCATGTGTTAGCGGTTCAATGCGCTGTTAGGAAGTGGGTTAGCAGGGGTGTGCCTTTAGGATCTCTCTCTCTCTCTCTCTCTCTCTCTCTCTCTCTCTCTCTCTTTCTCTCTCTCTCTCTCTCTCTCTCTGAAACTCTTCCTTTTTCTCTGTTTCTCAGGTGCCATAATGTAAAGAGTTTTGTTTCTCCACAAACTTTCATAATGATGCTCCTGTTTTTGAGTCACACAACCTCAGTTGCAGTTCAGAGGACTGAAACCTCTGAAATTATGAGTCAAATGATGCTCCCATCCCTTAAGACATAAGGGTCAGGTATTTTTACAAGCAGTGAAAAGGCTGACAATATACTTACTGCCAGTGTGAATGTGCTTAGTATACACATACTAAAGACTGACAATTTTGCTATTATAATTATATGTTTGTGTTATAAAAGAGATAATAAATTCCTTGATGTGAACAACGGTGCTCCTTTAGTATTCTCAGTGAATAATGTAAGCACAATAAATATATACTTATATGCTTTAGGCTCTCCATGTAACTGAAATTGAAGGAAGTTGAGGATTTTGTGTATTGTCTCTGTTGTTTTGTTTACTTTGTTCTTCACCAATTGACAACAGTCACAAAGTATTAGATAAGCATCAAAGAACCATAACAGATTCCGACTGGCGCAACCACTCCAACCTTGTTTTGAAAGCCTATATTGTTATTGTTTTGGGCCCTAAATTTGTTATTTGTCTCTTGTGTTTCTCATTTTTCTTGTATTATGATTTGCTTTGCTTTTCCCTCTTATACAGAAAGGATAGATGTCCACATATAGGATTATACATGCCTAGATCATTTCCTAAAGAGTTTATGAGAATTGATTTTATTATATGTGATGGTATGAATAGGTGCTTAGAAGAAGATGAGACATTATGGTAGCCACTGCTGATTTTCTATCATCTTATTTTGAATTCCAATAATGCTTTTATTTTTGTTTTGATTGGTTTTATTTTTATTTTATTTTATTTTATTTGGTACCAGGGATGGAAATCATGACCTTGTGCTTGTGCCTCAGGAAGGCACTTGAGCCATTAAGCTAAATCACTGGCCTTGTTTTGATTGGTGCTAACCTATTTTCTATTATTTGATTTCAATATATGTGCAGATATAGACAGCTATTTTGAAGAGAACAAGAGACATTATGGAAGCAATTATTGGTTTTTCTATTGTCTGGTTTTGAAGGTTTGTAATGCACTCATATTTATTTTGATTGGTTTTATACTATGTTGTTTTGTTTGAGTTCATTCTGTGTGAAGATATGAACAACTATTTCAAAGAAAACAAGAGACATTATGGTAGTTGCTGTTGATTTCTGGTTGTCTTATTTTGAAATCGTGTTTCTTGCATTATTTTGTTCTGATATGTTTGGTTCTGTTTTGTTTTATTCTCTTTAAAATAAAAAGGGAAAAATTCAATAACAGCTTTCCATGAAACACAGGATGTCTGACAAGTTGAGCTGAATAGTTCAACACATGTTTAAATAAGCAAGTCTTAGGGCCTTTTTGGAAGAAAAGTAGAACTTTAGAAAAATTCTAAGTATATTTACATAGCTGATGGGAAATTTAGCAGCCTGTTTCATATCCATCAAACTTAGGACACAAAAAGCCAGAGGAAGATAAGATCATTAAAAGAGCAGATTCTGTGCCCTTAGACTGAAGGATTTTCTACAATTAGGAGAAATAATGCTTTTCTTGAAAACACGTAGGAAAGAAAGAGAATGAGTCAAGTGTTTTCCAAGAACTTTTCATGAATAGTACCTATCAAAATGAAGTCTCTCTTCTGTGGGGAGGGTAAATAAAAGTTGAAAGGAGTTCCATCCTGAGTTCAGAAGAGAAGACCCCTATGCTCAAAGAAACATTGAGGTTTTTTTAAAAAAAATTTATATAAAGAAAGATTAAACAAAAGAGAAAATAGGTAGACATAATACATACGTTCAGAGAAAAAAAATAAACAGTAAGGAATTACTAGCTGATGTTTACATGTTGTTGTTTTACAAATAGTTGTTCAAGGTTCAAAAATGGAACATATAAAGTGGAAATTCAAACAGCGAGACTGCAAACAGTTCTGTTCAACTGTCCAACAAAAACTTAGTAACACAGTTGTCAATCCTATACACTTAAACATTCATGCAGTTATCCATATCTTCATTTATGTTTATATTAAACAAACTAAAGCAGGTTAAAATAATTTTGAACACAGAATAATAATATTGCTGGATTTCACATCATGACACTCCGTGACACTCCACATTGGGTACTATGGTGTCTTTTTTTAAATTTAATTTAAACAAAGACTAAACAAAACAGAAAACAGGTAGAAATAATACATAATTTCAAAGAAAAAATAAATAGTAAGAAATCACTACTTGATGATTAAGATATAAAAGTGGAGCATAAAAAGTAGGGATTTAAACAGTGAGATTGCAACCAGTTCTGTTCAACTGTCCAGCAAAAACTTAGAAATATTATTATCAATCCTACACACTTAAACATACATGCAGTTATCCATATTCAATTATGTTGAGATTGAATAAACCCAAGCAGGCTAATACCACTCTGAACAAAGAATAATACTATTGCTGGGTTTCACATTATGACACTCCAGGATCAGCACTGGGAATGTTAGTGTCTCTTTTTCTTCAAAGTATCTGTCCATTTCATCATGTATCATAAGATCAGTTCTCATAAACTATTTATAGATTCTAAACATGCATGAGTCTTAACATTTATTTCTATCCTTTCTATATTAGAGGGAGAAACAAAACAAAGCAAGACAAATCAAAATATATTCCTATAAACACATGAAACTAAATAAACACATAAGACTGTTATACAAAGAGTTCTACTATGGTTCCTGTGTTGTCTCTTGTTATCTCCAACAAATTGGCTATATTATCAGACATAGTATAATTGAATATATCAGTGCATAACAGTATTAATAAAAACACAACTTCATATAGAACTTCCAAAACCAGCAGTTATCAAACAAGAATGTATATCACAGAGTCTTGTCATCTTCAGTGTAGTTGCCTATACTCTCAGACTTGATACTATCAGTCATATCAGATTTGAATAAAATCTTCTCTGCCTCATTTCTGCTATGCTCTTTTTTTGCCATCAGTTGTTTGCTTATCTTCTTCATTCTGTTTCTGCTCCATTCATTGAGGCCTCTCTGCCACTGTTCCTGGAATCCTAGTACTTTTCTCTTTCTCTAGAATGCCCTTCAGTATTCTCTGTAAAGTTGGATTGGTGGTTGCAAATATCCTAAGTCTTGGGAGCATCTTGTTTCTCCATTAATTTCTAGAGACAGTTTATTAGGGTATATCAATATGGGACAGAGGTTATTTTCTTTCAGGGCCTGGAATATTTCACTCCAGGCTCTTGATTTGATGATTTGTGCCGAGAAGTCTGCCATTATTTTGATGGGCTTTCCTCTATAGGTTATCTGTTTCTTGTCTCTAACAGCTTTTAATATTCTGTTCTTATATTGAATTTCTGGGATCCTGATTATTATAGGCCTGCGTGTAGCTCTGTTTTGGTTGTAGGTGGCTGGAGTTCTGTATGCCTCATATATCAGAATATCATTTCCTTTTCCTATGTTTGGGAAGTTTTCCTTAATTATTTCTATGAATAACCTTTGCAGTTCCTTTGTTTGTACCTCAGGTTCTTCATTCACATTCTTTATTCTCAAATTATAGATCCTTTTGTTGTCTTCTAACCTTTATATTGTTCCTGCTTGTTTCCTTATTATTTTTAAAAAGTTTTCCCATTCATATTCCCACATTGCAAAACTATCCTCCAGGTTGGATCACCTATCATTAGTTTCTTTCAAGCTGATTTGCCATCTCTCCATAGAGTTTTTAATTTCCTGGTGATCTCTTTGAATCTGCATCATGTATTCTTTTTTTTTTTTATTCTTCATCAAATGGTTCTCTCCTTTGTTTGAGTTCCTCCCTTCTTCCATCTGTGTCTGCTTGAGGGGTGCTTAGTATCTCTCTTATTAATCTTCTTATATCTTGCTTTATTTGGCTAAATATTTCACTTTTGAACTTTTCTATGGGGTCCTGAATATATCTCATTATGTCCACTGGTGCTGTGTCTGATATTGCATGTTTGATGTTCTCATTCTTCTTTGTATTTACCTGTTCTGGGTCAATGTTCTCAGGGTTGGGACCTGGGAATTTTTGTTGTTGCTTCCTCTTTCCATCTTTTTTTTTTTTTTCTTCTTCCAGGAGGCCCCAGTTTCTTTTTGTTGGTTACAATTCTTCTGAAGCATGCTGCCTAGATGATCCTTCCCAATTCTGTGTGCTAGTGAGTTGCAGACAGGGACAGTGTATGCTGGCCACTCCCCTCTGGATCAGTCAAGCTGCTGTGGCCTGTACTGTATTACTTTGCACCACCTCCCCTCTGGATCAGTTTAACTTCTGAGGCTTCTCTGATTTAGTGTGGTTAGTATGTGCCAGTGTTGTAGGGACTTGATTTTGGATAACCTATTGGGTCTCAGCCAGGTTACATGACCCAGGCCCAGCTCACTCTACCAATCCTGTTCAGGAAGGGAACAATTGACTGAAGTCATTGCTACCCCTTGTAACTTCCAGTCCTGCCTGGTACCATAATGTCTGCTGAAGCCGCCTTACTTACGGAATGGCGCTACTCCTGTCACTCACCACAGGTCAATGTAGGCACCCTGCCAACTCACCTCTCCTTTAGACTCGCTCACCTCCAAACTCAATGTAACCACGCCTCCAGTGAGTTGAAGTGGTGGGACCTTGGGTGGCTCTGCAAGTCATAGTGGGACCTTGGCAAGTCACTGTGGGACCTTGGCAAGTTGCAGTGGGACCTCGAGTGGTCAGCAAGTCTCCTTAATTTCTTCTTGGGATGAGAGAATTCATCTCCCTCTGTTTGGGGATCCCCACTCTGTATTATGTTGAATTCTAAGTTGACTATCTCAGGGAACCTCTGTAGCCTATTGTTATCTATCCACCATCTTTGCTCCTACTCCAAAACTGAGGTTTTAAGCAATAAGTTTAATAATCCAAGCCTTCTTTTCCCCAGAAGCACATGATTTCCTGGAGAATCACTGTTAGGAGGAATCTTGCAAGACAAGAGAAGTAGGGATAGGCCAAACAGTCTCGGAAATGAAGGTAGGAATTAGGCAGATTTCCTAGGAAATTTAAAAGGGATGATGGTTTCAAAGCTGTCTCTAACACTGAATATTTTAAAGATAGAAAGAGGAGAAAATAATATTAAAACAAATGTAAAGAAATTTATATTTTATTTTATATTATATAAAAAAAGTGACTCAAAAATCACAGACCTAGGAATTCTTACTATGATGGGTGAAACAAGTAACATTTTGATCAAGAAATAGCTTTTTAGATGTATCAGAACTATTTAGCCCAAGCAGTAGAGAGAACTTAAGCAAATTACATAATAATAAAATTTGTTCCAAAGGAAAAGTAATTCTGTGTTGATTGAAGGAAGTTTGTATAATATGCTAAATAGCTGGATTTATTCTTCTTAGAAGAGAAATTATTAAAAAAAATTAAAGGGTACAGCACGATTCAACTTACATTTGATAAAGATAGATGTGAAAGTCACATGTTGAACAGATTGGGAATTAAACTTCAATAGTCCTATCTGTTAGGAGGGTCTTGAATCACTTCACATGATGCCTTGAAGACACATCAGAAATGGCAAAATGAGAAATTATTCAAGAACATAATAATGCAAATCTGCATGAGTTATGTATAAAACAACCAAAATATTTAACAGATGCCTCTGAGATGAAGAAACAAAAATCAATGCATATAAATAGATTTCACATTCCAGAACTTCTCAAATATGGAAGTATTGAATATATATGTGTATATATATGCATTACACAGAAGCACAGTGAGAACTCATCTGTTGCACAGACCCTTACCAGACACCAAATCTGCTGGCACCTTGATCTTAGATTTCTCATTCTTTGGAACTTGGAGAAATAGATTTTTGTTGTTTAAAATCTGCTTATTTTATGGCTTTTTGTTACTATGTCCCATAGAAAAACTACTTGAAAATTATTTGATAAATAGGTTAAACCAATTTAAAATTATCAATACTACTTCTATGCTTTGTGGTACAATGTATTTTTATATTATTTCTTTCTTATGTTATGTGTTTCCTTTGATTTGGTATTCAGGAAGCTTTACACAATTAAAAACAGTGATTACCTTGTATTTATATTTTATTAATGTTCTTTATCTTCCCTTCTTTTAAATTTGATCTGTTTTCTATCTGCACTGTTAGTTTTCACATACTTGGATATCTACCTTTGTCATCTACAAAATAAATGACATTCATATTCCATTGTGCCCTTTTCATCCTCCCACTCTATTTGCATTGTTTCTGTTTTGTGAAACATTTTTTATAACATTCCTCTATTGTGTCCATATACCTATTAAATGTAAAATATAAAAGAAAATATATTAGATAGTTGTTTATATTGAGGACACCAAGAAGTTTTAATTTGTCCTGAACACCTAATCATCTTGCCATGACATAATTTTGGTTCAGTTTTTCTGGGTGGAAAATGGGTTCTTTCAGTTCATTCACATTAAGATTTTGTTTTGAGTAGGAAACCATTCAAGAATTCTTGTCTGTGTGTGTGTGTGTGTGTGTGTGTGTGTGTGTGTGTGTGTGTGTTTGGAATTTATCAATGGAATTTAACAATGGTCATGCAAAATTTCAGAACAAGACAATAGGAAATTAACAGTGGTTGATACATTACATATTGTTATCTTTAAAGTACTTGCTCAAATTTCAAGAGATCGGTATACAAAATTGGTCAATCAGTATAAATACAAATGGTTATTTTCAATGAATAGAAATTAGTAATTATCTTAACTATGTTGTGTTTATTTGTATCCATATTTTTTTCTTTACTCTGCCTTGTTTTCTCCTTTCCCCCATCTCATTCTTTCTTTTTGGTAAGTTTCTTACCCTTTCAATATGCCTATTGTACTATTTGGATCTTATTGATTCTGTCAGTTTCTTACACTAAGGACACAGTACAATGTTTACATGTGAGAGTCTGATTTATTTCACTTATTAGGAGGGTCTCTAGTTGCATCCATTAAAAGTTTCAAATTTATCCTTCTTTATTGCTAAGTAGTACTCCATTGTACAGAAGCACTACTTTTTTATCCATTCCTCAAGTTGAAGTGAATCTGGGATGTTTCCAAAATTTAGCTATTACAAATTGTGCTGCTATATGCATGGGTGTACATATATCACTGTCGTGTAATGCTATTAATTCATCCAGGAAAATAACCAGAAAAGCAATAACTGGGTCAAATGGAACCTCCAATGCTAGATTTTTGAGAAATCACCACACTGATTTCCACAGTGGTTGTATGAGTCTACACTCCCACCAGCAGTGTACAGCAGCTCCTTTTTCCCCACAACCCCAACAGCATTTGTTATTGGCTGATTTCTTGATGATAGTCACTTTTTCTGGGGTGAGATAAAATGTCAGTGTTGTTTTAATTTGCACTCCTTAAATGACCAATGATGTTGAACATTTTTAACATATTTACATGCACAAGTATTTCTTTTTTTTTTTTTTTTTTTGTCTTTTTCCTTTTTATCGGTGTCTTAGTTACTTTATGCTCGTCGCTGAGACAAAATACCTGAAGCCCAAAGTTGGGAAAGGAAAGGTTTATTTCTTACAGTTTTTGAAGGTTTCAGTCCACACTCAGTTGGCTCCAAGACAGGCAGGCATGGCTGGGCTGCAGTTCATGGCAGCTGGCAACAGCAAACTCGAATCAGCAAAGAGAAAAACACACCTTCTTCCTGCCATTACATCACATCCTGGCTCCACCCCTATGTGGGTGGAGCACTGACACCATCAATCCAAGCACTATACAATGAACCATCACATATGAACAATGCAAACTCATGAGGCCTGGGGGACACAAACATAAACCATGACATTCCACCCCTGGCCCCCAGTACTCATGTACATCCTTTATACAATAGACATTTAGTCCATCTCCAAGAGTTGCCAAAGTCCTAACAGCTTCAACATTGCTGAAAAGTCCAAGTCCCAAGTCTCCTCCAAGATCTATGGCAAACTCTTAACTCTAAGCCCCTGTACAAAAGAACAAGGTTAAACATTTCTGAAATGCAAAGGCACAAGATAAACATTACCATTCCAAAAGTTAAAAACAGGAGAATAGAAAGCATTCAAAACAAAGCAATTCCAACATCCAGCAGGGCAAACATTAAGTCCTAGAGTTCCACACTCAGCATCTGAAGCAATCTGGTTGCAAGTTCCAAAAGCCTTGGGTGATTCCACCCCCAGGGCACTTCCAGCAATTTCAACTCCCGCAGCTTTTCTCTTAAATCTTCTCTGCTCGCTTTTTGCAGCTTCCCTTGGATCATCCACATTCCTGGCTTTTCCAAACTTCTGGGGTCTCCACTGCACCTTTGGCTTCACCCTTACATCTTTATAAATTGCCCTCTCAGGGGCACATTGCTTGGCCTCCCAGGCCCTTTGCAATCGAGGTGGAAGCCATCTTAACCTCAGAATTTGTGCATTTTCCTTGCACCTAAAATCAGCACCTTGTGGATGCTGCCAAGGTTTGCTGCTAGCTGAAGCAGTAGCCAGGCTTTTCTCTCTCTTGGCGGTAGGGGTCAGTTGCCTGGATCCCAGGGCTCTGTTTACCTGATTGTGATGAAAAGCTTCTCTGTGTTGCCGCCATTCTGGAACCTCATGTGGCCTCTGTCACCATTCTGGAACATGGCACTCTGCAGCTTTTCCCTCTGAGTAAATATTTTCACCTTTGCTGTGAGGCTGCACAGGGTGGGGACCTGCTTCCTAGGATGCCCCGGGGCCATCTTTCTTATCTCTCTGTTTCTCCTCAGGAATCAAAATCTCAATTCTGTCTTTACAATCCACACCCTTTCTGGAATCTTCCTTTGGGCCAAACTCACAGCATTGTACATTATCCTGCTGGGCTCTTTGCTCCTGATTTGAAACATAAAGCTGGCTAAAAGCCCCCAACAATAGCCATGCCACAGCCTCAATGTTCGATTGCTTTTTAATTTCTTTTTCAAGATTAATCAGTCCATTGCCCTTTGTCTCAATCTCAGGCAAAGTCTCTGGGCAGGAGCAAAATGCAGACAAACTTTCTGCCAAGCCGTAACATACATCATGTGGAGTCCAACAACCAATGCAGTCCTTTCCAGCAGAAACCTCCCAACCCTGGTGTTTACCATCAGGCTTTCTATCAGCTTTCTGTCTCTTGAGCTCTGACCAGAATCTCCTCTACAGAACAGCCTAAGCTGCTCCAGCTCTATGCATCCAGGCAACATGTCCAAACCTTTCCAAACTCTGCCCACAAGCCATTTCCAAAGCCTCTTGAAAAACATGGCCAGGTATAGTCACAGCAAACGACCCCACTCCTCAGTACCAAATTTCTGTCTTAGTTACTTTTTACTCGTCATTGAGACAAAATACCTGAAGCCCAAAGTTGGGAAAGGAAAGGTTTATTTCTTACAGTTTTTGGAGGTTTCAGTCCACACTCAGTTGGCTCCAAGACAGGCAGGCATGGCTGGGCTGCAGTTCATGGCAGCTGGCAACAACAAACTTGAACCAGCAAAGAGAAAAACACACCTTCTTCCTGTCATTACATCACATCCTGGCTCCACCCCTATGTGGGTGGAGCACTGACACCATCAATCCAAGCACTATACAATGAACCATCACATATGAACAATGCAAACGCATGAGGCCTGGGGGACACAAACATAAACCATGACAATCAGTCCAGGGATTGAACTCACGACTGCCTGCTTGCAAGGCAGGCCCTTATGCTGCTGAGCTAAATCTCCAGCCCCCACAAGTATTTCTTCATCTGAGAAGTGTATATTCTACTCATATATTTATTTTTGGATTGAGTCTTTGAATTTGGGGTCTTTATTTTTTTGAATGATTTACATGTTCTGGATATAATTCCTTTGTATGAGGAACAGTTCTCTAAAGTTTTTACCCATCTGTGGGCTTTCTTTTCACTCTTTTGGTGATTTCTTTTGATGTGAAAAAAATAATAGGATGGGATCTCTGTTGTTGATTCTTTGGAGTACTTCCCATGTAATTCAGTCTTTGTACATGAATTGTCTGCCTGCACATATGGCTTCAAGATTTCAACCTACTTTCTTCCAGTAGATTTAGTGTTTCACTTTTAATATTTAGATCCTTAATCCATTTTGGCTTTAGGTTAGTGCGTAGAAAGAGACATGGGTCTAGTTTTAGACTTCAGCATTTAGAGAACCAGTTTTCCAGCACCATTTGTTAAACAGGCTAACTCTCTTCAATTGAACAAGTTTGGCCTTTTGGTCAAAGATAACGTGATTGAGTGTCTTTGTAGTTGTGTCTTCATCTTCTAATGTGTTCCACTGATTTTTAGTGTCTTTTTTTTTTTTCACAGTACCATCCTGATTTTATCACAGTAGTTTTAGTATAATTTAAAGTCAGGGATTGTGATGCTTTCTATCTTGCCTTTATAGCCCAGAATTGCTTTTGCAATTCTGTCTCTTCTGTTTCCAAATTAATTTGAGGAATGTTTTCTCTTGATTTGTGAGGTACACTAATGGTATTTTGATCTGAAATGCATTAAGTTTGTACAATAATTTTGGAAGTATAGCCATTTTCACAATGGTGGTTCTTCCTATCCCTGTGCCAGGGACAGCTTTCCATTTTCTGGTATCCTTTTTAATATCTTTTTTCAAAGTAATGTAATTTTCAACATATAGACCTTTTACTGCCTTTGTAAGATTGATTCCTAAGAATTTCATTTTTTGGATGCTATTGTGAAGGGTGATGTTTGCCTAATTTGTCTCTCAGTAAGTTTGCAGGTTGTGTACAGGAATGCTATTAATTTTTGAGTACTGACTTTCTATCCAGTTTGCTACTTAATTATTTTATAAAGATGATTTATAATAAATATTTTAATATGATGGCTTAGCTGTTCTTTAGAGATTCACTTACACATATGAAGAATTTTGTGTATATTTCACTTCAGCCAATTTTCTTGACTATTTTTTCTTTTCTTTTTTGTCTTGTTTATATTCATGGTTGTTTCACTACTTTGATTTAGTATTTCTTATTAAAATTTCATTCTGGGGCCTAGGAGTTTATTTCAGCCATAGAGCACCTACCTAGTATGCCTGAGACCTTTACTTCAGTTACAAGCATCACAAAACAGAGGAATACATAGACAAAACTTTTCATTTAGTTTTTAATTTTTTATTTTGTGAATATTGAAGCAAAATTTGATGACCAAATAAGAGAATAGCATTAGTTATTATACTGTGTAGTTTTATAATTCTATAATTTTTTACAATTTTATCCATTTCATATTCTCTTTCACTTTTTAATTTTTCCCGACTTCTATCAATTTGTTCAATTTTAACTATCATATTTAGTTATGTTTGTTCTTTATTTCTGAGTTTCAAGCCTATTTTGAAAATATACATGAGTAACTATGTAGTGTCATTTAATTTATTTGACATTATTTTGGGATGGTTTTGTTCCCCTAAGGAATATTAAAGAATGAATACTTACGAAAAATTTAAAAACTGAGTTACATTTTATTTTTCTTTGGAGAGCTAGTAATCTGGAGTTGCTCAGATTTTCCTACTTAGGCTTTTGGAGTTAGGATCTCAACCTAGTGGCAGGCAGTTTCCTTAATAATTGGCATCGGTAACAATATGGTGTATACTGGCATTTATTTATTTATTCATGATTTCTTTTTTATTCTGTTGGTTTTACGGGATCTTTAATTTTCTCCTCTTAATATCACTCTCTCCCATCAATATCATGTCTCCAAATAAACTTCTCCTACCCTAAGGATGATTCTGCTGAGGCTTTCATCTCTACCACCTTTTATTTTGGCTGCTTGTGCTAAGCATGATTTTTAGCTACTACGCCCTGAATCTATGCTCATCATTTTGGCATTTAGTGGTGGACTTTCTCCTCATGTGAGTCATTTTTTTTGTTTTTTTTTTTGTTTGTTTGTTTGTTTTTATCGGTACCAGGGATCGAACTCACGACTGCCTGCTTGCAAGGCAGACGCTTATGCCGCTGAGCTAAATCCCCAGCCCCTATGTGAGTCATTTTTAATGTGTCCTTCTGTTCCTTTTCTTTTTACTACCTGCGTCGTATCTGAACTCTCCATCTCCTCATTAATTTCTATAGTCATAAATTTGTAATATTGAAAGTAATTCCATTGTGTGCCTTTGGATTTTCCCGGCTCATGAACAACTTGAAATTCACAGTGTATAAACTCCCATTAACGCTGATCACAGTCACGTGATTTTGTGTGTGTTCTTTAAAATTTGTTCAAGTGCATATATTTACTCATGTTTTTATAGTTTAGATGAGTAATATATATATTGGATTTTTATTGCCTATTCACCTAGTTGTGTATATTTCCATGTTTACATTAATTTAACTCTGATTGGTTTTTTGTTTTGTTTTGTTTTGTTTTTTGAGATAGAGTCTCGCTGTGTACTTCAGGTTAGCCTAGAACTCACTCCATCCAATCAGGCCTTGCAGTGGCAGGGATTCTCCTGTCTTAGCCTCGGAGTACAGGGTGTAGATGTGAGCCACTATACCCAGGCTCTCCAGGAGCTTTACTTGTGCAGACATTTAATATAGCTATCTATTAAGAAGTACTATTAATTTATAAATCTTCCAAAGTAAAAAGCAACAACAAAACAAACAAAAAACCCCGGGAAGACTGTAAAATGATAATTCCAATTTCCAGAGCTGAAATTCAGCATTTACTTTTTCCCTTTCAGGATACTTTTCTACACATACTGGCAACTAGAACACTGTGCCTATAATTTGATAGCTTGGTTATTTTGCTAAATTAAATTTCACAATCATTTCCCTATTTAATTTAAATCATTCAGAAACACCTTTTTCAATGAATTCCTGGTATTCGACATATGAAGTGCAACTTGCATTATTAATCAGAATTCTACAGTGAATATCTTTGTGCATACATTCACATACACATTTCATATTTGTTTAGAGCATCATTCTAGAAGAGACATACAAACATACAACTTCATTGTTGATGAATAGTACACTCGGTGATTTATTCTCAGAACCTTTAAGCATGCCTTTAAGTGCTTCCATGTAAATACATGGGGTGACAGGTACACTTTCAGTGTTTGCATAGCTATTTCTTATCTTTGTCTTCAGATATGACAAGTAAACTTGATGTTCTATCAGATGTTGGTCCATCATTCCTCTAGGACAAGAAGACATTCATATGAAAAATAAACACCTAGAGCAAAAGACAGAAGGTGGACTCCTTCACTCTACTATACAAACAGTAACTCAAAAATGTATCAAAGAGTAAAAGATAAGAAGTAAAACTATAAATTCTTTCAGGAAAACAAAAGACCATGTCTTTCTGATGTTGGTGTAAGCATGAATTATTAGTAAAAGTGATCAAAGAAATGATTGCCAACTCTTATTTTATCAAAATTAGAAACATTTGTGCTCAAAATGATACCAGCAAGAAAGAGAAAAGACAATCTATAGACAGAAAATATCTATCCATCATACATCAGGTAAGATTTTATATCCAGAACTTATAAATAACTCTTAAAACTTAATAAAGAGGTACATCATCAATTAAAAATGGCAAAAGATGTTACTGCAGTTATTATGCTGAATTAGATACGGAAAGAAAAATGTTACACAAGCTGACTTATATAGAGAAACTTTAAAAAAAAAACAAACATATACAGGTAGGAAAATGTAGATCAAAGGAAAAAATAATGATCCGAAGTAGTAGATATGACTGGGTGTGGGAATGCACACCTGTAATCCCAGTACTCAGGAGGGGCTGAGGCAGAAGGATCACAGTGAGTTCGAGGCTAGCATTGAGCAACCTAGTGAGTCCAAGGCCAGCCAGCTCTGCATAGTGAGTCTGTATCTCAAAAATATAGTAGCAGAATCATAGAATAAACAAGATGAAAGTTTTAATGTAATATGTAACAGAGGACTATACTTAATAATGGGGTAGAGTGATTTTTGTTAAATGAGTAGATTATAGTTCTTCTGCTACATCTCACATATGAAAACAGATAAATTCATGCCTTTGGCTAGCAATTTCACTATATATATATATATATATATATATATATATATATATATATATACCATATATATATACTATATACTATTTCACTATATATACTGCATCTATATCAAAACACCAAGTCATATATCTTAAATATACGCAATAAAATGTATTTTTAAAAAATTACAATAGGATTTGAATAGAGATTTTCTCAAAAATGATATTCAATTTGTTAATCTTTTTAATGATAATTAGCATGGTAATCCAGGAACTATAATGGAATACCATGATGTAAAACCATGTCACATTTGCTAGACTATCTATAACCAAAATGACAAAATAAATTCTAGTAAACATATGCTAAAAGTTAAACCTTAAAAATTGCTGACTTGAAAGTAAAGATGATGCAGCTTCTTTTGAAAACAGTTTGATTATTTTACAATGTGTAAATATAGACTTAACCATTTGATCTAGTAATTCTGATATTCAGAGCTTCCTGAGAAAAATGAAAGCATATATATTATTCATAGAAACATTATGCATAACACCTAAGAAGAAAAATATGTATACATCATGAATAAGCTCAAAATCATTATATAAGGCTGAAATAGGTTCTTTATTGAGGTGAAATAGTCTATGATGTTGACTATACAAACTGGAATATGTAGGTCCTTTCAGATAGAAATTAGATCAGTGTTTGTCTCCAACTGAGAGATGGAGTGGAAGAAGAGGTGGACACTGATTACTGGTGGAAGCAGTGGTTCTTTTCATGATGTGAAAAAAGTATCTGAAATTAGAGCCTTTCCTATAAACTTAGAATAGAGTGAAGATTAAAGAATTCTGTGGTACATTGAAAGCTATTGGATTATATACTTAAAATGGATGTGGTTCACAGTACATAGTCATAAATCAATGAAGGGTTAAAGAAAACTAGATTAAATTTAGATCTTATTTTTACCAATTAGTAAGGTTGTGACCTTGACTCATCACCTCTCTGATACATGATTTTCATATGTCCAAATTGAATAAATAGCTATTTTGGGGCCAGGGATTGAGCCCAGTGGCATAAGCGCCTGCCTGGCAAGTTCTAGGCCATGAGTTTGATTTCTGGTACAAAAAAAAAAAAAAAAAAGAAAAAAAGAAAAAAAGAAAAAAAAAAGCTAGTTTGCAGCTATTGAGAAAATTCAATTAAAACATTAAATCTTTGTAAAATGCTTAAACGTGTAACAGTGGAACACAGTACACTACCTCTTCTAATCCAAGGCATTCTATGTCTCCTGTATACTTAATGGCTGGAACACAGATGCATTAAAGATTCTGTTTTCTGTTCCCCAGAATCTATTAATTCCCTGCTATGTAATGATCACCTGCTTGCACTGGAGAAGAGCAAATGCTAATATATATATATATATATATATATATATATATATATATATATTCCTTCATAGAATGTACAGTCCAGTGGAAATTAAAATGGTATTCACATAATTTTAAAATGCTATTACTCCATCATGTTGTGAGTACTTCAAAAGGAAAGTACAAAGTCACAAGAGAGTACTTAACATGAGTTAAGATAAGTTAGTTTGGGGTTTTTTTGAGGAGCATATGATTTGGAGTAGTTTTAAGGAAGACTGCCCCTAGGGACTGTTTGAGTTAAAATCTGAAGCATTAATAGCACTTAAATAAAGAGGAAAACCAAATAAGCGGGGGAGGAGAACAGATGAGGTTGTTCAAAGTTGTAAGGTGGGGGAAAACATGAGGCAGTCAAGGAAAAATGAAGTGCGGCAGACGTGGATGTGCAGAGAAGCAGGGCTGTGCAGAATCCACAAGTAATACTAATAATTTAACTTCTGATCTAAGAGCATTTGGAAGTCAGTCAGTGCAATCGAGCAGGGGGACCCTGACTACGTTTTGGTTTCCCATGGTTTACAAAACATAAAGGTTCAGTAAAAGAGACCAAAAAGGAATAATGAGGAAGGAAAAAAGTAGCCATAGAATTAAAAATTGATGTCAAGAAATACGAATAGTTTCAGTGATATTGGTTGCTATTCGAAGTTCTACTAAGGGGAAGTCAGAGAATATAGACATTAAATTTAATAAAACAGAAACCATACTGGACCCACCAATTTTCATTTCTATAAACTGCTGGGTTAGGAATCAGAATAGAATAAAATGAAGAACGGAGAAGGAAAGGACTTTATACTGTGTAGCTGACTCCAGTTGTGAAGAAGGATAAAGAAGCGAGCTCAAAAGACTTGCTTTTGTGATCTTAAAGATGGAAAACCCTTAAGTGTATACATAAATAATAATGAGAAAAGTGCACCAGAGAAGAAGGTAGAGGTTGATAGCAGAGACTGAAGATGGGGATAAATGATTCAGACATAAAAGTTAAATGAAAAATAATCACAGCCATTACACATGTGGGTATAACTAGGGTCGGGAATGGAAAGAACTTCTTGTGAAAAGGACTTTCTTCTATATGGTAAAAGGAAGATAATGTCACATGCCAGCAAAAAGGGTAGAAGTGACTGGGTGAGAAACCTGACAAGATCTAAATGCAATAAAGTAAAGATTTCAGGTTACGTGGAGGGCTCATTAGTGGATATTAGCTCTCAGTTTACAATGGCATAAGCTTTTCCTGATAGTAACCCTCTACTCAGGTACAGAAAAAAGGAAAGTGACATGTTTTGGAATGAGGTAAGATGGTAATGCTGAAAATGCTAAATAACAAGGAGCCAAGGATATAGCTCAGTGGCCTAAGTGCCTGCTTGGCAAGTACAAGGACATGAGTTCTATTCCTGATACCTAAAATAATAATAATAATAATAATAATAATAATAATAATAATAAATATAGAAGGCCTCAGGTCTTCCAGAGGTTCATGGGAATAACTTTTAAGAAAATAAAATAAAATATTAAATAACAGCAAATTTTAGATTGTTATTAACAGAGATAAATGAAATGAAGAGCTATAGTCTCATAAGTGAGAACAGAGAAGTCAAAAAGGAACAAGAAGAAACAAGGCAGTTATAAGAGACAATGATAGAGTAGAGGAATCGTCATAGTGATGGGATAGTGAGCAGAGTGCGCAGGAGATTGTGATGTGGGAATGGAGCAGTCAGTCACAATCTCTGTCTCTGTCTCTGTTTCTGTCTCTGGCTCTCTCTCTCTGTCTCTCTCTATTTCATTCATTGTTGCGGCTTTGCAGTTATAAGATCCCAATCCCCCATTTTAAAACCACATCTTACCCTATTTTGTCATCTTTGCCCTTTCTTCCAGCTTCTTTACCCTTTACAATTGCTGCTAATGAAAAACACCAGCAATTTAGAGGGTTAAGACAGAGAAGGAAACATTACCACAAGCAGGTGACATGGAAACCTTATTTGTAGGAACCTAGAAGCTGGTGAGCTGATGTAACATTATTCATGTCTTAGAATTCCTTAGCTTCCAGCAAGTGCTTTAAATTGATAACATGGAGCTTACTGCCTGAATTTTAATAGGCTTATTCTTATGAGCTAAGTGAAAAAGAAAAAAAAAATCATCATTCACAGAACATTGCCAATAAAATCATCAGCATAACAGTAGTTGACAGGAACTACCATTACTGAGAATCTCATGCTAATTGCTTTCACTTTATGCGATTTATCTAGTTTAGCATAATAGTTTTAACAGATTCTATCTTTCCTGTTTTATGTTAAGTAAGTAAAAGGCAAAAAATACCTAAATTATTTATCCAGGTTACTCAACTACTGGTAAAACTAGCCTTTAAATGCAGTTCTATGAACTCCACAGCCTGCCTTCTCAAGGTTCCAGACTGTGAGTCACACATAAAATCGCATGCCTTCCACATTTTTACCTTTGTACATGTAATGTATGTTACACAGCATCAACAAACATAAGAAATTACATAGCTAGTTAATTTTTTTAATTATCCAGTATAATGTAGTAAGAAAAGCAAAAAGGAGTTGCAGCATTTTTAATCAGTATATTACTGTAATTTTCCTAGGAAAAGTCATGGTTAGACTGATAACTTTTATCCTTTATATTGAATAACTGCTTATATAAATTAATATGTTAAATATCAGTACTGTAACATGAGAAAAAGAAAGAAATTGAATATAATGAAGTTTGGACTGGAGATATGCAGTCCAAAAATACAATATATCACTAGAAAACCACTGAATAAACTTTAGCTTTTCAATTATGCCAAGTCATACATTTTCTTAAACACTTTTCATGTTTGTTTAATTTTTGAAATGTTCTCTTCCAACTATTGCTTTAGGGAAAATACCTAATAAGGGCGTTCAAATGAGATTCCTTACGATATTATAATTCATACTGCCTGTTTTACAAATTCAGCTATAAAAATTCAAGATATCACCATCGAATCTACAGTCCATACCTTCCCATCCCTACTGAGAAAGCAAACATTGATTTTCCAGGAAGAGACAGACAAGATTTCCCTTAGATGAAGCCACACCAGTAAAAGCCTATGGTCCCTATACCCTCAGACTCCCCCCCCCCAAAAAAAAAGTAATAAGAACTAAGGAGTAATAAAATCCAAAATGTGTAAATTTTGTTGTAAAAAAGAGAGGGAGGGAAAAAAAAAGAGCTCTAATGGATATAACAGCAAGTGTGTTTAGGGATGTTAAATAGCTGACTATATTAATGTTTTTGGATCATTGAACACAGCTGTTTGCAGTCTCTCTGTTTGAATGTCTACTTTGTATTCTTTGATATTGTGATTTGAGCAACTATTTCCAAGATGATAATATGTAATCTATTAACAGGTGATTTCTTACTGTTATGTTTTTTTTTTTTTTTTGTTTTTTTGTAGTTCTGTATTATGTGTAACCTTACACTGCTTTGTTTTGTTTTGTGTTTTTCTCTTTTTCCTCTTAAATAAAAA
This sequence comes from Cavia porcellus, assembly GCF_034190915.1. Taxonomy (NCBI): domain Eukaryota; kingdom Metazoa; phylum Chordata; class Mammalia; order Rodentia; family Caviidae; genus Cavia; species Cavia porcellus. The sequence goes on along the minus strand of NW_026947484.1, from coordinate 226,776,180 downwards.
AAAAAAAAAAAAAGCCTATGGTCCCTCCACCCAAAGGTAGATTTCAGGCAATAGCAGTAGCAGTACATTGGCTAATCTCCCTTACTTTAAAACTGCTTTTTGGACCAATTATTTCAAATGTAATGAAAACTACAAACTATAAAAATTATTACAGCAATGTTGGCACCTCAGGAATAACTAGAGGCCAGGGAAATATAGTTTGTTACATATCATGTCATGTAATTACTCATCTAAACACTATACACTGAGAATAACAAATCAAATTATGATTGTTATCACAAAACGTGCAGGGGAGGGGTAGCAAGACAACTGAATAAAATTAGCCACCAACAGGAATGCAACTTTCAAAATCATTGCTTGATAAGTAATTAGTTTTTAAATTAATCAATACTACAAATTATAAGTATGCATTTTAACATTCCAAATTCAAATGTTCCTGGCAAAACGTGAGACATAATCATAAAGAACTAGTTACAGACAATTTTTGTCCTATATTTATTTGGATATATGATGCTTGTAAAGATGTCTTTATAAAAGACTATGAAATTATTACACAAAGCCAGTTACAATATAACCTCTTCTCTTGAAATACTCTTTTCAATGTTATCCAATCTGCAAACATTGTCCAACAAATATTTCTTCTTATAACTGTTACTTATTTGTTTTTCCACAAGTCTGGAATTCAGAGTTCTCTTAACATCTTAGAAACTGCAATTTTGACCCCTTTACATTTTGCAATAAACCCAAATTTCTCCATGCCCTCCCAATATGCTCTCCTTTCTCAATATTTAATCTAACTGAAATTATTCTTATCAGTGAGAGATGAACTCAAGAATGTCAAGGGACAATAAATCTCTAGGGAGATAATGAAGGGACAAGAACTTCTTTCACCTGGTAAAGTTTATCAAAGGAAACGTGCTTCACATACAGGCTTAATAGTAAATAATTGACAATTTTTCATCTAAAATGGCACAAAAATCAGGTTAACCAGTTGTATCTCTTCAGTTCAACACTGCCAGAAGTGCTACCTAGTGCAATAAAGAAAGGAAAAAATAATAAATGGATTACTGATTGGAAACGAGGAAATGAAATTGTCCCTATTCATGCATATCATAATTACTTACGTAAAAATGTACCAAGATCTATCTATAACAGTCTCCTAGAACTACTAAATCAGTTTATCATGTTTGCATAAAGACAGATAATGTATAATACACTCACACACACACACACACACACACACAAACACACACACACACACATATATATATATATACATGTATATATCATACATGTATATATATGATATATACATATGATATATACATGTATTTGATATATATATATGTATATATATACATGTATTTGATATATTTATATACATCAAACAAAATGAAATATGGATATAATTCTAACAAAAAATGAACAGGTTATCACCAGAATTCTGTGGCAAAGAAGAAAAATGCACCCTAGACACATCAGAGAATTAAAATAAACTCCTCATTTCCTCTACTAGCTTGGATGCAGTAAACATTCCTTTAACTCCAAGGTCTGCAGTAAGGTCTGTCTTCTAGTTTCCTTTTATTCTCCAGGATTTCTGGATACGCTTTGCCCAACCTTTTTAGGAAACAGTCAAAAATTCCACTGCTAAGTATATCAATTAGGAGATGATGAAAGACTGAATCTCTAAGTTTTAAGTGCAGGCCATGGATCTGCCAACACAAGCTCTTCCAGTAGCATAAATTTAGGAGCAAGAGGTCCCCTACCACATCATTTTATATGACTATTACATAGAATATTCCAAAAAGTAGGTCATCTGTTATTTAAAAATGGTTATGGTAGAGGGCTAACTATGTATTAAGATCCAATCAATTTGCTGTAATTTAGCTTTAGTTGGTAGACATTAATTTATATTTTAGATAAAAGAGTTCATAATTTTCTGCACAAATAGATGCTGCTTATGCTAAAGTTTTCAAGCTTGGCAAAATACAGAGCCTTTGTTCCAAGATATTAACATTAGTAAACCACGTAAATTTGCCTTATGGTAGTAAGATAATGATTGAACAGGAATGCAGACTGGACTAGTTTCCCCCATAAGTCCTGTTCTCCTTCTCCTCTACCTCTGACACTTTTCACTGAAATTCACTCACAGGATTCCTTTATTTTATCCTTCCTTTTTATCCATTGCTTTTGACTCTAAGGAAGCGTAACCAGTAGATCCTTCACTTTTCCTAGAAGTGCAGATACAAATTGAAATTCATGTGGAAATACTGTGGTCATCAGGAGCAATAAAAGTAATGGTTATTTTTCAAAGGCCAGAAAATTTGGAGGAATTATGTTACTTTTCTTGCATCATGACCTCCTTCAATTTGCTCAGTTAAGGGGGAAAGACTGAAGAGAAGATGAACAGGGAAATCATTTGCTCATTTGTGTGAAGATATGATCTCTCAAATGCTGCATTTTAGTTGTGCCTTTTTAAAAGTGCTTCATTTATTCTGATAATTTGAAATTCAATCTTAAAGAAGTCACTGGTAGAGATTTTTAAATCACTGCCAGCAGCTTAGTGCAGATACATTGGCAGTAGGGTCAGACAGCCTGGATTCAAATCTCAGTTCTACCCAGGACTCTGTGTAACTTCAGCCTTAGATTCTCTTTCATAAAATGGGAATTCAAATACACTAAAGATCCTAAAATGATTTTCAGGGTGAAGCTATTTATATGTAAAGTATATACTAGAGCTTTTAATAAAGCACAGGTGAATCTATTGCTTACTTTAGAAAACAACTCTTTTATGGAGTCTGGTAGCAAACTGTGCTGAGAAAGGACAAACTGATTGAAAGCAGAATTTTTTGTGAAGTCTAGATGAGGATCACATAAGTATCCTGATTGTATAATCCTGGAACAACACAGATTGTATCTGAAGGAGAGGGAAAGTTAGGACTCCTGAGCAGTCTGCTGCCAGTGCTGTTCATTAAAGAGGTCACGGCTCTTTACTCATTTATCTAATAAGCTGTGCAGTTATTTGCGACTTTTATCTTCCTGATTGAAAGTCTTCTGGAGTAGAAAGAGGATGCTAATGAAGGATATAGAGTAGCAAAATCATGTTCAAATGGCTTTAATTCTTAATGTCCAGGCAGTGTGAAAGTATATTTAAAAGTAGATACTCAACATTTATTTTAGGTTGACTGATATCACCATTATTAAAATCAAACATACTAGATTTTTTACAAGTCACTCAAGCCAACATGGCCTGGGTCTTTCCTGTGGCCCATGTTCTAGTGAGTATTTCTTTTCACCTTAGAAGAGAGATGCCTTCATTCTTTCCTGGCCCTTTGCTCTTCAAATGTTTTCCCTACCCCATTATCTCGATATAGTGCCTGTTACCATGTGACAAGAACTGCACCAAGTGATGAGCTATTGATTCTCTTGGGGAAATGTAATGCATTCATGAAAATTGCAGTGTAATAAAGCAAGTAGCTTACGAAAAGGCAAACACAGACTAAGAGGCAGAAAGGAAAATAAGCCCAGCTGTGCCTGAGGAAGAGGGCAGGAATTTCACAGAATGCACAGCTGCTGAGATAGAACCAGATTCTGAGTCAACCCAAACAAAAATTAGGGTGACTCACCTATCTCTGATTTCTTCAGGAGCACTCAGGGTCTCCTCACAAACTTGGGCAGCAGGCTCTATCTTGAGGTATAAATATGATTCTATGCCTGTATTTGTGTCTTCTAAAAGGTATTTCTTGAGGAGATGTCATCTTCTTATGTTACAAACATATCATGTACTAGAGAGTAAATGGGCTTAAACATAATGTTAGAAATTCAGTTTGAAAGAAATACAGTAATATTCCAGGCCCTTCTTACTTACCCTTTATGTCTCGCTTGCCAGAATCGTTCTGGTTTAAACTGATTTTCCCAGTGTATTTATGAATGATGCTGTCCTTGCTCTAAACGTAGTTCAGATTTTAACAGTCAATTATATGGTTATCCTGCTTTTATTACCGTTTATTAATATTCCAATAATGAGTAGACTGAAAGCTGGAAAATAAGTGTTTGAATTGCAGGCCCTGCCATTTAGCTTGGGAAAATGACTTTACCTGAAATCATTACAATGACAGAAGTGAAAATGTGCTGTGTGTGAAAGATGATCTAGAAATGATTACTTACTCTGAGTAGCATCCTATACAATTTGAACCACAAAGGTTGACAGTAAAAAATATTTTTAAAAATATTGCAAAGAGACTTTTACAAATGCTTTCTTCTTAATATAAATGATTATACTCGATTGAACTTCTAATGCTTATGTTTCAGTGAAAGGTCAGCTGTCCACAAGAGGGTAAAAACACTGTAAGAGAAGATGAACAGGGAAATCATTTGCTCATTTGTGTGAAGATATGATCTCTCAAATGCTGCATTTTAGTTGTGCCTTTTTAAAAGTGTTTCATTTATTCCTGTTATTAGACCAACAGGAACCAAAATTAATTCTTAGTGTCACTGTGAATAAATGTGTGAAATATTTCAATTTTTTCTTTTCTAAAATATTGCAAATGAACTTTTTTTTTTAAACAAAGGCACGGAGACTCTTCCTGTTAAGTGAGAAAGTTGTGAAGATTCAGTTTGAGAATGGGGTAGAAACATTTACACAGGCTTACTGTGTTTTTTTCTCTTATTGGGTCATGAAGTCTCTTTCTCTGGAGAGTGACTAAAATTTTTATACTGTTTCTGGCTAATTATTTTAAAATAACTATTCAGAAAGTCCATACAGTCTGTATTAGTTTTGTAGGACTTATAAAACAGACATTTTATCTCCTGATTTTTGAGGTCAGAGTCAAAAATAAGGGTGTCAAGATTGTACCGGTGTCAAGCTTAGCCCACAAGCCCACCTTGCCATTTTCACTTTCCATGGTCTAGAGGTTGTTCTGTGTGCTACCATTTGGATATGGCTATGTCTCAAAAATTCACTGTCTTAGTTACTTTTTTCATTGTTAAGACAAAATACTCGACATGTAAGTTAAATGGGAAAAGGTTTATTTGGTTTTCAGTTTGTGAAGGTTCATACATAATCAGCTGATGCAACATGGCAGAGGGGCAACAGTTCCTGATGTTGAAAGACAGCAAAAGCAACAAGACATCCCCTTATAATTCCACAGGGCTTTAGAGGTACATCTAGACACAAGCCATAACACAGGGCTAGTAAAGAATCTCTTAATATGAAAGTACTGAAGATTGTATGAAATCCATGTGAGGAAGTCATTCAAGGGACTGGCAATGGTGAGACAGGAAGATAGGAGATGGTTAAAACTGACTGTGAAAGAAAGGTGTGACAAGACCCTAGAATACATGCACAGAACCATTCCAAAAGCTCTGTTGGTAGACCTCTCAGGAGAACTCAAGCAGGTTTTCTAGGTGATGGCCTGGACCCAATGTCAGCCAGAGGAGTGGTCGGTACAAAAAGGCAGTCCACATTGAATTTTTGCCACTATGTCCCCTCTTACATAGTGGCACAAACTCTATACTTTTTTTTTTTTTCTATATTTATCTGGCGCAGACTCACTCTGTGAAGCTTGGTTTTTGTTGCTTGTCTGTTTTTTTGTTTTTTTTATTCTTATCTTTAGTGTAATTTTGCTACCATCTGTGCTTGTCTTTGCTCAGGACAAAAAGAACAAAGAAACCACCACCAAGATGAGATCCCAGCACTCCAAATTCAGTAACATAACTTGGGTTAGTCAGTCCAGAGAACATGTATATTCCTTTGGGTACATTTGTTGCTATTATTGTTTGTTGGTTGTTTGTTTCATTTTCTCCCTAGCATTGGCTTGGAAACCCAGGAGCTTCTGATGAAGCTAAAAAGTGTTTCCTGTATTTTCCAGGAAAAGAATGCATAGTCTCTGCATTTTCCTTCTTTTAGGATGCCCAGAGGCCCACTTCAGATTTATCTCTTTTCTTCTACTTCCCATTTTTGACCACTCATCATTGATATATTGTCAGTAAACAACATCCAGAGAGCCTGTTTTTAATCCAGGTGCAGAACAGACCATGTAAACACCATGAGTGCAACCAAGACTTTAGTTGTAGCTTTTTGTTTATATTTCTCTTCTCTGTGATACTTTTCTAAACTTTGTCATTCTTTTGGGAAAAATATAGCCATTGATAACTTGACAGACTACCTCAGGAGCCACCTACCCCATTTTATTACTTTTTGCCCTCAAAGTTTCATCTACACTACTTCTCTGAATGGATTTTTCTTTACAAGAGTGCTATTTTTTGTGAGCGCCATCATCTTGTCTCATCACATGACTGGCTGCCATCTTGTCACATGGCTACAACCTGTTTTGAATCATCCATGTGAGTTCTACCATCTTTGTTCTCAAATGACCTCATGGTCTTCTGAAGTAGGCACACTTGTAGAGAGGACTTCAGTCTCCAATTACAAGGAACATGTGAGCTTACTCCATTTCTTTTTAATTAGGTTAGATCCCTGCCTTATTTCTTCAAACAAAACACAGCTAATTTGGTAACATATAGCTGACAGCTTGAGCAGAATAAATAACAGACAATACAGCTTAACTCGTGACTGTGAGTCAAAGGAAGAGTGAATTTCTTCTTAGGACTTTGTAAAGGTAGAGTGTCTTAAAAAAATAAGCTTCTATCCCTACTGCCTTCAAGAAATTACCAAAGTATTTACTCTAGGATAAATGTAAAAGATACAGTTTCTCAAGCAGCTCCACTCTGCTTAAGCAGAGAGCCATCGAGTAGCTCAACATGGGTAAAGGAGTCCCATTTGGGAGCAATTCCTACCTGAACTCATAGAAGTTTTGCTAAGTAGCACAATAAAGTGGTCCAAAACCCCTTTTCAAGCAGACTTGGTAGGCCCCAACATGGAGAAAATAGTCCCTTAGAATGGTTGTTTTCTATCCTTTTATGAAAGATGCAAGCAACTTCCTACCTTCAAACAGGGGCATCTGTGTGGTGAATACTTGAATTTCACAAGGAACGATGTTTTGTGGCCTGAAACTGGGTCTTCTTCTGCATGAAGACCTAGCTGAATTTCTCCGTGGACCCCAAGACCAGCCATGGAAAATCTCATGAACCATGCCCCACAGATTTCACTGACTTTGTCATTTGATCGATTGTGAAAGTTTGACCATGCCAATTGAAGAAGGAATAGCTTATCTACAATTTCAATATGAAATAGGAAGTTGTGGGAAGCCGCCTATGATGGCGCCCATTTCCTGCTTCCGGGTTCTTCCCGGCCTGAACAAGCCGGCCAAATTGTCATGTCTGCCCAGTTACCCGTGACGCTAGCCTATCAGCTTGTTAGGCGCGCTTCTCTGTGACTGGATACTGCTTCCCCTTATAAGAGGTTGTTCCTGCCCCCAACGGCGGAAGAGGAAGCAACACTGAGGGTGGCGGACCTTGTCAGGTCCGGTTCGCTGTACGTAATAAAGTTTGAGAGCTGATCCTGCTCGAGTTTGGTCTCCTGTCTCCCGCGGCTCCGGTCATCTGGTGGCCCGTACGGGGAAAAGGTAAAAGACTCAGCGACGTGCCTCTTCGGCCGGGAGGTGCGATTGCTGTCGCCTGTGGTACGACGGAGGACCTGGCCCAATAACAACGGAAGGCCGCAAGCACCTCTTCTCTTCACCCTGATCAGCTACGTGAGATACAGCGGTTCCCAGGACAGGTGAGTACTGGGTCACCTGGGTTGGGTGGACGCACCTAACAGATTTTGAGCGCCACACGAGTGGACGCCGGTTTTTTTTTTCTTTTCTTTTCCCTTTGCATCTGTTTTGCTTTCGCTTCCCTAATACAGCCCGACAGGCTTTTGATAGAGCTCGATCGGAATGCTCAGAGGAGCCCGGAGCCACTGCCGATTGTGGGTCTCCGGAGGACCCTCAGGGCTCTAATTCTGATTCTGATTCGGAAGGTTCAGAAGAGGAGGTTGTCTTCGCTAAACAGGACCCTCCTGCACAGCTTAAAGAGGAATTCAGGGCTCGGGAAGATAAAAAGGGGAACCAAACACCCACGATCACCCCCTTCAGGGCGCCAGGCCCCACTAAGCCCTTCCGCCCTTTGGCAAGTTCGCGAATTCAGGGCTCGGGAAGATAGCACCGCCGTGGCCAGAAGAGGAGTTGCTCCCTGGGCTGCCACCACAACCTATGGCACCGCCCTGGTTAGAGGGAGAGCTACTTCCTGGGTTGCCTTCTGCGCCCCCATCTGGGGAGGGAGGAGGACGTTCCTTCCACCAGAGGGTATGGTCGCGGCTTCCCTTTGAGTGTCCCGGTCTCCATGCATTCCCGGTACAAGTAGGAGGCAGGGGAGGAGGAGGATATTATGAGCCCTTAGAAATTAAACAACTTAAAACTATCAAGGACGCAGTTTCAGCTTTTGGGCCCAATGCGCCATTTACCATGGCGCTTTTAGAGGCATTGGCAGGTCTGCTTTTAACTCCTGGAGATTGGACCCAGCTGGCACGCGCCTGCCTCTCCCCCGGACAATATTTAGATTGGAAGTCCTGGAATGAGGAATTCTGTGTAGAGCAGGCGGCAGCCAACAGGGAAAATAACCAGAGAGAGTGGAACAGGGATATGCTATTAGGGCGAGGAGCCTTTGAGGAAGATCAAACTCAATACCCTCGCCAGGTTTATGAACAAATTAGCCGCTGTGGCCTCCAGGCCTGGAGACGGCTGGCTGGAAAGGGAGAACATACGGGTCACCTTACAAAAATTATACAAGGGCAGGGAGAGCCATTTTCAGACTTTGTGGCCCGCATGCTTGAGGCCGCTAACAGGATTTTTCCAGATGCTGAGGCGGCTCACCCTCTCATAAAACAATTGAAGGAGTGCCGTGATGTCCTAAGAACTAACAAAAATAGGTCTTTAGAAGAGTGGACACACCTGTGCCGTGAATTGGGTGGCCACGGCCTAACGCCCAAAGGAAGAATATCATTGGCACTCTTTACCATAAATTTTTTAAATCTTTATCACAATAATCATTCCCCTGCCATGGAGCACAATAACCCGTCCCCGGCCGACAAAGGGCTGGTGAGATGGAAAGATGTCCTTACAGGACAATGGATGGGCCCGGATCCAGTGGTTAGCTGGACCCGAGGTGCGGTTTGTGTCTTCCCACAGGAACCAGGTCGCGAACCGCTGTGGGTCCCGGAAAGATTGACGCGAGCAGGAAACTCCCCACCAGTTCCTGATAAAGCACAGGAGGATAAGCCCGCGGACACAAGTCAACTCGACCCTTCTGGGACCGACGCTCAGCGCCCGAGACCATCTACAAACTAAAATGTCTGGTTTGGAGTTTTTTCTATTCTGTGGGTTCCTATTAATCACCCCTGTGATATGCTCAGATTCCACAGAACCACCACAATATCTTTGGGGTCCTTGGCACCACCCGCCCACATTGGCACCTTTTTCGGCGGCCTCGCCCGCCTCACCCAGGGTTTACACCATCAATCAAACAGTCCTTGATTATGCTAATTGCCATGGCTATCCTAGTAGGGCTTGTGGTTATTAAATGCTTGTTAGATCGCCTCATACAAACTCAGCAGCAGGTTAAGATCACAGCTATGGCAGCCATGCAAATGGCAGCAGGTGGCCCATCAGGCCAGCAGGCCGCCGCATATCTCCTTCACATTGCAGAACATCAGCTATAAGAGCTGAGTGGGCAAGCCAATGACGGGTAAGACGGGAAAAGCCCTCCCGGTCAACCTAAGACAGGCTCCATTCAGATATACATGGCCTATAAGGCCAGGGGTCCCTCCCGGAGTCAAATTATTGGCATTGAGATGCGAGACCAAGGGTACTGCAGTGCCATCCGCCTCAAAGGTTGGGGGGAAGGCAGGAATGAATGTCTATATGCATCCAGGTTCGGTTCACAAAAGCCTGGCCCTGCGAAAAAATGAACCACTCACCTTGAGCATGGTCCTGGCGCAAGGATATGCACAAAACAGGGTGATGCACAGCAGGGTATAGACCTCTACATTCTCTCATGCCTCGGCCTACAAGGTAGGCCCACTCCTAGGTGTCTAACAGCAACAAGGTCATAGACACCTTGGAGGGACCTACAGACCATCCTATTTTAATAAATAAAAAAGGGGGAGATGTGGGAAGCCGCCTATGAATGGCGCCCATTTCCTGCTTCCAGGTTCTTCCCGGCCTGAACAAGCCCGCCAAATTGTCATGTCTGCCCAGTTACCCGTGACGCTAGCCTATCAGCTTGTTAGGCGCGCTTCTCTGTGATTGGATACTGCTTCCCCTTATAAGAGGTTGTTCCTGCCCCCAACGGCGGAAGAGGAAGCAACACTGAGGGTGGCGGACCTTGCCAGGTCCGGTTCGCTGTACGTAATAAAGTTTGAGAGCTGATCCTGCTCGAGTTTGGTCTCCTGTCTCCCGCGGCTCCGGTCAGGAAGTGGTAAAAGTTGGATAACAGTTTAAAGTATGAGGCTATTTTTAAGTAGAAAAGTTTTGCTTAAAATGTATAAGATAGAATGAAATCCTTGTGTTCACTTTTTGTGTATATGACTCTATCTCAGGAAAAGTTCAAAAGCTATGGTGGTTAACCTTAAGAGAGAGATAGTTTTAATGGCCCTGTCCTTAGATCCCTACATATGTACTGGTAGGCTATGGGTCTTTTTCTTCTATTTCATGTAGAAATTTTGATGGAATGTCAGATACCTATGACATGGGTAAAGGAGTCCCATTTGGGAGCAATTCCTACCTGAACTCAGAAGTTTTGCTTCTGGACATGGATTTTTCTGTGTTACACAGTCAAAGTCTGGAAGAAGGTGAAAAGAGAAAAGCTAGAATGATAGGCATTGCAATTAGTCAGACTTCAAAAGTCACCCAATTCTCTAAGGAAAAATAATGGATGATTGAAGACAAGAAAACTGGACACTGGGCACAGAAATGCACTGCTTGGGCTATGCCCCAAGCATGAGGCAGGCAATGTTCCTGATTCACAGCACTGGCAGACTGACTGCCACTGGGGTAGGTCAGACAAAACACTTGTTTCCTGCTCTAAAGAGATTCAAAGAAATCTATGTTTTCCATGTTCATGGGTATTATCATCTCCGATGGGGAACTCTGGGTAATGTGGAAAGTCAATGGGTGAGCTAATTCAATGACTTTATTGAGTTTTGATTTATTTCTCTAGAAAATCCTCTTCTAGATCTACAGCTGTAGTTGGAGTCTAAAGCTTTACCCCTCCTCTGACATTTCACTTTGAAAGCCAAATGTTTCATTATGAGGTTCTAATTGTTCCACAGTGTCCTTTTTCCTTGCTAAGAAGTGATTTGCTAGAAAATTGAAAGAACTTTTCAAACTCTAGGAAAGGCCAAAATGGCTTTACCTGGTGGACTACACCGGGTATTGCTGATCTGATGAGCCAAGATATGGATAATGTGGCATGGTATAGTAAGGTACTCAGTTTAAGAAAAGCCTTCAAAAAAAAAAAAAAAAGAAGAAGAAGAAGAAGAAGAAGAAGAAGAAGAAGAAGAAGAAGAAGAAGAAGAAGAAGAAGAAGAATTGCTTTGAGTGTCTTGACCCAAAGCTAGGACCTAAACAATACCCAGTGGAATAATTCTCAAAAAAATATGGATGAGGTAGCTCAGAATGGTCACACTGCCTGAGAGCAGTAGCTACAGATACACTAACAGGAAACTGCAATATTAACTTTATTGGAAATCTTTGACTCTCCATCTGGTCTGAATATTCTGGTAACAAACGCTTACTTGCAGTTACCAGGGAAATGGCTTGCTGTTTATAAGGCCATGTCATTAGACATCCCTGAGATTATTATAAAAACTTGCACCACTCTTAAATCTGCCTCTTCAATGCTAATAGATTCAGAAGTTAGCCACTTCTGTGAACAATGATTTTCCAGACCTATGCAGCCAGACAGGGCATCAGTGACCTGCCCCTTCAAGATGCTTAAGGGTTGTGAGTCACTGGTAGAAGAAGCTGTATCCAAGGAGGACATCAAAAGGCAGGATATGCAACTGTCAGTCTACAATAGATTACTGAGAACAATTTACTTGGGTCCTCTGCTTACAAAGTGGAACTCATAGTTCTAATTTGGATATTCATATTAAGAAAAGAGAAAAAAGCTATATATCTGTAGAGATTTCAAGTAAGTGTTTGTGATATTACATGCACATACAAAAATCTGGAAAGAAGGAGCTTCTTGACTAATCAACCAACATTTATAAAACCCAAGCAGGAAATTTCACAACTACCAGTCATTCTCTATTCCTAAGCACGCTGTAGTCATGCATTGTAAGGTATTCCAAAGAGACATGCCTCAAGTCTTGTTGGAAAAGCAAAGGGCTGATAGTGAGGCATTAAAGACAGCCTCCATAGCCCCCCAAGACTCTAGCCTTATTCAAAGTTATTGAGAAACCATTCTTGTCCTTCCTCAAGATCAAGATATAAAAAATATTACATGGGAAATGGTCACTAGAATTTTCACAGGAATAAGAAGTAGCCTATTCCTGAGATCTTCTGCAAGACCTGAGGATAATCTTCAGAAAGCAAGACTCCTATATTGCTCCAGTTGTACATAAATAGAGACACTAATGACCCTAATTCACCACAGTTTAAATGGGCATCTGTGTTGAGGCCTCTGCTCTTAACTTAGTCAGTGTAGGTAATTTTGCTAAGAACGTGGTGCTCAGGCTCTTAATAATTTATCTAATCTCCTCCTTTGCCCTACTTTGTCCTCCACAAGACACACGGAAATTTGATCTCCTCAGATTTGTGTTCTACACCCAACAGAATAGTAAAGTTCATCTCTCCCATCAAATACACAGTTCAATTGTTGCTAACTCTTTTCTCATTGCCTTCATAGCACCCTAAAATCTAGTAATATTAGCACTACACAAATGGCATACTTAGGAAGAGGCTCCAGACAGGAATCCTCTTTGACACAGGGTAGGAACTCTATTTCAAACTTCTGGTTTAGGTGATTTTGTGTCTTGCTTTTCTGCTCTGCATTTCATTTATTCATATTGTAGAATACCTGGTGATACGCAGTTACACCATCACTTGCCTAAAACTGAGTTTGTTTTTTTTTTTTTTTCTGAACAGTAGTATCTAGTAACTTGCTTTAATGATAAGTGAGGAAAGTGTTTATTTCCCCATTACATTCTTGTATTTGAAGGAGTAAGCAAACAATAATTAGGAATAAAGCATGTAGAATTTAACTTTCAATTTTCAGAACAAAGAAAGAGAAGGCAAGTATGTTCAAGATAAATTTTAATGTTGATATGAAGCAAATCATAATGAATAGTATAAATAGTAAATGAGTAACTACATGATTTGCTAAACATTATTAAAACTCTATTACATTTCTTCAAATTTCATTCATAGTCATGAGATAATTGTGTTTTATCATTTAAGGAACACAACTAAATAAGCTACATTTAAAGGTCACTGTTGTTTTTGTGTTAATATACACCTCTGATATGGTAGCATATTTCTCTAGAAGTAAAATTGAATATAACTATGATGCCAGATATTAAAGAAATATTGAGCTTGGTAATTTTATTTGTAAGTGAAATTTCATACATTTAAAAATATTTAATATTATTTTGCATTTATTTCTCCAATTTTTTAATGACAAGATTTGCTCTCTCAAATGCACAAGTATTATGCTATTGACATTTTACAAAGCTAATTTATTTATTTATGAGAGACATAAACGTCTGTTGCACGGTGGGTGGAATCACATTATATTTTGGAAAAATAGAATCCAATCTCACTTAAAATTGTGAATCAAATAAGAATGCCAATATAATCCCTTATTTTTCTCTTTTTGAGACAGGGTTTCACAATACTCACTGATTACATTAATATAGCTACATGTTTACACTTAAAGAACAGCAAGAACAAATTATTCTAGTACTTAGTACATAGCCCATTTTTCCTTGAGCTATAAGTTAAACTCCAAGACATGCTTCTTTCAGGAACTTTAGCCTAGTTAATAAGCAGAGGAAAAAACAAATAGTCACTGGAAAAACTGCCAAGCCTTACAATAAATGTGTGTGAAGGTAGACAGATACCTGTAGTTCAGTGGATGCCAAAACTCTTAGGAAGCCCTTTGATACCATTATCCTTGTGTCTTGCTCCATTTCACACCTCTTCCTGTCCACACAGAGTGAGTCCCCATTGCTACAGAACAATGCTATCCTTTTTGACCCAGTTCAGAACAGTTCTGATTGGTCATAACAGTCAATTGCTGATCTACCTGCAGAATTGGCCAAGGCCTTGTTATGACTGCATCACAGCTCAGCTTCCATCTGGACAAACCCCACTTCCATTTTGTCCTCCCATTTATAATAGTATTAATTGCAAGAACCTATCCCAAGTAAATATCTTACATACAAATCTGACAAAGGAAGGCTTTCTACATATTTTATAATTTAAGATAAATCTCTCACTATCAATCAGATTTTATTCAATAAAGAAAGAAAAAAGTATACACCCTATCCAGTAGGAACAATGCAACAAATATCAGAGATCTGAAAGTATGTGCCTACCAAGGTAAATAATACAATTTTATTAGGATACTAAAGGTGCACATCACAATTCCACAGGGAACAGAGACAGATTATGAATTGTTCTAATTGTCAAACTGCCAAAATTAGATTTTATTCCATCAGTAACAGGCCAGTCATTCATAGATCATACAAACAGGGTCATATTAAGAAAACCAAAAGGTCTGGAAGATAGATTAGGAGATAACTGAGAAACAAACATGGAAAATGGATTGAAGAAAGCAACATTTTGGGGAAAAACAATTTTAATGGTTAAACTGATGCAGTGAATAGAGAAGGATTATTGGCAATGTCACAGAGATAGGTAAAGCATTGTCAGATAACTGAATGTCAGGAATACAGATGGAGGAGAATGTTATGACTTAGATATACCATGTGTTCAGAGATGAAGCTTTTGGAAGGTGATAACATTATGATGTATCTGAATTACTCTCTTGTACTGAGATAAAAGATTCAACAGTTGCAAGTTAAAAGTGGAAATGTTTAAATTGGCTCACAGTTTCTCAAGTTTTAAGTCCATAGCTAGCTGGCTCCAAGGCATAATGACATGGTAGAGGCAGGGCGGAGAGGCAGGGCAGAGATGCATGGAAAAGCAGACTACAGCTCCTGAACTGATGTTGAGAATGGAGAGAAAGAGTGTGAACACATCCAAGTGAGAGAGAGAGTGAGAGCAAAAGAGAGAGAAGAGAGGAAAAAGGTGGAAAGAAATAAAACCAGCCTGTGCCCATACAGATGACCTTCCTGCAACTAGGCTTCACCTTCCATGTCACATTTAGTTAGGAACACAGTTAGTTATAAACACATTTAGTTATGAGTGGGGTGATGTGTCACATAGCCATGATCCAATCAACTCCCAAAGGCCCACCTATGAGCACATGAGGTTTTCAGAGACATTTGAATATAAATTATGACATAACTATAAATTAAGACATAGTGACATTGCTAATCAA
The DNA here is from genome assembly GCF_034190915.1 of Cavia porcellus. Lineage (NCBI taxonomy): Eukaryota > Metazoa > Chordata > Mammalia > Rodentia > Caviidae > Cavia > Cavia porcellus. Next base: position 226,760,670 of record NW_026947484.1, on the reverse strand, counting down.
TGGGTTAATTCACTGAGAATTGAAAGCTGAGTGTGCTATTAGGAGGTGGGGTCTGGTTAGAAGAGACAGATACTGAGAGCCTAATCTGGGAAGTTATATATCCTTCCCAAGATTCTGCACAATGTGCTTCCTGATCCCAAGGATACTATCTACTTTCCTCTAGGAACTCCTCCATTATGTCACTTCTGCCATAGAGCTGCCAATCATATAATTAAACAACTGAAATGGCTAGCCAGACTAATCCTCTATTCATTTAAATTTTGGGTGTTAGGCATTTTGTCTCACCAATGAAAAAGGGTCTATGAGGTTTGTGGGGATCAAACAAGTGAGATCACTACTGATTGTACCTGACCATGTGATTTAAAGTGTTTGCAACTTGTTTTCAAGAGGAGTTTGAAAAGTCCGGAGGTGCCAGTTATGGAGCCATAAAGTACTGTGCACAAGGATTGATGGACAATAGTTGCCAGACTGTTTAGAAAATGAGAATGATTATAGACAGGCAAACAGTAAAAACTAGTCTTTGGATGTTTTAGTTAGGAACAAGGGTTTCATTTGTGGTTTGGTATCGTGCATGTTATACTCTGGTAAAATAATTGCCGATATTTTGCCTGTGAAACTTCATGGAACAATGAGAATAAGGGCCTGAGACTAATCAATGTGGCAGAAGAAATTTCAAATCACCCCAGAGTTCAAGCTTTGGCATAGGTACTACTGGTTCTCTTAACCAGATCCACAGTGAAACTCAGAAGAAAAAACAGGACCAAAAGGCATATGAACAGTTTCCTGTTTTGTGAGAAAAAACACACCTATAAGGTTAATCAAGGAAAATTGGTTGTTGAAAAAAAAATAGCATTATAAAGAAACCTGTAGGAATCTATATCTTTCTTTTTCCCCCTTTCTTTCTTTTGTACGCTTCTCCTCCACCATAATGTCTGTCCCTGCTGCTTCTTGAGGTACTTACAAAACCAATTATATCAGAAACTGCAGAGTTGCTGCATGTAAAAAGAAATCTCCAGCACAGTGAAAAGAAAACCCACAAACTCGGAAAAAATCTTAGTGAACTGTCCCTCAAAGGACTTCTGTCTAAAACATATAAAGAATTATAAAAAAAATCAGACCCACAAAATTCAAAGATCCAATCCAAAAATGGGCATCTGAGATGAATACATACTTCTCATATGAAGAAATATAAATCGTAAATAAATACATGAAAAAATGTTCAGCATCATTAGTCATTAGAAAAATGCAAATTAAAACCACACTGAGATTCCCTCTCACTCCTGAAAGAATGGCCAGGGTCAAGAAAACCACCAAAAACATGCTAGAGAGGCTGTGGGGAAAAAGAAACTCTTCTGCACTGTTAGTGGGAGTGTAAATTGGTGCTACCATTGTTGATGTCAGTCTGGAGATTTCTCAAAAAGCTGGGATTGGAAGTCCCATTTGTTTCAGCTATTCCACTTCTAGGCACATTCCCAGAAGAACAGAAAACATCATACCACAGTGATATATGTGCACCCATGTTTATAGCAGCAGAATTTGTAATAGCCAGATCTTGGAAACAGCCTAACTGTCCAGCAAGTTAGGAATGGATAAAAAAGTTGTGGTATTTTTATACAATGGAGTACTACTGAGCTATAAAGAAGAATCACATTGAGATAGTTATAAATAAGTGGGCACAGCTTGAGACCATACTCATAAGTGAAATAAATCAAACTCACATGTATAAATACTGAATAGTTTCCCTAGTGCAAGAAATGAAAAGAATACATAAAAATATGTGGTAATCATGATTCCCCATTATATTGATTTGAAGCCTTATAATGTTTTCATTCATTAATTGGAATGGTTTTATTCTGGGTTGTTTGATTTTATTGTCTGTGATAGTATGAACAGCTATTTTGAAGAAAACAAGACATTGTAATAGATAGTGCTGATTTAATATCATCTTGTTTTGAAGTCCCAGCAAGCTGTTGTTTTTCTGTCTCCACTGGTTTTATCATGCTGTATCTTATTGGATTTTATTTATAAGATACTATAAACAAAATTTTTATAGACAGAGAGGTAGTATAGAAACCATTGTTCCTTTTCTGGTAGCTGGTTCAAAATATCCTGTAATACTTTCATTCTCTTGAATGGTTTCACACTGTCTTGATATGTTTGATGCTATAGTATATGAAGTTATACTCAAATATTTCAAGGAAAGAGACACTATGTTAACTACTCTTATGTCAGGTTATCTTGTGTTGAAACATTATGTTGCTTAAATTGTGCTGTTCTGACCTGTGTTGCTTTGTTGTTAAGTCCTCTTTTACCTTAATCTCCCCTTTTTTTCCTTTTTTAAAAAAATAATTTTTAATTTTTTTAATTAAGGTAAAATAAATTTTAAAATAGTGGGATATATTATAGTAACTTTTTTGCTTTACTATTAACCTGATTTGAACCCATGTATTGCTTTCACCTTCTTGTTTTGACTGACTTTTACTCTATTCTGTTTTGTTTGATAGTATCAAGTTTGAAGGTATATACTCTGAAGGCAATAAGATTCACTATGATGCCCATTATGGTTTGACTATTATCTTCTTTTGAAATCCTGTAAAGTCTCCAATGTTTATGTTTTATTAGTTTTGTTCTGTATTGTTTTGTTCAATTCTATTACACCTGATGATATAGTCAACTCTTTTTAAGATAACAAGAGGCATTATGGTAACCATTGTTGATCACCAGGCATTCTATTTTTACATCATGTACTATGTCCAATCTTTTGATTTGACTGACTCTGTTTTGTTTTATCACTTTTGCTTTTATTCTCTTCAAAAAAAGTAATAAGAACTGTGGGAGTAATAAAATCCAAAATGTGTAAATGTTATTGTAAAAAAGAGATTAAAAGAAAGTGCTCTAAAGGATATAAATGCATGTATATTTAAGTGTGTAAGATAGAAAACCATATTACTAAGTTTTTGTTGGATCATTGGACAGAACTGTTTGCAATCTCATTGTTTGAATGCCCTTTTTGCATGCTTTAATTTTGTAATTTGAACAACTGTTTCTAAGGTTACAATATGTAATCTATTAACTAGTGATTTCTTACTGTTTATTTTTTTTAAATTCTCTATTCTTGAACCCTTTTACAGTTTGGGATTTTTTTTTCTTTAAATAAAAAAAAATTAAAAAAAGAGAAACTGCAGATTGGAAGAAAAAAATTGGTGGCTTGCTAGTGGGCTGGATTCAGTCTCTGTGGAGAAATCAGATCAAATGCTAGAATATGACAACATGGAGAGGGACAGATGAATGGATAACAATTCTTACTAAACAAGGCAGTAACTGAAGGGAAAAATAAAACTAGGTAGAGGAAGGAAAAGCTCAGGTGGAGAGCTAAAGCCTGACGCCCTCACTGAGACCTGTTCCATGCTGTACTAGGTGCAACTGGAGGATCCAAGATTGCACTGAGACTGTGGCTGCTGATAATGGGAGTTGACAAATCCTGGGCCCTTAAAGGGAGGATGTGGCACAGTGAGCAGAGGATCCAAGGGTAAGAGCTCTATTAGCTCTCAGCAACTGCTGGAAATTGCATCTGGGGCCCCATGAGCAGCCAGAGCCACCTGGCCACATCAGAGGAGAAGGCAAGAAGCTCCTGGACTCCAAAGCTGGATACCATGCAGTTTTCTGACCAAACTGCACTGTGCTGAGAACACAGTGAAGACATGTGGCTCAGTGTGCCAGGGACCCAAGAGAAAGACCTGCATTGATTCCCATGAGTGCTAAGGACTGGGTCCCATGGCTGCTGTCGCTGGTGGAGGACATCTTGGAATTGGGCAGAGCCCAGTGCCGTGACCGCATCAGTGACAGAGAGGACTGGTGAGGGCGTCTTGGAGTTGGGCAGAGCTTGGCACCGCAGTGATGTTAGATAGTCGCCCTTGGTGCAGAGAGGTCTGGTGGAGGACAGCTTGGAGGTGGGAAAAGCCCAGTGCCTCCACCGGGGGAACACATCAGACTGATGTTACCACATCAATCAGTTGCCCCTGGTGTGGAGAGAACTGTCAGGGTCTGCTGGGGCTGAGCTACACCTCTAGTTGGGACCCAATAAGCAGATACAAAATTGGTGCAACTCTATGACATCCACAAGGTACAGCCTACCATGCAGATTGACTGGCACAGAGCCTTGAGGCTAGCCTGCACCATCCCTGCATCCCTGTGTGTACCTCAGATAACAGCAAATTGGGGAGAGCAGTAAAACTCCAGTCAGCATGCTTTGGAAAGACCCTAAGCAATATAGAGAGGGCCAGAGACCCCTAGGACAATCCAGTCTGAAAGAAACCAGAAACATGATAAGAGAAATATATAAAAGAAATCTCCAGCTACCAAGCCTGGGAAAATAAACCCAGGAGAAGCAAATACAGAAGAGAACCAGAGCAGCAACCATCCAATACTAGACACAGCATCAGTGGATATCATGACCTCATAAATGAATTTAAACCTGTAATTCTCATCCAAGTGAGGCAAGACATAAAAAGATTAATGAAAGTAATGGTAAGCCTCTCCCAAGAGAACACAGATGGAAGAACATAGGAAATCAGAAAAGAAAGAGAAACCTCTGATGAAGAACTTAAACATAACCTAGTGTACATGAAACAGATCCAAAGAGATTACCAGGAAACTAAAAACTCCATTGAAAACTGGCAAAATGCCTTGACAGAAACTAAAGTTAGCCTTTTGAAACTTGAAGAGAGATTTATGATACATGATTGCAAAGGAAAAGACTTCTTAAAAATAATGAGGAAGCAGAAAGAAAAAATTCAAAGTCTAGAAGAGGACAAAAGGATACAAATCTTAAGAATAAACCATGTGAGTGAGAAAGCAGGAGTAGCCAAAAATGAACTACAAAGAATATTCACAGATATATTAAAGGAAAACTTCCAAAGCATAGTAAAAAAAATGATATCCAGATAAATGAGGCATACAGAACTCCAGCCACTTACAACCAAAACAGATCTACACCCAGACATATAAAAATCAAGATTCCAGAAATCCACCAAAAAAACAGAATACTAAAAGCAGCGAAGGAAAAGAAGCAGATTACCTACAATGGAAAAATTATCAAAATAACAACAGACTCATCAACACAAACTCTCAAATTGAGAAAAGCCTGCAGAAAAATAGTCCAAGCCCCAAAAGAAAGTAATTTGCAGCCAATACTGATGTACCCAAAAAACTCTCTCCCAAAATTAATGGAGAAATAAGATGTTTCCAAGACAAAGAGGAACAATGGGAGTTCATGGCCACCAACCCAACCCTACAAAGAATGCTGAAGGTCATTCCAGAGAGAGAGAAGAAGGGATACCAGGATTCCAGCAACAGTGGCAGAGAGGCCTCAATGAATGGGCAGGCAGTGGAATAAGGGAGTAAGGTGAACAAATTATAGCAGTAAAGTGGAGTATCAGACTTGAGGCAGAGACAGTAAGCAATAATCTTTAATAAAGATAGACTTGATTCACTAAAATAAAAAAAAAAAACCATGCAGAATAGATTATGAGGCAGGGTCCATCAAGATGCTCTGAATGGGAAACACACTCAACAAGAAGGAGGGTTAATAAACTGAAAGTCAAAGATGAGAAAGCAAAGCCATATGTGACAGGAAACCAGAGAGAAATAGGTACAACTCCTCCAGCGTCTGCAGATAGTTTGGAAAGCTATGACACTTTTGGGCAATATATAAATACACAGCTGGAAGAAAGGAAAACCCTATGACTTTGGTGAGTAAAGGAGTATAGCTCAAGACCAAGCTCAGGGGTTAAAAATGTTCAGCTACACTCCAATAAACAATGGGCTGACCCCTAATCTAAAAACTAAGGGGGCTAATGAGACCCAAAACATACAAAGCATCCCGAGAAGGGGAAATGTGTAAAATAGTCTAAGAAAAGGAAGGCTGATGTCATTGTTAGTAGTTTCTCAGGATGTAAAAGTCACAGTAGTCTTATCACTCTGTTTAGTTTGATTTTATTTTGTTCTGGTCTGTCCACTCATATCATATTTGAGAGCAGAGACATCTAACCCAAAAATAGCAGGTTATACCATGGTAACTATCCTTAATTTCCTATTAACTTAAACTGAAACCCTGTATTACATACATTATCTTACTATGATTGATGTTATTTGAATCTGGCTTGTTAGTCCATGGTTTTGCTTTGGCTGACTTTATTTGAATTTTGTATGCTTGATAGTATCAAGTCTAAAAGTAGAGGCACTACTCTGAAGATGACAAGATGGAAAAGATATCCATACCAGTTTTGATTATTAACCGCTCTCAAGTCCTACAATGTTTTCAAAGTTGTGTGTTAATAAAAATAGCTATGTAATACTATGTTTAACTATACTAAGCCTGATGATGTGGACAAGTCTATTAAAAATAACAAGATAAAGTATAGTAACTATGGTAGATCACCTAATATTGTGGTCTTATGTATCTTTTTCATTGCAGGTTTTTCTAGGAATTTGTTTTGTTGTCTTGTTATGATCTGTTTTTCCCTACCATACAGAGAGGATAGATATACATATAGAAATTCACATATGGGAAGAATTTTTAAACTATTTATGGGAACAGATTATATAATGCACGATGTAATGAACATATCCTCTGAAGAAGAGGCATTAAGAAACCCAATGCTAATTCTGTAACATTACGATATAAAATCTAGCAATACAATTATTCACTGTTCAGAGTGATATTAGCCTAGTCTCTTAAGTACAATTTCAGCATACATAAAGATAAGGACAGCTACTACAAAGAGAATGAGAGACATTATGGTAGTCATTATTGACTTCCCAATGTCAGATCTTGAAGACCTAAAAAGCCTTCATCATCCTGTAATGATTTGATGAGTTCTATAATATGCAGTATGTATTCAATGTGTGCAAAGATGGGGACAACTATTTGGAAGAAAATTAGAGACAATAAGATGGACAGTGAAGATCTCCAGTGGACTTGCTTTGAAATCTGTATTTCTTTAAATTGTCTCTTAATGAACTGTTTTGTTCTGTTTTGATATGTTTAATCTTACCCTCATTAAGATAAAAAACAAGTGTGTAGGGCTGATAGCCATATTACTCAGTTTTTGTTAGATCATTGAGCAGAACTGTTGGCAGTATCACTATTTGAAGGTCACTTTGTATGCTTTAATTTTGTAATCTGAACAACTATTTCTAAAATGACAATGTGTAACCTATCAAGTAGTGATTTCTTACTGTTTATTTTTCTGTAATTCTGTATTATTTCTAGCCTTTTTTCTCCATCTTTTTTGTTTCTTTCTCTTTAAATAATAATAATGTGACCTGGATTGGAGGACCAGACAATCTTTCAGTGTGTTTCCTCATGATTTGTTTTTGGGATTTGTTCAACTGCCAAACTAATTGAAGGTGATGAATAGGATTTTCTTTTTAATTTATTGTGTTCCTAAAACAGTTGTAAGTCATTCATGAGGAATTATCATGATGCATATTCTTTGTTAAAGATCTTTAAAAGCACACATATATGCATTATTAACATAAAAATAATTGCATCGAGCATTTATTTTGTTCATATGCAACCAATTATTTGTTGAATGCCTAAAGTACCTTTCAGGATGTATAATGGAAGCTGCAAAGGACAGATAATTCATAATCCTTGAGATTAGACAATATAAAACCATTAGGAAAATATAAAACAGTTTCATATAAAGAAAAATTACAAGGTACTATTTGCAATAAATCAAATTGGTCACTATAGAGCAACAGGAAAAACTGAATGGTCAGTGACAACTTCAACAGAATATAAGCCATACAACTAACTATAGAGGATTTTTTGGAGATTCTATTTATCAGTAGTGGCAAATGTTTTAGAGATTGAGTACCCAAACTGCAACCCCCAAATCCATTATTTATTGCAAAATGCCAACACTAAACTTAATCCTGAATGTTCAGTTGCTAGTGTGATACTGGGTAACTCTCCTCATGTGCCAAGAGGGGGGACTTTGGATGCACAGGTGTCATTAACGCCATTTGTGGTTGAAAGGAAGACACATCCATTGGTGAAGTGATGTAGTTAGAGGAGGTACAGACAGCATCTAGGATAAAAATCAGACAAAATGTCTATCTTGAGCAGTATGTAACACTGGACCTGGACTATATGTTGAAGAAATGAGTGAGTGTAAGACAGAGATATTGCCGATATTGACACATTTTCCTGTCAGCCTTTTGATCTATGGAGAAACACTAACAACCTTTGCCAATGGTCACAGACTGATAAGTATGTTTAAGAAAACTGATCAGTCCCAAGGAAATAAAAGCATCTCATGGTGACAACGTAACTACACAAATACAAATTGATTGTAAATTTTACGGATAAAATTGTCAGATTATAGAACCTGATGAAACTGTTTTATAAATGTGAAGGGCTAGGAAAGAGGAAGGAAGTAGGTTGCTAACTGAGTTTCAAGATTAGAAGATGAAAAGTATGGACAAGGGAAGTACAGGAAGACCATCACACTGAGAGTTATGATTTGAGTCTGGACACCCCCCCCAAAGCCTCATGCAGTCATGAAGGCAGGCTTCTGGAGTTTGGGAATGACTCATGGTCATTCACATAATGCTGGGATTATGGGTGTGAGTGCTACACCCAAAAACGTGTAGTTTACATACAATGCCAGGAAAAGTCTTCTCTCTGTGATTCTCCCCTTTTGCTCTTATTGCTTGTGCTACTTTCCACCATGATGAACTGTTGCTTTTCTGCCATGTGCTACTTTGGCTTGGAGCCAGCTGATTCTGGACTGAAACCTTCACCAACTATGGGATACATAAACCTTTCCTTTCTTAACTTTGAATGTCAGATATTTTGTCTTAGCAACAAAGGAAGAGTAACAAAGGCACTGAGTGAAATACATTTTAGGATTAAATACAATATTCAGTTCTTAAAATCTGACTTTCCAGTAACAGAATATAAGATGACACACTTAAATAGGTACATTGGTATTCAAAACCAAATATATAATTTTAATGTCTTTTGAATTATGACTGAGAAAAATATGAAAATTGTTAAAACATGAGACTAAATATGTCAGAAAAGAGCTCAGGAGAAAACTTCAAAATAGTGCTACATTTGAAAGCAAAAGGAAATTAAAGAGTAAGTCAGAAAATTGAAGAAAGGAAAAGAATTAGTGTAGAGATACAGGATGTAAGGGAAAAATTATTAATGAGGTGATTAAGAATGTCAAATGCTACATGAAGACAAGAAAATATTTTCTCTTGTAAGGAACTTTGGGCATTTTTCATACTTTTGCTGATCTAGTGCAATAAGAAGTAAAGTGATAAGGCCCATGAATTACATGTGAGTAAAAGTGTCAATTAAAATAATCATTCATACATTTTAATAGTAACAAGAAAGCCAAAGCTTTCAACTAATGACAAAGAGGTCCTGCAACTTTTCTCTGCTTTGTAAAAGGCACAAAAGATTGAAGCAGAGTTTCAGCAGGAACTGAAACAGAGCAGAGGAAAAGAGCGATTTCTTTTATGCAATGGTTTGTATTCTACCAGTGTCTCTTTAAAAATAAAAATCAACAAAAAATGTCCATTTAAATTGATCTTCTGTTGCACTGTGCTATTGGTCTGACATATAAATTAGTGCTTCGTAGATTTAACTGTCCCTCTGGGATAAGACTGAGAAACAACAATAATATTTTATGGAGAGTGCAGACAGCTTGCCTTTACAGCAATTCCTTTTGTTGGATCTTTTCCTTTTTTAAAAAATGGATAATGAAGATGACTTTAATAAAAAATGCTATTATGTAATTTGGGATATGATAAAGCAAATGTCCTTATTCACAGGTTATTAAGGATATGTAAGGACTGTATCTTATAAAAAACTATCTTAAGTTAGAGTTCTTTTCACTCACCCTAAAACCTGTCCCTTACTAATCATAACCTTGAGAATTTCATCTCATCACTCTAAACTATTTTTCTCCTCTATGAAACGGGAATGTTAATGTTCACTCTTGTTACTCACAGAATGAAGCAAAGATCAAATGAAATAGTACAAGTAAAAGCGGTTGGTTAAATAATGAATGTAGCCATTGCTATGAATTCTTTCTTGGGTACACATTTCATGGTATCAAAAAGTAAATTCCTTTGCAACTAGAGTGTTTACCAGAGTACCTAACATTAAGTAAGTGCTATTCCTGAACAACTAGAGTGTTTACCAGAGTGTCTAACATTGAAAAGACAAAAAAAAATTTATTGAATTTACTTCTACATAAATATAATCATGAAGATAATTGCATGTGAAAGTATCAAAATACATACTAAATAAAAAACATTATGAACTAAGGTCAGATTCAATACTTAACAAGAGTCCTGGCTCATTCCCAGAAGTGTGACACTCATTAATGCATCTGCATGTAGTCTGTACACTAAAAATAAATGCCACTGTTTCTACAAGACCTTTTAATTCATGTCCAAAACCATTCTCACCCATCTGAACTAGGGATTATTTATTAGAAAATCTGTAAAATAATACTCAGAGAAGCTTTCCAATACTCACAAAATAAGGTTTATAAAACTTCAACAAAAGGCAGGAAATAAGGAAATAGAATAACAGTAAATAAGCATCTCCAGCATCATAGGAAGCAAAAAATTATGAAATAAAATGTTCATAGAATGTTCATTTTTCCTTGGAATTCATGGATATTATTATTGAAATATCAGAGCTTTTTGAAATTAATTTGACCCTAGAATAAAATCAATACACTATAGGCTTAATTATTTCTCTGGGACTTTTAACAAGTAACATTTACAATTGTGGCAGCCAGAAGGGAAACAGGACAAAGGATTGTCTGTCTAATAAATGAAACAATGCAAAACACAGCAATGCAACGGAGGTCTTGCTTGCTTCCCACATTCCTGAACTTCAAACAAAACTTCTAGCTGCTGTTTGTGGAAGCTTACATCTTAATAATGGTCTCAACTGACTATCACATAATTCTTTTTACTTTATTACCTGACTCTGTGGTCTGAAAATGTGTTTCCCTCTAAAATTCATTTGTTGAAACTTAATCATCAATATGATAATATACAAAGACAGGACTTTTGAGATATGATTAGATAGTGAGGTTCTGATCTAAAACTGTTAGAACACATGATTAGTGTTCTTATCGCAAAGGTTCCAGAGAGCTGCCTTGTCGCTTCCACTAAGAGGGCACAGTGTAAAGACACTGTCTGTGACCTAGAGAGGTGTCCCAGGGCAGTCATGGAACTACTGGAACTTAACCGTGCATTTAAAATCTCCAGAGATGTGAATAAATGTTTGTTGTTTATAAATAACCCAGATAATGTTATTTTTGTTAACACAGCCCAAATAGGTTAAGACACCAGCTGCTAGATTTTTTTTTAGTCTTCATTAACCCAGGAATTAGCATCTGAAATGAACATGTGTTTTGGAAATTGAAATGGTAACAAGAAGGACAGTTAAGCTAACATAGAGGAAGGCACAACTATAGACCTGGTAGACAGGTTGACACATACTATGGTGTATACTTACAATGTCATCAAAAATATCTTGTGACCAAGCTTTTGTAAGATGATTTTATGCCAGTGCTCTACTCATCAGTGGATTGATTCACACATAAGTTCATATCTAAAAATGTGCTGTTAGAATGTGTGGCCTAGTGTAAAAAAGTGAACTTCTTTGAAAGAGTTTCCTTTGAGAAAGGACTCCCTGGTCATCCAGCCTATTCAGAGTCACATAATGAAATCTTTCCATAAGTTGAAGCACTGAGAGATTTTTGCAGTCCTACTCCAAGTGGATCTGGCTATTGCTCATGCTAGTGACTGAATATGGCACCAGCCACATGTCACTGGATTTCAGGCATGCAGAATGCAAATGTTGTGGAATCATGGATGCTTCTACCTATATGTCAAAGGCCTATTTCACCAATGTATTGCTCCAGTGGTACTCAGACATTCTACCAATGTCGAGGAGTGCGGGAGGCATCTTTGTGTGCAGTCACTCTCAGCCCAGAGGAAGGTCAACCCTGGGCTGCAGGAAGACTGCCTCCCTTTGTAGTTCCCAAGATGGCTGGGTTTTTGTTTTGTTTTGTTTGTTCATTCTCACAGGAGAGTAGAGCTTTGAACCAAGAAGCCTCTGAACAGCATTTTGCCTCTCTTCTTAGGCCAGCTATTACTTGCTCTCAGAAAGCAAGTGGACCAAATCAGAGGTAAATCATTGTTCATGACTATGTTACATGCATCATTAGCTTTGGTCCTCTCAGGGCACAGACCATAGAGAAGAAAGTAAGGAGGCTATTTTCCCCCTAACATCACACAATTATACAGGGTCTATTTATAACATTAAATCATAAATAAATAATTATATTTTAATATTCCAGAAATTTCATATGGATTTGAAGCAAATGGCCATTGTTTTAGAGGGGAAACTTCACAATGTAAATTGAAATGATATTTCTTGGAAGTTTTATAAAATGTTGTATTCAGTAATATTTCAATGTTATTACACACATCAGAGACCCTTTCCGCATTAAGCACACATCTGAAACCAGGATTGAAGGTAAGATAGGGGAGGTGATAGTAGATCTAAATAAGTTCGCAGTCCAGAGATCATATAATGTGATATAAAACCTCAGCAGCACGCTTCCTGCATCATCATTCGGTCTTGCAGTGCATGAAACAGATGTTCATGCTAGTTCATGAGTGATTAGAAACTTCCAGGTTCTACCTTTGGTTTCACAGTGAGCATTTTCACTAACAAAACTACAACATATACAGTATAAATTCATTTCAGTAATTCTTTTCCTTATAGATTTATCTATTTTATTGATTTATTGCATTTTGAATTATGATTTAATCCCAGAGAAGTTGCTCTTTTCTCCCCGTGCAAATTCTGTCTGCTTGTCATTCATAAGCCTCCCCTTGCAGCTTGCATCCAGAAATTGAATTTTATAATGAGAAATGTTACAAGACTGCCTTTTTCTCATAATCTGAAAGTACTAAGAAAATTCAATATTTTTGCCTACTTCTGAGGTGTGCAAAGAGGAAGAAAGAGGAGAGAGAGTGGTGACAGAGTGACAGACAGGGAGAGAGAAGGGGGAGAGAGGGAGGGAGGGAGAGAAAGGGAGGGGGAAGGGAGAGAGGGAGAGAAAGAAAGGGAGAGAGTGAGAGAGCAAGAGAAAGAGAGACAGAGACACAGAGACAAACATTTCATTCCCATCTGCTTATTCTGTTGTCCTATAAAAGATGCATGTCAAATACAGGCTGGGTTAGACAAGCAACTCTAAAGAAGATGCAGATTCTTCTGGAAATGGGTACTAATGATTCATTGTCTGCCATTTAGTTTTTTAACTTTCTCACAGAATTTGTTGTAAATCACTGGCAAGATATGGAACTATATAAGGCAATATATTGCCTTTTAAAAATGTAGTGTAATAGTAATGCCAAATACATGGCAGGTTTAAAGGAGCTTTGGAGAGCTCAAAATGTTGAAGGAGCTACTCTTTATAAACACTGTCAAGATGAAAAAATTTCTAATGTGTTTCAACCCACTCAGGCAAAGGAAGAGCACATATCCTTTTACAAAGACCTCTAGATGTTCCCTGCTTCTAAAATACGATAAATAATACTTGGATCACCATTAGGAAGAGTCTTTCTTTCTTTCTTCAGGAATGGGGGTGAACAGCATATGGGGATGAGAAGGAAGAGGACAGGCTTGAGGAAGCGTAACAAGTACAATTAACAATGCTAATTTATTTAGTATTAATTCTGCCTACTCTTCCTTTCTAGGCAATTGAATGATTGCATCCTGAGAAGACTAGCCAGGAAATTTCTCTGGGCTTTGTAATTTAAAAAACATTAGAATTTTGTATAAGACTTTCTGAAGACTAAAAGGATAGAATGTAATTCTGAAATCTAAAATTCTTACAATTTATTATAGCAAGGCTTCTGTAATTCAAATTGTATTTATTCATTTAACTAAAGTGGTTGTAAGTAGTTCAAATATAAGTAAATCAGATTTTCTTCAGAAACTTTCTGACAGAGGTATAATTCTTATTAAAGGCAGTGTAATTATCCTGACAGACAATTCTAGAGGATGAGATATTACATCAAACCAAGCAAGTCAAATGACTTTTCCCATTGACATAATAAATAATTGTGATTTTTATAAATTCAGGGAGCAGTGTGGAAAATATCTTTGTCAGAAAGAACGTAAGTAAATGGAGAGTTGAAAAAAGGAAACAGAGGAAATGAAATATCTCAGTTTCACCATTGGTCAAAGAAAAAGTGAGAGAAAAACAAATGCAAGCACATACGGGAAGGTAAACAAAACTGATATGGAAGTTTTGGGATGCAGAAATAGACAGGTTTTAATTTTATGAAAAATGTGGATAATATTAAACTCAAAGGTAAAGACTGAATGCCTATAGCAGAGTGTTCCTAGAAGTTATATTTAACAGGAAGTGGATTTCAGAAGATTTGTGACAGAATAGATGTGATTTGTAAGAATAAATGTAAGTAGGTAGAACTGAAATTCAATTTGACTGATATTAAAAATCTGAACGACAAAGAGAAAATAGTAAAATTACCTTTATGTCAGGAGGTAAAACAATCTGTTTGAGAGAAAAAAAATAGACATTTATTTGAGTATACTTGACAAAAATTAATTGTATTAATTTTAAATTGAGAAATGCCTAAATCTAGGTTTTCAAATGAAGAAATTACAAAAAAATTCAATTTAAAATAACAAAATAAGATACACAGAAGACTAGAAATATGATCCCATATTTCCTTAAGATTTATAGGTTTAAGGATAATTATTTACCTGTATAAACATAAGACATAAGGCTCTCAAGTTTATCTAATTTTCTTTTGTCCTATAGTTATAGGATATAAAAAATTTTAAGACCTCATATGCCATTAATTACTCATTAGACTAATAAAATGATCTTGCACATAAAAAATTACATTGCCTCATTTATTTAGCAAAGTGGCTTTTTGATTGTCCCTGGACAGTGGTGCCAGTGAGGGGTATGAAGTTCACACTCCTTTTTCCTCCACTGACCAGGACTGCACATATGGCAAGAGGAATACAGTGTGGCTGGTGAAAGGATTCTGAGTTTGTACTCCTCTCTTCCTCCGTTGACCTGGGACAGTGCAGCTAGTGAAAGAAGACTGAGATCCAAACTCCCTCCCCTCTCCTGGGCTTCCCTCTACAGAACTCAGGGCCTGGAGACCAGTGGGAATGCCAGGGACACAGTAGGCCCACACGATAGGGAGACAGAACTGCCCCATGCAGCACACAATGCAAGCCAACAAGTGATCTCTAACCTTTCTTTTTGTGTTATCCTACTGGCTCTCTTCAGTTCTTTCATTAACTATCTTTCTTGACTTTTATGATACTTGGCTCTCCTCATTCTGTGTTACTTCAAAACTCCTATGCCTTCTCTTCTTTGGCTCTTGTTTCCTACAATAACCCAAAACTTGAAAAATCAACCTGTAACTTCCAACTTTGATCCTACTATAATTAACCTCATTCATCTCTCCATCTTAGCCCTTATCTTCTTGAGCCCTCCGCACAAAATAGAGTAGAATCACTCTACTCAGTGGAAATTCATTGAATGCAAGCTCCTTGTATAATTGGGATTATATGGTATTTCTGTAGACCTTCCTTCTACCATTACAGAGATCAGGCTAATAGTTACCATAGTGTGTCAGTAGCCAGGCAGTACTTGAGATTGTTTTTGGTGATAACTGAGCTGTTCTAATAAGAATGTTATATATGCTACAACAAGTTTTTCTCCAGTGTAAGAGATGACACTGATCATAAGGGGTCATAACCATCACTATAATCCATTACCCGGGAAATGGGTCCTAAGTCAGATAGATAACAATCCAGTCTTAACAGATTAGAAAAATACATTCTTAGAATAAAGGCCAAGAAGGACATTCACAGAAAAGACATCTGGGGGACCATATATTTCCTAGTAAAGCCACAATACCAGTGATAAAATTTCTGTTTAGCATAAGAAATCTACAAGCCTCAATACAGAAAACAGAATAAAATAGAAGACAGAAAATGACATGACAAACAAACAAACCACAATCCCAAATGCCCAGTAAAACTGAAGATAAGTCAAGAGCACAAAGAATTAGAGGGAATTGCAAGCCAGAAAATGAAACTCTGTAAGTTTATAGTACTGGAAGTAAAAACAAACAAAAAAGGGAACAGGCCATAGAAAAGATAATCTATAAGGTGTAATAAGAAATGACAATAAAAATGCATTAAAATAGACATAGATACATAAAGGAATTCAGAAAAAATGATGGAAACCACAAATGACAAACATAGACAAGAAATGGAATCAATCAAACACAATAAAATAGACATGCAGGAGAGTAGAAACCCCATTGAAAGTATATGTAGTAGACTGAATGAAGGTGTGGCTAAAATATTAGATCCAGAAGACAGCAACATGGATAGAGACCAGGTAAAGAAAGATACCTTAAAAATTGCAAGAGACTATAAATAACCAATGCAACAGCTGCAGGATGAAGCAAAGAAAAACAGCATAAGAATAATTGGGATCACCAAGAAAAATGGAGACAGCACAAAAAACATTAAAAACTTCTTCTAGAAAATGTGGAAGAAAACGTCCTAAACATGAATTAAGAATTTGACATACAAATAAATGAAACATATGTAACTCCAAATAGCCATGACCAAATATATCTATACCAAAGCATAAAATAATCAAGATTCTAGAAATTCAGTACCAGGAAAAAATATTAAAAGCATCTAGAGAAAAAAAAAATACATCACCTATAAAGAAAGCCCACAGTAGGCTTCATAAGACAAACCCTCAAATCAAAAAGAGCATACAGTGAGATACTTCAGGCCCTAAACAAAAACAATTTTCAACCCAGACTGACGTAGCCTCCAAAACTATCTTTTAATATTGATGAAGATAATGGATACTTCCACAACAAGTAACAACTGAAGAAATTTGTGACCATCAAACCAGCTCCACAGAATGCTCTGAAGATGATATTAGAAAGAGATACCAAAGACAAAAAACACACGAACACCAATAGAAAGAAATCACCAGGCAGCACAAGTAATTAGATAGAGGACAAAGACAGAGAACAAACAACAGGAAAAGAAAATTCCATACATATCATGTATAACCATCAATGTAAATGGTCTCAAATCACCAATCAAAAGAAATGGACTGGTAGGATAGAACAAGAAGTAAGATCCAACAATATATGGCATTCAAAAAACATATTTAACTCTCCAAAAAATTAATACACTAAAAGTCAAATGATGATAAACAGTCCTCTATGCCACAGGAAACCAGAAAAAGCAATTCTATTTACAAGCAATGCAAAATTTAAGCCAAAAGTGATAAAAAGAGACAAATATCACTCCATGCTTGTTAAGGATAAATTCCCAAGAAGAGATAATAATCATAAATACATATCCACTAACTACCTAAAACAAATATTAATGGCATGAAAATACAATAAAAAACCACTTACATAATTGTAGTAGAAGACCTTAATATATCACTCTCACAAATAGATGGATCAACTAGACAAAATAATCAACAGTTACAGTAAAATTAAACCAAGCCTGTGAACAAATGTGCTTAGTCGATATCTACAGAGTGTTCTTCTCCAAAGCATTTGAATACACATTCTTCTCAGCTACATAGGACATTCTCCAAAACAGACCATGTATTAGCTGAGAAAACATTTTTAAGGTACAGGAATTAAAATTATCCCAATTATACTATCTGACAATAGGGAAAGAAACTGGAAATCATCAACAAAGGAATTAACAAAAATGGCATTAACACATGAAAATTAACCAGCCCTCTTCTGAACAACCAATGAGTCACGGAGAAAATTAAAGTGCTATTAAACAAGTAAATGATAACACCAATCCAACATACCAAAACTCATCGGATGCAATGAAAGCTGTCCTATGAGAGAAATTTACAATGAGGAATTCACACATCAAGAAAACAGAACAACTTCAAATAACCTAATGTGGAATCTAAAATTTTTATAAAAAGAACAAGTTAATCCCAGAAATTGAATAAGGGAGGAAATTATAAAGATAAGAGAAGAAATTAATGCAAAAGAGACTAAGAAAACAATACAGAGAACCAATGAATTGAAAATCTGGTTATTTGAAAGAATAAAATTAATAAAACATTAGTCAACCTTATCAAAAATAGGAAAGAAAAAACATGAGTTCTAGCAATTAGGGATGAAAAGGGGGAAACACAATGGATCCTATAGAAAACCAGATCATCAACGCCTACTACTACGACCAATATTCTAACAAGATAGAAAATACAGAAGAAGCAGACAGATTTCTAGACACAATTGAATTGCCAAAACTAAATCAAGATGATGTAAAAATTCTCAAAAAACCTAATATCAGCCAATGGAATTGGAAATGTAATTAAATTTTACCAACAAAGAAGAATCCAACCCCTGAAAGATTCACTTTGAATTCTACAGGAAATCTAAAGAACTGCTGCCCCTGATGCTGAAACTCTTTAAAGAAATTGAAAAGGAAAGAGTACTTCCAAAATCATTCCTGTAAGCAACTATTAGCCTTATTCTAAAACTAGAGAAGAACTCAATTGAAAAAGAGAACCACTCGCCAATCTCTCTAAGGAACACAGATGCAAAAATCCTTAAAAAGTTACTGGTAAGTAGAATGCAGCAAATCACCAACAGAATTATATGACATGACCAATCCTATTTTGTACTATGGATGCATGGAAGTTTTGACATATCTAAATGAATAAATGTAATGCACCATATCAATGGAGCCAAGAAGAAAAATCACTTGATCCTCTCAACAGATGCAGAAAAAAACATTTAAAAAAATCTAACAGCCATTCATAATTAAAAATAAACCTACAAATAATTGGCATAAATGGTCTTTACCTCAGTACTATAAAAGTCATCTATAACAAACCAATTGTTAGCATCATATTAAATGGTCAAAACCGAAAGCCTTCACTCCAGAATCAGGAACAAGACAGGGATATTGATTATCAAAATGCCTGTTCAATATAGTTTTGGAAATATTACACAGAGAAATTAGACAAGACAAAATAAAATAAAATAAAATAAAATAGAGATAGGAATGGAAAAGATAAATTATCACTATTTGCAGATGGCATGCTATTCTGTACAGAAGACCCCTAAAAACTTGTAGATTTACTATCCAAATTCAATAGAGTAGTTGGACACAAAGTCAACAATCAAAATTCAATTCCATTGAGTGTTTGTGCACCTTCCTGAGCCCCAGGAGAGTTTAAGATCATCACTCCCAGTGGTTAAGGAATCTCCCAGCTTCTAGCCACAGTCAAACAGCTCTGCAGGTTTTGGGCCTCCCTGGGCAATGCTCAGTGAACTGCTTTCAATCCAGGGAACTGGGTGGCCGGAGGTGAGTGTCCGCACACTGTCCCAAGCTTTGGGAGAGTTTAAGATCATCACTCCCAGTGGTCAAGGAATGACCAAGCTTCCAGGCACCTAGACTAGACTAGGTTTTGTGGGAAGTTTTGTGGTCAAGCTAGATTATGCCCAGGTGAGCTTTTTTAATCAGGGGAGTTGAGGGCATAGGAAGTGAGTTCCAGAGCATTGGTCCTTGTCCAGGGAAGGCTTTGGAACATCATCCACAGTGGTAAGGTGTCCACCCAACTTTCTTGAACACTGAAAGTGGCACGATGGGTCATTTGAGTCTGACTGGACCATGCTCAGCAAACTCCACTCAGTCCCAGGAGCAAAAGGCATAGAAGACAATTTCCAACAGGCCAAGGGGAAGCCTTGGAACAATATTTGGAACACAGAAATATAGGAAAATGACAAAATGAAACACCAAAATGCAATCTCAAACATCCTGTCCATCCGAAGAAATCTTAGGAGCTATGTACATAGAAGAAAATATATACCATACACCTGAAATACCTGAAATAATAGCAACTGAAATAAAGAAGCTACTCTGTGAAGCTTTATAGAAACTCAAACTACAAATAATCTCCCAGGTAAAAGAAGAAAGGATAAAAGTAATGAAAGAGATGCTGAACACATCTAAAGAAGACACAGTTAAAAAAATCAAAGGAACAAAACAAAGATAGAATCCCTGTATGAATAATATAAGAAACAAACAGAATAAATGAATCAGAGATATTTGGAAACCAAAAATTCCATTGAAAGTTGTCAAAACTGCCTCAACAAAAGTGAAGATAGAATCCAGACCTTGCAGACAAGATTGCAGCTATTGAAAAGGAAAGGAAAGATCTTAAAAAATAACAAGGAATCAGGAAATAATAATTCAACAGCTGAAAGATGATGGAAAGAAAAACAACATAAGATTGATAGGAATAAATGAAAAAGAAGGGAACAACACAAAGTATATCAAGAGGCTATGAACAGAAACCATAGCTGAAAATTTCCAAAACATGAGAATGGAATCTGACATTAGGGTTAACGAAGCATACAAAACTCCAAAAAGCCATAACCAAAATAAAACTAAAGCCAGACATATAATAATCACCATTCCAAAAATGCAATGTAAGAATAGAATATTAAAAGCTGTTAGAGACAAAAGAAAGATCACCTATATTGGAAAACCTGTCAGAATCCCAGGATATTTCTCAGCACAATGAAGTTAAGAAGACCATGGAGTGAAGTATTTCAGATTCTAAAGGAAAATCAACTCCAACCTAGACTGATGTACCCTGCCAAACTGTCCATCAAAATGGATGGAGTGGAGAGCTGGTTTTCCCCCTCACCCCATTTCTCCCTTTCAGGGTTTGGTTCCCTCCCTTTTTTGTGCTCTTCCCTTCTCCTTCCTGATCCCCTTTCCATTTCCCCTGCCCCGGTCTACCTGCTCCCCAGCCCTGGGGCCTGGGACCCCACCGAGAAGAGCCCACCCCTAGAAGCACGCTGCTGCTGACCATCGGGGCCAAGCCACAGCCGAGCAGATGAGGGCCCGGGCAGCAGGCAGAGACATGGCATCCTCCCAGTTGTGGCCCATGTGAGGTGAATTTGCTAAAGGCTATCCACTAGCCTTCCTGAGGTTTTTCTCCAAGTTATGCCAGATAAATGTAGTTAATACTTCATCTGGATGGATGAGACAGTACATCACAGCTAGAGATCAGTCATCCTGACTCTTTTGTTGAAATTAAAAAATAAAAATAAGGGACTTCTGGTAGAACATGGTGGATAGATAGCAGGAGCCACAGAGGCTCTCTGAGATAGCTAGCTTAGAATCCAGGAATGGTGTGGTACGAGGAGCCCTAAGCAAGGGGAGTTCCTGCCAACCGAGGAATGAACGAAGCTAAGAGAAACCAACTGGAAATGCAATACTGGTGCTATAACAGGAACAGATAAAATATCTCAGTGTGGAAGCTGGAACTCACGCCACTGGAAGCCATCATTTGAATTTCCTGCTGCCGCTGCTGCGTCCAAATTGGCACAGCAGGGAGAGAGACGTGCGAAAGCTCTGAAAGTGGGAATCGGCAAATGGAGTTGAGAGCAGGACAGGCAGGGAGCCCTGCATTGACCTGCGGTGAGTGAGCAGAACAGGGACCCTTCCATAGAGTAGGAGGTTCCAGCAAAGGACACACTGGGACTGGGCAGACTTACTGGAACAGGACGCTGCAGTGACTTTAGTCACATATCCCCCTCTCAAGCGGGATTGGTGGGGAGTGCCTGGCCTGGGTGACACCGCTGACTAAGACCCAGTAGGCTAGCCCAAATCAGGTCCCAGCACCTGAAGGTGCATCCTAGCAGTGAAGCCTTTTGTAGGTTGACCTGGAAGGGTGGGCCCAGCAGAGGCTGCCCACGTCTGTGTCTCCCTAGTACACTGCAGTGGGCGAGAATGCCTAGCCAGTGCAATTCAAACAAACTGTAACAGACAAAGAGAAAAAACTGGGCCTGCTATATTTGCTTGTATGGAAGGAACAAAAAGTATGGGAAGAGGAAGCAATAAGAAAGGGTCCTCAGTCCCCAATCCTGAGAACACTGATCCAGGAAAGGTAAATGCAAAGGAGGACAGAAAACATGCAATATCAGACACGGCACCAATAGACATAAAGCAATATCTCCAGAGCCTCATAGATGAGTTTAAAAGTGAAGTATTTAATGAAATAAAGCAAGATATAAGTAGAATAGTTAGAGAAATGCTAAGCACCACCCAAGAAGAAACAGATGGAGGAATGGAAGAACAGAGAAAAAGGGGAGAATTATTTAATGGAGAAAATAGAGAAAACATAGAATATGTGAAGCAGGTTCAAAGAGATTATCAGGAAACTAAAAACTCTATCGAAAGCTGACATAAAAGTATGAAAGAAACTAAGGATAAATTATCTGAATTGGAGGGAGATTTGTAATGTGGGAGCATGAAATGAAAATCTTCTTAAAAATAACAAGAAAACAAACAGCAATAATACAAAGGCTAGAAGATAGTAAGAGGATCTATAACTTAAGAATTAAGAATATAAAAGAAGAAGTAGGGACACAAACAAATGGACTACAAAAGCTATTCACAGAAATAATCCAAGAGAATTTCCCTAATTTAGCAAAAGGTAAAGATACTCAGATGTATGGGGCATACAGGACCCCAACCACCTACAACCCAAACAGAGATACACCCAGGCATATAATAATCAAAATTCCAGAAATCCAATATAAGAACAGAATATTAAAAGCTGTCAGAGACAAGAAACAGATCACTTACAAGGGAATATCCATCAGAATTACATCAGACTTCTCGGCACAAACCATCAAATCATGAAGAGCATGGGGGGAAATAATTCAAGCTTTGAAAGATAACACCCTCCAGCCAAGATTGATATGTCCTGCACAACTGTCCCTAGAAATTGATGGAAAAACAAGGTGCTTCCAGGATAAAGAGGAACTATGGGGATTTGCAACCACTAATTCAACTCTACAGAGAATATTGCAGGATATTCTAAAAGAGGAAAATACCAAGATTCCAGAAATAGTGGCAGAAAGGCCACAATGAATGGAGCAGAAAGTGAAATGAAGCAGACAAACTGACAAGTAATGACAGAAAAAGAGCTCAATAGAGATGAGGGAGAGAAGATTGGATGCTAGGAAGAGATATTTTGGGGAAAACAAGACATCATAATAGCTAGTGCTGATTTAGTATCATCTTGTTTTGAAGTCCCATCAAGCTTTTATTCTTCTGTCTCCATCGGTCTTAACAGGTTGTACCTTATTGGATTATATTATATGTGATAATATAAGTAAAAACTTTTATAGACAAGGAGATTATACAGAAACCATTATTCATTTTCTGAGAGTTGGTTCTAAATACCCTGTAATACTGTCATTCTCTTGAATGGTTTTACATTGTCTTGATATGTTTGGTGCTACAGTATACGAAGTTATACTCAAAGATTTCAAGGAAAGAGACACTATGGTAACTACTTTTATTTCAGGATATCATGTGGTGAAACACTATTTTGTTTAAATGGTTATGCTTTGACCTGTGCTGCTTTGTTGTTATGCCCTCTTTTATCTCAATCTCTTTTTTTAAAAGTTATTTAATTTTTTATTTTTATCTTTTTAATTAAGGGAAAATAAATGAAAAATAGCAGGATACATTATAGTAACCCACTTTGATTTCCTATTAACTTGATTTGAAACCCTGCATTGCCCTAACCATCTTGTTTTGACTGATTTTAATCTATTCTGCTTTGCTTGATAGTACCAAGTTCGAAAGTATAGGCAACATCTGTGAAGACAATAAGATTCATTATGACGCCCATTCTGGTTGACTATTATCTTCTTTTAAAGTCCTGTAATGTCTCCAATGTTTTGGTTTTATTCTTTACTGTTTTGTTCAATTTTATTATAACTGATGCTATAGGCAATTCTTTTTAAGATAGCAAGAGGCAATAAGGTAACCGTTGTTGATCACCTAGTATTTTGTTTTTACGTTATCTATTATGTCCATCCTTTTGATTTGACTGACTCTGTTCTGTTACATTTGGTTTTACTTTCTTCAAAAAAAAAGTAATAAGAACTGTGGGAGTAATAAAACCCAGAATGTGTAATTTTCATTGTACAAAAGAAAGGAAAAGAAAGTGCTCTAAACGATATAAACATACACACACACACACACACACACACACACACACACACACACACAGATATATATATATATATATATATATATATATATATATTTAAGTGTATAAGATAGATAACCATATTACTGAGTTTTGTTGGATCATTGAACTAAACTGTGAAGTCTCACTGTTTGAAAGTCCACTTTATATGGTTTAGTTTTGTAACTTGAACAACTATTTCTAAGATAAAAATATGTAATCTATTAACTAGTGATTTCCTACTGTTTATTTTTCTGAAATTCTGTATAGCTTGTACCCTTTCTCTGTTTTTTTCTTTTTCTCCTTAAATAAAAATTTAAAAAGTTGGATGGAGAAATAAGATATTTCCATGACAAAGAACAACTAAAAACTTCATTATCAACTTCATTATGCAACTAATATTGAAAGACAGTTCAGATACAATTAGGAAACAACCACTAAGCAAAGAAGAAAATTAAACAGAATGAGAATGTAAAGATGCAACAGCAGAAAGATAACATGTCAACAATAAACTATCATATAACAGTTATAACCATTAATGTAAATGGTCTCAATTTACCATTTAAAAGAAACAAACTGGCAGAATAGATCAGAAAGCAACATCTAACCATATGCTGTCTACAAGAAACCCATCTAATCCAAAAGGAAACTCACAGACTGAAAGTCAAAGGATGGAAAACAATACTTCATGCCACAGGAACCCCCCCCAAAAGCAGGGGTAGCAATTCTATTTGCAGAAAATGTGAACTTCAAACCAAGAATGATCCAAAGAGATAAACAAGGTCACTACATACTAGTTAGGGGTAAACTTAAAAAGGAAGAGATAACAATCTTAAAAACATATGCACCAAATTTGGGAGCACACACCTATACAAAGCAAGTATTAATAGAAATGAAAAATCAAATTTGCAAGATCACAATTATAACAGGAGACCTTAACAAATCATTGACACCAAGGCACAGATCAATCAGACAGAAAATCAGCAAAGAAATAAAAGAACTGAATCAAACCTGTGAACAAATGGACTTAATAGACATATACAGATTATATCACCCAACAACAACAGAATACACATTCTTCTCAGCAGTACATGGGTCGTTCTCTAAAACAGACCATATACTAGTCCACAGAACATATTCAAATAAATGCAAAGGAGTTGAAATTATCCAATGCATGTTATTGGAACATAGCACCATGAAGCTAGAAATTAATGATAAAAGAAACTGCAAAAATCCCACAAACACATGGAAACTGAATAATACACTCTTGAGCAATCAGTGGGTCACAGAGGAAATTAAAGAAGAAATCAAAAAAAATACTTAAAGAAAACAAATATATAAATACAACTTACTGGAATCTGTGGGATGCAATGAAAGCTGTCCTCAGAGGAAAATTTACTGCACTGAGTTCACACATCAGGAAAACAGAATGAATACAAATAAACAACCTGATTTTATACCGCAAATATCTAGCAAAAAAGAGCAAGTCAAGCCTAAAGACAAAAGAAGGGAGGAAATTATAAAAATTGGATCAGAATACTAATTAAATAAAGACTAAGAAAACAATCCAAAGAATCAATGAATCAAAGAGTTGGTTCTTTGAAAGAATAAATAAAATTGATATATCCCTAGGAACCTAATTTTAAAAAGAAAAGAAAAAGCTCAGATTCATGCAATAAGGAACAAAAAATATGAAACCACTACAGACTATGTGGAAATACAGAAGATCATCAACATCTATTTGAAAACTTCTACTCTTATAGGTTTGATAACAAAGAAGAATTGGACACATTCCTACAAACATATGAAGTACCAAAGCTGGGTGAAGGATATGTACACCTGTTGAATAACCCAATTTCTATTAATGAAATGGAAAATGTAATTAAGTCCTTACCTACATAATAGAGCAGACACAGAGGGACTCACTGCGGAATCCTGAAAGGAATACAAATCAGAGTTAATGTCTACACTCCTCAAACTCTTCAATGAAGTTGAAAGGGTAGCAATTCTTCCTAAATCATTCCTGGAAGCACATATTTCTACAGAACTAAAATCGGACAAAGACCCAGCTAAAAAAGAGAACTACAGGCCAATCTCCCTAATGAACACAGATGCAAAAATCCTCAATAAAATATTAGCAAACAGTATGCAGCAAATCATCAAGAAGATTATACACCATGACCAAGTGGGATTCATCCCAGGCATGCAGGGATGGTTCAACATACATAAAACAATAAATGTAATCCACCATTTCAATAGAGCCAAAAGTAAGAATCATATGATCATTTCCATAGACGCAGAAAAAGCATTTGACAAGGTCCAACAACAATTCATGATAAGAACCTTACAGAAAATTGGTATAGATGGTCTTTTCCTCAATATGATAAAGGCCATCTATGACAAACCAACAGCCAGTGTCATACCAAATGGCCAAAAATTGAAGGCCTTTATCTTAAAATCAAGAACAAGACAAGGATGTCCCTTATCACCACTCCTGTTCAACATAGTACTGGAAATACTAGCCAGAGAAATTAGACAAGAGAGAGAAATAAATGGGGTAAAGATAAGAAAAGAGGAAGTTAAATTATTATTTTTTGCAAATGATATGATTCTCTACATAGAAGACCCCAAAACTCCATTGAAAGTCTCCTAGATATAACATATAAATTCAGCAATGTAGATGGATACAAAATCAATACTCAAAATTCAATAGCATGTCTATACACTAACAATAAAATCACTGAGAGAGAAATAAGAGAAGCCACACCTTCACACTAGCATTCAAAACAATGTAATACTTAGGAATTAATCACACAAAAGAAGTCAAAGATCTATACAGGGAAAATTATAATACTCTGAAAAAGAATCAAAGAGGATCTCAGAAAATGAAAAGACATCCCTTGTTCATGGATAGGAAGAATAAATATTGTGAAAATGGCCATTCTCCCAAAACTGTTATACAGATTCAATGCAATCCCAATAAAAATACCATCAACATACCTCATAGATCTTGAGAAATCACTCCTAAAATTTATTTGAAACCAGAATAGGCCTAGAATAGCACAGAGAATTCTAAGCAGTAAAGGCAATACAGGAGTTATATCACAGTCCCTGACATGAAGTTATAATACAGAGCAACTTTGGTAAAATCAAAATGGTACTGGAGTAAAAACATATCTGAAGATCAATAGAAGGGATTAGAAGATACAACCACAACTACAAACTCACTCAACCACCTTATCTTTGATAAAGTGGCCAAACATGTTCACTGGAAGAAAGACAGTCTCGTGATGGAAATAAATCCATCCAGGATAAATCGTGATGGAAAAACTAGCTCTCCATAGGCCAAAAAATAAAACTAGACCTATGCCTACCATCATGTACTAAACTAAAATCTAAATTGATCAAAAATCTGAATATTAAAAAAGAAACAGGAAATCTTTTGAAAGACAAATTGGGTAAAAATTTTGAAGACATAGGTGTAGGTAGAGAATTTATGAACAGGAATCAAACTGTACAAGAAATACTTCCCAAAATCAGTAACTGGGATCACGTCTTATTAAAAAAATTCTGCATGTGAAAACAAATCTCCAGCATAGTGAAAAGAAAACCCACAAACAGCAAAAAAACTTAGTAAACTTTCCCTCAGACAACGGACTTTTGTCTAAAACACATAAAGAATTAAAAAAAATCACACCCCCCAATATTCAAAGATCCAGTCCAAAAATGGACATCTGAGATGCATATACAGTTCTCAGATGAAGAAACACAAATGGCCAATAAATGCATGAAAAAATGTTCATCATCATTACTCATTAGAGAAATGCAAATTAAAACCACAATGAGATTCCATCTCACTCCAGAAAGAATGGCCAGGATCAAGAAAACTACCAACAACAAATGCTGGAGAGGCTATAGGAAAAAGGAACACTGCTATACTGCTAGTGGGACTGGTGCAACCACTGTGGAGCTCAGTGTGGAGATTTCTCAAAAAGATGGGATTGGAAGTATCATTTGCTACATCCATTCTACTTCCAGGCGTATTCTCAGAAGAACTGAAAACATCATACCACAGCAATATATGTGCACCCACGTCTATAGTAGCACAATTTGAAATAGCCAGATCTTAGAAACCACCTAAATGTCAATCAACTGAGGAATGGATAAAAAGTTGTCGTATTTTTATACAATGGTGTACTACTCAGCTATAAAAAAATGATCACCTTGAGATGTTTATAATAAAAGGACACAGCTTGAGACCATACTCATAAGCGAAATAAATCAAACTCATGTGTATAAATACTGTATAGTCTCTCTAGTGTAAGAAATGGCAAGAACACATAAAAGTATACATTATTCTTGATTCCTTATTACATTGCTTTGAAGCCTTAAAATGTTCTCATTCATTAGTTGGGATGGTTTTATCCTCGGTTGTTTGATTTTATTCTCTGGATGGTATGAACAGCTATTTTGAAAAAAAAAACAAGACAATATAATAGCCATTGCTGATTTAGTATCATCTTGCTTTGAAGTCCTACCAAGCTTTTGTTCTTTGGTCTCCATTGGTTCTATGATGTTGTATCTTACTGGATTTTATTATATGTGATAGTATAAACAAATTTTTTTATGGACAAGGAGATAATATAGTAACCATTGTTCATTTTCTGTTATTTAGTTCTGAATGCCCTGTAATGCTTTCATCTCTTGAATGGTTTTATACTATTTTGATACTATAGTGTGTGAATGTATACTCAAATATTTCAAGGAAAGAGACATTAGGGTAGTTACCGTTATGTCGGGTTGTCTTGTAGTGAAATATTATGTTGCTTAAATTGTTCTGTTCTGATCTGTTTTGTTATGTCTTCTTTATCTTAATCTTTTTAAAATAAATAAAAAATAAAGTAGAAATATTATATTTCCAGGAAGACAAAATAGGTAGAATTCACATGAACATGAGACTTCATGAACAAAACCTAGACAGCAGGGGAAACATTACAAAAAAATCAAAAAATAGGATTATTAAAAAGCTTTTGCATACCAAGATAAATCACCAACAGAGTGAAAAGACAACCTAGGAGAGTGGGAAAAATTTATTCTCATTCATCCCTCAGAAAAAGGACTTCTATCTAGAGCACATAAAGAATTGAAAAAAAAAATCAGAACTTAGAAATTCGAAGACCCAATTCAAAAACAGCCATCTGAGATGAATACTCACTTATCAGATGAAGAAATACAAATGGCAAATAAATACATGTAAGAATGTACATCACTGGTGACTCCAGAGAGGCAAATTAAAACAATATTGATATTCCATTCACCCTAGAAAGAATGGCTACCATCAAGAAATCAAACAATAGCAAATGCTGGTGGAGTTGAGCAGAAGATGTAACACTTTTCCACTATTGATGGGGGGTGTACACTGGTGCAACCACTGTAGAAATTAGTGTGGAAATTTCTTAAACAAGCTAGAAATAGACGTTGCATTTGACACAGCTATTCCTCTTGTCTTCCCAGAAGAATTAAAATGCACACTACAGCAATATCTATGCATCCTTTAGTATGCCATTTGTCAGTAATCACCATTTTGTTATGTTATGCAAGCACTATAAAATGACTCAAATATATAAGCAGAATGATGTGAACTGAAGTTTTAGCTTCATTAAAACATTATTTTAATAAGCATTATTTGGACTTGATGTTTCATTTTCGTTAAAATGCTAAAATACTATTTTAAAAATAAATGCTTCCATGTCATTTATTCTAGTCACTTTAAGAAGTAAAAGAAAGAACTGGAAGAAGTTTTCCCAGGCTTAAGCAGTCAAGGGCAGCATGGAAGGGCTTTGGCTCTCACTACCAAGTGTCACTTAGTTTAGGCTAGAATTTGCCGGTGAGGATCAGCAGATGCTTGAATTTTCCACCTTGCTGATACCTGCCAAAGCCAGGGCAGGCACACTGAGACACACTGTGGGTCTAGCTCCACAGGGCTATCCAGTTCTGCTAGTATCCATGTTTACAGGTCCGGAATGAGAGCAGGCTGTTAAATAGAGGAGACATACCTGAGCTCCCAGTTGTGAAGGTTCTTCTTTTCAGGGAAGGGCTCACTGGAAATGTTAGTTGCCCGAAGGCAGCAGTAGAAAATAAAGTCAACCTAAACTCCAAAAGCCTCTTCCTAAGTGACTGCTTCATGATGATCAACTTCATTTTGTTTACTTTTAATCTCTTCAAACCAGCCCCTGCTAATCCCTACCACAATCTTCCCCATATATATTTGCCTGTAGGATCCCATATCCTCAACTGTTTTTTATAATTTTCTTCTGACCCTGTCAGGACTGTGTTTACCTCCCCTTTCATAATTTTCAACCCTGTTCCTTCTTAAAACCTATCATCAAAGCCACATCAAACTAACCATTGCTGCTCCTGTGTTGCTTAGTGAGATCCCTGAAAGGGCTTTTGAATTACAAATGTCAACTAATAAATTTTTGCCTGAAAGCAATTGCTTGTATGAATCTCCAGGGAAAGAAAAGTGGAAAAGGAAGGACTATGAAAGAGTTTTTGAGCAAATGAATAGTGTTACAGCTTATGTCTAGATGTGCCCCCAAACCTCAGGCACTCATAGGTGGTGCTTTTGAGAGATGACTGAATGGTGGGTGTGTGGCAATGAATTTATGAATTATGAAAGATTAGTTTACTGATGGGTTGTGATGGTGATAGGTGATGCCTGTTTAGAAAAGGTTGATTACTGGGATCATGGTCTGGAAATATATCCTCCTTTGATCCTCCTCTCCTTCCTGCCTGCCAAATGCCATGAGCTCTTTCTCCTCTGCCATGACTCTCTCCCAGACTGATGTGTCTTGTAATCAGCTGATGATAGACTGAAACCTCTATAAACTATGAGCCAAAATAAAACTCTTCTTTTTAAATTATGGGTGTCAAGTAATTTGTCCTAGCCATAGGAATGTAACTAAGACAATAGAGTATAATTAAGACAATAGAAAAAAAGACAATATAAAAAATTCCAATTGTATCATTTTTCCAAAATTATCTCATAGTACAAATCATTGTCAGGAATGTTGTCACTAATATGATGCTGTCGGTACTATTATGTTCCAAACACGACAACTCTATAACGTGTGTTTTTCTAAAGCGGATTCATTTGCTTGGTGAACTTTGCTTTTGTGAACTTTTTTTTTTTTTCTGTTGTCAGTGTGGGTAGAACCGTAGAATGTGAAAGATAAAAGGAAACTCAGAAATCATCTCACACTCTCTGCTCCTATTATTTTTCTGTAAAAATCACTGTGGGAGTGTGACAAGTAAAATCATTGTGCAGCTTCTCATTTACTGCCATGTAATAGGTGAAAACATACGCATGTTGCTACTTATACTGTGCCTATACCACAGCCACCAGGCATTGTCGGGGGCATAGAGTGTTGATGTTGAGGATCTCAAAAATGTCAAAAGATCACAAATATTTTGTCTTCTTAACCCAGCTCATCCTTATTAGGAAAAAGAGCACAGGATTGTGAGACACAAGACCTGGTTGTACCTCTTCATACCTGGCCACAACTGGCTATTTGCAGACACAGCCATTCATTACAGAGTAGTTCTAATGGGCCTCAGTTTTTCCAGCTATAAAATGAAGAAAATGGCACTTGTATCCACAGAGATAAGGGATCAAATAGGCTGTACTTTGCATATTCTGGTGTGCTTTACAAATATGTTAGCTCTTTGCTTCCATTGCTAAAACTTTTCTGAATAAATATATTTTCACATGAATATATAGGACATTTTTCAACTTCATGATAATTCATTCCAACAACAATGAAGATGAAAATATTCCACTGATCTTGCATCGGTTATTTGCTTATGAAAATCTAATACTCAAAATTTTTAAAATATTGTTTTGCTTAAGTCAAGATTCAGATAGAATGTGTCTTAAGAAAAATAATGAATTTACATTAAAAGACTTTATTAACAAAATTTGGTAGTAGTTATACCTATGAGTTAATACATTTCTAAAATTTTCAAAATACCTAGCCTATTGAAAAACTTAAAAATAAGATGAAAAATTTCATTTAGGAAAAATCAGTGATTCTGGCTAAGAATTGTTGAGCTGCAATAGTGTATAGAAATGTTTTTCTTTATTGTTGCTATTTACCTAGGTTAGCTATATCTTTTAAGAGAGATTAATCAAAAAGGCTGGTGTTAATATTTTAGCTGATCACATAGCTTATATTTAATTGGCTCTGTGCTCCTGAATAGAAACGACTCTTATGAAATGATGGCACTTGTTAATAAAGTGTTAAAAATATGCATGAGTTTACATGTTTTGCCTCTACCTGTCTCCAGTTTTAAATTACATATTTAAAATTCTTAAAATAAAAATTTGAATATTTCTTAAGTAAATATTTTCTATTTCTCTAATTAATTCTGCTTATAGAATTTCTTTTATGATGAGTACTGTTATGCCTTATTATAGACGATATCCAATTAAAAGGATAAATCAGAATATGTTTTAGCCCTTGTAAATTTTAGCCTGTTATAATGGAACTGCTATATCTATTACTAAGGGAGACTCAAGTTACTTTCTTAATTCTCCACTCATTGAAGTTTGCCTTTGACAATTCATTGAAGTCTCTAAGTTTATTAAAAATTAGAGTTTCAATTTTTTTCATTTTTATTTTTGTGTAACTTTGTTTGAAATTTAAATAAATTATCCTTTGGTTCTTTAGTTTTTTTAAAATGTAGCTAATCCACCAGATAATTTTAAAAATACTTTCCAAAAATTGATGGCCGTGTCATATAGAGAACTGAAAATTTCAATGGCAAAGAGGGTGTAATTGATTAAATTAGAGGCTAAAAGCCCAAAACAGAGGTTCAAGATTGGATTTTAAAGAAAAAAAGTAACAAACCATCTCTTACAAAGAAAGGCGTCTGGCAAGAAGAAAAGAATATTACTTTTGTTATTAATAAAAGAGTTATGTACCTGTCAGTATCTTTTCAGTGAAGTGAAAGTTTCAGCGATTATTTCTAAAGTAATTTGACTATAATTTGCTGACCGAATTTTTAAAAACATTTTTAAAAGAACATGCAAAATCAATGAGTTTAGTCATCCTCTCCTTCACTACAACTTATCACGGTAGAAAATTAAAACTTTTCCTCGCTGGTTTTCCTATGTAACTAGTCATATGCTAGCTACAGATATTAACCATATATTGAGCCTTAAACACTAATTTCAAAGTGTGAATTTGGGTCACACCTATCTGATTGCAATAGCTGGGTCAAGCCTAAAGCAGCAGATCCATAAACTCCCCAGGAGCTGTGCTATTCACATACGTATTTATGTAATTCAGGGCTACAGACTGCATAATGCAAATTTGGGGAAATGTGTCATTTTATCAAAAATCTCAGATTAGTGAGTGGATAGGAAAGAATAACTTGTCTAAAAACCTGGTCTCTGTTTTTAAATAAATAATTTTCCTCCCTGCATTTACCCTCCTATTCTATAAACTGTGTGCATATCACCTATGTCTCACAGAAATGCAGAGGCAAGGAAGTCACAGAACTCAAAGGAGTTTTCAGGACCTCCAGGAGGTATGAAGGAGAACAACTGTGTCTTACTATCTTTAATCCTACTTTAATGCTGCCCTTCCTGTACCCCCAACTCTAAACCTGCAAGTGTGTGACACATTTGATTTTTTGCTAACTGCACAAGGGCTGAAAAATTGGAAGCCTTCTTTTGCTCACTCTGCCTTTAGTCTGCTCCTCAGAAATGAGAATCATGAGCTAAATAAAAGGTTTAAGCAATAATTCCATCATAACTCTTGGAGTCAATACACAATGCCACAGAAGAGAGAATTTCTCCCAGTGTTCCACTGTAGGAAATAAATTTCTATGGAAAACACAGAGCTTCTTCACAGGCTTAGAGTTCCTGTTGTATGTAATTTCATACTGACTTTTACCACAGCAGCAATGACACTGAAAATCCCGTAATCATCTTTCTTCTCATTCTTACAGTGTTGGAGGCCAGACAGTACCATAAAAATGACAGTGAAAATAGTAACGTGCAATTAGTTGATCACGGCAGTTTGGTTCATGACCTTTCTGCCAAGGCAAAAATTTTGCCTGCTTAACTTGTGTCCCTATTCTATGGTATCACTCATATTATTCTTTCTTTCTCTCAACATATCTTTCTGCTCAGAACCTCAAGAATACTATAGCACCTAGTGCAAACAAAGGGTTGATGATATTTTACATTAACTCTATCTGTGTTAGGAAGAAGTCTTCTTTTCTGGGGCATCATAATTCTCAAAAAGAAGTGCTGCAATTGAAACTATGTACTAATGATTTAACCATGAATTCCTTAAGAATTTTGTTTAAAAGTTTCATAGTTTGATCAAATATGCTCCAAAGAATGCATAAAATCATGGAAAAATGACCCTTGTATTAATTTTTTTTTTTTTTTTTTTTTTTTTTTTTTTTTAGGGCAGGAAGGGTGATACATGCTTATCATTTCAGCACTGTAGGAAGCTGGAAGGTGGAAAGGTGGAAAATTTGAACCCAATCTGGAAAATTAGACCCTGTCTTTAAAAATGAATATGTAAATTCAAAGAGTTGGAGGACATAGCTTCGTGTGAAGGCCCTACATGCAATCCTCAGTACCACAAAAAATACATTTTAAACTTTGTAATCAGCCTACTAAAATATTTTTGCTTCAATATCTCTCTTGCAATTGTCTATTTCCTAATGACTCAAAGAAAAAATTTTACATTCTTGAGAGAGTATAAGGAAAATATTAAATTTGTACAAGTAAGGAGCAGATTGTAGCTTTCCCATAAGAATATATCACAATTTTAATTTTTCCTGTCATTTTTCCAATCTAGCAGGAAGTTACCATGTCTGCTTATTGTTAGCAGGTAAGGCCTGTGCTATCATGGACATCACTAGGAAGATTCAATGCTCCTGTCCATGAAGTATGCTATTCCTTGTTCTGTCATGTTATACTCTTATGGTGACATATTTCACCAGGGTAACACAGTCATACCTGTTGAAAAACTTTTCTAGAAATAATAATGTTAGGTTGGGGGAGACCAGTTAATCACTTAGTGAACTCATAATTTTGGTCTTGGATGAAAAGTCAACCCAAAAGGTCGATTACATTAATTCATATCAATGATAGAGTAAATAATAAATATGCAAGTTTGGAGACAAGGCAGGTGCAGGAACCAAGATAAGCAGTCTATAAACGGTGTTGGCATGTTTAAAAGGTAAGTCTATACTACAATATTTCTCCAGTGAAGAAAAGTTAAATGTCAGGTATTAGAAAACGTTTGATCTTCATGTAACTATTTATGAAGGACAAACCAAAGTGCTTGAGACTTGGAAAGAATTCTGCAAAGAAAGGAACGAGGGAAGGATGGAAGGATGTCCCTTTTTTTAAAAAAGTCAACCAAAGAATAAGTGAAAAGGCACCACAGTGTTGGGGAGGGAGCTGAGAAAAGCACTTGGTTCAAAAGAGCAAACAATTAGGTGGAGAAACTACATTGCACTCAATGTATTTAAAAGCTCCAATCAACAAGCATTCTGGCTCACTGGGCCTAATTGTCTATTTTTCCTTCTTGAGGCATTCAATCATTTACAGTACACCCCAAGCCATATTTCCTCTCAGAAGTACAGTATTAAATGACTTTGCCATGCCTGTATCACAGTGTCCCTGATCCTGATGACCTCCCTCATCTCCTGAAATGTCAATATGAACACAACTTTGAGATTTTTGGCATAATTGCTAATGAGAAGGTAAATGTTAGTAAGAATTTTTCAAAAAGCCTCTGAAACTAACACTTTATCTCCCTATAAATTAAGGTATGTGCATTTCTAACTCATAGGTTTCAGAAAAGAAACTGTTTCCTTTGATGTCTAATTTATAGGAATTGTCTAATTATCAAAAATGTTCTAATTCACAGAGTCATATTAGTACTTCTACATGTTCACAAAAGGTTTGCATTACTAGTTGCTGGTGCAGAGTCAGCTTTCTGGGATTAGTTCACAAAAGGTTTGAGTGTTCACAAAAGGTTTGCGTGTTCACAGGTTTGCGTTAGTAGTCACTGGTGCAGAGCCAGCTTTCTGGGACTAGTTCTTCTCTCTATATATATAAAATATTTAGGAATAATAAAAGGAATTATCTTAGTTACATTGCCAAGCAACGTCCCAGGTGCTATATTCTCCAAACCCTTCTACCTGAAAAGTAGTAACTATAGTAAATTGCTATTAATCCATTACATATAAATTTTAACCTTTTATTTTTACAGAGTTGAACATGATTCCTTCTTATATATTATATTTTCTTGTGGTGGAAGAGTGATCTATGTCAAAGCAAGAGTGACCTATTTCTAGGTAAGGGTCTACTGGCAATTGTAGGTATTACTTTTCATTTGCACAGTACTCAGACTTTCTCTTTCATTGTGTTCAGAATTACACAGATGATTACATCTAGGACACAGTGTTTATCAAGCAATTGTTTTCAATGGTTTGGAACCCATCAGCTTGTCATCCTTCTGTAAGAAGAAATAAGGGGGATATGACCTATTTAGAATCCATTTGTGGGGATAACACACTTCAAATTTGAGAATGGAAATTACTGGGCAGAAGAAGATCGATTCCTCTAAACATCTTTTTTTGGATGAAGAAAATATTTGGGAACCCACACTTCTTCACTTTCTAGGATTTTCACCTTTGCAACTGCCCCCCAGAAATATTGCTCCTAGTAACACAAATATTTTACAAATTTTAGGAGGTTTATGGCAGATAGTAAAACATGCTCTGTGAGAAATAGACCTGGCTCTAATTCTTGGGTAAATCCACCAGTTTTGTGACAATAACAATTTGTTAACTTTTACAAAGTACCTGTATGATTGTCTGTTCATTCTTTATGCTTTGATTTTGTAACTTGAACAACTACTCCTAAGATAACAATATGTAATATATCACCTATTGTTGGGATCTGTACCTAGACTCTAATCCCCCAAACAGGTACATGGCGAAGGCTCAAAGGAATGAGACATGCAACATAATCTTTAGGGCTGCAAGAGGAGTGAAATCCTCAGCTGAGCTAGTTAACTCTGCTAGCCTGCCAGCTGACTGACCCTAGGCAGCCCATATTTAATCAACACAAGCAAGGAGTTGAGTGGACAATGGAGGGAACCTGAGCAGGATCTTGGGAGGGGTTCAAGGACCCCTCAGAGCAACAGAGGATGCTAATTAAGGAAAACTATCCAGAAAGCCTCCAGGTGGTCTCAGCTGTGGCCTTTCTTGCCTCCTGAGGTGTCCCCTCATTGTCAGTTCGATCATGCCCTGACCATGCCACAGCCCTGAATGTGTATTCATCTTATTGCTCTCCAACATATCCCCCTCCCCTTTTTTTTTGTTTTTGTTTTGTTTTGTTTTGTTTTGTTTTGTTTTGTTTTGTTGGCATGTGAGACAGGTGGCCACCTGAAGCTGGAGAAGTTATGTTAGGAGAGCTCCCACAATTTAAACTCCGCATAGGCCATCAGTTCATACCAGTATTCAGTTACCAGTGTAGCCAGCAATTGTCAGAGTGTGTTAGTGATCCGAGCTTCCCCTACCACCAACATTTTACTTGGCGTTATACCTCTGGAAGTTGTACCTTTCTGCAGGAGGTTCAAGACCAAGCTAAGGTGAGACCTGCATTAAGTGCAATGAGTTTCTTACTTCCTATCAATGTCAGTTAGGTCTCCAGGAATTACCTTGGAACCATGCACAGCACCTCTTGGCTATTCTGTCAGTGTCAGCCATCTCGATGAGCCATGGGCACTGCTTGACCAAGTTGCTTTCTGTGAAAGCTTGGAAGATTTTTCTCCTGGTGACTCTCCTTATGCATACCTTATATCGAAGATCACTTTCCTCTGTGGTCTTATAATCTTCTTGATCAGGAGACCAGGGACTCACTGAGTATCCTCAGATGATGCAAACAGAGGTCATTTTATATCCTGGGTCTCCACTGACCTTGAAGGACTGAGGCCAAAATATTGGCTATCCTTTTAGCTCATCCATTTCTCTACTGCTTTAGTCTCCAAACCTCAACTGTTGAACAGCCAGAAGATTGATAACAATACAGAATATTATTAGAGACAGTAAGCTTAATACTATCTTATCTAAACATGAAGCACCTTAGAACATTAAATGTAACCTATTTTCTACTACGCACAGATATCTTGGCATTTAAATACTTATAGTGTTAACAATTACATATTTTACATTGTAGATCAGGAATCAAAATTATACATATTATTGTATCATGACAATCATGACATTCTTACAATAATCTGAATTTCCATTTTGACATAAACTATCCTTTGTAGTCCATCACCCTATCTAGTACAAAAGAAGTTCCTATAGAACTTACTAAACTTTAATGGAGTGTTAATCTCATAAGTGTTTGGCACCAGCAGAATTCTGAACATGAAACAGAATGCTATTACCATAAGCAATCCATGTTTTATAACCTGGGAGACCTATGCATCTAGAACCATTAATATACTGAGTACATCTTGAAGTTTATAACAATCAACTGTCATACTCATAGGAAATCTTTGCATAGGGATTTTCAAACCAAAACTTATTGTATCATCTCTTTTGGATAATTACCAGTGTAAGTATATAACAATGATATATTTTATAACTTTTAGTTAGAGTGTCTCTTACAAAGCCATGAAGATTATTGGGGTCTCCAATCAATAAAGCAGAACTGGTTAATAATAATATTACCAGGTAGCTGCTTTCTTGTTTATCAATCAGAGTCCAGTCCAACAATTGTAACCCCAAGAGATTTTGTTATTTCATCCTAATATTATTATTTCTAAATAATGAGACTCTCAAGTCCACGATAAATATACTACTCTATGTACTCAATCTTTGTGTCATTTGGACCAGCCAGCAACCAAGGTGAAATCATACTTTGTAAATTCATAACCCAAATGAATTTTGGATCAAACAATCCAAAAATGGGAAAAGAGAAAAATCATTGTCAAAATAAAAGGAACAGCTGTTCACAGAGTGGACAAATGGACAAACACAGACAGATGATTTGTATAGATTCAAACAAACACAGAAACAAGCACATAGCCCATTGGGATCCAGGAGAACTCTCCAAATTCTCCAGGGGCTGCTTATGTACTCATACCACACCAATATATCAACTAGCTCACCTCCTACATCCTGTGTTCTCATGGCATTTCTCAGGTCTTACATGCTACTTGGACATTCTTATATGAGATTCTAGCTTGCTGCTCTACAAGTGCAAATAATCACTAGCTCATAAACTGTAGAAACTGCTTACAAACAGACTGGTCAAACAGACAACAGATACACAGATGGACCGACAAACATCTTACAAAATCAGAGTACACCCAAGCATATCCTTAATCATACTGAATTATACTAACTTCTTACAAATTTAAAATTCACAACTATAAATTGATCAGTTGGATTTGCTATAGGCCAGTTAGCAGAGACTGTAGGGGTTCTGCAGGTAAAGAGAAAATAAATAGACATATACAGCAAGGGTCATCAAAAAGGTTGCTGGCTGGTCAGTATAGGCAAGCAGCTTTCATTTAAAGTATGAGCAGGCAAGTGGGGTAAATGTAATCATTCAACAGTAAATACCTTGCTTCTCTGGACAGCAACAAGAGCTCTCATGGGCAAAGGGGCTAAATAAAAGATGAGCAAGGAGACAGGGCAGGCCTTCGGGACTCGATCCACCAGAACTGTGGTGAGTATGAGAGCAATGCTCTGAATGACCTGCTGTAAACCAAGAGAGTCAAGGATCACACAGGGAGGATCTGTTTGACCCCATAAAGCACTGAATAGAAGATCTAAAACCTAAAAAGGAAAGGCTGTCCACAGCTAGAGAGACTTGGGCATTCATCTCCCAAGGGATTAGCAGACACCATCACAGTAGTCAAATCCTTGATTTCCACAAGTAGCATCATGAGATTTAGAGGAGACATAAGGTAAGACAATTAGTTGAGCTACAGATTTAGAAAATTTACTTGAATGGGTAAGAGAGATGACAAAGTAACTATATTCCAGTATAGTCAGCATGCAAACTTTCTAAGTGGGGCTCTTGTCCTTGTTGATGCAAAACAGGACAAACAATTCCCGTATGTTGTTTAGCTTCTTGGGCCAGCTCTTGCATGGAGGTTAGACCTGCTGGAAAGTCGCCCAAAGGTTTTACAGGGTTTGTGT
This sequence comes from Cavia porcellus, assembly GCF_034190915.1. Taxonomy (NCBI): domain Eukaryota; kingdom Metazoa; phylum Chordata; class Mammalia; order Rodentia; family Caviidae; genus Cavia; species Cavia porcellus. The sequence continues at coordinate 226,720,213 of NW_026947484.1, read as the reverse complement.
TTTGTGGCAGCAACAACAAGGGGGCAGAAGCATATGGGGGAGGTGCAGAAGCAGCACATGTGACACACCCAGAAAAATCAGGAGGCTGACCATGTGCTGTTTCAACTGCCCACCTGCAAATGTTGTCGCAACATCAGCAAAGATACCAGGTGTGCAAGACAGAGCTAGGGGCTCCAGGCTCCTCATGCAGTAGTTTGCCTCTCTTGTCCCAATCTTCCACAATGAGTGTACCCTCCTTGGGATTCCAAGGATGCCAATCATGAGTTTCCAAGGAGAGCTGTACCACACTGTCCTCGGAAGTAACATGGACCACCTTCCTAAGAAGGAAAAGCAGTTCTGCTTTGTGATCCTGTGGTGCTTCAGACAGAGAATTCCCCGTAACTTACCTGATGAAAGGATTTTCCAAACAAAATGCAACAGACACATTGGGGCCGTGTTCCACCCCAGCAACACAGCAAAGCTAAGTCCACAGCAGACTTCTCCACTGTAGAGTCCCTGTTCAGGTGCCAACCTGTGAGGGGTCTGTGCCTAGACACCCAGTGCCCCAAATGGGTGCACTGTGAAGGCTCAAAGGAATGAGGCACAGGGTGCAGTCTCTAAGCCTGCAGGAGGAGTGAAATCCTCGACCGAGTTTGTAACTCTGCTAGCCCACTGACCTTGCACATCCCCAATTTAATGAGAACAAGCAAGAAGTTGAATGGACAATGTAGGAAACCTGAGCAGGATCTTGGGAGGGGTTCAAGGATCCCTCAGAGCAAGAGAGGATGCTAATTAAGTAGAAATATCCAGAAAGTCTCCAGGTGGCCTCAGCTATGGCCTATCGTACCCCTTGTGCTGTCTCTTCACTCTCAGTTCAGTCATGCCTGACCCACACCGCAGCCCTGAATGTGTATTCAGCTTCAACCCTCTCCAGCAAAGTAGTGATGAATTCCTAATGTTATTTTTAAAAAGTTCTGTATCATTTCTATTCCTTTTTTTTCTGTTTTGCTTTTTTTAATTAAAAAAGTACCTGATTTCTCATCTTGAAATGGGAGTTTGAATATATACATTGTAATGTGGTCATGAAAAGTAATGAAATGGCCTAAGCGAAGTGCAAATTATAGTTCTAAGTTCATAATATGGTTAGTTCTTTATTCCTACCCAGGCATTTTATAACTGATGCTTCATTTTTATACATTATTATTATACAACACAAGAATATCACAGAACATAGTCAATGCATTAGGATAAATTACATTAGTTTTGTGCAGATTTTGAAGTATCCTGCTCATGCACTGCCATAACTTTAAAGTCATAACTTTAATCAATTCAGAAGGCGTTTCTGAACATGAAAAGCAACCTGATGGTGGGAAATTCTAGAGGCTATTTGGAGCTCAAAAATTCTATGGCAGACTTTACCATACCTGGATGGGTTAAAGCCTAATTCACAGATGCTTAGTCTTATAGCCCGAGCAAGAAACAGTGGATTCTGTCACGGATCATTGAGGAAAACCATGCACTTTATGCTCAGGGTTCAGCCACAGAATATTGACTATTAGGACTTTGCAAGAAGGTGTGATGGAGGTGCTTTCTTATGCTTATGAGATAATGTAAAAATCAGTTTCTTTTCAACCTACTAAGTAGTATTCCAAAGTTTCCCTGTTTCAAGCCAATTCAGAGAACTGGCTATTCTATCCCACAGATTTGGAAATTAATGTTAAGCTAAGTGACTTAGGTTCTAATAGAGGAAATCTGAGGTTCTGTTACTAGAGTACTTGTTCAAAAGTCAGCCATAATTCAGTGCATCCCTTGGACTCCCCTAGCATTTGTGAAGTGGGGATCACACATCCTAACATTAATGTCTTTGCCCTTATCCATCTTCCTCCCTCCTTACTCTTCTGTACCACCTCTCTTAGTCTCTTTCTGAAAGCATGAGAGAAGATCACTCACTTACTGCATGTCTGTAACTAGGCAATCACCGTTTCCCACCTCTCCATTTCAGCAAATTTTCTGAGCTCTTCCCATTTCCCTGTTATGCTTTCATTTTCTCTGCTTCAGAGGTCTGTCATACCATTGAAACAAGAACTTGCTTGACCCAAGAGAGAAATGTCTTCACCCATATTTTCCACAGACATTTCCCAGAAAGTTAACAAGATTCCAGGAAAAGAAACTTTGCTTGAGATTCTAGACAGATGAAGCCATAGAGAATCTTCCAGATTTCAGAAAGTACTCAAGGGACTCCAGTCTGAAGACTGTCACTCCTGCCTCCTTGCTATTCACAACCTCTGCTCCCCTCCCCATAGAAGGAACTATGAGTTGCTTCTAATAAATGGTGTCCAGCAAATGTTATGGATGCCACATTGATGAAAACACAAGATTAAAATCTGTCTGGCTAGGGAATTATTTTCCTTACTAGTTAAGAAGAAGCAAAAGACCATGTTGAGAAAGTTTACACTCTGAGGACCTAAGGGTGGCTTCCACATGGCAGTTAGCAAGACTATTCAAGAGCCTACAGGAGCATAAATATTGACACAAAGCACACCAGCTTGGAAGTGCCTTCTCCAATAAGGCTTAGATGAAGTTATAGCTCTGTGAACATCTTGTTTGCAGCATTCTGAAGGCTGGGATAAGCTATTTAATACTTTTCCTGATCCATGGAAAATGTTACATGTTAAAAAGTGAATTGTTTAAAGGTGCTACATTTGTGGCAGCTTTGTAAAACAGTGACAGGTCACTAATGTAGAGATCACAAATGGGAGGAGAGGAGCAAATCTGACTAAGCCAGGACACAGGGAGAAACAGCTGACTGTTGAAAAGCAGGTTTGACCAAAAATAAAACTTCAGGTTGTGATCCCTGTCAAGAAGACTCTGAAATACAGTTTAGCTTGCAGGAAGATTACTGAAAAGTGACCTGAGGCTCCACTTTGTGAAAGGAAGATGCAGCAATTGGTCAGGACAGTGGAAGAAAGAGAGTTCTGATAGATGATCCAGCAAAACCTCGGATAACCTTATGGTTGCTCAAGTTAAATAAGTCTTTCAAAATTTATGCTATTGACAAAAATGGGTGAGGCTTGATATAGGCTTATTACAGAATGTGTACAGCCTCAGAAAGGTCATCATGTTGGATAATGTGGCATCAGCTGAAAACTCTACTGACAGTAGACTCAGCACCTGGAGCAACATGGTCTTCTCTGAAGAGAATTTCAGAGCTGGCACCACCATGTCCATTACAGATGTGCACAAAGACAAACTGGTGGCTGAGCACATATTGCATTGGCAGCATACCGTATCTGCTCCAGCTCCCCCTAAAGCTGACACTGCTTTGAGAACCTAATGACTTCACATTGATGATTAAATTTCTTTCAGTAAGTTAGAATTTAAAAATTCAATGTGAAATTTGTTTATAGAAAATATTTTTTTTGCATACCAAACCTGTCTGAATTGTTATACCTCCTGCAATAGCTATTAGAACTATGCCAAAAGCATGAAGGCCATAGGTATCAATTCCAAACATAGGAATTGACAAAAATTTCACATACAGGGGCAGGAACTGATGCCACTCTCAGAAAAGGAGATTAAATAAAGTGTAAGAAAAAGACTATTAAAAACGAGCAACCAGGTTTAAGGGGGTAAAAAAATGGATGATATGGCATTTGGGGAACACCAAGAGCACAATATCGTCACTTTCCTTAGGTCAAAAGTGATATCGTGAGAAAGCCGGAGCTTTCTCATAGTAGGGGAGTACTGGCTTTGGGAAGGAAAAAAAAAAAAAAAAAAACCCTTTTTCTCTTTTCCATTCCATTCTTAGATCTCCTGCCAATAACTCCAACCAGTTGAACTCAACTAGAAGCCAGAACAAATGATGCCTTCCAAAATGTGGCTTCCCAGTCACTGAGCAGTGTGGAGAGGGGATCTGGACAGGTAAACTGGAAAATGGAAAGCAGTGAAGAGGAATTAAAAAATGAAAAAAATATTTAAACAAAGGAACAGGATGAAAAAGGGAGGGAAAAAAGTAAATTCCAGAATAAGTTTAAGCAACAATCAGTACTTTGATGTGGTCGAGTATATTTCCTCAGGGTGATAACTTGGAGTCAAGCAGACATGGCTCAGGAAGGAAGAAGGGTTGGGGGCAGAAGGACCCAGGCCCACAGTCTCAGGCTCAAGGTTCATGCCAGGAAATCCAGCAAAACATTGTGAAATAGGACAGAAAACTGCTACATTAGTCTCATCATCTTAGCCCAAGTTTTCAGGGAATCAGAACTGGACTCTGAAGTCAGAAGACTGAGTGGTGATTTTCTGATTAGGTAATTGTCATTCGTGTTATAATAATTTGTATTGATTTGTACCAGGTTATTCCCACCACGGTCTAGGTATTGAGTTCATTTCATCAGCAAAAATCATCCTGGTAAGATACTTAATCACTGGGCTTGATGGCTATGGTCTTCTGTCAGTATTGCAAGACTGCATGCTAAATGAGGTGTTCCAGTGCCTTCTCATCATCATGTGGGAAGACTCCCTTGTGTGGTGTGAAATCACACAAGCATGTGTTACAGATAATTAACTGGATGGCAACCAATCCCTCAAGTCTTCTCCAATGTTATCGCCTTCCTGGCTTTTCACACTCACTGTGTCAACATGTTTACACAGTCTGTTTAGTTCATCTTTTTATCAAAAATCTAATAGTAATTTGCCAACAGAGGTTTTTTTTTAACATTTAAAAAATGTTTTTTGATGGTTTTGCCTTCTCTAATACTAACATTTCCAGGGGCAACACTTCTTCAGAATCCAGTTGGCATAAGCTTCTTCCATTGTCTAGAACAATTTACCAGTACATAGCATGTTGCATTTTCACATTTAGTATTGAATATTTTTCTTTAGAAATAATGCCAGCTTAAATTTATACTTCTTTCTTCAAGATAAGACATTTCCTATTTTGGAAAAGTATCTAAAACCAAACCCTTTATTAAGCATATGAGGCTTGTGAGTTTCATTTGCTAAAATTCTTCTCACATATATACACAAACACAGTCTCATAAAGTGTTTTGTTCATTTTCATGTGTACTGTGGCTGACAGTGACCATGCAATCTGTGCAAAGTCATAAAAACAAAATATTTTGGATCTGGGTTTGAACTTGAATTTTCCTGACTAGAAACCATTGCCTTTACCCTGTCCTGAACTTTGTGCAGCACCCCACCATTCTTTCACCCTCTCTACACTTGGAAAAGAGTCTCTTTTGTGGGGGAGAGTACAAAGAATCTTCTAAAAAGGGCCATTTTGGCAGAATATGAAATTACATGAACCATTAACATTTCAGTATAAATGAATTGCTCATTATCTTTTCAAAGTATTTACAATTTATGATAAATCTCACTTAAAACTGAAGAAATAACTCCAAGAGGTGTTTTCAAGTATTATGACAGATGCTAGAATTTTCTATTAAATGAAGAAATACTTTGGATTACTCATATTTTATTACTCAAATTTCTTAATCTTTTCTCTAGAGCTAATTTCCTAAATTTATCAGTAAGAGTTACAGGGTTACAAAAGATTTTATTCTTCATACTAAGGAAATATTTTGTTTTCAACCTTTATAAACACACCCCAGCTTTCAATTTCTCACCAAGGTGTTGATTCCATTGTGATCTGTGAGTACCATGAACTGCTACCACCACCACCAGAAGCCTGAGCTCCAACTGCTTTCACATGCAGACATAGAATCTCTTGGGACTTCACCTTGAATGTCCAAACTTCAGAATTATGAGGACCATACTTTTGTTATTTCCATGCCACTTCATCTAAGATTTTCTGTGGTAGTGACTCGAATGGACTAATGCACAGTCCAAATTAAAAAAAAAAAAAAAAATAGCCGGCTATGTGAAAAAATTCTGGCTTCCCTGCAAGTCAGTGTTATTGCTTATGTAAACTCTCCAATTTAGATCTTGTTTTCACCTGTGTTCCTCATTATTGTTGGGTAAATGCTACAGCAGTAAATGAGAAAGTATAGAACTAAATTAAAGTTATCTGTTCCTGCTAGTGAAGAGTTTACATTTATGACTTATATGTGGTTAATATAAGGAAAATCATCTTTTATCTAATGATTGATCAAATTCAAATTTAGTTAGTCCTTAAGAGGAATAATTTATTGTTGGATTACCTTAACAGGAATCCTCCAAGTCTTGGAACTTCATTTTGTCCCTCTAGTTCTGTAAATCTACAGAAAGCTAAACTTAGCCCATTGGGCCCTTAAAATCAGTAACCATATCACAGCAACAGAGTGGTACAAAATGGCCTATTTTTGTGAACATCTCTTATCCAGTAGATATTATCCAGTCAGATTCACACTGTCTTTTTTGGTCTATAATTCCATCAAACTGTTTACATGGAATCCAGGATTCCTAGTTATTCCCAGTAGATGTGGTTCACAATATTCTATTTCATCATTGCTAGAAGCAGTTACATGTTTTCTTTTGTTATAATTTAGTGAGCAGCTTTGGCAAAACAATCCCTTTTAGTTGTAGCACAGTGAATGTATATGAGTGTGGGTGGGGTAGTAGAATTATGAGACACTGAAATACAAAATTTTAACTGTCAGTTACCAAGAATCTGTGTTAATGGAACAGAATATGTAGCAATAAGTTGCTGTCCTTGATGTTTCTGAGTAGAGAATAATATTATACAATATCTGAACTACACACAGCCTCAGAAATTATTCTTATTCTGAGCAATGCCAACAGAGTTTATTAACCAGCAAATTTTTTCTTAGACATTCACAGGAAAGTTCAGTAGTAAATATTTTGTGGGGGTTTATATAACACTTATCCACTTGAAGAATTCATGCTTGCAGTAGGCTTATACATTCATAAAACTACAAAGAGAAGCATAAACATGTAAAGCAAGAAAAATAAATGAATTTAACACTTGTCAATGAATTAATCTAACAAGGGACCATACCTTTTGGACTACTGTAAGTAAATAACAATAGGAGGATGCACATATCAAATGAATCCTATACACCAGATGATTCATGGTCATAAATAGACACTCCTTAGTCTTCACATTAACACTGTTGACAATTGAGAAGAAACTGAAAGACACCAAGAGACCTGCTTGGGCCATGCAGCTCATGAATTGCAGGTCCATGTGACTACAGAGTTGTAGTCCCAAATCCTGTGCTATGGAGCCTATTTTAATGAGGCAAAACTGTCACCAGGAAACGCTAGAGCAAATCACACACAACAGGGGGTGCAGGCAGAACTGAGGAGTGCTGATAACTGGTTCAGAACCCAGATGAAAGGCCAGACTTATCACAAGTTGCCTCTAATGTCCAGGCTTCCATGTGTGTGGTGGCAGGGTATCTGTGTATGTTGAGTAGTGGTAGGGAGGCAAGATAGTGGCTTGACTAAAACAGTACAGCTATGGGCAGACGTGAAGGAAGGCATGCTTAAGCTGTGGTCCTTATGGGATGCCAATGATTTTGCTGAGGAAGGGCTACACACTACTTTGCCAAGGATTCCATACTAAATTTAAAGTGAGAGAGAGAGAAAGAGGGAGGGAGGGAGGGAGAGAGAGAGAGAGAGAGAGAGAGAGACATTGAGAGAGAAAGAAGAAACAATATTCTAGTGAACACCAGTCAAAGAGCAATGTTAACAATAAAGTTGTTGAGAAATAAAAAGATAAGTCCAAATACATGGATTCTATTTGCTTGGGCTCTGTGGATGAGGAAGGAGAACAAAGGCCAACCAAACACTAAAAACTTGTGAAAGTCACTTTAAAGACCTGTGTAGCCAGGCAGTGAAACACACACTTTACAGAGCACTGTGCATCAGTGCTGAGTCTTTTAAAAATACCTTCATTATCATCGTTAGTCTTTCTTCATACAATAGTACCTCAGTTAAAAAATGTAACTTGTCCCCCACTTGGCTCAGAGTGCAGACTGGGGAGAACAAAGGAGGAAGCTAAGCCCCTGCCTGTGAGCCAGCACGGGCTGGGGAGAGAACAGCACCTCCCCTCCCCTGAGCAAGCTGCTGATTTGGAGGAACTGTACTGTTTGCTTGACTCTGTGAGCCAAAAGACCAGCGACTATACAGAAGACAACAATATGCCTGCCATATATTAACTACTGTGGATTTCCTACTGTTTTATCACTGTTTCAATTTGTTTTATTGCTCTGCTTTTTCCGTTTAAAATTAAATTTTTTTTAAAGTATTTAATTTATTACATGATGCAGAGAAAGGTGACTACATTCATGTTCGTGCCTGGAAGATGGCCTGGTCTTGTTGGTTATCTGACACAGATTTCAAGAACAAAAGCAAAATTTTGCCAAACATATCTGTTTGGGAACATAACTATCTGCAAAAAGAAGTGTTTGTGAACCGAGACACTACTATTGTAAATTCAATGGCATTTTCCCTAGTGAAGTAATAGCACCTCGTATTGTTTCCCCAGATGCCAGAAATTATCTGAAGAATTTCAGTGTTTTGCATAAGTTATCTGATTTTGAATGTCTCAATTTTGGAATGAGTTAGAAACTTAACTGAGGGAACTGCATAGTCTCTTTATTTGGTCTCTTAGTCCACAGGACAAGTTTTGTGCATGTTCCCATGATGTTCACACAAAATACAAAAATACAGCACACAACAAGTATTAGAATCAACTTTTTATAATTTTTACAGCACACTTTTGGTACCAGGTAGAGCCCCAAACTTCAGTAATTGTTTTTCTTGGCCATTTTGTTGTTTAGAAGCACTTTTAGGCAGGAATTTAAATCCAACTGTTATTTTCTTAACCCAATTTGATTTATTTGTGACTTGTGTGATTTAATAACTACTTGTTAATAAAAAGAATCTAAAATCAGCAATATTTTATACAAACTCATTAAACTGCCTAAGCATTCTTTGTCAGAGTATCATGTTAAGAATTCATTACTAAAACAGACTTTATAAGACAGAAGTTTAAATTCAAGCCTTTATTTGACTTCTTTGCCTCAGCTCACTAAGGCCATTCTATACTCCACAGCTGTTTTTAGGAACTATACCTTATGTCTTATTTTAAGCTGCTCTGTATACTAAGCTGTTCTCAGTTGACCTGAGATGAAAAGATGGCATATTCATGGCCCTCTGAAACGTTCTGCTCAATTCCATGAAAACTTCTATTGTTTGTATAAACAATTGCCATGCTTATTATTCATGTGACTTTTTGATCCAATTAGTAGCATTTTGAGATGGGTCCAGCTATGCATCTAGACCTGCTAAATATTCATGGGGCAGGTACAGTGTAGGTGACATTCTGTAGATACCTTAGCTTTTCCAGAATCTGACAGGAAAATACTGACTGTCAGACAAGAGTGATTTCTTAAGATCCATACATATAATAACAATGACATGTATTAAATAGATATAATGCAATATGCATTGTGTTTATTTTGTTCTCATTGCTACAAATAACCTATAACAAACATTTGAGTATATCATAAAAGAAATTTTCATTAGAATGCACTGGCAACATATTATAGATCACAGTCTTTAAACAGTTTCTCTGTCTTTAATTCACATTCCTCTAAAATAGAAAACAATGATTCCTTGATGTTTTCTGCCATAGTGAGATAAAGCAAGAGAATATGTCAGAGAAGATGCATACATGGTATGTTTATTGTGCTGTTGGGTTTCTATGTTGAAATCATTTACATGAATTAGTAGAAATACATTTTAAAATGATGGAGACACAATATAGTACATGATACACAATTCACTTTTTATGAACTAAATACATTTTTTTCTAATAAAGAAAAGACATGATTTGCTCTACTGAGAAATTATGTAGGTTTTTATATTTGAAAAACTTTGTTATACCTTAATTTTAAGTTCTGTACTGAATTAAGGGTGCATTTCAAAGCTGGGGCTCTATTTCTAATTTGCTGGACTACAGGCTTAAGCTTTGAAAAGCTACAGGTACTAAATATATTTAATATGGTCAGCTCATATCATTTCCCCTAGAGTGTTAATTAGTTATAATACCCCCCAAACTACAGTTTATAGAAAAAGCAATGTCCATTGTATAACACGAGGAAGGATGATACTTTGTTATGGTTGATATATTGTGTCAACTTGAGAAGTTAACTTGAGATGCAGCAGGGAGCCAGGATTCTTACTTTGTAAATATCTTCAGCCTGTGCAAAGGAGGGCAAGGAGATTTTGTATTCCATCTGCCCTAGAGGGTGGTGGGTAGCCTGCATACACTATAAGGGAGGAGTGTTTTCTTCCCTTTTGCTTTGGTTGCTTTTTGCTCTGGATGTTACCTTGAAGTGTTGCCCCAATGCCGTGCCACCCTGCCTTGGAGTCAGCTGATTATGGACTGAAACCTCCACAAACAATGAGCTAAATACACCTTTCCTTCCTTCAGTTTGAGTGCTGGGTGTTTTGTACCAGCAACGAGAGAAAAGTAACCAAGACAACTCTTAATAAGTTAATATTTGATCCTTAGTACTTTTAAACATAAATCCAGCTAATTTTAGCCAGGTCTATTTTCCAGGCATTTCCGTAGATCACTGATTGCCCACCTTTTAATGACCAAATAACAACCCCAAATCCACTTATGTTTCACAAAGTACCAATATTAAGACTAATCCTGTATATTGAGGTTTTTGTTTAGAATAACAACTGCAAAATAACATGTTTTGTTTTAAATGAAAAACACAGTAGCATACATACCGTAGGTTCACCCACAGATCCTTGACTTCTCACTGTGGATTTACTATTCTGGGGTGTTGTCCTAATTCTCTTTTTCAGACTTTTGACTCTGTCCTTTGACCTTTTACTGAGGGTGCTTTATAACCAAATACCTTTATACCTTTATAATCATGGCTTTGTACTTCCATATCATATGTACAATATTTCCTAAATATTATGAGGCTTCTGGTATTAATCATGTGCTGCTAAAGTCTTATTGTATAGAGTAATCTCTAGCTAGAGAAAGTTACTTGGATGAACATTTACTATTGTGCTATACAAAAGAAAATGATCATGCATGCCAAAGTCCACTAGTTATCACTTAGAAATATTTATATTCATTGTATGAGACAGGTTGGATGCCTTCCTACAAGGTCAGAAAGTACACACAAGGGCTACCTCTGAAAGGAAGGGGAAAAAAGAGAGCCAAGGCACAGAGGTAATGGTCCAACCCATTAAGGGATTGTTACTTATAAGTTTATCTCTGGAATTAATATTCCAGAAGGAAAGAACCAAGATTTAGAAATAAGAATTCATCAGGATATCTAGATGTGCTTCAAACCTGAATGCCTAGAAATGTAGATTGAGGACCACAGCAAGTGGGAAAACTTGAGGTATTGAGCTGCTACATCAAGTGTAAAATGAGGTATGGGATAAGGAAAACAGAGGCAGCTCTAAATTTGCAAATTAGGGAGCCCCTTAGGGAAGTTTCTTTATAAGGCTATGAATAGCATGAGCAGGCTGTATTTTTTTTCAAGAAATAAAGGTAGTTCAGACCCTCATTCATTGTTTCCTGAGGCTTAAAGTCAGGACATCTGGGTGCAGGTCCAGCTCCGTTTCTCAGCCGTGTGCACATGTCAGTTGCTGAACATTTCCAGTTTCCATTTCCTCCCGGGTGAAACGTGAGCAATAAAATCATTTCTATACACCTCACAACACCACTGTGAGGGTCAATAAAATAATGGTGCTTGGGCTGGACAAAGATAGAAGTTTCATAAGTGTTATCTGCTATCATTACTCAAACTAAATTACATATTTAAGAATTTGTTTCTTAGTTAATCTTCCTTTTGGAGCATGTTGAGAAACCAATAGCTATGCTTTTGCAGAATAAAGCTGTACAGTCTAAGAAACACCAAGCCAAATCTCAGAAAACCCAATAATTAACTGTCCATTTACCTGAGTAGATGTGAACAGAAAGTCAATAAAACTATGCATATAAAGGTCAATTTTTCCTCTAACTGTACAGAACAAAGAGAAAATTTTGATGAAAAAGCAATTACACATTTCATATATTTTCCTTGTTAATAGTCTAATTATTTTAACTTTTCTATTATATATACTGAAGATTTTTACTTTTCTATTACATGATATATAAAAGTAAAAATCAGTTTTATTCCATAAAATATAATTACCCTTTAAGAATAATAAATTTTTTTGGAAGAGAGTAAAACGAAATGTGACATAACAGAACAGAATCGGTCAAGTCAAAAGGATGGACATAATAGATAATGTAAAAACATAATACAAGGTGATCAGCAATGGTTACCATAATGCCTCCCGCTATCTCTAATAGAATTGCCTATATCGTTAGTTATAATACAATTGAACAAAACAGTAAAGAGTAAAACCGACAAAACCAAAACATTGGAGACATTGTAGGTCTTCAAAAGTAGATAAAAGTCAACAAGAATGGGCGTCATAATGAATCTCATTATCTTCACAGCTGATGCCTAAACTTTCGAACCTGATACTATCCAGCAAAACAGAATAGGGGAACATCAGTTAAAAACCAGATGGTGAGAGTAATACAGGGCTTTAAATCAAGGTAATGAAAAGTCAAAGTGGGAGCAATGAAACCCAAAATGTGTAATAGTCATGGTACAAAAGAGAGGAAAAGAAAGTGTTCCAAACTATATAACTGCATGTATATTTAAGTGTATAAGATAGAAAATGATATCACAGAGTTTTATTGGATCAATGAACAGAACTGTTTGCAGTATCATTGATGGAATGTCCACTTTACAAGCTTTAATTTTGTGACTTGAACAATTATTTCTAAGATGACAATATGTAATCCATTAACTAGTGATTTCCTACTGTTCATTTTTTTTCTGTAAATCTGTATAACTTGTACCCTTTCCCTGCTTTTTTTTCTTTTCTCCTTAAATAAAATTAAAAAAAAAGAATAATAAATTTTACTAACATTTATGTAGGTTTTTAAGATTTGTAAAGTTCTTATGATTCTCTTATTATAATTCCCTTGTTCAAGTGCATTTACGTGCTGATTTCTCTGTTATTTTGGTTATTTTGTGGTTACATGGTGGTGCAACCTTTGTGGTATCTGTGTATGGAGGGCATGTAGATAAGTTTTAACAGTGTGCTTCACCTCTGTGCTTCACCTCTGGACAGAAAGCAGGCTGGAATCAGTATGATTGAGATACATGACAGGGTTGAGTAAGTGCCATCAATAAATGTCCCAGTGAGAGGGTTCCAATTCCTCTGTGAATATTTTTTCCCTTTAGTTTCTTCATCCAAGAACAGAGTCACCATTACTTACTTGTAAAGAATTAAATGTATTAATTCATATAAAGCAATTAGAGGACTAGCAAGCCATTATTTGAGATGTTTGTGAAGATACTAACAGAGTTCAAAATAGGTCTAGAATACTAATGAAATGCAATATTTTAAAAATGCAGTTCTACTTCAAATGTATGTCTTAAGCATCAGAGTGAACCTGCAGTTTAGCAATCCTGAAGATTTAGGATATAGCACCAAGCCATGGGAAATAGTAATATAGAAATTCTGTACTACTGGGATCTATGGGAAACACCATAAAATGCTTATGTGACAATGGGTTAGAAAAAGAGTATTAGAAGCCCTTAAATGGCTGAGATCTTGCCGCTCTAGTTCTTCTCTCCTAAGGAAGTTCTGGAGATATGTGAATGTGGCATGGAGGAAGTATAGAAGTTAAATATCTATACTTTTTTATCTTAGAGAGAATAAAACAAAACAAAATAAAAAAAGAAATACATCGGAGTCAATATAACAAAATAAGTAAATGATTTGTATGCTGAAAATTACAGTATTCTAAAAAAAAGACATTACAGAATTCAGAAAATGGAAAGATATCCCTTGGTTATGGATAGGAAGAAACAACATTGTGAAAATGGCCAGACTCCCAAAACTGTTATACAGATTTGATGCAATCCCAATCAAAATACCATTAGCATACCTCACAGATCTAGAGAAAACATTTCTAAACTCCATATAGAACCATAAGAAATCCAGAATAGCAGAAGCAATCCTGGACAACAAAGACAAGGCAGGAGGCATTACAATTCCAGACTTCAAATTGTACTACAAACCTGCTATAATAAAATCAGCATGATCCTGGAAAAAACAAAACAAAACAAGACAAAAATGAGCTGAGGATCAATGGAACATAACAGAACACACATTCACCACAACACATACAACACATACAAACACATTCTAACACATACAATTCAACACATACAATTCAACACATTCAATACAACACATACAAACACATTCAACTGCCTTAGGTTTGACAAAGGGGCTAAACATGTTCACTAGAGGAAAGCCTTTTTCATAGGTGGCTTTGGAAAAACTGGTTTACTACATGCCAAAGACTCAAACTAGAACCATGTGTATCACCATGCACTAAAATAAAGTCAAAATAGATCAAAGATATAACTACTGAGACAGAAACTCTAAACCTACCCTTTAAAGAGATAAAGAAGATAGAAATCTCGAGGATTTAGGGGTAGGCTGAGAGTTCATGAACGAAAACCAAACTGCAAAGAATGTACTTGTACATGTAAACACCATACTGTCTTGCTGGTTTAAGAAACTGAAAGAGTGAATAAGATCCAAAAGTTACAATAGATGTAGTCATTATTGTTTGATCAGCCTTGTGTGTCTATATCTGGTAGCCAGAGCAATTATTTTACGGATAACAGTAGACAATATAACAACCATTGTTAAATTCCTGTTGGCTTATTTTAAAATCTTATATCACCATTGCTTTTTATGGTTGTTGTTTTGTTGTTGCCTGTTGCTTTTTTGTTTTGTTTTGTTTTTGAATTGTTCATTTTTGTTTGTATCTCTTTAAAATAAATAAATAAATAAAAATAAAAGATCCCTGTGAATACTGCGTGAAGAACTGACTGCAGATGAACAGAAGAGCAGTTAAGAGCTTGTTGCAGCAATTCTGGGAAACATGGTGGTGACAGTGTAAACATGGAACTGATAGGATGTGCCAGAAACTAGAGGTTAAAAGTGAGGGAAACTGAGTCAAGTTTCACTCCTATGTTCTCATAAAGCAGCTGAAAGAATATTGTTCTCTGTTTTTAAGATGGAGCAGGTTTGTTGCACTTCAAAGGCGTAGGTGTGTTGGTGGAAAAATATAAGTTGTGAAACGCAAAATTCATATTAGAACTGAGTGTGTTGGTGCATTCCTGTAATCTCAGCACTTGGGAGGCTGAGCTGGGAAGATTGCTGTGAGTTCCAGGCCAGTCTGAGCTACGTAAGTGAGTTTAACACCAGCCTGAACTGTAGAGTGAGACCCTGTCTCAACAAAACAAAACAAAACAAAGATAAAATTCATGTTAGATACATACGTGCTAGATAGACACACAAGTCTGTAGTTTAAGGTACTGGTTGGAACTGGCATCAGATACTGGGGTAGCATGAGGACGGAGTGTCTTTTAAACCGAGGTACTCAAGAAATTCACCCACATTGTGGGGTAAATGAGAAACTTTGTGTGAGGTATGAGTCTCAGGGCACAGAATGTTTAAAAGGCTGGAAGGCAGGAAATGGGGAGGAAAATTGTTGCACCAGAAGCTGGGAAAAAATAAGGGTAAAGATAACTGCTAAATGCGAGGTCAGAGCTGAGCACTGATAATCAGAAGTTATAGCCCTGATTTGGAAATACTGATGGGTTCTGTTTCATCTGCTGCCCTGCTTAGAGCAGGCTCAGACCATTTGCTGAAAACTGCCTCCTCTATCTGTGGGCAAGATTCTAATCAGAGCCCTGCCTCCCCAGATACATATTAAATAGTTTTGTTTTGTTTGAGTTTATTATGTCTGATGGTATGGGTAACTATTTTGAAGATAACGAGATATATTATGGGAGACTGTTGATTTCTTATTATCTTGTTTGGAAGTTCTGTATCACTTTCATTGTTTTATTTTAATTGGTTTCATTCTGTTTTATTTTGTTTCATCTATATCAACAAAATTTTGCTTAAACTATTATTGAAAGAGTATTCTTCCACTAAGCTCTGTGTTAGGAAAGCACATATCCCATGTCCAGTTATGTTTGTGAATGGGGTAATAAGTGCCTCTTGGAATTGAGCAATTCACTGACTTTCCTTTAGACTGCTGCTACTGGGCAGAAGCTTGGAGGTTTTTCCATAAATATCTTAAAATGTTTTTCCACTTACTGTGCAGAAGAGAAGAGGAGAGGAGAGGAGAGGAGAGGAGAGGAGAGGAGAGGAGAGGGGAGGGGAACTACATGCTACAGTGTACTTCATTGATTTTCATTACATTAAGGTTTAAACATTTTTGTCTTTTTATCTTTTGTAGAATTTTAAGTCACAATTGTTAATAAGGAAATGAGAAAAATAGTCATCTTACTAAAAGCTGAATTTTTTTTTTAAATTATTCTTTTGGCCACCAACAAATACTGACAGGTGTGTGTGTGTGTGTGTGTGTGTGTGTGTGTGTGTGTGTGTGCTATTCCTGAATTCCAGGATTTCATTCTAATCTGAGGGTATGAAAAGTAATGAGCAACTAACGGACAGATTGTTAGCACTAGTTAGTGCTGTGCATTTCTGTATTTTTTTTTCTTTTCTTTTCCAATAGAGGCTTCAGGACTTGCTAGAGAAATTGTTCTTTGGGTTAAATGCCCTTTTAAGTGAGAAAACACTGTCAGATAATCAAAATTAGTTGCTTCACATTAAGATTCCATGATAGAGCCCTGCACAAAGGCTCCCTAATTAAAATATTTCCAACCTGGATCCCCAAATGTCCAGGAAGGAATCACAGCAACTATGTCCCTTATGCGACTCTTGGGTTGTCGCCTCAAAGCCTGCCACTTCCTCGCACATCATGTCCTCAACCACAGCACCACCTGTCACTTCTCTTTGCCCAGCTTGTCCTGGTACAGCATTTTTCTAACAATTCTTTTTAACTTGGAGCCATTGAAATCCAGATTCACAACTGCCATAATTTCATTAAAAACAGCATTTTTCCCCATGAAGTTCCAAAACATCCCACCTGATCCCTTTAGTTTTTATTCATTTCTTCCTGGAACTTCTGTAGCATTTGCTAAAATTGACTGATTTTGACATTTTCAAAGCTCTCTTATTTTACACATTTAATTGTCCATGTTACCCTGTCCTCATGATAAGCAAGGAAGATTACAAAATTTTGAATATCCCCTCCAGCTCTAAAATGCTCGTGCTTTTACCATACTTATTTAACTTTCTTTTACTGTGTTGCTATGTGTACACTGAGCACATGTAAGTACACTCATACACACTCAATGAGAAGGAGGCACAAGCATCAGAGA
Organism: Cavia porcellus; assembly: GCF_034190915.1. Lineage (NCBI taxonomy): Eukaryota > Metazoa > Chordata > Mammalia > Rodentia > Caviidae > Cavia > Cavia porcellus. Next base: position 226,702,910 of record NW_026947484.1, on the reverse strand, counting down.
CTCAAGGTAATGAGGGAAGATGGGCTTCCACTTCCTCTCCCATTTACTACTCCCAAATATTATTTTAATCTTTTGTTGACTCAAATTTCTTTTTTTTTATTTATCTTTTGCCAGTGATCTGTTATATGCACTTCTGGAGCTTCTAGTTTCATAATTTTTTCATATATTTCATTAAAGCAGTAATATAAACTGTGTATACTGTAAGCACATTATTTATGTCAGTGTATATTTTTTCTCAACTATTTATGTTAAACAGTAATATAGCTTCTTAGTATCCACACAAATTTATTATAAGTGGAGCATTCCTATGAGCTTATCTGGCAAGATATATATATAATTATGGTTTTGAACACTGTTAGATTAAATGAAATCTTGAGCCAGTCTAAGTCAAGGGCAAAAAATCTACCCTTTCTGTCAACAATAGAATTATAGGGACAAATAAGAGAACACAGCACCTGGAAATGGAGCCATGAAAGCAATAATCTGTAATTTTCTGCCTGAAAGGTAACCCTTTTAATGATATATTTGTTAACTTAAGTGACAGAAGCCATGAGGCAATGACTATTAGTTGTAATGACGTATTAAGCTGACTAATGGTCCACCTGGATCTTTGTGCCTTGGTCTTTTTAAACTTAACAGATCTATTAAACCAATACCCTTATTTAAAAGCATGAAACCATGAATTTAAAAAAAAAATCTACCTGTAAAACAGGAGATATTAAGAGCATTAGTTACCTGGATATATATTCCCCAATTTTACATCAAGTCAGATTTGCTATATTCTTGTCATCCTTTTGTTATGTTCTAATTTTCTTGCCTGAAAACCATATCTTGTATCTCATCCCTGCTGTCCTAACTAACATTTCTAAGGCTCTACTGTGTCAGAGAATCCCCTTGCTATGATCTCTCACCATTATTAGCACCTTTCCCCCACTTCGATCGGTGTTCAAGTCTCTCCACCTGTTCTTTCTCTTTGGCACCACATGTTAAATCTACCACCCAGCCCTTACTCAGTTGGACAAGATTGCACTGGTCTTTGACTCCTTCATTGGTTGCTTTCTCTTCCTGTATGATTCTTTAAATAGTCACATTTCAGCTGTTTTTTCCTTCAGATCTCTTAGATTCCAGCTTTTCTATTACTGCATGACTTGATGAAAGTTTCTTAAACTATCTATGTCTCCTTTTCATGAGCTGTAATATGTGATAAAGCTTAGACCTGTCTCATAAGGTTTCTGTGCAGATGAAATGAATCCAAGCTGTGTATTAGAAATGTATATCACATATGGTAAAAACCTGACCAATGTTTATTGTAATTGTTATGTAGGATAGGAGCACACTTGCGTTTTTCACAAAAATATTTAGGCTTAAAACTGACAGAATCTCCTAGACACACTGTGCTCTTGTTTAACTAAGGTAATGCCCCCTTTAAATTTCTGTTGATATGCATGCTCATAGAACTATGTTCACCCAGTTCAATCTTAGAATCGTGCTGCAATCAAAGAAAGAAATGCAGTTAAAGAAAGAAATATCCCATAAGGTGGACAGGCAAATAGACAATGCTAAAATTAATGTGCCAAATACACATTTAAAATATTGTTGTAAACTGGTGAACTAGAAGGACATGGCAAAAATTCTTAAATACTAGAAATGACTGGAAAATATTCAAAGAAAGAGGCATTCCCTGAATTCATGTTTTCTCAATTGCATATACTGATTTCTGATAGCTTAAATTTGGAATTTTAATAAGAAATAAGGGATACATCATCCAGTGTCCAGGAAATAATTTCAGTATCTGTGAAAGATGGGAGTTAGAGAAAATATAAATGTGTAAATTAGAAAAATCTATGGCCTCTAGCAGCTCACCTCTCTACTGAAAGTGACTACTAAATTTAAGGTTTTAAGAATACCTGATTATGATGTAAGACTGTAAAGAAAACAAGCAAATGATTAACCATCCAGAATGTGGTTTCCTGTGAGGTACATGTGTGGGGAGGTGATGCAGACAGGGCAGAGAACACACAGAGCCTCAACTGTATCAGTGTAGGTGCCAGTTTTTAAGCTGAGTACTTAGCACACAGGTGTTTGTTTCAATATCATTGCTTAAAGTCCTTCTCTTGACTTGTAACATTTAATCTTAGTTTTGTTTTACATTTACAAAAATAAACAATTAGGGTTTAGTATTATGAGCAACTTCAAAATAGCACAAATACTTGAAATGTTTTTCAAAAATCCTAAGTCCATACCTCCTCCATACTCCACCTTTCTAATTTTGCTTACACAAGAAACTATGTCTGTGAAGAAGTCAAGGAGAGTCTGTCAAAGAAGATGTGAGGAGGCTGGTGAGAAGCCCACCCAAGACCCCCGCAACCTTGGGAAATCACCACCCACTCTCATTCCCTAGATTTTCTCCAGTGCCCACACTATCTCTGAGTCACTGTTGTTCCTATATCATCTCTTTCGTGAGTGGAGATGATACAGAGATGATTTGTTATAACTGATTTCACTAAAGAAAACATCCTCAGATAAGTGATCAGTTTGTTCCTCCCATGCAGATGCTGTCAAGTATTTAACGAAGATTTGGTGACCACCCACTATGTGTCTGGAGTGTTATAAGAGATAGAATGGCAAATACGACATTTTCCTGCATGCATGCATTTTATAATCCATTGGCTAAAATTAGGCCCAAAATACCAAGAAAGAACAAAACTCCATGAATATATACATACTCCACGATGAAAAAACAGCTAAGAGTAATGAGTGTAGACAAATGAGGGTTGTGATTTCAGATAGGCTGAGAAGGAAATTATTTTCATTTTAGAGGAGGAGGCTTTTGGACAGAAACCTGAATAAGGTGGAGAACAGTTTATGTATCTAGACTGAGTTAATACAGGGTGCAAATGCACTAGGACAGGAAGTATTTAATCTGTTCAAAAGTACTAAGGAAACCAGGCTTGCTGCATGTGTCTGACCAAAGGCCAGAGAGCCTACCGTCTCAAGGGCTAGACCTCGCAGGATGTGTTAAAACAGGGGCGTTATAGTTTATGAGGGCTGTGATGAGAAGCCACTCAATAGAATGAGCAAGGAAATTGTAACCTATGTGATGCATCTCAAAGGCTGACATGTGGTGCATAAATAAAAGAAAACTTGGTAAGGAGAAAAACAGCAGAAAGACTAATCAAGAAGCCTTAGGAGAAGTCTGGGGAAAAGGCTGGGGATTTAGCTCAGCTACACAAATGCCCGCCTGGCAAGTGCAAGGTATTAGATTCAATTTCCAGTACAAAGAAGAAGAAGATAGAGCAGGAGGAGGAAAAGAAGGAGAAGAAGAAAGAAGATGACAACAAAGATGAAGAGGAAGACAAAGTCTGGGGAAGAAACAACAACACCTTAGGCAGTGGTGTAGCAGTGGAATTTGGAATTTGTCACAGTTGTGAATGGGGCATATTTTGAAGGTGGCATATATAAGATGTAATGCTATAGGTTGTAAGAAAAAGAAGGAGCTGGGATAAAAAGGAATATTCTGATATGAGTGTCATTGTGACCTATTTGCAGTAACAGGAAACAGAGAGCAAAGCAAGCTAAAGAGGTAAGAGTCAACAGCTAAGATGTGACTGGTGAAATGTGACCCAGGAGTAGCTATCACCATACTGATAAAAGGGCCTTGAGAGGCTGAGCTGGAAATAGGATTTGGGAACTTTAGAGAGCTAAATTATGCCTGTAGCCAGACACAGATCTAGATTAGATTATATAATGAGGGATTACAGATGAATACACACACTGGAAAAGGTACAGATCAGACAAACAGAATGATATCACAAAAGATAACAACAGCAAATAGAGTAGGATCAGAGGGAAATCATGAGGGCATGCAGTCTTGATGCTGGAAAAAAAAAAAAACACTTGAAGCGTTTCAACAATGTTAAAAATGCCTCAAAGATTAAGGAAAATGAAGCACAATATTTGAGCACTATTTTTGACAGTGGTTATCTCAATGAGTGGGGTTTCTGTTTACCACACAGACAAGCCTTGAGTAGAGTGTATTTAAGAAACAATAAGCTAGAGAAATGCAGGCAACGAGACTACACAACTCTCTCCTGTAAGCCAAAGATTCCCTCATGCTGTTATTGATCTAGGCAAGAGGAAAATCTAATGATACCACCCAGAAATACAAGGACAATTTCAGGAGCAAGATCCCTCTGAGAGAAAGGTGAGAGATGACAATACATAGAGAAAGAGTGGCCTTAGAGAAGTGGGGTGGGGCTCATTCATGGTGAGAGGAGAAAGGCAGAGCTGCAGTGTTCAGAATCATGTAGAGTAGAGGGAGTGGTGGACAAATGAAAAAGTCTTGTTGGATTACTGCTGCATTTCCACAGGGGAGGGAAAAGGTCATCAGCTAGAAATTAGGACAAACGAATGGAGTGATGAAAGTTTGACAAAGAATAAAGCACAAAATAGATCGAGGGACATAAGGTTAGAAGGGAAAGGTAGCCGGATTTCTGGGTGGTGTGAGAGCCCAGACCAGTCAACATCAGACCAGACCAGCCAACATAACAATGTTAAATATTAATTTTAAAACAGACAATATTTTGAGTTCTGTAGTTTCTCAACAAGTTGTTAGGAGATAGGTGGAGGAGACCTAAAAACTGGGCTTAATTACAATCAATAACTACCAGGAAAATGCAAAAGAGAAAAAAGTCAAGACTGTTCAGTGAGGACACAAAGGAATACTTGCAGGATGAAAAATGGGACTTAATTTGGAAAGGGAAATACGTGAGGATGTTGAAGGAGTTATGGATGCTAAAATCAGAGGTCAATCGAGAAATGCAGGACATACATTTCATGCTAAAATAACATTTGTAATTTTTCTTTGCATTAAGATACATTTGCATATTCTAGGATTCTATGATGTGAAAGTCTTTGCTGATAGAAGGAAATAATGATCTGACTACTTCATGATGTGTTTCCATTCCCATTATAACTGTCTTCTCCCCAGATGGAAAATAAGGTAGACATAAGCAGGTCAGGAAGTCTGGTGAAATCCACCATTATATTTGGGATAATATAAAGATTAAGACCAACAGACTAATTGTATGGGATCTCTTTGTGGAACTGAATGCTGCTCAGACAGACCTGTATATGTACAAAAAATTGTTAGCTAAGGTCATTAAAAAGTTAATTTGCATGAGGCTTATAGACCTGCTGGTTTCCCCCACCGCATGGCATAAGAATTGGATATGATAATTAGTCATTGGAGTGTAAAAAATAAACTCTAAATATATATTATTTTCATTTACTTAGATTTGTCAGTAATGCAATCCTTTTGAACACTTATGTAAGTCTAAGAATGAACCAGTATAGGCATATATTAAAAAAAAAAAGAAATTAAAAGAAAGATACCTATGGAGCAGAACTACTCATGATGCCTTCAGTGGTGCATGAGCCGGGAGTCCTGGTGAAAAGTGGAGGAGAACCGGCACTCAACAAAGTGTGCACACTCAGGAAACTCCTGCGAGACAGAAACGATCATGTCAGTCCGGGGCCATGGCTGATATAATCAAGGTAGGCTGCTATATGTCCTTGAGAAGTTAAGATTATATGGGTACTACAAATGAAACTTGATTGAACCTTGGTTTTGGTAAAATATGAAAAGTAAGTTAATTTAGAAATCTAATGAGTGTTAGATGTGGGAGGCACAAGGATCTGGGTTAATAGTATGTCAAGAAGCAGTTCAAGGGGTTGAAGGGTGTCTAGTAGGCACCAGCTACTAAACTGTGTTTAAACTGTGGGTAGACTGAGTGCAAGAAATATGGTGTATATGTTACAGGTCTAAAAAGTATCCAAAGCCAGAGGGAAGCTGGCTCCAGGCATGCTAGATGAGCTATTTGAATGGAAATTACCAAACCTGGACTTGAGTTCACCTCTTGATTGTATGGAAGTATTTTCTGTTGACAATATCAATAATGCTATTTATAGTGTTGACTAAAAATATTCCACAAGGTTGAGTATTCAGAGCTACCTATATATTTTTCTGAGACATCCAGATATACAAGGATGTTGCCTGAGAGTCTTGGTATCTAAAACACAGGAAAAAGTATTTTTGATCCCCATGCAAACCCTGAAAAATAAATAGCAATAATTTGATGATTTTTATAGAGAGTTTCAGTGAATTGCATCAGGTCTGAGACAATAATTAAAGTACTATACCCTAAAGTTCTATAATACTGCATGGTTTTCTGTTGTCAGCTCTAAAGCTGCAACCAGAAGTAAAGGTTTCTATGTGTGAAAATGCTAATCACATAGAGGCATACAGGACCTCCTCAGTGTTGATCTTAATAAAACAGATAAGTGTTAGTTACAAAATTAAATCAGAGTTCATCAATTCTTCCCTTAGGTGTGTACCAATAGTCATGTGTGATCTTCATCAAAAGACACGTAGGATAACATTCATAGCATCACTATCCAAATACCTATCTTCTGCCTAATGGTTTGCTTGTGTAGTAGACACAAAATAAATTATACAGTAAAACTAAAGAGCAAAGTACAATTTATGCAACACTGTGGATTAAAGAAATATATCATTGAGTACCATAAAACACAGTGAACACAACAGAGTACACAAGCTTTTACATGAACATTAAATGAATTCTAGAAGTAAAAGCAGTAGTAATACTCCGTGGGAGACAGAAACTCGATGGGAGCACAGGGTAGATGCTTACTTAGTGAAATTCATTAACTATATTTTCTTTGAAAATAAGAAAACCATACATCGAAGACTATATACTTTTTCGTGCATATTGGTATTAAACAGAGTCTAAATAATAAAAATCCTTTTGGTTCTATTGGTGAACATTAGGCTGTCATAGCAGAGAAACTAGGACATTTCTAATGCAAGCTTAAAAACCACATCAGAGAAGCTTCCACAGGTAGGTAAGTACTAAACAAAATTTGAATCCTGCCCACATGTTACACAGGGAAAAATTTGTTTAATCAAATACATTTAATGCATCTGCTGAATTAGAATTGGAGTGAGCAATTCTTAGAAACTGTCTTTGCAATTAATCTAGCACTGATGTGATTTCTTTAAAGCCGGACGGAATATGCAGCTAAGTGGTAAAGTACTTGCTTAGCAGTAGTTGAGGCCCTATATTCAATCTCCAGTAAGAGAGAAAAGAAATCTTCCATGGAATAATGGAACAAACCACAGTGAACATATAGAAAAAGGAGTAATGATTTCAGAAACCAGACATATCCCTCAGTTTATATGATGTGTATTTTGTGATCATTTTGATAAAATAACTTACTGAGAAAGGAGTAATCAAAAGGAGTGAGGCCCCCTAGAAGACAAGAAAAGGCTGCTAATCAGAAAGACAGGCACTGATTGCAGCATCCCCAGTAAATGCCTCTGGCTTGCTAAATCCATTCTTGAAAATCCCCAGTGATCTAAAGGACTTCAAAGTGAGACTATATATGGACTACAGGGTCTCAGTAAACTTCTAAGTGACCATAATAATAATAATGCTATTTGTAATCAATTGAGCTTGATATTATTCCAGGCATTTCATGTGTATGGTATATATTTTCTTCTATGTTCATATCTCCTAGGCTTTATTGGAATGTGATGGAGGTTTGAGATTGCATTTTGTTCTTTTGCCTTGTCATTTTCCTGCATTTCCATGTTTTAAAGTGATGTTCCAAAGCTTCTCCTGTGCATGTTGGAAATCGCCTGCTATGCCCTTGGCTCCTGGGACTGAATGGAGGTTTCTGAGTGTGGTCCAGTCAGGCCCATAGGATACCCCATGCCACCTCCGGTGTTCCAGGAAGGTGGGCTGGCTCCTAACCACTGTGGGTCATGGTCCAAAGTTCTCTTCAGGCTAGCACCAATGTGCTGGAACTCCCCTCAAGTGCCCTTATGACCCTGATTGAAGAAGATAATTGGGCATTGTCTAGTCGGGCCTGCGAAACCTCCCGAACCTAATCTAGTGGGATGGAAGCTGGATGAGTACTTAGTATCTGGGAGCCATGATCTTAAACTCTCCCTGGGCACACACTGGTGTGCTGGAGTTACCTTGGGTGCCATAGTTTCAAGGATTCAAAGAAGGTTTCTGGGCGTGGTCCAGCTAGGCCCAGGAAACCTGCAGAGACTAGTCCTGTGTGGCTGGAAGCTGAGTGGGCACTTAAACGCTCGGAGTGATGATATAAACTCTCCTTGAGAGTTAAATGCTGCTGTCACCTTTTTATTCTTTAATTAATATGTTAAGCACTGTGCTATGTATGGTGAGTTCAAAAGGGAAATCTCAAACCCTTAGACACTGTATAAAAATACACTTAAAATGGTGTGTTTTTATATAAACATAATGCATGTACATTTTCAGTCTTTAAATATTTTTACATTTCAGTATGTATGAGTAATAAAGATTTATCTGGAATACATGCATCCTATATTGTAATTTTTTGACTGTGATCGCCATAGTGTTAAAATCACTTATCATAGTTCAGTATCTCATGTCTGACCTCCTAAGTTAACTGTGTTCATTGCAGAGATGTTTCAGGAGCTGATCACATTGATTAGAAATTTTGTATTCCTGGATCATTCTCCCAATACTATTTTGATTTGAGCTCAGTTCATAAGATATAGCCAGCTGAGTTAGAATCTTTTTTCACTCATGCCATTAAACTCCTTGGTACAATAACTTTTTCTGAGAAACTGAGCCTTGTTGGCCAGTTACCTGAATATTATCATGCAGATTTGAACACTTCCTGTGGGATAATGATATCTTGGTTCATAACATAATTTGTTCTGAGATTCTAGAAAGATAACTTCATTCCTGCTCCTGAGTAAAAGAAAATTTGGACAGTGTTCCTCATCCAATACAGCAGTCACAAACAAAAGCAAAATTTTCCTGAATATTTTTGTGAACCAAATTGTTCTCAAACAACAGTGTTCCCGAAGCAAGCTGCCGTGTATTGTAAATTTTAAATAGCTAAATAAAATAGGACTAATGAATTAAAGTAAAAAGAAATAAAAACAGCATTTGAGGAACATTATACTGCTATTTGAGCTTTAATAAAACATTAACATTTATAGAACTTCAATTTTATTCACTTAAGGTTTTTTACAGAATTATTATAATTAGTGATTTATTCTCTATTTTGTCGTCAAAATTAATTTTCAAATTCTGACACCTTCAACTACTTTCCATACTGGTATTTGATGTTAGTGCTTAAGTTTCATGCTACCAATATTTATTTTTAAAGTATGAGATTTGTTTGAGTAAACATTTGTAGACATATTCAGAAGAAAACCTTTTTCTTTGTGAATCCTAATTCAATCAAAAGGAAGTGATTTAATGAAATGTTTTAATTTTCAATATCAATTTATTATCCTAGTATTCAAGGGTGTTTAAAAGATGATCTTGGTGAAATAATGACAAAATGCTACTCTTAAGAAAAATCTAAATGCCTGGGCTTTGACACCAAACCAAGTGAGCTAACTAGAAGTGTGATCGCAGGTCAGAACTTCCTTGATCCGTGTTATCCTCATGATGAAACCAGCTAGAAAAAGGGCGGCTTGCGGAGGAAATGAGTTGGTTATAAGGGCCATACGGGCCAGCCACAGACCAGTTCATCTTGCCTTTGATTATGATGTGGTCATACCAATGACACCGAGCTATTTTTGAGAGTAAAAGGGTTGCTATAATTATTTAAGTTGTGACATTTCTGAGATGTGAAATTGTCAGCACATATCATTACACAAATGGACTTATTAGAACACAATTTAAATGTAATTCTAAAATTCAAAACTTAATATGTATGTTCTCAAACATTGAGACAACATTAACCTTCATAAAATGAATGTTTGAATATTTTAAAAACAACATAAATAGAAAGCTTTTCTTGCTGTATCTTCACATATTTTCCTTAATTTTTATGTGCCTAATATTCTGTCACATAAATGTTTCTGAAGACATGTTTTAGGTGTTATCTGAGTATTTTCTCATAAAATTGCTGTGATCTTCAGAGTTATATGTAATACTGTATTTAAGTTGTTTGCAAATTTAATTAAGAATTCTGACATGACAACATAGTCAACAATAAAAGGTTTAGCTCATGTTATTGTAAGTGAATTTTAACTGTGATTAATTTGATAGTTTTTCCTTATTTGTTCCATAAGGTAGACTGTTTTATCAAATAAATGTATAGGATTTCTTTCACAAACACAAAGTACACAGAATGAGGTCAGGTGATAGAGTAATTTACCAGTAAAAATATACCCACCTGCTATGCAATGGATACATATGTATGGTTTCACTTGATGTTTAAAATACTCCTGTGCAGTAGCTGATATTATTCTTACTCTTCAGAGGGAAATAGGAAGCTAAGAGTAATCACTTCAACTGAGTCACATGAACAAAGGACAAATATCAGAGCTAGAATTTAAAGCATTTGTTTGACTACAGCACCAGTGCTCCACTTGGCATATACTCTAATTCACAGGGATTAATTTCTAGTTGCATTTTATTTAACAACAACTAATAAATTAGTTATACACTGTAAGTCAATAATTTTGGAATTTCTGAAGATATATTTGAACAAAACATGCCTTTAGAGCACTCCCAGAAGTGAATGATCTCAAATGTTAGAAAATGACAGACCCAGTGATTACCAGTAAATACTATCATCTGTTCATATGTATATTCCAAAACCAAGAATTTAATCTTAAAATAGTCTGAGATAGTTTTACCAACAGAATTGCCGTATAGAAGGAAAATTTCCCTTTTTCAAGTCCCAATGATCTCTATTACATTAAGACATAAATGCATCTGTACCACTATTATATACGGCTATAAAGTCAAAATCACCTTTTATTTCTTCCTTGGAAAATTAATGTGTTTAAATGTCAAAAAAGACTAGGCTTGTAAATTTAGTGTCTTTTTATGGAAAATGCCAGGTAGTGCATATCAATTTTCCAGGTGGCAAAAAAAGAGACAAATCTCTCTTTTGTGAGTGTGCGAGTATTATGAAAGTCAAATATCAGACCTTAGACCAAAACTGAATTTAAAATCCCGTAGCTTTCACTGGTTGATCCTCAGTGTTTGGCCTAGGAGACTCTGTCCTCCTGCAAACTCCTTGTTTCTGTGAATGTCTGTGCTAGGAAGTTTCAGACAGTTTTATTTCACGTATGAGTAGCCTCTCTCCAGGTTTTGGATATTGTAAGAGCAGGTAGTAAAAAGGTGAGGATCAGTGAAAATTTAAGATTAATTCATTTAACTTCTCCTTGAACCCCAAAAGTTTGAAAAGCCAAGAGAATAGTTGTGAGGCAGCCCACAGATTCTGAGGAAACAGGGAATCACCACAGGTCATGGAAGACAGTATTCTGCCTGGACAGCTTTTCATTCACTGATTATTATCGAAATAATTAGCTTCAAGTGCTTTGCGCATAAAAGCCATAAAAATCTTCATGAAGCAGTGTGCTTTCTGTTTTCTTCATTAATTTCCTGGCATCTGAGTACTTTTTTTTTAATTTTTAAAAAAGATTAAGATAAAGGAAGACATAACAACTCAGGTCAGAATAAAACAATTTAAGCAACATAGTGTTTCACCACAAGACAACAAGACATAACACTAGTTACCATAGTGTCTCGTCCCTTGAAATATTTGAGTATACCTTCATATACTATAGTATCAAACATCACAAGACAGTGCGAAATCATTCAAGAGAATGAAAATATTACAGGGTATTCAGAACCAACTAACAGAAAATGAACAATGGTTAATATATTATCTCTTTATCCTATGTGGGAAATGTCTTTAAAAATCAAAGCCAAGGACATCTTTGATCACAAGCTCCTTTCTACCCAAACAGCCTCGATAGACGATTTGCTAACTTCATTTTTTTACCTTTTTTTGTAATAAGGAAAAGAAATTTTCTTGAAGTTCTTTGTCCTTTTAGTGTTATAGTTCTCATCAGAATAATAATATTCTGCAGAGTGCTCATTGATAAATTTCTTTCTGACATTTGAGACTTTCCATTTTATGAATTCTGTAGTTTTTTGCAAAGCTGTAATTTGGGCTGCTCCTCCTTACACTTTGAAGTTCTATTGTTGAAATCCCACAGCTTTTGGTATTCCTATCATATGCAGTCTGTGTGTCTGTTTGTTACCATGGTACCAGGTAGCATTCAACCGCAAAAAGACCAGGGAAAGTACCCCAGGAGGAAGGTGACATTTCCTTTATAAAGAACATCTTCCAACAGGTATCATGTGAAATATTGTATTGATTGCCTCTGACTGTATTCCTCTACTGCTAATTTTCAAGTTTCCCAAGTGATTTCTATTTATTTCCTTCAGAGATATCCAAAATAAATCTGATTTTGTAGTTGTAGACTAATACATGTATGATATTCCTGAAAATCAGACATCAAATTTCTTCAAAGCTGCTTGCTTAAAAATAGTGTCATATAACTTATGTTATCATGTTTTATCAAAATGATCACAAAATACAACATGTCATACAACTTACACTTTTGACATTGTAGTTTAGTGTCAGATTTCTGGCCCATATCTTTTCTTTCTGCCAAACCTTTTTAGCCAAATACTGTATTAAATAGCCAGCTTAAATCCTTTACCTGTTAAGCATAATTCTAAATGTTTTGATCATTATCTAAATAAAATATGCTCTTAAGTATATATAATATTAAGGCTAATCAAAAGAACCAAAGATAGGGTATTATGATGATGCTCAAGAAAGATTATAAAATGTTTTGTGTAACTGGAACACTATTGGAGTGTATTGTGTTCCCGTTTATTTTAAGGAAGTTTCTGTACTAGCACATCAATAATCATTCTCAGCTGGGGGTGGTGATACATGCTTGTAATTCAAGCACACCAGAGACTGAGACACGAGGAGCCTTAGTATGAAGCCAGTCTGAAATATAAAAACAAGACCCTGTCTCAGAAAAACAAAACGAATAGTCATTCTCTTTTCATAGAGTTGAAAGTTGTTTTAAAAAAATCTTCAGTTAAAATTAAATGTTTCTCTCATAAGCACTATTATGTTGCAAGTATTACACAGGAAACATTTATATCACAAAGCATTTGTTTTCTATCTGCCTTTAACTGAGAGCTCCAAGTTTACCAGGCATACCTGTCTCTTAGCACAGAGAAGTGGAAAACTTTTTCCAGATTCTGTCAGACTGAGAAAGGTCATAATTATTGAGAAACCCTTTACCTCCTGAGAAGGATCATGTGCTGGTATCGTGGAGACAGGATCACTGACCTTGGACAGGCTGCTGCCTTTGAGCAGCTTCTGAGTAGGGGCAACTCATAGATCCACAGCTTGAACATGATAGCAAATAATCAGGATTAGAGATGCATATAGAATTCCAAATAACCATAACCAAAATAAAACTACACCCAGACATATAATAATCACCATCCCCCAAATCCAACATATGAATAGAATACTAAAAGCTGTTAGAAAAGACAGACCACCTATAAAGGAAAACCTATGAGAATAATAACAAACTTCTCAACACAAACAATGAAGTCAAGAAGAGCATGGAGTGAAGAATTTCAGATCCTGAAAGAAAATGACTTCCAACCTGACTAATGTACCGTGAAAAACTATCCTCTTTCAAAATGGATGGAGAAATAAGATACTTCCATGACAAAGAACAGTTGAAGAACTTCATCAGCAAACCAACCCTGCAAAGAACACTGAAAGAAATTCTAGATACACACAGGAAAAAACCAGTAAGCAAGGCAGACAAGTAACAGGATAGAAAGGTAAAGAAGCAACAGAAGAAATATAACATGTCAACAATAAACCAATATATAACAACTATCACCATTAATGTAAATAGACTCAATCCACCAATTAAAAGAAACAGACTGGCAGAATGGATCAAGAAACAACATCCAATAATAGATGGGTTTCTATAAGAAACCCATCTAACCCAAAAGGAAATTCATAGACTGAAAGTCAAAGCATGGAAAACAATACTTTGTGCAACAGGAACCTAATAAAAGATGGGGGTAACTATTCTGTGTGCAGACAATGTGAACTTGAAACCACGAATGATATGAAGAGATAAAGATGGTAATTACATACTAGTTAGTGGAAAATCTCAGGAAGAAGTGATAACAATCTTAAATATATATGCACCAAATTCCAGAGCACCCAACTATACAAAGCAAGTATTAAGAGAAATGAAAAATCAAATAAGTAATAATTATAATGGGAAACCTTAACACACAATTGACACCAAAGGGCAGATTAACCAGACAGAAAATCAGCAAAGAAACAACAGAACTAAATCACACTTTCGAACAAATGGACTTGATAGACATATGCAATGTTCCATCCAACAAACTCAGACTATACATTTTTCTTAGCAGTACCGGGACATTCTCTAAAATAGACTATATACTAGCCCACAGAACATATTTAAGTAAATGCAAAATAATTGAAATTATCCCATGCATGTTATCAGATCATAGCACCAAGAAAGTAGAAATTAATGATAAAAAAACAGCAAAAACCCCACAAGCAGATGGAAATTGAATAATACACTCTTGAGCAATCAGTGTGTCACAGACAAAATTAAAGAATTAAACAATAAATACAAGCCAATTAAAGACAAATACAACTTACCAAAATCTGTGAAATACAATGAAAGAAGTCCTCAGAGGAAAATTTATTGCACTGAGTTCCCCTTTCAGTAAAACAGAACCAAAATAAATAAACAACCTGATGCTACACCTCTAATATCTAGAAAAATAAGAGCAAGTCAAGCCCAAAGCCAAAACAAGGGAGAAAATAATAAAAAATCAGAGCAGAAATGAGTGCAATAGACACTAAGAAAACAATTCAAAGGATCAGTGAATCAAAGTTGATTCTTTGAAACAATAAATAAAATTGATAAGCCCCTAGCCAACCTTATAAAATAGGAAAGAAAAAGCTCAAATTTATGCAATAAGGAATTAAAAAGGTGGAATCATTACAGACTCTGTGGAAACACAGAAGATCATCAACGTTATGAAATGAGCCTATTTTGAAAACCTCTACTCTCATAGGTTTGATAACACAGAAGAAATGGGCAGATTCATAGAAACACATGAAGTACCAAAGCTGGGTCAATGAGATGTAAAACTGCTGAATAACCCAATTTCTATTAAGGCAATTGAAAATGCAATTAAGTCCTTACCTACAAAAAAGAGCCCAGTACCAGATGGATTCACTGTGGAATTCTACGAGAAATACAAAGAAGACTTAATGCCAATCCTCCTGAAACACTTCAGTGAAATCAAAAGGGAATCAAGCCTTCCTAAGTCATTCATGGAAGCAAATATTACTCTAGTACCAAAACCTGAGAAAGACCCAAGTAAAAAGAGAATGACAAGCCAATCTCCCTAATGAACAAAGATGCAAAAATCCTCAATATAATGTTGGCAAACAGGATGCAGCAAATCATCAAGAAGATTATATACCACAACAAAATGGGATCATTCCAGGCATGCAAGGATTGTTCAACATATGTAAATCAATAAATGTCATCCACCATATCAACAGAGCCAAAAGTAAGAATCACATGATCATTTCTATAGATGCAGAAAAAACTTTTGATAAGCTCCAACATTCATTCATGATACGAACCTACAGAAAATTGGGATAGGCTTTACCTCAATATAATAAAGATCATTTATGAAAACCAACAGCCAGCATCATATGAAATGAACAAAAACTGAAGGCCTTTACCTTAAAATCAGGCAAAAGACAGTAATATCCCTTATCACTGCTCCTATTCCACACAGTACTGGAAATATTAGCCTTAGCAATGAGATAAGAGAGAGAAATAAATGAGTAAAGATAGGAAAAGAGGAAGTTAAATTATCATTATTTGCAGATGACATGATAGTTTACATAGGAGATCCTCAAAAATAATTTGAAAGATTAATAGATTTAATAAATAAATTCAGCAATACAAAGTCAATACTCCAAAGTCTATAGCCCTCCTGCACACTAATAAGAAAATCACTGAAAGAGAAGAGAAGCTACACCCTTCACACTAGCAACCAAAAAAATGAAATTCTTAGGAATTAATCTCACAAAAGAAGTAAAAGATATACAGGGAAAATTATAATTACTTGAAAAAAAGAAATTGAAGGGGATCTCAGAAAATGGAAAGACATCCCTTGTTGATGGATAAGAAGAATAAATATGGGGAAAACGCCCATTCTCCCAAAACTTTTATACAGTTTAAATGCAATCACTCCTAAAATTCATCTGGAGCTAGAAGAGACCTAGAATAGCAAAAGCAATTCTAAGCAGCAAAAGCAAGGCAGGAGGCATCACAATCCCTGACTTGAAGGTATACTACAAAGCAACCATAGTAAAATCAACATGGTACAGGAATCAAAACAGAGCCGAAGATCAATGGAATAGATTAGTAGATACAACCACAACTACAAACACTCTCAACCACCTTTTCTTTGATAAAGGGGCAAAATATGTTCACTGGAAGAATAACAATCTCTTTAATAAATGATGCTTGAAAAACTGGCTCTCCATATGCTGAAAACTAAAACTAGACCCATGCTTATCATCATGTACTAAACTAAAATCTAAATGGATCAAAGATCTGAATATTTGAACAGAAACACTAAATCTGTTGGAAGAAAAAGCAGGTAAATATCTTGGAGACATAGGAGTAGGTAGAGAATTCATGAACAAGAATCAAACTGCATGGGAAATACTTCACAGAATCAATAACTGGGATCACGTCTTCTTTATAAAGTTGCTGCATGTAAAAAGAAATCTTCAGCATAGTGAAAAGAAAACACAAAACTCAGAAAAAAACTCAGTGAACTCTCCCTCAGTCAAATCAATTCTGTCTAAAACATATACATAATTAAAAAAATCACACCCCTACAATTCAATGATCCTATCCAAAAATGGGCATCTAAGATGAATAAATAGTTCTCAGGTGAAGAAATACAAATGAAAAATAAATACATGAAAAAATGTTCATCATCAGTCATTAGATAAATGCAAATTAAAACCACTCTGAGATTCCATCTCACTCCAGGAACAATGGTGAGGATCAAGAAAACCAACAATAACAAATATGGAGAGACTGTGGTGAAAAAGGACCTCTCCAACACTGCTGGTGGGAGTGTAGACTAGTACAACCATTGTGGAGGTCAGTCTGGAGATTTCTCAAAAAGTTGGAATTGCAAGTCCCATTTGACCCAGCTATTCCACTTCTAGGCATATTCCCAGAAGAACTGAAAGCATCATACCACAGTGATATATGCGCACCCATGTTTATAGCAGCACAAGGTGTCAATCAAATGAGGAATGGATAAAAAAGTTGCATTTCTATACAATGGAGTACTACTCAGCTATAAAGAGTGATCACATTGAAATATTCATAAATAAATGGACACAAGGTGAGATCATATTCATAAGCTAAATAAATCAAACTCACATGTATAATTACAGCATAGTCTCCCTAGTGTAAGAAATAGTAAGAGTACATAAGATTTTATGGGAATCATAGTTCTTCATTACATTGCTTTGAAGTCTTATAAATGTTTTCATTCATTAGTTGAAATGTTTCATTCGGTTTTGTTTGATTTTATTATGTGTGAAGGTATGAACAGCTATTTTGAAGAAAACGACATTATGGCAGCCATTGCTGATTTAATATCATCTTGCTTTTAAGTCCTATTATGCTTTTGTTCTTCTGTTTCCATTGGTTTTATCATGTTGTATCTTATTGGATTTTAACATGTGTGATAGTATAAACAATTTTTTATGGAAAATGAAATAATATAGTAGCCATTAAATGCCCTGTAATACTTTCATTCCCTTGAATGGCTTTAAACTATTTTGTTATGTTTAATACTATCATATGTGAAGATGTGCTCAACTATTTCAAAGAAAGAGACACTATGGTAGCTTCTGTTAATATCGGGTGTTTTGTGTTGAAGTACTTGTTGCTTATATTGTTCTGATTTTCTTTGTTCTGTCCTCTTTTGTCTTAATCTCTTTAAAATTAAAAAAAATAATAAGTCATCTCTCACTTTGTAATAGAGGTGAGAAACTTCCTCAGTTTCTTGTTTATATATTTTAGAGGTTAATTTCAATTAATTTTACCATAGAAAGTTAAAAAAACAAAATTATATTATTTGTCTCAGAAATACTTTTTATGATTAATATGAATTTTAAATATAATGGAAAAAACTTCCTGGGGGATATTTTTTCATTTTGTTATGTCAGTCTCTTTGAATATGTGAACTACAGTTTATTGAAGCAGCTATTGATCTAAAGTGAAGCAACAGAGTTTTTTGCATCTACCTCCCATTGAAAAATGCTCTTCTTGTCATGTTCATTGGGAAGAAACTGCTCTTAGTGGCAGACTCTTAAACCTAGACTTGAACACCTGTTTGAGAAGGTGTGTTGTCTAGGGAGTACAGGTACGTGTAGTCACAGAGGTGGATGGGCTGCAGGACTCTCCTTCAGAGGACAACGCAGCTCAGTCACTGCCTGTGAGCCCCACTGTCTTTTCTTCAGAGTAGAGAATAAGACTTAAGAAAGCATGTAATGTCCCCTTTCAATGGTGACACTTTGTTCTAGAAAGCTCAGCCTTTTGATTTTGTCTCAATAAAAGGAAAGGAAATAAACTTTCTGTAAGATGATGTGAAATGAGAAGTGAACATTTTGAATCCATAGTTCTATTTCTCTCATATTACATTTATCTCTAATAGCTATATGTTATGAAATGCATCATAATTCATTTACTTATAAAAAAGATTATGTAATTGTTCATTGTTCTCAGTCTTTTTTTTTTTTCCCTTGGTGTGGGTAAAATTTTAAATGCTGCCAATTTTGACAAAACCAGAACATTTAAGACTCAGAACAACAGTGAGCAATAATGTTAATGTTTATAAATAATTATCCAGTAACAGTAATCACCTCACAATCACTAAGAATATAATAAAGTGTCACAATGGTTTTGGAAGTATTCACTCTTCTCTTTTACTTACTTGGTCAGTACCTGGTGTTTAGTAGTGTTTTATCACAACTATTTTTGCTGTGATAGCAAACTGTTTTACATCACAGAACAATTTATGCATGTTTAGTTAACATGTAGCATTTATTTGGAGCCTCCTGGTCATGGTGTAAACATCTCATCTATTATACAAAGGCATACCCCTGGTCAATACTGCCTCACATCACGGCATCCCTTAACACTCTCTGAGACAGGTTATTTTTAAAAGATATAAAGAATGTGTGCCAAGATTAGCCAAAGAGAACTGGGTAGCTTGGTAAGAATTTACTAGAGCACTTTTGAACAGCCTGAAATATATATGGAAAGAATGCTGTACTCCAGTGACATTTTCTGGTTTCTAAATTCAAATTGGCCCATAGGAGAAGTCCTTATTTTATAAATTAAAATATACTTACTTTTCCTTTATTAGATTAATTAAATTTCGGAGAGAAGAAGAAGCTTTATATAGGGAGCAGATTTATTAGCATGTAATGTGTTTGCCTATTCATTTTTACAAACACTCACTGCCTTCCACAGAATTGGTACTGTGCCACTCACGGGACATACAGCAGGGAATAAAGATAAGGGGATTGTTTCTTAAGTTTTACAATATTGTACACTTAAGACATAAATTTTATACTTAAAACATAAAGAAATCGGCATTAATCAAATAGCCACACTTTATCTTTACTCTATATAAAAAAAGTACTTATCTGAGTAGAGTAAATGAGAGACCCTCTCAATTTTAGTGAGTAAGATGGTTTCCCCTCGTGTTTTTAGCATTATGCAGGCCTCATGCTCAATTCTATTCTGCTCTAATCAAGTTGGGCTCACTGCGGTTGTGCCTTGTCCTCCACTTCTCCCCCTGCCTGGTCTCACTTCATGCTTCCTTCCGCCTCCCTCACTGTCCATTAGTCACGTGGGCACCAGCCACGTTTCAGTTCCTGATGAAGCAGATAGATAACAAATGCTTTGTGATATGATTGTTTCCTGTATAATACTTGCAACATAATAGTGCTTATGAGAAAAGCATTTAATTTTAACTGAAGATTTTTTTAAAACTTTCGACTATATGAAAAGAGAATGACTATTTGGTTTTTTTGTTTTGTTTTTCTGAGACGGGGTCTTGCTTTATATTTCAGGCTGGCTTCGAACTAAAGATCCTCCTACCTCAGTCTCTGGAGTGCTTTAATTACAGGCATATATAACCACCCCAGCTGAGAATGATTATTGATGTGCTAGTACAGAAACTTCCTTAAAATAGACGGGAACAAAATACACTTCAACAGTGTTCCACTTACGCAAAACATTTTATAATTTTTTGAGCATCATCACAATACCCTATCTTTGATTCTTTTGACTAGCCTTGACATTGTATTCACTTAAAAGCATATTTTATTTAGAGAATGAGCAAAGCATTTAGAATTATACCCAATAGGTAAAAGAGTTAATCTAGCTATTTAATACAATGTTTGGCTAAACAGATGTGCTGGAAAGAAAAGATATGGTCCAGGAATCTCATACTAAACTACAATTTCAAAAGTGGTACACTAAACAAGATGTATGACACTATTATTAAGCAACCAGCTTTGAAAAAACTTGATGTCTGATTTTCAAGAGTATCATACATATATTAGTCTACAACCACAGAGGCAGATTTATTTTGGATATCTCTGAAGCAAACAAATAGAAATCACTTGAGAAACCTGAAAATTATCAGTAGAGGACTACAGTCAGATGCAATCAATTAAATAGTTGACATGATAACTATCGGAAGATGCTCTTTATAAAGGAAATGTCACCTTCCTCCTGGGCTACTTTCCCAGATCCTTGGAGTTGGATGCTACCTGGTACCATGGTAACAAACAGACTGACAGACTGCATAAGATAGGAATACCAAAAGCTTGTGGGATTTCAATATTAGAACTTCATAGTGTAAGGAGGAGCAGCCCAAATTACAGCTTTGCAAAAACTAAAGAATTCAAAAAATGAAAGTCTCAAATGTCAGAAAGAAATGTATCAATTGAGCACTCTGTAGAATATTATTATTCTGATGAGAACTATAACACTAAGAGGACAAAGAAGTTCAAGGGAATTTCTTTTCCTTATTAAAAATATTTTTAAAAAATGAAGTTAGCAAGTCCTCTATTGAGGCTGGTTGGGTAGAAAGGAGCTTGTGATCAAAGATGTCTTTGGGTTGGATTTTTTAAAGACATTTACCACATATGATTTGTTGGAATATTTTGTATAAGGAAAATTGTATAGGATTTCCACATGCAAAACACATAATCTCCCTTATCATAATATTATGTTACTATTGTACACTGGTCACAATTGGTGAACCAACAGTGACATACTATTAGTAACCAAAGTCTTTCTTTAATTTGCATTAACATGAATTCTTTATATGGTACAAATGGCTGGGTATCGCAAAGCATATCACATCGTAAATCACCATTGTAGCATCCCTGTAGGGGTGTTTCATTGCCCTAAATATGCTCTGTGCCCCACATTTCATTCACTGTTTCTCTTCTTTGAAACACTTTACAAGCACAAATCCTTTACTGCCCCAAGAGCATTTCCTTTTCCAGAATGCCTTATAATGGGAATCATAAAGGATGTACCATGTTCAGATTGGCTTCTTTCACATAGCAATATGTATAAGTTTCTTCCATAGTATTTCCTGGGTTGATAATTCATTGCTTATTATTGCTGAGTTGTATATTATTGCATAAATGCACCAATTTCCTCATCATCCTACCCTTTAAAAGACTCCTTGTTGCTTGAGAACTATTTTCTATCACAAAAGGATACTGGGGTTTTTTAAACCCCCTTTGGAAAAAAACCATCTCAGGTTCTGGAAATATTTTGCCTATTTTCTCGCCTGGAAACAATCTTTGCCTGGGTAGCAGTTATAACACTTTTAAAAGTCTAGATTATAAACCTGGAAGACATTGTAGCAACATATTTTATTGCATTGTGTCTATCATGACTGTATCTTAGGTCAGTTTTTGACTGTGGTTTTCTTCTCTGTGAAGCCCATCTCTACTCATGTCTGAACAAAATGTCATGATACAATTTCTGATTTAACATTTTTCTAAGATATTCCAAAGCATTTAGGATAAAATCTCACATTGTAGACAAGAACATAGCCCCACTTCATCCTATCACCCCTTAATTCTGAACCCCATTTGGCTCCTCAGCTGAGTTTCTGTTCCTCTCATTGTTGCTTCTGCTTCCAAATTCCAACCCCAACGGTTTACTAAGGTTTATTAATGGCCACAATTGTCTCTCACAGGAGTCATTCCTCAGAGACACCACTGTGGTTTACATTATGTTGTAAAATTTTATTTATCTTTAGTTTCCCTAGACCAAGTTCCTGGAGAATTAAAACCCCAGCAAGAAGACAGCATGAAACTTTATATCCCCAATGACTGATCAATAAATTTGAGCCCACATAGAAGCACTTTAAAAAATTCACTTTCATGCTGTTAAAATTTTGTGTGAAAGCTTAATAACTCATAAAGTCAACAAAAAGAAGACAATAATTAAATATCTAATTGATGCAAACTGCTCTAGCAATGTTTGAGGATAGTTAATGTCTATTTTTATGCAGTTTTCACAATAGCAGTAGAAAAGTATATTGTTGAAACATACAATGAATGTTCAAAGTTTAAAAATTATTAAAAGTAAAAGACATATTGCCGTTCATCTCCCCCAAGGTACCACCCTGTTATGGGATCATAGAAAAGTGGCCAGAATGATGAGATGTGTGTGTTCTTTCTAGAACTCTAAGACGAGTCCTAGAAGACCTCTTTCAGGAGTGTGTTTAGTTACACTGTCATGAGAGCCTTAATCTCCTGAACTGACTCCAAACATTTACCTTTGATGGTCACTTTGGCTTGGAAGATGAGACAGAAGTCACACTATGCCAAATTCGGTGAATAAAGTGGATGAGGACACACTTGCATTTCCACTGGATGGCACTGCGCAGCAGCAGCATTCCCTAACAATTTATGGCATCTAGAGACACTCAGAAAGAGGATTTACAGAACTGTTTCAGAAACTGGCAAGAATGATGGGATGTGTATTTGAAAGGAGCAGGAAGATTTTGAGGGGGATTAATGGCACTATTTCATCACTTTTTAATTTAAATATTTGCATATTCTAAACACCTTTTGAATGCATTGGCATTTCACAGATAAATTAACAGTGACTTCAACAAAAGTTAACGTTTTAAATCATACAATCAGGAAACCTAGGTGCAGGCTCTCCAGTTATAATACTTGGTCTTAAGCTGCCATCAGCTGAGGAGCTCGGCTTTCCTCTGTACTGTCACAAAATGGCTGCCCCACAGCTGTTTTCCACTCCTTTATAGGATAAAAATATCATAAGTGAAAGGAATGAAATTCACACAAAGAGTTAGAAAAGCTTTCTAAAAAATTACCAGAATGTTTATTTTTAATTTCATTGAAAATATTACCTGTAGGTACAAGAAGATATAATATGTTAACTAGAAAAACAATATTGAAAAAAATAATAAAATTCTAACTATATAATTAGCAATTCTGGCAAGAGATTACATGAGATTAATATACCCCCCAAAATAGCTAAGAAAAGTTGTCTCATATATTTATATAATCTCAGGTCCAAACAGAACTCTATTGCTTTCATCTATTTAATTAATGAAAGATGAACTCTGAGATCATAAAATATCAACCTTTTCCTATTATAAACTGTGCCACTTTATTATTTTATTGGAAGACTGCTTCACATGTAATTGAGACATCAGTTGATAATTTTCAAGTTATCTTTTCTTTCATGAAAAAAATCCAGCTTTGGAAAGAAATTCCCTGTCCCGCCTCCCATAACAAATATTACACAAATATTTTATTATCCACCCCAGTGGCTCCTAGACCTTTAGAGCTAGGAAAAAGACCCACAGATATAAATAGTCATGCTTTTATTTTCTCCCATTGCTGGGGCAGGATGTTCATTATAAGGTAGAAAAAGACAGTAAAGCAAATGCATGGAAAACCAAACCAAAGTAGCCAGAACACTGCGTATGTACAGCAAACCAAAACTTCAAGTGAAGTCAATGAAGTTATTTTTAAACAGTGCAAAAGTAATTTCTGGTAATGGAAAAAGCACATCACTACACAAACCTAATTTTATATTAAAGATGGAGGGAGGGTGAAGGAAAAATCTCTCTTTGGATTTTTTTTTGCATAATAACTGTAAACTCAGTAAACATTTTGCATAATAATGTTTCAGGTCACGTTTAGCTTTTCAGAAAACTTTATAAGACTTTCTTCAATTTTCCAGAGTTTTTGAGATTCAGAAAAGCCTGAGAAAAATGCCCTTTGTACATTATCAGAGACTGCATAGATTTTAATTAGATACAGTTTATCCTACTTTCTTAAAAACAAACTAATTTTGGGAGAATTAATTATATAAATGACTACACCAAAGCATGTTTTCCATGATGGTTTTTCCTAGGATTTGTTTTTTATGCTTCCTTATATTACGTAGCATTCTTTGAATTTTGCAAACTGTTATCTACATTTTGATAGTAATTAATAACCAGTTACATAAAGAAAAATATAGTATGGAAGGAGCTCATTTTTTTATAATCAGAGAAATATAGGGTGCTTGATTGTATCCACATAGACCTGGAAACAGTGTGTTATACATAGATTAGAAAATATGATTTAAGATACATATTTATAAAACATCCACAATGCATGGTATTTTTATTAACAATACTGACTAGAAGCAACTGTTTTGCAACACCACATTAAAGTAAATCTTTCATGATGTTATTGCTAAAATGTTTTAGGACAATACAGTTTATTTTAAAATTAATTCAACATTGTCACCCACTCAGGAAAATTTTTCTCAATTTGCTTCTCAACTTAGTATCCTGATATCAAAATTGCATAATCAAAAGTGCTGAGATGCCAAGAAGTTAATAAAGAAAACAGAAAGGACACTGCCTCATGAACATTTTTATGGCTTTTATGCACCAAGCACTTGAGGCTAATTGTTTTGGTAACAATCAGTGAATGAAAAGCTGTCCAGGCAGAATACTGTCTTCCATGACCTGTGGGATTTCCTGCTTCCTCAGGATCTGTAGGACTGCCTCAGAACTATTCTCTTTGGCTTTTCAAACTCTTGGGGTTCAAGGGGAAATTAAATGAATTAATCTTAAATGTTCACTGATCCTCACCTTTTTTACTACGTGCTCTTACAATATTCAAAACCTGGAGAGAGGCTACTCATATGTGAAATAAAACTGCCTGAAACATCCTAGTGCAGATATTCACAGAATGAAGAAGTTTGCAGGACAGAGGGTCCTAGGCCCAAACACTGAGGCCCAACCAGTGAAAGCTATGGGATTTTAAATTCAGTTTTGGTCTAAGGTCTGATGTCTGAGTTTCCTAACACTTGCACACTCATAAAAGAGAGATTTGTCTCTTTTTTTGCTACCTGGAAAACCGATATGCACTACCTGGCATTTTACATAAAAAGGTAGTAAATTTACAGGCCTAGCCTTTTTTGACATTTAAACACATTAATTTTCCAAGGAAGAAATAAAAGGTGATTTAACTTTATAGCCATATATAATAGTAGTACAGGTCCATTTATGTCTTGATTTAATAGAGATCATTGGGACTTGAAATGGGCATTTTTCCTTCTACATAGCAATTGCGTTGGTAAAAACTATCTCAGACTATTTTAAGGTTTGATTCTTGGTTTTGGAATATAGTTATGTACAGATGATAGTATTTATTGGTAATCACTGGGCATGTCATTTTCTAACATTTGAGACCCTTCACTTCTGGGAGTCCTCTAAGGGCATTTTTTGTTCAAATATATCTCCAGAATTCCAAAATTATTGACCTAAAATGTGTAACTAATTTATTAGTTGTTGTTAAATAAAATGCAACTAGAAATTAATTCCTGTGAATTAGAGTATATTCCAAGTGGAGCACTAGTGCTATAGTCAAACAAATGCTTTAAATTCAGGCTCTGATATTTGTCCTTTGCTCAAGTTGTCGGTGTCGCTCCCGGCCTGCAGGAAGAACACGCGACAGATTCTGACGGTGTGCAATCTTGCCTTTATTTGTCTCCGTGTGGGCCCCGCGAGGCCTCCGCTCTGCCACCAGCCCTTTCTTGCCGGTGGACTTTCTCTATCTCTCTCGTGCTTCTCTCTCGTGGTGGGAGAGGCATTCACTTTTATAGGGTAACAGTAGCCAATCAGTTCAAAGCGCGCAATGCGGGCTGATTGGCTAACATCAGTTGTTGCTAGGCAGACTATTCTATTGCGCGGGCTGCTTACGTCGTCAGGGCAATCAGGGGGCAGGAAGCAGGCGCCAACTTGGCTCACTCAATGGGAGGGGTAACTTAGCTCAGGCTTTGCTCTTTTCTACAGGCCTCACGTCCGCCAAGTAAAGCGACCGGTGTCGGCCGCGGCTCCCAACACAAGTGACTCAGTTAAAGTGATTATTCCGAGCTTCATATTTCCCTCTTAAGAGTAAGAATGATATCAACTACTTCACAGGAGTATTTTAAACCTCAAGTGAAACCATACATATGTATCCATTGCATATCAGGTGGGTATATTTTCACTGGTAAATTGCTCTATCACCTGACCCCATTCTGTGTATGTTTGTGAAAGAAATTCTATTCATTTATCTGATAATACAATCTACCTTACTGAACAAAAAAATAAGGAAAAATATCAAATTAATCACAGTTATAATTCACATTACAATAACATGAGCTAAACCTTTTATTATTGACTAGCTTGTCATGTCAGAATTCTTAAATTTGCAAACAACTTAAATACAGTAAGTATTACATATAACTCTGAAGATCATAGCAATTTTTTTAGAAAATACTCAGATCACATCTAAAACATGTCTTCATAAATGTTTATGTGACAGAATACTAGGCACATAAAAATTAAGGAAAATATGTGAAGATACACAAAGAAAAGCTTTCTATTTATGTTGTTTTAAAATATTCAAACATTCATTTTATGAAGATTAATGTTGTCTCAATGTTTGAGAACATACATATTAAGTTTTAAATTTTAGAATTACATTTAAATTGTGTTCTAATAAGTCCATTTGTGTAATGACGTGCAGACACATTAACATCTCACGAATGTTACAACTTAAATAATTATAGCAACTCTTCTACTCTCAAAAATGTCTCAGTGTCATTGGTATGACCACATCATAATCAAAGGCAAGATGAACTGGTCTGTGGCTGGCCCGTATGTTCCTTATAACCACCTCAGTATCTCTGAGAGCCACCCTTTTTCACCCTGGTTTCATCATGAGGATGCCATGGATCAAGAAAGTTCTGACCTGAGATCACACTTCTAGTTAGTTCACTTGGTTTGGTGTCAAAGTCCAAGCATCTGGATTTTTCTTAAGAGTAGCATTTTGTCATTACTTCACCAAGATCTCCTTTCAAGCACCGTCTGGTATTAGGATAATAAATTGATATTGAAAATTAAAACAATTAAACCATTTCTGTTTAAGTACATTAGGATTCACAGAAAAAAAAAACAAAGTTTGGTTCTGAATACATCTACAAATGTTTACTCAAACAAATCTCATACTTTTAAAATAAATATTTGTAGCATGAAACTTAAGTACTAAAAGCAAATACCAGTATAGAAAGCAGTCAAAGATGTCAGAATTTGAAAATTAATTTTGGTGACAAAACAGGAAACAAATCACTAATTGTAATGATTCTGTAAAAAACCTTAAGCAAATAAAATTGAAGTTCTATAAATGTTAATGTGTTATTAAAGCTCAAATACTAGTATAAGGCTCCGCAAGTGCTGTTTTTATTTCTTTTTACTTTAATTCATTAGTCCCATTTTGTTTAGCTACTTAAAGGTTAAAATACATGGCAACTTGCTTCAGGAACACTGTTGTTTGAGAACAATTTGATTCACAAACAAAAGTATTCAGGAAAATTCTGCTTTTGTGTGTGTGTGAATGCTGCATTGGATGAAGAACACTGTCCAGTTTTCTTTTCCTCAGGAGCAGGAATGAAGTTATCTTTCTAGAATCTCAGAACAAATTTTGTTATGAACCAAGATATCACTGTCCTACAGGAACTGTTCAAATCTGCATGATAATATTCAGGTAACTGCCCAACAAGGCTCAATATTTTCTCAGAAAATGTTATTGTACATAGAAGTTTATTGGCACGAGTGATAAAAGAAGATTCTAACTCAGGTGGATGTATCTTATGGACTGAGTCTCAAATCAAAATACTATTGGGAGAATGACCCAAGAATACAAAATTTCTAATCAATGTGATGAGCTGCTAAAACATCTCCAAAAGGAACACAGTGAGGTTATTTAACTTAGGAGGTCAGATAAGAGATATTGGACAATAATAAATGATTTTAATACTGTGGTGGTCACTGTCAAAAAAATTACTATGTAGATTGCACGTATTCCAGAGAAATCTTTATTATTCATACATACTGAAATGTAAAAAGAAATATTTAAAGTCTGCAAATGTACATTCATTATGCTTATATAAAAACACATCATTTTTAAATGTATTTTTAAATAGTGTCTTAAGGGTTTGGGATGACCCATTTATTTTGAACTCATCATACACAGCACAGTGCTTAACATATTAACTAAAGAATAACAAGTCGACATCAGCACGGACCTGGGGAGAGTTTAGATCATCACTCCTAGTGGTTAAGTGACCACCCAGCTTCCAGCCATACTAGACCAGACTTTGCAGGTTTCCTGGGCATAACTGGACCAGGCTCAGCAACCTTCTTTCAATCCTGGAAATTGGAGCTGTCCAAGATGAGTTCTAGCACACCAGTGTGGGCCCAGGGAGAATTTAAGATAATGGCTCCCAGCTGCTAAGCACCCACCCAGCTTCCAGCCCACTAGATTAGGCTCAAGAGGTTTCGTGGGCCAACTAGACCATGCCCAGTGACCTCCTTCAATCAGGGGAGATAAGGGCACATGAGGTGAGTTCCAGTGCATCAGTGCTAGCCCACAGAGTGCTTTGGACCATCACCCACAGTAGTTAGGAGCCAATGCAACTTCCTGGAACACCAGAGTTGGCACTAGAGGTCCTGTGGGCCTGACTGCTCCATGCTCAGCAACCTCCATTCAGTCCCAGGAGCCAAGGGTTTAGCAGGTGATTTCCAACACACCCAGTGGAAGCTTTGGAACATAACTTAAAACATGGAAATATAGGAAAATGACAAGATAAAAGAACAAAATGCAATCTTAAACTGCCAGCCCATGCCAAGAAAGCCTAGGAGCCATGTACATAGAAGAAAATATATGCCATACACCTGAAATACCTGGAATAATAGCAACTGAAATAAAGAAGCAATTCCAGGAATCTTTAAAGGAATTTAAATTAGAAATATCTCCCAGGTAATGATATAAATAATGAAAGAAATGCTGAACACGTCTAAAGAAGACACAGTTACAAAATTAGAGGAAAAATGCAAAAAGATAGAATCCCTGGATGAGAAATACAAGAAACAAACATAGATGAAGTAGATTCAAAGAGATATACAGGAAATCAAAAATTCCATTGAAAGTTGGCAAAACTTCCTCAACAAAAGTGATGATAGAATTCAGACCTCAAAGACAAGATTGCAGCTAGTGAAAAGGAAAGGAAAGATATTTTAAAAATAACAAGGAATCACGATATAACAATTCAACATCTGCAAGATGATGCAAAGAAAAACAGCCTAAGATTGATAGGGATTAATGAAAAGGAAGGGGATGACATAAAAGATGTCAAGAGGATATTTAGAGAAGTAATAGCTGAAAATTTCTCAAACATGAGATCAGAAACCGACATCAGGATCAGTGAAGCATGTAGAACTCCAAATAGTCATAACCAAAATAAAACTACACCCAGACATATAATAATCACCATCCCAGAAATCCAACAAAAAATAGATTATTAAAAGCTGTCAGAGAAAAAAGACAGATCACTTATAAAGGAAAACCTATCAGAATCACAGCAGACTTCTCAGCACAAACAATAAAGTCAAGAAGAGCATGGAGGAAAGTATGCCAGATCCTAAAGGAAAACAACTTCCTACCTAGACTGATGTACCCTGAAAAAAATGTGCTGCTTCAAAATGGATGGAGAAATAAGATACTTCCATGACAAAGAACAGCTGAGGAATTTCATATTCACCAAACCAACCCTGCAAAGAACACCGAAAGCAATTCTAGATACACATAGGAAAATTAAATTAGAAATAATTTAATTTTGTATGCAGGGCAGACAATTAAACAGGTTGGAAAGGTAAATGTGCAACAGCAGAAAGATAACATGTCAACAATAAACCAATATATAACAATTATAACTATTAATGTAAATGGACTCAATTCATCAATTAAAAGAAACAGACTGGCAGAATAGATCAAGTAACAACATTCAATCATAGATGGGCTTCTACAAGAAACACATCTAACCCAAAAGGAAACTTATAGACTGAAAGTTAAAGGATGGAAAACAATACTTTATGCAACAGGAACCTAAAAAAGGTGGGGATAGCTATTCTGTGTGTAGACAATGTGAACTTCAAACCAAGAATGATCAAAAGAGATAAAAGAGGTAATTACATACTGGAGAAAACATCAAGAAGG
Organism: Cavia porcellus; assembly: GCF_034190915.1. NCBI lineage: Eukaryota > Metazoa > Chordata > Mammalia > Rodentia > Caviidae > Cavia > Cavia porcellus. The sequence continues at coordinate 226,672,178 of NW_026947484.1, read as the reverse complement.
GGTAACAATCTTAAATATATATGCGCCAAATTCCAGAGCACCCAGTAATACAAAGTAAGTATTAAGAGAAATGAAAACCAAATAAGCAATAACATAACTGAAGACCTTAACACACCATTGACACCAAGGAACAGATGAATGAGACAGAAAATCAGCAAAGAATTAACAGAACTAAATCAAACCTGTGAACAAATGGACTTGATAGACATATACAATGTGCCATCCAACAAAGTCACAATATACATTCTTCTCAGCAATACATGGGGCGTTCTGTACAATAGACTATATACTAACCACAGAACATATTTATATAAATGCAAAAGAATTGAAATTATCCCATGCATTTTATCGGATCATAGCACCATGAAACTAGAAATTAATGATAAAACTGCAAAAATCCCACAAATACATGGAGATTAAATAATACATTCGAGCAATCAGTGGGTCACAGACAAAATTCAAGAAATTAAACAATACCTACAAGGAAATGAAAATACAAATACAACTTACCAAAATCTGTGGGACACAATGAGAGAAGTCCTCAGAGGAAAATTTATTGCACTAAGTTCCCACATCAGGAAAACAGAACCAAAATAAATAAACAACCTGAGGCTACAACTCAAATATCTAGGAAAAAAAAAAGAGCAAGTCAAGCCCAAAGCCAAAAGAAGAAAGGGAATTATAAAAAATTAGAGCAGAAATTAATGCACTAGAGATTAAGAAATCAAAGAATCAATGAATACAGAGTTATTTCTTTGAAAGAATAAATAAATTGATAAGCCCCTAGCCAACCTTATTTACAAAAGGAAAGAAAATGCTCAAATTCATTCAATAAGGAATGAAAAAGGTGAAGTTACTACAGACTCTAGAAATACAGAAGATCATCAACAGCTATTTCAAAAACCTGTACTCTCATAGGTTCGATCACACAGAAGAAATGGACAGATTCCTAGAAACATACGAACTACCACAGCTCGGTCAAGAAGATGTAAAACTGCTTAATAACCCAATTTCTATTAATGCAATTGAAAAGGTAATTAAGTCCTTACCTACAAAGAAGAGCCCAGACAGATTCACTGTGGATTTCTACAAGAAATACAAAGGAGACTTAATGCTGACTCTCCTCAAACTCGCAATGAAATCAAAAGGAAAACAGTTCTTCCTAAGTCATTCCTGGAAGTAAATATTACTCTAGTACCAAAACCTGAGAAAGATTTAACTAAAAGACAACTACAGGCCAATCTCCCTAATGAATATTGATCAAAATTTTTCAATAAAGTATTGGCAAATAAGATGCAGCAAATCATAAAGATGATTATACACCATGACCAAATGGAATTCATCCCAGGCATGTAGGAATGTTTCAACTTACATACATCAATAAATGTAATCCACTATATCAATAAAGCCAAAAGTAAGAATCACAGATCATTTCTATAGATGCAGAAAAAGCTTTTGATAAGGTCGAACATTCATTCATGATAAGAACCTTTCAGAAAATCTGAAGAGAGAGGCTTTACTTCAATATGATAAAGGCCATCTATGAAAAACCAACAGCAAGCATCATATTAAATGGCAAAAAAATGAAGGCTTTTACCTTAAAATCATGCAAAAGACAACAATATCCCTTATCACCACTCCTATTCCACATAGTACTGGAAATAGTAGCCAGAGCAAATAAATAAGAGAGAGAAAAGTTGTAAAGATAAGAAAAGAGGAAGGTACACTGTCATTATTTGAAAGTGACATGATACTCTACATAGAAGATGCCCAAAACTCCATTGAAAGACTCCTAGATATAATAAGTTCAGCAATGTAGCTGGATACAAAATTAATGTTCAAAAATCAATAGCCTTCCTATACACTAACAACAAAAATCACTGAGAGAGAAATAAGCCACACCGTTCACACTAGCATCCAAAAGATGAAATATTTAGGAATTTATCTCACAAAAGAAGTAAAAGATCTATGCAGGGTAAACTATAATACCATGAAAAAAGAAATCAAAGATAATCTCAGAAAATGGAAAGAGATCCCTTGCTCATGGACAGCGAGAATAAATATTGTGAAAATGGTCATTTTCCCAAAATTGTTATATGGATTCAGTGCAACCCCAATGAAAATACCATCAACATACCTCACAGACCTAGAGAAATCACTCCTAAAATTCATCTGGAACCAGAAGATACCTAGAATAGCCAAGGCAATTCTAAGCAGCAAAGGCAAGGCAGGAGGCATCACAATCCCTGACTTGAAGTTATATTACAAAGCAACGGTAGTAAAATCAACATGGTACTGGAATCAAAAACAGAGCCGAAGATCAATGGAATAGATTAGAAGATACAACTACAAATACAAATACACTCAATCACCTTATCTTTGATAAAGGGGTCAAACATGTTCACTGTAAGAACAAGTCTCTTTAATAAATGGTGCTGGAAAAACTGGCTCTCCTTATGCTGAAAAATAAAACTAGACCCATGCTTATCACCATGTACTAAACTAAAATCTTAATGGAACAAATATCTGAATATTAAAACAGAAACACTAAATCTGTTGGAAGAAAAATTAGGTAAAAATCTTGAACACATAGGGGTAGGTAGACAATTAATGAACAGTAATCAAACTGTACCTGAAATAGTTCCCAGAATCAATAACTAGGATCACGTCTTATTAAAAAGTTTCTACATGTCAAAAGAAATGTTCAGCATAGTGAAAAGAAAACCTACAAACTGGGAAAAAAATCTTAGTGAAATGACCCTCAGACAAAGTACTTCTGTTTAAAACATGTGAAGAATTTAAATAAATCAGACCCCCGAAATTCAAAGACCCAATCCAAAAATGGGCATCTGAGATGAATACACAGTTCTCAGATGAATAAATACAAATGACAAATAAATACATGAAATATCATCACTAATCATTAGGGAAATGCAAATTAAAACCACACTGAGATTCATCTCATTCCAGAAAGAATTGGCCAGATTCAAGAAAGCTGTCAACAACAAATGCAGGAGAGGATGTGGGGAAAAAGGAACTCTCCTCCACTGTTGGTGGGAGTGTAGACTGGTTCAACCACTGTGGAGGTCAGTCTGGAGATTCCTCACGAAGCTGTGGTTGCAAGTCCCATTTGACCCAGCTTTCCATTTCTGGGCATATTCCCAGAAGAACCGAAAACATCATACCACAGTGATATATGTGCACCCATGTTTATAGCAGCACAAAGTGTCCATCATCTGAGAAAGGAATAAAAAAAGTTGTGGTATTTTTATACAGTGGAGTACTAATCAGCTATAAAAGTTATCACATTGAAATATTTATAAATAATTAGACACAACTTGAGACCATGCTCATAAGCGAAATAAACGAAACTCACATGTATAATTACCATACATATACCATACCATATAGTGTCCCTAGTGTAAGAAATAGTAAAAGTACTAAGATTTTATGGTAATCATGGTTTCTCATTACATTACTTTGAAGCCTTATAAATGTTTTCTTTCATTAGTTGGAATGTTATATTCTGTTTTTTTTTTTAAATTTTATTATGTGTGATGTTATGAACAGCTGTTTTGAAGAAAACAAGACGCTAGGGCAGCCATTGTTGATATAAGATCATTTTATTTGAAGTCGTACCATGCTTTTGTTCTTCTGTTTCCATTAGTTCTATCATGTTGTATCTTATTGGATTTTAACATATGTGATAGTATAAACACATTTTTATGGCAAATGAGATAGTATAGTAGCCATTGTTCATTTTCCTTTACTTGATACAGAATGTTCTGTAATACTTTAATTCTCTTGAATGGTTTTATACTATTTTCTTATGTTTGATACTATTGTATGTGAAGGTATGTTCAACTATTTCAATGAAAGAGACATTGTGGTAATTACTGTTAATATTGGGTATTTTGTGGTGAAGTACTGTGTTGCTTATATTGTTCTGATCTGCTTTGTTCTGTCCTCTTTTGTCTTAATCTCTTTAAAATAAAAAAAAGAATAACAAATTATCTCAGTTTGTAATAGAGGTGAGAAACTTCCTCAGGTTTTTGTTTATATATTTTAGAAGTTAATTTCAATTAATTTTACCATAGAAAGTTAAAAAAAACAATTATTTGTCTCAAAAATACTTTTTATGATGAATATGAATTTTAAATATAATGGAAAAAACTTCCTGGGGGATATTTTTTCATTTTGTTATGTCAGTTTCCCTGAATATGTGAAATAACGTTTATTGAAGCATCTATTGATCTAAAGTGAAGAAACAGTTTTTTGTGTCTACCTCCCATTGAAAAATGCTCTTCTTGTCATGTTCATTGGGAAGAAACTGCTCTTAGTGGCAGACTCTTAAACCTAGACTTGAACACCTGCTTGAGAAGGTGTGTTGTCTAGGGAGTACAGGTATGTGTAGTCACAGAGGTGGATGGGCTGCAGGACTCTCCTTCAGAGGACAACGCAGCTCAGTCACTGCCTGTGAGCCCCACTGTCTTTTCTTCAGAGTAGAGAATAAGACTTAAGAAAGCATGTAATGTCCCCTTTCAATGGTGACACTTTGTTCTAGAAAGCTCAGCCTTTTGATTTTGTCTCAATAAAAGGAAAGGAAATAAACTTTCTGTAAGATGATGTGAAATGAGAAGTGAACATTTTGAATCCATAGTTCTATTTCTCTCATATTACATTTATCTCTAATAGCTATATGTTATGAAATGCATCATAATTCATTTACTTATAAAAAAGATTATGTAATTGTTCATTGTTCTCAGTCTTTTTTTTTTTCCTTGGTGTGGGTAAAATTTTAAATGCTGCCAATTTTGACAAAACCAGAACATTTAAGACTCAGAACAACAGTGAGCAATAATGTTAATGTTTATAAATAATTATCCAGTAACAGTAATCACCTCACAATCACTAAGAATATAATAAAGTGTCACAATGGTTTTGGAAGTATTCACTCTTCTCTTTTACTTACTTGGTCAGTACCTGGTGTTTAGTAGTGTTTTATCACAACTATTTTTGCTGTGATAGCAAACTGTTTTACATCACAGAACATTTTATGCATGTTTAGTTAACATGTAACATGTCATCCTGGACATGGTATAAATATCTCATCTATTATACAAATGCATATCCCTAGTCTATACTGCCTCACATCATGGAATCCCTTAATGTTCTCTGAGACAGGTTATTTTTAAAAGATATAAAGAATGTGTGCCAAGATTAGCCAAAGAGAACTGGGTAGCTTGGTAAGAATTTACTAGAGCACTTTTGAACACCCTGAAATATACATGGAAGGAATACTGTACTCCAGTGACATTTTCTGGTTTCTAAATTCAAATTGGCCCATAGGAGAAGTCCTTATTTTATAAATTAAAATATACTTACTTTTCCTTTATTAGATTAATTAAATTTCGGAGAGAAGAAGCTTTATGTAAGGAGCAAATTTATTAGCATATAATGTGTTTGCCTATTCATTTGTACAAACACTGACTGCCTTCCACAGAATTGTACTGTGCCACTCATTGGACACACATGGAAAAAAACATAGGGGGATTCTTTCCTAAGTTTTACAATATTGTACACTTAAGACATAAATTTTAAACTTAAAACGTAGAGAAATATGCTTTAATCAAATAGCCACACTTTATCCTTACTCTATATACAAAAAGTACTTATCTGAGTAGAGTAAATGAGAGACCCTCTCAATTTTAGTGAGTAAAATGGTTTCCCCTCGTCTTTTTAGCATTATGCAGGCCTCATGCTCAATTCTATTCTGCTCTAATCAAGTTGGGCTCACTGTGGCTGTACCTTGTCCCCAACTTGGTCTCACCTGCTTGGTCTCACCTCATGCTTCCCTCCGCCTCCCTCACTGTCCGCTAGTCATATGGGCACCAGCCACTTTTCAGTTCCTGATGAAGCCTTCTGATATTCCTGACCTTGTGATTCTGACTCTGCATACATATGCCATTCAAATAGGCATCATCAAACAAAGTGATTGTAAAAGTACTTACTGAAATTACAGAGACTACTGGTGTAATTGACTGCTGATAATTCTTGGCAACATGTAAAAATTGTTAGGGTTTTCTGGTGCAATACCGAAAAAAAAGTATAAAAAGTAAAGATTGTGTTTACTGAGGATGTGGAAAGGAGCATATGGGCTGTCTCCTTCGACCCCATACATAGAGGCAGAGGGTTATATGACCTCTGATCGGAAGTGAACATGGGGTGAACACTGATGACGTGTGTGGAACTGACTGGAATTTTCTTCACACACAAAGAGAGTTGCAGTTGGGGCTGGAGAAGGAGGGGGAAGTGGTAAGCATTTCAGCTTTGGCCTTCTGCGATGTGAGACCACCGCCATAATTGTACAGTAATTCATACTAGGACAAGACCCTTTCAGAAATCAATTCTCTCTTCATACACACATATGCATCTGTGTCCATACCTTCCCCAATCTATTTCCTATATGTTTCCTTTTTCTATCATTAAAATCTCCGTCCTCCCATCCCCTTCTCAGTCCACTCATGATTGATCTGAATGCCCCCTCTGCCTACACACTGGTGGGTAATGTTTTTCCTCCTTTCTCCTAACTTTGCTTTTACAGTGAACCAAACAAAGAAAGCCTGTGGGTCTCTTTCTTCCTCCACTAACTTTCCCCACCTAACAGCAGCCAAGAAAATCAACCTAGGCTTCCCACAGCCTTTGATTCCTTTCTCCCTTTGAAAGCACGGGAGAGTCTGTGATTTCTCATCTTTTAGTCTCTTTACTTCTGTCACACGCTTATGATTTGGAAGGATACTTTGTTCTTTCACACTGGAACTCGTACACATTGCCTTTTCTTCATCATTCCAACTACATCCCCATTTGGACACTGAATGGAACCTAAGTTAGACTCCTTTTTTCATCAAAAAGTATTCCTAGAAGTGTTAAAACTCTTATAGCACTTCGTGCTTTTCATATATAGCACTTACAATCTCTGTAGCTGTGTAGTTATGCAATCCTGTGTTAATGCCCTCTTCTTCCTTTAAAAGTCGCCTACTGGCCAGCTGACCCATTTTCCATGGACATACGTGGTAAAAGAAAAACTACACCTATCCAGTTAGACAGCAAGAGAGATTTTATTTCAGAAGACTGCAATAAAAGAGAGAGAATAAACTCAAGTCTAACTGAAATAAAACTTGGGAGAATTTCTGAGCGCTAGGGTGAGCTACTGGAGAGTACTGGAGGGTAACAGGGGAGAAAGGGAAGTTGGCCCATGTGGTTAGGCCGCCTGTGTCTGCTAATTGGCAATTGTGGAAGTCTGGCTCTTACCCTCACAGCAATGGAAAGAGGATCTTTGTCTTTCTCCATGATTACATTTCAAAGGGATGGCCCCAAGGTCCTTGAAAAGCTTTCCTGCACTGTAGAAGATTCACATCTCAAAGGAACAGATAAAGAAATTCCAAATTTTCTAAAGCAAATTCTCTAAGGAAAGGGAAATGTATAGTCAGGGGAAAAGCCCCCTAAATTTTGTCATGCTGAAGGAAATTTTAAGACATTGTGGGGAATGTCGTTGAAACAAATGTTTGATCAATGCTTCCTGAAGGTTATAGTCAAACAAATGGATCTCATATTAGGTATGTTAATAATATTTCCATGAGACTGATTCGGTTTTTACACATAAAGAACTCACTACAGAGCCAAAAATATGAAACATCCTTGTGCTTGTTTGCATGTATATGTGAGTGTATACAGCAAAATAATTTTGGAAGAGTGATGCTAACTTAAAAACCCTCAAAATCAATCTCCTATTCTACACCCAATTCACTTTCCTTTCCCAACCCTTTCAATAAGAAATTAGACTCGTATTTTTAATTTTCTTAAAACATATTAAGCAGTATGTATTATCCACAAAGCAAATAAGAATGTACTGCACAGCAAGTGAGCATTAAGGTGGGTGGTGAGAAGTGGAAATTTAGGTATTTCTAGAGTCAAAACAGAAAGATATTATTTAATTAAACAAATGTCAAAGATCTTATTTTAATTGAATTATAGCATTTGTAGCTAAGATTGGAGGCTGAGCTGTACATAAGTTTTATTACCTCATTAAATGCTAATTATTCACTTGTTTTAAACTCAATGTGAGGTTTCTCAACAGGTGTTATTTTCTAAACTTTAGAGCAAACCCTAACATATACCCTGTACATGCTTCAATGTTTTCATCATACTATATAGCTAAGGCGTGTAACGATTCCTCTTACTAATTACTGCAGGCCCTGAAGGAATTTCCTGATGCAGTAGAAAGTTGATGTTGGTGGTCAAATATCATGGTGATGAATATCATATAGTGTGAATCTTCATGTAATGAAGTTGTTTCCACATCCAGTGGAAAATCCACTCTGACACTTCCCTGTAATGTGACTGTCATTAAGGGTGACAACAGAGGGATTATGAGTCCAGGGTTCAATCATAACTCTGCATTTATTACACTGTGACTCCATGACAGGAATCACCTTCAGTTACCTCTTCTCTAAACACAAACAATATGAACCTCCCAGGAGTCCTGGAAAGATGAAAAGTTTACTTATAGGAGAGTTTGGGACATAGTGATAATCCAGGAATTATTAGCTATTATTCTGCTAATAGATCCCACGCTCAATAGATCTGTTCTCTTGATGCAACTCAATAAGCAATAGGTTGATGGAGGTTTACCTAGCCAACAGTTGTCCTTTTCAGGAAATAATTTCTCAGTAAAACTCAGTGCGTGACACTTTCCGTAAGGTGGGATCCTCTGTTTTTCCTTTTGCTCTTTCTTCATTCCTTTCCAGGGAGTATTTCTTTTTCAGAAGCTATGTTTACAAAGACAACTCTATCCTCAATCTCCACCCACAGGTTTCAGAAAACAACACCTTTATCCTAAGGACATCCATGAGTCACCTGCTGTGTACTCAAATTCATGGTAAACTCTCACTCCCATAAGCATAATTATTTAAATTGTTACTAGACTGCACTGCATTTCTGAATTACGTCCTGGTTTATGCAGTAGCTGCACTTGTTTATCTAGAGGTTCAGTGCTTTATGGCACTTGTGCCTTGTGCCCCCAATTGTATTGTGAGCTCCTTCAAAAGTGGGATTGAGTGACAGAGCACTCTGCGTTTCCAGAACACCTGCACACAGCTCTGCAGGAAAGGCGTGGGAAGGAGGTGTAGAAGTAAAGAAAAATTCCTCTCTGCCTACTGAGGTTTCACTGTAATAAAATGACAAAGATTTAATAGGAGGGAGGGTGTTCGAATTTATTGATGTGCAAAAGGGCACAAATCACAGCCAGAAAGAAAGACACAGGGGTGTGACTACCCACCTGCTCACCCTTAATAATGAATCTGGTTACTCATTTTTCTAAAGAGGGGAAGGGGCACAGTGATCCAGTGTCCTCATCATGCAGATGAGGTCTTCTAGGTACCAACTACCCCTGGAAATCCGTCTGGGTTGTTTGTCGGACTGCCTGTAGCTCTTCTTCCCAAAGAAAGATCCAGGTAGAGAGGGAATAGCAGCTAGAAATCCTCCTGTCTTCCTCTCCGTACTTTACCAATGCACACATAAAACATGCTATAAAGGAAACCTTTTCAGAACCATTCCTATGACTACAGAGTCTGTAGTTTCTATGAAAAACCAATTCAAACCCCTACAATATAAAAGAGAAACAAGCTATAAACTATCATATGCAGACTCATGGCTGATAAAGGTGTCCCTACTTCTGACCCAGAATTTGAGGATGCCAGCTTTCATTGTAGTCATAGACAAAGAGAAATCATAAAAAGATAATGAAAGAAAGATAAATTCTAAAGTCAAAAGCCACAGCAAAATTTTTAGTGTACTGTACACATAAAGTACTAGATAACTGGGCAGGAAGTCAAATATTCCTGTAAATTAGTCCATTAATTTCATTGATTTGTACATTAGACAATACATATTTTTTCTTAATTTAATATATAGTCATATAAATATTTCTACTTTGTGGTAGTATTTTTCTTTTTTCCTTTTAATACTTTGTCATTGCCAACTTTTCTCTTTTTCATCTTCAGTAGTCCCTCATATGTATCAGTGTAAGATGAATCTGTGTTGTGCATACTTTAATATGAATTTACTCACCTACAGAAAATAAATATATATGAATTCACATTATATGGATTTTTCTCTTCATTTTTCTTTCAACAACTATGTCCTGTATCTCCAGGAATTATTAGTAGAATAGTTAATAAGTATGGAATTCAGAAATTCCAATGTTTTCAGTAACACTTTGCTTTCAATGGAAAGAATTTGTACTAATGAGGTTGCACCATCAAAAGAATTTTTAAAGTATCAATTTTAATACACGTTGCCCAACTGCTTTTCCAAATATCTGCAATACTTTATATTCATATCAGTAACATTTGAGAACAGTTCATATTGTATGACTCTTTCAGCAAAATCATTGTAATTCTTCGGGCATATGTCTAACCAATTTTTGTATTTCTTATCTTTTGATTTTAAACTATTGTGTTTGAGCTGTGCAAATTTATGGCCAAAATAGTATATGACAAACAAATAATTTATTATTGCACTATGTAGTTATCTCTTTTATATAGTGACTAAGTTAGTTGGTTAGTTAGTTAACTTTTTGAGATAGGGTCTCACATTGTAGCCCAGGCTGACCTCAAATTTATAGCAATCCTCCTGCCCAGCATCTAAAATGCTGAGATTATCACCAAGTCCAGCTGGCAGTCCAGTAGTCTGATAATGATTTTTTACATTCCTACCCATTTTTCTAATATTTTGTTTATATTTTCCTAGTATGATTTTAAATATTATTTTTAATTAGTCACTTGAAATATGCTCTCGTAAAAGCAGCTTATACCTAGATTTTGCTTTATGAGTTATTAGAGAACAATAAAAGCATTGATGAGAAAATAAAACAAAATGCTTAAACTATCTTTGTGCATAGAGACATATATACTAAAAATGTTCTTACCCTAGGTTGGTTGTTTTTTGCTTGCTTGGTTGTTCTTTTGTTTTGTTTCCTGGGTCAGCTTATAAGGTCTTGTTTGGTGTACAGAATATGTGTAATGGGAAACATGAAAAGGGAAGTAGAAGACTGCAAAAAAAGAGATTTGTTATATGGCAACAAAACCATGCCATTTTCCTCTCATCTTTTAACCTCAGCTTTGCTGCACTCCCCCATTATCCTTGTGTGTGACCCTACAGGCTGAGTTCTGTGGAAAAGAGGTCAGATTTAGCAAGTCAAAATATTGAATGCTTAGTTTAATTTGAATTTCAGAAGCTTAATGGATACTATCTTAAAATAAATAGGTTCCATATAATAAATAATATGTAAATCTGAGATATGCTTATAATAACTTTATTCATTTATTATCTGCAGTTCAAATGTAACTGGGTGTCCTGTATCTATCAGGAAAGAGTATTCAAAGAAAATATCATTACAGATAACTGGTGCTGGTTTTTCTTCATGATGGGTTAACAAGCATTTAGAATTATTATTCAGAAGCCCAGTGAACAAGCTAGAAAGTAATATATCTTGGGAAAACCCTAGAAGACTCAGAGGTATGTAGTGAGTACTCTTCTAGACAAGGAGGTAGGGTTCCATTTGATAATGGACCTATTTTTGAGTAGTCTCGTTGACCCCAAAATGCCTAGAGGAACTAAAATATTTATACTAATTTTTCAACAATTCTGAGAAATTGAAAGCTTAAAAAAACAGTGTCAGTAGTCTTTCTCCAGGAATTTCCACAGACAATCCTTATGCATGCTTTTACACTGAGACCAAGCTATAAGTAAGAAGAGCCATGTGGAAATATACCACGGCAGGCTGCAACCTCACACTCCAGCTATTATACTTGAACTTTCATGAGCTAAGAACAGACAACTATTTTCTACCTCAGCCTCTGAGAATGTCAGTCAGAATAGACCAAACACATACGATAGACAGCTGATAGCCTAAATTTAAAATTTATGCCAACAGAATTTATGAAAATTAAACTTCAGCACACTAACAGTTACTATCATTCATTGGTAACAATTTATTGAAAATGACATTACTGAAAACTAAATTATACATGATGGAGTACTATTCTATCATAAAAGAGAAATTTGAGTCCTTGTGTAGGAAAATAGATGCAACTAAGACCATAATGCTAAGTGAAATAAATCAGACACACAGCATAAATACAGCATGGTCTCTCTTAAATGAGAAACCAAATACATAAAGAATAGAATAAAAGAGAGATAATAGGAAATAGGAGATAGATATTTTGCAAATGGAGAGGGGACCAAGAGATGGAAATAGGATGTGTTACATACATGTATTAACTCCCCACGAGGAATGTAATTATCATGTGCTATAAGCATGAACTTACAATGTACAAAATTTAAAAAGAAATGTAAAACAGGAGATTTCAAAATGAAGGCCAGAGGGACAAGAAAATAATGACAAATAATTTAATATAGAATAATAAAAGCATTTAAAAGATAAAAAAGATGGGGATCCATGAATTACATCACAGCAGATGATAATATCCAAGGTTTGAAAACACTAAATCCACGGCTGAGAAGATTTTACTAAATTTCACACTGAATTGTTCACAAAGTACACGTTCATAGATGTATCATACTATAACTCACGTAAAGGAAAGAAAGAATGACATTGTCTTCAGACATCTTATTCACAGACTGCAAGCTAGAAGACAGTGGTCAGCACCTAGCAGGACAGGCTGCTGAGAGGAAGGAGCCTAAGCCAACAGTGGATGGATCCACTGAGCCACCCCCGCTCCAGGGGCTTCACCTGTGCAGATCTACAAGCCCACAGACTGGGCGCTGGACTCAGCCGGACACTCCTGCCTGCACCTGCCTCAGTGTTCTCAGATGAGGCATCATGTTCCACTAGAATCCACTGCTTGGACCATTTTTAAAATTTTGGGCTCAAACTGAAGACCTCCCTGTACCTGCCTGGAGCTATTTTGTATGTGATTTCCGTGTAATGTTTGAGAGCAGCTTATCCTACTGTGTTGCCCCTCCCAACCATGCTTGTCATCCTCCAGATTACACTTTAATCTTCTCTAACCCAAACACTGGAAATTTACCAGTGGCAGATGATTTATAGACTAGCCCTCCCACCTGGCTCTGTATAAGAACCATTTATTCAGAAGCTCGATTATGCTAAATGCTATGGATCCTCTAAAATCCCTGGTTTGCTTGATAATCACAACATCCTTCTCTTCAATGCTTTCCAGTCCATTAGTCTTCTACTCTCCTGTGCCATCCCCACCACTCTGACCCTAAGCCATTTGGCTCCACTCCCCAGATCTCCCACCTGGTTCCCTGTCATCTCTGACCTCTTCTTTTCTCCCCTCGGATTAAATGAAAACCTGAGCATCTGGCCCACATTTCTAACTCTGAAATATTTAAACCTAAATGCTTGTAACTTTTTAGGTTATTCAAAAGCTACGAAAGCATGTTTCAGTGTAGTTTCTCTCAAAGTGGGAATTTTATGCATTTTTCCTTTGCATCATATATTGCACTTTAAGTTAAGAAAACACACTCATAGTTCACCCTCTCTATTAATAACTCTAAAGGTAAAATATACAACGACAGGTGAGCATTGTTAATACAAAAAGCCTGTCTGATGGATATAAGAAGATGTGAAAAAGCCTGAAATTTAAAAATAATAATGGATTAGTTTGGAGAATACTGAGTTTGTCTGCTAAATGTGTAAGTGTGAGAGTTTCCTCACAGCTAAGCTGCATGCTGCTCTTCTCAGCGGTGCACTGATTCATAAATTAGTGACCAATGAATTTATATGACTTCACTATTTTACTTTTAAGTTATGTATTATTCTTTATTTTGACATTTTTTTTCTTAAAACTCAGTTTGAGTACCAAGGCAAGAATCTAAAATGCAAGATGGTGATATGCTTTTCATTGTATCTCTGTGTTTCTCTATTTCCCCTTTCTTGTCTGTTCCTTTAAAATCTAACAAACAAGATTTCATAATTTTTAAAGTTACAGTTCTAACTACTTCAGCTCCATTCCTGGTATTCTCAAAATTAAAACTTATGCTTGTAAGGTAATTCAGGTTTAGCGAAAAAAATGCAGTTGCCTGGTTTCAAATAGAACCTAGCTCCTTTCAGGTAACTACAAATACGACATTGCACAAAATCAATCAAGACATCAAATAAACTATTTGTAATCAATACTTCCAAGTATATTTTGAGGCAACTTTAAAATTAGCTGTAAGTACAAAGAAAACAAAATGGTTCTTCCATGGCTAGCTCTGTGCTGCCAACTTGTATGTGTGAGAAGAAAGAAAGGACCACCACTCATGAATGACAGTAAAGGAGATCAAAGGATTCAGGTAAAGCAAAGGTAACATTAAAATGAGAACGTATATATGCAAAAGTATATGAAAGAATTGACCACAGAAAAGGAATTTAAAAGTACACACTATCAGGAGCTTCAGCATGAAAGATGCATTAGTTATGGAACAGAACAAAATATGCAAAGAAAGGTTTAACCCTTGGAGATTAAACAAAAAAAAAAAAAGAGGAAATTTAAAAAAAAAAAAGCAAAGTCATGTGAAAAGAAAGAAAAACCTAATTATCTACCCAAGGATGAGATTTATTCAACCAAAGATGATGGATAAATACTGAAAAAGTAACAACTGGTGACAATTTAATGAGTGTTTCTTATATGGATAATCTAGCCAAGAATAAATCAAGGTCATTGGTAGAATGATGTATACATATGTGTGTATATTTGTTGATATATCTATGTGTGCTTATACAACTGCATATATTTCCTAGGTTCATTGACTTAAAAGAAATAAGAAGCAGTAACACCCCAGTAGTGAGCACATCTGCTCATACTTTCAAACACTGTTTTCTACTGAAAGGAGCTAGAACTCCTCAGCAAGGCAGTTTCCAGGGTAGGATAGGATAGGATAGGATAGGATAGGATAGGATAGGATAAGCACAAGATAAGCTAAGAATATCTCTTTATAACAAAAAGTGAAAAAGCTCTCAAGGCTTGGCATAGTTGTACACACCTGTGATCCTAGCAGTCTGAAATGCCAAGGCGAGACAACAGCAAGTTCGAGCACACCCTAGGAAATTAGCATTTTATAGAATGAGTATCTCAAAATAAAAAATTGAAAAAAGAATCAGAGATACTCCTCAGTGACACTGACACACAAATGCACTCTTAGAAAGTAATCAAATGTGCAAATATAAATAATTATGTGAGAGGGGGAAATTACATAAATTGGATGTACAAATTCTGCCTATAATTATACACATTGAAATTGCATATGTACACATAATTAAACATATATAAGCATAATATTTTTGTTTCTTTTACTATTTTACTTTTTAAATTCACAGGAAAAACCTCATAGATTTATTGTGGAAAATGTAATGTTTTTAACTACACATACTTTGCAGAATATCTTAAAGTAGCATATGTCTTATTTATACATAGCTGACATTTTTGTGATAAGATCATTTACCATCTTCTCTCAGTATGTTTTAAGAATATAATATATTAACTATAGTCACATATTGTACAGTAGATCTCTTGAGGTTTTCTCCTAACTGAAGTTTTATATCCTTTTGGTAACATCTCCCCAATTCCTGCTAATGAGTATTACACTTTCTAAATCTAAGAGATCAAGGTTGTTCAGATTCCACATGTAAATTTGACTGCTTTTTTCTAGGCAAAAAGAGCACATTGTGAAGTAAAATGTAAAATGTTAACAATAGATAAATCTGGATATAAGGCACACAGGTGTTCTTTGTACTATTTTTATACACACTACTCTTTTTAAGTTTGAAAATATTTCCAAAGAAATATTGCCATAATTGTTTTTTCTCATTGCTGAGACAAAATACCTGATATCCAAAGCTAAAGAAGGAAAGGTTTATTTAGCTCACAGTTTGTGGAGGCTTCAGTGCATTGTTGGTGGCTCCAAGGTAGGGTGTCCTGACAGAGGGGCATCACAGAGGAGAAACAGCTCTTGGCAAGCTGCAGATAGCCAAGCAGAAAAGCAGCAGCAACCAAGCCTGCCTTTATATTTCATCCAGGCTAACCTGCTCTTTGAACAGTATCACTCTCCTCTGGGGAGAAAGAGGGGCACCCTTAATCCCAGCATTGTATCCTAATTCCATTATTTCATACTCTAGACAGAAGCACCTCCAAAAATACACCACCTACAACCTAATGAGGCTTTAGGGGGGCATCTAATTACAAGCCATAACAAATGTTCATTAATTTAAATAAGAAAGGCTTTTAAAATGTACCAGGAACCTCAACTTTCTGCTGGGAATTGAATTTAATTTTTTAAGGGTGAAAACCTATAAGCCATCCATGTTCTTAACTAGCCCATGGTTTCTGATATCTGCATTGTAAAGTGTTTGCTGGCCTCTGATCAACTGGGACTAGGATAGATAGGAATAACTTTAGATATTAGCTACTGGTTGAGGCTATATTGGATGATTGTAGAGAACACTAATAATTAAGGTTTTTAACTAAATCATTCTCCATTGATGTCTTCTTTTCTCCTAATTTTGTTCAATGCCAACCATGAGAGCTGGAGATCTGTGAAAAAGATGACAGGAAGACAGACAGAAAATATCACTTATTTTCCTAACACTGGAACTCAGACTTGAATAAGCTGTGATGTTCAGCTCAATATCTTAATCTCAGAAATGTTTAATTGTTCCCTCAGATATGATCTTGTTGATCCAAAGTCCTAAAAAAAACAAAAAAAGACACTTAAGTTAAATCAGAACTCAATGCATTCATACTCAGTATTTTCCAAACCTTCCTTTTAATGTTCAAAGGTTTTTTGTGCATTGTGTTTCTTTTTTCAAGTGTTCATGTATAACTTTTTCAGATTTATTTTATTAGTACATGTTTGCAATATGTAATGACTATATCTGTCATGAGAATTTGATACACATAAATTACACATTTCAGTTCTTTATCCACCACTTCCCTTCCTGTCCCTCCACCCTCTCTCCATTTCTTATCTTTCTTGATTTTACAAAATACTAAACCTCTCAAAAATTATTGACAAAGTTTTTGAGATTCACTAGCAGAGCATGCAGCTTTCTCAGAGTTGTGCATATACAGAAAGTTACTCATCCTCTTAATTGTCTGACAAAACATTTCTTACTCTTGAAGCTACATGCATGATGGGTCATTTTTAATGAGTAGAATCATGTCGTGTTACAATAAGGATTTTCCTTGACAACTGTGGTGAAATCAGTAATGGCATAGAAACATCCAGGCATAGATTCCTTAAATAACAAAGTAGTAAAATTGTTTTCCAGGAAACTCTTCTAGAATCTACTCCAGGAATGTTTGAAACCAGCCTTTCAAGAATGGCTATGCACAAAAAGATCCAGCATATCCAGGTGGTGACTTTTTACAAATGCTCAAAATTCTCTATATAATACATCTCCCCTTGCAAATGAAACCTAGATTTATGAAGTTTGAGGAAGAACTTATTCCAAAGAACTGCAAAAAGTTCTCTTCTCACCACTTAATCAACAAGCAGCTTCTCCCTTCTTCCTTTCTACAAATTTCCCTTTTACCAACTGATCACATGGAGGCTGATTGGACTTTTTTCCTGTCCTTCATGATACTTAATCTTGCAATAAATCTCCTTCTTTTTACAAAAGCTATTACCATACCATTGGTTCATACAAACATCAGGTCGTGAGTCCTTGTTGGTTATCAATTTATGATTAATCAAGTTCTGCATAACAGTGCATATAATTAAAATAGACAGGCAAATATCATGCACACATGGATCAAATCTAAAGATCCTTTTTAAATTCTCCTGAGTTATGCTTTACAACTATGTTGTTGTTATTTACCAGTGTCTCTTATCCGATGTGTTTCAACTTAAAAAAAACACTGATTTACATGGCTCAGTTCATCTAATAATAAATCACTTTGGAAACACCATTAATCTTTTTGTTTCCATTTGATTTTATATGTATACTTTAGATATACACAACGATCACATTCATTTTAGAGAATTTGTACTTGTACATGATATGAGGGTGCTCAGCCACAAGAGGTCTGCTCTGTGAAGGTCAAGGTCCTAATGAGAGACACTTGGGGTTTCAGAGCAAGGGCAGGCACATGGAGAGGAAATTCTTGGAAAATCTTTACTGTGTGATCAGCCCTGAACTGTGGATCTCTACAGACACATCTTCAGCGGAAGCTCACATTTTCCCTGTCCTGGAAAACACTGAGTAAATCTCTTGGACAATGAGCAATAAGTGACTCCTCAGGAGCTGCCTCCACTTCCACTCTCAGCTCGCTGGGCCAATAACTCAGATTAAATCCCAAGCCAAAGCCTGCTAGTGACCTGCAATTAATCAGTCAATATCATAGTATATAGGCCGGCAGAACCAGAAGAATGCTACTGCAGCTAGACATTGAGGTGCTTGATTATGAGGCTGGAATGTCAGATTGGATAGGTAGGAATTTACTGATATTCAGGCACTTTCTCAGTACACAGGACCCAAAAGGCTAGAAAAAATTTGCTGCTGGAGTAGCTTTTAGAAGACTGGAGAAAAAAAAAGTGATGTCTCTGGAAGTAAAGTAGAAATGCCTCACTTGCTTTGGCAGAAGGTAAATGAAGAAATAAAGTTGCCAAGAAAAGTGTTCATTGTTGAATAAATAGAGTAAAGAAAACCAAAAGATGCAAAAGTTATACTCCACAAGAGGACTGCAGGATATAACATCCAGCAAAACTAGCAGAGAGGCAGAGGTGAGCAGGCAACAGTATTACTAAGAGGTTTAGTAGTAGCCAGACGGCAAGCTGCAGATTAGTTCCAAGATCTAGGACTGGAGACCATAAATCTGGGTCCACTAACATTCATGAGAACCATGGACTTCATGAAATAATTCAAGCCAGATAGAAAATACTTGATTCTCAGACTGCAGGAAGTTACAGTAACCACAAGTTTTACCTGGAAGTCTAGAGGTAAAAGCAAGAAAGCTAACCTGTGTCATGTTGTGGTACTAATAACATAACAGGCAGCCATTAACAAGTTCCTTAGAGAACCTAATAAAGAAGAACTGGAAGGAGGAGAAAGAGAAGGCAGAGGTGGAGGGGGAAGAAGAGCAAGAAGAGCAGAATGCAGAGTAAGAGAGTGTGAGAGTGATTACACAATAAGAAGTCACAATCCCTTAGTCAGTTAACAGGTAGCAGTGAAGATTAAAGACATACAAGCTCCTCGGGAGGAAGGACACTAGAACACAGGAACAAGCTCATTCCATGACAAATTCCCAGCCGTTACATAAAGGGACCTTTTTACTGAATGATCATACATTGGGGAAGGGAGACCAAAAATTTTCAAGACGAAGGCAGAGTCTAAATATACTTTGACCCTGGAGATACAAAGCACCATTAGGCTCAGTATTAGAATAAGAGATGATAGGGAAGGGAATTCAATGACTCGTGGGCCCGTGGAGGGAGCTATGGGGCAAAGCTGTAATACAGAAATTCCTAGGCAGTGAGTGACCAACGCCTGGCTGTCTGTTAAGGATCACCAAAGCGAAAAGTGGAAAAGATCAGAGACAAAGAGGAGGAGTACAAATAAGTGAAGTGACTTATATGAGAACCAAGTCTGAAGACTTTTGCAACACATGTTCATATTAATCAGAAATCGTCCAAGAGGCCCTGATAACCAACTGACAGCAGCGGGCGTGCTCGGGAAGGTCTAATGCTGGGAGATCTAGAAACACTGCCCTTCTGTGATACATCAATCTGGCTTAAGTATAACCCGACTGCCTTGTGATACACAGACAAAATGTAGTCAAAGATGCTTTCAGTCATGCTTCTTTCCCTGTTTGTCACTCACGGCTGGCTTTGAATTGTGGTTTAAAATCTAATCCAACCTTCTCTGGATTCCTCCAGGAGTTATTTTGCCTGATAAATGGTTGCATAGCTAATCACATTTTAGTATCCATTCTCCAAGGATCCAGTCTAATATGGTTATGCTTGTGTTGATGCAAATGAGAACATTTGCCTAACATCAATAGGGAAATCTCTTTATTCTCCCCTCCTATTAAATGCTTTTCATTTATGATGCATGTTCACTTTCTCTGGTCCCTCTGCAGTTCTAACAAAGTAATGCAATTTTGCCAGGTTTTGGTAAATATCACTCCCAGCTTCCTCAGGAAAATAAAGAACTCCAGTGAAAAGCTCACATACAGCTGGATGTTATTTTAACTTCTAAGAAGAAAGCTATAAAAGTTTAATAAGATTTCCACTAATTCATGAAAGCTTCAAATTTTCATATCAATGAAACAAGGTATCACACACATTAAGTCAGAAGTTTTCAGCAACACAGTTGATCTTGCTATTTAAAAAGAAACCAGTTAGTTAGGAAAAGGGAAAAGTATTTCTCAGCACTAAATTCCAGTCTCTCTGTCTCTCTGTCTCTCTCTGTCTCTCTCTCTCCCACCCTCTTCCTCTGTCTCTCTGTTAAAAAGTGGTACAAAGTAAAGTAAGAGGGGAAGAGATCTAGAAAAACTAATAAAAGTTTCTATATTTAATTCAGTTTTTAAAATATTTTTGTTATTTCTGAATTTTCAAATCATCTTTAGGGAAAAAGAAAAACCTTAAGTGGATGTACTTACAAGTGCAAAGGAAGATAACACCAGAGAAGCTGCAGAAACCACCACTGCCACCTGTTTACTTCAGAATTAACTACCAGCAGGGGGTGAGTGGTCTACAGTCACCAGGTAAAACAGGCACCTGATGTGGTAGAGGAGGGGCTTTTTCAAGACAGAGACATTTAAAATTCTCATACTCAGAAAGATGGCAAAATGCAGATTCCTCAGTGCACTCATCTTCTGTGTAGAATGTACCAGACTGACTCAGCCTGTGCCAAGAGTGTGCTTGTCTTCTTAACGGTGGCAATTAATTGTGGGTAACAGATGTTAACTATGAATCTGAAAGATTGTCCAACATTTAATTTATTAAGAGGGAGCTTATTTTCCTGGAAGCTAAATATTCTATAGTATTCTTGCTGTAAAATAAAAATATGTTTAAGAGAAAGGAAATGTGTGAGGCCAACAATAAAGAGGCTCTGCTCCTACAAATGGCCCAGGAATTAACTCTGTTAGTAGCTTTATGTGAATATCATTATTGGTTTAACCGATGGTCCAGTCAAGGTAATGTAACGATGACTTTTATTATGCAGGACTCCTCCCATGTTTCCAAAACTGCAAATATTTTCATTTAGTTTGCTTTCTTCAGATGCTAGAAGGATGTGTCTTTGAAAATAAATAGAAATTCAGTCAAATTCTTTTTCAGTACATATTTACATGTGAACTGAGGGACTTCGGTAAAGATGATAGATACAAAATTCCCTACTTCTCAAGATTACATGGGAAAGGGGTGGGCAATCAATTTAACCAAAGGCATCTACAGAGCTCCAGCACATCCTGGACGGCTACACAGGCCACACTTGCTGCTGGACGCTTCTCTTGACCTGGAACCATAAGCCAAACTGTTTTATTTCCTGCTGAATTCTTTTTTTGCAATTAGGAAGAATACCTTCCACTTTGTATTGTAATGATTTGTTTACATCCTTCTTCCTCACTGAAAAGTAAAGCACATGACCTATTTGTCTCTGAATTTTTATTGCTTCATCGAGAGTCTGGTCAGAGTAGATAAGCATACCTGAAAACATTAATAAATAAATAAACACACTTTTTTGCAGAAACTCCAAGTAGGTTAAACAAGACATGCCATTTGACATTGTAAGAAGTTTAACAATGGATAGAAAAAGAAAATGAAAATGAGAAAAAAAGTCCTTTTTATTGCAGTGAGTTAACATTGAACGTGGATGTCCAGCCACTTAAGAGTGCCAGGTACTATTCTAGGGCCTGCAGTGACAGACACACAGTCCTCTAATCACAAGAAACTTCCAGTGGAGCATTAACTGTATTTGTTTTATTTCAGATTATAGTGAACCAGAATAGCAGGCCAACTACTTCTATTTCAGCCAGCAGAAAGGATACACCTACTACTTTTATGTAAACATGACCCCATGACATGAGTGTATTATTCCCGAGAAAAATTACATTTAGCAGCATGTCTCTGAAATATCTGTTTGGGGTTTGTAAAACTATTGCTAAGTCAAGGGACACTGTAATTATGCCCAAGAATAAACTAACCAGAGAAGTATATCTCATAAACAATAGCTAGTGGGCAGATTAGTATTATCACTGGAAATGGATTCCTACACATACGTGAAGTTAGCTGTTCCTGAGAATGTTGTTCATGCAGTGAAGCAAAGCAAACCAATGATGTTACTGCTATGTGGTTAAATCTACAAATATCCTCGCTACAAAAGCTGGTGTGGAACAGAGCACTGAGGATCACCGTAGCCCAGTGATGTCTACCAGACACTTTGAACTGTCTCTGGTGATTCCCCTGTCCACTGGATGTCCATTAACCATGCCAGGCATCCAGCTCCGGACCCTGTCCTTTCCTGCTAGTTAGTCTCGGTTAACGTTATCCTTTCCTGACCGTAGCATACCAATCCTCACCCCTCCAAAGTCATCCTGGAAACCCCTCCCACTGCCCCAGCACACATGGGCTATGGGCTTCTTCAGGGTTAGCTGCCATTGTGCTGATGCCATGAACAATTGCATTTCATTTTTGCATGTCTCTAACATGAAAATGTCACCAACTATATCTAGAAGGAGAAGCAAGTTTCTAGATGAATTACAACTATAGTGTTTTTTGTTTTCTTTTTCATGTTGGGTGCTTTGAACTTCTCTGAAAAATCTTGCTGAACATACATTCAAAGAGAAAGTTTTGAAAATTTAATAGAAGTGTTCTAGAGAATATCATCTAAAGTATCCCAGGTACTGTGCTAGAAATCTTGCCTTAATAAGTAATAAATAATGTTTAAAAATATATAAGTAGATATTAAAAATAAATTGAAGGAAACAAAGATCACTTTGTTTTATTCTCTAAAATAAAAAAATATTTGTATGAACTTCATAAATATTTAAATAAGTATCATGCAAATATAATTAACTTGAAATGGAGGATATATAAATTTTTCCCTTGATTTTATTTCTCTGGTTTTCTTTGACACAATTATAGAAGAAAGTCTAGCAAAGCAGTTTGTTTTACGGTTGTCAGAAATTTGTGAGAAAATTTTAAATTATTGTTGATTTATTTTACTTTCTTACTTCTGATAAAATTTAGCATTATTTGATATTGGTGTAGTACACAAAATTAGAAATCCTGCCACAGGATACCTTGTTTTATAGCTGTTTTTTAAATCAGGTACATGTTTTTAGATTCTTAACATAGATTCCATCCCACCCTACATCTGTTCTAGGATTTGCTGATAGTTATCCTCTAGGATCAACCATATCTTTATTTGGTAATCCATCCCAGTTGGCACTTGGTTCCCACCAAAACCTTTGTTCAGTCTCCTTAGATAGCTCAGTAACTAATCCTAATTAACTTAAACACATTTGTTGAACTTCATTCATGCTTGCTAATTCTGCAGTGATGTGAATTGAACTTACCAGAAGTAACTTGATACCTTAGCAAAGAAACACCTGAATGCAAGCTTATAAAATTATACATCATTGCAATTAATACCCTTTTGATGATTCCATGACCTTAATTAATAAGAAGATGTTGCCATATTCTCTTTTCTATCCAGAATTATTTGCCATTTCTAATTCTACTAGTTAACTTTTATAGGATAAGAAGTAAAAATTGCATTCTTGGGGACAGCAAGTGAAACAGGTGCATATAGCATCTGTGAAAGTAACTACCTTATGATTTCAAAATGTGTATTTATAAAATAACTTGCTTAAGACTGAAAGAAATATTCCTGCCATTTTATGGGGAGGGAATAAAACCCTGAAAGGTATGAATCAATGGGAAAACTTTAGAAAAAAACACACTAAACTCTCTGTGGCCCCAGGGCAACTTTTTATGTGTTATGTAATTGGTACCAACATTTACAAAAATAATTCTGTTCATCTCTAAGTAATGTTAGTCACAGTGATTGACTTTCCTTAGGGAGCAGTGGTTTGTGGCATCCAATACCTGAGGGCCTGGTCTTCTACCAAAGCAACCCCCTTTCCTTCGCTCCAACTCTTCACTCTAATCTATGGACCACTGGATATGATTTGATTTCTCATACATTTTTCTTATAGTGCAATTATTTTTCTTCATTAACTATAGCCCCGCATACATTCACATTCTCTCTCCCTTTCTCCTGTACTTTCCTCATGTTTTTCAAGTACAGTTCATACTTCTTACTTCGATCCTTTCCTTAGCCTGCCCACCAGAACTTATCCCACTCCTCTGTCACAGGTCCTCTATTTTAACTTTTGCAACATCCTTAAACCAGCTAGACTAATGACACATATTTCCTCTGAGAGGCAGGCTGGTTGAAACGAAAAACTATTGCTAACTCATTAAAAGATGCTCTGTAACTATTTTTTTTATTTAAGAGGAAAAAGAAAAAAAATACAAAACAAAACAAAGCGGTGTAAGGGTACACGTAATACAGAACTACAAAAAAAAAAAAAAAAAAAAAACCATAACAGTAAGAAATCACCTGTTAGTAGATTACATATTATCATCTTGAAAATAGTTGCTCAAATCACAGTATCAAAGAATACAAGGTGGACATTCAAACAGGGAGACTGCAAACAGCTGTGTTCAATGATCCAAAAACATTGATATAGTCAGCTATTTAACACCCCTAAACACACTTGCTGTTATATCCGTTAGAGCTCTTTTTCTTCTTTTTTTTTCCCTCTCTTTTTTACAACAAAATTTACACATTTTGGATTTTATTACTCCTTAGTGCTTATTACTTTTTTGGGGGGTGGGGGGAGAGAATAAAGTCAAATATGGCAAAACAAAGCTGTCAGTCAATACCAAGGATAGACATAGCACATGGTGTAGAACAGAGTACAAGGTTATCAACAATGGTTATCAACGTTGTCCCTTGTTTCCTTAAAAAGAATTGTCTATCTCATTAGATATTATAAAGTTGGACAAAACAGTAGAGAACAAGACCAATAAAACTTAGGCATTGTAAACATTACAGGACTTCCAAAGAAGACAATAGTCAAACCAGAATGGGTATCTTAGTGAATCTTATTGCCTTCAAAGTAGTTGCCTATGTCTTCAAACTTGATACTATCATATAGAATGGAACAGAGTCTAATCAGTCAAAACAAGATCGTGGGAGTACTACAGGACTTCAAAACAAGTTAATAGGAAATCATAAAGAGTTACTATTTATATATCCTAATTTTTAAAATTTTTTCTTTAATTAAGACAAACATAAGAAATGACTAAATAATTTTTTTAAACAATAAGGGGGAGATTGAGATAAAACAGGACATAACAATGTAACAATACAGGTCAAAGCATGACTGTTTCAGCAAACTAGTACTTCACCACCATATAACCCGACTTATAGTAGTTACCATAGTGTCTGTCTTTTTCCTTGAAATATTTGGATAAAACTTCATATACTCTAGCTTCAAATATTTTCATATCAAGAAGCCCAGAATAAAGCCTTTCTAATTAATGAGTGAAAACTTTATAAGGCTTCAAGGCCACCTAATGGGGAATCATGATTACCACTTATTTTTATATATTTGAATCATTACTGTAACTATTGATTAAACTGACTTACAATGGGAGTTGTCACTATTAGGAAAATTTAAGCCTATCAGCAACCTCGTGAGATCTCTCTAGAGATCACTCTAAATTGCCAAGTGTTTTTCTTAGAAATGATTCCTATTCCTGTTCCTGGTTCACTCTAAATTGCCAAATGTTTTTCTGAGAAATGATTCTATTCCTCATGTTTATGTATTATACTATGTATATAATACACAATTTAAAATCCATGTGTGACTTGAGAATGTTCACTCAGATCCCTACATATGTAATAGAATACTGACTGATACTGCCTAAGAATTGGCTGGTGGAATCCACAAGCATGGCCACAGAAGTTCTAGCCACCTTACATTCTAAAGGAAGATACAAACAACTGGAGTTAGACACCTTTGTTGGGTTTCCTCAAAGTTAAGAGAACCCACACTGTAAAGACAATAATCATTTCCACTGCTCCTTCTTTACCTTTTATAGTTTCTAAAAAAACAATGGAAAGAGTAAAAGAGGGAGTAATAATCCTGAGTCAAAGGCTTAGAGGTTTTTTCCAACCGCAGTGAGGAGGATGTCTAGAAAGAAATCACTTCCGAGATTAAGAGAAGCTTCAAAGGAAAAAAAAAATAAAATGGTATTTCTTGGGAAGCCATGCAGCTGTTTACATTCACATCAACTGCCATGAAAGGGAAGATGCTTATACCTTGGACCATGTGGGTGTGTATTAATTCACTATCTGTCACCATAATGACATACTTGGGGCAGGGTAACTTTTTAAAATTTAGTAGCTAAAAATCTAAATGGCTCTAGCAAGGGTACACTAAACTGTTTCACATCACAGATGGCATTATGGTGAAAATGTGATACAGGGAAAGATGATATGGTGAGTAAGGAATCCAGAAAGAACAGATGCCTTTTATAATAACTAGCTCTCAGGAGAACTAACAAGGTTCACCAAAACTACTTTAATCCCTTCTGAATGTACACCCAGTGTCCTAAACATACCTCACTAGCTCCACTTCTTAGAGGTCCAGCAAGCTCTTACAACCACCATAGTAGAGGCCAAGCTTCTATCCCTTTAGCTTTTGGGGGGCACACTCAAGCCATATACATACCTCAGTCATAGGAGGACATAAGGAACTTAGTGAGGTTTGATTCAAGTAGCTACCAACTGCCCCATGTGGCTTTCTTTCAGTCATTGAGAATTTACAACAAACAATGCGGTCAGTGGAGCTGGGGTTATAGTTTAAGAGATCTCATTCCAGCAAAGGCAATCATGTTTGGACCAAAAGTAGAAGAAAATGAAAAAGAAACAGGCAGATGTACACGGATAAACAGATTAGAAAACCATATAACCCGAGGAAAAGAAAAGTACGTAGAGTATTCACCTCAGTTCTTGGAATTTCAATATTTCATCTTTTCTCTTGAATACTTAACTTTTATAACTGACAATGACAGTGGCTTACTGTTAAACTAGAAACAACACAATTCAATTCCTTTACTTTTGAGAAAATGTCAAATAAGCACAAAATAATCATTAGTCTATAAAAATGTAACTAATTCCACCTGACTATGAAACAATTCACTTTTCATCAACATAATATCCTATTTCAGCTTGTATTAGAAGAAAATAATGCCTAATTCTTATCTTTGCATGTAAATTTTGATAATATGTATTCAAGATTTAATCAAATTAGTTCTACTACTGTATTAAAAAAGACATTCTTCATGAGTCTGGCTTTTTATCTTGTGAGGAGATGACAGGGAAAGTCCAGTAACGATTTACATAGTCTGCCGTCACTGCCTGTATTCATACTAAGGTACCAACAGTTCATCCACCAGTAATTTTGCACAATGATTGTAGCATTACCACTGTTTTAAAAAGAAAAAAAGTAGCATTATCAGGAAATGATCTTAACTTTACTTAAAGTGTCTTTGAAATCCCCAAGTTCCATGGATCACTTATGGATAAGCATTGTTTTAG
The DNA here is from genome assembly GCF_034190915.1 of Cavia porcellus. Taxonomy (NCBI): domain Eukaryota; kingdom Metazoa; phylum Chordata; class Mammalia; order Rodentia; family Caviidae; genus Cavia; species Cavia porcellus. Next base: position 226,644,472 of record NW_026947484.1, on the reverse strand, counting down.
TTTATAGACATTCTTTTCTTCCAGATAAAATGGTCTGTGTATAGCCTCATAAAATACCGATAGAGAAGACATGCTTTTAGAAGGACTTTACTTAAACCACAGAAAAATGACATTTATGTTGGTTGCAGTAAAGAAAGTTAGGTATTTCAGATTACTGAAATGATAAGCATGAAACATCTTTGAGAATCAATGCATAGAGCATAAAACACTATTACATCATAATGTAAGAAATCAGGAAGAGTGTGAGAACTATAGTAAGCATAAAAATGATCACTACTAGTAGCATGATCAAATACTGTGTGTCCTGGAATTAGTTTACTATGTAAACTTACGCAGTATACTGTACTGTTACGGCTTGTGTATAGGTTTATCCCCAAAGCCTCATGCGGTCAGAAGCAGGGCTGTTTCAGAAGTGGCTGGATCTAGAGTGTGTAATGGTGGGATTGGTTCACAGTACAGTGCTAAAGTAAAGGGTGCTAGGATTAAGTATGTCAGTGCTACTTGCCTTCAGTAGCGTCAGTAAGATACACGGGACAGAGTGAGCTATGGTCATCACCCCCTATTGCTTTTGCTACCTTTTGCCCACCAATGAACTGTCTCTACACTGTGATGCCCTCTGAAAACGCACGCTACTTTGGAGCTGGCTGATTATGCACTAAGGCTTCTGGAAACTGTGAAATAATAAACCTCCCCTCTTTTATTTATTTTTAGGTATTGTGTATTTTGATTCAGCAATGAGAGAAAAATAGCTAAGACGTATATAGTGTGTCATATATGCGAATTCCAATATCAGAAATAAAAATCTAAACTTTAAATCTGTTTTTCCCATACTTGTTAAACTTTCTTTTACGATTTCTAGGTGTTCAAAATGTCTCTACTATTTTTGTTGCTTTTATTTTCTTCTTTCTTTTTAATAAGACTTATTTGAATAGAAGACACTTTTATCAAATGAGAGCGCATTTCTCTCAGTAATGGGATTGTACACACAATTGATTGCATAATGGTATTGTTTCCATGCGCCATTGAAGATCTGACTAATGCACTCATTTCCTTTATGTTCATTGTCAGTAAATCCGAAGTAAATTACACACACCCCATTAGCGGACTATAAGGAAGAGATACGTCTATCGACTTTCTTTCACTCTTTTCACATTTTCACTTAGTTGAAATCTAGAAGATTTTGCTTCAAAAGTGATGTTTAGCTACATTATTTAAATTCCCATTTAAAAAGCCAATAATTAACATTTCTAACTATGAATATTTAAAGTATTCATTAAAAGTCCTATTTAAGCACGATCTTCATTAAGTGGAAAGAATGCTTTCTATTTCACTATCATCTCTTGTATGTATTAAATCTTACTATTAATCCACTATATAAATGGCAAATAGTTACATATAAGCCATCATATGTTGATGCCTTCTTTAAAGAATACTGATACAAGTTAAAAGTTCAAGTTTCACTTGTTAGCTTAGAAAATATCCCGGATTTAAAATATTAAAATGAATTCTTGCATTTTTTCCTCTTACAAAGGATGAAATGGAAATTGACATTATTATTATTATTTTTTTTGTAATATATGCCTAGAATGGAGATTTGGCCCAAAGTACTTTCAAATTAGTGGTAAAATAGCAAGTACCTATCTAATCCAAAACAGAGTATCTGTTACAAGAGAGGACCAAGCAGAGTTAAAAAGTCATACATTCAGATGCGGATAATGAGGAAAGATTCCTTGACAAGGGCAGTATGTGAGTTGGACCTTAAAACAAGGCAAAAGCTTGGGCAGGCAGAAAAGTGTTTGAAAGACAGAAAATAACCAGGATGCCCTGGCAGTGGCAGCAAAGGCAAAAAACTTGCTTTTAGAGAAGAATGAAGGGTCAAGTGCACATCATACCTGGGCTATTTCTATACAACAGAGTGGGAGAGAGAAGGAAAAGCAGAGACCAGACCAGCCCAACACCTGCAGGACTAAAAATGCCTTTTACCTTAAGCAAAACATACAAACACAAAAGAGAGAAGCACACAAATAAGCTGAACAAAGGCACAAAAGAAACGCTGTCTTAATCAAGAAAATTAGTATAGATTTGCAGGGTTAATTTCATCAGTGTTGTTCAACCCTGCACCTGTACTTTGAAACCTCTCTCTTCTGTTCACTTAAATAGTTAAATATGTAAGCTGAATATTAAAAGAGAATTTTGTTGCCAGCAGGATGAGCATGGGTTTGGGGATTAAAGACCATCTGAGTCCTAAGTCCAGTTCACTTTCTGTTGTATTCAGCTTTTTATCTTCTTCCTTGTTTCCCTGACTGGGACATTTCATGGCTCTTGAGACAATGTCTGCAAGATGTCATTGATCTATAATGTGTTTGACCTTAAGTGCCACGGCATAGGTTAGTTTGTAGTAGAGTATTTGACATTACATCCCATGCTTTTTAAATGAGTTTGTGTACTTCAGTTGCCTGGGAGGTTGCAAACCACGTAAGCCAGTACTATGTAATTCATTAAAGACCCCAGCTCATTCTGAGAGGGATTCCAATCTCATAGTCCTGTGTGGGGAAAGAAAGCCAAGGATAACATGGTTAAATGTGCTTATCAACCACAGACAGACAAAGTAACTGTGCCAGAAGGATGGGAGGTAATTAGCACCCTAGGTATGATTCTTACTCTGAGAGAAGTAAATTCCAAACACAGTACCTGTTGCTGAAAGAAGATATTAGAAAATGCACTTTATGACCTGTGGTAGTTGTTTGTAAAAATCTTTGTGTGAAAGGACCTGCAGAGCTCCTTACAGGCTTCCCCAGACAGACTGCATGGCTCATTTCCACTGTGATAGCTTCGCTGAGTTACAAAACTTATAATAAAGGGCTTTGATAGTTCTCAACATTAATGCGCCTCACTTTTACATCATATTTATCGTAGATTATTTCCAATGAGTTTTTTATGTATACATACATATATATATATATATATATATATATATATATATATACATTTATTTATTTACTTTTGTCTTTTTCCATTTTATCGGTACTGGGAATCGAACTCACGACTGCCTGCTTGCAAGGCATGTGCTTATGCCGCTGAGCTAAATCTCCAGCCCCGAGTTATATTTTCATTTAGGCTTTTAAAAATTTTATTTTCTCCATGATACTATCTCATAGACCTAACCACAAGTACAAATTTTATTAAACTTATGGCTCTTTGCTTTTAAAATTAGGTTGCCAAAAAAAAGTTATCAATCATGTAATTTCATATTATGTGTAACTGATTTTAAAGTGGCATACAGTGGGGTTTATTTGGAGTTGAACAACTGGGTAAAACACTGATTGAAAAAGTGGTTGAACACCTGAGTTAAAAACTGTTTAAAAGTGTTAGAGCAATATATACCGTTGTGGCATTTAAATAGAATTTATTTGGTTATGATAGCAAACCAAACATTAAAAACCTAAACATGTTTAATTAAAATAAAGTAATTTTTGCAGAGCTATATTTGAACAGATAATACAGTAGAAGCAATTATCGTAATTATGCAGCTCCAATCACAGAATAAAAGAGGTTTCAGTGTCACCAAGCACAATAAGGGTAATTATGCTTTCCATTATTCTGATGTGCATGTAATTAGCAGTTTTAAAAAATTTCCATAAGGATATAGCAGCCACAGTTTCATAAAGATAGTGTAAGCAGCTGGATTAATTGTACTGTGATTAAAAATGGCCCTCTTTGTTTTAGTTTTAAATCCCATACTAGCTGTTTTTGTCAACTGGTGCCTGCCTTTGCCTTCCAAGCATTTGCAAAGCCTCCATTACTACCACATGTACAGTATGGCTCACAGCCTCACGACTTGCTTTGAAATTTTGTCTTGATCTACGAGCTCACCTTACTTTTCTGCAGTTCAAGCATATGGCTTATCCCAGTTTAATAACACTTTTTGTTTTTTTTTTTGGCCAGATATGGAGGCATACACCTGTAATCCCAGCACTTACGAAGCTGAGGCAGGAGGAATGTTGTGAGTTCCAGACCAGCCTGGTCTACAAAGTGAGCTCAAGGCCAACCTGAACTGCATAGTGAGACTGCATATCATAGTGTCTCAAATAGACGAATAATAATAATAATAACAACAACAACAATAATATTTTAAACATAGAATATAACAGGATAATTTTATAAACAGCTTAAATATCTTTAGTCCTTTAGGACCCTAATACTATTAATAAAATGATTTTGTATTCCTATTTTACTCCATAGGAATACGTAACGATAGGGTATATTGTTTTACCAAATTTCTCAGTTACAATCTGTACACAAATTCTAATGCTACATTGTTAGTGTATATAAGTAGTTTTCATATTATTACAAATAGACATACTACAGTTTATTTAAACATTCCCTCAGTTTGGGGACATGCAGATTATTTCAGGTTATATATTTGCATAAATAATTGCATTAAATTTTAACTTCAGAAGAAAACATGAAAATATAATAAATGTAAAAATGAGTTACAAAAATGGCATTTTAATTACATGAAAATTGCATAATTTTTAAGAATTAAATTTACAGATAGTGATGCATTGTACAATTTTAAAACTAAAGAAGTAAAATAACTACAATTATATCACTAAACTTTCCATTACAAGGTATCTATTTCTTTCCAACATTTTAACTTGCTTTGAACAAATACTGTGTATCTTCTTTTATATTTTGCTCCCAAGGCCTAATATTTCATGTCAGAGATTTCTCATGATTGTGTGGCATTTACTCTAAAACCCACAATGCAACCTTATCAAATTTCTCCAATAATTCAATATCAAGTTATCTTTTTTTTATTTAAAGAGAGAAGAAAAAAAAAAGAAAGGACATTAAAAAAAAACAATGCAGTAAAAGGGTACAAATAGTGTCAGAGTATAATTAATATTGCAGTGAGTATCTCTTAAATATGTATAATTATCCCCTTCTCCCAGTGAGTCTTTAATTCTCTTTTGGTTTTATTTCTTAAGTGTAAAATTTTTTTCTTGATTTGATGATACCTTCAATTTTTTCCAAATAAGTAGCATTAGTTAATGTTGAATTATCTATTTTTATAACTGATTATGTTCAAATTTTTTCATTTCAGTGACCAATAATCTGTTTTCTCTATTTTTATATTAATAACCATTTTATATTTTACAGAGATTGGGTATTTTCATATTAATAACAAGGATGTTTGTGAACTTGGAAGTCAGTCTATATTTGTCAAGATCTTACATAGATTCTTCTAGAATATATTAGAAAGATAGTAATGCTGTCACATATAATGTAGTTATATAACTGATAGTCTTTTAGTAGCATATATTTCACCCTTTTGCATTAATTTTTAAGTTTAAAATATTTCATATTGTACTTTTAAACATAAGTATCACACAGTTTTCAAAATTTCACTAAAAATCTAATTTTAATTTTCTTAAATATTATGTAGTGAAATACAAATACCTGTTAAGTGTTTTTGCCACTAAGTTAAAATCTAAATTGATTTTTTAAAACTTGTTTCCTTTTTGACCCAATGTCACATGATGAAGTACGTAAATTTGACACAGGAGGATCCTTGGGAGCCTGGGTTACAAAGTAGGTTCAAGATCAGCCTGAACTGCATAGCGAGACCCTGTCTCAAAAGGACAAAGAGAAGAAAAAAAAAGAAAAAAGAAAAAAGAAAAGAAAAGAAAATAATGTAAATTTTAAATAAGAATTAGTGTCTTTGAAAATAACAAAATATCTTTTAAATTTACTTTAAAACCCTTAAGCAAAACCAATCAACCAGTAAATGAGTAAAAGCAGTGATTTTAAATGAATAATTAATAAAATGTGAAAATCAGGTAATATACACTTCACAGGTTTTACAAACAAAAATTAAAAAAAACAAAACAAACAAACAAACAAAAAAAAAACCCCTCCTTTCTCTGGTGATTACGTGGCCCCTCACTGTGCCCTCTCTGTCCACACGTGCTTGGTTTTTCTGCTGCTCTATTTGGCCCAAACGTGGTTACTCTGTCCTGTCCTTACCAGTGCAGTAAGATGTGTATTAAATAGCCAGTCTTCCCGCTTAGCCCCTTATTTGAAGCTTGCTGAAGCAGGTCTCCGCGGGAGGTCCCCTGAGTCAGGTTTCCGGTCAGACGTGGCAGGGACTCGAGTGGGAATCCACGTGAGAAGCAGAGGAGACAAGTGCCACAGAGTCAGCCCGTGTGGTCCCTGAGACGATTAGAACTGCTGGAAAGGCTGCTGTGGGAACCAGAGCTTACACTTTCCCAGGACAGCAGCCAACATAGTACTCAGTGTGCTTGGATGGTAGTAATTTATTTATTTAAAAATTACTAATTTTCTTTACACTTTGAACTCATTGAGTTCATTGAACATAATTTAATCCATCTATGCGTAGCTGTGTGGTAATATGTTTACCAATTAAAGCACGCACAGATTTATTTGTTCATTATTATTACATCTCAGCTTATTACACAGATGCTTCTTTTGTTTTTGCATGAATGTTAGCTTCTGTGGTCACTTGTCAACTCTGTGAAAGAGTACGGCTTCAGTGCTTTGACACGTTAACCTCACATTAATCAGCCCTCTTTATATGTAATTCCAAGTCAGGTTTATTGGTTTAATAATGTTATAATATCGTATTCCTCATTCTTTCCTTTCCTAACGTGCTTCTCTTCTTAAAAGCCCTTTATGTCCCTTTACCAATCACTGTCATTTTCACATATGAGTTAAGGAGGGAAATAGAGATCAAACTTTATCTTATTTGTCAATCTTTGTTATTCATTTGAAAGAGAGCTACATGAAGGTTTGACAAATGATCTCTAAGATCCCTTTTGATTTTTAAAAAATATTCGATGAACATTTTGTCATTTTAATGGTTGTTAAATTAATTCTTCCTAGGTAAATAAAGCAAAGGTTTAAAATGATTGTTTCATACTACTGATTCGCCACACTAGGATTTTAGTCCATCTGTTTCAAGCTTGATTCCACGGCTGGGGATAATGGGAGACAGAATAACACAGAAGAGTTGGGGCACACTGGGAAGGAATGGAGAGTGAGCCCTCAGAAGGAATTAAGGGAGGACTCTGAGTTAGTTCTCATGGGAGGGTTGTTTCATGAGGAGAGGGCCCAATTTCTCTCAACTCGCTTGTTTTCTGTATGAAACTCAATCATTTCCTCTCTCTGACCCTCCCAGCACTTCTGCCTACCATGCCGTGAGGCCATCAGGGTCACAGATGGCCCCAGAACAGGGGATGTAGGCACCCTGCCCTTGAACCTCCAAAACTATGAAGTACCTCAACCTCTTTTCTTAGTAGTGCACTGCTTCAAGGTTTCACTATAGTCAGAAACTGACTAAAGCAAGCCAAATTGGACATATTATTTTCATTTATGCATTTAACTTAGTATTTTGTACCTGTGCATTTTCCAGGTACCAATAACTAATGACAAAGAAACTTTTCTTTCTTTTCTTTTGTGAATGAAGAGAGAGGCAAAAATAACACTTCCAAGTACATTTTTGAGAAATAAATTCATTGTTTTGTTGATGAATACATGAGGAATTGCCAGGGCTTTATTCCAGGATACATAATGTCAAAATTCTAGGACTTCTATTGACAGATGTGGGAAAGAAAATTAAATATGTAGACTCTACATAGATTTGAAGGATTTTTTAAAATGTTTTTGTATATTAAAAAAAGCAAAACAGCGGAAAGGATAGAAATAATAAAAAAATTCAAAAAATAGGAAATCAACACATGATATAGCATATTGTTATCTTAGAAATAGTTGTATAGGTTACAAGATCTAGGCATAAAAATGATCAAAAAATCAAACAATGATAGCACAAACTGTTCTTTTTGATGAACAGAGAATTAATAGTATAGTTATCTATCTTGCACACATATACGTACAGTTACCTGTGAATACCTCATACACACAACCTTTTCCTTTCTTCCATTTCTTCTTTCCCCCATCCCAGTTTTTCTTTCCTTTTGAGAAATTTCTCTTTCATTATGACAATACATATTGCACATTTTGGATCTTATTACATTTTCAGTTTTTTGTTATTTATTTTTATACTAGGGAGACAATGTGATATTCACAAATGTGAGTCTGATTTATTTCACTTATGCGTATAGTCTCAAGTTGCCTCCACTTACCTTTAAAAAAATCTCAATATTATCCATTTTTATAGCTGAGTAATATTCTATTTTTTATTTTTAAAAAAAAACACATCTTTTTTCTCCATTCTATGGTCAATGGACCTTATCACTGTTTCCAACATTTAGCTATTACAAATTGTGCTGCTATAAACATGGGTGCACAAACATTCCTGTGGCATGACATTATCAATTATTCTGGGAAAATATTCAGAATAGCTGGATTAAATAGGACTTCTAATCCAAGATTTTTGAAGAATCTCCACACTGATTTCCACAGTGGTTGCACCAGTCTACACTCCCACCAACCATGGAGCAGCGTTCCTTTTCCCCACAGCACTGCCAACATTTGTTATTGGTTAATTTCTTGACAGCATCCATTCTTTATGGAGTGAGATGAGATCTCAATGTTGTTTTAATTTGCATTTTTCAAATGATCAGTTATGTTAAACATTTCTTCATGAATTTATTTGCCATTCGTATTTCTTCAGCTGAGAAGTATGTGTTCATCTCAGACACCCAATTTTTAATTTCATTTTGTATTAGGGGGGATGATGTTTTCAATCATTTATATATTGTAGTTATAAGTTCTTCATCTGAGGGACAGCTGGTCAAAATTATTTCCCATTCTGTGAGGGTTTATTTTCACTCTGTTGATGATTTCTTTTGAAGCACAGAAACTTTTCAATAAGGTGAGATCCCATTTGTTGATTCTCTGAAATACTTCCTGTGCAGTTTGTATTTTGTTTATGAACTCATTGCCTGCCCCTATGTCTCAAAATTTCTCCCTAACTTGTCTTCTAGTAGAATTATTTTCTATTTTTTTATTTTAATGTTTATATCTTTATCCATTTTTCTATTTTTATATATTTATTTATTTTTCTATTTTAATGTTTATATATTGATCTATTTTGACTTTAGTTTAGTGCATGATGATAGACCAGAGTCTAGTTTCAGTCTGTGACATTTGTAAACCCAATTTTTCCAGCACCATTTATTACAGAGATTATCTTTTTCCAGGGAACATTTTTAGCCATTTTGTCAAATAGAAGGTGGCTGAGAATCCTTGCAGTTGTATTTGCATCCTCTAACCTGTTCCCAAGTCTGGTTTTTTATTTTTTATTTATTTATTTATTTTTTGCCAGTGCCATGCTGATTTTATCACTGTAGCTTTATAGTATAATAATATGAAGTCATGGATTGAGATACCTCCTGCCTTGCCTTTGTTGCCCATGATTGCCTTTAACATTCTAGGTCTCTTCTGATTCCAAATGAATTTTAGGAATGTTTTTTCTAGATTTGTAAGAAGTGTTAATGGTATTTTGATCAGAATTGCTTTAAATCTGTATAACAGTTTTGGAAGTTGGGGAAATTTTCTCAATGTTGATTCTTCCTTCCCAAGAGTAAGGTATAGCTTTCCATTTTGTGATATTCTCTTCAATCTTCTTTTTTAGAGTACTACAATTTTCAGCATGTAGGTCTCCTTTGCTAGTTTGATTTCTAAGTATTTCATTATTTTAGATGCTATTGTGAAAGGCATTTTTCCATAATTTCTCTCTCAGTGAGGTTTTTGTTTATCTACAGGAAGCTATTGATATTTGAGTGTTGAGTTTGTATCTAGCTAAACTGCTGAATTTCCTTATTAACTCTGATGGAGATTTTAGGGTCCTCTGTGTAGCATATCATGTCATCTGCAAATAGTGATAATTTAACTTGTTTCTATCTTTACTTCTTTTATTTATCTTTCTCTCATCTATTTTCTTTGGCTAATGTTGCCAGAACTATATTGAATAGGAGTGGTAATAGTGACATCCTTGTCTTATTCCTTATTTTAGAGGGAAAGCTTTCAGTTTTTGTCCATTTAGTATAATGTTAGCTGTTGGTTTGTCATAGATAGCTTTTGTCAGATTGAGGTAGATGCCATCTACTCTGATTTTATGTAGGGTTCTTATTATGAACAAGTGTAGGACTTTATCAAAAATTTTTTTCTGCATCTATTTAGATGATCATGTGATTTTTGTGTTTGGCCCTATTGATGTGGTGTATTAGATTTATTGATTTGGAAAAGTTAAATCATTCTTGCATTTCTAGGATAAATTCCACTTGGTCATGATGTATACTCTTCTTGATGATTTGCTGCATTGTATTTGTCAGTATTTCATTGAATATTGTTGCATCGATGTTCATTAAGGAAATTGGCCTCTGGTTCTCCTTTTTCACTGAGTCTTTCTCTGCTTTTGGTATCAGAGTAACACTTGCCCACAGGAATGAGTTAGGGAGGAATGCTTCCCTTTCGATTTCACTGAAATGTTTGAGTAGTGTTGGCATTAAATCTTTCTTATAGAATTCAGCCATGAATCTATCAGGACCTGGGATTTTCTTTATTGGTAAGTTTCTAATCAAGCTTTCAGCTTCTGTAGCTGATATTTGGTTATTCCAATTATCTTATCTGGATTTAGCTTTGATTCATATATTTCTAGGAATTTGTCCATTTCCTCTGTGTTTTTTCCCCTATATGAGTAAAGATTTTTAAAGTAGGAATTCACGATCTTCTGAATTTCCATGGGATCTGTAATAGTTTTACACTTTTCACTGCTTATTGCACTAATTTGAGGTTTTCTTTCTTTTTCTTGATAAGGTTGACTAGGGGCTTATCCACTTTATTTATTCTTTCAAAGAACTAACTCATTTATCAATTCTTTGCAGTTTTTTTAGTCTCAATTTCATTAATTTCTGTTCTGATCTTTACAATTTCCTCTCTTTTAGAGTTTTAGGCTTGACTTACTCTTCTTTCTCTAGATGCCTGAGGTGTAGCATTAGGTTGCTTATTTGTGCCCATTCTGTTTTTCTTGTGTGACAATTTATTGCTGTATATGACTCTCTTGGCACCACTTTCACTGCACCCCACAAGTTTCAGTATGTTGTATCTGCATTTGCATTGAATTTTGGGTATTTAATTTATTCTTTAATTTCATTTATAATCCATTGGTTGTTCAAGAGGTTATTTAATTTCCATGTGTTTACATAGGTTTAGCAGCTTCTTTTTCCACTAATCTCCAGTTTTAATGCACTGTGATACATAATATGCTTGGGATAATTTCAGTCCCTTTGCATTTACCTAAGAATTTTCTGTGGACTAATATATGGTCTATTTTAAGAGATTGTCCCATGTGCAACTGAGAAGAATGTGTATTCTGATGTGCTTGGGTGAAACACTCTGTAAACACCTTCTAAGTCCATTTGCTCAATGAGTTTAGATTCAGTTCTGTTACTTTTGCTTTTTGTCTAGTTGATCTATCTCCTTGTGACAATGAGGTGTTAAGTTCCCGTGTTACAACTACATTATTGTATATTTGGTTTTTCATGTCTATTCATATTTGTCTTATATAGTTGGGTGCTCCTATATTTCATGCACATATATTTATAATTCTTAGTTTCTCCTTTTGAATTTCCCCCCTAGCAATGACCTTCTTTACCTCATTTGATAATTTTTCATTTGAAGTTCACATTGTCTGCAAATAGAATAGCTCCCCCTGCTTTTTTCTGGGTTCCTGTTGCATGGAATATAGTTTTCCAACCTTTGACTTTCAGTCTATGAATTTCCTTGTGAATCAGGTGTGTTTTTGTATACAGAAAATTGTTGGATCCTGATTCTTGGTTCATTTTGTCAATTGATATCTTTTAATTGGTGAGTTGTGGTCATTTATATTGATGGTTATAACTGATACGTACTAGATTAACTTTTCATTTTATTTTCCTGTTATTGGTTTCTAGCTTTCCCCCTTATTTGTTTGCTCTTCTTGGTGGTTTGTTTCTGTTGTTGTTTTCAGAATTGTAGTTCTTTTTGTCTCTTTCTAGTATGTCTTTCAGTATTCTTTGCACAGTTGACTTTGTATACACAAATTTTTTCAGTTGTGCTTTGTCATGGAAGTATCTTATTTCTCCATCAATTTTTTAAATATTTTTTAAATTTTATTTAAGGAGAAAAAGAAAAAAAAACAGAAAAAGGTTACAAGTTATACAGAATTTCAGAAAAAATAAAAAGTAGGAAATCACTAGTTAATTACATGTTGTCATCTTAGAAATAGTTGCTCAAGTTACAAAATTAAAGCATATAAAAGGGATTTTCAAACAGTGAGACAGCAGACAGTTTTGTTCAATAATCCAACAAAACTCAGTAATATGGTTATCTATCTTATACACTTAAATATATATGCAGTTATATCTTTTAGAGAACTTTCTTTTCCTTTCTTTTGTACAATGACAATTATACATTTTGGGTTTTATTACTTTTTTTTTTTGAAGAAAGTAAAATCAACTGTGACATACCAGGACAGAGTCAGTAAAATCAAAAGGATGGACATAACACATAATGTAAAAACAAAATACAAGGTGATCAACAATGGTTACCATAATGCCTCTTCTTATCTTAAAAAGAATTGCCTATATCATCAATTATAATAAAATTAAACAAAACAGTAAAGAATAAGATCAATAAAACCAAAACATTGGAGACATTAGAGGACTTCAAAAGAAGATAATAGTCAACCAGAATGGGCGTCACAATGGATCTTATTGTCTTCATAGTTGTTGCTTATACTTTCAAACCAGGTACTATCAAGCATAGAGGAAAATCAGTCAAAACAAGATGGTGAGAGAAATACAGAGTTTCAAATCAAGTTAATAGGAAATCAAAGTGGGTTACTATACTATATCCTGCTATTTTTTTATTTTTTCCCCTTAGTTAAAAGGATAAAAATGAAAAAAGTAGATAATAAAAAGGAGATTGAGATAAAAAAAAAACAAAGAGAGGGTATGACAACAAAACAGTGCAGGTCAAAACATAGCCATTTAAGCAAAATAGTGTTTCACCACAAGATAATCTCAACGTAATAGTAGTTACCATAGTGTCTCTTCCCTTAAAATCTTTGGGTATAACTTCGTATACTGTATCATCAAACATATCAAGACAATGTAAAACAGTTCAAGAGAATGACAGTATTACAGGGTATTTAGAATCAACTAAGAGAAAATGAACAATGGAGGGCAAGTTTTGTAGGGTACATCCATCTGGGTTAAAAGTTGTTTTCTTTCGTGGTTTAAAATACTTCACTCCAAGCTCATTTTAACTTGAGAGTTTGTGTTGAAAGTCTACCATGATTTTAATGGGCTTTCCTTCATAGGTAAGTTGTGTCTTTTCTCTAACAGCTTTTGGTATTCTGTTTTAATGCTGAATTTCTGGCATCTTAATTATTATATGTCTGAATGTAGATTTCTTTTGTTTATGACTGTATCGTCTTCTATATCCCTCACTTATCTCTATATATCATTTTCCTTGATGCCTATCAATCTTATATTACTTCTCTTTACATCATCTTGAAACTGTTGAATTGTTGTTTTATGCTGTCTTGTTATTTTTAAAAGTTGTTTCCTTTCATGAACACTAGCTGTCATACTGTCTTCAAGGTGCAAAAATCTACACTCAGCTTCATTCAAATGGTTTATCTAGCTTTTGGTGGAGTTTTTTATTTCATGAACACTCATTGAATTTGTTTCATGCATTCTATTTCTTTCATAAATTGTTCACTCAAAGTTTCCATAATTTTCCCAGGCTCCTGTATGTTTTCATCTATGTCTTCTCTAGCTACGCTAAACAGTTCTTTAAGGTTCTTTACCTGAGAGATTATTTCTAATCTGATTTCCTCTATAGCCTCATGGATTTTTTAATTCACTTATTATCTTTTCAGAAATTTCAGGTGTCCTCTATTTCAATGTCTCTTGTACTTGTTCTGATGAATGGAATGTTTGAGGTTCCATTTTGCTTTTTTTGTTTTGTTTTGTTTTATCATTTTCACCTCTTGGGTTAATATTTTGTTCTTTTCAATCCCACTGCTCTCAATTGATCATTGTTTGTGTCTTAGGGACTTACTGTATGGGTGATGTTTGTCCAATTCCTGAGTCCCAAAATGAAGAGGAGGATGCAGGTATATGAATACTTCCTTCAGGGCCTGTTGTTGAGTCTTATATTCTCCCCAGACTGACTAGCCTAGGAATATCAATGTAAGCCAAACCTAAGCTCCTATTGTTATTGTGGCTTTTGGCTGTTCTAGGCCGCCAGATTTACCTGACTATATTATGCACCTCAGCTGGGACCCAAATGTGTCACAGGGGTTTTCCTAGGCCCTTTCCATTTCCTCCTGGTTGTGGAAGGCCTTGATGGCCTTCTTGTGTTCTCTGTATGGAAGAAGGACTCACCCACACTCTTGTAGAGCTTACTAAAGTCCTAAAGCCTGGGGGTGGAGGATTTGCTGTTGCTCCTGTTGACTTACTGAGGTTCTCTTCTTGAGGGGGGAAACTCATGACAGTGTCATAGACCCAGTGAGTTCCTCTGTGTGAGTGAGGGATTGCTGAAGCTTCCATCAGTCCACCAGGGTTCTGCAGGTGGTAGTCAGCCTTGCTGATGGTCCATGGGCTGCTGAGGTCTCTGAAGTTGACGAGGAGTGGCAACCAATAATCCTGCCTACCCCAAGATCTCTGGGATGGAAAGAGAGGTGCTGCCAAGGATTCTTCAGGCTGTAGGGGTCTCCAGGGTAGAGGGGGAGATGTGCTACAAAGACTTTTGTTGAAATAAGAATAATATAGTTTGAAAACTCTGTGTTTACCCAGTTATTCTCTAAAATGATGTATAGGCTGACAACATTCTATTTATCATTAAAAGTTAGTGAAATTTGCTTTTGAGCATTTTGTCCTGTCAGTATTCAGCTGTCTCAGAATATATAAGCACATCTTATCACAATGTATTCAACATTAGGTTTAAATGATGTTATTTTTTTAAAAATTTACACCTTACTAAAGATGAAATGTGCAGGCTTTAAGATGCAGGTTTATTTATTCTATTAAACTTTTGTTTATTGACAATTTGAATGTGACAAAAATATGTATTTAGGGTGTGTCATCAATACAATGGGAAGTAATTGTAACCACTAACTGTGTGACATTTTGAGAAAAGACAAAACTACTGAAATCCTAAAAAAGGAAATAATTTTCCTATGATATGTACACAGTATGCATCTTCTAAAAGTTGTTATGGTTATATAGCAGCAAGAGTAAACCTGACCACAAATAAGGGAGACTTTAAGTGATGATACTGATTTAGGTTCACACAATGAGGCAAATTCCACACTCTAGTGGGAGATGTTGATAGTGGGAGCCACTGGGTAAAGGCAGAGGCTATGAAAATTATTCTTTCCATTCAGTTTTTTTTTTACTTTTTTTTTTTTTTGTGAATCAGAAAGTAATCTAAAAGTTAAAGTTATTAATTTATAAAAAGAGAATGACAGATTTTTTTTTTTGAGACATAGTCTCACCATGTAGTTCAGACCACCCTTGAACTCACTATATAACCATATTGGCCTTAGATTTATGGCAGTCCTTCTGCCTCAGCCTCCCAAGTACTGGGATTACAAACATATGCCACCATACCTGGCTACACCATACATTTTAAAAAAGAGAATTTGAAGTAAAATATTTTAGCAGTGTGTACACTAAACAATTAAACCAAATGTGAAAATGCAAAACTAAGCTTTGAATATGTCATTAAAACTGATGTTGACACCGATTCTTGGAGGTCAACATTGACTAAATGAACCTGTTGGGAGCAAAGTGACACAGCTAAACCTTGGTTCAACTTTAGGTTTAAAAACAGTTCAGTTTTTATATTATCTATCCATTTCATCAATCTCTTCCTAGTCAGAATTTATATTGTTTTATGAAACAGTCAAAAACATACCAAGGCAGCTGGTCCACATGGAACTGGAATGCTGGATTCTACTCTGGATTCAGGCTTATCATCTCCATTTTGAAGTTGTCCAGTGGTCCATCTGTCATCACTTTGTCCCTGATCATGATGCTACTTATTCATAAAGACACCTTTGTCTACTGCCAGGAGTATCTTCCTAAACACAGATCATACCCTCTCCAATTTGCTACAGTCTCAGAAAATACAGGTGAAGTATTTTGAACTGGGTCTAAATTTCAGGCAATTTCCTGGGAAAGGCTAAGTATTCATGCACAACCCAGGATTCGGAAGAATATGCTCACCTTAGAGAATTAGGGTCTGGGAAAGCTTTCTCTCAAAATGTAGTGCGGAATATGACATTACAAAAATAAAGCTGACAATGAGAAATTCATTAAATTTAAATTCCATTTAACTAGCCAACATAGCAATTTCATTCACCCACATTGATTCAGAAGACAGTTTGTAATTGCTTGCCTTCCAGTAGTTATAATTAAATGTTTATACCTTGTAATAGTGCTTTTCTTTGTGACAAACAACCAATTCCCTGCTTCTATTTCTTCTCAAGTTTTGTTAATTCTTATGCCCCTATGAACTTGCACCTAAACCCATCATTAATCTCTATTACATTTTTGCTATATCTCTTCTTCAGAAATGGCATCAAATCTGAAGTTGAGAAATGTAATATTATCCATATTTTTCCCATGAGTTTTAATTCAGGACACTACTTCCTCTACCCGATTTGTTCTCTATGCTATTGCGATATTGCTATTTCCTCATTTTACCCTACTATTCTTTTTAAATTGCTTAGAAATTTGGAACATCACAGAAGAAATTCTTAAAAATGGTGAAAAGCACACATGAGTGAATATTATGCTTTGAAATGAGAGTGTCCCCCAAGTCTTTATGCACTCATATACATGGCTTTTGAAAGGGGTTGACTTATCAGAGTAATATAATTGATGGGCTGTTAGAAAGTGGGAGGAACTAGGTCACTGGAAACTGGAAAGAGTATATTCCCTTCCCCAAGTCCTCCTATCTATCTTTGCTTCCTGGTAACTCTTGTAGCCCAAAAACGAGCCCCCAGAAGTCCCTAATGGATTTTCAAAAATGGGGCAAGACATGTTTTTAAAAAACATGGCTATAAATCAGTGCTGATTTATTTTATCCTAGGCCCAGTGACACATTGCAGTTGTAGTTTGCAAAGCCTGTGTGTCTCCCCCAAAACTTTCCAGACTTTTTGTAGAAAGCATGGTTTACAAAGTAAGGGGTTATGGGCGTGGATCAAGAAATGGAAGATCCTTGATCTGCTAAGGAATGAGGAAGATCTTTTTTTCCATTTGCAGAGGACAGAGAAGTCTTGCAGGAATTAACAATCCTTTGTCAACTTACTTTAGCACTCAATTTTAGATAACATCTGTTGTTTGCAGAGGGCAGCAATGGTTAACATATCAGTTAGGTCAGATTACCAGAGATTTACAGTTAAAAAGGGAGCACTGATTCACATATCAATTAGGTCACCCAGAAAAATGGCACATACAGAACAGTACGACAGTGTTACAGGTACTTTAGTCATATAACTAAGACATAACACAAACATAACAAAGCTCTTTCTGTTAGTGTATAACAGTAACTATGATTTAAGAAGCTTTTCCTCCCCTGTGATGCTATTCTGCCTTAGAGTTGGCCAACGATAGTCTAAATCATGAATTCAATTAAACTTCTGCTTCAACTTGTGGGTGTTGGGTTTTGTGTTTCTGTGATAAGGAAAAATAATAAAATAGACTTTGACACCTAAGTAGTGGGGTGTTGCTCCGACTACTTGACCATGTGCTTTAGAAGACTTCAGAAGTGGTTTGTGGGAGGAATTTGTGAATGTTTGGAGATGCCAGTAGGAGAAGCCCTAGACTGATGATGGGAAATTTTTGCCAGAGCTTTCAGGTCCAGAATAATGAGAACAAAATTTGGAAGGTAAAAATAAAAGTCAGGTGGTTTTATTTTGCAGCAAGGACTCCCTTAACAGTTGGACACAAAACCATGTATATTATGCTCTGAGAAAAAAAATTCAGTTTACATTTTGCCCTTGTCCTGATATACTGGTGGAATCTGATATTAAGGATAGCAGATTGATTAATGTAATAGAGAAAATTTTAAATCAGCTCATAATTCAAATGTGGACATTATTGGGAGCTCTCATTTGGTCCACAGTGACAACCAAGAGTAAACTGTACTGCTGAGTGATTTTAAATTTTTCATTTTCACAAGAAAGAAAGCCTTTATAATGTTAAGATTTGCAAAATTTTGGCCCAGAAAAACTTTATTGTTGAAAAGGTTAGCATTAACAAGAAGCCAAGTGCTTTACATGAGAGCAACAAGAAGAATGCCTTGAGGGTACTCTCAAACCAGCAAGATCCTACCCTCTGCAAGTTTAAAAATGCAAAAATGAAAGATTCTACTGTAAGAGAGCTCCAGGGTACCTTGCTCTAAAAAGGGCCACCAAAGAAACTGGTTTAAAGGATTCAGTTTACAATGCCCTGCTTTCCAGGCATGGCTATATCCATAATTTAAGGAGAACCAGTACTGCTGGAGCTGATACCAAACTTGGTCGTGATCTAAGAGGTGCTGATTTTGCAGTCATGCAAAATACAAAAGTTATGGGCTAAGGCAGATTTGCATACTGATTTCAGAAGAGGATCCTGCAGGGTATATAGTGTACCCTTGAAAGAGTGGTGCATGAAGCTGTGAGGGGGAAGTCAAAAGTTCATTAGGGACCCCAGGAAATTAAAGAAATCAGGAATATGAAACATCTGAGGCAATGAACAAATCCATGCAAGTGAGAAGCCACGAGGGCAGCAACAGGAAATGCGATAGGGACTGATGGTGTAAGCCATTTAAGGTCACATCTTTGGCTGGGTCCTGGACACAGAATTGCAGGATTTAATGTTTGCTGTGCTAGGTTTTGGTCTTGCTTTGGTCCCCCTGGTTTCTATCCACCATATTCCTCCTTTTAAAATTAGAATTGAAATTTTAACCTGGGCCATTTTGCGTCAATAGTATTCAACTTTCTGATTTTCTCAGGGGCTCACAGCTAATAGTTTGCATTGAATGTCAAAGCAGACCTTGAACTTGGGCATTTCAGCAATGATTCAACAGTTAAAAATTTGGTGGCTCTTAGAAGTTCATTAAATGCACAAAGAGATGTAGATGAATCGTTTAGGGCTGAAAGGTAAAATGTTATGATCTGGATCAAGAATCTCCCCCAAGGGCCTCCTGCACTCATAGGGTGATTGAATTACTGGAGCAATATAACTAGTTGGGATGAAGTAGGCACTGGAGGTGCCTCCTGCAAGATTGTGTCACTTTTCCTGGATCCTCTTTTGTTTCTCTGCTTCCTTGCTGTCATGTGACAAGCAGCACTTCCTTTGCTGTACCTCTTTGCCGTGCCAGTCTGTTTGGATCTTGTCAACTGTGGACTACACAGTAAGCCCTAATACACCTTTCTCCCTTTAAGTTGTTAGTATTGGGTATTTTATCCTGGTCACAAGGAAAGTGACTTAAGTTGATAGGTCAGTTGATTTTTTTAGTTTTAAGAGAAAGTATAGCAGGAGAATGGTCACTTTAATTTCAAATTTTGTGTATTTCTCATTCATAAAGTAACAATGAATGAATGAAGGGAGATGTTGGACAATAGAAAAAAAGAATTCTCTGGCCCAGTCTTACCTGGGAAATACAGGATTTCTAAAAGATCATTTCAAAGGCATGAAATAAACTCAGAACCCTAGATGCAGGGCACAGGAAGAGGCCTTACATTTAATGAAGGCTTCAGAACTTATGCTTTTGGACATACACCAGAAACCATGGTAAGAATATATATTGCTGAGTTTATTTAATTTACTGCAATTCTTTGAATAAAAGTAACAACTTTTCATTAGATATTTGCAACTCCTCAGTGTAACTATTTGGAAAAGTGTTTTTCAGTAATATTTTTATCATGTTTAGATGAAAGACTTTGAAGTGAGTTGATCCATTCCTAATTTCTTACTTTTCCAGAGAAAAATGGTCTATAAACCTTAGTAAGTATATATTAAAATAGTATCTCTATCTTTACTTAAATAAACAAATTTTTAATCTTTTAAGAATAACTTTTAGAGCAGTATTGGAAATGTGAATGCAGATTTTATATTAGATGGTATGAGAAATTTTTGATACTTCAATATTTGATAATGGTTAATTTTAAAATGTCTGTATCACTTACAATGATATTAAAACCTTTTTGGATAAAGCAGATGATACACTTATCAAAGATACACTTTAATTTCTCTAACCCATAAAGCCTCAATATAGGAGATATGAAACTCCCAAAAATGATTGTTGAATGGTGATCATTGGTAAATACAATGGGTAGGAGAGCATTTCCTCAACTTTTATTTGTTTGAAAATTTCCAAATTTGTTGGGAGCCACCACATTGCCGAGCCGCCGCATATAGCGATCATGCGGCCTGTGGTAAAGAGTAAAGCCTGAGTTAGATTACCCCTCCCATCGAGCACGTTAGTTTCCTGCTTACCGCGTAAACAACCCGCTCAATAATATGTTAGCCAATCAGCTTGCCTTGCTTACTTTAATATGATTGGACACTGTATCCGTATATATACTGGTGCCACCCCTGGGGGGAAGTAGAAGCCCGGAAGGAGCCGCGGAGAGCGGACCGGTAGAGGCTTCGGAGCGAAGCACGGAAGGAGCCGCGGGGAGCGGACCAGAGGAGGCTTTGGCTGGGAGCGATCCCAGGGCAGGCTGTACGGAGAGAAAATAAAAGAAAAGGTTGTCCACTGCCAGACTTTGTCGTGTGTCCTTCCTGCCGGCCGGGAGCGACATCGACATTTGGTGGCCCGCACGGGGAACAACTGATCACCCCCGAGACGTGGTAGTGGACAACGTTCCTTGATACAGCACTGCGAGACAGGTGAGTAGGGGATAAACCTGGGCCCTGGGTGGCGCGCACCTACAGGGTTTTTAGACTCCCCTCAGGCTCACGCGTAAGTGGCGGATTTTTGGGCCTCACGCGGTGAGTAACATATTAAATATGGGTAACGTACCGAGTAACGACACCCAGCCCTTGGTACAGGTCCTCCGGAAGCTCTTAAAGTCCAGAGACCTCAAGGTGGGACGCAAAACGCTGGAGAGCTTTTTTGAGGAGACTGATAGTTTCGCTCCCTGGTTCTTGCCCACAGGGCACTTAAACCTGCCCTCGTGGGAGAAGTTGGGCAGGGATCTTTCTCTAGCGGAAAGGGAGGGCGGGGCTTCGGTCTTCGCTCGGCCACTGTGGGAAATGATATATGCATGCTTGAAGAGCGAGGGTGGTTGCAGGGAAGGTTCTCAAGAGCTCATTAAAGTGCGTAGGGCATTCGAACAGGCCCAGTCAGGGAGCTCCCGGGAGGGGTCTGTCAAAGGAGACAAAGATATAAAGGAGGAAGACGGGGCTCAGGCCTCGGAGTCGTCTGACTCCGAGAACGAGGAAGGCTTAGACAACGATGAGACCAAGGAGCCTAGATGCCAAGAGGATAGGCCGCTCGATAAGGAGTCGCAGGGTTCTTTCCCAGCGTTGCGCCGCGAATTGCGCTCCGCTCAACTTGGTCTGCGGAGGAGTAGAGAGCTCCTGAGCGCCCCCTGGCGCGAGAGGGAGGCGAAGCCTTCCGCCCTACCTTGGGAGCTGTTCCCGGAAGCGATCCCTCGCCACGAGGCGGCCGCGTGGGAGCTCCCTCCCCTTTCGCCAGAACAGGAAGTGATGCACGGGCCCCCATTTTCCACCCAATCACGGCCGCCGTCTTATGCTCCGCCGCCGGCGGGTTGGTATTTTCACAGGCGGCTTTGGCAGGGGGGACGTTTGTCTCATGAGGTACATCCACCACCTGGGATAGATAGTGGCCCCTACGGGATATTTCCTGTACAAGTAGCTATGGGCCAGGGACGTAATGCATGGGAGCCTTTTGAGATAAAGCAGATTAGAGAACTTAAAAATGCAGTTACAACCTTTGGGCCGACTGCGCCTTACACCATTGCCATGCTGGAGAACCTGTCTTCTGGGCCCCTCACCCCCGCGGACTGGATTCAGCTGGCAAAGGCGTGTCTGCCCTCGGGTAGTTACCTGGATTGGCGAGCCTGGTACACAGAGTTCTCTGCCGAGCAGGCTGAGAAAAACGCCGGTCGAGGAAATGGAGGCCTGAGGATTTAGCTCAGCGGCATAAAAGCCTGCCTTGTAAGCAGGCAATCGCCAGTTCGATCCCTGGTACCAATAAAAAAAAAAAAAAAAAACGATAAAAATAAAAAATAAAAAATAAAAAACAAAAAGGGGGAGTAAGCCAAGGCCTGCCTCCAAAGGCGCGGTTATCTATGGCATGACAATGGATGGGCCCGGATCCGGTAATCAGCTGGAACCGAGGCACGGTTTGTGTTTTTCTGCAGGAATCGGGACGAGAACCACTGTGGGTACCGGAGAGACTGACACGGGCGACAAAGCCCTCGACTGAAGATCAGACCTGCCCTACCGGAGATCCATCACAGACCAACCAACAAGATGAATAGAAATAGCGGTAGCCCGAAATGGACAAGAAGATCCTCAGGCATATGCATGGCTCGCTCGCCTAGCCTACGACCGAGTCTAGGGACGGTGAGCTTCCCACACTCCTCCTCTAAAAAATTATGATATAGCAGGGTAGATGAGTCAATGACGGGTAAGAGCATGCCTCCCCAGCATGACTCAACCTAAGACAGGCCCTACCCCATACCGCACGAAAGCCGCTGAATTACTAGGTTCCGCCCGAACCAAATGTCGCCCCGGGGGGATCATGCGGAGCGACATGAGTGTATGCCTGTGTGCATCCAGGTTCCGTCCGGTTCCTTCCTGGCCCTGGAAAAAGGATGAGGGCCTCGGGGCCTCGGCAGACTCGGGGACGGCCGACCCGGGCCGACGCCGAGAGCCCTTGGTGGGCCTCCTATCAGGGCATAGGCCTCTACACTCAATTCAGGACGGGCTGCGATGCGTAGACTTATTTAAAATAAAAAAGGGGGAGATGTTGGGAGCCACCACATTGCCGAGCCGCCGCATATAGCGATCATGCGGCCTGTGGTAAAGAGTAAAGCCTGAGTTAGATTACCCCTCCCATCGAGCACGTTAGTTTCCTGCTTACCGCGTAAACAACCCGCTCAATAATATGTTAGCCAATCAGCTTGCCTTGCTTACTTTAATATGATTGGACACTGTATCCGTATATATACTGGTGCCACCCCTGGGGGGAAGTAGAAGCCCGGAAGGAGCCGCGGAGAGCGGACCGGTAGAGGCTTCGGAGCGAAGCACGGAAGGAGCCGCGGGGAGCGGACCAGAGGAGGCTTCGGCTGGGAGCGATCCCAGGGCAGGCTGTACGGAGACAAAATAAAAGAAAAGGTTGTCCACTGCCAGACTTTGTCGTGTGTCCTTCCTGCCGGCCGGGAGCAACATCGACACAAATTTAAAATAATAAGAGCAATAAAAAAATTCCAAAGCAGTCAGGAAGCTAAACACACAACAAAATGAATACTGACATCAAGAAAAGCAAGAAAGAAATATCAAAAATTAAGATGTCTTTGAAATGCTTTCTAAAGCATTATAGACAGATGTTCCCAAACCATTCAGAATGAACAATGCAATCAAGAGGTTCATAAAGTTTAGCTATTCAAAGTTAAGACCCTAAAAATCATCATAATAATAATGATGTGCATGAGGCAATTACGGAGTCTGTAAAAATAGAAAGTGTTGTCTTTTCCCGCTAAAGTTCAGTCCCATAAAAATGCAGTTTGAAAAGTTCATTACACACCTTAGAATGTTAGACCAGGAGAGAACCTGGGACAGCACTGTATTGTCACCTGGTTCAGCAGGATATTATTTTTAGTTACCAGAACAAAGAGTCCTCAAACTGCAAAAAGAGTCAATTAACAATGCATTCTAATTTCAAGGTAGATATAACTTACTTTTATGTTGGAAACTAAGTCTTTCTTTTGGAAAATTACCTCTAGTTCTAACTATCAGCTTATACTTTAACAGTTCTCTCTAAGGAGTTAAGTTAGACATTTTTCTAGTCTACTATATTTCCTAGTCATACAAATCTGAAGCATTTTATCACTATAACTATCTATTCTCATTATTCTACCAATTAATGAGTTTCAAAGTTCTGTCATAATAA
Organism: Cavia porcellus; assembly: GCF_034190915.1. NCBI lineage: Eukaryota > Metazoa > Chordata > Mammalia > Rodentia > Caviidae > Cavia > Cavia porcellus. Next base: position 226,620,298 of record NW_026947484.1, on the reverse strand, counting down.
CTGAGAATGCTTTGGGACACTGTTAAATTCCAAACAGAGGCTAACATCTATACCAGAGATGAGTAGTGGAGATGTTAAAACAAGGAGCTGGTAAACTACTACCTGTAAGCAAAATCTTACCCACCATCTCAGTCTCTTTTCATAAACAAAGGGTTCCAGGACACAAGTACATGTATTTGCTTAACCATTGTCACTGGTTGATTCACACTTCAATAACAGAGATGCAGTAATAACCAATACCACAGGGCTCAGAAGACTGATGTATACTGTTTAGTTCCTTATAAAAAATCTACTAAACTCTGGTTTAAAGCATGATTGTCAGCCAAGTATCAATGCAATAGACTATTCTCCACCTAGTAGCTCTGCTAATAGAGAGGACAGAAATTCTTGCAGAGTTGTATGAGATAAGGGTAATGTTGTTTGTTGATATTGTTTACTCTATTAATATATTTTGTAGGAATATATTACTTGGTTTCCTTTTACTAACAATAAAAGATATCACTGGGAAGTTAACATCAATGATTATTTCCAGAAAAAATTATTCCTTTTTCTCCAGAATATAGTCATCTAAAAAGAAAAGTCAGATTCCTAAGTCCTTGAATTATCGATTAGAAGCCTAAAATATTTATTGTTGCTATGTCATATGTATACATGTAAACTGATACTTTATTTGCTTTAGAAAACCTTAGTTTGGAAAGAAATTAAAATTCTCATGGATGACTTTTTAAAACATATTTTATTGAAAAAATAAATATTTTAATATCTTGAAGTTACTTCTACAACAATCAGAGAAAAATGAATTCATTTCTTTTTCATCTAAATTTGATGAAAGACTTCAATTTATTTTTGGTTAATTGTTGGAGATCAACTCACTGCTTCACACACACTTGACAAATTCTGTACCACTTGATAGAATTTTTGGCATAGCTAGAAAGATAGAAATGTGAAATAAAAGTGGCCTTTATTCTAAGATCGCAGACAGAGAAACTCAGGACAACTGAGGTCTGGCTTTTCTCTATGAAGGACACGTAGTATGGGGGTATACATACAGTTTTGGTCTGGGGTGTTGTCTAAGGAGCATATAAACTGATGCACAAGTAGCCCATCAGAATTCATTTCGTGCCACAGGTAAATTGCCTAGGGATGGGGAAGATGACCTCAAGATAGAGTCCCTTGGTTCCACCTACCAGCCTCCTACCCCTGCAGCTCACATCCACAGCACAGACTCTCTTTCAGTAGACAAAAATGAAACAATGACCAATTCAAAACACAATAGAAGTGTACATGATTCAGGAAGATCTCTACTGTTGAATTAGCCTGGTTTTAAGAAATAATATAAAAAATTCTGGTGATCATCATATATTGAAAATGCATATTTATGTGTTGTAGGGTTTTATTTATTGTTGCACGTTAAAAAATTTTAGAAGCAATTTAAATTCTAAATATATAGATTATAAAATACTAATTAAAATAAGCAATTTAAATTCTAAATATAGATTATAAAAAAGTAATTAAAATAATTATGTTCACTACCTATTTACTGAGTGGATACACACTTTAAAAGTGAAAATTTTATTTAATATTATGGGATGAATACAATGTATAATGGATTTGCTGTTCCTCTGTAAAGTAATAGTATATATGAATTATATGTGAATTATAAAAATGTTTATTTTAGCAGTTTTTGAGAATTTTGGAGAGTTTTTGAAAATTTTGTGAATAAGTATAAATGTCTACTTAGGAATGATTATTTTAGAAAATTAAGAGTCTAACACTAAAATTGAAAAATTGAAAATTAAAAATCCTTCACTGTATGCAGAAATAACATGCATGTACTATGAAAGAGAAAAGGAGAAATTTTTCCTGACACGTACTTGTAGTTATAATTTTGCTAGAAGATTTTTGAGAGTGTTTGATTGTCAGTACATCATTTTTTATTCTTCCATTTATCCCTATCAACAAACATTCAGTTATTCAAACATTCTCCTATCAACTAGCTGGCTTGTTAGAAAACCCAGAACAAATAAGTTGATTTTACTACTAAGCAGAAGAACATAATATCAAATACAAAACAACGCTGGATTTTTGAAAAAAAAAAACAAAAACAAAAACAAAAACAAATAGGAATATTTTATCATGTTAATCATGTCAAATATTAATTGTATAATATGTAAAGTATGTCACATGGGCAAATAAAGATGCTGTTTATTAGTTTATGCCTACTTTAAATTGCTGTACAACCTGCTAAGTTTTTGTGAATCCCAGAAAAAAGAGCATTATGTGTACAGAGTAAGGGCCATCAGTGCTCTTAAGTTTTCCTCTTAGCCACTGGTGCTAAGAGTCTTCCTCCACCAAACTATTTGCCACCCCTGCTTTGAAGCTATGAAGTTGACTGACTGGATTTACACTTCCTCTTCCTTCACTTCCCACCTTTCTGGTGATGGTGCTAATGAGCTGTCAGTTGGCTGGAAATTAACAGTCAATATCTGCATCTATGATGTAAAGTGTGGGGAAGTAGCATTGAACACCATTACATTATCATGCTTTTATTTATTGAGAAGTAAATGGAAAAGGCACTTGCTTTGAAACACCTTCATTTTATCTGGATGCTAAGCAACATATATTTGGCACAGAAAAAAAAAAAAACAGCATAACAGAAGTCTGTTGACACTTTGATTGTCTAAACAAGACCATTGTTCTTAGCATGTACCTAAAAAATGATGGAAAAGTTGTTGATTGTCTTTCAGAAATCTTCATTAAAGAACTGTCCACACAATCACATCTCCCTTGTCAAAAGTAGACTTTTGTTAAGTACTAACTACACTTTTTGGCAAGGTTTGGTAGTCAGATGTCATGTCTAATTTGATCCTTCTGACTTCACTAATAACATTGAAAAGACTGCTTCTGTGTTATAGCTGCACCATTTTTGACCTATAAAGCATAATCTTTTCCAAAGAAAGGTTAAAGGATGCTTAGTAATGAGTTAGAAATTTGAATTTAATTTAAAATAAAAAGAGCTTAAATAACAGGGTATACCAAAGAAGTATTTAGAATAATACTTCAAGTAGCCATAATAAAAAGCATGAAAGTATTGTATTTGATCAGAACAAGTCAGGTCTGATAATGCAGTCTGATGAACATAGAGAATTAAGTTGGGAATTGCTAAAAGTCAATTACATAGGAAATCTGTGGTCTAATATATGGAGGAACTCAAAAAGATTAACCTATAGAATTTAAAAGCAACAATAGTTTAATTATTAAAATTCTTCCCAGAGGCAGGATTGGTCATATAATTATTAGCAAAATAAATCAGATTTTTCTCACTTGTGTTATAGCTTTCCTGGGGTCATGATGAACCCTCAGATGACTGAGCAATTTGTCCTCACTGTTTCCACATCTGGATTCCTTCTGGGGATTACTACTTGTTTCAAATTTTCCAGTTTCCACTTAACTAACAGATAACTGTTTACATTCATTGATTCTTTACCACTGAGGGATCTAACTCTGGCAATTCTTTTCATTGCCTTTCCCTCTGTCACTGACTCTGTGGGTAGCAAAATCAGGCAGTGGCACAATCATACAGGAATGAAGCTCTTTATTATTGTGCTCAGGCAAAAAACAAAAACAAAAAATGAGGAAGCATTTGGAATACAAAAATGCCAGGCTGACTCACATAAGAAGCCAGGGTGGTATAGCTTGTCAGTGCTTCTAAAGTAGCCCCGGCTCCAGCCTCGCAATGCCATCATGTGTAAAGGTAGAGGTCTGCTTGATTGCACCCGCACTTTTTCTCAACACACCTCTATCAGGGACATTTGTCTTTTCATTGCCTAAGGTCTTCACTCCACTTCAGGGTATGATGTTTAATATGCTATGCTGATGTAAGGAATTTAAAGGTACCTGTGGCCTACTTTAGTGACATATGCTTGTTGATCTCACACTCCTCAAAGACTCCACTCTTCAGTCCCTCTTCATTTCTCAGTATTTTGACCCCATGGCTCTACAGTAAATGAATACTAAATCTAATGAAGGTATGTATGGTTGTGGTCAGGGTTGAAAAACAACAATAGATGATTGATAAAGTCCAGTATGTATAAGTATGGATGAAATAAACAACTCAGAGTGAAATACGGTAGTTCTTTGAAGTCTGATTTAAAAAAAAAAAAAAAAAACTACAGTGAATGTTTAAATTTAAAAAATAACTATTGCAATAAAAAATACATTGCCATTAATCTGCTCAAAATGCTGATATAGGAGAAGCTACTAGATATCCAGTACGAGGTTCTGTTTTCTAAAGCTGAAGGATGAATTTTAGCAAAAAATAAGGTTAAGAACAGAATATATTTATTGAGAGAAAGCTAACTTCTGTCCAAGAGAAAGACAAAGGGTTCTCAACTGAGTTATCAGGGATCCTAGGGATTTTTATAGAGAAAATCCATGAGGTTAAGAGGCTCCAAATTGGGGAAAAATGGGAACCTGCAAGGTGGGTATAAGGTGGAACAGAATTATGGTCAACCAATAAGATTATTAGTGTAATTGCTCAGGTAAGACGGATTAAATTGAGATACAATAAAGAAGTGAGTCACATAGCAAAAGGGAACAGGGCCTTTGCAAGTAGGGGGTTGGATTAATGGCTTCTTCTGGCTTCCTCAAGGTGATCAAGAAAGGTATTAAGGTGATTAATAACTATTTAGAATATCAATTCCTGATGTTTACTCTTAGGGTGTAGGTTCATTTGTTTTGTCTGAGATCTGGCTGACAGCAAAGGTGTTTGCCTCCTCCAAGTTGGCAAGATTATCTCCTCTTCTGCACATGCTTCTTGGAGGGCCCAGCCTAGTCTGTCTGCCTATAATCTTCTATATCAGCTTTCTACAACAATACAACTAACTTTGGTTAGTTCATTAAAAAAAAAAAAAAAAAAAAAAAAAAAAAAAAAAAAAAAAAACAAAAAAAAAACCTGTTTGTGTCTTCTTGTCCAATTGTTTGATGATTTTTTATTCCTATATGTTTGAAATATGAACAACTACTTTAAAGGAAAAAATATACAATATACTACCCAGTGTTAATCTCCTATTATTTTGTTTTGAAATTCTGTATCATATTTTTCTGGATGTTTTGTTTTTAAAATAAAGAAAATACTCCCCCTCACATCAAACATTTAATCCCATTCTTTTGCTAATTTCCTAAGCAGTTCTGAAATTTCTCTATTATGAATGTTTTTATTTGCATTATTATAGCTGCATCAATGCTCTGAATTTATTAAAAACATCTACTTTTTATAGTCTTTTTGATTTGGAGCAAGTACCAAAAGTCACTTGGCACCATTGAATCCGTTGGATGAGAGCACACAGCAATGTTTTCATCTGCTTGCTTTTCCATTGAGTGATGTAAGCAGCAGCATTCACTGTTCTTGTTTTTTTGTTTTTGCTTTTGTGGTTGTTTTATCAACCTTCATAAAAACCCAAGAGGACTTCCACAGTCGTTTCAGGAAGTGGCAAGAATGATAGAATGTATGTGTGTGTGTGTGTGTGTGTGTGTGTGTGTGTGTGTGTGTATGTGTGTGTGTTTAAAATTATGGGGAGTACTTTGATAAGGATAAATGACAATGTCTTTTGTTGTAACACATTTTTAAAACATTCACCATAGGTTTTGCTAATATCTCATACATCTAGTGTAACAGATTATCTGTAGAAGAAAGTGTGTTTTCCTTTATCTGTGATTTATAATGAGACAAAAGTTTTAACAGGAATTAACCTTAATATGAGTGTGGCACAGGTCATTCCTGTGCAAATTTATCTATTTATTAACTTAATGTTCTTTATTTTGAGAAATTAGCTTTGATGGTTTTTTTAAACTACTACTAATAAATTTTTAAAAATAAAAACAAACACATATCATAAACATCAAAAAACAAGAGCATACTGAGACTTTGTCTTGAAAGAGTGTGGGCAGAACCACAGAGTTTGTAATAGAGTATATGGACCTGTATTTGTACTTAATTCCTGCTCAACAGATTCTTGATAGTCAGGCAAAACCATATCCAAAACTATGCCCCTTAAACTCCCTCAGATGAACTAAAAAGAATCAAAATATTCTATCTATCATGAATAGACTGAAAATAACAAGGTCAGAAATGGAGATATCTTACATTAAATCAATATCTTTTATTGTCTGGGGTGGAGGGCTATTACTTATTAGAGACTGTTTATCAGATTCCCATCCTTTCACCTGAGTAATGTTCCCAATTCTCAGGTGAAACATCATTGTATTACACCTCTCTGAGTATAAAGAACATCCACACAATATATTGGAGTTCATTTTTTTTATTTAAAAGGAAAAAGAGAAAAAAAAAACAGAAAAAAAAAACAAAACAGTGTAAGGGTTCAAGTAATACAGAAATACAAAAAAAAACAAAACAAACAAACAAACAAAAATAAACAGTAGGGGCTGGGGATTTAGCTCAGCGGCATAAGTGCCTACCTTGCAAGCAGGCAGTCATGAGTTCAATCCCTGGTACCAATAAAAAAAAAAAAAAAAAAAAAACAGTAACATATTACCAGTTAATATATTACACACTCATTTTTGAAACAGTTATTGGGGTCACAGGATCAAGGCATACAAAGTAAACATTCAAACAGTGAGACTGCAAATAGTTGTGTTCAATGATCCAAACAAAAATATTAATATGGTTACCTATTTAACACAGCTAAACACACTTGCTGTTGTATCCTTTAGGGCACTTTTTTTTCCCTCTCTTTATTACAACAAAATTTACACATTTTGGGTTTTATTGCTCCCATAGATCTTATTATTTTTTTGTAAGAGAATAAAATCAAACATGATAAAACAAAGCTGTCAGTCAAAACCAAGGATAGACATAGCACATGATGTAAAAACAGAGTACAAGGTTATCAACCTTGGTTACCATAATGCCTCTTGCTTCCTTAAGCAGAATTGTCTATCTCATTAGGTATTATAAAGTTGAACTAAACAGTAGAGAATAAGACCAATAAAACCTAAACATTGTAAACCTTACAAAACTTCAAAAGAGAATAATAGTGATAGAACTGTGGAGGGAAGGAGGACCAGCGGCAGCTGAAAAGATAAGAAGTATGAAATATAAATAACCTTTATTTTGGGAATGCAGGAAGAGACACCCCCAAGCCCCTGGGGCATGGCATCTCCACCCTGGGGCCGGCGATCTCTCCGTGGAACACGTGGAGTGAGGCACATAAGTAGCCTCGGCTTGGGGTGGAACCTAAGTGGGGCATTAGGGGTGCACAGGTAGCCCATTGGTCTTAGTTTGGTGCCAGAGGTAATTACTAAGGGTGGGGGAGATAGGAGCTTCCTGGCTTTACTGGCTACAGTATCCGGCCTGGGCCAAAACCCTTTCAAATCCTGTCTTATGATTATTATGAAAAGGGGCAAAGATTTCTCTCTTTAACTACTTCCTGCTGGCTGAGAGCACTGTACTGGTGTCTAGGGCAGTTGACAGGATGATGGTTGATGTTAAGTCTGAGAGAAGGGAGAGGAGGAGAAGAGAGAGAGAAAGGTCAAAGTCCGTGGGAGGAATGGAGTGGAGTGGACGGCCGTGAAAGTAGTGGGCAGCGGTGGCTTTATTCCGGGAATGCGGGGAGGGGGCCCCCCGCCGCCGGCCCCGGGCGCAGCCTCTCCACTGCACCCGGGGCCGTGGTTAACACAGGGAGAGGAGACTGGTGCGCTGGCTGCTGGAATTCGGCGATCTCTCTTTGGCGAACTCTCTCTCTCTGGCGATCTCTCTCGGACACGTGGCGTGGGGGAATCTAAATAGCCTAAGCTTAGGGCAGTGCCCCAAGGCCATTAGAGATGTACCGGTATCTCATTGGTGCACAGGTTCTTAAGGATGGGGATATAGGGTTACAGTCAAGTCCATAGGGGGCGGGGGGGGGAAGAGTTTTTAACTTAGCTGCAGCCTTTCCTGGTTACAGTGTTCCGTCTGGGCCAGCAACTCTTTCAGTTGATGTCTAGGTAGAAGCTGGTGTCAGGTGTTTTAACCAGGAAAACTTCACTGGTGAATGCATGTATGTTAGACTGGAAAAACAAAGAGATAAGATATTATGAGGAGACATGGCACTGTCACATTTAAGGACCCAGGTGAGGTAGAGGGCAAGGTGTCTTTGACTTAGACATGTTATTTTATCAGGACGACGTTGAGGTAGGATCATTTCCATGGTAAGGCAGAATTCTGAAAATTAAACGTGGGATTAGGAGGTGTGAAATTATGAGAGGTGCTTACTCCCCCATGTGAAAGCATAAAAGTTAAAAGGTAGGTTGGTAAGGCTTGTCTCTGGTATGCATGACGTTGGAGTCTGTAGGCAATACTGTTAAAGAGTCCTGCTGTAAAATTGATCATTAATAGAATGTAAGAAATTAGGAACCAAAGTGGATAACAAAACATGACAACCTGTGAGTCATGGCCATGAGGCCTTGGTAAGGCAGAGGTGAGTAGGAAAAGGAAAAGGTCAGATTTAGGGCCTGAGTGATGTGAAACCAGAATGGCAATCTAGCAACTTAGTCCTTGGAATGATTTGGTGCAACAGAACTTTAGCAAGTATGTTAGCAGTTTCCCTGGTTGTGGGAAAGGCTTTTATGTATTCCGAAAAAGTCTAAACAAAGTGAGAATACAAAATGTATCTGTCAGCCTGTATAAAAGAGAATAAAAGCATTTTAAGATTTAGGACTGAGACCTGCACAAAATAGGCCCTGTTTGCAAATGACATAGGTTGACCATCAATACTCTGTCAGACATTGAGGATTTATTATAGTAGCCTGAAAACTCAGTAAGAACTCTGTATATATGGCCTCTATGTCCACAAATATAGAGAATGTCTTACCTTGAGAGTTTTAATGTGACTTGGACTCTGAGACAGACACCCACAAAGGGGACTATTGTTGGCCCTTAGACCCTCTAAGTCTTTGGCAGCAATTTTTGTCAGTGATGAATCTGACAGTGTCATGTGAGGGCTAGAAGTTAGGATGGCCCACCCACTCTCTGGTGGCCAGGACAGCCCAGCAGCCCTGAAGTAAGGTCTCAAAGAATGCCAGGATGGGGTATTTTGTTGCCCAATGTCTTCTGCTGCATCTGAGCATGGTCCAGGGGGGGCCGGCAGCTTTACCTTGTAAAGCTTTACCTGTCTCAGAACTGCAAGTGTTATAAGTGTTAAAATATGAAAAACCATATTAAGATCTCTGTGGAGCTTGTAGGTCAAGTTTTGCCTTGTTGTTTAAGATCTGGACTACAGTAAAAGGTATCTGTAGAATTAAGTAAGTATGTAGGAGTATAATATCAGAGAGCAGGCTTTATCTGGATGGCATAACATTTTTTATAGGGTGCCTTGTGGAATTAACAAAAAGGTTTTAGTCTGTTTAAAAGGCTTTAATGGATACATTTTGTAGTAAAGGTTTATCAATCTTATGAATAAATCTATTAACTTAGTATATACTCTCAAGTTATTATAACCTTAGTTCTTAAACAGGAGATTGGTGACAAAACAGTATAGGAGAGGCAATAAGTTTAGAACATTACTGGTGGTCCACAGCAAAAAGGAATTGATAAATATCTCTTAATTTTAGTGCTTAAACCAGGAGATTAGTGTAGTGCAGGCTTTAATTGATAAACAAGGCTGGTAAAATTACCAGGTGGCCACTAACCTTAAATAAATGGTTTGAAAATTGTAATAAAAATAACTTCTCTTGGTGTTGTATGTATCTTGGTGTTTAAAGCAGTGCTTGTATTTGGGAGGAGCCTGTCTGGGAAATGTGCAGAGTCCGAGGCAGTTTGGAACTCTGAGACAGACAGAGTGTGCCTGTAGAGAGAGCATAGTCTCGCTTGGGGGAGGGGCCAAGATTATCTGGCATGTAACAAGTAGGTGGAACATGAAGAATGGGTGGGGTGAGTGTCATGACACAGCATGCAGGGGCATGCTGAGATGGAACAAGCAGAGTGGGTGGGGTGAGCGATGGGACACAGCGTGCAGGGGCGGTCTGAGATTGCACCCAGAAATGTGTAAGGCAGTGATGATGGTGCTGGGACAGCACAGGGAAACACACAATTTAGCTGCGACAGTGGGGGGGGGGGTTGCTGGCTGCAAAGGGCAATGGCGGCAGGGCGGGGCGGCAGCAGCAGTGGTGGGGCTGGGAGATGCATCACAGCTTATAGACAAGTGTTGCTCTGCTCCCAGAGGCATGCAGCTGGCAGCCGGCAAACCATCACCTGTAGGAGCTGCTCGCAGGGCTCACGGCCCAGGGCATGTTGCCAAAAGCTGAACCTGTGGCATGGACCAGGGCAAGGGGCCTGGCCACATGAGAACCAAAACCTGGTGTGCAGAGCTGGGGGCTGCAGCACGCGAGAGCGCCAAAAGCTGTTTGAAAAGCAGTTTAAAAGAGTCATGAATGTATCTCTGAACACTGTTTGGGCACACCCTTTACCTCGGCAGGGAATGGGTTGGATGCGGAGCTGAGTCACCACATGGAGCTGGAACTGTTTGCAGGGCACATGGAAATGCTGACCTCGTGTGGATCTGGAGCACCACATGAGAGCCCAGATACTGCACAGAATTGGGGTGCAGCATAAAAACCAAAAGCTGTTTAAAATCTAAAGCAGTTTTATGTGTATCTCTTTACATTGTTTGGTCTCATTTTTTAATCTCGGTGGTGGGGGATGGTTTGGCACGCATGGGAAACAAAGGGACGTTGGCAGTGCCACGGGGGGGAGGGGAATCCCGGAGGGAGGGAAGCCGGGAGGAAAGGAGGCACTGAGAAAACTCCAAAGGCTGCAAGGGAAGACATTGTTATCTCTTTAAGTGCAGGGAGGAAGAGGGATCCTGGAGAAGACAAAGGGACAGGGACGCTGGAAGGAAAGGGCACATTCCCAAAACAAAGATAAGAGTTTTTTGTAAGCTTGTCCACAGTGTGATAAGCCATAGATAGGTATTGTTTTTTTGGGGGGGAGATGAAGTGGTCACCGAGATAAAATCTGGTGTGGGGTCTAACCCATGAGGCTACAATGAGATGAGGCAACAGACCGTGGTCTGTCAGGATTAGAGTCACCACTTTGCACCTCAGACCAACAGGTTGGTTATATGGCTCCAAACTCTTAATAATTGGCTGTCACCAATATTATGAGTGGACTTTGCGTGGGCCGAGTAACCGCTCTGCCATGAGAACTTAAAAAGCTTTAAATGTGAGGGTCTCTCAGTGTGGGTGGTCCAAGAACAGACACAGGCTTGCCCAGAAAGCCCCTAGTTTGGGCTGTCTGCCTGTGAGAATTTAAAAAGCTCTGGAAAAACATGAGGGCCTCTCAGTGTGGGTGGTCCAGAGTTGACACCAGCTTGCCCAGAAAGGGCTTGGTTTGGGCTGTCTAAAAGATGTGAAAGTGTCACGAACCCATGCAAAGGTGGGAGAAAATCCACCTGAGCATGGCCCAGTGGCTGTCTCCAGGGAGTTGCTCACCTGTGGTAAATTGGTGGGTGTTGTTTGAGAACCAGCAGCCAAGCTTACAGTTCCTGAGTGTAGAAGTGAGGATTAATGCAGGATGCAGTCCGGTTGGTCCTAAACAGCAGGGGACTCAAAACTGGGAACCAGCCCAAGGAGTCTCTCATCTGCTGTTCCCGGTCAGGGAACCATATGATAGAACTGTAGGGGGAAGGAGGACCGGTGGCAGCTGAAAAGATAACAAGTACGAAATATAAATGACCTTTATTTTGGGAATGCGGGAAGAGACACCCCCAACCCCCCGGGGCGTGGCATCTCCACCCTGGGGCTGGCGATCACTCCGTGGAACATGTGGAGTGAGGCACATAAGTAGCCTCAGCTTGGGGTAGAACCTAAGGGGGGCATTAGGGATGCACAGGTAGCCCATTGGTCTTAGTTTGGTGCCAGAGGTAATTCCTAAGGGTGGGGGAGATAGGAGCTTCCAGGCTTTACCTGCTACAGTATCTGGCCTGGGCCAAAACCCTTTCAAATAGTCAAACCAGAATAGGCATCAATGTGAATCTTACTGCCTTCAAAGTAGTTGCCTATACTCTGATACTTAATACTATCATACAGAGCAGAACAGAGTCTAATTAGTCAAAACAAGATAGTGGGAGTATTACAGGACTTCATATCAAGTTAATAGGAAATCAAAAAGTTACTATAATATATCCTGCTAGTTTTTAAAAAATTTTTTCTCCTTAGTTTAAAAAAGAAAAATTAAAAATATTAAATAATTTTTTAATGAATAAAGGAGAGATTGAGATAAAAGAGGGCATAACAACATAACAATACAGGTCAAAGCATGACAGTTTCAGCAACCTAGTGCTTCACCACCAAATAACCCGACTTAATAGTAGTTACCATAGTGAATGTCTGTACTCTTCCATCAGGCCATGTTGTTACCAAATATTAAGAAAGCAGCCTGAATATTGAACATTTTCCTTCTATTCAGAGCCACATTTCCAAAGGTTAACAGCTTAGTTAATTTTACCACCTCTACAAAGTCCTTACTAAGTCTGTTGAATTGTTTGGAGCTCAGCACACTTAGCTGTAAGAATAAAATTCTCTGTAATACAGAATTTGAATGCTGAAGGTTCTTCTACCATAAGACAATGGAAAAGTTATGGCTGAAAATAAGAAATTAGAAAATTGTGAAGACCTTTTGAATTCAGTGTTAGGAAACTTAGAGATTTGTCCTTGCATGTGCCTAATGCAATCTTGATTTATGAGTTTAAGTGTAAAAGTTTAGTCACTTTGAATTAATTTTTGAGAGTCAAAAATGGGAATCATTCAGCTCATTTTGTCTCTTGATTCAAAATTTTTGTGCTGCCTTTTTGAGAGAGAAGTATTTGACTCCTTGCTGGCCACGACTAGAGCTTTTTTTGGGATATTTTTAATGCATTTAAAGTTGTACCTCTGTTTGTTCAGAGGTACAATTTGTTCAGAGGTACAACTTTAAATTTAGCCCCTCCACTGCTTTCCATAGGAATAACGTAACACAGACATTTCCTTACTTCTGGGTAACAACCACTTAAATGTGTAAAGTAATTCTCTTACTATTTCATCAGATCATTCCACATACCCCATGACTGTAGTACTTTCTCCTCTTGTGCATTATGTGATGAGGGTGTTATCTTTTAGATACAGAACATCCCCTGCCAAATTCTTATAAACATGGAAGATGATTTAGTCATGGCAACAGCACACTCAGCAGGGGATTCCATTCACTCATTAATGGTTTCCGACCTGAATGAACTCCTACTAGGAGCCAGGCCCTGACGTAAAGTAATGGGTCACTGAGGACATGACCTAGAAGGGTCCATCTGTTTGCTGGGCTCCTTTCATGGTTTTCTACTTTTTGGCTGCCAGAGGATAAGCAATTGTCCTGTGTTCAGGATTTCCCACCATGCCATTTCTGTTTTGGAGCCAGAGGACTAGATACTAAAATATCTAGATATCATGAGCTCAAATGTACCTCTTGGCTTTGGACTTGTTGGTGTTAGAAATTTTGTCCCAACCATGAGGAAGTGATTAAGATACAGAGAGAGACACAGGCTAGTACACAGATATCCACTCTGCATATTTTATTGCCACAATTTAGCCCAAAGTGATTTCAAGATTACTGAAGCCACCATCAAATTTTTGAATTCTTCAAGGCATGTCTTCTGTACTTTTCTTTAGAGAATCTGTTGCTTTGAATATTAAGTGTTTAAACCCATTAAATTTCCTCATCGCCTACTTGCACAGTCTCTGAGAAAATGACTACGGATTACCAGAGTCCAGTCCCTGACCACAAATGATTGGGCAGGGTAAGGTTCAGTCTACCCAGAGAAACTTTGTAATTAATCATTCTGACATTCATTTTTTTAGTGGCATAGACCAAAAAAGAGGAGAAGGGCTGCTAAGCCCATTGGTGCCAGAAATTAAAAGAGAAAATAGAGCTCAAATTCTGAAATATACAAGCAGAAGCACACAAATTACAGGTGGTACATGCATGATTCAAATGAACAAATATTAAATATGTTTCGTATATATAAGTAAAATCTAGGATTTTGAGCTCACTGTTTTAGGTAATGTTTAGTGATTAGTTAGGGCATGTTAAGAAAGTAAATGAATAAATAAAAGAACCATGATAAAATGAATGCCTAAAACATATTTCAAGAACAATTCCCTTGAAATCAATTTTAATTAAAAATATAGATAACCACCTTTCCTAGGAATATACTACTAATTTGAAGAATAAAATCTGTAAAAAAAGAAACTAACAATTATTCATACATATTAATATGGGATAAATTTTCTTTATGTACAGAGCAGTAACTGCAAATACCTTCCAATCAAAGCAGAAATTTTAATTCAATGTCTGTGTACTTATGATGGTTTGTTTTAATTTCTTCTTTTTGGAGTTTTAGAATCTTGTCAATTTTATAGGAGTATATGACTATAATTTGTACAGTGAACTCTACGTGTATCAGTTTTAGTTTTTAATAAAACAAAAGATTGCTGTTGAAATAAAGATCAATTTCTTCATTCAAAGAGATAGGTAAAGATAAAGGTAGAAATATAAGACTTGAAATCTGATTTTTCTATAATGAAGAAATACAGGAAAAATTCAAGAGGTAAGTCTTAGAGCAAAGCAGAAATGGATCTGAAGTCTGAGTCTTCTGGGTGCTATCTAGGTAAAGTACATCTAATTAATTGTCATGTGCATCTCAGTTTTGTTATCTATGAAATAAGGACCTAAAAGTTTCCAGAAATAAAATAGATACATCTGATAGTAATCATCAGTGCTGTTTTAATGTTCATTTTTAATTAAGAAAGAAAATGATGGCACATTTTGTGAGTAAATTTTTTCTGACTAATGAAATCATTGTTTTAATGAATAGTTCTTCATAAACAATCAGGAAGATAAAAACATGATATCAGTAGCATTCCATTAAAATGAAGCTTATTAATGACCAAAAATCTATAGATAATTAAAGAAATCACATTTGACTCCTCTATTCTACAGTTTTCCATATTACCAATAGTCATACTTTGAAATCTTCTTTGTTCATTAATATTTGTGTCCTTTTATTTTTAGCTGAAAAGTTTCAAATGTTTTAATCTTTAAAAGATCATTCTATCTTATATTAACCAGTACTCTCTGACAAAAACTCCAGTTAAAGTGAAATTAATTAATGAGAACTTTTAAAATTCTAATTGACAGGAATTCACTGTTACAGGTTCATTATATGTGAGTATAAGATTCAAAACACCTAAAGCAATCCTTCTGGTATAACATGAAATTTTACCAATGGTAGTTTTCTTGAAATTAAATCCAAGTCTCCCCAGGGAAATGTAATCTAAGCTATCTTGATGTAAAACTATTGGATTTTTATTAATAATTGTACCACTGATAGTCACCTATATACAATTTTATGAATTTAAGGGCATGAAATAATTTATATTAAAATGTGTTGAAAGAAGGAAAATATGCTGCAGTGAAATTTCATGTTATATTTTCTAACAGGTTAATGGACAAGGAAGATTTGATAAGAGAGTGATGTGAGTAAAATCTGTATAAGTAAGCAGGTCTAGATTTAAAAAAAAAAATCTTTGTAAGTAATCATTGCCAGGATGGTAGTTTAGTCAGTTTCTGAGCATGTCCCTGCACAGCGCGGGAGTGGGAAATGAATCTGCAATTTTGGGAGAACATCATACAGTTACAAAACCCTTGGTGCCTCATTGACATCAGGAAAGGCATTAAAAACCCAGCCATGGTCCTTTTAGAAAATCAAATTCCATTAAATGCAAACCCTGAGAAAAATCAGTGAACTCAGTCACAAAGGTAAAATAAGATTGAAGTGGTCAATACTTTCCAGCCCTGCGTGCTCAGCTCTCTATGATTTGTTATAGGAAAAGTGACCCTGGTGACAGGAAATTGAAAGTTAGATGCTCCTGTAAATATTGTTCATCACTATGCTTTATTTAACAAGTAAGGGTAGCTGCAGAACCAGAGGCCTGGCCTGGGGATGGATTACCACTCGACAATGCAGGAGACTACCACTGCTATCAAATACAAAGAATCTAACCACGTGAACACAAATTGTACTACTCTACTCACATGCTTAATACTCCTAAGTGGTTTCCACTTTCACTGAACATAAAGTTCAGGTCCTTTTAATGAACCACAAGGCCACAAAGCACTCCCATGGCGTCTCTGAGCTCTTTCTCAATTATGACCCCCTGTTCTTCCACTCCAGCTGCCCAGGATGTCTAATACTGGCCCCCAACAGACTAGTTTGTGTGTTAAGCCCTTCCCTGCTCTCCTCCCTGTCATCTGCAAAGTTCCTAGACAATATAGCTGAATGGCTTGGTCCTTTACCCCATGCTCTACTCAAATATACCCTAATTGAGCATTCACTAAAACATAAGCCTATTACCCTCTTTAAACTTTCTTCTTGAATTCTCTCCATGGTAACTGTAATGCCTAGCATTCTCTATATTTTATGTATTTTAAATTTCTTGAATATCTCCCTTACCAGAATGAAAGCTATCATGGCTTATATATAACCTTGCATTAGAGAACAACCTGTAACAAGTAATGCTAGATCTGTATTTGTTGAATAACTGAATGATGGAGGTATGAAGAAAAGAAAGAATAAAACTATTATTATGTTAAGTTTGGTTCTTAATGTAAGAGAAAAATGTTGAAAATTGTTGAATCAGACATGGACTCTCTGTAAAATGTGCTTGTTCCAATAGATAAGTTAATTGTTTCTATAACTAAAGGAGCACAAAGAACATTCATGAGGTTTGAATTCCAATGGTAAGAAGTTTCCCTAGAACATTCACAAAGTATGTACTTAAAGTTTCTCGTATTTTTCTGTGCTTCAGGAACACTTAAAAAATGTTTTAGTAGTTCTGTAATGAAACTCACTTAGAGCAATTTGGAGAAATTTCCTATGGTTTCCTATGCCTTTAAACTTTGAGATGAAATTCCTAGAAGGAATAAAAGAAATTCACACAGACCAACCCTTAGGTCATCTAAGAGCCTCAAGGCATCTTTCTCCACAATGCCCATGGTATGATATCATATGATATTTAACAGTTCAAGTCAAACAGTTGGTTTTAAAACAAATTAAATGAGGAAAGCAGAAAGAGTAAAAGAAGAAAGATAGGAAACTCTTCTGAGTATGTTTTATAAGAAACGTTTTTTATGTCTAAATGTTTTTTATGTCTTCTAAAGTTTAGAAGACTAAACTTTAACTTTCTCCATTGTACTTTCTATAAGAAGTACATGTAATTATCAGGTACTTCTTTCACATTTAACTCCTACCTTTTTTTGTTTGTTTGTTTGTTTGTTTGTTTTACTATTTTACTGTTTTTTTTATTCTATGCTCCATTTGTATTCCATTTATTTCCTCCTTTCTCTGTCCTAATTTCTTCCTAACCCCTATTACCATATTTCAGAAAGTGTGCATTTTCATCTTCTTAGTGAGAAAAACATTAAATGCTTCTCATGAAACAATGTTTACAAAGGAACCCTAATTTGTATCATCCATTCCTCAGCACTAAACCTCAATATTGTTTTCCGCATGATTGGAGGATGGGAAGGGGACCACTTCCAGTGAGGAGGTCAGGATTAGGTGTTATCAAGAGTGACCTACCCCTCAGAACTCTCATTTGGACTGGTGGACCTCTCCACCCCTGCTGTTCACACTCCCTCAGCCTCTGTCCCCAGATCTCCATGAAGATCGCTCTGAAGCACACTATGGGCTTGTGCCAGGCAGGAGGCTGCTTTGTGAAAAGCAGACAAAATTTATTTTACTTTGTTTTATCATTTCACTCCTGATCAAGCCTCTGGTAGAAAATTTGTGAGGTTACTATCAGGTGTTTGTAGTTCAAAAAGGGCCACTGTAATCTAGAACCAGAAGCTTCAGCTCCACTACAGAGAGGGTTTTGTCACTGACAGTGCCTCCATATCCGAAGCAGTAAACTAAAATTTGGGGAATTTTGTCATTCACAGGTCCTCTCCCAATCACTTATAGCCATTCTTAATTAAAAATTTAGACTGTAGTTATACTTAAGTAGGAAGGGTTTTTGTTTTGTTTTGTTTTTTGGGCTTTTTTATTTTTAGCTCTTCTAAATTTTTCAGCTTGTCCATATATCCAGGAGGAGGGGCAGGACAAAAGTCCAGAGATTGGAGAGTTGCTTTTCTTGATTTAATACCATAATCTCTGTAGTAATGCATTTGTATGAAATTTGCAATCTCATAGAGAGATTGTGGTTTTTGTCACTAAAGTAAATATAGATTTCGGACAGTATTTTCAGTCTTTGATAATGTGACTATAGTAAGGATTATTTTTCTTTCAGTGCATCAGAGAGAAAATACATTGAGGTGAGAGTTTGACCAATATATACAATAAGCCACTTTTAGATACTTTATTTGTGCTTCTAAATAAGATATAATAATTATAAATCTTTTAAATGTAATAAGTGAAATAAGCAACAACATTTTTCCTAGTATAGTTTATGTAATTTATACCAAAAAGATCAACACAGAATATTTGCAATAAAACACTCTTTAATTGAGTTTAATATGTTTCACTGATACCATCCATGCTTCTTCCCCATCAGTCTTCACAGTTTTTATTTGGAATGAATGGGGTTTTGTGACTCTGTACCTTGGTATTTTTCTAAAGCTTTGGGGAAATATTATGCTCTCCTCAACTATATCTTCTCTTTTTGTCCTTTCTTTGATTCTGGGATTCTAAATAAATATACATATGTCAAACATGTTCAATATAGCTTCTGGATCATTTGCCCTGTATTTTATGTTTCCCATATTTTTTCTCTTCAGCTTCATTCTGGACAATTTATTCTTAACTATCTTCTGATTCATGGACCTTCTATCTGTGGTTAGTCTGCTTTTAAACCCAACTCCTGAGTTATAAATTTTTTATTGTATTTTCAGTTGTAGAATTTCTACTAAGTTATTTTGCTTAAGATCAGAATATGTCATACAGTCTCAAACTTCTTGATAACATTTCAAAGTTTATTTGAAATTTTAGGAGCATAATAAATTTTTCTTAAATATACTTGATATTTCTATTACATGGCATATGTATAGGCCTTTGTCTGTTGTCTGTGTGTTTTTGTTAAATTCCCTTTTATTTTTCTATCTTTCTCTGTATCCATAGATGTTTTTTTATATGCCAGATAGACTGATTCAAAGTTTTCATAGAAATAATTTGAAGCCAACATTCTGCTATTGTCTTCCAGAGAGAATGTGCAGTTGTTTTCCTAGAATTCAAGAGTCACTTCAATTCAATTAGTCCTAGTTGTCTACCTAATAATTTGATATCACTTGCTTGTTTGTTTTGAGACATTATCTGGTTATGTAGATCACATTGGCCTTGAACTGGATTATGTAGCTCAGGCTGGCTTTGAACCCATGATCATCCTCTTTCCTCAGCCTCCAAAGTACTGGAATTACAGGCCAACACCATCACACTCTGCATGACTTGACAATGGATGGAATCTATTCTAAGACTCGTTTACTTCTCGCTCAATCTTTGGAGACTTATATATCCTAAATTCCTGTCAAGGAAATTCATTCAGGGACACCATCTTTGGAAAACTGTGCCTCTCAACTTTAGTACCAAAATCCTGATATTCTCAACTTCTCTTTTGGATTAGCAAATGTTTCAAATTCTGAGCTCAACTCCCTGAATTCTCATTCTCTAGTATCTCAGTCGCGTTATTCCTCATTATTTTGTTAGGCATTTGATACTTAGATTTACTTTGAAATTTATCAATATTTTTATATTACGATAATCAAGCATTGTAGTTCAAGCTACTCTGTCAGATATTACCACAACAGAAATACTTTACTAATGACAAGTGCTCCTAAGGAATATTAAAACATGATCAAATGACTGTATTGATGTGCATATACAACTATGCAATTGTTTTCACTGGAAATGAAGAAAAGGTAGATCACATTAGAATATTTCCCAACAACAAATCTGCCACAACTGCAATGTTCAGTAAATGTTTTAATACGTCTGTACTTTGTGTACTGATTTCTGTGTATTTCAAATAAAATTAATAGAAAGTGCTAGCTTGAAAAGAAATACTAAGTAAAATTAAAGTGATGTTGGCAGTTTAGGATCATAAATTGATCACATACAGAAATAGAAGAGAACTCATTAAAAATGAGGAGAAAGAGACTGCAGCTCTTCCATGGGGAGAACCACCAGCAGCTCCTGAGATCCCTGCCACGTTGAACCTTAGGACATCGGGAAGCCAAGCATGCACCTCCCCTCCCTGGTAAGCAGTGGCAGTGTGGCAGACTGCAGCCCTTCCAGGGGGAGAACCAACACCTGCTCCTGAGATCCCTGCCATGTTGGAACTAAGGCTACTGGGAAGCCAAGCATGCATCTCCCCTCCCTGGTAAAGGATGGCGGTGTAGCAGACTGTGGCCTTTCTAGGTGGAAAACCACCACCTGCTCCTGAGATCCATGCAGTGTTGGAACTTAGGATGCTGTGCAACCAAACAACTAGCCTACCTCCCTGTTAAGCAATAGTGAATCTACTGGTGCACAGCCTAGAGTCAAACATCCCACTTCCTCTACCTCCCTTCTCCTGTCCCTTCCATTAGCAAATGGGAAACAGAAATCTGAGCGTGTCCTGGGAGGTTGACCATAGAAAATAAGGGGGACTTCCTTCTACCATCTCTTTGAAGGCAAATCTTTTTATTACTGTTTTGCTCTATTCTGATTAATGGCACTGCTCTATTCAATATTCTGCCTTGATAAATTCTATAATATTCTGTATTTCATCTTATTTTGATATACATGACTGAACAACTATTATAAAGATAACAAAATATACTGTGATGTTTATTATTGTTATCCCAGGACCTGCTGTAAAGTTCTGTACTAATTTCACTGTATGATCTTAGTTGGCTTTATTCTGTCTTGTTCTGTTGTATTTTACCACTTTCAAAATAAAATTAAAAAATAAACTGAGGACAAAAACAATATGCTAAGAGAATCTATAAACCAAGATAAATTACAGGTTAAAGATGTTTCTGGATGTGACAAAATAACTTAATCTAAATGATTCTTCTATGTCTACAGCCTTTGCGTATGTACTTTACACCATAAAGTGAGAGATGGATGAGAGTTATGTTAAATAACTGACACATAAAGCCCTTACTTCACTGAGACCATAATTAGACACAATTTTGTAAAATTCTCAGCCAGTCAGATTTTTGGGACAAGCAAGTCCCAAACATGGAACATTCAACCTAAACAGGAATAAATGTGAGGAGCACTTAGGTTTTAAGCTGTGCTCTTTCCCCAGCATAACTTGATGATATAACTTCATTCTAAATATGAAAAGAATGAGAAGAGGTCTTGATCCATCCTGTGGATCAGTCCGTGGGCCTTCACCTGGAGAGGGGATGGAGATGGGGGCAGGTCAAGAGAAAAGAGAGATGAAGACTTGGCAGGATTCCATTCAAGTCTCATTTATTTTAAAAATGGCTACAACTTATATAGGGTGGAGGTGGGCCAATGGGGCAGGAAGGGGGCACGAGTGTTATCTGATAGGTCATCATCACAACTGGATATATGACATAAGCAGGAGAGGGTTATGGGTAATGTAGGCAGACATGAGAATCATGGGAAATGTAGGCTGAAGCAGGAAGTTGCTTACGTCATGCACATTGTATGCAAGGGGAGGATCATGGGAAATGTAGGCTGACACACAAAATGCCCTCAGGTGGGAAGGGCAGGGCAGCAGCTGCCATTCTGAGCCGCTCCCTACAAGGTCTGTTTATAGGAGAGGATAAATCAGAAGTTATGTGACAGTGTTAGCCCCCAGGAAAACCAGATCAGGGAAATCTGAAAGTACCTCTGACGTATAGGAAGTTTATCAATCAATTTACAGAGTACCAGCTTTATGTATGCCATAGTATTGAACAATGAGACATTGGTGATTGATATAAAGATCAGTCATTCATAAAATATTTACTAAGTACCTAATGTGTATCTACCAGTGAAGGAACATCTACTAAACCAAATAGACTAAGGTCCCTCCCAAGAAAGCCCTATCTTCATGAAAGGGAAATAAGCAATACATAGTTTTTTACACTATGGTGGTATGAGTATGGGAGAAGAATAGAAAATGGAGCTTTAGCTAGGGTTGCCTTGTTGTGAGACTATGGCATCAGAATGAAGAATCCCAGGAGACAGATGGCCAGTTATGCAGTTTACTGGGGAAGAGTCAACTAAGCAAAGATAACACTTTCCTAATACCAAGGCATGAATAAATATGTCAGTGTGCTTGGCATACAAGAGAGGGATGACTATGACTAGAAAAGACTGTGCAAGTACAGCAGTTCTGGAACATGACATAAAAACAGGGTATAAACCTATACAAATGGAATATCTTGTGGGCTTTGAATCTCAACGAAAGGAAACACTACTGCAAGAATTTAAATAAGAGGTTAGTTGTCAAACTCTATTTTAACAAAATAGTCTACTTTTCCCAAATCAGCCCATGTAAAGAGTCATTTTATAAATTAAGACAGGGGTTGAGGAGGAGGGGTTCAACATGGTTGAATAAAAGTGGAAGTTACATTGGAGCTTCTCAGTGACTAAAAACACAAGCAATTTGAAGAAATGGAGGGATACCTTCTGATACCCAAATTAATTTGAAATAAGAGACTTGTAGATCAAACAAAACAAAAGAATAGGACTTTATAAAATAATAATCCAGCCACAGGGCAGCCTGTGGTTTTCTTCCCCAAAGAAGGAGCAGGAACCACCATTCCTAAACACAGAGAGACTGTGAACACCTGGAACATTCAACCTATACAGGATAGATCTATAATATAACATTCCTCATCACTTTTGAATTCTTGAAAACAGAGCGCCTTCCAGCCTGGCAACAAATTTCACAGGCAGACAAAGGGGTGAATGACTGCTCTCTCCCCAACAGCCTATTTTTGTTTTGTTTTGTTTTGTTATCCCTTGTGTTTGGGTTTTTCTTTTTGCTTTCTTCTTCTTCTTCTTCTTCTTCTTCTTCTTCTTCTTCTTCTTCTTCTTCTTCTTCTTCTTCTTCTTCTTCTTCTTTTTTTTTTCTGTCAAGCACCATAATTAGTAATTGGAACCTGTGGCAAAACAAGTTTAGGGACTAGCCACATCACTGAGGGTTGCTAGTTGAAACAACATGACCTCTCCTGCCCTACAACCAGCACAAGAGTGCAACTTGGACCACAGGTAAGACAGTGAGACCTGTGGTAGTGAAGACACAGAGTAGGAAACTTACATGTCTCCACCCTGTGACCAGCAACCAATGGTACAAATATTCCTGGACTAGGATGTCAGCACTGCCTTGTACTTGAGACCACCAGCACAGGATAGACTTGTGACCAGCAGTGCAGGATAAAGAGGTCAGCATGCAACAGGAGCCAGCAGTGTGGAGTAGAGCAGGCTGCCCAAGGTCCAGGAGGGGTCTACTGTACACAGGACAGGACGGGGAGCAGCTAATTCTATCTGAGGGCACTATAGCAAGTAGAGTAGTGCATAGACATAGCAGGGTTAGGAGACTTAGGCAGGCCATCTAAAAAGCTGCTGGTTAAAAACTGGCCACAATCCTCACATCCAGAGGAAAAAGTCAGTCCCCCATCAATACAGCACTAATCTGACTGCAAGTTTGGTGGGACACTGATGTGGACACTATCACAGAAAAATGGGTACCAGAGAATTTTTTTCTTTGTGTGCGTCATTTCCTTTTACTGTCTGATTGGGGTATTTTGGTTATTGTGGTTTGTTTGTTTTTATTTTGTTTCATTTGTAGGTTTATGCATATATCTTTGCTCTATTCTATTCATCTTTCTCTCTTTCATAAACAGTCTCTTGATTGTATATCTTTATGTGAGTAAACATTTTCTCTAGTCTTTTTGATTCACTTCAATAATCTTTTGCTTTCATTATTTCTCTCCTGTCCCAATCTCCAATCTCTCAAAACTTGTATAATCCATCTTTTGTGCTATAATCTTTCTTTAACTATATTTCTCTTCTTCTATCTCTCTGTTTTATGCCTGTTAGTTCTTAAATTTCCCTCACCACAGTGTAGAATCACTCTACTATAGGAAAACTCATTGAATAAAAGTTTCTGATTTCTGTTGGATTTTATAATGTAACTATACATCTTACCTCTGTGGTTTAAGATATCAAAACAAGGGTTACTACAGCTTGTCAGTTTCTAGGCCTTGATTGATGTAATTGTTATTGCTAACTGTATTATTACCAGTATTTAATACTTACTGTAATAAGTTGTTCTCCCTTCTGTAAAAACACTGTGACCATCTGAGGTCATAATCATCACCATAGTCCAGTACCAAAGGACTAGGCGCAGAGCCAAATAGATAGCAATGTCTTATTGTAATAAATTAGGAAGAAAGGATGTTGGGAAAGACATAAAATACAAGAATCTCCTAAACATAGTAAACACCTGTAAAGAGCACACAATTCATACAGAGACCTCAAAACTAGTGATACTAGCAAGAAAGCTACTTAGTATAAGAAATTTGCAAGCATTAGCACATTAAAAAAATCAGAAAACGACAAGACCCAACTGCATACCTCCAGCCCACCCAGAACAAGTCCAAGGCACAAGATAGAAGAAAATGGAAGATGCTTATCTGAAATTTCTGAAATCATAACACCTGAAATTTAAAAAACAGGTGAATGAGACTATTGAGGAAACAAGATCAGAAATAATATCACAGTTGAAAAAAAGAATTGGACATGATGACCATAATGAAGACTTCCTCAGTAAGTCTAGAGTAGACAGTAGACATAGACTAAAAAAATGCAAAGGAGCATAAGAAAATGATGGAAATCATGAATAGCCAACATGGAAAATAATGGAATACAAGAAACTGATTCAGACAATTATCCAGGAAATTAAAATTCCATTGAAAGTTTGCAAATCAACATGAACAAAAGTAAAGATAGAATTTCAGACCTAGATGACTGGATTGCAGCTAGTGATCACGAAAAGACATATCTCTTAAAAATAACAAGGGCTCGGGGCTGGGGAATTAGCTCAGCAGCATAAGCACCTGCCTTGCAAGCAGGCAGTCATGAGTTTGATCCCTGGTATGGATAAAAATGAAAAAGACAAAAAAAAAAAAATAACAAGAGCTCATGAAAAAGCACACCAATATCTGCAAGATAATGTAAAGAAAGATAACAAAATTAATCAGTCAAAAAGCAAAAGGCAGAACAAGTGGCATAAAAAATGATCACAAAGGTAATTGCAGAAAACTTTCCAAGAATAGAACAAAAATTTGACATACAGATAATTGTGGCAAATAGAATTCCAATTAGCCATGGCCAAAGTAAATCTATACCATGCATACAATGATTAAAATTCCAGAAATTTAGCAGAAGAACCAAATATTAAAAGCTGTTAGAGAAAAGAAATAAATCACTTATAAAATGAAGAGTAGAATTACAGCAAACACCCTAATACAAACCCTTAAGTCAAAGTAAGCTTTGAGTGATGTATTACAAGGCCTAAAAAAATAACTACCAACCCAGATTGATGTACCCTGAAAAACTGTCTTTCAGAATTAATAGAGAATAAAACCCTTTCATGACAAACAACCAAAGAAATTCACAGCCACCAAAAAAGTTCTACAATGTGTTCTGAAAGATATTCTAGAGAGAGATAATGTGCACAAATCTAAGAAAACTAGGAGAAAAATGCCACCAGGGAGGTAAACCAATGAAAGAGAGTGGAAACACAAGGAACCAACAGCAGAAAACACTATAGGATAGGCCAATATATGTTATTTATAATCACTAACATAAATGGTATCAGTTCACAAGCAAAACAAATAGAGGGGCAGAATGGATCAATATCAAGATCCTGCAATATGTTGCACACAAGAAACACATTTAACTCAAAAAGAAATTCATACACTAAAATCAAAGGATGGAGTACAATATTCCATGTGAAGGAACAAGGAAAAATACAAGGGTAGCTATTCTATTTGCAGACAATTAGAACTTCAATCTAAGACAGATTAAAAAAGATAAATGGAAAACTCTAAGAATAACACATAACAATAATAAGTACGTATGCAACAAGTACAGGAGCATAAAAAGCAAGCATTAGTGGCCACAACATCAAGCCCTAATACAATGTCATGTGGCGGATTCACAGCCCACTGTCAAAAAAAAAAAAAAAAAAAAGAATAACTAGACAAAAACTAAACAAAGAGACATTAGAACTGGGCAAAGTCTTGAAGAAATGGACATAATAAATGTCTACAGTTTTCCACACCATAACATCCGAATACACATTCTTCTCATCTGTGAAAGTGGTATTCTCTAAAATAGACCACTTATTAGCCCATCAAACATGTTTAAGTAAATGCAAAGGAATTGAAATTATCCCATTTATGTCATCTGACCATAGTGCAATGAAATCAGAAATCAACAGCAAAAAACAAGAAAAATTTCCTAAATACATGGAAATTAAAAAACACCATGTTGAATAACAAATGGTTAACAGATGAAATTAAAGTAGTGATTAAAGAATATATACATCTAAGTGATAATTTTGGTACAACATACCAGAACTTATGGGAAGCACTGAAAGCAGATGTAAGAGGAAAATTTATATATATATATATGGAACACAGAATGGGCACAAATAATCTAATGTTGAATCTCTAGAAAAAGAAGAGAAATGAAGACAAAGGAACATATTATAAAGACTAGAGCAGAAATTAATGAAATTGAGACTAAAAAGCCATACAAATAATCAATGAGTTGTTTCATGGAGTGATTAAACAACATTAATAATCCCTTAGTCAACCTTATCAAAAAAATGAAAGACTCAAATTCATACAATTAGGAATGAAAGTGGTGAAACCACAATACATCCTTCAGAAATCTAGATCATCAATATCTACTCTGAGAACATTTATTCTATTAAAATAGAAAGAAAAGATGAAATAGACCATTTCCTAAATATGTATGAACTATGAAAGTTAAATCAGGATGAGATAAAAATTCAAAATAATCAAATATCAATCATTCAAGTTGAAAATCTAATTAAAAATCTATCATCAATAAGAGTCCATCGTCTTGATAGATATACAGTTGAATTCTACAATTTAGAGAGGATCTAATGCTATTATTCCTCAAAATCCTTAATAAAATTGAAAGGGAGACAATATTGCCAAATGCCTTCCTGGAAGCAGGTATTACACTGACACCAGAAGCAGAGAAACTTCAACTAATAAAAAGAGCTGCAAGCCAATCTCCACAATGAACATAAATGCAAAAGTCCTCAATAAGATACTGGCAAACAGAATGAGGCAAATCATCAAGAAGATTATATACTATGATCAAGTAAGATTTATCCCAGTGATGGAGAGATATCTCAACACACACAAATCAATGAAAGTATCAACAGAGCAAAGGACAAAATCACATAATCATCTCAATAGATACAGGAAAAGCATTTGACCAAGTCCAACACTCATTAATGATAAAACCCTAATGAAAATCAGAATACATGGTCTTTATCTCAGTCTAATAAAAACTACCTATGATAAACCAACAGCTAATATCATACAAAAGAGTCAAAAACTGAAATCATTCACTCTAAAATCAGGAAAAAGACAAAATCTCCACCATCACCATGTCTATTCAATATAACACTGGAATTACTGGCCACAGCAAATAAACATGAGAAAGAAGCAAGAGGAATGAAGATAGGAAAGAAATAAATTAAATCACCATTATTTTCAGATGACACAACACTCTACATAGAAGATCCCAGAAACTCCACCAAAAGGCTTTCAGATTTAATCACTAGATTCAGTAAAGTAGCTGGTTACACACTCAAAAATCAAGTCTCAGCATGGTGGATTCTATGGAGATGCTGAATTTTCTCTTACTGGGATCTGCGCAGCTTGCACTGCTTACCATAAAGGCTGGCTCATTGATTTCTTGGTTGGTATTTCAAATTCTAGCATGGCCAGTTCTCGTGAGATGCTGAGTTTTCTCTCCCTAGGATCTGAGTGGCTTCCACAGCTCACCAGGAAGGCTGGCTCATTGATTTCTTGGTTGGTCCCCTAAGCAAACTACTGGTTGAGAGGACAGGCTGACTTGACAGCAACTAAGCATAAAGCAACTAAATGCTTGTATTGTCTGGTTGATTATGCAGGCCTGCAGCCTGTGGTCTAAGCATGCTTTGGGAAGATGACAGCATGCAGGATAGAAAATAGGGACCACAGAGAGAAGATGGTGGCTTGCTAGGTCGCTGGATGGAGAACCTCTCTGAAAAAATCAGCTCAGATGCTGAAATTTGACAATGTGGAGAGGGCCAGATGAGTGAAGTGGGACTCCCAGGAATCCAGGAGGAAACTGAAGTGAAAAGAAAAATAGGAAGAGAAAGAAAAAATGTGAGTGGAAGGCTGGAGCCCAACGCGCTCACTAAGACTGGTCCACACTGTGCTGGGAGCAGAGGGGAGTAGGAGGATTCAAGGTCATGCTGAAGACATTGCCGCTGATAATGGGAATTGGTGAGTCATGGGCCCTTGGCGTCAGGACATGGTGCATCGTGGAGTGGAGCCAAGGTGGAGAACTACATTGATTCCTATAGAGTGCTGGAGATTGTGTCCTGCAGCAGGTGTCACTGGTTGGAGGACATCTTGGAGTGGGGCAGAGCCTGGTGCTAAGGTGGTGTTAGTAAGGCTTCCCTGGCCCAGCGATTATTGGTGGGATCTGCTTGGGCTGAGCCATGCCCCTCGTTGGTACCCAATAGCCAGGGGTGAAACTGTCCTGACCCTGTGAGGTCCAAAAAGCACAGGCTAAGTTGCTGAAGGTACTTGCAGGCTGACTGGCTTGGAGGCTAGAGGCTAGTCAGCATCACCCCTCCATGCACCTCAGGTAACAGCAGATTGGAGAGGGCAGCAAAAACCCAGTCAGCACACTTCAGAAAACCTGTAAACAATACAGAGAGGGCCAGGGACCTCCATCACACACCTGTCTGAAAGAAACCAGAAACATGACAAGATAAAGAAATAAAAAAAAAATACTCTGACCAGCCTCTGACCATGGGAAAATGAGCCCAGAAGAGGTAACTATACAGAAGAGAACCAGTGCAGCAATCATGCAACATTAGCCACAACATCAGCGGACATAAAGAAATACCTTCAAGACCATATAGATGAAAAAACTGAAATTTTAATTCAAGTGAGGCAAGATTTAAAAAGATTAATTAAAGAAATGCTAAGCCCTTCTCAAGAAAACACAGGTGGAAGAACAGAGGATCCCAGAAAAGGAAGAGAAACCTTTGATGAAGAATATGAACAAAACCTAGAATACATGAAACCGATCCAAAGAGATTACCAGGAAACTAAAAACTCCATTGAAAGCTGGCAAAATGCCTTGACAGAAACTAAAGTTAGCCTTTCAAAATTTGAAGAGAGATTTATAATGTTTGATCATGAAAGAAAAGATCTCTTAAAAATAACAAGGAATTAGGAAGGAACAATTCAAAGTCTACAAGACGACAAGAGGATCTATAACTTAAGAATAAGAAATGTGAGTGAGGAAGCAGGAGTAACCACAAATGAATTACAAAGACTATTCATAGAAATAATTAAGGAAAACTTCCCAAGCATAGAAAAGAAAGGATATCCAGATAAATGAGACATACAGAACCAGCCACCTACAACCAATCAGATCTACACCTGGACATATAATAATCAAGATCCCAGAAATCTACCACAAGATGAGAATATTAAAAGCAGCCAGAGAAAAGAAGCAGATCATCTACAAAGGAACAATCATCAAACTAATGACAGATTTATCAACACAAACTCTCAAATCGAGAAGAGCTCCACGAACGATAGCTAAGATCAAACCAATAACAAATGATGGTGGTGTTTTGGGCAAAGGGAACACTTCATTATTGATGAGAGTGTAGGCTGATGCAACCACTGTGGAAATTAGTGTGGCCATCCCTCAACAAACTAGGATTAGTGGTCTCATTTCACCCAGATATTCCCCTTCTGGGTATCTTTCCAGAAGAATGAAGAACATCATACCACAGCAATATACATGTACCAAAGTTTATAAAGCCGAGTTTTTAATAGCCAAATCTTGGAAGAAACCAAAATATCTATCAACTGAAAGATGGATAAAAACATGTGATTATATATATATATGCCATAAAGAAAGATAAATTTGAGACATTTATAGCAAATGGATGAACATTAAGACCATAATAATAAGTGAAATAAGTCAGACACAAATGTGTAAATACTGCATTATCTTTCTGGTGTGTGAAAATGGAATTATAAATAATAATAAAAATATACAAGAGATATTGTGAAATACAAAGAAATTATTCAAAAGAAAAAGGGAGCTATGGAGGCAGGAGGAGGAAATCAACGGAGAGAAAGATAAAAATGTGAAAGAAGGATAAAATGAAAACATAGCTTTTTGAATGGAAGGAGAAAGGGATTTGAAAGGAAGGGACAGGAATGGGAAGAAAAAAGATGATAAGAAACAGGTTTTAAGCATTGGGTGCAAGGTAAAAGAAGCGTGGTGGTAGTAAAGCAGATATTAAAGTTCAATGAGGTATTTCAGATGCTGATGTCAAAATGGTGAGAACAAGAAATGACCTTATGGAGGTAGAAGCACTGTCATGAAATGATCAGGTTTTCTTAGTGGTTTGTATTCATGTTTTCATTAGGCTTTTAAAATAAATTTACCTAACCCTAAATCTAATTTTTAAAAAGATGCAATATGTGTATTATCAAATTGTTAAGATGCATATAAATATGTATCATAAACATGTGCATTAAAAAATAAAGTCCTTGGAGGAAAAATAAAACCTAAATAGTTTTTGTGAATAATTAAGACTTAATAGTATAGCACACACTTAGGTAGAAAATAAAAGTATAAACCATTATCTGAACAAAAAACTCTGCTTTACCTGACACACTGTAACCCCAAAAAGGTTACACTGAGGTTTTCATTTAGTTTCATGAGCCTATAAGCCAGAGAATTCACTTGTTTCCTGAGGCACAAAGGAAGAGCCTCCAGGGATATTGTACATGTATTTATCCAATGCTATATATTCTATTCTCCACCAAAGCCAGAGAGAAGACTCCTCAGGTATCAATCATCATCCTACTACCCTGAGGCACAAGAGCCACCCTTCACCTTCACAAAGAGCAGGTATCACTTCCAATTACATTACCAAAATCTTTGTCAAGATCACCAAGGAGTAGCAACTTGCAATGTTCCATGGGAATTCTTTTCCCATTACTTTACTAGTCTTTCTTAGCACCAATTGGTACAGCTATTTCTTCCTTCAAAAATAATTTTAGTTCTGGATTTTATTAATACTAATTTTATCTACCTCATTTTTCCATGATTTAATTCGTTACCTTCTCCATTTGCAAATTATTGCTGTGTGAGCATTTCTAAGTCTATAACATTTGCAATACGTCATCTATAGATATGTTCATTATCTCCTCCCAGATTCAATGCCGTGGACCTAAGATCCAACCTGATACTTTCACGTCGATATTTAATAAACATTTTCAAATTATTGACGTCCATCTCCCCAAATACTTTCCTTCTATCATCTAAATAAGCAACAATGAAATTTGCAAGATTTATAAAAAGTTGGAAGTGGAAATTATGTTTGTAAATTTTCCTTTATACCCTGTATCTGATCCACAAATACAGAAAATCCTTTTACTCTATTTTCTCCAAACTATATACTTATTATCATACCACAAGACAATTATTCTATTCCATTATTTCTGACCTACATATTTTTTAACCAAGATTGAACCCTGAGCTTATTTATTTCCATCCCCTTTTGTCACATATAACTGATGGTTACAGTGAAATGGTCATTTTTTAAAAAAAAGTCTTCACTTAGAAAAATGTAATAAAGCTATCCTCTCTAGGAGAAGAGAGTTTGATTATTTTGCTCCCATGGTATTGGTTGCCACATGAAGTTTAACTAGTATGAGAGGTTTGCATTTCTCCACAAGCAAATATTTGTATTAAAAATAAGCTTCATATATGGCTGATTTCTTTGGGGCCAACAAAGCTGTAAACCAGTTTTAAACAAGGTAAAATTCTCTAGAAAAGACACACTGATTGAAAGGGAGACACATAGCACAACAAGAAAAAAGAGCAAATGATAAACATACCATAAGCACAGTGAGTGTTCAACAACTATTTGTTATTTATGATGAAAACACTTTCCAATGGGATCGATGCAATGCCTGGTACTATCATTTTTTCTCATTTTTCCAGCCTTGACAGAAATAAAAGAGACATCAAAAGAAAAGTTGGAATGGATTCTCTTGAACTGAAGAGGGTAGTAGACATCTCTTTAGAAAAATGACAATAGTCCTGGTCATCTGTCTTACAAATGTGTCATTAATCCAGTGGAGACAGTGAAAAGGAACATGAATCAAACCAAATCTGAGGTACAATAGAAATGGTGCTGGGCTGGGAGTTAAAGTATCTGGGTGCTTCAAGTGAATCTGTTATTAATGGGCAGTATGTCGAGCAAGTCTTTGAGGCTCCAGCTGCCTAAGAGACAGGTAGACCAGATGGTCCTTGAAGTCCTCTGAGTTTGTATTCTTAACAATTTACTATTCTGCTCTCACTGTCAGAAAGGTAACAGACACTGTTTTGAATATGGGAGATTAATAGAATAGTTTTCACATACATAGCAGGAAAGCCGATGTCCCTGAATATGTGAAAAAATAACCATTAGGTGTCCCTTCACAGAGTATTTTGAATCACAGACTGACTGTATTACTAATTTCACATTTAGTTGAGTTTATAATTTTGATAATTATGAAGTTTCTTTCTTGAGAAAAGGAGAAATCAGTTCTTCATTGTGAGTTGGAATATTAAGTATGAACCAGAAAATATATTAAGTATATATGCTATATATGAGATGCAAGAGTAGAGAACTGTCAAAATGCATTTTTAAAAGCACATATCAGACTACATAAAATTGAGAATTTGAAAAGTACATGAAGCTATGATAGATCAGACTTGCTGTGGTTTAAAATAAGAATTTTAAAAATATAAGAGACAATACCTTCAGAAAAGGATTAAAAAATAATTTGGACAATGAATTTGGTTCCTCATGCAAGTAACAGGTTAAACCAAGATTTACAGCTTGGTATGCAGAATATCCTCCCTGGAAAACTGAAATGTAGGTTCTGGTAGAATACTTTTTGTAGGAAATGCTGCAGGAGAAGGCATCACCGGTTAAAGAAACTGCATAGTACAGCAGAGAGTGACGGGACTATCCTCAAATCCCTGGATAAGATGGCAAATAACTGAATTTAAAACAGTTACCATTCATTTTGATCTTCTTACAGTCCGGGTCCTCTATTACGTGCTTTGCACTACACATTTCATTTCATCCTTGTAACAAACCTAAGAGTTAAGACAACATTGTGCTTATTGTGACATTAAAGAAATCAAAGCTAAGCAATTATAACAAAGGTAATATGAAGGAAAGTCAGACTCTTTCAAAAGAAAATGTTGTCAGTTACCTTAAACTAGACACATGGTCCACACACCAGTCTTCTGAAAAGCTGCTTAAGTCAAGACATAAATAGCTGTATCACAAAACATAATATTCACAAGATACTTGAAGGATGACTCGGAATGTACTACTTGTACAGTATTGCAGCAGTGTGTTGCAACTGTTTTTATCTTAGTGGGAGAAAGCAGCTATGTACATTCCAGATGACCCAGTAGTACAAGAATGAGGTTTGGGATACATTTCTGTATTTCAGTAAAAGCCTAGATATATTTAATTTGAAGTTTCAAGCACTATTTTATAAATACAGTGTTATATGTTTCTTAAATGACTAAGCACCACTTTAAATTTCTATTTTCCCCCAAAATCAGAAATCTGTTAAGCTCATATCTAATGTAGGAGACAATGTGTTTAGTGTTTATAAGCCCCACCTTGATACTAATGACAAGGCATATTTTAGTCACTCAAGAAAAACTAGTAAAATATTGTCAAAGTTATATGTTGAAAACAAAACTTTGAGTTTATTTCTTATAATGGTAGAAGAGACTGTTAGTATAATCCTGGAAGACTTTCAGAAGGAAAGAAAATAGTTGAGATATTTGAGGTTTTAGAATAATCTAAGGCAAAGTATTTTATTAGGATTAGTAGTTTACATGATATAATCATTTAGTTTTTAAAGAGAGTTTCCAGAGTTTCAAAAAGCAATTGTATCTGTATTTGCAAAGTTACAGTCTATGGTTCATGTAAATGAATTTACGGGAGTTGTAAGATCATGGTAATGCACAAACAAAAGTGTTTAGGTTCCAGAACCACAAAATAGAAAGTTACTTGTGCAGTTAAAAATTTGATTAAGAAAATTAATTATTATATTTGATTTATTAGTTATCTTTGCATATTTTTATCAAACACATTTTTTATCAAAAACATTTATCAAATAAGATTGAAAATATTTATTATCACAGAAATTTTTATTAAATTCTTCCCACTGCTATCAATAATCCTTAGAATAGGCTAAAGTTTTATGATACTTAAATAAATTGATTTTTATGTTCTCATTGGAAAACTATGTACTGAAGCAAGATTTTTATGATAAAGGCCCTTTCATAGACATGCACTTCTCTAATTTTTAATCGTTTCTTATATTACTGAACTAGTAAAAATATAAAAGACATGATTTAATAAACAAGTATAAATATGTTATTGCTTATCATATACCTTCAATTAATGTCCAACCTCAGTTGAAGAATAACATTAAAGGTTCATGTGCACAGAAGTGGTAAGGAAAATCAAATTATTCCCTCTTACTACCCAACAAGTGCCAAAGAGAAACCTGAAAGAGAAAAACAACATTTCTAGAAGAGAGAATAAACAGATTCAGTAGCTGGGTTGAGGAGGTGTTAGGGAACACAGTGAGCAGAAACACTGAATGGAATGGAGAGGGTCAGTCTGGGAAGAATTTGCTGTTATCTCTCTTTCTCCTCAAACGTGCTTCCTTTTCAGGACCAGAAAATATTTAAAGGGCCAATTTGTTGCATTCTTTTAAACTCTCCATTGATTGAAACCACAGTGATAATCCCAGTACTAATGTATATATTTTTGATAGCATTTAACACTAACATAAATAATTATATGTGAATTACATATAATTTTCTGACCCAGCCGGTAGGTAAGTCCACGGAGATTCTAAATGGGGAGCGGGGATGAAAAGGAAACAAGATACACAAAGAGCAGAGACAAGTTGAAGAAGTCCAATCAAGCCTCTCTTTATTCAAGGAATGTGTATCAAATATATAGGGTTTGGGGAGGAGGGATTTGGGTTCTGAGGCATCAGCAGGTAACTTAGCAACAGAGGCAAGACCAAGTGTTATAGGTCAATTCAAATTTCCCGGCACAGGATCATAAGGCAGTCTGATTAACATAGTTCCTGAGTAGGCCAAACAAGCTAAGTAGGCAAGGTGTTGTTTAACTACCAAACATAACTCATAGAAGGAGTTAAGGTAGTGCAGCCTGCAGATGTTGAGGTGGTGTGGCCTGCAAATATAAGGTGGCTTCCCACCATTTTCCTTTTTTATTTTTCCTATATGGATTATCTTTGCAGCTCTAGTGTGGGTGACATTGAATGAGCGAGCTTCATGGTTGAATGAAAAATATGAGCCCCTTTAGTCTATAATGAAGGTTTTGAGATTTCCATTTTGCCATATATATATATATATATATATATATATATATATATATATGTTTAATTTTGAAATTTCAAGTCATTTTCGCAAAATTCATTCCCATGTATACCAGTCAAGACATTCCTAACTGCCTCTCAGCCTTTTGACTAAGATCAAGTGAAGACATTCCTGACCATTGCATGAAATCATACATTTCATATTCATGTAATTATAGCATACTTTGTTACTTTCGTCAGTTTACTTATTAGCCTTTTTCTTTGTTGTTGGTCTTGTAAAACTAGTTCTTTATTTGTCTTATTTTTGGTTATTCTTTTTTGTTTGAGGCTAAACAAGGATGCAAGGATAGAAACACTGTCCTTTACTTAAACATCAGCTGTCCACAGGGAATGTACTTATTCCAGAAGTGACAAGGAAGTCATAGTGGGGGCATCCTTCACAGCAAGTAGTAAGTGTTCACTTCTTAGTCTGTGTATCATCTTACTGATCACATGCGTCAGGTATATATCTATGACCTTCATAAAAGATTCATATATATGTATGCATTCATATAAGAGTTAACTGGAAATGTGATACAGTTTCAAATTCTATATTACCAATTATCTTGAATATCTTCTCACTCTGCTCCTTTTATCTGATGGGAATGCTTTCTTGATTTTAGACACCAGTCACACAAACTACTATTCCTCACTCCCCAGAGCACCCTGATGCTCTCCTCACTAGGTGAGGAGGATGCAGCTTCTCAAATCTCTACTCAGCGTTGCATTCTCTCATGCACTGGCTTTATAGATCAATCTCTTTGCCACTCTTAAATTCTTCTTGGTTCTTCTCTCCTCTTCATTACAGATGGCAAGGTAGTTTGTGGGTTACAAGAGGATGCTCATGGGATAGAAAGCACCCAACTCTGAGAAATAAAAAGAGGCCCTATAATAGCAGCTGTTGCTTAGCAGCTCCCTCCCCTAATGAGTTCACTGCCTTTCTCATCTCTTTTCCTCACTCCATTCAAGAAGATAAACTGTGGTTTGGGTTATCTATCTGTAAAATATATGCGTAGATATAAAATAAGAAAAATTGAAAACTACTATTACATTAATTTGTATAAATATAGACTACATATAAAGCCATGCTGTCATACACTAGCTTGCTTAATTTGTCATAAAAATGTTTTTGAACATATAGTTCTTCTCAACCTGTAATAATATCAGCAGAAAATAGTGACATTTTGCAATATGGGGAAGTGTCTTTCTTCACTTTATGTATGTCATGCATTAAAATATAGGGTAGGTATTATATTAATGGTCTGGAAGTATACTCATTAAATAGCTTCATTCTTTACTTTAGAAGTTAAGAAGAACTAATCCAGCCAGACAATTGGGATAACTCTGCAGAATTAGATGATCTGTCACTATTTAAAATCAGTCAGAAGCATCCATGTTGATGGCATTTGTTTAAGGTGGAATGTGACAATGTGTTCCAGTAGAAATTCATCTAAAAACACAAAAACATTAACTTCTGCTTTTAGACAGTTAACTTTTAAAGTGTTCTGCGATTGAATGTATACAACTCACAAACCAGGAATAGAGAATCCCTTCATGGGAGAACACCCACTGCCTCCTGTCAAGACCTCTCTGGGCAGAGTGAGCTAGCCTGCACCCAACCTGGTGTAAGCCTGTAGGTCCTTAACTGGAATATTTCTTGAATACCAATGCTTGCATTTAGAATAACATAAAATTTTTTAAAAAATGGCTAGAAATGTGTCCATTAGGCTTGTGCAATGAGAATTTTAATATGTAAGGGAAACACTGAGTGTCAGAGTAGTGATTATGACCTTTTTTGCAGAGGACATCAAAGAAGAAACTATAATTGCATTATGAGTGCAATTCTGCAGCCAACCCCAACAATATTATTTACATTCAGTCTTTATAACATTGACTAAATTGAGTTTAAGTGTATAAATAATATATTCAAAGTTTGCCCACTCCATTTCAATTAAATTCATTTTTGACAGAATAATTGGTATCAAATTTAATTCTAATGGTCCACTAAAACTACAATTTCTCTTATCTTCCTAATTGTGATGAAGTTAGTTAGCAGAGTGAGGCTATTGTCATCTCTTTACCCTTAAACAAAAGGTATTCTGTTTCATTTCATTCACACAAAAGCATGAGATAACAGCTACTTAATATTCACAGTGTTGGAAAAATCCTATTAGGTGATTCACATGAAAGAAATAGAAACTACTAACCATTTAATTTC
This sequence comes from Cavia porcellus, assembly GCF_034190915.1. Taxonomy (NCBI): domain Eukaryota; kingdom Metazoa; phylum Chordata; class Mammalia; order Rodentia; family Caviidae; genus Cavia; species Cavia porcellus. The sequence continues at coordinate 226,582,223 of NW_026947484.1, read as the reverse complement.
TAGAATTTCACTTGATGCTAATAAATGACTTTAACCAAAGGGATTAATCCTTATAAAAAGTAAAAGCTTGTCATGTCATTGTATTGGCTGGTCCACAGATAAATTTTCTTAACATTGCAACTAAAAATCATTCTGGCTTAAATTTTTGATACTTAAGGAAGCATTGTTTCCTGTTCACTAGCTGCAATTCATCTTCGAGGTGTGAAATTCTATCTTCACTTTCATTGATGTGGTTTTGACAACTTCCAGTGGAATTCTTGATATTCTGTGTATCTCTTTGGATCCAATTCATGTATTCTATTTATTTCTCATATTGTTCATCCAGGGATTCTCTTTTTGTTTTATTCCTCTAATTTTTTAATTTTGTCTTCTTTTATGAGTTCAGCATCTCTTTCATTACATTTATCATTGCTTCTTTTACCTGGGAGGTTATTTCTATTTTGAATTCCTTTAAGGCTTCCCAGAGTTGTTTCTTTATTTTAGTTGCTATTATTTCAGGTATCTCAGGTGTATGATATTTATTTTGTTTTATGTACATACTTCCTAGGTTTTCTTGGGATGGGCTGGAGTCTTGAGATTGTATTATGTTCCTCTTCTTACCATTTTCCTATATTTCTCTGTTTCAAGTGTTGTTTCAAGGCTTCTCCTGGGCATGTTGAAAATTGTCTGCTATGCCTTCACCTCATGGGCTTGAATAGAGGTTGTTGAGCATGGTCCAGTCAGGCCCACAGTACTTCCCATGCTACCTCCACTGTTCCAAGAAACTGGGCAGGTACCTAACCACTTTGCATGATGGTTCAAAGCTGTCACTGGGTAAGGAGCAATGTGCTGGAACTCACTTCACATTATCTCAACTCTCCTGATTGAAGAAGTTCTCTGGATGTAATCTATTTGGGCCACAAAACCTCCCAAGCCCAGTCTAGTGTGGCTGGAATCTGGGTGGTTCTTTGCCCACTGGAAGTGATGATCTTGAACTCTCCCAGGGCTTGGAACAGTGTGCAGGATCTCATGTCCTCTGGCAGACCAGTTCCCCAGATTGAAGTTAATTAGAGTACAGAATTAAGGCAGGTCTGAAACCTGCAGAGCACATTCTAGTGTGGCTGGAGCCTGGGTGGGTCCTTGACCACTTGCATTGACCTATTTCTTACCACTATTAATCATAAAGCAACATGGAGACCCTACTATGATTTCACAGTGGGAGAGTTGACTTTCTTACTCTTACAAGGAGCTAACTCATTTAGACAAAAAGGTCAGCAAAACAACTGAGTAAAATGCATGAAATGGATTTAGAAATCAAAAGAATGTTTCACCCAACAATAGTAGAATTTACATTATTTTCAGTAATTTATAGAACTTTCCCTAATATATTTTATTTTAGGCATAAGTAAGTTTTAACTAATATTAAAATAATAAACATTTACTTGTATCTTATCTGATAATGGTGGAAGGAAAGTAGGTAATGACATCAAGAAAAACTATAGAAACTACACAAACATATCGAGATTGAACAGTCAGTTTAGTGCATTATTAAAGAAATCAGGAGAGAAATTTAAACATTTCTAGAAACAAATGCCAAGAATAATTTCCAGAATCAAGGCAATACAGAAAATGTAGTTTTGAGATAGATGTTTATAACTACATACGTACATCAAAACATTGGAGTGATCCCAAATAACCAAACTAATAATCCATCTCAATGCCTTACAAAAAAAAAGAACTTGCAAAACTTAAGCTGCTTTCCCACATCCAAGTCACAATACAGAACACCTACAGTGTAAACAAGAAAAGACTTACATTGCTTATGTTTCAGTTTAGGATCAGCTGACTCCAGAGCAGTCTCCACAGAGGAGATGTATGATGGGACACAGTTGCTCAGATCATGGCAATCAGGAAGTAGAGCACGGAAAGTATTCTCCAGAGGAAGGGCCAAGAGGGGACCAGATATACACCCCAAACCAAGGCTCCATGACCCAACCAATTATACCCAGATGTGTGCTCTACGAATCTCCCAAGGAACCCCAAAGCTGATCAAATCAAAAATCATAGTCCAAAACCAGCAGAAGTAAAGAAATAATAAAGAGCAGACTTTAGATTAATGAAATACTGGGTAAAAGAGCAATACAAAGGAACAACAAAACAAAGAATCAGTTCTTTGAAAATATAAAGCCCTCAGTGAAACTGACCAAAAGAGAGAGAAGTTCCAAATTAACATAGAGATGAAAAATAATATATTGCAATGGACATCATGGATAGTCAGAAGATCAAGAGGGACTATTTTGAAAACTTATATTCCAATAAACTGTAAAATCTAGAATGACTGGCCACAATTTTAGCCACATATGATCTATCAAAGTCAAACCACAAGGTTATTTCAAACCTAAGTATTTCAATAACAGGCACTGAGAATGAAGAAGTAGTGAAATTTTCTAATAAAGACAAGTTTAGGACAAAAAAGATTCACTGCTGAAGTTTTTCAGACATTTAAAGAATTAATACCAATAATGTTCAAATTATAATATGAACACAAAAGGGAAGAAACACTTTCAAACTCACTCTGCAAATCCATTGTCACACCGATATGAAAAAATCAGATAATGACTAGACAGAATAAAACTGTATAATATTCTTGATGGACATAGATTGAAAATTTCTCGATAAAATGTTTGCAATGAGTGGTAAACAACATTCTTAGATATCTTACACTATGATCAAGTTGATTTCATTACAAGGATGCAAAGATTTTTTAATATATATATGTATATATGTATATATAAGATAATAAACATCATATATCATATAAATAGAATCATGAGTCAAAATACATGATTACCACAATAGATAAGTCAATATCTCTTCAAGACATTGAATTAAAATCTCTTAAAACTATACATAAAGGATATTAGTCCAATGTAATAAAAGCTTTACATGGTAAATCCACAGCCAATATCATTCTGAATAGGGAAAAACTGAAAATATTTCTTATAAAATCAGGAAGAAAATAAGGGTGTCCATTCTCACTAATGTTGTTCAATATAGTACTTGAAATTGTATTTTTTTATTTAAATCTAGAAGAAAAAAGGACATAAAAATAATACAGTAAAAGGATGCAAATACAGTATTTCAAGAAAAAATATATACAGTACAAAATCACCAGTTAATACGTTACATATTATCTTCTCAGAAACAGTTGTCCATATCACTAAATTAAAGCATATAAAGTAGACATTCATACACTGACATTGGAGACAGTGCCGTTCAATGATCCAACAAAAGCTCAGTTATATGGTTTTCCATCCTACACACTCGAACATACCTGCAATTATATCCCTTAGTCCACCTTACTTTCCTGTCTTTTTTATAGTAACAATTAGACTTTTAGGGTTTATTACTCTCAGGGTTCTTATTACTTTTTTGAAGAGAATAAAACCAAATGTGACTAAGCAAAACAGAGTCAGTTAGAACAGAAGGGTGGGCATAGAACGTGTTGCAAAAATGGAATACCAGGTGATCAAAACTGGTTACCATTGTGCCTCTTGCTATTTTTAAATTGAGTTGTCTATATCATCAGGTATAATAGAATTGATCAAAACAGTACAGAACAAGACCAATAAAACCTACACTGAAGACCTTGCAGGACTTCAAAAAAAGGGTAATAGTTAATCCATATTGGGCATCATAGTATATCTTATTGCCTTCAAAGTGATTGTCTATACCCTCAAACCTGATACTATCAAACAAAATAGAATATATAATAATCAAACAGAACAAGATGGGGAGAGCAATACTGGGGTTCAAGTCAGGTTAATAGGACAACAAAAAAGTTACTATAATATGTCCTGTTATTTTTAATTTAGTTTTCCCTTAATTAAAAAAATGAGAGAAAATAGATTAATTTAAAAAAGGGGGGAAGATTGAGATAAGAGAGGATATTGTAATAGAACAATGCAGGGCAGAACCAAAGCAATTCAAGCATCATTGTGTTTCACCACCAGATAATCTAACCTAATAGTAGTCACCATAGTGCCTCTTTCCTTAAATTATTTGAGTGTAACTTCGCATGCTATAATATCAAGCATATCTAGACAGTGTGAAGCTTTTCAAGAGAATGCAAGAATTACAGGGTATTTAGAGCCTGCTAATAGAAAATGAACAATGGTTTCTATATTATCTCTTTGCCTATAAAGAATTTTGTTTATACTATAGCATATAGTGAAATATAGTAAGATACAACATGTTATAACCAATGGAAACAGATGTACTACAGCTTGATGGAACTTCAAAAGAAGACGATATTAAATCAGCACTACCTTTTATGTTGTGTTGCTTTCTTCAAAATAGCTATTCGTGCTCTCACAGATACTAAAATCTAACAACCCAGGTTAAAACCATTGTGGTTAATGAGTGAAATTATATGGCTAGAAACTTATATGTCTAGTACTTGAAATTTTAGCCAGAGTAAGAGACAAAAGTCAAAGATATACAATAAATATACCCAAATTATCCTTGTTTGTAAAAGATATAATTGTTTGCTTAAAGAGCCTTAAAACCTACCAGGAAACTTCTGGCTATGATAAATAAATTCACCAATATAAAGGAATACAGAATCAAAATGCAATAATAAACCTGCTCAGAAACTAAAGAACAATTCCTTTCATAATATCTTCAAGAAATAAGATACTTAGTACTATACATAATTAAGCAGATTGTATTAGTCAGCCTTCTCATTACTGAAACAGAATACCTGACACACACAATTTAAAAGAGGCTTTTAATTTAGTTCTTTGTGGCCAGGGATTCAGTCCATGGTTAGCTAGCTCCAAAGCAGAAAAATGGCGAAAGGGCATGACAGAGCAAAGACAATTAATTCATTGCAGCCAGGAAGCAGCACAGGAAACCTGAGAAGGAGGGGAATAGGGACCAAGGTCTTGTGTCCATGATCCACACAGACACTCACAGAAGTACATGCTTTGCTAATCTGCATTGCTTCTTGATCTAACCAAGGACTAACAGTCATAGAAGTTAAGTAACTCTAGAAAGAAAACTAGAATATTAAGAAAGAAATTTAAGAGGATTCAGAAGATGCAACATCCTCTCATGTTCATTAATCAACATAATTAATATTTTAAGTGACCCAAATTACTAACAGTAATCTATACATTCAATGTAATCGTCACCAGAATATTGATGATATTTTTCACAGAACTAGAACAACTAGTCATGAAATCATATGAAAGCACAAAAGATCCGGGATAGTCAAATCAACCAAAAAAGCAAAGTGTAAAGTATCACATACTGAGTTTCAAAATGTAGTACAGAGTACAACAGAGAAGTTTGATACTTTTATGAAAATAGGTGGACCAGTCAAACAGAATAGAGAGCATAGAATAAAACACCATCTGTATCTCAACAAAGGTGACAAAAGCATGTTGTAAAAATAAAATCTCTTTAACAAAAGGTGTTAGGAAAACTGTGTATCTATAGATAAAAGACAGAAATAGATCTGTATTTCTTGTGACAGGTAAAATCCAATTTAAAGTGTACCAAAGGTCTAGGTATATCCTGAAACTTTGGAACTCTTCAGAAGAGCATAGTGGAAACACTTGAAATCACAAACACAGGCAAGTATATTCTGAGTAGGATTATAATGGCACAGGAAATAATAACAAGAATTAAAAATCAGGATTGTATGCAATTTTAAAACTTCACAACAAAAGAAACAGTTAAAAAACAGATTCAGCTTCCATAATGGAAAGAAATCTGACAGATTAGTATGAGATTACATAAAGAACACAAAAACACTTTTCACCAAAAATTAAATGACCCGTTGAACAAGTGCACAAATGAACTGAACAGATGCTTCTCAAAAGGAGTAAAAGTTGATAAATGTATCCAAAAAAGTTCAACATCTTTTGCCATTAGGAAAATGCAAATTAAACTACATTGATATTATATCTCACTCTACTAAATGTGGCCAAGTCTTACCCCAGTAATAGTGGCCAATATTACCCAAGTAATAGTCACCAAGAATATAGAGAACAATAACTTTGGCAAGGAAAGTGGTAGGAGAGGAAACCATCTACACTGTTGGTGGGAAGGTACTTTAATCTAGACACTATTTAAATAAGTACAAAGGTTCCTGAAGAAAACTAGAAGTAGAGCTATTATTCCATCCAAATACAACATTCCTTAGCATACACCTACAATAATTGATGCTAGCATCTTATGAAGACATGTGCAAACCCACATTCATTGCTGCATAATTCACAACTGGTAATGGGCAAATATTATACATTTTTTCTTAAAATTGGTATCTAGAAAATAAAGAGAGGTCATAAAACTAGAGAAGAAAGGTCATCAGAAAAGAAGAAAGGAGTAAGAGAAAGGTAAAAGTAGGGTCCACAATGCTAATGAGGTGTAGAAATGACCACAGCAAGTGTAAATATACAAGAATCAAACTCAATTTCATGACTCAAATGAAATAACAAACAAATAATAAGTACAAGGCAATGTAGGGAATGTAAATATTGACATAATATCTGACGATATCCACAGTATCCATGATATAAATTTGTGTCATAATTTTTCAATGGTTATGCATTTAAAGAATCTCTCTTGATTTAGATTCATATTAATATTTCAAAAAGCAGTGATATAATATATAGTAGCTGCTTTAAAATAATTTCGCTGGGGCTACAAGTGACAAACTAAAAATGATTGCCACAATTTATTACTGAGGCAACTTTTCAATGCAGGCATTGCTAGTTGCATGTGTATGATCACATTTAGGTCTCATAAAGGTTTTACAACATAAATATTTTACAGCAGAAAAAAATAAGTATCAGAATGATTAACTATCACTCTTGGAGACACAAAACCATTGAGTGATGAAGCCCAGGATAGAATCCTGGTCTGTAAATCTCTAAAGCTGGTGCCCTTGCTTTTGAAAATAATTTTTTTTTTTTTTTTTTTTTGGTCTTTTTCACTTTTACCAATACCGGGGATTGAACTCACGACTGCCTGCTTCCAAGGCAGGCACTTATGCTGCTGAGCTAAATTCCCAGCCCCAAAAATAATTTCTAGTAACTGTATTGTTTCAGGACCAGAATCCCCAGGTCGTAAGAGTATAAAACCTTCCTGGATATCACAGATTTGGGACATGACTCTGTGTCACACTATGTGCTTGCTTAGACTAGCCTATTCATCTGTGTTATTTTTCCAGCAACAATGATGGCTTGGACTTTCAACTGCATCGTGTCAATCCCCTTTATTATCAGCAATTGATTCTCAGAACGCAACAGGACTGTGTTCCAGGGTGCGGCCATGTTCTAAACTTTTCTTTCATTTTCTGAAAGCAATGTGCAACTGGAATACATGAAGTGATAATGAGGATTGGAAGGGAGATGGGGAAGATACCTGTAATGACAGGACCATGTCCCAGTGAGTTGCCATCCATATGGAAGTAAGAAGCAGGACAGAATTCCTGCATCACACCTTCTTGGCAAAGGTAAAATGTGTTGGTAACTGAGGCAGACAAATCCCATGGTGCTAGCAAACTGCCTCGTAAATACTTATCAAAGAGGAAGTACTGACAAGATGTAGTACTCCTTCCATGGGAAGTTTTGAAACTTAACAAGCCAGTGCTCCTTAGTTTTAGTCATTATTTGAAAGTTACTGACTCACGAGTTCTGTTCTCTCCAGATTCAGGATCAGAAGTCTTATCAATCAGCACATCAGCAGAAATTTGACAGAAATGCTGCCAAGAAGATTACAATAGACAACAAAAATGGAAGGAGAAGTAACTAAGTATCAGGATCTCTATTATCTATTATCCATGTTGCAAAGGATAATGGGATATATCATTTTAGAGCCTGAAATTAGCCAAGTATTTGTAAAGACAGAAAATGCTATGTATTTGATATGTGTGTGTGTGTGTGTGTGTGTGTGTGTGTGTGTGTGTGTGTGATTATCTGATTAGAGAGGGCTGTGAATTCTTCCATCATTCTGCTCTTTGGCTTGAATGTCCCTTTCCCCAAGTATGGGGTGAATATCTGATTTAAGACAGGCATCAGTGATGCTATGTCAGGAATAATTTCCCAGTCATATTTGTATTCTATTTCATAAAACATTCACTCCTGGAACACTTGTTCAGGAGGAAGTCAACTGTAGCAAAAAGAGTCTGACTACCCTGCAGTTCCATTTTGTGATATTCCAACATACATAATGAGGCCCTAGAAGATAAGGATGAAAGGCCAATGGAGTACCAGGTGTGTGAGTGAAAAGATCCATCTCAAAAGTCAGCCCTCATTGCCTGGAACTCTGAGAGAGGCCACGTGAATTGGAGATAACTCACCCTACTATAAGCTGAATACTTAGACCCATAAGACTGTCTCTTAGCTTTGAGAGTTTGTTTCACCACAAAGAATAACTAAATATGCAAGCTAAAATAATCAGATAACACATTTATTTAAAAAAATAACAGGTAGTCTTTCTGTAATAATCATCTAAACGAAACCAGAAAGGGATACTTTGGCTGGAATGAAGAAAGGGAACAGCCTGTTTCAAGGTGGAAACTCTCCTTAATTACAGTTTTGAACCCATTTTGTATAATGTGGTAGACTGAATGTATGAGTTCATTTTTGCTTCCCTTTGACAGCTCTATTAAGACAGCAATGAAAGTTTTCCTAAAACATCATACTCTCATAAAAGCAACAAAATGGGAGAGAAAATAGGAGCACTAGATTTTGGAAGCTGAGAAATAAAACCTGAAACTGACTTAGCATTCAGAAAATCTGAGATGCACTTGATTTATTTTTCAGGTCACCCCCCCCCCGCCCCACCAAAACCTTGAGGCTTAAGCATATATCTTCAACAGAAATGAAAGTAGATCTGAAAATAGTGACTGTTTCAAGTGCAGTTAGCGCTCCCTCTGTTCACAGCACCCTCTTCCTCTACCTTTTTCTTAAGACCACGATCTGTTCTCTGTAGAGGGTAACATAGAGAATCTCAGTATCAGAGGACAAGCTGACAGTGAAAACAATGCACCGAGAACAGGCTGATGACTATATACTGAGGCCCTAACTCTTCTTCTTCACACAGCTTTTAGAAAAGGAATTAGATCTATTCTCTCCAGAGAAGAAATCAGAATATAATTCTGCAAGAAATCTGACCAGTCCTATTAAATAACCCACAAATTTATAAGATGCTCCTTTAAGCAGAAGAATGTCAGTCAGCTTTATATCACTGTAAGAAAAGCCTGAGGTAATTAATAAAAATATAGGTTTAATTTGGTTAGGAATTTTGAATGTTTCAATCCATGGTTGCTTGACCACACTGCCTCTGAGCCTGAAGGGAGACTATATATATATATGGAAAGAGGACCTGGTGGCAGAAACTGTTCACTTTGTGATAGTCACAAGTAGGGAACAAAAAAGGCTAGGACCTCTACATCTTTGTGAAGAGCACACCTCTGGTGACTTACCTTCCTCCCACTAGGTGCTACATCATAAAGGTTCCACACTCTCTAATAGCATCTATTAACAACATGTGCCTTTGGGATACACTAAACATCACACAGGGCTAGCAAATCACCCTGCAGCAGAGCTTCAACTGTGCAATGTCACGCATAGGCAAACTCAAAAGATTCTGGCTGCTTTAAAAGTGCCTACTCTTAATCTGAGCAATCAATCTAGGCTCACCAGGTTTGCACCATCTAAATAAAGTTTCTAATGTGACAAAGAGAGAATGGATCAAATAAAAGAAGTTGGCAAGTTGAAGAAAAGGAGCATATGCAGAAATGAGAATAAATAAAAAGTTTTCATTTATATATTGAGGAACAAAAGACAAAAATGCATTTGTAAGATGAGAAAAATCTATTTTTAAGAAAGAATTAACATCAAGGAAATTATCTTCAGGTGATTTCAAGGAAAAGAGGTAATGGAACAGAGTGAACTAAAGATAACATTTCCACAAATCAAGTGATGGGGAAGCCTGGAAACCCCGGGTTATTGATGCACGTAGAAGCTCCCCTGTACCCCTACCAGTCACCAGCAGTTGTGCATGGCAGGAGCATTAGGAGGGGAAACAGAATCAAACACAGAAGTGATTGTGAATGAATGCAACAGCAACAACAAAACCATTGGGAAAAAAAAAGTCTGGTGAATCAGAGATCAAAGACTGCATTAGTTTAAGCACTTAAGAATCTCTGATATAACAGCAAATATCTAAAGAAGAACAAAGAAATCACTGCAAGCAAAACCAAACTGAGAGCAGAGCAGAAATATACTTCATGTAAGAATATGTAGGATATCAGGAGTAAGAAGGATGCTTCAGCAACAAACTTTCACCAAAGGTGAGAGCACCAGTTCCAGAACAAAGCCTGATGCTGTCTGTAAACACTGGACAGGGACCAAGTCCTTGCGGAAGCAGGCATGCCTCCAGTACACCAGCAGCTTCCAGGCTCCATAATCTAAGCACAGAGAAGGAGCCCTCAGCTTGTTAACCAACCAACAATAGTCTCTGGTCACCAAACAAAAAATAATACTTTTGAGACATTCAAAAGAAATATTGATCAAGAGATGCACCCTATTTGGAGAGAGACAACATCTGTGTTTAACAATATTTCTGACATTCAGAGTCCCAAACTGGCTAGATTATTAGGTTAGCTTCTCCTACAGGCTACAGTCCACTTCACACTGAGGCCTTCGCTCAGTGTCTTAATCTGTATACGAGAACAAAAACAGAACCTAATCATAGCTACCTTGGGAAGACTTAGTAGGAAAAATGTTTAGGACACATCTAACCTTGACTAAGCAATGACTGTTTGCCCATGTCATTATAATGAATACTGTTATCCAGATGCATATTCATGGAATATACTTTGTATGCCTCTTGACAATGGCTTGATCATTGTCTCAGTGCATTAAAAGAACACAGCCATGCAACCTAAAACCAAAAGCAAGTCATTAAATTCCCCAAAGACCCAGACAGTGAGTTTTACCTCTACCATTGCACCATCTGCAATGTTACCTGCTATGCCCTTGGTATTCAATGAATTTGCATAAATGAGAAGCTGAGAACTATCATGATCAGAGAAGTAATGCCAAGCCTACATGCAGTGGTGAATGTCTCAGGACATCAACTATCATATAATTCACTTTTCAATTTGTTATTGATACATGTTTCTAGTCCATAATGACCACAGTCCTTGAGGGGAGCTGGTGCCTCTGAGTTCTTTTTCATCCCTTTCCCCTCTCCTCTTCCCTACACCTCTCCTTCATCTTTTGGACTTCTTTCCATTTGCAAAGTTTCTATCTCTCTGTTTCTTATTATCTATATCTTATTTTACTGTTTTTACACTTTTAGTTTCTCATATAAGATGAATCAAGCAATATTAAAGTGCTGTGTCTGTTTATTTCACTTTAAAATATGTTTCAAGGTGCATTAATTTTCCAACAAATTATTTGAGTTAATCTTTTTTATGGCAGTGTAGTACTCCACTGTGTGAAAATTCCACAGCTTCTTAATCCATTCATCTATTGATGGACATACAGGCCACTTTCAAAATTTAGTTATTATGCAATGTATTTCTATAAGCATGGGTATGCACATATCACTGTATTATGCTGTTGTTAACTCTTTCCAAAGGATACCTAAAAGGAGAAATAAGTAAGTCAAATGGAATTTCTAGTTTTAGTTTAGTTTTCTCCATACTGATTTCTGTAATAGTTGTACTAGTTTACAGTCCCACCAACACTGTACAACACTGTACTGCCTTTTCCCCCACAGAGTCAGCAGCACTTATTACTATTATTTTTATAATATCCATTCTTACTAGAGCAAGATAGAATCTCAGTGTTGTTCTAACTTACATTTCTCTAACAGCCAGAGATCTTGGATATTTTTAATGTATTTAATGGCCATTTTTACTTCTTTTTAGAACTGTCTATATATATTAGTTACCCATTTTTGATTGGGTCTTTTATTTAGAGGGGGTCCAGTTCTTTAAACATTTATGTATGAGTCCCCTGTCTGAGGAATAGCTGGTAAGAGTTTGTTTTTCCCCCATTCTGTAGTTTTCTCTGTACTCTGTACTGTTTCCTTTGTTGTGCAGGAGCTTTTCAGTTTGACATGATACAATATTTGATTCTTTATGTTCTTTCTTACTAACTTGTTTTCTGTTCAGAAATTTCTTGCCTCTGTCTATATCTTTAAGAGTTTCACCTGTTTTAACTTTCAGTAGGTTGTTTCTCTATGACATTTATGTCTCTGATCCACTTTGATTTTAGTTTAGCACATGGCAATATAAATGATTCTAGATTCAATGTTTTGCATCTGTACAGTCTGGTTTCTTCTTAATTCTAACCTTTTTAACAGAACTGGTCTCTGCTCCATTTGTACCAGCACCAGCTTTACTGGCACCAGCTTTCTGGTCAAACTCAAAGCAGTTTAAATAATTCAAGTGTTCTGTTTGTTTATGATTTCAGTATAAAGCTGGCTAAAATCTCCCAACAGTGTCCTTGACACAGCCCCAAGTTTGAATGCCTTGATTAATCCACAACCAGATTAATTAGTTCACTTTGCTTTATCTCAGACTCCCACAAAATTGCAGGACATGAATGAAAAGCAGACAAATTTTCTGCCAGAGCATAAAACACCAGGTAAAGTATTCAACTGTCATTAGAGTTCTCAGCTGACATCTCTTGAGCCTGTTCTTTAAAGTCTGTTTTCTTTTTTTTTTTTGCTTGTTGCTTTTTTAAAATCAATATTCTGGTCTATTCTTTTCATTGTTGCATTGACACAGAGTCTTGCTATGCAGTTCAGATTGGTTTTGAACTCTCTATGTAGTCCAGCCTGGCCTCAAACTCAGGATGATCCTCCTGCTTCAGCCTCCTGAAGACTGAGATCACAGGTGTTTGTCACCATACCCAGTGAGGATTCTGGTTTTCTAACATCTGACCAGAGTCTCCTACCAAGCTTGGCTTATAACATCCTAGATATTTTTGCTTTTCATTTTAACCTGACATCTACAAATTTTTCCGACCTCCAACTGCAAGCCAGTTCCATAGAATTCTGAAACTTATGGTCAAGCATAGTCCCTGCAACAACCCCACTTCTCTGGTGCCAAACTCTCTCTTGGTTCTTTTCTCATTACTAGACTCAATGCCCAACATCTGAAATTTAAAGGAGCAAAGGTTTCTTTTGTTTCACAATATGCAGAAGTTTCAGTTCATTTTTAGGTGGCTGCAAAGCAGAGGAAAGGAGGAAAGGCTTGGATGGAGGAAAACTGTTTGGTGTGATGTCAGAGAAGCAGAGAGAGTCTAAGAAGGATCAGGCACCAGAGGTAAAAATTGCCCACCACGTGTCCAGTGATGCATCTCTTAATACGAGATCCCACACCTACGAGCACTTAAGGCTCTTAGAGAGCATCTAGATACAAATCATAACATGTGAGGAGATATGTATTTTGACACTATGGATTTTTACTTTCTGTACACAAAAATTTGGAATGTATTCATTGTGCAACAATGATATAGTTCTTTGATGTTTCAGAAAACTTTTTGGTGAAAAACAAATTTATGCAACTGATATTAAAAATGAGAATAATCCTATTCTTAATAATAGTATACAACAAAACATATGTACCATAAGGCTAAGAAAAATATTTTTTGGTTTATGTAACTGAACATGGTAAGCAAGGGAAACAACACAGTTTAGTGCATCTTCTCACTCAATACTCAATAATAAGTGACTTAGCTTTACTGTAGCAGAAAGTTGTAGCACACTTAGCAAATATCTTCTTTCCTATCTGAAAAAAAAACATAAAATTTGTGAAACTAGAATTTTCTATTCTTGTGATTTGTGATTGAAACTCTTTGTAAAAGGTATAAGTTCACTAAGTACCCCATGTTAAGGTGCTGTCCTTAATACTTAACTGATTTGGACTGAGGAGTAAACTAGTCAGAAAGGTTGTCAGTTTTGAAGAACCTATTCAACTTTTCTGAGCTTACAGTTGAATTCCAGCCAGGTCTACTGGCCATTCTTTAAAAACACATGTGTAAACAACCTTAAAAAGGTATAAACATGAATCCTGCAAAATTATATCGATTGTGCTTTTCTTGAAACATACAAGAATATTTCCAAGTCTTTCAAAGTGATTGGTAGTGCAATATTCATTGTCTTTCTACTGTATTATCATCCCCTAAAATACTCAGTGTAATGCAATAGATTCTGAATAATTCAGAAAAAAAAAAAAAAAAAACTTTGGGACAAGATCAATCTTAAAACAGGTGCTGCATAAAAATACAATATGTTCATTTTTCATTGATTGTATTTCCTCCACAGAATACACGTCTTCCATAGGTCTTTCCAAAGATAAATTAGTAATTTTTGTTTTAAATTCCAGTGTAGTTTCCTCTAGTCTTAAGAATGCCTCCTGACCATATTAATGTTTTTGGTTGGATCATTGAACACAACTGTTTGAAGTCTCACTGTTTGAATGTTCCCTTTGTATGCTTTGATACTGTGACTTGAGCAACTATCTCTAAGATGATAATGTGTAATCTAGTAACTGGTGATTGCTTACTTTTTTTTTTTTTTTTTTTTTTGGTAGTTCTGTATTACTTGTACCCTTACACCACTTTGTTTTGTTTTGTTTTTTCTCTTTTTCCTTTTAAATAAAATTTTAAAAAAATAGAGGAAAAGAAAGTGTTCTAAAGGTATTACTGCATGTACATTTGACTGCGTAAGATAGATAACCATATTACTAAGTTTTTGTTGGATTATTGAACAGAACGGTTTGCACTCTCACTGTTTGAATGTCCACTTTTTATTCTTTAACTTTGTAACTTGAACAACTCTTTCTAAGATGAAAATATGTAATTTATCAATTAGTAATTTCTTAGTTTTTTTTTAATTCTGTATTATTTGTACCCTTTTTTCTGTTTTGCTTTTTTCTCTTTAAATAATTTTTTTAAAAAAATGCCTCCTATTGTTTTAGCATATTTCTCTGAGAAGAAGGTATAATGAATTTATTATTATTATTATAATTTGCTCAATAGAACTTTCTTGATATTGTACCTAAAAATGTTAGTTTTCCTATTGACTGCTTCAATATATCTGTTCCTCACCTGTTTTCTTTGGATATTCCTTTTGTGTTTGGATTTTTCCTGTTCAATTGCATTGAGTGCAGTGTTATCACAGAGCCACAGAAGTCTTTTCTTTTGCTATCTGTTTTAAATTATTTTGATTTAATCACAGAACCAAGACAGTTTTCTCACTGAGGAATTTCTCTCTTTATTATTAGTGTCTGCAGACTCTTCCAGGCTGGTGAATGCATTTACATGTGGTTAACGCTGAGGACAATTCCACTGCATTTTCTATTTTTCTTCTCTAAAGATTCTTAAGCGTGCCTGCTTATGATGTGATTGGAGAACACTGTAGCCTTTTTTCTGTAGGTTTTTCCCCTGGCAAAGGATTAAGAGTAAAAACGCAGCAACAGAGGTCCCTACAGGCAGGGCTGTGCATTATACTACCCTGAGTGTGACTTCTGTCTCTCCCTCCCAAAGTGGGGCTGTCGTCTACTTCCTAGAAGGATGATTTTAGTATGAAAAATGCCCAGTGGTTTGGCCATGCTTTTCTCCAATGGCTTTACATGGCAGAGGCTGGGATATAATGGTGCAAACCACTCAATGGCTTCAGAGATCCCAAATTTAAAAATGAGGCCAAGTCTGTAAAAACCTCCAAGTACAAAATGTAACCCCATTTACTGCTACAAAGATACTATTATTTACAAGGAAGGAACAAAACCAAGATTTTCAGTGTGCTGCTTTTTTCTGCCCTTTCAATGCAATCAAAGTATTCACTGAATAATTATCCTTACTGGAACAGGAAACCGGACACACAGTTATATCTATTTAGTGTTTCAGGTTCCTACTTCTCACATTCAGTCAGCAGGACCGTGGGTTTTTTTTTTGTTTGTTTGTTTGTTTTTTATTCTGTTTGATGTGAAAGGTGATGGTTTTGTATTTAACAGAGATATCTTAAATCTAGAAAAAAAATAGAAAAATTTAAAAACTGCAACCTGAAGGTCATTCTAAGAACACTAATTGGAAAATCTGAAGTATTCTGGAGTAGATAATGACAAAGAAAATGATTGTAAGAAGGATAGTACTTTGAATAAAATTTAGAAAATAATTTCAAACTACAATAAACAAAAGGGACAGATATAAATCAGAGAGAACAGATCATATTCAGAAGTGAAGATAGCTATATAAACACTTGATGGGAAATTAGTATGCCGTTGCAGATAGTTAAACAAAAGAGGGTTACATTACTAACTCTGAGATCTAGCACCTCTTCAATCTCAGTTTTTCTTTCCAATAAGGTAGAAAACAATTTTTAATGAGCTCTTGTGAAATTGATTTAAAAAATTATTCTAAGCCATTTAAATCACTTTAAAGTGCTGCGCAAACTTTACCAGCTATGCACAGCTGGCATTGTACCAATCTTTGTTCATGGAATGAGTAGGGCACAAGCAGAAACTTTATCTATCTGTTAAAGTGCAGTCCGACCTTGTAGTAGAGCATTAGATTATATACTATCCCAGATGTATCTCTGACTTAATTTCATGTGTATAATGATAATATTCTATGAATATATGTATAAATTCTAGATGACTGTTTTTTATGCTATGAACTGTCTAACCCATGCTATGTGAGGAGGCCATGCAGGACAGTGGGAAGACAGTCAGAATCTCCTGAAGTTCAACTCTCCCTTTGCCACCCAGTATTGGTGATATGTAAAGCAAGTCATTTTCTTGACACTGAATCTCTTCATTGGTGAAGTAAGCATGATCACACCTACTTCACATAGTGGCCATAAAGCTCTAACAACATAAGCACCTAGTAAGTATTTGTTTTCTATTTGGAGAACACCTTCAGCATTCTCTGCTTCCACTGACACAGATAATATCTCCAAATGTGAATAGGTCAAAATGGAGTGAACTGTACCTTCAGAGTATTCTCAGGCAAACCATCAGAACCAACCTAATTCTCCCCAGAACTGGCTTTCAAAGTTTTGTATTCTTATTTAGCTCTTCTGTTTTCTTAATTTACTTAACACAGACATTATTGCTTGGTCTCTCATTGTCCAGAACAACAACAATAAAAGAAATGATCTCCTTATCACCAGAAAGCATGTACTTTGCATTCAAACCACTGCATATTTGCACCTTCAATGTATCTTGCTACCATTCCCAATTGTAGTTATCCAAAAGTCCACTCATTTCATAAGAGTAAGGGTAAATTCTATCTATACCCATGAAGCTCTCCTGTCCCCCTATTGACTTTTCTGACTCTGAATGCTTACTTTCCACACCATTAACTTTGCCCTTCCTTTGCATAACAATTCAATCATTACAATTCAGGCCAGAAATGTCTAAAATTATGCTGTGGGTCTTTCATTTCCTGAATTCTTTACACAACCCAGGACACAAAAAGAAATTCCACTGAAAGCATCCCAAAGCACTATAAATCCTATGCTGACAATTTGAGAGTCTCTGCTCCGACTGCTCTGAATCTGTTATTTTAAAGAGAAGAATAAGTTACACTTCTATTCTGTATTATTCATTCATCTCAGTTAGCCACAAGGTGTCTTGAGTTGCTTTCCTGGCTTTCTTGGCTGTGCTTCTGTTACTGGAAATGTCAGGTGGAGCTGGCAGGAATCTGCCTGCAGGGAGACTGCAGGAGAACAAAGGGTGCTGGTCTGCAGTGACAAAAGTGTTCTTATTGTCCATATAATATTTATTCTGTTTTTCAAAATAGGCACCTTTTGTCAGTCCTAAGGATTTTCAGCTAAATCAAATATAATTAACTAGTGAGAAAACATAAAAGAATTGCAGACATGATGGAGTAAAGTGATAAATGCATGAAGTTTTCAGCATCAGCCAGGTGAAGAAAAGAAAAAACTCTAGAGGTGACAAACAACTAAATCAGTAAATAATGGGCAGAGAACATAACCATACACTGGGAAATTGCTGTCTTTCAATTTAAAAAAAATGGGTTCATCATAAACAAACACAACTTTATAGATAATTTTGTTGAAGTAAACTATTTATGCATAGAGACAAAAGTTAGGTTTGTACCCTCAGATTTCCTGGACTACTTCCTACAGAAATGCGTTTTGTACATGAGAGTGCCTTGTAAAGAACCCCTGCCCTGTTTGCCCTGATTGTAAACACAAAAAGCTACACCGATTTCTGCATCAAGACTGAAGACTCTGTGAAAACCTGCAGTTTTGCGTCAGCATTCAGCTCTATTTTTTTCTGATCAACCATTTTACTATTTCTGTTCTTTCCAACAAATTTTGTCTGGTCTCAGTCATATGAGATGTTACTCAGGCAGATTTCAAAAAAACAATGATAATGTTAAATACTTCACAGTAATAAAGAAAACAGCTTTCTATTTCAGCTGTTTAAACCACTGGAAAATGGTGAGGTGATCCGAAGACAATAAGACAGCAATATATGGTATGGAGGGATGGACCAAACTCAAGAACTTTCTACTCGGTGGGATCCACTTGTTCACCCGCTCCACGCTTTCACTGTGTCAGATGAATCTCCTGTTCTTTTGCCTCATAGCTTAAAAAATCTGTCCTCACCCAAAGCCTTTTTCTAGTAGAACATTCTTAGGGAAGAGTCTCCCATGAAAACAATTTTCTCGACTTTGAATTGTGGATCCCTTTTTAGCTTTATTTGCCATCATCAATATAGTTTAAGTACACACAAAAGTTTACACTTACAAGATGCTTCACAGGTTATTATGTTTCTGCTTCTTGCTGCCATTTCCTACTGCTAATAATGCATTTTCATTTCCCACAGCTCTAATCAAGACTGATAAGTTACTAATATAAAGTAACTTAGTTCTAGTGAGCCTGACAATCAGCTGTCCAAAACTCACAAACAGCTTGTGATTTCAAAGCTGTCCATCTGAAATTTTAAAATGACCTAATCCCTGGAATACAGGAAAAAGGAAAATCTCATTTCAAACACAAGTTTCATTTTGCTAAGTCCAAAATTCTAAAAAAGAAAATGAACACATAAAGTAAAATAGACATTTGTTATTTTACTGAAAATATATAACTCCAATATTTTAAATTAGTATTAATTTCAGGAACCTAAGTCCTCCGAATATGACTGAACACATATTCTAAAAGTTAATTTCTTTGCCTGGGCAAAACTGGGGATGTCATTCAGTCAAGGATTTTAAAGGATGTAATGGTAATCCAGCCACAGAACCTCCTTTCTCCTAACACATACCCAGAAACTCTATTTCTGAAAATTGAACCAGTCAACAATATATTCTCATCTGGATATCCATGATAATTATGCCTAAGTAGCAAAGAAACTCTGGGAAATGCTCTATAAAGCTACAAAACAAGAAGCAAAGGAAACACATGAGATATGTAAAGAAGTTGAGAAAAAGAGTTCAGTGATAAATTAGAAGCAAGAGGAGACAGTTGATTATACAAAATAATCTCCATTGGATTTGAGGAACAAAATATATGGCAATCAACTGCCATAAAATAACAAATGTAAATATTTACTATTTACCTGTTATTATTCTTGCTGCTGCAACTACTGAGGCAGAAATGCATGCCTCCTTTTTCTGGAATCAGGAGCATAGCGATTCCATCTGACCTGTTATTCAGATGATAGCTTTGACAGCTGTATGAAGAGTTAGGTGGCTTGCAGGGAGTAGCTAAGTGCCAGCACGCCACACTGGGGATTGAGGTGTCCCAAATCTTGGTAACACTCTCATTAACTAGGCAAATTGAGCTCTTTCCAATTTTATTTTTACTAATATTGGGGAAATTAATTTGGGAATGGGGAGGGAGCTAGTATTAAACAGAATACATGGTACAATAATACAGAACTCTCGTGATCAGGCTTCTGTGAACCTTTCTGATTTCCTGTTAGGAGATAACTAATCATCTGAGCAAATACAGCTATTTTTAATGTTCCTAATTTTTCCCACAATGAAAATAAATAAGTTCTTGAACACTGACCTTGGTAAGGATGACACTGAACTGCAAGTCTCTGGTGTCATTCACCACATGCTGCCATCAGCCTGAGAGGTGACGGGGCTTCCAGAGACATAGACAGCCAGAGGTGCCAAAATAGGCCCGGAAAAACTGATTCTCAGAATTTTTCAATTCTTTGTCCTCATATTCAGCATAGATACATTCAGCAAGTTGACATTTCTAAGAAGTTGGCCAAAATAGAAGGAAAAACTTACATATTTTTACTTGAAAAAGTGAACATCAGAAGAAATAATGTAGCTCCCTATGGTAATCAGCAAAAGAATAATGTCACACTATTGAGACTTTACAAAGGACAGTGTGGAAATTGTTGCAAAATAACACTAGAAAGTTAAGCGATAAATAGTAAAGAGAAATTTTTTTTTTCAGAAAAAAAGGGATAACAGTGTACTCCAGCACTCTTCAGAAACGCTTCAAATAAAGCTCTGTGATTTGAGAAAAGAGCAGGTAGAAAGCAAATGAGTTAGAGGTCAGGATTGTCTCCTAGCTTCTCCTTCACTTTGGACAATGTGCTTTGCATAACAAATCTACTTCTGTGCAAACATAGGTGCTCACATCTTTTAAAAAAGTGTTAGGTGCTTTCATTTCCCTTCACTTGCTGAATTATTTAAAATTGCTGACAATTATGGTCGATTTAAGTTTCACTTTTTCATTTCAAGAATCTTACGTAAAACATATTTATTTTTACTTTAGTAATAATGGTTGTGCTCAGAATACATATAATTTCAAGAGGTGAAAATTTAGCTTCCATACTCTGTTTTTATTTCTGCAAAATGTGTCCTTGAAGAACTGTTGCCATTGATACTCAGTATAAAAAGAAGAAGTAGGAGGAGGAGAAGAATAAGAAGAAGAGAAGAAGAGGAGGAGGAGGAAGAGAAGGAAGAACTGTTCTGGACATGTTGTTTGTGTCTGCTGTTAGTTTACTCAAATTACTAATGTTGGAGTGAGAAATTTTTACACCATGGTCTTGCAAAATCATTAGGCAACACACCAGCCTATTTTCAAAATGTTAAATTGCCCTCATTGCTATTACAAATTCCCCTTAAAAATAGTTCCCAGCTGCTTGTTGAGCAGTACTGTGTGTGGATTCATGTGTTAGGAAGCTTACAACATTGCTTCCTGTTATAGTCAGTGTTTGCAAGGGAAAAGGTATAATACAGGATATATAATTTATAGAATTATTTTGTTTTATAATACTCACCCAAAGAGTAAAATCCAAAGCAATGCAGGAGGACTGTCCACACACTAGAGATGCAAAGAATTCTGATGAGGGCCTGGTTCTCAAGGCAGTGTCCTGCATGAGTCCAGGTGAAGACTTAAAGCCCATGACAATGCCCCTCATGAGTCTATCTGGAGCCCTAGAGATCACAAACTGTCTCATGCAAGTCTGTTTCAAAGATCTGCTCTGAGAAACCCAAATGGTGGAAGCTAGAAAGTCTGCACCAGTGGGATAAAGCATCAGCAAGTTGAGGGATCTGTTCTGGAACCAGAAAGCAACACTAAAGTAAGGACCAGAGCTCCTCCAAAAAGAATTGCAGCCATCCTTGAGAAGCAAAGAAGTCCTAAGCACTTCCTCTGGTGACAGCCAAGTTCATATCAGGAAAGCCAGCATAACAAGTTTCTGCAGGAGAATCCACAGCCCACCATCTTCCTCTCCTGTTCTTTTATGCTATTGCTAACAATCCTCAGGTGTACCCTCCATACCCAGCAACACACTGGTTCACTTCAGCTGGGTATTACGAGTTGACCACCAGTTATCAATCCACCAACTCACTCTCATCTTTTAAGACTGAAAGTGTTGGAGTGGACAAATTAAGGTGTTTCAGGTAAATATACCAGCAGTGATTTTCCAGGAAAATGCAATGATTAAAATAGGAGTGAGCATGTGTTGGAGAATTTTGAAAATCAGAAAAAATAAATCTACACATTGAAACAAACACTTAGTGTATATCTATTTCTTCATCATTGTCCCATTGCTGAGACGCAAAACCCAACACACACAATGTAAAGAATGATAGGCGTGTCTTAGCACAAATTTTCAATCCATAATTGATTAGCATGGAGGAAGAACCCTGCTAAAGAAAGCTGCTCATATCTTGGAAGCCAGGAAGCAGAGGACAAAGGGAGGAAAATACATTCTTCTTTGTCTTATCCCCAGTGACCACCCCTTCTGACCAGATTCCATCTCATAACAGCACACTCAGTACAAAATACATCAGGGGATTAATTCACTAGCGAGAATAGCATTCTCCTGATCCAAATATCTTCCAAAGCCCTATAAGGCTTTGAGGGACATTCTAAATCTAAAGCATAATGGTCTACTGTTAAAAGGGCAGAGATTCAAAGGGCAGGTTCCACATGCTAGAAATTAGGACTTTATCTTTCAAATGTTTGAAAACATGCATTGCAACTAGTACTGCATATTTTGGACAGTCTTGATTTTAAGGTAACCAAAAGATACTCTTACTAAAATATATCTGCTGATTAAAAGGTCAGAGTAATAATTTATTGTGAAAATATATTTTTGGAAACCATTATAGATTTGATCTTTCTTTTCAAGCAGGAAATTGTGAAATTTGAAATTATTACCAGTTATATTTATCCTGAAATTTCAACTGTGGTCACCTAAAGAAAATTATAAAAAAAGGGGGAGGGATTATTATTCTACAATTAGGATTGTTGCTATTAGAGCAGCTTAAATTATATGACAAAATACAAAATGAATCAGTGAAGCTTTAAAAATTGGTACAATTCAGGAAAAACAAGGAAAAGAAAAATATGATAATATAACCACAGAGTAGAGCTATTTTCTGTGCTCACCATTTTTATATTTACATCTTTAACATTTTAAGATAACAGTACTATTAAAATATTTTAATATATCACTACTACTATCAAATACATATGTGAATAATATTTTATATATGTATAAGATGAATTATTATATTCAAACTACTTTTAGATTATAAGCATTTGCCAAGTACTGCATTTCAAATTTTGTAATGAGAGTTATTAAGTAAATCTAGTTATTTTAGCAGATATTTACTTTGAGGTCTACTTTCTGGGATATATGTCTTTTGATAGTCTGGCTTTTTGGCAGGAACTGAGGTTCAGAAATCAGTGCTTACCCTCATGCCACAGATAAGAGGAGTGGTCACTGGTTTAAAATTAGAGTGAAACTCATTTGCAAGGAATAAAAGATTTTCTTTCACCTTTAACAGCAAAATAGCACAGTTACTATGTAGGACCAGGAAAGTAAAATTATGTACGTATTCACTTTATCTTAGGTTTTTAATGACATATCAAGTAAGACTTTCTCAAAGACATAGACAGTGTTCACAAACCTTTTAGTATTACGAACAGCTGCTCTGGTTCACATGCTATAGGTTCACCACCACTAGCCTAGGGCAGTATGGAAAGCCAACCTGAGTGTTATGTGTGTTGCAGCCTTCAATGAAGTTGGTGCTTTGCTCTTTAATAAGCAAAATGCCTACTGAATGGTTGTAGGGATTAAGTATAATTTTTGACCAAAATCACTTTGTTGAATAAAAGCTATTAATAAAGGGAAGTAATGTTAAAGTTTAAAATGATTTAACCATGTTGCATTTTATTTCAGTGATTACTTAACCATTTTCAGCTAAGCAAGTCAGCTTAGTATCTGTAATTATGGCATACATTAAAACCACACAAGCTGTTAAATACACAGTTAGATGTATAGTTACTGCTGCCATAAATCACTCAATCATCTTTCACTATTCCATGAAACAGTAGCTACAATTATTGAGATGTGAAGCCTTAATAATGCTTGATGTCAAAGGAGAAAAATGTAAGAATGTTGCTTAATTTTAAATCTCTGGATCTAGACTGTGTTCCTCAAGAGTTTCTGTATCATCAGCTCTTCTGGTTATGTTGATAAAATTCACACAAAATATTCAAGTAGAAGAATTCACAAACATATATGTTGTAATTAGGCTGTAATTCTGAACAGAGCTCCTAGTGACATTTAAGAGCAAACTGAGAGACCAAGGACGTCCTGCCAATCTAGATATTCAGAAAGAAAAAAGCAGAATTAATATATGCAAGTCTGATATTTAAGTATTTTAGTCCTATGTACAAAGTGCAAACTTCCTTCATTGTCTCTATTTGTTTAAATCTAAACCTTATATCATACCTGATAAAACTTTAGTGCTTTCTATTTACACTGGTTTAAATAAAGTTATGAATGGTAATGTACTTTGCTCAAAATTTCAATCTTATCTAAAATTCTGACCTAGCATATTTGGAGTATGGCCCAGGTTTCTGTCATTCTGACCAGTCCCAAGAAAGGACAGTACTTCTGGTCTCTGGACCCCCATGTAGGATGAGAGGTACTAGTTCCCTGTTTGTGAAGAAGAGCCACATGGACATCATCTGGAACTCCTCATAAAATGTTGATTCCTCACATTTACTTACATCTAGTGAAACGAACAGTTGATATGGAGGCCTAAGCACCTGTATTCTCCATAAAACCCCGGGATTACTCTAAGGCACAGCTACTGATGAAAGATCACCCAGTGTCCTTACTTTGCTGACAAGACACTGGGCTTCCCGGAAGTGAAGACAGGAGCACAAGGACAGCAGAAAGCATGTTTAATCTTAGGAGTGGTCAGACTTGGTGTCTGCTTTAGGGGAGAAAGTCACACTGTTATGAAACTAAACTGAACTTTAAACTCTATCTACATTTACCCATCTTTAAATGTGAGATAACATTTACCTGTCTCATCAGTTTACACCCAGGTCACAAAAATGAAGTCTTATACCATAACCCAAGTTACATTGCTTAAATACAAACCCCATCGCATCCCTCCCTAGGTTTAATCCTCTCTCTGTATTGAAGAGAAAGCTAGAAAGCCTTTGGGCAACTGCACAACTTGCCCCCAGCTTCTTGACCAGATTCATCTCTGTCAGTCTTTTACAGGAAGGCTTACTTCTGTCCTCAGGGACTTAGCCAAACCTGCTCCCTTATTTATGCTTTCTCCTTCTTGACCTTTTTGGAAAGTTTGATTAATCCTTAAAGATTCTTATTAAGTAATACCCATTCTGTGATGTAACATTCCTAATATTCTACTAGGATCAACTTTCAACCTCTAAGCAACAAACCGGCCCTGTTTTACATACCAGGCTTTACATTGTGCTTTCTATATTGTAAACACATAATTAATCACTTTAAAAACATTGAATACTTTTTATTTGTATAAGCGTTAACTTATACCTTAATAAAGTACGTACTACATTTGTCCCTATTTTATTAATTGAAAAGCTGAGAAGGAGAAAGGTTATTTGTCTAATGACACACAGAGAGTATGTGTTAGAGCTGGGTTTGAATTCAAAATTTCTAGTTCTAAATCTCTCCACAGTGCATGTTCTCAACACCTATGTTAAGCAGTTCATATATATTCATATAATACATATATTTTATAATGCTCGTAACATTACAGTATCTTGTTTTCCCATATCAACTTCCCTAGTAAACTCTTTTGAGAGCATATTGGTGTATTTCTACTTTGGGTATCTAGTTACTGGCTCAATACCCAGCATGGTACAGAGGGCTCAATAATTGCTTGCTGCATTGACCCAAATTAAGTTAAAAGCTATTTGGCTTGTCTTTCCTCTGCTTAAAAATGCACTTGTGGGGCTGGGGATTTAGCTCAGCGGCATAAGCGCCTGCCTTGCAAGCAGGCAGTCGTGAGTTCGATCCCTGGTACCAATAAAAATGAAAAAGACCAAAAAAAAAAAAAAAAAAAAAAAAAAAAAAAGCACTTGTATGAGAGTAGCTAGTCTGGAGGATTGTTTGTACTTAACAAGAGGAAGGATAAGAAGATAAAAAAAAATACAAATACCATCAAATGATCAGAAAACATTATTAAATATTTTTTCAGAAATCTGTTATAAGAGTGGATGTTTACTTTAGCCATTTAATAAAGGGGATAGAAGTTTACATAAAGCAATGTGCAAGCACTGCTGCTATTGTGTAAATCTACAGACCGGATACACAAGGGGGCTAAACAGAGTTCATACAAGTTGTTGTACACTCTAATGTTAGTAAGTCAGGTGGACCCATATTCTTTAGAAAGAAGAATGCTGCTTCTGATGGACATTCTGATACCTCAGTAGGAAAAGCAAGACTAATTAAATCCTCAGAGGAAAAAAAAAAAAGCCCCAAATCCCTTCAGAGGGAAAATATAACAAAAGAGGGTAACAGGGAAAAAATTCACTTAGGCTTTATCATTTCAGATTATGAATATTCTCATGGTTTCATTTAGCATTAATGAGGTCTTGAATACATAATTATAATTCTGTTGTCATGGCAATTGATAATACATAGGATACTCACTGTAACATCAAGTAGCTCCATTGTTAAACGTGTAATATACTTAAAAGAAAATGCACATAATGATGGGAGGCATCAGTGAATAACAGTTTTTTACATAATACAGTGTTCAATTAAAGGCACACATCATGTTATAAACAATAGGGTGTTAATTCTATCAAGCAATAGGTATTTAGTGTTGTAACCTAGTTTTAACCATTGCATCTCATTTCTGTTTTGTATGCATCGTTCAGCCCCCCTTCCTTCCTATCTTTCTAGGTTAGGTTTCAGTTTCCTGAGGAAGCTGTAAAAGCCTTAGGTGTCAGTTTCCTGTAACCCCTTCCCCTACCCCTCATCTGGCTATCTATAATAAAATGTGCTGTTCTTTAAGAAATGCTCTCCTCTGCAAAAATTGTAAAATCTTACCTAATTGATGTGTTAACCATTGTTGCCCTCTACAGATAACAGATGTGGTGCTAAAATAAGCTAACAGGGGTTGTTAATTACTGCTAGAATTCTCTGTTCTCTGCTAAGGGAAAGAAGATGTTTGCCCAATCTAAACTTGCTTGTATGCCAGGAGACTTGCTTGTTAGCCCAAGCCTTATCTGAACTTTGCTCTTCCCAATGTAATAGCCACATTCCTGTCCTATAGTGCACCCCAGCCCCCTCTCCTTGCATTGTGAGACCAGCAGCTGTTTGTGGTTTTTACAAGATAAAAGCCCTGACTTTTAGCTGTCAGGCATGCAGTCTCCAAATTGGCTCCTGGAGACTGTGTTGCCAGGCCTGGCCTAACATAAAGCCTTTGCTCCCCAAATTTTAATTTCTTGCTTCCTTGGGTTTTATTCAGGGCTCCAGGCTACCATATTTAGTTATACAAAACTATCCCAGTTTAATAATTAGGAACCCATAAATCCAAAAATAGAATGATTGAAATGAAATAATTTCAGAGTATGTTAAATTCCAAATTAAGTTCTAGCCATAAAGCCAGAAACCAACCTGAACATCAATGGAAATACAAGTACTGGCTTCCAAGGATGATCCACTACCCCTCTGTAACACAATCTATGGCTGGTTTGCTGTAATTACTCAAGATAGACCTGAACTATGTTTGCCCACTCTACCAGTGACAGCAGAGGCACACATTGAAGTGGACATTTTCTTTTCACTTTTTCTTTTTCTTTCTTTCTTTTTTTTTATGTGAGGCACTAATTTTTTTTCTGTTTTTGTTTTGTTGTTGTTTGTTCTGTTCTTGTTTTTATTTCTTTCTTCTCTCTTTCCCTCCTATCCTCACCAGTTTCCCAAGGTATGTGTAACCTTTCCTTATCCTCCAACATTCTCCTAATCTCTTCCTCTCCCTCAATTTCTCTATTTTCACCAGCTACCTTTAAATTTTCTCCCATGAGCATAAAATAACTTCACTGAGGGTGTATTTATTGTATATAAATTTCTTATTTGTTTTAGATTTCCTTATGGAAGTACAAATCTTGTGTGTGTGGTTAAAGAAGGAAAATGAATAGTTACTTTAGTATGTTATTTTCTAGGCTGTGCTTGATGTTATGGGTGTTGCAAACTGATTGTACAACTTCAGTGAAGGTGACATAACTATTCTAATCAGTTGTTCTTCCTGGTATACCAAGACTGAGATTGCCTAAGGGTCATGAAAAATACTGTAGGCCAGTGCTAAAGAACCAGTGGCTAGGCCAAATAGGCAGCAACACTTTATCCTCCTAGTAAATTGAAGATGTAGGCTCTTGCACCAGATTTAAAACCCAAAAGACACCTAAGTTTGGAAGATATCTCTGAGAAATACTGATTTCCTATGGGATCTAATGGCTAGCAATAAAGCTACTTGCCATAAGAAAGTTACAAGCATCAACCTTATGAATTAAATGTTTAAAAATATAAAATAAGAAGACATTTAAACAAGATAATAACACCGGATTTCCAGCTCACCACAACAAACTCAGGAGGCAAAGAGACCGAAGAACAAAAAAGCCACACCTGATTTTCTGAAGTTGTAACAAAAAAAAAAAAAAAAAAAAAAAAAAAAAGCAGATGAATGAGGTTCTGGGGAAAATATCAGAAACAGTTTCTCAGATAAGTAGAGATGGAGGCCATAGGGAAAGACATAGTTAGTGACCCCAGAGCAGAGTCATATAAAAATTAGAGAAGTTTGGGAAAATGATAGAAATCATGAACGCCCAACATGGAAAGAAATGGAATGCATGAAACAGATTCAAACAGATACCCAGATTAAAAATTCCGTTCAAAGTATATGCAGCAGAAAAAGCCACTGCAGAGACAGAATATCAAATAGAGAAGATAAATTGTGGTTGGCGATCTTTAAAAGAAAGATTTTTTTTTTTAAAGTAGCACAGACTGAAAATTCAATCCAAGAACAGCTAGGGCAAGCACATAAGGATAATACATAAGGATAAGTTTAGCAGAGTCAATGAAAAATCAAGAGACAGCACAAATGACACAGAAAACCTGTTCACAGAAGTAATGGCAGAAAATTTCCCAAGCAGGGAAAAAGAATTTAACATACAGATAAGTGAGCCATGTAAAATTTTAATTAGCATGAACAAAAAATTCTACAAAGCATATAATAATCAAAGTCTTAGAAATTCAACACAAGAACAGAGTATTAAAAACTGTTAGAGAAAATAAACAAATCATCAACAAAAAAAGCCCTTAAAAATTGCAACAGACTTCTCAACACAAATCCACAAGTCAAGGAGAAGGTAGTGTGAAATATTTCAAACACTAAAGGAAAACAACCTCTAACCCAGATTGATGCACCCATAAAACTCTTTTTCAAAATTGAAGTAATAAGATATGTGATGGAGTAATAAGACACTTTACTAACAAAGAACACCTGATGGACAACTTGCCCACCAAATCAGTGATCCAAAATGCTGTGAAGGACATTCTACCAAGAGATAACAAGTGCTACAACTTGTGAGTCCCCCAAAGAATGAACCATCAGACAAGCAAGAAATTAAACACAGGAGAAAAAAAGAGAATCAACAGTAGGAAAATAACTTGACAAGAATAAGTCAGTATATACCTATTTTAACTACTAATGTTAACGGCCTCAGTTTACCAGTCAAAAAACACAGACGGGTAGAATGCATGAAGAAGCAACATCTAACAGTATACTCCATACAAGAAACACATTTAATTTGAAAATAAATTCATAGACTGAAAGTCAAAGAACGTAAAACAACTTTCCCTGTGACAAGAACCCAGAAAAAAAAAAAGCTTGGGCAGCTATTCTGTTTACAGGTAAAGTGGATTTCAAGCTAAAACTGATCAAGACAGACCAAGTCAGTCACTAAAGCCTTGTAAAATGAACAATCTAAGAGGAATAGATAATAATCATAAGTATATATGCACCGAATACCAGCATATCCAACCATGTAAAACAGATACTAATGGAAACGAAAAATCAAGTAATCCCTAATAAAATTATAATGGAGAATCTCATTACCCCACTGTAAAAAACAGACAGGTGAACTAGACAAAAAAGTAGCAAAAAAATATCAGAATTTAACCAAACTTTTAAACAAATTGACTTAGTAGATGTCTGCAAAGTGGTCCGGCTCAGAACATCAGAATGTACATTCTTCTCAGCTGCATATGGGACATTATTCAAAATAGAACACATACTAGGTCATAGAACATGCTTAAGTAAATGCAAATAAATTGAAATTCTTCCATGCATATTACCAGAACATGCCCAATATGGGATTAATTTTTGTTTCTGCATGTCTCCAAAAAAAAGTTACTCATTCTTAACAAACTCATTCAAGAAAGTTAATATTTTGTACAATATTTTCTCTTTTTTCCTGAGCATTGTTGTTAGAATACCCACTTAAGGGTAGAATATTAATTAAAATCTGATCTTTCATTTTAACTTTAAAATTCTATTTTAAAAATTTATAAAAATAATTGTTAAAATTGATGTACCTTAAGACCTTATTAAGTGAAATAAACACAAAAGTTTAAATATCACATGGTTTCTCTTATATGAGTAACCCAAAATACAAATAAAGAGCAAAATAAAAGATATTTAATAGGTAGTAAGGAGAAAGATCTTTGTCAAATGGGGTGAGGATCAAGAGATGGAAGGAGGAAGAGGTAGAGGTAGAGAGGGGAATGGAATGAAAATATGAAGATACAAAATATGCAAATACAAACTCCTCACAAGAAATACAGTCATTATGCAAACAAACATGAATTAATAATAATCATATTGATTAGATAATTTCAGATGACTCAGATAATTTTGTTTGGTTATTGACTAAATTCACAATATCTTGTCAGCAGTAGTTATTTTGTATGTTTCAGAAAAAAAGAATTTAGTAAATACAATCTTTAATTCAACTTTGTTTTAACATACGTGGTGTTACACCATTTTGTTTGGAAATCTCTTGGCTTTATGGTTCTTAAGTTAGATGAACTAGAACATTCTAAATATTGTGTGACAAAATCCTGAAAACAGGTTTTTCTTCAGATATTTTTTCCTGAATACTATACAGAGATCAGAAATTCTTTTTTGTTATCTGAGTTTGTACTATTGCATATTTCCTATTAAATGAAAAACTTTTAAAATATCATCAATATTCTAAAGACCATATTTATTTGTTTGTTTTGAAACAGAGTTTTGCTTCATAGTTTAAGCTGCTCTTGAACTAACTATGTAGCTCAGGCTGGGCTTCAACTCACAGAAACCCTCTTTTTCTTGGAAGGCTGGGATTACAGGCATGTGCCACCATGCCCAACCTAAAGACTTTATGTATAGAAATGAAATTTTCACTTTTTTCATAATTAATATATATGGTTTGTAGATATTTTCTTGAATTTTCTGGATTTCTGACACACTTCTCGT
Source organism: Cavia porcellus (assembly GCF_034190915.1). Taxonomy (NCBI): domain Eukaryota; kingdom Metazoa; phylum Chordata; class Mammalia; order Rodentia; family Caviidae; genus Cavia; species Cavia porcellus. The sequence goes on along the minus strand of NW_026947484.1, from coordinate 226,550,886 downwards.
AACTCAAAATTAGAAGCATACCAGCATTGGAAGAAAACCAAAAGAAAATATAACTATTAAATACTTTCACAATAATCACTTTAGATGAACAAAACTAGTTACTAAGTGCTATGATTGTGTCTTGATGTCCCCCCAAAGCCCCATCTGTTCATCAGAGCAAGCTTCTAGAATTTGTGACTGATTTGTGGTGCAATGCTGGGATTATGGATGTGAATGCTATACCCAAGTGAATGTGGCCTACATACATATAAGGGACAGAAAGAATCTTCTGTTCACACTCCTCCCATTTTTGCTTTTGTTGCTTTTGCTGTCTTCGGCTGCCATGAAATGTTGCCTTTTGCAATGTGCCACTCTCCCTTGGAGCAAGCCAAACATAGTCTACAAAATTCACAAACTATGAGCTAAATAAACCTTTCTTCCCTTAATTTTGTGCATTGGGTATTTTGTTTCAGAAACAAGATAAAAGTAACCAAGACACTAGTTGTCCTAATGAATCTTCAATTATTAAATACATTAATTCTTCAGATTCATTAATTGTTTACTATAGGGAAGGTACTATACTAAAGGTTTTACATATATTTATGTATTCTTTAAAATAATCCTCTAAAATAGGACTACGGTTTGTTCATTTTTCAGATTATAGAAGTGAGGCAAAGGGGCATTTTCATTGTTATACAATATCTACATGGTACAGAGATGCCAAATGAAGTTCTGTGAATGGAAACTTCCACATGTAACTTTAATGTGTGCTTTAAAAAATTACAAGAGGGACTTTCATTTTATTGCTTGAAGATGTGGATAGCAACAGCAGAGTATCAGAAAACCATTTCTAGGAGTGATGAGATAAATAAAACTGAAGAGTTTGACACTGAAATTGTTTTGATGTTGAAGAATTTGGGCTTGCATTAAAATTTTAGAGAGAACTTAAAAGAGAATATTTAAAGATGAAAACGATTCAGTAATATATCTTTAAAAAATAAAAACATGCTATAAATATCATAAATAATAAAGGTGCATAAATTGTTTTGTGGTAGATAGATTGTCTCAAGTCTAGCCTATTGTTAGAAAAAGAAAGGACAATAAGCCTGGACCCTAGATGTCATTTCAGTGATAATGACTTTTTCTAAACAAGTTCTGTTCACAAATTGCTACAGTCTCAATTTGCTCCATCAGTCATCCCTTGGGTCTCTCTGTCCTCAGAAGCAAGCACAAAAATATCAGCTTTTTAGGATAGGATTTCCCCTTGGAGGAAAATCTTCCCAAGTAAAGGGATTTTTTTTTTTGGTGGGGGGTAATTACCTGTTCAGCTTTGTGCTGTACAATTTAAACACTCCATCTGCTTTACAATATATGTGTAACAGATAAACTGGGACTATGGTTTTAGCATTACAAGATAAAGGCTAATATCAGATTTAAACTCCACAAGGTTTCTTAAACACCTGCAGAAACACAGAGGCTCCCTCAGGACCTGCTGTTAGCTAGTGCTCCTCCATTCTTACTCTCTTGTGCAAGATTGATCTTTAAATGTTTTTCTCTCAAGAGGAAGGCACCAGAAATTTGATTCGGATAGGGTCTAATCTAGGCTATACATCAGGACCACATCTGACACAGAATCATATGAGAGAAATGAACTTGCCACCTAAAATAGTGTGAATATTTTATTAATGTGATCTTTTCACTATCAAATAGAGTTAGATGAAGGAAGGAGTCAGAATTGACCTGACACTGTTATTCAGTACAGACTGTAAGAGAAGACAATGAATTCTTTCCAGAGAGGTTACTTGCCTCTGTGCACATGATAGTTACAAGATTGTCAGCAAAACACCAATCTACTTTCATCATCACACAAAAAATTTGACCTTGGCAAGATAATTTGATTTGCCTCCTGGACACAGTCAAGAAGGAATAATGAGCTGGGATTGGTGACACTTGCCTATAATCCCAGTAACCTGGAGACTGAAACAGGAGACACAAATTCAAGCCCAGCTTTAATAACTTAGCAACTTAGTGAGACCCTGTCTAGAACTTTTTAAATTAATAAAGAATAAAATTCAAAATCTTTATTTTATGAATACATTAGAAAGTAGTCATAATAAAGAGGTCATTAGGCTTGTGTCAAAAATGTTGCTAATTATATAAATTTAACAAGAAATAATTGAATATGTGATGACAGATTTCACCTGGGAAATCCTGAAAACCTCTGAGGAGATTCATTTGACAGACTATATGGCGATGTAGTGAAAATCAATTATAATTTTTAAAAAATTTCTTATTTATTTCTCTTTTATTTTGGTTATACAGATGAATGAGTTTCATTTTGCCAGATTCATTCACACACATAAAATACTTTGATCATCACCACCTCTTCCATTAATCCCACTCTCCTCCCTAGTATCATGTGTTTGAGAGAATGAGTACACACAAATATATATATATATATATATATATATATATATATATAATTATATACTATATGATTAAAATATAAATATATTTTATAATATATTGATAATATATTTCACTGATATCAAAATCCCCCTTATATCACCTGCCCTTACAGCAGGATATTTAGAAGGCTGTGACAAGTAGCCCTGTGAACTGTATAGATTTTGAGATGTCTCAAGCCAATTTTAGTACAGAACTGTCTTTTGTGTGTTCATAGAATGATAAGCACAAACTAATACTGTTGCAGGCACCATAAGGTTCCCTTAGGGTGCATCCATGGTGGTGACAACTTCATCTGGAAAGACAAAAGAGCAGATGCTTTGCATCCATCTACTGTCACAAATAAAACTATTGCTGGCTGAGCACAGGAGACTGACTCACAGTATTTAAGGCTCTGTTTTCCCACTTACTACTCATACAGTCCTTGAGCTTCAGTTTCCTTCTGTGTATGCTGGGAATAAGAATACCTACTTCCAAAGTGGAGGTGTTACATTATAAATTAAGTTTTAGGCAGGATATGATCTTGCTTAAAAAGATGGCCAAAACATAGCATCATCATGATTGTTAAAAAACATGAATTAAACCTTTTTTATGTGCCTGTCCAGTTTTATGTCAGTCCTTGTGAAGAACAGCACTATGTTTGAGGCATATCTTTTCAAGGGCTGGCTTTTGAAGGAGTCACAGATACAACATGTGGACAACAGTATAATCAGTGCTAAAATCTTGGTCATACCTGATTGACACAGTAGAAACAGATATTTTCATAAGCATTTGATAGATGTTAGCACATTTTTATGTGTTACCATTACTTTCTATCCCAGTAACACTTGCAGAGTTAATCTTGCATGCAGTGAGATGCTCTTCTGTAGATATAGTGTAGTGGTAGTCTTCACCTCACTATTTTGCAAAGGAACAAAGAAATGATTTTTATTCTCAATTTATAGGTAAGACAACTCTCAGAATTTGGGGTGTGATAGACCATAATATGTAGATATGATATATATGCATAACATACATATGTGTGTATGATTGTAAAGCCTGTTAAACATAATGACAATAAATTTTAATATATATTTAAATATAACTTTGTATTCACAAATGTATTTGAAAATACTATGCAAATCACAATATGCAGAAATCCACTTCTTGAAAGAAACTTCAGGGTCTTCAAATTAGTAGCTCTCAGGGCATTCAAGGATGTAGTCTCCTGACTTTGATCATTATAGATTACTTTGTCTGGTTTTGACCCTCATAAAAGTGGACTCACACAGTGTCTACTCCATTGTTTGACTTCTTTCACTCAGCATTTGCATTTTAGAGTTATTTATGGTGTTTTGTGTATCATTAGCTCTTTCTGATTGCTTTAGTCTCGAGTAATTTTATCCATGAAAAAACTACATGTTATCTGCCTACTGTACTATTTATATATTTAGGCCATTTTTAATTTTTGGATACCACAAGCAAAGATGCTATAAGCATTGCAACACATGTCTTTTGGTTAGGTTGATAACCAGAAACTGAATTCTGAGTCATCATATATATATAGTGTGAAACAATTTGCAAAATTATTAATTGCTCACACCAACAATCTAAGAGAAATACAGTTGCTCTACATGCTGGAGAACAATGGACATTATCAAACGTGTTTCTCACTATTATCATTGTTGTTATTACTACGTGCTTTTCTACTTTATTTTTAAAATTAAAAGTAGAATTATCTATAAAAACATGTAAATATTAAGTATACATGCACTTGTCAGAACTAGAACAATTCTTGTCAAGTGTAAGTTCAAAATCAAACACAAAGCATGTTTGTTGCAAATTTACTGAAAAGAATTGAAAAATTAAAAAAAAAAAACAGGTAACTCAGTTAAATATTTCTTCAATGTTTCACAAAACTGCAGCAATCCTAATGCTAAGCGCTCCCTCTCCCACAACTCATTCAAATTTCAGAGAGTTGTTCACAGGTGAAAGCAATGACTAAAGTATGTTGTATTTGAAAAGGTCGTAGAACTGCTAAGCAGTTAAGTTGGACCTGGAATCCAAGCAGTCTGGTCTAAAAGCTTTGCACTTATCCACAGATCCATACTATTCCTCAGGCTTTAGTGAACAGAAATTCTAGCTTTGGGCTATTGGAACATTCCTAAGTGGCCAATCTGGCCCCTTGTTAAGACGTTCGGTCATCTCCTTTGGTTATCTCTTTCAGTTTTCCTATCTTCCGATGTTATGTGATGCTGCATCCTGTCAGTAGTACTAGAGATGCATTTTATATAATAAAGGAGCACAATTTAGAAAAGGAGAGAGAGAGAGAGAGAGAGAGAGAGAGAGAGAGAGAGAGAGAGAGAGAGAAGGAAAAACTGGTTATTTTAGTCATTTAAAGGAATCATATATGCTGTTACCCTTGGCCGGGCAGACTAGACATGATTTCCCAACATTACCCTCCTGAGTTGATCTGAACACATTCCTCACAACATTGAGAACTGCAGGTCTAGGAAAGCTGACTGTTTAACAAGTCAGGACCTAGTCACAAAAACCTTGAAAATGGGAATGACTCTTTGCTCTGCACTGACAAAGACCAGTGTCTCAGTCTAAAGGAATTCCATATTTAATGTTAAGCTCACATTCTCCTGTCAAAGCAGATTTTATGGAAAAAAGGAAAGCACACATGTGAGGGTGCACACACACACATGCACACACAAACCTACAGCAGTTCAGCTATGAAGTACAAGATTTAAAAATTGTTGAAAAATTTTCCCATCATCTCGGAGGAATTAAAGAATTTTCTGAAGTTCTTAATCACCATGTCAGTTTTACGTATCATTTACAGGGTAAAATACTTACAACAATGCCTTCTTTGTTTAAGAAAAAAAGATCAAAAACAAAAGATGTGATGTAAATTCAGTCTACAAAAATTTCCAGAAATCTGCCTACCCGCTGGGATTTGATGCAAGATTTTTTTTTAAAGTAACTTTTAATATTTGTCTTCCACCTTAGAAAAATTTACCTATGTACCTGTTCAAGTGCCTGATGGCTGGTACTTTGAGGAGAAGGCAGTGATGATGAGACTTTTAGAACTTTCACTATAATGGACAGCATGCTGTGACATGTATGTCATGGGTTTTCCACCACTGGTAAGGTGTTGTCATACAAGGCGATGTTAGTCAGAGGCTACAGGGTTATGGTTACAAAGAGTAAGTTCAAGAGCAAGTTCAAGTTCTTGATCACTATAGTTATTAAAAGTGTGTCATGTTGTTGAAAATTGTGCAGTGATCATGAGAGTCAGTATATGTTAAATAGATAAATTTTGCTAGTCTCAGTGTACATAAACTGCAAAAGACCACATGCACAATAAATAGATTCAATACATAAAATTATTACCATCAACTTAAAAATATGTACACTTGAAAAGATGATATAGCTAAAATTTTTTAAAAGAGTACTTTTTAAAAGAAAAAGCAGATGATAAAGTCAGCTATCTCATCTAATAAATTAATACAGCATTAACTGATTAAAAAATTGAGAAAGATAGAAAATGCGAGAATTCCAGACTTGCAAAGTTCTGGGATTGATTTGGCTTGGGCAAATCGTAGGTGTGTGAGTCTAGGTTATAGGATTCAAGTTTTTGAATAATTTAAAAGCAGGAATAATAATAGCAACCTCCAGAGGTTTCTGAGGATGAAAGAAGAGCTTGCTTACTGGTAAAGGTAGAAACCTCTTGCTTGTTAGCAGGCTACTTGAGATCAGATTACCCTACAGTATGCAGAGTTTGAAAACTAAGACTTAAATTCAGTGTCTTAGCCTACCTGCTTTTCTTGTCTGCTGCAGTTTACAACCAAACAGTTCATTCCAACAATAAAATTTATTTCACTTCAGCAAAGCTTTCTAATTTGTGAAACAGATTAGTATAAATCTGTTTCTACTATTTCATTTGACTTGCTATAGTGAGAGTAATTTTAGGGTGCAAACGTTATTTAGTGGTTTAGTTCTAAAAATTAAAATCCTATATTTTCCCTGTTTTAAATCTAATATAAAACTGTTTTTTATTCTATTTAGAATTCCAGAAGATTTTAGCAATCATCTCATTTATGAAAGTACCATTCCCAATGTTTTAAGTTGCATTTATAAATTCAATATAGTCCATTTGCTATTGAGTGGCTTGGGCTAACTTATAAAATAAGATCTCCCTAGTACTTTTTATAAAACCAGAATTAAAACTGTAAATATGATGATTCTTAAACTCTTTTGAATTTTGCTACATAATACATAGTGTTAGTAAATTATAGGTCTAAAGCAATTATTCAATGATATACTCTAAATTAAAATCACAAGTTTACTCTCTTTACTTGAAAAAGGTAAATTGTCTTAAACATCATAACTAAAATATTACATTTCAAAAAATTTCTTCTTAAGCAAAAAAGGCCATGTGTGTGATTTTACTAAAAATGTTCCTTTTAATCCTAAATATTCTTGGGGTTATGTTTTTAGGAAGCAAATCAACCCCTATGCACCTTCTCAGAGGGTTAAATTTAAATAAAGACCATAACTGCAGTGTGAGAACATGGGGTCCTCAGATAACAATATTCGAAGTGATTTTTCTCACATTCTGGCTGCCAGCTGACTTCCATTTTAGTCATTATACTTTAGAGTCCCTAAATTAAGGAATAAGAATGGTAATGTAACCCATTTTTCTATGCTTGAGTTACCTCATTACCTCATTTAGCCATTTATTCAACATAAATTTGCACCCTTCTACCTAAGGTGTTATATCTCTAGACTGGAACTTTTCTGTCTCTGTCTCACATTTTATAAATTTAATACCTAAGTGGAAACTATTTGTCCATTCTTTTCAATTCCACCCTGTCCATTAGAGTGGAGACTTTTATGGTTTTGCTGAGTTAGTCAAGCCATTTGTCAAGAAAATAATTTAGGAATAAACAGACATGTGAGAGGAAGGTGGAGGAGAGAAGGCTGGTGGCTAAGGGCACAGTTCTAACATTAAGGAGAAGAGAAGTCGAAATGAAGCAAAAGGAGGAGGCTTGACTAACTCTGGATACATGGACATAAGATAATGCAATCAAATAAAAGACCAAGAAAACAAGCATGCTGAAATTAGGGTTTTAATTTTGAGCTGGAAAAAAATTGAGCCATTTAGGTCAAACAGTATAGCTGCAGATAAGAAATGGAAAGAAAAAATCATAGTTTCTATATTACTTTTGCTATTTTGTTAAAATTTATTTGCCAATAAAAATTTCATGAAGAATTATACAGGTTACGAATAAATTAAAGCCTTCTGTGTATGGTGTGTTTTCTAGCCATGGGAAAGCAAACATGCCTCAGCACCTAGTAGTAAAAAACATTCAGCAGGAAAAGGGGTAATCTCAAAACTGTGGAGGATGAGGCAGAAAAATCACAGGTTTGATCTCACCCTGGACAACTTAACAAGACCCTCCCTGTCTCAAAATTTAAAAAAGGTGGGTGGAGCTTTGAATAATTTAGCTCAATGGAAGCACAATGTGGGGGAAAAATAAATCAACTGGGTTGTGCAACAATTTATCTTTAGTAATCAAAAACCTCTTTTTTTTTCTTTTTCTAATAAAATTTGTGAAGTATATACTGTACATAATACAGTGAATGATAAGATTAACTTGCTTTGGGTTTGTGAAACTTACAAGAAAAAGGCATAATAAATTTGCACAATATGTAATTATTTAGTAGTTTGGGGGTAATCATTGCCACATTACAGAGAAAGTTTGCAAATTAAAATCAATACAAATAATAATTGCTTCTCCTAGAATGAGTACCAAAAGCTAAAGCAGGAAATATAGGATGCTTTGTATTGTTATTATTATTTTTTTATTCACAAGTATTTGAGTTGCTGTCTCAGTGTTCTCTATGATTGCTTATCCTATTTTCTTTCACTAATGCACATTTTTGTTGTTTTCTGAAACACACTCTTATTTCCTAGACAGATTTCACGTAATATAACACACACACACACATACACACACACGCACACACACACACACACACACAAACACGCAAACACACACACTCATGCATGCCAACAGCAGGCCTTCCTCATGTGATCTCCCTTTTCTTTCTTGACTAGAGCTGCTCAACGGTAGGTACTGCACCAGTTCCCAGTCACTCATTTCATACAGGATTGCTACAGTAATGTATCACAGTACCTTCCCAAAACTGCTTATCACTAATTACTAACAGACAGTAATTTCTGTTCTAAGGTAGTGAGAGTCATATAGAAAAAGACACACTCTAGCAATACTCACGAGGCAAAGTAGAAGGAACAAAATGAGACTATGGGGTTGAAAGTGGAGAACACATTAGAGGATTGCTTTTAGTATTTCTGCTAAATATGATTAAATAAATAATAATACAGGAAATAATATAGAGATTATTGGAGGAGAAGATTTGAAACATATTTTTTTTTTTGCTTTTGTGCTTGATTTGAGGAACATGTATAGATTGGTCATTCATATAGTTCACTTGATCTGCACTGATGTATGCCCAGCTCAAATATTAATAGGATACTTCCTATTCCTCTTGAACATACCTTGGAAAATTAATTATGTGAGCATTCTTAAGTTTTAAAACTGTCAGGAAGACATATCCCTCAGATGGGTGAATATTAGAATCTCAAAACAGAGGTCTGGACAGGACACATGACTCAGGGAGTGAGCTGAATATCTATAGTATGGCAACTTGAGAGTATGGGTGAGAATGCATTTTTGTCATTATGGATAAATATACAAATGACAGCCATATCAACTACACTGGAGAAGAGAACCTGAAGTCCATATACTCAGAGAAAAATGAGAAGGAAAAAGAATGCAACTCCCCGAAGTCCTCTATGAATGTGATAATTGCAAACTATTACTGAAAGTGCCATAATTTTTTTTAAATAGAAGGTTCAATGTGGAAGAAAGAGTAGGGTGATTTGAGAAGTAAAAGACAGCTGAGAGAAATGATTCTGAAATACTTCTATGAGGAAGGCACTGGGTGATAAAGCAAAGTAGAAGACCGAGGGAGGTGAAGTTTTAATTTTGCTTCAGGATCAGAGGGACATGAGGATGCTTATAATTTGAAGAAGAAGATTTAGGTGACAGAGTGGGAAAGGAATAAAGAAAGAGGCAAAGAAACAAAAAGGAAGAGGAAAAGACACAAAGCTATCCAAACTATACAGATAAGAGAACCTGATTGCCAGTAATAGATATGCTGGGAGAATAAAAAAGGGAAAAGTATCAGAGACAGAGGTGGTAGAACTGGGGTTGAACTGGGTGGATATACATACCCTGTAGGGGGACCATCAATTAACACATAAGCAACAGATGGTGACTCTTGAAATCAGAAGAAGTTCACAATTTGAAGAGAGGAATGTGGTTTGTGCATGATGACTGGTTTAGGGAGATATTATAAAACTCACAAAGAACAGAGTACTGCACGTTCTAGGTAAGCATTGATTCTACAACCCCAGGATGCTCCTAGGGCTCCAGAAAAAAAAAAATTAAAGCTGTAGGCTATACCATGTTAACACTTTGATGTAAAAGGAGAAGCATGTGCAATAGTCTGACATCATCTCAGTTAGGAAGTGGAAGGACTATATTAAATATATACATTCCAAAGACCAGCATGGGTTCTGGGCCCAGGAACTGCCAAACCAGGATCTGATGCTGTGGTGTTAGAACTGTCAAAAATAGACATCTTAGAAGTTTTGCATCTGATAAGCTTAATGACTCTATCTTAAATTTAACATTCATGTTCATTCCCCAGATGTTACTCTGAGAAATCTAGAAATTGGTGCATTACCAATCTAGAAATATGTTCCGCTCCTATGAGACAACCAGGTCAATTTGGGTAGCTGAGATATAAAAGCAGAAGTAAGGCCTGAGATGCATGGATGTTTAGAAGGAGCAGAGAGAGTTTTTGAAGTGTGGAGAAGGTTAGTTACTTAACCCTCAGCTATATTCCTCACTCACATTATGACATTACACCTGCTGCTTAACTCTCAGCCTTAAAACTACCTTCATCTTGAAAACTTGAGACAGAGAGTGGAGTGAAGCAGGCCACTGGAAGTCCTCCCTGTCTGCGTTCTTCAATGAACAGAGGCATAGAATGATGTAAGAGCCAATTTCAAGAATTCTGTTCTGTGAATAAAAAGCCTGTGGATCTTCACATTAGCAACTCCCAAAACTATTCTAAACCAATCAGTGGACTGATTCAGTAATCACACACCCTTAATCGCAGCATCACACACCCTAGATCAGGCATTTGTGAGAAGTCCCACCTAGGACAACATGAGGCTTTGGGAATCAACTACGTACAAACCACAGTAGCAACCAATAAGATCACTAAGCTTTATATTGAAAATTTAAATTACAAATCAAGCCAAGGCTGTCACCAGAGAGGTTAAAGAGTCACTCCACCCAAAAAAAACAGAGCTTTCATGGGTCTGCTGGATTTTCAGTGAAAAAAAGAAAAAATAATGTCCATTAAGCACGTAAATAGCAAGTTAATTTTATATTCAATTGTATTACTGAGTCAATGACAGTTTTTAGCATGGTTGTGAATATTATCTTGAATTCAAGCACCCAATAATGGAAAAGCAAAAAACAAACAGTGAAAGGGGCTCACTCTCAGGGCCAGCATATTTTCTATTAGATCTTTATAAATCTGAGTTTGCAAATGAGTGATATATTTATTTAATTCTTCAATAATAAATCCATAATTTATACAAATTTTAATCCACCATACATTTTTACAAAAACTGACAATGTCATGTAAATGCTGATGTAGGCTACCTCCATCAGATACCATAAACGTATCAAAGGCACTTGTTATAGTTAGGTCTAAAGCAGCCCCCAAACCTCAGGTGTTTATGAGGTGATGTATTATTGGGGTCTATGGCAGGGTTGCACCTAGGAGGCAAGGCCTGGTCAGAAGAGCTGGCCATTGGTTGTGGCCTGGATGGGCATGTATCCCTTCCCAGCTCTTCCTTTTGTTTTCTCCTTTCTGCCCCCATGAGGCATGTTCAGCCTGTGAAATGACCCAGGAAATGTGTTCTTTTTCCCCAAGCATAGTGTTCCTCCACTAACATGGGCTGTAGTTGTGCTTTGTAGAAGCAAGCAAGACCTATTCTGTTTCCTCTAAAGCCACTATGGTAGGAATCTAGGAAACTGAGCTCCTTCACCACATATTGCTTCTCTTTTCCATATAGTGTTCAGTATTGCACGAGCTGTAAATGGGGAGACACACAAGCACTGGTCAAATTAGCAAGAAAGACACTCTCTGTACTTTTATATCACAGCACACTTAGCATCTCCACTACAGCATCTGCATAAATTATAAGTTATATTAAAAAGTTAAACACCCCATTAGGACAGATCCTGTTCCATGCAGCTCAGAGACTTTGCACCTTACCGAAGCAAGTACTTTGTACAGAGGTCAAAATCTACTCTGCAAATCATCGGAAAAAGTTCAGGATCATTTTCTATATGGCATATATCTAAAAAATAAACTTTGTTATGCCCAGTGGTAAATCAAATAACTGGCGTAAACCAAATTAAAACATTATGTTAATATTCATGATGCCTCTGACTGTAAACTAGTTAGTATCAAGCAGAATTTTTTTTTTTTTTTTTACTTTTAAGAAGGGAATCTTAACTATCAGGCAAACATCAAAGCTCTCATTAAGTTATATATAATTTTAAGAGCTTTTTTACCCTCATATAATTATCCATCTGATGTTTCTCCAAAATGCAGTCTTAATCATTAAATTTTACCTTTGAAAGCTGTTACTTTCTATAAATATTCAACTCCTCTCAAACATTTTGTTTCATATATTTTATTACCTGCTACTGAGGCAACAGATACCTGAGGTATTTTGATTCTAGAGTGATTTTTAAAATCTGTATATGTTCCTTCAACTTTACAAAGAGAACTTTACGAAGTGACAATTTCTTGTTCAATGCAGCTTGAATATTATTCTGTCCTCTCTTCAAGAGTGTAGTTTAATTTTAGGATTAACTTAATTTTGAGGTTGCTTGTTGCTGCTTGCATTCAAGTGCCTTTTAGTATAAAATAAAAGCAGCATTTTCTCAATCTTTGCGGAAGTGGGCTTGCGTAGTTTGTATCTATTAAATGTCTCTTAGATTCATGTGTCAGTCACACAGATGATCTGTGGTCAGCAGATTTTTCACTCCAGTCTCCTTGTAATTGCAGCTGCACATAAGGATTCCAGGAAAATTGTGGATACGAACTCTGGGCAGAAATAACGGGCTTACTCTAAAATGAAATCGAGTCACATTACTCTTAAAATTTTTACATATTATGGAAGTTCAGCTGAATTCTGTCAACTATATTAGCTTGAAAGCTTCCTGGGCCACCTGGGTGTTTTGGGTGGGCATGGACGTGTGACTAGGTACTACCCATGACCCCAGGGCCCTTTCTCTCTGGCACTGTTCTCCACTCTGCTTCTCAGCATCTGTGAACTAACATGATTTTTCCATCTTAGTGCTCCTGCCTTGAACCAGCCAAGCAGGGATTCAACCTTTGAATCATGAATAGATAAAGCTCTGCTCCTTTATACTGTGAGTATTGGGAACTTGTCTAAGCACTAATGAACTTAACTAATACACATGAGAGTTATATAATCACAAAAAATGAGCCTATTTTGGCATTGGGTTTTGAACACCGAGCCTTCACAAAGAGCCTCTTTCCCCTTCATTCTTTAATTTTTGAGACAAGGTCTCACTAAATTGTCCAAGATGGATTTGAACTTGCAATCCTCCAGAGTTATCCTCATGAAGTCCCGGGACTCAGCAATGCACCATTACATTCAGCTGTATTTTATTGTCCTTCTGATTTTTTTTTTTTTTTGTCATAACTGTTATTTGATATTTGCCATTTTTATCATTTCTCAGAGAGAATGGGGAAATGTCAAGCTCTTTTTTAATGTACATATTTTTTCATGCACTCAGAGCCCTGTCCAAGTCCGGTATGCTTTAGTACTAATTAATATCATTTTGTTAGTTAATCTTCCCTTTCCGATTATTTTGTGTCTCAAGCTGCCAAGATCACGCCGACTCTTTATCTACATGGCTCATAGTTTAAGGAACAATCTTTTCTTAAGTGAAATGCTCTCTGAATCCTGAAGAAGGGTAAGAAATTGTGGGTTGATCCTCCTATTTCATTCCCCTACCACCCATAAAACAGGCTATGTCATAGACTGCTAATACATCACTGAGAATTGAAAGAAAAGAACAGACACACAGATAAGAGAAACTAGAAGGCTGTGTAAGACCTGTAATGTTTTTTGTTGGGGAAGATGGATACTGTACATTGGTGTTGGGGGAATATAGCAGACTGTCACAACTGTAAGCTCTATGAGAGATTTAAGGCTGGAAGAATGTGGTAGAAAGATGGAAAGAGGTTGGGAAGTCCTGAAGTGCACTGGATATTTAGGCCCCAGGTTGGAAGATTGAAAGCTCAATGAAAGAACAGGACAGAAAAGGAAAAAGATGGATTTCGGGAAAAAAAAAATGTAACCTCACATGAGGAAGCAATACATCCATGAGAGCACACTTACAGATAAATGAACTGTAGTCAACTTATAGTTAAAACTCACTCATTTGTTTAGCAAGTCTTAATGTTTTCTTGTCTCTGGCACTGTTCTAGGTTCTGGAAATAACAGAAGGAAAAAATAGTTCTTAATTTGGGGGATTTCCATATTAGGAAAATAAATTGGCTAGAGAGGTGAATATCATTGAGCCTAAAGACTCACTGAATATCATTGCAAAGGAAATAGAAGGGATGAAGCAAAAAGGAAAAAGTAGGATTAGTTACTGTTTAAAGAATATATTTACCTTGCTTAGTTCTAGTCACAGATAGCTTGATATTCGCATTACTGGAGTCCATTTTCAAGTGGCTTTGAAGAACACTGAAATGTTCTTGGAAGCTGCCTAGAGTCACTTTGGCTTTTCTATCCCCACTTGCATAAGGAAGACCTGTGCATGGAAGTTGTAATACCAGAATGTACAATTGCATCATTTTGAAAGATGGAGTACCATGGTCAAGGGGTCACTGCAAGGAAGACTTAAAGCCAGTCTGTGAACATTTCCGTGTGATGCCAAATATGTCTTTAATTTGTAAACACAAGTTGGCTTACTTATGTTTATTACTGATTTATTTTTTAAATCAATGATTATTTTCAGTCTATTTTAAACAATGAGTACATGAGATGAATTGGAAATGATACAGTGAATTTAAACAAAAAAAAACTTTGAAGAAAAATATTCAATAATTATAACTGTTTCTGTTTCTTATTTCAGTAAGAAAAAGCCTCTGTGAATTCATATATTCATATATCCTAGTAGATATTAGCCTTCTCATGCCAAATAAAAGTGAGATTTTTTTACATCTCACTACCTACCTTACCGTTTCAAAAAAGAAATTGAAATTCCACAGAGTACGCAGAAGCACAAAGGAGAAAATCCTAGAAGGATTGTAGCTCCTCATTTACACCGGTCTCTATGATAAAATGAGCAAGAATTAAAGAAATAAGCTGGAGGACATATTGAATTGGGAAAAATTACTGAGCAATGTTATCCTGTAATTCACTAGCAATAACATTTTTATTCAAGTAGAAAAATCAAAACTAAAAGTACCACAAAATCCTGTTTTGTGTTTCCTAATATTATTGGGATGCAATAAGATGTAAAAGCTACAAAATTGTTCAGTAGCTGGGAGTAATAGAAATGGTGACTGATTAGGTTGGTATCTACCTTTCAAAATTATTTTAGCAAATCAGTTTTCTCCACTCTCAAATTAATGTTTTACCAATACACAGTCAACTGTCATTTCCAATTCATCAGCAAGGATTTCAAATACAATGCATTTTGAAGTAAGGCTATAAACAAACCGTGTGAGTCAATCAAGGAAAGAAGAGATATTTAGATTAGATTTTATAATACAGTGCTGTAACCAATGTGTGCTTTTATTTTTTACTTTGCAGAGGAAATGATGCTTGAATTAGAATTGAAAATGGAAGATTTTCTAGTCCACTGGTTCTTAAGCATTTTTTAATCTGAAAAATGCTTTACTCAAAACAATTTTAAAAAGAATCTTAGTCATAGAAAGCTTTTCTAGCTGATGTGCAGTCTCCTCTATCATGGCCCTGTACCTTCTCTGTCTTCCCTCCCTCCCTGACCCACAGACCCTATCTCCAGTTTCACCAGTTCTTATTTCCACTTACAACTTGTAGACATTTTTCCAAATATGGAACTTGACCCCTTTTCTTCTTCCCCCTTAAATTCAGTTTTTCAAATGAATGTGTTCACTCTCTCTGCCACTTTAAATCGCTAGTGCATTTTCTAGCATCAGAACTGCAGAAATGCAGAACCTTCTCATTACTTATTATTTTTTCTAATTCTTTCATCCATATAAAACATGGTAGGTATTCATTCAGAGTAAAATTTGAATTACAGCAGAAATACAAATAACAGAGTACTTGTTTGAGAAATTTGTCAAGAAAAAAAGAAAGAATGAAAGATACCAACTAATTCATGAAGCCAAAGATTTAAAAGGGTCACATTTATAAGGAACCATCTCCATAAAATAAGTGCTAATTTCTTCAAAACTACATTATACCTGTGTTATGGTGTGTTCTTGTGATTCTGTTATAAGCCTCTTTCCTTTTTCTCCTAGAAAATAGGAATCACATCGTATTGCGTTTGTCCACACCTTCACACATAGTAAGGTTATGTATGTAGCTTCAATAGTAGCCCTAAAACACCTATCATGATTTCTATGCAAGCAAAACATTTTTAAGAGTTGAAGCCACATATGCCAGAGACCAGGCAGCCTACTACTGTAAGGCTTTAGACATACATAAGCATAGATCATCTTCATTCTTAATGAGACACACAGTATTCTAAACAACTTGTTTTGTTCATTTCCATATGGTTTGCCTTGATCAATAATTAACAAAATAATTTTTCAATATACATAGGTGTTCACAACTGGAAAACACTTTTCATTACATTGGTTATTTCACTTGAACTCTCAAAAAACTTGCCAGAAGTCAGGCAAAGTAATACTGCCCTACTTTTACATAAGAAAACCAAAACCCAGTTAAAAGATGTAGAATTAATTCTCACTTAGCATCTATTATCTCCTGTGATCTTGATAATTTTATTTAGGTGGAAGACCATTATGAAGGGGATTCTGTGAGCGAGAAGGTAGGTATCCCTGAAAAATGATAAGTATGTAGATATAAAAAATCAGTATAAATTTTTTGGTGTTCTGCAGAAAACACCAGTGCAACTTGACCTTTGATTCCTGGCTCCTTCATTAAACCACCAGACATCCACATGGCTTGGGCTTTTGTTGTTCCTTCAATCACTGACATTGATATAAGTTTTCAAGGAAAAAATTACAGGTATGGACTTGCAGAATACTAAGATCATCTTTCCACCTACAAGACTTTTTTCTCATGTAGATATATGGAAATTTTTAAAATCAACTTTGTAGATTACAATAAAATGTTAAGAACTGAGAATATAGCTCAGCAGCACAGTGCTTGCCTGGCAAGCAGTAGGTTATGAGTTTGATCACCAGTACAAAAAAAATAAATAAATAAAACAAAAATAATAGTAATAATAAAATGTTAAAATTATACATTCATGGTCACTAATGAGGACGTTAGAAACCTGAACAAAGTTAGACATTTAAAAGGACAAATGATATCTTCAGTAATGATACCATGATAATTAATGTTTGTATTAAGTTTGAGAAAGACTAATATTCAGTTAGCTCTCACATTGGCACATACCTACTCAAAGAGAGAGAAACTGTCCACAGGCATTACAAAACATAGTCAAAAAGTAGATTTAGAAAACATTTACACATTGGCATTATTACTTTAAAAAGAAAACAACTAATTAGCTAAATAAATAAATAGCTCTAGACATACAAAAGTCACTATGAGATATAGAATTGCATTGAGTTCCAACCCACATCACATTTGCCAAAGCATAACTGTGATGTTCTAGGTAAAATCTTGATAAAAATCCTTGTAAAAAGGAAACAGAGCCATGAAAGGAAAATGCAGCATTAGAACAATATTTGGTATCAGGAAAATAGAATCCTTATTTTTGGATAAATGTTTTAGATGTTCAGAAAAATTACAAATGTTATACAGAGAGATTTCTCATTATTAGCAGTTTTAAATTAGATGTCGGTACATTTGCCACAATTTAAGATAAAATATCAATTTGTTTCTATTGACCAAAGTCTGTCCATTCTGTATGTTTTCTTAGTTGTTACCTAAGATCTTTCTTTTTCAGGATGGTCTTTGTGAGAAATTTAGTACATGTAGTCCACACTTTCTCACCTTTCATTTTGGTAGCACATTTTACAGTGCTTAATGATTTCATTCCTTGAAGGAAGTTGGTGCATACGCATATCACATCTTCATGGTTTTATTTTTATGTTCCTCCTCTCCTTTCCTGGCATCTCGATTCCCTTCCCAGTTTAAAAAGATCTGTCTCCCTATTTCTTGTTTTCTGTCTTTTGCTTTGCCCTTTATTTATATTTTAGATTTGCGATATGAGAGAAATCATGTGAAATTTAAACAGCATCTGTTTTATTTCACCTAATATTATGGTGCATTTAAGGCACATTTTCCCACCAATGACTCAAGTTTATACTTCTTTATGGCAAAGTAGTATTCCATTGTGTATACACAAAACACACTTTATCCATTTATCTGTTGATTGAAATATAGGCTGCTTACAAAATTACAAAGTTAAGAACCATGCTCCACTTCTTTGTGGGGATGGTAAATTTACACAACTTTTCTTAGTGATTTATTATTCCATATAAATATGAGCTCATGGGCATTTATTTTATGCTTCTAGTTTTAATCTGTATATTAACTTATTTTTGTTCCTCACATTGTTCAAGCACTGGCCATTGGCAGCTCAGTTGTTTTCTCTCTTCTTGATGTTCTTTTGACATCTCCTTATCTCTGGGTGTGTGTGTGTGTGTGTGTGTGTGTGTGTGTGTGTCTTCTGTTTGTAGAATTTTCTGACTTTCTGGAACCACCAGATGCTTTATCTTATTTTGTATATTTCCTGCCTTACTTCTTGAATCAGTCACTT
Source organism: Cavia porcellus (assembly GCF_034190915.1). Classification (NCBI taxonomy): domain Eukaryota; kingdom Metazoa; phylum Chordata; class Mammalia; order Rodentia; family Caviidae; genus Cavia; species Cavia porcellus. The sequence continues at coordinate 226,532,266 of NW_026947484.1, read as the reverse complement.
TTCAAAGCCGGAAAATATATTTTAAGATAAAATTATATGGATTCAAATTCTGCCCCGCAATTAGTTAACTGTGTCTTGAGCAAGTCATTTAGCCACTCTGCACTTCAATTTTCTCACTTGTGAAATGAGAACGCTATTAACCTCTGGAGGTTCCTATTGCTTAGTTAATTATATTGATATGGCTTGGACATAAGTAATCATTAAATTTTAGGGAATTTGTACCTGTACATGGTATATCATTCTTTATTTTCCAGTCCCAGTCCCTCAGAGATTATTATTAAATATAAACAGGAAAACAAGTGCCAGAGCCCGAGTGTTTTGTACATACCCATTCTCTTCCATCCCTCCTTTACACTGTCATCCTCCTGACTGCAGCTCCCCTCAGCACTGCCCATCTTCTACTGCCTGGGGGACAGCCCAACATCACTGAGGTGGAGTAATCACTGTAGTTATTTACAATAGAGCAGTGTCTTTCTTTGTGCATAAACACACACAGAGCTACATACAAATCCATGTCGTGTCATTTCACTCAAGAGGTGTTTTGAAGATTGCTACCTGTTCCTAGTGTATGAAAGATGTCATACAGCAAGTGTATCACAGAAGCAGTTTTGTCAACCCTAGCACTTCAGCTGGTTAATTGAAACAAAACAAAACAAAAAATGTATTATTTGTCAAAATGAGTAGTTACCATAACAACAGCATGCAAGCTGATTTTTGGCAATCACTTCATCATTATTTTAACATTTCAGTTCCTATGACAACCAAATGCATTATCTCTAAATACACTCCACAGGTATTTTTTTTTTTTTTTCTTCAATGAATCAGGATCTTTCATTTTACACTAAAGAGATCAAGGATATTTGGTTAAAGTTATTGTAGCAATCTATCAAATACAACCTTTGCCATGAAAAACTGATCAAACTCAAATAATGCTTTGGATACTGACCATTTTTTCTCCTAATGATACTTCCAAAGGAGTATTGAGAAAATGTACCAAAAACAACAAAACGAATGACTATACTACTAATTCTATCAGTTCTTGGAAAAGGACAGCTAATACTCATACGATTAGATCAATTTTGCATGTCTAGATTTAATAATCTAAGCGACCGTTTTGAAGATAACAGTATGCAGCATAACAATCATTGTTAAATTCCTATCATTTTGTCTTGAAAGCCTATATTGTTATTGCTTTGGGTTTGTTGTTGCTGCTGTTGGTTTGTCTCTTTGGCTTTTTGTTTTTCTTTTCTGAGCTTTTTTTCTCTTAAATAAAAGAAGAAATTAACTCATATTTTAACACATATTACATCCCAAAGAACGAAGTATTTAAGGCATAAAACAGGTCTCATCCTGCATTAAGAACTTGTGTTTTATACCAAAACTAACATTTTAGTCACTTAGAGATGTGAAGCATACAGCTCTAGTCCCTGTGTGGTGCACTTACCTACAAAGCTTTTATGTGAATGTGTTTCTGTGGACACTGAAGTTAGGATTTCACTGTTTCCTCTAACAATACAATTCTTACCATTCCTCCTCTTTTGTCACATTTCCTTGTCTTCTGTTCTCTTATCTGCATCTCTTTGTTTTCCTTCATACTCTCTTTTCTTTTTATTCTGCCAACCCCACGCTTCCTGTCGCTAGGAACAGCAGTAGCATCAGCAGGACAGGGAAGGAAGTGTTCAAAAAGCACATTTCAGGGGCAAAATGTTATTTGAGAAAAAACTCATTCAAAAATTTCTTAGACTTTTGTATATAAGTACTTTAACAGATCTCAAATGTGGGATCTCCATATTCCAGCCACTTTCTATTTCAGCATTGAGGATTACTAAATATAAATAATTCACTTTAATGAGACACAGACTCTAAATGTACTAACAAGTATATTTTGTGCAAAAAGTACATGATTATAACTCATCAGTTACAACAGATAGACAATTCTTGTTCTGAATCCTTTTTTTTTTTTGGCCTAGATGTGTCCTTAAAGATACACTCTAAAGTTAACATGAGAAAGGATCTAAATGAGATCCTTAAAAGATTCTGTAAATTAATTGCCTTGGAATCAACTTCCAGCTAATCAATGCAGTGAAAATCACATGGCAATATAATTTTTGAGCCTTTTATAACCCAAATACTGTAATATCATTGATAACATTAAAAGCAAAGCAATCATGGTCAAATTCTATGGTTCACTTATCTTTACTATTGTCAGCTTTTTGTTCTTAGCAATGTTCTCCATTAAGAAGTTATAATTGGGGTTGGGGATTTAGCTCAGTGGCATAAGTGCCTACCTTGCAAGCAGGCAGTCGTGAGTTCAATCCCTGATACTGATAAAAAGGAAAAAGACAAAAAAAAAAAAAAAAAAAAAGAAGTTTTAATTATATTTATTTTTTTTCAACAAAAAGTTTTAATTCTTTTATTTTAAAGAAATTAAGACAAAAGAGGACAGAACAAAGCAGATCAGAACAGAACAATTTAAGCAACACAGTACTTCACAAGTCAACCCGATATAACAGTAGCTACCATAACGTCTGTTTCTTTGAAATAGTTGAGCATACCTTCACATACAATAGTATCAAACATAACAAAATAGTATAAAACCACCCAAGAGAATGAAAATTTTACAGGGTATTCAGAACCAAGTAACAGAAAATGAAAAATGGCTACTATATTATCTCATTGTCCATAAAAAATTTGTTTGTGCCATCACACATAATAAAATCCAATAAGACACAATATGATAGAACCAATGGAAACAGAAAAACCAAAGCATGGTAGAACTTCAAAGCAAGATGATATTAAATCAGCACTGGCTATTATGATATTTTGTTTTCTTCAAAATAGTTGTTCATACCATTTATATTTATTTTTAAGCGTGCTTCAAAAATATTTTCTATTGAATAGGTCATCCCTACTCATTTTTCTTTTACTTTTAAGTACATAGAATAAAATAAATTATCCCCAAAATCTAGAAACTCAAGCAATAGAAGATAATGTATAAACATTAAAGTTTATATATTATAGCTAGGATACTATTTCAGCTACATGAAACACAAGCATAAAATAGCAGTGACTTAAACACTGCTATTTTAAATGGCAAGATAGAGCCATTATGCACTGTCATATTTCTTATAAAGGCTGTAGCACAGGTCTCCAGGCCTTACTGGTTTGTCTTTCCCAGGATGTCATCCTTCGGCATTAGTTCTGAGTATCTTCTACCATGTTTGTACTCCACCAAGCCTGGTGGAGACAGGGTGTAAAAATAGTATTCCACTATTTTTAGGACATAAATTAGTTTTACGTTCACTTCTGCTAATAACCTGTTCTTCACAATTTAGTCTCATGACCACTTTTCTTCAGAGGGAAAAGATTGTTGGTAAATGTGTCTTGTTGGTCATGTGACATTTAAACACAGATAATTCTATTGCTATGAGGGTAAATTGATGACAGATATTGGGAGATAATTGCCAATTTTCATCAGTTTTCACTTTCATTGGAAAGATTTTTTGTGCATTTCTAATTACCCAAAACTCAAAGATGCAGTAGAGGAAACTAAGAAATGTGATCCATCTAGGTATCATATTATAATAACACGTGCATATTCATGTTTATAGCAGCACAACTCATAATAGTTAAACTTTGAGGAACCATCTAAGTTGTCCATTCACAGATGAATGAGAAAAGCAAATGTGGTATTTATACACAATGGAGTACTATTATGCCAGAAACAATGATAATCTTTAATTTTTGGAGGAAAATGGATGCACATTGAGGCCATAATTTTAAGTGAAATAGATCAGACACACAAGGTTAAATATTACATGGTTTCTCTTATAGTAAAAACATAAAATATAAGTAAAGATCAAAATAAATATCAAAATAAATCACAGAAAATAGGGAGATAGCTCTTTTTCAAAGGTCTTAATTGTGGTCATCATGTTCTACTTGTTTCCCATTTAATTATGTTATTTTATTTTGCCATCTTCCTCAGTCTCTGAAACACACACACACACACACACACACACACACACACACACACAGAGAGAGAGACAGAGAGCAGCAAAATCCCCCTAGTTACTAATGAAGAGTGTTAGAATTTTCACTTCTACGTTACCAAATGGCTCTCAGTGGAAAAAGCCCATGAGCCACTTGTCCTTCAGTGAGTATGGCATGAATCATGGAGATGGTTCTCCACAGCTGTGTTCTTCCATGTATCTTGGTAACTCTATACATTTCCTCAGTCCATTTGCTCTAGGGTAAAGAGGTATGAGAATAATAGCAAAAGGATATCCGTATTAATGAATTTCTTGAACTTAAATAAACATGAGCATACACATTGGGAAAATCAGTCAACAACACATGCCATAAAATGCTTAACCATAGCTCTACTTTTTGCACTGCAAATTATGGAGAAAGAACTCCAAGCACTCTGAAATTTTAGGATGAGCCAATCACAATTAGTATTTCACTTGGTATTTGAAATAGTATGGTAAGATCTCCATGTTGCTAAGATCTGATGGAACAGTTTCTGTCATCCACAATCTTTAAAAACAAAAGAACTAGGGAGAAATTGTAAAAATACAAATTACTTCCAATATCAACACTGCTTTTAAGTTTCTAGAAATAGATTCCAGACAGTGCTTCATTTTAGCAATATCTTCTTATCATATTTTTAGTATTTCCAAGAAAATGTGTTGTCAAATTTGTGAAAGTATATTATTTTCCCCTAACAGAAATGCTTCACAAATGTACAACTCAACATCTCCATCTCATGAAATGCTTAAGTGTGTCACCTTATCTACTACAAACAGAATAAGGCACAAATCAACATAATTGATTTAAAATTGAAGGTTATATTTTCTAGAAACAAAACTTGAATTGGAGCTTCAAATGTGCATACACTGGTGTGAAAAAACAACTCAGAAATAGGTATCAAAAAGCTACACATGGTGGGAGCAAGTGTATGGTCTCAGGTAAAATGTACTTTTGACTTTATCACAGATTATGGACTCTTGTAATTCTTACTCTACAGGTCAAGAAATCAACATCAAATTTCTATCAGTGCCAAGTGTATTTCAAATGTGACACTTGGTAATCACTACAACAGTTTCATCCACATCACTGCATGAGTATGCACACCCACTAAACTTACAGTGACACAGACTTGAGTTATATGTCTATTACTTGTATCTGTTGTATCAGAGGAGATGATGATGGGACCCTAAACTTCAGACACCCCAACCACTAGCCTTTGAAAGGCCTCAGTGCTCCTCTCTCCTCTGAGGTGGTATCAAAAGAAGTAGTTATTGACTTTCCAGAAAGGATAGAGTAAACCATTCCTATATACCCTTGCCTTCTTTTTGCATGGTCCTTTTAAATCAGTCAACTCAGCTTGTCCATGAAATAATAGCCCCTAGAGCTGAAATCAAAGCTTTCTACTATCTGCTAGCATCATCTGTGCTGTCATATCTTCTTGCATCTATAGACCTAATAACCAATCTTCACACTGATGTCATGGTTCTCACCAGGACTGGAATTTCACCTAGCTTCCTGCTCAAATACACGTAAAGCTGATGTGCTGTCAAATCTTATGCAGTAGACAATCACTTTATGAACATTTGTCTAAACCTCTGATTTCACTCTCCACAACACATCTGCCATAAAGTCTTATAATCACTTTTCTAAATCCCCCTAAGCTCTCACAAACGAAATATTTAAACTAGCTCTATTTAAACTTTTCAATATAAGCCCTACAATATGGGAGATACATCCGCATTGATAAACTCCTTGTTACCTTTATTTTCTGCACTCCTTGAACCACCACACTCAAGTGTGACATTTGCAAGTGCAATTGCTGCTGTGTTTGTATTACTTATGATGTTTTTCACCCCATCAGCATCTAGTAAGTACTCAGGAGTTACAACTGCACTAGATAAAATTAATATCTCATGGGGTGGTATCAGATAAAATCAGACGTTGAGTGTGTGTTCTTTAAAACCTATTCAGGTTGCCATCATGACCCAGGTAAACCACTTGAAAGGTGGCCCCTCCTATGGTCATCTCTTTCAAAGCTGGAACCCAGATGGACCATGCCAGAAGGCTTAGAGACCAGACAGAATGACAGTGATACAGTAGGATTCAAACTAGGGTGCTCAGGATGGACAGGTCAGATTAGTGACATGGAAAAGTCTGAAGCATCTACAACAATATGAGTCAACAGGTGACAATTTTGTAAACCAGTGCTGTGATTGAGTACAAAAACACATGGAATAGAAGCAAGGATTTGAGGCTGCTCCTGTTCTCTCTCCATTTCCCTTTTTCTTTTATTTTCTTCTATTATTTTTATTTCCTTTTTTTGTCTTATATATTTGTTTCTCTTTTCTAAATGAATGGGGAGAACTCAAGTCATAGAAAACACACTGTCCTTAAACACAGAGGTCAAGTTCAGGTGATCCTTTGCTTACTCTCTCTTCTCCCCTTTTGTACAGTTTCCTAAAGTTTTGTGATCATCCCTCGTCCTCCAGTCTTGCTTCTACTGTCTTTTCAGTTGTCTTTGTTTTATCCGCTGTCCTTCTCAAATCTCCCACCACAAGGTAAAACCACTCTAATAAGGGAAACCACTTTGAAAGCAAGCTGCCAATTTATGATCGCTTCTGTTATAGAGCTGTAGATTTTGCTTTTATGGTATAAGGTACAAAATTAATAACTATCGCAGTTTGTCAGTTTCTAAGTTGTTCTTGATGCAATTGTTATTGCTAATTATACTACTTTACCTAATAGTGTCTATCTTTACATGTCTAATATATTCTGTTGTTCTCTTTTCTGTAACAATACTTGGAAGCTCTGGGGTAATCACTTCACCACAGCTCAGTGCCAAGAATTAGGACCTGAGTCAAACAGATATCAACATCTCATTTTTAACTAATTGGGAAGGTTCGGTCTTGGAACACAGCCAAGAATATCCTCCACACAGAAGAGCTCTCTGAGGAACAGACTTTTCTTAGAGAGGCCATGATACTAATGTTATAGCTATGTACCACAAAAATTTACAAGGATCAACACAGAAAACAAAATAATGTTTTGAGATGGAAAATGACAAAGTGCAGAGGCAAAATGCAACCTCAAGCTTTCAGCTCACCCAAATAAGTCTAGGAGGCAAAAAGGTAGAGGAAAATGGAAGACACAAACCTGATATTTCTTAAAAATGAGGGACCAAAGTAAAGAAAAACCATGAGGCTATAGAGGAAATTAGGTTAGAAATAATCTCTCATATAAAAAAATTTCAACATTTAAAAAGTAATTGCTCAGGAAATCTGGAGGACAGGTAGATTTAAAAAAATTAGGTGATGGTATGAGGATGATGGAAACTGTGAATGATCAATTTGGAAAGAAATAGAATCCATGAAGCAGATCCAAACATATATCCAGGAGATTAGAAATTCCACAGAATGCTTCAATACCTCTTAAATGAGGCTGAGGACAGATATTCAATCTTGAAGACAGGATTATGGCCTATGATTGTAAAAGGAAAAATATGTTAAAATTAACAAGGGATTAATGAATAACAATTCAACAATGGAAAGATAATACACAGAAAACTCATAAAAGCTGATTGGTGTAGATGAAAAAACTCTGCATTAACAACATAAAAAAAAAAAAAAAAAACTACTTGCAAAAATAAGACCAGAAAATTTCCCAAACATGAGAACAGAATCTGATACAGAGATATCTCACTGATGTATGTAGAACTCAAATTGCCATGATTAAGATAAATTTATACCAAGAAATATAATAATATTGATACCAAATAATCAGCACAAGAGCAGAATATTAAAAGCAGTTAGAGGAAAAAATAACAGATCACCTATATAGGAAAGCTCATCCGATCATGGCAGCTTTTTAACACAAATCTCAAGGCAAGAAAACTTGGATTGAAGTATTTCAAGTCCTGAAAGAAAACAATTTCTAGTTCGGATTGGTGCATCCTGCAAAACTAGTTTTCACAATTAATGGAGGAATAACATGTTTTCTTGACGAAGAAAAATAGAAGCAATTCATGACTACCAAAAGAATGCTATAAAGAGGAATAAAAGCTATTCTAGACAGAGATAAAAATGAGCACAATAAAAATAACCGAGAACAACATAGAGAGACTACCAGGCAGGGAGAGCAATTAGACAGAGGGAAAAAGCAGGGAACAAACAGTGAAAAAAATAGGATGACAAAGATAAGCCAATATTTATTAGTTATCACTATCAATGTAAATAACTTCAATTCATCAATCAGAAAGAAAAACAGATAGGCAGAATGTACCAAGAAACAAAAGCCAACAGTATACTGTAAACAAGAAACACATTTAACTCAAAAAGAAATACACACAATGAAAGTCAAAAGAAAGAAAATATTACTCAATGCAACAGGAACTCAGAAAAATCAGGGGCAGCTCTTCTATTTACAGACAGTATGAACTTCAAATTAAGAATGATCAAAAAAAAGATGAAGAAAATCACTTCTTATTGACTAGGGGAAAGTTTCAAAAATAAGGAATAACAATCATAAATATGTATGCACCAAATATAGGAGCACCCAGCTCTATAAGACAAATATTAGTAAACATGAAAAATCAAATAAGCAATGCCACAATTGTGATGGGAGATCTACACACCTCATTGTCACAAAGAGAACAATTAGACAAAAAGTCAGCAAAACAATATCAGAGCTGAAACAAACCTGTGAACAAATGGACTTAGTACCTGTTTACATAGTGTCCCCCCCAACAACATCAGAGTAGACATTCTTCTCAGCTGCACATGGGACATTCTTTTCTACACAAGCCCATGAACACACTCAAGTAAATGCAAATATTGAAATTATCCCATGATATTATCTGACCATAGTGCAATAAAATTGGAAAACAATGGGAAAAGAAGCCACAAAAATGACATAAACAGGTGGGAATTAAATAAGACTCTTTTGCATAAGCAATGGGTCATGGATGAAGTTAATGAAAAACTTAAACAGTATCTGCAATTAAACAGAAATATAGATTCAATATACCGGAACATGCGAATGCAATGAAAGCAGTCCACAGAGGGAATTTTAAGCAGTGAATTCTCACACTGGGAAAAAGGAACAAGCATGAAAAACTACTGAATACTGCACCTGAAGCTTCTAGAAAGATAAGAGCAAGTCTAGTGCAAATTAATACAAATGAGAGTAAGAAAACAATATACAGAATTATTGAATTGAAGAGTTGCCAATTTGAAAGAATAAAATTGATAAACCCCAAGCCAACGTTATCAAAAAATGGAAAGAAAATATATAAATTTGATTGTCTTGTGGTGAAACACTACATTGCTTAAATTGTTCTATTCTTACCTGTGTTGTTATGTCATCTTTTATCTTAATCTTTAGAAAAAAAAGAAAGAAAAGACTCAAATGCATGTACAGAGGAATGCAAAGTGTGAAATAACCACACACATTCTGTGGAAATGTAAAAGATCATCAATACCTGCTACAAAAAACTTCATTCTTATAGGATGGAAAACACATAAGAAATGGACAGATTTCTAGACACATATGATCTACCAAAGCAGAATCAAAATGTTACAAAAACGTTGAGTAACACAATATCAGTTTATGAAATTGAAAAATGTAATTAAAAACTTAAGTAACAAAGAAAATCACAAGTCCTGAAGAATTCACTGCTAAATTCTACAAGAAGTTGAGAGGGTATTTAACAGCAATACTCCACAAACTCTTTAATGAAATTGAAAGGGAAGTAATAACTCATTCCTGGAGACAAGTATTACCCTAATTACAAAATCAGAGAAATATCTAACTGAAAAAGAGAATTAGAGGCTAAAGCCCCTAATGGATATAGGTGCAAAAATCCTCAGTAAAATATGAACAAACAGAATGCAACAAATCATTAAGAACATTATGATCAAGTGAAACTCATCCCAGGAAGGCAGGGATGGTTCAACACACACAAATCAATAAATGTAATGCATCATAACAACAGAGTCAAAGACAAAAATCACATGATCATCTCAGTAGATGTAGAAAAAACATTTGACAAAGTCCAGTACTCATTCATGATAAAAACTCTACAAAAAAATCAGAATTGTCTTTGCCTTCATATGATGAAAGCAATCTATGAAAAATCAACAGTCAATATCATTCTATATGGGCAAAACTGAAAATTTTACTCTAAGATGAGGTATATGACAACGATGTTCACTCATCTCTCATACTCAGTATGGTGCTGGAAACATTACCCAGAGCAATTAGGCAAGAGACAGAAATAAAGGGAATAAAATAGGAAAGGAAGAAGTTAAATTAAAATTATTTGCAGATGACATGATACTTTAAATTAAAACAGCATTGAGATTTCATCTCACCCCAGAAAGAATAACTGCCATGAATAAATCAACTGATAACAGATGATGGCAAGAATGTGGGGAAAAAGGAACACTGCTCCACTGTTGGTGGGAGTGCAGAGTGGTGCAGCCACTGTGGAAATTAGTATGGAGATCTCTCAAAAAAACTAGGATTGGAAGTTACATTCAATCCTTGTGGGTATTTTCCCAGAAAAAATTGAAAAGTCATGTCACGGTGATATATATGCACCGACGTTCAAAGCAGCACAATTTGTAATAGCTAAATATTGGAAACAACTAAAATGTCCAACAACCTCAGAGTGGATGAAACAAATGTGGTAATTTTATACAATCAAATATTACTCAGCTATAAAACAGGATGGTCTTGAGGCCTTTATAGGTAAATGGAGGCAACTTGAGAATATCCTCATTAGTGAAATAAACAAGACTCACATTAGTAAATATCACACGGTCTCTTTAGTGTAATAAATAATAAAAACTGATGAGGTAATGGATTTCAAAAGTATAATAGATATTGTAAAAGTGAAATGGAAAGAAAATAGTCTAAATGATATGTGGTGTATATAGTGTGTAAGATAGATGACCATATTACTAAATTTATGTTAGATCATTGAACAGAAAGATTTGCACTGTCGATGTTTGAGTGCTTAGCCACTTTTTATGCTTTGATTTTGTAACTTTAACAACTATTTTTAAGATGACCATATATTATATATCAACTAGTGATTTTATATTAATTTTTAAATTCTATTTTTAATTTTAAAATTTTAAATTCTAATTTTTTTTCCTTTTCTTTCTTCCTTTAAAAAAATCAATAAGACACTGGCAGAAATAATGATCTGAAGACTAGTGGAAGAGATTAGAAGATGAAGTCAACTCTAAAAACACCATGACAACTTATCTTAGCAAAGCAGTTTAGCATGTTCACTGGAAGAAGGGTAGACTGTTTAATAAGTGGTGCTGGAAAAATTGGCTTTCTACATGTTGAACACTAAAAATAGACATACGACTATTCCAATGAACTAAATGAATGTCAAAATAGATCAAAGATTTAAATATTAAAACAGAAAAAATCTCCTGGAATAGAACATAGGTATAAATCTTGAACACATAAATGTGAGCAGAGAGTTCATGAACAAAGCTTAAACTTCTCGTAAGTACTTCAAAGAATCAACAACTTGGAACTCATCTTACTGAAAAGTTTATACACATCAAAAGAAATCACTAGCAGGGTGAAAAGACAACTCACCGAGTGAAAAATTTTAACCAATTGTCCCTCACACAAAGGATTTCCGTCTAGAATATACGAAGAACTGAAGAATATCAGACTCTCCAAATTTAAAAACACAATCCAAAAATGAGTATGTAAGATGCATACACAGTTCTCAGATGAAGAAATACAATTAGTAAATAAATCTAGGAAAAAAATGTTCATCATCATCGATCATCTGAGAGATGCAAGTTAGAACAACACTGAGATTCCTTTTAATAGCAGAAAAAATGGCTATTAAGAAATCAATCAATAACAGATGATGATGAGGCTCTAGCGAAAAAGAAACACTTCTCTACTTTTGGTGGGAGTGCAGCCACTGGGGAAATCAGTATGGATATTCCTCTAAAATGTAAGTCATAGATCTCATTCTACCCAGCTATTCTTCTGGGTGTCTTCCCAGAAGAGTTAAAAACAACATATGACAGCAATATATATGCACCTGTGTTTAGAGCAGCACAATTTTTTTTTTTTTTTTTTTTTGGTACTAGGAATCCAACTTAGGAACTTGTGCTTATTAGGCAGGAATTTATTCCACTGAGCTATATTCCCAGCACCATGTTTAGAAGCACAATTTGTAAGAGAAAACTCCTGGAACAACTCAAGTGCCCACCAGCCAAAGAATAGGTGAAAAGATGTGATATTTTTTATAATGGAGTATTTCTCAGCCATAAAGAATGATATACTGGAACTTATACAGGTGAATGGATGCAACTTGAGACTGTGCTCATTAGTGAAACAAATCAGATGCACGTGTATAAACATTGTATTGTCTCCCTGATTTATGAAATTAAAAATGTAAATAAGGTATAAAATGTACAATAGAAATTGTGAAATGAGAAGAAATTGTTTAAAAGGAAAAGGAAATAGGGTAAGGAAAGGGGAAAGGAAGGGAAAAGGAAGAAACAATGCAATCCAAGTCATACTGTCAATGTTTCTTAGTTCATTAAAAAATATTTGCTCTAATATCAAAGGAAGAATTTTTATCCTAAAACTTTTACTCTGAGTAACTACTTTAAATATATTAATATGTGATGTATTAACTATTTTTATTCTCCTATCATCTTGCTCTGAACTTTTTTTTAATAAAACAAAAAAAGTAAAAACAACAGTAATTGTTTTTAAAAAGAAACGTATACAGGAGTTTGCTTTGCATTCAAAATTAACCTTCAGAGGCCGGGCCGTTTTTACCTACAATTTTTAGGTATAACTGAAAATATATCCTCACATATTTCAGCCTTTTATGCAAAACTATATTTTCATATACTTAAATTCATCATATAATTCTTATCTTTCTATTTATAAATCCAACACATTTAAGTAATTATTTTCAAGAGGACTTTGAATATCAACTGAAAACTTGTACTCTTTTAACTTTATTAGACACCTTTAAATATTGAAATCACATTTCTAAATTAAATTATGTAAATATGTATTTTAATAACTAATTTTCTGATATAGTGAGCAAAACCTTCTAGATTTTATTACTGAATGATTTTCTTACATTTAATAAATCTTTTTAATCCTATGAATATAAAGTTATCTTGGTTATTCCAAAATTATGCATATATTTATTAAAAGATTACCTCAAAATTACTCAATTTTACATTTTGAACTAGAATTGCAAGATTATCACATTAATATGTAAAATTCTGTTAAATTTGTTAAGATATAATATGACAAATATCAACTACACATTTTTTAAAAATTAAAATCCTAGTTCTAATGCTTTGTTTTCTTGATTTTTGTACTTAATTTTAAACATTCTGAAATAGAAATATACATGCCCACACAAGGGGAAGATTATTATGTCAGCTGACTGGGGTTATGTGGTATCTTGACTGTAACAGACTGACCTATTAATTTCTAGAGACATGTGAGTAATTAGGCCCAGCCCTTCTCAGTCAACACTCTACTCTTTAAAAATCTCTGGTCTTCAAGATCCCATGACATATTATTATTTTGAACTCTTATTCAAATGGTTAAATTTTAGATTTCTTACTTAATTTACAAAGTTCAAAGCCAGACATAGTGGTGCATGCCTGTAATCCCAACACTTTGTCGGCTGAGGCAGGAGAATTGCTGCAAGTTTGAGACCAGCCTGGGCACAAAATGAGTGCAAGGCCAGGCTGAACTGCATAGGGAAGCCCTCTCTCAAAATACAAAAATAAATACATAAATAATAAATAAACACATAAAATGAAAAGCTCAAAATTCTTTTGCTTAGTTCTCAATGTCTTTGAATTATATGGGTTCTTGCTTTTCCTTCCAGTTAAGGACTTGGATAAAGTCTTGAAAACCTGATGTTCCTCCATGCCCTTAAGATCACACAACTTTTCTGTACATTTAATGTAATTAAAATTAAAATAACTCCCAATGAAATTTGAGTAGTTAACATAGCTTCACTTCACTATGAAAACTATTTACAATGTCCTTCTACTGACAGAGTAAAATTATAATTGTACTCTTAGAAAGCAGTCATTTTTGATCTAAAAATCCTGCTCCTACAAATTTTTCAACAATTCCTTCATTCATTTATCCATTGAACTTTTGCCAAATCCCTCACTGGCATTAAAGGCCTCTTCCCTGAAAAAAGTGAAACAATTGAGAATTTATTGTCTCTTGTAGAAAAAACACACATCAGAAAAGAAGTAGCCCCAGTTCCCTCATCTGAAGAATAAATTAACAATGAATACAAAGCTCTCTGCATGAGGAAGAGCATATTAGGTACAGGAAAAATAGAGAATTCACACAGGATGGAACTCTGTGCCATGAATCAGACTCGCATATGTAAATACTGTTTTGTCTCCCTGGTGTGAGAAACTGAAAGAGTAAATAAACCTAGAATGTAAAGTAGATGTTGTGTAAAGAAATGGTTTAAAAGGAAAAAGGAACTAGGATGGTGTAGTGGGGAAAGAATGAATGGAACAGTGAGAAAATTTCAAGTTATCTATACTCTCAGTATCTCTTAGTTCATCCAAAAGAAACTTGTGTGCTATCATTGATTGAAGAATTGTTTTGTTCACATCTTGTGCTCTGAGTACCTACTTTGAAGATGACAATATGCAGTGAATTATCTATTGTGAATCTTCTATTACCTGCTATCAAATTCTAGATCTTTTCCATTAAAGAAAAAAGGGTGAATTCCTGAGAATGGGCAAAAGAATTGCTTTCTCTTTTAAGGAACTTTCAGGAATGTCTTGAGATTGCCTTTTATTTATTTGGTGATTGGGATAAATGTAAAACATCACAGATTCTTTCTCAGGAACTTGTTAAGTAAAAGTGGTGCTTGGAACACCATGGAATTCATTATAGGATGAAAAAGATACCAAAGTGTGTTTTGTACACCAACCACTCACTCATAATGCAGCACTATCCTTGATGCTGAACAGACAGTAGAGAATGTAAAGGACAGACCCAATCCTTGGGCTGTGGAGCTTCCATCCTGGTACCAATGGTATCCAAACAACTTGGTCAGAAGAAGGAACCAAGAGGATTTTAAAATCTTTTCTTTTTTAATATGAAAAGGGAGTTTCTCAGACCTGCCATAAGCCTCACCCTACCTGGGAAAAATCACCTGGAAGGACAATGAAGTCTCTTTGCAGATTTTGTGCCACTTGATAGTGTCCTGCTTTGTCTCTTTGCTCTGTTTTGTTTTGTTTATTAGAAGTCCTAATTAATTTCTGTATATTTCTCATCAAAGAAAATTTTTGGGTTTCTTTTGAAACCTCTTAACATTATCTTATTATTGTGCACTAACAAAAATGCCACCGTTCTCTTCTGTATGCATCGTTATCCTGGTAACCCTGTATTCTGCGTCAACCTTTGTCCCCCTTTGTGAAGGACTATTGTTCCCACAATGAGTCAGCTGCAAGTTGCCTGTACTCTGTGTCAACTTTGTCCCCCACTGTAAAGGACGCTTGTTCCTGGAATTAGCCGACCACATGATCATGACTACCAGCTGCAAAACTTCCCATACAGGCAATTGGTAAAGGAAAAACTCTGCTACCAAGCCAAATAAGAAAATAAAATCTTTCTCCACCCTTATCCCCTCCCACCACTGCTTTGTGGATTTCTTTACCTTTATAAGGCTCTCAAAAACCTAATCTAATTATACAGCTTTGCAAAATCTTACTGCACTGTTTTCCTGGTGCCAGCTTAAATGAATTGCTTTTTTGTTTTCATTTAAAAGACATCTTGCCCCATTTTTTGACAACATCTTAGGGTCTCATTCTTGGGGTACAACACTTATGAAACAACCACAGAACAGCACCTAATAAGAGTGAAAAATTAGGCTACATAGCCTTAATTGTTAGTATATTGTCACCTACACTAACATGTATCTTGTGATAAATTTCTGTTTAAAACTTGACAATTTTTCAGGCAGTTTGGACCAGTCTCTTTGAATTTCAAGCAATTTCTCCTCAGACTTTCCTTGAATTATTAAACTCATCTGATGCAAGGTAATGTGACTTGAACAAGGATTTACTTAATTATTTACATTTTCTTGAAATTTATATTCCTCAATTAAGACTATCACAGTCTAGTTTAGGCCCTTTTTATGTAGCCTTTGCTCAGTCTCCTTGATAAACAGAGTATTGTCAACATTCACACCAGCACAACTTGCTAATGGCATGTACCTGAATGATGACTGCTCTAGAGTTTGTATGTGCTCTTTTCTGGAGGACCTACTGGTTATAGTTATGAATGCTATTCATAGTGTATTTCCCTTTTTAATTTCCATGATGTAATCTAATTCAGTCACATTATTCTATGCTTTTTCTTATGTGGATTTACATTTCAAATTTTTATTTGGTGATGGAACTTTATTGCAAAGCTTAATCATGAATTCCAACATGCACAGTTTTTCCTACCATATCTGAAATGAAAAATGTCTAAACTTAGTGTTAACAGCAGCATTATAGTTCTGCAATGTAAGCAGGTAGTTTAATTTATGAAGTTCAAATTCTATAAGTGATTCAAATTGATATAGTCTCTGGAAAAATGATCAATGAATGCTTATGACAGCATTATGAATTCTCCAAAAACTAGGATTAACATAACTGTCCATTAACAAATGAAAATATACATGAACTACTGCATGTGCAGACAACAAAACATTACTCACCAGTAAGAAGGGGTAAACTAATGATAAACACAGTACCGTAAATAAAGTACACAAATACTGAGTAAACACAGCAAGAGAAACACAGTATACATATTTAATGATTCTGAATTATATAAAATACGAAATGAATCTATAATGACAGAGTAGATTGGTGGTTACTGTGAATAAAGTGTCCACTCACCTATCAAACACAAAGGACAGGGTGTCTTTTGAGGGTCTTATGGTTTATGTGAGTGTCCCCCAAGTCTCATGAATTATGGACTGAACCAATTCTAGCATTTGTGGTTGGTTCATTGTCTAGTTCTTGGATTGGTGGTGTGAATGTTTCACTCATCCAGGATTGGAGCCAGGATATGATGTAATGGCAGGGAGAAAGTCTGTCTTGCTCTATCTTGCTAGTTCACAACTTGTTGTTTGCAGCCAGCTATGAATGGTGGCCTCTCCATGCCATGCTGCCATGGAACCAACTGATATGGACTGAAACCTCCAAGAACTGTAAGAAATAAACCTTTCCTTCCCTCATTTTGGGTGTTGAGTATTTTGATCCAGCAACGAAAGGAAAATAAATAAGACAGAGGGCAAAGGAAACATTCTGTTCCTTTAATCAGTAAAGGTTTGTGGGTACATACAATTGACAAAACCTCTAAATGCACTCTCCAAATGAATGCATTTATCTTTGGTAAAACTAGTGAGGAAAATAATTCATCAGGACAGAGAATGTAAAATAGCTCAAAAGACAAAAATAATTTAGCTTAGCATTAGAATTACGTTTGACATAGATTGTTAAATTTAGTGGATTCTTTTCAAAATGATGTAGAAAAATAGTTCACACTTAATCTAGAAGTCTTATTTAAAGGACTCTTTCACTTTAGATACACATGCATACATTTTTTAAATTTCAAATGCACCAAAATTATTTGCTATCCTGTCCAGAATATTAAATCCAGTTTTAAAACCAAGATAAGTTCAGTTATGGTCACCATGCACTAAAATAAAATCTAAATGGATCAAAGATCTAAATATTAAAACAGAAACACTAAATCTATTGGAAGACAAATTGGGTAAAAACCTTGAAAACATAAGAGTAGATAGAGAATTCATGAACAGGACTCAAACCACATGGGAAATGCTTCCTAGAATCAATAACTGAGACCACCTCTTATTAAAAAGTTTCTGCACATCAAAAGAAATCTCCAACATAGTGAAAAGAAAACCCACAAACTCGAAAAAATCTTAGCGAACTGTCCCTCAAACAAGGATTTCTGTCTAAAACATATAAAGAAATAAAAAATCAGACCCCCAAAATTCAAAGACCCAATCCAAAAATGGGGTATCTGAGATGAATAAACAATTTTCAGATGAAGAAAAACAAATGGCAAATAAATACATGAAAAAAAATGTTCACCATCAGTGGTCATTAGAGAAATGCAAATTAAAACCACACTGAGATTTCATCTCACTCTTGAAAGAATGGCCAACATCAAGAAAACCAACAACAACAAATGTTGGAGAGGCTGTGGGGTAAAAGGAACTCTCCTGCACTGTTGGTGGGAGTGTAGACTAGTACAACCATTGTGGAGGTCAGTCTGGAGATTTCTCAGAAAGCTGGGACTGGAAGCCCCATTTGACCCAGCTATTCCACCTCTAGGCATATTCCCAGAAGAACTGAAAGCATCATACCACCGTGATATATGTGCACCCATGTTTATAGCAGCACGATTTGTAATAGCCAGATCTTGGAAACAACCTAAGTGTCCATCAACTGAGGAATGGGTAAAAAAGTTGTGGTATTTTTATACAATGGAGTACTACTCAGCAAAAAAGAATGATCACATTGAGATATTTATAAATAAATGGGTGCAGCATGAGACCATACTTATAGGTGAAATAAATCAAACTCAGATGTATAAATACCAAATAGTTTCCCTAGTGTAAGAAATGAAAAGAAATCATAAAAGTATGTGGTAATCATGATTCCCAATCATATTGGTTTGAAGTCGTATAATGTTTTCACTCTTAATTGCAAAGGTTTTAACCTGGGTTGTTCGATTTTAGTATTGGTGGTAGTACAAATAGCTATTTTGAAGAAAACAACACATCATAAAAGCTAGTGCTGATTTTATATCATCTTGTTTTGAAGTCCCATCAAGCTGTTATACATCTGTTTCCACTAGTTTTAACATGTTGTATCTTACTGTATTTTACTATATGCGATAGTATAAACAAAATTTTTTGTTGACAAAGAGATAATACAGAAACCGTTGTTCATTTTCTGTTAACTGGTTCTAAATACCCTGTAATTCTTTCATTCTCTTTAATGGCTTCACACTGTCTTGATATGCTTGATGCTATCGTATAAAAAGTTATACTCAAATAATTCAATGAAAGACGCACTATGGTGGCTACTATGATGTTAGATTATCTGGGGGTGGAATATAATGATGCTTAAATTGTTAAGTTCTGACCTGTGTTGTTTGGTTACAATGTCCTCTTTTATCTCAATCTCCATCCTTTTTTTAAAAAAAATAATCTATTTTTCTTTTTTTTTTCAATTAAGGGAAAACTAAATAAAAAATTGCAGGATATATTATAGTAATTTTTTGTTTTCCTATTAACCTGATTTGAACCCCAGTATTGCTCTCCCCATCTTGTTCTGTCTGATTTTACTATGTTCTATTTTGTTTGATAGTATCAAGTTTGAGGGTATAGGCAACCACTTTGAAGGCAATAAGATTTACTAT
Source organism: Cavia porcellus (assembly GCF_034190915.1). Classification (NCBI taxonomy): domain Eukaryota; kingdom Metazoa; phylum Chordata; class Mammalia; order Rodentia; family Caviidae; genus Cavia; species Cavia porcellus. Next base: position 226,512,727 of record NW_026947484.1, on the reverse strand, counting down.
GATGCCCATTATGATTTGACTATTATCTTCTTTTGAAGTCCTGTAAGGTCTCCATTGTAGGTTTTATTGGTCTTGTTCTGTACTGTTTTGATCGATCAATTCTATTATACCTGATGATATAGGCAACTCTTTTTAAAAATAGCAAGAGGCATAATAGTAACCATTTTTGATCACCTGATATTCTATTTTTGCATCATGTACTATGCCCATCCTTCTGTTCTAACCGACTCTGTTTTGTTTAGTCACGTTAGGTTTTATTCTCTTCAAAAAAAGTAATAAGAACTGTGGGAGAAAAAAAAAAAAAAAAAAAAAAAAAACCCAAAAAGTGTAATTGTTACTGTAAAAAGAGAGGAAAGGAATGTGGTCTAAGGGATATAACTGCATGTATGTTTGAGTGTGTAGGATACAAAAACGTATTACTGAGCTTTTGTTGGATCATTGATCGGAACTGTCTGCAATCTCACTGTACGAATGTCCACTTTATATGCTTTAATTTTATAACTTGGACAACTGTGTCTAGTGATTTCTTACTGTATATTATTTTTTTCTTGAAATTCTGTATTATTTGTACCCTGTTAGTGCTTTGTTTTTTATTTCCTTTCTTTTTTCTCTTTAAATTAAAAAAAAAGAAATTGATGCAAGATCAAACATTTGTTCAGTGGATGGCAGGCACCAGGATTTGAACACAGGCAGCTTGATTCAGACTATTATTATGACTACCATACTACAATGTCTTTTAACCTGATGAAAAGAGCCTGTGTTAATGAGTGAAATAGAAAATCTTTCTACTTTAAGAGAGAGGAATTGAAATTACAAATAGGATTGAAAATCATGAATATATGTACCTGTGCATTTCTGCAAAATGAGTATCCCTATTCTGCAAATATACACTCATAAAATGATTTATCACGCTGCAAATATACACCCATAAATTTTTTATTACAAAATTTTAAATAAGTAAATATATTGAAAATTTCTGATTAAAAATTAAAAGTCTTCCTAACTTAACATTTAAACACCTGTCTGGGAAGGACTTTTCTTCAGTGCCATAGAACATGATAGGCCATCAGCTGATGGTCTCTTTCTCTCTCTCTCTCTCTCTCTCTCTCTCTTTCAACAAAGTACTAGGAAATCTTGTTTCCTGTTTCTACTTTAATCTAGGCTTTCTAAAAGTATAGCACATTTCCAGTGAAGCTCATTTTTGCAAACTTACTTCCCACTATTAGACCCTTAGATTAGGAATGCCACTGTTCACAGAAATGTGGTTCATTTTCTCAAACCAGTACTTAGCACAATGTGAGTCTCACAATGGCAGTCATAAGTGCACCATTCAATGATAGCTGTGTAAGTGAGTATAAAAAGGATTGTAAATAGAGATTGGTCAAAGGCATAGACTTGTGTTTAAATATTAGCTCAAAATGTGATAACATTCTTTGAAGAAGAGAGCACAAAGAAAATTAGGGTGGTCCTATGGTGATAGTGTACACTTACATGATTCACCTAGCTCATTTACATTAGTGTTAGTCATAAATACTCTGAGGGAAATAATATCACAGGCATCATGTTTTACTCTGAAAATGAAAAAAAAATGGATGAAGGGTAGGAAGAAAGGAAAGGATCCCCCCCAAAAAAAGCCTTGTGTTCTAATTACTGATTCATCAATATTCATCAAAAATTACTACATCAGTTGTGTCAGTATATTTCCTTAGCTGTGAAAGGAACAATTGACAATATAAAAATGTATAAAATACCTCTGTTATTAATGATTTTATGTGTCAATGGGGAGTTGAGTGACAAACCCAGGAAATTAAGATGATATAGTAAGTTCCTCCAAAATAAGCAGGCTGGGGTACACAAAGATAATGCAGTAAGTTAAAGGCAGACCTGGAGGGGTGCTACCTGCAGGTAAAGGGACAGTCCCATTGGATTCTCATTGGAATCCAAAGAAGCAGTGATATGACAACTGCTGATAAAAAGGTGAACACAGGACAGGGTGAAGGTTCTCAGTTGAGCAACTATGGAACCACCAGTGTCTTAAAAGTGTAATGTTAAAGATACGGTTAAGGATACATGGGATTCTGATTCCAAATATCCAAAAAAATAAGTTAGATGAAAGAAAATAAGACCTCTAAATATTTTAGCCAATAAGAAGAGAGACTGAAATGAATTCAAAATGCAAGCAAGAGAAAAGGACAAAGAGTGTTTCGAAGGTTAAATCATATAATTTAGTGTAAAAAAGAAAGAATTATATTTCAAAAGACAGAAGTCTGAGAAGAAATTACTAGGACAAGAAGTGATAAAAATGCAGTAATTAGAAAATCTGAAGTAGAAGAAGTCAGAGGTACTTCACGGCATCTGTGTTTCCTACCAGTACCACTAAAGCAGACAGTAAACAGTAACATAGATAGAAAAATAATTTCTTAAGAATAGAATCATTAAGATCAGGATTGGTCATCTGATAAGAGTCATGTAACATAAAAGAGAGGATCAATGGTAGGCACTAAAATGTTGTAAGCTAATTGAAGCCAGAAATTATGTTCCCATGCTTTATATAAAACATCTTACATTGAAAAGCTGTTCAACTGTCATTGTCAAAAGAATAAGTGATTTGGATTTCTAGAGCTAGAATGTGATAAGCATGTGCACTTATTCTTTTTATAAGATTAAGCCTAAACTCCTTAGCATGGCACAACATGTCTCTCGAGATCCGCTCAAGTCTTAATATTCTAGTGTACTTCTCACATATTCTCGCACAAACGTCTTCTACCTTAACTAACCCATTATTTAATGCTCTGCATTTTAAATTTCTACACCTTTGCACATGCTGTTCACCCTATCTGGAAGGTGTTTTAGGTGGGTTGTGATATCACCTCACCATAAATGCCTGCCAGAAAACTTGTTTATCTTCTAAATCTCAGACTAAATGATTCCTCCTCTTTTCAACTTTGTTACTCTTAGCAAAGAATTACCATTTAACCTCCCAAGGTCCTGTTGCAGTCCCTCTGCAGCCTATGAGAAATCTTAAGGATAGCAGCCTGCACTGTCAGGGTTGGACCCTGACACCTGTTTACAGAATGAGAAGAGTCAATTTTAATTGAAGTGACTGTATCTGTTCTAACCTATATGGGAAATACTTGAAGCACTGATTTAATTCTATTTAACCTAATTCAGACTCACTGAGGTTGAATGAGTATCACCAACTGCTCAAATTGTTGTAAGATGAACCGAATCTTACAGACACTTACATGCACGTAGGCATGCTGAAACTCAACATGAACACATACTCACAAAAGACCCAAAGCTTTCACTTTGTGTTGATCTTAATGATCTCTAAACTTCGAACATTCAGGAAGTTAAATCTAGGACAGAGTTGTAAATGATCTTGCTAAGTTTTGAGACAATCTGCAAAGACTAGGTTAGATATTTATTATTTTACTTTAATTTCTGGTGTTCAAAAAGCATGTAAAAGCATTAGTTACATATAAATTTAAAAATCTGTGGTGAGGTTAATGACTATATACAACAAGAAACACATTGATTGTAAATAGTTGGAAAAAGTAGTAATTGAAACAGATGATGTAGCCTTCATTCAAGAGACAACTCTAAACATAGAGAAGAACCTTATTTCCAGAAACATCATGCTACATTAGACAACTGTCTAGATTTTTTTAAAAGTCCAAAAGGATACAAAGAAACCAGAAAATGCAGCCATAAAAAATAGACAAATATTATCACTGAATAAACCCAAATTTTGACTTTATTTATTCCAGATTCTTTACCAATAGTCCAAAGAGACAGAAGGATATTTACTATACATAAATAGATTAAAATACTTTCATTACTTGTAGACAAGAGCTTTGGGACTTTTTGAGCAATTGATAGATTGAATCTATCAAGTTCTGTATCACATTAACAAAGAAATGTCAATCAAGCCTTGCATACAGACAAGAACATGTAAGTTACTAGCTAAACTTTATCAAAAAATTTCCACCTACCCAATTTTTGAGAAAGAGAGCACTTCAATAACCACTATCATGTGTTACTTTATTTACAAACTGTATACCTAAATAAAGTTGTATTATGTATGTAAAGTCCTAAATAAAGTTGTATTATGAAGTAATTCTGATTTACTTATTAGGACAAATAACTGTATCTTTAACTACTTTATATATTTAGGTAATGTGAAAAAAATTCAAATGGAAATTTGCATAATTATCTGACAAATATAATTAACTTCCCCATTCAACAGATGAGGAAAACTAGGCCTAATGTTGACCAGTTAACAAAATGTTTCAGAGATATCTAGTGAAAAGGCAGAGATTTTGAACACTGGTGTTTTATTTACAATTTATCCATATATACCTGCAATATAGTGTCTCTGACATGCTATTCACTGGAATCAGACAATTCAGAATATTTGCTGATTTTTATTTGGCCCTTCTTAACAGGATAAATCTTAGCTTTTTACATTTGATTGACCAGCTCCATAATTACAGAAGTATTATAGGATTTGATATGTAATATCTAAAATAAACTCTTTCATGAATTAACACTATCTATATTTTAGTTTTAGGACTATGTAACTTTCTTATTGCCCAGGGAGACTGCCGCATACACATATTCTCCACCTTTAAAATTTAAGAGAACACAAAGGGATACTACAGGTAATCCCTTTGTTTTTATTGTGGAAGGAAGACAGCAAGTGTATTTTGAGCAAATTCTTTGTAGTTATACACTCATTTAAATTAGTTCAGCTAAAAATCTGAATGACCTTTGAGTATCTGACACAATAAAGATTTCAACATAAGATACATGTATGTACCACATAGGTAGTGAAAGAGCAGGATAGTTAAACTAAGTAATAAAAATAAACAACTATGCCTAAATGGTTTGGAAAGTTCTCAGTATAAATCTGGCAGTGCTAATACTCAAAATTATCATCATAAAAGCCACTAAACTTACTTTTCACTTTGATGGTTTAAAAGTCTTAAATGAGAATCTAAGGATACTTGTGGAGTGAGCCAGTGAATGAAGTGAAATGACTAAAAGAGATTGAGTCACTGCTAGGGACAGAAGCAGATGTTTACTTTTCAAGTGAAAATTTGTCCAAATATCATGAGAAGCAAACCCTTGCAGAAAGCACACTGCAGACAAAAGTGAGGAACAGAGGTGGCGGATAGATAGAATGATGCATATGATGCTGAAATTCTCTGCAAAACAAGTTTTCTCAATCAGAAACCTTGTCATGAATACCAAGAGGATACAGAGACAGTCTACAATTAACAAAGGAAATCGCTGATTTAAAATGAAGAGATGAAGAACCAAGGAGCCTCAGTGCAATGCAACCTCCAAAAATATTTGGCAGCATGCACTGAATGTGACTCAGTTCTGTAGGGAATGCCATGCCTAGCCAGATTTGTCCAAGAATGTAATTACTATGGGCAAATACCCTTTAATTAGGATTAGTTTTACATAGCACTGAGGTCACATTTATAAAACTTTATATTGCTTGGGGGAAAAAGCTGGTATAATTAGGCACTACTCCTACTATTTAATCATGGCTTTGGAAAGTTTCTGTCACATCTGAGCAATTTACAAATGTGTCACATTGCTTTGCTTTTACCTTTTCTTGTAACCCAAGGTATTTTGAGCAAAGTTATGAACACTATCCTAGTCCCAAATGTACTAGACAATGGAGAAATTAATATATGCAATATTTGCATTTTCAGTCTGATTTAGGAGAGTTCATAATTTTGACAGTTTCTCCTTTATCTGAACTGTGTAACAAAGAATGGTTTCAGGTTTTCCAAAACATTATGTGTAGAAATTTAAGAGAAAACCTTCCCCTCCTTATTCTTCTGCCCACCACCTTTGAGTTTGAGAAGTTTATTTTTTTTTGCAGGAGTGGTTGAGGGGATACGTAAGATAGTAAATCACGAGAGAAAGAGCATTTGTACAAGTGGAAGAGTTTCATGGGTTGTGCTAAGATTGCCTAGTTGTCCTATTTAATTTCTTTTTAAAGTACATATCAGTGTATTCTACCACCTCAGAATTCTTGTAAGAACAAGAAAGTGGAGTGAGGGAGGAGAAATGGAGCAAGAGCATAGGTGGAAGGGAAAAATGGAGGGAACATTTTTTCTCCTAAGAATAAGTATTAAACCACTTCCAGTATATTCTGCAGATATTAACCTTCCCCCTCCTTTTAGATGAATCTACATTTGACTTCATTTAACCTACCATATCACTCAACCTGTATTTCTTACTTCAAACCTTGGGGATATGAAATACTCTATAGCAAATTCATGGCTCAACGATAACTTACTGGCACTCTTGTTAGCCTGGACCAGTGCTGGTGAACATGTTAGAGCTTTCTGTGATACAAAAGCCTGCTGTGGCCCACATTCCATAGGTTGGCCACCACTGGCCTGGATGATGGGCAGCTGAGATCAAGAGCTGGTCCTTTTCCTAGCTGGAGGAAGATGCACTGAAACTCCGGTTCCTGAGGCCTTCAAGATCCCATCTTATGGCTTTCTGGAAAGCTTCAGCACATAACTACACTGACCCAAAATTTCCACTGCCTCACTGATCTTCACACTATCAAATGCTCTTGGAAGTGTCTTATTAAAATAGAGCTGCATGTTTAGTTTTATTTTCTCCAATGACAATGCAAAGTGAATTTTCAGGTTGGGATGTAGCTTAGAGGGAGAATTACCTAACATGCAGAGGCCCCGGGCACAATCTCCAGTAAACCACAAAAAAAAAAAAAAAAAAAAAAAAGTGAGTTTGGTGGGGTCTAAAAAGATTAAGTCTGTTCCTCATCTTATTTATTAAATAGACAATTCATATAATTTTCCAGTCAAGAATAAAAACTAAAGGGAAAAAGATTCTTATCACAGTTTGGAATAAATAGTTATTTAGTAACCACTGATGCTAAAGAAAACTGAGGTGATTTGTATCTACCAAAATAAAGGCTATGCTTTGTTCCAAGGACTGTTGTTGGTATTCTAAGTAAATCCTACCAAAAAAAGTCTTGTTCATGGGATACTTTTTCATTTTTGGACTTTGTAACACTTTCCACATTCTACCCTGCATTCAAATTACTGATGGTAGTTTATCTCTCCATATGGATTAAAAATTCCTTGAAGGCAATGGCCTCATTTCTATATGACCTTAAAGTAGTTAAAAGATGATAATTGCTCAATAAATATTGATTAAGCATATATAAAAATAAATGGGTCCTAAAAAATTCCTGTCCCCTGAATTTTCATCAGTGTGTGTGTGTGTGTGTGTGTGTGTGTGCGCACATGTTTGGTGTTATTGTTTTCTATTTGTAAAAGCTCAGGTTGAAGATAACCGAAAGACATGACCACGCTGCATAATGTTAGTGAGCTATATTCAAGGTTCATCATAAAAATATCAAACCAGGACTCAACACACTCAGTAGATACTAGAAGCAGGTACTAAAAGACCATCTACAAATGCTGTCTACCACCTCGCAATCATGTTGACCATGTAATCACTGTCTTGACCAATGCCTACACTACTATATCACAGCACCATGTGTACTCTAAATCACTGTTTCTGTCCAGATGTTAACTAGCAACACTGACAAGAGCAAAATGTGCTAATCACAGTGATTAAATCATGAGTGACTCTCTAATAGCAGTAATTACACAACACCCTTCAATCCAAACACCATACTAGTTCTCAGTGTAATGATATATTACTTATGTATGCGTAATAAAAGCTGTAAGAAGTTTGGCCAGAAAAAATAGCTTTTATCTTTAAGGTTTTTTTTTTTTTGCTATTTTTTTTATTTAAAAGGAAAAAGGAGGAAAAACACAACAAAACAAAGTGGTGTAAGAAGTGGTGTAAGGGTATAACTAATACAGAACTACAAAAAAACAACAGAAAGAAATCATCAGTTCATAAATTACACATTATCATCTTAGAGATAGTTGCTTAAGTCACAGTATCAAAGCATAGAGTATCAAAGCAAACAGAATGGACTTAAAACACTGAGACTGCAAAGAGTTGTGTTCTATGATCCAACCAAAAACATTGATATGGTCATCTATTTAACAACCCTGAATACACTTGCAGTTGTATCCTTTAGAGCACTTTTCCCCTCTTTTTTACAAAAAAGTTTACACATTTTGGGTTTTATTACTCTTTCGTTCTTATTACTTTTTTTTGGAAGAGAATAAAGTCAAATATGGCAAAATAAAGCTGTCAGTCAAGACCAAGGATAGACATAGCACATGATGTAAAAACAGAGTACAAGGTTATCAGCAATGGTTACCATAATGCCTCTTGCTTCCTTAGAAAGAATTGTCTATCTCATTGGGTATTATAAAGTTGAACAAAACAGTAGAGAACAAGACAAATAAAACCTAAACCTTGTAAACATTACAGTACTTCCAAAGAAGATAACAGTCAAACCAGAATGGGCATCATAGTGAATCTTATTGCCTTCAAAGTAGTTGCCTATACTCTCAAACTTGATACTATCATACAGAATGGAACAGAGTCTAATCAGTCAAAACAAGATAGTGGGAGTATTACAGGACTTCAAATCAAGTTAATAGGAAATCAAAAAAGTTACTATAATATATCCTGATATTTTTCCCCTTAATTAAAAAAAATTCTAAAAAACAACTAAATAATTTTTAATGAATAAGGGAGAGATTGAGATAAAAGAGGACATAACAACATAAAAATACAGGTCAAAGCATGGAAGTTTCAGCAACCTAGTGCTTCACCACCAAATAACCCGACTTAATAGTAGTTACTATAGTGTCTGTCTTTTACCTTGAAATATTTGAATATAACTTCATTTACTATAACTTCAAACATATCACGTCAGTGTAAAAACATTCAAGTGGATGAAAGCATTGTAGGGTATTTAGAACCAGCTAACAGAAAACAAACAATGGTTTCTATATTATCTCTTTGCCTATAATGATTTTTGTTTATACTATCACATATAATAAAATCCAGAAAGATACGTCATGATAAAACCAATGGAGACAGAAGAACCATAGTTTGGTGGGGCTTCAAAACAAGATGATAGCAAATCTGCACTAGCTATTATGATGAGTTATTTTCTTCAAAATAGCTGTTCATTTCATCACAGGCAATAATATCAAGCAGCACAGAATAAAGCCATTCCAATTAATAAGTGAAAACTTTGTAAGGCTTTAAAGCCACATAATGGGGAATCATGATTACCACATACTTTTATATATTTGACTCATTACTTACATTAGGGAAACTATTCGGTATTCACACATACAAGATTGATTCATTTCACTTATGAGTATGGTCTCAAGCTGCACCCATTTATTTGTAAATATCTCAATGTGATCCTTCTTTATGGCTGAGTAATACTCCATTATATAGAAATACCACAGCTTTTTTATCCATTCCTCAGTTGATGGACACTTTGGTTGTTTCCAAGATCTGGTGATTATAAACTGTGCTGCTATAAATATAGGTGCACATATATCACTGTGGTATGTTGCTTTCAGTTCTTCTGGGAATATGCCTAGAAGTGGAATAGCTGGAACAAATGGGACTTCCAATCCCAGCATTTTGAGAAATCTCCAGACTGACCTCCACAATGGTTGTACCAGTCTATACTCCCACCAACAGTGTAGGAGAGTTCCTTTTTCCCAACAGCCTCTCCAGCATTTGTTGTTGTTGGTTTTCTTGATCCTGGCCATTCTTTCAGGAGTGAGATGGAATCTCAGTGTGGTCTCAATTTACATTTCTCTAATGACCAATGATGATGAACATTTTTTCATGTATCTATTTGCCATTTGTATTTCTTCTTCTGAGAAGTGCGTATTCATCTCAGATGCCCATTTTTGGACTGGGTCTTTGAATTTTGGGGGTCTGAAATTTTTTTTAAAATTCTTTATATGTTTTAGACAAAAGTCCCTTGTCGGAGGGGGAGTTCGCTAAGATCTTTTCCCAGTTTGTCAGTTTTCTTTTCACTATTCAGGAGATTTCTTTTGACATGAAGAAACATTTTAATAAGAGGTGGTCCCAGTTATTGATTCTGGGAAGTATTTCCCATGCAGTTTGAGTCCTGTTCATGAATTCTCTACCTACCCCTATGTCTTTAAGGGTTCTACGCAATTTGTCTCCCAATAGATTTAGTGTTTATGTTTTAATATTAAGATCTTTTATCAATTTAGATTTTAATTTAGTACATGATGATAGGCATGGGTCTAGCTTTAGTTTTCAGCAAATGGAGAGCCACTTTTTCCAACACCATTTATTAAAGAGACTGTCGTTCTCCCAGTGAACCTGCTTGGCTCCTTTATCAAAGATAAGGTGGTTAGTGTGTTTGTAGTTGTGGTTGTATCTTCTAATCTATTCCCTTGATCTTCAGCTCGGTTTTGATTCCAGTACCATGTTGATTTTACTACTGTTGCTTTGTAGTATAACTTCAAGTCAGGGATTGTGATACCTCCTGCCTTGCCTTTGCTGCTTTGAATTGCCTTTGCTATTCTAGGTATCTTCTGATTCCAGATGAATTTTAGCAGTGATTTCTCTAGGTTTATAAGGTATGTTGATGGTATTTTTATTGGGATTGCATTGAATCTGTATAACAGTTTTGGGAGAATGGCCATTTTCACAATATTTATTCTTCCTATCCATGAGCAAGGGATGTCTTTCCATTTTCTGAGATCATCTTCAATTTCTTTTCTCAGTGTATTATAATTTTCTCTGTATAGGTCTTTCACTTCTTTCATAAGGATAATTCCCAAATATTTCAGTTTATTTGCCTACTAGTGTGAAAAGTGTGTTTTCTCTTATTTCCCTCTCTGTGATTTTGTTGTTACTGTATATGAATGCTATTGATTTCTGAGTATTCATTTTGTATTCAGCTACATTACTGAATTTATTTATTATATCTAAGAGTCTTTCAATGGAGTTTAGGGGGTCTTCTCTATAGAGTATCATGTCATCTACAAACAATGATAATTTAACTTCTTTTCCTATCTTTACCCCTTTTATTTCTCTCTCTTGTCTACTCACTCTGGCTAGTACTTCCAGTACTATATTAAATAGGAGTGGTGATAAAGGCACCTTGTCTTGTGCCTGATTTTAAAGTAAAGGTTTTCAATTTTTGGCCATTTAGTATGATGTTGGCTGTTGGTTTGTCATAAATGGCCTTTATTATATTGAGGTAAAGACTATCTATTCCAATTTTCAGTAAAGTTCTTATTGTGAATAAATGTTGGACCTTATCCAAGACTTTTTCTGCATTTATAGAAATGATCATGTGATTCTTACTTTTGGCTCTATTTATATGGTGGATTAAATTTACTGTTTTATATATGTTGAACCATCCTTGCATGCCTGGGATGAATCCCACTTGGTCATGGTGTATAATCTTCTTGATGATTTGCTGCATCCTATTTGCCAATAATTTATTGAGGATTTTTGCATCTGTGTTCATTAGGGAGATTGGTCTATAGTTCTCTTTTTTAGTTGGGTCTTTCTCAGGTTTTGGTACTAGAGTAATGTTTGCTTCCAGGAATGACTTAGGAAGGATTGCTTCCCTTTCAATTTTTTTGAATAGTTTGAGGAGTGTTGGCATTAGGTCTTCTTTGTATTTCTTGTAGATTCTGCAGTGAATCCATCTGGGCCTGGGCTCTTCTATGTAGGTAAGGACTTAATTACATTTTCAATTTCATTAATAGAGATTGGGTCATTCAGCAATTTTACATCCTCTTGATCTAGCTTTGGTACTTCATATGTTTCTAGGAATCTGTCTATTTCTTCTGTGTTATCAAACCTTTGAGAGTAGAGGTTTTTGAAATAGGTGTTGATGATCTTCTGTATTTCTGTAGAGTCTGTAGTGATTTCACCTTTTTCATTTCTTATTGCATGAATTTGAGCTTTTTCTTCCCTTTTTTAAATAAGGTTGGCTAGGGGCTTATCAATTTTATTTATTCTTTCAAAGAACCAACTCTTTAATTTGTTGATTCTTTGGATTGTTGTCTTAGTCTCTATTGTGTTGATTTCTGCTCTGTTTTTTATAATTTACTCTCTTCTTTTGGCTTTGGGCTTGACTTGCTCTTCTTTTTCTAGCTGTTTGAGGTGTAGCATCAGATTATTTATTTGTGTTCTTTCTGTTTTCCTGATGTGGGAACTCAGTGCAATAAATTTTCCTGTGAGGACAGCTTTCATTGAGTCCCACAGATTCCGGTAAGGTGTATTTTCATTTTCTTGTAGTTATTGTTTAATTTCTTCTTTAATTTCCTCTGTGACCCACTGATTACTCAAGAGTGTGTTATTCAGTTTCCATGTGTTTGTGGGATTTTTGCAGTATCTTTTATCCTTAATTTCTAATTTCAAAGTGCAATGATCTGATAACATGCAAGGGATGATTTCAACTCTTTTGCATTCGTTTAAATATGTTCTGTGGCTAATATATGGTCTATTTTAGACAATGACCCATCTACTGCTGAGAAGAATGTGTATTCTGATGTTGTTGGGTGGAACTTCTGTATATGTCTATCAAATCCATTTATTTACAGATGTGATTCAGTTCTGTTATTTCTTTGCTCATTTTCTCTCTGGTTGATCTGTCCCTTGGTGCCAATGGCGTGATAAAGTCTCCTGTTACAATTCTGTTATTGATAATTTGAGTTTTCATTTTGGTTAATATTTATGTAACTTTGTGCTCTGGTGTTTGGTGCATATATATTTAACATAGTTATCTCTTCTTCTTGGAGTTTTCCCCTAATGAGGATGTAGTGACCTTCTTTGTCCTTTATGATCATTGTTGGTTTAAAGTTCACATTTTCTGCAAAGAGAATGGCTACTCCTGCTTTCTTTGGATTCCAGTTGCATGAAGTATTGTTTTCCATCCTTTGACTTTCAGTCTGTGTGTATCCTTCTGTGTTAGATGGGTTTCCTGTAAACAGCATATGGTTGGATTTTGTTTCTTGATCCATTCTGCTAGTCTGTTTCTTTTGATTGGTGCATTGAGACCATTTACATTAATGGTTATAACTGTTATATGCTGGTTTAATGTTGACATTTCATCTCTCTGCTGTTGCATCTTTAACTTTCTGTTCTGTTTAGTTATCTGCTTTGCTTAGTGGTTTCTTCCTTTGTGCATCTAAACTGTGTTTCAATATTTTTTGCAGGGTTGGCTTGGTGTTCATGAAGTTCTTCAGCTATTCTTTGTCATGGAAGTATCGTATTTCACCATTGATTTTGAATGATAGTTTTGCAGGGTACATCAGTCTAGGTTGGAAATCATTTTGCTTTCGGATCTGGATTATTTCACTCAATGCTCTTCTTGAATTTATTGTTTGTGCTGAGATGTCTGCTGTGATTCTGATAGGTTTTCCTTTATAAGTGATCTGTCTTTTCTCTCTGACACATTTTAATAATCTATTCTTAGGTTGGATTTGTGGGATGGTGATTATTATATGTCTGGGTGTAGTTTTATTTTGGTTATGACTATTTGGAGTTCTATAGGATTTACTGAACTTGATGTTGGTTTCTGATCTCATGCTTGGGAAATTTTTAGCTATTACTTCTCTAAATATCCTCTTGACATCCTTTATGTTGCCCCCTTCTTTTTCATTAATCCCTATCTATCTTATGTTGTTTTTCTTTGCATCATCTTGCAGTTGTTGAATTGTTATTTCTCAATTGTTTGTTATTTTTTAAAAGATCTTTCCTTTCCTGTTCACTAGTTGCAATCCTGTATTTGAGTTCTGAAATTCTATCTTCACTTTCATTGAGGCAGTTTTTACAGCTTTCAGTGGAGATTTTGATTTCCTGTATATCTCTGTGCATCTGCATTATGTATTCTGTTTGTTTCTTATATTGCTCATGTATGGATTCTATCTTTTTGTTTAGTTCCTCCAATTTTTAAACTGTGTTTTCTTTAGATGTATTCAGAATCTCTTTCAATTCTTTTATCACTTCTTCTTTTATCTTGAAGATTATTTTGTGTTTGAATTTCTTTAAAGCTTCCTTGCATTGCTTGTTTATTTCAGTGCTATTATGTCCGATGTTTGAGGTGTATGGCATATATTTTCTTCTATATACATTGCTCCTAGGGTTTCTTGAGATGAGCTGGATGTTTGAGGTTGTAATTTGGTCTTTTGTTTTGTCATTTTCCTATATTTCTGTGTTCCAAGTGTTATTCAAAAGCTTCCTCAATGTCTGTTGGAAATCCACTTTTATGTTCGCAGTTCCTGGGGCTCTGGCACCGAGTTCCACCAGGCCATGGGGCCTCTGGAACCAGTGGCCATCTTCTGCCTGTTTAGAATTCCAGATAACCTGGGCTCCAGGGACACTGTCCACCCACCTGCTTGCCTGAAACTCCACAATTCTCTGAGCACAGCTGGAATGGCGAGGCAGATGTAGGCGCCTGGGGGGCCACTTAGTCACTTCTTTGCACCCAGGAGGCTCGAGGGTCCGGAACAGTCTGGGCTTGGGGCAGAGTGCACTGGGCACTTACCTCAGGCCTCAGGGCCTCTGGAACTGATGATGCTTGCCTGCTTCCTGCAAAATCCACAGTCATCCAGACACGCGGGGAGGCAGATGCAGGTGCCCCAAATCCACCCAGCCCTTACTGTGCACCCAGACGGTGCAAGAGTCCCAAGTAGGCTGGGCTCTGGGCATAGTGTGCGCCCACCTGCTTGCTCAAAACTCCACAGTTCTCCGAGCACAGTCAGAATGGGGAGGCAGATGTAGGTGCCTCAGACCCACTTAGCCACTTCACTGCACCTGAAAGCCTGGAGGGTCCTGAACAGTCTGGGCTTGGGGCAGAGTACACTGGGCACTTACCACAGGCTGCAGAGCCTCTCGTACTGGTGATGCTCACCTGCTTGCTGAGAAATTCACAGTCCTCCAGACACACGGGGAGGTGGATGCAGGTGCCCAGATCCGCCCAACCCTTACTCTGCACCAACACAGTGAAGAGTCCCAAATAGGCTGGGCTCTGGGGATAGTGTGTGTCCACCTGCTTGCTGGAATCTCCACAGTTCTCCAAGTGCAGCTGGTCTTTAAGTTATTTAATATCACATTTTTTAAAAGGAATAAATTAACAGGGAAAAACGAAAGCCTGGAATAATTAAGGTCAGGGATGGAATGCTCCAGGTTCATGAGCCAGACTCAACCAACTGACTGTGACTTTCCACACATGAACAAGTTCCCTTCATAAAAGGTTTACAGCTAAAGCAGAGCTGGTTTCAGACTGAATTAAACCAATACTGCGCAAAAAAGTGAGGGAAAACAGTGTGAGATCAATTAAAACAAATTAGTAGTGAAAGCAATAGCTGGGTGTCAACATGTTCTGCTGTGTTATTAGTATGACAGCTGAGTGATATTTAGAGAAATTGTACTGCCTGAGGGGAGACCAGAACCTTAACCGGATACAGCAGGCTGGGACCTCGCCAGAGTCACCCTGCACTGTCATTCCAGGAGGCCACCTGCCACCATGAAAACACATGTGAGAAACTTCTCTCATACAGCCTCCAACTCAGCTGCTAGCATGAGAATAGCATCCCGTTGTCTTCACTGCTGGGTGCAGACCTCATTTGGTCAATCATATGACTGTGGAAGACAGCCAGTGCAAACCCAAAACAACTAGAAAGTCAGGTAACCTAGGTTCTGCATCAGAATGTTTAAGCTGTCCCAACTGCATCCAGAAACCTCATCCAAAAAGATGAGAATACATCACCTGCATTTACACCGTAAAGTTCTTGAAGATGGCATGAGAAATCCTATGTAAAATCACTTTGAAAAGTGCGAACATTACCGATCAAAGAAGGAATTCTTAACGATTGGCTGGAGTTATTTTGAAAACTGATTTCCTATCTGCTCCAGAGCATGCCATACCGAGACTGCTATTGAACTGCTGGCTTCTTCTTATATCACAGAGTAAATCAAAGACTACATGATTGTAAAGAAACTGTAGATCAGTTGTAACTGATGTTCAATCTCATGTTGATTGAATGCTTATTTTCCACATTTTGAACAGTTCATCAATAACAACTCTTTGAATTAGGTTTTATTATTTTTAAATTACAAATAAAGTACTTAAGGCTTAGAGAGGTTAAGCCAATATTCTCTTGAAGAGCAGGGGATTAAACCACAGAGCATTTGCTTTAAGACATAATGTTATGTCCCACCTTCATTTTATTCATTACATTGCAGTAGAGTATTGTGTAGGATTAAACTTCAATGGCTAACAGGAAAATAACATGAGCAATGATACAAATATGAATCATTTACCTGGATTCAATTTGAAGTAAATTGTGTTTATGCTGAGGGAAGAGTTTTTAGGGAATGTTCCACCAGATATTATGTATTAAGTGAAGAAATACATGTCTGCTCTAGGAAGACATCTCAACCTCTCCTAAAATGTGAATCCTATCTGAAAGAGATTTTCTGTAAATTATTAGATAGCATTCATCAGTTTTGAGTAATTAACAAGCCCAAAAATTGTACCCTGCCTGTTCAAAAAAGCATCAGTCAACAAAATGTTTTGTAACACATTCATCTTCTCTCTGTCTGCATTGTAACCTTGTTGATGTCAGAGTCTACCTAGTGATAAATGATAAATATTTTGAATGAAAAGAGGAGAAGATAGGAGAGAGAGAGGAAGAGAGGAGAGGAGAGGAGAAGGGAGGGGAGGGGAGGAGAGGAGAAGTGGGAATGGGAAGAGAAGCATTCCACCAATGCAGGTCCACAAATACATGATTACACTTCCTTGGAACTATGAATGTGTAAAAAATACCTAGAGTTTGAGAAGTATTGTTGCCCATGCATGATTTGAAACAAGTGTTTTAAAGTAAGACTTTGATTCATAATTGAAAGAGAAAAAAGATATGATGAAGAATAATTAATCATCCACAGATATTCACAAATTATCAGCCTAGGGCCAGGTTCACCTTCATGGATTCTTTATAGATCAGACCCCAGCTTTAATCTTGGACAATAAAGCCAAACTATCTAGTGCCTTTGTAAAGGCCAAGTACATCACATCTGTGTCTGAATCCTCCTCCACTTTCTTCTTTTCTGTACCTCAGAGTGTTATCTTACTGCTGTGAAATAGCAAAAATCAATTGGACCACAATGGAAATCATGTCCACAGTAAAAAGTATGTTCTTAGAGACTCATATCATCATGCTTCAGGGATTGCAGCAGCTGCAGATTTGCAGAGTAAAAAGAAAAGTAAGCACAAATAAACACAATACCAGTTTGGAAAGAGATGAGGAGAAAGTTAAGTAGTAGACACCCCGCATTTGTTTGTCCACTTATTGTACCAGTGAATGAGAAGTATATATATCTGAATATGTACAACAGGAAAAAAATTATAAAATTCATGTGAAAAAGTGAAACTATACATTTATATGTGTGCCTGTGTGTGTGTGTGTGTGTGTGTGTGTGTGTGTGTGTATCTGTGTGTGTGTGTGTAGGCAACTTGAGCCAAAAGTTAAAACAGAAATTAAAAGAATTAATCCAAAGGTGTAATTTAGGTACAAAGTATTCACTTTCTCCATAGAAGCAATTCCGCAGTAAAACACAATTTGATAATTATCAAATACAATATGTTACTAATTTTATTCTCTGAGAGTGTAAAGCCTAGTAAATTCAAGGGGATACAAATCACCTTTACCAGACAGATTGTTATTGTCATTAGAGCCAAAGTCCCATATCCACAGGACAGAAACTTTCTATTCTTCACATTTTCTTCAGCTTTCTGCTGCTTTAATAATATTGTAGCACAGAACAATTCTCCAAAGTAAAAATAAAAAACTACACTCTTTAGCCCCTAAAGTATGCATATGCAACCTATTAATTATGCCTCCCAGTAGGTGTTCAATATGACCCCCACTCTATAGTTGAGAACATCAGCACTCAGTGACACTGGGCTTAGTGACAACACAGCTGGAACCAGAAGACAGGACTCCTAAATGCCACTGTAGAACAAGTATGCTCAGCTCACAGAACCTTTCCTCACAGAAGACAATCAAAGTGAAGGCCCTGCATTCACCTCAGGGAGACACTGACAAAGTTTTTCAGTGATGACTGGAGCCTCTTCATTTCAAAGATCTTGTGATTCCGGGGTTTTACTTTTCTTTTTAGGGTGCAAACCCATTGTCATGAGATAGTGCTAAAAGTAGGAATGTTTGAAGGTTACCCAGGCAGAGGTGGCTTCAGGCAGTCTGACAGGGTTCCATACTCAGACAATTCCTTGCTTGGAATTTTGGTCTTCAAGTCTTGAAACTCCTAACAATCTCCAGACTTATATTTTGCAAGTAAAGTCCCATGAGATGGTGAAGCATAGCCATTAGATGAGACTGACAAAAGCAATATGCAAATTCTTGCCATGCCATTTGTTTGTAGCATTAGAGAAGGACCGTGAGCACATAATTCTAGTGAGCTCATGATATTCAATCATATGCAAAGCAAGTGCTATGATCTGAATGTTCACATCCCCTCAAAATTCCTAAATTGAAATCTAATCCCCAAAATGTGGGTGGAACAGAGTCCTCATGGATGAGATCACTACATGTATAAAACAAGTAAAAAGGAGTTTATTTACATGAAAAAGGCACAATTTATGAACCATGAAACAGACCCTTGCCAGATTCTGAATCTGCTGGCACCTTGGTCTTGGACTTCTACTCTCCAGAATCACAAGCAATGTCTGTTGTTTACAAGCTACCTGGCCCATGAGATTTTGTTATGGCAACCTAAACACACTAAAAGAACAAATAGGATGTAAACATGGATCAAATGCACAAGGACATGCATAACTCAGAAAACTATGCATCCAGTTAGAATCATATTTGATTTCATTGTACGAATAAAACAAAACAAAGGTGATCTGAAAGAGAACATGTGAGGAAATCAATCACACTCTTTCTTATTCCAACTGGATACCTATGGTTCTTCCACCCTTCAGTCCTTTCTTAGTCATCAGTCAGCCAAAGATAAAGAATATTGGCACAATGTGTCTCTATTAAATATAAGAGCTGAGCTCTTTTTGTGATGTATTTCCTTTGTTGTGGAAAGAAAAAATACATAGGCATATACTGAAAAAGAGAAACAAGAAAATTTGTTGATAACACATATGGTGAAATGCTTTTACATTTGCATATAAACTGGCACTGCATGATATAAAGGTGAATGGCAAAATTAGGGCTAGCAGCTTAAAATGTAATTTTTTTGGTGACATCTAGGAGCTATAACTTGTGGAGTATGCAGTAACACAGTATGTGGGGTTTCCAGAAGTTGTGGAGAGGTACACAAGGAAGGGGAAAAAAAGATAAAATTTGAACTTTCATGCTTAGAATATTAAATAGTAAAATATAAAAACTCTGTAACAAGCCAAGGGAGAATGAGATCACCACAGAAAGAGAAAAGCATCCTATTCTAGTACTGGCCAGGGTATATTTCTTTGCTATCTTTGCAGTAGTGTTCTCCTTTTCTTTTGCACTGGGCCCAGCGGAATAAATGGCTGTTTCTAGACCTAGGCAAACAAGTATCCTCAAAATACAGCCTCAGGTTTTGTACCAGTTTGGTGTTCAGTGGCCCAAATAACTTGATAAGATCTTGAGATATACCTGACCTGCAACAACAGTATTTAGAAAAGAAAGAATAATGTCAAGTGTGTAAGCACAGGGTTAACATTCTGTTTCTAGAGCAAAAATCTTCTATTCGGCTGCTACATGTTCAAACAATAAGTTAGGGAATATTATACAGTTGCAAGATTTGAAACATGCTGGGCATAGTGGTGCATGGCTGTCATCCTGGCACTCTGGAAGCTAAGACAAGAGGATTGTTGTGAGTTTGAGACCATCCTGGGCTATTAAGTGCACTTAAAACCAGCCTGAATGGCATAGTTAGGCCCTGTCTCCAAAATACAAAAAAGAAAAAAAAAAAAAAAGATTTGAAACACACATATTTCCTACTATAGATTTAAAGTAAAGGATTTGTTGTAGTTAGCAGTTGTAAGGAAAACAATTACATACAAGACACATAACTTACTGTGTTATTTATAATGGTCACCCAAGGAGTCAACTACAAAAAATGTGCAGGAAATCTGTCCACAACACAAGCGACCTAGAAAATCCATCCCAGAGCTTGTATTCTATGCCAGTAACCTGAATGAGTTCAGTTGAAGACCGAGAGCCAACAACAATGACTCATGCAAGTCTGTTTCACAGATCTGCATTGGGAAGGCCCAAAAGCCAGCAGTGGAAGTCAGAAAGTCTATGCCAGCAGAGGAAAGTATCTGTGTAAGTTGAGGGTTCTGCTTTGGGGCCAAGAAGCAATGCCCAAAACAAAGACCAGGATTCCCCCATAAAGTACCACAGCCATCCTGAGTGGCAGTGTGATCCGAAGCTCCTCCAATGACAACAATCAAGTATATATCAGGAAGCCAGAGCGACAAACTTCTGAAAATTAAACAGCATACATCTTCCCCTCTGGCACCAGAAAGTCATGCTCAAGGTAAGGATCAAAGCTCCCCATGGTGAACTACAACCATTCTCAGTGACGAGGTCCTGAGATCCTCGATGGAAACGGAGTTCATCAGGAAGCCAGCATGACTAGCTCCTCCAGGAGAACCAATGGCTCCAAACAACATTTAGAAGAGCCTACAAAGCTACTCTTCTTCTCCAGGTTTTCTTTTTATGCTGGCAAGAGTTCTCAGGTGGACCATCCATGCTTAGTACCACACCAACTCAGTTTAGCTGGTATTTAAATTGACCACCAATTACCAATTCGCTACAGGGAGTAAGACTGGTATTAAGTATTGGGCTATAGGCTGTGGAGTCCTGCAAAATTGTGACTGGAAGAGTTGTAACTGGCCCTTCACATCAAGATATTTTGTATTAAATGGGCAGGAATAGAATTCTTTAATTATTAAGACCATGAAACCAGATTGACTCACCTCTCCGTATTTACTGTTCACAACCAGAAATGACCATACATTTGAGGGCACAAGTAAACAGTAAAACAGAGGTGGAAAAAGATGGTGACAGAGAAAATTCCTAATCATCTCCCTGTAGGCACAATTTCAACAGCTATCATACACAAAAATATCTTTGAAAGAGCTAAGGGCACTGCAAGAGAGATCACAGTACTTGGTTTTAGTATAATAATAACAAAAAATACACTGAGAAGAAGGCAGGAAGCAAAGAGTTGTCAGAATCACCCTCCTCTAAATTCAAGCAGGACAGCATGGAGGGAAATGCTTTCCACTTAGTGGATAAAGAAGGAATTAAGCTCAAAACTTAAAACTTGGAACTCAATACCAGATCTGCCACAATGAAACTCACTACTTAGAAGAATCTCATGATATCCATCCCCAGGCAAATGCTATGGGAAGTGAGCCAGCAGATAGAGACCCATAGCCCTAGTTGGACATATTCCTATTTTGACCAGCCTCACCTCTGGATAGATGCACAGGTTTCAGACATTCAGGTCATCACAGCATTAAGCAGATCAGAGTATCATGGTTCTTGGAACTTCCCTGGTATATTGCTGGTCTCTAAAGTTTGTGGCATCTATCTGGGTCATAGCATGTGATATTTGTGGCCATGTGACTGTGCAAACATCACTTTTCCAACCCAGGTTGTACAACATAGTTATTACCTGCTTAAGAGAAGAGGATGGCATGCCTCAGTCAGGGGGTCCCTGAGCCAGCCAAAATCCCATGGTGCCTGATCACAGTTCAGTGACTATGAACAAGGCATCTAGGCTTGCCATAACCCCAGGTGGCAGCTTGCATGGATGGTGGAGAGGAGTCAAGATGGAGAACCTCATTAATTCATGGTGAGTCTGGGGCATTTGGTTCAATGACAGGTATGGCTGGCTGGAAGACATTGGAGTTGGGAAATGTAGGCCTAAGTCCATCACTGCAGTGTCATCAGTCAGCTGTCCCTGGCCCTTTGTAGACCCTCCCACAGTCCAAAATGAAAGTATTTGTGGAGTCGGGATAAGCATAAGCCTGTGGAACTCTCTAATGTTGACACATTGACAGTACATAAAACACAAGTTTGCAGCAAAGGAAGGAGAAAGGAAGAGGAGGAAAAAGGAGTGTAAAAAGAATTCAGTTGTCCAATGTACATGTAACAACTCCCCATGATAATGAATGTAATCATTGTATACTGCAAGTGTGTACTGATAAAAGTAAAGATCAAAAACTAAATGAAAAGGAAAGACAGGAAGATGGCAGCTTGATAGGTAGCTGGGTGGAGAGCTTCTCTGGGAAAAAACAGCTCAGATGCTGGAATTTGACAACATGGAGAGCGCTGGATAAGGACAGAGTTTTCTTGTGACCCAGGAGGAAACTGAGGAAAAAGAAAAAGGGGAAGAGCAAGGAAAAACACAGGTGGAGGGCTGGGGCCAGACATGAACATTGAGACCAGTCCCATGCCATGCTGGGCTCACCATGGAGTCTGATGATTCACAATTATCCTGAAGCCACTGCTACCAATAACAGGAGTTGGTGAGTCCAAGGCCCTTTGTGGGAGGGTGCATCCATCGTGGAGAGGAGTCAAGATGGAGAACCTCATTAATTCATGGTGAGTGTGGGACATTTGGTTCCACGACAGGTGTGGCTGGCTGGTAGACATTGGAGTTGGGAAATGTAGGCCTAAGTCCATCACTGCAGTGGCATCAGTCAGCTGTCCCTGGCCCAAACAGGACTGGTGGGACCTGCATGGGCTGGGTCATACCCTTGGTCGGGACCCAATAGCTAGGGACAAAACTGTCCCAAACCTGTGACATCTGCTCAGCACAGACTAAGTTTCTAAAGGTACTTCTAATTCACTGGCTCAGAGATGTGGGGCTAGCTTACAATCCCTGTGTGCAGCTCAGATAACAGCAAACTGAAGAAGGCAGCAAGCCCCAAGGCAGCATGCTTCAGAAAAGCATAAGCAATACAGAGAGGGCCTGAGACTTCCATCAAACACCTGTCTCAAAGAAAAAAATGACAAAAGAAAGAAATAAGGAAAATCCTCCAGCCACTGACCCTGGGAAAATAAGTCCAGGAGAGGTAAATACATAAGAGAACCAGTGCAGCAATCATGCAATATTGGCCACAACATCAGCAGCCATAAAGAAATACCTTCCTGACCTCATAGATGAAATAAAACTGAAATACTAATCCATGTGAGGCAAGATATAAAAAGATTAATAAAAGAAATGCTAAGCCCCTTTCAAGAATACACAGATTGAAGAATGGAGGAACCCAGAAAAGAAAGAGAAACCTTTGGTGAAGAATATAAACAAAATCTAGAATACATGAAACAGATCCAAAGAGATTACCAGGAAATTAAAACTCCACTGAAAGCTGGCAAAATTCTTTGACAGAAACTCAAGTTAGCCTTTCAAACCTTGAAGATAGATTTGCAATGTATGATCATGAAAGAAAAGACCTATTAAAAATAACAAGGAACCAGGAAGTAACAATTCAAAGAATAGAAGACAACAAGAGGATTTATAGCTTAAAAAAATGTTTGTGAAGAAGCAGAAGTAACCACAAATGAATTACAAAGACTATTCACAGAAATAATTAAGGAAAACTTCACAAGCATAAGAAAAAAAAATGATATCCAGATAAATGAGGAACACAAAACTCCAACTAACTACAATCAAAACAGATCTACACCCAGACATGTAATAATCAAGATCCCAGAAATTCACCACAAGAACAGAATATTAAAAGTGGTCAGAGAAAAGAAGCACATTAATTATAAATAAAATCCATCAAAATAACAACAGACTTCTGAATACAAACTATCAAATCAAGAAGAGCCTGTAGTGAAGTAGTCCAAGCGCTAAAAGAAAATAACCTCCAACCCAGATTTGCATACCCTGAAAAATTCTCTCTCAAAATTAATGGAGAAATTTGATGTTTCCAAGACAAGGAGGAACTGTGGGAGTTTTTGGCCACCAATACAACCCAACAAAAAATATTGAAGTACATTCTAGAGAGAGCTAAAAAAAAAAAAAAATACCAGGATTCCAGCAACAGTGGCAAACAGGCCTCAATGAACAGAGTAGACAGTGGAATGAAAGAGAAAAGTGGACAAATAATAGCAGAAAAATAGAATAGCAAAGATAAGGTAGAGAAGGGGGGCTATAATCTCTAATATAGATATCCTTGATACAGTAACAAAAAGAAACACAGGCAAAGTAGATCAGGAGGCAGGATCCATCAAGATCCTCTGAGTAGGAAATTTACTCAACCTCAAAGAGGGTTAATAAACTGAAAGTCAAAGACAACAAAACGATGATCTATGTGACAGGGGACCAGAGATAAATAGGTACAACTCATCTAGCAGGTGCAGATAAGTTGGAAAGTCATAACAGTTTTGTACAATGGAGAACTAGTCAGCTATAAGGAAGGAAAACCTTGTGGCTTTAGTAAGTAAAGGAATACAGCTCAAGATCAAGCTCACAGGTAAAAAGGTGTAACACTACTTAGATAGATAATGAGTTGCCCCTAATCAAAAACCAAAGGAGTTAGTGGGACCCAAAATATACAAAGCACCCTGAAAAGGGAAAAGGGAGAAACTGCCTAAAAAAAGAAGGCAAAGGACATTGTGTAATAGTCTATCAGGATTTAAAAGCCACATTAGTCTTATTGTTCTGTTTAGTTTGATTTTATTTTGTTCTGGTTTGTCTATTCATGCTCGATTTGAGGGCACAGACAGCTATCCCAAAACTAGCAGGATATACTACAGTAAATATCTTTAATTCCCTATTAACTTAATCTGAAGCCCTGTATTACTTACATTGTCTTACTATGACTGATTTTATTTGAGCCTGGTTTTTTAGACTGCTGCTGTTTTGTCTTGACTGATTTTATTCGAATTTGGTATGCTTGATTGTATCAAATCTAAGAGTAAAGGCAGCTACTCTGAAGATGACAAGATGTAATAAGATACACATTCTGCTTTGATTATTAACTTCTTTTGAAGTTCTACAATGTCTGCAATGTTGTGTTTTTATTAAAATTGCAAGGTAATGTTATGTTCAATTATATTATGTCTGATGATATAGAAAATTCTATTGAAAATTACAAGAAAAAGTATAGTAACCACAGTAGATCACCTAATATTGTGATTTTATATGTAGTTTTCATTTCATGTTTTTCTAGGAATTTGCTTTGTCTTGATTTGATCTGTTTTTCCCTATAATACAGAAAGTATAGGTATATATGTAGAGAATCATGTGTAGAATTTATAAACAGTTTATTGGAACAGATTATATAATGTATGATGTAATGAACAGATACTCTGAAGAAGAGACACTAAGAAACCCAGTGCTAATTCTGTAGCATTATGATATAAAATCTAGCGATAGTATTCACTGTTCAGAGTGATATTAGTCTAGTCTCATATGTAATTATGCTGAAATTAAAGCTGTTTTGAAGAGAATTAGAGACATTCTGGCAGCCATTGTTGACTTCCTAATGTCAGGTCTTGATGTAAAAAGTCTTCATCATCCCATTCTGATTATATTAGTACTATAATACTCAGCATGTATTCACTGTATGTGAAGATGGGGACATCTATTTGGAAGAAATCTAGAGACAATATAATAGACAGTGCGGATGGAATTGCTTCGAAATGCATGTTTCTTAAAATTGTTTCCTTATGATCTGTTTTGTTATGTTTTGCTATGTTTAATCTTACCCTCTTTAAAATAAAAACAACTAAATGAAATATTAAAAAGAAATGTTAAAAAGTAAAGTACCTACTGTTAAATTGTGACAGTGATTATAAAGCTGAGAGAATATAAGTAGATTGGTTAGCAGTTGTGGAAGACCAAACAAAAATATGTTATAAAGACTGGAATAAAGATCTAACCTCTCAATGAGTATATGTGTTTGCCTTCCTGCAAGCTACAAGAATTTTCAGAAAACTGTGACATCAACAAATGGCCAAAATAAGATGTTAGAAGCATACCACAACACAACCAATATATGTGATTTCTCATACAGAGAATTCAAAATAGTTCTTTTAAAGAAAATCAATAAGCTTCAAGAAAACACAGAAAAATAAAGTGCTTTGTTAAAAAGACTTAACAGAGATCAAAGTTTTAAAAACCAAGAAGATATCTTTGAGCTGATGAGTATAATAAGCAAATCAAAAAATGCAACAGAAGGTATTGATAGCAGAAAATCAAACAGAAGGAAAAAATCAGTACGTGCAAAGATAAACTATTTGAAGCCAGAAGAGAAAAAATAGTTTAAGTGAAGAAAAATGAAGTAAAGATTCAAGAATTTCAGGAACATATTAAGAGATCAAAGATTTGGATTAATGAGATTCAAGACTAGAAGATATCAAGGGGATAAAAAGTTTATTCGAGAGACAGTAGCAGAAAATTTATCAAACATAGAGAAGGATCTCAGTATCTACATACAGGAATGTAAGGTCACCAATCAGATCTAATCAAACCAAGTGTATCTCAAGACATATAGACTAGTTTGCAAATGCTAAATAAAACAAAACTGAAAAAAATAAGCATTTTTAGGACTATTTCAAATAACCAAGAAATATTCATAAACAATTTTGCTGCCTAAGAGGAAGTGTGATAAGGTATTGTGAAGGAAAAACTGACTTACTGAGAATACCATTCTGAGAAAAACCTACACACAAAAGCTGAGAGAATCTATCACTATCAGAACTCTTCTACCAGTAATTCTAAGAGGAGCCCTCCAAACTTAGAGATATGAACTAGTGAGAAAAAATATTATAAACAATAAAACTTAATGCAAAAACCAAAAAAAAAGCAAATTCAGAGTTTTCTACCATTGTAAACAAGGAGTATAAGAAAATTTGCTTTACTATGAAGACTAAGACACAAAACAAAACAAGGAGATAAGCAAAAAATACTGAAATTAACACTAAAATTATGAGTAACAGTGCAGTACAAATATAGAGACTTTTACTAGTATTTTTCATCTCTATTTTTCTTTTTCCTATCTTTAGGATCACTGTGCAGTTTCTTTCATTTCAAAATAACTTTTTTAAATAAAAAAAATCTGCTTTATGTAAGTTTCATGATAACACAAAATAATGAATCTATAATATATATAACAAAAATAATATGAAAAGGATGTACCTGAAAAGGTTATACTAAGTGAAATTAATTGGACACACAAGCTTAAACATTGTATAGTTTCTTTTATATATGAAATCCACAATATATAAATAAAAAACAAAATTAAAGAGAGAAAATAGGAACCAGGGAAATTTTCTTCAAATGAGGGGGAGAACAGGAGATGGAGAAAGGAGAGAAAAGGGAGATGGGGGAAATATTTGGAAAAAAAAGTTAATAGAACCTTTGCAGATGGGAAGGGAACCAAGTGACAGAAGCAAGCAAGAATGAGAGGGATAGGGGATGAAAAAAGAATTCTGATGTGTTTTGTACATGTAACAGGTTCCCCCAATATGTGTAAACATTGTGTACTATAAACATGTACTATTGAAAAAACCACTAGAAAAAAGAACCTCTTCACCATGAAAAAGAATACAAGAGACAGAGAGAAAAAAAGCAAAGAACAATGGAAAAAAGAAAACAAGTAACAAAATAGGAGTAATAAGACCTCATCTATCTATAAGAACTGGAAGTAACTGGAAATAAATGTATCATAACCCTCAAATTGTATGAAATACATAACAATGGATGAAAAAAGAAGACACAGGTATACAAGAGATTACCTCCAATTCCAAGAACATGAATAGGCCAAAAATGAAGAAGTGAGTTAAGATATTCCATGGATGTGGATTACAAAAGTGCAGTAGGAACCACATTCATATTGAATAATAAAAGACTTTAATTAAATTGATAAAAAGAAAGAAAGTCCTTGTAAAATAATAAATAGGTCAATTCAGAAAGAGGAAACAATTCTAAACATGTATGTTCATTCTTTTGGAGCATTCCAATATATAAAGCAAATATGAACAATGTTAAAGGGAAGGATATACTCCTACACAACAATAATAGGGAAATTTAACACCCCATTTTCAGTTATGGTTACAACATAGAAATAGAAAAATTAAAAAACAAATAAAACAGCAGAGTGATATTGACATCTGAAGCAACTGGACCTAAAAGACATTCACAAGCTGTCCCCTTCACAGCCATATAAAATGTGGTGGATTGACAACTAGTGGGTGACTTGTAAGACCCAGCTGAACTGAAGCAGCATGATGCTGAGTGTCGATGGCCTACTTGAGGATCATTGCCAACAACATGAAAAGGAGAACTGAAGAGGAAAGTGTTGTGTTGTTGGTTCTCCTGTTTCCATTAGTTCTCCTGGAAGAGCTTGTCAAGCTTCTTTCCTGATATGAACTTGGCAGTTGTCATTGTCAGAGAAGCTCAGGACCTTATTGGTGGTAGGAATGGCTTCAGTTCACCTTGGGGGAGCTCTGATCCCTACTTCTAGTGTCTTCCTGGTTCTGGAGGGAAGATGATATGCTGTTCAACCTCTGCAGAATCTTATCATGCTGACTTTGTGACATGAACTCAACTATTCTCATCATTGGAGAAGATAGAGACCTTATTGCCATTGAAGATGGCTGTGGTGCCTTTTGAGAGATTTCTGGTCCTTACTTTGAGAACTGCTTCCTGACTCTGTTGTAGTTCCTTGGCCTCCAGGCACAGAATTTTTATCTCACTGGCATAGACTTTCTAGCTTCCACCGCTGACTTTTGGAACTTCTCAGTATAGATCCGTGAAACAGATTTACATAAGACATCGTTATGGGCTATAGGTCTTCATCTGGACTCATGAAGGACATTGCTATGGGATCCAGGCCATCAGTGGGATTCTCTAGATCTTTAGTGTGTGGACAGATTTCCTAAATTGCTTTTTTTTTTTTATTTGACTGGGTGAATGTCATAAAATAATTTGGTAAATTACATGTCCTGTATTAAATTGTTTTCCTTTAAAACCTTGATTACAAAATAAATACACGTAAAACCTTGACTACAAAATAAATCCTTCATGTGCTTTGTAATAGCACATGAAGGATTGTTGAAGATTTATTAATATTAAATGTCACAAAACAAATCTTAGCACTTTTTAATGGATATCATATTGAATTTTCTCACTACAATACAGTAAAAATTCAGAACAGCAAAAAGAAGAAAATACTAAATGATAGTTAACTGATTTTGTCAGTTTGAATAGAAACACCCAACTAAATTGGATCAGCATAGTTCTGGATGTGGGCTAAAGGGATTTACTGATGACAGAAGACTCACCCTGAGTGTGAGTGGCATCAAATAATAGGCTTTTCACATGAATGGAATAAAATTGAATTGAAGGAAGGCTCACTTCTGTTTCTTTGGAAGAGCTCTAGTCTTCCCCTTTAATTTGGATGTTGCCTCCTGGCTTCCAGTGCAGACCCTTCACACTTCCAGCAGACACACTTCAGACTTTCAGCACAGACTTTTGAGCATCCTTATGTGGAGTGACATGAGACACTACAGGGAGCTCCAGATCTTCAAATGGATCCTTTATATCTCCATCACCCAGACAGCCCTTTATACTCTTCCACACCTGCCTCTGCAGGCAGCCATCATAAACAAATCTTGTAAATACTTGCATATTTGTGTATCTCACGTTAAATCTATTTCTCTAGTTAGTACTGACTAATGTATTACACAAATAGATGGAAACTGAAGAACATATTTTTGAATTATTATTAATTGCGTCTAAACAGAGTTCGAGGTAACATCCTGCATTGGTCAATACTACCATAACTGAGTTCACAATATCTAACACTAACAGATTTTGATTGGCTCATGGTTTGAGGAGCTTCAGTCTATGGTCAACTTGCTCCAAAGCAGAAACATCAGGATGGAGAGAAGATGGAGGATGTGGCAGAGCAAAGCTACAAAGCAGAGCAGGAAAGCAGAATCAGGAGGAAGGAATGAGTGGCCAGATAGAGACCTCTATCATCTACCCAAATATGCCTAGAAATGTGATTTCCTAATGCTCTAGACAGACCCCACAGTCCAGTAAGTTGACAACTCCACTTTAAC